>NC_056623.2:84752840-87322840 GCF_002870075.4 Lactuca sativa | reverse complement strand
ATATTCCTCCATTCTAGATATCATATGGACTGAGACATGGATTATAATCATTCTCTCTGTCCATTTGTTGTTTCCCGATTTCCGATTTATGACGACTGACTAATTGAATAAATCAAATCAGTCCTGGCCCGGCCGAGAACTTACATTTGTCATCACCAAATCATCGAGGGGCCCACAGATATCGCTTTTATTCTGAAGGTAAAAGGAATGGACAAACTTCGATTCATATGGCTTGTTCTACTACTTGTTGAATCATACACAAAGGCACGTTTTATAACATCGAGTTACTGAATGCGTTTTCGTGCAATCAATGTACAACCAACTCATAGTAACAACTCATATCTCTAGGTTTGAAGAATATAAGATATTATCGTCTCATGATCACTCGTGATAAAATCCATGAAGTGATTCCAATGAGCGCGGGTTGAATCCAATACTCAGAATTTATGAGCACTCATGAGTGTTGTAGCCCTTTGTCCAACATCTTAGACCTCTATAAGCCAACCCATGACAGTCTTAATTCATATCTAATTCCAACATATGAATGGCTGTGGATGGTTTGAATAACTTAGTCATCCAGAACAATGACCTAGTTATTTTGGAAGTTAAAACATGCAAAGTGAAACACAATAATAATTGAATCCAATATGGTATCAAAACCTATGAACATAAATAAAACACCTTTTATTTATCACCATATGATTACACATTATTCATTGTATACTGTTTCAGCTATCAACTTTATTCTTGAATTTAAAACAATAGTTGTCCCATGCTCCAAGCATGTACACTATGTTTTCTAAACACTAGTCATGCCATACACCAAGTATGCATACTATGTTTGTCTATGATCTTTACTTTGTGAAATAGATCAATTGAACATAGCTCCAATGATCCTCTTTTCACAGTCCCAAATCCTTACTGCAAATGCAAGAATTCCAAATTCATGCCATGTACTGAAATATGTTAGATTCTAAACTTATATGCATTGATCCTCTTGTAATGATTATGCACAAAGTCACAAGGACTTGACAACAAACATTACAAAGTATTCCAAAGGAGATCAACTCCTTGGAAACATCCTTCTTGCATTAAGTTTCCTTAATCTTACACAGATTGAATAATTTCTAACTATGAAATATTTCTAGATTCCATTTTGACTATCACTTCTGAACAAGAGTTGCCTCCTTACAGATTATGTCAATATGGTCCTTCCAGAATTATCACTATACTTCCAACTATCCTTGAGCAACCAATCTTTGGTAAACCTTAGATTGTCCTCGACAATTGTTTAATCCTTTTAGTCATATCCAATTCTAGACCTTTTCCCTTCTTAATGTGCCAGGCATTTGGAAAATTTTAGAAAGGATGAATATAGCACATGTAATCGATCCTATATCCAAAGCATATGGGACACGATTCATGATGTCTCACATAAAGACTAAACCAGTCTTTTGCTATAACATTTCCATTTATATTTGCCAAGTTCTCATAATTCAGATTATGAAAAGGGATGCCGTAATCATAATTGAATTTTAGAACGCGAATAATGGACCCATATATAGAATTTCCTTATTTTGAGCCATTCCAACATGAAAATCATATATATATATATATATATATATATATATATATATATATATATATATATATATATATATCCTTGACTAAATGATTAAAACCTCATGATCTAAGCTTATAGATTTGAGATGAAGTATAATTTCCTCTCCCTTAGTTATAGCAAAACAACTTTTTTCTAATTGGAACCTTTTGTTTTCTATAATTAACATTGCTAACTTGCAATCTTTATCATAATTATCATGCTCCCACTAACATGATGATTATTAGCATGACACTTATGCTCCCACTAGCTTTGACATGTACTCAAAAATCAGTTGGGCTTCTAGAAATCAATATTTTATTGACTTTCTTACCAAAGTTCAGATTTCTGATACTAGATTGCTTTGATAAAACATTATCAATATCATACACCTTATCTTAGATAGCTCACAGGTGTGTCTAGACAATTTTAAGAACTATGAAAAGGGATGTCGTAATCATAGTCTCAAATGTTTAGACCTTTGCCACTTCTCACAAGTCCATGTTAGTGTGCTAGTAAACCACACACGCTCTACTAACGACTTTGAGAATGCAAATATCACAATTGCTATCTAGCTAAAATCTAATTGGTGAAAGTGTTTCCTCACCATCGTTTTCATGAATCGGAGAGAAACCTTATGACACTTAGATTTTTATGGTGTATGAGTTCCTACCCATATGAATTTGTCAAAACCATAATCACAAGACAAGGATAATGACAAATCCAAACTCATATGGATTGAACTCAATCTTAATTTCTTGCCACCTGGCAGCTCAAGGGCTTGCCATTGCTTCCAAGTTGTTGTGCAACCAATTGAGAACTCTAAAATCTCATATGCAAAGCCAACTTTAACTGGAATGGGCACGTAATATGTCAACATGATAGGTTATAAACCTCAAGTCGTGTGCTAGTGAAGAACTTTAGGTTTTATTCTTGATTAGTTCTTGAGATAGTGTGGATTCTAATCAAGACAAACACTTCACACAATTGGCCTTAGTTGGTCTTTGTTTTATCCAAAACATCACAACTTACCAATTTCAAATGTACAAGAGTAGAAAACTTTACTCTTACATTTGACATGTGTTTTAAACCTTCTTTAAGACATGTCACTCAAATTACAATCTTGGAGTATGACTCTGAGACTTGTATTGGAACGAAGTACGACTCATCTTCTTGATTTAACCATTTCAACAATTCAAGTTCCTCTTCTTAGTCATAAGAATGCACTAAGATTTCCATAGAGAACTAATTGTGCTATGGTTTCTTAATCATTAAGATGATCACAAAACTGATACTAAAGTACTCTCCCATCTTTTCAGATTTGAGAAACTTTTATCTTTCTACCTAAGTTGATTCTTCTTATTCGCTCTGCGTTACATTAGAACCTTTTCCAATGTCTCAGAATTATACTTAAACTTGTAAGTATAACCATATTTATTGAACTTAAGTAAATCATGACGAATAGTCTTATCAATCTTTTGTGGTGGACTTAATCAGTGCACAAGACTATGTACTCGATCCCTTAGTCCTTTACTTGACTCACACATCCATGTGAACAAGTAAGTAGTCTTAATTTTCCAATACTTGAAAGTTCTCATTCATCATGCTATACAACTTGCATGATTCCAAGTTCCGGTCCAATTGAAACTTGGGTGATGAGAATCTTTCCTTATTTGGTAAATTTAGACATTACCACAAATGAAAGAATCAATTTCATATTTCCACTCTTGCTATTAATGGAATCATATAAGCAACAATTTTTCCTCAAATGTCATTGTAAGGATATTTTAAAATAAATAAAATCATCATTTTTCCTTTTATTTTAAAAACTTTGCGGAAAAACTATTTTTACAATGCGAAAGAGCATGAAAACTTTGTTGTTATCTATTCCTAAGCAATATCTCATAACTCCTAAGAAGTAGCTCAAGAATCCAATCTTCAAACTATGCGATAGAAATCCATCTACGCGATCAGATTCAACATATTCTTTCTTTAAGTTTCTTCACTTTTCTTTGATTCTTAAAACATCACCATGTGACCTAGTCACATCAAGTATCAAGAATCTCATAATAGAAACGTAACAGAGTTAGATAGTGGACTTTACCTGAAGTAGAGTCAAACTTATTGACTTTACCAACCTCATGATCTTTCAGGTAAATTTGGCAGCTTCGCAACCAATGCCCCTTCCTTTGGCAATGTACCCTTGATAATGGGACTATCTCAAACTTAGCCTCTCTCTTTACCATTTGGTCAACCAAGTTGACTATGGCCGATCCTTTTCCATTGGGAAAAGAGAGCTTTACTGGATATCCAATGTCATCATTGTCAATGTCCATAAAGTTTTAGAAAGTTGATCTTACCAAATAGATAAGATCATTAAGGGTCTTGTCATAGTCTGTTTCATAAGTGTCCCAAAGGAACTCACTATGGGACTTAGAAAGTGATTGAGCCACCAACTTTCTCAAGACTTTGACACCCAACTCTCCCGGCTTGTCAATATGTGACTACATCTCCAAGATGTGACCACACATAGACCTTTACTTGCCAATAGGGCTTGAGTGACCTTAATATTTTCAAGAACTTGTGGGTTAGGGAGAATAATTGGAGGAGGTGAAAGAAGTATGATTTCCATGGGACATCATCTTCATTTAGGAAAGCTTGTTTCATGAGATTTGGGAAGATCATAGATGTCTAAACCCGACATCTTTTGGGAGATATTCAACATAGTTGATTTAAAGTCCATAATATAACACCCAATATGAAATATTAAGGCTAGGACCCAACAAACTATTTTATAACTTAGAAGAGGTATGTCGTAATCCAAGCTATAAAATATTTGAAGGTAGGTGAATGACTATTCACCAATTTCTACCAAGATAAACGAAATGTATTATTAGGTTTTAATTGGATTTGAAACTCCTAGATCTTTGAGATTCATTGAACTTTTCAATGGCATGTTTCAATCTCGAGTGTGCCCTTTAGGTTTTGTGACTGGGATGCCAAGAATCACAAAACAAGGTGTGAAGTAACCATGCAAATTACTTGGTACCCTTAAGTGTTTACCCCTCAATCGATGTGCTGGTTAATCACACACACTCCATCGATACTATGATAAACATTAAGTTACCCTTTTCCTACCTTGTTAAATACGAGTTAGTGTGCCGATTAACCACACACTCTCCACTAACCGACTTAAACAAAGTGCAAAGTGTAATTTCATGGATTAGCACCTTATTCACATTTTCCTAAGTAACTTATTATTAAGAGTTAAGTTACTTAGTATTTATCATTAATACTCTTAATGAAGGGATAATTCTAGTCCTTGTCCTACCCGTTCGGCTAACGACCCTCCACCGGTCAAGGAAGCGGTGGGTGAGAGTGGACACCCATTAAACTATCATTTTATAGGCAGTAACCTTATACCCCCTTATAGACCGGCTTCGTGAATGAGGCCTACTAACGGTAAGACTGACTTTACTCTTATATATATATATATATATATATATATATATATATATATATATATATATATATATATATATATATATATATATATATATATATATATATTATTATTATTAACTTATAATATTATAAAGTATAAGGGTTGAATTTTAACTTTTAAAATTCTAAGGGCTAACTTGGAATTAAAGTATTCATGGGGAAAACTTTACAAATTCCAAAACTTGAGGGCAAGTTATGGAACTATTCAAAACTCTTGGATTTTCATAACTTATGAGTTTAATTAAATTTTAAAAACTTTAATGAAGTGACTCTTGAGCATCCATAACTTTAGGACAAGTTATGGAGTCATAAAACAATTTAATGAGGAAAAAGACTCTTCATTTTGTAACCTATGGCAACTTATATGAGTTTTAAGATTCATAAATGTGACTTATAATTTTTACATAAACACATTTTATGAACTTCTTTTAGATTAATTTGGATTAAAACCAACTATCACATAATTTTATTCATTAATCTAAATTCACTCATAAAACAAGGTAACAAAAAACTTTTGGTGATCCATAATTTATTCTTAAGTTATGGAATCCTTTAAAACATTAACACCAAATTTTGTAACTCCATAAAAACTTTGAATCAATTTTTTTTAAAACCTTTTCATATCCATAACTTATGGAGGTTTCAAAAAATAAAACTCTTTAGATCAAACTTTTAAAACTAATAAAATAATCATATCATTTTATCTTTTATTAAATTTGACCTAATTCAACTCATAAAGCAAATTATTCAAATTTTACAAATAATTAGTTTTTCACAAGAGCAAGTAATTATCTTAAAATTTGACAAACTTCATGTTTTTTTTCCTTTTTTTTCAACTTTGAAAATAAAATATTTGCATCAATATAATAGGAAAACAACCTGAGGCTCTGATACCACTGTTGGGTTTTAAGCATTCTAACACTCCTAAGTGTACATGCAACCCTAAATACCTTGGATCTATGTTTTCTCTATTATACATACAAATATGAACATCCAAGGTATTATCCTAATCTAGCATACAAAACAATGAATATAACAAGATAGAATACATACCTCTTTCATGTAGAAAGTCTTCATGAAGCTTGAGTGCCTAGTGCCTCAAGTGTGACACCTCAAATGGTTCACACAACACCAAATACACTTGCAATAACTTGAGAGAAACTTGAACACTCCGTGAAATCGTTTAGCCCTCACACACACACACATAGTGCACAATTTCTTGAGCCATGGGATTCTTTTATATGGTGGATATTAGGGTTACACCATGTAACTCATAACTTTACCCATTCCTTATGCTCCATAGATTTTAACCTCCATGGAGTATCCATGGGTCACCCCATGGACTTAGTTCAACATAAGGAATCTTGGATCACAAGCCCACATATATAAGAATGAATGATTTACACAATCAACCCATATATTTAATTAGTCTCTTTTTGATCACTTAATTAATTCCAAATTAATTCTTGATCAATACTAATTAAATAACCTTATTAATATATTAGAACTTATAATATATTAACAAACCTTAAGTTTTATTTCTCTCATTATAGTCTATCCAAATGCATGATGCCATGCAACCCAAATGGACCATGCCGAGTCGGGTCAAGTCTTACCAATTATAGTTATGGACTTAAACATTAATCCAACAGATCAAGACCGCCATGGTCGAGTATTTCGATGAGCGCTATGCAGCTCTTGCAGAGACGACTCCCACGGCGGCTACAGCGGCTGTAGCAGCGGCAGGGGGAGGAGCCGGTAGAGGTTTTCAGTATCGGGACTTCGATAATACAAAGACCCCTACCTTCGATGGGGTTCAGGATCCGATTGTTGCTATGCGATGGTTGTCAGATGTGGAGGGATGTTTCTTCACATGTTCATGCCCTACTTATCAGAGGGTGAGATGTGCTCTAAAACTATTGAGGCTTGGGGCGAAGGATTGGTGGAGGTTGACTACGGGGTCATATTCGGATGCATGGAGCGTTGCAGTTTCGTGGGACCAATTCCGGGAGATGTTCAGTACTCGTTATGTTCCACGGGTTGAGAGAAAGAGAGAGGTTGGCTCAGGAGTTCTTGGAACTAAAGCAGGATTCAGAGTCGGTGACGGAGATCACCAGGATGTTCACTGAGAGGGTGATGCTTTTCCCGGAGTTTGCTTCGGATCAGGCTCAGACGTCCTGATATCTAAGTATGCTCAAGAGGGATATCAGGCAGTTTGTGTCTATGCAGCGGTGCGAGACCTTGTTGGAGTTGCAGTAGGCCGCCAGGCGGCATGAGTTGGAGATTGAGTTGCAGTTGAGAGAGCAGAGGCAGGCCCTGGTGCAGTCGCAGCCAGCACCGAAACGGTCCAAGACCGTTGATTCTAGGTTGGGAGATTAGGGCAGCCACACTTGTGGGAAGTGCGGGAAGGGTCACACCGGAGTTTGTAGGTCCGATGGTGTGTGCCGCAAATGCGGGAGAGAGGGGCACTATGCGAGGGATTGTCATAAGTCAGCCCCGGTTCAGGATATAGGGATTTGTTATCAGTGTCATCAGGTTGGTCACTTGAGGGCCAACTGTCCGCAGCTTGCTGCAGGACCGGTGCAGGCTCCAGCACCGGCCACTTTGAGGATTACGGGTGGAGGTCAGGGTGGAGCAGAGCCCCCGAGGGCTCAGGGTCGTGCTTTTCAACTTATAGCAGAGGAGGTCAGGGTAGATCCGGATTCAGCTGCGGGTATGTTTCCTTCTTGATATCTTGTTATCTTATGGTTGTTATGAAGTATTATATATGCTTGTCTTGTTCGCATGACTCATGGTATTGCATTCGTTCGATTTTTTTTCGGGTTTATTGTATTATTGAGGAATCGGTACTTGGGGGTCGAAATCGGTTAGTATTCAAGGGATTGTTGGTCAGAATTTGGTTGTATGGTCTTGTTGTCGGGTATATCAATTGCGATTTGAGAAGTATTCAGCGAAGAGTTGAACTCCCTTAGAGATCGAGATGTGTGATGCCGGGAAAGAGATTTTGTGGAGGTTGCTCGTTTTGATTTAGTTCAAGTAAAATAGAATTGTTGAGTAAGAACGTTTAAGGGATGCCAGTCAGGTCACCAGTGGTTGGTAGTCAGTGCTCTAAGTGGGGAGAATTGGAAAATTCTCAGGAGGATCGGCAAGTATTGAGGTTTATTAGCCGTTGAGATTCGACAGTGTTTTAGTCAGCCAAGAGCCAAGAGTGTGGGCTGGTGTGAGTAAGTGACATACCAATGGGGCAGGGAGTAGACCATGGGTTCATGAAAGATAGTGGTTGAGGTGAGGCCTGGGTTTAGGCCATGAAAAGGATTCCAGGATCGGAACGAGAGTTCGGAACCCCTAGGGGGCTAGAACAGTATGTACGGGAAAGATTCTCTGGAAGGATAGTTGGAATGATGTATGATAGTTTGAGCGGTCCGGGAAGACTAAAGGTCGGAAGGCATGCCAGTCAGGCCGAAGGCTCGGGGAATGGTCCAGACAAGTTGAAGGCCCGGAGGGCGGTCCAGACATGCTGAAGGTTCTGAGAGTGGTCCAGATAGGCTGAAGGCCTGGTAAGGCGGTCCAGTCATGCTGAAGACTCTGTATGTGTTAGTGGAACAATTTGAGGAGAATGAGAGCATATGTCGCCAGGATATGGTAATTGATATGGTCTGGCCCCAAGTATTGATCATGTTAGTGGAAGGAAGTGCATGGACCCGAGAGTCCTTGCGAGTAGAATCAGAGTAGGAGAAGTCCGAGGATAGCAGTTACTCTACATGGATAGTGTAGAGTGGAGTTTAGCTCAGTGGCACGCGCAGGCATGTGAGGGTTGTTGAGTGGATTTCCTGTAAAGAAAAAGGTATGTAGCTCCGGAAGGAGTGTGGGTCCTCCGTTAAGGGAGGGAATGGAGTAAATGGATGACCGTCGTGCCCCAAACATTAGTAGGAGGTGCTGGATTGTACCAGATATACGGAAGCACCTACGGGTTGGCTGCTCGTTGAGGTAGTGGCAATTTTGAGTGATGAACAGTCATATTTTCAGTCTCCTTGGAAAAGGAGGAGGTTAGTGGCTCCAGATTGGAGATTTGGAACAAAGGAAGGTAAGACAGCAGGTTAACAAACTCGGGAGTAGTTTGGACCGGTGCTGAGGTCGATATAAAAGATTTCAATCAGAGGCCAAGGACCTGGGGACCATGATAGAGAAGATGCAGTGGTAAGATTGCAAGAACCTGAGTTGATTGAGTAATCGGAGTCTGTAGTGCAGGGGATGTTCTGAAGTGTATGTTGCAGTAGGCTTCGAGGACGAAGCCTAATTTAAGTGGGGGAGAATTGTAACACCCCGTTCTTGATTTATCTATTTATGGGTTCCCGAGATCAAGAGTAAGGGCGTTTCGGTCCTTAATGTGGATATAGAGTTGACAAGAACGGACTTATGATGGAGGAAATGTTGTAAATTAAAGATATTGGCAGCAATGGTCCCTAAGGGGGAAGTTTAGCAAAGGGGTCCCATACATGCCAAGCATGCATGCATGTGTTTGGCTGGGTACGCCCATCGTAACGAAGGAAAGGAACGAGGGGGTCTTTTGACGTACGCCCAACGTACTGGATGTACGCCCAGCGTACGCCTATCATTCAGAAACCCTAAATTTTGGGCCAGCCACTATATAAGGAACATAATAGTTCCAACACTAGCCTCCATAAACACTCTCTCATCCTCAAAAGCCCTGGATAGCCGTTCTACCTCCATTGTTGGGTGTGTTTGACCTTGGAAAGCTTGTTTGGCAAAGGAGAGTCTAGAAGAAGAAAGAGGAAGTTGTCAAAGAAGGAGTTGAATGGCTGGAGCTTGTAGATCTGGAAAGACATCATCTTCTGAGGCCCTTTTGAGGTAAAAAAGTCTCTGGCTTGGCAATCATAATGTGTAGATCTATGTGTTGGGAAGTTTTGACATCATTCTTGTCCCAAAAACCTCATCTTGATGCATGATTCGAGTTGGTTGAGATTATCTGTCCTTTTAGACCTTAGGAGAGGTCTTGAGTAAGAAAAATGAGGTCCCAAGGGCTTTGGTTGTCTCATATGTGATATAGATAGGTCTTAATGGATTAATACCTTGGATTAAGAGCTTTATGGACGTCCCAAGTAATAAAGTTTGAGACTTTATGAATCCTAGGCATATTTGGTCTATGGATCTGAAGTTTGGGCTTAAGAGCTTAAGCCATTAAGATCTTATGAGAAGTTGTAGTTCAGCGGAGTTACGCCCCGCGTAAATGGGAAGTACGCCCAGCGTAGTGGGTTTGTGCCCCGATCCCAATTCGTGAGCATCGTTGTATGCCCAGTGTACCAAGGAGAGTACGCCCAGCATACTCCCTCTGTTGGGTTTTCATTTTGGGCCTTAAGAGATTTGGCTGTTATTGGACTATTAGAGCTTGGGCCGTAACTGGACATTATGGATGGAGTATTTTGGACTCACTAATTATTATGGACCTTGGATCTAGGCCCATTTGGTGAGGTGGGCCCAATTTAGTAAATTGGGCCAATATTGGGTTTTGCTTCGGACTTTTGGTCTTTGGGCCACTAGTGGGCTTGAGAGCTTACCTAGTGTTGAGCCTTTCATATTTTTATTATGGGCCTTAGTCGTGGACCAGATTGAGTTAAGGGTGAACTGGTCAATTTACCCTTGGAAGGATATTGTGCTTGGACTAATGATTGTTTTGCTGCTTCGGATAGTTCGGGATTTTTGGTGAGGCTGTGATTCGGGAATCTGCATCTTCAGTTCAGAGTTTCGGCAGTTGCGAGGTGAGTTATCCTCACTATATCGACAGGGTCTACGGCACAAAGGCCGACCTTTATCAGATGGAAATCCGAGTAGTTGTTGGTTATGTTATTGCTTTGTTATGTTTGCATCCTGGTAGTTAGGATGGTATATGTTAGAGACCTGGTTAGGGTCGGTATCCTGGTTTATAGGATGATGCTATGCTAGTGACCGACTAGTTCGGAATCCTGGTAGGGATGTGCTACGTATGTGATCTGCTAGATTGGTTGGTTTGTTGTGAATTGTTATATGATTATTATGTTTATGTGCACATGGTTGTTTGACTGGGGTTGGGTTGAGGCGGGTCCTGCTTCGTGCTATAAGCCAACATACCCAGGGCGGACCGGTTATCCCGAAGGCCTAGCAAGCAGTCCGAATAGGTTGTAGGCCCCAAGAGGGCGGACCAGACGTACCGAGGCTCGGAGAGGGAACCAGGCCGACTGAAGGCCCGGTGCGGGCGGACCAGTCATACTATAGACTCAGAGAGTGGGCCAGGTGGATTAAAGGCCCGGTGCGGGCGGACCAATCACACTATAGACTCGAGGTATATGGTTAGACTCGGAGGGTGGACCAGGTGGACTGTAGGCCCGGTGCGGCGGACCAGTCACACAATAGACCCGAAGTGCATGGGTATTTTGTGTTCTGTTGCGATATGGCATGTTACGTGTATGGTATATGTGGTTGGTATTTTGGGGGAATCTCACTACGCTTTCGGGCTTAAAGTTGTGGTTTAAAATGTTTCAGGTACTTCAGGAGATCATGGCAAGGCAAATGCGTGATCGTACCGCTCCTCATGTTCTTGTTTTATGATATGGTTCTGGGGATACTCCGATGTTAAATGTATTGAAAACCTTTTTGTAATAACTTAATGAAATTGGGTTGTTTTGAAAAGTTTAAATTGGCTTGAATTTTTATGGTCGTTAAAAGCAGGTTCGGTTCCTTTGCTCATCCCTACTTGACTGTATGCTTCGGGAGTAGGAAATTGTCTAAATATATGGCGAAGTAAATTTACCCAAGGTGATATAGGTGCACCATCTTTGATACTAGAAGTTGATGCGTCTAATGATTGTGGATTTGACATGAGTTGATAGGGGTAGTAGTGTCCAACAATGAGATAAACGTTCTTAGTAATTCCCCGATTTTCAACGATATTCTGATCGGGTAAGAACCTACTATGTTTGTGATAGTGAATGGAAGAGAATACAAATATGGCTACTACCTTTTTGATATGATATACCCTAATTACGCTACTCTTGTGAATGAGTATCGGTTAGTACGAGATTAAAAAAATCACAAAAAGGAAAGAATCTTCTATGAAGGACATATTTAAGGTGGGAGTTTGGTGCATTAATTAAGAAGAAATGACATGTATAGAAACACTACACGACTATAGGATGACGATAAGATACACAACATAATATACACTTTTAAGATATTACATAGTATGGCGGTTGAGCCAGTAGGACGTGCTATTTGCACATATGATTTAAGGCTTATGCGGTTAATTAATCGTCCGCAATAATTCATTTCCATGTACAGATGATGAATACATGGCAAGAGATCTCAAAGTACAATCTGTTGAAACGTGCCAAATTTTGGTACAAGACTTTACAGAGCATTTATACCAAAATGACGTCGTTGAGGACGAATAGTAATTTTATGTTTGAATTATATCTTTTTTGGTAAATTCTATTTTTATTTATGTAATTTTCATATTATTTGCATTTTAATTTTAGTTTGTATGTTAAATTATTAAAATTAAATATTATATGGTTAGTTAAAAAAAATGAAAAAAATGTCATATTAGCCTAACAAATTTACCGCATTTGTTTTAAAGGGTCATTCTAAGGTTTTTTTTTTGTATTTTTATTTTTATTTTTAATTTAAGAGAATGAAGTATGAATTTACCTGCTAAAATTGGGTTTAGTAGAGCCATGAAAGACAAGTCACCCAAATTTCAAGGGTGGAAAGTGTAACTTGACATAATAATCAATTCAATGTACTTGAATTAGATGAAGATGTTTAATGAAGTCTTAAAATCAAATAGCTAGTAGACTTTAGTCTTGTATCCTATTTATATCCTTTGTTTGATAGAAATTTATCTTTATTATTTATTTGACTTTGACAGGTAAAACTTATATACAAATATGAGTGCTTCAAACAAATAAGTATGAGAAAAAACATCAAATAGAAAACTGAAAGTAAGGTAGTTTATTTTGTGCAGAGCCTTTTGGTTGGCAGGCAAAAAAATATGATTGGTACCTTTCAGTGAGTGATCAGGTGAATTTAGTCTTGTATGATTGTAATTTTCTTGGTGACAAGAAAATCTCTCTCTCTCTCTCTCTCTCTCTCTATATATATATATATATATATATATATATATATATATATATATATATATATATATACGCGCGCGAGTGGATGTAGGTCAGATTAGACTGAACCACTTTAAATATTGTGTTCATTTTTGGCTTGGAGTTTTTTGTAGTTTTATTTTGTGAGTGTTACCGAAATCATTTATCATTTTGCCTAAAGTCACTAATTTGTTTTGTTGAATGTCCAAAAAAACGGTATCAGAGCTATGGTTGAAGATGAGAAAGTTAAGATCGAAAAATTCAATGGTCAAGATTTCGTTTTTTGGAAAATGGAAATCAAAGATTATCTCTACCAGAAGAAGTTACATTTACCATTATCCGAAAGAAAACCAGAAGTGTTGGAATAAGACGAACTCATGGAAAGAGCTCTCAAAATGCAATCTATTGAAACGTGCCAATTTTTTTGGACAAGAGTTTACGAAGCAATTATACCAAAACGAAGTCATCGAGGATGAATATTAATTTTATGTTTGAATTATGTATGTTTTTGAATGTTTTATTTTTATTTATGTAATTTTCGTCATATTTGGATTTTAATTTTAAGTTTATATGTTAAATATTAAAATTAAATATTATTTAGTTAGTTAAAAAAATGAGAAAATATCATATTAGCCATATGACTTTATCGCATTTGTTTTAAAAGGTCACTCTAAGTTTTTTTTAAGGGAATGAAGTATGAGTTTACCTCCTAAAGTTAGGTTTAGTAGAACCATAAAAGACAAATCACTCAAAGTTCAAGGGTCAAAAGTGTAACTTGACATAATAATCAATTCACTTTACCTAGGTTAACGTGTTTAATGAAGTTGAAGAATGGTTGAAGTCTTAAAGTCAAATAGCCAGTAGCCTTTTAGGCTATGAGTAGCGGTCACCAACCCACTAAAGATTGGAAATGGTTACCACTCCACAAATTATTTTTTTTATTCTTTTAATTTTTTGAACATTATATTAATTAAAAAGCATAATTTATAATATGCATTAATTTTTTAAAACATAAAAAAATAAAAGCACATTTCATTAATTAAAACATAGAAATTTAAAACGAAAATTAGTAAAATTAAACATTACATTTTCTAAATAAAATAAAAATTAAAAAACATAAAAAAACTTAGAAAAATTCTAATCATCGTCGTTGTCGTCACCGGTATCACCCGCCACGTCGCCACCATTGTCTTCCTCCTCATCGTCACCATCGTCATCATCGTCGTCTTCACTGTCATTTTGCCCTTGAAATTGCCATTCTCATATGTATTCGATCAAATCATGTCGTAGATTGTGATGTGTTTCATGGTTTTGTATTTCCAAAACCCTCGAGAAGTATGTCGGACCGTCAACTTGTGTTACTGCAAGTGGGTTAAGTATATCGTTTGTGGTATATGAGCAAATAGCCCTACCATCTTCTTCTATTATCATGTTATGTAAAATAACACAAGCCGTCAACACCGTCCTTAATTTTTCTCTGTCTCATGTTCATGTCGGATGTTTGATTATGTGTCACTTTTGTTTGAGGACTCCAAACGCCCGTTCTACATCCTTCTTTGTAGATTTTTGTGCTAACTTGAACATTTTCCGTTTATCGTCGGCCGGAAATGTGTATGACTTGACAAATGTAGCGTATTCTGGATATATCCCATCACCTAGGTAATACCCATATTTGTATTCATTTCCATTGAGAACATATGGCATTTCTGGTGCTTTATCCTGTAAAATATTGTTAAACATCGGAGACGCTTAGAGCACATTCAAGTCCGACCATACCAAAGAATGCATGCCAAAAGTATAGGTCATTTGAAACCACCGCCTCCAAAATAACAGTCGACACCCCATGATCACCTCACGTGAACTGGCCAAGCCACGCATTGGGACAATTTTCCCACTCCCAATGTGTACAATCAATGCTTCCAAGCATCCCTGGAAAACCATATTTCGCTTGATGCGCGACATACAACGGTTCGACATCGCTTTTAGTCGGATGTCGCAAGTATATGGCACGGTAAAGCTCTATGACATACTCACAAAATAAATATGTACACTCTCTATCCGTCCTTTCAGTCCTTTTTAGATACTCATCTGATGCGTCTGCGGCGATGTCGTATGCCAGTTGTCTAAGAGCGGCCGTACATTTTTGTATCGTAGTAAAACCACGTTCACCTCTAGCATCCCATCGCAATTGAAAAAATTCATAATTACGTGTCAAATCTCTAGCTATATGTAAAAATAAATTTCTACTAATACGAAAACGTTCTTCGAATTTTGATAGATCATATAAACTATCAACGGCAAAATAATCACGTACCAAAAGTTCGTGTGCCACCTCTCGATCCCGGTTGATCCATTTTCTATGCTTCTTCTCGACGTTTGAACTTTCGCCCCTCTCACGTACCACGTCTCGTGTCGCGGATAACAGCGTATACAAATTCACATCTTCATCAGAATCATTATCATCGAAAGACGAAGAAATCGGAGGTGGAAAATTATCAATTTTTTTGGTTTAATGTGTGTGTTTCTTTTGAAAAAATGTGGGTGTGGTTTAGTAGAAATTATTGATAAAGTGGATGTATATATAGAGAATTTTAAAAAATAATTTTTTTTAATGCTCAAACGGTCCGCATAACGTTCGAACTTTGAATGGCCAATCAACGATCTCGTCTTTGTCTGTCTTTCGCCTCACGCCACACGCAACCCACCGGACATGGGGGCGGTGTTCACACGTGGGGGAGGCTGCCACCTCAGCCCAAGACACGTGAAAACGCTCCGATACCAGGTAGCCTTAGTGTTGTACGTACTTATGTCCTTTTTTATAGAAATTTGTCTTTATCATTTATTTGACTTTAGCAGATAATATGAGTGCTTCAACAAATAAGTAGACAAAACTTCAAAAATGGTCCCTGTGGTTTTCGGAAATCTGAAGTTTGGTCCTTAATTTGTAAAAACCTCATAGATGGTCCCTGTAGTTTCAAAACGTTTAACAAATGGTCCTTTTTGCTAACTCTGTTAGCATTTAGCCGTTAGGTGAAGAGCATTTCTGTCATTTCACAACCATAGGGACCATTGATGAAGTTTTGCCTTATTTAAAAAAAAAAGAAAAAAATATAATTATTTAATATTAAAGGACCCCACCCCCTCTCTCTCTCTCTCTCTCTCATCCATACCCAGTTTATGACCCCATCTGCAAAAATATGAAGCTATATGTTCTTAACCATCTTAGAGCTCGCCGACATCACCTTTGCCATCAAATAAACACTCCCAACCTTTCATCCCGTCGATAGTGGAGGAAAATTTGGGAACTAAAACATAATGGGAAGAGGGAAAAACGGTTACATGAATTTTGGGATGAACTTGAGGCACGATTGAGGGGATTTCGGTAAAGGATGTTGACTGTGGCATGGTGGAGCTGAAACTTGGTGGTGGCTGGGTGAGACCGTGTACAGACACCCAAAGGAGATGAAGGTGAAGGCGATGAAATCACCAAAGGAGACACATCCAAATCCAATTCAAAGAGGTTTTCATCTTCAACGAAGGAGCTTGTAGATCTGCCGAAGGCATTAGATCCAAACCAGTTTTATGGTTTTTTAGTTTTGAAGATTTGTTTCAGCTCCAACGGGAACCGCTAAAAAGGACAATGGACACATATCATGAACACCACCGGAAACGACGAAGAACTCCGAAAATCTTGAATTGTTTTATTGTTTTTTTGTTGATCAAGAATTGATGGCGAGTTCATCATGGGTTTTTAATCCGACTATGGATTTAGAGAAATACTTGGTTATCTCGACTGGAATTGATTGGTTCATAGTCGGGGATCTGAGAAAGAACATCGTTGTGAGAGTTAGTTCGTCGATGGTGGCCATGGAGGATGGTTCCCATTTTTGAGTGTAGGGTTTGATTTTTTTATGACAACGTTCTTCTTCTCCAACAAGAAACTCGTCGAAGGTGTAAATGGTGACGAAGAAAGAAGATGAAATTCCCACCACCGCTTCACACAAATACACACACATAGAGAGAGAGAGAGAGAGAGAGAGTGGGGCACTTTAATATTAAATAACTATATTTTTTAAAAAAAGGAAAAACTACATAAATGATCCATGTGGTTGTGAAATGATAGAAACGCCCTTCACTTAACGGTTAAATGCTAATGGAGTTAGCGAAAATGACCATTTGTTAAAAGTTTTTAAACCACGGGGACCATTTGTGAGGTTTTTATAAATTAGGGACTAAACTTCAGATTTCCGGAAAAACCACAGGGGCCTTTTTTTGATGTTTTGTCAAATAAGTATGAGAAAAAAAAACACCAGATAGAAAATTGAAAGTATGGTAGTTTATTTTGTGTAGAGCCTTTTGGTTGGCAGGCAAAAAAATATGAGTGGTAACTTACAGTGAGTAATCAGGTTACAAGTGTAATGTAGCCTTGTATCATTGTAATTTTCTTGGTTATAAAAAATCCTTTCTCTCTCTCGCTCTCTCTCTCTCTCTCTCTCTCTCTCTCTCTCTCTCTCTCTCTCTCTCTCTCTCTCTCTCTCTCTCTCGTTCGTCAGTGGACATAGGTCAGATTAGACCGAACCACTTTAAGTATTGTGTTCATTTTTGGTTTATAGTTTTTTTTTTGGAGTTTTATTCCGTGAGTGTTACCGAAATCATTTATCGTTTTGTCTGAAGTTGCTTAACTTGTTTTGTTGAATACCCAACAAACTAGTATCAGAGCTATGGTTGAATATGAGAAAGTTAAGATCGAAAAATTCGATGGTCAAGATTTTGTTTTCTAGAAATTGCAAATCAAAGATGATCTCTACCAAAAGAAGTTACATCTACCATTATCCGAAAGGAAACCAAATGTGTTGGAACAGGAGTAATGGGATCTGTTAGATCCATAGGGTTTTAGTGTATTAAGGTTGGTTGTCCTTGGCAAAGAATGTTTCTTACAACATTTTCAATGAAAGAACAATGTTTGGTAGAGGAAGCAGTGGTAGAGGAAGATCGAAGTCAAGAAAGAGAGGTCAATCGAAGAACAAAAATTATATTATCTGTTGGAACTGCAAAGAGAAATGTCATTTCAAAAATCAGTGCCCAAAGCCTTTGGCAGATAAAGGAAAGAAGGAAGTGAATATGACAGTAGATTCTGAAGATGATGCACTCATTTGTTGTGTCAAAAAAATCAACGAAATCCTAGATCATGGATTCTGGTGCGTCTTTTCATGCTTGTCATGCTAGAGAAGTAATGCAGAATTTCAAGCAGTACAAAGGGAAAGTCATATTAGCAGACAATAAGATCCTAGATATTACTGGAGTTAGGGATGTGGTCCTCAAGACGACTTGGGGTACAAAGTGGACTTTGAAGAATATCATGTTTATTCAAGTCTTGAAGAGAATGTTAATATTATTAGGGTAGCTTGATGATGAAGGTCACTATGTTACATTTGGTGATCATTAGTGGAAAGTGACAAAGGGAAACTTAGTTGTTGCTAGAGGTCAAAAGCAGGGTACACTTTAATGGTTGAAGTTTATGATGCTGAAGCACATGCTATTGAAGAAGTTGGGATATCAATTCTATGACACTAGAGACTTAGACATATGAGTGAGAAGGGAATGAAGATGCTAGCCTCCAAAGGAAGAATACCAGATCTGTAGACTGTGACAATTGATTTCCATGAGCCATGTGTTTTGGGTAAACAGAGGAAGGTTCCTTTCACAAAGAGGAAGGAGACATCTACATGACACCACCATAGGGTTTTCCCACAGTTAGTAAAGAAAATATGGTGTGCAAACCGAAGAAAATTCCATATAGATTGAAGCAAGCTCCAAGACAGTGGTACTTGAAGTTTGATAGTTTCATGCAAAGGAGTGAGTACAACAGACAACTCCTACAATTCATATGACCTACCTGACATACCCATTCAGATTCCCACCACCAACGTCTTTGATTGCAGCTTTCCAACATAAACGTCTTTGATTGCATCTTTCCAACACACCAGATTTCGTCTGCTGATATTGGTAATTGTTTCTCTTTCTCTTTCTTATCTGAGTCAGTTTCGATCCATGTTGGTTAGGTTTACAAAGGAATTGAAATTTAGAAGCTTTCAGATTCTTCATGTATAGATTATACAAATCTTTACCAAGAAATTTGACTTCCTGGATCTGGCTAAATTACGTTTTGAAGATCTATTTTTCTTGTTAACTACCAGTAGAATTCTATCTTTGTAAATCTCAGATCAAGGGTCTCTAGGGTTTTATATACTTTGATCTGTAATAATATGTTTGAATTAACAAACCCAAATTTTTTCTACTTCGTGGTTGCTGATCTTGAGTGTGATTGATAACAGAGCTTGATTCTGATTTCTGAAAGTAAGATATGGATGAAGATAGAGAGTCAACAAGATACCCGTGTCATAAATGTAATAGGCTCGTAGTCTCGATCATAGAAGTGCTAACAATCAAGTGTTCGAGTTGTCATGGTGAATTCATGGAGGAAATGGATAGTGTCACAAGCAACCACCACCACTACAACCTTCAAGATGTTCCTGATCGTGGTCAGTCATTATGGCCTCCGGTCTTTCTCAGCATGATGAAAAACCCACACCGTCGCCGGATATTTTCCACGTCAACTTTGATGATGATAACGAGGAAGAAGGCTGCCACCGAAGCTACAACTTCCAGGAGGGTGGAGACTCTGATTTGGGCCGTGAGTTTGAGTCTATCGTGAGGAGGCAGGGTCGGAGCTCCGCCACCATCCTCCACCTCCTCCAAGGTGTTCGATCCAGATCTGAAAACAATACATCACAAGAACGTGATCGTGATCATGATCGGGAACATGTTATTTTGATTAATCCTTTTAATCATAAAATAGTTGTTCAAGGCAGCGATGGTGGGATCCATCCAATTGGTTCTTTAGGTGACTATTTTTCGGGCCCCATATTAGACGAATTACTACAACATTTGTCTAAAATTGACCTAAATAGACACGGAACCTGACCCACACAAAAACGATGCAGTGGAAGCAATGCCAACTATATAAATCAATGAAAATTCGGTTTAATGGTTGATTTGTTTGGATGATTTTGAAGTTGTAAATGAAGCCAAGAATTGCCGTGTAAACATAAGTTTCATACCAAATGTATTCTGCCATGGTTAGAGCTTCATAGCTCATGTCCTGTTTGTAGGTTTGAGTTACCTTCTAATGAAACAAGACCCGACCAAGAGGCAAACAGGTCGGGTGATAGTGAAGATAGGGATGAGAGAAATCTGAGGCATTTGTCTCTTCCTTGGCCTTTTAGTACCTTATTCGGGCCAACACATGTGCCCCAACCCGGCTCGATGCCATCTGCATCGAGTTCGGGTTCTTCACTATGGGCTCTACGAGCCCATGGTGAGGATGAGGAACAGTAAGTTCTCATGTTTCTTAGAGAGTTGCGTACAGAGACCAGTTGGGAAGTGTAATGTTGAAACTTATCGGCTTTGAAAAATGTATTTATACGTATTATATTAATGTTCTTGTGCCTTTCTAAATCGTATAATGACATATTTAGGCAACCAATTATGACCAATTTGCTATAAAGGTCATGGAAGTTGTTAGTGTTAAGTTATAGTCATGTTCTTTGGATCAATAAACCGTGATTTGTGTTCCTCATGCATATAATAATGATTGTCCAAGAAAGAAATTAAGAACAACGAATAATCTCCTCTCATAGTATGTGTTTGATCAATTTAATTGTAAAACTAAATTAACATCTAAATCATAACATGTTAGGATGTTCCAAAAAAAAAATAATGTATGATTTTGGAAAATCAATCATATCTTAAATTTAAAAGGATTTGTGTTTAAAGCTAGACACCTCTTCGGTTATTACATCGATCATGAAACATATATTCAGTATTATCATCATTGAAAGTTACATACTACAGGCAACTACTAGAAAAAGGGAAGTTGCCACAACAATTAAAGGAGATTTCTTATGGACTACAAGGCCATACTTCTCACTCATGTCCAAATCCTTTCCTTTTACTTCATCTGGTAATGCCAAATCGAACTTGTATATCACATTTGCTAATGCTAATTCAATGATGACTATAGCGAATTGAATCCCAGGGCACCCTCTTCGTCCACCACCAAATGGAAGAAACTCAAAGTGAAGCCCTTTGTAATCTGTGGAAGAGTTGAAGAACCTTTCAGGCCTAAACTCCTCTGGTTCTTCCCATAAGGTAGGATCTCTTCCTATCGCCCAAGCATTCACAATCGCTTGTGTGCCAGCTGGAATGTCGTAACCCATTACTTTCACATCTTGTGTTGATTCTCGAGGAACAAGTAGTGGAACTGGTGTATGCAAACGTAAGGTCTCCTTGATGATGGCTTTAAGATAATTCATTTTCTCTAAATCCTTTTCCAAAATCATGGATCTTTCTTGTGCTATTTCTGTTACTTCTTGTTGTACTTTTTGCATTACTCTCGGGTCTCTTATTAGCTCACTGATTGACCAAACTTGCATATGTAGTATCTGTTCCAGCAGTAAATACATCCTACAATAAACATAAGTTTTAATGGTGTTCCATTACTCTTGGGTGTCTTATTAGTTCTTATTGTTCCTTTAGCATCGTCATTATTGCGTGTTTATTAAAGTCATTAATCCTATCAATCCCTTCCCTCTGTTGAAATCGTGGAAGTGGGTGGTAAGTAAATTTCCTTTGTGAGTAAATTTATTCATTAATATTGGTCCAAGTCACTTCCATCAATGATTAGGTGTCTAATGTTTCATTTGAGGTGCAAATGTGACCTTATCCAAAACAAAAAAGATCACAACTCTTTAATTCAAAATTAAAAGATGAAAATAAAACTCTTACCAAAATGAGGGCTTTGATGACATCTCTATGAAAGGTAAAGCCAGTTGCGTTATCTCTTTGTACATCCAATAAGGTGTCAACTAGATCTTGATCTTCACGACATTGAGCATCCACTTCTTTTCTCTTATTTACATGTTCTTCAACAACACATTCAAGAAAGTCATCAAATTCTTTAGCAACTTTATGTGCTTTCTCCTCTAAACCACTCAATCGATCTATCCAAGCCAACCATGGAATATAATCACCAAGATTGAAACCACTGAGCAGATGCACAAACATGTCCATTATGTCTGCAAACGTTGACCCACCATATTTCCTACCTAGACTCGCCATGCAGACAATGTTATTCGTAAGCCAAAAAAACAGCGCATTAAGATCAACTAAAGAACCATCACTGTTTTTGATCTTGTCAATCATAAGAGCCACCTCTTTTTTCCTCACTTGTTCAAATGACTGGACTCGTGTATTATTTAGAAGATGGACTACAGCGATGCTCTTCAGTTGCCTCCAATACTCTCCATAAGGAGAAAACGTTATGTCGTTGGAGCCATACAAAAGTATGTCGGGGATTCTTAACTTGGGTCGGCTTGCAAATTTCAAATCATGGGTTTTCAAGATCTCTTTGGCTGCTTCAGGTGAGGAGGCAACAAGCATGGGCACGTTGCCAAGGTGCATCAACATGAGTGGACCATGTTTTTTGGACAGGGCCTCAAGTAAGCGGTGGGGGTTCAACCCTAGTTGGTGGAGGTTTCCGATGATCGGAAGCCTTGGTGGAGGTTTCCGATGATCGGAAGCCTTGGTGGAGATGGTGGTAAATTTTTATTGGTCTTGGAAAGAGTTGAAATCCATTTGAAACTGATGAAAAAATTATTAAAACGATGCATGAATAGTAGAAAAGAGGGGAATTCTGTAAGAACGAAAACATTTCCCTTACGAAAAGATTTATGATGCCCGATAATATATAAAAGGTAAAATTTCATTTATATCCTTAAAAAGTTTAAATATTACTTCTATATCCTTATAAATTTTATAATTACATATATATCCTTCTCAAACTATAAAACTCACACCTATATTCAAAATGATAATTTATGTTGGTTTAAATTAATCAAATATTAAAAAACTTATCCAAAAATTAAAATTCCGTATGTTTGTACTAAAATACCCTTCCCAAATTTTTAAACGTAATTAAAATTTTCAAAACTTAATGCCGCTAATTCTTCCTTATCGCAGGTATGAAACTGTCGACTAAACCATGTGCTTCTTTTCTTCATTGCTATATCTCTTATTCATTAGATTAAGGCATTCAATTTGTAGGAATCGTTTCAAATTATTACATTAAAGTTCCTATTAAAGTTAGGAATTGTTTCAAAATGTGGCATTAAAGTTTGCATGTAATAGAAAGGAACAAGGATTGTATACTGAAGAATCTTGAACGTCCAATTCTTCTTAAATAGCTACTAGATTCTCGTATTAAGGGTTCTAAATAATGGTACAAAAATTAACGATAATATTGATTTTCCTCTTAAATAACATTCACAGTTACATTCAATGTTGAAATTACTAGTGAATAATTCAAGAGAAACCAACCAATCACCAAAAATCAAGAGGAATAATTCAATTATGAACTCGTGAAGATTGCAAAAGAAGAGGAGAATAACGACATGCTGGAAAAGAAGAGGAGAAATATGATTGAATTATAAAAACTTGATATCCTAATTAAAATGGTTTATTCCTAACTATTAATTTGAGAAGGGTATTTTAGTAAAACATATGAAATTTTGATTTTTGGATAAGTTTTATGATAGTAGATTAATTTAATCCTAATTAAATTATCATTTTGGATATATGTGTGAGTTTTATAGTTTGAGAAGGATACATATGTAATTATAAATTTTATAAGGATATAGAAGTAATATTTAAAGTTCTTAAGGATATGAATGAAATTATCCCTATATAAGAAGCTAAAATCCGAGCACACAACAATTCTTTATTATTATTTCTTGGAGCTAATTTAGCGGTTTGTTTGTGTGGTATGCATTATATGGATAAGTACTAGTTTGCCTCTTTTTTTTTTTTTTTTTTTTTTTTTCCTTTTTTTTAGATGACGTACAATGAAACTGAGTTGTTGTTCAAGAAATATTTTGATGGTTCGAGCCGGTTTACAATTTAGCCGGTTTACTTTTATGTTAAAGAAACATCATTATTTTAATTGTTTAAAAAATACAGTTAAACTAACATATGTTGTTCAAGAAACAACCAAAATAGTCAAGTTCAACAAACATCAATTTCTTGGTTATATTTTTCGTCCAACACAATTTTAAAGAAAACAGAAAACACCATTTGATCACGTCATTTTGTAAAAACTATTGCAAATAACAGTCTTGTCTTTCTTCTCTCTAGTGAATACGCCATAGCCCATCCCTTTACGAATTGTCGGCCTCCCTCCCATTGATGCTCACACGTTTCCCACTACAAGAAATAGAGGTATCAATGACAAAATCAGCAATGTAAGTTATCCCAAGCTAATCAATGACGAACTTCCAAAGAGTCAACAACATAAAAAACTAGGATTTCTATTCCGTAAATTCTATCCATTTACAAATGGATTGGAGAGGGATTAGCGATGGATTCAGCAACAAAAAAATATCCATCGCTAAATGCTGATTTTCAATTTTCTATTGTTTTCATTGATGTTCAATTATCTTCTATTTTTCGCCCCCACCCCGAATGTCTATATTCTTAACTTAATTTCATTCGACACCCCCACCCTAACATCGAGTCCAGTCACCCCAATCCTAACATCGTCGATTCTGGCTACCGCTACCCCTGTTATCTCTATTCCAGCCGCCTCCACACCTATCGTTGCAAATTCACAAATTTAGGTACACAACTTTTGTTCAACGACGTTAAGTATCAAAAATATTTAAGCTATATGTAATGACGTCAAGATTGTGGTTTCTCTTTGAGGCGTCGGCCTCCACTGTTATGTTATTTGTTGGCCATCCCAACAACACATCATCAAGACTTTCATGTATCTATCAGATGCTCTAACTTGAATGTTGTTTAAAATGATTACATATTTTTCTATATTGTTTGTTGGTTTTGACCATGTTCGAAAGAGGTGAACTAAGTAAAGTTTGTATGTCTTTGAAGTATCCAATTTGGTTTTGACCATGCTCATTATTATAGGATCAAGGACCCAAAGTAAATGTGTGTTGATTGGAGTCTATCACCGGTGATGGAGATCGGTAGGGATGGGAAGAGGAAGGGGGCAAAGCGTTTTTAATTAAAGTATTTTGAAAGAGACACAGGTGGTAAGGAAAGTATTATTGTATTTTTATATTGAGTTATTATCATCACACACAACTTAATTTTTAAAAGACCTCAATTTGTTGTTGTACTTGGTAAAGCATGACGGTATACAAGCCACAAGACTTAACTTGTGGCCAGGTAGAGGGTGCACCACGTACGTGCACACCATCCCTGGTGCCACGACCGTGGTGGTTTGTGTAAAGTGACACGATGAGCAACGCTCTAATGGCGAAGAAGTTGTGATTACTAAGGGTTAAACGACTACTTGTGGCATTTTCCTAAAAAAAAGCATATTAACTTAAACACACTCATAATCTCATCTATATATACCACTAAAATTTCATTGAAAATCTTCATTATCTTTTATCTACTTTTAACACTATAAACATGGAATTTTTTGAAAATCATGTTTTCTGATGACAGGGAGTTTTTCTCATCATTCTTTAATATTGTTACCAATATTGTTGATCAAGAATTCATGCATGTTAAGCATAAAAGAGCCACTATCAACCAATATCATCAAGCTTCATTTGAACATTTGGTACGTGATTATTTTGCTGAAAATTGTATTTATATGGAGGAAGCATTTGATCATCGTTTTCATATAAATAAAGAGGTATTTTACACATTACTAACACTTTAGAGGTGCGATATGATTTTTTAGCAGAACTGGCCCTAGAAGTAGAACGGGCTTTACTTTTATACATAAATGTATGACTGCACTTAGGTATCTAGGTTACGGTGTTACCTATGACGCAATGGATGAGTATTTAAAATGTGAGAACTGCACGAGAGTGTGTGAAGTACTTTTGTGCATATATTATAGAGGTTTACAGCAAAGAACCCTTACATAAATGCGGCTCATAAACAAACCATGGTCTACCAGGTAGGGAATGATAGATAATCTTGATTGTATGCTTTAGGAGTGGGAAATTGTCCAAATACATGGCAAAGTAAATTTACCTAAGGTGATATAGGCGCACTATTTTTATACTAGAAGTTAATGCTTCTAATGATTGAGGATTTGACATGTGTTGTTTGGGGTTGTAGCGTCCAACAATGATATAAACGTTCTTAGCAATTTCCCCATTTTCAATGCTATTCTGATTGGGTAAGCACCTATGTTTGTAATAGTGAATGGAAGAGAATACAAATATAGTTACTTCCTTTGTGATAGGATATACCCTAATTACGCTACTTTTGTGAATGACTACTTGTTACTACGAGATTAAAAAAAATCACAAAAAGGCAAAAATCTACCTACTATGAAGGACATATTTACGAAAGGAGTTTGGAGCATTAATTAAGAAGAAATGACATGTAATTGCACGACTATAGGATGACGACAAGATACACAACATAATATACACTTTTAACATATTACATAGTATGGCAGTTAACCCAGTAGGACGTGCTATTTGCACGTATGATTTAAAGCTGATGTGGTTAATCGTCCGCAACAATTCATTTCCATATGCAGATGATGTATACATGGCAAGAGTTCTCAAAATACAATCTATTGAAAAGTGCCAATTTTTTGGACAAGACTTAACAGAGCATTCATACTAAAACGAAGTCGTCGAGGACTAATAGTGATTTTATGTTTGAATCATGTCTTTTTTTGTAAGTTTTATTTTATTTATGTAATTTTCATATTATTTTCATTTTAATTTTAAGTTTATATGTTAAGTTAGTAAAATTAATTATTATTTAGTTAGTTAAAAAATGAGAAAATCCCAATAAACTTATCGTATTTGTTTTAAAAGATCATTCAAGTTTTATTTATTTATTTATTTATTTATTATTATTATTATTATTATTATTATTATTGTTGTTATTATTATTATTATTATTGTTATTATTATTATTATTATTATTAAGGGAATGAAGTATGAATTTACCTAATGAAGTTGGGTTTAGTGGAGCCATAAAAGACAAGTCACTCAAAGTTCAAGGGCCAAAAGTGTAATTTGGCATAATAATCAATTCAATTGTACATGAATTGGGTGAACGGTTTTAATGAAGTTGAAGAGTAGTTGAAGTCTTAAAGTCAAATAACTAATAGACTTTAGTGTTGTACGTACTCATGTCCTTTGTTTGATAGAAAATTATCTCTATCATTTATTTGACTTTGGCGGATAAAACTCATATACGAATATGAGTGCTTCAAACAAATACGTATGAAACAAATACGTATGAGAAAAAACAACAGATAAACACCAGATAGAAAGATAGAAAAGTGAAAGTAAGGTAGTTTATTTTGTGCACGAGCCAAAAAAAAAATACGAGTAGTACCTTACAGTGAGATCAGGTTACAAGTGTAATTTAGCCTTGTATGATTTTAATTTTTTTGGTGATAATAAAATCTCATCTCTTTCCCGTTCGCTAGAGGACGTAGGTCAGATTAGACAGAACCACTTTAAATATTGTGTTCACTTTTGCTTTGTAGTTTTATTCCGTGAGAGTTACCGAAATCATTTATTGTTTTGTCTGTCGCTTAACTTATTTTGTTGAATACCCAACAAACTGGTATCCGAGATATGGTTAAAGATGAGATAGTTAAGATCGACAAATTCGATGGTCAAGATTTCAGTTTTTGGAAAATGAAAATCAATGATTATATCTACTAGAAGAAGTTACACATACCATTATCCGAAAGGAAACTGGAAGTGTTGGAACAGGAGGAATGGGATCTAATAGATCGGTAGGCTTTTAGTGTATGTTGTCACTGGCAAAGAATGTTTCTTACAATATTGTCAATGAAAGAACATCGTTTGGGTTGCTCAAGGCTTTTCGTAACATGTATGAAAAACCCTCAACGGCGAATAAAGTTTTCTTGATCTGAAAGTTGGTGAATCCGAAGATGAACGACGGTAGCTCGATGACTAATCATGTTAATGAATTCAATTCAATCATCTCAAGATTGATTTTGGTTGATATTAGATTTGAAGATGAAGTCATGGTGCTGTTGTTATTATCTCCGTTGCCTGAAAGTTGTTCCAGAATAGTGACAGTAGTTAGTAGTTCAACCGAAGGGCCTGAGATGACATTTGAAGGTCCTCATGACTTAATCCTTGGCAAAGATGTGCGCAGATGAAGTTTCGGAGAAGCTTCCAATGGTCTTCTAATTACTAAAGACAAAGGAAGAGGATCTAACAAAGGAGGCAGTGGTAGAGGAAGATCGAAGTCAAGAAAGAGAAGTCATTCCAAGAACTTAAATGATATTACCTATTGGAACTGCAAAGAGAAAGGTCATTTCAGAAATCAGTCCCAAAGCCTTTTACAGATAAAGGCAAGAAGAAAGTGAATATGACAGTAGATTCTGAAGATGATGCACTCATTTTTTGTGTCAAAAACTCAACAGAATCCTGGATCATGGATTTTGGTGTGTCGTTTCATGCTAGTCATGCCAGAGAAGTAGGGAAAAATTTCAAGCAATATAAAGGGAAAGTCAAATTAGCAGATAACAAGAGTGGATATTACAGGAGTTGGGCATGTGGTCCTTAAGACGACTTTGGGTACAAAGTGGACTTTAAAGAATTTCAAGTTTATTCCAGACTTGAAAATGATGTTAATATCAGTGGGACAGCTTGATGATGATGGTCACCATGTTACATTTGGTGATCATGAGTGGAAATTGACAAAGGGAAACTTAGTTGTTGCTAGAGGTCAAAAGCAGGGTACACTTTATATGATGTAAGTCTCTAACGTTGAACCACATGTTGTTGAAGAAGTTGGGGCATCCACTATATGGAACCAGAGACTTGGACATATGAATGAGAAGGGAATGAATATGCTAGCCTCCAAAGAAAGAATACCATATCTATATACTGTGAAAATTGATTTATGTGAGTCATGTGTTATGGGAAAACAGAAGAATGTTGTTTTCACAAATATAGGTCATCCACCCAAGTCTAGGAAGTTGGAGTTAGTTCATTCATATGTTTATGGTCCCACTTTAGTTTCTTCAGCGGGTAGATCCTGATATTACATTACTTTCATTGATGACCGCACCAGAAAAGTTTAGATTAATTACTTGAAGCATAATTCTAAAGTTTTTATCACATTCAAGAAAGGGAAAGCAATTGTAGAGATTGAAACAAACTTGAAAATCAAGTGTTTCAGATCAGACAATGGGGATGAATACAGTAGCAAATAATTTGTTGATTATTGTGTTGACTAGGGAATCAAAATGCAGAAGACGATTTCGAAGACATCTCAGTAGAATGGAGTAGCTGAGAGGATGAATTGAACATTAAATGAGAGGGCTAAAGGCATGAGACTACATGAAGGTTTACCAAAAATGTTCTGGGTAGATTCAGTCAACACAACTGCATATTTAATCAATAGAGGACTCTCGGTCCCCATAGGGTTCAAGATTCTAGAAAACAAATAGAAAGGTTGGGAGATTTCACTCAAACACTTGAAGGTATTTGGTTGTGTCTCGTATGTCAAATTTAAAAACTTGGAGAGAGACAAACTAGAGGTGAAGGCAAGAAAGTGCACATTTATAGGTTACAGGTTGGATGACATAGGGTACCGCTTCTAGGACAACGAGATTAAAAAGGATATTAGAAGTCAGTATTTGGTTTCCAACGAGAGTGTTATATACAAGGATGAACTTGCAAAGAGATCTGGAAGTGACAAACAACCGGAAAAGAAAGATTAAGTTGAGTTAGGAGAAATCTAAGATGACGACGTTGGGGGTGGTGATCAGGGATTAGGTATTAGTTAGACTTGGGACCCTTGAGTAATTGAGATTTGGACTCAATTGGGTTGGATAATGTGATTTGGATGATCCGGGTATTCGGTTTGTGTTTTGGAATCAAAGGGTATTTCGATAATTTGTTAGCTCGGGCTTCTATGGAAAAGGGATGTTTTTTCAGGATTTGGTAAGGCATGTACGAGTTTATTTAGGTGTAGAACTTCTCTTTACCTTTTTATGGATATAAGGATCGTCAAAAGAGGAATTATAACAAAGAAGTTATGGTCTTCAGAATATGTTAGAGTTTATGGGGAAACCCTAGTACGCGGGGCGTACATAGGGAGTATGCAGGGTGTACTGATGCAAAGGGTGTTATGTAAAGCGTAATGTTGTGTACTCTTAGCGTACTGTAAGGGTCGAAATGGGGATGTGAGACCTCGTACGCTCGACGTACGAGGAGTACGCGCGGCGTACGAGGGTTAAAGGAAAAACCCTATTTTGGAAGTTGTACCCTATATAAACACATTAAGTCTTTTTTGGTTGGCCTGCTTACCAGCCTCCAAGTCCCCAAAACCCTAGAAATCATCTCTAAGCCTCCATGGTTGTAATTTTGAGCTCATTATGTTCATTTTGCTGTTTTTGGGTTATTTCCAAGAAGATGAAGTTTGATGCAAGGTTGTGAATCAAGGATGAGCTTATGTATCTGGATTATATGCTTCATTTCTAACTTATTTGAGGTAAAATCTTTGATCTTGTTCATTGTTGGCTTATATCTAGTTTGTATGAGTTTTTGTTTCATTTTGGTCCCAAGTATGAGATCTAGTGGTTTGGTACCACTCCAGGAGCTATGAGTTGCCACTATTGGTGTCTCTGAGGTTCTAGATGCATAAAGTTACCTACTTTATGGTTTGGAATCCCATATGGATGAGATAGTCTCCATTTGGCGAAAGAATAATGCTTTATTTTGATGTTTGGTTCTTTTGGGGCATTCAAAATCATCAAGTCAATGACTTTACGATTCTAGACGTTCTTTAAGAAGTAGATATGTGGTTTGGACCCCTTCCCTTGAACATTAAGTGCTTAATGTAGTATTAGCTTAATAGATGAGTATGTTGGGAGTACAAGTCTGTACGTGCAATGTACAAGCCAAAATGCATGCATGCTTAGCGTACAGCTGAGTACGCACCGCGTACTCAGTCAGGAGGGTTTTTTCCTTTTGGGCTTCGTGTTAGGCTTCCTTTTTGGGCTTGGGTGTTTGAGTTCTTAATGGGCCATTTGAGTATGAGTGTCTTGGACTAGGAATTTTAGTTGGGCTTTAGGCAAAATCCCATGTAAGGAGTTTGGGCCCAATTTGGAAAATTGGGCCATAATTAGGCCTTGGTTGGTTATTTGGCTTTTAGGCCTTTCAGGTTGTGAGTTTGGGCCTTAATTTTGGACCAACCTTGATTAAGGGTAAAATGGTCATTTTATCCCGAGTATGGATTTATGGTTATGGTTTGGAACCCAATAGATAATTGGGTATTGTTTTGATTTTGATAGTTGGGGGAATCTATCAACCAGCAGCCAGGGATCGTCTTTGTGATTCGGCAGTGAGAGGTGAGTCTCCTCACTGGGTTTAGCGGGTCAAAGGCACCAATGTCGGCCCATGGTTTTATGTTAGGATGCTAGATGTATGTTAGAGTCTTGCAAGTTTTATACGATGATATGCTTACCCGGCAAGGCTCGATGCTAGACGGGACCAGATGACAACATTGTATGTTAATTATAAGTATATGTTTTTATGATTACCGAGCGAGACCTAATGTTGGGCGAGGCTCGGTGATATATGCTATGATATAGTCTTTGTGGTTGTTGCATATGCTAGTATGGTTATATGCTTATATGATTATATGGTTATATGGTTATGTGTGTACCGGGTGGGGCTCGATGCCTGGCGATGCCCGATGACTGGAACATATGCTATTGTTTATGATCATTTTATTTGTTAGCATGATTATGTGATATATTGTATGTGTGTAGTGGGTGAGGTCCAGTGACAGGGGAGGCATGAGAATAACAGATCTGTAATCCGAGCGGGGATTAATGTTAGGCGGGGCCCGAGGACGAGTTAGACTCAAGACCGAGCAAGGCCCGATAGTGGGCGGGCCCAACATGTGATTCATGTATAAATGGTATGTGTCATCTTGAGGAAATCACTAATCTTTGTGCTTGTGGTTTTCAGCTTATGTTTCAGGTGCTTTGGTTTTCAAATGGAAGAGCTCGGGATGATTGCAGAGCACACACCACATGTTTCTGCATTCTATGAATTACTCTGATTTAATGAAGTTTTGATAAATCTTGATTACCCTGGTTTTATGGAGATGTTAGGTATTAAATGTTAATTAATCTATATATACAAAAAAATATATGTCATTAATTTTGGGACGATTCTAGTTGGTATTAAAACCTTGGTTTGAGGGATTTGGGCACACCTTTGGGTGTGTCTAAACTCAAACTGAGGATTTGGAAAATATTTTCAAAAAGAAATATATTTTGGAAAGGGAATTTTATAAAAGAAGAAAGGGTGTGGTGCATGCAATCATCCGAGCTCAAGTAAGTTTCTCCCAAAATACCCATACATGTTATATGGAATTATTTGATTTATGAATCTGTTAATCGCATGCTAGTTAGGGCTAAGGATCTGCTCAATGTTTGCATGATAGAATGCTAGGAGAGATGCCTTTGTATACCTATTGTATGAGCTTGTAGCTTGCATGATAGTTCTGATTAGCTAGTGATAGGTTGGCTTGATATGTGATGCTTGGTAGCCTAGGAAGCATGGGATGTTGGTTTGGGTATAATTTGGATGCCTAAGGCAATCAGTAGCGGGAGAGGAGCTCCTAGTATGAGTTGTAGTTTGTGGGATTGGAGTGCTACTGCTCGAATGCTGCTTGCTTTGTGCTTTGTGGAACTCTTAGATGATGGGAGTTAACTGCTTAGTGAATATCAAGTCACATGTAGCAAGGGTTGAATAATCTCAGAGTGATGGATTTGTCCCTATTGTGAAACTCTTGTTTGAGTCCAACCGTTGTAGGGATGATTCTGTTACTCGAAGGATTATCTAAGCTTTGTTGCATGTGACTATATTCATGAGGTGGGTGACTGGCATTATGAGGAGTTCTTCAGCAGTTGATGACAGGGTGAGGTTGGGAACCTATGAAAGCCTCGGGATCGCTCTAGTGTGTTTTGTTACACTGGGTCACAAGTGTTTGGTGTATGGATTTGAGAAGGTCACTTAGAGGATTTGGGATGATTCTTGAGGAAAATATGGATAGTTGTGGAAGGTAGTATTGGGCCCTACTATTGAAATCATAGGATGCGTACTCGAATCAGGGAGAAACTTGGAGAATCTAAGAACCCTTTGGGATGAGTATTCTTGGGTATATTCGAATCTTTTGCATGTTGTTTCGGTATGGTGTTGGGCACTCATGATTAGGATTTAAATTCTGCTTCCAGCTCAGTAGCAGGTACTGAGCCGATCGATGCAGTCGTAGGAGTTCATCTCATCGGAGATCACTCGCGGTGTTTCGGATAGGACCTTGGTGGTCTTTTGTTCAACCAACAAAGGGATTCTGGAGCTCTTTGATGGTCATCTCAAGTCTGTTCGGGCAGGATTTGTGGTAGAGCTGTTGAGGGATCATCTGGACCCCAAAGCTGGTGGATCTCTAGAATCCTTCAGGAAGGAGGATCATGTTGTTAGTTCTCGTCAACTGGGATCGAAGGGGAGTTTTGCACCATGTCCTTAGGATGGTCGGAGTGACTCAAGAGGAGGAAGTTAGGATTCCTTCAGATGCTTTTACGGGTATATCATCTTCTGTCCTCTTCTTGGTTGTTGTCGGGAATTTGTACTGCTTTGGAATTTTGCTAAGTTTGGGTAAGTTATATCTCAGGTGGTTCTCTCCTAGTGTCTGGATTATATTATCAACAATTATGATATGCCATTCTGCATGCTGGGAGTCTTCGATGAATCTTCAGAGGGTCGTATCTTGTTGGGTGGGTTCAACGTGTTCCGTTGTTGTTCCAGTCCTTTTTCAGGATCAATTCAGGAGTATTGCTTCGAGGATCTTTGGTCAGGGTTAACGAGATAGTTCTTCATTGAAGTCAGGGTTAAGTGATTTTATTTTCTGACCGGGTGTGATTGACAGTTGCCTATGGAAGCACTTTTGGGTTCAAGAACTATTGTTGCTTGGAGAGGAGCGTTAGCAGGAAGATGGTGGTGTCAGTTGCGTGAGTTGTTTGATCTTTAGATGTGTCAGGGGAGTTGTATTTTCAAAAGGATTGTAGCCGGTTGGAGTTCCGTGATTCTTTGAGGATGGAAATTATAGTGGATGTTCGTCAGTGAATGGCAAGGGTTATGGTTTTCAGTCGCAAGCATAAGAACTTAAGGAATTTGCATGCTATCGTGGGAAGTGATTTGGATTATCAGACTGGTTAGGATTTCAAGAGTATTCTTTAGGATTTCAGGAATTAGGTGATCTTTGAGTTTTGCTAACAATGGAACCGATTAGTGCAGGATGTAGGCAGTTCATGTTATATGGGATTGATGGGTTGGGAACCCATCGAATTTAAGGTATGAGAGGACTTCGTCGAATCCAAGTGGGGGAGAATCGATCAGGTTTTTCGAAAGGTGAGAGGGGTGTGAACTATGGCAAGTTTCACATCCTGGTTAGGATGAGAGACGGACCAAATGGTCATTTATATTGAGGTGGTGTAATTGGGAGTCTAGGAACTTCCAAACATTGGTCGGTGTCTTCTTTTATACATAGCATGTTTGTGGTTAAGCCTAGGTTAAGGGCTCCAGAATTCGAAGTATGACCCAAACACCTGAATAGATGCAATTGGATGCAAGATTTGGCTTAGAGTGACTGGGTGTGATGATTAGGGTGTGGTTAGGCTATGGGTGGTAACCATGGTTGGCTTGAAGTGTTGTAAGATTACGATAGGATCATAGCATTCACCAGTCTGAAGTAGACTATCGTTTGTTATGGACATGAGCGTAAAGGGGAAATCAGTATGCCTTGGACACACCATTCAGGATTATCGAGAAGTATTTCTCTATTATGGGTTGAGGTTCATTGGGGACCAAGGCGGAGTCAGGCCTATGTAGCTCTAGATGGGTGGGACCCTTGGGCGAGGCCCATGTAATTTTGGAAATACAGGTGGGACATGGTTGAGACTATTGGGTCAAGGATTTGAATCTTGAATTGTAGGATCAAGTGGGTGGTCAGTGTGTGATGTAAAGTGGTTTTAGGCTAGGTGGCCTTTTTATTTGGACTTTTGGGAACTTGGTGGTTGGACCATGTGTGAGACTCGTAGTCTCAACAATGGGTTGGGAACCTTTATATCTCGGTCTAGCAAGGGGTTGTCGTTATCAGAAGGTCGTGGGTGATATGCAAGTGTAGATCCATGGATCTTGGGTTATAAGTTGAGTATCAGGTTGGTTTTTGGGAAGATCTCGAGTCGGGTATTACAAGTTTTTCATGCGGTATATTCATTTCATTAGAAATAGGATTGGGGATAATGGAAGTATGAGGATGTGCATAGACTATAAAGAGTTGAACAAGGAAACAATGAAGAACAAGTATTCAAGGCCAAGGATTGACGACCTATTCTATCAGCTGCAAGGTTCGAGCTATTTCTCAAAGATTGATCTTAGGTCGGGATATCATCAACTGAATGTGAGAGAGCAAGATATTGAGAATACCACATTAAAGACAAGATACAAACACTATGAGTTCTTGGTTATGTATTTTGGACTAACCAATGCTCCAACAACATTTATGGATTTGAAGAACAGGGTTTGTAAACCATTCATCTATAATCTTTGATAGTGTTCATAGATGACATTCTGATTTACTCAAATAGCCAACAAGAGCATGGAAAGCATCTCCGAGAAGTATTAGAATTTCTAAAGAAGAAGAAGTTGTATTCAAAGTTCTCCAAATATGATTTTTGGATTCGAGATGTCCAATTCTTGGGTCATGTGGTTAACCAAGAATGGATAATGGTTGACCCAACAAAGATTGAAGCTGTGATGAAATGGGAAAGACCAAAAAGTCCCACTAAGATTCGAAGATTTTTGGGATTATCTGGATATTACCGAAGGTTTATCCAAGGCTTTTATTCGATAGCTGCTCCATTGACAACTTTGACCCATAAAGGAGCTACATATACATGGAGTAAGAAACATGAAGAAGCATTCAAGAAATTAAAGAAGAAGTTGTGTGCAGCAAAAATTCTTTCTTTACCCGACGGCGTTGAAGACTTCATAGTCTATAGCGATGCATCTGGAGTTGGGTTAGGTTGTGTTCTGACCCACAGAGATAAAGTGATAGCATATGCATCTCGACAACTGAAAGATCACAAGAAGAACTGCCCCACTCATGATCTAGAGTTGGCAGCAATAATATTCACATTAAAGATATGGAGGTATTATATTTATAGCACAAAGTGCAAGCCCTTCACTGATCATAAAAGTCTCTAGTATCTCTTTGATCAAAAGGAATTGAATATGAGGCAACGAAGCTGGCTACATTTGCTCAAGGATTATGATTGTGAGATACTTTACCACCCTGGAAAAAAAATGTCATAGCTGATGCTCTAAGTCGAAAAGTAAACCTGGAAAGAAAGAGGCCAAGAGCGTTAAGAATAGAAGTTGTCTAAAAAATTGTGGAAAGCATTAAGAACTCTCTGGAAGAAGCTTTGGAGAAAAATGACCAAAAGGAAGAACGGTTAGGAAAAACGTTGGTATTCGGTACAAATAACCAAGGATTGAAGGTATTCCAAGTTAGGATTTGGGTGCCTAAGATGGGAGGAATGAGGAATCTTCTAATGGAAGAATCTCACAGGACCATGTACTCGATTCATCCCAGCAGCACTAAGATGTATACGGATCTAAAACCTTACTACTCGTGGCCGACAATAAAGCTCGATGTTGCTAAGTATGTGGCAGATTTTGTAACATGTGTGAGAGTTAAAGCACAACATCAGAAACCTTATGGGAGTTTAGAACCTTTACCTGTACCCATAAGTAAATGGGAAGACATCACCATGGATTTTGTGACTAAATTTCCCAAGACGAAGAATGGTCACGACATGATTTGGGTAGTCGTGCATCGGTTCACTAAGAGTGCACACTTCTTTGCAGCTAATGAGAGATGGTCTATGGATAAGCTTGCAAATGCTTACGTGAAGTAGACAATAAGACTTCATTGTGTACCATTAACGAATGTATCAGATCATGACAGTCGTTTCACATCAAGATTTTGGAAAATTCTACAAGTGGAAATGGGTACGAAGTTGTGTTTAAGTACAGTCTACCATCCGCAGACTGATGGTCAGAGCGAAAGAACAATTCAAAAACTGGAAGGTATGTTAAGAACATGTACCCCAGAATTTCAAGATAACTGGGATGAGCATTTACCACTGGTAGAGTTTTCCTACAACAATAGTGTAACACCTGATTCCTGGTATGCCTTTTCATTCAAGTAGTTTGTGTTTTTCTCTAGGACTCGACGAGTTGGAGAATCACCTCGTCGAGTAGGATCGTGACCCACAGACATTTTAAGTGACCTACTCAACGAGTCGGGTGACTGACTCGGCGAGAAGGTGCTGGGAGAGTGAAACCCTAAATCTGAGGGTTTGCACCCTATATAAACACCTTAACTCAGCCTTCCTTGTCCCTAATACTCCCCTAAACCTGCATATCAAAACCCTAGCCATTTGTGTGTGTGGTAAGGCCATTTTGGTTTTCTTGGTTGGTTTGTGGAGCTTGGAAGGAAGGAGGAAGCTTGGGATTTCGAGTTGGGACTTGTAGATCCCGAGATGTTACCCCGTTTTTAGTTTCATCAAGGTAAATGCACCTGTCTTGACTTATCTATGTACTTATTCATCTTTGGAATTGGGATTTTTATGGCTTTCTAAGCCATTTTTGAATTATGAAGGGTTGAGTGGGGATTGGCCTCAGATCTTGGCCTTAAGAGGGGTCTCATGGCATAAAGGTGCCAACTTTAGGGCCATGAAAGCCCCATGCACATTGTAGAGCACTTTCTATGGACTTTTGAGCTAAAACCCCCATGCATGTGCATCAAGCTTGGAACTGTACGTATAAAATGGACATTAGGAGGCTAGATCTATGGTTTTGTATGTTAGATCCCATTTAAATCGATTGTATAGTAACGGTCAAGGTAGGACTCGACGAGTTGTTCTTGGAACTCGGCGAGTCAGTAAGCAGTGAACACCAAATCCTTTTTTAGGATGGATCAGTTGTTTGGAAGGAGGTCCCTTGGTTGTTTAGATGCGAAAATGACGTATACCTCATGGGACTCGGCGATTGGATTGAGCAGACTCAGCGAGTCCAAGGCAATCTCCCAACCTTTAAAGATGGACTCGACGAGTTGCTCAAACAACTCGGCGAGTCGTAGACTAGACAAGTTCTTATGAGGGAGATGAACTCGACGAGTTCAAGAATGAACTCGATGAGTCAGATGAAGATGGTCCCGATGTTACTATCGAAGGAGAACCTGTCGATTTCTTGCTAGATTTGACGAGCTGAGTCGGGGTTTGTATCAGGATAGAAGAGCATGTACTCGACGAGTTGGTATGCCAACTCGGTGAGTCAAGTCAACTGAATGCTGACTTTGACTGGTCTTGGGTTGACCGTGGTTAGGGTTGTATGTTTTATTCATTGACTTAGAAGGGTTGTCATGTAGGGAGTGAGGAGTCGAAGAGAGTCGATCTTCACGCAGAAGACAGTTCAGACACTACACGACATCGAGGTGAGTTACCTTCCAGTAGGGGTGGGTCTACGGCCACAATGCCGGCCCGCCAATAGGGGTATTTGGTAGATGATTGTCTTTGTGATAATTATCTTGGTATGGTTACATGTTTTGGTCATGAGATTTGCCTGTGTGATATACTATGTGTGTAGAAGGGATTGGTTGTCCCTGACATCGGTCTTTAGGATCGAAGGGTAGCACAGTACCCAGTTATGCCTGACTGTATGATTATATCTTGCTATTGTATGCTAGTGCTAGGGGGAAAAATAGTCCCCACTTACCAGTTGAAAGATACTGATGACGTGTACCGGTTGAAAGATATCGATGATGGTTACCGGTTGAAAGATACCGATGGCAGTTACCGGTTGTAAGATACCGATGATGTTATATGGTATGTGGTATGATCGGGGAACTCACTAATCTTCGTGCTTATAGTTTCAGTTTTGGTTTCAGGTACCTCTTCATCTAAGGGAAGGAGCCAGCGGGGTAGTAGCGCATCACACACATGGTTTCCGCATCGGATTTTCTGGGATTGTACTCTGATTTTCATTGTTCCTTATGATATGGTTTCTGAGACATGCCTTTATGATTATATAAATGATGAATATTAACAATGTTTTGGTAACACATTTTATGATTTACTTAATTTAAAAACAAAATTTTTGGCCTCGAAATTTGGGATGTTACAAATAGTTACCATTCGAGCATTAAGATGACACCTTATCAAGCCTTGTACAGACATAAGTGTCGTAAGCCATCTTGTTGGCCTTAGGCTAGAGAAAAGCAGTTTATGGGCCCCGAAATAGTCCATCAGACTGCTAAAAAGTTAAAAGTGATTAGAGAAAGGATGTTAGCAGCTTAAGATCGCCAAAAGAGCTATGCTGATAAGAAGCGGCGACCAATGACATTTGAAGTTGGAAATTTGGTATTGCTTAAAGTCTCACCATGAAAGGGACTTATAAAATTTGGAAAGAGAGGAAAGTTGAGTCCAAGGTTTATTAGACCATTCAAGGTTCTTCAGAGGAATGGGAACCAAGCTTACATGATGGAATTATAGGAAGAACATGATGATATTCATAACACTTTCCATGTGTGTTGTTTGGGGAAGTTCACGGGAGAAGTTCCCGATATAATTCCACTCTTGGAGTTAAGGATAGATGAAAATAAGATGTTAATCGATGAGCCTAAAGCAATTGTCGAACTAGTGCTTGTGCGATGGAAACATTTGAATGGGTCGAACTTCACCTGGGAAATAGAGAGTGACATGATGAGTCGCTATCCACATCTATTTGCTGATGCATGATTCTAGGACGGAATCATCATAAGGAGGAGAGAATTGTAACGCCCGTGTTTCTAGGCTAAGCATTATTATAATGATGTAATATTTAGGGTCAATAATTGTAACTTATTTTGAAGTAATGAAGAAGAATTATTTGAGTATTATATGATTTATGTGCAATATACGTGCTTATAACGATGTAATAAAATAATAATAAAAATATGCGTCAAAAATAAAATAATAGATAGACCCAATATCTATGAAGAAAGTTGAAGTAGTTGTACAAAGGGTTTCGGAGATATATGGAACGCAGAAATACAACTTATAACGATTAAGTTATGACCCATCGAAGTTTTGCGACAAAACTGACACGACTCTGAGTATCGTAAACAATGAATTTTTGATAAACCACTTTTTAGAGTTAGTAACCTAAACGAAAGTCGTAGTATACATTAAAATGAGAATGTACATAAAAAGAACGTCCAAATCTGACTTCATATGAGGAAATTATGATTTTTCAAAGATTTGACATGGTAGTATGCAGCTCGGCATTCAAATTTTAGATCGATCGATTTTTAGCTGACACAATCTAAACGAGAATCAAATATCCCATTAATCAGAATTCACCAATATAAAGACAGATGAAAACGGACGTCGGGTGGCAAAGTTATGAAATTTTAACGGACTTTATCTGTCTACGCCTGTTAAAATATAACTTTAAAAATAAAATCAAAATTAGCCGACTGAGTCTAAAATAAAGTTGTAGATTACGTCGCCACCTACGCGTGGATATAAATAACGTCAAAAACAGAGCTCGTATGCAAGAGTTACAAAATTTAGAAGTTAAGTATAGGCTGATGCGAGGATTGACACGTGGCTATATCTCAGCCCTCGCTTTCTCTCCACGACTTCGCTTCAGATGATGGCATCTGGCCCTTGTACGCACATCATAGCGCCTTGTATACGCAGCGTACCAAGTACGCGTAGTGTACTTCGAGGTTACGCCCAACGTAGACCGAGGATGCAGCCTATAAATAGGTGCGAGGATCACCTCATTTTCTCACACCTTTCCCATTCTTTCTCTCTCAATTACTTCTCTTAACCCTTCCCATTCCATAGTACTTCCCAAGTGCTTGAGGCAAGTCTCGGAGTGCTAGAAGGCTCCGAGAAGAAGAGCTTTCGGCTCAGAAGTTCTACCCCCGTAGAGAATGGCTCCTAGCTAAACCCCCTTGTAAGTGAGTTATGCTTACCCTACTTTAAGTATAGCTTATGTTTAAGTTCATTATCGTTATTATGAACCTATAAACAATATATGACCTAAGTACTATAAATTATACAAAGTGTTATTATAATATATTTTAACTATTTACGGTACGAGGAATCTGGTTTGAAGGGTCGCATATGCTTGCTGGATTTCAGAACAGCTTAAATGTCAAAATGGTCCTACCCTCTGGTGTTCCATATCTGGCCCCTATCCCCTGTCTATACATAGTAGTTGAAAAGTATTGTTTAACACTTATAAAACAATATATCTCATAGACCTTGACTTAATAATTAGTCAGAATAAACATTAGACTAAAATCTAGTGATAATGATATTAGGTTTCGTCGAAGGAAAATAAAGCTGTTAGAAGCGAAGCGCTGCCCGAGTTTGGAGTCATCACTTTAACAAGTGAGTGCATAGTTAATTTCATCTTACACATGGATATGAAGTATTTAATATAAATTACGTTCTATGTATACATATTATCTGTGTTCTTGATATCTATGTTGGATGAACAAAATATACATGTTTTATTCGATTTAAACTATATATGTATTTTATACCGATAGTTATGATGGGTTAAGATGGGTAGATGATATAGATCATGAAATAAATGATGAGAGGCCTCAATGTTTAATCTGCTTTTGTTATCCAGTGGAGTATAAATGACGACCACAGACTATTCTAGACAGTCGAGTGGAACGTTGGCTGGTTCACAGTCTGTAGGTGTTTGTGAACGATGTGTTCATCGATGTACTCCATCCCCCTCATGGTTGCCTTACTGACATATATTGTTGGGGAATACCCTAATCAGTATTGTCATCCTAATGATGATCCTTAGGCTCGGTCCTTTGAATTAGATGCTTTAGGGGCAGAAAGTGAGGATAACGGGAACGGTTAATCAAGTTGAATGATTTGATGAAGTTAACAAACTTAATTATTGTGGGTTGAAAACCCTATGGTCTCACCAGGCTCCCAAGCCTGATCCACTTAATTTCTTGAATTACAAGTAGTGGAAAAAGAGCGTAGGAGTGTTGATCTGATGAGAGATCTATGGATTATAGGCCATTAGAATAATAGATGTTGTAAGGCCTATACTATTTTTGTTTATGTTTATGTACTGTATTGACAATCATATCCCAGTGTTTTTAATATAATGAAAACCCATTCCTTTGGGAATGATTTGATAATTTACTTATCATATTTTTGGGAACAAATTCCGCAACATATTTCTTTAAAAGGATACTCCGATTTTCAAATAAAGCATAAAAAAATCGGTCTTTTCTGTCCGTGAAATTGGGGATGTCACAGGGTAAGTCCCATCTAAGGAGTTTGGGCCTAATTTGGAAAATTGGGCCTTGGTTGGTTATCTGGCTTTTGGGCCTTTCAGGTTGTAAGTTTGGGCCCTTGTCTTGGACCAGCCTTGGTTAGGGGTAAAATGGTCTATTTACCCCGGGTATGGATTTATGGTTATGGTTTGGAACCCAATAGATAATTGGGTGTTGTTTTGATTTTGATAGTTCAGGGAATCTGTCAGCCAACAGCCAGGGATCGTCTGTGTGATTCGACAGTGAGAGGTGACTCTCATCATTGGGTTTAGCGGGTCGAGGGCACTAATGTTGGCCCATGGTTTTATGTTAGGATGCTTGATGTCTGTTAGACTCTTGCATGTGTTATATGATGATATGATTACCGTGCATGACCAGATGCCAAGTAGGGTCTGATGAGGACATTGTACGTTAGTTATCGGTATATGTTTTTATGATTACTGGGCGAGGCCCGATGCCGGTCGGGCTTGATAAGTGTATGGTATGCTATAGTCTTTGTGATTATTGTATTTGCTTGTATGTTTATATCCTCATATGATTATATGGTTATGTGTGTACCGGGCAGGGTTCGATGCCGAGCGAGGCCTGATGACTGGAACATATGCTAGTGTTTATGATCATTTTATATGTTAGCATGATTATGTGATATATTGTATGTGTATAGTGGGCGAGAACCAGTGACTTGCGAGGCCTGAGAATAACATATTTGTAATTTGAGCAGGGATCGATGTCGGGCAGGGCTCGAGGTCGAGTGGGACTCGAGACCGGGTGGGGCCCGATGGAGGGTGGGAGCCTAGTATGTGATTCATGTATGAATGGTATGTGACATCTTGGGGAACTCACTAAGCTTTGTGATTATGGTTTTTATTTGATGTTTCAGGTACTTCGGTTTTCAAATTAAAGAGATCGGGATAATTATAAAGCACACACCACATGTTTCCGCATTATGTGAATTACTCTGATTTCATGAAGTTTTGCTAAATCTTGATTACCTTGGTTTTATTGAGATGTTATGTATTATCAGTTAATTAATCTAAATATGAAAACTTTTATGACATTAGTTTTGGGACGTTTCAAAAACCTATCAGTACTCTAGAGACATGTGAAAATTCAGGAAGCAATGAGAGCTCTAATGTATCATAGGATAGTATGTTAGAGGATGAGGTTGCAAATAAAGTAGAGACCATTACACCTAATGGTTGTAGATTTACTAGAGTTCGAAGACCTACAACCATGTATTCTCTATCAGCTAATTACTTGTTGTTGACTAAGAATGGTGAATCTGAGTCATATCTAGAGCCCTTGAGGATGAAAGATTCTATACAGTGGAAGAAGGCTAAAAATGATGAGTTGAGGTTGCTGGAAAAGAACCACACTTGGTCCTTGCTCAAGCTCCTAGCAGGGAAGAAAGCACTACATAAAAAATGGGTGTTTCATGTCAAATATGAGATTGATGGCAAAAAAAAACGATACAAGGCAAGGTTGGAGGTCAATGGGTTTCAACTGAAGAGGAGATTTGATTACAATGAGATATTCGTTCCAGTTACGAAGATGTCTACAATCAGAATGGTCTTGGGTATTATAGCTTCTAAAGATCTCCATTAAGAGCAACTAGATGTTAAAACAACCTTTCTCCATGACGACCTAAAAGAAGACATCTACATGGCACAACCAAAGGGTTTTCCCACAGGTTGTAAGGAAAATATGGTGTGCAAACTGAAGAAAAATTTATATGGATTAAAGCAAGCTCCAAGACAATGGTACTTGATCTTTAATAGCTTCATGCAAAGGAGTGGGTATAACAGATGTGAGATGGATCACTATTGTTACTTGAAGATATTCAACTCCTCGTGCATCATCCTATTATTATATGTTGATGACATATTGATCGTTGGTTCCCACATGCAGGAGATCAACAAGATTAAGAAGTAATTGTCCAGAGAGTTCGAGATGAAGGACTTGGGGGTTGCTAAGCATATATTGGGCATGAGCATAGCTAGGAACAGAGTTACTGATACACTAAATCTTTCACACAAAAAGTACATCAAGAAAGTTTTAGAAATGTTCAGTATGGCAGTTGCTAAAGCTAGAAGTACACCTTTGGGTAGTCAATTGAGACTATCAAAGAAGAAATCCCTAAAGATGGAAGAATAGAAGGACATGTGGATACAGTTCCATATGCATCTGTAGTTGGTAGTTTGATGTATGTTATGCTATGTATCATACTAGATATTGCTCACATAGTGGGAGTTGTAATTAGGTTCATGTCAAATCCAGGAACAGAGCAATGGTAGGGAGTAAAGTGGTCATTACGTTACTTGAAAGGAACAACTAAGGTTGCATTATGTTTCAGAAGAAAAGGGGTGGTCTTAGAAGGTTTTGTCGATGCAGATTTGGGTGGATTTGTGGATTTAGGATAAAGCACAACATGTTTTGTGTTTACGATCGGAGGTACAAAAGTTAGTTGGATGTCTAGGTTACAAAAGAATGTTGCTCTCTCAACCATAGAAGCAGAGTATATGGCTATTGGAGAAGCAGCCAAATATGGTTGAAGAACTCCCTATCAGAATTTAGAATGAAACAGTAGGATTGTGTACTGTATTGTGACAACCATAGTGCAATTTATATGGCAAAGAATCCTATGTTTCAATATAACGAAACACGTTCAGATGAGGTACCATTTCATTTGAGAGTTAATTAATGATGGAACTCTGAATCTAAAGAAAATCTTTCGAACAAAGAATCTAACAGGTATGTTCACCAAGGTGGTTACCACCGAGAAGTTAAAGTTTTGTATGGCTTCAACTGGCTTTTCCTCAAGCTTCGATTGGCCTTTTAGAAGCTTGAGGAAAGGGGCATGGTAGAGAGAGAGAGAGAGAGAGAGAGAGAGAGAGATTAAGTAATGTTACAAGAGTTTAGACGGAAGAGAAAACTATGCTCCTTAATTCTCTAAGTGGAAGATTGTTGGGTTTAATGGAGCCATGAAAGATAAGTAACTCTAAGTTCAAGGGCCAAAAGTGTAACTTGGCATAATAATGAATTCAATTGTACTTGAAATGGGTGAACGTGTTTAATTAAGTTGAAGAGCACTTGAAATCTTAAAGTCAAATAGCTAATACCCTTTCGTGCAGTACGTACTTATGTCCTTTGTTTGATAGAAATTTGTCTTTTATCATTTATTTGACTTTGGCAGGTAAAACTATGGGTGACAATTTATGACAGGACACGACAAAAATACACGACACGAAACGAAATTGAGACGAAACTAAAATTTGAATTCGTGTTCGTGTCGTGTTTGTGTTAGCTGTAGAAAACACGATGCCGTGTCGTGTCGTATTCGTATTCAAAATTCAACACGAAATTGACATGATTTAGCAGTTCTTTATCTTGTTTTTCCTGTTTGTCGTGTTTATCGTGTTATATTTGATAAAGTATTCATTAAATAAACTAGTTTTTAGTATATGTTATATTTGTCGTGTTTTGTCGTTTTTTAATTCGTTCGTTTTCGTGTTAGTTAAAATAAACACGACATCATGTCGTGTCGTTTTCGTGTTACAAAAAACCATGTCGTGTCGTGCCGTGTCGTGTCAGACAGAAACATGAAACGATAGCACGATTTGCCACCCCTAGGTAAAACTCATGTACAAATATGAGTGCTTCAAACAAGTAAGTATGAGAAAAATCAACATATAAACACTAGATAGAAAATTGAAAGTAAGGTATTTTATTTTGTGTAAAGCCTTTTGTTTGGCAGCCAAAAAAACGAAGACTACCTTAGAGCAAGTGATCAGGTTACAAGTGCAATTTAACTTTGTATAATTGTAATTTTCTTGGTGATAGTAAAATAGTCTCTCTCTCTCTCTCTCTCTCTCTCTCTCTCTCAAGCGGAAACTACTTTGTTGTTAATTGTTCATAGTTTTTTATTCAAGTGAAAAATACATTGCTATTATGTGACATCTCCTAATTTTAGGCTTGAAAAAAACTTTTCTTTTATGCTTTGAAAAAGGTAAAGTCTTTTATAGAAGAAAATCACAAATAAACTTAAACATTTTGGATATCAAATCATGTTAAAAAATACAAATCTAAGGATGTCATAATCATTATCACAAACATAAGTTACAAGCATAATTTATTACAAGAAGTAACACAATAATAAGTCTCTTAATCACTAAGCACACTCTTATCAATTTCTAGTAGCATTAGTACCCCTACCTCTAAGGATGTCTCATTACCTCTAAGGATGTCTCATTGGGAACCTAATGAGACACATATGGTTTTCAACTCATATATTATTATATGTATTCTGCAAACACAAACATTATCAAACAATACAAATATGATATATCTACATGATAATACACTGCTAGTAACCCCACCCAGACGATTCTCATGATATGAACCTATAACAATGAGTACCTGTTAGTATCACCTAACCCTATTACATATATGATATATCTACATGATAATGCACTACTTAGTGGATTCATTCACATGTGGTAACTCACATGGAAACGATAGTAGGGGATAGAGTACACAAATAAATATCATACCCACTCGAAGGTAGTGATGGAAAATAATGATAGTAGTATTACCCAATATTACCATATTACTAACGATTTTGTGACAAGCTAATCTGCCGTTATTACCATCAATAAATCTATCACAATCTTTTAGCGACAAAGATTTTTATGACGGCCTATTTTTGTCGTTGATATGATTTAGAGAGGAATTTCAATGGAATTTTTTGTCGTTGGTATTTCTTTTGTTAGTGTATCCCACATCAGCTTGACACAGTGTTATAAGTGATTATATATATTGGAGTCCACCTTCTCTCCACAAGGGATCTTTTGGAGAGTTAATCTTGGGCTGCACATATATTTACATGGTATCAGAGCCAGTGTCCCTTACCTAGGGGTGTAAGTGAGCCGAGCTACTCGTGAGCTACTCGGGGTCGACTCGTTAAAAACTTGACTCGAGATCGAATTAAATGATCCAGAGCCTAAATATAAGGCTCGTTTATTAAATGAGCTCGAACCGAGCTTCAATTAGTGGTCTCGTGAGCCTAAACGAGCCTATATATATATATATATATATATATATATATATATATATATATATATATATATATATATATATGTATGTGTGTGTTTGTGTGTGTGTAAGCTCGTTTAAGCTCATTTAGACTCGTGAGCTCAATAAATTGTTCACAAGCCGAGCTCGAGCTTCATTTTAAGGCTCGAATCGAGCTCGAGCTCGAGCTTCATCAAAATTAAACGAGCCAAGCTCGAGCTTGGTCAGGCTCGGCTCGTTTACACCCCTACCCTCATCGCTGTGGCTCAGCACATCCATGTCTATCCTCATCAAGCCTCCGTGCAACACCTTTAAAAATACAACCCGTAAATTTCATTTTTAAGTTTAGCAATAATAAACTAAACCATTTCATTTTTCCCAAAACCACAGAAACATAAAATAGTTTAGTTGTGCAATCCAACGATACATATAAAATCATCATCAGAGTCATAATCCCAAAATCACTAATGCGAAAAATCATGGTGTGATGCAATGCGATCAAGCCAGCCCTTTCCCCCTTCGAGCTGGAAGTACCTGAAATTAAAATCGAAAAACCATAAGCACGATGCTTAGTGAGTTTCCCCCACCATACCACATACAAATCATAAACATACTATCAAGCATATTTGGGTGACCGACCTACCCTGCTGAGCATACCTAGGTGCTCAACCTACCCATGTCAAACATACCGAGGTGTCCGACTTACCCCTGTCAGGAATACATGGGTGCCGACCTACCCATCGGTTTTATTCCAACCGATTACGGGGTGTATTTCACCCCTACCAATACCACATAAATCATGTATATCGCACATAAGCATCAAACAATACATACCACCTTAATAATTATCACAAAGACAATTATTAAGTCATATCAATAATAGTGGGTCGGCATTGGTGCCTTCGACCCACGGTTTCTATGAAGGGAGTCTCACCTTACCGTCTATGCCAAAATCGTACTCCTCGGCTGGCTCGTAACTGCTCTCCCTAAAGCATAAGAAATTCCCTAATCAGTCATTAGGTACAAAAAGAACTCTCTTAAAGCCCAAACTTCTGATTCATGTACCAAGGCAAGGTTTCCAAATCCTTGGCCTACTTGGCCTCTTTCTCCCAAGGCCCAAATCCTAATTAAATTAAGGCCGAAGTCCATCCATTTAAGTTACAAGGCCCAATACCATATATCCTAGGTCAAGGCCTAGAAGCCTTACTCCACAGTGGGTCATGAGGCCCAACAAATCCAGGCCCAAAACTCCATGTTCACAATTTTGTATGCGTATGCGCGGCGTACCTGGCATGCATGCCCAACGTACATTGGCCTTGACCAAAAGCAGGAAATTGACCCAGTACGCGCAACGTACTAGGAGTACACCCAATGTACTGGTTAGTTCCCTTAGAACCCCTTTTGTGACTTAATCCATTAAGTCCTTACATCCAAAACATAGATCCAGGTCCTTTAAGACGTCCTAAGCTATAAAGTTACAAACTTTATGTCTTTGCATGCATGGATGGGGGTTAAGACATGATTTAAGTCTTCAAACACAGTTTGTGACCATCTAACACTTACATGGTTGTGGCTTAACCATCAAGACCCGATTTTTATGACTCTAAATGCTTCCAAGAGCTCAAAAGGACAACTCTTATGGGCTGGAACTACCAGTACACAAGAAACCTCAACTACGGAGTCAAAATATCACATAAAACACCCCAACATTACAATTGAGCATGCAATGGTTAAATTTGAAGCTTGATGCCTCAAATGGGTCAGAAATGAGGCCAAACTTTTGGATCAATAAGCCTTTTCCAAGCTCTTGCTCCTTCTTCAAACTCCTCCTTCTTCAAAACCACCAAAATTACACCAAAAAATCAAGGTAAGCTCCAAAATACAAACAAGAGGGTTAGGGTTCGAGTTGGGCACTGAGAGGACAAAGGAGGATGAGAGGATATGGGTTGCGGAGGTTATAAGTTGTTTAAATAGGGTGCAAACCCTAAAATTTAGGGTTTGCATTTGGTCACCCTACGCCCAACATATGTATGGGGCTCCCCCAATCTGCGCCTCATATGTGTACGCCGTGCGTACACCCTGTATTCCCAGCATACGCTTCGCCCCCAAATCCCACATGTCATAATTAAAACTTGAATACAAATAAATATAATGCCTGATAAATCTTGGATGTTACACTCCGTCTCTGAAGGGGAGTGTTAGTGTATCCCATAACAGCACGACACGGCCTTATAAGTGACTATATATGTTGGAGTCCCCCTTCTCTCCACAAGGGCTACTTTAGAGAGTTAGTCTTAGGCTCCACATTTATTTACATCTTTGTCTAGTAGTGTCCCTCTTATGTTACTTTATGAAAATCACCGACTCCATATCCTTATCTTGCCCTATTCTTCTTGAATCATGCACAAGCAATAACCATCTCCATTCAAAGATGCAATTTTATTGCTAGAATATGAGTTTGATTAAGTTGAAATGTTGTTGTTGGAGGGAGGTGGATGGTAGAGATAAGTGGTTGTTGTGGTGAATTTGGAGATGGGTTGTTGTGGTGGTGATGGAAGGTGACTTTTGTTGCTGTAATTGGATGATGGTGGAGGTAGAGATGGATAGTAGTAGTGGAAGTGGATGGTGTTGGCCACAAAGATGGTTATTGCATATTTTAATGATAAATCGTATACAAAGAAAAAGTATCAACTTGTAATACCCATTAAAAGTGGTAAGTTGTAAACATTAATACGTTTAATGATAAAGTGTGTATAAAAAATTATTGTCCGCTTTGGGCCACTCGGCACGAGGACTTCCCAGGGGGTCACCCATCCAGGTACTACTCCCGCCCGAGCACGCTTAACTGCAGAGTTCTTATGGGATCTGCTGCCCTCACGGCTTTAAAACGCGTTGTGATAGGGAAGGTATCCACACCCCTTATAAGGAATGCTTAGTTCTCCTTCCCAGCCGATGTGGGATCAGATCTAACCCACTTTCACCCCCCATTACAGGGTTCGACGTCCCCGTCGAACACATCGACCCATGCCCTAGCTCTGATACCATTTGTAACACCCCCCCCCCTCTGGCACGTATCACAATATTGTCCGCTTTGGGCCACTCGGCACGAGGACTTCCCAGGGGGTCACCCATCCAGGTACTACTCCCGCCCGAGCACGCTTAACTGCAGAGTTCTTATGGGATCTGCTGCCCTCACGGCTTTAAAACGCGTTGTGATAGGGAAGGTATCCACACCCCTTATAAGGAATGCTTAGTTCTCCTTCCCAGCCGATGTGGGATCAGATCTAACCCACTTAACGCCCGTGTTTCTAGGCTTGCCATTTTTAGCAATGTAATAGTCTAGGTTAGCCATTGTAACCCCAATTTGAAATAATAAAATGTATTATTTGTGAATTTGTGTATTATGTGAGTTATGTGTTTATTTGCTTAATTATGTGATGTAATTAAATTAAGAATAAAATAAAGCGTCAAAATTAAAGTGTGAGATAAGCCCGATATCTTTGCATTAAGTTGTAGTGGTTGAAACAAGGATTCCGGAGATATAAGGAATGCCAAAATCCGAGTTATAACGAAGAAGTTATGACCTGTCGAAGTTTCGTGACGGAACCGGCACGACGCCGAGTGACGTAAAATATGAATTTAAGATAGAGCGATATTTAGCCTTAGCAATCTAAACGAAAGTCGTAGATTTTGTTAAACCGAGAACGTGCATAAAAGGAACGCCCAAATCTGACTTCGTATGAGGAAGTTATGATTTTTCTAAGTTTCGACGTGGCAGTATGCAGCCCGAATACTCGATTTGAGATCGAGCGATTTCTAGCCGAAACAATCTAAATGAGAATCGAAGATCTCGTTGTTAGTAGCGAAACGATGAAAAGATAGGCAAGAACGGACGTCGGACGAAGAAGTTATGATTTTATAACGAAGTTTTCCTGTCCAAGCCTTCTAAAAATAATTAATAAAAATAAAAATCAAAATTAGCCGACGGAGTCTAAACGAAAGTTGTAGAGCGTAGTCTCACCTTCGCGTGGATATAAAGAACGTTGAAAACGGAGTTCGTATGAAGGAGATATGAATTTTTGAAGTTTAATAAATATTTAATATTTATTTTTTAATTATCCGAAGAAGGATGAGGCGGTCTATCCGAAGTACGCAGCGCGTACTGCTGTACGCCCCGCGTATAGCGTAGGGCACTCGAGTTCTACGGAGTAGTGAGTCGTAAGCGATGACGTAGAGGGCCCGGTGACGTAAGCGCTGACGACCACCGAGGCGTACGCCCCGCGTACGTGCGAGGGTTCAGCACCTATAAAAGGAGGTCCGAAGCAGCTTCTTTTCTTTTGCAAATTCCTCATTCTCTCTAGCCCTTTTGCCTCGATTTGCGTGCCGATTATACCCCGAAGCCCCGGTATTATTCCTGAGCCCCGAAGCAAGATCCGAAGCCCCGAGGATCCCGAAGAGCGTTATTCCCAAGCCGAAGCTCTGCCCACGAGGAGTTCGATTTTGGTGAAGATCTTCCAGATCTATCAAAGTATACTACTTCTATAAGCCGTAGTGCTGTCGGATCATCTTCTGATCATGTGAGTGTGTAGTTATTTTCTCTCCAACGCAATATTATGAAGTATTTAATATAAAATACGTGCTACGTGTATATATTTTGTGGTAATATGTGTGAATGTATATTCTCTATGAAATACGTGTTATGTGTGTATGCCTCATCTGTTATGTGGAATATGTATTGATTAAAGCATGCTATACAGGTTTTTAAACAGTGCATAAAAATGTATATTTTTATCTACTAATGTGATGGGTAGAACATGGGTAGATAATTGGTGTGTAATAAACAGATGAGAGGCCTCGGTGTTATTGGTGTTATTCTAGTCATTCAGCAGAGTATGGATGACGACCATGGACTATTCTAGACTGTCCTGTGGAACACTAGCAGGCTCATTACCTGTAGGTGTTGTGAACGACGTGTTCACCGGTGTACTCTATCCCCCACATGGTTGCCTTTAGGACACTTATTGTTGAGGAAGCCCCTCTGCAGTAATGTCCGTCCCGATGAAAAATCCTAAAATAAGTTCCTTATAATAGACGTTATTTTTAGGAACGTAAGGTGAGGATAACGGGAATGGGTAATCGGGTTTATTGTGGATTGTTGAAATTAAATATAATTATTGTGGGTTGAAAACCCTATATGCTCACCAGGCTCCCAAGCCTGACCCACTCAGTTGATTTGTATTACAGGAAGTGGCGCAAGAGCTTAAGATGGGCGAATCATCAACTTGTTTTGTTTACAAGTCTGTATATGTATATATTTGATGAACGACTTGTAATGTTATCGTTTATGCTTTATGATCTATATCGGAACATGACATCCCGACTTTTGATTATGAAATGAAATCATATTTCTATATGAAATGTTTTGATAAATATCTATTTTATCATGTTTTGTTTTTGGGAACAAATTCCGCATCTCTTTTAAAATCAAACGGATTTACTCTGAAAATGTTTAAAAAGCATAAATGAAATCGGTCTTTTCTGGCCGAGATTTTGGGGATGTCACAGTTGGTATCAGAGCATTAGTTTAAGCGAACTAGGAATTTGTAGGATTTCTAGACTTAAACTTAGTATGCTAAGTGGAGATTGTGAGATGTGTGTCTGATAAATTTTAGACACGAGCACTAGTTTATTTTAGGAAAGTTGCCTAAAATGCTTTTATGTGCTAAATGTTATATGTTGCCATATATGATATTATTTGTTCGGATCTACGGTTTGTTGCCAACCGGATCTGAAGGTTTATGTGTTTAGGATTCTAAGCGTATGTATACGACATTAGAACTAGCATGTAATCGTTTGGAGTAATAAGGTGAAATTATTCGGTGTGTAGATCAAAAATGGTGAGAACAAGAAGCGGAGTTGGAAATGCTGATGAAAACAGGAATCAACCGCCTGTAATTCAACAAGTACCTGTCGTAGCTGATGCACCTGAGCCAATAACAATGGCTGGTGTACAAATGATGATTCAAATGATGTTGGATCGTCAGATGGAAGAAACAAGATGCCTGCTTAGGCAGAATCGTGAAGAACCGTCAATTCAAGCGGAAGAGCCCGAGGAGAATGGAGGGCAGTCTGAAGGAGAAAACTTTAGTGGAATCATTGGTCAAGACGAACAACCAGTGGTTAGACGCAATAACCAGTATGGAGGAAATGATGGTCGTGGGTGCAAGTATAAGGATTTCATGGCATCCAAACCACCATGTCTATCCGGAAGCCCGACGCCGGTGCAAGTTATGGACTGGGTCTCTGAAATGGAGACTATGTTTGAAAGTTGCGAATGCAGCAACAGGCAGAAGACCGCTCTTGCGATCCCTCTGCTAAAATCTGGCGTCTTGAGCTGGTGGAAGTTGTTAGCTGACTCTATGCCCAAGGGAGAAGCAAGCAAAATGTCTTGGGAAGACTTTGTGGAACAACTAAAAATGCAATACTGCTCCGAGCAGGACCTTATGGAAATCAGTAACGAATTTCAGAATTTGAAGAAAGGGAAATTGAGCATTACTGAATACGCTGCAAGTTTCACGGAAAAGATGAAGTTTATCCCATATTTGGTGCCTACAGAACTCTCTAAGGTCAACAAGTTTGCCCTTGGACTACCAGCAGACTATGGTCCAATGGTTAAGCAAGCAACCACATTGAAAGCCGCCATCTGGGCTGCTAGAAATGTTGAGACCCAGATCAGGGAAAAAGGTCTGGAAAGGTCAGAGGTTGGCGAGAAAAGGAAAATCGATGGATTTTCAGGGTCCAACAAGAAAAGTAAATTCTCGAAGTCTAGTTTGAGGGGAAGTGGAGGAAAGGTAGAAGCGAAATGGTGCAAGTGCAAGAAGAAGCATTATGGGAAGTGTGGCGGGGAAACCACATGCTTCAAATGTGGAAAGCTAGGGCATTATGCCAACGACTGCACCTTCACCAAAAATGTTTGTTATGGTTGTGGTGAAGAGGGGCACATCTCAAGGGATTGTCCGAAAAAGAAGGAAGCAGCAAGACCCAACATTCCGTCAAAGCCAAAGGCGAGAGCATTCCAGATGACACTGGAAGCTGCTAAAGATGAAGTTGATGTCGCTTCAGGTACCTTTCTCGTTAACAAATTGTCTGCCCAAATTTTATTTGATTCTGGAGCCAACTACTCCTTCATATCGCATGAATTTGGTAGAAAACTAGCTTTGCCTGTTGATAGACTAGATAATGCCTTATTAGTCGAAGTTGCTAGTGGCAAGTTTGTACCTGTTAGCTATCGCATGAAAAACATCTTAATTGACTTGAATGGGAATAAGTTCCACGAGGAATTATTGCCTATCGAACTTAACGGTTTCGACATCGTTTTGGGAATGGATTGGCTTAGCGCCAATGATGCTGAAATTTTATGCAAGAAGAAAATAGTGAAAGTGAATCCGCCTGGGAAGGAATCGTTTATGGTGTACGGAGATAAACGCAGAGTAAACTCTGGAATCATTTCTCTAATGAAAGCTAGAAAATGTTTGACCAAGGGGTGTACATCATACTTAGCATTCGTGATCGACGCTAAAAAGGAAAAGAAGGTGATGCAAAATATTCCTGTTGTGTGTGATTATCCGGAAGTATTTCCCGAAGATCTTCCTGGATTACCGCCCGATCGACAAGTAGAATTTCGTATCGACTTGTTTCCTGGAACAACGCCAATTGCAAAAGCACCTTATCGATTAGCACCGACGGCGATGAAGGAGCTAATGATGCAACTTCAGGAGTTATTGGACAAAGGTTTCATTAGACCTAGTTCATCACCCTGGGGAGCTCCGGTGTTATTCGTAAAGAAGAAAGATGGAAGCATGAGGATGTGCATTGATTACCGAGAGCTGAATAAGGCAACAATAAAGAATCGATATCCGTTGCCGAGGATTGATGACCTATTCGATCAACTACAAGGTTCAAGTTATTTCTCAAAGATCGACTTAAGGTCAGGATATCATCAGCTGAAAGTAAGGGAGCAAGATATAGAGAAAACTGCATTCAGAACGCGATATGGACACTACGAGTTTTTGGTTATGTCGTTTGGACTAACCAATGCTCCAGCAGCGTTCATGGATTTAATGAATAGGGTTTGTAATCCGTTCCTTGATAAATCTGTGATAGTGTTCATAGATGACATTCTGATTTATTCAAAAAGCCAAGAGGAGCATGGCAGACACTTACGAGAAGTGTTAGAAGTCTTGAAGAAGGAGAAGTTGTATGCGAAGTTCTCCAAATGTGATTTCTGGATTCGTGAAGTCCAATTTTTGGGTCACGTGGTCAACCAAGAAGGGATAATGGTTGATCCAGCGAAGATCGAAGCTGTGATGAAGTGGGAACAACCGAAAAGTCCCACGGAGATCCGAAGCTTTTTGGGATTAGCCGGATATTACCGAAGGTTTATCCAAGGCTTTTCTTCGATCGCTAGTCCATTAACAGCTTTGACCCACAAAGGAGCTACTTATGCTTGGAGTGATAAGCATAAAGAAGCATTCGAGAAGCTAAAGAAGAAACTATGCGAGGCACCGATACTTTCTCTACCCGATGGAGTTGAAGACTTCGCTGTTTATAGCGATGCGTCTGGGATTGGATTGGGTTGCGTTTTGACCCAAAGGGATAAGGTGATCGCATATGCGTCTCGACAGCTAAAAGAGCATGAAAAGAACTACCCGACTCATGATTTAGAGTTGGCAGCGGTAGTTTTCGCACTGAAAATATGGAGGCATTACCTCTATGGCACGAAGTGCAAACTTTTCACTGATCATAAGAGTCTCCAATATCTTTTTGGTCAGAAAGAATTAAATATGAGGCAACGACGCTGGCTGGAATTACTTAAAGACTACGACTGTGAGATACTTTACCACCCCGGTAAAGCCAATATTGTTGCTGATGCTCTCAGTCGGAAGGTCAATCTTGAAAAGAGAAGGCCAAGAGCATTGAGAATTGAAGTTGTCTCGACTATTTTGGAAAGTATAAAGAAAGCTCAAGGCGAAGCTTCTGAGAAGAATGACCGGAAGGAGGAACGTTTGGGCAAAACGTTGGTGTTCGGTATAAACAGTCATGGACTGAAGGTGTTCCAAGATCGGATTTGGATACCTAAGACAGGAGGAGTCAGAGATCTTCTGGTGGGAGAAGCTCACAAAACCATGTACTCGATTCATCCCGGTAGCACAAAAATGTATAGGGACCTGAAACCCTATTATTGGTGGCCGACGATGAAGCTCGACATCGCGAAGTATGTGGCCGAGTGTGTGACTTGTGCAAGAGTCAAGGCACAACATCAGAAACCATACGGGAGTTTAGAACCATTACCTGTGCCTATGGGTAAGTGGGAAGACATTGCTATGGATTTTGTCACTAAACTACCCAGAACAAAAAGTGGTCACGACATGATTTGGGTGGTCGTTGATCGATTCACTAAGAGTGCGCATTTCATAGCAGCCAATGAAAAATGGTCTATGGAAAAGCTTGCGAATTCTTACGTAAAGGAAATTGTGAGGCTTCACGGTGTTCCGTTAACGATTGTGTCGGATCGTGATAGTCGTTTCACCTCACGATTTTGGAAAAGTCTACAAGAGGAATTGGGTACCAAGTTGTGTCTAAGTACAGCTTACCATCCGCAGACTGATAGTCAGAGCGAACGGACGATACAAACACTTGAAGATATGCTGAGAGCGTGTACCTTGGAATTCCTAGGTAATTGGGATGAACATTTGCCTTTGGTAGAATTTTCCTATAATAATAGTTTTCACTCGAGCATAAAGATGGCACCTTATCAAGCATTGTATGGACAGATGTGTCGTACGCCGTCTTGTTGGCTTGAGGCTGGGGAAAAGCAGTTTATGGGGCCGGAGATAGTCCATCAAACTGCAGAAAAGTTGAAAATAATTAGGGAAAGAATGTTAGCAGCTCAGGACCGTCAAAAGAGCTATGCTGACAAAAAGCGAAGACCGATGACTTTTGAAGTTGGAGATTCAGTTTTGCTTAAAGTCTCGCCGTGGAAGGGACTTATAAGATTTGGTAAAAGGGGAAAGTTAAGTCCAAGGTTTATTGGACCGTTTAAAGTTCTTCAGAGGATTGAGAACCAAGCTTACAAACTCGAACTACCAGAAGAACTGAATATAATTCATAACACTTTTCATGTGTGTTACTTGAGGAAGTTCATGGGAGAAGTTCCCGACATAATTCCACTTTCGGAGTTGAGGATCGATGAGAACAAAAGGTTAATTGAGGAACCGGAGGCAATCGTTGACCGAAAGACTAAGAAGTTGCGACGTAAGATGGTTGAGTTAGTGCTTGTCCGATGGAAACACACGAATGGGCCGAATCTCACTTGGGAGATGGAGAGTGACATGATGAGTCGCTATCTGCATTTGTTTGCTGGTGTGTGATTCCAGGGACGGAATCATTCTAAGGTGGAGAGAATTGTAACGCCCGTGTTTCTAGGCTTGCCATTTTTAGCAATGTAATAGTCTAGGTTAGCCATTGTAACCCCAATTTAAAATAATAAAATGTATTATTTGTGAATTTGTGTATTATGTGAGTTATGTGTTTATTTGCTTAATTATGTGATGTAATTAAATTAAGAATAAAATAAAGCGTCAAAATTAAAGTGTGAGATAAGCCCGATATCTTTGCATTAAGTTGTAGTGGTTGAAACAAGGATTCCGGAGATATAAGGAATGCCAAAATCCGAGTTATAACGAAGAAGTTATGACCTGTCGAAGTTTCGTGACGGAACCGGCACGACGCCGAGTGACGTAAAATATGAATTTAAGATAGAGCGATATTTATCCTTAGCAATCTAAACGAAAGTCGTAGATTTTGTTAAACCGAGAACGTGCATAAAAGGAACGCCCAAATCTGACTTCGTATGAGGAAGTTATGATTTTTCTAAGTTTCGACGTGGCAGTATGCAGCCCGAATACTCGATTTGAGATCGAGCGATTTCTAGCCGAAACAATCTAAATGAGAATCGAAGATCTCGTTGTTAGTAGCGAAACGATGAAAAGATAGGCGAGAACGGACGTCGGACGAAGAAGTTATGATTTTATAACGAAGTTTTCCTGTCCAAGCCTTCTAAAAATAATTAATAAAAATAAAAATCAAAATTAGCCGACGGAGTCTAAACGAAAGTTGTAGAGCGTAGTCTCACCTTCGCGTGGATATAAAGAACGTCGAAAACGGAGTTCGTATGAAGGAGATATGAATTTTTGAAGTTTAATAAATATTTAATATTTATTTTTTAATTATCCGAAGAAGGATGAGGCGGTCTATCCGAAGTACGCAGCGCGTACTGCTGTACGCCCCGCGTATAGCGTAGGGCACTCGAGTTCTACGAAGTAGTGAGTCGTAAGCGATGACGTAGAGGGCCCGGTGACGTAAGCGCTGACGACCACCGAGGCGTACGCCCCGCGTACGTGCGAGGGTTCAGCACCTATAAAAGGAGGTCCGAAGCAGCTTCTTTTCTTTTGCAAATTCCTCATTCTCTCTAGCCCTTTTGCCTCGATTTGCGTGCCGATTATACCCCGAAGCCCCGGTATTATTCCTGAGCCTCGAAGCAAGATCCGAAGCCCCGAGGATCCCGAAGAGCGTTATTCCCAAGCCGAAGCTCTGCCCACGAGGAGTTCGATTTTGGTGAAGATCTTCCAGATCTATCAAAGTATACTACTTCTATAAGCCGTAGTGCTGTCGGATCATCTTCTAATCATGTGAGTGTGTAGTTATTTTCTCTCCAACGCAATATTATGAAGTATTTAATATAAAATACGTGCTACGTGTATATATTTTGTGGTAATATGTGTGAATGTATATTCTCTATGAAATACGTGTTATGTGTGTATGCCTCATCTGTTATGTGGAATATGTATTGATTAAAGCATGCTATACAGGTTTTTAAACAGTGCATAAAAATGTATATTTTTATCTACTAATGTGATGGGTAGAACATGGGTAGATAATTGGTGTGTAATAAACAGATGAGAGGCCTCGGTGTTATTGGTGTTATTCTAGTCATTCAGCAGAGTATGGATGACGACCATGGACTATTCTAGACTGTCCTGTGGAACACTAGCAGGCTCATTACCTGTAGGTGTTGTGAACGACGTGTTCACCGGTGTACTCTATCCCCCACATGGTTGCCTTTAGGACACTTATTGTTGAGGAAGCCCCTCTGCAGTAATGTCCGTCCCGATGAAAAATCCTAAAATAAGTTCCTTATAATAGACGTTATTTTTAGGAACGTAAGGTGAGGATAACGGGAATGGGTAATCGGGTTTATTGTGGATTGTTGAAATTAAATATAATTATTGTGGGTTGAAAACCCTATATGCTCACCAGGCTCCCAAGCCTGACCCACTCAGTTGATTTGTATTACAGGAAGTGGCGCAAGAGCTTAAGATGGGCGAATCATCAACTTGTTTTGTTTACAAGTCTGTATATGTATATATTTGATGAACGACTTGTAATGTTATCGTTTATGCTTTATGATCTATATCGGAACATGACATCCCGACTTTTGATTATGAAATGAAATCATATTTCTATATGAAATGTTTTCATAAATATCTATTTTATCATGTTTTGTTTTTAGGAACAAATTCCGCATCTCTTTTAAAATCAAACGGATTTACTCTGAAAATGTTTAAAAAGCATAAATGAAATCGGTCTTTTCTGGCCGAGATTTTGGGGATGTCACAAAATATGTATACAATGTATATTCTATTGCCATATCAAGTCATTAACCCAGCTTAATATATAAGAAAATACGACAAAATCTAAAAACCACATCTTGGTGGGTTAAATTCCTATGACATGTCTTTTAATTCCATAATGTAAAAATTCTAAAAAAATGATTTGAAAATTAAATTTATAAAAAAATATATATATGTAGAAAAAGTTATAAAGAGGTTTAAAAGGATATGTAAAAAACTAAAAACAATGTTGTAAAAAAAGTTGGGTTTCAATTGTGCAAAAGGTTAGGATCAAGTTCATAAGGCTATACGGTGTCATGCATTTTACATCGCTGGTATGCTGATGTGGAGGATTCATCGGCGGTAAACACCATGCCGGACACATATTTTCAATGTCAGTATAATACCAACGGTGTGTTTCCACCGGTGGTGAAATTCGAAAAAATGTAACGTTTAACGTTGGAATATAAACCTAATCAAAATTTAAAACCTACATAGGAGATCAAAGAAAACTAAAACATAGTAACTTTTCTATATTGCCCTTGGCTATAAAGTTTGCTTTTCAAACTGATTAACCCAATAATCACCCCTTTAATCGGTTTTGTCATACTGCTCGATTATGGATTTTTCCTAGACACCCAACCTCCACCTCGATCACATCCAAGGTCTTCTCTCAACCCCTTTTGATTATTTACAACACATGTAACATATAACATGGCATCCTATTGTAGGGCTTGACTTGAAGATAACATTAAGGAAGAGAAGGCTAGAAAAAAATGTATGTTGATCTTTGTAATAAAACCACATATCATATCATTTATCTTTAATCAAATATGTAATTGTACCGGTAGTATTTTTAATCAAATATCTATGCTTCGTAATTAACAATTTGCATTTTTTTAACCCAATTTTTTTAGTTAAATGCAAGAAAAAAAAAATACAAAGTTAGTTGCTATTTCGTGAGTTCAATGCTCCTTCCCTTTTATATTCATTTTGATTTTCTCAAGTTTTTGGAATAGTTGTGAATTGAATACTCAAAATGAAGATGAAACATACTCGGACCAAGGAATTCTATCTTTGTTACATTACAATCTTATTAATTGTTTCCTTTCCTCATTATGTTATTAATGAATACATTGGCTTCGACAACATTACAGTGGAGAGCAATGAAAAGTACTATATGATGGCTCATAGGTAAATACATAAGATACAATGAAAAATAAGTCTAACTTATATATTTCATCAATTGAACTTTTCATTTTTATAACGTTTTTCAAAAAACTAAAACTAAACTGTATACTTCTTGAAAGAATTTTAGATTTTTAGATTTTTAAAATTGCTATTTTACAAACAATTTTTTAGGGAAAAAAATTATTTTCAAGAATGGTGCCTTAGGATTTATATATGTGCTGATTTTAACATCATGGTTAAATTCTTTGGCTTATGGTGGAACCGAGCAATATGGCATCTCATATTGTTGGTATTGTCCCTATAAGAGGATTTTATGATTAAAAGAAGGGCTGATTATTTTTTATATAATGACATTATTTTTATATATTGTTTTTGTATTTATATAAATAAATATATAAACACTACAACATACGTTACTATGTAATATATTGGTATCTTAGTATATATGTAATATATTTATGTATTAATGACATTACTGTGTTTTTATTAAACATTATAAATTATTTTCTTTATATCATATATTTATTTATATATTTGGTTAACACTAAGGCCATCCCCAATGGGGATTTCATGGGGAATTTAATGGAAAAAATACTTTGGTGGACAATTGAATACATTTATAATGCATTGTGGAGTGGGTTGAATGAATGAGGGGTTTAATCCCCCATTCAATGCTGGTATGAGTTTGTTTGTTTTTTTCTTTCTCAATTTATTATAAAAATGTATTTTTTCTTTCTTTTTTTTTTTCTCACTTTATTATAAAAACTTATTTTTTCTTTATTCTTTTTTTTGTTTTTGTTTCTCAATTTATATAGAAAGTAATATTTTTTTTTTGCAATAAACAAACTATATATATATATATATATATATATATATATATATATATATATATATATATATATATATATATTACTTTATTTTATTTTATATATTCAATAATCTAATTTATTAAGTTACTTCATAATTTTTATTCTAAACAATAAAAAAAAATATATAAATCTTAAAAACATTTTAAAAAGATAACATCTTATTGATTATAATACAACATAGTGAAATTAGATATTAATAAAACGTTCCCAAATATGATCCATTAAATCATGTCTAAGAGCATGATGTACTGCATTGTTACGTAGTTCAGAGTTTCTTTGAATTTGATATTGAACTTCTTCAACAGGTCCTCGATTCACACGTATAGGAGGATCAACATCATTTGACCAATTACTAATTGCATTTCCTTCATTTTCTACTATCATATTATGTAATATAATGCATGTATACATTATATCCTTTATGTTTTTAAGTTGCCAAGATCTTGCTGGACCTCATACAATTGACCAACGAGTTTGAAGAACACCAATTGCTCTCTCCACATCCTTTCTTGCAGCCTCTTGCATTTAATATCTTTAAACTTGATCTTTTTTGGGTCAGCCGGATGTGGAAAACTTTTAACCATTGTAGCCCTTTCAGGATATATACCATCTGCAAGACAATATCTTTTTGTGTATGTTCTTCCATTAATAGTAAAACTGCATTCAGGAGCATAACCTTGAAATACATCATTAAATAATGGATTTAATGGTGACTGGTTAAGTACATTAATGTCATTTGTTAGACCCGGCAACCCCGAAACATGCATGCCATATCCAAAAGTCTTGTGATGCAACTGCTTCCAGCATAAATGTTAGACAACCTTGATCACCTCGAGTATATTGACCTTGCCATGCAATAGGGCAATTTTTCCAAGGCTAATGCATGCAATTAATACTTCCAAGCATACCATGAAATCCGTGCTTTTCTGAATGTTTTTGTACTAAATTTTGGATGTCATTAGCATTAGGTTTTCTCAAGTAATGGCTTGAATAAACCTCAATCACACATCGACAAAAGTTTTGTAGACATTCGATTTAAGTTGATTCACCAATTCGTATGTATTCATCAAAGAGGTCGCCAGTTGTGCCATATGCCAACTAGCGTATGGCAACAATTTATTTTTGTAAAGGGGAAAGACCATTGTTTCCTAAAGCATCTTCTCTTTGTTGAAAATAAATAGAATTGGTAGAGATACCGTTAACTATTCGAACAAATAGTTCTCGCCTCATTCGAAATCTTCGTCTAAATGTTTGAGGTGGGAAAACAGGATGCTCATTGATATGTGTATTTATATATATATATATATATATATATATATATATATATATATATATATATATTTATACATTATATCTTAATATTTTAGTCTTTATTATTCTCTTTTAGAACTAAAAAGTACTTATAATGCTTTGAATTATGATTTGCAGTTATTCGTTGTTGATGGAGCACAAAAGAAAAGACTGGAGTGGAATTAGGGCTTACAAGCTAAAAGAAAGAAAAAAATGTTAGAAGAGTCAATTACGCCCCGCGTAATGGACATGTACGCAAAGCGTAATAGCAAAAACGAGTTACGCCCAACGTAATATATGGTTACGCCCAGCGTAACTGATTGCATCCGGATAACCTCTCCGCGATAAGTTTCTAAGTACGCCCAGCGTAATCCGACTTACGCCCATCGTACGTAAGTCGGTTCCAAGGGCTATAAAAAGCGATTATCAGCTACCTAGAGGGGGGATTCGACTTCTTACCTAATTTAGTCGATAATTAACTTCTGTTAAGCCGTTTTGAGGGTCTAGAAGGCGGCCGGAAGGTCGTTAAGCTATCAGGAGCAGAGATCGGAAGGATTGGAGAGCGGATACATGTCGATAATCATATGGGTTGTTAAAGTGACCATGTTTAGCATTCCATTGTGATACTATTACGTGTTTAGTTTTGATTTAGGTGTAAAAACCTTTTACTTTGCGTTTATGATTGAATGAAACCTTGATTATTGGACCAATTGCTATATTGAATTGTTTGTTTATGTTTAATTTATCTTGCCAAGCTTGTTAAAAGATCCTTATGTGTTAACGATAATTATTTGCCGTTAATTGTCAAGTAAATTAAGTTGTATGAACATCTGCTTGATTACTTGTGTCTTATGACTTTGATGACCATCAATATTATAAGTCTAGAAATAGCGAATGCGAAACTAGGATTAATTTGGAAATAAGTAAGTTAATGTGTGAGCCTTGATTGATGACCATCAAAAAGAGGTTAATTGAATGACCAATTTGATTAACTATTATTACAAGTCTTGCTCGATACGAACTGAACACTAGGAAGCATGTTAGTTTAATCAACTGATCACTGTTTGAATTGACTTGTTTGCTAAAAGATTAGTTATAGTGAACGCGAATCTAATCATTTTAGGAATCGGTGAACATGAATAAATGAATTTATGTATGCAATTGTCTATGTTTTTAAGGTATAATTTATCTAAATCAAAGTACCTGAAGAGATTTGCTTTCCTGTCAGTTTATCGAGAGTTGTTAATTAATTGTTCTTTTGAGATTCAATAACCCTTTTCTTTATTCCTTTCGTGTGTCCTGTAACTTATAATCAAATCTTTTAAATTAATTCACCACCGTTCCCTGTGATCGACACCCAACTTACTTAAGCTATACTGTAATCTGACTATGTACACTACCTATAAGTGCATAGTTAGTCTAAGTTTGTTAGGTTATAAATATTAAAATTAGTGGGTACTTTCGTGCACATCACTCATCGAAATAGTCTTTCCAAATACGTTATGTCCTTCTTCATGATTTCTATCTATATATCTTCGACTTTGCCCAGGACGTCTTGAACTTTCAGCATCTGACTGTTCTGCTTCCAAGCATTTAAGCTCCTTATATAGTTGAAATGTAGAATTACTTGTGAGATGGTTGATTATGAATTCAGAAGCAGAATCATTTGAGGATGATGATGACACCGTATAAGAAAGAAATAAGAAATAGTTTGAATTGGTAGGTATGAGATGATAAAAAGGTTGTATTCTTTTATAGCAAAAATATAGAGTCAAATGAAATTCAAATTTTATTCAAATGAAATCCAAATTTAAGTAAAATGAAATCCAAATTATATTCTAATGAAATTGAAATTAAAGTAAAATGAAATTGAAATAAAGTGAAATGAAATCTAAATTAAAGTTAAATGACATTGAAATTGGAGTCAAATGAAATCCAAATTAAAGTTAAATGAAATTGAAATTGGAGTCAAATGAAATTGAAATTAAAGTGAAATGAAATCCAAATTAAAGTTAAAGTCAAATGAAATTTAAATTAAAGGCAAATGCATACAAGATGTTCAACTCTATAAATAAAGACGAACATATTATATTCTCATTCACACCTACCAACCATTTGATACACCAATCATGAATCCAAATTACTATACATACTTGTTATCTTTGTTATGATCTCGAAAATCCAAACAATCATCCACAACATCCATACCCAAATCCAAACAATCATCTACAATATCCATATCCAAGTCCAAAGAATTATCCGCAATATCCATACCCAAATCCAAATAATCATTCACAACATTCATACCAAAATGCATACACAGATTCTACCAGCTCGGATCCTCCCCATATTCCAGAAAATGAGCCAACACCAACAGAAACTCCTACCAACAAACGAGAAAAAAAATATATATAAAAATCAACTTGAGCAAAGAAGAAGAAATCTTGTTAGCAAAAGCTTGGCTACAAATTTCAGAAGATAACATTACTGGAGGTCAACAACATGATAAAGAGTTCTGGTGACGAATTAGTGCGTATTATGGAAAAAGCAAATGTATATAGTGTTGGCATTGGCATTACATGAACCCATTTTCAGTTGCATTTAATCAAATGTATATAGTGTTGAAAAGTCAACACCTCAGTGGATGGTCTGAGGATGATCTCAAAAGTGCAGCTTTTGAGCATTATCATGCTAGATATGGTGCCGATTTTAGGCACAAACATATTTGGAATATCGTTAAAAATGAACAGAAATGGAATGGTTCAAGCACTGCATCTGGGGCATCTATGTCTTCATCAAATACATAATCTTTCATTAACATGGATAATGATGAAGTTACAACTCGTCCAATTGGTATGAATGCAGCAAAAAAAAGCAGCAAAAGGGAAAGCTACCAATTCCACTTCGTCATCTGGTAATAGGCTTGATGAAATACTTGAAAAACATATAGAAGAAAATAAAAAAGACTTTTGAACGCTACCAAAACTCTTTGGATATGAAGAATGCACTGAAAGAAAGAAAGATGAAAATTAAAGAAGAAAAGGTAAAGAATGATGAAATTTCAATCATTTTCATGGATCCTAGTACCATGTCGGAAGATGGATGTGAAATTTGGAGAAACCGTTGTGACGAGAGTAAAATAAAATACAATATGAAGTAAAATTTGTATTTTAGATATTATACTTTTTATTTAGTATATTATGTGTAACTTTTAATTTCTAAATTGTAATCTTTAATTAGTATTTAGTAATTGTAACATTGAATTTCTAATTAATGTAATATTTTACTTTTATTTATTAATATCATTTATAAAAAAAAATTAAAATGATGATGTGGAAATCCATTGAACTCTTAAAAGTTGAATGGAGTGTAGAGTTTAATAGGTTAAATGGTATAGTTAGTGGAATGTTGATGTGGCAATCCATTGAACTCTTTAAGAGTTCAATGCATTAGAGATGACCTAATATTATGTTGTTGCTAATAATCATGATGTTGATGTATTTGACAAGTCTAGTTGTATGGTAAATAATATTAACTCAAGTAACTCACTAATGAATGAAGATTTTTTCCATTAATTTTTATTGTTCTATGTTTCGTTAAATTAAGTTTATGATTGGTTTCATTGTTTCATATGTTTAACTTATGTACTTGCTTGCAATTATCTTAAACATCAAGGTCCAAAGTAGAATTATATACAATTTGTTTATTTGGCTGCTGGTCAAACATTATTTAGTATTTTGCTTATGTTCTTTTTTTTTGTAACTTTTAAGTCCTAACCTTTTACAAATTTGCCTTTATTTAGTTTTGGACTTAATGCAAAACATAATGTGCTTGTGTTTATTTGTGTTTTATAATATCCAAATTCCTACTTCCGTTTCATTGAATTACAACATTCTACTTTTATATTTTTTTTATCAAGGGGTATTGTACTTCAAAATTTCGACACAATCATAATATTGTACATCCAATTCTTTTCTCATTAGGGCATTATATTCTGTAAAACCACCATATTTTAGTTGTGAAGCATGTTTTGTATGTGGATTGCATTGTGTGTTAATCAATGGATATTCTTTTTATTTTATTGTGTTTTAATGCTTTTTTCATTCATATGTTGTTTATTTGGGTAGGTTTGTCATTGTATAATGAACACATAGAACAAAGTAAAATTAATATTTTTATATTGATCAACTGGAGGGGTATAAAACTTGTTTAAATGGGCGTAGGGTATAATAGTACATGGTATGCACGTAATCATATACATGGAACTTTGGAAGGGAATAATAGACACTCCTTAATTGAAAAACGCTTGCTTCACCTACCGTTGCCATTGTTGCATATGCGACGTATCCCTTCACCATCTTCCTCCGCCAAAAAGTAAAACCATCACCGCCTCTATCTTCTATCCCAATCAAATATTATTAGCTCTGGGGCCATGATTTTGGATTTGAAGAGAATCGACTTTAGCCACTACTTCAGCGGATATGTCATGCATGGAGGAATCCTTCATCTCATATGGCATTCGAAAAGTTAGAATTGGTAGAATCGAACGGTAAATCGGACAAATGGAAGAGAAGAAGATTCAATCGGCATCTCACCTCCATTCATACTGCATTCTGACAAATCGGAGGCTAAATCGGCGATGCCATCGTTTGAGGCCGAATAAATGTTCTGCTCCAACATACGGTAAGTGGATGCGGTTTGAGGCCCTACATCGATCCAATACCATGAATTGTTGGCTCCCTGAATGTGGACCTGGAATATCTTTAGATCTTACTCGGACCTTCGTCATCAATGGAAGATGAAGGCGGTGGAATCCGGATATGCTCTCTCGTATCCATTCAAGGAGTTCCATTTATAATAATGACGCCATTGTTACTAAAGGTTAGTTGCATAATTGTTCAGCTAGTTGTTTTTATGAAAGTTTTCAAGTTTTGTAAATTTTTAACTCAAGTTTATATTTGTAATTTTCATGACAGTATACTTGCTCTTGCGATTAGTGTCTCACCAGGATTCAAACCAAACAAATTAAGGAAGCTAAGCAAATAATCTTCACTACTAGAAAACTAGTGTAATAGCTACAACACAATCCGTAGCTATAAGCGGATAACTACGAAATTGTTACGGAAAAATGGCTGTAGCATAATGGCACGTGGCTAAATTATAGCTACGGGTTGGCTACGGAATAGCTACGAAATTTTCCGTAGCTACAATAGCTATGGAATAGCTACGGAAATAAATAGCTACTAATTTCCTACAGAATAGTTACAGAACTAAATAGCTACAGAACTAAATAGCTACAGAATAGTTACGGTTCCAAATAGCGACGGAAATAAATAGTTACGGAATAGCTATGGAACTAAATAGCTACGAAAATCCGTAGCTCTTCCGTAGCTAACTTCATTTTATTTAAAAAAAAAAAACAATTTCCAATTTTTTGTCAAATACCACATTCAATTCACAATTCTGTCAAACTAGGGAAGAATTCCCGCGTTGCGGGGTTAAAATTGGTAAAAGAAACAACATAAAAACATGAATTTATTAGCATAGATGCACCAACATTTATATAATGGTATAATTAATATAATGTTCTAAAACGGGTTGTTATTCTACTTAACTCTTCTCTCACTGAAGAGTTGCAGTTGAGGTACTTAGTCTTAACAGTTCCCATTTAATCTTGACAACTTTGGAATCTGCTTACATCAACTCGTCTGTTGAGAGAGTGCATTCCCTTTGTGATACATCAACTAATTAGGTACATAATAGCTACAGACTATTATTTATCTGTAGCTATTCTGTGGCTGTTTCGTTACTAAACTAGGGCATTCAATTCTGTAATTGATCCGTAGCGATTCCGTAGCTAATTAGCTACGGAAATTTTTCGTAGAAAAACCCCATGTTTTCTAGTAATGCTTGCACTTCGGCTTAGGTAATGTATTCATATTTCTAGGTTTTCCCTGATCACAACTAAGGTCTGAGAAACAAATTAATCATGTATCCCCTTCCTCAAACCATTCACTTTGACATTGGTGTTCTGTTGGAATATGCTCTACACAAGATCAAACATGCATTAATATTCACAGTAAAAAAAAGAACATGCAATCTAAAGATAGAACAATTTTCTGTGTATTGCTCATTCATGGAAAACAGAAAATACATACACATCCTACTCCTACTAAAAGATAAACCCTACTTGATTTATAAGAATAGAGATTTTCTAACATGTGCCTAATGGCACATATAAGAACATTAACCGAAGTATTAACTATAAAAATATTACTATAATTAAATGTGATAAATAATAATTATGTATAATATTACCATAATTAAATATAAAATACATTTAATTATAGTGATATTTTACATAATTAATGTTTATCATATAATTATGGTAATAATCCTCATAATTAATATTTCGATCAATACTTCTTATATGTACCCTTAGGGTATATATTAGAAAATCTCATAATTAATAATCATGTTAAGAAAAAGGAAAACTATTAGCTAAAACCATAAAGATGAGACTACTAAGTCTACGTTTATTGAAGCTCCACCAAACCAGGTCCTTCTTTGGACTAAATCTTCATTATTAATTGGTACATAAAGAATCTGGACTAACCCATTCAAACTCGTAACCGACTTGATCCGTACTCTACCCGAATCATCAAGATTAACCCAACATGTTCTTATTTTTAGTTTTTTCCTTTTTTTATTTTCGATTGTCACATTCCGTTTGCTTTTTATTTTATTAGATATGCATCAGTTGGGCTATATATATTGCCATCTTTTTCAAGATATTATTTGTTTATTGCCATCTTTTTATGGATACTATTTTTTATTACCATTTTTTCTAGATATTATTCGTTTATTGTGTTTGATATTTTGTTTGATGAGAATATGCATTTAATTCTTGGACTGTTGGGAAGTCATTGCATGCCTAATTGTTGAAATCTAGCTAGATTTTCATCTGCATCAACTTCATACTTCACATCTTATTTGTTCATAAACGAACATATGATTAATATTACATTATTACATTTATTATGAAACATCTCTTCAATATTATTATTGAAAGTTACATGATGAGGCAACTACTAGAAACGAGAAGTTGCCACAACAATTAAAGGAGATTTCTTCTGAAGACTAAGGCCATACTTGTCGTTCATGTCCAAATCCTTGCCTTCTACTCCATCAGGTAATGCCAAATCGAACTTGTATATCATATTCGCTAATGCTAATTCAATGATTATTATAGCAAATGGAATTCCAGGGCACCCTCTACGTCCACCACCAAATGGAAGAAACTCAAAGTGAAGCCCTTTATAGTCTATAGAAGAGTTCAAGAACCTTTCAGGCCTAAACTCTTCTGGTTCTTCCCATACGGAAGGATCTCTTCCTATCGCCCAAACATTCACAAACGCTTGTGTGCCTGTTGGAATGTCGTACCCCATTACTTTCACATCTTGTATTGATTCTCGAGGAATAAGTAGCGGCACTGGAGGATGCAAACGTAAGGTCTCCTTGATGATGGCTTTAAGATAATGCATTTTCTCTAAGTCGTTCTCCAGAATCATGGATCTCCCTTGTGCGATTTCTGTTACTTCTTGTTGTACTTTTTCCATTACTCTTGGGTTTCTTATTAGCTCACTCATTGACCATACCAAACTTATGAATGTAGTATCCGTTCCAGCAACAAATACATCCTACAATAAACATAATCTTTAATGGTGTTAATTTCATTATGCTTGTGTCATTCTGCATGGCATGTTTTTATATATATAGTAAAACCTAGAAAACAAAAAATTTCACGTTTTATTTTTTATAAAAAGTTGGATTCCTTTTTAAGGGTATCTCCAACCTATACAATCTTCATACCACTTCACCTCACGATTCCATTTCTGTACAATTTACTCTTCAAATTCCTTAACAAAAAATATTTTTGATTTTTATAACAAATTCAGTAAAATAGTAAGATAAATATTCATTCATTTGCTTTTCTGATTTTAGAGAAAAAAATTAGTTATATTTAATAAAAAGTAATATTTCTTAACATTAAAATATGAACACTTCAAAACCATATTTAAAGTTAGTGATTCGAATGATTTTTTTTTTTTTAATTTTCATAATGTTTGAAGAGTATTTTTATTGGATTTTATAAAAACTAAAAATTAAAACTTTTTTTTAATGACTACTCGTTTTGTAAGTAACTAATTTTAAAACTTTTGGTTTTTTACAAAGATTTGTTTCCAAAGAAAAAAAAGTTATTATAAAGAAACAAAATATAAAAGTGTGTATGAGGTTGGTTTGGTTCGGTTTTTAACAAAACCGAACTATAACCATTATAAGTTGTTAATGCATTTTGGTAGTTATTGTGTATTAGTTAATATTAGTTTTAGTTAGTGGTTCGGTTAATGCTTAATATTGATTAATTATAATAGTAATAAACGAGATCAAAATTAAAAATATTTTGAAATAAAAACTGAAAAACATAAAATATATTTTTATAAAGGTGAACGATTTAATTTTTATAACGTTATTAATATAATAAAATTTTAGGCATCCCATTTAATTCCAAATAATAACCTTTAAATTTTCAATTCGAAATATAATTACATACCATATATTTAATATTATATTTTATTAAAAATATTTATTAATATTATTAATTCGGTTCTGTTTTTAGTGGTTTGGTTTTGGAAGAAAACCATAACCGAACCATATGTATTTAGTTAATCAAAAATATAAATCGCACCTAGAGCTGGCAATGGGTCAACCTGGGTGGGATTCGGGTTCAACCCATTTATTAATTGGGTTGAAATATCTACCCAACCCAACCTGTTTATTTATATGGGTTGATATTTCCAACCAACCCAACCTTATACATAAATGAGTTGCCACCGGATTGACCCATTTATGTAGTTCTCATCCAACCTATTAAATAAATGATTTAAACTTAGGTTTATTTATTTAAAATCAAAAAATTAAATAAATAACTAAAGATTATACTATATAAATCAGTTTCAAACATAAATAAAATTTCAAAGTATAACAAAAACACAATCACAATTTACAAATTTGAATAAATTGATTAAATAACATAAAAAATATTTAATTTCAAAGGGATTTTAGAGAGTGACTAGTATTTTTGAGGATAAGAAAAAAGATGAGAATTAAGATTACATTTTATTAAAATACAACATTTTAATTTATAAATTAATACTTCGATTAATACATGATAATATACAAATAAATATTGAATTAAGCATATATTAAAGTTAAATGGGTTATTGGTTTGAAAACGGGTTGATAATTTTTACCCAACCCAACCTATTTAATTAAATGGGTTAGATGGGTTGGCCCATTTAACTTACATGGGTTAAAAATCTCAACCCAACCCGTTAATTTTGGGTTAGGTTCGGATTTGATTTGCGGGTTGGGTCGATTTTTATCAGGTCTAACCGTACCACTTTTTTAGTAATTGTATAGTTAAAATGGTTGGATTTTTTTATTTAATTTGACTTTGGTAAGGTTTCTCGTTAATATATTTATCCCTCCTACAAAATAAGTGGAAAATAAAATTAAAAGAAAAAAAAACTCCGCCCATAATGAGGTCACAAATGTAACTATCAGTTCATAGTTTTTACTTTTTTTTTTTTTTTTTTACAATCAACAATTTATTATTTTTTAAAAAATAGAAATCTTTTAAGATAATTCCGAAAACTGTAGCTCAGATCTTAGGCAAACAAAGCCAAACTAGTGTTTACTTTTTTTTTTACCATCAACTAAGGGGTTGTTTGTTTATGACTCAACGATTCTTAAAAGAAGTCATGTAAAAAATATTAAAGACTCATATTGTTTGTTGCTCTTAAAAAAGGATCTAAAAATTAAAAATACATCTGACTGTATAAGTTTGTTTTTTTCACATATTATTATTCATATATGAATATAACGGTTGATGATGAAGATGGTTGTAACAATGGCAGTGGTAGTAGTGGAGTTGGTGGTGGCATTGGCGGTGGGGGAGGTGTTGGTGATGATGATGAACTTTCTATATGAATACATCTATTCATACAAGAACAAGTATATTTATATATTCATATATGAGTATATTCATATACAAATAAGTATATATATTCTCAAGTGATTATTCATATATGAATATGACGGCCGGTGGCGGAGGTGGTGACAGTAATAGGGGTAAACGTGGCTGTAGCAGTAGCAATCACAGTGGTGGTGGTTACGGTGGCGGGGACAGTAAACGCGATAATATACTTATATTTGTAATCATATATGAATATATATATATATATATATATATATATATATATATATATATATATATATATATAAGTATATTCACACACACACACACACACACACACACATATATATATATATATATATATATATATATATATATATATATATATATATATGTGTGTGTGTGTGTGTGTGTCTACTCTCAAGTGATTATTCATATATGATAAATATGGCGGTTGGTGGCGGTAACAGGGGTAGAAGTGGTTGTAGCAGTAGCGGTTGCGGTGGTGAGAGTGGTAAACATGAGAATATACTTATAATTTATCTTTATATTTACATATGAATAATACATTCCTCCGTCGCGTCGATACGTTGCAGGGCTTTGCGACAAAAAAAAAAAAAAAAAAAAAAAACGAGTTCTTATTTACATAATTGTTCTCATTTGAACCTATATATATATATATATATATATATATATATATATATATATATATATATATGTGTGTGTGTGTGTGTGTGTGTGTGTGTGTGTGTGTGTGTGTGTGGAGTTATTTTAAATAGTTAAAGATTCGCAATAACTCGAGAACTCTTAATCGTCTGCCCATCATTTTTTTAAAACCAACAGAAACAATATTCTCCAATGGTACGTCTAAGCCATATTTAAGGTTTAAAAAAGATTTGATGATTTTTTTGAAGTGGACATGTATGCATATTGAATGTTCATATATATACATGCATGCATACTTGTGTTTTTTTTCGATATTTTTTTCAAAATCAATCTAACGATAGAACTTTAATAGTAGAATTTAAGAGAATCGCAACTTGAAAACGTCAAAAAAAAACATAGAAAACATAAATAGACATGCATGCATATTTAAATGAGCATATATATATATATATATATATATATATATATATATATATATATATATATATATATATATATATATATATATATATATATATATATATATATATATATATCCAAAAAAAAAGTTCGTCATTTTTTTTGACCGATGATCTCTCTTAATTGCAACATTTTATTAATACCGGTGGTTTTAGTTTTGAAAAAATGATGAGCGGATTAGAATTTCTCGTAAATTTTTAAGTTCTCAAAAGAATTTATCTCTGTGTGTGTGTGTGTATGTGTGTGTGTGTGTATATATATATATATATATATATATATATATATATATATATATATATATATATATATATATATATATATATATATATATATAGGGTTAGGTTCATTTGAGACCACTTATATTTTGTGAGACCGTGAGACGCATTTGTTTATTTTTTTTTATTTTTTTTTATTTGTTTTTTATTTTTTTTAGTTAATTCATGTTCCGAAAATAATATTTAAAAAAAGAATTTTTTGATTTTTCCATTTATTTTGCATTTTAAAATTATTTTTAGAATATGTACAGTGTAATATTCTATTTAGAATATTTCACGTATTTTTCAAAAAAAATAGAATTTTTTTTTTTTTTTTTAGTTAATTCAAGTTCCGAAAATAATATTTAAAAAAAGAATTTTTAGATTTTTCCATTTATTTTGCATTTTAAAATTATTTTTTAGAATATGTCAGTGAAATATTCTATTTAGAATATTTCACGTATTTTTCAAAAAAAAAAAACGGATTTTTTGTTTATTTTTTTTATATTTTTTTTATATTTTTTTTAGTTAATTCAAGTTCCGAAAATAACATTTAAAAAAAGAATTTTTGGATTTTTCCATTTATTTTGGATTTTAAAATTATTTTTAGATTTGGTCTCACGGTCTCACAAAATTAAAATGGTCTCAAATGAACCTGAACCTATATATATATATATATATATATATATATATATATATATATATATATATATATATATATATATATATATATATATATATATATATATATATATATATATAGGTTCAGGTTCATTTGAGACCATTCTAACTTTGTGAGACCGTGAGACCAAATCTAAAAATAATTTTAAAATGCAAAATAAATGGAAAAATCCAAAAATTCTTTTTTTAAATGTTATTTTCGGAACTTGAATTAACTAAAAAAAATATAAAAAAAAATAAAAAAAAAATCCGTTTTTTTTTTTGAAAAATACGTGAAATATTCTAAATAGAATATTTCACTGACATATTCTAAAAAATAATTTTAAAATGCAAAATAAATGGAAAAATCTAAAAATTCTTTTTTTAAATATTATTTTCGAAACTTGAATTAACTAAAAAAAATAAAAAAAAAATTAAAAAAAAATAAAAAAAAAATCTATTTTTTTTGAAAAATACGTGAAATATTCTAAATAGAATATTAAACTGTACATATTCTAAAAATAATTTTAAAATGCAAAATAAATGGAAAAATCAAAAAATTCTTTTTTTAAATATTATTTTCGGAAAATGAATTAACTAAAAAAAATAAAAATAAATAAAAATAATTAAAAGAAAATAAACAAATGCGTCTCACGGTCTCACAAAATATAAGTGGTCTCAAATGAACCTAACCCTATATATATATATATATATATATATATATATATATATATATATATATATATATATATATATATATATATATATATATATATATATATATATATATATATATATATATATATATATATATATATATAGATTCATGGGATTTTTTTTCTTTAGACAATCTCTAGATTGTCATTTGCGGATGTTCCGCAACTAGCTTTTGAGACATATTTTAAATGTTAACATTTAAATTTTAAGAAAAACTCAATTTAAATAAACATATTTCGCTGTAATATCTTAAAACTTTTATTTAAAACAAAAACACATAATCCAATAGTTTTCAAGTAAATTTGAAAGCATTTAGACGTTATTAGGTGGTGCGTCCCTCATTTAAGTTTCTTCTACAATGCAACATCAACAACCAATGGCGGTTTTACATAGGTTTCCGGTGTGGCACAGACAACACTTAGCTCCCGCATACGTAGTAAAATTTTTTACAATTTTTGATTTTTTTTTTATCTATTTTTCCTTCACCGGTAACACCTATTTCATCCTTCACAACACCTAGTATGTAATCATGCGTCCGTCCCTACCCAACTCTAGATGAGCTTTTTCTCTCGCTTTCTATCCTATTCTCATTATTCCCCAATTACATGAAGATGACTCCATCATTTCCTCATCATTTTTTTAATAAAATAATTCAAATATGTAAAAAAATCTTAAAAAGTATAAAAATAATTACATAAAGATGAGCTTTTTCTCCCGCTTCCTATCATATTCCCTCTCTTCCCCAATTATATGAAGATGGCCATATATAGGTTCCAACATTTTCTCACCACTTTTTTAATAAAATAATTAAAATAAGTAAACTAATTAATCTTAAAAAATATGAAAATAATTAAATATATAAAACATTAAATCCAAATTAGGATCATTAAAAACACAACTAAATAAGGAATCCATTATTTGAGGGTTGAAATTTGAGAGAGAAAATAATTAATTTTGTGAGAAGATAGAAAAAAAATGTTTATATATAATTTGTTTTTCTTAAAATTTAAAATCTAGATGTTTAGGGTGGGTGGCTTTTGAGTCGTTGACCAATGGTCAAGAAGGAGAGAGAACAGTTCGTCAAGGAGAAACTAATCCTCGGTATCACCCTTCTTGTGTCTCCTATGTTGACACCGACTACCAATAACTTTTATGCTTTATGTTATTTTCCACATTTCAATAACTTAAACATACTTTTAAATTTATAAAATTTCTAATTTATATGATAATATTACTTATTCAGCAAATTCGATTGATTTATACGAATTAATTTTCTGTTACGATAAATTAATGACCACTGCTACACAAATAATAGCTAAAATTTCTAGCTTAGTAGCTTCGAACTTCTTACTACTTTTTTCCAAATATACCCTTTAGTGTGAGTTTCATATCTAGCAAACATACAACAACTCTTTATTGGTATATAAATTTTTAGACCTATTTAATTGTAAAATTATGTGGGCATGCGCCATCTCTACGTTCATCGTATGTCCACCTTCAACGTACCTTCTTTGTTGCTAAGGGAAGAATTGATGCTTCTTCTTCAAGTTTCCATATCTTAAATGGGTATCCCCCGTCTCTAACTACCAACTATTCCTCCCCTCCATATTATCCCCTTATTGTAGCTCTATGGAAGGTAGTTATAGCATTCTAAGTTGATGCCACATGAAGTAGATATAGGTGCAATGTTATGAGGATAGAAGTTACTATTTCTTGACCTTGTTTGTCTTGGATGGGTACTATGATTTCATCGTTGAGTTGTGGGGCCCGATCTATCCTTTGACCTTATTGCCACTTAGAAACTAAGGCATCGCCCCAAGAAGAAAACTATCTTAGAGAAGTTAATATAAATAAGACCAAAGCTTCGGTCGAAGTTGTTGGTAGTGCAAAGCTTTGATCATACAACGCAGTCGCTTGGTGAAGTTCGCTAAGTGTTATTTCTAAATGAAGTTGCTGGAGCAAGGTTGCGAACAAGGTCAGAAGGTCAGTCAAGAAGTAGAGCTTTAGGCGAAGTTACGAAATATAATTGAAGACTCTGAAGCGAAGCGAAACTACGAAGCTCGTCGCTTAAGCTTATCCTTCGGTGTACACCTTGCTTTCTGTTTGATGATTAGAAGCAATCCTAAACTCTGAACTTCAAATTGAACTTGTAACTTGGGGACCAAGTCAGCCATGTACGATCATGGACCAACTTATGTACGATCATATACGATCATGGACGAACTCATGTCATTGATGTCACGACCCATGAGCCCATATCCATAAGAAATTAGGTCTTTATTATAAATAGATATCCACGAATGATTGTAACCCCAAAAGAGAAAGTGTGTCTTTTAGCTATTATCAATAAAATATATGTCTAGTTTAAACGTGGACACACTTAATTATTCTGATCAAGTGAACCATGTTAAACCCTCGTGTTCTTATTGTTCCTTTAGTTAGTATCTTCATTATCGCGTGCGTGTTTATCGAACTCCTTAATTCTAATAGTCTCATTCCTTTTGTTGAAATCATCGGAGATGGGTGATGGGACCCAAATATTTTAATAAAAACACTGATCTCATTCATATGTGGAATCGTCTTAGAGCCATATGTACTAAGATTGTTCGCTAGACATGGTCCAACATTTATTATAATAAATTAAACATAAAGAATTAAAAAAATCAAATAACGTTAAAATTGTTATTTTATGTCTTGCAGAGACAAAACCACAACAAAATAATATTAACAGAGAGGGACTATACAAGTGAAAAATCTGAATCGAAATAAAATGTGCACATTATATATACGAAACCACATCAACGATTTTAAGTTTACTCTAGTTTCAAATATAACTTTTGGGTAGTGCATGGTAGTATCCATGGTTTTTGTAGTTTAGTTTACTAGTTCTAAATTTTAACCACATGAGTGGTTTTCTAGTTTACTATTATGAGCATCATTAAAAAAGTTATTCACTTATTTGTTCTAAATTTAAATCTAACATTCTTTAGCTTTGATGACCCTGCCTTCGAGAAAAGAAAAAAAAAAATCAATTATAGCATGTGAATACCACACAGTGAATTAATTTATTTTTTTAATAGTGTTAACTACAAAAATCGACAAAAAAAAATCACATAGTGAATAAATTTATTTATTTAATATTGGTTATGTAAATAAGATTTGTCATCCTTACTTTTTTTGCGATACACACACGACTATTTCACATATAAACATTTTGCGTGGTCCAAGTCACTTCCATTGATTTGCTATATTAGTGTCTACTGTTTCATTTCAGGTGCAAATGTGACTTTATCCACAATTATTTATTTATTTATTTTATCATAACTCTTCGATTCAAGAACATGAAAGGAAAATTCTTACCAAAATGAGGGCTTTGATGACATCTCTATGAAAGGTAAAGCCGATTGCATTATCTCTTTGTACATCCAATAAGATGTCAACTAGATCATGATCTTCACTACATAGAGTATCCACCCCTCTTCTCTTATCTACATGTTCTTCAACAACACATTCAAGAAAATCATCAAACTCTTTAACGACTTTATGTGCTTTCTCCTCTAAACCACTCAATCGGTCTATCCAAGCCAACCATGGAATATAACTTCCAACATGGAAACCACCAAGCAGATGCAGAAACCTGCCCATTATGTCTTCGAACTTTAACCCACCATATGTCCTCCCTAGATTCACCCTGCTGACTATGTTATTCGTAAGACAAAAAATCAACTCATTAAGATCAACTAAAGAGCCACAACTTTTTTTGATCTTGTCAACCATAAATGCCACCTCCGTTTCCCTCACTTGTTGAAATGACTGGACTTGTGTATTATTTAGAAGATGGACTACAGCGATGCTTTTCAATTGCCTCCAATGCTCTCCATAAGGAGCAAATACTATGTCGTTGGAGCCATACGAAAGAATGTTTGGGATTCTTAACTTTGGTCGGCTAGCAAATTTTATATCATGGGTTTTCAAGAGTTCTTTGGCTGCTTCAGGTGAGGAGGCAACAAGCATGGGCACATTGCCAAGGTGCATCAACATGAGTGGACCGTGTTTTTGGGACAAGGCTTGAAGAGAGCGGTGGGGGCTCAAACCTAGTTGGTGGAGATTTCCGATGATAGGAAGCCTTGGTGGACATGGTGGTAAATTTTTATTGGTCTTGAAAAGAGATAAAATCCATTTTAAACTGACGAAAATTACTAACACGATGCATGAATAGTAGTAAAAGGGGTAGTTCTTTATGAAAGAAAACATTTCCTTTGGTTATTGCCTTATTGGTACCAAAACATTTATGATGCCCAATGATGGAATGGTTATATAGAAAGTTGAAATCTCAGCACATAATGATTTTTCTTGGAGCTACTCACCTAAGGGGCGTTTCTGGGGTAGCTATTATTATAAAGCAAAATATGGTTATGATGCCCAATAATTGAATGGTTATGATCATTGATTTTTATTTTTTTCATAGTCGTCAAGGATGGTTTATATGGTTTGAAGTCTTTTAATGGATGGTTCTTATAATTAATATAGAGGAAAATGACTTGTGAGGTAATTACATTTTCGTTTTGTTAACGTTTATGAACTTTATTTTTTTATATATATTTGATCATTTAACTTAGTAAATGTGTTCACATATAACAGATGACAATGATAATAGGTAAACATATTTAACAAGTTAAATAATCAAATGTATATAAAAAAATAAAGTTGTCTACACACACAAACACACACATACACACACACACATACACACACACACACACACATATATATATATATATATATATATATATATATATATATATATATATATATATATATATATATATATATATATATATATATATATATTACAAATCTCTTAAGACTTTTTATAATTTCTCACAACATTATTATTATATTTTATTCTAAAGGTTTTTCTAATACAATATTTTAAAATTTGTTTATATTTTTTTAAGACTATTTTTTATATTTTCATATAATTATAATACAAATGCTTTTAAACCAAATATTTTATAAATGTTTTAAAATTTTCTTACAAGTTTTTAACTTTTTTTTTTATTTTACATTTGCATACAAATTTTTTTTTTTTATAATTTTCATACAGTTATTTCTAAACTTTCTTTTACAACAATTTTTATATATTTTATAGATTTTGACAATTTAATATTTTTTATTAAATTTTAAAATACTTTCGTTAAACATTAGTTTAAAACTTTGTATTAAAAAAATTAAAAATTTATAAACTTCTAATTATGTTGACTAGAATGAAAAAAATCACAAGCTGTACACAACAACTTTAGTGAGCAAAGAACAGAAGAAGAGAGATTGACTCAAAGGTTTTCTGCATTCATTCAACCGAAAAACAAAAGCAAAGGGAAGTTGCCACATATGGCTTACGATTACACAGGAAACAACTGAAAAAGGAAAAACTGCCCACTAAGACACTACCACTACTATATAACTGAGTCAAACTTTAAATTAACAAGGCTAGAAAATAAACATGTAGAAACCAAACATAACTAAAAGGGAATCACGTGTCAAGCATGATACCACGTGAGGTGTTGCATCTTCAATATTCCCTCTCAACACCTGCTTCAAAAATGTCCAAAGAGTTTCAGAAGTCCACGAGTTTGTGATTGGCTAGACTCTTGATGAGAAGGTCAGCTACTTGATCGGCTGTTTTTACATAGATTAAATCTATCTCCCCTTTTAGAACTTTCTCACGTATAAAATGATAATGGACTTCGATGTGTTTTGTTCGAGCATGAAAGGTAGGATTCTTTGCGAGATGTATTGAAGATAAGTTGTCACAAAACAAGGGAATCTTGGGTTTTACATCTTGATTTAAGTCTTTGAGGAGTTGGACTAGCCAAACACATTCTGGGGCTGCCATAGTTGCTGCTCGGTACTCAGCTTCTGTAGTAGAGAGGGACACAGTAGGCTGCCTCTTGCTGCACCACGACACAACACATGATCCCAGCATAAACACATAACATGTAGTGGAGCGACGTGTACTTCCATCTCTAGCATAATCAGCATCACAATAACCTACCAGCTTGCATTCTTGTCCCCTCTGAAACATAACTCCATAATTCATGGTAGCTTTGATGTATCTTAATACTCTTCTAACTGCATCAAGATGAGGTTTTCTGGGATTTTGCATATACCGACTTAGTACTCCAACTACAAAGGCAATATCCGGCCTAGTTAGAGTTAAGTAGATTAGACTTCCAACAAGTTTCCTATACATAGTTGCATCTTCCAGTTTTCTCCCAACATCCACATATAATTTTGCATTTGTATCCATTGGTGGCACGTCTGGCTTACAGTTGAACATTCCAAAACGCTTCAACAAGTCTGATGAATACTTCTGTTGATGCAAGATTATATCTCCAACTTCATATTCGATTTCCAAACCCAAGAAGTGTCTTAGCTTTCCAAGATCCTTCATGTGAAAACGAGTACACAAGTTTTCTTTCAATTGAACAATTACTTCATCAAGATCTCCTGTGATTATGAGATCATCAACATATACCAGAACAATAGCCACTTTTTCTCCTTCAGTCTTCACGAACAAGCTAGCATCTGCATTGGTTATTGAGTAACCATTGTGTTCGAGAAATTCAGCTATTTTACTAAACCATGCTCTAAGCGACTGTTTAATCCCATACAAGGCTTTCTTGAGCTTGCATACATAGTTGGGGTTTGTCTTGCTTATGAACCCTTGAGGTTGTGTCATATGAATCACATGATCCAAGTCCCCATATAGAAACGCGTTGCTCATGTCCATTTGCCACGATTTCCATCCTTTGTTTGCTGCCAAAGCTAGTAACACACGGATTGTTGTTAATTTAGCTACTGGGCTAAATGTATCTTCATAGTCTAGACCATATTGGTGGGAGAATCCACGGGCCACCAATCGGGCTTTATATCTTTCAACCGAGCCATCGGCACGTTGCTTAACTTTATAGACCCATTTGCACAAGATGGGTTTAACACCAGTTGGTTTGGGAACTAATTCTCAGGTTTGATTCCTTATTAGGGCTCCCATTTCTTCTTCCATTGCTGCAATCCATTCTTTTTTTGTACTTGCTTGTTCAAAGGAATCAAGTTCACACACTTCCTGTTCAACTATAGCAGCATTAGCATACTTGGGCTTGGGTTTCTTAAGTCTGGACGATCTTCTTACATTTGGTGGCTCTTCACAGTTATCACTTGTGTCTCCATGGTGGAAAACTCCTGAGCTCCATGGTTGTTGATTCTGTTTTTCAACCTCAGTTGATTCGATTACAATTTCTTCTTGGTTGAGATTAAAGTTAACCCCAGATGACACTAGCTTCCCTTTTAGCTTTTCTGAATCTGGAAGCACTTCATGGTTTGTTGTCCACCACGAGGATGTTTCATCAAATAAAACATTCCTCGACACATAGCACTTTCCGGTTATTGGATCACAACATCTCCAACCTTTCCTTTCTTGGTCATAGCCCACAAATATGCTCCGTACTGCCTTCTTCTCTAGCTTGTGTCTTAGATGACCAGGTATGAAAACATAGCACACACATCCAAATACTCTCAAATGACTTACATTTGGCTTCACCTTCCATACCTTTTCAAATGGAGACTGATACGAGAGACCTTGTTGTGGAATTCTGTTGATTACATAGGCTGCAGTTCTCATGGCTTCAGCCCAAAACCTTCCTGGAACATTTTTATCAAGAATCATGCTGCCCGAAATCTCTGCCAGATGCCTATTCTTCCTTTCTGAGACTCCATTCTGTTGTGGGGTATTTAGGCAAGTCAACTGTCTTTTGATGTTGTGTGCTTTCAAGAACTTGGTGAAATCTTGTGAGAGATACTCACCTCCATTGTCTGATCGCAAGAAATGAATTTTTTGTTTTATTTCTCTCTCAGTTTCACTCTTGAATTCTTTGAACTTAGCTAAAGCTTCTGACTTTTCTTTCATGAAATATACCCATACATATCTTGAGTAGTGATCAATGAAAGTAATCATGTATTTCATGCCTTTGACAGGAGATTGTTTCATGGGACCAAACACATCAGAGTGTACCAACTCCAAAGGTGCCTTTGCATGGAAGTTTGATTTCTCAAATGGTAGTTGATGGGCTTTTCCAAACTGACATCCTACACACACTAATTCCTTATTTACTTCAAGCACCGGTAATCCACTGACCATTTTCTTTTTCATCATTAGCTCCAATTTGTCATAACTTACTGATGGGTTTTGGGTAAAACAAATAAACTAGAAAACAATTCCTAAGTTCACATGCAACCTACTTTGGATCTATGTTTTATCTATTGAACATACAACTTTGAATTGCAAAACAAGAACCCTAGAGGAAAGAGGCTATAATCGAAATTTACAACCTAGGGTTTAGTAATTACATACCTTTCAATTGTTATAGTAAACAATTGATAATTCCCTTGATCTTGATCTTGATCTTCTTGGAAGCTTAGCACCACAAGTGTAATGCCTCTAATGGAATCACACCCAAACTAGCAAGAAGGAAAGTAGAGGAGAGAGGGGAGAGGGAGTATGCAAAATTTCGGCCCTTAGGGTTTCTTCAAAAGAAAAGAGTGACCAAAACATGAACCAGGAGGCTCCTTATATAGCTGAGGGATCTAGGGTTTAGGGGAAACCCTAGTTATCCTTTGCTTAGGCCCTAAGCAAACCCAAGGGCCTTATCCAAGCCCCTATGGACGAAATTATTAGGGTTTCCCCTAAAGATATCGTCCAACCTTATCCAAGGGGGTTCTAGAGCCTTCCACTCAACTATTAGATAATTGCAAACTAGTCCCTACACCTTATAATCAATTCTTTTAACCCCAAAATTAATTCTAATTAATTTCTGGCTAACAATTAATTAAACAAAATGATTTCTTATTAATATATTAATCTTTTAACATATTAATAAATTCATTTATATTAATTTATTAATCTTATAATAAATTAATATCTCTCCTTTCATAATTTCCTTGTCTGGTTGCTAGGTTTGAGAGCAACCCAAAAGGACTGTGCTGCTATCATTTCAAGTACATACCAATTATAGTTATGGGCTTAGACACCTAATCCAACAGTCTCCCACTTGGATAAGTCTGTAACTATAATTGCTAGAATGCCTTCTAAATTTGACCAGCAAATTGTAGTTTCCAAAAAGTTGCTGCCGAACTCTGACCCAGTCAGTTACGTGTCCTAAGATAAGTGATCATATAATCCTTCATTCTGCTAGATATCCCTAGACAAAAGACATGGAATGCAATCAACCTCTTTGTCCAGAATCTATGTTTCCCGATTCCTGATTTGTGATGATGTAGGACTTCTAATTGAACACATCAATTTAGTCCTGGCTGGGCCCAGCACACAAGTCAACACCAAATCATCGAGGGGCCCACAGATATCGCGTTTCCCGTTAGGGCAAAAGGAACGAATAAACATCGACTCATATGCTTGTATCTTTTACTCATCAAACCATACATGATGATACGTTTTATAACACCAAGTTACTGATGCGTTTTCGTATCACCAATGCATAGCCGACTTGCAAATCACAACTCATATATCTCTGTTTCAAGATTATAAGATATTATCGTCTCAGTATTACTCGTGATGAATTCCATGAAGTAATACTCTAAGCGAGGGTTTATCCAATACTCAAATCTCAATTTCTGAGTACTCATGAACGTTGCAGCAAATACATTGCCATGTCTATCCTTAGACAATCTACAATCCAGTTCATGACAGTCTTGATTCACTACTTACTTCCAAAAGTACGAGCGACTGTGGAGTTTGAATAATCTTATTATTCGGGAAGTAAAACATGCAAAAATGAAACACAATAATAAACAATTGACAAAAGGTAGAACCCAAACTTATAAATAATACTTTATTATTTAATCACCAAAATTCAATTACATTTACTTTGTTACAAGTTTCAGAAAACTAATCTAACTACTAAAACTAATATCATCTTTCAGTCCTATGCTCCGAGCATGCTAAATATGCTTAGCCCTACTCAGACCCTTTGTGAGGGGATCTGTTGGGTTATCTTCAGATGACACCCTCTTCACTATAAGATGGCCTTCTTCTACTCTCTGTCTGATGAAATGGTACTTTCTGTCGATATGTCTGGTTTTACCATGATCTCTCGGTTCCTTTGTCAAGGCAACCGCTCCTTCATTATCGCAGAACAGTTCCATAGGCTCCTGGATGGTTGGAACAACTCCGAGATCCCCAATGAAGTTCTTCAACCAAGCTGCTTCTTTCGACGCTTCACTTGCTGCTATGTACTCTGATTCACAAGTAGAATCAGCCACCGTATCTTGCTTGGAACTCTTCCAAGTAACTGCTCCTCCATTTAATAAGAATACCCAGCCTGACTGAGAACGGAAGTTATCTCTATCCGTCTGAAAGCTGGCATCACTGTAACCATCTACTCTCAAAGTATCATTGCCACCAAGTACAAGGACCCAGTCCTTTGTTCTTCGCAAATACTTGAGTATATTCTTCACGGCTATCCAATGAGCTCTACCTGGGTTTCCCTGATAGCGATGACCATGCTCAAAGCAAATGCCACATCAGGGCAAGTACATGTCATAGCGTACATGATCGATCCGACAACGGAAGCATAAGGTACACGACTCATGTCATCTATTTCCTCATCTGTACTCGGGCATTGAGTCTTACTCAATTTGGTATTGCTCTGGATAGGTAGCTCTCCCTTCTTGGAATTTTCCATACTAAACCTCTTTAGTACCTTATCCAAGTATGTGCTCTAACTAAGTCCAATTAGTCTCTTCTTTCTATCTCTCAATATTCTAATCCCAAGAATATAGGCGGCTTCTCCTAGGTCTTTCATGGCAAAACACTTTCCAAGCCAAGACTTAACTTCATTCAAGGTTGGAACGTCATTGCCAATGAGTAATATGTCATCGACATATAACACCAGAAAAGTTACTATACTCCCACTAGCCTTGATATACACACAAAACTCATCTTCACTTCTAGAGAAACCAAACTCTTTGACTTTCTCATGGAAGCAAAGATTCCAGCTGCGAGATGTTTGTTTCAATCCATAAATGGATTTCTCAAGCTTGCATACTCTATTGGGAAACTTTGCATCAACAAAACCCTCTGTCTGACTCATGTAAACATCCTCAGCCAACTTCCCGTTAAGGAAGGCAGTCTTGACATCCATCTGCCAGATTTCATAGTCATGAAAAGCAGCTATGGCGAGCAATATCCTAATAGATTTAATCTTAGCCACCGGCAAAAAAGTCTCATCATAGTCAACCCCTGGGGTTTGAGTGAAACCTTTTGCAACCAGTCGAGCCTTGAACGTATGCACATTCCCATCCATGTCTGTCTTCTTCTTAAAGATCCATTTGCACCCAACTGTCTTCCGACCTGGTGCACTATCAACCAAATTCCAAACTTGGTTGTCATACATGGACTTAATCTCGCTGTCCATTGCCTCTTTCCACTTGGAAGCCTCTGGGCCTGCCATTGCTTCCTTATAAGTGACTGGTTCATCTAAGTTTACCAGTGTTCTGTCACTTATGAATGTGTCACCATCTGAAGTAATATGAAAACCATACAACTCAGGTGGCACACTCACCCTAGTGGATCTTCGAAGAGGTAATGATTTATCAACCGGTTCACAGGAACTGTTTCCTCTGGTTGAGTGCTAGTGTCATATAAGGTTCCTTCATTGGTTGACTCTTGAATCTCTTCAAGGTCAATGGTACTCCCACTGTCCTCTTTGAATATGAGCTCTCTTTCCAGAAAGACTCCTCTTCGAGCTACAAACACCACGTTTTCACTAGGTCTGTAGAACAAATATCCAAAAGACTGCTTTGGGTAACCAATGAAAACACATTTCTCACTTCTAGCTGCTAGCTTGTCGTGAGTCTCTCGTCTTACGAAAGCTTCACAACCCCAGACTTTAATATGTGCTAACGAGGGAACTTTCCCTGTCCACATTTCGTGAGGTGTTTTGGCAACCTTCTTTGTAGGGAAAAGATTGAGGATGTGGGCGGCTGTCTCTAAGGCATACCCCCAGAAGTGAATAGGAAGCGAGGCACGACTCATCATAGAACGAACCATGTCTAACAAGGTTCAATTACGCCTCTCAGCTACACCATTTAACTGTGGTGTCCTAGGAGGATTCAATTGTGAGACTATCCCACATTCTTTCAGATAGTCGTTGAACTCGGTACTAAGATACTCCCCGCCTCTATCGGATCTAAGTATCTTGATCTTTCTGCCCAATTGATTTTCGACTTCATGCTTAAACTCTTTGAACTTTTCAAAGGTTTCTGACTTATGTTTGATCAAGTAGATGTAACCATATCTGCTATAATCGTCAGTGAAAGTCACATAGAATCGATTAGCATCCCTTGTGGTTGATCTGAAGGGCCCACACACATCTGTGTGTATGAGATCCAACAGACCTTCACCTCTTTCACAAGACCCTGTGAATGGTGATTTTGTCATCTTTCCTAAAAGACAAGATTCACACATATCATCTAATTTTAGGTCAAATGATTCCAACACTCCATCCTTTTGGAGTTGGGCTATGCGTTTCTTGTTAATGTGTCCAAGACGACAATGCCACAAGCATGCCTTGTCTACACTATTAGACAAGTCAATATTAAGTACACTATTTCTTAAGCTATCAACACAAGTCACTGTTTCATACACACCATCACAAGGTAAAGCTTCAAACACAAAAACACCATTCTTATAAACAGAAATTGAACCATTCAAATCATTAAAAGAATATTTAAAACCTTGTCTGAACAATGCATGAAATGAAATAATGTTTCTCGTCATCTCAAACGAATAGCAACAATTTATTAAATCTAATCTAACATCATTACTGAGCAAAAGTTGATAAACTCCGATCTTGGTAACTGGTGAAGACTTTCTGTTCCCCATGATCAAGTTTATTCTCCCATGCTCTATGTCCTCACTTTCCCTTAGCCCCTGCAAATCAAAACAAATATGAAATCCACATCCTGAATCAAGGACCCATGAACGAGAAGATAATGAGTTATTAGCAGAAATAGTGTAAATACCTGCCGAGGATGGCTTCACTTTGCCATCCTTGATATCTTGCAGATATTGTGGGCAAGATCTCTTCCAATGCCCCTTTTGATTGCAGTAAAAGCAAATGGCCTCTTTTGGATCAGAAACATGGGGAGTGGAACCATTGGGCTTAGCCTTCGGGCCATTACTAGATGACACAGCTTGAGCCTTGCTCTTCCAGTTTTGCTTGGGAGGACCTTTCCTCTTCTTCCCCTTTCCCTATCCAATGGCCAAGACAGGGGCACTTGCAGGTGTGGAGGGTATACTTTTACCCTTCATCCCTGCCTCAGCTGTCTGCAACAAGTTGTGCAATTGGGCCAAAGTCTGCTCAGTGTTGTTCAAATGGTAAGTTAAGATAAACTGACCATAACAATCAGGCAACGAGTTCAAGACCATGTCAATGGCCAATTCCTCATCGAAGTGAATGTTGAGCTTGACCAAACGCTCTATGTAGCATTGCATTCTTTGCACATGAGATACAACCAATTCCCCCTCTTTCATCTTGCAAGCCATGAGTGACTTGACTACCTCAAACTTTTCTTGACGAGCTCGCTTATGGTACTTTTCCATAAGGTCCTTGTTCATCTCAAAAGGCCAATAGTCCTCATAGTACCTCTGCAATTCTGGGGACATGGTTGCAACCATGATGCATGCCACTTTGGTAGCATCATCATAGTGTTTCTTGTAGGCAGCATACTCTTCAGGAGTGGCTTTTGACTCATCAAGTTCTTTGAGCTCCTTTTCAAGGACATACTCTTTGTCCTCGAATCTAAGCGCCATCTTGATGTTACGCATCCAATCGTTATAGTTGGAGCCATCCATAATGACTTTGGAGCAGATGTTTAGTAGAGAGAAGTTGTGGCTGAAGGATGATGAAGCAGAAGTGTTTCCAGGAGTAAACATCTGAAAAGAAAGATAGTTTTAGTTAGATTCCAAGACACCTCAATATAATAACCCAAAGATATCATATCAAGGTTAGGAACCAACTATGACGATTTACAACTTAGAAATAGGATGCCGAGATCCAAGTTCAAATCTCATAAAGGTAGGTGAATGACGATTCACCAATTCCACCATTAGACAAAATAAACGAAGTGAAATTCCTAATTCTTTTGAGATACATTTAAACTATTTAATGGCATGTTTTAATCTCGGATTATGCCCTACTATTTGTGACTGGGATACCGAGGATCACAAACTAGATGTGAATAACCATGCAAATGTGCTTGGTAACCTTATTGTCTTTATCATTAACTATTGATGTGCCGGTAAACCACACACGCTCCATCAAAATGATAATTATAAGATACCCATTACTACTCTTTATTAGTGCCTTTTAGTGTGCTGGTTAACCACACACGCTCCACTAACGACCAATAAAGCATAATGTGCAATTTCATGGATTAGCATATTTTTCACATTTTTCCTAAAGTAACTAGAGTTGGGATTTTGAAAAATAGTGTTCTAGTACTTTCTTTAATAGCATTATACTTTTAATGGGAAGTAGTTGTCCTATCAAATCCGTTCTGCTAACGACCCTCCACTAATCAAGGAAGCGGTGGGTGAGAGTGAACACCCATTCAACTACCATTTTATAGGCAGTTTCCTTATACCCCATTATAGACTAGCTTCGTGAATGAGGCATACTAGCGATTTGGCTGACCATATTCTTATACATATATAATATTTAACTTTTAATTATAATATATATAAGGTGTGTTTTAAAAACATTTTAAAACTTCAAGGGTTTATATAAATTTTTTCGAAATTTAAACTATTAAATTTTAAATTTAAATAAACCAATTAATTAGATTTAATATTTATCTATTAATTAATTTTTAATTAATTTATTAAATCTTTTAAGGATTATCTAATTAAATTAAACAATTAATTTAATCCTAATCCATATCCCTTCTAGATTTCGAAAATATGGGGATAGGATAATTTCCTTATTTTTCTCGATTATCCAATAAGGCAACTATTATCCAAAACAAAGAAACCCTAATCTTTATAGCATATTTCGAAATTTTCAAGGGAGGAGGCTAGGGTTTTCAAAACCCTAACCCTAATTTCGATTAGGGTTCTTTGGAGGCTAGGGTTTTCAAAAACCCTTTGATCCACAACCCTAAAAATCGAAAAAAAAAATGGCCTTTAGGGTTTAATAGCTATAACCCCTAATTTGCAATTCAGCAATTATAACAATTCAATTTAAAACAAACAATGGCTCTGATACCACTGATGGGTTTTGGGTAAAACAAATAAACTAGAAAACAATTCCTAAGTTCACATGCAACCTACTTTGGATCTATGTTTTATCTATTGAACATACAACTTTGAATTGCAAAACAAGAACCCTAGAGGAGAGAGGCTATAATCGAAATTTACAACCTAGGGTTTAGTAATTACATACCTTTCAATTGTTATAGTAAACAATTGATAATTCCCTTGATCTTGATCTTGATCTTCTTGGAAGCTTAGCACCACAAGTGTAATGCCTCTAATGGAATCACACCCAAACTAGCAAGAAGGAAAGTAGAGGAGAGATGGGAGAGGGAGTATGCAAAATTTCGGCCCTTAGGGTTTCTTCAAAAGAAAAGAGTGACCAAAAAATGAACCAGGAGGCTCCTTATATAGCTGAGGGATCTAGGGTTTAGGGGAAACCCTAGTTATCCTTTGCTTAGGCCCTAAGCAAACCCAAGGGCCTTATCCAAGCCCCTATGGACGAAATTATTAGGGTTTCCCCTAAAGATTTCGTCCACCCTTATCCAAGGGGGTTCTAGAGCCTTCCACTCAACTATTAGATAATTGCAAACTAGTCCCTGCACCTTATAATCAATTCTTTTAACCCCAAAATTAATTCTAATTAATTTCTGGCTAACAATTAATTAAACAAAATGATTTCTTATTAATATATTAATCTTTTAACATATTAATAAATTCATTTATATTAATTTATTAATCTTATAATAAATTAATATCTGTCCTTTCATAATTTCCTTGTCTGGTTGCTAGGTTTGAGGGACTGTGCTGCTATCATTTCAAGTACATACCAATTATAGTTATGGGCTTAGACACCTAATCCAACACTTACATGGCTTAATGTCATGTGCCATAGATCCACATTCTGATTCGTCTTCGTCTTTTCAACATAAGTTGATTCTGCAGAGAGAACATAAATAGAATCATTTCTTCGTCCCTGTAGAACAGCCGTAGATGGCCGGAGTTTCAAACTCCTTGTAGATCTTCACATCATTAGGTCCAAATACAACATAATGACCTGCAGATGTCAGCTGTGATACTGAGAGTAGATTCTTTTTCACACCTGGGACATGATACACATTTTTAAGAGTTAAGACTTGCTTATTTCTGCTTGGTGAGAAGCTTACATCACCAATACTTTCAATGGCCAGCCTGGAGTTGTCTGCAATTACCACCACTGGATTACCCCCATACTCAGTTGAATTGTGTAATCGTTCTTTTTCTCTTGTCATATAATTGGAACAGCCAGAGTCAACTATCCAATCATCCAACTTATTACCTTTGTTTTCAGCAGTTGCAGTGAGCCATGACATCCGCATCTTTTGCGAAACAAGCCTCAGCATCCCAGGGTTCTTCTTCTTGTATGGTTGATGTGTTGCCTTCTTCTTTGGATTCACTCGGGAAATTACGTGCCATGTGACCACGAATTCCACAATTATAACACTTAAATGGAAACCGTTTCCCTGAACTATGGTTTTTCTTTTCACCTGAAGAATCTCCTTTCTCGAGTTCACGCTGTTTCTTGTTGTCATGCTTCTTAAACCTCTCATTATGGCGCTTATTGCCATGGTTGCTTTGAGGCTTATACTTGCTCTTGCCTTTTCCTACATACAAAGCTTCATCTTCAGCCTTCACAGAGACACGACCCATCTGTTTTGCTAATTCTTCTTGACTTGTGAGAAGATTCTCAAATGCTACAAGAGATGGCTGAGTAGGCCAACCTTGTATTGCTGCAACAAAGCTTCTAAACTCCGGTTTCAACCCATGAATAATAATTCTCTTCATTCTCGGTTCCTCAATTCGTGCTTGAGGATCTAGTTTAGAGATTTCCCGACGTACGGATTTCACTTTGTGAAAATACTGTGGAATCGTCATATCCTGTTGTACCAAAGACATGAGTTCATTTTCAAGGAGTTGAAGTTTTGTTTCATTCTTCCTTGAGAACAAAACAAGAAGCGTATCCCATGCTTCCTTTGGAGTCTTCACATCTCGTAAATGTTCTAACACATCTTCCTCCACTGTTGTCTTCAGGATGAACATAGCCTTGCCCGCCTTTATTTTCCATTTTCGTAAAACCCCATTATTGTCTTCAGCAGCAGGTTGTTCTGTCTCAGCACCGTTTACAACTTCCCACAGATCCTGTGCCTACATATACGAAGTGATAAAGGTGGACCATGTATTGTAATTCTGGTTGTTGAGTTTCTTAACACCACCTACAACTTGAAACTCAGCCATGGGAGAGGCTTTGATACCAGATTGTTGACTGGAATAAAAAAAATCACAAGTTGTACACAACAACTTTAGTGAGCAAAGAACAGAGGAAGAGAGATTGACTCAAAGGTTTCCTACATTAATTCAACCGAAAAACAAAAGCAAAGGGATGTTGCCACATATGGCTTACGATTACACAGAAAACAACTGAAAAAGGAAAAATTGTCCACTAAGACACTACCACTACTATATGACTGAGTCAAATTTTAAATTAACAAGGCTCACGTGTCAAGCATGATACCGGTGAGGTGTTGCATCTTCAATAAATTATTAACCCGATGGCACTATTGTTAAAGTTTTGTCTAAAAATAACGTAGTAACAACCCTAACATTATAAATATCAAGGACCAAAAATATAAATTAATCTCTTTTCCCCATATAGCCTCTCATCGGACCTATTCTCTACTACCGTTCTTGAAATCATTTTTTCCGGCGACATGTCCTCTTCCGGCTGCCTCACCTCCTCCTCTGTACCACAACGCCACCACCATCCCCACCCCACCGCCTCTTTTTCCCCTTACCCGAATACAACTCACGAAAACACACCTCAAAACCATCCGAACATATCTTTTCTACTTCCTATCTTAAAGCTCCAAATCTTTGAGGTTTGAACATCCACAAAAAGAAATTATCATTTTTGAACCGAAAATAATCAAGATTTGAACCCATCTGAAAGCTCAAAATCCAAAAAATGTGTTATCGTTTTGTTTTTGCTTAAATAACTTTTTTCTTCTTGATGAACAGATGATGAGAGGTATGCCGTATGCCATTCGAAGTTGCAGATTTTCAACCTTTGACATAATCTAATAATAAGTTTACCGACGGTAGTTTTGGTAGCAACAACAGTAATAAACCCATCTTTGTTCTCGACACAAGGCGGAGTCTAAGCCCTTCCACCTCAACCTTATCCTCCTCCTTCGGCAGCGGTGGTAATGGCTGCACAACCACCGCCGTTCATCACTAGGTTTCGGTCCAAATTTTCGAATAAACTTATAGCCGATAACACAGTACACAGCTCCGATTTCGATCCAAATCTTTAATCACTTTCCTGGAATCATCTCTGCTGCCACCGCCATGAACCCGAATTCCCATCGATTTCACCGACCATAGCATTCATGGTGTCCCGGAAATTTAAGTTCCGGAAAAGGGTATTGAAGAACAAGTTCCAATCTTTTGACACTTTTTGGCCCAAACTTAGCCAACTGTGTGGCCGGATTTGAGGGATGGTGATGAGTGACATGAGATGAAAGGGAAAATAGAGATGAGGAAAGAGATGCCTATGATATTCAAACCGGTGTAGTTGACGAAATATATGATGATTGTAGAAAACAAGATTGCTAGAGTTCGAGGTAAGCCGGAGGAGAAGATCGGGATACTCCATATGAACGGGAAGATCATGAATTCGAGAATGACGATCCAGTCTCCTACACCACCTCCACGAAATCGCAACCCAGAATCGGAGGGGTAGGAATTTGGGCGGCGTTGTGTTACAGTGGAGGTCCGATGATAGACTAAAAACGGAAGAAGAGATTAATTTACAGTTTTAGTCCCTCATATTTATATATTCTAATATTTCTAGTCTTTGTGTGTTAAATAACGATTTTGTCCTCACATGTGTGGTATATGTTTAGACTTATCCTTGATGACCAAAAAAAAAAAAAAAATTAAAGACAAAACTTATTTTCTTTGGAAGAGACTATTTTTTAAGATTTTTCAATTTTAAATAAAATAGTAAAACATATATGAAATGGTGGAACTAACCTATGGTAGGATAGCAATTACTAGCCCTCATTTTCTTCACATTCGTATTTAAAGTTTTGAATTTTTTTTTCCTATGTACACGGTGCCTAATCTAGAATTAAAAGGTGCAACTACTACTTTACTAAGCTTTAATAAAATGAAGTCCAAATTTCTAAAACAAACAACCCACTAAATGAATTAATCTACACAGAATTAAATGATGCAATTACTACTCTATTAAGCTTAATAAAATAAAGTTAAAGTTCTAAATCAAACAGCCCACTAATAAAATAAAGTCAAAAGTTATAAATCAAACTACCTACTAAATGAATTAATCCACATAATATTTAAAGATGCAACTGGTATTCTATTAAGCTTAATAAAATAAAATAAAGTCAAAAGTTATAAATCAAACAACCCACTAAATGAATTAAGTCTAATAAATGAAGTCCAAAGTTCTAAATCAAACAGCCAACTAAATGAATTAATTATCCCACAAAATGAAAAAATGATGAACGGTGGAATTGAAAGACAAACTGTGGAATTAATTAACTCATCACAACTCGACTCAACAAAGGTAAACGAGGGAATTAATTAGCTCACAACATCGACTCAACAAAGGGAAACGAATTAACACTCAACAACGATCCACAAAGGAAAAAAACATATTTTACTTTTTGCTGCCCGCTTTTTCATGAACGATGACTTGATTTGTGGTGTTGAAAAATAAGTATTTATGGATGTTAAAATCGAACGAGTGACGATGGGTTTTCGAAAAATAAATGAAAGATGTCAACTTTAAAAATGTAAGACTTGTGAATTAGCTTGTTATGTGTAATTTTAAAAAATCACTCTACTTTAAATATTATGTGAATGTATACTAATTTTAGACCAATCAACTCATAAGGGTATTATAGTAATTTAGTTAAATAAATTAATTGTTACCGTAATTAGATCCTATCTTTATGGAAGATAATTTAAATTTCAAAATCAAATCCTTATGTTTATGTATTAAAACCATTTGTTGTGTAAATTACTGTCTGCGATCTTTCCACAACTACTATAATTCAGCATTCATAAGCAACCACCATCGACACCATCAATCGTGAATCATCTTTTCTGATCAGTTTCTTTACATCGACTTCGCAGGTATGTATCATTCTTTTTTCTTTATGTTTTCTTATCTTACACGTATATAAGTATCAAAATTGTCAGAGATGTTTTTTTTTTCTTCTCCATTTGACCTCTCCGTCTCTTTTGATTATGCTATTCTTATTTAGCAAGGAAAGATTGTCATGGATGTTTTTTTATTATGTTATCCATATTTAGCAAATAGAAATTTGCCAAATTATGCTATTTGTATTTAGCAAGCTGAAAATTGTCATGGATGTGTTTTTTTATTATGTTATTCATATTCAACAAATAGAAATTTGCTATGAACGCATTTTTTTGTATTTTTTGAGAATTATGTAGATATGGGCATATTTTGATTATTAGTGCTACTATTATTTTAGTTGATGAGGGTTGCTGGAAATATCGTACTTATATCCACAAAACTATTAAAGTTTCATTTTCAAGATAGATAATATGATTAAGATTTTGTTTTTGACATTGTGATATTCTTCTTAAAAAAGTCAAAATCAGTCTTGTGCTAAATGATTGACTTCTTCTATGACCTACTATTTTATTTTGGCAAATAACTTGTTTTTATGCTAATTTAAAAAGTCAAATTGATGAATAGGTAGTAGTTGATATCAATCAAAGAAAGATGGAAATACAATATTTTTATGGTGGCATTTTTATACAAGTAGATGGCGGGAGAGGACAATGATGCGGATAGTAATTGGCATGGATCGGAAAGAGTGGAAACACAAAAAGTTGTAGACATTGTATTATTAAAGAATTCTTCAAGAATGCTTAATTTTTGCAAGAATTATTCGGTTAATATCTTCACTTTAAAATGTAATATGATTCTTAAAGAATTATATTGATAAGTTTTATATTATTTGATATTATTATGTCTTTTTTGTATTCGTTCTTAAGGAATGAAATGTATTTCATATATGTCACCAATTTGATGGTAGTAATTATTGAAGAATGAAAAAACTTATTTATAAAGAATGAAAGAAGCATTTTGTATTTTATTTTTAGAGAATGAAACATGTTTGATAGGATACAGGTATACAAGGAGATTTACCATTCTGGTAGAATCAACTATTTTACGGTAGTAAAATGCTAATTAGTTTTCATTCTTTCCTAATATATATGTTTAACCGTTGTTGAATGCTAATTACTAACCATTCTATCAAAATAACTAATTTTACAAGAATGTTTTACATTAGGCTAAAAGAAATTATTAAAAAAATTAGATAATATCATTGTTTTTAATAAATTGATAAAAATACCAACATTAATCCATGAAAATGAACCGAAAGAATAAAGGTATTCTTAAAGAATTTTTAATATGTTGTAGTATATCATATTTTTATGAATGCATACATAATAACCAATAGAATCAACAAAAATAATGAAGGTATTCTTGTAGAATTTCCATTGTGCTTAATTGTTACACCATATTCTTAAAGAATGCACAAACAATAAAAAAATTTAAAAACATATACACGTTTATACAAATCATTGTTAACCATACAGTAACTAAGTTAAAATTTACAATATATAATATTCTTTTTTGAAATCTAATTTAAATTTCATCACTTAATATGCTCATTTTCCATTCCATAAATTATTGTTGAAAATTTTTACTAATTTACCCTCACAATTAATTAGGCGTAACTATTTAGTAAATGCTACCCTATATTGATATGATATACCTTATGATCACAATCATTCAATTTTTTAAATTTGATGGACCAAAAATGGTCATAAATTCACATTATATTTATAGTTCATATTTAATCCTAACCTTATATATATATATATATATATATATATATATATATATATATATATATATATATATATATATATATATATATATCCTCTATTCTAATAAATAGGTAGATTTGTACACGTGGCAGTCATAGAGCCTTCCCCCCATCGAATTTTCCCACTATTTTACACAAAGTGAAGTTTCGGTGGTCCGAACGACGGCGAAACGATTATCGATATTCTGGATGATATTCTCATTAATGATGCAGATGATCCTATAGGTTCATTAATTGAGTTTCTATATCCTTTAATTTTGGAGAAGTATAGTAGTACAAATTATTTCCAAGAAAGAGCGATACTTGCTCCAAAGAATGAAGTTGTTCAAGAAATAAACGACAGTTTGCTTAAGAAGTTTCCAAGATATGAGGTTGAATATTTAAGTTCAGATAGCATATGTGAGTCCGAATTTGTCCATGATCAGTTTGATGCAAATTTATACTCTCTTGATGTATTAAGTGGTCTCAAAGTATCCAGTCTACCAAATCATAAGTTAGTTTTAAAAATTGGTGTTCCAGTAATGTTACTAAGAAATATTGATCAGAAAAACGGCTTATGTAATGACACAAGACTACAGGTGATATCATTAGGCAAACGTGTTATCGAGGCACGTATAATAACTGGAACTAATATTGGAAACCGAACTTTTATTCCAAGAATGTCTTTAACTCCATCAGAAAAAAAAATTTCATTCAAATTCACAAGAAGACAGTTTCCTTTGGCGGTATGTTTTGCAATGACTATTAATAAGAGTCAAGGACAATCATTATCGAAGGTTGGTTTGTTTCTCAAAGATCCGGTTTTTTCACATGGACAATTGTATGTTGCGTTGTCTAGAGTTCAAAACGGAGAGGGATTGAAATTATTAATTTTAGATAAAGATGGTAGACTAACAAACAAAACTTACAATGTTGTTTATAAGGAAGTTTTTCGCAATCTATAACCAACTTTTTTGTAGCATCTTTTAGTTATTTTTAGCAGAGCACATTTCATCCATCGTAATAAGTAAATACTTTATAATTACGTATTGTTTTTTTTATGTTAATTTCATGACAGACATCATTTTTTTTGTTTTGAATGAAATCAATTGTGATGTTTTTTTTGTCATTACATAAACGTATGTTGCATTATATAAAGTATTTACTTTTATAAAATATATGGATTTACATTTGTAATTAAATACTTAAAGTTTACAAATTTATTCTAAATAGAAAACATATCCTAAGAAAAAACAGACGAAAACAACAAAAATTCTATTAACCTAACGTACAATCGACATGAAAGATAAGGAAAAAAAAGTAAAAAATAAAGGTTTTAAAAATCTCCATTTGTAATTAAATACTTAACAATTTTTGTGTAACTACATACCTATAAATAAAATCCTTATAAAAAATACAATATTAGTCTTCTAATTTAATGATATATTATTTATTACATAATTAAATTTAAAATTTTATTTAACATTAACACCCGTGGATTCTACAGGTTTTCACCTACTATATATATATATATATATATATATATATATATATATATATATAGATATATATATATATATATATATATATATTCACGGACACCTCCTCCTACGGTTCCAACTACCTTTCCCTCCCTCTTCGATGTTCCTAGCAATAACCCTTAGATGACGACTCCTTCACCACCCATCATCGGTGCCTTTCTTCACATCCATCACTTGCGATTTAGGAATTCATTTTATTGGATGCCAAATTGCTCAAGAACTCAACTGCAACCGCTAAGCTTTAAACAACAGGTGCGTAATCCCAGGAGTTTTTCATGCTATCGATTCTTCTTTTCGAGCAATTAATCATTTCATATCATCGTCTCTTGTGTTACTTTGGTTATAGTATTATAAGTATAAAAATTATGTGTTCTCAATGATATTGATAGAATATATAAATTTTTGGTTCAATTTCATATATTGGATTTTGAAGTTTTCAGGAAATTTATTTCCATTCTTTTTGGCTAGGTTCTTATTATTTGTAAGAACAAAAAAAATCAAATCAGATTCATTCTTGAGCTTTCCTTTGAAGATCAAATATTGGGTTCAAACTTTTGGGTTTGTGACTAACGGTCTTCTTCAACGTAGATTACAATTAAGTTATTTGGTTCATGGTTATGTTATTCATTAATTCTAGGTGGTGATATGCAAATGTGAGGTTGGAACTAGGGGTGACAATCATCGACCCAACCCGTAACCCGACACTGACCCAACACAAAATAAACGGGTTTGGGTTGAGATTTTTGACCCGCCAACCCACAAACCCGTCAATCCCGTTTATTTCATGGGTTGGGTTAGGTTACCTCTTTGGGTTCGCGGGTCAACCCGCCAACCCGATTATATATATATATATATATATATATATATATATATATATATATATATATATATATATATATATATATATATATATATATAATGTTTAAAAAATATATTTAATTGAATATGTGATTATCATTTAATTGTTTTCCGAATTCCAAAATTACAAAACATCTTTTATTCGACTTAGCATCCCCTAACCCCTAAGAAACCCCAAATAAAAAAGAAATTTAGTCTTCAGTCTCCAAACTCATGACTCCATGTCTCCCGTTTTCGTCGATTGATGCATCGAGTCATCGACAATCGCAGTGTCGCACGCATACCACTCGTCTTCTCGTTCTCCAGCTGTCGCACACCACTCGTCGTCATCGCTCCTCTTGTTTATGACTTTATGTTTATAAATTTATGTTTAATATGTAAGACTTTATGACTTCATTTTATTTGTATTTTTTAATTTCATTTTAAAATGTGTTGCTTATTAAATGATTTATACGGGTTGGGTCCGATTCACTGACCCACGAACCCATGAACCCATATACTTATACGGGTTATATGGGTTGGGTTGGGTTGATGTTTTCAACTCATGACCCGCCAACCCACCAACCCGTATATTATATGGGTTTGGTTAGGTCAATGTATTTTGACCCGCCAACCCGAACCCAACCCAACTGTCAGGCCTAGTTGGAACCGGTACATGGCAGATAGGAACTAGGAAGTACCAAATTTACAGTTTTTTATTTGAAACACAAACCGAATATATATTCTTTCACATTGTAAAGAATGAGTTTGCAACTATGGTAGATCTATCTCTTTGCTTGCTTCTTTACAATCTTGGTAGTGGAAGGAGATGGAAGGTGGTTGTGATGATAATGGTAAGGGTGGAGTGGACGATGGTTGTAATGGTGATGGTTGGGTGTTTGGTTGTGTGTGGTGTAATTGATTGGAGAAAAATCTATAGAACTCAGAAAAAAATACGTGGAATTTAATTTACAATGATTTTTTTCCAAAGGATATTACATGGCATCTAAAAAAGAGAAAATTGCAAATTTAGCCTAATCTATTGATTACTTTGTGGAAAATAGCCAAAAAAACTCAAATTACATTTTTAGCCACCAAATCGCAGATGGATTAAATTCATCTGCGATTTTAGCAAGTCATCTGCAAACGTACAAGTCGCTAAAGCATAGTCGTGCTTTAGCGACTTGTATGTTCATAGATGACTTTTTTTTGTTTTTTTATTTTTGTTGTATAAATACATGCAGTCTATGCTTAAAATCACAAATGAACTAAGTTCATCTATGATTTCCTCTCAATCCAACTGCGATTTCGATTTTTTTTACTACGAAATTGATAGGATTTGACTACGAAACAACATTATTATATATAAAGTTTTGCAAAAAATTATCACTTTAGTTGTTATTTCTTTGGAAAATTTCTTTAAAACCTCTTTAATAAAATGAATGAATATTTGGTTTGCGTTGTAACCGATGGGAGGTGGAAAGTTATGGAAACAAATCTTGAATACGTATGTCCACAGGGAGGTATTTCTGAATTCGTTTTGATATATTCTGAGTATATTAGTTATGGTGAGTTTTTATTTTTGGTGAGAAGAAAAACCGGTTTGTTAGACAAATATAAAATTAGTCTTCATTTCCATCATCCTAAATTGAATCATTATATAGCTATAGTTGAAGACATGGATGTTAGAATGTTGTTCAACGTAATCAAATCGATTGGAGGAAGGGCTGTGAAAGTCTTTATGGTTGCTGATGAAGGTGATGCGGTTACGGAGGGTGGCGAGAGTCGAAATGAGCCGGTTGCTAACTTATGTAGCGATAAAGGGAGCAACAATCCAATAAGTACTTTCATGACACCTAGTATACCTCAATTTCATAGTATTGCTGAAAATGTTAATGTGAGGTATTCATCTATTCACTATGTGGATCCTGAAAATTACAAGTACGTTGGTGATAATGATGTTGGTACATATATTAATGATGTGGGTGGTCGTTATGTTGATGTTCCCCCAACAAGAAGTTAAAGTTATGAATAACGGTGGTGGTTTCAAAGACATAACTTTGCAGGTATTAAGTTAATTTTAATATTAATGTTTTATTAAACGTTATTGATCTTAACTTCTTCATTTTGTCTATTTTTTAATCTAGAGTAACAACATTCACCCCTTGGGCCGATGATATTGTAAAAGAAAACAAAAAAAACTTTTACTAAGTGGGATGTTCGCATGATCTTAAATACAAAATGCGAGGTCAAAAAGGGGGCACAAAACCTGATTGTTGATTTCCAACAAATGACATGTACATGTAGGCATTGACAACTTGATGTGATGCCTTGTGGTCATGTCATAAGATGTTTAACAGTCAACAATTACCAAGACCACTCGAGGTTTGCATTAAATGCTTACTTTACCGAAACACTGAGGAAAACGTATGAGGAATCAATAAGCCTTTTGCCAAAGCCATCCGAATGGGATATCCCCGATGATCTGATGATTGTTAAGCCACTTATAATGGATAAACGTCAGCCAGGCAGACCAAGAAACACAGACCGCATTTCATCCCAAAGAGAGGGTCTAATTAGAAAAGAGTGTTCTAAATGTGGTCAAGTAGGACACACGAGAAACAATTGTACTGGAAGGGCGTCCGTTAGTGGAGCACGTCGCACGACAATTTCTACTACAAAAATGGCATTTAATATTGGTGGTTCAGCGAGTTACTCACAAACCCATGACATTGATTTTGATATAAAACAACCTTGAAATTAATGAAGAGTTGTTAACTTATTATGTATTGTAGTTTTTTAATTAAATGTTACAAGACATTGTTATGTTTTCATATCTCATAGTCAAACTAGTTCATTTCACAGTCAAACATCGTTGATCAACAAGACAAGACAATGTACTTGTCTGCAGTTCATAGTTTAACTTTTTGAATTCATAGTCAAACATGTTCATTTCATAGTCAAACATACATATCTGTAATAAAATTTCTTCTATAAATGGGTGTAAAGTCACTCCATGAAATTTATCTGTGAAACTAAGTCATATTTGATAGAATAAATAAGGCGAATGGCATGTTGTAATTGTGGAGGTGAACGTATCATTAGGATTTCGGGTATGGCTAAAAACTCAAGAAGATTATTTTACGCTTGCCCATATATGATATCATGTTCTTAACTTCATTCGTATTTACACTAGGGGTGAGCATGGTGCGGTTTTAGGGGAAAACCGAACCGCAAACCGCATGGTGCGGTTTTTGCATTCTTAAAACCGTTGGGTGTGGTTTTTCAATGTGTAACACCCCAAAGTTTGGAAAGCCAAGTAAAGAAAGAAAACCCCAATTTTAAGGGGAGACTCGGCGAGTCCAAGGAAGGACTCGGCGAGTCCGAGCGGGATCCGGGTTGAGGTATAAGCGACCGACTCGGCGAGTCGGCCAAGGTGACTCGGCGAGTTTGGTCTGAGCAAGGAAAACCCTAAATCCGGGATTTGGAGCTTATTTAAACGTCTCATTCTCTCCCCTAGGGTTCCTTTACTGCCTCTCTACCCCAAAACACCAAACCCTAGCCACCATATCCATTTTTGAGCTAGATCTTGCCTTGAAGAGTGCACTAAAGCTTGGAAAAGGAAGAAAGGCCTTGGAGGTGCAAGAAGGGACTGTAGATCCGGGATTGAGAAGACATTTCAGACCAATTGGAGGTAATAAGGTGTTGCTTGGAATCCCTTTGCACCTAGATCTATTCTCATGTGTGAGTTTTGGACATTTTTGGCATGATAAGTAACCACTTCGAGTTAGAGGTCCAGATCTGAGGTTGCTACCTCAGATCCATGCTTGTTTTGGTCTAGAATCCCCTAAAGTATCAGCCCTTGGTAAGTTGAAGAAGTATGTTTGCCATAAACGCTAGTTTGAATGTGTTGTGAGCCTAGATCTCTTGATCTACACGTAAAGTTTGCCACTTTACGTGGGGGATGGGCCTTAGAAGTATGGATCTACGAGTTGGAAGCCCTGTTTCGCTCGAAAAGCCACTGCATGGATTAAGGACTGAATAGACTCGGCAAGTCCTTCGAGTGGATTCGGCGAGTAGCATGAAGATGAGGAGGAACTCGACGAGTGGGATGAACAACTCGTCGAGTCGGATGAAGTTAAGCATGAACTCGGTGAGTTGGAAGAACAACTCGACGAGTTGGTTGAAGATTACCTTGGACTCGGCGAGTCTATTAGTGGACTCGGCAAGTCAGGTCGCGAAACCTCAAACCCTTCGAGCTGAGACTCGAATCAGTGAGTCGGGTGGTGACTCAGCGAGTTGGACTGGACAGGACTTGGAACTAGTTGGACTCGGCGAGTCATAGAATGACTCGGCGAGTTGAGTCACGAATAGAAAGACCCTGAGCTTATGAACTCGGCGAGTAGGGTTGACCTGGAAGGTTGACTTGACCATGACTTTGACTTTGACCAGAGTTGACTTAGTTGACTGTCAGACTAAGTGTTATATGTATATTGATAGCTCGGAGAGCTAGAGGAGCAGCGGTTCAGGGGATTGTCGAGTAGCAGCCAGAGGTTTATCAGTAGAGCTCAACAGTTCAGGTGAGTTTCCTTCCAGTAGGAACGGGTCTAAGGCCACAATGCCAGCCCGTTTAGCTAGCAGTAGTATCCGGATTTTGGATCCGATGCAGTAGTTAGCACGTTTGATGCCTTCGTGGCTCAGACAGGATTTATGTGTGTTCATGCTAGTAGATATGTATGTGATATGTTCAGTTAGCTTCGGACTTCGGTCCGATGTAGGGGGCAAGGTCCCAGTCGGCTTTGGACTTCGGTCCGATGTAGTAGTTAGTATGTTTAATGCCTTCGTGGCTCAGACAGTATTTATGTGTTATGCTAGTTAATATGTTTATGCTATGTTCAGTCAGCTTCGGACTTCGGCCCGATGTAGGGGACAAGGTCCCAGTTAGCTTCGGATTTCGGTCCGATGTCAGCTTCAGACTTTGGTTCGATGTAGGGGACAAGGTCCCAGTCAGCTTCGGTCTTCGGTCCGATGTCAGCTTCGGACTTCGGTTCGATGTAGGGGACAAGGTCCCAGTCAGCTTCGGACTTCGATCCGATGTCAGCTTCGGACTTCGGTTCGATGTAGGGGACAAGGTCCCAGTCAGCTTCGGACTTCGGTCCGATGTAGGGGCAAGGCCCCAGTTAGTCCGGACTTCGGTCTGATGCAGTGGGCAAGGCCCAGTATGTGCGTTATATGTTATTGCGTGGTATGTGGTAGGTTGGGGGAGCTCACTAAGCTTCGTGCTTACGGTTTTCAGTTTTGGTTTTAGGTATTCGGTTTTCAAAAGAGGAGCTCGGGAAGATTGCAGAGCACACACCATAGTCAGTTAGCCTGGGAATGTTCGACTCTGATAATGATATTATGTTTTGAATTTAATACTCGAAAGTTATGTTTGGCTTATGATACTTTGTTTATAAATCTAGTTTTAGTAATGTTTTAAAAGAAATTTTTAGTCATGATTTTTGGGTCGTTTCAAGTTGGTATCAGAGCCTTGGTTTGAGGGATTCGAGCGCACTTCCGAGTGTGCCTGAACTCAAACTAAGGAAGTGGTATAGAGTTTTCAAAAGAAAAATCGTAGTTACAAAAGAATTTTGAGAAAAGAAAACAATTTTAGAAAAAGTGTAAAGAAAAGAGTTTTAGAAAAAAGCAAAAAGAGTTTTGAAAAGAGAAAAGGGTGTGGTGCATGCAATCAGCCGAGCTCAAGTAAGTACTCCCAATTTACCCATACAAGTTATGTTATGATTATCAGTATCAGTTTCAGTTTCAGTTTCAGCTTCAGCTTCAGTAGAACAGCATGCTAGAATAGGACTAAGGATCTAGGATGATGCCTTATGTGCCTGCTTTATGTGTTCCAGCTTGATGAGAATTGCATGCTAGTATTGAGTAGACAGTAGTAGGATCGCCTGTGTAGGTGATGCCTGATAGTGTGAGCTTAGCATTGTGTGCTAGTGCAGTTTCTTGTTACGAGAATAGTTTTTCCTGAGTATGTTTCCCTTATCCAAATGTTGCTTGCTTTGTGCTTTGTGGGACTCTGAGTGATGGGAGTTAGCCATTAGGTGAATACGTCACATCACATGTGATCAGGGTTGGATAATCTCAGAGTGCTGGATTTCGCCCTACTGCGCAGCTCTCGTTTGAGTCTAACCATTGTAGGGACGAGACTTTTACTCGAAGGATTATCTGAGCCTCATTGCATGTGATGGTATTCAGGTGGTGGCTAATTGGCATTACAAGGAGGCTTTCACCAGCTGAGGACTGGTTTGGGTGGAATCAGAGGTTCCCTAGGGCAAGCCTAGGATGGGAGTAGCAGAGATCAGTATTAGTAGAAGTGATTTGGTGAAGTTGAGGTCACAGATTAACTTAATAATAGTTTTTTTTTTATTAAGAATCCATTATTATTATTATATAAATACAAATAACTAAGTTAACACATAACACTTAATTTATTTATTTGGCCGATTTCTTTATATTTTCGTCCTTGACTTTTCTGTTATGGGACATCTCACGCTCTATTACCGTGAGGGACTTCTAGACATTTTTCGGGGGACTAAATGTTAACATGCAAAAACCCGTAAGTATAGTTGAAAGCGATGTCCTCAAGCAGGGTATATAAAAGGGAATGAGTAGAAAGGACTTTTAAAAGCGCTGGAAGGCGGGACATTGAGATTTTGCATTCTTTTTATGAACTTTTGAATTTGGCATTTTAAGTTCAATTGAGCATTACTACTCATAAGACCGGTCATATGTCCCAAAGAATCGACTCATACCTGCTGTTATGCTCTAGTGTTGACAATCTTCTCATTTTCTGCTTTGCACAAGTAGCTTCGGGAGATGTGCTCGTGTGTGATTAACTTGCTTTTAGATTTTTCAATAAAAAGAGCAAGTAAAATCTCAAGGCACATAACTCACTTACCATCTCAACTGTTTTGAGAAGATTTGGTTGCTTGGGATTGGATCAAAAAAAATTTACTTTTTTTTTTATTTTTATTTTTTATTTTTTTTAAATGAAAATGCAAAAATTTAGATGCAAAATGCAAAAAGTATAATAAAAATAGAGTAGAAAGAAAATCTTTTTGGTTTTTGAAAATTTTTCTAAAAAATGACAAAGAAAAATAATGCAATGCAATGCAATATGTACAAAATTTACATGCAACGGGATAATGCATTGATGGATGCCTCTCCCCAAGCTTAAAATAAGCATCGTCCTCGATGCTTGGAGAGAGGCATAGCCGTCCTATTGAGGACCGGACAGTTGATATGGAGGGAACTGTGAAGGATAATCTGCAGGATAATAGGGAGGCCATTGGGTTGTGTGGGGAGCACAAGAACTCTATGGATATCGCTCAGCAGGTGATGAATGTTGTGGTTGTGTTGCTCTTGAGCGGCCCATCTTTGATCTTGTTCAGCCCACTGCAGCTCTTGTTGGGCCTAATGCTCTTCTTGCAAGTTACGGTAGTCCTGAAATCAGAAGTGATTTCAGCGACACCCGTATAAATTTCTCCGACTTCCTATTGTATGCTGGTGTAACGGTGGTTCAAACGTGCAAACTCACCCATATAAAGATTGTGTTCAGAAGAAGAAGTGGGGCGAGATGAGCTAGAGGCACCAACAGTAGGAGCAGGAGAAAGAGAGGGTGGAGGACTATGATCTACTGTAACACCTAAGTTGGATTTGAGTTTCCAAGTGGTTGATGGAATGTCATTAGCTAAATTGAGTATCTTCTTGTTTCTGCTGTCTATGCGTAGATACTCTTTCCCATCTACTGTCCAACGAACATCCCCAGTGGGAAGGCGGTGGAAAAGATGCATTGTTTCCATAACATCAATGGATAGAAGAGTGCGGCCGATGATTATATTGGTTGGGTTATTGGGAAGATGGAGGCCAAGATGCTCAACAATAACAGAAACCATGCCTCCACAATGTAGCTGCCCACCATTGCTCGTAGCACTTCTGAGCATTTTTTGAATAACCCAACACCCAAAATGAGGGACTTCTGCAGGCTTATGAATCATACACCACAAGACTTCTATCTCTTTCTTATTAGCCTTGCTAATCTCTTCTTGAGGGAATAAGAGAGAAGCAATGATCCGGTGGGCGACTTTCAAGACCGGATGGATAATGCAAGAAGCTTTGGCTGTGCCTGACTGATAGTCATACTCACAAGAGATGCTTCTCCAAAAATTTGTACAGTCTTGCTCAAAAATGATATTTTTTCTTCCCTTTTCTGTGTATACATCCCTTCTTGCTTTGGGAGCACCAATCATATCACAGAGGATGTCAGCATGAAACTGATGGGTTTGATTGAGCAAACGGAAAGTCGGGAGATGGGTTTGATAGTCAAAGGTAATGGAAGACAAAAGTTCCAACATCGGTGTTTGGTAACTAACTGCATAAAGATTCAAAAGACCATCCCATCCTATGTTTTTAAAGAGCTTGTGGACACCATTATAGATATGTAAATATTTGAGGGCTTGGATGTCCACAATTTTTTGAGCACCCATTGTTCTTGTAACAAGATTTGCATACAATATCTCCTATCTATTGGTCTCAAAAATAAGACCAAATTCATAAGGGTTGTCCATGGGATGTGGGTCTTGTTCATCCTGTGAAGTTCCAATTTTAGGTCTTTTACCCCGGGAAGCCATTACCCAAATGAATCAACAAAGAATTGCACACAATTAAGACAATTGAAGCACAAGAACTAGCAAGTTTCACCAAAAATCACCCAAAAAGGAATGTGGTTCTATCTAAATGCACAAAGTAAGAGTTTGGAACAATTATACCGATTTGTGCTTGAAAATGGTGGTAGAGTGATATCCAATGGTTCCCCAAGCTATACCCAAGCTTATCCTACAAGAAATTTCAAGCATTAGGTCGAAATTTTGAAGTTCAAAAGTTCTAGGGTTTTGCTCAAAAACCCCAAAATTGGTCATGAGAGGTTGAAATAGATGTGAAAGATAAAGAAGATGAAGAAAAGAGAAGAATTTAATACCTTGGAGCTTGATTTTTTGATGCAAAATTGAGGAAGATTGAGTATTTGGAAGGGTTCTTTCGGGGGGGGGGGGGGGGGGGGCAGTAGGGAGAGAAGGAATCGCAGGTATTGAGAGAAGAATTAGTTAGAAAAATCGAGATTTGACCTTAAAATCGTTCAGCTCTGTTTTTGCGTTTACACGGCCCGTGTAAATTAAAGGGGAGTATTCACACGGCAGTGTAAATCCCTGAATCAGATATACCGTGTTTAATCGTTTACACGGCCCGTGTAAATTAAAGGCATAAGTTTACACGACCGTGTAAACTTCTGAGAAGGCCAAAAATTTTGATTTTTTTTACTTTTTGAAATTGCAACCCGCTAAACCTCTACTGCCCGAAAAATGATTTTTAACCCTCTTTTAGCATAAAAAACAACTTGGAAGTTTGAAAACAAAGAAAATACAATGAAAATATATGAAATGACAAAAATACCCCAGGGTTGCCTCCCGGTTATCCACCCCTTTTTAATGTCGTTGGCTCGACTTTGCCCCAACTATTTGTGCTTCAGTCTGGATACGTGGGCCTCTCTAACATATCATCACTCCTCACATGCTTCTTGTCATCAATAAACTCTAAGATCTCCAATACTTCATTATCCATATCAAACTTCTTTGCAAGCTCTTTGGTTTTGTCCCTTTCTAGTTTCCGTGACAAAACTAATTCTAGAAATTCATTGTTAGACAAGTTCAAACCATTTTTTGTTGAGGGATTGATCAAATTGACAAAATTAACAGATTGAACATCAAAATGAGTCTTTTTTGCTTCATGCACATTGAAGTTGATAACTTCACCATCAAATTCCATACTCAAAGTTCCATTGTAGACATCGATTTTTGTTTTAGAAGTTTTAAGAAAAGGTCTACCCAAAAGTATGGAACTTGAACTTGGAGAGTCATCATCTCCCATATCTAAGACATAAAAATCAGCCGGGAAGACAAATTCATCGACTTGCACTAACACGTCCTCTAATACTCCCTTTGGGTGTACTAAAGACCAATCAGCAAGTTGGATGATCACACCGGTTTTGCTCAATGTTCCTACACCAATTGATTTGAAAAGAGAATATGGTAGGACATTTACGGATGCACCTAGATCAAGCATAGTTCGGGGTACATAAAGATTTCCCAACTTGCAAGGCACGGTAAAGACACCGGCATCCTTGCACTTCGGGGGCATCCTCTTTTTCAAAACCGTGGATACATGCTCCCCAACCGTTACGACTTGATTTCCTTTTAATTTGTTTTTAGATACATAAAGATCCTTAAAGAACCTTGCGTATCTAGGTACCTGCTTGATGACCTCGAGGAGTGGAATGTTGATTTGAACTCTCTTGAACATTTGCATGATCTCATTCTCCTCCCGTTCTTTCTTCGTGCTCTTTAATCTTTCAGGAAATGGAGCAGGTGTGGCTTTAGACTCAGTGATGAAGGGCTTCTTTTCAATTGTTTTCTCTTCCTCCTTCTCTTCTTTGGTCGTCTCTTCAACTACTATTTCTTCTTCCTTTTGATCAACCGACAATTTTGGACCATCATAACTCTTCCCGCTTCTCAATGTGATGGCACATACATTGTGCCTTGGGTTTGCTTCAGTTTGGGCAGGCAACTTTCCTTGAGATTCTAGTTTGCTTACGGAAATAGCAAGCTGTGAAACTTGTTTCTCTAAGTTCTTTATGCTTGCTTTTGTCTCTTGTTGGAAAACTTGTGTACTAGTTGCCAAAATTTTCACTATGTCCTCTAAAGACATACTTGATGAACCCGCTTATTGAGGAGGGTGTTGTGGTTGCCTTGGCTGAAAGTTTTGTGGTGGTCTTTGTTGGTATTGATGTGGTTGACTTGGTTGGTAGTTCCCTTGTTGATTTCCTCCCCAACCTTGATTGTTGTTCCATCTTTGATCACCTCGTGGCTGCTCATATCCCCTTTGACTAGATCTAAGAAAACCTCCTATGGCTTTTGCTTCTTCATAATCTTCCTCTTGAAGTTGAGGGCACATGTCGGTTGGATGTCCAACTTGTGTACAAATACCACAAGGTCTAACTGTTGGTGGTTGCACACCCTTGTCCTTTGCAAGCATCATTACTACCTTAGTCAACTCAGAAAGTTGACTTTCAATTTTTGGGGTAGAAATTTCGTTCACTCCTCTTGGTGCATCACTCATTCTTCTTCTTGGACTGTGTGCTTGGACTCTTCTGCCATGTTCTTGATAAGAACTCTAATTTCTGTTGGAGTCTTATCAGCTATAGATCCACCACTTGATGCATTGAGTAATCTCCTATCCCAAGATGACATTCATTCACAAAAATATTGCAGCAACTGATATTCTGTAATTCCATGTTGTGGACATCTTGAGCACAATTTCTTGAACCGTTCCCAATAAGTATGCAAGGTAGGGGTGTCAATTTATGACACGACACGACAAAAATACACGACACGAAACGAAATTGGGATGAAATCAAAATTCGAATTCGTTTTCGTGTCGTGTTCGTGTCAAATATAAAAAACACGATGCCGTGTCGTGTCGTGTTCGTGTTTACAAATCCACACGTAAAGCTGAAGCTCTGATTTTTGGAAAATATTGTAAAAGAAAACAAGAAAACTTTTACCAAATGGGATGTTCGCATGATCTCAAATATGAAATGCGAGGTCAAAAAGGGGGCACAAAATGTGATAATTGATTTTCAACATATGACATGTACATGTAGGCATTGGCAACTTGATGGGATACCTTGTGGTCATGTCATAAGATGTTTAACAGTGAACAATTACCAAGACTGCTCGAGGTTTGCATTAAATGCTTACTTTACCGAAACACTGAGGAAAACATATGAGGAATCAATAAACCCTCTGCCAAAGCCATCCGAATGGGAGATCCCCGATGATTTGATGATTGTTAAGCCACCTATAATGGATAAACGTCAGCCAGGCAGGCCAAGAAACACAGACTGCATTCCATCCCAAGGCAATGGTCCAATTATAAAAGAGTGTTCTACATGTGGTCAACTAGGACACACAATAAATAATTGTACTGGAAGGGCGTCCAGTAGCAGAGCAGGTCACATAATTTCTACTGCAGAAATGGCATATAATATTGGTGGTTCAGCGGGTTGCTCACAAACCTATAATGCTGATTTTTATATAAAACAACCTTGAAATTAAGAGTAATGATGAGTTGTTTACTTATTATGTATTGTAATATTTTTATTAACTCTTACAAGACATTGCTATGCTTTCTTATTTTAGTTAAGTTTGTTGATTATAACAATGAATGAAGCCTTTATATTATAAAATATAGTTTGCAGATTTTTTTTAACAGTTACAACATGTTATTTAAAAAAACAACAAACGATCCTTTTGCAACCTAATCTGTTTCATGATAATATTACAACAACTTTGTAACTAATTTTTAAACTCAGGGAACTGCAATGGGTACTTCTCTTTCTCCATTTTTATATAGTCATCCCTAATTCTCATTTTGTCTTCGAAACGATCCTTTTTTACCATAATGTGTATCAACTGCTCATCCTTCTTAGCAAGCCGTTTTTCAGTCATTTTGATTGCCTTCTTACTCTTTTTTTATCCAATCTTTATGCTCTTTGATTTTGTTTTGATTGAGGTCAATCCATTCTTGAGCTTGTTTGCATTCCGATTCAATATCATTAGCAAGTTGAGTGAGAAGTCGGGATGACTCTTTGTCCTCTTCTTGTTGTGCTTCAGCCTTCTTTTATTCTTCAAAATTTTCATGTGACATATATGGCCCGACTGAAGAGGGTGTAAAAAAAGGGTCTACCGAATCACAGTAGTAACAATCTACTTCGTTGCATGAGCAAATTTCGAATTTGTGTGAGGATCTCATAATAAAGTCGATATTGTATTAAACTGGAGCTATAAGTGGTATTTATACATACTAGATAGTAATGAGAAGTCCAACTTTGAAATGACTAGACAGTAATGAAAAGTCACTATAGTAACCTGCACATCGTAGTGGGACCCCTAAGTGACAAGAGATAAATGACAGTTTGACATGATAAAACACTGCATAAAGCTGAAAATCGTAGTCCAAATATAACCATTTCGTAGTCAAAGTATTAATTCCTAGTCTATTTATTTATATAAATAGATGTTTAAGATCTAAAAACCAAACACCCAAATCACCTAAACGAAACGAACTCCCATTATTAGAAATGTCGTCGAATGCAGCAAGTTCTTCGAATGAAGTACCTGGTTCCAATTCTGAAAGGCCATGGACGACAAACGAGGTGTTAGTTCTAACACGATGCTGGCTAAGTGTTAAGGATGGTGTATCGTTACTTGCTCCCTCGCATTGCCTAATTGGTGAAGAATGGATTCGCATAACATCTTTGTTTAACCATGAGATGGGAGAAGGACAAAAAAGAGAAAAATCAGATGTTGTTACTAAGTGGATGGATGTAAAGGAAGAAGTGACATGGTTCAATCGAGCATGTAATTATGCGAAAAGTAACAATGTTCGTTATCGTGACGAAGAAGAGTTCTTGGAAGTTGTTACAGATTTTTACATTTGTGAGCATGACGGCAGAGACTTCGAATATGAGGAAGTTTGGAAGGTTGTTAAAGATAAACAGTATTTCATGTAGACCGCTCTAATTTTTGTTAAGAATAACCCATGGACTTGTGTTTTACGTTAATGCTTTGTTCGTATTATGTCGTTGTTTTTCATGTAATTGTTGTAATGTTTTTAATGGTTCATGGAATCCTTGTTACTAATGTATTCTAATGTATTGTGAAAACTAATGCAATGGGCATTTATTTATTCAAATTAATCATACGAGTTGCTCACATAATAAACTAAAATAGATTTTAAACAAACGAAATACATACGAAATACATGAAAATAACCTAGTACTCACATAATAAACTAGAATAAATTTTAAACAAACGAAATACATGAAAATAACCTAGTAAATGAAAATAACCTAGTACTCACATAATAAACTAAAATAGATTTTAAACAAACGGGATATATTTCAAAATATTCCAAGGGGCTTCAAACTGGAATTTCAACCCGTTACTTAATGACTTGTATTCCTCCTTAGCAGCTTCCAAGATGACCTCCTTAGTAGCATTTAAACGGGTGTCATCAATTTTGGTATAAAGATCGTTGAATAATAGAACTTCGATTTTCATTTCATACCATCTTGCTAAGATGTCTAGTTCGTCACGATCGTTTCTTGTAGCCATTCGGTTTTCAGCATTGAAAATATTGGTTAAACGGCTCCAAAACATTGGATCGTTCAACTTGCTTGTCTCGTACACATGAATATAAGCATGTGTAAGAACCAAGAACTCTGCATTGCTCCATGATATAGAACTCATTTTGATTGAAACAAAGAGAGTAGAATCTAAAAAACAATATTTGAATAGCTATATTGGTTTATTTAATTAAGTATTTATGTAACTTAAGGTCAATTTATAGTAGTTTCTACACAAAATCGCAGTCCAATCTTCTAATATGTCTGCAATTCATAGTCAAAATTAACTGACGAATGCAGTGTACTATACTTATAACACAACAGATCACTGTTCGAGTTGACAAGTCATCCCCGGTCGAATGACAACAAAATACATTGCTGCTTGAATTGACAAGCCATTGCACCAGAAAAGTAAGGAGTCGTTATAAATAGATTTTAATATATGTTGTAATTGTATTGTATTACTTCCTTCCTTGCAATTATGGACTCACCACATATATGGAGGAACGCAGAGGAGGTCGCTTTGGTTCAAGCTTGGATTATAACTGTAGAGGAGGATTTTCCACCGGGTCCCCCACAAGTTCGTGCTGGATCATTTTGGTCTCGTGTCTGTCATTTGTTTCATCATTTAATGAGTCATACTCAATATCGAAGAAGAAGAGATGTCAAAGCGAAGTTTCTGGATATGAAAATAAAGGTGAAACAATTTCAACGTATTTATAACGAGTTGGATAACGAACATGCAAATACGGATGAAGAAATTCTACGGCAGGTGGCTTTGGAACTATACCATTTTGAATATGATGGTAGCGAGTTTACCCACTTAGATGCATAGAATCTTTTAAAAAATGTCCCTTATTTTTAAATGCATGTTGGTTAAGTTAATTGTTTTTGTTATTTAAGTTGTTTGTTGTTGTATGTGTGTAGTCGTTACTATTTAATAAACGTCCATTTCTTTTAATGTATGTTGTTTCCTCAATAACCAATACATAGAACGCCATAAAATATAAATGGGGTACATAAATAACTAATACATAATACGACATAAAATATAAACTGGGTACATGGATAACTAATACGTAACACGACACTAAAATAAAAACGGGGGACATAAACAACTAATACATAATACTACATAAAAAATAAAGGTGCTACATGAATAACTACTACATTAAGGAAGGTAACAGGACCACCGTTTCATTTGGTATTTCCCAATGCACATGTGATGGTATAGTATTCACCAACTCAGATTCATATGCAAATCGATACACATAATTAGTGAACTTGTAATCAACCATTCCGTGAATGGATTCAGATGTACGGGTTCTTAGACATGCTATAGCGTGGCCACATGATATACCGTTTTTTTGCCATTTACCACAACTACATACCCTTCTTTCAAGTTGTACGTTGCTGGTGGCAAAATTGTCATCGACTTCAAAATTGTCATCGACTTCAAATGTATCCCCAAGCGAAGCTAACAAAACAAAAAAACAAAATTGGTTATTATATAAATTATAATTTTAATAAAATAAAACTTTTAACGTAAGCAAAATATACCTGTTCCAGAGATCCAAATTCTCAGCCAAAAAAAACCAATCTTGTGGCATCCGATCATTAACTTCTTTACCCAAAAAACCTTCACACAAAATGTATATCAAACATACTCTAACTGCATCAACGTCGTCAAGTGCTAGGATTGTTCGATTTAAAATTAAACGTTTCAGGTTGCCGATTTTCACCGAACTATTAGTATGGTCCGGAAATAGCCGTTCACGCAATAAACATCTTTTTTTACTGCTTAATAATTTTTCCGACCCTTTTCTCCCAATGTTTTTTGGATACTCCCCAAAATTGAAGCCGGTAATCAAACAAAACTCTTCCGGCCCATAAATCATTTTCGTATTGTCTACTCGAAAATATAATCGTTTTATTCCATCTGGAGATAAAACAGGGTCCGGCCGGATCTGATGAAGGAACATTTTATGAAACAATAATGCGTCCCCTTGTAAACGAGAAACATCAATAAAATAACAAAATACGGTGTCTCTGAAAATGGCATGTCTGACATCATCTAAAACTTCAAATATTTTCCATATGTTACCGCCCGAGCCTTTTAAGTTCGCAAAGGCTTTCATATTGATAAAACTAAAATCATGCTGCAAAAAAAATACAAAAACAAATTAGAAAACTAAAAAATATTTTGTTTTTAAAATATATGATTACGAACTGCAATAAGTACATAAACAATTAATAATGCAAATATAATTTCTTAATTAATAATTTATATATTTCCGATAAAAAACAATAACATACACATATATAAACAATTTTCCAAGTTATACAACAAATATATTTACGATAAAAAAACAATATCATACATAATTATATAAACATTTTATTAAACAAATTTTCAACTTAAACGACAAATATATCAATGACAAATTTTCAACTTAAACAAATTTTCAACTTAAACGACAAATATATAAACAATTTTTATCTTTCTAATTAAAACTAACATTTTATAACCATATAAACAAACAATTTTTCAAATAAAACGACAATCAAATTAACAATTTTACAAGTTATACGACAACTTTATACAAATTTTCAACTTATACAACAAACACAAACAATTTCTAACAATATATATACGACAAATTTTCAACTTATACAAATGTTATACTTATATGACAAATATATATACAAACGACTATTTTGCACATACTATAATTTAACTATTTTTCACTTTATATAAACAATTATACGATAAAAATATACAAGTTTTCAGGTTATACAACAACTAAACAAACAACAAAAATAACAAATTATAAACATTATCTACGCAGTCTCTTGTTGTATATTTAAACAAACACTAACAAAATAGCATTTAAACTTCAAATATACTAAAGAAATATTAAAACTATCAAACACAACAAAATTACTATTTTTTAACACCAAATATTACAATAAATGATAAAATAAAAAAATTTAAACATTAAAAAAGTTTAAATCTAACCATATTTGCTGGATTGTTGACATAATCCTCTATTTTCTTCAAAAACTAGCCAAAATTCCGAGAGAAACCCAAAAATAGAGAGAGTTTTTGTGTAAAGAATGATGAAAAATTGAGAAAAAAAAACGTTTATATAGTGAAAAAGAAGGGGATTTCGCAGATAGACATCAATTTCGCAGATGAGATGCTGATTTCACAGATGGGGCATCTCCATCTGCGAAATGGCTGACTAATTTTGTAATTTCGATTTTTTTTTTACTATTTTTATAATGCAATTAGTATAAATGGTTATTTTTGTCATTTTCTCTTATTTTTGTCATTTTCTCTAAAAAAAAAAAAAACAAATTCTAAACCTAACATAATAACTATATAAACAATAGAATATGACTTTAACATTTTTCACTATACTATTTACCGCAAGTAATTAGCGAAGGAAGATAAATCTCAAATCTTAATATAAACTATAAACCCTAATTTCAAAGTCACAGATGAGAAAAAAACAAAAATAAAATACATAAAAAGTCATACCTTTGAAACAGGGAAATCGCGGCTGAAAGACTTCAGACCGAGTCGGAAAAACCATCGCCGATATTTCACGAACTAAATCCATCGAAAACAATACATACATATTGAAATCAACCGCAAAATCATCGATTCCAACCTCCATCTTCAATAATCGGCGACTTCCATTATATGATTTGTAGAGAATGGAGATTTTTTTTAAAAAAGGTGAAAAGAAATGCAATGCAGAAGCTGATTCAGTTGCTTGCAAGCAGACAAGAGTATTTACACGGAAGAATGACCACAAAATTCTTGAAGCTCGTATACATGGCGGCGAGGGTACAAGCCCTAAATCGCTACATGTTTTTGGAAGGAGAGATGGTTTAATAGTATGGGCGGAACCATTTAGGTTAGACAATCCGAAATTACCATATTGACCTCGCAGGATGTTCCTAGTTTGCCTCACACGAAATGCAATGTCAATGTAACATTCTTAATTCTTTTATGCGGTGAAAAAAACATGATATACTTTTGGGTTTTTTTGTGTTTCATTCATTCATGTAATAATATGCATTGATCTAATAAATTATTGGTTTTTATTATTCTGTAAAACTTAAACCCATAGAAACCACAATTAAAAAAAAAAAAAAAACAAAAAAACTACTTATCATTTGAAATCGTAATGATTAATCCAATATAAATAGAAAAATTATTAATTTACAAAAAAGTTTGTGTAAAAAGTCTAAAAAGTTCAAATTTTGTAAAAGAAAATAATTTTAGGAAAGATTTGTAAAATAATGACCGAATTTGAAACATAAATATAAAATATACAGATAACTTGTAACTTATGATAGCTTATAAAAAAATATATAATTTGTTTGTTTTTTATATTTTTACATAATAAATTAAGTTTTAGCAACTTAAAGACAATTTGAATAATTCATTTTTCAAAATCAATGTTGACGCTTACTAATATTATCTTCAATTAGTTAATCTCTAATATCATAAAAATGTTTATTGTAACTCGTTTCCCATAATATTCATGTTTGTAATATAACAAAAGATGTGAGGTCACATTTGCCAAACGGGGAAAAAAAATCATGTTAACAATAACCCTTTTACAAACAAAGCTTGTGTTTTGTGGCAGAAATATGAAAAGTTTGACACTCTCTTTAATATTAATAGTTTTCCTCTAAAATTATCCAAATCCAAAGGCTTTCCATTTATATAACGCGGTAAATTTTATTGTTCTAGTAAAAAAATGTATTAATTGGGTAGATTCTTCAAAATATATAAGTATATTAGACTATGCATCAATCAAAATGTTAACACATTTTATTCATTAAATTTAAAAAATGGAGACAATTAATATTAACTTATAACCCCACTACATAATATTTTTCAATTCACTTAATTGCGCTCAACTCTGAAACTGCATAAATTTAGCAATGCATGTATTCCCCTACGTTTACACATGAATTTCCGTATAACTAAGTCTTTGACATGATCAAAAATCGATTATGTGTAAGGTCCAGACATGTTGATAATACAAAATGCATTTTGGTGGTTAGCCAATAGTTTTAGTGTATTATTCTTGGAAGACGTTTGTAAAGTCATTACAATGCTAGAAGATCCTTTAAAATTGTCTAGTCATAATCTCACTGTTTTTTCATAAACATGGTCTTCCAAAATATTTTTCACATATAACATCCCAAAATTTAAGGTCAAAAATTTCATTTTTAATATAAGAAAACCTTTAATAACTTTGTTCCAAACATTGGAAATATTTCAATTAAAACCAACATCAGAGTCTAATCGCAAAGATCACATAATGCGGAATAACATGGGTGAATGCGATGCGATCGTCCCGAGCTCATTTTTCTTGAAAACTGAAGATACCTGAAACCAAAAACTATAAACTGTAAACACAAAGCTTAGTGAGTTCCCCAAATATCACATATCATCTGGGGCATACATGCTATACATATTGTGAGCCATACATATAAAACATATCATAATCAAGTAAGGTGCTATGTGTCAAACATAATCTTGCCATTATGTCCTAGGTCACACGTGGTCTTTCATGCTAAGCCTTGGGTCACCCCCTCGGTCTTACAGACAAGTGCCGAGAGCTACCTGTTGATCTTCCACACAAGCATCACAAAGAAAACTAGCATACATACTACTCTACTTAGCTAATCAGCATACAGTGTGCTAGGATCAACTTCCTGGTATTTCATACATAATAACATATAGTGTGCCAGGAGCCACCTCCTGGTCTTTCATACATATTGTCTATGGCTAACCCCGGGTCTTCCTATAATACATAATAACATACTATGTGCAAGGAGCCGCCCCCTGGTCTTTCATGCATAATGCCTAGGGCTAACCCCTGGGTCTTCCTATCATACATAAACTAAATGGTTCGGCATTAGTGCCTTAGACTCATACAAACAGTGAGGAGACTCACCTCACAAGTTGACTGTAGAACCCTCTACGAATAAACCTCTCGCTGCTAGCTGGCGGATCCCCGAACTGTTGCCCTTCGGCTCCCCGAACTATTTGTACCAAGATAACACTTAGTTCAAAAACCATTAATCCTCCTTAGGGCAAAATGACAATTTTACCCCTGATCTAATTTGGTCTATGACCTAGGCCCAAATCCATCACATGAAAGGCCCAATTCCATATAGTCTTTCTAAGCCCACTAACAGCCCACTTATGGCCTAATTTTCTAAATTAGGCCCAACTTCTCAAATGGGCCTTCCCTCAAGCCCAACATATAATATAGTCCATTAATAGCCAAACAGAATAGTCTGTTAAGGCCTATAATCAACTAATCCAAGGAAATAACCTAAAAAGGCCCACTGACTTACGAATGCAGGGCGTTCCCTTGTGGAACGCTGGGCATTCCTTCACAATCCTGGTCGCGAGTCACAGAAGGGACACAGCACGTTCCCAATCCCTAAGCAGCGTGTTTGTGTCTAGATTCCAAAAACTGGCCATTAAGCACTTAATGTTTAAGCCATGTTATCCAAACATAGATCAAAGCTATTTAAGACCTCTAAAATCATAAAGTCACGAACTTGATGACTTTGCATACACCCGAAAGTCCCAATCTCAAGAAATAGCAATCAACTTCCATAAATATGGCCACAACTCTTGCATGAACCCATTAGGACCTTAAAGATGGCAACTTTCCTGCCTAAGGGACTCAAATAGCTTCATGGGTGGCAACCCTAAGTCCATAAACGGATTTGAACCATAAAAATCCATTCTTGAAACCAAAAAGGGACAATATCCAAGAGAACCTAGATCTATGATGTAGAAGCACCAAGATGAGAACTTTATACCTTCAATAGGCTGGAAATTATGTAAAACCTCTGGATCTACAAGCTCTCTTTAATCTCTTGCTTCTTCTCTAAACACCTTCTTCTTCAAATCACCTAAATAACACCAAAATCCTCACGGTAAGCTCAAAATGCATGCAAGAGGCTTAGGGTTTCATTCTTAAGGTTAGATAGGATGGAGGCTGAAGGAAATGAGGGTTGGAGGTGAGTTAAGGTGTGACAACCGTCAATTTCTGGTCAAGTCAAAGTCAAATAAAGTCAACAATCCAAACCGGTCAACTCAATTAACCCTTGTATATTAGGTTTTACCTTATGTTTACTATTGTACAACACACCATCTTAATACAAAGCATCGCTTATAAGTTTCATGTGTTCAGAAAATCTACACCCAAATTAGGGTAAGTGATGGAACTACTCGATAAAACATTAATACATACCCTTCGGGGGCGTATAACGCTCATAACATGGCAAAATGGGGTGTACGAACCTTGCGTTGCGAAGCCAAACATCCCAAAAAGATCACAAACGAAGTCTCTCTCAATCTCCCTTTATCAATCTCTCTCTCTCTCTCTCCTAAATCTCTCTCAAAACTTCCCTCAACATTTTATAATAATTTGGGGCATCCCGATCCTTAACTTAGTCAAAAACCGCTCGAAACGGGGAGGTTATGCGAAAAACAGCTCTATAGAAGCGAAACCCTCTTGAAGGTGAAACCCTAAGAAGCGAAACCCTAAGAAGCCTCCTGGACCGAAGCCTCCCTTTAGAACCGAGACTAGTTTAGGAACCAAACTCATAAGGACTGAAACCAGAAGGGACCAAAACAGCAAGAGCCGAAACCGAAACAGTAAGAGCCGAAACCAATATGGAGAACCCATAACCGAAACTCAGGAGGACCGAACCCGAAGGTCCCATACGACCTAGCTTCGCTTTCGCTTCTCTCCCCACTCTCGCCTTCGCTCCTTCCCTTCTCGCCTACGAAAGTTCTCGGGCAGAACCTCCTTTCGGTCCTCATCCTTCCTAGACTGAACCTACCCTCGGTTCTCAACCCCAAAGACCGAACCCTCGGCTCCGAATCCGTATTTCGCAGATTTTGCATCAGTTTCTGATTTTCGACCACTTTCGCGTTTTAAGACCGTTTTTCATAATTTTGACGCGGGATTTTCACCCAAACTCGTATTTTGGCATATGAGACCCTATATATATTCATATTTTAATCAGTTTTAAGGGAAAATCTTAGTCTAAGAATAAAAGCTATTGGATAAGATTTTGAGGTGGAGTGTTGGCTTTTCCATAAATCTATGACACAAGCAACCTCCCATACCCACTCCATGTCACTATTCATGCTTTATGTCACCAATACCATCATCCCTAGTCTCTTCCTTGTCCCCTCACACCCTTTTCCAGCAAGTTATCTTGCTCAAAAATCTGGTAAAAACCTTACCATTCCTCCCACCTTACTCACTCTTCACTAAAGAGCAAACCCATTTCTCTCTCTAAACTCAAGATTTCAAGGTTGTTCTTGAGCATTCCCTCTATTTTTGGTAAGTATCTTCACCCTACATTTGAATACTCTTTACTTATTCACTCAAATCAAGGATTTCTTACACGAATATCACCATATTTGTTCATAGAATCTTCAAATCTTCAAGCATCTCCCAAGTGTTATTGACTTGAAACTCCTTTTATCCATCATCCATCCTAAGAGATCACTCAAGGTGAGTTCATACCCCTATATTTTCATGTTTTTCTTAAGTTTTAATGGGGGTAATACAAGTTAAAACACCAAGAACACAACTAAACTCTAACATCAACTTTCAACAGAAAAGTTAATGTTCATTCACGGACTGTTTTGAACATATTAATTTTTTTAGTTTTCAAAAATGTATTAGATTCAAATAGTTCAGGTTTATACCTTTAAAATGACTACTTGCACATATTCACACGATTTTTCTATAATTTTTGGTGATTTTTACAAAACTGTCTATCACTGTAGCTACAAATTCGGACCAGTCAGTGAATATGAACGCTTCCACACCAGTTATAAACTTCTAAAAATCATGATAAAAATTATGAACGAACTAGACACAATTTCTAAACTCCCAGAATTTACGGAATCAGTTTTCGACTCCGTATGATTTTTCTATAATTATTCCAAGAACATGAACAGAAAAGATAAAACTTGCAAATTGTTAATAACTCATTTACACATTGTAATTTGCTGAGCAAGGTGTGTATGTTCATATATAAATACATGTTGGTTATATTACATGTCTTTTACCTTATTATAAAGCTTTAGATCATATACAAAGAGGATTTCTACCATTACAAAACGTTTTTGATAAGTTATAATAGGTATAGTTTATGTTTTCATTAACACAACAAACACATTTCGAAAAGTTTTATTCCCACAGAAAAATGTTTTACACTCACGCACACTACACGTAAAATTGTTAATGTAAATTGTGGGACATTATTCTTAGTACCCCTAGAGTACGGGTTAAAATTCCAGGTAGTTATAACCAGAGTCTCCTGTAGGGAGAACGTGATAGTTGTGTATAGATCTATATTGGGTTTGACAAACCACATCTGAGCTGCATGCAACAGCTAGACCGGCAGGTCTGGGGTGACAAGTGTCATTATCTATTTCGATTCCTGAGAAACATCGTGGGATGTTCAGTTAGTCATAGTATGGTTATAGCGACTCACATAGGGAGTTAACAACACATAAAGTTTACAGGGATTTTCACAAATCAAAAAGGGTTTTATGTCGATTTAAAATCACTTTTTATATCAATAAGTATGGATATTACTGTACACTTTCGGTCTTGTAATTAAAAACTATACATCACTTTTGTAAGGAAAATATTGGATTTTTCTTGGTAACACACAACTCATTACAAAGATCGGTTTCTAAACTCTTCATCTAAAAAGCTTATGAACTCACCAACTTAATTGTTGACACTTTTTCAAAACTACTTGTATTCTCAGGAAATCAGTGAACTAGATAAACAACAGCTTTTGAGGATGGGATGCTTAGACGTCAAACATTTCATTTTGTCATCATAATGTAATTGATTTTGAAATATGTGAACACATGCTACATTGTAACTTTTTCGATGATATTTATGTAACAGCCCGGAATCCCAGGTATTATTAAAATTATGTTTTTGGGGTGATTTAAGAGGGGACTCGGCGAGTTGGAGCCTAGACTCGCCGAGTAGGATCGCGGACTTGGTCGCGGGTCCGCGACTGGACTCGACGAGTCCAGATATGGACTCGGCGAGTCGACGCTGTTCAGCAGAAACCCTAACCGTTCAGTTTGGATCGTATTTAACGCCTCTTAGGCCGTCATTTTCAGTCTTTTGATCAATTGAGAGAAACCCTAATCGCTGTGGACGCCTAGAGCAAGGGAGAAAGCTTTGGAACTTGGAAGAAGTGGTTAGGCAAGAAGAAGAAGGATTTGGCTAAAGGAATATCAAGGAGGATTGAGTCCTGAGATTTGGGGGACACAGAGAGTGCGATTCCAGGTAATAACTCGGACCAAATCTGTTATTTTGATGTATTTATGAAATTAGGGTTTATAGAACCCATTTAGTGATTTGATGAAGAAATGCCTTGTTATCCCACGATTATAGTCATGTATTAGGACCTTTAGAGGTCCAGAAGGTCCCATGCATGTGTACTTCGGGACGAGACCTATCTCAGGAAGCAGTTACTCGTCTGCATGGCATGGACTCGCCGAGTTGTTCTTCAGACTCGGCGAGTAGCTTGAAGATGTGCTGGGACTCGCCGAGTTGTTCATCAGACTCGGCGAGTGGAGTCGGGGTAGCCCCGCGATTCTTCCACGAGGATCTCGTCGAGTCGAGAGGTATACTCGACGAGTAGAAAGGGAATATTCAGGAATCTGTGAGGACGACTAGACTCGCCGAGTCGCCATGGTACTCGCCGAGTCCAGTCGAGTTGACCGTTGACCGTTGACCAGAGTTGACCTAAGTCTGACTTCTTAGGGATAGTCACACTTAGCTGATATGAGTGTTAATGAGTTATGTAATGTTATAGGAGGGTTGTAGCTCGTTGGTTTGTGCGCGAGTGATTTCAGGAGTTGCTAGCTTTCAGCACTTACGAGGTGAGTCTTCTCATTATACTGTACCCGGAAGGGTTTGACTGTGTGACCAGAAGGTCGGATATGATATGTGATATGTATGCTATATGTGGTATGTTATATGTTATATGTGCTATGTATTATGGGCCGGAAGGCGATATGATGTGTGATGGACCGGAAGGTCGGCGTGGGTAAGGCCGGAAGGTTTACCCAGCAGGGACGGAAGTCCCCTGAGATACATGGACCGGAGGATGTGTGATGGACCGGAAGGTCGGCGTGGGTAAGGCCGGAAGGTTTACCCAGCAGGGACGGAAGTCCCCTGAGACACATGAACCGGAAGGTCGGGCCTGGAAAGGCGTATGTGCGTAAGTTGTATATTGGGGAACTCACTAAGCATTTATGCTTACAGTTGTTATGTATGTATGTGTTTCAGGTACTAGCGAGGACCGTGGGAAGGCGCCGGCATGATCGATACACACTGAAGAATGTTTCATGATCTTGGGAGTTTGAATAATTGTATTGACTGAATAATTAAACTGTTTATGCCTTGGTTTTTAATGGAAATATTTATGTTTTAAAAATGAAAAAAAAAATTGTTTGAAAATATGAGTTGTTACAATTGGTATCAGAGCCTTGGTTTGAGGGATTCGGGTACACCTGCGGGGGTAACTGAACTCAAACCGAGGATTTGAGGAAACTTTTCAAATAAAGGCATAAACTTTGGTAAATGGTTTGTGGTAAGCAAGAAAGAAGCAATGTGTACGATCAGTCAGCGCCCGAACGGTAACGATCCCCAAAATACCTTACAATATTATATGATATGAATTGTTATGCATGCTAGAAGACTAGGTATTCATGATAGGACTAGAGTGGCCTGATTTGTGATGCCTTAGTCTAGGGAAGTTGCCTATATGTGATGCTTTGCTAGTATGCGGGTAAATAGAGCGTATCAGAAGTAGAGTACTCACTATCTGGAGTTTGGGGAGGAGGACTTGGGATGAACATTGATGCGGTGTGGTCGGTAGTATTGGGCCCGTACTACCGAGGACACCGGGTCAGTGGGAGGCCCAAGTAAGAATCCCTGGATATCTGGGACTGAGTAGGGTTGCGTGTCGAGTACGATTATACTCGGTGGAATCTCTGATAGTTTTGTGTTGTATTTCAGAGATATCATGGTTAGACCGCGGCACGGGGCAAGTTCGAGCGGTATGAGTGACGAGGATATTCGTCAGATGATCCACGAGGAGGTGGCGGCGGCGATCCGGGCTGAGATCCCGGAGATGTTTGGGTCTATCAAGACCACTCTGATGGAGACATTCGACGAGCGGTACGCCGCATTGACTGAGGCTGCAACCGCTGCAGCTACCGCAGCTGTGGCCGCTGCTAGGCCACAGGGGGGTGATTCATTGTTGTTCCGAGAGTTCAGCAACACGAAGCCACCAGAGTTCGATGGGACGCAGGATCCGATTGCTGCGATGAGGTGGATCGCAGATATAGAGGGGTGCTTCTATACTTGTTCATGCCCGGAGCACCTGAGGGTACGGTTCGCTTTGAACCAGCTCCGTCTGGGAGCGAAGGACTGGTGGAAGTTCGTGACAGCGAATTTCACGTTGGCAGAGACTACAGCGGTGACATGGGAGGGGTTTACTGCCATGTTCAGGGATGAGTACGTTCCCCCGGTGGAGAGGGAACGATTGGTGCAGGAGTTCTTAACCCTCAAGCAGGGTACCGATTCTGTTGCGGTGATTACACGGAAGTTTCATGAGAGGGCGATGTTTTGCCCTGAGCTGGTGTCCTCAGAGCAGGCTCGGATGAGCCGATACTTGGGTGTCTTGAGGAGGGATATTCGGGAGTTTGTGTCAAACTCCACTTACCATACTTTTGCTGAGCTTCAGGCGAATGCCAGGAAGCGCGAGATCGAGTTGGAGACTCAGGCTAGGGAGGAGGCCGAGTCTCAGCGGGTGGATCGGCGACCGGCTCAATTCCAGCCGGCAGCCAAGCGGACCAAGTCCGCTGATTCGAGGACAGGAGGTTCGAAGGGTCGCACTTGCGGGAAGTGCGGCAAGAGTCATGATGGAGCATGTCGATCTGGTGCTTGCTACAAGTGTGGCAAGGAGGGGCACATTGCTAGGGAGTGCCCCAAGGGATTTTCGGTTTGCTTTCATTGCAACCAGACTGGCCATAGGAAGGCCGAGTGCCCTCAGCTTCTTCAGGGATCTGCACCTGCTGCCGGAGTTACTGCGACTCGACCGGTGAAGGCCGAGGCCCCGAGGGCTCGGGGAAGAGCCTTTCAGCTGACAGCGGAAGAGGTCCGCGCTGCGCCCGATGTTGTGGCAGGTATGTTGTAATTCATGTAATTATTTTAATGTCGATATGTTATGCTTATGTTGTTATGCGCGTAGGTACTTTCCTTGTGAACTCTGTGCCTGCCTTAGTGTTATTTGACTCGGGTGCGAGTAGGTCCTTTGTGTCCTTGGACTTTAGTCAGCATATTGGCGTTAGTCGTGAGTCGTTGAGTCGACCTTTGAGAGTCTCTATAGCTGACGAGAAGGTGATTTGTGCTACGGAGGTTCTTCGGGGATGTGTACTAGAGATTTTCGGGGTTGGATTCCCGATTGATCTGATTCCTATCGCGATGGGGGATGTCTGTGTCATCGTGGGCATGGACTGGCTGAGCCGGTTCGGCGCTGTCATCGATTGTGAGCGTCAGTTGGTGACTATACGAGACCCTAGAGGGGGAGTTCTTTCGGTATATGGCGAGGGTACCCGTTCGGGATCAGCTTTTTGTTCGGCCGCTAGGGCGAGGCAGTGTCTACGGCAGGGCTGTAAGGGTTTCGTGGCGTATGTGATGGATACGCGGGAGGTTTCTGGGAAACCGAAGTCAGTTGAGAAAGTTCCGGTGGTGCGCGAGTTTTCAGATGTCTTTCCCGAGGAGTTGTCGGGAGTACCGCCTGTGAGGCAAGTAGAGTTTAGTATCGATCTGGTTCCGGGGGCAGCGCCTATTGCCAAGGTGCCCTATCGTCTTGCACCTCCAGAGATGCAAGAGTTGTCCTCGCAACTCCAGGAGTTGCTGGGAAAGGGATTCATTCGGCCGAGCAGCTCGCCATGGGGAGCACCTATTCTGTTCGTCAAAAAGAAGGATGGTTCACACCGGATGTGCATTGATTACCGGGAGTTGAACAAGCTAACGGTCAAGAACCGTTACCCGTTGCCGAGGATCGATGATTTATTCGATCAGTTGCAGGGAGCATCTTGGTTTTCCAAGATCGATCTGAGGTCAGGGTACCATCAGGTGAGAGTACGGGATGAAGACGTCCAGAAGACAGCGTTTAGGACGCGATATGGACATTATGAGTTTGTGGTGATGCCTTTTGGACTCACCAACGCCCCGACTGTGTTCATGGATCTCATGAACAGGGTATGCAGGCCGATGTTGGATCGGTCGGTGATCGTATTTATCGACGACATTCTGGTGTATTCGAGATCGAGAGAGCAGCATGAGGAGCATTTGAGGGAGGTCCTTGAGGTATTGAGGTCGGAGAAACTTTATGCAAAGTTCTCCAAATGTGACTTCTGGTTGCGGGAGGTCCAGTTTCTAGGACATGTGGTTAATCAGAAAGGGATATTGGTCGATCCGGCCAAGGTTGAGGCGGTGATGAGTTGGGAGGTGCCGAAGTCACCCTCTGAGATCAGAAGTTTCCTTGGGTTGGCAGGATATTATCGGAGATTTATCAAGGATTTCTCCAAGATCGCAGTGCCACTCACCAGATTGACCCAGAAGGGTGTTACGTTCTCATGGGGGCCCGAGCAGCAGACCTCCTTTGAGACACTTCGCCAAAGATTGTGCGAAGCCCCGGTATTAGCTCTTCCAGAAGGGATGGAAGATTTCGTGGTATATTGCGACGCATCGATTTCGGGATTGGGTGCAGTGTTAATGCAGAGGGGTCATGTGATAGCTTATGCGTCGAGGCAGCTGAAGCCTCATGAGGCGAGATATCCCACGCATGATTTAGAGTTGGGGGCAGTGGTGTTCGCTCTCAAGATTTGGCGTCACTACTTGTATGGGGTTCGATGTACGATATACACGGACCATAAGAGTTTGAAGTACTTGATGGATCAACCCAACCTAAATATGCGTCAGAGGAGGTGGTTGGATGTGGTCAAGGATTATGATTGTGAGATCCTGTATCACCCAGGCAAGGCTAATGTGGTAGCCGATGCATTGAGTCGCAGGGCGGAGAGCACTCAATTGCGAGACGTATGCTTGAGACTGACTGTGATGACTCCAGTATTGGACGCCATTCGTGGGGCCCAGGCGGAGGCCGTGCGACCAGAAATGCAGAAGAAAGAGCGGGTTGTGGGGTTAATCTCAGAGTTTGTCAAGGATAGTCGAGGCCTTATGACGTTTCAGGGTCGGATTTGGGTACCGTTCGTAGGCGGTACGCGTACTACCTTGATGGAAGAGGCTCATAGATCGAAATTTTCGATCCATCCTGGTGCTACAAAGATGTATTTGGATTTAAAGAAGGAATATTGGTGGCCCTGTATGAAGAGGGACGTGGCATGGTTCGTTGAGAGGTGCTTGACCTGCCGTAGGGTTAAGGCTGAGCACCAGAGACCGCATGGCAAGTTACAGCCATTGGAGATCCCCGAGTGGAAGTGGGAACAGCTTACTATGGATTTTATCACCAAATTGCCGAGGACTGCTAGGGGAGTTGACGCAATTTGGGTGATCGTGGATAGGTTGACAAAGAGTGCACACTTCCTTGCCATCAGTGAGAGTTCTTCGGCGGAGAAATTGGCGGAGATATACGTGAGAGAGGTGGTATCTCGGCACTGGGTGCCGATCTCGATTGTGTCAGACCGTGATGTGCGCTTTACTTCCAGATTCTGGAAGAAATTTCATGAGGAGCTGGGTACTAAATTGCATTTTAGTACCGCATACCACCCCCAGACAGACGGTCAGAGCGAGCGGACAATTCAGACACTGGAGGACATGCTCCGAGCGTGTGTGTTAGACTTCGGGGGTAGTTGGGATGCGTATTTACCCTTGGCAGAGTTTTCCTACAACAACAGCCATCATTCGAGCATTGGTATGCCGCCTTTCGAGCTGTTGTATGGTAGGAGGTGTCGGACTCCCATTTGCTGGGGAGAGGTGGGACAGAGAGTGATGGGCAGCACGGAGATCATACTCCAGACGACAGAGCAGATTCAACAAGTGAGACAAAGATTATTGACTGCCCAGAGCAGACAGAAGAGCTATGCAGACAGGCGCCGATCCGAGCTTGAATTTCAAGTCGGCGACTTCGTTCTCCTGAAGGTCTCCCCTTGGAAAGGAGTGATTCGGTTCAGGAAGAGAGGCAAGTTGGGGCCCCGGTATATTGGGCCATTTCGTGTGATTGCAAGGATAGGTCGGGTAGCCTATCGGTTGGAGTTGCCAGCGGAGTTGGGTCAGATCCATGACACTTTTCATGTGTCGCAGTTGAGAAAGTGCATAGCCGATGAGTCGGCAGTGGTTCCATTGGAGGATATTCAGGTGGATGCGAGCCTGAATTACGCGGAGAGACCAGTGGCTATCAGGGATCGGAAGATCAAGGTTCTGAGGAACAAGGAGGTACCTCTGGTGTTGGTTCAATGGCAACACCGTAAGGGATCAGAAATGACTTGGGAACCGGAGCGCGAAATGCGGGAGCAGCATCCGGAACTATTTGCAGAATGAGACTTCGAGGGCGAAGTCTAATCCAAGTGGGGGAGAATTGTAACAGCCCGGAATCCCAGGTATTATTAAAATTATGTTTTTGGGGTGATTTAAGAGGGGACTCGGCGAGTTGGAGCCTAGACTCGCCGAGTAGGATCGCAGACTTGGTCGCGGGTCCGCGACTGGACTCGACGAGTCCAGATATGGACTCGGCGAGTCGACGCTGTTCAGCAGAAACCCTAACCGTTCAGTTTGGATCGTATTTAACGCCTCTTAGGCCGTCATTTTCAGTCTTTTGATCAATTGAGAGAAACCCTAATCGCTGTGGACGCCTAGAGCAAGGGAGAAAGCTTTGGAACTTGGAAGAAGTGGTTAGGCAAGAAGAATAAGGATTTGGCTAAAGGAATATCAAGGAGGATTGAGTCCTGAGATTTGGGGGACACAGAGAGTGCGATTCCAGGTAATAACTCGGACCAAATCTGTTATTTTGATGTATTTATGAAATTAGGGTTTATAGAACCCATTTAGTGATTTGATGAAGAAATGCCTTGTTATCCCACGATTATAGTCATGTATTAGGACCTATAGAGGTCCAGAAGGTCCCATGCATGTGTACTTCGGGACGAGACCTATCTCAGGAAGCAGTTACTCGTCTGCATGGCATGGACTCGCCGAGTTGTTCTTCAGACTCGGCGAGTAGCTTGAAGATGTGCTGGGACTCGCCGAGTTGTTCATCAGACTCGGCGAGTGGAGTCGGGGTAGCCCCGCGATTCTTCCACGAGGACCTCGTCGAGTCGAGAGGTATACTCGACGAGTAGAAAGGGAATATTCAGGAATCTGTGAGGACGACTAGACTCGCCGAGTCGCCATGGTACTCGCCGAGTCCAGTCGAGTTGACCGTTGACCGTTGACCAGAGTTGACCTAAGTCTGACTTCTTAGGGATAGTCACACTTAGCTGATATGAGTGTTAATGAGTTATGTAATGTTATAGGAGGGTTGTAGCTCGTTGGTTTGTGCGCGAGTGATTTCAGGAGTTGCTAGCTTTCAGCACTTACGAGGTGAGTCTTCTCACTATACTGTACCCGGAAGGGTTTGACTGTGTGACCAGAAGGTCGGATATGATATGTGATATGTATGCTATATGTGGTATGTTATATGTTATATGTGCTATGTATTATGGGCCGGAAGGCGATATGATGTGTGATGGACCGGAAGGTCGGCGTGGGTAAGGCCGGAAGGTTTACCCAGCAGGGACGGAAGTCCCCTGAGACACATGGACCGGAGGATGTGTGATGGACCGGAAGGTCGGCGTGGGTAAGGCCGGAAGGTTTACCCAGCAGGGACGGAAGTCCCCTGAGACACATGAACCGGAAGGTCGGGCCTGGAAAGGCGTATGTGCGTAAGTTGTATATTGGGGAACTCACTAAGCATTTATGCTTACAGTTGTTATGTATGTATGTGTTTCAGATACTAGCGAGGACCGTGGGAAGGCGCCGGCATGATCGATACACACTGAAGAATGTTTCATGATCTTGGGAGTTTGAATAATTGTATTGACTGAATAATTAAACTGTTTATGCCTTGGTTTTTAATGGAAATATTTATGTTTTAAAAATGAAAAAAAAAATTGTTTGAAAATATGAGTTGTTACAATTGGTATCAGAGCCTTGGTTTGAGGGATTCGGGTACACCTGCGGGGGTAACTGAACTCAAACCGAGGATTTGAGGAAACTTTTCAAATAAAGGCATAAACTTTGGTAAATGGTTTGTGGTAAGCAAGAAAGAAGCAGTGTGTACGATCAGTCAGCGCCCGAACGGTAACGATCCCCAAAATACCTTACAATATTATATGATATGAATTGTTATGCATGCTAGAAGACTAGGTATTCATGATAGGACTAGAGTGGCCTGATTTGTGATGCCTTAGTCTAGGGAAGTTGCCTATATGTGATGCTTTGCTAGTATGCGGGTAAATAGAGCGTATCAGAAGTAGAGTACTCACTATCTGGAGTTTGGGGAGGAGGACTTGGGATGAACATTGATGCGGTGTGGTCGGTAGTATTGGGCCCGTACTACCGAGGACACCGGGTCAGTGGGAGGCCCAAGTAAGAATCCCTGGATATCTAGGACTGAGTAGGGTTGCGTGTCGAGTACGATTATACTCGGTGGAATCTCTGATAGTTTTGTGTTGTATTTCAGAGATATCATGGTTAGACCGCGGCACGGGGCAAGTTCGAGCGGTATGAGTGACGAGGATATTCGTCAGATGATCCACGAGGAGGTGGCGGCGGCGATCCGGGCTGAGATCCCGGAGATGTTTGGGTCTATCAAGACCACTCTGATGGAGACATTCGACGAGCGGTACGCCGCATTGACTGAGGCTGCAACCGCTGCAGCTACCGCAGCTGTGGCCGCTGCTAGGCCACAGGGGGGTGATTCATTGTTGTTCCGAGAGTTCAGCAACACGAAGCCACCAGAGTTCGATGGGACGCAGGATCCGATTGCTGCGATGAGGTGGATCGCAGATATAGAGGGGTGCTTCTATACTTGTTCATGCCCGGAGCACCTGAGGGTACGGTTCGCTTTGAACCAGCTCCGTCTGGGAGCGAAGGACTGGTGGAAGTTCGTGACAGCGAATTTCACGTTGGCAGAGACTACAGCGGTGACATGGGAGGGGTTTACTGCCATGTTCAGGGATGAGTACGTTCCCCCGGTGGAGAGGGAACGATTGGTGCAGGAGTTCTTAACCCTCAAGCAGGGTACCGATTCTGTTGCGGTGATTACACGGAAGTTTCATGAGAGGGCGATGTTTTGCCCTGAGCTGGTGTCCTCAGAGCAGGCTCGGATGAGCCGATACTTGGGTGTCTTGAGGAGGGATATTCGGGAGTTTGTGTCAAACTCCACTTACCATACTTTTGCTGAGCTTCAGGCGAATGCCAGGAAGCGCGAGATCGAGTTGGAGACTCAGGCTAGGGAGGAGGCCGAGTCTCAGCGGGTGGATCGGCGACCGGCTCAATTCCAGCCGGCAGCCAAGCGGACCAAGTCCGCTGATTCGAGGACAGGAGGTTCGAAGGGTCGCACTTGCGGGAAGTGCGGCAAGAGTCATGATGGAGCATGTCGATCTGGTGCTTGCTACAAGTGTGGCAAGGAGGGGCACATTGCTAGGGAGTGCCCCAAGGGATTTTCGGTTTGCTTTCATTGCAACCAGACTGGCCATAGGAAGGCCGAGTGCCCTCAGCTTCTTCAGGGATCTGCACCTGCTGCCGGAGTTACTGCGACTCGACCGGTGAAGGCCGAGGCCCCGAGGGCTCGGGGAAGAGCCTTTCAGCTGACAGCGGAAGAGGTCCGCGCTGCGCCCGATGTTGTGGCAGGTATGTTGTAATTCATGTAATTATTTTAATGTCGATATGTTATGCTTATGTTGTTATGCGCGTAGGTACTTTCCTTGTGAACTCTGTGCCTGCCTTAGTGTTATTTGACTCGGGTGCGAGTAGGTCCTTTGTGTCCTTGGACTTTAGTCAGCATATTGGCGTTAGTCGTGAGTCGTTGAGTCGACCTTTGAGAGTCTCTATAGCTGACGAGAAGGTGATTTGTGCTACGGAGGTTCTTCGGGGATGTGTACTAGAGATTTTCGGGGTTGGATTCCCGATTGATCTGATTCCTATCGCGATGGGGGATGTCTGTGTCATCGTGGGCATGGACTGGCTGAGCCGGTTCGGCGCTGTCATCGATTGTGAGCGTCAGTTGGTGACTATACGAGACCCTAGAGGGGGACTATAGCATGGTAAGATTCTACTTACCAGGCGACCCCTACTTTCCCAACCAGGGAAATGGTGGACGGTTAGGAGAAGAACCCAAAGAGGATCTCGAAGAGGTGTTCGAGGAAGAACCCGAAGAAGACCTCAATGAAGAACCCGAGGAAGACGAGGAAGAGGGATTTGAATAGGAAGAAATCGAAGTAATGATGGGTGAAGATGAAGACGAGGCAGAATCAGAAGAGGAACTAGAGGTGATCAACCCTCCGTACATAGCCAGGGTTCCCGCGAACCGTTTCGAATACAACAGACCTGTTCCCCGTTGGGCAACCGTGATCGAGGGTTGGAGTCGAAAGCAACGACAATGATTACCATTTGGAGACCAACGAGGTTGCTATGACCTCAACCACGAGGGACCGACTGACGGAGCCCTCTCGGCGAAGACCCGGCAAATCGCGAACATCGGGGATCAAAACAGGGAGACTGCAAATCGAGTTCGGAAACTGCTCGCTACTACAGACACTACCATCCCACGTACCCGAGACTTGGAAAGAGACTGCTATTCCAGAGACCAACTTCTTAAGAACTTTATCGTCGCTCGGGCAGAAGCAAAAGAGTAACAGGGTAGACGCACGTCACTCGAAGAGAGAATGGTTGTAGCCAAGCGTCGATTGGTAGAGCTGCAAGGTGCATCGACTTTGTCTCAGGCATCGCAAGGGACGGATTGTCGTGAGTAGAGTTCATACTGCTCACAAGACCTTGTAGATTAGGTTCATGAGTATGCGTTGGTGCTACTCTATTATATGTGTAAGCTCAACCCTGTGATTTAAGTGGTTATACTAATCGGGGGATTTATTTGCTGTCAAAACTTTTCCTTACAATGATCTGGTGTAGACCTGCATCGAGTTCAAAATTTTCTCTGAAACCAAAATTACTATAATCATATTAACAAAATGGGCTTACGGCAGACCCATTAGACTCGAAGGTCTATTAAGTCTTACTCATGCAACTAAGCATACATCAAGTGGTCGTAAGAAGGACCTAGCTTGCATCAAATTAAAGGTTTCACTTCGATACAGAACTACTAAATACATGGGTTTATTATATATAGACTTTCATTAGGAATTGCTTTCAAAACACCATAAAAATCGAAATACAATACACTTAGAACTAAGATAAACTTAGTTAGATAACTCACGATGCATAGCCCTTTCTAACGACTCATTATTGTCTCACCTTTAAACATTTTGGTTGAAAGGTGCCTTCTTCGTAGACCTATAGTGTGTGATCATACCAAAACTAATGCACCGGATCCCATCAGAACTCCTCAGCTAAGAGTGTTTGGGCAAAGATATTAACTAGGATGGATAAATTTAACATTCGTACAAAACCTACTTCTACCCATTTCCGTAACTCCATCTTAGGAGTGTTTAGCAGAAACACTAAGAATAGTACAACAATGTGCGAAATTTATATATGTGAATATAAATTGTAAGAATGCACTTGAGGTAATCATCCCCACTCACGAAGTCGTTTTTTATTATGAAACAGAATTATGTCTTCACCAATAGGTAACCAACCAACTAGCAAGGCACCAAACTTGTAGATAGACTCTGCTACTTTTCAAGCTGCAGTCATGGCAGCCATGACAGTCGTCATGGCGCAGCTCAATGCTAACCACGCCAGCGGGCGCGGAGATGGTGCCGAAAATACTAACTGCAATAACAATCAAGAACACCAGCGGTCGTCTACCAACGAAAATACCTCAGACCACAAACCTAAGAGCAAGAAACGGAAGTTTTGGGATAGAAAGAAGTGCAACTCATCTCAAAAATTCGCTAAGAGACAGCAATCTGTGGCTGCCCCTACAATTACGACAGCAATCACAACACATGGCTCGACATCAGCCACAACATCTGTCACTCAAGCACCAGACAGGCAATATATGGGAACACTTCCAAAGTGTAACAAGTGTAACTACCATTACACAGGAGCTTGCCGGATTCTACATTGTATCAACTACAACAGGAAAGGACATACCGTCCACTTTTGCAGGACCCCGACCCAACACATCGCTTCAACCACCAATACTGGTGTAAGTCCAGTATGTTACCTATGTGGTGAAACGATACACTTCAAGAGAGACTGCCCAACCGAGAAGAATGACGGAGGAGCAGGAGGAGTGTGACAACTGAACCAGCAGAAGCAACAAGGAACCTTATTAGGACTTTTGGAACATTTCAAAACAAGAATATTTAAGTACCATATGTATGTTATGTACGTGGTATGGTGCTAAGATTATCGTCTTTTAAAAGTAGTTAAAATACTCTCTCGTTCAATTAAATCAAAACACTTATGTGCATCGAGCGATCATCAAGAGACCTGTTAGGGATCAAAATATCAAGTATCATCGCTAACTATCAGAACACATATACTATCAGTACTAGCTACTGCAACGCAAATCATCTTCTGTAATAATAAAACCGACCAACACTGAACGTACTAACAAGAAGCACATGATGCTCTACCTCCCTAACAAACATTTCGTTCGGATACAACTTAACACATGTTTTACTAGGAAGGTTCGATGACATCGTTTGATTTGGATTGGTTTAGTCCTCACCTTCCCCATTTGGATATGCTATGGAAAGACCCTTCACCTAACCTCCTGAATATTGAAACCCTTGTCTCTCATAAACACAAATCCGGCATGGACCTCCGGGTCATCTCTCGTTACGAAACCTCGAAGTACTCAAGAGAGGTGTGTCACGCCATTCGGCTATTTTGTCAACTCAATTACATTTGACCTATACGCACAAATTAATGATAGATGTGATGGGTTTTAGCCATAAGAACATCCTATGTGCTCATACAAACCCTAATGCTTCGATCTAGGTTTCTCTATTGTATATGCAATTCATCCAAGACTATAAACCCTAATTCTAGCATATGATAATCAATATTAACATAATAATGGGTTTAATATATTGCCTTGATTGTTATGTAGCAATAACAATCCCAAATCCTCCTTGTAATGACTTTAGAAAGCTTAGAGTCACAAATGTCACTCCTCTAATGGCTCACAAACACCAAGAGCAAGAGGATGAAGAGGAGAAGAGAAGGAGGCTGCCCAAAACATGTGGAAACCCTAAAGAACAAGTTCACCACGTTTTTGGGGCATAAGGGTTCCTTAAATAGTGAGGCTGTTAGGGCTATCTAACAAGGAAACCCTAATTTGGATGCTTAGGCCCTAAGCAACCCATGAACCCCTTTCTTAAAGGCCTTTGGATGATTTCTAATGGGTTTCCCCATAGAATTCGTCCACCCCTTTAATATGGAGTCCATTAGCCCAATATTCAACTATCACACAATTGACAGTTCTATTCCCTTAAGTTTAATTAATGTCTTTTAGCCACATACTTAATTCTTATTAATTCTTGACTAATATTAATTAAACAATATGATTTCTCCTTTAATATATTATTCTCATAATATATTAATAAATCATATTTAATCCTCTCTCTCCATAATTCATCCTATAAAGTTGCTTTGGTGAAGGCAACCCAAAAGGACCATGCACCATCGGGTCAAGTACATACCAAAATAGTTATGGACTTAGACACTAATCCAACAGTCTCCCACTTGGATAAGTCTAATAACTATTCCGCATATGACTTCAGATCCTGATCTGCAATCGTAGCTTTCCAAAGCCGCTGTCAACTCTGATCTTATCAGATACGCGTGTCCTTTAGATAAGGGATCATATATTCCTCCATTCTAGATATCGTATAAACTAAGACATGGATCTAAATCATTCTATCTCTCTATGTGTTGTTTCCCGAATTAAGATTTATGACGACTGACAACAGACTACAATTGAACACATCAATTTAGTCCCGACTTGGCCAAGCGCTTAGGTGCCATCACTAAATCATCGAGGGGCCCACAGATATCGCTTGTATCCTACTTTGGATAAAAGGAACGGATAAAATTTGACTCAATGCTCGCTTGCACTCACTCACCGAATCACACACAACAATATGTTTTATAACACCAAGTTACTGGTGCGTTTACATATTATCAATGTGCAATCGACTCGCAAGATACAACTCACACATCTCGGTTTCAAGAATATAAGATGTTATCGTCTCACCAATCACTCGTGATACTAATCCATGAAGTGATCCAAGTGAGCGTGGGTTTAATCCAATGCTCAAATCATATTCATAAGCACTCATGAACGTTGCAGCAAACAATTGCTTATGTCTAATACAAGACAATCCACACACCAATTCACGACAGTCTTTATTCATATCTACTTCCAACATATGAACGATTGTGGCCTGTTCGAATAATTTGACTGTTCTGAACCAATTAAATTATTCAGGAAGTCAAAACATGCAAAGTGAAACACAAGAATAATACTAATCCCATATAGCCTCAAACCTTTGAGTATAAATAAAACACCTTTTATTTATCACCATATCGATTACTCATTATTTGTTGTTTCAGGTAATTAACTTCTTACTTGAATTATTACCACACTTGTCCCATGCTCTTAGCATGCACACAATGTTTACCTATGGTTCTTACTTTGTGAAATAGATCAAATGAACACATTTCCAATCATCCTCATTTCACAACTCCCAATCCTTTCCACAAGTGAAAGAATATCAAATTCTTGCCGTTTATAGAATATGTTAGATTCTAACATTTTACGCAATGATCCTTTTGTAATGTCACTGCACTAAGGTCACAATGACTATTGCCAATGAAATTACAAAGTCCTCTATCGGAGATTGTTACAGGACAATTCCATAGATGTGATGTCTCTCACTCAAGGTACATTCCTTTGAACATCCTTTTGCATAAAAGTTTCTAATCTAAACATAGATTCTCAATATCCAACTCCCAATATGGAAACCTTTCCATACTTACCATATGACAACTCATTCTTAATAGAATCTTATCTATTCATAATTATGTCGATATGCTCCATCCAACATCATACTTCCAATTACTCACAAGCGACCAATCCTTAGCAAGCTTTGGATCGTCCTTTGATAGTTGTTTAATTATCTTAGTCAAAACCGATTCTAGTCCTTTTTCCCTCTAAATGCGCTAAACATCTGGAAAATTTTAGAATGGTCAAATATTATAGCATTTGCAATCTATCCTATACGTGAAGCGTATGGGACATGATGCATATTGTCTTACATAAAGGTTTGATACTTTATCAATCTTCTGCCATAATATTTTATGTGTTACGTTCTTGTGATTCGAATTATGAAGAGGAATGCCATAATCATAATCGAAATTTTAAGAACTCACTATGTATCTTTGACTAAGTTTATTAACATTCCATAACCTAAGCCTTTAGTTTTGAAATGAAGTATAATATTCTCTCCCTTAATTATAGCAAAACAACTATTCAATCCTTACGACTTTGTAAAGTATAACTCTTGTTTTCTATAATTAATATTTCTAACTTGAAATACTTGCCTTAATAATCATACAAGCATAACATTTATGCTCCCACTATCACGATGATTATTATAAACATAACACTTATGCTCCCACTAGCTTTGACATGTATTCAGAAACAGCTTAACTTTCAGAAAAACAATGCTTATTGAATTTCTTTATGTTCATATTTCTAATACTCAATGATTTGATAATCTTTTATCAAGGCTTTATAAACTTATACACCTTTGCCTTAGATAGTTCATGTGTGTGTCTTAAACAATTAAGACTAATTGCCAAATCTCACAATTCGAATCACGGAAAGGGATACCGTAACCATAATCAAATTTGAGAATACAATTTCACAATCACTATCTTCTTAAAATCTTTCTTATTGAAAGCATTTTCTCACAGTCATTTTAATGAAGGAGGAAATCTTATGACACTTCGATTTTAATGGTGTATATGTTCCTATCCATGTAAATTTGTTAAAACCAAAGTTTATGACAAATTCAAACTCATATGGACCGAGCTTTCTTAATCTTGATCTCTTGCCTTATGGTAACACGGCTGCCCACCATGTCTTCCAAGTAGTTAAGCAGCTCACCCTTTCCAATCAATGTACTTTTCACTAATTAAGGTCCTTGCCTTTTATGCACTCAAATGAGAACTCATAGGGCTCACATGCATAATTAACTCAACTGGAACGGCACAGAAACAAGATAATGTCAAAACCTCAACTTGTGTGCTAGTGATGATCGATAAGGTTTATTCTTGGTTAGTTCTTGAAACTTTTCAAGACCATTAAGACTCCCACTGACTCCTTGACATATAAGATTCTCTTGTCAATAAACATTTCTTGACAAACAAATATTCAAGAGTTAGTGTAGCTTTTATCAAGACAAAACACTTCATAAAATTGGTCCTAGTTGGTCTTTGTCTTATCCAAGACATCACAACTTACCAATTTCAAATAAGAAAACCTTTTCCAAGTTCTACATTTGATGAATGTTATAAACCTTTTTAAGACTTGTCACTCAATGTCACAATCTTAACTCTAAGACTTGTTTTGGAACGAAGTATGATTGACTTCTTGATTTAACCATTTCTTCAATTCCCGATTCCTCTTTCTTAGACATACAATTGCACAAAGATTCATTTAGAGGATCAATTGAGATATGGTTCTTAATCATTAAGACCTATCATAAAGCATAAAAGGTACTCTCCCTTCTTCTTAGAATACAGAAACTTTTATCTTTCTGCCTACTTGATTCTTCTTATTCGTTCTGCTATTGATTTAAACTTTTTTCAATCAATTCAGAATTACACTTAATCTTGTAAGTATAATCATATTTACTAAACCTCTAGTAAACCATGACGAATGTCTTGTTACTCTTGTGGTGGACTTGATCGACACACAACTTTGTGTACTCGATCTCCTAGTCCTTCACTTGACACTTGTCAACGAATTAGTCTAATTTACAAATATGAAATTTGTCATTCATCATGCAACCAAGTTGCGTGATTCCAAATTTCTGTCCAATTGAAACTTGGGCGATGAGAAACTCTCCCTATTTGGCAAATTCTCGACTTTTTCACAATCATAATAAGAATCACATCCATTCGTTGTAGAAATATGCAAACATCAATTTTTCATAACGATTTTATTGCAAGGAAAAAAATAAATAAATAAATGAGTCAAACCAAAATTTATTTTTATTCATAACAGTAGCGGAAAACATTTGTCCTTATAATGCAAAATCAACTGAAAAGCTATGTAATCAAATATTCCAACAATTCTATCATAACTTTCTAAGCTCAAAATCTAATCTTCGAATTCATGCGATCGAGATCCATTTCTTCGTGATTAGACTCATCTTGCTCTTTCATCAAGCTTCCTCTCTTTTCACTGATCCTGCAAAACATTCAAATGCAATCTTATCACATTATGTATTAAGAATCAATGAATAGGAACTTAATGGAGCTAGATAGTGGATTTTACCTGAAGCACAACCATACTCTTTGACTCTGCCATCTTCTAGACTCTTCAGGCTCTTAGGGCAGACTTGTATCCAACACCCTTTTCTCTTGGCAGCAAACGCAGGTTGGTTCTCCTAGAACGCCCTCGGAAGCATGGTTGGTTGATTTTTCCAACAAATATGCTCCATTGCTTTGCCAAATCATTTCTGATTCAGCAGCAATGAGCATGTAAGGTAGGTCAATGAGGTTTGCGTCATGATCCATCATATAATACTTTCTTTTGAACTCATTATATGATTCAAGGAGTGACTGTAGAACCCAGCCTATAGCCAACTCATCAGGGAATGACGCACCCAACATTATCAACCTATCGATGTGTGATTTCATTCCTAGAACGTGGGCACACACGGGTTTACCATCTTCATGTTTCATTTCCAATAGGGCTTTAGTGACATTTGTAACGACCAAAAATTTCAACCAATTTAAAATTTTCGAAAACAACTCGATTCCATTAAAGTTATTACAAAAAGGTTTTCATTACAGTTTATTTTAAGAATTCCCAGAATCTCATCACAACATAAACACGAGGAGCTGTACGATCACGCCTTCGCCTTGCCACGGTCTCCTGAAGAACCTGAAAAATATAGAACCACAACTGTAAGCCCGAAAGCTTAGTGAGATATCCCCAAAATACCAACTACATATACCATACACGCATAACATGCCATAACATATCCGATCACAGAACAACCATGCACTTTGGGTCTACTGTGTGACTGGTCCGCCGCACCGGCCAACAGTCCACTTGGTCCACCCTCTGAGTCTAGCCATAAACATCGAGTCTGCAGTGGGATTGGTTCGCCCGCACCGGTCCTTCAATCCACCTGGTCCACTCTCTGAATCTAACCACATACATCGAGTCTGCAGTGTGATTGGTTCGCCCTCACCGGGCCTTCAATCCACCTGGTCCACTCTCTGAGTCTACAGTATGACTGGTCCACTCTCCGAGCCTCGGCACGTCTGGTCCGCCCTCTTGGGGCCTACAGCCTATCCGGACCGCTCGCTGGGCCTTCAGGACAACCGGTCCGCCCTAGGTATCTTGGCCTACAACACAAAGCAGGACCCGTCTCAACCCAACTCCAGTCCAAACAACCATGTGCACATAATCATATAATCACATAACAATTCACAGTCAACAAACCAATCAAACAGATCACATGGCATATCATCATCCTAACCAGGATATCGACCTAACAGGTCACTAACATAGCATCACCCTACATCTCAGAATACCAATCTCAATCAGGCCTCTAATACATACCATCCTAGCTACCAGGATGCAACATATCAAGCAATCACATCAAATACTCGGATCTCAATCCGATAAAGGGTCGGCCTTGGTGCCTTAGACCCTGTTGATATAGTGAGGATAACTCACCTCGAAATTGACGGCTGAAAGGATAAGATCCCGCTGCTCCAAACCCCGACATGAACTCCTCCACTGAACAACACCAAAGCACTGAACTCAGTAAATACTCATGATTACCAAAATACCCCTGAAAGACAACTGGTCAACCCTTGGAAAAAGTCAAAGTCAACCCCTGACTGACTCTACTCGCCGAGTCAACCCGGTGACTCGCCGAGTCCCCAAGCTCAGAACTTCCCCAATCAGCGACTCAACTCGCCGAGTCACCCCGAGACTCGCCGAGTTCAACAACTCTGAGTCCACTCACATACAACTCACCGAGTCATCCCCTTGACTCACTGATGCACGGTTTAACCAGAAAGGATTGGGACTCTTCGACAAGACTCGCCGAGTCCAAGAACAGACTCGTCGAGCCTAAGGCTATCTTCAACCTACTCGCCGAGTTGTTCTTCCAACTCGTCGAGTTCCAGGCCATCTACATCCAACTCGCCGAGTTGTTCTTCCAACTCGTCGAGTTCCAGCTCATCTTCAAGCAACTCGTCGAGTCCACCCATGTGACTCACCGAGTACCATCGGTCTGAATCCATACATAAGCAATCCAGGCCATGCAATTGATCCAAAACATAGCTCTAGCCTCCTAAAACCCATCCATCACGTAAAGTGGCAAACTTTACGTGAATCCAAAGAGATCTAGGCCTTTTACACCCTAGGGCTAGGGTTTGGGACATAATGGCTCCATCAATCACTCACAAACAGAGACTTTCATGCATTCCAACCCTTCTCCATTCCAGATCTGAGGTAGCAACCTCAGATCTAACCTCTAAACTCCAAAACACCAAAAGCTATGATCTCTAACACCCCCAAAATGAAGAATCTAGACAATAGCAGCTCAAACAATGAAATGATACCTCAAAAGGAAGCTCCCAGGAAAGATCAACCCGAATCCTTGCAAAGCCCTTTGATCCAAGCCTCTTCTTCTTCAAGATCTCTTCAACAACCACCTCTCCAAGCTCCAATTCACTCAACAATGGGGTTTCTCCACGAAATTAGGGTTTCTGGAACTCAAGGGATGATAAGGAGGCTGGGGAGGAAACATAATGCTCTTTATATAGGGCTCAGCTTCCGGATTTAGGGTTTTCTCCATTCAGCGCGTACTCGCCGAGTCCATCTTACTAACTCGCCGAGTCGGCCACTTAACACGCGACCAAGTCGCGACTCTACTCGCCGAGTCTACCCATGGACTCGCCGAGTTCCCCTTCCAATTTTACTCTTTTAGCCCTTCAACTATACTCTTGCTATTCCGGGATGTTACAATTCTCCCTCACTTACATTAGGCTTCGTCCTCGAAGCCTGCGGCAACTCAATTCCAGAAATACCCCCGCCACGCACCACCTGGCATTAACCCAACCAGGTTCCTCAAAACACAACCATAGAAACCAGAAGCTCACTTTCTCCTTTCTTACGGTGTCTTAACCACCGACTCAAGTCGGCCACCGACTTTACCCTCTGATAACACCACTTAACTACTGAGTACTACTCACGATGCAACACTACTCCAAATCACAACCATCACTCGACCCATATGAGCTAGAAGATAACCATGAACCACCGGATTACCGATCCAAAGCCCACTCTAATCATTCCGCTGACAGAAAGACACATTCTTCAGAGCAACTCCCATGAGTTCTCCTCTTGCAATCACATACATATGTTGAACTAGCTCTAGCACCCTCAGGTTGGGAAAACCCGATACACTGATGATATCTTCAAACATCCCCCAGGATGAACCACTAATACATACACAATTCCCTGATCAGAATCACACTGAGAGCCCAAGACTCCCTCCCTGCATACCTTTCGAGCCTCTTGGCTCTACACCTGCGGAATTCCCTCCGCGACCTCAGCAGACATCCCAAACCGGATGTGCTTCCATTCCACTGCCGCAAACACGCTGCTCAATAACCATACTCGGATTACTCTAATCATAACTCTACCCTGCCGCTTTCACTTCCATGAACTTGCAGTCCCTCTCGGAGTTACACACCTCTCTCTTTTCCTTTACCAAGGAATCCACTTGGCTGCATTGTCACTCCGACAAGTGCCACGGTGCTCGCCCAACGCTACACCACCCTTTTATAGCGTATCTGCTATCCATCCAACACACATACTCTAACTCTAATCGCAGGGACTCTCAAGCCCGTGCACTATCTCAACTAATCAAGATTACTACCCGGGGCTAGACCTTCTAATGCAATCACACTGCAACATACACAATCCATATCCTCGAACTGATCCAACAATACCTGCAGAGTCTTCAGCATGACTGGACCGCCTCACTGGGCCTTCAGCCAATCTGGACCACTCTCAGAACCTTCAGCCAATCTGGACCGCTCTCAGTGCCTTCAGTTTGGCTGGACCATTCTCCGAGCCTTCGGCCTGACTGGTACACCTACCGGCCTTCAGTCTATCCAGGCCGCTCAACTAGGATTCATCATTCTGAGCTATCTCTCCGGGAAATCCTCCCGTGCATACCGTTCTAGCCCTCTTGGGGTTCCAAACTCTATCTCCATCATACATACTCGATCCCGGCCCGATCCCCAGGCCTTCCATAATCAATTGCCCTAGGTCTGTATCCCGCCTCGCATGCCCGACACTTGCTCTTACCAGCCTACACTCTGGGCTGATAGAACACTGCTGAATCCCAATTAGCTAAGCAACCTCACATGCTCATCGATCTTCCGGAGAATTTTCCAATTCTCCCCCACTTAGGGTACTGACTAACAACCACCGGTCGCCATCACCGACCTCCCAGAACAACTCTGCATAAAACCAACACTTACACGCGGATTGATTCACACAAGCATAAACAACCTTAACAAGATCCCACATCATCACTGATTAACCCGCTCGAAAGAAACTCAATTTGCATCTAACCACTCCTCAGAAGCAGATGCTACCAGGCATTCCGACCAGCGCCTGATTCCACTAATAACCCTCATAAATAATAACCAACGAAATTCCCAATACAATAACCCATAACCAAACCACAATCCTCAAAAACGACGATTACAACATCGAAAACCACACAAAGATACCGGCACATAAACAATACACCACAATAATCGCAAGATAACAAGACATCAAGAAAGAAACATACCCGCAGCTGCATCCGGCATTGCTCTGACCTCCTCTGCTGAAAGCTGAAAAGCACGACCCTAAGCCCTTGGGGGCTATGCTCCACCCTGACCTCCACCCGTAATCCTCAAAGTGGCCGGTGCTGGAGCCTGCACTGGTCCTGCAGCAAGCTGTGGACAGTTGACCCTCAAATGTCCAACTTGATGACAATGATAACAAATCCTCAAATCCCGAACCGGCGCTGACTGACGATAATCCCTCGCATAGTGACCCTCCTTTCCACACTTGCGGCATGCACCACCGGACCTAAAAACTCCGGTGTGACCCCTCCCACACTTCCCACACGTGTGGCTGCTCAGATCTCCCACTCTAGCATCAACGGTCTTGGACCGTTTCGGCGCCGGCTGCGACTGCACCGGAGCCTGCCTCAGCTCACGCAACTGCAACTCAATCTCTAACTCGCGCCACTTGGCGGCCTCCTACAACTCCAACAGGGTCTCGCACCTCTGCGTAGACACAAACTGTCTGATGTCCCTCTTGAGCATGCTTAGATATCGAGACATCTGAGCCTGCTCCGAAGCGAACTCTGGGCAGAACATCGCCCTCTCAGTGAACATCCTAGTGATCTCAGTCACCGACTCCGAATCCTGCTTCAACTCAAGGAACTCCTGAGCCAATCTCTCCCTCTCCACTTGCGGAACATAACGAGTGCTGGACATCTCTTTGAACTGATCCCATGAAACCGCAGCCCTCTACGTTTCTGAATATGACCCCGTGGTCAATCTCCACCAATCCTTCGCCCCGAGCCTCAACAGGTTCAGAGCACACCTCACCCTTTGATCAGCAGGGCATGAACACATGAAGAAACACCCCTCCACGTCTAATAACCATCTCATAGCGACAATCGGGTCCTGAACTCCATCAAAGGGTTTTCTCCATTCAGCGCCTACTCGCCGAGTCCATCTTACTGACTCGCCGAGTCGGCCACTTAACACGCGACCAAGTCGCGACTCTACTCGACGAGTCTACCCATGGACTCGCCGAGTTCCCCTTCCAATTTTACTTTTTAATCCCTTCAACTATACTCTTGCTATTCCGGGATGTTACAACATTAAACCTTTCAATTCTTCGATCTTGTGGGTTAGGGAGAACTACGGGAGGAGGAGGAGGAAGTGAAGCATGATTTCTTGTTCCTCGATCGAATTGTGGAATATCATCTTCATGTGAAAAGCTTGTTCCACGGGATTTGGGAAGACCATAGTTGTCGTACTTTGACATCTACAAAACGGGAGAAACGAATTCAAGTTAGTTGAATGATTGAGTCCTTAATAAATCACCCAAATGAGATATCAAGGCTAGGACCCAACACAATATTCCACAACTCGGGAGAGGGATGTCGTAACGCTAACTACAAAACATTTGAAGGTAAGTGAATGGCGATTCACTAATTCTCCACCATTAAAAACGAAAAACAGATTAAGTTTTAAATGTATTGAAAACTCCTAGATCCTATGAGATTCATTGAACATTTCAATGGCATGTTTAAATCTCGATATGCCCATCTAGTTTGTGACTGGGATGCCGAGGATCACAAAACGGGTGTGAATAACCATGCAAACTTACATGGTGCCCTCACATGTTACGGTCACCTATTCAATATGCCGGTAAACCACACACGCTCCATCGAACTATGACAAACATTGAGTCACCCTTTGCTACCTTTGCTTAGAACCATTTAGTGTGCCGGTTAACAACACACGCTCCACTAACGTCTTCGCAAGGGTACAAAGTGTAATTTCATGGAATTGCATCAATTCACTTTTGTCTAAAGTAACTAAGATTGGGAATTTGTAAAAGCATTTAGTTACTTTTGTATTTCATTATACTTATAATGGAAGGTTTCTGTCCTATCCTACCCGTTCGGCTAACGACTCTCCACTAGTCAAGAGTGCGGTGGGTAAGAGTGGATAACCATTCAATCGCCATTTTATAGGCAATTTCCTTAAACACCCCTTATAGACCAGCTTCGTGAATGAGGCCTACTAACGGTAAGACTGACTTTTACTCATATATATATATATATATATATATATATATATATATAATGTTAGACTTTTAATGTTATATATAGTATAGGGTGTATTTTACACTTTTAAAATACTAGGTGGTCAAATTTAATAATTATACTTTTAATTTAATTAAATTGTAAACCAAAACTTTATGGATTTATTAAATCTCTTTTAATTATACACTTTAATTAATTAATAAAACCATAAGGGTGTGATTTGAACTTTTCAAAACTATACTAGGGTTTTAGAATTTAACATTTCCAAATTAAACTTTTAATCAACTTTTAAATTCCAAAACTTGAGGGCAAGTTTTGAAACATTTCAAAACATTAGGGTTTAACTTATTTAAATTTCAAAACCAAAACTTTCAAGTTCTAATTTAAACTATAAAACCTAAAGGGATTAATTTGAAACTTTTCCAAACTTTGTCAAGAATATTCTAGATCACATAATTCAAATAAGGCAATTAACTATTAATTGGTGGTTATCTAATTAGATCTAGTTCAAATTCTTGCAAGATAATGATCAAATAATTTCCATAATTTAACATTTATCAAATAAGGTAACAATTATCAAATTAGATGACCAAAATCTTTTATTTTGACAAGGATAATCATAAGGAATCAATAAAATTCGAATTTTATTAATTTTAAACAATTATGGCAATTATCCTAAGTCCAAATAGGTAAAAAATCCCGAAACTTCCTCCTTCTGACGCTCGAACTCGCCGAGTAGGGGCCTACTCGCCGAGTCCACAATGGGACTCGCCGAGTTCATCAGGCAGGAGGCAAAAAATCGATTTTGCAACTTGAACAAACATACAAGGCATCAATACAATAGAAACCAATCAAGGCTCTGATACCACTGATGGGTCTTAGCCATAAGAACATCCTATGTGCTCATATAAACCCTAATGCTTGGATCTAGGTTTCTCTATCGTATATGCAATTCATCCAAGACTATAAACCCTAATTCTAGCATATGATAATCAATATTAACATAATAATGGGTTTAAGATATTACCTTGATTGTTATATAGCAATAACAATCCTAAATCCTCCTTGTAATGACTTTAGAAAGCTTAGAGTCACAAATGTCACTCCTTTAATGGCTCACAAACACCAAGAGCAAGAGGATGAAGAGGAGAAGAGAAGGAGGCTGCCCAAAACGTGTGGAAACCCTAAAGAACAAGTTCACCACGTTTTTGGGGCATAAGGGTTCCTTAAATAGTGAGGCTATTAGGGTTATCTAACAAGGAAACCCTAATTTGGATGCTTAGGCCCTAAGCAACCCATGAACCCCTTTCTTAAAGGCCTTTGGACGATTTCTAATGGGTTTCCCCATAGAATTCGTCCACCCCTTTGATATGGAGTCCATTAGCCCAATATTCAACTATCACACAATTGACAGTTCTAGTCCCTTAAGTTTAATTAATGTCTTTTAGCCACAAACTTAATTCTTATTAATTCTTGACTAATATTAATTAAACAATATGATTTCTCCTTTAATATATTATTCTCATAATATATTAATAAATCATATTTAATCCTCTCTCTCCATAATTCATCCTATAAAGTTGCTTTGGTGAAGGCAACCCAAAAGGACCATGCACCATCGGGTCAAGTACATACCAAAATAGTTATGGACTTAGACACTAATCCAATAAGATGGACCATGTATGAGTCCTATCATGAACTTCGGGACAAGGCTACCCAAGAGAGCAAGTGGATGTTCTACCATTCGAATTAATCAAGTCGCGTAAATTGAACCCATATGATCCTTACCGATCTAATTGACAAACAAGAAACACTACAGCAAGCCCTATACAGCGATCTGAGCAGAAGTTACTTCTTTTGACTTAAGATAGCTAAAGACGTACAGAGTCGGCTAGGTCACGCATGACCTCGAACTAGGAACAATAGTATTCGCCATAGATACCTTGAGGCACTATCTGCACAACACGAAATGTACGATCTTCACCGATCACAAAACCTAGAAGGCAAGAGCGGCAGGGCATGTTATCCCATGAACCGGATCTGGACACCGAAGTTGATGAAATCAGAAATGACGTCATGAACGAAGCACATGAAAACTTGCTACTCCATACATCCAGGCTCAGACAAGAGGTATCTAGACCTCAAAAAGTAACATCGGTGGCTGAATAGGAAAGCTGACATCGCTACATATGTGGGCAAGTATCGGTGTAACATCCCAAAAATACAGTCTAACAATTTCGTTTTAAATCAGTAATAAAACCATATTAATCGACGTCGTATAAGAATCATAAACAATATATCTCAAAATATCATAAAAACTGTCAAATATATCAGAGTATAAACATCCCAGGCTGAACAAATGGTGTGTGCACTGCAATCTTCCCGAGCTCATCTTTTGAAAACTAAGTACCTGAAACCAAAACTGAAACCGTAAGCACGAAGCTTAGTGAGCTCCCCCAAACTACTACATACCATACAATAACAAATAAAGCACATACTGGGCCTTGCCCACTGCATCGGACCGAAGTCCGGAACTGACTGCATTGGACCGAAGTCCGGAACTGACTGCATCAGACCGGAGTCCGGAACTAACTGCATCGGACCGAAGTCCGGAACTGACTGGGACCTTGTCCCCTGCATCGGACCGGAGTCCAGAACTAACTGCATCGGACCGAAGTCTGAATCTGACTGGGACCTTGTCTCCTGCATCGGACCGGAGTCCGGAACTAATTGCATCGGACCGAAGTCCGGAACTGTCTGAACATAGCATAACATAAACACGTATTTGCTAACATAACACATATACTGCATCGGACTGAAGTCCGGAACACATAACACAAACATGCTTGAATCACAAAGACATCAAGCACTCTAACTACTGCATCGGACTGAAGTCCGGAACTACTGCTAACTAAACGGGCCGACATTGTGGCCGTAGACCCGTTCCTACTGGAAGGAAACTCACCTCACACTGCTGAAGTCCCGTAGACACAATCCCACACTGCTGAAGTCCCGCAGACTCCACCCCAGCTGTTGGCTGACAGATTCCCGAACTGTCAACACCAGATAACACCCAATTAATAATTGGGTTCTAACACATAACTAAAAAAATACATGCTTTGGATAATTACTACATTACCCCTAGCTTGGCTTACCCAAGCCCAAGGCCCAATCCATAGGCCCAAAGTCAACTAGGGATCAAAGCCCAACATATGGCCCAATTTTCCAAATTGGGCCCAAACCTCTACATGGACTTCCCTTAAGGCCCAGTTGATCAGTCCAGTCCAACATGTATCATTCTAGGGCCCACTATCATACAGCCATCTAGGCCCCAACTATGGCCCATCTATGGCCCAATTTTCCAAATTGGGCCCAATCCTTCATATGGGCCTTACCCTAAAGCCCAACTAATTACTTTAGTCCATTTGATTATTCTCGGATGGACCAACACAAGGCCCAAGTGAAATTAGGGTTTCACATCAAATGATAACTAGGGTTAAGTGTTTCTTACTTAACCCACTAAGGACTTAACACACTAGGGACTTAATCCATTAAGGACTTAATCCATTAAGTCCATTATTGCTTAGATTAATTTCTGCCAATGATTATTATTTAATATTCACTTATTAAATAATTCTCGCGTGTGCTGATAATCTCTCAAATATTAGTATTTTCTCAATTAGCCCATTAAGGACTTAATCCATTAAGTCCTTTAATCTACTAGATAAACGACATGGAATAGTTTGGGCTTAATTCACAATCCAATCCCAATGGCCCACAAGTGGCCCAATCAGTCTAAGGCCTAAAACTCATAATTAGGGTTTTCCACCCAAACATGGCCCAAAAGGCCCAAAACCAATCTCTAAGCCCATTAGGGTTTGCTAGCGGGGCACCACCCACTACCACCTCGGGTAGTGGTGGTCGATGGCGGCTCACGGTGGCGCCCACAACCTTACGGTGGTGGTTATTATTATTTTTATTATTCAATATGCTAATTACAATTACAGGGCTTTAATCCAAATACAGACACTCACTAACACACACTAACTAATACACACACACCCAACCACACCATGGTGGCCGGTGGTGGCGCTTGGCGGCAGCCACCACCTCACGGTGGTGGCGGTGGCTTTCTTGATCTATTCGGCTGTGTACTTTGCAAACAACTTCTAAAAACACTCATACAAGGATCTACTCGCACAGCCACCACCTCACGGTGGCTTGTGGTGGCAGAAAGTGGTTTCAGGGCAACAACCACCATGGTCGCCGGCCATGGTGGGTTTTCTCTCGATCTCCGACTAAACTGTCACACCCACCCAACAAACATAATCAGCAACAACTTTGCAAGCTAATCTGAACAAGAAGCAACACACCCTCACGACTCTGATTGCAAAACGCACCTAGCCACCCACCTGGTGGCGCTTGGTAAAGGCAGCAGCAACTCAAGTGGCTCATCGGCGGCACAACGGCATTGCAGCAACGAACTAGAGAGAAGAAGGGACGAGGAGGATGAGCGGAGACCACCTTGGAACGACGCAATGCCCACATCAGAAGCGGACATCACAATGGCCACCGACGCCGCTGTGGATGCGGCGTCTGGCGGTGGCTTCATCTTCTTCACAAAGGCAGTGCAGTGGCGACAACACTCCTGTTGGTCTTCGACGATTGTTTATGACTTCACCGGTAGCGGGTTATGGCGATGAAACAGTGGCAATGGCATCGTCATCGGTAGTAAGATGGAATGCCGACTCTCAGAGTCTAAGGCTTCAGTTGCAGCGATCTTCAGAGCTTCACCTGATCGGAGTATGAGAGGGGAGAATGGGATGTTGGCGGCTGAAGACATGAGTGGTGGCCGATACACACATAGGGTTAGGGTTTGGGGTTACCGGTAGCTTATATACCCGACCACCCTTATCAAACTTATTCCATAATGTCACAAATGGTCCCTCCAGCTACCATTTATCTCAAAATAGATCCATATTTACCTTTTTAACCCCTGCTATCCAAATTCCTTTCAACTTAAGTCCAAAATTTACCATTTGCACCTTGTTTTTCCAAAATCTTATTAAATTAAATCCAAATAATTATCACGGAGCCCTGACTTCATAATTCATTATAAACTGAGTCCGAAACTTACACTTTTAACCCTCAACTTCTAAATTATGCCAAGTAACTCCTCGAGACCAACTCTTATTATATAATTATTGATTTTAGGGCTAGTATCCACTCATCAACTTTATCTATTTATTTATTTAATAAATAGAGTGTTACAATCGGACTTGTGCCAAGGTTAAGGTAGAACAACAGAAGCCTTCGAGTCTCCTACAACGACCAATGATACCCGAAAGGAAGTGGAAACAGAAAACCATGAACTTCACCACCAAGTTACCCAAGTCAAAAGGCAGTCTCGATACCATATTGGGAATTGTTGACAGGCCGACCACATCCGCGCACTTCCTGCCAATCAAAGAAACCGACAAGATGGAGAAATTGACTAGAACGTACATCAAAGAGATTATGCGACTGCATGGTGTGTCAATATCCATTATTTATTGCATAGATAGTAGACTTAATTCGCGACTCTGGTAACACTTACACGGACTAATTTTCCAAAGCAAGAACCCTAATTCTAAGATATAAAAATCAAAATCTAATCATATTAGGTTTAGAAGAATACGTTTCTTGTTGATTGCTTGATCTTGTTCTTCAAGAGCTTAGTGCCTCTATTGTTACACCTCTAAGAGTCACAAACACCACTTAGCAATGGATGAACAAGAGAGAGAGGTGGAGGCTATATAATTCGGCTAGGGTTTCCTCTAGGGAATCAAGTGGCCGATTACAGGAGCCTTGGGGTTCCTATTATAGTTGAGGCTGCTAGGGTTTTCAAATGGAACCCTAATTCCCTTGCTTAGGCCTTAAGCAATCCACAGACCCCCATATGATAGGCCTTGGAAGAAAACTCTATGGGCTTCCCATAGATTTTCGTCCACCCCATATCAATAGAGCCCATTAGCCCAAACTACAACTATTACTGATTTACATAATCAGTCTCCGTTCTTTTAATAAGTCTCTTTTGATCACTAAATTAATTTCTGATCAATACTAATTAAATAATATGATTTCTCAATTAATATATTATTCTTATAATATATTAATAAATCATGCATTAACCCCTTTCTCCATAATTCATCCTATCAAATGGCTATGGTAAATGAAACCCAAAAAGACCATGCTACTATCGGGTCAAGTACATACCAATTATAGTTCTGGACTTAGACACCTAATCCAACAGGAAAAATGACTAAAATTTTTATGTCACTTGATTTATCCAACTGGAAAAAGGACTAAAATTTTTAAGTCACTTGATTTTTTAAACAACTATCAAGAACACTCTGAGATTTACTGAAGATTGGTTGCTTGTGGATAGTTGGAAGTATGGTATTTAATTTGGACAGACCATGGTGACATGTTTTAAATTGGGATGATTCTTGATTAGAATTAATGGTCACATAGGAATATGGAAATGTTTCCATAGTGGTAGTTAATTGTTAAAAGCTACATGTGAGATGGAAACTTTAATGCAAGAAAAGTATTCAAGGACTGTACCTTGAATTTGAGATTTCATTTCCATGGAATTGTTTTTAGTAACAAAGTTCCAATGGAACATTCTATAATATCGTTGGCTAAGTCTCTGTGACTTTGAAGCCTCAACATCATAGAAGGACAATGCATGTAATGTTGGAATTCTAATACATTTTAAGTAGTGAAAATAATTTGAAATAGTGAAATGAGCATCATTGGAATAGTTTCTAGTCAATCTGTTCACACAGGAAGGACCATAGAAAAACATAGTATGCATGTTCATAACATGGCATGACTGATGTTTAATTCAAGGGTTTAATTTATTACTTGAAACATTATACAATGAATAAACTCTTAATTATTGTGTTGACTAAATAATAAGAGTTTTATTTATATTCAAAGGTTTTGAGACAACAGTGAATTAGGTTATTATTGTGCTTCACTTTGCGTGTTTTACTTCCTAAATAATTTGATTATTTGAAATTCCATAGTTGCTCATACTTTTGGAAGTAAGTAGTGAATTAAAATTGTCATAACTTGAATTGTAAATTGTCTATGGAGAATAGACATTGCAATGGTTGCTACAATGTTCATGAGTACTTAGAAAATGGGGATTTTGAGTATTGGATAAACCCACGCTCAGAGAATTACTTCATGGAATTTATCACGAGTAATCCTAAGACGATAATATATTATATTCTTGAAATAGAGATATATAAGTTGTTGTTTATGAGTCAGTTGTGCATTGATAATAAGTAAACGCATCAGTAACTTGATGTTATAGAACGTATTGTTGTACATGATTTGATGAGTAAATAGTGCAAGCATATAAGTCAAAGTTTATCTGTTCCTCTTGCCCTAACGGGAAAAGTGATATCTTTGGGCCCATCGGTGATTTAGTGTTGACTTATAAGTTCTAGGCCTAGCCAAGACTAAATTGATGTGTTCGATTAGAAAATCTTATGTCATCATCACAAATCAGAAATCGCGAAACAAAATCTTGGACAATGAGATTGATTATAATCCACGTCTCATGTTTGTACAATATCTTGTAAAATAGAGGAATATTTGATCACTTATCTTAGGACACGTAACTAAATGGGTCAGAGTTTGACATCGACTTTTAGAAGCTATAATTTGTTGGTTGATTCAGAAGTTATACTAGCAGTTGTATTTATTAGACTTATCCAAGTGGGAGACTATTGGATTATGTGTCTAACCCTATAACTATAATTGGTATAAACTTGAATTAATAGTAGCACGGTGCTTTTGGGTTGCCCTCAAACCAAGCAATTGGACAGGATGATTTTTAGAGAGAGAGATTAATTTATTATGTGAATAATAAATTAAATAAATGGTTTATTAATGTATTATGAAAATAATATATTAATTAGAAATCATATTATTTAATTAATAATTAATCAGAAATTAATTGGATTAATTAAAAGTGCAGAGACTTTTTCGTTATTTATTGAAAGTTGAGGAAAGAAGCCCAAGGACCTCATTGTATGAGGTGGACGAAAATCACTTGGGCAAGCCCAAGAGTTTTCGTCCAAGCCCCTTGGATAAGGGGAATGGGCTGCTTGGTCACCAAGCGAAGGGATTTAGGGTTTCTTCCTTAAACCCTAGCTTTGGCACCAAGTTACCTTAGCTATATAAAGATCATAGCCCTTCATAATTTCGTCCATGCCTTCCTTCTAAGAGCCTTGGAACATCCTGGTGATCTCAGTCATCATATCCGTCTTCTGCTTGAGAGACAGAAACTCCTGAGCCAACTTCTCTCTCTCAATCAATGGCACAAAATCATCTCTAAACATCTCAGTAAACCTCTCCCAAGTCACTACAGAATGCTCCGCAGGAGAATAGTCAACCATCACAAACTTCCACCAGTCCTTCGCTCCCAAGCGAAGTAGGTTCAACGCAAAGCAAACCTTCAGATTCTCAGGACAGGAGCAAGTATAGAAGCAACCCTCAATATCAGAAATACATCTCATCACAACAATCGGGTTCTTGGTCCCGTCAAACTCCGGTGGCTTCGTGTTGTTGAACTCATGGTACCACAACGAATCACCCTTCTACGTTCTCGTAGAAGCAACGACTGTGGTGGCCACGATAGTAGTACCCTCGACGACGACATCATATCGCTCGTCGAAAGTCTCAATCAACATGGTCTTAATATAGCCGTACATCTCTGTTATGGCCTATCTGATCGTTGTGGCCACCTCAGCGGCAATGATCCTACATATCTCATCATCACTGACACTCGACCTCTAAGGGTCGCTAAAGCCTTAACATCGGGTAAACACCATACTGAAACACATAAGAAAATGATCAGAACCAAGCTAAAGCACATACAAAAACATTAACGCAAGTTTCTTAGTACCCTAAGATTCCTTCTTGAGTCGCGTACGGATCCGATGCATTTAGTAGTACGGCCCCAATACTACCTTCCCCACTAATCCGTATTTGCCTCAAGTCATCCTCTCAATACCCTAAGTCATAAGAACTCTATTCCTAAAGGGTATCTATACAATCACCCTACAGGTTCCTCAGAACCATTACTAAGCATCTAGGCATTATCCTAGACTACTCCCCAACACTGCTCCGCCTCATAAATACCTCTGATATCCTCGCCACTTACTTCACCTATGCCAATCGTACACAAAACAGGACTTGATAGGCAGTCGAATAAATGGTTCTACCTCAAGTACAAAACCAAACAAGGAATAAGGCTATAAAATCCTATCCATGTACTGTGGGATATAGTGTCTAAGGCTGCAACTATATTAGGCAAGTATTTGACCCGGTTATGCATGGTCCTTTTGGGTTGCCTTCACCATAGCAACTTGACAGGATGATTTATTATGAGAGAAGAAATATTATTAATATATTATGAGAATAATATAAGGAATAATAATATTATTATTTGATTAATATAAGTCATAAATTAATTAGGAATTAATTTGATGACTTAAAGAGATTAATTGAATAAAGGGGCATAAATTGTCAATTGTATGATAGTTGTACTTTGGGCTATAATCCCTTAATGATAAAGGGGGACGGTTTTGGGGGCTATGGATAGGCCTTGAAATCGTCCAAGGCTTATCGATTAGGGTATTGGATTGCATAGGGCCTAAGTTATCCAATTAGGGTTTTAAGGGTGAAACCCTAGGAGCCTTACAAGTATAAATAGACCCTAACGGTTAAGGAAATCGGCACCTATGCTCTAGAAGAAACCCTGGCCGATTCTTGATCCTCTCTCCTCTCTCTCAAATCATCCTCTTGATAGTTGGTGTTTGTAAGCCATTAGAGGAGTGACAATTGTGACTCTAAAGCTCCAAGGACAAGAAGATCAAGCAAGTGATTCAATGTAATCTTCTAATTTTGATTTCTTATTGTTATTATACTCTATTAGCCATTAGAAGTCTTGGATTCAATGTATGTTCAATTAGAGAAACCTAGATCCAAGCATTAGGGTTTGCATGTGCATATAGGAATGTTCATATGGCTAAAACCCAATAGTGGTATCAGAGCCTAGCTTGGTTTCTATTGAATTGATGCATTGGTTGCTTGTTTGATGCTTGCAAAATTTGAATTTTGTGTTTCTGTATGATGAACTCAGCGAGTCCCATAGTGGACTCGACGAGTCCATTGTGGTACTCGGCGAGTCCGAGTGTCAGAAAGAGCTAATTTCGGGATTTCTTGTTGTTTATCTTTTGGATAATTACCTTAATCATGTTAGGTCAATATAAATCCAATTTTATGATATATATGAGTATATTCTTGACCTAATTGAAGATATTTATCAATTAATAAAATATTTCTTTCCTTATGTGATAATTGATTAATTATTTTAATTAAATTGGTAAATTGTTTTGCAAAAAATAATTAAATAAATCAAATATGGATAATTATGTGATTAAATGTTAATTTAGATTATTTGTTATTTGATCCCCTATGTTTTGAAAAGTTTAAAACTTGCCCTCAAGTTTTGAAATTTATGTTTTGTGATTAAAAGTTTAATTAAGACAATTTAAATTTCAAACCCTAGAATTTTACAAGTTTAAAATTCATCAACCCTATACTAATATATTATTACAAGACTAATATATATATATATATATATATATATATATATATATATATATATATATATATATATATATATATATGTATGTATGTATGTATAATTAAAATGCTAGTCTTACCGTTAGTAGGCCTCATTCACGAAGCCGGTCTATAAGGTGGGTATAAGGTTGCTGCTTATAAAATGACGCTTAATGGGTGTACACTCACACCCACCGCTTGCTTGATCGGTGGAGGGTCGTTAGCCGAACGGGTAGGATAGGGCAACCTCATCTCCTCATTAAAAGTATAATATGAAATACAAAGTAACTACGTGTTTTTCAAAACTTCCCAATCCTAGTTACTTTAGGAAAAGTGAATTGATGCAATCCCATGAAATTACAATTTGCACCCTTGCTAAGAAGTTAGTGGAGCGTGTGTGGTTTACCGACACACTAATTGGTTCTAAGCAAAGGTGGAAAAGGGTGATTCATTGTTTATCGTAGTTCGTTGGAGCGTGTGTGGTTTACCGGCACATCGAATAGGTGATTGTTACAATGAAGGCACCATGTGAATTTGCATGGTAATTCACACCCACTTTGTGATCCTCAGTATCCCAGTCACAAACGAGAGGGGCATATCGAGATTTAAACATGCCATTGAAAAGTTTCAATGAATCTCATCCAAATCTAGGAATTCTCAATACATTTAGAACTTAAAGTTATGTTTTCATGGTGGAGAATTAGTGAATCGTCATTCACTTACCTTCAAATTGTTTGCATGTTAAATTATGACATCCCTTTTCTAATATGTAAATATTGTTGTTGGATCCTAGACCTAATTTTTCTTATTGGGTGATAATTAGGGATTCAAATTCTAATCTATCTTTGTCCTTTCTATTTGTAGATCTCGAACGCGAAAAACGCTGCTACAGCTCGTTCACATTGATGGGCCTTTGCCAAAAGGTGACTTTCGATGGAACGAACTTTAGTGAATGGATAAGATACATTCACACAATTGCTTGCTATGAGGACCAGGAGTATGTCCTCGATGAGAAGCTCGAGAAAATCAACCCAGAAATCGCTACTCCGGCTGAAATGACTGCTTTTGAGACTCATGAACGTGATGCAACGAAGGTTCATTGCATCTTGATAGCCACAATGAACGCCGAATTCCAAAAGTCCTATGAGGACATCTATCCGTACGAAATGCACCAAGACTTGTTGGAGAGATACCACTAAAACGCGAGGCAGGAGTGTTACGAGATTTTCACTAACATGATCTCCGCCAAAATGGGTCATGGAGAATCTCTAACCGTGCACCTGCAAAAGATGCAAAGGTATGTCGATCGTCTTCGCAAGTTGAATGTTGGCTTTGGGGAAGACTTGGCGATCGACATGGTGCTTCACTCTTTGCCTCCGTGTTACAATCATTTTAGGATGACCTACTACATGAACAAAGAAGAGGTCACCCTAAGTAAGCTCCAAGGTCTCCTTAGGGTTGCAAAAAGCAACCTCAAGGACAAGTCTGTTGCACCCACTCCCAATCCACCCGCTGCTCCTGTTTTGGCCATTGGGCAAGGAAGAGGCAAGAAGAGGAAGGCTCCGTCTAAGAGCCACTGCAAGAGAAAGTCACGAGATGGTTCCTCTTCTAGTGGGACCAAAGTTGATCCCGCTAAGCCTAACCCTAACCCAAAGGAGGCAGAGTGCCACCACTGCCACAAAATAGGGCATTAGAAGAGAAGCTGCCCAGACTACCTGCAAGCCATCAGGGAAGGAAAGATCAAGCCGTCTTTTGCAGGTATGTACACAATTAAATCTAATGATTCATCTCATGCTATTTCTTGGGTCCTTGATACCAGGTGTGGTTACCACATTTGTTCTGAATTGCAGGGACTAAGAAGAAATAGGGATGTGGAGCATGGAAGAATAAATCTAATCATGGGGAACAAAAGATCGTCGCCTGTGACCAAGATTGGAGTGTATTCTCTAGTGCTTAGGAATGGTTTATGTTTAGATTTGAACAATTGTTGGTATTCGCCAGAAATGGCAAGAAACATCATTTCATTTCATGGTTTGTTTAGACAAGGATTTAGATTTTCTTTTAATAATGAGAATGGTTCTATTTGTGCTTATCTAAATGGTGTCTTATATTTTGAAGCAATACCATGTAATGGAATTTATGAAACTGTTATGATTGTAGATAACTTAGGAAATGATGTTTTATGCATGGATTCTTCCAATGGTATGGATAGAGCATCTTTGTGGCATTGTCGTCTTGGACATGTCAACAAGACGTGCATAGCCCAACTCCAAAAGGATGGAGTGTTGGAGTCATTCGACCTTAGGAAAGATAACACATGCGAGTCTTATTTGCTTGGAAAGATGACTAAGTCACCCTTCACTAGTACATGTGAAAGGCGTGAGGGTCTATTGGGCCTCATACATACTGATGTATGTGGACCGTTTAGATCAACCACAAAGGATGGGAACCGCTTCTATGTGACTTTTACCGATGACTATAGTAGATATGTGTATATCTACTTAATCAAGCAAAAGTCAGAAACGTTTGAAAAGTTCAAAGAGTTCAAGAATGAAGTGGAGAATCAATTGGGCAGGAAAATCAAGATGCTTCGATCCGATCGAGGAGGAGAGTACCTAAGTCTTGAATTCCACGACTATCTCAAGGAGTGTGGAATAGTTTCACAATTGATGCCACCTAGGACACCGCAGTTGAATGGTGTGGCAGAAAGGCATAATCGAACCTTGTTAGACATGGTCCGCTCTATGATGAGTCGTGCTTCACTACCTATCTCATTCTGGGGGTATGCCTTAGAGACTGCCGCCCATATCCTTAACCGAGTCCCTACTAAGAAGGTTGCCAAAACACCTCACGAAATGTGGACAGGGAAGGTTCCCTCGTTAGCACATATCAAGGTTTGGGGTTGCGAGGCTTTCGTAAGACGAGATACTCATGACAAGCTCGAACCTCGTAGCGAGCGATGTATTTTCATCGGCTACCCGCAGAAATCCTTTGGATATCTCTTTTATAGACCGAAGGACAATGTTGTCTTTGTTGCGAGGAGAGGAGTTTTCCGAGAGCGAGAACTCATAAGCCAAGGAGACAGTGGGAGGCAAATCGAGCTTCAAGAGATTCAAGAGTCGACAGATGAAGGAACCTCTACCGCTGACACTCAACCCGAGGAGGAAACTCCGGTTGAACCGATTGACGAGTCCTTACCTCTTAGACGTTCCGAAAGAGCTAGAGTTCAACCCCAGTTTTATGGTTTTGATATTACTACCGAAGGTGACACGTATATTAGTGATGGTACACTAATAAATCTAGATGAACCTAGCAGCTATAAGGAAGCCATGGAAGGCCCGGAGTCTGCGAAATGGAAAGAGACAATGGACAGTGAGATCCAGTCCATGTATGACAACCAAGTTTGGAATTTGGTTGATAATGTGCCCGGACGTAAGACCGTTGGGTGCAATTGGATCTTCAAGAAGAAGATCGACGTGGATGGAAATGTACACACATATAAGGCGCGATTGGTTGCGGAGGGCTTTACTTAAACTCCCGCAGTTGACTATGATGAGACCTTCTCACCAGTTGCAAAGATAAAATTCTATTAGAGTGATGCTAGCAATTGCCGCATTTCATGATTATGAGATTTGGAAAATGGATGTCAAAACCGCCTTTCTTAATAGGAAGTTAGCTGAGGATGTTTACATGGCTCAGCCAGAGGGTTTTGTCGATCCGAAGCATCCAAATAGAGTGTGTAAGCTTGAGAAGTCCATTTATGGACTTAAGCAAGCGTCTCCCAGATGGAATCTTTGCTTCGATGAGAAAGCCAAAGAGTTTGGATTTGTACGAAGCGAATACGAATCATGTGTATATGTCAAAGCCAGTGGGAGTATAGTAAGCTTCCTCGTTCTGTATGTCGATGACATACTACTCATGGGAAACGACGTCCCGACTCTACAGGAGGTTAAGTCCTGGCTCAGGAAGTGCTTCGCTATGAAGGACCTCGGAGAGGCTTCCTATATTCTGGGAATAAGGATACTGAGAGAACGAAGTAAGAGACTAATAGGACTTAGTCAGAACACTTACTTAGATAAAGTACTGAAACGTCTTAGTATGGAAAACTCGAAAAAAGGGAGCATTACCGATACAAAGTAATGCCAAGTTGAGTAAGACTCAAAGTCCGAGTACTGAAGCTGAAATAGCAGAAATGAGCCGAGTTCCATATGTTTCCGCAGTTGGCTCAATCATGTATGCTATGACTTGTACTCGCCCTAATGTAGCTTTTGCTTTGAGCATGGTTAGTAGATATCAAGGGAACCCTGGCAGAGCCCATTGGATTGTGGTCAAGAATATCCTTAAGTACCTTCAGAAGATGAAGGAATGGTTCTTAGTCCTCGGAGGGAGTGATGACTTGAAGGTGAGAGGGTATAGTGACGCCAGCTTTCAGACCGACAGGGACAACTACCGTTCGCAGTCGAGCTGGGTCTTTACCCTGAATGGAGGAGCAGTAACTTGGAAAAGTTCCAAGCAAGAAACCGTAGCTGATTCAACGTGTGAATCAGAGTACATTGCAGCGAGCGAAGCGTCGAAGGAGGCAATATGGTTGAAGAACTTCATCGGTGATCTTGGAGTTGTACCTGCCATAAAGGAGCGCATGGAGATTTTCTGTGATAATGAAGGAGCAGTTGCCTTGACCAAGGAACCGAGGGATCATGGTAGATCTCGACATATCGACAGAAAATATCACTTCATTAGACATCGTGTAGAAGAAGGACAACTCGTGGTGAAGAGGATATCATCAGAAGATAACCCAGTAGATCCGCTTACAAAGGGACTGAGTAGGGTTAAGCACTTGCAGCATGCTAGGAGTATTGGGCTGAAGGATGATATTAGTATAGATTAGATAGTATTAGAAACATGTAATAGATAAATGTAATTACCATTTGATGATTAAATAAAAGAGTATTATTTATGAGTAATGTTACTGTCTTATGTTAATTGTTTAACTATTGTTTCACTTTGCATGTTTTGACTTCCAGAATAATTGAGTTTATTAAGAATAATCGAATTATTCAAATTGTCCACAATCGTTCATATGTTGGAAGTAGGTATGAATGAAGATTGTCATGAATTGGTGTTTAGATTGTCTAAATGGTATTAGACATAGCAAAAGTTTGTTGCAACGTTCATGAGTGCTTATGAACTAGTTTTGAGCATTGGAACAAACCCGCGCTTGCTGGAATCACCTTATGGAATGTGATAAAAGGGTGATCGCAAGACGATAATATCATATGGTCTTAAAACCTAGATATATGGTTTGTTATTTGTTAATTGATTGTTCATTCATAATGCGAAACCGCATCAGTAACTTGATGTTATAAAATGCATTGTTGTGTATAGTTGATTAATGAATAAGTAAATGCATATAAGTCGAAGTTTATCTATTACTTTTATCCTAAGAGGGTAAAAGCGATATCTCGGCCGCTCGATGATTTGATTTGACTTATGTGCCGGGCCCGGTCAGAACTGAATTGATGTGTTCGATTAAGTTCTATGTCAAATAAATATGAAATCGAGAAACCAAATGCTAGAGAAATTGGTTCCATGGAATTGTCAGCATGATATCTAAACAGAGGACTGTACGATCCCTTATCTGAAAGACAAGATTGATTAGATCAGAGTTTGACAGCGTCTTTGAGGGTTACGATTGCTAATCGGATTATACTTGTATATATAGTTACTAGACTTATCCAAGTGGGAGACTGTTGGAATAGTGTCTAAGGCTGCAACTATATTAGGCAAGTATTTGACCCGGTTGTGCATGGTCCTTTTGGGTTGCTTTCACCATAGCAACTTGACAGGATGATTTATTATGAGAGAAGAAATATAATTAATATATTATGAGTATAATATAAGGAATAATAATAATATTATTTGATTAATATAAGTCATAAATTAATTAGGAATTAATTTGGTGACTTAAAGAGATTAATTGAATAAAAGGGCATAAACTGTCAATTGTATGATAGTTGTACTTTGGGCTATAATCCCTTAATGATAAAGGGGGACGGTTTTGGGGGCTATGGGTAGGCCTTGAAATCGTCCAAGGCTTATCAATTAGGGTATTGGATTGCTTAGGGCCTAAGTCATCCAATTAGGGTTTTAAAGGTGAAACCCTAGGAGCCTTACAAGTATAAATAGACCCTAAGGGTTAAGGAAATCGGCACCTATGCTCTAGAAGAAACCCTGGCCGATTCTTGATCCTCTCTCCTCTCTCTCAAACCATTCTCTTGCTAGTTGGTGTTTGTAAGCCATTAGAGGAGTGACAATTGTGACTCTAAAGCTCCAAGGACAAGAAGATCAAGCAAGTGATTCAAGGTAATCTTCTAATTCTGATTTCTTATTGTTATTATACTCTATTAGCCATTAGAAGTCTTGGATTCAATGTATGTTCAATTAGAGAAACCTAGATCCAAGCATTAGGGTTTGCATGTGCACATAGGAATGTTCATATGGCTAAAACCCATTATGTACAATTATGCAACATACACCAAGCAAGTAGCAAAGATAGGTTCAATCTTGTAAAAGCAACCTCCTAGGCTAAAGGCATCACAAATCATGCAACCCTAACACACACTTCCTGAGGCATCCTTAGCCTATCAACTAGCATGTAGTTCTGTTAACTCATCAGATAACAACTCGACACAACACATAAAATAAATAGAGGTATTTTCGGAAAATCACCGCTCGAGCTCTGGCTGATTGTACACACTGATTCATCCAATTTTTCTCCTTTGAAATTCTTTGTTTCTTTTTGAAAAGTTTTTATAAAAACTCTCAGGTCCTTAGTTTGAGTTTGGAATCCCACAAGTGTTCATCCAAATCCCTCAAACTAGGATTCTGATACCAATTTGTAACATCCAAAATTTCAACCAAAATTTTTCATTTTAAATTCACATAAAAACATTTTTTTATAAAAACCATCCCATTAAAATCACAAGTGTCATATAAAAATCATCATTGAAATATCAGAGTGTCCCAAAATATTGAGAATCATAAATTGCAGGTGAATATATGCAATTAAGCATTCGCCTTCCCGCGATCATCAGAAGTACCTGAAACACATGTAATCAACAATTATAAGCACAAAACTTAGTGAGTTCCCTAAAATACCACATACAACATAAAACATAATAATAATTATGGGTTATTAGCAACCCTAGAGACTACCTGAAGTCTTAGTGGCAAATAGCACACCCTATGGGTTATCAGCAATGTTAGAGACTACCTGAAGTCTTAGCACACACAATATCACATAACATGATAATAGCACATAGACCCAGCTGGTCAAAACATATATTCTACCACACACGTAAGAATAGTGAGGAGACTCACCTTGCACAAATGACAGATAAAACTCACACTCGAACTTCCAAAATTAGACTCTGCCTATTAATTACACCAATTAACCGTATTTAATAATTAAGGTAGTTTCCATGCTCCACTATTCCCAAGTCAAGTCTAATACACAATTAGGGAAAAAGACCAATTGCCCCTCCCAAGAACAAAACCCGCACAAATTCATCTATAGGCACAATTGGTCAAAAGTCAAAGAAAGTCAAAGGTCAACACTTTGATGTTACACACGGTATACTCAACTCTATGCTGGGCGTAGAGCATAGAGTTGGAAGGGAAACAGGTTCGTAACTAGCTACGCTCGGCGTAGCCAAAATTGCGCTCGACGTACGTGGTATCAACTCAAAATCCAACTTGTAAGGTCTTAATCATTAAGACACTTTACCCCAGCCTCAAATCTAACTCTAAAAGATATCCTAATCCATAAATTCTTTGACTTTATCCCTTTGCATGGCTAAAGAGAGCTTAGTATGAAAACCCTAACTTCTAACATCACCAAAAAAAACTCCATAACTCATGTATGGATGAAAGGAAAGGATCAGGCTTGCATTTTTATAACACTATGCACCCTAAAATGTCTGGAAGGATAGATCAAATGCTCTGGAGTATTCCATACTCACAAATATCAAGGTTTTGTGACAAATTGAACATAAATCTAATCTTAAACAAGATCTAGCAAAGAATTATCCAATGTATGAAGTTTATACCTTCAATAGATGAACAATGAGATGTAGATTCTGGATCCAAAAGCTTGAATGCAACACCACTTGTTGAATGATCTTCCTTCACTATCAAGAAAACTCGAAAGATTCAAACCTCACTTTCAAGGGCTAGGGTTTCGATTTTAGGGTTTAAAGAAATGGAGGTTGGTCATAAGAAGGTCCAAGGGGGGTTAAGATGGTCAAATATGAGACACAACCCTAAAAATTTAGGTTCTGGGAACAGAACGAGTACGCCCAACATACTCGCATGTACGCCCAACATACTCCATCTCAGCCACAACTCTTTTACCAACTTGCGCCCGACATGCAAACCTATTATGCCCAACATAAGGGCCTAATATGTAAATAATAATATATTAAGGGTTGAAAATGAAGATACATGACAACGGGTGTTACAGTAGGAAAGTACCAAGTGGAAAGTACATGTTAGGATCAATATGTGGTAAACTTAAATGAAAGAAGTTGCACTTGTAGGTTCTTGGAGATTACAAGTTTTCTTTGTAAACATACTGTTTGTGCTATATGGAACAAAACTGAAAATGGAGCAAATGTCCCTGATGTTTAGAATTAGGTCCATCCTTGCTATAGGTTATCAACATCCAGAGCCATGTATCTTATCAAAATTGATCCAGTAAATGGCCGTTCAATGTGGCCAAAAAGTAATCGTCCATTCACTTTAACTCCACCAAAACATCACACACAAGTTCTTATTTCAACTATGCTAAATATCTACTTTGAATGCCAACTTTTATCTTTATGTTTTAACTACAATATATACGTACGTGTAGATTGGGAGGCCTAAAAAGAGAAGAAGGAGGGGTGTTGATGAGCCCAAAAGCCAACCCACTAAATTAAGCAGGAAATTTCTTACAGTCACATGTTCAAAGTGTCATAACAAGGGGCATAGTTATACAACATGTAAAAGGTAGGGAGACATTGGTGAAGTTAGAGCAATGGGGAAGACATAGGGAAAGCGAAAGACATAGGGAAATGGGAAGGGGGATGGAAATTCTGCTAATTAGTTAGTTGGATGTTTAGGTAATTAGGTCTTTTGAAACCTAAATTATGGTTTGGTTGTTTAAATTTGTAATATTTGTATGGTTTAAGAACTTCCATCATTAAGTATTTTGAAACTAAGTCTTATGTTTAAAACTTGGTATGTAATGGTTTTATCCACAATTTGCTTATGAATGACATTTCCAAACCATAAAAAAGTTTCATTTATAACAATGTACATTTGAAATACATTTGCAAACCATCCAAAAGATGCACTTATAACAATGTATATATGAAATGCACATCAAAACTACGTTCCATTAAAGTTCCACCGACTTAATGTGTTACATAAACCTTCATACAACAAAATGAAACCAAAATCCCCATTACATCACAATCCAAAAACCCTGCACTAGTTAGATGCTTACAAAAGAAACCAAAAAAAACCCCATCCCATTACCATCCAAATCCTACAACCACCTTACTGCTTAAAAAAAAAAAAGAACATCCATGAACAAAACAACATCAGTTGGCAGTTCCATAGTTTTGCATGTGTAAAGGAAACATTTGTGAAATTTTTTATATTTAGGAACTAAACTTCAAATATGGGGAAAAGCACATGGACCAAAAATGATGTTTATACACGGTGGACCATTTGGACAGTTTTGCATCAATTTGCTAATTTGTACGCGATCTTTGAAAACTAATGATGTTTTTAGAAACCTTTAGTTTTTGTCTAAACTTAAAAAAACAAAAAGTTATAATAATTAATTTTTTTTCTCTTAAATTAATACCTCAGATGACATCACCTTAACATAAGTCGATGGTATGAGATGAATCACACCCAACAGTTAGGTGAAATGCATCCATGAACATAACATTTTGGTTGCGGTTTAGGGTGAAAGATTTTGTGGTGCGGGTACAATTTATCGTATCCTTTCTTCTTCCTATTGGCCAACAAATGAAACGTTTTTTTTGAATTCCAATAGTAAGAAAAGGTACTTTTTTTAAAGAAACGATCAAAAAGAATATATATATATATATATATATATATATATATATATATATATATATATATATATATATATAGGTAAGTAGGTTCAAATGTGGATGAAAAAAATATTATGTGCATGTAGGGATTAATACGAGTCAAGTATTATTTAATTTTAACAAATAATTAATTAAATCATCTACCCTTTGATTTAGGCAAATTATTTTATTTAAAACCCTATTGCCTCTTCAATCGACACCCACACAATCGTATCCCTCTCGTTTTCATTGACCTTCCACCCCATCAGACGACCTTCACGCCGTCGATGGACGCCGTAAGCCCTTGAGTCCGTCGTCGATGCTTACTACAGTGTCCGTCGTCGAATCTTTAGTCATCGACCCTTTCTACCCCTTCATATGTTCATCAGTAACGCACAGATTCTGTGTAGAGTTGGGAAAACCCAAAATTCGTTTCATCTCCTTCCGTGTTGGAATCAAGAATCCCGACCCTTTCCATGTACTCAATTTCTCCTTTAAAGAAGCCTTACAAAGTTGGATTATACCAATCATTCTCTCTGTTCTTTTCTTAATTTTGACAGGTAAACCCATCAAGTTTAATTTCTTGTCGTTGCATTCTTCATTGGGTTTAAAGAAGCAACTATGTCACGTTTCATGTATTTTTTTCTGTGATAACCTTGTTTTCTTCTTTAATCGTGTTTTAAGTGTTCAATTCAATTGTTGTGGGTTTTGTTGTAATGTTTTTCAATTGTTTGAAATCTGTAGAAAGCAATCAGATTGCAGATATGGCTAAATGCTTGTTCAAGCTTGAACACCCATTGGGTATTGTGCCTTCAATCACAATTTCCTTTTCTTTTTGCGGTTTTCCTGTTTCATTCTTGATCATTAGATAAGAATATTTGTTTAATTGGGTGTTTCGATGTGTGTTTTCTAAATGATTATTGCATCAAGATGTGCAATTAGATAATAAGATCAATTGCTAAACCTGAATTTCTCCTTTTTGTTTATGTAGAGAAGAGGAAATCAAAATTCTCTCGCATCAGAGAGAAGTATCCAGATAGAGTTTCAGTAAGACATTTTGTTTCTTTATCAATCAAACATTATGCTATTCTATCTGTCTCTTAGCTCTTGAGTAAAATTTTAGTTTCAGGTGATTGTTGAGAAAGCTGAAAAATCTGACATTCCTAACATAGACAAAAAGAAGTATGTGAATGTTAACCTTTCCCATTTGTTGTATCTATGTTTGTTTATATAGGATTATATGAAAGAAATAATAAACTACTTTCATCGATTTGATTACATCACTGTAGTTTTTACATTTTCTTTTTATGGTCTCATTTATATAAAAAGATATGAATGTGATGGGACCCACAAAATGGTAATATGTTAATGTTTTTATTTTAGATATCTAGTTCCAGCTGATTGGACCATTGGTCAATTTTGTGAATGTTGCTCCAGCTGATTTGACCAATGGTGGATGGAATATAACAACATGAAACAAGAATGAGAATGAAGATTCTTTCATGAACGACATTGTACTCTTATATATATATATATATATATATATATATATATATATATATATATATATATATATATATATATATATATATATCCAGTAATCAATAAAAAGTGCTATGTGCCAACCACAATCTTTCCATTATGCTACAAGCCGTATCATGGTCTTCCTTTCCACATCGAGGGCCAAAACCTTGGGTCTTACAAACAAGTGTCAGGAGCCACCTCGTGGTCTTCCATTCAAGCATCACAAAGACAACTAGCATACAATCAACACTACTTAACTAATTAATTGCCATAGTTCATACTCTAGTCTTGCATAAAGTTTGCCAGGAACCACCTTCTGGTCTTTCATGCAAAATGCCAAGGGTCACCCCAGGTCTTCCTATAATACATAAACCAAATGGGCTGACATTGGTGCCTTTGACCATAGAACAGTGAGGAGACTCACCTCGACAGCTGAACCCATAAATAAATCTCTGACTGCTGATCCGCTAGAAACCTCGAGCTATCAAACAAATAACACCCAATTAACAATTGGGTTCGAAAACAAAACCAATAATCCACATATATGGGGTAAAAAGACCATTTACCCCTCACCTAGTTTGGTCGAAGACTAAGGCCCAAACTCACAATCAAAAGCCCACAAACCAAATAATCAACCAAGATCTACTTATGGCATAATTTTCCAAATTGGGCCCAAACGCTAACATGGGCCTTAACCTAAAGTCCATTAAATTTTCCCTAATCCCTTGTTCTCAGATGACCCAACAATGCCCCAAACAATCAAGCCCAAAAGATAACCCAAACCCAAAATACCCAATGGTCAACCCTGGTCAACTATAAAAGTCAAGGTCAAGGTCAACAGTCCATGTTGACCTAACATGCCGTGTTTTTCCAACATCTAGATAATCGAGAAATCCCTAGCTAACACACCGTGTTAGCTTGCAAACACGCCGTTTTTGCTTGAGATTCAACAACTTAACCAATAAGCACTTAATCCTTAAAGACAGGTCCCCAAAACATAGATCTGACCTCCTTGAGCTGGGTTATCATGTAAAGTTGCCAACTTTACGTCCATATATGACTAAATAAAGATCTTAAGCTAAAAAGGAACTTAATAGGGGACTTGAAGCATGCATGACACCATTCCTCACATAAAGCTTGCACCTTAATGCTCAAGGATACCAAAACAAACCCATATCCGAAAGAACAAGCCCTAAAGAAACTCAACTCATCCAAAGACCCAAAAAGGAGACCAAAACCATAATACACTAGCCATGAAGAGATCTTATCATACACATGCCAAGATGCAAACTTGATACCTCAAAGAGACTGCAAGAAGTGGAGAGATTATGGATTTATGATCTTCCTTCTAAGCTAAGCACCTTCAATCTTCAAATCTTCCTTTGGAAATGAGCAAAATAATCACAAGAATCCACTCAAGGCTCAAGAACACCACCAAGAAGGTTTAAGGGACGAATTAAGGTTTAAGTGGCAATTGAGGCTGGTAAGGAGACTAGCCCATGGGGCTTGAGGAGATTATATAGGGTGCAATTAGGCCACCGCTGCGATAATTATGTGTTTCGTGGTGTCTTTGTGGGGTTTTTAAGACTATTAATACATCTCTCTTGGAGCCGTATTCCACACACCAAAACCGAGATTTCTCTCTGTTCTATTCTCTCCCTCTACAATTCTGCATTCTTCTGGATTTTCAAGTATTTCCTTTGAGTTTATTAGTTCTTCCACAACTATTTGAAAAAAACAATAATCGACATTAAATCATTATGTTTTATGTTGATGTTTACAACCTTGGAACGATGTAAGACATTTAAGGACAAGAGTCATTATGTGCAACTTTCAACTAACAATAATATGTTATCTTGAGGTTGGATCTACATTTTCTATCTCGTCTTTAATTCATCTGACAACGAGATACTCTCCTTCTACATTTTACTTTTCTATCTTGTCTTTAATTCTTAATATTATTTATCGGTTTCTTTGCTTTGATATTATTAACGATTATATATTTTATCGGTTTCTTTGCTTTGATATTATTAACGATTGTATATTACTTCACGATATTAATCTTCATATTATCGATTTGTCAAGTTTGAAATACAACAAATACAAGATTCTTTGATGCTTTTCAACTATTCAAACTTACCATGAGAAAGTACGTTATCCATTGATTTGCATCCATGAGGAAAAGCCCTCTCCATATATGATCCTCTACAATTTCAACAGGTTTTTTGTTGACTCTCCTTTTTCTTCTTGTTTCCAGAGTAGTAGATAATTGACTACTTTCACAACTTTTAGTTTGAATTGATACAAGTTTATCACCTTTCCATAAGCCAGAATATAAAACTCTTGGCATCTTCTTTCCACATCCTCACAATTATTTCTCTAACAACTTCATAGATTGTTGGTCATTTCCATTACATACCGAGTCAACTCGGCAACAACAGTCGGCCAAATTTCGCCAACTGAGTTTTATGCGCCAAATTACATAAAAATCCCCATAAACACAAACAATGCAGTTTTATCGATGTCACAACCATCGACAATAGTTTACTGAAATATACATCATACAAAAAAAAAAAAAATACAGAAAATAAATCATAATCGATTTCACCTTTTTCACTTAACGTTCACAATCTTGATAATAGACGCCGTTCCGACGCGATGTAACGCCACCACCGCATCCCCCGCCTTACAAAGCCCTTTCTCCTTCGCATGTTGCAGAGCAAAATCCAAAGCTTCTTCCGTCGATTCAGCATGAGAAGCTTTCGCCGATCCGGCAGATAACACCGGAACCAAACCTCTAAAAATCAGACTATGCCTCGCCGGCGTTTCATCGCTACACGACCAGTCAAACGTATCGGTCTTAATTTCCGGCACCACCACTGACAAAATCGGCATCCCGGGCCGGTACTTCGCCACCAGCTTCGCGGTGCTTCCGCCTCTTGTCAGAACCAAAATTAGGGTTGCTCTTGATGAGTTAGCGGTTCGAACGGCGGCGGACGCTAGGCTTTCGAGTGGGCTCATCGGGACTGGGGCGTTTGCGGCGATTCGTTTGAAGACGTCGGCGTAATTGATTGTGTTTTCTGCTTCGATGCAGATTCTCGCCATGGTTTTCACGGCGACTTCAGGGTATGCTCCGGCGGCGGTTTCGCCGCTGAGCATGACACAGTCGGTTCCGTCGAGGACGGCGTTGGCGACGTCTGTGGCTTCTGCTCGCGTTGGTCGTGGGGATTTGATCATCGATTCGAGCATTTGAGTGGCGGTGACTACCGGTTTTCCTTGGAGGTTGCATTTGTAAATCATGACTTTTTGTGCTAGGAATATTTTCTCGATCGGGATTTCCATTCCTAAATCTCCACGCGCCACCATAAACGCGTCGGAGTTGGCTAGGATTTCATCAAAGTTTGCCACCCCTTCTTGATTCTCCACCTACACCAAAGTTTCAAAAAAAAAAAAAACATTCAAAATACATATAATTAATAAATACATCCTAATAAATTGCATAAGATCCTATTAAAAATATATGCTAAGTTTGAAACAATATACTGTGAATACTTTTTTATTGTTCAAAATGATTTTTACAAGGATATACACTTATATAAGTTTAATCCACGTCAAACACAGTGTTATTTGTTATACCTTTGACATAAGAAGGATGTTCTTTGCATGCTCTCCCAACAATTTTCGAACCTCAATAAGATCCGAACCTTTACGAACAAAAGACAAAGCAATCATATCGATCTTGTTAGGAACACCCCATGTCAATATATCTTCTTTATCTTTCTCGGTCAAAGTTGGAAGGTCAACTATGACTCCAGGAAGATTAACATTTTTTCGTTCGCCAAGAACCGCAGTATTCTCACATCGACAACGAACCAAACCCTTTTCAGTGTCGCATGAAAGAACAGAGAACGAGATTGTGCCGTCTGCGCATAGTATCACCATTCCTGGTTTTACATCATAAGCCAACTTTTTGTAGCTCATGCAAATCATGGTGTTGTCGCCTTTAATGTCGTAATCGGTAGAGATTGTGATTTCTTCGCCTTGTTTTAGTTGGATTGGTTTTCCATCTTTTAAAAAACCGGTTCTAATCTCTGGACCCTGAGAATATTATAAAAATATGAGCATATGGAATTTAGAAAAAATTTTAAAGTTGTTCAAGTAAGGTATGTGGTCCATAAAAGGGTGTTCATAGATCATAACATCTCAATGTTCGAACTTTAATAGCACAAGTTCATTCTGCAAAAAGTTCATGTGGATGGATCTTTGAAAAGTTAAATGTTTAAAAAATCTCCTTTAGATCATACGAGGATTTTTCAAAAGTATGCATGTTTTCTTTTTTTATGTTTATTGTCTATGTATATTTTTTTTCCTTTTGTTAATGATTGAACAATCGACTTTTGTAAAGTCATTCCAATTCAGTCAACTATACAAAGTTTATGGGTTTTATCATATTAACATTTCACATTTTATATAACTTTAGTTTAATAAGCAACATATTTTTAATCATTATATACAGTACACCATTTATCAATTGTTATATCGATTGAAAATTAAATTAAAAGTTATATAGATAAAATACATAATAATTTTAATTGCCATTTATCAATTGTTATATTGATTGAAAATTAAATTAAAAGTTATATAGATAAAATACATAATAATTTTAATTGTACAGTACTTTAAAATAACATAAGTTAAATGATTCCTATTGGCTTCAATTAATTATTAAGATTTTAAACTATTTGTTAGTTAATTTTTAATTGAAATTTAAAATTATTATTATTGATTTATATTATATTTTAACAAGTTCAATGACATAAAACCAAGCAAAAACTCTCTTCCCGTTTGTAAATAACCTATTTTAGTTATATGTCGATACATGATTTATAGATCAATTAATGATAATTAGATTCATACATGTGAATTATTTCCTTTTCAGATCTATCAGATTGCATCTCAACTAGATCTAGTGTGTAATGATTGATATAAAATTATCATAGTTCAAGTACCAAATATACAAATCTTTCTAAATTTACTAAATTATGCAATAAAAAGATGAATATCTAAAAGATTAGTTATTTATTTCAATTATTGTCTATACTTTCCATTATTTGTTTCAATTATTGTGTATACTTTCCATTAGAAGAAACACAAACTGACAAATTCTCTTAATAAACAGAGAGTTTGCTAGATTCAGACATCAATCGATGCCATGGCTGAATGGAAAACAAATCGCGTAGCCATGACCAAGGACGAGCTTATAGCTCTAATTAGATCTAATTAACGAAACATAGCATCAAATGATAATGAAAAAGTCAACATCCCAACAAAATTGGGGACTAGATTAGACTTAATATGAACACAAAATGGTGATCGAATCAATATCAGAATTCAGAAGTAGTCAATTTTACCACCGAAGTCAAAATTAAATCTGTATCAGATGTATAAACACTTAGAAGAATTAGACATTGCTGTGTAGATGATGCAAAAAACAGATTGCAAACAATCGATCGATTAGTGGAGATCTAGTAGAGAATAGAGATTACGTACTTTGGTATCGAGCATAACTGCACAGAGAATACCGGTGTTATCCATGGCAGTTTGGAGATTATCAAGCGTTTCCTGATGATACTCATAAGATCCATGTGAGAAGTTGAATCGAGCTACGTTCATTCCAGCTTTCAACAGTTTCTCGACCATAGTAACAGATCTAGAAGCGGGTCCCAAAGTGCAAACGATCTTAGTTCTCGGCCTCCTCACGCCAATTTCTTGCAGACTCTGATCGGTCTTCATCTGGTCCATGTTTGCTACGATCTAATCGGTATCAGATTAAATCAAGTTGACTGATCTGTTCTCAAATGGAAATTTGAGATGAAAAAGCTCTGATTTTTGGATGGGAGATAAAGGAAGTTTTGTGGAGACTGACGAAATGAAAGTGATGTGAAAGTGAATGAAAGCCATGGGGTCGATGGTGGGTATCTAGAGTTAGTTTATTCATGAATAATGGCACATGCTTGATGATTCATGCCACGATGTGATCGACCCAACCGAAATCTTTTACCTTTTTGGTTCCCTTCTTGTCTTTGTAATTAAGAAGAGCTTTTGCCCTAATTCGTAAAGTGTCAATCATTAGCTACTACAACCTAATATTTGTAGCATTTTATGTTTTAATTATTTGATAGAACACTCATGTATGGCAATGAAATTAGGTCATGGGGGGTATATGGGGCACAAAGAGGTCTCATGGCCAGGTCCAAGCTATGGTCTTGCAGACCACCCGAAGGGTGTCATTGTGCAACGTTTGTGGTCCGTTGTGGTATATACTATATACCATGGAATGCAACGGTCAAGTAGAAAATATGGGTGAGTTTCCAAGGACGATGGCTAAAAATTAGAAAAAAAAATTAAGTAAAACCATTTTTCTTTCTATAAATATTACCATTTTACTATAATTTTTTTCATACCTTTCTTTTTTCCTATACTACACATACCGCAATACTTACAAATACAATTTTCACAACAACAAAACTTCCAAACCCAACAACTTCTCAATGATAACAACAAACACAGATGCCCGAAATATACTAACAGTATGCTAACATCCGTATACTAACATCCCTCCAGTTGGAAGGGAAGGCTCCTGCCGAATGTTTGAACTACACTAAAAGTCAAGAAATAGAGGTGAAGGTAACCCTTTAGTAAATATCAACATATTGGGACTATGATGGTTCATAAAGCACTCAAATTTGTCCTAATGCAACTTTAACTCGAACAAAGTGTAAGTCAATCTCAATGTGTTCTTTATGTTGATGTTGAAACACGTTTTTGAAGAGATAAGCAACACTAACATTATAACAACACACAATTATAGCATAAGTGGGTTACAAATCCAACACGTTTCAACAACGATGTTGACAACGTCTCGGTTCTCAATTTCAGCACTAGATCGAGAGATGATGCCTTGCATTTGGTGACATGGACAATAAACTTTAACCAATAAAAACACAATAAACGGGCGTGGATCGACAATTGGTCGGAAAACCTACCTAGTCAGCACCATAGTAATCTAAAATGTGCCTCATGAGGTTTGTACATGTAAAGGCAAGCTTGATGAACTGCATAGGCAATATTCGATTGAGTAAAAGTTTGATATTAAAGAACACCTACAAGGTTGTGACATAAAGACAAAACATCAATATGTAGGCCAAAACTATGGAGTTTTGTGCATGTATCAATAGGTATGATGGTACGATCAGGATTGAAGTTAAGCATGTTGGATCTCTTCAAACTTTCCAAGGCATACTTTCTTTGCGATAAAAACATTTTGTGATGATCTCGAATGTAAGTGGTACCAAAGAAGTAGTTAAGCTCCCTAAGTGCTATCATGGAAAACTGAGTGCCCAGCATAGTTGAGATAATTCTCAAATGATCAGAAGATGAAGTGCTCAGTATAATATCATCAAAATATAAAAGTAAAAATAGTTGTATGAGATCCTTATTAATAAATGAACAATAATGAGTCATATCGACCGTGAGTGAAACTATAAGAACATGAAAATAAGAGATTTGGTTTTTGTCAAATATTGACCAAAAGGACAAAATGGTCATTAATGAGAATTTAGCAAGTTTATAAAGTTGTGACTTCATGAAAATGGCCAAGACGAGTTTAAGTCACTTATGAGAGGTAAGATGAGTAAGTTCAAGAAAAAGAATGCATGAGAAGATGCATTTTAGCGAAATGGGTAAAAATGAGTATTTTTATGGTTTTTAGGCCAAGTTTGTGACTTAATATATTAAGACATGTATTAATTCAATGAGAAAAGACTTAACAGAGTTGTAGATTATGTTCCCGCTTTTGCGTAGATATATATATATATATATATATATATATATATATATATATATATATATATATATATATATATATATATATATATATATCATAGAAAACAAGTATAGAACGAATATGTTATGCACGTTATAAGTTGGGGGGAAAAGTTGTCCCCAAAGCTGGAATGGAATCAACAATGCACTTTACTGATCTCCAGGTACCACAACGCGGTAAGCAGATCGCCAGGACGTTGTGGCATAAGTTGGTAGCCATTGACCGAAGTCAAATGGTCACCACAGCGTGGTGGAGACCCCACCATGACACGATTTCAAGGCAAGAACATAGGTTTTAACCTGTTAAGAGCTCATTTCGATCCATATTCGTTGGAGATCGATTGGGAGGTCAAAGGTAGCAATTTGTCACAACTAGAAAATTAGGCTTAAGATGGTGATCCTTGTACAAGACAATTTCCTCTATGTAACCTTGCAACATTACTTTTAGTGAAATTCAAACTGCAATGCTATTTAAGTTCCTACGTTCATACATTATGATTCAAGCCGAAAAAACCTCATGCAAGTCCAAAACTCCATCCAATAAGCCAAGTCCAATCAATTTTGGGCCTTAGCCTAAGAATTCTCGCCCAAAACCCTATTGGACCAATACTTCTTCAGTGGACCCAGTAGGGCCGATAACTTCTCCATTTTCTCTTGTCGGGCCGAAAACCCTTCTTTGGGCCCTAATGGGCCGAAAACTTCTATTGGGCTCTATATTGGGCCGAAAACCTTTTATTAAGGATTAGTGGGCTGAAAACCACTATTGGGCCTTCCATTGGGCCAAAAACACTTCAATGGGCTTTGTTAGGCCGAAAACCTCTATTGAACCCTCCATTTGGGCCAAAAATCTTTATTAGGTCAAGCCAAAATCGAAACCTACTATTTTTGGGCCACCCTTTTGGGCCGAGAACCCTCTTTGGGTCGGTTAGCTTAGGTAAAAAAGGAAAAAGGATAGGATAATAAGCATGCCACCTCATGTTTATCTAGCATGTAATAAGTCATTTGACCACCAAACATCCACGCACCTCCCATCACCTTTAGAAGAAGCCAACCCCTACTCCCCGCCCCCTCTCCCTCTCTTATGCGGCCGAACACACATACATACACAAACACTCCACAAATATCATTTTCTTCACTCATCTCTCTAGAACATCCCCATCATTCTCTCAAAAAATTTCGATGCATACCATTTGTGAAGTTCCTTCAAGCAATCTCAAGAACTTGGTAAGTCCATGTCAAACTCAAAGTGTTTTGTTTCATGTTTATGCTAAAACCTTGCATTTACACACTTTTGTTGTGTGTTAAACTCTTAGAAACACCACCATTTTGAGAATCTCACCAAGAACAAAAGCTAGGCTCGAAATTTCCTTCTTCTTCTTCTTCTTCTTCTTCTTCTTCTTATTCTTCTTCTTCTTATTCTTCTACATCTCGAAAATCCTCAAGGTGAGCTTCATACCCTACTATTTTCATGTTTTTCATCATTTTGGGGGGAATACAAGTTAAGTTTTGTTTAAATCTTTGGATATTTGCATGCACTTGTGTGTTTATGTAACTATTTGTGTTTTAAATGTTGAAATGCTTAATGCTAACACCCCATAAACTCGAGATTTACAAGCCTCATGAGGCTAGAGTAAATCTATCCTTTGGAAAGTTTCATGTATAATGGTTATGTGTTGAAGATGATACAAGTTCACTACTTAAAAGGTTCTTCATATATGTGCAAAATCATATAGTATATGTTAATGACATTTTCTGCTATAAAGTTTTGTGGACATGTTTGTTCACTCAAAATGGTGAAAATATGGGTTACATTCCAAAATGGTTAGCTTTTGGTCATATGAAATTTTAACATTTATACTTACACAAATAATGGAATATAATAAATTTCATGATTTCTATAATTATTTTGTAAAAATCGTAACATGCTAGAGTCACACCAAGATAGTCTATTTTGTGTTACAAAACTCTTAAACTAAATTTTGGTATGTTTAACAAACTACAAAACTTGGTTGTTTTACTAAAAACAATTTTTACTAGTAAAATATTTGTAATATGTTGTCACCATTTTAATAGTTTGAATACTTAAAGGATTATGCTATTTACACAACATACTTTACAAGTAGATAAGTCCATTAGTGATTATTTATAAAAAACGTTATAAATAATTAAACTAAAATGGTATACAAACCATAATTATTACGACAAAAAATTTCGCGTAAATCTGTTAAGGCACTTGTGAGACTTTCCTTCGCTGTACCTACCTAGCATACACCATAAGTCCTATAGTTATAACCAGAGTCTCTTGGAGGGAGAGCAAGGTAATTGTGTATAGATCTATACGGGGTTGACACCCCCACACCTGAGTTGTTCACTACAGCTAGACGAGACCAATTTAGGGTGACAAATATCTTACCGAAATTGATGCCTGAAGAACGTCATGACATACATTTTAGTCATATCAAGCATGGTTGTAACGACTCACATAGGGATTCACAATGTTATTTTGAATTTACGAAATTATACACTTATCTGGTTTTATAAAATATAAAACTATGCGTCACTTTTGTACTTTACTACCACCACTCCAGTCTTAGGGTTTTAAGACTACAAATTTTCATAAAACATAAAATGTTAGATTTTCTGGGAATACACACTCTTTTTACTTACAAACAAAAGAAATCAAAAGACACACATGCAATTATTCACAATTTTGGAACAAGACTTGCAAACCATTTTCACAGAAAATATCGGATTTTCTGGAGTTTTACAAATTGTTACAAATCAAAGATGTTACAAAGCTTTTATACAAATATGCTAATGAACTCACCAAATTTTTAGTTGATGCTTTCCAAAACGACTTGTATTCCTAGGGACTCAGTGAGCAGGTATCTGAGCCATGGATTTTGGATATTTAATACATTTTGGAACATCATATTTATTGTCACTTTTGTGTAAATTTGTGAACAAATACAATCTGAAAACAATATATATTGGTATCTTTAATGTATGATGTTGGTTGATATGTTTTCAATTATATTCAATTGTGATGATACAATACATTGAAGTCATCCGCTCCCGGACGTTTCTGTCGTCCTGGTTCTGGGGTGTAACACAATTTTACTACCAAATTCATGCCAAAAGAAGCTAGAGATGATGGGTTGTTAGGATTTTCAGCCTCTCCACATTGAGGCATGATTTCTCCATTTTTGTGAAATGATTGAATTAGTTAGATTTCTTGGTTTGATTAGCCTATAGATTAAGCATGATGTTATTGATAGTGTCTAGACAGTTTAACTAAGCTTAGAAAGTGATTTCCATGGTGGAATTAATCCAGTGAGAGCTAGGGTTTGAAACTCTAACTAGTGGTTATGAGTATTGATGCATTACATTAGTTTATAATGAATTAAGTAGTATGAAATGCTTAATTCATTGGTTGGAATAGATTAAGAGATATACATTAAGAAGATATAATTATGATCCATTAAATGTTCATTTTGACCTTAAGAGTCATTAAGCTCTTAATAGGCTTAGATAAGTATTAAGGAACTTGTATATGTGTATGAATAGGCCTAAGAGCAAAGAGGATTGATCAAGGTGCATCAATGGGAGAATTAAAGAAAAGGGGACAATTAGTCTTCACTAGCTAACATGGTAGGTTATTACTCTGTAACGTCCAAAAAATCATGACAAAAAGTTTTTTGTGTTTAGATTAATAAATCGTTAATACATATCTTTCCCATAAAACCAAGGTAACCAAGTTTTAGCAAAACATCATCAAATCAGAGTAATTCACCGAATGCGGAAACATGTGGTGTGTACTCAACAATCATCCCGAGAAACCGGAATACCTGAAACATAAATTTAAAACCGTAAGCACAAAGCTTAGTGAGTTCCCCAAAAATACCACATAACATACAACCACAGAATATGTTGCAACATACATATAGTTGCCATGGGCTCCCCCATGGTCTTTACCTGGAATGTCATGGGCTCCCCCATGGTCTAATATCCAAGTGCCATGGGCTCCCCCCATGGACTTTGCCTGGAATGCCATGGGCTCCCCCATGGTTTGATATCCAAGTGTTATGGGCTACCCCTATGGTCTTTCATGAAAGTATCACATAGACAACTAGCATTCCACATAACACGTAATGGGCCAGTATTGGTGCCTTCTACCCATGGATATAGTGAGAAGACTCACCTCGCACTACTGAATCCCGCAGATAATTCTCTGGCTGTTGGCTGACTAAACCCCGAACTATCAATATCAAAACAACACCCAATTAACAATTGGGTTCCAATCCATAACTATAAATCCATACTTAGGTTAAAAAGACCATTTCTACCTAACCTAGCTTGGTCAAAGACTAAGGCCTAAACTCACAATCTGCAAGACCCAAATGCCAAATAATCATCCAAGGCCCAAATATACAAAATCTTATTTGAATGAGTACGCCCCCACGTACACAGTGGGTATGCTAAGTGTATGCCAAAGAAACCCAATACACCCCACGTACTGACCCTGCCCACATCCAACCTAGAAACGTCTTAATCCCTTAAGCCAAGACGTCCAAAACCTCAAAATAGCTAAATATAAGTGACTTGATCCATAAACTCGAAGGCTTTAAACCTTTGCATAGCTTAATGAATCCCAACACCAAATATGAACTCCAACGGTCAAAATCACTCCAAAATGTCTTAAAAACTTCTTAATACCTTAAGACCTTAGTCCAAACTTCCAGATCTTATTCAAAGGGACTTCTTATGTCATAAACTTCATGACTTTATGATTTAGCATGACTTAATGGAACCCAAATCAAAACCCTAAGTCCCAAACTTCACCAAAAGACTACCAAATTATGCATAGAAGGTTTATACTCATCAAGATCCAAACTTTATGACTCCATAACCCCAACAAGGGCCAAATATGAAGCTTAAAGGTTCTGGAGTAACTTCTACTCACAAGAACCACCACAAAGGGACCAAAATCATAACAAAGTGCCACCTAGCTAGATCTACAAGAAAGAGTTGTCAAGGTTGAGACTTTATACCTCCAAAAGTTAGATCTTGGTGAACAAAGCTTGCATCCAAAAGCTCTAGGTCAAGCAATGACTCTTCAAGAAGTTCCTTCTTCCTCCCCAAGCACCAAAACACACAAAAATCACCTTGAAGCTCAAGAATCAGTCAAATGGGGGAAAAGGGTCGATTTCTAGGGTTTAGAGGGATGGAGGCTGAAGATATTAGGGTTAGGTTATGAGATATGGAGCTTAAATAGAGTCCAAGACCCTAAAATAGGGTTTGGGTTTGACTGGAGTACACCCAACGTACATATGATACGGCCAACATACTTCGTAGAGCACCCAGGACCATCCTGATCAGTACACCCAACATATGTCAAGGTACGCCCCGCGTACTACCCATTTCAATAGTAAGCTACGTGTACACCTGTGTACGCCCCGCATGCCCGGCTAAGCCTTAAAACCACCAAACATCTGAAGGCCATAACTTCTTCGTTATAAGTTTGTTTACAACAAACTTTATATCCACATAATGGTGACAAGAAACCCTACACTTCTATCAACTCACTTCCTCCTAAGAACTTTCCGAACAAAAACCCAAAATTCATAAAGGACCAAGATATCAAATTACGATTATACCATTGGGATCCGAAGCGCAAACGAGCACCCGGATCACTTAGACTATAATACCCACATCCAAAAAGGGTCAAATCCTTTCTTCCCGAAGGCTTAAAGCCTTATGATGACTGATGATCGGGCCACGGTCCCGAACAATGAAACAATTCGAAACCGAGTGTTACAACTCTCCCCCACTTCAATTCGATTTCGTCCTCAAAATCATTCATTACCATTCCCAGCATGCCCGACAGCCCGAGGGACACAATCAAAACCTTGAGCATACATCGGCCTTCCCAAGGCAACCGAGCCCAACCCCAAGCAGAACTTTCCCACCCGAAGAAGACGAATCCAAATTCCCATGAAGAAACCAACCCTACTTTTCCTGAAATCTGAAATCTCGAATCGGTCTAACTCCCCGACATACCGCCCATACTGAACCATTGCTAAATCCATTCCACTTATCCCCCAACTGACATATTCTCCGAATAACAAGCGACTCCACCCATGAGATCCAAATCAACAATACCACCTTGACTTATCTTGATGACCTTCACAAAAGGAACCAATACAGGACACAATCAGCAAGGCTTGATCTATCATCAAAACTGAATCCATTCCTTAACCTTGAACGCTTCGATAGATGCCTTGACATATAGATACCCCAAGTTCTTATCCCACTGAAAGGTAAATCCTACACATAAACACTCGCGATTCCTAACTCGAGATCTCACCCAAAAATTACCCGATACTCAATTCATAACCTTATATCCACGGATCCGCACTTGCATTTCACCTAAACCTTCTGATTCACGACAACCCTCACTAGACCGAGATACCAACTTTTAACATCCCAACCATCGTTGAGACTACCAGTATCACACCTGGTCCAACCACCAGGTTCCCAAGAGTACAAATAACAAGGCTACCCAACCTATAAAACCCTCTGCATCACACACTGACCACCCACTTGATCTTGCATCTCAATATCCATAACCTTAACCCAAAGGTCTCTACTAAATCCCACCTGTATTGCCATAATCACACGGGCCTCACCCACGGGTCCCATCCAAATATACCATGGAGCGGCCTCGCCCACAGGTCCCACCCATCTAGAGCTACATAGGCCCGAATCCGCCTTGAACCCCAATGGTCCTCAACCAAAACAGAGAATTAATCCTCGAAAATCCTGACCGGCGTGCCCAAGGCACAAACTGATTCCCCCTCCATGCTCGTGACCATTACTAACAATAGTATACCTCGAACTGGTGAATGCTACGATCCCATTGCAATCTTACAACACATCAACCAACCATGGTTACCACCCATGGCCTTACCACACCTTATTCATCACAACTCCATGCATCTTGAGCCAAATCCTGCATCCAACTGGATCCCGAAAGATGTTCGGGACATACTTCGAATTTCGAAGCCCTCAACAGAGACTCAACCACAAGCATGCTATACACAAGAAAGAGGACGTCGAACAACGGTTAGAAATTTCTGAAATCCCACCTACACAACCTTAATCTGAACAACCACTTGGTTCGTCTCTCCATCCCTGGCCAGGATGTGAAACTTGCCCTAGTTCCACACCCTTCCTAACTTCCGGAAATATAGATCGATCCTCCCCCACCTAGATTTGACGAAGCTCTCCCTCACCTCTTAATTCTGATGGATCTCTGACCCGTCTACCACATATAGCATGAACTGCCTATAACCTGTGCTAATCAATACTAGTGTTCCATTACTAGACAAACTCAAAGATCGCCCAACTCCTGAAACCCTGAAGAATGCTCTTGAAATCTTAGCAAATCTGATAATCCAAATCACCTCCTACAATACTATACTAATTCGCCGAGTTCTTATGCTGGCGACAAAAGACCATAACCCTTGCCCTGAACTGACGAATCTTCACCCCAATTTCCATTCTCAAAGTACCATTCAACTCTAGTAATCTACAATCCATGAAAATATACAACTCCCCTGACACATCCAATAACTAAATAACTCATGCAACCGGCACCACCATCTTCCTGCTACTGCTTCTCTCCTAGAAACGGTAGTGTTTGAACCCAACAGTTCTTCCATAGGCAACTACCGCTCCTACCGGAACAATTAATAAAACCACTGAACCCTAACGATTATTAGAGAACTAAACTGTTGAATCCTCACCAAAGACCTTTCACACAATACCCCTGAACCGGTTTCGACCAAAAACCATACTAGCAACCGAACACACTGGGACCCGCTACACGAGATACAACCCCTCAATGTAACTCCCGTAGATCCGGGCTAGTCAATTTAGAGGCAATAGGGGTTGAGAATGACTTTTCGACAAAAGATTATTAAGAATAAATAATCTCAACCAAGTCTTAGTATATGTTACAAGGTTTTCGTACATATAAAGAGCGTCGAAATCCGAGTTATAACAAAGAAGTTATGACCCGTCGAAGTTTCGCGACAGAACCGACACGATACCGGGAGGCGTAAATAGTGAATTTACGATAGAGCGAGATTTAGCCTTAGCGATCTAAACGAAAGTCGTAGTATATGTTAAACTGATAGCGTGCATAAAAAGAATATCCAAATCTGACTTCGTATGAGGAAGTTATGATTTTTTCTAAGATTTAGCATAGTAGTGCACAGCCCGAAATCTGAATTTTAGATCGGTCAATTTTTAGCCAAAATAATCTAAACGATAAATGAAGATATCGTTAATAGGAGTTAAACGATAAAAAGAAAGTCGAAAATGGAGCTCGTATGCGAAAGATATGGACGAAGCTTAGTCCCTACTTTTCGAGGTCGGCGAATTCGATACAGTTTTGTAAATCCGAGATAGAATGAGAATTAGCCAACGAGGTCTAAATGAGAGTTGAAGATCTCATTAATAGGAACTCAACGGTAAAAAGACAAACAAAAATAGAGCTCGTATGCAAAAGTTACGGACGAAGCTTGGAGACTACTTTACTATACAATTCCTATAAATAAGAGACGAACTCTTCATAATTTCCTCACACCTTCTGTAACAGCCCGGATTTCCAGGTATCTTTTATTCATATATTTTTTGGTGTTTTGTGAGGGGACTCGGCGAGTTGGAGCTCAAACTCGCCGAGTAGGATCGTGGTTCTGGACGCGGGTTCACACTTGGACTCGTCGAGTCCAAGGAATGGACTCGGCGAGTCCGTGCTGTTTAATGAAACCCTAATTTCCCGGTCCTAAGCCCTATTTAAAGGACCTTATGGCCCTTCATTGTGGCTACCTAGACCTTGAGAGCACCAAAACAGCTGAGAGTTCTTGTGAGTGAGATAAGAGGCCATTATTCACCAATTTTGTGTGTGTTTGCAAGAAAGGAAGGGGAAAGTCAAGCTAGGAGAGTTGGGGAGCTTGGATCTACTTCCATTTCGATAGAGGAAGCTACTTGAGGTATCATTCAGAGCTTATTCTCGTGTTATTATTGATATGGTCAAATCTAGGGTTTCTTCATGCCTTGTTTGCCTTGTATTTGGAGTGTGAAAGGTCCCATGGGGATATGGTACCTAGATCTGGACCTTAGTAGGTACAGAGAGTCCCAAATGCCATGCTTTATGTCTTTCCTTTTTAGTTGGAGACTTAGGTTGCCATTTTAGAGGCCATTTCTTCAAAAGAAGCCTTGTAGGCGTTGCATGGTAGCCAAGACTGTGACTTTACGTGATGAATGTGCTTGGGAGGGCCAGATCTATGAGTTGTTGGAGCGGATCTGACCTCAGAAGCGAGATTGAGTTGATGCATGGCATGGACTCGCCGAGTCCGAAGAACAGACTCGGCGAGTAGCATGAAGATTGTCCTTAACCACTCAGCGAGTGGTCTTGCCGAGTTAAGGGTTGAATCAGTGAGTCAGGGAGAGTTAGAGAGGGTTGACAGGTGGACTAAGTCGAGCTGGAACTCGCCGAGTTGTTCTTGAGACTCGGCGAGTTGAGTCGTGGTGGCCCCGCGATTCATGCCAGGTGGGACTCGTCGAGTTGGGGGTGTACTCGACGTGTCAGGAGAGGATCCTAGGGAGTCAGTGAACACGTATAGACTTGCCGAGTCGCCCTAGTGCACTCGCCGAGTCCGATCAAAGTTGATCGTTGACTGTTGACCATAGTTGACCATTGTTGACTTGATAGGGGTAGTCAACCTTAATGGTAAAAGTGTTAATTAGAGATATATGATGTTATAGGAGTATTATAGCTCGGAGGATCGAGCACGAGCGATTTCCAGGATTCGCGAGTTATCGAGATATACGAGGTGAGTCTTCTCACTATACTTTACCTTGAGTAGGTAATCAGAGTTATGTGATAGAGTATTTGTATGCTATATGTCTGTTATGTGTTGTACTGCATTATTTCTATGTGATTTATGTTGTGCATGTTTATAGAGTTGGAACCGGAAGGTTCCCAGAGTTAGAACAAGTGGGTTCATAGAGCAGGGTCTATGGACCCACAGAGTTATAGCCTCGAGTGGCTAATATGTGTTATGTGTGGTATTTTGGGGAACTCACTAAGCTTTGTGCTTACAGTGTTAGTGTTGCTTGTTTCAGGTACTAGTGATGACCGTGGGAAGGCGCCGGCTTGATCTGTACACACGCATGGGATTTTTATGATATGTGATCTTGGTCGCAGAGAAAACATACCGGGCTTGCCCCCTGAGGGAAATCCCGACTGACATGATCAATCCTACTACACTTTTAGCAACCCATACCTCTGGAAGAAAAAGCTCCATCGTGCAGTTTCCTGCGCGTGCCACACTGACCTCGGCCTTGCTGGCCTCCTAATTGTTTATCCGAAGTCTTGGGTCTTTTGTTGGGACCCTTCCTTGCCTACACATGATTTGGCCCCCTCTTCCCCAGGTGCTTCAAATAGATCTCCCGTTTACAGAATTATAGAGTGTGAGCTTCAACGATAGCCATAACCTCAACACAGATCGTGCCCAAGCGTTCATCCAAGATTCCCAGAATTCCCTCCTTAACTAAACCAAAGATCACATAGTCTTCTCTAGAATACCGTGGGTAATCTTCTACGAGATAAATTCCCACATCTGCTCGCTAATCGACTCAGTACCTGCACCTAAGCTGGAACCAGAACCAGAACCAGAACCTTCTTCCTAGGTGCTCATCACCAAACTAAAATACAACATGCAAATGATCAGAACATACTCAAGAATCCTCTTCCCACAAGCTCCTTAGATTCTTCAAGACTCTCCCCGATTCGAGTATGGATCATGTGCTTTCAGTAGTACAGGCCTAATACTACCTTACACACCTATCCATACTTTCCTCAAGAATCATCCTGAATCCTCTAAGTCACCTTCTTAAACCGATGCACCCAAAACTCACTAAGCAACGCAAACAAACCCGCTGAAGCACTTCCTAGGCTCTCTTAGGTTCTCGACCTCACCCTGCGATCAGCTGCTAAAGAACTCCCCATAATGCCTGTCACCCACCTCTTAAATACAATCATATCCACTTAGTATCTAACTCCCATTACGTAAGAGTTCCACAAAGCACAAATCAACCAACATTCGTGCAGTAACACCCCAATCCATAAAACGATCAATGGACATTCAATCCACATACCACAACTCATGCTAGAAATTTCCAGCCTTACTATCGGTTGCCTTATGCATGAAAATTATACATATTACAGGATCAAATAGACCCTCGAATAAAAGACTCTACCCTAGGACCACAACCAGACAAGGAACAGGAAATATGGCCAAATCAATTATTCTAGGGCAATAAGATCCTAAACGTATACAACTATTAGGGCATACACTTAGCAGTTACTGATACAAATATATATTTCCATTACAGCATAACATCCAATACTCCCAAGACTACAAACCATCACACATGTCTGGCTAATCTATCACTTACTAATCATCACTAGCATGCAAGTCTAACAACTCATATAATAGACATACAAAGGCATCTCTCATAACATTCTATCATGCAAAAACTAAGTAGATCATTCGTCCTAACTAGCATGCGATTCACAAAATCATAAATCAATTCATATCAGATAACATGTATGGGTATTTTGGGAAAACTTACTTGAGCTCAGCAGATTGCATGCACCACACCCTTTTCTTATCTTAGAAAAATTCTTTTCTGAAAAATATTTTCCTTTTGAAAACTTTACCAAATCCTCAGTTTGAGTTCAGACACACCCAAGAGTATGTACGAATCCCTCAAACCAAGGCTCTGATACCAACTTGTAACGTCCCAAAAATCATGAAATAAAAAATTTTGTTTTTAGATTAATAAATCGTTAATACATATCTTTCCCATAAAACCAAGGTAACCAAGTTTTGCAAAACATCATCAAATCAAAGCTATTCACCAAATACATAAACATGTGGTGTGTGCTCTCCAATCATCTGGATCCCTTCCATTTGAAAACTGGAGTACCTGAAACATAAACTGAAAACCATAAGCACAAAGCTTAGTGAGCTCCCCAAAATACCACATAACATACTACCATGGAATATCATGCAACATACATATAGTTGCCATGGGCTCCCTCCATGGTCTTTACTTGGAATATAATGGGCTCCCCCCATGGTCTAATATCTAAGTGTCATGAGCTCCCCCATGGTCTTTTCCTGGAATGCCATGGGCTCCCCCATGGTCTGATATCCGAGTGCCATGGGCTACCCCCATGGTACTTCATGCAAGTATCATAGAGACAACTAGCATTCCACATAAAATGTAATGGGTCGGCATTGGTGCCTTCAACCCATGGATATAGTGAGAAGACTCACCTCGCACTGTTGAATCCCGTGGATAAATCTCTGGCTGCTGCATGACCGAACCCCAAACTATCAATATCAAAACAACACCCAATTAACAATTGGGTTCCAATCCATAACCATAAATCCATACATGGGGTAAAAAGACCATTTTACCCCTAACCTAGCTAGGTCCAAGACTAAGGCCCAAAATCACAATCTGCAAGACTCAAAGGCCAAATAATCAACCAAGGCCCAAATATGGCCCAATATGGAAAATCTCATTTGACTGATTATGCCCTGTGTACTCAGTGGGTACGCTAAGCGTACGACCAAGAAACCCAGTACGCCCCGCGTATGAGGAGGTATGCCTCGCATACTGACCCTGCCCACATCCAAACTAGAAACGTCTTAATCCTTTAAGCCAAGATGTCCAAAACATCAGAATACCTAAATATAGGTGACTTGATCCATAAAGCCGAAGGCTTTAAATCTTTGCATGGCTTAATGAAGCCCCACACCAAAGATGAACTCTAATGGTCAAAATCACTCCAAAATGTCTTAAAAACTTCATAATACCTTAAGACCTTACTCTAAACTTCCATATCTGTAACGCCTATGTTTCTGGGCCTGTCATTAATGTTGATATAATAGTCTATGTTAACCTTTGTAACCCGTTTTGAAATAATAGAAGTGTATTATTAGAGTATTATGTGTTTTGTTCTTAATTGCTTAATTATGTGGTTTGATTAATTAAGAATAAAAATAAGCGTCAAAATTTAAGTGTAAAATAAACTTGATATCTTTGGTTAATGTTGTAGTAGTTGAAACGAGGTTTCCGAATATATATAGAACGGACGTCAAACGAAGAAGTTATGAATTTATAACGAAGTTTTTCTGTCCCGGTCTATTAAAAATAAATAATAAAAATAAACTCAAAATTAGCCAACGAAGTCTAAACGAAAGTTGTAGAGCGTAGTCTCACCTTCGCGTGGATATAAAGAACGTCGAAAACGGAATTCGTATGAAGAAGTTATGAATTTCAGAAGTTTATTAAATATTTTGTAATTAAATTAAATCTTTAATTCGGATGTATATCCGAAGGAGTCACCGATCTGATCCGAAGTACGCCCCGCGTACAGCGAAGCATGACGTTTCGGAGCAGTACGCCATGACGCTTCGGATGACGAACGCCATGACGTTTCAGAGCAGTACGCCCTGCGTACTCCGAGGCTCCAGCCTCCTATAAATAAGATGCGAGGGCAGCCGAGTTCTTTTGCTATTTTCTCTCTTCTCTCTCTCGTTTTGCATCGATTTGCATGCCAGAAATACCCCGAAGCCCCGGTATTATTCTCAAGCCCCGAGGCAAGTCCCGAGATCCCGAAGATCCCGAGAAGTGTGGTTCCCGAGCCGAAGCTCTGTCCGCGAGAAGTTCGATTTTTGTGAAGATCTTCCAGATCTGCTGAAGATTGCTACTTCTGCAAGCCGTAGTGCTGTTTGATCGTCTTCTGATCAAGTGAGTGTATACTACCTTTCATAAACACGATAATAATACAAGTATGGTTTGAGTGTATTAAGTATATTGTTGTTTATGTGTATAATTTTGTTGTTATAAGTGTGAATGTATATTCATTCTCTTCTATCTCATAGATCTGATTTACTTTCTATGAAATACGTGTTATGTGGGTGTGCCTCATCTGTTATGTGGAATATATATTGAATGAAAATGAAATACAGGTTTTAAACTATGTATGAAAATATATATTTTTATCTACTAATATGTTGGGTAGAACATGGGTAGATAGTTGGTGTGTAATAAACAGATGAGAGGCCTCGATGTTGTTGTTGTTTTTGATCTAGTTATTCAGCAGAGTATGGATAACGACCACGGACTCTTTCTAGACAGTCCTATGGAACGCTAGCAGGTTCATAACCTGTAGGTGTTGTGAACGATGTGTTCACCGGTGTACTCTATCCCCCTCATGGTTGCCTTTAGGATATCTATTGTTGAGGAAACCCCTTAGCAGTAATGTCCGTCCCGATGAAAATCCTAGATTAGGTCCCTTGAGATAGATGTTATTTTAGGGACGTAAACTGAGGATAACGGGAATGGGTAATCAGGATAGTGATTGGTTGGTGAAATTAAATATAATTTATTTATTGTGGGTTGAAAAACCTATATGCTCACCAGGCTCCCAAGCCTGACCCACTCAGTTTTATTTGTATTACAGGAAGTGGTGCAAGGGCGTAAGATGGATGAATCATCGAGTTGTTTTGTTTACAAGTCTGTATATGTTAATATTTGTTGAATGACTTGTAATGTTATCGATTATGCTTTATGGTCTGTATCGGAACATGACATCCCGAGTTTTGATTATATAATGAAAATGCATCTCTTGATGAAATGCTTTGATAAATATTATTTTATCATGTTTTGTTTTGGGAACAAATTCCGCAACACTTTTAAATCAAAAGGATTTACTCTGAAATTATTTTAAAAAGCATAAATGAAATCGGTCTTTTCTGGCCGTGATTTTGGGGATGTCACAGTTGGTATCAGAGCATTAGTTTAAGCGAACTAGGAATTTGTAGGATTTCTAGACTTAAACTTAGAATGCTAAGTGGAATTTTGAGATGTGTGTCTGTTGGATTTTAGACACGAGCACTAGTTTATTTTAGGAAAGTTGCCTAAAATGCTTTTATGTGCTAAATGTTATATGTTGCCATATATGATATTAATTGTTCGGATCTACGGTCTGTTGCCGACAGGATCTGGAAACCTTTTGTGTGTAAGATTCTAAGCGTATGCCTACGGTATTAGAACTAGCATGTAAACGTTTCAGAGTAATAAGGATGATTTGAATATCTATCATGAATGAGGATCTAAATTTCACCTTATTCGGTGTGTAGATCAAAAATGGTGAGAACAAGAAGTGGCGTTGGAAACGCAGATGAGAACAGGAATAAACCGCCAGTGATTGAGCAAATACCTGTTGTAGCAGCAGCACCAGAACCAATAACAATGGCTGGGGTGCAAGCCATGATTCGGGCTATGTTAGCCGAACAAAGGGATGAGATGCGACAGATATTGCATGATAATAGGGAAGAACCTATCATACCTATTGAGGAACCCGAATTAATTCCCGAGCAATCGGAGGAAGGGAACAATAGTCGCATTTTGAGTCAAGTTGGGACTCAAGGAGAACGAAGGAACGATCCGGAAAGGAGAAACAACAAGGATGGGCGAATGTACAAGAACTTCTTGGGCGCCAACCTGCCAAGTCTTTCTGGGAGCCCAAAGCCTGTTGAAATAATGGATTGGATCTCCAAAATGGAGATGGTATTTGAAAGTTGCGACTGTAGCAACAAACAGAAGATTGTCTTTGCAGTCAGACAACTAAAGACTGGAGTCTTGAGCTGGTGGAAGTTGTTGGCAGATACTATGCCACGAGGAGAAGCCCTGAAGATGTCATGGGAGGAGTTCTTGGAACAACTAATGGTGCAGTATTGTTCAGAGATAGATCTAATTGATCTGAACAATAAGTTCCAAAACTTGAAGAAGGGGAAAATGAGCATAGACGAATATGCTACTGCATTCACTGAGAAAATGAAGTTATTTCTGTACCTAGTGCCAACAGAACTCTCCAAGATTGAGAGGTTTGCTAATGGACTGCCTGCCGACTTTGGTTCGACAGTCAAGATGGCAACTACTCTGAAAACGGTTGTTCGTGCAGCTAAGAATGTGGAGGCCCAGCAGAAGGAAAAGGGTCTGGAAAGGATAGATGTTGGTGAAAAGAGGAAGTTTGATGGAGCTTCAGGGTCCAACAAGAAAAACAAGTTCTCGAAGTCTGGTTCAAGGGGAAGTGGAGGCGAAGCGAAATGGTGCAACAAATGTAAGAAGAAGCATCATGGAAAATGTGAGGTAGTGGCCACGTGCTACAAGTGTGGAAAGCCAGGGCACTATGCCAATGAGTGTACCCTCTCTAAGAAGGTTTGCTATGGTTGTGGTGAGGAGGGACACATGTTGAGGGACTGCCCGAAGAAGAAGGAGGCAGCTAGACCCAACATTCCGCCAAAGCCAAAGGCGAGAGCATTCCAGATGACACTAGAAGCTGCTAAAGATGAAGCTGATGTCGCTTCAGGTACCTTTCTCGTTAACGAATTTCCTGCCCAAATTTTATTTGATTCTGGAGCCAACTACTCCTTTATATCGCATGAGTTTGGTAGAAAACTAGCTTTGCTTGTTGTTAGACTAGATAATGCCTTATTAGTCGAAGTTGCTAGTGGCAAGTTTGTACCTGTTAGCCATCTTATGAAAAACATCTTAATTGATCTGAATGGGAATAAGTTCCACGAGGAATTATTGCCTATAGAACTTAACGGTTTCGACATCGTTATGGGAATGGATTGGCTTAGCTCCAATGATGCCGAAATTTTATGCTAGAAGAAGATAGTTAAAGTAAACCTGCCTGGGAAAGATTCATTTCTGGTGTATTGGGACAAACGCAGAGTGAATTCTGGAATCATTTCCCTAATGAAAGCCAGAAAATGTTTGACCAAGGGGTGTACATCATACTTAGCATTCGTGATCGATGCTAAGAAGGAAAAGAAGGTGATGCAGAATATTCCTGTCGTATGTGATTATCCGGAAGTGTTTCCCGAAGATCTTCCTAGATTACCGCCTGATAGACAAGTGGAGTTTAGAATAGACTTGTTGTCAGGGACAACGCCAATAGAAAAAGCACCTTATTGATTAGCACCGACGGAGATGAAGGAGTTAATGATGCAACTTCAGGAGTTATTGGACAAAGGTTTCATTAGACCTAGTTCATCACCCTGGGGAGCTCCGGTGTTATTTGTGAAGAAGAAAGATGGAAGTATGAGAATGTGCATCGATTACAGAGAGCTGAACAAGGCAACAATAAAGAATAGATATCTGTTGCCAAGGATTGATGACCTGTTTGATCGATTGCAAGGTTCGAGCTATTTCTCGAAGATCGACCTAAGGTCAGGATATCATCAGCTGAAAGTAAGAGAGCAGGATATAGAGAAGACTGCATTCAGAACACGATATGGACACTACGAATTTTTGGTTATGTCGTTTGGACTAACCAATGTTCTGGCAGCGTTCATGGATTTGATGAATAGGGTTTGTAATCCGTTCCTAGATAAATCTGTGATAGTGTTCATAGATGACATTCTGATTTATTCGAAAAGCCAAGAGGAGCATGGCAGACACTTGTGAGAAGTGTTAGAAGTCTTGAAGAAGGAGAAGTTGTATGCAAAGTTCTCCAAATGTGATTTTTGGATTCATGAAGTCCAATTCTTGGGTCACGTGGTCAGCCAAGAAGGGATAATGGTTGATCCAGCGAAGATCGAAGCTGTGATGAAATGGGAACAACCGAAAAGTCCCACGGAGATCCGAAGCTTTTTGAGATTATCCGAATATTACCGAAGGTTTATCCAAGGCTTTTCTTCGATCGCTACTCCATTGACAGCTTTGACCCACAAAGGAGCTACTTATGCTTGGAATGATAAGCATAAAGAAGCATTCGAGAAGCTAAAGAAGAAGCTATGCGAGGCACCGATACTTTCTCTACCCGATGGAATTGAAGACTTCGCTGTTTATAGCGATGCGTCTGGGGTTGGATTGGGTTGTGTTTTGACCCAAAGAGAAAAGGTGATAGCATATGCGTCTCGACAGCTGAAAGAGCATGAAAAGAATTACCCGACTCATGATTTGGAGTTGGCAGCGGTAATTTTCGCTCTGGAAATATGGAGGCATTACCTCTATGGCACGAAGTGAAAACTTTTTACTGATCATAAGAGTACTGCAGTACGTCCCGCGTACTCCGAGGCTCCAGCCTCCTATAAATAGGATGCAAGGGCAGTCGAGTTCTTTTGCTATTTTCTCTCTTCTCTCTACCGTTTTGCATCGATTTGCGTGCCAGAAATACCCCGAAGCCCGGTATTATTCTCAAGCCCCGAGGCAAGTCCCGAGATCCCGAAGATCCCGAGAAGTGCGGTTCCCGAGCCAAAGCTCTGTCCGCGAGAAGTTCGATTTTTGTGAAGATCTTCCAGATCTGCTGAGGATTGCTACTTCTGCAAGCCGTAGTGTTGTTTGATCGTCTTCTGATCAAGTGAGTGTATACTACCTTTCATAAACACGATAATAATACAAGTATGGTTTGAGTGTATTAAGTATATTGTTGTTTATGTGTATAATTTTGTTGTTATAAGTGTGAATGTATATTCATTCTCTTCTATCTCATCGATCTGGATTTACTTTCTATGAAATACGTGTTATGTGGGTGTGCCTCATCTGTTATGTGGAATATGTATTGAATGAAAATGATATACAGGTTTTAAACTATGTATGAAAATATATATTTTTATCTACTAATATGTTGGGTAGAACATGGGTAGATAGTTGGTGTGTAATAAACAGATGAGAGGCCTCGATGTTGTTGTTGTTTTTGATCTAGTTATTCAGCAGAGTATGGATAACGACCACGGACTCTTTCTAGACAGTCCTATGGAACGCTAGCAGGTTCATAACCTGTAGGTGTTGTGAACGATGTGTTCACCGGTGTACTCTATCCCCCTCATGGTTTCCTTTAGGATATCTATTGTTGAGGAAACCCCTTAGCAGTAATGTCCGTCCCGATGAAAATCCTAGATTAGGTCCCTTGAGATAGATGTTATTTTAGGGACGTAAACTGAGGATAACGGGAATGGGTAATCAGGATAGTGATTGGTTGGTGAAATTAAATATAATTTATTTATTGTGGGTTGAAAAACCTATATGCTCACCAGGCTCCCAAGCCTGACCCACTCAGTTTTATTTGTATTACAGGAAGTGGTGCAAGGGCGTAAGATGGATGAATCATCGAGTTGTTTTGTTTACAAGTCTGTATATGTTAATATTTGTTGAATGACTTGTAATGTTATCGATTATGCTTTATGGTCTGTATCGGAACATGACATCCCGAGTTTTGATTATATAATGAAAATGCATCTCTTGATGAAATGCTTTGATAAATATTATTTTATCATGTTTTGTTTTGGGAACAAATTCCGCAACACTTTTAAATCAAAAGGATTTACTCTGAAATTATTTTAAAAAGCATAAATGAAATCGGTCTTTTCTGGCCGTCATTTTGGGGATGTCACAATATCTAATTCAAAGGGACTTCTTAAGTCATAAAGTTCCCGACTTTATGACTTAGCATGACTTAATGGGACCCAAATCAAAACCGTAAGTCCCAAACTTCACCAAAAGGCTACAAAATCGTGCATGGAAGGTTTATACTCATCAAGATCCAAAAGTTATGACTCCAAAACCCTAACAAGGTCCAAATATGAAACTCAAAGGTTTTGAAGTAACTTCTACTCACAAGAACCACCACAAAGGGGCCAAAATCATAACAAAGTGCCACCTAGCTAGATCTAAAAGAAAGAGTTGTCAAGGTTGAGACTTTATACCTCCAGAAGTTACATCTAGGTGAAAAAGCCTAGAACCAAAAGCTCAAATTCAAGAAATGACTCTTCATGTAACAGCCCGGAATTTCAGGTATTTCTTTAAATTATTTTTGGGGCACATTTAGGAGGGGACTCGGCGAGTTGGTGCACGACTCGCCGAGTAGGGCCATGGTCTTGGTCGCAGATACGCGACTGGACTCGACGAGTCCAATAAGGGACTCGGCGAGTCGACGCTGTTCAGCTGAACCCTAGCCGTTTCGATTCTGAATCGTATATAATGATCTTATGGCCGTCATGTCGCGTCTTTTGGCCGATTGAAGATACCTTGGGAGTTTGTGGGCATCTGGAGCAAGAGTGAGGGCTAGAGGAAGGTTGAAGAGATTGTTAGACAAGGAGAGGCAAGGTGGTGATCAAAGGAAGTCCAAGGAGTTGAGTACTGGAGGTTGGGGACACAGGGAACACGTTTCCAGGTAATCTTCGGATCATAATCTGTAGCTTTTACGTTGTATGCGAATTTAGGGTTTAGGAAACCCATTTAAGGAATTGTTAGATTATAGTGTTGTTACAAGTGTTTAAAAAACCCCTGTAATAGTATATGTGAAAGTCCAGGAAGCCCCATATCTATATACTTCGAAATCATGCGAAATACAGGAGGCAGCGGATTGACTGCATGGCGAGGACTCGCCGAGTTGTTCTTCAGACTCGGCGAGTAGCTTGAAGATTCACTAGGACTCGCCGAGTTGTTCTTCAGACTCGGCGAGTAGCTTGAAGATCTACTAGAACTCGTCGAGTCGTCCTTTAGACTCGGCGAGTGGAGTCGGGGTGTCTATACTCGCCGAGTTGCCCTTTTCACTCGACGAGTCCGGTCAAGATTGACCGTTGACCTGTATGTAACTTAGTAGGGTCAATTGTCTTGTTTGATAAGATCATTAATAAAGGTATGTGGTATTATAGGGAACCTGCGGATTAGTGGATCGAGTGCGAGTAGCTCAAAGGGTTTATAGCTTGCATACTACGAGGTGAGTCTTCTCACTATACTTCACCCGGAAGGGTTTGACTGTGAGACCGGAAGGTCGTATGTGTTATATTTATGCTATGTCTAGAGAGGTAGATGCTTTATATGTGATGTATGCTTATATGTGATGTATGCTTATACGGGCCGGAAGGCGAGACTTTATGTGATAGAAAGAACGGTATGATGTATGACTTATGTGTTATGTGCGTTATGTTACATGTGTTATGTTTTATACTATTATGGGCCGGAAGGCAAAATACTATGGGCCGGAAGGCAATTTAATACGGGCCGGAAGGCGATATGTTATGGGCCGGAAGGCGATTATGTTACGGGCCGGAAGGCAATGTTATGTGGACCGAAAGGTCCGGGCCGGAAGGCGTATGTGGGTAAGTCGTATACTGGGGAACTCACTAAGCATTTATGCTTACTAGTTGTGTTTATGTTTTTCAGGTACTAGTGATGACCGTGGAAAGGCGCCGGCGTGACACGTACACACTGCCATTGTTGAAGATCTTGGAGATTTATTATTTATACTTTTGCAATAAACTTGGAATAAACTCTTTTGTCGAATAATGATGTTTTGTTTTAAATGAAAATTTTATTTGAAAATTTTGAGCTGTTACAATTGGTATCAGAGCCTTGGTTTGAGGGATTCGGGTGTACTTTTGGGTGCAACTGAACTCAGACCGGGGATTTGAGGAAAAACCTTTTTAAATAATAAGGACACAACATTTTATAAATGGTAAGGCGGTAAAACAAGGATGGAACAGTGTGTACGAGCAGCCAGCGTCCGAACGGTAAAGATCCCCAGAATACCTTACGATGTTATGTTATGCACTGAATTATGAATTGTTATGCATGCTAGAAGACTAGGTATACATGATAGGACTAGAATTGCCTGTTTTGTGATGCCTTAGTCTAGGGAGATTGCTTATATGAGATATTTTGTAGCGTGCAAGTAGATAGTGCATACTAGAGGTAGAGTACTCATTATTCGGGATTTGGGGAGGAAGATTTGGGACGAATACTGATACGGTGTGGTCGGTAGTATTGGGCCCGTACTACCGAAGGCATCGGATCAGTGGAAGACTCAAGTAAGAATCCCTGGAAATCGGAGACTGGGTAGGGCGCGTATCGAGTACAATTGTACTTGGTGGAGTCTCTGATGATTTTATGTTGTATTTCAGAGACATCATGGTTATCACACGCAATGGGGCGAGTTCGAGCGGTGCGAGTGACGAGGAGATTCGTCAGATTATTCAGGAAGAGGTAGCTGCGGCGGTCCGGGCTGAGATCCCGGAGATGTTTGGGTCTATTAAGACCACGCTGATGGAGGAGTTTGAGGAGCGGTACGCCGCACTTACTGAAGCTGCAGTTGCTGCCGCTACCGCAGCTGTGGCTGCTGCCAGGCCGCAAGGGGGTGATTCATTACTATTCAGGGAATTCAGCAACACGAAACCCCCTGAATTTGATGGGACGCAGGATCCGATTGCAGCTATGAGGTGGATCGCCGACATCGAGGGGTGCTTCTATACTTGCTCATGCCCGGAGCACTTGAGGGTACGGTTCGCCTTGAACCAGCTCCGTCTGGGAGCGAAGGATTGGTGGAAGTTCGTGACAGCGAATTTCACGTTGGCAGAGACTACAGCGGTGACATGGGAGGGGTTTACTGCCATGTTCAGGGATGAGTACGTTCCCCCGGTGGAGAGGGAACGATTGGTGCAGGAGTTCTTAACCCTCAAGCAGGGTACCGATTCTGTTGCGGTGATTACACGGAAGTTTCATGAGAGGGCGATGTTTTGCCCTGAGCTGGTGTCCTCAGAGCAGGCTCGGATGAGCCGATACTTGGGTGTCTTGAGGAGGGAGATCCGGGAGTTTGTGTCAAACTCCACCTATCGTACTTTCACTGAGCTTCAGGCGAACGCCAGGAAGCGCGAGATCGAGTTGGAGACTCAAGCGAGGGAGGAGGCTGAGTCTCGGCAGGTGGATCGACGGCCGGCCCAGTCTCAGCCGGCAGCCAAGCGGACTAAGTTCGCTGATTCGAGGATGGGAGGTTCGAAGGGTCGCACTTGCGCGAAGTGCGGCAAGAGTCACGAGGGGGCGTGTCGAGCTGGTGGTTGCTACAAGTGTGGCAAGGAGGGACATATTGCCAGGGATTACCCTAAGGGGTTTATGGTTTGCTTTCACTGCAACCAGACAGGCCATCGGAAGGCCGAGTGTCCGCAACTTCGTCAGGGAGCTACACCTACTACCCGGACTACTGAGACCCGACCGGCGAAGGTCGAGGCCCCGAGGGCTCGCGGGAGAGCCTTTCAGCTGACTGCGGAGGAGGTCCGCGCTGCGCCCGATGTTGTGGCAGGTATGTTATCATTCGCGTATTTAATTAAAGGTCGAAATGTTATGCTTATGTTAATGTATGTGTAGGTAATTTCCTTGTGAACTCTATGCCTGCTCTAGTGTTATTTGATTCGGGTGCGAGTAGATCGTTTGTATCGTTAGCTTTTAGTCAGCACATCGGCATTAGTCGTGAGCCGTTAAGTCGACCTTTGAGCGTTTCTATTGCGGCTGAGAGGGTGATTTGTGCTACGGAGGTTCTTCGGGGATGTGTGCTAGAGATCTTCGGGGTCGCGTTTCCGATTGACCTCATTCCTATTGCGATGGGGGATGTCTGTGTCATTGTAGGCATGGACTAGTTGAGCCGATTCAGCGCTGTTATCGACTGCGAGCGTCAGCTGGTTACTATACGAGACCCTAGTGGGGGAGTTCTTACGGTATACGGCGAGGGTACCCGTTCGGGATCAGCTTTTTGTTCGGCCGCTAGGGCGAGGCAATGCCTACAGCGGGGATGTAACGGTTTTGTGGCGTATGTGATGGATACGCGGGAGAGTTCAGAGAGACCGAAGACATTGAAGGAGGTTACAGTGGTGCGCGAGTTTCCAGATGTTTTTCCCGAGGATTTGCCAGGAATACCTCCTGCGAGGCAAGTGGAGTTTGGTATCGATCTAGTTCCAGGGGCTGCGCCTATTGCGAAGGTGCCTTATCGTCTTGCACCTCCAGAGATGCAAGAATTGTCCTCGCAACTTCAAGAGTTGTTGGGGAAGGGATTTATTCGGCCGAGTAGCTCGCCGTGGGGAGCACCGATTCTGTTCGTCAAGAAGAAGGATGGTTCACACCGGATGTGTATCGATTACCGGGAGCTGAACAAGGTGACAGTCAAGAACCGCTATCCGTTACCGAGGATCGATGATCTATTCGATCAGTTGCAAGGGGCATCTTGGTTTTCCAAGATTGATTTGAGATCAGGGTACCATCAGGTAAGAGTGCGGGATGAGGACGTCCAGAAGACAGCCTTTAGGACGCGGTATGGGCATTACGAGTTCGTGGTGATGCCTTTTGGGCTCACCAATGCCCCAGCAGTGTTTATGGATCTCATGAACAGGGTATGCAGGCCGATGCTGGATCGGTCTGTGATTGTATTCATCGACGACATTCTGGTGTATTCGCGGTCTAGGGAGCAGCATGAGGGACATTTGAGGGAGGTCCTTGAGGTACTGAGGTCGGAGAAGCTATATGCAAAATTCTCCAAATGTGACTTCTGGTTGCGGGAAGTTCAATTTCTGGGGCACGTTGTAAATCAGGCAGGGATATTGGTCGATCCGGCCAAGGTGGAAGCGGTGATGAGTTGGGAGGCACCGAAGTCACCTTCGGAGATCAGGAGTTTCCTTGGGTTGGCGGGGTACTATCGAAGGTTCATTAGGGACTTCTCCAAGATCGCGGTGCCACTTACCAAATTGACCCGAAAGGGTGTTACATTCTCATGGGGACCCGAGCAGTAGACTTCCTTCGAGACACTTCGTCAGAGACTGTGCGAAGCACCAGTATTAGCTCTCCCGGAGGGGATGAAGGACTTTGTCGTATATTGCGACGCATCGATTTCAGGACTGGGTGCAGTGTTGATGCAGAGGGGCCATGTGATAGCCTATGCATCGAGGCAGCTGAAGCCTCACGAAGCGAGATATCCCACGCATGACTTAGAGTTGGGGGCAGTAGTGTTCGCCCTCAAAATTTGGCGTCACTACCTGTACGGGGTTCGTTGTACCATATACACGGACCATAAGAGTTTGAAGTATTTGATGGATCAACCCAACCTAAACATGCGTCAGAGGAGATGGTTAGACGTGGTTAAGGATTATGACTGTGAGATCCTATACCACCCAGGCAAGGCTAATGTGGTAGCTGATGCATTGAGTCGTAGGGCGGAGAGTACTCCATTGCGGGACGTGTGTTTGAGATTGACGGTGATGACTCCGGTATTAGATGCTATTCGTGGGGCACAGGCCGAGGTCGTGAAGTCTGGGATGCAGAAACAGGAGCGGGTCGTCGGGTTGATTTCAGAGTTCGTTACGGATGGGCGGGGACTTCTGACATTTCGGGGTCGGATCTGGGTACCATTCGTGGGCGGTACGCGTGTTACTTTGATGGAGGAGGCACACAGATCGAAATTCTCGATCCATCCCGGTGCTACGAAAATGTATTTGGATTTGAAAAAGGAGTACTGGTGGCCTTGCATGAAGAGAGACATTGCCTGGTTCGTTGAGAGGTGTTTGACCTGCCGTAGGGTTAAGGCCGAGCACCAGAGACCGCACGGTAAGTTGCAACCCTTGGAGATTCCTGAGTGGAAGTGGGATCAGATCACGCTGGATTTCATCACCAAATTGCCGAAAACTGCCAGGGGAGTCGATGCAATTTGGGTGATTGTGGATAGGCTAACAAAGAGTGCACACTTCCTTGCCATTAGCGAAAGTTCATCAGCAGAGAAGTTGGCAGAGTTATACGTGAGAGAGATAGTATCTCGGCATGGAGTGCCGACCTCGATTGTTTCGGACCGCGATGTACGTTTCACTTCCAGGTTCTGGAAGAAATTCCATGAGGAGTTGGGTACTAAACTGCATTTTAGTACCGCATACCATCCCCAGACCGACGGTCAGAGCGAGCGGACGATCCAGACATTGGAAGATATGCTTAGAGCGTGTGTGTTAGACTTCGGGGGTAGCTGGGATGCGCATCTGCCGCTGGCTGAGTTTTCCTACAACAACAGCCATCATTCGAGCATTGGTATGCCACCTTTTGAGTTGTTGTATGGTAGGAGGTGTCGGACTCCCATTTGCTGGGGAGAAGTGGGACAGAGAGTGATGGGCAGTACAGAGATCGTACTTCAAACGACCGAACAGATTCAACGAGTGAGGCAGAGGTTATTGACCGCCCAGAGCCGACAGAAGAGTTATGCGGACAGACGCCGGTCCGAGCTCGAATTCCAGGTCGGCGACTTCATTCTCCTAAAGGTTTCTCCATGGAAAGGGGTGATCCGGTTCAGGAAGAGGGGCAAATTGGGGCCCCGGTTCATAGGTCCATTTCGGGTAATTGCAAGGGTAGGTCGGGTAGCTTATCGGTTGGAGTTGCCAGCGGAGCTGAGTCAGATTCACAATACCTTCCACGTATCACAGCTGAGGAAGTGTATAGCCGATGAGGCAGCAGTGGTTCCGTTAGAAGATATTCAGGTGGATGCGAGTCTGAATTACGCCGAGAGACCAGTAGCTATCAGGGATCGGAAGATCAAGGTTCTACGGAACAAGGAGATACCTCTGGTGTTGGTTCAGTGGCAACATCGGAAGGGATCGGAGATGACGTGGGAGCCGGAAAGAGAAATGCGGGAGCAACATCCGGAGTTATTCGCAGAATGAGACTTCGAGGGCGAAGTCTAGTTCTAGTGGGGGAGAGTTGTAACAGCCCGGAATTTCAGGTATTTCTTTAAATTATTTTTGGGGCACATTTAGGAGGGGACTCGGCGAGTTTGTGCACGACTCGCCGAGTAGGGCCATGGTCTTGGTCGCAGATACGCGACTGGACTCGACGAGTCCAATAAGGGACTCGGCGAGTCGACACTGTTCAGCTGAACCCTAGCCGTTTCGATTCTGAATCGTATATAATGATCTTATGGCCGTCATGTCGCGTCTTTTGGCCGATTGAAGATACCTTGGGAGTTTGTGGGCATCTGGAGCAAGAGTGAGGGCTAGAGGAAGGTTGAAGAGATTGTTAGACAAGGAGAGGCAAGGTGGTGATCAAAGGAAGTCCAAGGAGTCGAGTACTGGAGGTTGGGGACACAGGGAACACGTTTCCAGGTAATCTTCGGATCATAATCTGTAGCTTTTACGTTGTATGCGAATTTAGGGTTTAGGAAACCCATTTAAGGAATTGTTAGATTATAGTGTTGTTACAAGTGTTTAAAAAACCCCTGTAATAGTATATGTGAAAGTCCAGGAAGCCCCATATCTATATACTTCGAAATCATGCGAAATACAGGAGGCAGCGGATTGACTGCATGGCGAGGACTCGCCGAGTTGTTCTTCAGACTCGGCGAGTAGCTTGAAGATTCACTAGGACTCGCCGAGTTGTTCTTCAGACTCGGTGAGTAGCTTGAAGATCTACTAGAACTCATCGAGTCGTCCTTTAGACTCGGCGAGTGGAGTCGGGGTGTCTATACTCGCCGAGTTGCCCTTTTCACTCGACGAGTCCGGTCAAGATTGACCGTTGACCTGTATGTAACTTAGTAGGGTCAATTGTCTTGTTTGATAAGATCATTAATAAAGGTATGTGGTATTATAGGGAACCTGCGGATTAGCGGATCGAGTGCGAGTATCTCAAAGGGTTTATAGCTTGCATACTACGAGGTGAGTCTTCTCACTATACTTCACCCGGAAGGGTTTGACTGTGAGACCGGAAGGTCGTATGTGTTATATTTATGCTATGTCTAGAGAGGTAGATGCTTTATATGTGATGTATGCTTATATGTGATGTATGCTTATACGGGCCGGAAGGCGAGACTTTATGTGATAGAAAGAACGGTATGATGTATGACTTATGTGTTATGTGCGTTATGTTACATGTGTTATGTTTTATACTATTATGGGAAGGCAAAATACTATGGGCCGGAAGGCAATTTAATACGGGCCGGAAGGCGATATGTTATGGGCCGGAAGGCGATTATGTTACGGGCCGGAAGGCAATGTTATGTGGACCGAAAGGTCCGGGCCGGAAGGCGTATGTGGGTAAGTCGTATACTGGGGAACTCACTAAGCATTTATGCTTACTAGTTGTGTTTATGTTTTTCAGGTACTAGTGATGACCGTGGAAAGGCGCCGGCGTGACACGTACACACTGCCATTGTTGAAGATCTTGGAGATTTATTATTTATACTTTTGCAATAAACTTGGAATAAACTCTTTTGTCGAATAATGATGTTTTGTTTTAAATGAAAATTTTATTTGAAAATTTTGAGCTGTTACACTTCAAGAAGTTCCTTTTTCCTCCTCAAGCACCAAAACACACATAAATCACCTTAAAGCTCAAGAATCACTCAAATGGAGGCTAAGGGTCGATTTCTAGGGTTTAAAGGGATGGAGGATGAAGATATTAGGGTTAGGTTAAGAGATAAGGAGCTTAAATATGGTCCAAGACCTTAAAATAGGGTTTGGGTCTGACTAGAGTATGCCCAACGTAATCCATAGAGCACCCGCGACCATCCTGATCAGTACGCCCAACAGACTACCCTTTTCACTAGTACGCTCGCGTACCCGAGTAAGCCCTAAAATCACAAAACTTCCTAAGGCCAAAACTTCTTCATTATAAGTTTGTTTCCAACAAACTTTATATCCACGAAAAGGTGATGAGAATCCCTACACTTTTATCAATTAACCTTTGCCTAAGAACTTTCCGAACAAAAATCCAAAATTCGTAAAGGACCGAGATATCAAATTATGATTATACCCTTGGGCTCTAAAACACAAACGAACACCCAGATCACTTAGACTATAATACCCACATCCAAAAGGGCCAAATCCTTTCTTCCCCAAGGCATAAAGCGTTATGATGACTGATGACCTGGCCATGACCCCGAACAACGAAACGATTCGAAACTGAGTGTTATATACTCTCTCTCTCTCTCTCTCACACACACACACTCTCTCTCTCTCTCTATCTCTCTCTCTCTCTCTCTCTCTCTCTCTCTCTTTTATATTATGTTATATGTTGATTTATATGCATGTATGTATGTTGGTATTTAATAGTAAAGTATCTGACCGTTACATAAGGGAAGAGAGAATGGGATTATATGTAATATAATACCATGTTAGATTATGTGATTGTGGTTATACATTTAAGATCATGTATCTGAGCATATATGTATAACCAATGTATGTGCAGATGTATAAGGAAAGGATAAGGGTATTTTGAGTAATACTCATAAGAGTAGATAAAGAAAGAATGAGATTATATGTATTATAATCCTATGTATGAGTAGACGATGAGAAATGTATATGTTGATACCTAAGAGATTGTAGATAGAGACATAGTATGATTATATGTAGTATAATCATAAGTATATGTATGTATAACTGTACATTAAAGGTATTGTGTAGAATACCTATATGTTAGTAGATAATGATAAACATTAAGTACTTAATGAGTTAAGTAGCATATGTGTAGTAGAAGATCTCTTGATGAGATATAGAGATAGATTTTTTATAGGATAGGAGTTTTGTGACGAGTCCCATAAAAGAGTCAGAGAAGTGTAGAAAGATGATTCCTTTGTAAATGAGAGAGAGATTACTTTGGGAGTAAAAAATATGATTCCTTCGGGCATGTAGAGTATGATTCCTACGGGAATAAGAGTATGATTCCTTCATGAATGAGATTAAGTCCATGTAGGCAAAAAGATGATGATTCCTTTGGGATATAGATAGATGTTTCTAGTGAGAATAAAAATTATGTATGGTTATAGAAGATAGAGAAAAGGTTCCATGAGTGGAACACGTCAAGATAATTCTTTTATGAACTTAGATAAAATCCATGATGGATTAATAGTAAGGAATTTGTGAGGGATTCTAGAGAAGAATAATGATTAAGTATCCATGAAGGATCATAAGAGAGGATCGGATGAGTATACCTGTTAATGATAGTGGTATGTCGTTTCCCTTAGAATATAGATGAGAGTATGGTATGAGATGAGACTGTTGGTTCAAGATGAGAATTGAATGTTAAGGCATTAAAGTTGAGTATATAAAGATGAAGAGTAAGAAGAGTATGAGACAAGCATGCTAAGAGTAAGAGATGTGTCAAGAGTAGAATAAGAATATGATAATAGCATGCATAAAGTATGAGCATAACAGACACTGTGTGAGAAAGAAAAGAGATGTAGAAACAATAGAATGAGAGTGAAAAAGAAAGAGAAGATAGAGTATGTGTAGAGTATGAAATGAGCCTGAGAAGAGACTAAGATAGATAAAAGAGATCGATGAACGAGAAGAATAACAATGTATGCTATTAGAGAAGACGAGTAGAAGATAGAGTATGAGAGTGAAAGAATAGAATGCTCAGGAACGAGAAAGGCTAAATGAAAACAGATAGATGATATAAGAAAGAAAAGAAGAGTAGAGATGAGAATAAATGAGAAAAATAGAAGAAGAGATAGAAAGATAAAAATAAAGAGAATATAATGATGGATGAAGACAGAGAACATAAAGATATAATATGTGAAAGATAGAAAAAGATTTGAAGAAGAGTAGATAAACATGAAAACAAATAATAATATAACTCACCAGACCTGTGGTTTGATGTAGTAGATATTTTCATGTTTTGTAAGTTCAGGTGGCAACCATGGTACGCGAGAAGATAGGAGCACAAGGTGTTAGAATAAAAGAATAATTTTTATTATTGCTTATTTAATAGATAGATTTTAGTGTAAACTCGTGATTGAGCATGAGCTGTAAAGTGTTCTGATTTTATAGAATTCTACAAATTGTTAGAAGACTTTGATATATCCATGTAGATGTATGAGTAGAAAATCCAGGTCGTTACAATTGGTATTAGAGCCATAGTTTAAGTGAATTAGGTTTGGTATATCCATACGTATACTTAAACTGTGGGATATGAAATAGAAGCAGAGATTATGAGGTGACTTGTGATAAAATATGCTATGAGATTTAACTACACGACTGTAGATATATGCAGATAAACAACTCGAGAACACGAGTTTAGTAGAATGACCAACCAAGAGGGTTTGGGTCTAGTATGTTAAGAAGAAACAAAGAAAAATCATTTTGTGAAATGACATAAGAATGGGATTTCTAGTTAAAGAGATGCCAACTGTATGTAGAAAGAATGATATTGTGGTATCATGATAGAAAGATGTGTTAGAGATGACGTGTCCTTGTAGATAGGCAATAAATAAAGTATATGTCCTTAAAAAGAAAAGATAATGAAGATTAAAGAGTGGGACAGATAAAGGGACAAAAATAGAAAGAGATGGGAATGTGGTGAAAGAGTGGCAGAAAAAGGTGATATAAAGAGTAAGAGGGCTGGTATGCCCAGAGAAAGAAAAAAAAGATAGAAAAAGTCTATTATGTAAAGATCCTCAGGTAAAAGAGTCAAGAATTCGAATGGTTTACTAGTGAGTACAAGAGTAGATTGACATTTGTTGAGAGCAAGTTTCCATGAAGAAAAGAAAGTCCATTCTGATATGGAAAGTTTATAAGATATGATGAGTAGATCTTGCACCACGTCATTGATGCTATAGTGATAGCATTGACCGTATATAGTGTGACATCCCCTATTTTTCAGAACCGAATTATTTTCTTTACGCTTTAAAAAGCATAATATCTTAGTTTTTGGAAAGTCCCGGTATATTAAAATCTTTTGAGTACAAATGGTTGTCTCAAATAATAAAATCCAAAGGATGTCATAATTGATAAAAAAAATATATGTTACAACATAAATACCTAACGACCCTAAATACTATTGCAGGTCTTCTCTTCAATCACTTAAAATCCTACTCAAGTCTTTAGCAATCTAAACACCGCTACCTGTGATACATATAAAATGAGTGGGTCAGGTTGGGAAACTTGTGAGATACATAGATTTTCAATCCTACAATGTTTTAATGATAATTATACATATATCTCAAACCTGCAAAACCAACTATTATCATCAACATATATATATATATATATATATATATATATATATATATATATATATATATACATATATATATATATATATATATATATATCATATCTGTCAGACAATCTACCCCCATCCCCTCGATCCTCACATACTGATCCTATATAACGACCTTACGAAATATAACCAGAAGGATCAATGTAAGCAACAAGTTGACTATGCTGCTTTGGGGATTCCTTGGAAGTAAACTAGGATCAATAAAGACAACAAATGAGGGGAATGGAGCAAGTCAGATGAACGACTGTTCACCAATTGTAACATCTATGTTCCAGGTATTAATTTAATTGTTATTTTTGTTTTGGTTTGGCCTGGCCATAGCGTGGCACTCAATTAATGAAGAAAGTGCATCCGTTCTTGGCCATAGCGTGGCATTGTATGGCCACGACATGGCATCCGTTTTGGGACTAAAATCCTAATCTCGGGGATGGTTCCTTATTTAAGGACACTAACTTCTAGGGTTACCTCATTTGGCAGCCTCTACCCTCTGAGAACGAACCCTCATCCAAAGCCTAGCCCTCGTTTGTGCTTTGTGAGCTTGAACTCCATTTTTGTGAAGTTTGAAGGAAGAAGGAGCTTTTGGTGTTGCTTGTGAGTGTGGTTCCAACTTAGATCCGTCATCTACATTTCATTTCTACATCTTTGGAGGTATAAAGTCCTTACCTTGATCATTGTTTCCCTAGATCTAGTTCTAGGTCAATTTCATGAGTTTTGTCCCAAATCCTCTTGTTTCTGGAGTTGGAGTGAACTCCAGAGGTTAACTTCTTGACCTTGGGGTTTGTTGGAAAGTTGGTTTGCATGGCTCTTTTAGTATAATCATGGCTTGGTGTTGTCATTAGGAATTTAAAGGTTGAGATATTATCATAATAAGAAAGCTTAATGGATAAACATGGAAACTTTATCCATCAAGACCATGAGGATGACTAGATCTAGAAGTTTGAGCTGTTGGGATTGGAGTAAAGCAGCTTAATCCATTAAGTCTTTGCCGACCAGTGCCCATGACGTGGCTACCTGGTGCCATGGTATAATGATTGGTGTCTTCGCGGTCATCTCGTTGGACAATTGCCACGACGTGACCCATAATGGTCACAATGTGGGAGTTGATCAGTTGTCGACTGTTTTGTCTTGGAGTAGCCACAACATGGGCATAAGAGGCCACAACTGATGGGTTTTATCCATAAGAACTTTCCTATGTGCGCATACAAAACCCTAATGCTTGGATCTAGGTTTTCTAATTAAACATGCTTTGAATCCAAGACTTCTAATGACTAATTAGGTATAAAACAATACAAAATCAGATCTAGAAGTTTACCTTTGAATCTCTTGTTTGATCCTGTTGTCTTGGAGCTTCTAGAGTCACAATTGTCACTCCTCTAATGGCTTACAAACACCAATAAGCAAAGAAGATGATTTGAGAGAGAGGAGAGGGAAGAAATTCGGCCAGGGTTTCTTTCTTCTTAAGAGGTGCCGATTTCCCTATGCCATGGGGTCTATTTATACTTGTAGACTCCTTAAGGGTTTCACCTTAAACCCTAGTTGGATAATCCTTTCCTTTAAAGCAATCCAAATCCTTACCATAGATAAGCCTTTGGACGATTTTGAGCTATCAAGATGCTCTAGAATCCGTCCAATCCCTATCTCTTAAGGATTTACAGTCTAAAGTGTAACTATCAAACAATTGACAGTTTATACCCTCTTATTTAATTAATCTCTTTAAGTCACCAAATTAATACTAATTAATTTATGACTTATATTAATCAAATACCAATATTATTATTCCTTATATTATTCTCATAATATATTAATAATATTTATTCTCTCATAATAAATCATCCTACCAAGTTGCTATGGTGAAGGCAACCCAAAAGGACCATGCACAATCGGGTCAAATACTTGCCTAATATAGTTGCAGCCTTAGACACTATTCCAATAGTCTCCCACTTGGATAAGTCTAATAACTATATGCACAAGTACAATTCGATTTGCAATCATAGCTCTCAAAGACGCTGTCTAACTCTGATCTAATCAATCTTGTCCTTTATATAAGGGATCGTACAGTCCTCTGTTAGATATCATGCTGACAATTCTATGGAATGATTAGTCAAGCATTTAGGTTTCTCGATCTCTGATTTGTTTGACATAGAACTTAATCGAACACATCAATTCAGTTCTGACCAGGCCCGGCACATAAGTCAAATCAAATCATCGAGCGGCCGAGATATCGCTTATACCTATTTAGGATAAAAGTTACAAATAAAATTCGACTTATATGCATTTACTTATTCATTAATCAACTATACACAACAATACGTTTTATAACACCGAGTTACTGATGCGTTTTCGCATTATCAATGTACAACCAATTAACAAATAACAAACCATATATCTAGGTTTTAAGACTATATGATATTATCGTCTTGCGATCACCCTTTTTATATCATATTCCATAAGGTGATTTCAGCAAGCACGGGTTTGTTCCAATGCTCAAAACTAGTTCATAAGCACTCATGAACGTCTCAACAATCTCTTGCTATGTCTAATACCATTTAGACAATCTACGCACCAATTCACGACAATCTTCATTCATATCTACTTCCAACATATGAACAATTGTGGACAATTTGAATAATTCGGTTATTCTAAATAAACTCAATTATTCTGGAAGTCAAAACATGCAAAAATGAAACAATAGTTAAACAATTAACATAAGACAGTAACATTACTCATAAATAAAACTCCTTTATTTAATCATCAAATGTTAATTACATTTATATATTACACGTTTCTACTACTATCTATCTAATCTATGCTAATATCATCCTTCGGCCCAATACTCCTAGCATGCTGCAAGTGCTTAACCCTACTCAGTCCCTTCGTAAGCGGATCTGTTGGGTTATCTTCTGATGATATCCTCTTCACTACGAGTTGTCCTTCTTCTACACGATGTCTAATAAAGTGATATTTTTTGTCGATATGTCTAGATCTACCATGATCCCTCGGTTCCTTGGTCAAGGCAACCGCTCCTTCATTATCACAGAAAATCTCCATGAGCTTCTTTATGGAGGGTACGACTCCAAGATCACCGATGAAGTTCTTTAGCCATATTGCCTCCTTCGACGCTTCGCTCGCTGCAATGTACTCTGATTCCCACGTTGAATCAGCTACGGTTTCCTGTTTGGAACTTTTCCATGTCACTGCTCCTCCATTCAGGGTAAAGACCTAGCCCGACTACGAACGGTAGTTGTCCCTGTCGGTCTGAAAGTTGGCGTCACTATACCCTCGCACCTTTAAGTCATCACTCCCTCCGAGGACTAAAAACCATTCCTTCGTCCTCCGAAGGTACTTAAGGATATTCTTCACCGCAATCCAATGGGCTCTGCCAGGATTCCCTTGATATCTACTAACCATGCTCAAAGCAAAGGCTACATCAGGGCGAGTACAAGTCATAGCGTACATGATTGAGCCAACTGCGGAAGCGTATGGTACTCGGCTCATTTCTGCTATTTCAGCTTCGGTACTCGGACTTTGAGTCTTACTCAACTTGGCATTACTTTGTATCGGTAATTCTCCCTTCTTCGAGTTTTCCATACTAAAACGTTTTAGTACCTTCTCTAAGTAAGTGTTCTGACTAAGTCCTATTAGTCTCTTACTCCTTTCTCTTACTATCCTTATTCCCAAAATGTAAGAAGCCTCTCCGAGGTCCTTCATAGCGAAGCACTTCCCGAGCCAGGACTTAACCTCCTGCAGAGTCGGGATGTCGTTTCCTATGAGCAATATGTCATCGACATATAGAACGAGGAAGCTTACTATACTCCCACTGGCTTTGACATATACACACGATTCATCTTCGCTTCGTACAAATCCAAACTCTTTGACTTTCTCATCGAAGCAAAGATTCCATCTGCGAGACGCTTGCTTAAATCCATAAATGGACTTCTCAAGCTTGCACACTCTACTCGGATGCTTCAGATTCACAAACCCCTCTGGCTGAGCCATGTAAACATCCTCAGCCAACTTTCCGTTAAGGAAAGCGGTCTTGACATCCATTTGCCAAATCTCATAATCATGAAATGCGGCAATAGCTAGCATCACTCTAATAGATTTTATGTTCGCAACTAGTGAGAAGGTCTCATCATAGTCAACTCCGGGAGTTTGAGTAAAGCCCTTCGCGACCAATCGCGCTTTATATGTGTGTACGTTTCCATCTACGTCGGTCTTCTTCTTGAAGATCCATTTGCACCCAACAGTCTTACGTCCGGGCACATTATCAACCAAATTCCAAACTTGATTATCATACATGGATTGGATCTCGCTATCCATTGCCTCTTTCCATTTTGCAGACTCTGGGCCTGCCATGGCTTCCTTATAGCTATTAGGTTCATCAAGATTTATTAGTGTACCCTCACTAATATACGTATCCCCTTCGATAGTAATATGAAAACCATAAAACTGGGGTTGAACTCTAACTCTATCGGAATGTCTAAGAGGTAAGGACTCGTCAATCGGTTCAACTGGAGTTTCCTCCTCAGGTTGAGTGCCAGTGTTAAAGGTTCCTTCATCTATCGAGTCTTGAATCTCTTCAAGCTCGATTTGCCTCCCACTGTCTCCTTGGCCTATGAGTTCTCGCTCTCGGAAAACTCCTCTCCTCTCAACGAAGACAACATTGTCCTTCGGTCTAGAGAAGAGATATCCAAAGGATTTCTGCGGGTAGCCGATGAAAATACATCTCTCACTTCGAGGTTCAAGCTTGTCGTGAGTATCTCGTCTTACGAAAGCCTCGCAACCCCAAACCTTGATATGTGCCAACGAGGGAGATTTCACTGTCCACATCTCGTGAGGTGTTTTGGCAACCTTCTTAGTAGGGATTCGGTTAAGGATATGGGCGGCAGTCTCTAAGGCAGACCCCTAAAAAGAGATTGATAGTGAAGCATGACTCATCATAGAGCGAACCATATCCAATAAGGTTCGATTACGCCTTTCTGCCACACCATTCAATTGTGGTGACCTAAGTGGCGTCAATTGTGAAACTATTCCACACTCCTTGAGATAATCGTGGAATTCAAGACTTAGGTACTCTCCTCCTCGATCGGATCGAAGCATCTAGATTTTCCTGCCCAATTGATTCTCCACTTCATTCTTGAACTCTTTGAACTTTTCAAAAGTTTCTGACTTTTGCTTGATCAAATAGATATACCCATATCTACTATAGTCATCAGTAAAAGTCACGTAGAAGCGGTTCCCATCCTTCGTGGTTGATCTAAACGGTCCACGTACATCGGTATGTATTAGGTCCAATAGACCCTCACCCCTTTCACACGTACTTGTGAAGGGTGACTTAGTCATCTTTCCAAGTAAACAAGACTCGCACGTGTCATCTTTCCTAAGGTCGAATGATTCTAGCACTCCATTCTTTTGGAGTTTGGCTATGCGTTTCTTGTTGACATGTCCAAGACGACAATGCCACAAGGATGCTCTATCCATACTATTGGAAGAATCTATGTTCAAAACATCATTTCCTAAGTTATCAACAATCATAACAGTTTCATATATTCCATTACATGGTATAGCTTCAAAATAAAAGACACCATTTAGATAAGCTAAAATAGAACCATTCTCATTATTAAAAGAAAATCTAAAACCTTGTTTAAACAAACCATGAAATGAAATGATGTTTCTAGCCATTTCTGGCAAATAGCAACAATTGTTCAAATCTAAACATAAACTATTCCTAAGCACTAAAGAATACACTCCAATCTTGGTCACAGGCGACGATCTTCTGTTCCCCATGATTAGATTGATCCTTCCTTGCTCCACATCCCTACTTCTTCTTAGTCCCTGCACATTAGAGCAAATGTGGTAACCACAACCGGTATCAAGAACCCAAGAAATAGCATGATTAGATTCGTTAGATTTAATTGTGTATATACCTGTGAAAGATGTCTTGATCTTTCCTTCCTTGATGGCTTGCAGGTACTCTGGGCAGCTTCTCTTCCAATGTCCTATCTTGTGGCAGTGGTGGCACTCTGCCTCCTTTGGGTTAGGGCAGGGCTTAGCAGGATCAACTTTGGTCTCACTAGAAGAGGCACCATCTCGGGCTTTAACCTTATGATAGTTCTTAGACGAAGCCTTCCTCTTCTTTCCCTTTCCTTGTCCAATAGCCAAGACAGGAGCAGCAGGCGGATTGGGAGTTGGTGCAACAGACTTGTCCTTGAAGTTTCTCTCAGTGACCCTCAAAAGACCTTGGAGTTTGCTTAGGGTGACCTCCTCTTTGTTCATGTGGTAAGTCATCCTAAATTGATTGTAGCTCGGAGGCAAAGAGTGAAGCACCATGTCGATCACCAAGTCTTCTCCAAAATCAACATTTAACTTGCGAAGGCGGTCGACATACCTTTGCATCTTTTGCAGGTGCACGGTAAGAGACTCTCCATGACCCATCTTAGCGGAAATCATGTTAGTGAAAATCTCATAACGCTCTTGTCTTGCGTTTTGGTGGTATCTCTCCAATAAGTCTTGATGCATCTCGTACGGGTACATGTCCTCATAGGACTTTTGGAATTCGGAGTTCATGGTGGCTACCATGATGCAATGTACCTTCGTTGCATCTCGCTCATGAGTTTCAAAAGCGGTCATTTCAGCCAGAGTAGCGATTTCAGGGTTGATTTTCTCGAGCTTCTCGTCAAGCACATACTCCTCATAGCGAGCAATGGTGCGAATGTATCTTATCCATTCGCTAAATTTCGTCCCATCGAAAGTAACCTTTTGACAAAGGCTCATCAATATGAAAGAACTAGCAGCAGCGTTGTTTGCGTTCGACATCTACAAATAGAAAGGACAAAGATAGATTAGAATATTAATCCCTAATTATCACCCAATAAGAAAAATTAGGGCTAGGATCCAACAACAATATTTACATATTAGAAAAGGGATGCCGTAATCCAACATGCAAATAATATGAAGGTAAGTGAATGACGATTCACTAATTCTCCACCATAAAACATAACTTTAAGTCCTAAATGTATTGAGAATTCCTAGGTTCGGATGAGATTCATTGAAACTATTCAATGGCATGTTTAAATCTTGATATGCCCCTCTTGTTTGTGACTGGGATACCGAGGATCACAAAGCGGGTGTGAATTACCATGCAAATTCACATGGTGCCTTCATTGTCACGATCACCTATTCGATGTGCTGGTAAACCACACACGCTCCATCGAAATATGACAAACAATGAATCACCCTTTTCCACCTTTGCTTAGAACCTATTAGTGTGCCGGTAAACCACACACGCTCCACTAACTTCTTAGCAAGGGTGCGAAGTGTAATTTCATGGGATTGCATCAATTCACTTTTCCTAAAGTAACTAAGATTGGGAAATTTTAAAAAAAATGTGTAGTTACTTTGTATTTCATATTATACTTTTAATGAGAGGATGATGTTGCCCTATCCTACCCGTACGACTAACGACCCTCCACCGATCAAGCAAGCGGCGGGTGTGAGTGTACACCCATTAAGCGCCATTTTATAGGCCGCAACCTTATACCCACCTTATAGATCTGCTTCGTGAATGAGGCCTACTAACGGTAAGACTAGCATTTAGTTATACATACATACATACATACATACATATATATATATATATATATATATATATATATATATATATATTAATCTTGTAATATTATATTAGTATAGGGTTGTATTTTAAACTTTTAAAAATCTAGGGTTTTAAATTTAAATTGTCTAAATTAAAACTTTTAATCACAAAACATAAATTTCAAAACTTGAGGACAAGTTTTAAACATTTAAAACATGGAGGATCAAATAACAAATAATATCAATTAACAATTAATTCCATAATTATCCATATTTGATTTATTTAATTATTTCTTGCAAGATAATTACCAATTTAATCAAAATAATTAATTAATTATCACATAAGGAAATTAAATATTTAATTAGTTTGTAAATATCTTTAATTAGATCAAGATTATAATCATATATATCAGAAAATCAGATTAAGATTGATCTAATATGATAAAGGTAAGTTTCCATAAGATAAGTATGGAAAAATCCCGAATCTGGTCTTTCCTGACGCTTGAACTCATCGAGTTAGGACAACTCGTCGAGTCCACCATGGGACTCGTCGAGTTTACGACTCAGAAACACAAAATTCGAATTTTGCACACAAGTTTCAAACAAACAAGCAACAATTTAATAGAAACCAATCTAGGCTCTGATACCACTGATGGGTTTTAGCCATAAGAACTTTCCTATGTGCGCATACAAAACCCTAATGCTTGGATCTAGGTTTTCTAATTAAACATGCTTTGAATCCAAGACTTCTAATGACTAATTAGGTATAAAACAATACAAAATCAGATCTAGAAGTTTACCTTTGAATCTCTTGTTTGATCTTGTTGTCTTGGAGCTTCTAGAGTCACAATTGTCACTCCTCTAATGGCTTACAAACACCAATAAGCAAAGAAGATGATTTGAGAGAGAGGAGAGGGAAGAAATTCAGCCAGGGTTTCTTTCTTCTTAAGAGGTGTCGATTTCCCTATGCCATGGGGTCTATTTATACTTGTAGACTCCTTAAGGGTTTCACCTTAAACCCTAGTTGGATAATCCTTTCCTTTAAAGCAATCCAAATCCTTACCATAGATAAGCCTTTGGACGATTTTGAGCTATCAAGATGCTCTAGAATCCGTCCAATCCCTATCTCTTAAGGATTTACAGTCTAAAGTGTAACTATCAAACAATTGACAGTTTATACCCTCTTATTTAATTAATCTCTTTAAGTCACCAAATTAATACTAATTAATTTATGACTTATATTAATCAAATACCAATATTATTATTCCTTATATTATTCTCATAATATATTAATAATATTTATTCTCTCATAATAAATCATCCTACCAAGCTGCTATGGTGAAGGCAACCCAAAAGGACCATGCACAATCGAGTCAAATACTTGCCTAATATAGTTGCAGCCTTAGACACTATTCCAACAACAACATGGAGGATTGTCAAGTTGACTTTGAACGTTGACTTTTGGTCGACTTAGAGGATTTAGGGTGTAAACTGAGTGGGTAATTTTTATTGTTGTTAGGTGTTTCTTAGTACCAGTCTCCACTGTGTGAGAGTTATCTTGATTTAGCTACTATCTGTGAGGTGAGTATTCTCACTATATTACTTGTGTAGTAGTGTAGGCTTGTTGACCAACTGGGTTTTACTTGTTGATGTGTTTTTTGTAACTGTGTTGCTGATATTTCTTGGACAACTATGAGTCTACAACATTACTGATAGTCCCTATGGTTGTTAATAACTCCTGAAATGTGATGTTAATCTACAGGGTTGCTGATAACTCATAGTTTTTTTTTGCTAAGTTGTATGTGATATTTTGCGAACACACTAAGCTTTATGCTTATAGTTGTGGATTAAATGTGTTTTAGGCACTTCAGATGATTCCGAGAAGGCGAAGGATTGACTGTACACTACGGTTTGTCGTTTTTATGATTTTCTGCATTTTGATACTCTGATATGGGATTATTATATTTGATTCACTTGGAATTTTTATGACTCGGTTTTATAATATTGGATGTTTTCACTATTTAAAAATGAGATTTTTCGATATAAAAATCAATGTGTTACACCGATACCACAAGACAGTTAAGTTAGGGGTGGTCATCTAGATGACTATGCCTACCAATCGTCTGATCATAAGTGTTATTTAACAGAGTTCCATTTTCAGAACCACCCTATCAGGAGTGATAACATCATATACACCTCATAGTGGTCTATTACAGGCACACTCTATTTGATAGTTTATGAAGTTCCCTTAGTTACTTCGTGAATGGATACACTAACACACGAGGCTCGTTCGATCACTTCGTAAAAAGAAGCGACTCATAAAGCTTACCAAAAGAAAGGGTGGATACTAATATAGCACTCATGTGCGTGAAATATACCCCACTAGCCACCAAAGTAAATGATCATAAATTTAAGAGGGGGAATACAAATTTAGTACTGCTATGCATAAAACATACCCCACCGATCATCAATATCATCGAATAGAGTTCTACTCTCCATTCTCATCTCACACGTACCCTTAATACGATGCTACCCAATATCCAAACTTAATTTAACTAATCATCCTTTTTAGCCCTTATGGTATAACTAAGCAAGGTTGTAATACCCATAATCATCCCAAGCTTCAATACTAACTCTATTTGTGTAACACTTTCCTAATTTTTGTATATATTTAACATAGAGTATTAAGTACTTTTTCTTTTTAGTAATAATACTTTTATTATTATTATCATGTGATGATATATATATATATATATATATATATATATATATAGAGAGAGAGAGAGAGAGGGGGGGAGGGAGAGCTAGGTTCAAATGTTTCTAGCAACTATTGTGTGCATGTATGCACCAATGAGAATTGAGGAAATAATAAATCATTAAATAAATAAATTAAGGGTATTATAGTAATGTATGCATATTTAATTATGGTAAGTCATTAATTTCCTAAAACCTATTCTTCTCCCTTCTTTATCTTCAAACGATCGGTTTCAAAAATCTGTAGCCTCACCTCAACAGGCAACCTCACTGCCACTCCTCTGTCAACCGACCATTACCTTCTTCCTCCCTCTCCATCGTCAGCTTCATATTCCATCACTGAAATAGGTTTATAGCTTCCTTCGTACACCAACATCCTAGTCCTGGTATGTTCTTGAACTCAATTCCTAATATTTAAACCTAATTTCTGATTTTACAATCAAAATTCTTTTGAGAATGTTAATGCTACCAAGCTTTTTCCTACCAGAATCCACCATTGCAGGCAACAGATTGAAAGAAAAAGAAACATCGAAAGAGACATAACTACAGGTAATCGTCTCCTTTTCAATTTGTATTCTTCAACTCTTATCCCCATAATTTTCGCACATAGTAAGCTTTAAAAACTCTTGATATCTTAAAATGAAATTAAAAATGATCTTGTTGAATCAAGAGTAATCACGATGATTTTCTAAACCTAGGTTTATATAAACCATAAGGAATCACAATATGTGGTTTAGTTTTTCTGATTTCGCATGGTGGGACATTACACCACTATTATTTTCCCTTTTCCATTAATTGAAGTAAATGATTTTGTAGTTTATTGATTTCTACGGCATAGTAAAGCTAATAAAGCAGGTGTAGGTAATGTTTTGCTATTTACTGTATAAGTATTTAAAACTTTTGTATTGTTAGTCGAAATTTTATGTTGTTTGGATAAATGGATGATCAATGTTCATACGTAAAAGTAGTGGCATTTTGGTTGACTTTATTTTCATTAAAACATCTAATATATCCCATTTGATTTTGTTTTAAAAAACTCTTCGTTGTGATTTATAAAATTTGTTGATTATTGAGATTAACGAGTTATTATAATTATGTTAGAATTCTTATGGAATTGAAGTTTAAGCAAGAAACAAAATTGAAATATTCTTTTAGAAATGGCGTTAATATGTGTAGTTACGTTATTTAGGTGTTTTTATTATGAAAAAAATATGTTATAAATTCTATAAGAATATAAGTTAAAATTTCATCGCGGACTGTCAATCCTCGGCCATTCATCGTGGGTTCCCATCTCGTTGTCGGCGAAATCAGTTGGAAGAGAGAAGTAAGGCAGATCAGCAGCTAGTATGGGTGTTTGGCTTTGAACCTTGTGGTATGCATTCTAAATCAAATATGTTGCTGGAAATTATGTTTATAGGTAAACTATTGCAAGTAAATCAAATATGGTTTTTGGCTTGTTTGATGATAATGTCTAACAAGTGTTTGTTAAAATGCCTGAAAGAGAATTTAAAAAATTTAACCTTGTGGTATGCATTCTGTCAGAATTACTAGCAACACATATTTTATGTAACTGTTTAAAAAGATAATTAATCTGTTTAAGTATTATTTTGGTTCAATTTGTGATTTTGACTTCCAATTTCTATTGTCTCTTGTTATTGTATTTTTGAAATCTAAAATTATATTAGCAGTAAATACAATACTTTTGAATGTATTCTCTCAGAATGTATTCTACCAGAATAAAATCGATGTATTCTGCCAGAATGTATTATATGTATTCTGTCATATGCTATGTATTCAACCAAAATATATTAAGTGATAGTTAATTGCAAGTAACATGTTTTTAGCAATTATTGGATTTTGTTGTATTTGTGATAGGAATGGTTGGAAGAAGGCGTTGAATACCTAATAGGAATAACTTGAAGAATGAATAAAGTTTGATAATACTCACAATTTAAGAATGTTGTTATTTTTTAAGATTTTTAATCATTTTTGTTGAAATTCTTTTAGAATACGTATAATTATATTAAAATGTATAAGGAGTTTAGTCTGTAAGAATATGTATGAATTTGTATTTAAGTTCGGATGTATAATAATATATTAGAATGTTTGTAATTTTTCAACATCTGATTCAAGAATTTTGTTTTTCTTCAATAATATTCTATTAGAATAAAATTCTGTAAGAATATCATTCTGACAAAAAATATTTTGACAGAATAAGATCGGTAAAAATTGAAATTGAATTAATTAAAAAATTCAGATTTTTTTTTAAATTAGGAGAATTAATCATCCCTAAAAATCCAAAAATTTCCTTTTATAAATGTAGTAAATTGTCCAAAATACCCTTTTGCTAAAAATTGTGTGATTATATGGTGCATGTTACCCCATTGTAATATCATACACTCTCAAATCATGTCCATTGATTAATTTCATCCGTTGGTCCAGATCTGTGTATTCTAGCACACAATACTTAGTAAAACAAAATAACCTAGCCCTATATATATATATATATATATATATATATATATATATATATAGGGTTAGGTTATTTTGTTTTCACTATCTATTGTGTGCATGTATGACTGATTCTTGACCAATCATTTTAGTTATTTTAAGAAAGTAATTAATGCATATTACATGTTGAAGTTATAATAGGTATTAATTACATCTTCAGCATTTAATAAGCATTAATTACTTTCTTAAAATAACTAAAATGATTGGTCCCAGAATCAATCATACAGGCACACAATAGATAGTGAAAACATTTGAACCTAACTCTCTCTCTCTCTCTCTCTCTCTCTCTATATATATATATATATATATATATATATATATATATATATCTTAACATATATAGAACCATTACTGGTTCGCACAATGTATATTATCAAATATACATCTAGCACATACTTCGGTCAATTAGCATATAATTCACATATAAGCTTTTTATATATATTTAATACTTTTATTAATACTTGTATTAAATCATGTTAATGAAAGTAACTATGCACTCACCTGATCAAGGTGGAAGATTCTTGAGAAAGGTAGCTCATTTGCTATCACTTCAACTTATCCCTTTCCACATCCTAAATATGAATATTACCATGCTTTATTATTCATTCGTATTTATACTATTTCTTGGATTCCTCAACAATCCCAATGACTAAATCAAGATCTATCAAATATGGGACAACTAAGTAAGATCATATCGGAGCTAGGATCCCTTTGGTATATATATATATATATATATATATATATATATATATATATATATAATATTTACTGTTTAGAAAATTCATAATAAACACCTTACTAGATATAGCCGAGACATCACTCCTGAAAGTAGATCAATAAATATTATGATTTGGAATCACTGGTAAGTCTTGTTTATAGGTTCATAATAAAGATATTGAACTTAAACATAATTTACACTCAATGCATAACAATTGTAGCTTAACTTACAGAGCTTTTAGCGAAAAAGTCAGGAAAATGCGCAAGCAGAACTTCGACCTGAAAGCTTCTATTCTTCGGGCTCTAGATATCTCAGAGCCTTGGTAAAGTGCTTAGAAATTCAGAAAAAGTCGAACCTTAAGGACCAAAGAGATCACAGAGAGAAATGTGAGAAAGGTCTGAGGAATGAGGCTGATTTATGTTTCTATTTGTAGGGGAATACAGGAGGCATGTCGCGCCTTATACCTAGGCGTGCGGCGTCCATTGTCTACGTCTCCGGTCTTGTGCGGTGCCATGTGTCCATTCCTCATTCGTCCACATCCCACTTTCTAGAACGTTTCCACATGTCATGCGCACATTATGCCATGTCATCGTATCGGTTAAAGTGTTTGGTCGCCGCCTTGCCACGTGGGGCGCTCTCGGGATGCCACGTCATCTCGGCATGTATTTTTTGCTGATCTTTGAACGACCATAACTTTCACATACGAGCTCCGTTTTTGATGTTATTTATATCCCCATAACTCTCTCAACGAGAACTACAACTTTCCTTTAGGTCTCAATCGCGAAGTCTCACTCTATTTTAAATTCATAGTTTATAGAGCTTACATTGTTAAAATCCGTGCGAAAATCATAACTCCTTCATACAAACTCTGTTCTCGGTTGTCTTTATATCGACGGATTCGTATTTACGAGATCTTCAACTATTGTTTACATTGTTTTGACTAACACTCAACCGATTTTAATTTCGATTTCTTTGTTACGCACTGCTGCACCGAAACTTCAAAAAATGATAACTTCCTCGTATGAAGTCAAATTTAGGCATTCTTTATATGCACGATTTCGCTTTTACGATTACTATGATTTTTATTTAGGTTACTTAGGCTAATAAGAAACATATATCCGATTCACTTTTTACGAAACACTTTGACGTATAGGGTTGAACGCGAAACTTCAAATAATCACAACTTCTTCATGGGAAGTCAAATTTGAGCGTTCTATATACCAACATAATCGTCGTCACGACTACTACAACTCTCATAAAAATTATTTATCCTAAATAATCTTTTTTCAAAAATATTATTTCTATCGCTTAGTGATAAAAGGTTTTTATAGTATGTAACGCACATGACTAACAATTATCCTGTTTAGGGGTTTTTTTAATAATTTAATAAAATGAATAATTATGACTAAAACACCGAGACCTAACTTACGACATAACAATTACCTCCCCTGAGGATGATTATGTCCCGAATCATACAGTATCAAAACAGTTCTGGATAATGATTCCCTAAGTCTAGATTGTTTATGTATTATGCACCTACCCACAATACTAAATCGAATTACGTAAAAACGCAGTATTCTAGGTTCCTTTATGACAGCTTATCATCTTGTCGAACTAGTCTCATCCTTGAATCAGCAACTAAAATTAAACAACTCTTTTTCATCGAAGTTGGCTAAACAACTATTCCCCTTATCACTAAGGATGACAGGGTTCACGAACTTAACTGTTTCGTGTTCTCCTCGGGTTTTTGACTTTGTCGACTTCAATGATTTCACATCATCATTTACACAAATATTCTCAAGAAATCAGAAAATAATCAAAACCTCTACTTAATCATGATAATGAATCTCATGAAAACGTTCTTTATAGACCCATTCTCCATGCACGTAATTCCTAGAAAGACATACTTTTCATCACTTTGTCAACTATAACCCTTGACACATCGTGGTTTTTATATCATCCTAGTACACTTGATGATAAAATCCAAGATAAGATCATCCCATATACCTATAGGCGTAGGTAAAGGTTTCAAGTTCCCTCAAGATAATTATATCGTTTTTACCGATTTCCAATCAAAGCATCCATTCTACCATCTTCATAGCAACAATCAAAGCTTATTAACTCTCTCCTAGCTTTCGGTATTGCAAATATCATGGATCTTTATGTCAAATTTGAAGTCGAGTTGCCTTTCGTACTCTTGCCTTACTAGCTGGTTCTTCCCCATTTAGGTTCGAACTCTCACTTGCTGCTACATATGAACAATCAAAGCTTACATTAGCTCTGTCTATGTGACTGCTAGTTTTTTTTTCTCTTTGGAAAAAACTTCTGATTTTCATATCAATGACTTTAACATCCCCAACATAGCATCACTGCGTGTGCTCACAACGAGTAATATTTTCTTTTCATCTTTCATGTGACGATAAACTTGACACTCTCCAATTGATCATCTCGGCTACATCTAAATTACTTGTAAACCAACGCACAAAAAACATTCTTATGTGTCTTTTCATCCTTTCAACATCAACTGCAACTCCTTTGATGACTATCGAACTCTTGGTCTTCTTAGCTACTATTGGTACTTGAACTTTCACCCGCTCTTCGTCCTTTTCTAGACCTTCAGTCCAAACCTTTTAGGCGTACAATATCGATGTTGCTGATCTTTGAACGGACCGCAACCACCTGATCATCGTATCTGCGATCGTTTCTTTCTTCATAACCACAGTAGTTCTTACCTTTGGATCTGCCTCCATGGTTGTATCCACACAAGCGATGCGAACAACTGCTGGACTCCAATAAACAAAGAAAGCTAGTCATCTTTTTTCCTTTTTCTTGAGATGATTAACGATCATCAAAAGAGGGGATGAGGTGTAAAATTAGTATAACACCCGACAATAAAGTTGTCATAAGCCATAATAATAAATTTTAAACAAGAGATTGCTTAGGATAACTAATCTTAACCGAGTTATAGTATATGTCATAAATAGTGAGTTGGAAATCTAAATGAGAGTTGAAGATCTCGTTGCTAGGATTACATTGATATAAAAATAGTCAAGAATGGTCATCGGATGAGATAGTTATGAAAGTTTAACGGACATTAAACTTCTAAGTCTGTTAAAAATATAACTTTAAAAGTAAACTCAGAATTAGCCGAAAAAGTCAAAAGGAAAGTTGTAGATCTTGTCGAGAGCTTTTCAAGGATATAAAGAACGTCAAAAACGGAGTTCGTATGAAGAAGATACGAATTTTTAAAGATTTGGAAATTTTCATGTGCACACAAGAGTCGCAGAGCGCACACCTTCTAGAGGGACCACACCGCCCCAACCAATGATCAAAATGTGTCATGCTCTGAGGGGAGGAGTACCGACCAAGCCTGTGCACAGTGCACAGTTGGTCGGGCGCGACGCACACTTGTACTATAAATAGAAGTTCGGGTGCTCATTTCTTTCCCACTCCTACAAAAATATCCCGCGACTATCCCTCCTATAAAACCTATCTTTCGTTTCTATCATGCATTGAAGCCCTACGACACCCCAAAGTATGGTTTGAGTAGTAGCCTTCGAGTAGGAGACCCTGAGTCAAAGTTCTCCCCACTTGGACCCTCTTTCTCATCCATAATCTGTAAGTGAGCTACACTTACTCTGCCCACACATAATTTGTAATTATAGTCATATTTGTTGTTATGAACCTATAATTAAGATTTATCAGTGACTCCAAGTCATATATTCATTGATCTACTTACGTGAGAGCTGTCAAGAATGGTCACGCCGACTTGGTTGTTGGATTTTAGAAAGACTATATGTTGAAATGATCCTGCCACCTGACTGTTCTGCCTGGCTGATCCTTATTTGATAGAACTATCAATATTCATTAGAATGATTGATAGATCTTGATTCTCTTTAGTCGTATATAATATTAGACTAAGACTTTGTGATAATGATAATAGGTCACATCAAAGCTAAGGTCAGTTGCTAGAAGCGAAGCTCTACCAGAGTTTCGAGTGATCACTTTAACAGGTGAGTGCAAAGTTACTTTCAAGCTTACGTATAAATATAAATATTCTAAATATCTAACTACTATGTGCGCTATCTAGTCTGTGTTTAATATTGTTGTATAAATATGATTACTGCTTGATTTATTGGTATGTTTAACATACTTATTAATATGAACGGGTAGCGATAGGCTATGCAAAATAATAAATGAGAGGTTGTGATAGGGTTGTGTGAAAGAGTGGCTTCGATAGGTTAGAGAGAACCATGTGAGATAATTATTCTTGTCTTCCATGTCTATCTCAAGTACTTTTGTATTGTCGTGCTAAACCCAAGTACTTTTGTATTGCCTTGCTAAACCCAAGTACTTTTGTACTGTCGTGTTAAACCCAAGTACTTTGTACATTGTACTTTTGTGCCTGCCATGACGATACAAAAAGTACTAATGTGTTGTCGTGTTGTCACGAGTATTATCAAACCATCGTTCCTAATCACCTAGGAATTATAGTTGCCTGGTGATCCTCTAGGAGAGATCCCTCAAGATCATCATAATAGGATTAGTAAGTGAGAGTGATGGGAAATGGGGTAATTGGATTATTTGAATGCTTATAGTTATATAATTAAAAATTATAATATTGTGGGTTAAAAACTCTATGTATCTCACCAGGTTTCCCAACCTGACCCACTCAGTTGATTGTATCACAGTAATTACATATATGATGATATATGTATCGGGTAAGAGATTTAAGGAGATGTAGACCATTAGTATAAAGTGATTTTGTAAGTCTTCGTTTATGCTTATGTTTATTGTATCGACGATGGCATCCTGAGTTTTTAATAAATCAGTGAAAAACATTCATTCGGGAATATTTTATGGGACAAATTCCGCATTTGTAAATTAAAACTCTGATTTTAAAATAAGCATAAACTGGTCTTTTCTCGACGTGAAATTGGGGATGTCACAATTGGTATCAGAGCATTAGTTTAAGCGAAATAGGAGTAATGATTTATTTCTAGACCTAAGCTTAGAATGCTAAGCGACGATCGTGAGATGAGTGTCTAGTATATTTTAGGTAGTACACGTGAATAGATACGAGCATTAGCTTACTTGAGGATAGATGCCTAATTTGCTTCTATGTGTTAAATGATTTTCACTTGCTATAGCTATAATATGCCGTATGATGTTCGGATTTATGGTCTATTGCCGACTGGATCTGAAAATTTTATGTGTTCAAGTTTTCTAAATGTTTAATTACTGTATTAGAATTGGCATATAACTTTTTGGAGTGATAAGGAGATTTATACGTCTACCTTCCCTATCTATATTCTCTTCACTTTACACTGAACGCCTGCTTTGGTATATAGAATGTCATGGTGAGGACACCTAGTGGACTAGGAAACGATAATGAGAGTCATCAGCCTGAGCCCCGAGCAGTTGAACCTGCGCCAGAAGCAGTGCCGGTAGCTGAACCTGTCACAATAATAATTCTTAGAGCTCTGTTAGCCGAGCAAAAAGAGGAGATGAGGCAGCTAATCTGGGAAAATGGAAGAGAATCCATGGTGCCTGTTGAGCAGCCCAAACTAAATGAAGGTCAGTCAGAGGAAGGAAACTATAGTAGGACCATGAGTCAAGCAGAACCTCAAGTATTTAGGAAGAATAACATGGATGAAGGAGCAGCTAGGAACACATGCAAGTATAAGGAGTTCATGACTTGCAATCCCTCATACTTCATCGGAAAAGAAGACCTGGTGGGAGTTATGGCTTGGATTTTAGAAATGGAACAGACTTTCATCACCTGTGGTTGCACATGAAGGTTGCAAACCACCTACGCGGTGAGACAGTTTAAGGGCTCAGTTGTTCGCTGGTGGAACACATTGGGAAAGATAATAAGCCCAAATAAGCCATTGTAACTGACATAGACAGAGTTCCTGGTGCATTTCAAGCAGAAGTATTGTTCTGATTAGAACATACTGGAACTGGAGAATCAATTCCTAAACTTGAAGAAGGGGAACTTGACTGTGGAGGAATACACCAATGCCTTCATTGATAAGATGGAGTTTGCTCTACTAATTGTTCCATACAAACTCGCCAAGATTGATAGGTATGCCAAAGGGTGATATGTGCATATTTAGTCATATATTTTGGTTATTATCTTAATAATTTTTGGCTATTTTGTCTCGATTATTGGACAAAAGGTACTTACTTATGTTTAAATTGTCTTTTCAGCCTAAAAGACATGCTCAACTTAAAAAGGAAGCGGGATTAGCAATCGGAAGCTCGGGAATTGAAGAAAGAAGAAATCAAGCCAAAAAGCTGAAGGATTCGGCGAGTTGGTCCTCTACTCATCAAGTAGATAGGAATATTCGCGAACCATCAGGTGCCTTATCGTACACGAGATTTAAGTGATGGACTCGGCGAATCAGTCTATGGGCTCAACGAGTCGCGCCTATTTTCAGAAAACTATATAAAGGGCACTTATTCCTGAGACAATAACTTTACTCAGGATCTTTTGGCGAATTATCTGCGATTGGAAGGTTATTGAAGCTCTGGAATTTGAAGATCAACCCTAGAGATTGATTTGGAAGAGATCAAAGGCAACATATATTCTCTTTTTCTTAATCTATTGCACAAAACTATGTTTTTACTTATGGATTTCATTTTTGAGATATTACTTGATATGGATATGAGCTAAACCTCATTACTTCTGTTTAGGGTAGACTATCTTGTTAATATGGATTGAATTTGTGGCATGGATTATTTGATTTGGTGAAAATTATTTTGTTAAGCTTGTAAACGATCCTTATGTGTTGACGATAACTATTTTCTGTTAATTATCAAGTCTATTAAGTTGCATGAACATCCTCTTAATTGCTTGCTTCATATGATTTATGTGAAAAAAATGTTATATGCCTAGTATAAGTGAATATTGATAACATTGTCATATGATTATATCAAAGAGAAATTACAAGGGTTCTCAGGGAAAAGCATAAAGACTACAAGGAATAAAGCGGATATAAATACTAGCTAGACAAAAACCCTAATGGGCTTAAGACAAAAGGGCCCATAAACAAGCGGGCTAATAATATAGACTAACATCCCCCCTCAAACTCACAATGTCGCAGCAATAAGCATTGAGAGTTTGTCACATAAGAACCGAAACCGAGAAGCCGATAAAGCCTTCATAAAAATATCCGCAAGCTGCAAAGTTGACGAAACAAATGGAATCGAAATGGTCCCAAGCTGCAGATGATGACGAGTAAAATGACAATCAATCTCAATGTGCTTCGTCCGCTCATGAAAAACAGAATTCTTCGCAATTTGTATCGCACTTTTATTATCACAATTCAAGGGAGTAGGTGAAGAAATGTAAACTCCCATATCCGCAAGCAGCCATCGTAACCAGATAATATTGCATATAGTTACAGCCATAGCACGATATTCAACCTCCGTGGAAGATCTAGAGACAACATCCTGTGTTATTGCTCTTCCATGAAATAAGAGACTCTCCAAGAAATACACAAAATCCAGTGGTAGACTTACGATCATAACGATCACCATCCCAATCAGTATCACTATAGGCACGTAACTCAAGAGAAGATGTCGAGGAAAACAAGAGAGTCTGAAACTGAGTGCCACGAAGATATCTCAGAATATGAAGAACAACTCCCCAATGAACAGAAGTAGGTGTAGTAACAAACTGACTTACAATATGAACAGCATGAGCAATATCTGGACGAGTGACTGTGAGATAAACCATACTTCCCACCACAGTACGATAAAGATTCGGATCAGACAAAGGAACACCATAAGTAGGAGAGTATCGAGCATTGGTTTCAAGAGGGGTATCAACAGTCCGATTGTCAGAAAGTCCCGCCCGTGTAAACAAGTCAGATATATATATATTTAGTCTGGGAAAGAAGGTACCCTTTCTTAGACTGAGCGACTTAAATACCCAAGAAATAACGCAGAAAGCCCAAATCCTTCATAGTAAATCGACGAGCTAGATCACGCTTCAAAGACTCAATACCACCATGGTCATCACCTGTAATAATCATGCCATCCACATATAAGGACAAAAGAATCCGTCCTGCACTCGAGCATCTAACAAACAGAGCAGAATCGTGATTACTCTGGACAAATCCAAGAGAGGTAATCACTGTGGAGAATTTCTCAAACCAAGCACGAGGGGCTTGCTTGAGCCCATACAAAGCTTTGCGAAGCCGACAAACCTCGCCTGGTCGATGCTAAATTCCTGGAGGAGGGGTCATATAAAACTCTTCATGAAGGTCACCATTCAAAAAGGCATTCTTGACATCCATTTGAAAGATCTTCCACTGTCGAACGGATGCAACTGCAATCATAGTACGAACTGTCTTCATCTTTGCAACTGGGGCAAATGTCTCCTCGTAGTCAAAACCATACTGTTGGGAATACCCTTTTGCTACAAGTCTAGCCTTATATCGTTCAACAGAGCCATCAGCTTTTGTTTTTATCTTGTACACCCAACGACAACCTATCGTATGTTTCCCAGGAGGAAGAGAAACCAAATCCCATGTATTAGTCTGATGAAGAGCAGTGAGTTCTTCAGTCATAGCATTCTGCCAAAGAGGATCTGAAACAACTTCTCTATATGATTCAGGTTCAGACAGATGATGGATGCTTGCTATAACTGAAGCAAACGGTCCTGAATATGTAGAGTAAGAAAAATCTGGTAGCTTGGTGGACTTGACATGACGAGAGTATCTCCTGAGGGGTGGTGGTGGAGGAGGATCCTCAACTTCAATAATCGGAGGATCAGGCTCAGGAACAAGTAGAGTCGAGGCACCCTCTGAAGAATTGGGTGTGTCATGTGCCGAGGGATCAAATGGGTTAAGATGAGTCTTGAGCCTCTATATCTTTATTAAAAGGATCAATATGCAGAAGATCAGACTTTGTTACATTGTGGGCTGTAGCAGGAATCGAATAGAAAGGAATATGCAACAAAAAAGTAACGTGCCGAGAAACATATAACTTCTGACTCACAGGATCATAGCAACGGTATCCTTTCTGACCAATCCCATACCCCAAAAATACACAAATAGCAGATTTCGGCCCCAGCTTGTTCCTTTCAACATGAGGACGAAGAACAAAACAAGTACATCCAAAAACTCGTAAGGAAGAGTAGTTTGGTGGATGACCATATAACTTCTCAAGAGGAGATATTCCTGAATTCAATGAAGTAGGGGATACGATTAATCACATACACAACAGTTAGGACTGCTTCTCCCCAAAAGGCACTAGGGACCTGCACAGACACGAGCAAAGAGCGGGGAATCTCAACAATATGACGATGTTTTCGTTCTGCCACACCGTTTTTCTGAGGTGTGTCAGTACACGAAGACTGGTGTATGGTACCATCAGAAGCAAGTAACTGAGTGAAATCATTAGAGGCATATTCTCCCCCTAAGTCACACCTGAAGCACTTAATCACAGCCGAATGTTGAGTTTTTGTAACGCCTGTGTTTCCGGGCTTGCCATTTTTAGCAATGTAATAGTCTAGGTTAACCTCTGTAAACCGTTTTGAAATAATAAAGATTGTATTATTTAAGTATTGTGTGTTTTGTGCTTAATTGATTAATTATGTGGTTTGATTAATTAAGAATAAAAATAAGCGTCAAACTTTAAGTGTAAAATAAACTTAATATCTTTGAATAATGTTGTAGTAGTTGAAACGAGGTTTCCGAAAATATATAGAACGCCCAAATCTGACTTCGTATGAGGAAGTTATGATTTATCGAAGTTTCGGCTTAGCAGTGTGCAGCCTGTTTTACTCAATTTGAGATCGAGGGGCTTTTGGCCGAAGCAATCTAAATGAGAATCAAAGATCTCATTGTTGGTATCGAAGCGATAAAAAGTTAGGCGAGAACGGACGTCAAACGAAGAAGTTATGAATTTATAACGAAGTTTTTCTGTCACGGCCTATTAAAAATAAATAATAAAAATAAAGTCAAAATTAGTCTACGGAGTCTAAACTAAAGTTGTAGAGCGTAGTCTCACCTTCGCGTTGATATAAAGAACGCTGAAAACAGAGTTCGTATGAAGAAGATATGAATTTCTGAAGTTTATTAATCATTTTGTATTTATTTTTAATCTTTAATTCCGGCATTATCCGAAGGCGAGTCACCGGTCTGATCCGAGGTACGCCCCGCGTACTCCGAAGAGTGTCGACATTTCGGATGACGCATGCAGTGATGATTTCGGAAGCAGTACGCGCTGCGTACTGCAGTACGTCCCGCGTACTCCGAGACTCCAGCCTCCTATAAATAGGATGCGAAGGCAGCCGAGTCTTTTGCCAATTTCCTCTCTTCTCTCTCTCTCGTTTTGCATCGTTTTGCGTGCCAGAACTATCCCGAAGCCCCGGTATTGTTCCCGAGCCCCGAGGCAAGTCCCGAGATCCCGAAGATCCCGAGAAGTGCGGATCCCGAGCCGAAGCTCTGCCCGCGATAAGTTCGATTTTTGAAGAGATCTTCCAGATCTGCTGAGGATTACTACTTCTGCAAGTTGTAGTGCTGTCCGATCATCTTCTGATCAAGTGAGTGTATACTACCTTTCATAAACACGATAATAATACAAGTTTGGTTCGAGTGTATTAAGTATATTGTTGTTTATAAGTGTGAGTGTGTAGTTACCTTCTTCTAACACATAAATATTAAGTATTTTCTATAAAATACGTGCTATGTGTATAGTATATTGTTGATTATATGTGTTAACGTGTATTCACTCTCTTCTATCTCATAGATATGATTTATTCTCTATGAGATATGTGTTATGTGTGAGTGTGCCTCATCTGTTATGTGGATTATGTGTTGATTAAAGCATGCTATACAGGTTTTCAAAACTATGTATAAAAATGTATATTTTATCTACTAATATGTTGGGTAGAACATGGGTAGATAGTTGGTGTGTAATAAATAGATGAGAGGCCTCGTTGTTGTTTGATTTAGTCATCTAGCGGAGTTTAGATGACGACCACGGGCTATTCTAGACAGTCTTGTGGAAACATTAGCATGTTCGCCACCTGTAGGTGTTAATGAACTTGGGTGTTCATTCGCTGTACTCCATCCCCCTCATGGTTGCCTTATTTGACTTATATTGCTGAGGTACCCCCGAAGCATGTGTTGTCGCCTCGATGAAATATTCTTAGACTAGGTCCCTTGTGTTAGTTGTTTTAGGGACATAAAGCGAGAATAACGGGAATGGGTAATTGGGTTATTGTTGGTTGGTGAAAATTAAATATGATTATTTATTGTGGGTTGAAAACCCTATATGCTCACTAGGCTCCCAAGCCTGACCCACTCAGTTTTATTTGTATTACAGGAAGTGGCGCGAGGGCATGAGATGGATGAACCATCAGTTGTTTTGTTTACAAGTCTGTATATGTATATATTTGTTGAATGACTTGTAATGTTATCGTTTATGCTTATTGGTCTGTATCGGAACATGACACCCCGAGTTTTGATTATATAATGAAAAATACATTTCTTTTATGAAATGCTTTGGTAAACATTGTTTTATCATGTTTTGTTTTTGGGAACAAATTCCGCAACTCTTTCAAATCAAAAGGATTTACTCTGAAATTATTTTAAAAGCATAAATGAAATCGGTCTTTTCTGGCCGAGATTTTGGGGATGTCACAGTTTTAACAAGAGCTCTAAAATTGTTGTAAATACCAAAGAAATCAGATTTGCGTTTCATAAGATAAACCCATGTATATCGAGTATAATCATCTATAAAAGATACATAATAGGTTGACCCACCCTTTGTGGATACTGGTGCAGGACCCCACACATCAGAATGAATAATATCAAAAGGAGCAGTAGAACAAGACATACTTTTATTGAAGGGTAAAACAGAAAATTTTGCTAGTTTGCAACCACTACAATCAGAAATATCACAAGAGTTTAAATGACCCAAAACACCACTAGATGCTAAGAAATTCAACCGTGATACAGACACATGTCCCAAACGAGAATGCCAAAGATAAAACTCAGACGACAAAGGACTCAAACGAAAAGAAGATAAATCAATGCTGGAAGCAGCAACAACTGATACTTTGAAGACCTCCAAGACATATAGTTCCCCCACCCTACGGCCGATCCCAATCACCTTCTGGGTGTGTTGATCCTGTATAACACAGACAGAATCAGAAAAGAACACCCAGTTACCAGACTTGCATAACTGACTGACTGAGGCAAGGTTCAAAGTAAGTTTGGGAATGTAATAAACATCATGAAGAGTTATATGAGAAATGGAGACAGACCCAACACCCTTAACTAGCATAGATGTATCACTATCAGACTTAACAGAAATGGATGACACTTGCGACAAAGAAGTAAATGATGACAAATGAGGAGTCACATGATGGGTTGCACCAGAATCTAAAATCCACAAAGATGAGGGAATACCTGAAGTGTCAGCTGAAGAAGGACCAGAGTGAGACATAGATGCAGACATGGCAGTGGGATTAGAAGCCAAATACTGTCTAAAGCTCTCAAACACCTTGCGATCCAATGCAGATGGTGGCATATGTCCAACAGATTCTGTGTCAACTGGTGGAACAGCAGCAGCAACAAAGTGTGGAGGACGAGGGGTCCATGGAGGAGTACCAGAGGAACAAGACTGATGAAGAGGAGAGCGATGAAGAATTGTTCCACGAAGACCTTCAAAATCAAAACGCAAGGCCATCAAGAACTGAACCAAGCGTTGTTCTTCCCTCCTAGAAATGTAAGGCTCAAAATCTTTTAACTCTTTAAATTTAGTAAGAGCCAAATGATCCCAGAGATCAGACATAGCAGCATAGAAATCTTGAATGCTCTGGTCATTCTGTTGAAGGCCATGAATATCATATTCTAATTGGTATTGTTTAGCAAAATTGGACTGAGTATACAGTCTCTCCAAGTGATTCCAAACTTCCTTTGTTGTATCATACTTAACCAACTGCATACCAATGGACTGAGTAACAGAGTTATTGATCCAAGTAATAACCTTGGAGTTATCAGTCTCCCAAGCATCAAGCAACATATCAAAATTCTCAGTTTGAGGCACTGAGGGTTTGGCTTTAGTCCCAGTGACATAGCCCCATATATTCTTCCCACGAAGGAAGTTCTTCATAACGTAACTCCAATACGTATAATTCTTCCCATCCAAACGAGTACTGATTGACTGAAGGGAATCATCCTTTCCATTCATGTTGATATTGACCGAATAACCACAATGACAATATAATAATCTGAGAATGAAAGGAGTAACAAACCAGCGGAAGCAATCGAAGCAATTATGAACCAACAACAGCAACGAACCAACAGTAGCAATGAACGGACAGTAGTAACGAACCAACAGCAACAACGAATCAACAACAGCAACAAATCAACAGTAGCAACGAATCAACATTTCAAAAAAGACGAATACTAGTGATAATGAACGAAAACAGCATGCTACAGTAACCTTAGAAAATTCCACGCCACAGCTGACTGCTACAAAGACTTCTAACAACGTATCAAACCTCAGCTCTGATACCATGATAACATTTTCATATGATTATATCAAAGAGAAATTACAAGGGTTCTTAGAGAAAAGCATAAAGACTATAAGGAATAAAGCAGATATAAATACTAGCTAGACATAAACCGTAATGGGCTAAAGACAAAAAGGGCCCATAAACAAGCGGGCTAATAATATAGACTAACAAATATGAACCCAAGATTAATAAGAAAATAGGTAAGTTAATGTGTGAGCTTGTGTGATGAACAACCATACAAGATGTTAATTGAATTAGTAATTTAGTTAGCTGCAACTACAAGTCTTACTTAACCCGAATCAAATTTCTAGGAAATTCATTAGCTTAACCAATTGGCCACTATTTAAATTAATTCGCTTTCTAAGGATTAGTAATAGTGAACACGAATCTAATCACATTAATTGGTAGCCAATGACAAAATAATCCATTGCACTTGCAATAAAATCAGCTATAGAAACAAGTGAGTCGAACCTGAAGAGAAGTCTCTTTTATTATTGAAATTGATTCCTTCTTATTTGCATTAGTTGTTAGTTATCTTAGGTTGAGTGTTAGTCATTTGTTTAAGTTTCTATTATTGCAAAACTAGAGAAAACCCCTCTTTTTATTGTTAGTTTTAATTAGATAATTCTAGTAGTTAGTTAACTGTTACCGTTTTCTGTGTTTGATACTGTGCTTGCTTGCACTATATTGTTAAATGATAGGTACACTGCCTTTCACGTGTTTAAATTTGTTTAAAGTAGTAGGATTAAAAACCAGTTCGTTTCACACGTATCAAAGGGCTACCTTGGGAATACATTGTGCCGGTTAAGCAGACACCTACCTTCGAAGCATCAATATGGACGGAAAAGTCTGTGGAGGATATGATCAAGCAAAGAATCACCGACAAGACTAAAGTTTGTGAGAAAAGGAAAGGAGAAGGACTCTCAAAGTCCGAAAAGAAAAATAAAATCCCAAGGTTGCCCGCATCGATAAGAATTTTGGGGGTAGTGATGAAGTCGAATGGTGCAATAAATGCAAGAGGAAGCATGTTGGGCAATTCAAGAGATAAGTGACTTGTTACAGGTGTGGAAGACCTAGTCACTATTCTGATGAGTGTCAATATGAAGGAAGAGTGTGCTTCGAATGTAAGGAAGAAGGGCATCTCATGAAGGACTGCCTAAAGAATAAAGAAGTTGCAAATGTACCGCTTGAGACAAAGACAAGGGCATATTGTATGATCTTGGAGGCAAAAAAAAAAAAGGTGAAGCCGATGATGCTTGAGAAAGGCAAGGGAAAAATTTGTATCTTAGATAGTATAAGATCGAGTAGCACAATGTAATAGGCATGAATAATTATTCAAGTAGAAATATAATTTCCTAATTTATGTTATATGTTGAGTTTATGTGTGGTTTTCTTTTACAATAACCTAGTGAAGTGCGAGACAATACTTGGGACGACTATGAGTAGGTGTGAAAGTTAGTATAGGCCTATACTACCGAAAGCACAAGACTCGCACTTGGATCAGGGAAAGTCACAAAGTTACTAAGGTACTTGTATTTGGATTCGTTTTTTTCAATTCCAACTTACCTTTGTTTTGGTAATGATTTACATTCTGAACCTAGCAATCATATCAAATCGAGTCCGACTGATCTAAATAGTGTGTTCGACTTTAGTCGAAGATTGAAGCAAAAAAAATCGATGTGATCGATAGACAGATCGCAAACATCATTTAAACTAAGTAGTCCGTAGCTAGGAAAGCTACCTACAAAGATGTGGTAGTACCACAATAGAACATGAAGGAAGTTACCTTCAGGAGTAGGCGTTGGACTCTTAGAGACAAGAGTCTAGCAATCGGAGGACATGGGAGTTACAATTAACATCTAGGATGGAAACGTAACGTGCAGAGTCAGTATACAAGCCTTGTTTTGTTGATGATTTGGGGAGGTAATTATCCTAAAGTCAAATAATTGTAACACCTGTAAATTCGGGTTAGGCAATAAAGTTATTATAAACCATAATAATGACTTTAACAAAAGATTGTTTAGGATAAATAATCTTAACCGAGTTATACTATATGTCATAAATAGTGAGTTGGATATAGGTTACTTATTAGCCCTAGTGATCTAAATGAGAGTTGAAGATCTCATTTTTAAGATTCTATTGACATAAAGACAGTCGAGAACGGTCATTAGATGAGATAGTGATGAATTTTTAATGGACATTAACCTTTTAAGCCCATTAAAAATATAACTTTAAAAATGAAGTCAGAATTAGCCGACAGAGTCTAAAGGAAAGTTGTAGATCTCGCCAAGAGCTTTCCAGGGAAATAAAGAACATCGAAAACGAAGTTCATATGAATAAGATACGGATTTTTAAAGATTTGGAATTTGCATGTGCACGCAAGAGGCGCAGTGCGCACACCTTCTAGAAGGACCACACCACCCCAACCAATGATAGACACAAATCAGGCTCTGAGGGGAGGACTGCCGACCAAGCTTGTTCGTAGTGCACACTTGGTCGGGCGCGACGTGAACTTGTATTATAAATAGAAGTGCGGGTTCTCATTTCTTTCCCACTCCTCCAGGTGTCGCAGGGCTTCACCACATGCTAGAAACGAAAGAAAAGGGACCCTTAGTCAGAGTTTTGCCCACTTGGACCCTCATTCTCATCCATAATTTGTAAGTGAGCTACACTTACTCTGCCCTCACGTAATTAATTTATAATTAAAGTCATTGTAACGGCCGCAGATCTGGGCTAGTCAATTAAGACACAATAAGCATCGAAAACGAATTTTTGATATAAGTTTATTTAAAATAAATAATCTTAACTAGTTTGTAGTATATGCCTCAAGGGTTCCGTACATATCAAGAACACCGAAATCCGAGTTATAACGAAGAAGTTATGACATGTCAAAGTTTCGCGACAAAACCGGCATGACGTTGTGTGACATAAAGAGTGAGTTTATGATAAAGTGCTTTTTAGCCTTAGCAATCTAAACAAAAGTCATAGCATACGTTAAACCAAGAGCGTGCATAAGAAGAACGTCCAAAGCTGACTTCATATAAGGAAGTTGTGATTTTTCCAAGCCCGGAGTTTGAATTTTAGATCGAGCGATTTTTAGCCGACACAACCTAAATGACAATTGAAGATCTCATTAATAGAATTTCAACGATAAAAAGACAATCGAAAATGGAGTCTGTATGTAGAAGTTATGAATTCTACATGGTCGTTTAGCAGTGTAATCTTTTCATACTGTTAAATTTAAAATCGATCGAGAATTAGCCGATGGAGGCTAAACGAAAGTTGTAGAGCATGTTCCCACCTACGTGTGGATATTAATGACGTAAAAAATGGAGCTTGTATGCAAAAGTTACGTGGTTTAGAAGTCGGCAGGATGGTGTTGCAAATGGGGTAACGTGGCACAACATAGGCCATTACTTGCATCCACCAGAATTGTGACAAGTGGCACCAACTCGACGAGTTGGACCAGCAACTCGATGAGTTGGGGGCCAGAAACTCGACGTGTTCATCACTTTTTCAGCCTATAAATACCCCTTGAGAGTTCCTTCACTTTTCATACGAAAATCCACTTCTTCTTCTTCTCTACTTACTCTCTAAACCTCCCAAAACACCCCCAAAATCCTAGGAAACTTCCCTACCACTTAGAGAAAGCCCCGTAGCACTGGAAGGCTCCGAGAAAAAGAGTTTTTCAGTTTGGAACTCTACCCTTCAGAGCCTGGTTTTCAAGCAAACCTTCCGGTTTCGTCGAAGTGAAGCGTTGTCCAAGTTGGAATCACCACCTTATCAAGTGACTGTACAGTCACTTTCATCTTACACATAGATATGAAGTATTTTATATAAATTATGTGTTATGTGTATATATATACATGTTATCTTTTTACCTGAGATGTATGCTGGATGAAAGATCTATGCTTATTTCTTTTCAGATCTGAACTTTATCTTTCAGATCTAAACTATATATGTATTTTATACTTTGTGATCTAGGCTGGATGAAATATTTAAACTTTATTTTCTTCGGATCTAAACTGTATATGTATTTTATACCATGATATCTATGGTGGATGAAAGATTTAAATTTTTTTTTCAGATCTAAGTTGTATATGTATTTTATACTTTGAGATCTATGTTAGATGAAAGATCTAAACTTCTTTCTTTTCAGATCTAAACTTTTTCTTCAAATCTAGACTGTATATGTATTTTATACTTTGAGATCTATGTTGGATGAAAGATCTAAACTTCTTTCTTTTTAGATTTGAACTTTTTCTTCAAATCTAAAATATATATGTATTTTATACCTTGATATCTACGATGGACGAAAGATTAAACTTTGTTTTTTAGATCTAAGTTGTATATGTATTTTATCTCTTCAGATCTATCCTGGATGAAAGATTTACACTTTATTTCAGATCTGAACTGTAGCTTTTTTTATCTACGAATATATTGGGTAGAACATGGGTAGATAAGTGATGAGGGATGAAAGATGATATAGATGAATATTGGCAACTGCGCCACAACTTGTAGATGATTTTGAAATGCGGTGTACTCTAAACATCCTAGCAGCTGCGCCTAATAGATAATATCATAATCCTAGCAGCTGCGCCTAATAGATGATATTGGTAGCTGCGTGTAGTTGAGAACAACATAATCCTGGCAGCTGCGCCTAAAGGATAATATTGGCAGCTGTGCCTAATAGATGACATTAGCAGCAATGGACTTCGCGTGTATTCCCTAGGATAAACCTTAGGAATGAATGATTGAAGGATAGTTGATTCTTAGGGTAGATCCTTAAAAATAAAGAAGATAATGGGGATGGGTAATTGGGTTGATTGTTTGATGATTAAACATAAAAAAAATTATATTATTGTGGGTAGAAAACCCTATGTACTCACCAGGTTTTCCAACCTGACCCACTCAGTTTATTTGTATCACAGGTTTCGATATGAAGTCAAATTACACTGAGAGATTAGAGAAGATGCAAATCACTAGTGTAAATGAATGTAAGGTTTGTTTATGCTTAAGTTTTTGTATTGACAATGAAATACGAATGTTTTAAAATGAATAAAAATACATTTCTTCGGAAATGCTTTGATAAAATATTTATCATGTTTTCTGGAAACAATTTCCGCAACATATATCTTTAAAAGGTACTCTGATTTTCAAAATAAAGCATAAATAAATCGGTCTTTTCTGGCCATGAAAATGGGGATGTCACAGTTGGTATCAGAGCATTAGTTTAAGCGAACTAGAAATTTGTAGGATTTCTAGACTTAAACTTAGAATGCTAAGCGATGATCGTGAGATGAGTGTCTTCCATACTTTAGACACGAGCACTAGTTTATTTTAGGAAAGATGCCTAAAATGTTTTTATGTGCTAAATGCTTTATGTTTGCCTTGTATGCTATTATTTGTTCGAATCTATGGTCTATTGCCGACCGAATCTAGAAACCTTATGTATTTAGGATTCTAAGCGTTCGATTGCGATATTAGAGCTAGCATGTAATGTTTCGGAATGATAAGGAGAATTTAAACGTCTATTGTGAATAAATATCTAAATTCACCTAATTTGGTGTATAGATCGAAATGGAAAGAATCTGAAGCGGAGCTGGAAACGCAAATGAGAACATGAATCAGCAGCTTCTTCTCCAAGTGATTGAGCAGCTACCAATAGTAGAAGCTGCACCTGAGTCAGTCACAATGGCTGGAGTTCGAGCCATGATTCGGGGTATGATGGCTGAATAGAGGGAAGAAATGAGACAACTATTGTTGAATAATAGGGATGAACCTTCGAAGCCTGTTGAACAACCAGAACTAAATGACAAACAATCAGTGGGAAGGGAATTATAGCCGCACTGTCAGTCATGTGGAACCCCTAGTGGTGAGAAGGAATGACCTGGAGAGGGAAATCGATAGAGATGGACGTATGTATAAAAACTTTTTGGGTGCCAAACCACCGAGTCTTTCTGAAAACCAAAGCCTATGGAGATTATGGACGATATTTCTAAAATGGAGATGGTATTTGAAAGATGTAACTGTAGCGATAAGCAGAAAATTGTCTTTGCAGTTCGACAACTGAAGACCGGAGTCTTGAGCTGGTGGAAATTTTTGGCGGATATGATGCCACGAGGAGAAGCTTTGAAGATATCTTGGGAAGCGTTCATGGAGGAGTTAAAGATGCAGTACTACTCGGAGATGGATCTGATCGATCTAAACAATGAGTTCTAGAACTTGAAGAAGGGAAAAATGAGCATTGATGACTATGCTACTACGTTTACCGAGAAGATGAAGCTATTTCCTTACTTGGTGCCGACTGAACTCACCAAGATGGAGAAATTTGCTAACGGATTGCCATCAGAATTTGGCCCAACAGTCAAAATGGCGAGCACGTTGAAGGAAGTCGTTAGAGTAGCCAAAAATGTTGAGACCCATTTAAGGGAAAGGGGTATGGAGAGAGCCAAGGTTAGTAAGAAAAGGAAGTTCTATGGATCCTCAAAATCCAACAAGAAGAGAAAGTATGGTTCAAGGTCCGAAGGAGGAGGAAGTCAGGCAAGATGGTGCAATAAGTGCAAAAAGAAACACGTAGGAAAATATGGCGCGGAGGTGACATGTTTCAAATGTGGAAAGTCTGGGCATTACGATAATGAGTGTACATTCAATAAGAGGGTGTGTTATGAATGTAATGAAGAAGGGCACTACAAGCAAGACTGCCTAAAAAGGGAAGGAGCTGCAAGACCAAACGTACCACCAAAGCCAAAGGCAAGGGCATTCCAGATGACCCTTAATGAACCAGGCGAGGATGCAAGGGATCAGGAGTGAGGATCCATATATCCAAATATCGAGATATGAAGTAGCCATGCAGAAAGTATCTTGTAGTGTAGCCTATTAGGGCCATAGCGTAGGTTGAACTTGAACATCTGTGTAATCGTTTCAAGAAGTAATATAAAACTTGTTAGTTATCTGGTGTGTTAAGTTTTATGTGATTTTCTTGTATGGTGACTTGGAAACTGCGAGACAATACTTGGGACAAGTATGAGTAGGTGTGAATAGTAGTAGAGGTCTATACTACCTGAAACACAGGACTCACACTTAGACCAGGGAAAGTCACAAGGTTACCAAGGCACTCGTAATTGATTCTGTATTTTTCAAGTCTGTTGTTACCATCATTTCGGTAATGACTAAGGAGATGATTGTTAATCTGACGCTAATGGTCATATCAAATCAAATCCAACTAAGACGAGTATATTACGTGGTTCAGAGGACCAAGATCGATGTAGCATCTAACTAAATCCAGACGATTGAAGTGAAAGATAATCGAAGCAAACAATAGAAGTAATGTGATCATTGTTAAAGTAAGAACTAGTAGCTAAAAGTGCTACATGCTAGAATGTGATTATATCACATTAGAACGTGAAGGAAGGAAACTTCCATTGCGAAATTTGACTCACATAAACTTGAGTCTGAGCATTGCATCATACTATGAGAGGTCATTAGAACATGACCCATCAGTCTATTATGGTAATCGAAGGAAATAACTTATCTTAATCGTATAAGAAGAACAAGGAGTTTGCAATGAGAATCGAGATTGTAATTCAAAAGTTACAATTGAAAGTCTGACATAATACGTAGAGCATGTGTAGGATTAAGCACCGCTTGCGGTCGAGAAGTCCAAGAGTTAGGTACTCGTTCGAAGGAAGAAAGAAGTTATGATTATTAAATAGGATGAAGAGATAACATATGGAGTCATTATACAACCCCTTTCTCGTTGATGATTCCGGGACGTAATCATCCTAAAGGGGAGATAATTGTAACGCCTGCAGATCCGGGCTAGTCAATTGAGACACAATAAGTGTCGAAGACGACTTTTTGATAGAAGGTTATTTAGAATAAATAATCTTAACTAAGTTGTAGTATATTTCTCAAGGGTTTTGTACATATAAAGGATGCTGAAATCCGAGTTATAACGAAGAAGTTATGACCTGTCGAAGTTTCGCGACAAAACCGGCACGACGTTGTGTGACATAAAAAGCGAGTTTACAATAAAGTGCTTTTTAGACTTATAAATCTAAACAAACGTCGTAGCATACATTAAACTGAGAGCATGCATAAAAAGAACGTCCAAATCTAACTTCGTATGAGGAAGTTATGATTTTTCCAAGTTTCGGCACAATAGTGTGTAGCCCGGAGTTCGAATTTTAGATCGAACGATTTTTAGCCGAGACAACCTAAATGAAAATTAAAGATCTCATTCATAGGATTTCAACGATAAAAAGACAGTCGAAAACGGAGTTCCGTATGTAGAAATTATGAATTCTACACGATCGTTTAGTAGTGTAATCTTCTCATATTGTTAAATTTAAAATCGGTCAAGAATTAGCCGATGGAGCTAAATGAAAGTTGTAGAGCATGTTCCCACATACACATGAGTATTAAGAACGTTGAAAACGGAGCTCGTATGTGAAAGTTACAGAGTTTAGAAGTCGGCAGGATGTTGTTGCAAAAGGGGTGATGTGACACAATATAGGCCATTACTTGCATCCACCAGAATTGCGACAAGTGGCACCAGCTCGACGAGTTGGACCAGCAACTCGACAAGTTGGGGGCCAGAAACTCGATGATCTGGGCCATAAACTCGACGAGTTCATCACTTTCTCAGCGTATAAATACCCCTCGAGAGTTCATTCACTTTTCATACCAAAATCCACTTCTTCTTCTTCTCTACTCACTCTCTAAACCTCCCAAAACACCCCCAAAAGCCTAGGAAACTTCCCTAGCACTTGAAGAAAGCTCCGGAGCGCCGGAAGGCTCCAAGAAAAAGAGTTTTTTGGTTCGGAACTCTACCCGCGCAGAGCCCGGTTTTCAAGCAAACCTCCCGGTTTAGCCAAAGCGAAGCGCTGTCCAAGTTGGAATCACCACCTAATCAAGTGAGTGTATAGTCACTTTCATCTTACACATACATATGAAGTATTTTATATAAATTACGTGCTATGTGTGTGTGTATATATATATATATATATATATATATATATATATATATATATGTTATCTGTTTACCTGAGATGTATGTTGGAGGAAAGATCTATACTTCTTTCTTTTCAGATCTGAAATTTATCTTTCAAATCTAAACCTTTCTTTCAGATCTGAAACTTTTTCCTTCAGATCTACATTTTCTCATATCAGATCTAAACTGTATATGTATTTTATATTTTGTGATCTAGGCTAGATGAAATATTTAAACTTTATTTTCTTCAGATCTAAACTGTATATGTATTTTATACCTTGATATCTACGTTGGATGAAAGATTTAAACTTTATTTTGTCAGATCTAAGCTGTATATGTATTTTATACTTTTAGATCTATGTTGGATGAAAGATCTAAACTTCTTTCTTTTCAGATTTGAACTTTTTCTTCAGATCTAGACTGTATATGTATTTTATACTTTGAGATCTATGTTGGATGAAAGATCTAAACTGCTTTCTTTTTAGATTTGAACATTTTCTTTAGATCTAAATTGTATAAGTATTTTATACCTTAATCTTTGTTTTTCAGATCTAAGTTGTATATGTATTTTATATCTTCAGATCTATCTTGGATGAAAGATTTGGGGACTGTTTGTTTTTTTTTTTTGTGAAAATCTGCGCAACCACTTTTTTCTGTGCCGCGCAGACAACACGCAGACATATGCCCTCGCAGAGTGTTTGTTTTTTAGAAGTGCGTAGATCAAAAAATGTCTGCGCGAGGTCTTCCTGGCGCAGACATGGACCACTGTCTTCAAAGGTCTTCAGACCCCATTTTAACTTAAACAAAAAAAACATGGGACACCGTGTAGTTTTTTTTTTTTTTTTGCTGAAAATACATTTTTAATGTTTATGATATAAAATTAAGTTTGAAAAATCAATCTATTTCAACAGTTGCAGACGTTAAAAACAAACAGTTTTCTTATTGCAGACTGCAGACATTTTGTCTACCTCTTCTGCCGCAGAGGCTTGCAGATGTGGTCTGCAGACTGCAGATATTTTGGCTTCAAAAAACAAACATCACCTTAGACTTTATTTGAGATCTGAACTATATTTTTTTTATCTACGAATATGTTGGGTAGAACATGGGTAGATAAGTGATGAGGGGTGAAAGATGATATAGATGAATATTGGCAGCTGCGCCACAACCGGTAGATGATTTTGAAATGTGGTGTACTCTAAACATCCTAGCAGCTGCGCCTATAGGATAATATCGGCAGCTACGTCTAATAGAGAACATCATAATCCTAGCAGTTGCGCCTAATAGATGATATTGGCATCCGCGCCTAGTTGAGAACAACATAATCCTGGCAGCTGCGCCTAAAGGATAATATTGGCAGTTGTGCCTAATAGATGACATTAGCAACAATGGACTTCGCGCATATTCTCTAGGATAAACCTTAGGAATGAATGATTGAAGATAGTTGGTTCTTTGGTTAGATCCTTAAGAATAAAGAAGATAATGGGGATGGGTAATTGGGTTGATTGTTTGATGATTAAACATAATATATGTATATATATATATATATATATATATATATATATATATATATATATATATATATATATATATATTATTGTGGGTTGAAACCCCTATGTACTCACCAGGTTTTCCAACCTGACTCACTCAGTTTATTTGTATCATAGATTTCGATACGAAGTCAAATTACACTGCAAGATTAGAGAAGATGCAAATCACCAGTGTAAATGAATGTAAGGTCTGTTTATGCTTATGTTTATGTATTAACGATGACATCCCAATGTTTTAAAATAAATAAAAATACATTTCTTCGGAAATGCTTTGATAACATATTTATCATGTTTTCTGGGAACAATTTCCGCAACATATTTCTTTACAAGATACTCTGATTTTCAAAATAAAGCATAAACAAATCGGTCTTTTTTGGCCGTGAAAATGGGGATGTCACAGTCATATTCATTGTTATAAACCTATATTTAAGATTTATCAGTGATTCCAAGTCATATACCTATTAATCTACTTACGGGAGAGGTATCTAGAATGGTCACGTCGGCTTGGTTGTTGGATTTCAGAAAGATCATATGTCGAAATGGTCCTACCTCCCATCTGTTCTGCATGGTTGATCCTTATTTGAAAGAACTATCAGTATTCATTAGAATGATTGATAGGTCTAGATTCTCTCTAGTTGTGTAGAATATTAGACTAAGACTTAGTGATAATGATACTAGGTCACGTCAAAGGAAAGGTTGGTTGCTATAAGTGAAGCTTTGCCCAAATTTCGAGTCATCACTTTAGCAGGTGAGTGCATAGTTAGTTTCACGCTCTGCCCAAATTTCCTGTGTTTAATGTAGTTGTATAAATATGATTACTACTTGATTTATCGGTATGTTTAACATACTTAATAATATGACCCTGTAGTGAGGGGTTGTGCAAAATAATAAATGAGAGGTTGTGATAAGGTTGTGTGAAATAGTGGCTGCGATTGGTTAGAGAGAGAGAGAGAAAGAAAAAAAGAAAGAAAGAAAAAAAGAGTCGTGTAAGAGAATAATTCATGTGTGTCGTGTCTATCTCAAGTACTTTTGTAATACCGTGCTAAACCTAAGTACTTTTGTACTACCATACTAAACCCTAGTACTTTTGTACTGTCGTACTAAACCCAAGTACTTTGTACTGATGTGCCTGCCATGAATATAAAAAAGTACTATTGTGCTATCGTGTTGTCATGAGTATTATCATACCATCGTTCCTAATCACCTAGAAATTATAGTTATATGTTGATTCTCTATGAGAGATCCCTCGAGATCATCATAACATGATTAGTAAGTGAGAGTGATGGGAAATGGGGTAATTGGGTTATTTGAATGCTTATAGTTATATAATTAAAATTTATAATATCGTAGGTTGAAAACCCTATGTATCTCACTAGGTTTTCCAACCTGACCCACTCAGTTGATTGTATCACAGTAATTACATATATGATGATATATGTATGCGATAAGAAATTTAAGGAGACGTAAACCATTAGTATAAAGAGATTTTGTAAGTCTTAATTTATGCTTATGTTTCTTGTATCGACGATGACATCCCAAGTTTTTAATAAATCAATGAAAAACATTCCTTCGAGAATATTTTATGAGACAAATTCTGTATTTGTAAATTAAAACTCTGATTTTAAAATAAGCATAAACTTGTATTTTCTGGTCGTGAAATTGGGGATGTCACAATTTGGTTTTAAAAATCGTGTTCGTGTCCCTAATTGCATTTATTAATATTAAATAGTATTGAGTCGACACTTTTTAAAAAGTTTTCAAATAAGTTAGTATGTCCAATCAATTACAAAAATACTTTTTTTTGAACGACGAGTTTTTATATGTCTAGGATTGAACTCAATTCCTCATTGTTAGAAACACCTAGTTAGACACCATGTTAACTACATGGGTTAGACCAAAATTATCATTACATAAATACTTTTATTAATCGGGTTTAATAAATAATAAATAATCATTTATTTATTTTTATTTAATAAATAATAAATAATCATTTATTTATTTATCTTATTGCTAAATAATATATTTATCATATACAAATAGGGCTATAAACACCCAACAAGCAAGAATGGAGGCTTGTTCGTTCGTTTAACTTTAAACGATAAACGAACAAACACGAACAATTAAAAGAACAAAATGTTATGTCCGCGTTCGTTCGTTAAGAAATTTAGTGTATTTGTGTTGGTTTATGTTCATTCGTCTAACCAATAAACGAACTTAAATAAACACAAATATAAACGAATTTAAACGAACAAAATTGAACATAAATGATCGAATACAAACGAACTTAAATAAACATAAACACACATATAGATGTGAACTTAAACGAACATAAATAAACTTAAATGAACAAACACAATTAAACATATGTATATATATTATTTGTTTATAATAAAATGAATGAACGAACATAAATGAAAATAAACGGATTTTCACGAACATAATAAATAAACGAACGAGAGTATTGTTCATGTTCATTCTTAACTAAATGAACGAGATATCTTATTAATGTTCGTTCATTTATTAAATAAACGAACTTTGTGCCGACCGTTTCGTTTGGAGTCATATACTAGTCCTTATGGTCATCATACTTGTAGTACCAAAAGGAAAGAAAACATGGAAGTATGTATAATGAACGTACATTTATAATCATTGTACTTCCTTTGTACCCTCTCGTCCATTTGTGTATCAACTTTTGGCAACTTATGTAGGAAATAGACAAAATAGTTATAATAAAGTGATGGTAAACACCCCCCTATAATGCTAACCCCGAGTTCATTTCAGTTCCATTCCGATGACCATTATATAGACAAGCACCTCGTTAGGACTCATACGATATATTTTACTCATCTTAGCAACATTTGGCGTTAGAAAAATGGCGTAACAAATGTCAAAATAAACTTGCATATTTTAAGAATAGTTTATAACACACTTTCCAAAATTTGTAAATATCACCATATCACCCTAGGTTACATGTAATCAGATTTGAATAAAGATACAATACATGTAATACTTGTTGAGTTATCTTTTTCGGACATAAGTATTGCCGAAAGTCGTATGTAAAAAAAGTATGTTCTGCAATACTGTAAGACCTAGTTTTTAGACGTTTCTAGTATTTGGATAGCAGCTAGAAAATAGATCGAGTAAAGATAATAGGCTTGAAGGGAATAGAGTTTAGACCATATCAGATGTTGATAATGTTGGATTATGTGATTAAATCCCTCAAACTGTGCTTCGAAGAAAAAGGGTAAAATGGGAAAAGTTAGATATCAAGTTTCTTGCATGGATTATGGTTTTATTTCGACACATATTAAACCAAAATTAAAAAGATAGGGTTATGGGGCTCGTCAATACCTTTCGGTGCATATAAAGATCGCCAAAAATGGAGTTGAAACGAAGAAGTTATGTCTGTTTGAAATTGGAGTGGAATTGGGTGAAAACTTGTTAGTCACAAGGTGACAGGAATGCCGTCACAACGTGAGAGTCGTCACGAGGTGACAGGAATGCTTTCATGACAAGAGAGTCATCATGAGGTGAAAACAGGTTGTCACGAGGTGAAAACTGGACAGCCCAAGCCCACAAATTTTTAGGGGTTTCTATGTATTTAAAGAGTGGTTCCGTGTTTTGGGGGTATTTTTCCATCCTCCATCTCATCTAAGTCCTCTTCATAGAAACCCTAGCCTCCATTTAACCAATTTGAGCCTTCCCTCTCATCTTTCATCCATTTTTAGATTTCTTGGTGGGTTTTGGAAAGAAGCTCTTTAAAGATGGATTTTTGGAGCCTTGCATAAAAAGATCTCAATTTCCAACTATCTTTTGGACCTTGGGTATGATTCAAGTTTCCACATTTATGCTTATAAGTTGATAGATCTAGATTCTAAGCTTGTTTTTGGTCCTTTAAATGAAGATTATGTTTTTGGTTGTGATAATTCTTGCAACTATATCATTCCATCTTGTCACAAGAGTATTTTGGTCTATAGATATGATATTTTATGATCTTTTGGACACCATGCTTGAAGTTAAGATCTTATTTGGTCATTTTGACCTAGCTTGTGTTCAATACATGCATTGGACATGCTTGTATAAAAAGAAATGATTTTTATGGTGCTTTGGGATGCATAAAGCCTTTGGAAAGTTTGAGTACTTGGCCTGAAGGATTAAGAGCTTAACGTATTAAGTTGTCCAAAGCGTTCCCACAGCATAACAGGTTGTTTGTCACGATGTGGCGATGGGCAGCTTTGCGTTTGTTTTGTCTTAACGATGTCACGATGTGACCAATAGGTGGTCACGACGTGATGATTAACTGATGTTGACTTTGACCGTTGACTTTAACCATGATGGACTTTTAGTCAATTTAGAGGTTTTAGGGTGTAGAGTGAGTGGGTACTTCTTTATTGTTGATTAGGTGTTACATAGTAACAGTCTGCATTGTGTGATAGTAGTTGTGTTTAGCTACTATCTGCAGGTGAGTCTTCTCACTATACTATAGGAAACTAGGTGTCGATTATGCATGTTGTCTTTGTGACTCATGTTGATGTGCTTGTATGTTGTATGCATGAAGCTAATCTAGACTCGGAGTCATTACGGACTCGGGGTTGATACGGACACGATGGAGCCGATCTAGCTTGAAGTCGATATGGACTCGGGGTTGTTACGGACCCTATACAGCTACATGTTGTTATATATATGTTGTATGTGGTATATTGGGGAACTCACTAAGCTTCATACTTACATTTGTGGATTAAATATTTTGTAGGTTCTTATCAGATTGTGAAGACGAGACTGTACACACACATCAACTATTTTATGATTCGAGATTCCGCATTGTCTTCTTATAACTCTGATTTTGAATTATGGTTTATGAACAAGTGGTTTGACTTGAATGTAACATTAATAAATATAGGTATTTATTCTATTTCAAAAAGGAAAAATTTTACCGTGGTTTTTGGTACGTTACAGGTACTGTAAAACTATACATATGGAGAGAAGGTAGGTAATTAGTTACTTTTGGCAGGAAAATGTTAGCAATAAACGTGTCGATTGGTTTTCGCGTAAAAAATGGCAAATTGATATATCAATTATATATTATGCAAGCTTGCACTTCGCACCTTCCAAACTCAAAATTTAGCATAAAATGAGCTAAAATTGTCCCGAGTTAATCCTAAGCACGCTGATGGCCTTATGAGACTAAAATCAATAACGAGTTTGTTCGAAAAGTGTAGCTGGAAGTTGTAGCTTTTATTTGTATAAGAGTGTTCGACACAAGTAGCTGAAAGCTTTTGAAATATGTAAACTTACAAAAAATGGCATATGGATATAAAGTAAAATTAGAATACAATGATAATAAATTAATTTTTATAAACTATAATTATCAAAAGTTAAAAACCTTCCAAATTTTAAAAAGCTAGGTTATAAGCTACTTTTTGACATACCAAGGCTATGTTTGCGGTACTAGCTGAAAGCTAGCTGTTAGCTGATAGCTGAAAAACTATTTGTTAAATAAAAAGCTAGCGGATAGATGAAAAATTAACCGATAAAAAAATAACGTTTGATAAAACTAGATGAAAGATATAAAATTACATTAAAGGACATTTAAGAGTATTTGTTTCTATAATTAATTAAGATGTATATTTGGAATTAAAAAAAAAAAAAAAAAAAAAAAAAAAACCCCTCCTAAAAATCTAGTCTAAGTAGCTTTTCAAAAAGCTAGCTTATAAGCCACTTTTTGGATTGCTAAACACGACAACATAAAATACTCGAAAAATAAGGTAACATATCAGCTAGCTATAGCGCGCTAAATACAACCCAAATACGGCAACTTAAAAACTAGTTGTGGCGTGCCAAACGAATTTTTAAAAAGTTACTTATAAGCTACTTTTTGGCATGTCAAACATGCCAACTTAAAAAAAAAACTCGAAAAATAAGCTAGTTTATTAGCTAGTTGTAGCGCACTAAATACAACCTAAGTAGCTTTTTAAAAAACTAGCTTATAAGCTACTTTTTGACTTGCTAAGGCTGTATTTGGTGCACTATGGTTAAGTGATAAGCTAACTTCTTTTTTAAGCTTTTTAAAATTGTCGTGTTTGACAAATCAAAAAGTAGCTGACAAGATAGCATTTTAAAAATCGACTTAGGTTATGTTTAGCGCGCCATAGCTAAACAATTAGCTGATAAGCTAGCTTATTATTCAAATTTTTTTAAGTTGTCATGTTTAGCAAGCCAAGAAGTAGCTTATAAGCTAGCTTTTTAAAAAGCTACTTGGACTAGTTTTTCAAGAGCTTTTAATTTTTTTTTTTCAAATATACCCTTAATAAATTATAAACATCATATTTTTCTAAATGACCTTTTATGTCATTTTATATCTTTCAGCTAGCTTATCAGTTAGTTTTTACCAAACATCATTTTTTATCCACTAGCTTATAAGTTAGCAGCTAGCTCTTCAATTAACTACTAGCTTTTCAGCTAACAACTAGATTTTCAACTAGTATCCCAAACATAGTCTCAAACTAGCTTTTTAAGAGCTTTTTAAATTTTTTTTGAATTTATCCTTAATTAATTATAAAAAAAACATGTTCTTTTAATGTCCTTTTATGTCATTTTATATTTTTGAGCGACCTTATCATCTACTTTTTACCAAACATTATTTTTTGTGAGCTAGCGTTTCAGCTAGTCTGTCAAACATAACCTAAACATGACTACTTAAAAACGCTTAAAAATAAAGTTAGTTGTGGCGCACCAGAAACAATTTAAGTAGCTTTTGAAAAAGTTAGTTTCTACGATACTTTTTGGTTTGCCAAACATGACAACTTAAAAAAGCTCGAAAATAAGCTAGTTGTGGCGCGCTAAACACGACCGAAGTATGTTTTTAAAAAAACTATATTATAAGTTAGCTTATGAGGTATTTTTTGGCTTGCCAAACATGATAATTTAAAAAAGTTCAAAGATAAGCTAGTTATGATGCACCAAACACAACCTAAGTAGCTTTTTAAAAAGCTAGCTTATAAGCTATCATAATTGTTAAAATATATTTTTATTTAATCATATAACATAATTACAAAAAGTGTGGATATAATTTATTTATTTTAAAGGGCATTTAAGTCAATTTGCTAAAATCTAAAAGAATTTTTCGTTAAACGTTAGTTGAAGTACCTTTTAGATTTAAAACTTTTTGTTTAGCCGAAAAGCTAAAAACTCCTGCTGCCGAATGAAGTTTTTTTTACGAGCTTTTTCTTAAAAGCTAGAAGTTACAAGTTTCCAAAAGTTGTGTGCCCAACACGCCCAACATATCTGATGTCTTTAAGAACCATGTCACACAATTACTCTTTTATCTTTCGACATAGCCACAAATGAAACAAAAGACAATGACGTACATGCTACAAATCAAATAAACATTCCTCTTCTCTCGAAATACACAAACAAGAAGATAAAATCGTAGAAAAACTTGAGTAAATTTAGAGGCGTTATAGGCGGAAAACAAATGAACATTATAGGTGAAAAACAGATGATTGCATGATCTAAAAAAAGGATAAGACATGCATTTAATTGCGTGACGTTACGAATGTTTCAAAGAGTCTATGGGAATCAACTCACTTTAACCGACAACTAGTAAAAACAGGCACAAAACACGACAACAATCATCTTTTACTCTAGACTAGGGGAACGTGATAACGAACCAACAGTTAGTGGGCCCCATTCGAAGCCACAAGGGGAGCCCTTATCTGAACCGTGATCGTAAGAAAGTTAATACTGACATTTAATGCGTCAAACATAATCGTAGCTCCACATTCGAATGAACACGAACAAAAGCATGACCGCCTATCCGTGCACCCAAAGCATTCAACGTCTGCATAACCTCCATACAATAGGGAGCCACAAGACGTCAATTACGACCGACACATCGGTGTCTCCGGAAACACATAAAAGGCAATCATCGAACAACATGTGTTCAACAACCATCAAATATCTAAAATGAAGATGTTGCAATATGCAATGTTTGTTTTTGTCTTAATTCCCAAAATAAACACTTTTTATGCAATGAATTTACTATATTTTATTAATTTAAGTAAATTTCTTATTAAGTAATTCAGTTATGTTCTAATTTCTACAAATTTCTACATTATTTTACCAAATTGATTTCATAAATTAGTAAAAGCTAAAACATAATTACATATCATAAAATATATAATTTCATCATTTCTATAGCCTGTCCCTACCACTCCAATAGTTTCTCTTTTAAGATTTAACTTCTCATACACTATCTCCTGTATCAAACTTGTTATACTACATGTATGAATGTTTAATATAACATGCATAAACACCCAAAAAAAGTAAGGATCCCAGAAGTGTATATGAAATAGGATATTGTATAAAGTTCTATGAAGCAAATAGGACATTTATAAAGATTCATGTAAATGTAGTCAAAGTCTGTAATAAATCTAACTTGACAAGTAATTATACTAAACATATGGACCCTTTCCTTATTGTGTATGTAAGTGAAACAGGAGTTCTGAATAGTAAAACATCAGCTCATATTTATTCTATCTAAAAAGGGAAATGTACTTTACTCATTTCTTGATTCTCCGGATCCTTTTAGCCCCCCGTACCTCCAATCTCCCCGCCGGACAACCACATGGTGCTCGGAAAATGAGAACAGTCCGGCCATTCACCGGCGCCATCTTCTTCAACTCCGCTTCCAGCTCCTTATGATCTTGCCCTAATTCCAATGGCTTCACATCGTTATCTGATGATGTTCCTCCTGTTGACAGATACTTAACACACTCTTCTGATTCAAGCTGGATATCAAATTCAACAGCTTTACGAAGCCCTTTACAATTAGGTTTTCCACATTTTCTTGATTTTACTTCGAGTATTTCCCAAGCGGCGATTGTCGCTATTACACCACTGAACGCTGCTACTACTCCGACGACATATGCGATTGGCGCATCGGAAATTACTTCTTGGATGACGTCGAAAACTAAAGGGAGAATCTCGATGGTTTCACGATATATAATATTGATGTATGGAATGATTAGAAACCCAAGTGCTCCGAGCACCAGAATCAGCATAAGGATATCCAGGGCGGCGAATGGGGATCTGTCGCAAAACGGATGTGATAAAGGGTTAACGGAATCGGAACCGATGTTGTACTTCTTATTGTTCCGAGAGTGATTGTTGTTATTGGTTGTCGGCGTCATGTTCTTGTGTTGTTCGAAAGCTCGGCAAAATTCAATCAAGCTACGACAATCAACCATGGGCAATCTCATATTCTTCCTTCCACGATCTCGTCGCGAATCCCTGTTTGATGAAACCTTATCGTTCTGATCTATCTCGATCTATAAATCTCAAATCCTTACCACCGACTGATAAACAGGTTCCAATCCGAAACTAGATTAGTGATTCACCTGGATTGGGCAAATTGATATAGAAATCAACAATAATATGATCTCAAAATTCTCGGAAATCCTCAGAAATTAAGAACGAAGCAAATCAGTTTCGATGCGATCACAAGAGGGATTCAGAGAAATGCCTGCAATCATAAACAATCCACGCCAATCAGATCAGATTTCAATGAAACTAAATCTGATCAACCAATGAAATTGATCGATGATCAAATGATTGATGAAATTGGGAAAAACAGGAAGAGATCGACCTAAAAATTCGTGCGAGATGGGCCGATTGAAATGGAGGAAGTCAGCGGAGTTGCAGGTAAAAAACTTGAGGATGCGTGAATTACGAGGATAGATCGGGAAGAAAAGCTGCAGAAACGGATATTTCTCCCACCCCTGTAGTATACCAAAATGGCTAAATTTGACCTTTTACTATCAATATACATTGATAATTATCATATTTAATACATAATTGTTCTTGCAAAAAAGTTCATTACATTTACTATGATTTTTTTTTTGTAATTTTTTTTAGTGTCTTACTATTGTTATATTAACAATTTAATGTCATTAAAGTAGATAACTCATCGTCATTATTACTATTCATTGATAATTGGATATATTATTAGAGTAACACACATAATACCCTTGGGATGTCATAGTAAAATGTGGTGGTAGAGTGAAGAGGTGCAAGCTAATGTTGGGGCCAAACATGTTCTCTTTTGAGTTTTTAGAGTGCAATGAGGATGGGGAAAGAGGCAACACGAAAGAAGGTACATGGTGGCAAATCGCAGTGGTGTAGCCAAGATTTTATTTTAGGGTGGTCCAAATAATTTATAAAATATGAACGATATATAAAATCTAAAATTTAGAATGGGGTGTGTCAAATCACAACCTTAGTTCAGTTTATTTAACAGAAATAATATATATATATATATATATATATATATATATATATATATATATATATATATATATAACTTAAAATTTTATGGGTGGGCCTTGCTTCTATGTGGCTACGCCACTGGCAAATCGTGATGTAAAGAAAGATGTTACTATAGTTAAGGTTGTGACATATGAGGAGATTTAGAATAGATTGTTTACAAAGGAAGGGGATAGAACCAAGGAAAATGTACTTAGGAATCATTATGTATATTAAAGGCGATAATGGTCAACATCTGATGTAGAATAAGGACACGAAGTGGAAATGGGTAGTTATTTTCATTCTTTATTTAATAAAAGTTCTTTCATTGGTATGGATAAGAATGGAGGAGATGTGTTTTGAGGTTATAATAAGGAGTCTCTAAGCTAATGAACTTGGCTTGGCCTAAGGATTAGCATGAATGATGTAAATAAGGCTTTATGGAAGATATGAATGAATAAAGCACTTGGTATAAATTAAATTACTATTAGTGTATAGATATGTTTTGAATTTTAAGGATATAATAGTTAAGTGGATGACTAACCTATTTAACAATATCTAAGAGATCGTCAAAATTCCTAGCAAGTGGAGATTTAGTACAGTCATTCCAAATTATAAAAAACAAATGTGAAGCCTAAAGTTGCAAGAACAATAACGGTATTAAGTTACTTTTAGGAGTGAGTATTGGAGACTAGGTTTCAACGTAACAACAATGTTTTAGAAACCAATTTTGTTTCATTCGAGGGAGGTTGACAAACAAGGTGATCCATCTCTTAAGACACTTCTGGAGAAATATATAACGAGAAATAAGGATCTCCATATTATGTTTATCGACTTGGAGAAGGAATACGATAACGTACCCATGAGGTGATTTTGAGAACCTTGGAAGCTAGAGGTGCCCTTGAGAGTTATATCTTGGATATTCAAGATATGTATTGTCGGTTTATGACATGTGTTCGTACCCTGTTCATGACTTTAAATAATTTTCGATTAAAATTGTATGCATCATGCTTTTTCCCTCAATTTATATACATTCACCCTTGAAATTTAACGAGCTGTCTTATGAGATTTAGGAGGTAGTACCTTGATATATGTCTTTGTCTAATGATATTGTGGTGGTGCCAGAGTCTACGACATAGCTAAATGCACGGTTGGATACCAGGAGACCAACGTTTGAAGTTAAGGGGCTTAGAATCAACTCTATTAAAACATATTACATTTAGTGTATTATTAGGATAGTAATGATGAAGCAGTACATGTAACCAAAATGAATCAAGCTTTTCTCCCTATGAAGAGATTCAAGTATTTAGCATTGATGGTCTATAAAGAAGAAGGTATGGAAGTAGATGTCATCCAACGTATTAAGGAAGGTTGGTTAAAATAGAGGGCAACCTCGGGAGTCTTAGCCAAGAAAGAAGGATCGTGACGGAAGTAGTAGAAATAAAAATGTTGAGGTTGAAGTGTGGTCAAAATTTAATAGATAGGCTTGAATGAGGCTGTTAGAAATGTGTTGGCAAATGTATATACAAACCTAAAAGTAAGGGGATTTTTGGTTAAGATGGTATGAACATGTCCACAAGATTTGGATCTTTGTTAGGAGATAACCTCATATAGGAGGGTATTTAGGTTTAGCATCAGGGTTGTTGAGTATCATAGGTACCTTATTGGACTTATATGTATGTATTGTTTGTAGTTTTCTTTTGTTACATGCTTTCATATATGTATATACGTTTTCTATCTTTTTAGTTTAGATACCTTATTTAGCTAAGATACTTGTATTAAGATGTACTCATTATATTTCACTAATTACATTGACTTACTTCCCCATGTTTCCTTCTTTTTCATGTCCTCAAATTAAATTACTTGTATTGTGATTTGCCTATTTTTATGGATTCTATCTACATAGAATTAACGTCTCCCTATTTGACTTATTTACATGTTCATGTTTTACACTTGTCATAGGTCTTACATGTGAAGCAGTTGATCTACCTCTAGTTGTAACACCCGATTTTTCGTAACAGGTGTTAATTCATGAAATATAGATATTATGAGTTGAGTAAATGAGATAAATCCTTGAGTTGCTTTATTTCTAGAAATAATATTTATAAAAATATAATTAAATAATGTTGTAGAGCCTGTTGAGAGGATTCTGTGGATATAAAGATCATTGAAAACGACATCCATATGAGGAAGTTATGATCGTTTGAAGATTTAATGAAAGTACGTTGCTATATTGAGAAAGTCAATGAAGCTCAAGTCAACGGTCAAACCTTTGACCCTCACGACGTGAGCATCATGAATCGAAAAAAACATGTGGCGAAAGAGCACGACACATGGCAGAAACCGGTCTAAACATGTCTCACGACGTGAGCAAGCCCATACTATACAAACGAGTCCTTTAGTTATTTTGGAGGATTTTGGCTCGCGGGAGGAGATATGCAGCTTGGGAGCCGTTCTCGGGAGTCTATACTGGAGATGTTATACCATCATACGGGGGATATGGGGCCGAGATACTAGATCTGTTGTGGTATATTTTTACCTCGTTAATTAGTATTTGTGATATATGATTATTATTAGATATATTAGACATGTGTAAGGGTTATAGGTATTTGTGACATTGTGCTATTATGAATTTGTTAGTGAGACTAGTGAGAAAATCTCATGATTAGATATTGAGTTTGGTTGATAAGGGTTATAAACCCTATTACCCGAGAAAAAACCGATATGAGAGATTTAGCCACGGGGTTACGGGTTTAGCCTATTATGATAATATTATGATATTTGGATATTATTGTTATAAGAGGTCACAGAGTATAATTATTAGTGAGTCTGGACAGGTTCTGAGGAACTTGTTATTTGATAAATAGGTGTTACCATGTGACGAGCTGATAGATAGTGGAAGAGCAAAGCTAAGACTGGAATAAGTCTATCGACTAACCAGGTGAGTAACACTACTCTAACATCCATTTGTTGTGATAATTATGATAATTATCATATGGTAGATTATTATTTACAATATGTAATTGTTGATTGAGATATTGAGAAATCGATAATTATTGAGAGATTAGATTATGTTACTAGATTGATATTTGATTAATGAATGTACTATAATTGAAAGATAGAACATATTTGATAGATTGGTTATGGATTGAGATATTGAATATGAAGGAGGTATTTATTATTTATAAGATAGATATTTGAGTGATAGACTATTACTGAGAGATAGATCCGTTGATGAAATGATAATATTGGATATGTGACAATTATGTGAAATTTATATAATTTGCATGAATTGTATGGTTTTATGCTTTATCTTATTATATGATTACGTTATAATAGTTGTTACTCACTAAGTCGTGAGGCTTATGTTTTTGTGATAATCTATTTTGCAGGTAGATTTATTATGATGCCCAGCTCCATCATGTGCTTGCTGCCATCACGGTCCTTGTGATGGTATGGACATATCCACAAGTAAGAGGATTTTTGGTTAAGATGGTATGGACGTGTCCACAAGATTTGGATCTTTCTTAGGAGATGACCTCATATAGGAAGGTATTGAGGTTTAGCATCAGGGTTGTTGAGTATCATAGGTACTTTATAGGACTTATATGTATGTATTGTTTATAGCTTTCTTTTGTTACATACTTTCATATCTGTATATATGTTGTCTAGATTTTTATTATAGACACCTTATTTTAGCTAAGATACTTATATTCATATGAATTCATTATATTTCACTTATCACATTGACTTACTTCCCCATGTTTTCTTCTTATCCATGTCCTCAAATTAAATTACTTGTATTGTGATTTACTTATTTTTATGGATTCTATCTACACAGACTTAACGTCTCCCTGTTTGACTTATTTACATGTTCATGTTTTACATTTGTCATAGGTCTTACATGTGAAGCAGTTGATCTACCTCTAGCGGAGACATAACTTATGATATCTACCTCCCCTACCATATTCCAATGGGATTCCTGGGATTTTGTTACATTGTTGTATATTAATAACACTAGGCGTGAAACCCGTGTATTACACGGGTTGATTAAAAAATTATATATGAAGATATAAACATTAAGTATTTTTTTTAAAGAAAATATTAAATATCAAAGTGTAAACATTAAGTATTTTTTAAAATAAAATTTTAAAATATATACAAACAAAATGATTAATAAATAAATAAATAAATTTATACTAATAAAAAAAATTACTGAAAAATAATTACATTTTGACCATATAACATTTTTTTTAGTTTGTCAATAAAAAGCAATCAAATTTTGATTATTTTTTTTATATGGACCATTTTGCCTAAAATGACAATGAACTTTGAAAGAAACATGTAAAATTTGAATTTTATATATATATATATATATATATATATATATATATATATATATATATATATATATATATATATATATATATATATTGAAGGAAACATATTAAATTTGAAAATATAAGGAAACAAATTAATGACACGTTAATTACTTTCTATAACCTAAAAATTAGATAGTTAATTAAGAAATTCAAAATTACTACAAAATGACAAGTGAAATTTAATTTTTAAGAATTAATCACAAAATTACATTTGACAAATTAAATTAAAATGTAACATGTAGCAAAAAGATTTTCATTTATTAATATGGATTTTCATTTTATCCTTCTTAATTATACTTTATATCTATATATTTATTTATCGGCTAACTTATCTAATATACTAAACATACAAAAAATCAATACTAGCATAGAATAACTATATACTTAATAAAAATAACAAAACAAACATAAAAGATTATGTGTGCTCAAAAACGAAAAATTGTAGAGTACTTTATAAAACATTGCAAATAGGTCGGAATAAATGTTTAAATATCAGAGAAAAAATTAAAAGAAAAACTCGTATACCGGAGAAGAATTTAAAGATAGTTTTTTATTGATTTGACAATACAAATAAGCATTAAAGAGGTTAATCACTATAGATGCCCTAAAAAAAATTATAGTATGCAAATAACATTTGGTTTTAAATAAATTATGCACGTTTAAAAGCATCTTCATTCAACCACTATATCATTTTCACTCTATTTTTTATTTCATACATCTTCATTCAACTTCATTTTAGGTAAATGAATATTATTATTCTAAATATAAAGTAGTACTTTGTACTAAAATAAAATGAAACTTGGATTGTCAAGTTTAGTCCTTCTTATTTTAAATTTATATATTTATAGTCTAATTTAATTTAGCAATTTTAAACTAAATGTAATAACTAATATTTGTAATTATCTTCTTATGTATTAAATGATATCAATTTATAAAATGAAGCTTAAGCATTATGTATGGAAGCTAAAAAAAGCAATGATATTTTTTTAGACAAATTAATACACGGTAAGATGGTAAGATGATTCTTATAAATATATGATAATCTAATCTATAATCTTATTATCTTAAAAATAAACGGTACATATTTCTTAAAAACTAATAATTAAGTGTTATTGACGATTTATATAAATTACAGGAAAAAAAATATAATGGATATATCATATTTCTTTGATGTAAAAAATGGTGCAGAAATATAGTTGAAGATGAAACAATATTAACTTTATTTTTTATTTTATTTTATTGTTAAAAAATAAATATGGATCGAAAATGGTTTGAATATAATTTTTTGTAACTATTTACATCTAAGCTTGTTAAATTTCTTTCAAAATTTTGTTTATAACTAGGATGATATTTCATCCGTTTTGTAAATTTTGTATTAGGTAACAATCATTTTTGTAATTTTTTAAAGACAAAACTGCCAAATTGGTCCTTGTGGTTTGCAAAAACCTTTGGATGGGGTCCAAAAAGTTTTCAACTTGCATGGAAGGTCCAAAATCAAGAATTTTCTTTGGTTTTGGTCCTTGGAATTTTGAAAGGACTATTTTGCCCTTATTATTTATTTTTTACATTTTCTTTATTTGTTTTCATTGTTTTGTAATTAAAAAAAAGCAAAAGAAAAGAAAATTCAGAGGACGACCCTACCCTCTCTCCCTCTCCCTCTCCCCCCTCCCTCCCTCCCCCCCCCTCTCTCTCTCTCAAGCCATTCTCACGGCACCACCACCTGTTTTTGATTTAGGTACTTTAACAAGTGCTTCAAGAAATTTAAATACCCAATTGTGGCTTAAACATAAATTTGTGAAGCAAAATTACTGAAAATCAATGAACATAACTAAGAACTACAAGTTGCAGTAGGGAAAGATCATTCAGACAAAAGATCAAACACTTGGTGGGCATCCACCATACTTTATGTTCATGGGTTGCAGCTTTAGTGAGTAATCTTTCACATTATTTTCTTCTTATATCATTCAATTCCCCATTCTTTCAACTTTAAATCTAAACCATTTCCATGAATGGTTTAAGGGTATAAAAAGATGCAACAAGAACGATCTTTACAGATGAGAAAGAAGATAATAACAATGCCTATTTTTCTTTCTGCAATGTAAGATTTGTTCGGAGATCGCCACCATCGGTTTTTATATGTGTTCTACCTACATGAATTGAACTCAATCTGGTCTTCAAATGGTCCCATTCCGTCTTCTTCCCCACCTAGTCTTCTTCACCATTTCTAGACCAAAAAACCTGTAACAAAGATACAAATTCACCACTTCCACCATAAGCATCCATCAGACCCGTCAAATAATTGAATCGAGATGAAAAGAGATTAGATACAAAAAAATGAACAGAGAAGAGGGATGCATTAGTCGAAAAGGGGTTTAACTAGAAGGGGTAGGGAAGATGGTTTTGATCGGACCCTGTGGGAGTTTGATTCCTTAACGATCTCCATTCGCCTTCTGTATAATGTTCTATCATTATATCGGGTTTCCCGATCCATTCTCTATCTACAAAATCATATTTCACAGTTGTCTGACCCATCATTCTGACAATATCTTCTGGTGAAAGCCTTGGAACATCATTTAGGTTCATTGCGACAGTTCATGGTGAATCTGAATAGAGAAGGTTGAGAAGGAGACCGGAGACACCAATCGCGATTCGTGTTTCTATACACTAAGTTTGGGTTTATATCATGGTTGATAGGGTTTTAAAGAATATGAACTTAGAGATCTGTGAGAAAGGCTTCCAGGAGAGAGAGAGAGAGAGAGAGAGAGAGAGAGAGAGAGGTCGTCCTCCGATTTTTCTTTTCTTTTTCTTTTTTATTTTAATTACAAAACACTTAAAACAAATAAAGAAAATGTAAAAAATAAATAATAAAGGCAAAATAGTCCTTTCAAAATTTCAAGGACCAAAACCAAAGAAAATTCTTGATTTTGGACCTTCCATGCAAGTTGAAAACTTTTTGGACCCCATCCAAAAGTTTTTGCAAACCACAAGGACCAATTTGGCAGTTTTGTCTTTTTTAAACACATAAATTGTTTCCGTTAAAAAACGTATGTATAGGGACCTTTTCTGTAAAGTATAGGGATTATTTTTGTAATTTATTTACACAGACACTAAAGCAACATACCAAATTCTTAAACATATGTACAGTTTTTGTAAAATAAAACTCTACGTATGGACATTTTCTTTAATTTGTAGTGACAGTTTCTATCATTTATTGTGTATACAAGGACCAAATCTGCAAAGATAAAAAGTTTTATGACCAAAATAAACATTCCAAACAAAGAAAGATAAAAGGTGTCAATATTCTAAACTTGTTGTGGCCAAAGTGTGAAATAAAAAACTTTTATTTGTGGTCAAAGTGTAAAATAAAAGAAATTTGTAACTAAAATATAAACCACAAAAATATATTATTCTTCATTATATTATAATATACAGTATAATTAGCTTTGTATCACATTATCCCCCAAACAAAAATACATTTGATATGTTCAATTATTTCTATAGAGAGTATGAAGATTTGTTTGATATATTATCTCAAAATCAAATATAATATCGAGTTAACTATATAGAAATTCTATAATACAATCTTAGCCGGTGTTTTAAAAATCGGTTCGAACTAATCAATCGAACTAGTCAGATTGTGAACCAAGAACGAGAGCGGTTCAACAAAAATTGGTTTTATATCAATTTGTAGACCATATTGAACTAGACGGTTTTCTCAAAAATAGTTGAACCAATGTGATATAGAACCGATAAAAAATCATTTGAACCGGTTTATTGGACTTTGATATTTAGATTTCGCTTAGCCCATTAAATAAACAACCAATTTCTAAAGCAAACTGAATAGCGAGATCGATCAGGATATCCAAGGTGTACATGACTCGAATGACGCCGCACACCAATGGCAGATGTAGGAAGATTTTTTTATTTATATATAGGTATGTAGGAATATAGAAAATACATAAACATTATGAAAATTGGATCGAACCGGTTATCATAACGGTTCAACTAAAAATATGGTTTTTAAATCATTGATATTATCCTTGTTCCATAAACAAGATCCCATATAAAATGTATGGTTATGCTTGAATCTAATACATTTATGGTAACAAAGAATATGACGGTGGATCAGGTGTTAAATAAGTGAGGAAAATTTTAAATGCTTAAAAGAAAATGAAAAACTAGCCATACAACGAGGGGTAGTGGATGGGCGAGCAAATTAATATTATATAGTTATTTACATTAACTACGAAATAATAATTTCTACATTATCTTAATATATAAAATTATAAGTCTTTTGAACAAACGATAAGATAAACATAAATGGTAAATAAATTTTGCAATACAATTCTTGATTTAGTGATGCTTTAACTATTGTTATGATTAACTAATTTAAAAATGATTTATTTGATTGAACATTATTTTGGTAACGCTTGATTTTCCTGTATGATTTTATTTTCCAAGTGTTATGTTTTATATTAGGACATGGCGTGTTGGAGCCTCAACATGGCATGTCGAGATGTCCTTGGCCGCAGAGTTTAATGAATCAACACGGCGTGTTGAGGTGCTTCAATACGGTGTCTTGGCAGCTGGAAAAGAAACTCTAAGTTTTAGGGTGTTACACCCTATTTAAATGTTTTAATTCCCCTTGATCGGCCTTCTTACCAGCCTCCATTATTACTTAAAACCCTAAATCGAGTTTTAAGCTTTCCTTGATGGCAATCTTGAAGTTTTGAGTAGATTTTGTGTGCTTATTTGAAGGAGCTTTGGAGTTTGAAGGTGCTTAGTGTGGAGGGAATGTCATAGATCTAGAATCTCACCACTTGTTACCGTCTCTTCGAGGTATCAAGTTCCTATCTTGCTTTGTTGTTGTTTAGATCTCCTTTTATGGGGTTTTGTTATGGTTTTTGGGCTCCTGGATGGATTGACTTAGGAGTTAAGTGTTTCATGGGTTGTCCTGTTAGATCTGGTCATTTTATGGCCTCCTTTAACTTAAAGTTGCAAGCTTTATAAGGTCCTAGGTCTCATTCATGCATTAACTCCTTTATTAAGCCCTTTTTGAGCTTTAGGGTTTCTTTTTGGCATGCATGAATGTAAAGTTGGCAACTTTACATGGTTTTCCAACTCTTGGGGTGCCAGAACCGCATTTGGAGCTAAGCCTTTGAAGATTAAGAGCTTAATGGGTTAATCCCTCACTCTAATGAGCCTAGGGTTTGGGTTTTGACCCATTTTAGTGGTTCCTAGGGGTAAAGTTGGAAACTTTACCCTTCTAGATATCATTTTGGTTGAGCTCTGAGCTTTAGAGCTCTTAGATTCGATAAAGACAGCTTAATGTATTAAACTGTTGGATTTCTGGCGAACATGACATGTTTTTTGGTAAACATGACGTGTTGGCTTGGTTTTTCCTGACTTTGCAGTTGATGGAGAAACACGGCGTGTTGAAGGACGACACATCGTGGTGTTGAAGGACGACACAACGTGTTGGGTCAACTCGGGTCGTTGACCTTTGACTTTTGTCTTTGACCAAGTTTGACCTATAAGGGGTATTGAGGGCATTTTGAGTTGTAGCTAAGGATTTGTTTCTATTTAGGGGTTGAGTAGAGCTAATATTTGAATTCGAGACCTATTCAGCTATCGTTCAGCATTCGAGGTGAGTTTTCCTCATCGGGTTTAGCGGGTCTAAGGCACCAAGGCCGACCCTTGTTGATTACGTGATATACTTGTTGTCTGTGTAATAATTGTATGTGTTTGTATATGTATGCTTGTTGGGCAGGGCCTGTATCTCTTTGGGCGGGACCCATATTGTGAGTGTGGGCGGGGCCCGTTATACGAGTGTGGACGGGGCCCGTATCTCTTTGGGCGGGGCCCGTTATGTGATATGTCTGCTATGCAGTATCTTGGGAACTTACTAAGTTTTGTGCTTATGGATTTTAGTTTGTGTTCCAGGTATTTTCGATTCCAAGGGGAAGAGCTCGGGTTGACTGCATCGCACACACCATTGGGATTATGCATTTGATATTTACTCTTATTTTGATAACATTTGATACATTGGTTTTGTTGAGATATATGACTAATATATGAAAATACAACTTTATCTATTATGAAAATAAAATTTTTGGGACCATATTTTTGGATGTTACAATTTATAACTATTGTTATAATTAACTAATGTAAAAACTTATTTTAAAACATTTATAATAAATGGCTCATGAATGTTTTGACAAATATTAAGTAAATAAAAAAATCATTTTCCTAACTTAGATAATCTTTAGTGGTAGTTTTTTTTTTATAAATTATTATTATTATATCAAACACTCAATAACGTTGATAACTTAATCTAATATACTATATACACAAAATAAAATTCAATATTATATAGAAACAATATATAAAAAGCATTTTTAAGCAAATAAAAATGACATATCAAATAATTTTAAAATCAAAAATCAAAAAATTATTTTATAAAACATATCAAACATGTAATACAATCAATAAAATTAATCATATTTAGTTGCAAGAAATTATATTGCACAATCATCGAAATATGGATTTTTCATAAAACCGTTTTGTAATTAAAAATTTGGGAATCAATATTAAATATTTCAAAGTACAATTCTTAAAAATATAATAATGAAAAGAATTACTTCATCAAAATAATAGTCACCACAATGACAAAAAAAAATAAAAAAAAATAACATTCATAGAAACTCCATACCTTTTTTATTCAATACTTAAAATATACTATATATCTTTAACTATATTGATATGATGAATATTTATTAAGTGCATTTAAGTTTTATTTTAATGTTCTAACTTTTCAATTTCCAACTGTTATTTTGAATTAAACCACTAAGAGGCTTTTTAATTCATGGTACTTAATTGATTGTTACGAGCCTTAATTAAATAGGATTGAAATATTTAAATTGTGTTTAGTAAATTACTAGTTGTGAGACTTGTATATTATACGGGTTGGATAAAACAAAAAAATAAAGGTTTAAACAAAAATTTATTTAAATTTGAATTTAAAATGAAACATATTAAATATTATATGAGTTGTAATGTTGTGATTTATTGGTTATTTTCAATTAAGACAATTATTAATTAAGGTGTAAATATGATGTGTTAATTAAGAAAGATAAAAAAAAATAAGAAATGACAAATGGAAAAAATATTTATTCAAAAATACCACAAAAAATGACAAATGTCATGACAAAAAAACCTTTTATTTATTAAGGAGGATATAATAAAATAACCATCTTATGACCAAATATTATACCAAAAACATTCAAACCGATTATTAAAAGACTAAATTATGTGCATGTATTATTTTGTGTGTATTTATTTACATGAGAGTGTATGTTATTGTTGCTCTAAAAACATATTAATCAAATATATAATACAAAGTTATATATTTAAGACGAAATTAACTACCTAATAAAATTAGTCATATTTATATGTATTAAATTACAAAAAAAAATGTTTGAAAGATTCAAATTTTCAAAGCACAACTCTTAAAAAGATAAGAATTAAAAGAATTGTGTCATTAAAATAGAAGTCACGATGGTGACAAAAAAAACAACAATAATATCCATAGAAACCTATACATTTCTATTCAATATCCACAAAAAAAACCATAAAGAAATGAATTAAGATATTTATAATTTCATCAATGTGAACATAATCCATCAAAAGCCAATTCATGATCTCATTCTTATTTCAAAAACAAACTTCAAACATATTAATATGAAAAAAAAAACTCATCAAAACCTAACTCTTGTTTGAACACATTTCAAAAACATCAAAATTCAAAACACTTATTTTAGCTCTAAATATGCAAATCTTTATCTAAAAAAATCTTGTTGTTTATATCATTTTTTTCTTACACAAACACACTTTCAACACATAACACATCAAAATTGAAAACGCTTTTCTTTTGGCTCTAAATGTACAACCTTGACGCAATTCTCATCACCTTTAAATACCAAAAACTTTTGCATTGGATCTTGTACACAACAAACTTCTGATGGATCTTGTACATAGCGCCAACATGGTTTTGAGTGAATGCCACAATGACGGGTCTCTTTCCATGCTCACTGTGGGCTTCTCCAATTCCTTTAACCTTGTCGACAGATCTGCATTACTTCATGAGGTCAGATTGAGGTGCCCTTCTATATCCTTGTGGGTAGAATTTCTATATGGTCAAGCAACAATGTTATATTTAGGGGACACACATATTCGGTCTACTACTGGAGTTCAACAAAGAGACCCCTTAGGACCACTTCTCTTTGACCTTGTGTTGGACCCGTTCTTGCATAATATTAGAGACAATTGCAAGCTTCTTCTCCATGCGTGGTACCTGGATGATGGCATACTTATTGGAGATTTCGAGGAGGTAACCAAAGCCTTAGACATAATTAAGGCTATTGGCCCAAAATTAGGCCTTCAATTGAATGTCAAGAAAACCGAGCTCTTTTGGCCCTCGTATGATGGAAGGAAGCTATGTGAGGGGCTATTCCCGGTTGGAATTGGGAGGCCGCATTGGGGGTGAAACTTCTCAGGGGAGCTGTTAGCAGAGATGCTAGTTTCATTAGCAACTTAGCCATAAAGAGAGCTAAAAGCACTGTGAATTTGATGCGCTTTCTTCCATAATTTTCTGACCCACAGAGTGAGATCCTTCTACTTCGGTCTTGTATGGGTATTGCTAAACTTTTCTTTGGGATTACGATATGCTAACCCGTTCACATGGAGGAGGCGGCGTTGTCTTCGATAATCGGTTACGTGGGGCGATTGAGGACATTGTGGTTTGCGGTGGCCACTTCTTTGGCGAATTACAGTGGCGACTTGCTTCTCTACCCATTTGGTTTGGTGGTTTGGGTTTATACTCGGCAGTAGAGGCTACCTCATATACGTTTGTTGCCTTAAGGGCCCAATCTTGGGTATTGCAAGACCACATCTTGCAGGATAGCGACATTTATGGTATGGATTCTGATTATGTTGGTGCCTTAGATTCTCTTTGTAACAAGCTTCCAAACATTGAACTTAGCAGTTTTACTACTAAGGACACCGCCCCCACCCCTAAATTCCAGAATACACTGGTGAGTGCCCTTTTTAGTAAAATTGTCCAAGATATGGAAGTGAGTCTTAATATGACGGCTCGACTGAAAGCAGCTTTCCAGTGTTTATGTGCACTACATGCTCAAGATTTTCTTCTAGCTATCCCCATAGATGGGCTTGGCCAACATATGTCTCCAATAGAGTATCGTACCATCCTCAAATATTGACTCATGATTTCAGTATTCCCAACCGATGGGATTTGTCCGGTGTGCCACAAGGCATATTTATACTCTTTCGGTGAGCATGCGGTTCATTGCAAAGAACTCCTTGAGTTCAAATACAGACACGATATGGTTAGGGATGTTTTGGTCGACATATGTAAGCGTGTCGGGGTCTCCGCCAAGAAAGAGGCATCTGTGAATTTCCTGATTGACCCGAAAAAAGGAAGATCAACCCTTAGACCCGCTGATGTTTTGATTTTTGGATGAGTTGGAGGGAAACACGCATGTGTGGACCTTACAGGGGTATCCTTTCTCGTAAGCTTGAGGGCCAGGGCTTTCACAGTGGCACAGGCTGCATTAAAAGTTGCTACATGCAAGGTCATCAAACATGAGAAAGCATGCATGGAAAATCAACACGCGTTCATACCATTTGCATTTGATACGTTTGGTTTCCTTGTGCCGGATGCGGTGAAGCTTCTTAGTAGAGTACAATGGATCATGCATAGCAATGTTATATCCCCTAGATCTATGGATGTAGTCTTCAAAAGAATTGACATTACCATACAAAAAGGCTTAGCGGTGCAACTTGTTGCCCATTTGTCTTCTCATTCGTTGTACGATGATAACTAAAATGTTTTGTTTATTTGAAGTAACATTATATTATTGAATATTATTTTCTTGATGTTAATGATAAAAGAAAGGGAAAAAAATGAAAAAAATAAAACAAACCTATTTATAATTTTGAACAACAAAAAGCGAGTAATCAAGTCCGACAACGGGTTTTCCAACAAGCCACAACGAGCTCTACCTATACAGTAACGTTATTTAATTATGAAGGTTGGCTGGGTAACTATTATAAAAAAGTAGAGTTACTTCTTTTTTTCCTGATCAGGTCAATAAAGTTATGAAAGATTTTGATTTATTTATCTCTAATTTTATATATAATGGATTTACCTGGACTAATACATGATTTTCTTTTAGTAAAAAATCTTGAAATTTTTTGCGAACAGGATCGCATTCAAAATAAATCTCCGATGTGAAGTTGATCGGTTAATTCAAAAGAAATGAGAGTTAGCACACAATTTTGTTAGTACCATCCAACCGAATCCAATTTAATTGTTTACTTATTCAATTTCAATGAGTTAATGTTCAAGTTCAACCAACTCATTTCTTCATTCTCATTCACTATAGATAAAGGAATAGAAAAGAAAAGATAAAAAAATGTATGAAGAGAACTCATCAAAATATAACTCTAGTTTAAATACACTTCAAAAACATCAAAATTCACAACACTTTTTTAGCTCTAAATATACAAACCTTCACCTAAAAAATTCTCGTTGTTTCTGTCTTCTTTTTTCTTATACAAACATGTTTTCAACACATAACACTTCAAAATTGGCAACACTTTTATTTTGGCTCTAAATGTACAACCTTGAGACAATTTTTCATCGTCTCTAATTATCAAAAACTTTTGGATTGGATCCTGTACACAACAAACTTCTTATGTAAAGTTCATACATTTTAGCGATGCCAAAGTTAGCCAAAAAAAATCCAAAATACGAATATGTTAGAGGAATGTTAGCTTAATCAACTGCATGATCAGTGAAATTCACTTTCACTGAAGTCAATATTGTCATGTGGGCATGTGGTGGTGACCGTGCTCCCAGACTAGATGGTTTAATGTTTTATTTTATTAAAAAATATTAGGATATGGTGAAGAATGAGGTTTGTGATTTTATTCAAGAATTTTTCCATTCTAGTACGATTCCTCAAGGGTGAAACTATTCTTTTGTTACTATCATTCTAAAAAAAGACAATCATATATTTATAAAATAATATAGACCAATAAGTCTTATAGGGTACAATACAAAATTATCGCTAAGCTTTTAACGAATCCGTTAGCTCAAGTTGTGAATGGTGTTGTTAGTTGTTAGTAATCATCATTTGTTAAAGATAGATAAATTTTAGATGACCCTCTATTGCTAAATGAGATCATAGAGTGGTATAAAAAGAAAAAAAGGTTGATTTGTAAAGTGGATTTTGAAAAAGGCGTATGAGCTGTTTAGTTTAAGGGTATATGATTAAGATCTTGGAGTTCATGGGGTTCGCCCAGAGGTAGATATCTTAGATTACTATTTGTTTAATGTCTGCCCACTCATTAGTCTCAATTAATGGTAGTTTGACATTTTAGTTTCAATATGTCCTTACATAAGGAAACCCGTTTGCTCCGTTTGTATTTATTATTTCTATGGAGGGCCTCCATGTAATAATGAAAAAAATATGTTTTTACAGTTGTTATTTCATGAAGCAGATATTGGTGATGGTGCTTTGTATGTGTCTCATCTTTGTTATGCAAATGGAGAGCTTTTCATAAGGGTGTGAAATAAAGATAATGCCAGGAGGTTGGTTGTGTAAATATGTATCAGTTATCTAGTTGTGACATTTGTAACTAGATAACTCATTTTCTGTTCCCATTAATTGGTAACAATTCATCTTTATCATTGATGCTAATTCTTTTTTAGGTGAAGGTGGTCGAAGTCATTCATGGGGAGAATTGTTGCTTGGATGGTGGCAAGCCAAAGGTTTTAATTGTTTGGGCTAATATGGTGTAATCTTATAATCGTCTCGATGAGAAAGGCGATGCATTATATTCTTATTCACAAAAGACGACAGGGGATGGTTTTTCCATTCAATTTTAAGATGAGATGTGGATGGGGTGTAACATCCTAAAAATACCAGATAAAAATTTTGTTTTTAAGTCATCCTAAACCATCAAAAGTATAACAATGTGGAAAAATAATTATCTGAGTACAATCCTAAAATCATAAATACTAGACACTGGTGGATGCGATGTGATCATGTAGGACCCTTCCATTTTGAACTGGAAGTACCAGAAAAATATTTCAACATAAATCGTAAGCATGAAGCTTAGTGAGTTCTCTAAAATACCACATACCATATATGCACATCACATATACATATCATACATACATATCAGTCTAAAGTTGTATCGGGTCTATATCACGTATGAGTCCCTTCCGACTCCATGAGTCCCTTCTGACTCTCTAAATCCCTTCCGACTCTTTGAGTCCCTTTTGACTCCCTCAGTATCTTTCAACCGGTATGGGTCTATTTCACCCCTACAGCTAAGCATACAGTCATACTAGCAAGATTCACAAAGACAACAAACACATACAAGCATATCAGTAAGTGTCACGAAGACAATTATTATCCTACAACATAATCCAGTAGGCCAAAATTGGTGCCTTCGACCCACAAGTACAGTGAAGAGACTTACCTCAATCTGATGATAACAAATCACACATTTGAGCTACTGCCACCATGGCTCCTCACACTGAACATATCCAAAATCAACTCTAATTAATAATCAGGGTAATGACCCATAATCAATGGTCCAAAATAATATTCTATCTTACTAAGGGTAAAAGACCATTTTACCCTTCCCAAACTTGACCCAACTAATCATCGCCTAAAACCCATAATGACCCAAGGCCCAAAAATTGACTAAAAGGACTTATGGGAGTACGCCATGCGTACCTCCCTATTACGCACTATGTATCGGGCTTTAACAGAAGAGGGACTAGGGCTGAACCCGTTATGCCCTGCATACCAAGAGGGTACGCACAACGTACTAATCTGTTGCCCAAAACTCATTATTAAGCTCTTAATGCTGAAAGACTATATGTCTAACACATAGATCTTACACTTGAGGATGTTTTAATTGATAAAGTCGACAACTTTAATCTTTTATGTGGCTTAATAGAGCCCAAAACCAGACCCTAGGTTCATAACTTCACTAAAGGACCAATAATTCATACATAGGCGGACTATAACCTTCTAGATTTGATTTTTATGACTTAATAATCTCAAAATGGCTATAAATGATGCTCAAGGGTTTTGGAGTAGCTCATACTCACAATATCTTATGCCATAGGACCAAAGCATGCCAAAACATAACCCAAATCTAGATCTAAACTAAGGAGCCATAAAGTTTAGAGCTTTATACCTCTAGAAGATGCTAAATGAAAAAACAAGTCTGGATCCACAAGCTCCAAGCTTCCCAACACCTCTCCAATGGACTACTTCTTCTTTAATATGCACCAAAACACATAAAGTATCACTCTAAGAGCTCAAGAACCTCACAAGGTGGTTAGGGTTTCAAATAACAGGAAAATGGAGAGTGGAGGCTGGTAATGAAGAGGCCTTGAGGGTCTTAAGGTGTTTAAATAGGTTCCAAACCCTAAAAATTTGGGTTTGAGGCCTGCATGTGTATGCCCTGCATACTCGAAGGAATCCATGATCCACATTAAATGACCTACGCCCGACGTACTCATCGAGTACGCCCTACGTAGGGACAAATTTTGCAAATAAATTTATAATTTAAGTCTTTATGAAAAATACATGGAACACAAGTGTTACATGGGGATGTTAACTTTATACATTGGTTTCCTAGGTTGTATGCATTAGAAGTGGATAAACATTACACTATTAGTGATAATTTCTTAGATGAGAGCTAGAGATGGACATAGATGAGGTCGGTTAGGCCGTTAGGGTGAAATTGAGCTAAGACAACTTCATGACTTACCTAGACCGTGTAGTGAACTTGTTACTTTGAATGACAGAGACCGTTAGGTGTGACCCCTGCATTCTTCGGGTATGTTCATGGTCAGTAGCACTCATTATCATGTTAATGATATTTGGCTTGAAGCTGGTGTTGTTAGCACGCGATGGTACAAACTACTGTCTATTAAAGTTAGTATTCTTATTTGGAGATTTGACTTTAAACATGATTCCAACTAGATATAATTTTCACGTTACAGATATTGACGTCTCTTCGACACTTTGTATGTGCATTGAAGATGTTGAGTAGAATGTTAATCATTTGTTCTTTAGTTGTGATGTTGGCAGGGGCGGATCCAAGGGGATCCTGGGGTAGCCCGGGATACCCCTCAAATTTTTTTCGGCAGTGTAATTTTTGTTTACGTATCCCTAAAAAAAATTCGGTATAGTGTATATATACGCATCCCTCCACTTATAAACACAAACAAACAGTTGGTCTGCTGGTTAAGGCTTTAGCTTATTCAAGTAAATGTCTCGAGTTCTATTCTTGCTTCTTACATATTCCTTGTTTATTTTTGTTTTATTTTCCCAGCTATTCTATCCCACATCGCTAATCACATGTAAACTCAATCATTTTTTTCTATTATATAAACTTGTTATGCTCATGCTTTATTTGATATCTACTTTGAGTCTCATATCGATTGAAGTATCAAAATATACTTCAACTTCATGTTTATATAACAAGACTTGAGGTTAGCTAAGGATTTGATTAAGATTTGGGTTTAAAACCGAAACCGAACTCAGGAAACCCAAGTACCCGGGAAAAAAATTAGGTTACCCTAAAAAAGTTGGAATACCCTTTTACTTTGATCCGGCTCCACCACTGGATGTTGGTGCACAGATGTGCTTCAAGATTTTCAAATGGCTCGATCTTCTGTTCCCGTTAATCGGTAACACTTCATTTTTATAAAATTTTGTCGTTTTTGAAATGGAAAAAGAAAGCGGTCGAGGTGTTTATGAGTTTATGGTTACATCTTTACGGGTTATTTGGTTTGATTCAAATTCAGTTTAGTAAGTCATGTTTTAAACTTTTTCTGTATATCCTTATTAGAAGTTTTTTACTTTTATATATTCATTTAGTTGTTAAAAAAACAAACAAAGAATCTATATATTGTGTTCGACTTCGTTCCAAATATGTCCTTTAATAACTTAATAGACTTTATGTATCAACCTATAAATAAAAAAGTAAACATAAATGATCAAATAACCTTTACCGTTTTGTTCTATATGTATATTTATGCGTTCGCTCTCTCTAAAATAGTAAAATAGATTTAATATATTTCACTTCAGTTGTATTCTTTTATAGATAGATTAATTAGAGTGTTAAACCTATTCGTTATGTAACAAAATAATTTGGATTACAAAACGTATAAGGGGCAAAATTACTAAATTTATAAGTCAAGGGGGCAAATAACGCAACCCCAAGATAATATCATAACAGACTTCTTTCAAATTTGGTATTGAGCAATGATGACATAGTGTATGAATTATAAAATTTAGGCACACGTGTATTTGCAATTTGCGGACGAGTGTGCTTGGGGTTCACACGTGGCAAATTATTTATAGATCGGAGCCTGATTCAAGACCAGCTACCTACTAATGTCCGATCCATTTCTTTAGAACTCTCGAACCATATAATATCAAAATAGTGATAGTTTACAACAAAATATTTAATTATAAACAACCTTTAACATGGCGTTTTTTAAAAGCTTTCATATTTGGTGTTAGCGTTCTTTAAAAGTTTTTATATTTGACTTTCATATTTGATTTCATATTTGGTGTTAAATTTATATAAAAATGAATAGAGTTTTGACTAAATAATAAAGTAATACTATATCATTAATTTAGAAAAACTTATCAATTGTAATATTATATATTTTTTTAATAACTTTGTAATTTGTAAGTATTTTATTACACATGTAAATCCATTTATTTTATAAAAGTCATGAGTTTGTATAATGCAATATATTATAAATCTGAAGACAAGCAAGCATGTAGCGTGGAAACCACGGTTGAGAAAAAAACATTATTCATAATATGAAATCATAATAACTAATCAAATATTTATAAAAAAATGTATTAGTTTACAAAGACCAAAGTTTTTTAGTAAATTTATAATATTATTTAACAATAAATGTATACGCTTATATTTTTATTTAACTTTAAAAAAAAGTTATAATTTTGGGTTAAATTATATTCATTTATATGAGTTATAAATCTCACAACTCAAAATTGTTAATGCAAAATTTTATATCTTTTTGGTACAAATCTAATACTACTAAAATTTAAATAATTTGGTACAAATCTATTTATAAATTATGATATTACCAAAATTTAGATATTTTGGGCATTTAAATCTCACAACTCTTAAAAACTGAATTATGAATTCTGATACTACCATAATTTAGATAATTTGATACAAATCTGATTTTAATTTAGTTTATCTTTAAGAAATCAAAATTGAATCAAGCATAAGAAAAAAAAAAAAAAAGCCTAAATTGTTTTAGTGGTTTTACTTGTTTATCAAAGCTATCTTTTTTCTTTATTCTTAGTATTTTCATCAATGTTGTTTATTTCTCAAAGTGTTTATAATTGTAATTGTCGTTCATTATGGAAACTATAATCATTTACATTGGTTTATTTATGGATCGGAGCCTGATTCAAGACCAGCTACCTACTAATATCCGATCCATTTGTTTAGAACTCTCGAACCATATAATATCAAAATAGTGATCGTTTACAACAAAATGATTTAATTATAAACAATCTTTAACATGGCGTTTTTTAAAAGCTTTCATATTTGGTGTTAGCGTTTTTTAAAAGCTTTTATATTTGACTTTCATATTTGGTATTAAACGGAAGTTTATATAAAAATAATGTTAAATTTGAAGGTGGATTGAACGATTTTTTGCCTTTAAAACACAAAAATAATGTTAAAACAGTTAAACACGGAGTTGCTTTTAGGCGTGTTCTCATAAATCTTAAGACTAAATTATTTGTCGTAATTAGCATGAATAGTTTTACTTACAATAAAATTATACGGTTTGTCGAAATTAACACACGGATAGTCTAGCTTTATCTTTCTTCTAGACGGTTTGATCCATTTGTTTAGGCATATAACAAAACTATACAAATATTTAGTTAAGAGCTAATATCTATCTTAGAAACTAAAGAAAACAAAACTATTCGTCAAACAATAGTTTTTTTCTTTTAGCTCTTGGTTACTTTTTTATTCTTATCGGTTTATCAGTCGTGAAAGACATAACAACAAGTAAGGTGCTTGTTGTTTTTTTTTAAAACACTTTCAAACAATTTTTTGCTGCGCGGCGCATCATTCGCACGACATTTTTCCTCTCGCAACAGTTTGTTTTTAGGAAGGCTTCAGACTCCAAAACCTCTGCGCGTGTACTGCATGATTTTAAAGTTATGTTTTAGTTTTTTACATAATTTCTTTCTATAGTTTTCATTTTTATTAATTACGATTTCGATCTCTTATTATATTTTAAAGTTACGTTTTAGTCTCTTATATAATTTTTTTTATAGTTTTCATTTTTATTACACTTTCATGTTTTATTTTTGTTCGCCTCATCAACACATAATTATTTGAATTGAAATTTTATTTTGATATTTTTGTGGTCCACTTGATATTATATAATCGCCACCATATTATTGATATAGTATATTCGTTTAATTGTTGATATTTATAAATCACTATTCTATATACGAATTGCAAATAAGTTACCCAAAAACATTAAACTTACTTTTTCGTCTATTACATAATTTTTTTTATAGTTTTCCTTTTTATTAATTTCAAGCTTTATTTTTGTCTTTTATCCTCCATACATAATTGTTTCGATCGAAACTTTATTTTCATACTTTTGTGGTCTACTTGATATGATCTCGCCGTGCTATATGTGAATTATTGACATTTGTAAATCGCATTGTATATACGAATTACAAATGAGTTACACCACTCATTAAATTTATATTTGGTTTCTTACACAAATTCGTTTTATAGTTTTTGTTCTTATTAACTACAAACACGTTTTCCGCCACAACATGCGGGGTGACTTAAATACAGTTTATATCAAATGTTAAATAACATGAATGTATAGTCAACATAAGCACATACCTCAATACATAAAACCTTTCAAAATAAATCTAGAACCCAACAATTTTCCAAAATGAGTCAAGTTTTACAAATTTTTTAATTTTGTGAATTCCACAAGGCTTTTAACCACCAAGGCTTACCACAATTGTACAATAAGTACGATTATGGTTCATTGGTTCTTAGCCACAAACTTACCAAAATCACCAAAAGGTTCCCGATCACGGTTGTTAGCCACCAAGGCTTACCATGACATTAATGGTTCATACCAATCATGGTTCTTAGCCACCAAGGCTAACCACGATCCACCACTACCATCTATGTTATATCTTTCACAAAATCCAAAAAGAATAACATACTTAGCAACCGAATGTCAGGAAAGGAACATGGTTACTCACCATGTGAGGTCATAAGAAGACACGTTCTCAAATATTAATTATCTTTACCAATATTCATCCCCGAAATTGTTAACAACATAGTATGTTTGAGCATCAAAATTCAATAATATAATCTTTCTTAGTAAACTTATTTAGCTTCATAACTATCCCTAATCACCTTTGCAACAATTCAACCCCTTACAAGGTCTAAGTTTCAAATGATAAGCTTATCACATTCAATTGTATCGATTAGAACTCTAATAGGCATCAATTTATCAAGATACAAACTTCCTTTCAAGTTTTTTTTTTATCAATTTATCCAAACTGGGGTTGCTGGATCAAAATCCCCCAACTCATCATACTATGAATCACATGTTTCATCTTGATGTTATAAGCCTAAAAACATCTTTTTAAAATTTAGTCCATCATCATTTCTAAGATTTCTACTCATATGAGATTATACAAAAACCTTAGGTTCAAATTTCCCCTTTCATTTCTTCCATTAAAGTAAACTTGAAGTTATGAGGAAGATGAATTACACTTAATTCAGGTAGATGATGATAATTTCTTGATTAATGCCTTTGAAATACTTGATTCACCTTCGATACGAGTTCAAGAACTTTGAGCGACATTCTCCCATTTTGTTTGGATGTTAGATGGGGTTTTGGTAGTGTTTGGGATGTTTATGGGACATTGTTGGCCAACTTAGCCTTTTAAACAAAAATTTTTTTCTTGTTTAAGTTAAGCGGGTCGTGTTTTGCATGCCTAGTACATCACAAGTTTTGTTTTGCTCCAGGCCTCCCAATTTACGCAATGTACTTTCATCAGCTCATACATCGTTTTTCCTCAATTTCAAACACTTATGATTATTTCATACAAAATCAGATTATATTTATTTTTTTTTCTATTTGTTCCTTGTCATCTTGGATACATTTTAAAATCAATAATCACTTGATTTGGTGCATTTAAGCCCAAATTAGCCTCAAACATATGATGTGATTATCAAAATTATGAAAAACTTGTAACATGTCATTTTCAAAATGGCATAACTTCTTCATTTTAACTCCAAATGACTTGATTCTTGTAACGTCCCAAAAATTACAAAGAGATTTTTCATTTGGAAACATATTAAACGATTAAAACCTTTAATTTCAAAAACATTGAGTGATGTTTATTTGTTTGAAACCATGGGGTTATTAGATTCAAATTACAAAAGTAGGGGCCTCAATATCTTTGATGTGTGTGTACAGTCCCACCGAGCTCTTCTCATGAACAACCTACAAAACATTTTCTCCACATCTGTAAGCATAAAGCTTAGTGAGTTCCCCAATATACCACATATTCTACCATACATACAATGCATCCACATAAAGTCCTTGGATCTAGCACCGACCTATCAATATACATATAACATACATATCAGTATAGAATGTGTGAATACTATGGTCCTCATACAGTCTTACAATTACTCCCTGTTGTATTCCTCCTATAGTCTTAATTGTTATGGTCATCTCATAGTCTTATGTATAGTTGCCATAGTCCTCCTATGGTCTTTCATGTAAGTTCCATGTTCTTCCCATGGTCTTTCAATCACTCATTCATGTAGTTTTCATGTAGTCTTAATTAATATGGTCCTCCCATAGTCTTACGTAAGGTTGACATGGTCCTGATGGGTTTTAGCCATATGAACATTCCTATGTGCACATACAAACCCTAATGCTTGGATCTAGGTTTCTCTAATTGAACATGCACTGAATCCAAGACTTCTAATGACAATTCTAGTATAATAACATAAGAAATCAGATTTAGATGATTACCTTGAATCACTTGCTTGAATCTTCTTGTCCTTGGAGCTTTAGAGTCACAAGCGTCACTCCTCTAATGGCTTACAAACACCAACTAGCAAGAGGATGATTATAGAGAGAGGAGAGAGGAGGAAGAAATCGGCCAGGGTTTCTTTAGAGACAAGAGTGCCGATTTCCCTTAACCCCTAGGGTCTATTTATACTAGTGAGGCTCCTAGGGTTTCACCCTTAAACCCTAATTGGATAAATTAAGCCCTAAGCAATCCAATCCCTTTGTGATAAGCCCTTGGACAAATTCTAGGCTCTTCCAAACCCTAAATTCATCCACCCCTTATCCCTAAAGAGATTATAGTCCAAAGTACAACTATCATACAATTGACAGTTTATGCCCTTCTATTTAATTAATCTCTTTAAGTCACCAAATTAATTCCTAATTAATTTATGACTTATATTAATCAAATAACAATATTATTATTCCTTATATTATTCTCATAATATATTAATAATAATTCTTCTCTCATTATAAATCATTCTGTTAAGTTGCTACGGTGAAGGCAACCCAAAAGGACCATGCTCAATCGGGTCAAATATTTTCCTAATATAGTTGCAGCCTTAGACGCTATTCCAACAGTCTCACACTTGGATAAGTCTAGTAACTATATACAAGTATAATCTGATTAGCAATCGTAGCTCTCAAAGATGTTGTCAAACTCTGATCTTATCAATCCTGTCCTTCAGATAAGGGGTCGTACAGTCTTCTGTTTAGATATCATGCTGACAATTCTATGGAACCAATTTGTCCAGCAATTGGTTTCTCGATATCAAATTTATTCAACATAGAACTTAATCGAACACATCAATTCAGTTCTGTAACAGCCCGGATTCCCTGGTATTATTCATTTATATATATATATATATATATATATATATATATATATATATATATATATATATATATATATATATATATTTGATGATTTGTGAGGAGACTCGGCGAGTTGGAGCCAAACTCGCCGAGTATGATCGCGACTATGGGCACGGGTTCGCGTCTGGACTAGGTGAGTCCAAGAGTGGACTCGGCGAGTCCACGCTGTTTAATGAAACCCTAATTCCCCGGGTTTGGATCCTATTTAAGGGCACTTATAGCCTCCCATTGCGGCTACCAGTCCCTTGAGAGAACCCTAAGAGAGCTAATTCGTTTTGTGAGAGAGGAAGTCACTTTTAGGCCTTTGTATTCATTGTTTAGCAAGAAGAAGGTGGCAAGAGCAAGGAGAAGACGAGATTCAAGCAGGTCCAGAGACTAGAGGATTCATTTTGAGGTAATGGTTCAAACCTCCTTCAGTTTTAGGGATGATCTTTAGAGTTAGGGCTTTCTAACCCTTTTGGAGAGTGATTATGTGAAGCAAATGGTCCCTCTTCGAGTTTGTGCTTTGGATCTGGACTCAAAGAGGTCCAGAGACCTTAACCCTTGGAGCTTTTTGGGTTATTATGGAGCTTTTGGACCTAGGTTGCCATTTTTGGGACCAAATCACCTTTTGATGCCTTGTAGGGGTTATACAAGCATCAAGTCTCGAACTTTACGTGACATTCATGCTTGGGAAGGCCAGATCTTTGGATTGAGAAAGTAGATCTGACCTCAGAAGGTCAATAGAGTTTGTGCATGGCATGAACTCGCCGAGTCGTTCTTGAGACTCGGCGAGTAGGGTTGGGGTTTCACGTGAGTTGTTCAGCGAGTCGACTCGTCGGGTTGGGGGATGACTCAGTGAGTCAGGGAGAGTCAAGGAGAGTCAAAGGGTGGACTGAGTCAAGCTGGAACTCGTCGAGTTGTTCTTGAGACTCGGCGAGTTGAGTCGTGGTGGCCCTGCAACTCATGCCAGGTGGAACTCGTCGAGTTAGGAAAATACTCGACGTGTCGAGAGAGGATTCCAGGGAATCAGTGGATGCGTATAGACTCGCCGAGTCACTATAGTGCACTCGCCGAGTCTAGTCAAAGTTGACCGTTGACCATTGACTAGTGTTGACCTGTGTTGACTTGATAGGGTTAGTCAACCTTAGTTGTGAAGTGTTATTTAGAGATATATTGTGTTATAGGAGGACTATAGATCGGGGGATCGAGCACGAGTGATTTCAGGGATTTGCGAGTTACTGAGATACGCGAGGTGAGTCTTCTCACTATACTTTACCTTGAGTAGGTAACCAGAGTTATGTGATAGAATATTTGTATGCTATGTATGTTATGTGTTGCACTGCATTATTTCTATGTGATCTATGCTATGCATGTTATCAGAGTTAGAACCTGAGGGTTCACAGAGCTTGGGTGCACGGACCCACAGAGTTATAGCCTCGAGTGGCTAATATGTGTTATGTATGGTATTTTGGGAAACTCACTAAGCTTTGTGCTTACAGTGTTTGGTGTTATTTGTTTCAGGTACTAGTCATGACCATGGGAAGGCGCCGGCTTGATCAGTACACACATAGGATTTTCATGTTATGTGATCTTGGGATTCTTTATATGTCATGGATTGGAGTTTCAAACATTGATGTTTTTATGAAAATTAAATGAATATGTTTTTATATTATGCGAAAAATTATTTTGAAATTTACGGTGTTACAAGTTGGTATCAGAGCCTTAGTTTGAGGGATTCGAGTACACCTTCGGGCGTATTTGAACTCAAACTGAGGATTTGAGAAATATTTTCAAAAGAAAAGGGGTAAAAGATTTTTTTGAAAAACACAGAGCAGAGTCGTGTGTACGATCAGCCAGCGCCCGAACGGTTATTTCCCAGAATACCCTCATGATAAGTAGTTATCAGAGATGTTATGTTATGTTATATGATGAGTACGATATGCATGCTAGAGTAGACTAGGTATTCTTATTAGGACTAGGGTGGCCTAATATATGATGCCTTAGTCTAGGGGTATTGCTGCTAGGGATGCTAAAGAGTGGCTTGGATAGTAGTGAGGTGCTTATGAGGGATTTGCTAGTGAGTAGCACATGATAGAGAGAGTAGAGTACTTGGGATTCGGGGCTCAAGGAGGAGGACTTGGGATTAATGTCGATGCGGTATTGACGGTAGTATTGGGCCCGTACTACTGAAGATACCGGGTTGGTGTGCGGACCAAGTAAGAATCCTTAGGGCACCAAGGAATAAGTTGGTGGAGTTATCGAGTGCGATTATACTCGAGAAGGTCTCTAATATATCGTATGTTGTTTTTCAGAGGGAGATCATGGTGAGAACACGTCAAGCGCCAGAGAGCAGCGAGACCAGTGATGAGGAGATCCGCCAGATCATCCATGAGGAGGTGGCTGCGGCCATCAGGGCAGAGATACCGGAGATGTTTGGGTTTATTAAGACCACGTTGATTGAGACTTTTGACGAGCGTTACGCTGCTCTTTCTGAGGCTGCTGTTGCAGCGGCCACCGCAGCTATTGCTGCCGCGAGGCCGCAAGGTGGTGATTCGTTGTTGTTCAGGGAGTTCAGCAACACGAAGCCGCCAGAGTTTGATGGTACGCAGGACCCGGTGGCGGCTATGAGATGGATTTCAGAAATAGAGGGGTGTTTCTTCACTTGCTCATCTCCTAAGCATTTGAGAGTACAGTTCGCGCTGAACCAGCTTCGCTTGGGAGCGAAGGACTGGTGGAAGTTTGTGACGGCGCACTTTACACCTGCTGAGCTTGCGGAAGTGACCTGGGAGAGGTTCACTGCCATGTTCCGAGATGAGTATGTTCCCCAGGTGGAGAGGGAGCGTTTGGCCTAGGAGTTTCTGAACCTCAAGCAGGGTACTGAGTCTGTTACGGTAATTACCAGGATGTTCCACGAGAGGGCGATGTTCTGCCCTGAGCACGTGTCTACTGAGCAGGCACGTATGAGCCGATATTTGAGTATCTTGAGACGAGACATTCGGGAGTTCATGGCGAACTCCTCGTACCGGACATTTTCCGAGCTTCAGGCAAATGCCCGGAAGATGGAGATTGAGCTAGAGACTCAGGCTAGGGAGGAGGCAGAGTCTCAGGGGAGGGATCGGCGACTGGCACAGTCTCAGCCAGCAGCCAAGTGAGCCAAGCCTGCTGATCCCAAATCAGGGAGCTAGAAGGGCCGCACTTGTGGGAAGTGCGGCAAGGGTCATGATGGAGTCTGTAGAGCGGGATCTTGCTACAAGTGTGGCAAGGAGGGGCATATGGCCAAGGACTGCCCCAAGGGGTTTGCGGTGTGTTTCCACTGCAACCACACCGAACACCGGAAGGCAGAGTGTCCGCAATTGCGAGAATCATGTCAGGGAGCACCTCAAGGATCTGCCCCTGCCGCCATCAGAGCTACCGAGAGTCGGCCAGTGAAGGTCGAGGCGCCGAGAGCACGAGGGAGAGCCTTTCAGTTGACCGCGGAGGAGGTTTGCGCAACGCCCGATGTCGTGGCTGATATGTATTCTTTCGTGTACTTATTTTGATGTTGAGATATCATGCTTATATTATGTTATGCGTAGGTACTTTTCTTGTGAATTTTGTACCTTCCTTGGTGTTATTTGACTCGGGTGCGAGTCGGTCTTTTGTGTCTTTAGCTTTTAGTCAGCATATCAGTCCTAGTCGTGAGGCGTTGAGTCGGCCTCTGAGAGTTTCCATAGCTGACGAGAGGGTGATATATGCCACGGAGGTAATCCGCGGGTGAGTATTTGAGATCTTCGGGGTCGAGTTCCCGATTGATCTGGTTCCTATCGCGATGGGTGATGTCTGTGTCATTGTGGGCATGGACTGGTTGAGCAGACTCGGTGCGATTATCGACTGCGAATGATAGCTGGTGACCATACGAGACCCTAGTGGTGGAGTTCTTACGGTGTACGGATAGGGTACCCGTTCTGGGTCAGCGTTTTGTTCGGCCGCTAGGGCGAGGCAATGTCTACATTAGGGTTGTAAGGGCTTTGTGGCATATGTGATGGATTCGAGGGTTGATTCAGAGAGGCCGAGGTCAGTTGAGGAGGTTCCGATAGTGCGTGAGTTTCCGGATGTATTCCCAGAGGAGTTGCCGGGTGTGCCTCCTTTGAGGCAAGTGGAGTTCAGTATTGATTTGGTTCCAGGAGTCGCGCCTATCGCCAAGGTGCCTTATCGCCTTGCACCTCCAGAGATGCAAGAGTTATCCTTGCAACTTCAGGAGCTGTTGGGAAAGGGGTTTATTCGGCCGAGCAGCTCGCCATGGGGAGCGCCTATCCCTTTTTTCAAGAAGAAGGATGGTTCACACCGGATGTGCATTGATTACCGGGAGTTGAACAAGCTGATGGTTAAGAACCTTTACCCGTTGCCAAGGATCGATGATTTGTTCGATTAGTTACAGGGAGCATCTTGGTTCTCCAAGATTGATTTGGGGTCTGAATATCATCAGGTGAGGGTTCGAGATGAGGATGTCTAGAAGACAGCATTCAGGACGCGTTATGGGCATTACGAGTTTGTGGTGATGCCTTTCGGGCTCACCAATGCCCCCGCAGTGTTCATGGATCTCATGAACCGAGTGTGCAGGCTGATTTTGGATCGGTCGGTGATTGTATTCATCGACGATATTTTGGTATATTGAGATCTAGAGAGCAGCATGAGGAGCATTTGAGGGAGATCCTCGGAGTTCTGAGATCGGAGAGGCTTTATGCCAAATTCTCCAAGTGTGATTTCTGGTTGCGAGAGGTCCAGTTCCTAGGACATCTCGTTAACCAGAAAGGGATATTGGTCGAGCCGGCCAAAGTCGAGGCAGTGATGAGTTGGGAAGTGCCGAGGTCGCCTTCTGAGATCAGGAGTTTCTTAGGATTGGCGGGTTATTATCGGAGATTTATCAGGGACTTCTCCAAGATCGCGGTGCCACTCACCAGGTTGACCTGGAAGGGTATCGCTTTTTCATGGGGCCCCGAGCAGCAGGCCTCCTTTGAGACGCTTCGCCAAAGGTTATGCGAAGCCCCGGTGTTAGCCCTCCCAGAAGGGATGGAGGACTTTGTGGTATATTGTGATGCATCGATTTTGGGGTTGGGGGCGGTGCTGATGCAGAGAGGGCATGTGATAGCATATGCATCGAGGCAGCTAAAGCCTCATGAGACGAGATATCCCACCCATGATCTAGAGTTGGGGGCAGTGGTGTTCGCCCTCAAGATTTGGCGTCACTACCTATATGGGGTTCGGTGTACGATATACACGGACAATAAGAGTTTGAAGTATTTGATGGATCAGCCCAACCTAAACATGCGACATAGGAGGTGGTTGGATGTGGTCAAGGATTATGATTGTGAGATCCTGTACCACCCAGACAAGGCTAATGTTGTAGCTGATGCACTGAGCCGCAGGGCGGAGAGCACCTCGCTGCGGGATGTATGTTTGAGATTGACCGTGATAGCTCCAGCGTTGGACGCCATTCGTGGGGCACAGGCCGAGGCTGTGCAGCCTGAGATGCAGAAGAAAGAGCGAGTTGTTGGATTGATTTCAGAGTTCGTTACCGATGGTCGGGGGCTTATGACATTCCAGGGGCGTATCTAGGTGCCGTTTGTGGGAGGAACGCGTACCACTTTGATGGAAGAGGCTCATCGGTCGAAATTCTCGATTCATCCTGGGGCCACTAAGATGTATTTGGACCTGAGGAAAGAGTATTGGTGGCCCTGTACGAAGAGGGATGTTGCGTGGTTTGTTGAGAGGTGCTTAACCTGCCGTAGGGTTAAGGCCGAGCACCAGAGACCGCATGGTAAGTTGCAGCCGTTGGAGGTTCCCGAATGGAAGTGGGAACAAATCACCATGGATTTTATCACCAAATTACCAAGGACTGCCAGGGAAGTCGATGCAATTTGGGTGATTTTGGACAGGTTGACGAAGAGTGCTCACTTTTTTGCTATCAGCGAGAGTTCTTCAGCAGAGAAATTGGCAGAGGTGTATGTGAGGGAAGCGGTGTCACGGCATGGAGTGCCGATCTCGATTGTTTCAGACCGTGATGTGCGTTTCACTTCCAGATTCTGGAAGAAGTTTCACGAGGAGTTGGGTACTAGACTGCATTTTAGTACCGCATATCACCCCCAGACAGACGGACAGAGTGAGCGGACGATTCAGACGCTCGAGGACATGCTCCGGGCATGTGTGTTGGATTTCGGGGGAAGTTGGGATACGTACTTGCCCTTGGCAGAGTTTTCCTACAACAACAGCCATCATTCGAGCATTAGTATGCCGCCCTTTGAGCTGTTGTATGGGAGGAGGTGTCGGACCCCCATTTGCTAGGGAGAGGTCGGACAGCGTGTGATGGGCAGTACAGAGATCGTGCTTCAGACGAAAGAGCAGATCCAGCAGGTCAGACAGAGGTTGTTGACCGCTCAGAGTCGTCAGAAGAGTTATGCAGACAGACGCCGGTCCGAGCTTGAGTTTCAGGTCGGCGACCTTGTGCTCCTGAAGGTCTCTCCTTGGAAAAGAGTGATTCGATTCAGGAAGAGGGGCAAGTTGGGGCCCCGATATATTGGTCCATTCCGGGTGGTCGCGTGGGTAGGCAGGGTAGCCTATCGTTTGGATTTGCTAGCAGAGTTGGGGCAGATTCACGACACTTTCCACGTGTCGCAATTGCGGAAGTGTATAGCCGATGAGTCGACAGTGGTTCCATTAGAGGATATTCAGGTGGATGCGAGCCTAAATTATGCGGAGAGACCAGTGGCAATCAGAGATCGGAAGATCAAGGTTCTGAGGAACAAGGAGGTACCCTTGGTTTTGGTCCAGTGGCAGCATCGGAAGGGGTCCGAGATGACTTGGGAGCCGGAGCGTGAGATGCGTGAGTAGCATCCGGAGTTATTTACAGAGCGAGACTTCGAGGGTGAAGTCTAGTTCTAGTGGGGGAGAATTGTAACAGCCCAGATTCCCAGGTATTATTCATTTATATATATATTTTTGATGATTTGTGAGGAGACTCGGCGAGTTGGAGCCAAACTCGCCGAGTATGATCGCGCCTATGGGCACGGGTTCGCGTCTGGACTCGAAAAGTCAAAGAGTGGACTCGGCGAGTCCACGCTGTTTAATGAAACCCTAATTTCCCGGGTTTGGAGCCTATTTAAGGGCACTTATAGCCTCCCATTGCGGCTACCAGTCCCTTGAGAGAACCCTAAGAGAGCTAATTCGTTTTGTGAGAGAGGAAGTCACTTTTGGGCCTTTGTATTCATTGTTTAGCAAGAAGAAGGTGGCAAGAGCAAGGAGAAGACGAGATTCAAGCAGATCTAGAGACTAGAGGCTTCATTTTCAGGTAATGGTTCGAACCTCCTTCAGTTTTAGGGATGATCTTTAGAGTTAGGGCTTTCTAACCCTTTTGGAGAGTGATTATGTGAAGCAAATGGTCCCTCTTCGAGTTTGTGCTTTGGATATGGACTCAAAGAGGACCACAGACCTTAACCCTTGGCGCTTTTTGGGTTATTATGGAGCTTTTGGACCTAGGTTGCCATTTTTGGGACCAAATCACCTTTTGATGCCTTGTGGGGGTTATACAAGCATCAAGTCTCGAACTTTACGTGACATTCATGCTTGGGAAGGCCAGATCTATGGATTGGGAAAGTAGATCTGACCTCAGAAGGTCAATAGAGTTTGTGCATGGCACGAACTCGCCGAGTCGTTCTTGAGACTCGGCGAGTAGGGTTGGGGTTTCACGTGAGTTGTTCAGCGAGTAGACTCGCCGGGTTGGGGGATGACTCAGTGAGTCAGGGAGAGTCAGGGAGAGTCAAAGGGTGGACTGAGTCAAGCTGGAACTCGCCGAGTTGTTCTTGAGACTCGACGAGTTGAGTCGTGGTGGCCCCGCAACTCATTCCAGGTGGAACTCGTCGAGTTAGGAAAATACTCGACGTGTCGAGAGAGGATTCCAGGGAATCAGTGGATGCGTATAGACTCGCCGAGTCGCTATAGTGCACTCGCCGAGTCCGGTTAAAGTTGACCGTTGACCATTGACCAGTGTTGACCTGTGTTGACTTGATAGGGTTAGTCAACCTTAGTTGTGAAGTGTTATTTAGAGATATATTGTGTTATAGGAGGACTATAGATCGGGGGATCGAGCACGAGTGATTTCAGGGATTTGTGAGTTACTGAGATACGCGAGGTGAGTCTTCTCACTATACTTTACCTTGAGTAGGTAACCAGAGTTATGCGATAGAGTACTTGTATGCTATTTATGTTATGTGTTGCACTGCATTATTTCTATGTGATCTATGTTATGCATGTTATCAGAGTTAGAATCTGAGGGTTCACAGAGCTTGGGTGCATGGACCCACAGAGTTATAGCCTCGAGTGGCTAATATGTGTTATGTATGGTATTTTGGGAAACTCACTAAGCTTTGTGCTTACAGTGTTTAGTGTTATTTGTTTCAAGTACTAGTGATGACCGTGGGAAGGCGCCGACTTGATCAGTACACACACGGGATTTTCATGTTATGTGATCTTGGGATTCTTTATATGTCATGGATTGGAGTTTCAAACATTGATGTTTTTATGAAAATTAAATGAATATGTTTTTATATTATGCGAAAAATTATTTTGAAATTTACGGTGTTACAAGTTCTGACCGGGCCCGGCACATAAGTCAAATCAAATCATCGAGCGGCCGAGATATCGCTTTTACCTTCTTAGGATAAAAGTAACAGATAAACTTCGACTTATATGCATATACTTATTCATTAATCAACCATACACAACAATACGTTTTATAACATCAAGTTACTGATGCGGTTTTGCATTATCAATGTATAACCAATTAACAAATAACAAACCATATATCTAGGTTTTAAGACCATATGTATCGTCTTGCGATCACCCTTTTTATCATATTCCATAGGGTGATTCCAGCAAGCGCGGGTTTGTTCCAATGCTCAAAACTAGTTCATAAGCACTCATGAACGTTGCAGCAAACTTTTGCTATGTCTAATACCATTTAGACAATCTACACACCAATTCATGACAATCTTCATTCATACCTACTTCCAACATATGAACGATTGTGGACAATTTGAATAATTCGATTATTCTTAATAAACTCAATTATTTTGGAAGTCAAAACATGCAAAGTGAAACAATAGTTAAACAATTAACATAAGATAGTAACATTACTCATAAATAATACTCCTTTATTTAATCATCAAATGTCAATTACATTTATCTATTAAACGTTTCTAATACTATCTAATCTATACTAATATCATCCTTCAGCCCAATACTCCTAGCATGCTGCAAGTGCTTAACCCTGCTCAGTCCCTTCGTAAGCGGATCTGCTGGGTTATCTTCCGATGATATCCTCTTAACCACGAGTTGTCCTTCTTCTACTCGATGTCTAATAAAGTGATATTTTTTGTCGATATGTCTAGATCTACCATGATCCCTCGGTTCCTTGGTCAAGGCAACCGCTCCTTCATTATCACAGAAAATTTCCATGGGCTCCTTTAAGGCAGGTACAACTCCAAGATCACCGATGAAGTTCTTCAACCATATTGCCTCTTTCGACGCTTCGCTCGCTGCAATGTACTATGATTCGCACGTTGAATCAGCTACGGTTTCTTGCTTGGAACTTTTCCAAGTCACTGTTCCTCCATTCAAGGTAAAGACCCAGCCCGACTGCGAACGGTAGTTGTCCCTGTCGGTCTGAAAGCTGGCGTCACTATACCCTCGCACCTTCAAGTCATCACTCCTTCCGAGGACTAAAAACCATTCATTTGTCCTCCGAAGGTACTTAAGGATATTCTTGACCGCAATCCAATGTGCTTTGCCATGGTTCCCTTGATATCTACTAACCATGCTCAAAGAAAAGGCTACATCAAGGCGAGTACAAGTCATAACATACATGATTGAGCCAACACTACAAGAAAAAGACCCTTTCACGACGCGCAAACCACGACACTCATTGATTTATGTTACGTAAAAGAGAGTGACATTAAAAAAATGTCGTCTTTTCAAAAAAATTTAACGATTTAGGTCGTGCATTATTGCGTGCCCTTAAATTAGTGTCTCATGTAAAAAAAATTAAAAACACGGAGGGCACTTTATCTAAAATGTGTGTCCTATGTGAGTGTCGCTTTATGATTTTTACTCAAAATGCGCATTTCTAAAAATTTTCAATACCCCGCTTCAAATCCCCCCATTCTCTTCTTCTCTTCTCTCTGCGAACCCTAACAACTCATATAATCGTTATATAATTTTTTTCTTAAAAACTCGCATTCCATTCTCTCGCATTTTCACTTCCCTCTCTCGCATTTTCCTCCTGGTGTTGCTCTATTTCCTCATCCTCAAGCTCTATCCACTCATCCATTCTTTTCCGATGAATTTATTTGCCACATCAGCACCTCCCGCCGCTACACCATCATCGGCTCCAGATAACCCTACCGCCAACATAGATTGTTGTATGAAGAAATAACCTTAGTTTTCATCGATCCATACAAGTAGAAAATAGCTCAAAAATGGTAGTAGTACGAAGAGTCAATCTGGGTTCATAGGGTTTATTGGTATCAACTTAGGGTTTGGGTTCATGTCCGCTTCTAAGGAGCCCCAAAACCTGGCACTTAGGCAGTAATATCGTCTTTGTTTCTGGGATACCGACTGTAATTTTGCTTGTCGTCACCTCCCTTGTGAAGCCAACGGCCATGTTTTTCCAACGATCTCCTAACCACCGCCTTTCTTCCTTGTTTATTCTCACGCCGATATTTAAACACCCGTCTCTGTTCTTCTTCACGCCTCCACCATGGCTACCGAGTTCTGAAATTTTGAAACTACTCTTCTCAATCATTGGTACAAAAAAACAACGACCTTTCTCTGGAACATCTGACGTGATTGAATGAATATGCTTCAGGTAATGTTTTCTGATCTTATGTTCATGAGTTCTTGATTTCTCCTTCCCAAGACTCAAATAGCTCAATCAAAACTGCCTCTTACATCGTCTTCTGCCTGTACAGTATAGGTGAAAGAAAGGGTGTCGATTTAGAATGATGGGCGAAAATAGATTCACAATGACTCCAAGGCTAACCCACATTATTACTGAGGTAGCTCAAAAGGGAGAGAGATGGGTTGCTTTCCCCCCAATTTGTAGGGAATTTAGCCTTAAAATATTGGTAAGTTTGTCAAGTAGGTCGAATTTGATTTTCAACTGAGTCCTTTGTTGATTTCGATAAGCCTCCTGCCATTGATTTATACTATTTAGGGTTCATATTTCAATAAACTTTGTACACTTGAAGCAAAAACATTTTTTGGAATAGATGAAAATGACAGTGTGAGTGTTGCTTATAGGTAGGTGAATGTGAATGTTATTGAAAGACTTCCCCAACCAGATGCTCTTAACATGGAGATTATTCCATATCTAAAGGTAATTTCGTTATCTTCTCAGGGGTTATACAGTACAAAACTACAAATTTTATAGGATGAATAGCAGTATAAGCTGATTAGTTTGGTTATTAAAGCTTCCTACTTTCATAAAATGATTGATTGTTCAATTCTTATAATACTTTGTTCTGCATTCAAAGCCTTTGAAAATCAGTTGTTGCTGGATACGAAATTACCAATCATCATTTCTGTTATTTTTGTCAGACCTTTTTATAGGTTCTACCACCTGTTAGATGAAATGCCTCAAAAGAATACTTGGCCATTCCCCAAGTCACAACATAGTAGTGTGTAGTTTGTTATTCTTTAATCCACTCTATGCCATCTATCATCTAATTTGAAAGATCCAATGATTTTAAATGCACCACACTGCCAACTAAAGAAGAATATTGTATTCAGGAAGTGACAAGTGTTGATTCTAAACTCAATAAATAACTAAATTTTGTTTATTTTTTATTATGATGATAAAAATGAAAGAGTAGTTAAGCGTCTGTTGAAAAGTTTATCTTGATTTGAATTTTTTTGATCTTGTAGGTGAATCTGGTGGTAGGGTAATATGATGTAGGGGATAACATGAAATTTGGGTTTGCAGTGAAAATGCTATGATGGAGTATACTGGAATACATGAATCAAATGGGATTCCATTACTGCTATCTCCTTTTACATACCAAAAACTAGTATATCTAACTGTGTTGTTCTTTAAAATTCCACAATTTTAGCTGCTGCAGGAATTAATGTGCAAACACAAAGTAGAGGTATTACTGTTGATGATAGCACAAGGAGTGAAAATCCAGCTTCTCAAGGTACATCATATGCGTAAGATGTTTAATTGGTGTTTTTTTTCTAAATGATTTGTGTAAAGTTTGATATTTGTACATCCAGGCCAACTAGATGGAAGTGTGTCTAAATATGAGACCAGAACGGTATGTTTTCAATTTTTTTATCGACTTTATAATTACAAGAATGCCACTAATCTAGTATTGACTATGGAGCAGGATACAGAAGGTGCTGAAACACCATTTCCATTACCAGTAGCAGTGCAACAAAGTCTGCAAGTGAGGTTCAAAATGATGCTTCTACTTCATCATCGACTCCAGCCAATGATAACTCAACAAATGCTCCAACCGTTCCTATTTGACTTGGGATAGGAGGTTTACAACCCAAGGTGTGTGCACTTGTTCCATATTTTTTTTAAATGACCAATTTACCCTTGTTTGACTTGTTCTATGAATGTGATTTGATATTAGAGACGAAGTCGGCAGACAAAACCAGAAGTGATTACTACTAGTAATGCCCCTGTGCCTCCTGTTAATGCGTCGCCTACTTCTAGTCCAGCTGGCCAGATGGATCCTACTGCAATCATGAGTCAGTGGTGGCAAATCCTGCACTTGATGGTCTCTTGTCTGGAGTTTCAAGCCAAACCGGGATTGGTGATTACATCATCTTTGAACAAAAAATAAGAACATCTCCTCATGCCTGGGGAGCAATCATCGCAAAATCATAACAAAAAAGTAAGATATGTGAATACAAATAAAGTAATCAAATAGCAATATACTTACCTTACTGAATCAATAAAGATGGCCTAGGAAATTCTTGAATTGATTTAGTTCATGTACAACATATTTAGTAACACAATATTGTGATTAACTAAATATGAAAGTTGTATTCAAGATTTAAAAAAAACCCTGCTAAATGATAGACCCATTTGAAGAGAAACTAAATATTAAAAAGCATTTGGATAATTATCCCCTTTATACAAATTCTCCACCAAATCAAATACTTTATTTTTATAACAAATATTGCTTTAGGTCTCTTTATGTGATATCATAGCTTCAAAGTTGTCAAGTCCCAACTCTCACCACCTTGAACGCTAAGGTGGACTGCACTAAGTCTCTGTTGAATTTACCAACTTTCCCTTTGAAATATCCATGCTTTTGGACCATCATTAAATGTGTAGCCAATTTCATTATCTGAAATGGAATCATGAATTGATATTTTCATTAATTCCTAGAAATAGAACTAATAATATAATTACAGGGCCTGGAATAACCTTAGGATTTTCTTTAAGTTCAATTTTTCTGCAATATTCATTGAAGATAAACAAAAGCAGGTCTCACGTTTCGTTCTTTATGTCTTCTACCTTTTTTGAATCAATCATCTCTTTTCGTTGCCCAACTCCTCCGTGAGTTTGTTCACATTTAAATGCAGAGCCCTGTAAACAAAAAATAAAAAACAAATCATAAATAATAAACTCTCATTTTTACTCTATTGGAACGCAAATTGACACTCTTAAGTCCTATCACATGCAAATGCTTGACTAAACAGCTTGTACCTACAAATGCCAAATGATTATACATTAAAATAAATGCTCAACATTTTTACTCTACCGGATGTATTGAGGAACATGTTGGGTCAACTAACTCAGAACCCTACAATGATGAACACGGTAAATCAAATTGCTCAACAGATTGATGGGAATCAAGATCTGAGCAACATGTTTTTTGGTATGGGTGGTGGTGGTGGCGGTGGTGGTTTTGATCTGTCGGGTATGAAACAACAGATGATACCGATTGTTGCCCAAACTTTTGGTGGTGGGGGATCTGGTTTAAACATGCCTCAACAACCACCGCTTCAACCTAGAAGCATAAATGATAGTTTGAGTGCTCCTCAAGTTTGTTTGAAAAGTTTCGTAAAAATGACAAATGACGTATTTGAAACTGAAACTGAAATTGATGTGTTTTGTTTGTAGTTGAACCTGCGGGATTTGGCTGAGAAGATCGAACACTAGGAGTCGCCATATGTAGTGTTCTCATCTGTGGTTGAAGTTGCTGCTCGTGTGAACAACAATAACAATGGAGATGAGCTTTCTGAATTGCTTATCCAAGAGGGTCTTGTTGATGTTAGTATGTCTCTTAAATTTTTTTTTTTTTGAATTTGTTGGATTGGATTTTGGAGCTTAATGCTTAAGTTTGGGTGGTGCAAGATTTTGGAGCTTAATGCTTAAGTTTGTCAGACATCAATACCACATGGTCTCCAATATTTCAATATTACACTTGGCTCTTTCAATAACCATGGCAGTGTGGTGTCCTCAAATCGTTGTGGTTTTGCATTTCTTGCTGAGGAAGAGAGCTTTAAGTTTGGTGGTGCTCGTGATATGTCTAATGCTACAGAGTTTTATAGAAAGACAAGGTCCAATGTCCACAGGGTTCTGGATTGGGAAATTAGAGACAACCCAAATTTCATAGAGCCTACGGTATGCAAGGGAAGTAGCTTCCGTAAGAATGCCAGTATTAGTGGGTATCACTGCAGCTACAAGGAAGGTTATCAGGGCAATCCTTATCTTGATCCCTGCTGCGAAGGTCGGTTTCAATTTTAAAACAGAATCAATTCCAGTAAATAGAGCATGAATAACATTATAATATGTTTTTCATCATGTTTATATATTTACTTATTTTTACTTTTCTTCATCATTCTATAATAAGTTTGCAAATGCTAGAAAAATATCAAACTTTGTCTTAAATTTTTTCATTAAAGATCTTCATAATATAATACTAACTGATCAGAGCATCTTCAATTACAAATTCTAATAGATACCAATAATGTAAATTCCATGGTCGATCAAGGTATACAATCATATTTAAGATATTTTGCTTTTGATTTTTGAATTAGCTCTTCAATGATTATAATTTTTGTTTTTTTGTAGTCCTATATTGGAAATTTCATATCTGTTTGCAGAAATTATTCAACATGGACTTCGTTGCATCACGTTTTGCAAAACACGCAAACTATATGAACTCGTATTGAGCTATACGTATGTGTCCTTTTCGATTTACGTACTTAATATGAGAAATTACCGAATTAACCTTTGCCTGTTATCAGGCGCGAAATTCTTCAGAAAACCGCACCCAATCTTGTAAATTCCGTGTTTGCTTATCGAGCTGGCTACACTGCTCATGTTAGTATATAATTATATAAATATTCGTTTTTTTTTAAGTTGAAACTTTATGTATTTATTGATCTTCCGTTTACGTAAATGATAAAATAGGATAGGAGAAGACTTGAAAGCGACCTTTTTAGTGGGAAAATTTGTGGTGTTGCTGCTATAAATGCTCTTGAATTAGGGATCGATGTTGGACACAATGACGTCACTCTTCATCTAGGGTTTCCTGGAATTATAGCTAGGTATGTTAATTTTATACTCTTTTGAATTTTTTTTATTTATTCTCATTATTATAATAAAAAATTTTCAATTTATATGCATAGTCATAGTTTGACTTAATTAGTTGCTTATTTTGTTTATTAGATGCTTGTTTTCTAGCTTATTATAGTCACTGATTGGTTTCTTGTTATGCTTAAATCTTAACAGCTATCATGCCGACCTTCAACAATAGTTTTGGACTGGCACCTTCTTGTAGAAGATATCGTGTACGTGTTCTAAAATTACGATACGCAATACGAGTCGTAAATGCGCGTCGTAAGGTTACGACACGCAAATGTGTGTCGTATTCTTTTATGACAGGGCCTTCCTTGATATGCATTGCGTGTCGTAAATGTGCGTCGTAAATCGCGTGTCGTAATTGCGCGTCGTCTATAGACGACGTGCAAAAGCGTGTCGTCTCTCGTTATGACAGGGTCTTTCTTGACACGCATTTGCGCGTCGTCTGAGCGTTTTACGACACACATTGTGCGTCGTAAAAGGCTGTTTTTCTAGTAGTGTAACTGCGGAAGCGTATGGGACTCGGCTCATTTATGCTATCTCAGCTTCGGTACTCGGACTTTGAGTCTTACTCAACTTGGCATTACTTTGTATTGGTAATTCTCCCTTCTTCGAGTTTTCCATACTAAAACATTTTAGTACTTTATCTAAGTAAGTGTTCTGACTAAGTCCTATTAGTCTCTTACTTCGTTCTCTTACTATCCTTATTCCCAGAATATAGGAAGCCTCTCCGAGGTCCTTCATAGCGAAGCACTTCCCGAGCCAAGACTTAACCTCCTGCAGAGTCGGGACATCGTTTCCTATGAGTAGTATGTCGTCGACATACAAAACGAGGAAGCTTACTATACTCCCACTGGCTTTGACATATACACATGATTCATCTTCGCTTCGTATAAATCCAAACTCTTTGACTTTCTCATCGAAGAAAAGATTCCATCTGCGAGATGCTTGCTTAACTCCATAAATGGACTTCTCAAGCTTACACACTCTATTCGGATGCTTTGGATCAACAAAACCCTCTGACTGAGCCATGTAAACATCCTCAGCCAACTTCCCATTAAGGAAAGCGGTCTTGACATCCATTTGCCAAATCTCATAATCATGAAATGCGGCAATCGCTAGCATCACTATAATAGATTTTATCTTCGCAACTGGTGAGAAGGTCTCATCATAGTCAACTCCGGGAGTTTGAGTAAAGCCCTTCGCAACCAATCGCACCTTATATGTGTGTACGTTTCCATCCACGTCGGTCTTCTTCTTGAAGATCCATTTGCACCCAACGGTCTTACGTCCGGGCACATTATCAACCAAATTCCAAACTTGGTTGTCATACATGGACTGGATCTCGCTGTCCATTGCCTCTTTCCATTTTGCAGACTCCGGGCCTGCCATGGCTTCCTTATAGCTATTAGGTTTATCTAAATTTATTAGTGTACTATCACTAATATACGTGTTCCCTTCGGTAGTAATATGAAAACCATATAATTGGGGTTGAAATCTTAATCTTTCGGAACGTCTAAGAGGTACTGACACGTCAATCGGTTCAACCGGAGTTTCCTCCTCGGGTTGAGTGCCAGCGGTAGAGGTTCCTTCATCAATCGACTCTTGAATCTCTTCAAGCTCGATTTGCCTCCCACTGTCTCCTTGGCTTATGAGTTCTCGCTCTCGGAAAACTCCTCTCCTCGCAACAAAGACAACATTTTCCTTCGGTCTATAGAAGAGATATCCAAAGGATTTCTGTGGGTAGCCAATGAAAATACATCGCTCACTACGAGGTTTGAGCTTGTCGTGAGTATCTCGTCTTACGAAAGCCTCACAACCCCAAACCTTGATATGTGCTAACGAGGGAGCTTTCCCTGTCCACATCTCGTGAGGTGTTTTGGCAACCTTCTTAGTAGGGACTCGGTTAAGGATATGGGCGGCAGTCTCTAAGGCATACCCCCAGAATGAGATAGATAGTGAAGCACGACTCATCATAGAGCGGGCCATGTTTAAGAAGGTTCGATTATGCCTTTCTGCCACACCATTCAACTGTGGTGTCCTAGGTGGCGTCAATTGTGAAACTATTCCACACTCCTTGAGATAGTCGTGGAATTCAAGACTTAGGTACTCTCCTCCTCGATCGGATCGAAGCATCTTGATTTTCCTGCCCAATTGATTCTCCACTTCATTCTTGAACTATTTCAACTTTTCAAACGTTTCTGACTTTTGCTTGATTAAATAGATATACCCGTATCTACTATAGTCATCGGTAAAAGTCACATAGAAGCGGTTCCCATCCTTTGTGGTTGATCTAAACGGTCCACATACATCGGTATGTATAAGGTCCAATAGACCCTCACCCCTCTCACATGTGCTAGTGAAGGGTGACTTGGTCATCTTTCCAAGTAAACAAGACTCGCATGTGTCATCTGTTGGATTAATGTCTAAGTCCATAACTATAATTGGTAAGACTTGACCCGACCCGGCATGGTCCATTTGGGTTGCATACCATCATGCACTTGGATAGACTATAATGAGAGAAATAAGACACTTATGGTTATTAATATATTATAAGTTCTAGTATATTAATAATAAGAATAATGAGATTATTTAATTAGTATTGATCAAGAATTAATCTAGGATTAAGTAAGTGATCAATAGAAGACTAATTAAATATATGGGTTGATTGTGTAAATAATCCATACTTGTATAGTGGGCTAATGCTCCATGGATAATCAAGTTGGGCTAAAACCCATAGGATGGTCCATGGATGCTCCATGGTGTATTTGAACCCATGGATCCAAAGGAAATGGAAAGTCATGACAATTAGGGTTTACCCTAATTGTAACACTATATAAAGATCTTATTCTTGACAAAATTGGCGACTAGAATCACACTAGAGTGTGAACTGAAAGGGCTAGCCGATTTCATAAGTTGTAGAATTCTCTCAAGTTATTCTAAGTGTTTTGGTGATTGTGATTCCATTTGAGGTGTCACACTTGGGGCACTAGGCACTCAAGCTTCATGAAGACTTTCTACTTCAAAGAGGTATGTATTCTATCTTGTTACACTCATTGTTTTTTGTATGCTAGATTAGGATAATACCTTGGATGTTCTTATTTGCATGTATAATAGAGAAAACATAGATCCAAGGTATTTAGGGTTGCATGTACACTTAGGAGTGTTAGAATGCTCATAACCCAACAGTGGTATCAGAGCCACGGGTTGTTTTCTGTTATATTGATGCAAATATTTTATTTTCCAAGTTGAAAAAAAAAGGAAAAAACCATGAAGTTTGTCAAATTTTAAGATAATTACTTGTTCTTGTGAAAAACTAATTATTTGTAAAATTTGAATAATTTGCTTTATGAGTTGAATTAGGTCAAATTTAATAAAAGATAAAATGATATGATTATTTTATTAGTTTTAAAAGTTTGATCTAAAGAGTTTTATTTTTTGAAACCTCCATAAGTTATGGATATGAAAAGGTTTTTAAAAAAAATTGATTCAAAGTTTTTATGGAGTTACAAAATTTGGTGTTAATGTTTTAAAGGATTCCATAACTTAAGAATAAGTTATGGATCACCAAAAGTTTTTTGTGTTACCTTGTTTTATGAGTGAATTTAGATTAATGAATGAGAAAATGACAAAAATAGCCAATTACACTAATTGCATTACAAAAATAGCCAAAAAAAATCGGGATTACATATTTAGCCACCCGTTTCGCAGATGAGAAGGCCCCATCTGCGAAATGGGCATCTCATCTGCGAAAGTACAAGTGCCTGAAGCACAGTTATGCTTCAGGCACTTGTACTTTCGCAGATGAGAATTTTTTTTTTTTAAATTTTTTCGGTATAAATAGGGGTAATTTCGCAGATGGAATAGGTCCCATCTGCGAAATCCTCTGATCCTATCTGCGAAATGATGATTTTTTTTTTTTTTTTTTTAAGGTTGACTACGAAATGAATTGGTTTGACTACGAAATGGGCTTTGGTATATAAAAATTTTTGTAGAAAAAATATCATTTTGGTTGTTATTTGGTTTGTGAAATACTCTCTATCTCTACAATTTGCTCAAAAAATGATTGAATATTTGGTTTGTCTTGTAACTGGTGGGAGATGGCAAGTTAATGGAACTAATCTGGAATACATATGTCCACAGGGAGGTATTTCTGAATTTGCTTTGATATTTTCTGAGTATATTAGTTATAGTGATTTTGTATCTATGGTAAGAAGCAAAATTGGTTTGTTAGACAAATATAGAATTAGTCTTCGTTTCCACCATCCTGAATTAAATTATTATATAGCTATAGTTGAAGACGTGGATGTTAGAATGTTGATAAACGTAATCAAATGTAGTGGAGGAAGGGCTGTGAAAGTGTTTGTGGTGGTTGATGAAGTTGAGGAGGTTAATGGGGGCGGTGAAATTGGAAACGAAGTTGTTGGTAATTTATGCAGTTTTAAAGGGAGCAACGATCCGATAGGTACTTTCAATACTCCTAGTGTACCTCAGTTTCACAGTGTTGCTGAAAATGTTAATGTTAGTTATTCACCTATTCAATATGTGGATCCCGATAATTACAAGTATGTTGGTGATGATGATGTTGGTACATATCTTAATCATGTTGGTGGTCGTTGTGATGATGTTGTCGAACAAGAAGTTAAACTTATGAATAGGCGTGTGGTAGATAAAACTAAAAAGAAAAAAAATTCAACTCAAAAAAATGAAAAAAATCATGTTTACGGGCATTATGTTGATGTTGGTGATGTATGTTTAGATATAACCGAGCTACAAAGTAATTCCGATAGAGATGAGTTGGGTGATGAAGTTAAAGCTAAGTATCCCGATAACCTTTTTTACGGTATGCCCCCTGTACCAGCATGACCAGTTGATAATAATGAAGATATCCCAACACAGATGGTAGACATTAATCTTCAAAAGATTCAATGTGAGAGTATATTTAAAAACAAAGAACTTTTAAAGCGGTGTATTGGTAAAAAATGTCTTCGAGAAGGTTTCCAGACGAGGACAAGTAGATCCACCAAATCAAGGTATGAAGCTGTGTGTGTTTCGAAAAATTGTTCTTGGTTACTAAGAGCAAAAGCAATTAAAAATACTGATGGACTTTTCCAAGTGAATAAATTTGTTGATGTACACATATGTTCTTCAACATTGTTGCAACCTAATCATCGACAAGCAAACAAATATGTTTTGGGTGAATATGTTGCTGATGTTTTGGCGGAAGACTATAGTAGAGTTTATCGGGGAAAAGAAATTGTTAATGATATGAATGCTCAATTGAATATCAATATCTCATACCATCAGGCATGGCGTGCGAAGCAATATGCATTGTTGTCGTTAAGGGGTACGAAAGAGGATTCTTTTACCAAACTTCCGGCGTATTGTCACAACTTGGCCAAACATAATCCGGGTACTGTCACACATATTAAAACAAATGCTGATGATCGGTTTGAGTTTTTGTACGTCGCACTCGGTTGCTCGGTTAGTTTTTGTATGATCGGTTTGAATTTTTTTTTAATATTTATTTTGGTGTATTTGAATAGATATACAATGTATTGTAGGTACGAGCTTTTGTCAATTTTTGTAAGCCGACCCTAGTAGTAGATGGAGCTCACCTAAAGGGCGAGTTCAAAGGTACCATGCTACTTGCAGTTACTAAGGACGGACAAAATCAAATATTACCGGTTGCATATGGTATATGCAAAAATGAGTGTACTGATTCTTGGACATGGTTTTTTTCAAAAACTACGTGATTGCATAGGAAATATGCAGGAGCTTACAATTATATCTGATAGGTCTCCATCTATAGCAACATCCGTTGCCAACATTTTTCCTCACGCTCATCATGGAATATGTGGTGTCCATTTGTATTTCAACATAGTATCTAGATTCGGCAAGAGTAAGACGGTTAAAGGAATTTTTTGGGAGGCGTGTAGGGCGTACACAGTTGATGCTTTTGATGCTGCCATGGATGTTATGAAAAAGACAAAAGAACCAGTATGGGAGTACTTAAAAAGTATAAATCCAGAAACCTGGTCAAGGGCACATTTTAAAGGGAACCGATACAATCTTATGTCGTCCAACAGTGCGGAGTCTATAAATGCATTATCTAGACACGCACGTAAGGTGCCAATACTTATGTTGATTGATTTTTTTCGTGCTACAATGCAACAATGGTGGTTTCAAAGACGTAACTTTGCAGGTATTACGTAAATTTGTAATATTAATGTTTTATTAGTTTCGATGTTATTGATTTTAACTTCTTCATTTTGGCTGTTTTTTTAGCGGAAGCAACAACAACCCTTACCCCTTGGGCGGATGAAGTTGTAAAAGAAAACAAGAAAAATTTTACCAAATTGGATGTTCGCATGATCTCAAATACGAAATGCGAGGTCAAAAAGGGGGCACAAAATGTGATTGTTGATTTTCAACATATGACATGTACATGTAGGCATTGGCAACTTGATGGGATACCTTGTGGTCATGTCATAAGATGTTTAACAGTGAACAATTACCAAGACTGCTCGAGGTTTGCATTAAATGCTTACTTTACCGAAACACTGAGGAAAACATATGAGGAATCAATAAACCCTCTGCCGAAGCCATCCGAATGGGAGATCCCCGATGATTTGATAATTGTTAAGCCACCTATAATGGATAAACGTCAGCCAGGCAGGCCAAGAAACACAGACCGCATTCCATCCCAAGGCGAGGGTCCAATTATAAAAGAGTGTTCTACATGTGGTCAACTAGGACACACGAGAAATAATTGTACTGGAAGGGCGTCTGGTAGCAGAGCAGGTCACATAATTTCTACTGCAGAAATGGCATATAATATTGGTGGTTCAGCGGGTTGCTCACAAACCCATAACGCTGATTTTGATATAAAACAACCTTGAAATTAAGAGTAATGACGAGTTGTTAGCTTATTATGTATTGTAATATTTTTATTAACTCTTACAAGACATTGCTATGCTTTCATATTTTAGTTAAGTTTGTTGATTATAACAATGAATGAAGCCTTTATATTATAAAATATAGTTTGCAGATTTATTTTAACAGTTACAACATGTTATTTAAAAAAAAACAACAAACGATCCTTTGGCAACCTAATCTGTTTCATGATAATATTACAACAACTTTATAACTAATTTTTAAACTCAGGGAACTGCAACGGGTACTTCTCTTTTTCCATTGTTATATAGTCATCCCTAATTCTCATTTTGTCTTCGAAACGATCCTTTTTTACCATAATGTGTATCAACTGCTCATCCTTCTCAGCAAGCCGTTTTTCAGTCGTTTTGATTGCCTTCTTACTCTTTTTTATCCAATCTTTATGCTCTTTGATTTTGTTTTTATTGAGGTCAATCCATTCTTCAGCTTGTTTGCATTCCGAACCTATATCATTAGCAAGTTGAGTGAGAAGTCGGGATGACTCTTTGTCCTCTTCTTGTTGTGCTTCAGCCTTCTTTAATTCTTCAAAATTTTCATGTGACATATATGACCCGACTGAAGAGGGTGTAAAAAAAGGGTCTACCGAATCACAGTAGTAACAATCTACTTCGTTGCATGAGCAAATTTCGAATTTGTGTGAGGAACTCATAATAAAATCGATGTTGTATTAAACTGGAGCAATAAGTGGTATTTATACATACTAGACAGTAATGAGAAGTCCAACTTTGAAATGACTAGACAGTAATGACAAGTCACTATAGTAACCTGCACATCCCAGTGGGTCCCTTAAGTGACAAGAGATAAATGACAGTTTGACATGACAAAACACTGCATAAAGCTGAAATTCGTAGTCCAAATATAACCATTTCGTAGTCAAAGTATTATTTCATAGTCTATTTATTTATATAAATAGATGTTTAAGATCTATAAACCAAACACCCAAATCACCTAAACGAAACGAATTCCCATTATTAGAAATGTCGTCGAATGCATCAAGTTCTTCGAATGAATTACCTGGTTCCAATTCTGAAAGGCCATGGACGACAAACAAGGTGTTAGTTCTAACACGGTGCTGGCTAAGTGTTAAGGATGGTGAACCGTTACTTGCTCCCCCGCATTGCCTAATTGGTGATGAATGGAGTCGCATCACATCTTTGTTTAACCATGAGATGGGAGAAGGGAAAAAAAGAGAAAAATCAGATGTTGTTACTAAGTGGACGGATGTAAAGGAGGAAGTGACATGGTTCAATCGAGCATGTAGTTATGCGAAACGTAACAATGTTCGTTGTCGTGACGAAGAAGAGTTCTTGGAAGTTGTTACAGAGTTTTACATCTTTGAGCATGAAGGCAGAGACTTCGAATATGAGGAAGTTTGGAAGGTTGTTAGAGATAAACAGTATTTCAAGTAGATCGCTCTAATTTGTGTTAAGAATAAGCCATGGACTTGTGTTTTACGTTAATGCTTTGTTCGTATTATGTCGTTTTTTTCATGTAATTGTTGTGATGTTTTAATGGTTCATGGAATCTTGTTACTAATGTATTCTAATATATTTTGATAACTAATGCAATGGCCATTTATTAACTCAAGTTAATCATACGAGTTTCTCACATAATAAAGTAAAATATATATATTAACTCAACTTAATCATACGAGTTTCTCACATACTAAACTAAAATATATTTTAAACATATGAAATACATACGAATTACATACGAAATACATGAAAATAACTTAGTACTCACATAATAAACTAAAATAGATTTTAAACAAACGAAATACATAAGAAATACATGAAAATAACCTAGTACATGAAAATAACCTAGTACTCAAATAATAAACTAAAATAGATTTTAAACAAACGGGATATATTTCAAAATATTCCAAGGGGCTTCAAACTGGAATTCCAACCCGTTACTTAATGACTTGTATTCCTCCTTAGCAGCTTCCAAGATGACATCCTCAGTAGCATTTAGACGGGCATCGTCAATTTTGGTATAAAGATCGTTGAATAATAGAACTTCGGTTTTCATTTCATACCATCTTGCTAAGATGTCTAGTTCGTCACGATCGTTTCTTGTAGCCATTCGGTTTGCAGCATTGAAAATATTTGTTAGACGGCTCCAAAACATTGGATCATTCAACTTGCTTGTCTCGTACACATGAATATAAGCATGTGTAAGAACCAAGAACTCTTCATTGCTCCATGATATAGAAGTCATTTGGATTGAAACAAAGAGGGTAGAATCTAAAAAACAATATTTGAACAACTATATTGGTTAATTTAATAACGTTTTGCGTGTAACTTAGGGTCAATTTATAGTAGTTTCTACACAAAATCGCAGTTCAAACTTCTAATATGTCTGCAATTCATAGTCAAAATTAACTGACGAATGCAGTGTACTATACTTATAACACAACAGATCACTGTTCGAGTTGACAATTCATCCCCGGTTGAATGACAACACAATACATTGCTGTTTGAGTTGACAACTCATTGCACCAGGAAAGTAAGGAGTCGTTATAAATAGATTTCAATACGATGGTAGCGAGTTTACCCACTTAGATGCATGGAATGTTTTAAAGAATGTCCCTTATTTTTAATATGCATGTTGGTTAAGTTAATTGTTTTTCGTTATTTAAGTTGCTTTTTGTTGTATGTGTCTAGTCGTTACTATTTAATAAACGTCCATTTCTTTTAATGTATGTTGTTCCCTCAATAGCCAATATTTAGAGAGCAATAAAATAAAACCGGGGTACATAAATAACTAACACATAATACGACATAAAAAATAAACTGGGTACATGGATAACTAATACGTAACACAGCAGTAAAATAAAAACGGAGTACATAAAAAACTAATACATAATACTACATAAAACATAAATGTGCTACATGAATAACTACTGCATTGAGGGAGGTAACAGGACCACCGTTTCATTTGGTATTTCCCAATGCTCATATGATGGTATACCATTCACCAACTCAGATCCATATGCAACTCGATACACATAATTAGTGAACTTGTATTCAACCATTCTCTGAATGGACTCAGATGTACGGGTTCTTAGACATGCTATAGCGTGGCCACATGGTATACCGCTTTTTTGCCATTTACCACAACTACATACCCTTCGTTCAAGTTGTACGTTGTTGGTGGCAAAAGTGTCATGGACTTCAAATGTATCCCCATACAAACGTTTTGCATTACAATTGTAAGACTTGCTGAGACTTTTTTGAACCTTACTCTCAACGTAAGGGGTCAACCCACCAGACAACCTCCCTGTAAAATTTGATATTTTAATAAAAATAGCAGCACAATAAAAAAAACAAAACATAACAATCTCCCTTACCAGCCAGTTCGGCCCGTTCAGCATACTTTGATTTTATCGACGTGGTGGTTAACTCAATTATCGTTGTTATAGGAAACTCACGTGAGGATATAATTTGCAAAATTTCAGGGACGTCAATCGATTTAACATTGTAACGTATTTTTGGGAAAAATGCTCTTGTCCATTTTGAAATCGGTATATCGTCAAGCCAGTAAATTGGACTCATAAGCAAGGTGCAGAAAGGTGGTTGCCTACATGTACTTTGCAACCTTTCGAAACACAAGTAAAAATCATCAACGCTATATGCATTGCATGACTTCCAAAACAACGATTCGACTTCCGTATTGTTATGTCCGATAGACTCACGTATCTTTCGAGCTATATCTTTAGGACAATATCCATGATAGGAATCCGGGTAGGCACTGTCAACACCAAAGTCTATGTTATCACACATGTTGCTTATGAAACCAACCTCTGTGTCCTCACCTAAACAATCTCTTAACCTCATCATGAACCATCTCCATGACTCTTCACACTGTAAGGTTCCCAAACCAAGTGCTAAGAGTAGTGGCTCATGATTTCCATCTAAAGCCACTGCGAAGTACATTGTTGTCAGAAAGCTCCCAAGAAGGGGTAAATAACCCACATATATCAACGGTATCATGCACCTAAGGAAGGTACGAATCTACATAAAAACGAAGACATATTAGTGTTATGTAAGAACTAATCGACATAGATTACCATGAAATATTGTATAACTCAATAAAAGAAGTATGTTATACCACGCAACCTAAAGCCACAAAACAGAATTGAAAGCGGTTGTTATCGGTTTTCTTAATGGCTGTGAAGGTATTAGGATTTGTTCTTTGAAGGTTATGCAAGAAAATTGGTAGTTGAGAAAAGGTTCTTTGGCTGTGACTACTCATTTTCAATACCGATAATTGTGCTCTACAATGATCACACAAATGGAATTATAAATAGAAGATATTGTATCTCTACTGATCAAAATTCATAGTTTAACCCTTTAAATTCGTAGTTGAACATTTTGAATTCATAGTCAAACCAGTTCATTTCATAGTCAAATTTCACTAACCGACATGACAATACTACAGAATGTACTTGTCTGCATTTCATAGTTGACCTTTTTGAATTCATAGTCAAACCAGTTCATTTCATAGTCAAATTTCACTGACCGACATGACAATACTACAGAATGTACTTGTCTCCATTCCATAGTTGAACTTTTATGAATTCATAGTCAAACCAGTTTATTTCATAGTAAAAAAGAATTGTCCGTAATATGATTTATTCTATAAATGGGTGTCACTCATTATGAAAAATTTAACTGAGAAAGTAACTCCGATTTAAAAGAATAAGAAGGCTAATGGCATACTGCAATTGTGGAGGAGAACGTATCGTTAGGATTTCGGGTACAGCTAAAAACCTAGGAAGATTGTTCTACGCTTGCCCGTATTTGGTATCATGTTCTTACCGTCATTCAAATTTAAACCCTCGTGTTTACATGACACAAATTAATTTTCTTACTATGGATATTAAATTTAACAGGGACCAAAATGCGGGTTTATCAGTTGGGTTGATGAAGAGAAGGACCAATCTTCTATGGTAATAGCTAAAGTAGCTAACTCTAATAAGCTCTTTCAATCAGAAAATAAGAAGTTTAAGATAGCGTTGGTTTGTAGTTGGGTGTTGTTCTTGGCAGTTCTTGTTTACAAGTTGTAAGCTTTTCAATATTGTTTTTATGGTTTTGAAGTTGTTAGGTCAATAAATTGTTGTATTTGTAACGTTAAAACAAATGTTGTGGTCGTTCTTATGTTTTGAATTTATTGATAAGTAATTAGTAGGTCATTAAATTGTGGTAATTGTCGTAACGTTATATTTTTTGTCATCCGTTGAGTAAACTCTAAAGATAAACTAATAATGAAATCCAACATTAATTTGTATATACATTTATATAATCCAACTACAGAGGAGCAAGACTAGACCCCCAAATAATTTTTGCCATCCGGAGACAGAACTGTAAAGATGCGTTCTTTGGGTCAATAAGAACACGTATTGGTTGACCTGAAACCAATTGCTCCATAAACATACAAAGAAAAACACCGCAATCTCCCAAATGACTACTTTGTTGGGGAACGTTTTCTTCATAAATGAATTGCATATTCAATGGAATCCTTGGGATGTTCCTCCGCGCCCAATACTTAATCTTGTCCAAATAATTTGCCACCCGACGTTCAAATTTGGAAAAGATTCCTTCGGATTGGAATTTTTCATAAGCACCTCTACCAAGACTGTCATAAATATGCACTTCCATTGACGCTAATCGTAGTTCCCCAAATAGCCAATGATTAGGGGATGAATGAATCGGCAATAAGACCTGTATAAGGATCAGAGAATAAAATTATGTTTATTTACATCACAATACAAAAACATCACAATACAAAAACATAACAAAAAAACGATATTATTTTCAATATAAAATATTAAGTTTACCGTATCAACATCCCACCAAGCAACCATGAAGTTAGGGTATGTAGCAATACCAGCCATAAACGCCCTCCAGTCCTGTCCTTCTTCCAAAGCATGAGAAACAAAAAAATTTGGAGGCATTATTGTATGTCGGTCGCTCTCAAACCGTCTCTCCATCAAAAGTCGGTACCAAATGGTTATATGCTGCACACATGATACTTTTGTTATTGACTAAAAAACAATTAACTTTTAAAAGAATTAATTAACAATTTATTTACCGCTGACTCCAACCATCCGTCGTGTGTATGCCCAAACAATGAGCTCCAAAAATCTCTATCTAACACGAAATTAAACAAACGATGCTGCACATCGTATGAATGCAATACATAATTTTGGATGACATCCTCACCGCCTGCTACGTAAGGTTGCAGGCGCAACCTGGACAAGTCATGAGCAACACCAAAAACTGGAGGAGGAACGGGGCTTGTTGATTTCATACCAACCTTCTTTTTTGTTCTTCTTTTTTGTTTCGGTGTCGTGTGCAACTAAAAGCAATATTCAAATGTTTAAATGTATATCTTTCAGATAATTCACATAAACATAAAATCAACAGTTTATAAATAAAACGAATACCTCGGTGTAAGGAGTGCATAAAAATTGTGATGGTTTTCGACTCCTACGTTTATCGGGTGTAACTTCTTTGTCATCATCATCATCATGAAAATAATCTACATTTCCCATTATTATAAGTTCGTCTTCATCCGACACATCATCATCAAATTTGTTCCCTGCATTGTCATTTCTCTCCTCCCACTCCTACATTAAAGATAATACTTTATACTTAATAACGAAATACACATAATTTAATAAGCAATAATATCTAAATAAACAAAATATTAATATTAATGTAACTATATAATAACCTCTTTAACTTCACTATAATCGTTTACATCACACACATCATCATCAAATTTGTTCCCCGCATACTAAGTACTCTCCTCCAACACCTACATTAAAAATATAACTTTTTACTTAATAACAAAATACACTTTATTAAAAAGTAATTATTAAAATCGTAAAGGTAACATCTATAACAACCTTGTCGTCTTGAGTATCACCAAAAACATTTTGAGTTGTATTGTTTTTATTCATCACTTCATCTTGCACAACCTATATTTTCAAATATAAAATATGAACACAGGTATTCATATATGTTAATAAAATTTAATAAATAATGTAGCGTATAACTAACCTGTTCATCATAATTTCTTTGTGACACTGTCGGATCCTCAAAAATAATGTCGTTCCAAAATTGTTCATTATTCACTTCTTCAAAAAAAACCTATGTAGGTTTTTGTTGATTCATAAACACATGCTGCTCCAGTGCATGTACCCATTTCAACAACTCGTCTAGCTTGTGTTTCCCACTGCCCCGACCTCTACCATGAGAGCGACCACTGGACGACATACTAGACGAAGATTCGTCTTGTCTCCTAAAATGGTCCCGTACTGGGGATGGAACTGCTTTCCCTTCACCATATACATACTCTTGAAATGACATATAATAAAAAGATGTCATCTCACCATCACCCGGTAACATGTTTTGTCTTGGTGGTAGCCCCTCCTAAAAAATTAAACATATTAAAAATGCATATAAAACTATAATAATCAACTTTATTAATAATAAACGAAATATTTTTAAACCTGCATCTTTGACCAAATCTTGTTCACGTCAACCCATTTCAATTTTTTTGTTCCGCTCCATCTTTTCATCCGAGGCAAGTCTTTATTTTTTCTCAATGCAAATCCACATGCACGAACAGCCGGAATCATCTCATATATCCATATCTACAATTTTGTACAATAACAGTAATAAAAGTTAAAATTAAAATAAAAAATATAACAATAAAACAATTTAAATATAAGAAAATTTGTATACCCTAATTGGAGCCGTAAATCCTGAGACGGAATACTTTAAAGTTTGACCACGCTGAGGAAGTGATAAATAATGATGTATCTTATTCCACGTATCCTCAAGGTCAACAAAAGTAAAATCCCATAGATAGCTACCCCAAGAGAAGCTAACAAAAAAAAAAAAAACAAAATTGATTATTATATAAATTATAACTTTAATAAAATAGAACTTTTAACGTAAAGAAAATATACCTATTCCAGAGATCCAAATTCTCAGCCAAAAAAAACCAATCTTGTGGCACCCGATCGTTAACTTCTTTGCCCAAAAAACCTTCACACAAAATGTATATCAAACATACTCTAACTGCATCAAGGTCGTCAAGTGCTAAGAATGTTTGATTTAAAATTAAACTTTTCAGGTCGCCGATTTTCACCGAACTATTAGTATGGTCCGGAAATAGCCGTTCACGCAGTAAACATCTTTTTTTACTGCTTATTAGTTTTTCCGACCCTTTTCTCCCAATGTTTTTTGGATACTCCCCAAAATTGAAGCCGGTAATCAAACAAAACTCTTCCGGCCCATAAACCATTTTGGTATTGCCTACTCGAAAATATAAACGTTTTATTCCATCTGGAGATAAAACAGGGTCCGGCCGGATCTGATGAAGGAACATTTTATGAAACAATAAAGCGTCCCCTTGTAAACGAGGGACATCAATAAAATAGCCAAAGACGGTATTTCTGAAAATAGCACGTCGGGCATCATCTAAAACTTCAAAGACTTCCCATATGTTACCGCCAGAGCCTTTTAGGTTCGCAAAGGCTTTCGTATTCATTAAACTAAAATCATGCTGCAAAAAAAAACACAAAAACAAATTAGATAACTAAAAAATATATTTTTTTTTAAATATATGATTACGAACTGCAAATACTTTCTTAATTACTAATATATATATTTCCCCGATAAAAAACAATAACATACACATATATAAACAATTTTCCAAGTTATACAACAAATATATTTACGATAGAAAACAATATCATATATAAATATTTTCAACTTAAACATATTTTCAACTTAAACAAATTTTCAACTTAAACGACAAATATATAAACAATTTTTATCTTTCTAATTAAAACTAACATTATATAACCATATAAACAAAAAAATTTAAAAATAAAACGACAACCAAACTAACAATTTTGCAAGTTATACGACTACTTTATACAAAATTTTCAACTTATACGACAAATAAAAACAATTTCTAACAATATATATACGACAAATTTTCAACTTATACAAATGTTATACGACAAATATATATACAAACAACTATTTTGCAGTTTCTACTAAAAAAACTTACAAGATTTCAGGTTATACAACAACTAAAAAAACTACAAAAATAACAAATTGTAAACATTATCTACGCAGTCTCTACTTGTCTCTACTTGCATTTAAACTTCAAGTATACTAAAAATATACTAAAACTATCAATCAAACACAACAAAATTACCATTTTTTAACACTAAATAATACAAAAATTGATAAAAAAAAAAAAAAAACTTTAAACATTAAAAGAGTTAAAATCTAACCATATTTGCGGGATTGTTGACATAATCTTCCATTTTCTTCAAAAACTAGCCAAAATTCCGAGAGAAGCCCAAAGTTAGAGAGAGTTTTTGTGTAGAGAATGGTGAAAATGAAAAAAAAAAAAAACGTTTTTATACCTAAAAATCACCCATTTCGCAGACGAGAAGGTCCCATCTGCGAAATGGGCATCTCATCTGCGAAAGTACAAGTGCCTGAAGCACAACTGTGCTTCAGGCACTTGTACTTTCGCAGATGAGATGCCCATTTCGCAGATGGGACCTTCTCATCTGCGAAATGGGTGGCTAAATATGTAATCCCGATTTTTTTTGGCTATTTTTGTAATGCAATTAGTGTAATTGGCTATTTTTGTCATTTTCTCTTAATGAATAAAATTATGTGATAGTTGGTTTTAATCCAAATTAATCTAAAAGAAGTTCATAAAATGTGTTTATGTAACTTATAAGTCACATTTATGAATCTTAAAACTCATAAAAGTTGGCAAAGGTTACAAAATTGAAGAGTCTAGTTCTAATTAAAAGGTGTTATGACTCCATAATTTGTCCTCAAGTTATGGAGGACCAAGAGTCTCTTCATTAAATAATAAATTAAAAAAAAAGTGTAACCTTAATTAATTCCATAAGTTATAAAATAAAGAAAAAGTGTAACCTTAATTAATTCTCAGGTATTATTAAATTATGTTTTTGGGGTGATTTAAGAGGGGACTCGGCGAGTTGGAGCCTAGACTCGCCGAGTAGGATCGCAGATTTGGTCGCGGGATCGCGACTGGACTCGACGAGTCCAGATATGGACTCGGCGAGTCGACGCTGTTCAGCGGAAACCCTAGCCGTTTGGTTTTGGATCGTTTATAAGGCACTATATGCCGTCATTGTCCGTCTTTTAGTCTACTGAGAAGAACCCTAAGCGGCTGTGGGCATCTAGAGCAAGATTGAAGGCCATTGGTGATTTGAAGAAATTGTGGTGCAAGGAGGAGGGGAGTTTTGGCTAAAGGAACTGCAAGGGATTCGAGTTCTGAGGTTTGGGGACACAGAGAGTGCGTTAATCAGGTAATATTTCGGATCATTTCTGTTATATTGATGTGTGTAGGGATCTAGGGTTTATGGAACCCATTTGGTGATTAGATAGATTATTGCCTTGTTACCCAAACGACTATAACCCTGTATTAGGACCTTTAGAGGTCCAGAAGGTCCCATGCTTGTGTATTTCGGGACAAAACTTATCTCAGGAAGCAGTTTGATCGACTGCATGGCATGGACTCGCCGAGTCCGATGAACAGACTCGGCGAGTAGCTTGGAGATTGACTGGAACTCGTCGAGCTGTTCTTCAGACTCGACGAGTGGAGTCGGGGTGGCCCCGCGATTCTTCCACGAGGATCTCGTCGAGCCAAGAGGGATACTCGACGAGTAGAAAGGGAACATCAGGGGAAGTTGGGGAGGACGTCTAGACTCGCCGAGTCGCCATGGCACTCGCCGAGTCCGGTCGAGTTGACCGTTGACCGTTGACCAGAGTTGACCTAAGTCTGACTTCTTAGGGATAGTCACACTCAGAAGATATAAGTGTTAATGAGGGATATGTGATGTTATAGGGAGGTTGTAGCTCGTCGGATTGTGCACGAGTGATTTCAGGATTTGCTAGCTTTCAGCATTCACGAGGTGAGTCTTCTCACTATACTGTACCCGGAAGGGTTTGACTGTGTGACCGGAAGGTCGGATATGATATGTGATATGTATGCTATATGTGGTAAGTTATTTGTTATATGTGTGCTATGTATGTCATGGGCCGGAAGGCGATTATATTATGGGCCGGAAGGCAATATGTTATGGGCCGGAAGGCGATATGTTGTGTGATGGACCGGAAGGTTGGCGTGGGTAGGACCGGAAGGTTTACCCAGCAGGGACGGAAGTCCCCTGAGACACATGGACCGGAAGGTCAGGGCCTGGAAAGGCGTATGTGCGTAAGTTGTATATTGGGGAACTCACTAAGCATTTATGCTTACAGTTGTTATGTATGTGTTTCAGGTACTAGCGAGGACCGTGGGAAGGCGCCGGCGTGATCGATACACACTGAAGGATGTTTTTATGATCTTGGGATTTAGACAGTTTGTATTTTACATGATACTTAAATTATTTATGCCTTGTTTGAATGGAAATACTTTATTTTTAAAAATAAAAAAAGTTTGTTTGAAAATTTGCGTTGTTACAATCATGCACTTGGATAGACTATAATGAGAGAAATAAGACACTTATGGTTATTAATATATTATAAGTTCTAGTATATTAATAATAAGAATAATGAGATTATTTAATTAGTATTGATCAAGAATTAATCTAGGATTAAGTAAGTGATCAATAGAAGACTAATTAAATATATGGGTTGATTGTGTAAATAATCCATACTTGTATAGTGGGCTAATGCTCCATGGATAATCAAGTTGGGCTAAAACCCATAGGATGGTCCATGGATGCTCCATGGTGTATTTGAACCCATGGATCCAAAGGAAATGGAAAGTCATGACAATTAGGGTTTACCCTAATTGTAACACTATATAAAGATCTTATTCTTGACAAAATTGGCGACTAGAATCACACTAGAGTGTGAACTGAAAGGGCTAGCCGATTTCATAAGTTGTAGAATTCTCTCAAGTTATTCTAAGTGTTTTGGTGATTGTGATTCCATTTGAGGTGTCACACTTGGGGCACTAGGCACTCAAGCTTCATGAAGACTTTCTACTTCAAAGAGGTATGTATTCTATCTTGTTACACTCATTGTTTTTTGTATGCTAGATTAGGATAATACCTTGGATGTTCTTATTTGCATGTATAATAGAGAAAACATAGATCCAAGGTATTTAGGGTTGCATGTACACTTAGGAGTGTTAGAATGCTCATAACCCAACAGTGGTATCAGAGCCACGGGTTGTTTTCTGTTATATTGATGCAAATATTTTATTTTCCAAGTTGAAAAAAAAAGGAAAAAACCATGAAGTTTGTCAAATTTTAAGATAATTACTTGTTCTTGTGAAAAACTAATTATTTGTAAAATTTGAATAATTTGTTTTATGAGTTGAATTAGGTCAAATTTAATAAAAGATAAAATGATATGATTATTTTATTAGTTTTAAAAGTTTGATCTAAAGAGTTTTATTTTTTGAAACCTCCATAAGTTATGGATATGAAAAGGTTTTTAAAAAAAATTGATTCAAAGTTTTTATGGAGTTACAAAATTTGGTGTTAATGTTTTAAAGGATTCCATAACTTAAGAATAAGTTATGGATCACCAAAAGTTTTTTGTGTTACCTTGTTTTATGAGTGAATTTAGATTAATGAATAAAATTATGTGATAGTTGGTTTTAATCCAAATTAATCTAAAAGAAGTTCATAAAATGTGTTTATGTAACTTATAAGTCACATTTATGAATCTTAAAACTCATAAAAGTTGGCAAAGGTTACAAAAATGAAGAGCCTAGTTCTAATTAAAAGGTGTTATGACTCCATAATTTGTCCTCAAGTTATGGAGGACCAAGAGTCTCTTCATTAAATAATAAATTAAAAAAAAAGTGTAACCTTAATTAATTCCATAAGTTATAAAATAAAGAAAAAGTTAATTCTTTTATTAGTTTAAAGTCTTCCATAACTTGTCCTCAAGTTATGGAACTTGAAGAGTTTTTGGATTAAAACTACTTTAAACACATAAGTTATGGAATTAATTAGTTTTGAATAGTTTCAAAACTTGCCCTCAAGTTTTGGAATTTGTAAAGTTTTCTCTTATGAATACTTTAATTCCAAGTTAGCCCTTAGAATTTTAAAAGTTAAAATTCAACCCTTATACTTTATAATATTATAAGTTAATAATATATATATATATATATATATATATATATATATATATATATATGTATAAGAGTAAAGTCAGTCTTACCGCTAGTACGCCTCATTCACGAAGCCGGTCTATAAGGTGGGTATAAGGTTGTTGCCTATAAAATGGCAACTTAATGGGTGTCCACTCTCACCCACCGCTTGCTTGACCGGTGGAGGGTCGTTAGCCGAACGGGTTTGACAAGACTATAATTAACCCTTCATTAAAAGTATTAATGATAAATACTAAGTAACTAAACTCTTAATAATACCCAATCTTAGTTACTTAGAAAAATGTGAATAAGGTGCTAATCCATGAAATTACACTTTGCACTTTGTTTAAGTCGGTTAGTGGAGCGTGTGTGGTTAACCGGCACACTAACTCGTATTTAACAAGGTAGGCAAAGGATAACTTAATGTTTATCATAGTATCGGTGGAGCGTGTGTGGTTAACCGGCACATCGATTGAGGGGTAAACACTTAAGGGTACCAAGTAATTTGCATGGTTACTTCACACCTTTTTTTGTGATCCTCGGCATCCCAGTCACAAAACCTGAAGGGCACACTCGAGATTGAAACATGCCTTTGAACAGTTCAATGAATCTCAAAGATCTAGGAGTTTCAAAACCAATTAAAACCTAATAATACATTTCGTTTATCTTGGTGGAAATTGGTGAATCGTCATTCACCTACCTTCAAATATTTTATAGCTTGGATTACGGCATACCTCTTCTAAGTTATAAAATAGTTTGTTGGGTCCTAGCCTTAATATTTCATATTGGGTGTCATATTAAGGACTTTAAATCAACTATCTTGAATATCTCCCAAAAGATGTCTAGTTTAGACACCTATGATCTTCCCAAATCTCTTGAAACAAGGTTTCCTAATGAAGATGATGTCCCATGGATATCATACTTCTTTCTCCTCCTCCATCCATTCTCCCTAACCCACAAGTTCTTGAAAAGTTTAAGGTCACTCAAGCCCTATTGGCAAGGCAAGGTCTAGGTGTGGTCACATCTTGGAGATGTAGTCACATATTGAGAAGCCGGGAGAGTTGGGTGTCAAAGTCTTGAGAAAGTTGGTGGTTCAATCACTTTCTAAGTCACATAGTGAGTTCCTTTGGTACACCTATGAAACAGACTATGACAAGACCCTTAATGATCTTATATATTTGCTAAGATCAACTTCCTAAAACTTTATGGACATTGACAATGATGACATTGGATATCTAGTAAAGCTCTCTCTTCCCGATGGAAAGGGATCGGCCATAGTCAACTCGGTTGACCAAATGGTAAAGAGAAAAGCTAAGTCTGTGATAGTCTCCTGTACCATTATCAAAGGGTCCATATGTTTATATTGCCAAAGGAAGGAGCATTGGTTGCGAAGCTGCCAAAATTTACCTAAGGATGTTAAAGTTAATAAGTTTGACTCTACTTCAGGTAAAGTCCACTATCTAACTCTGTTAAGTTTCTATTCTGAGATTCTTGATACATGATGTGACTGGGTCACATGGTGATCAAAGAAAAGTGAAGAAACTTAAAGAAAGAATATGCTGAATCTGATCGCATAGATGGATTTCTATCGCATAGTTTGAAAGATCGGATTCCTGAGCTACTTCTTAGGAGTTATGAGATATTGCTTAGGAATAGATAACAACAAGTTTTCATATGGATTGTAAGGATAAGTTTTCCGCAAAGTTTAAAATAAAGGAAAAATTTTGATTTTATTTATTTTTAAAATATCCTTACAATGGCATTTGAGGAAAATTGTTGCTTATGTGATTCCATTAAGAGCAAGAGTGGAAATATGAAATTGATTCTTTCATTTGTGGTAATGTCTAGATTTACCAAACAAGGAAAGATTCTCATCACCCAAGTTTCAATTGGACCGGAACTTGGAATCATGCAAGTTGTATAGCATGATGAATGAGAAATTTCAAGTATTGGAAAAATTAAGACTAATTACTTGTTCACATGGATGTGTGAGTCAAGTAAAGGACTAAAGGATCGAGTACACATTCTTGTGCACTGATTAAGTCCACCATAAAAGTTTGATAAGACTATTCGTCATAGTTTACTAAAAGCTCAGTAAATATGACTATACTTACAAGCTTAAGTGTAACTCTAAGACATTGGAAAAGGTTCCAATGTATGGCAGAGCGAATAAGAAGAATCAAATAAGGCAGAAGGATAAAAGTTTCTCAAATCTGAAAAGATGGGAGAGTACTTTAGTATCAGTATTGTGATCATCTTAATGATTAAGAAACCATAGCACAATTAGTTCTCTAAGGAAGTCTTAGTGCATTCTTATGACTAAGAAGAGGGATCTCGAATTGTTGAAATGGTTAAATCAAGAAGATGAGTCATACTTCGTTCCAATACAAGTCTTAGAGTCATACTCCAAGATTGTAATTTGAGTGACATGTCTTAAAGAAGGTTTAAAACTCTTGTACATTTGAAATTGGTAAGTTGTGATGTTTTGGATAAAACAAAGACCAACTAAGGCCAATTGTGTGAAGTGTTTGTCTTGATTAGAATCCGCACTATCTCTTGGATGTTTGACAAGGGCGTCTTATATGTCAAGAGGACAGTGGGAGTCTTAAAGGTCTTGAAAGTCTCAAGAACTAATCAAAAATAGAACCTAAAGTTCTTCACTAGCACACGACTTGAGGTTTATAACCTATCATGTTGACATATTCTGTGCCCATTCCAGTTAAAGTTGGCTTTGCATATGAGTTCTCAGAGTTCTCAATTTGTTGCACAACAACTTGGAAGCAATGGCAGGCCCTTGAGCTGCCAGGTGGCAAGAAGTTAAGATTGAGTTCAATCCATATGGTTTTGGATTTGTCATTATCCTAGCCTTGTGACTATGGTTTTGACAATTCATATGGGTATGAACTCATACACCATATAAATCTAAGTGTCATAAGGTTTCTCTCCGATTCATGAAAATGATGGTGAGGAAACACTTTCACTAAGTAGATTTTATCTAGATAGCAATTGTGATATTTGCATTCTCAAAGTCGTTAGTGGAGCGCGTGTGGTTAACCGGCACACTAATATGGACTTGTGAGAAATGACAAAAAGGTCTAACCATTATGATTACGGCATACCTCTTCATAATTGTTTAGACACACAAATGTGCCATCTAAGGAAAGGTGTATGATTTTGATAAAGTTTTATCAAAACAATCTAGTATCAGAAATCTGAACTTTGGTAAGAAAGTCAGCTGATTTCTGAGTACATGTCAAAGCTAGTGGGAGCATAAGTGTTATGCTAATAATCATCATGTTAGTGGGAGCATGGTAATTATGATAAGTATTGCAAGTTAGCAATGTTAATTATAGAAAACAAAAGTTTCAATTGGGAAAAAGTTGTTTTGCTATAATTAAGGGAGAGGAAATTATACTTCATCTCAAATCTATAAGCTTAGATCATGAGGTTTTAATCATTTGGTCAAGGATATATATGAATTTCATGTTGGAATGGCTCAACATAAGGATATTCTGTATATGGGTCCATTATTTGGGTTCTAAAATTCGATTATGATTACGGCATCCCTTTTCATAATCTGAATTATGAGAACTTGGCAAATTGAAATGGACATATTATAGCAAAAGACTGGTTTAGTCTTTATGTGAGACATCATGAATCGTGTCCCATATGCTTCGGATATAGGATCGATTACATGTGCTATAATCATCCGTTCTAAAATTTTCCAAATGCCTGGGGCATTAAGAAGGGAAAAGGTTTAGAACTGGATATGACTAAAAGGATTAAACAATTGTCGAGGACAATCTAAGGTTTACCAAAGATTGGTTGCTCAAGGACAGTTGGAAGTATAGTGATAATTCTGGAAGGACCATATTGACATAATCTGTAAGGAGGCAACTCTTGTTCAGAAGTGATAGTCAAAATGGAATCTGGAAATGTTTTCAAAGTTAGAATTTTCAATCTGTGTAAGATTAAGGAAACTTAATGCAAGAAGGATATTTCCAAGGAGTTGATCTCCTTTGGAATACTATGTAATGATTGTTGCCAAGTCTTTGTGAGTTTGTGCATAATCGTTACAAGAGTATCAATGCATTTAAGTTTAGAATCTAACAGATTTCAGTAAATGGCATTAATTTGGAATTCTTGCATTTGCAGTAAGGATTTGGCACTACTAGAAAAAAGGCCTTTTACGACGCTCATTGCGCGTCGTAAAACGCTCAGACGACGCGCAAATGCGTGTCAAGGAAGGCCCTGTCATAAAGAGAGACGACGCGCTTTTGCGCGTCGTCTATAGACGACACGCATTTACGACGCGCATTTATAACGCGCATTTACGACGCGCGGTTACGACACGCAATGCGTATCAAGGAAGGCCCTATCATAAAGGAAGACGATACGCATTCGCGTGTCGTAACCTTACAACGCGCGTGTTAATGACACGCAATGCGTATCAAGAAAGCCTCTGTCAAGAAAGGCCATGTCATAAATGAAGATGACACACATGTTTGCGTATCATAATTTTAAATGTTAAAAAAAAAATATTTTTTATAGATTTACTAATTTTCAAATTAAATTTGCATTTAATGCCTCACAATATAAAATAAAATATCATATACAAAAAATATAATCCATTTCATAAAATTTAATGTCTTACAATTATATTTCTTACAATATATAAATTTACATGTAAAAACATCTCTACAGTCTACATGTTTCATGCTTGATTTCCATCTTTTATCGTTTTTAAAAACAAAAGTTCTAACAAGAAACCTTCTTTTAGTAATGCAAGTGATGCTCTTGATAAGCTGATATTCTTAAGTGTAACGGATCCCTCATTACTTGGAGACGATGGTGAGCTTGAAATCCAAATTAAACCTGATCCAGAAAAAGGGACAATCACAATATCATAAGCTTACTTACTTTTCATGTTTTGGGAAAACAAAATACCTGATTAGGACCCTTAAATATTGAGTCATCAACTGCAATTGAAGGTTTCTTGATGAAAGCCCTAATTTTCTTAAAGAGGAAGAGGCGACTAATCCGTAAATGGAAGCCTTTGGATTAGCTAGTCATCCAATTTCTCTGAAAAATAGAACACCACACTATTATTAATATTATATATTTTAGGTGCCAATACAAGTGAAAAAATTCTTGGCACATAGTGATGGGATGAAGGTTATTGAATTTGCAAAGGTTTCATTCGAGGGTTCTCCAAATGGTTTAATTTTTAAAGAACTTGATCGGTATAAACTATAAACAGTTACACACCCATCTTTCATATTTTTTTTTAATTATATAAACAAACTTTTTTTTTTAAATTATACAGACCAAGTGGACAGCCTAGTATTGAAACCAAGGAGTCTAATCTTCTAAGAAACATGCTTATTACTGCTGTTGAAGAACATTATAGAGATGTTGGTATTTTTTTCTTACTTTTTGTCTTAACCCATTAAGTCATTTCCTCCAGATCAAGTGCTTAACCCATTAAGTGTTGTTTTTCACACAGCTCGATGGAGGGACAAGCTTACTCAATTCCGATCAAAGAAGAACCGGGCATGAAAGGTAGTGAATTCCTCTTTATTTATTTTGCAAACATATAATTAAAAAAAAAACATTTGAGTAAATTTCAATATAACAAAAATAAAATAGAGGCCCTTTGTGCATTATGTTCTATACCAACAAAAATAAATGATATTTATCATTTCATTCTAATTCTATACAAAATCATCAATTGCATATATTTTTATATGAAAATAATTATAAATAAACTATTAGTAAGTAAAAAGTAGGAATTTACCATATTATATTGGAAAAGCATGAAAGTCACAGTTCATTAATGCACCAGGTTCATTAGCAGGAAGTTGGGTTAATCCAAGATTAGATTCCACATTATTTGCTTATTTGCTCCATTTTTCTGGTCTTTAGCATCATCATAACTTGTCAAAGCATATAAATCTGCATAAATTTTAATAAGTTAATAAAACATATGAGATATCCCGTAATAATTTAGCATGTGATAGAAAATTCATACCTGCAGCCAAAGCTTATTGTCAAGGATTTCAAATTTAACGAATTATAGAGTCTAAGATTGATAAAACCAAAGAGATTCTGCATATTAAAACAAAATATATGTAAGTATGAACGGACATGATTCCCGATCACACCAACCTGAGATATACCATTCACAAGCAATCTTATGAGATGAAAAGAAAAAAAAGTGAATTTAAAAACTAGAACTAACTGTTTCATAGTGTATTGCAGCATTAGAATAAGAGTAGGCAAAGCATTACTACAGACATGGCAAGGTTCCAATGTTAGAAAACTTTGTCCAAACAATCCCCAAAACACAGTTTTTATCAATCATTCAACCTGAGTTTTGTTTTCATCATTTTTGAAAGCTAAGGTCCTACAGCAGCTCTCTGCACCTTCAAGTAATTCAACAAGAGGAGGGATTCCACCTTTAACCTTTAACATAAGAATAAGAATGTGATGTCAAACAATTCCAAAAATACCCAAAACTGTAACAGAAAAAGGGTAGAAAAGAACTGACCTAACAAGGACGGGTCTTGATGCTGCTATTCTCATTTGTCATTGCATCTGCTGCTCTCCTTATAACACCATTTGCTGCATCCCTGTGTCGCTTAAAGAGAGCAACAAGATGAGGCAGGGCTCCAGCATTGACAATGAGTTGTTGGTGTGTACACAACAATAAAAATTTGTTATGTCTGGTGGATGAGATCATATGGTTACCAAGGGTAAAGTCGTACATTCTCCTAATACCACTCCAAACGACACCCCAACCCACACGATCTCTTCCTTGTTTCCATTTCCCTCCTACCAACTACCATTTGAACCCATCCTTCTTCTTTCATATAGCCCCTCATCGACATCATTAAATCGCCGCTCGATCCATGTGCTTATAAGATAGTACTCCGATTTGCTTCTTACAAAATAAATGTTTATGGAAGGAAAAATAGAAAAGAACTGTAAGATTAAAAAAATATACAGACAGGTTGTAAAACAATAAGTCAGCAGTCTGGATACCTGTGTGTTTTTTGATGAATTAAGCTCTAAAAATGCCAACTTATGTTCAAGATAGCAACAGCTAATATGATTGTAGTCCTACCGATTCCAAGAGCACCCTGAAATCTTAAAATCATCAATAATATAATATATAAATATTAGGATTGTTAGACCAAATACATTTGTTCGAACAACTTAAAATCAATTATTAAACATCAATCCTCTATAATATCGGATTTATCAGTCAACTATAGAACTTGAAGCTTAAAATCAACTAAAGAAAAACAATATTAATAAATTTTTTTAATAGGAAACCAGACACACACTTGTTTAACAAAAAAAGTAAGAGAACTTCTTAATAAACTTAAGAGCCTCCACCTTAACATATTCAGCTCTTCTCAAATTCAAGATACTTCTTAAAGAAAAACTGCAAAATCCAACAAATATATATAAATCATAACCGTATAAGTAAAAAAATAGAATCAACAACAACAACTAACTCACCTTCATCTTCTTAACTGGAAGATCTAAACATATAGTTCTTAAATAAAAATTGCACTTCCCTTTGAAATATTTTTACCACTACATCCTCTGGTGGGGACCCGTATTCATTTTCTAAGTTAAAGTATGCAACCCAAACATTCTGCTCCTCTGACTCTTCTCTTATATTAATTGTCTTCAAAGCCCTAAACAACAACCAAAAACTGTAAATTTATATATTTTTTGTAATCAACTATGAAGAATTTTTATTTTTATATATCTTTCAGCCATTGATCGAGCCTTTTCAACTTCATTCAAGGAGAGAAAAATGCCATATATTTTATCCAGATAAAGCTGCTATTTGGAGAGGTTCTTATCAGCTTCTCATAATCATCAGCTGTTCTTGGAACATCTTTCTGCAATAGTCTTTCCTCTGCAGCCCGAATTTCTCATTCCCTGTTTACAAAAAAGTTGAAATTTACGATTTTGCCCTTGGAGAAAGGATAGATTATTAAATATTAACCTAGGTGAATACCTTTCATCTGTTTCTTTCTTTTTTGTTCGTTTACTTTTGTTTTCATTCTTTTTTGTTCGTTTACTTCAATTCTCTTTGACAGAGGCTCCAATGAAACCACCCTGTTTGAAAACAAAAACACATCATTACATTAGAGATTAGAAGTGAGGATCGTGGAATGAGGAGGAAATTGCCATTGAAACCTGCATAGTTTTTCAGTTAGGGTTTTACACAGGAGAAGATGAGAAGATCCAAAATTGAAATCAAAGCTATGAATAGAGGAGAAATTAAAGAAATAGAAGAACGAAAACATTAGGAAGAGAGAATAACCAAACCATATCTTAGTCAGGCTAGGGTGTGGAAATTCAAGCAGTCTTCGACGAAGTCACATGAGCCCGAGGTCGCCGGAGGAAAATACCCCTAAGGTCGTTGGAGGAGAAGTGAGAAAAGATGTTGACTGAGACGTGAGGCGAGATCATCGATTGATTGTTGCAGAGGCCAGAGAGCACCAAGTGTTTTCATTCTTGAAAAAAAAGCCCTAGTCCCTACGATTTTGTGGAATTTAGTAGTACTATCCTTGCTTCTCTTCTTCTTTGCTTCTTAAATCATAATAACAATCTCCATGAAATTGCATTGGGTTTTAGGTTAGAGAGAGAGAGAGAAGAACGATTGAAAGAAGGTAGAGGAGAGCATGGCGGGGTTTTTAATTTTTTCAGAATTTCATTTCCCCCTTTCCCCCACTATTAAAGGATGGAACGCGCGTTCCATTAATAAATATAAAGCGACATCCGTAGACGACGCGCATTTTATTATAGGTGCCCTCCGTGTTTTTTTTAGACACTAATTTAAGGGCGCGCAATAATGCGTGTCTTCTATCCTTAAATTTTTTGAAGAGATGACATTTTTCTAATGTCACTCTCCTTTGCGTAACATAGATCAATGAGCGTCGTATATTGCGCGTCGTAAAAGGCCTTTTTTCTTGTAGTGTGGGAGTGTGAAAAGAGAATCATTGAAGTTATGTTCAATTGATCTAGTTCACAAAGTAAAGATCATAGACAAACATAGTATGCATACTTGGTGTATGGCATGACTAGTGTTTAGAAAAACATAGTGTACATGCTTGGAGCATGGGACAACTATTGTGTTAAATTCAAGAATAAAGTTGATAGCTGAAACAGTATACAATGAATAATGTGTAATCATATGGTGATAAATAAAAGATGTTTTATTTATATTCATAAGTTCTGAGACCATATTGGATTCAATTATTATTGTGTTTCACTTTGCATGTTTTGACTTCCCGAATAAACTAGGTTATTCTTTTGGAATGACTAAGTTATTCAAACCATCCACAGTCGGTCATATGTTGGAAGTAGATATGAATTAAGACTGTCATGGGTTGGCTTGTAGAGGTCTAAGGTGTTGGACAAAGGGCTACAACAATCATGAGTGCTCATAAGTTCTGAGTATTGGATTCAACCCGCGCTCATTGGAATCACTTCATGGATTTTATCACGAGTGATCATGAGACGATAATATCCTATATTCTTCAAACCTAGAGATATGAGTTGTTACTATGAGTTGATAGTACATTGATTACACGAAAATGCATTTGGTAACTCGGTGCTATAAAACGTGCCTTTGCGTATGATTCAACAAGTAGTAGAACAAGCCATATGAGTCGAAGTTTATCCGTTCCTTTTACCTTCGGGATAAAAGCGATATCTGTGGGCCCCTCGATGATTTGATGATGACAAATGGAAGTGCTCGGCCGGGCCAGGACTGATTTGATTTGTTCAATTAGTCAGTCGTCATAAATCGGAAATCGGGAAACAACAAATGGACAAAGAGAATGATTATAATCCATGTCTCAGTCCATACGATATCTAGAATGGAGGAATATATGATCCTTTATCTAATGGACAAGTCATTGACAAAGGTCAGAGTTCATCTACAAGGTCAGAGTTCGACAGAAGCTTTTGAGAGCTACGATTGCCAGTTGGTTCCTGAAGTCATACGCAATAATAGTTTTAGACTTATCCAAGTGGGAGACTGTTGGATTAATGTCTAAGTCCATAACTATAATTGGTAAGACTTGACCCGACCCGGCATGGTCCATTTGGGTTGCATACCATCATGCACTTGGATAGACTATAATGAGAGAAATAAGACACTTATGGTTATTAATATATTATAAGTTCTAGTATATTAATAATAAGAATAATGAGATTATTTAATTAGTATTGATCAAGAATTAATCTAGGATTAAGTAAGTGATCAATAGAAGACTAATTAAATATATGGGTTGATTGTGTAAATAATCCATACTTGTATAGTGGGCTAATGCTCCATGGATAATCAAGTTGGGCTAAAACCCATAGGATGGTCCATGGATGCTCCATGGTGTATTTGAACCCATGGATCCAAAGGAAATGGAAAGTCATGACAATTAGGGTTTACCCTAATTGTAACACTATATAAAGATCTTATTCTTGACAAAATTGGCGACTAGAATCACACTAGAGTGTGAACTGAAAGGGCTAGCCGATTTCATAAGTTGTAGAATTCTCTCAAGTTATTCTAAGTGTTTTGGTGATTGTGATTCCATTTGAGGTGTCACACTTGGGGCACTAGGCACTCAAGCTTCATGAAGACTTTCTACTTCAAAGAGGTATGTATTCTATCTTGTTACACTCATTGTTTTTTGTATGCTAGATTAGGATAATACCTTGGATGTTCTTATTTGCATGTATAATAGAGAAAACATAGATCCAAGGTATTTAGGGTTGCATGTACACTTAGGAGTGTTAGAATGCTCATAACCCAACATCATCTTCCCTAAGGTCGAATGACTCCAACACTCCATCCTTTAGGAGTTGGGCTATGCGCTTCTTGTTGACATGTCCAAGACGACAATGCCACAAGGATGCTCTATCCATACTATTGGAAGAATCCATGCATAAAACATCATTTCCTAAGTTATCTACAATCATAACAGTTTCATATATTCCATTACATGGTATTGCTTCAAAATATAAGACACCATTTAGATAAGCATAAATAGAACCATTCTCATTATTACAAGAAAATCTAAATCCTTGTCTAAACAAACCATGAAATGAAATGATGTTTCTTGCCATTTCTGGCGAATAGCAACAATTTTTCAAATCTAAACATAAACCATTCCTAAGCACTAGAGAATACACTCCAATCTTGGTCGCAGGCGACGATCTTCTGTTCCCCATGATTAGATTTATTCTTCTATGCTCCACATCCCTATTTCTTCTTAGTCCCTGCAATTCAGAACAAATGTGGTAACCACACCCGGTGAGTACCCAAGAAATAGCATGAGATGAATCATTAGATTTAATTGTGTATATACCTGCGAAAGACGGCTTGATCTTTCCTTCCCTGATGGCTTGCAGGTAGTCTGGGCAGCTTCTCTTCCAATGCCCTATTTTGTGGTAATGGTGGCACTCTGCCTCCTTTGGGTTAGGGTTAGTCTTAGCGGGATCAACTTTGGTCCCACTAGAAGAGGAAACATCTCGGGACTTTCCTTTGCGGTGGCTCTTAGACGGAGCCTTCCTCTTCTTACCCCTAGCTTGCCCAATTGCCAAAACAGGAGCAGCTGGTGGATTGGGAGTTGGTGCAACAGACTTGTCCTTGAGGTTGCTCTCAGCAACCCCAAGGAGAACTTGGAGCTTACTTAGGGTGACCTCCTCTTTGTTCATGTGGTAGGTCATCCTAAATTGATTGTAACACGGAGGCAAGGAGTGAAGCACCATGTCAATAGCCAAGTCTTCCCCAAAGTCAACATTCAACTTGCGAAGACGATCGACATACCTTTATATCTTTTGCAGGTGTACGGTTAGAAATTCTCCATGACCCATCTTAGCGGAGATCATGTTAGTGAAGATCTCGTAACGTTTCTGTCTCGCGTTTTGGTGATATCTCTCCAACAAGTCTTGGTGCATTTCGTACGGATACATGTCCTCGTAGGACTTTTGGAATTCGGCGTTCATAGTGGCTATCATGATGCAATGAACCTTCGTTGCATCACGTTCATGAGTCTCAAAAGTAGTCATTTCAGCCGGAGTAGCGATTTCTGGGTTGATCTTCTCGAACTTCTCATCGAGGACATACTCCTTGTCCTCGTAGCGAGCAATCGTGCGAATGTATCTTATCCATTCGCTAAAGTTCGTCCCATCGAAAGTCACCGTTTGGCAAAGGCTCATCAATGGGAACGAGCTAGCAGCAGCGTTGTTCGCGTTCGACATCTACAAATAGAAAGGACAAAGATAGATTAGAATTTGAATCCCTAATTATCACCCAATAAGAAAAATTAGGGCTAGGATCCAACAACAATATTTACATATTAGAAAAGGGATGCCGTAATCTATCATGCAAACAATTTGAAGGTAAGTGAATGACGATTCACTAATTCTCCACCATAACTTTAAGTTCTAAATGAATTGAGAATTCCTAGGTTTCGATGAGATTCATTGAACTTTTCAATGGCATGTTTAAATCTCGATATGCCCCTCTCGTTTGTGACTGGGATACCGAGGATCACAAAGTGGGTGTGAATTACCATGCAAATTCACATGGTGCCTGCATTGTAACAATCACCTATTCGATGTGCCGGTAAACCACACACGCTCCATCGAACTATGATAAATAATGAATCACCCTTTGCCACCTTTGCTTAGTACCAATTAGTGTGCCGGTAAACCACACACGCTCCACTAACTTCTTAGCAAGGGTGCAAAGTGTAATTTCATGGGATTGCATCAATTCAATTTTCCTAAAGTAACTAGGATTGGGAATTTTTTTAAAACATGTAGTTACTTTGTATTTCATATTATACTTTTAATGAGGAGATGAGGTTGCCCTATCCTACCCGTTCGGCTAACGACCCTCCACCGATCAAGCAAATGGTGGGTGTGAGTGTACACCCATTAAACGCCATTTTATAGGCCGCAGCCTTATACCCACCTTATAGACCGGCTTTGTGAATGAGGCCTACTAACGGTAAGACTAGCATTTTTAGTTATATATATATATATATATATATATATATATATATATATATATATATATATATATATATATATATTAATCTTGTAATATTATATTAGTATGGGGTTGAATTTTAAACTTGTAAAATTCTAGAGTTTGAAATTTAAATTGTCTAAATTAAACTTTTAATCACAAAACATAAATTTCAAAACTTGAGGGCAAGTTTTAAACTTTTTCAAAACATAGGGGATCAAATAACAAATAATCCAAATTAACATTTAATCACGTAATTATCCATATTTGATTTATTTATTTATTTCTTGCAAAACAATTTACCAAATTAATTAAAATAATTAATCAATTATCACATAAGGAAATTAATATTTAATTAATTGATAAATATCTTCAATTAGATCAAGAATATACTCAAATATATCATAAAATCGGATTTATTTTGACCTATTAAGATTATGGTAAGTATCCAAAAGATAAACAGCAAGAAATCCAGAAATTAGCTCTTTCTGACGCTCGGACTCGCCGAGTACCACAATGGACTCGCCGAGTTGAGCCCACTCGCCGAGTCCACTATGGGACTCGCCGAGTTCATCAAGCAGAATCACAAAATTCGAATTTTGCAAGCAACAAACAAGCAACCAATGCATCAATTCAATAGAAACCAATCAAGGCTTTGATACCACTGATGGGTTTTAGCCATATGAACATTCCTATGTGCACATACAAACCCTAATGCTTGGATCTAGGTTTCTCTAATTGAACATGCATTGAATCCAAGACTTCTAATGACAATTCCAGTATAATAACATAAGAAATCAGATTTAGATGATTACCTTGAATCACTTGCTTGAATCTTCTTGTCCTTGGAGCTTTAGAGTCACAAGTGTCACTCCTCTAATGGCTTACAAACACCAACTAGAAAGAGGATGATTATAGAGAGAGGAGAGAGGAGGAAGAAATCGGCCAGGGTTTCTTTAGAGACAAGAGTGACGATTTCCCTTAACCCCTAGGGTCTATTTATACTAGTAAGGCTCCTAGGGTTTCACCCTTAAACCCTAATTGGATAACTTAAGCCCTAAGCAATCCAATCCCTTTGTGATAAGCCCTTGGACGAATTCTAGGCTCTTCCAAACCCTAAATTCATCCACCCCTTATCCCTAAAGAGATTATAGCACAAAGTACAACTATCATACAATTGACAGTTTATGCCCTTCTATTTAATTAATCTCTTTAAGTCACCAAATTAATTCCTAATTAATTTATGACTTATATTAATCAAATAACAATATTATTATTCCTTATATTATTCTCATAATATATTAATAATATTTCTTCTCTCATTATAAATCATTCTGTCAAGTTGCTACGGTGAAGGCAACCCAAAAGGATCATGCTCAATCGGGTCAAATACTTTCCTAATATAGTTGCAGCCTTAGACACTATTCCAATAGGTCCTTCCATGGTCTTTCTACCATGGTACTCCCATGGTCTTTCATACAAGTACCAAGGGCCAAATCCTGGTTTTTCATACAATCGATAAAGTCATATGTAGTTAGGGATCAGATAGACAGTTGAACCGGTGGTCCACCTGAAAGCAATAAATCAAGAAAGAACCATGTTTTCAGGCTTTAGACTAAGAGTTCTAAGGTTATCCAACTTAACCACCTACAACGATTATTAACATCACCCTAACCAGTCATAACACCTAACAACATCATATAGTCTACAAGCAAGACCCTACCAATCTACCATACCATGACACCAAATGTCCTAAATTTCTTAAACCATAGTATCATATAATCAACAGGAAATACACTGCCAATCTAGCATACCATGATACCAAGTTTCTGATGGATTTTGAGCATAACAAACAATCTATGTGTGCATGCAACCCTAAATAATTTGATCTACGCTTTCTCTAATTGAACATACAAATTGAACAAAAAGGTAGAAGCCCTAGTACACTAGTATATAATCAAAATATACAATTAGGGTTAAGAAAATCATACCTCAATTGTTATGTAGTAATAACAATGAAAACCTTGAGTTGTTGAAGTCTTGAGAGCAAGCGCCACAAATGTCGCCCATCTAATGGTTTCACACCCAACACTAGCAAAGGAAGAAGATTGAGAATGAGCAAAAGATTACAAAATTTCAGATAGGTCTTCCAGAGAAGAGAATTGGCCGAAATCCATAGGGTATATCCCTATTTACAGTGCAGTCAAGAAACCTTAATAAGCCCTAATCCAAGATTATCTAAAATCAGGCAGCTATCAACTTTCTTGTTTATCCTCCAAGGATAATTCTAGAATCCCTTAGGCATGAAGAAATCATCCAAACCTAATGGAAAAACCATCCATAGCGTATGGAGGATTCTAGATTGCGTCTTGCTCAACTATTGAACAATTACTATTCAGTCCATACACTTGTAATTAATTCTTTTAATCTCGAAATTAATTCCAACTAATTTCTGATAAAATATTAATTAAATATTACTATTTTTAATTAATATATTATTTTTGTAATATATTAACAAATTATTTATTTCAATTTATTATCAAATAATAAATCAACCTCATTCTCCAAAATCATCCCGTCCGATTGATAGTTTTGAGGGCAACCCAAAAGGACTGTGCTACTATCAATTTAATTATATACCAGTTACAGTTATGGGCTTAGACACCTAATCAAATAGTCTCCCACTTGGATAAGTCTAATAACTAGAACTGGCAATATAACTTCCAAAACTAATAAGCAAATTGCAGCACTCAAAGTCGTTGTCGAACTCTGACCCAGTCAATTACATGGCCTAAGATAAGTGATCAAATATTCCTCCGTTCTACAAGATATTATACATACATGAGACATGGATTATAATTAATCTCATTGTCTAAGTTTTTTTTCCCGATTTTTTATTTATGACGACTGAGATCAGACTACTAATTGAACACATTGATTCAGTGCAGGCTTGGCCAAGCGCTTTAGTTGTCATCATCAAATCATCGAAGGGGCCCACAGATATCGCTTTTCCTGCTTGGGCAAAAGGAATGGATAAACTTCGACTTATATGCTTGCACTATTAACTCATCAAATCACGAACAACAATACGTTTTATAACATCAAGTTACTGATGCGCTTACGCATTATTAATGCACAACTGACTTGTAAACAACAACTCATATATCTCCGTCTCAAGAATATAAGATATTATCATCTACTCATGATACAATCCATGAAGTAATTCTCTGAGCATGGGTTTATCCAATACTCAAAATCCCCATTTCCAAGTAGTCATGAACATTGAAGCAAAACTATTGCTATGTCTAATCTCCATAGACAATCTCCAATTCAATTCATGACAATCTTAATTTGCTACGTACTTCCAAAAGTATGATTGACTTTGGATTTTTTAATAATCTAATTATTTGGGAAGCAAAACATGTGAAGTGAAACACAATGATAACCTAATTTAACTATGGTCTCTAAACTATTAAATATAAATAAAACTCTTATTATTTAATCACCATATTAATTAGACTTCGATCATTGTACAATGTTTCGACTAATCAACTAAACACTTGAATTAAACATTAGTCATTCCATATTATAAACATGTATACTATGTCTCTCTATGGTCTTTCCTTCGTGAACAGATCGATCAGATATTATTCCAATGATGCTCATTTCACAATTTGTACTACTAAATGTGATAGAGTTCAACCTTACATGCAATATCTGTAACGCCCGGGTTTCAGGGCTAAGCATTTTTGTCAATGTAATAGTCTAGGTCAACTCTTGTAACTCTTTTGAAGTAATAAAGATGAAATATTTGAGTATTATGTGAATTATGTGTATTTATGTGCTTATAATTTAATTATAAATGTATAATTAATAAATAATAAAAATAAGCGTCAAAATTAAAGTGTGAGATAAACCCGATATCTCTACATAAAGTTGTAGACTATGTCTCAAGGTTTCCGTACATATAAAGAACGCCGAAATCCGAGTTATAACGAAGAAGTTATGGCCCGTCGAAGTTTTACGGCAAAACCGGCACGGCACCGGGAAGCGTAAATAGTGAATTTACGATAGAGTGAGATTTAGCCTTAGCAATCTAAGCAAAAGTTGTAGAATATGTTGAACTAAGAACTTCGGTAAAAAGAACGCCCAAATCTGACTTCGTATGAAGAAGTTATGATTTTTCGAAGTTTCGGAATAGCAGTGTACAGCCCGAAACTCGAATTTTAGTTCGAGTGGTTTTTGGCTTACGCGACCTAAATGAGAGTTGAAGATCTCATTAATAGGAACTCAACGGCAAAAAGATGGACGAAAACGGAGTTCGTATGAAGGAGTTACGAATTCTTCGCGGTCATTTAACAGTCTAAAGGCCTCCTACTGTTAAATTTGAGATCGGTCGAGAATTAGCCGACGGAGTCTAAATGAAAGTTGTAGATCTTGATTTTACCTACGCGTGGATATAAAGAACGTCGAAAACGGAGCTCGTATGCGAGAGTTATGATTTTTCTAAGTTCGAAGGCTGACACGCGATAGGGGGTGACGTGGCACCACCGGAATTGGACACGTGGCACCACCAGAAGGCCACCACATGGACCAACTCGGCGAGTAGGTCCCCCCTACTCGGCGAGTAGACCAGTCAGCACCCCTATAAATAGAGGTGCCGGGCATTCACTTCTCTTCACACCTCTCCAACATTCTTTCTCTCTCTACACTCTCTCTCTAAGCCTCCTTAAGCCCCCTAAAGCCTAGGTAAACCCCCTAGCACCCGAAGGAAGCCCCGAGGCTCCCGGAGTTCCGAGAAAAGAGCCTTTCGGCTCGGGAACGCTGCTCCAGCGAAGCCCGGTTTTCGAGAAAACCCGCTGTAAGTGAGCTATACCTACCCTAACTTTAGTTTAGCTTATGTTTTAATATAGGAATGTTATTAGGTCCTTAAAATAATTATTTGGGCTATTATTATGAGTTATATCGAGTATTATTAACGCTTAATAATACTCGGACTAATTAATTTGTCGCGGTTATCGTTAAACTAAACCCTAGTGGTATCGATACTAGGTTTTATCGAAGGAATATCGTTTTGAGAGTATCGAAGCGTTGTCCGAGTGCTGAGTCACCACCTAATCAAGTGAGTGCATAGTTACTTTCAGCTTACACATAGATATGAAGTATTTTATATAAATTACGTGCTATGTGTGCATATTATCTGAATACTTGCTATCTATGCTGGATGAACATTGTTATACACGTTTTCAATGATTTAAACTGTATATGTATTTTATATCTACGAAAATGTTGGGGTAAAACATGGGTAGATGTAATAGCTGATGTGTGATAAAATGATGAGAGGCCTCGATGTTGATGTTGTTGTTTCTGTCATCTAGCGGAGTATGGATGACGACCACGGACTCTTCTAGACAGTCCAGTGGAACACTAGCAGGCTCGCAACCTGTAGGTGTTTGTGAACGATGTGTTCACCGGTGTACTCCATCCCCCACATGGTTGCCTTTAGGACATTTATTGCTAAGGAATCCCCTTAGCAGTAGTGTCCGTCCCGATGATGATCCTTAGGCTAGGTCCCTTATGATAGGTGTTTAGGGACGTAAAGTGAGGATAACGGGAACGGGTAATCGGGTTATTGTTGATTGATGAAATTAATAAACTTATTTATTGTGGGTTGAAAACCCTATGTGCTCACCAGGCTCCCAAGCCTGACCCACTCAGTTTTATGTATTACAGGTAGTGGCGCATGAGCATAGATGTGATGTTTTGGACGAGGGATTACGGATATAGGCCTGTAGATATGAAATAATGTAGTAAGGCTTATATTGTACTGTTTATGCTTTTGATCTGTACGAACATGACATCCCAAGTCTTTTAATGAAATACATTTCTATGGAAATGCTTTTGATAAATCTTTATCATATTTTGTTTTGGGACAAATTCCGCAACACTTTCATTTAAAATGTAACTCTGATTTTTAAACAAAGCATAAACAAACCGGTCTTTTGTGGCCGTGATTTTGGGGATGTCACAGTTGGTATCAGAGCATTAGTTTAAGCGAACTAGGAATTTTTAGGATTTCTAGACTTAAACTTAGAATGCTAAGCGATGATTGTGAGGTGTGAGCACTAGCTTATTTTAGGAATTGTGCCTAAAATGCTTTTATGTGCTAAAAGCTTTGTGCATAATATGCTGTTAATTGTTCGGATCTATGGTCTGTTGCCGACCGGATCTGGAAACCTTATGTGTTTAGGATTCTAAACGTACGACTACGATATTAGAACTAGCATGTAAACGTTTCGGAGTGATAAGGACGATTTAAACGTCTATCCTAAATAAAGATCTAAATTCACCTTATTCGGTGTATAGATCAAGATGGTAAGGACCCGTAGCGGAAACGTGAACGCAAATGGAGGTAGGAACCAACCCCCAGTGGTTCAGCAAATACCTGTTGATGAAGAAGTTGCACCTGAGCCAGTCACCATGGCTGGAGTTCAAGCCTTGATTCAGGCTATGCTAGCTGAACAAAGGGAAGAAATGAGACGGATGCTCCGCGAGAATAGGGACGACCCTACCATACATGTTGAACCGACGGAGCCAGTTCCCGAGCCATCTGAGGAAGGGAACTATAGCCGCCAAGTGAGTCAAGTAGGGACTCAAGGTGAGCAAAAGGATGGCCCAGAAGGGAGGAACAACAATGATGGGCGGATGTACAAAAATTTCTTGGGTGCGAAACCACCAAGTCTCTCAGGAAGCCCAAAGCCTGTTGAGATTATGGACTGGATCTCCGAGATGGAGATGGTGTTTGAGAGCTGCGACTGCAGCGAGAAGCAGAAGACTGTCTTCGCTGTGAGACAGTTGAAAACTGGAGTCTTGAGCTGGTGGAAGCTATTGGCAGATACAATGCCACGGGGAGAAGCTCTGAAAATGTCATGGGATGAGTTCTTGGAACAACTGAAGGCGCAGTACTGTTCAGAGATAGACCTGATTGACCTGAACAATGAGTTCCAAAATTTGAAGAAGGGGAGAATGAGCATCGATGACTATGCTGCTGCATTTACGGAAAAGATGAAGTTGTTTCCATACCTAGTGCCAACCGAACTTTCCAAAATTGAGAAATTCGCAAACGGACTGCCGGCTGACTTTGGCCCAACAGTCAAGATGGCAACCACTCTGAAATCAGCTGTTCGAGCAGCTAAGAATGTGGAGACCCAACAAAAGGAAAGATGTCTGGAGAGGGCTGAGGTTGGTGAGAAACGGAAGTTCAATGGATCCTCGAAGTCCAACAAGAAGAGTAGATTCTCGAAGTCTGGTTCGAGGGGAGGAGGATCAGAAGCGAAATGGTGTGACAAGTGCAAGAAGAAGCACTTTGGGAAGTGTGACGGAGGGGTCACTTGTTACAAGTGCGGAAAGCCTGGGCACTACGCCAATGAATGCACCCTCAACCAGAAAGCCTGTTATGGGTGCAATGAAGAAGGGCACATTTTGAAGGACTGCCCAAAGAAGAAGGAGACAGGAAGACCCAACATACCACCGAAGCCGAAGGCAAGAGCCTTCCAGATGACGCTCGAGGCTGCAAAGGAGGCAGCAGATGTCGCTTCAGGTACCTTTCTTGTAAATGGTTTGCCTGCAAATATACTATTTGATTCCGGAGCCAACTACTCCTTTGTATCGCATAAATTTGGTGGGAAATTAGCATTGCCTGTAGAAAAACTAGATAATGCCCTGATTGTAGAAGTTGCCAGTGGCAAATTCGTACCTGTTAGTAATCGTATTAGGAACATCGTCATTGACCTAAACGGAAACGAATTCCACGAAGAGCTATTACCCATAGAGTTAAACGGTTTCGACATCGTTTTGGGTATGGATTGGCTTAGCGCCAACGATGCTGAGATTCAATGCCGAAAGAAGATAGTAAAGGTAAACCCACCTGGAAAAGAATCATTTATGGTGTACGGGGACAAACGCAGAGTGAATTCTGGAATCATCTCCCTGATGAAAGCCAGGAAATGTTTATCCAAAGGATGTGCATCATACTTGGCATTCGTAATCAATGCCAAGAAGGAGAAGAAAGAGGTGCAGAATATACCGGTTGTGTGTGATTATCCGGAAGTCTTTCCCGAAGATCTTCCCGGATTACCACCTGATAGGCAAGTGGAGTTTCGTATAGACTTGTTACCAGGAACAACACCGATAGCAAAGGCACCTTACCAATTAGCACCGACGGAGATGAAGGAGCTCATGACGCAACTTCAGGAGCTGTTGGACAACGGTTTTATTCGACCTAGTTCATCACCCTGGGGAGCTCCGGTGTTATTCGTGAAGAAGAAAGACGGAAGCATGAGGATGTGCATAGACTACCGAGAGCTGAATAAGGCAACGGTGAAGAACAAGTATCCATTGCCGAGGATTGATGACCTATTCGATCAGCTGCAAGGTTCGAGCTACTTCTCAAAGATCGATCTTAGGTCAGGATATCATCAGCTGAAGGTGAGAGAGCAGGATATTGAAAAGACTGCATTCAGAACAAGATATGGACACTACGAGTTCTTGGTTATGTCATTTGGACTAACCAATGCTCCTGCAGCATTCATGGATTTGATGAATAGGGTTTGTAAACCATTCCTCGATAAATCTGTGATAGTGTTCATCGACGACATTCTCATCTACTCGAAAAGCCAAGAGGAGCATGGCAAGCATCTACGGGAAGTATTAGAAGTGTTGAAGAAGGAGAAGCTTTTTGCAAAGTTCTCCAAATGCGACTTTTGGATACGGGAAGTCCAATTCTTGGGTCATGTTGTTAACCAGGAGGGAATAATGGTTGACCCCGCAAAGATCGAGGCTGTAATGAAGTGGGAACGTCCAAAGAGTCCCACGGAGATTCGAAGCTTTCTAGGATTAGCCGGATATTATCGACGATTTATCCAAGGCTTTTCTTCGATAGCTGCTCCATTAACAGCTTTGACTCATAAAGGAGCTACATATACGTGGAGTGAGAAACACGATGAGGCATTCGAGAAACTAAAGAAGAAGTTATGTGAAGCACCGATACTTTCTCTACCCGATGGAGTCGAAGATTTCGCGGTTTATAGTGATGCTTCTGGAGTCGGGTTGGGTTGTGTTCTGACCCAAAGAGAAAAGGTGATAGCATACGCATCTCGACAATTGAAAGAACACGAAAAGAACTACCCCACTCATGATCTGGAGTTGGCAGCGGTAGTTTTTGCCTTAAAGATATGGAGGCATTACCTCTATGGCACGAAGTGCAAACTCTTCACTGATCATAAGAGTCTCCAGTATCTCTTTAATCAGAAGGAGTTGAACATGAGGCAACGACGCTGGCTAGAACTTCTCAAGGACTACGACTGTGAGATACTTTACCACCCAGGTAAAGCAAATATTGTTGTTGATGCTCTCAGTCGGAAAGTCAATCTTGAAAGGAAAAGGCCAAGAGCGTTAAGAATTGAAGTCGTCTCGACGATTGTGGAAAGCATCAGGAAAGCTCAAGAAGAAGCTTTAGAGAAAAATGACCGAAAGGAAGAACGTTTGGGAAGAACGTTAGTATTCGGTACAAACAGTCGTGGACTGAAGGTATTCCAAGATCGAATTTGGGTACCTAAGACGGGAGGAATAAGAGATCTTCTAATGGAAGAAGCACACAAGACCATGTACTCGATTCATCCCGGTAGCACTAAAATGTATAGGGACCTAAAACCCTACTACTGGTGGCCGACGATGAAGCTCGATGTTGCGAAGTATGTGGCCGAGTGCGTAACATGTGCGAGGGTTAAGGCACAACATCAGAAACCGTATGGGAGTTTAGAACCCTTACCTGTACCCATGGGTAAATGGGAAGACATCACCATGGATTTTGTGACTAAACTGCCCAGGACGAAGAACGGTCACGACATGATTTGGGTAGTCGTGGATCGTTTCACCAAGAGTGCACACTTCATAGCAGCCAACGAGAAGTGGTCTATGGATAAGCTCGCAAATGCTTACGTGAAGGAAATTGTAAGACTTCACGGTGTTCCTCTTACGATTGTATCAGATCGTGATAGTCGTTTCACGTCAAGGTTTTGGAGGAGTCTACAAGAGGAGTTGGGTACAAAGTTATGTTTGAGTACTGCTTACCATCCGCAAACTGATGGTCAGAGCGAAAGAACGATTCAGACACTGGAAGATATGCTGAGAGCATGTACCCTCGAATTTCAAGGAAATTGGGACGAGCACTTACCTCTGGTAGAATTCTCCTACAACAATAGTTTTCACTCGAGCATCAAGATGGCACCTTACCAAGCCTTGTATGGACAAAAGTGTCGTACGCCGTCTTGTTGGCTTGAAGCCGGAGAGAAGCAGTTTATGGGCCCCGAGATAGTCCATGAGACTGCCGAGAAGTTGAAGGTGATTAGGGAAAGAATGTTAGCAGCTCAGGATCGTCAGAAGAGCTATGCTGACAAGAAAAGACAACCGATAACCTTCGAAGTTGGGGATTCCGTTCTGCTTAAAGTCTCACCATGGAAGGGACTTATACGATTTGGGAAACGAGGAAAGTTGAGTCCAAGGTTTATTGGACCGTTCAAAGTTCTTCAGAAGATTGGGAACCAAGCTTACAAGCTGGAATTGCCCGAAGAACTCAATGGTATTCATAACACTTTCCATGTGTGTTATTTGAGGAAATTCACGGGAGATGTTCCCAACATAATTCCAATCCCAGAGTTAAGGATGGATGACAATAAAAGGCTGATCGAAGAGCCTGAGGCAATTGTTGACCGTAAGACTAAGAAGTTACGACGCAAGATGGTCGACTTAGTGCTAGTCCGATGGAAACATTCGAATGGGCCGAATCTCACTTGGGAAACAGAGGATGACATGATGAGTCGCTATCCACATCTGTTTGCTGATGCATGATTCCGGGACGGAATCATCCTAAGGGGGAGAGAATTGTAACGCCCGGGTTTCAGGGCTAAGCATTTTTGTCAATGTAATAGTCTAGGTCAACTCTTGTAACTCTTTTGAAGTAATAAAGATGAAATATTTGAGTATTATGTGAATTATGTGTATTTATGTGCTTATAATTTAATTATAAATGTATAATTAATAAATAATAAAAATAAGCGTCAAAATTAAAGTGTGAGATAAACCCGATATCTCTACATAAAGTTGTAGACTATGTCTCAAGGTTTCCGTACATATAAAGAACGCCGAAATCCGAGTTATAACGAAGAAGTTATGGCCCGTCGAAGTTTTACGGCAAAACCGACACGGCACCGGGAAGCGTAAATAGTGAATTTACGATAGAGTGAGATTTAGCCTTAGCAATCTAAGCAAAAGTTGTAGAATATGTTGAACTAAGAACTTCGGTAAAAAGAACGCCCAAATCTGACTTCGTATGAAGAAGTTATGATTTTTCGAAGTTTCGGAATAGCAGTGTACAGCCCGAAACTCGAATTTTAGTTCGAGTGGTTTTTGGCTTACGCGACCTAAATGAGAGTTGAAGATCTCATTAATAGGAACTCAACGGCAAAAAGATGGACGAAAACGGAGTTCGTATGAAGGAGTTACGAATTCTTCGCGGTCATTTAACAGTCTAAAGGCCTCCTACTGTTAAATTTGAGATCGGTCGAGAATTAGCCGACGGAGTCTAAATGAAAGTTGTAGATCTTGATTTTACCTACGCGTGGATATAAAGAACGTCGAAAACGGAGCTCGTATGCGAGAGTTATGATTTTTCTAAGTTCGAAGGCTGACACGCGATAGGGGGTGACGTGGCACCACCGGAATTGGACACGTGGCACCACCAGAAGGCCACCACATGGACCAACTCGGCGAGTAGGTCCCCCCTACTCGGCGAGTAGACCAGTCAGCACCCCTATAAATAGAGGTGCCGGGCATTCACTTCTCTTCACACCTCTCCAACATTCTTTCTCTCTCTACACTCTCTCTCTAAGCCTCCTTAAGCCCCCTAAAGCCTAGGTAAACCCCCTAGCACCCGAAGGAAGCCCCGAGGCTCCCGGAGTTCCGAGAAAAGAGCCTTTCGGCTCGGGAACGCTGCTCCAGCGAAGCCCGGTTTTCGAGAAAACCCGCTGTAAGTGAGTTATACCTACCCTAACTTTAGTTTAGCTTATGTTTTAATATAGGAATGTTATTAGGTCCTTAAAATAATTATTTGGGCTATTATTATGAGTTATATCGAGTATTATTAACGCTTAATAATACTCGCACTAATTAATTTGTCGCGGTTATCGTTAAACTAAACCCTAGTGGTATCGATACTAGGTTTTATCGAAGGAATATCGTTTTGAGAGTATCGAAGCGTTGTCCGAGTGCTGAGTCACCACCTAATCAAGTGAGTGCATAGTTACTTTCAGCTTACACATAGATATGAAGTATTTTATATAAATTACGTGCTATGTGTGCATATTATCTGAATACTTGCTATCTATGCTGGATGAACATTGTTATACACGTTTTCAATGATTTAAACTGTATATGTATTTTATATCTACGAAAATGTTGGGGTAAAACATGGGTAGATGTAATAGCTGATGTGTGATAAAATGATGAGAGGCCTCGATGTTGATGTTGTTGTTTCTGTCATCTAGCGGAGTATGGATGACGACCACGGACTCTTCTAGACAGTCCAGTGGAACACTAGCAGGCTCGCAACCTGTAGGTGTTTGTGAACGATGTGTTCACCGGTGTACTCCATCCCCCACATGGTTGCCTTTAGGACATTTATTGCTAAGGAATCCCCTTAGCAGTAGTGTCCGTCCCGATGATGATCCTTAGGCTAGGTCCCTTATGATAGGTGTTTAGGGACGTAAAGTGAGGATAACGGGAACGGGTAATCGGGTTATTGTTGATTGATGAAATTAATAAACTTATTTATTGTGGGTTGAAAACCCTATGTGCTCACCAGGCTCCCAAGCCTGACCCACTCAGTTTTATGTATTACAGGTAGTGGCGCATGAGCATAGATGTGATGTTTTGGACGAGGGATTACGGATATAGGCCTGTAGATATGAAATAATGTAGTAAGGCTTATATTGTACTGTTTATGCTTTTGATCTGTACGAACATGACATCCCAAGTCTTTTAATGAAATACATTTCTATGGAAATGCTTTTGATAAATCTTTATCATATTTTGTTTTGGGACAAATTCCGCAACACTTTCATTTAAAATGTAACTCTGATTTTTAAACAAAGCATAAACAAACCGGTCTTTTGTGGCCGTGATTTTGGGGATGTCACAATATCCTTTTGTGATGTCGAGGCTTCAAAGTCAACAATACTTCGCCAACAATATTACAAAATGCTCCATTTAAACTTTATTACTTAAAACAATTCCATGGTAATGAAGTCTCAAATTCAAGATACACTACTTGAACATCTTCCTTTCATTAAAGTTCCTAACTCACACATAGATTCTAATAATCAACTCCCATTATGGAGACATTTCCGTATTCCCATATGACTATCAATTCTGAACAAGAGTTACTTCCATTCAGAATTATGTCAATATGGTCCATCCAAATTAATGCAATACTTCTAATTGTCCAATAACAACCAAACTTCAGTAAACCTCAGAGTGTCATTGACAGTTGTTTAACAACTTTAGTCACACCATGTTCTAGTATTTTTTCCTTCTCAATACGCAAAGCATTTGGAAAAACTGGAACAAGTGAATATTATAACATATGTAAACGATCCTATATCTGAAGCATATGGGACTCAACACATAATGTCTTACATAGAGACCTGATGTAAGATCACTCTCTTGCTATAACATTTCCATATATCGAATTTCCTATGTTGAATCATTTCAACACAACATTCATATATGTCCAAGACTAAGTTCCATTAAAATTTCAATCTAAACTTTTAGATTTGAAATGAAGTATGAGTGCCCTCTCCCTAACTCTTTTTGTAGTGAAACAATTCCCAAACTTTGAAATTTTGCAAATTTGAAATCTTTGTTTTCTACAATTAGTATTTCTAACTTTCAACACTTAACATAACAGTTATGCTCCCACTAGCATAACAATTATGTTCCCACTAGCTTTGACATGTATCCAGAAATCAACTGGACTTCTAGAAATCAATACTTTTTGACTTTCTGACTAAAGTGCAGATTTATGATATGTAATGCTTCGATAAGTCTTCGGCCAAACTTCTCAAGCTCATACACCTTTCATTTGATAGAATATATGTATGGTTAAACCCTTTCAGAACTAATAGATATAAGTCCCAAATGTTCAAACTATTTCTTGCCATTTCTTACAATTCGAACTATGAAAAGGGAGGTTGTAATCATATTGCGAATTTGAGAGCACAATTAACACAACCACTAACCAAAATGATATTTATCAAATCTTTAAAATCTACTAGCAAAAGTGTTTCGTCATAATCATTTTCATTAATTAGAGTGAAAACTTTTGCCACCCAGATTTTATGGTGTATGTGTTTCCATCCATGTGAATCTTATCATTTGCAACCTACAATCATTTCCATATGCTCAAGAATCATATTAAAGTGATATTGCTAATTAACATATGATACTAATGGGTCACACTAACAACAACTTGATATCTAGAAAATGATAATTTTCATTAGCAAGTAACATTATATATAAGTCATATATTATAAATTAATAAGTCATGCACAACATTTTGGAGTAGACAAATTCTTTTGTCTTTTACCAAAAAGTTAAAGTTTATATTTTATAAACTTGGTTTATAAAATATAAAGGTTTTGCCTTCTTCATTTTATTATTATATAAAATAAGAATAAAAAAAAGGAAGGGTATGGTTTTCTGATTATTTAAATGAGAGAATGGCTCTTTGATTATTTAAATAAGAGTATGGTCTTTTTGATTATTTAAATAAGAGAATGACTCTTTGATTATTTAAATAAGAGTATATATTTTTGAATATTTAAATAAGAGTATGACTTGTCTTAAGAAGCATGGATTTTTGACTTATTTAATCAAAAGTAATAAGAAGCATGAGTATTGTGCATGCTATATATATATATATATATATATATATATATATATATATATATATATATATATATATATATATATATGAGAAAGGCTTTCACTTTGGGTGCTTCTCTTTTCTCTCCCCCCCCCACCCCGTAAAAAAAACATAACATGCATCTTACGCATGTTCTCTCACTTTTGATTATCTCTTGAAGATATTACTTGCTTTTATACTCTCTTGAAGTCCATACTTTGGTTATGAACTTCAAGCTTAAGATTTAAGAGTTTTCTTACAAGACTAGCATCTTAAATCAAGTTGACAACATGTTGGTGTCTCAGAGGTTCCACATTCTCCATCAACTTCCAAGCCTATCCTTGTGGATTCAAAGTATACAAAGGTTGTAAAACACTTCTTCCTCTTTGGTGCTTGTTTTTCTTTCCAAACATTGCAAGAAGATCCTTGGTGGGTATAAACTTGGTTTATGTTTATTATAATCTAAAGTCTTTCATTGCTAAATCTTGTGTTTTTGAAACTAGTTTTTAAATAAAAAACCAACAACAGTATGCTACACTGATATAGTCTTTTCTAAGGTTTATTTGATACTGCTAGGTGTCATGATTAGTTGGGGTATTGATAGTATTGGTTGGTTGTTGAATATTTACTCAAAGAGATTGTATGTAATCAAGTTGGATAGCCTAAGAACTCTTGGTCTAATGCCAGACTGCCTGGCTCTTATTTGGTTTACTGCTTTTGGGAGGATCATCTGTTCGAATGTCTATATAACTCCGACTATGTTTGGCTTTGGCATTTTACGGAAGATCGCGATTTGGCCCTTGGCAGAAGTACGGAAGATTAGAATATAACTCTTGGCAAGGGAGTTTGGGATGACCCGTTTACTCCATGGGTCGTGCTTGTTATGTATGACTGGGCGGGGCCCATTACATATTGTAGGGTGGGGCCCGTTACGTATGATTGGGCGGGGGCCCATTATGTATGGTGTTTGGGGCCCGTTATGTATGTTTGGGTTGGGCTCATTACGTATGATATATGTATATGGATAAGAGTTTTGGTTGGATGACGCTAGAGTCGAGGATTGTATGTGGATGCATTGTATGTATAGTGGAATATGTGGTATACTGGGAAACTCACTAAGCTTTACGCTTCTAATTTGTGGATTAAACATTTTGCAGGTCATTCATGAGAAGAGCTTGGTAGGACTGTACACTTGCATCAAAGATATTCGTTTCCACATTTTTGTAAACTTAATTTTGCTAATTTATGGTTATCAATCAATCAAATGTTATTCAATGGTTTTTGAAGGAAACGTTTAATTGGTTAATCTATTTTAAAATAAAAATCTCTTTGTATTTTGTGAGACGTTACAACTTGGTATTAGAGCCTTGGTTTGAGGGATTTGGGTGCGCCTTGGGGTGTGTCTGAACTCAAACTGAGGACTGAGAGATTTTCTAAATAAATTTTTGAAAGAAATATGCTTTTATTAAAGAAAACAATGTTCTAAAAAGATTTTATAACAATTAGGGGATGCGACGTGTACAGTCGGACGGAGCTCATGGGGTAAGTAATTCCCAATATACCCATATGATCTTGTATTTGTGCTACAAATTGTTATGCATGTTAGAATGTAGGTTGTAGATCCGCATAGGAATTGCATGATAGAGTTGTCTGACATCTGTGATGCCTTAGTGTAGAGAATTGTTTTTTATGTGCTGATTCAAGTCAAGATTGATAATGTTAATTGCTAGGTGTATGTTTTAGAGTTGTACAAAATTAGGATTACATATCCTTAGAATTATTAATTTAGCCTTATTTACTATTCCTTGTCTAGTTTTGGTGTAACGACCCATTTTTCACGTCCAAAAATTTCATTTTTCAATCAATATTTAGTAAAATCATTTGCAAATAAACATTGTCTGATCAAACCATTTCATAAACATATACTATGTCTGGAAACCAAAACATGTGATCAATCAAAATGTCAGAGTGTAAATCCCAGAACAATCCCATGAATGCGGAAACAGTGTGTGTGTATGATGTGTCGCTACCACGCCAGCTCCTTCCCCTTCGATAAAGAGGTACCTGAACCAAAACTGTAAACTGTAAGCAGAAAGCTTAGTGAGTTCCCCCACTGTACCACATACCATAAATCCACATAGCATACATACTGCCAGGAAATTCTGGGGTGCCCGACCTACCCGGTACGGCCATTCTGGGGTGCCGACCAACCCGTGCGGCCATTCTGGGGTGCCGTCCTGCCCGTGTCAAGCCATTCTGGGGTGCTGACTACCCTTTGGTCCTAACGAACGAACCTCAGGGTCTGTTTCCCCCTTCTACTACAACTAACACATATAACAGATCATACTGGCATATAAACATATCATCACATACTGTCAGACATAGCTCGGGTGTCTGACCTACCCTTCGGTCCTAACGACCGAACTCTGCTACTATCACATATAACATATCATGCTAGCATATAACATATCAGGTAGTAGCAAACCTAGACGATATCACAAAGACAATCATCTAACATACAACTCCTACTAGTGGGTCGGCATTGTGGCCGTAGACCCACCGCTACTGGAAGGTAACTCACCTCAAAGTAGCTGCTGATTTAAGCGGGAACTAACTGTCTACTGCTGTTGTTGCTATTCCGGAGGTCCTCCGGCTATAATTCCCACAAAACGTTCAGCCAAACACTGCTAGCTAAACCTAGGGTAAAATGACCATTTTACCCTTGACCAGGTCAAAGTCCAAGTCAAAGTCAACTTCCAGTTGACCCGACTCGTCGAGTTGGCTTGCCAACTCGTCGAGTCCCTACCCATTCGATTGACCTTAACCCCGCCTCTACTCGTCGATTTCGGCATTGACTCGACGAGTTCTCCTTCTAAAATGAGGTCTAAAGGTCCTTCATCCTGCTCGCCGAGTTGCATGAACAACTCGTCGAGTTCATCTTCATCCGATGAACACTCTATGCTGAGACTCGCTGAGTTGTATGAACAACTCGCCGAGTCTGTTCTTGAGGTAAGAAGATGGCATTGGACTCGCCGAGTCAGGGCATTGGCTCGCCGAGTCCCTCCATGGGTGAGTCTGGCTTCCGAATCACTGAGTCCTCCCATGACTCACAACCCCACTCAAAAAACACGAAAAGGGGGAAAACTCGGGGACTCGCGACTCGACTCGCCGAGTCGTTCTCATGCAATTACTACATACTCGATTTTGCTTGAATCCAGTTCATGCCATACATAGATCTGGGCTCTTAGGGTAGGTTTTACATGTAAAGTTTCCAACTTTACATGTATACATGCATAGGATGGGGATTTAAGGCTTAATAAAGGCTAAAATGGTAGATCTAGGACATTCAAGCAATTTACTTCCATAAAGGCCATGGATCTGAGCTCCTGGAGCTCAAACATACCTAGATCTAGAGGTTAATCAACTCATTACCATCCCTAATCCATAAACAAGCTTGGAAATGGCTCAAGAAGGACTCTAATGGTGCTCTAAGGGACTCTTAGCATAAAAAAAGAAGGAAACTGAGTTATACCTCAAAGAATCTCTGAAATAACACCAAGATATCTGACCTCCTTCTTCTCCTCTTGATCTACCCTCCTTTTTCTCTCAAAATCTTCAAGAAATCACACCAAAACACTTCAATCTCACAAGAAACAGGGTTAGGATGATATAGGAAGCTCTGAGGGTGAAGGAGTCGGGCTTGGGGCGCATAAGGTTGGTTTAAATAGGGTGCAAACCCTTGAAATTAGGGTTTCATCCAGACAGCGGGGACTCGCCGAGTCGCCAACTTAAACGTGCTCAAATATCCCAGCTCTACTCGGTGAGTCGGGTCAACAACTCGCCGAGTCCAAGGCTAAAAATGTAAATTACTTAGATAGGTCATACGTACCAGGAACCAGGTGCTACATTTGGTCTTAGGCTAGAGTCACTAATTCGATAGTCTATTTGATCCTGTATTGTGTATAACTTGAATGCATGTGGAAACCATCGTTTTTGGTTGGGATTTCTAGCAACGCGGGAGCAAGTGGGAAGGGAAGAATCTTAGAGGGAAAGTTTATGAAGTGTAGTATTATGCATATGGCTAGACATCCACATGCATGTGAGGACTTTAGTGGAGTGATGCAAAGTAAATTGGGAGCCTTGGAACAAGTACGGATAGGTGTGGAAGATAGTATTGAGCCTGTACTACTAAAAGAACATGATACATACTTAGGTCAGGTAAGGAAAGTGAAACTCTTCTTAATGAGACTCTTTCCGGTTTGATGGAGGCAGCCAAGGAAAGTGGGCTAAAGTAAGAGAGCATACAACGGAAGAGGAGGCAGGACCGGGTTCATGCGTCAGTAGAAACACCCAAGAAGGCTCCAGTGACAGGCATTCGGCCAGGAGATCGAGAGACTCATGATTTTTACGTCAAGTGTGGCCTGACTCATTGGGATATTTTCGTGCGCCAGTTTATGGGTGTTTCAATGTAGTCAGAAGGGTCACTACAGTCGGGTCTGTAGTCAGAGGGAGTCGAGGGTGTGTTTCTTTTGCAGTCGGTCATGCCATGTTAAGGTGATTTTCCCTATGAGAACGAACGAAATGGTTTTGAATACATCACCTTTAGCTTGGCAGTTACCAGATGGACGACATGGGACAGCCGAAGTCCCTAAGTATGGATCATGTTCTTTGTTGTTATGTTTCATGATTATGATACTAATGAAGACAATCGAGGGAGTGAGCCTGAAGCTCAAATGATGAGGAAGCTTTCAAGATGATTTCAACCATATATATGGTGTGCATTCTTTTCTCTATTCTTTTTTTTTCTGAAATTAAATGCATATATCTAGGTATTTTTTGAAATTTGATGTTATTTGTGTATGTATTTTTTGAAATTAGATGCCTTTTGTGTATTTATTTTTAGAAATTTGATGCTATTTATGTATGACCCAACTGTCTCTTTTTGTTTTGACATAATTGACAGATCTGGTGTTGTCTAATACAAAAGTTTCCCCTGATCATTTTGGCATATTTGTGAAGGGAATCTAGAAGCATTGCAGAAAGATGGAGTTGCAGAAGTGACAATCTCTAGTCTGATGAAATGTAGGGACAAAGATTATAATAACACATCGTTAATGGATTTTTATGCCATAAATCTAGCCAACACATGGTGTGTTTGTAATTTCCATTGATTTAAATTCAAATGATTTGTTTGAAATATTATATTGTGGGGATGCTACAAACTATTTTTAATGGTCATAACACTCAAATATATGTTTGGTTAAAAGTGTATTTTGGAGGATTGATTTTATAAAAGAAAATGACATTTTTATTGATTTCAACTGTTCATCAGTTTTATTCGAATATTTTATCTAACATATACATTTAATTTGGCTCAAAACAGAAAGAATGGTAAAATTTTCATTTTTAGCAATCAGCACAGCCAGTCAGATGTGTAATCAAACAACATGGTTTTAGTCAGAGGCATATATAGTCAGAACCTCAGACCTAGTCAGGCCGTGACCCAATCAGATCTGACTCGGTCAGAAACTATCAGACAACCCCTATACTCCTCCATGAAAGGTTGGATTTTTACAAAGTTTATATTTTTGGAATCACGCTGAAGCGTACATTCTAAGTGTGTTAGCCTGCTTATACGATGATATGACTTTTCACACAATTATTTATGAGCCTGTTCATCGTAATAATCATGTCTGGTAAGGACATAATCGAATATATTTATTAATATATCGGAATATTACATTATTATCCTATTACACTTTATTGTCTATGTCGATTTCTAATGGCGGTCGGTGACGCTTTTGTCTTGGTTATCACATCCTCCCCCCATTAAAGGAAATTTTGTCCCGAAATTTAGCTTGTAGTCGGGATGCTTTCGTACAAGTGAGGGTACTTGCTATTCATTTGGTCTTTGCGCTCCCACATGTACTTTGGTCCTCTCTTAGAGTTCCATCACACTTTGACTATGGGAATGCAACTATGTTTAAGTCTTTTTACTTCTCGGTCCATGACTTCAAATGGTTCTTCGACAAAATTGAGTTTCATATTGATTTAGATATTATCCAAAGGGACGATTAACGTATCATTGGAGAGGCATTTCTTAAGGTTCGATACATGAAAGACGTTATGTATGTTGCCGAGTTTTTGGGCAACGCGAGTCGATAGGCTACCGGACCTACTATAGATAGGATCTCGAAAGGTCCTATGTACCTTGGATTGAGTTTTCCCAGTTTCCTGAATCTTATTACTCCTTTCCAAGGAGAGACTTTCATCATGGCCTTATCTCAAACTTGGAATTCAAAGGGGTTTCTTCGAAAGTCATCGTATTTCTTTTGGCAATTGTAAGCGGTTTTTAATCGCTCTCTGATCTGCATATTCTTTTCTGTAGTCTCTTGTATGATCTCTGTTCTTGGTAGCAAATTAGTGTCTCCCGTTATTTTTTTTTTGTTAATTGCGTATCACCAACTTCTGCCCAACATATCAGTGTATAGAATTTTCTGCCATAAAGGGCTTCGAATGGTGCAACCTTTACGCTAGTGTGGTAGTTGTTATTATAGGAAAACTCAACCAAGGGTAGGTGAGCATCCCAAGCATCTCTGAAATCTATCATACAGGCTCGTAGCGTGTCCTCGAGCGTTTGTATCGTCATTTTGCTGGGTTTTAGTATACTACAACATCCTATGGTGCACATACAACCTAAATGTTTTGGATCTATGTTTTCTCTAATTATACATGCAATATTGTTTCCAAAGCATTAAGTCTGCAACTAGCATGCAATTGACACAAACAACATAAAATACCAGTTAGAAGTTTACCTCTTTATGTAGCTTGTAGAACTTGTTGTATTTGGACTTTAAGAACTTAGTGCCCCAAGTGTTGCACCTCAAATGGAATCACAACACACCTTTGGACAAAAGATGACTTTTGAGAGAATATTCTTGCAACCAAAATCAGCTCATGGAACTCCAATGATCACTAGTGTGTCATTTTGGATGCTAAGGGTCTTCTTATATAGTGTAGCTAGGATCAAGGTTACATCCATGTAAACCCAAATGTGAATGACTTTTCATCTTACTTAGGATTCATGGGTTAAAACCTCCATGGACTACCATATTGGTTTAGCCCATCCTAAATAACCATAAGCTCACACCATAAGAATGATTGATTTACCAAATCAATCCTCTTACATTTAATTAGTCTCTTTTGATCACTAAATTAATACTTGACAATACTAATTAAATAATATGATTTCATGTTAATATATTAGAACTTATAATATATTAACAAATCATAAATAACATTTTCTCAAAAGTCCATCTTATCAAATTGTTCTTGTGATATGCAACTCAGGAAAACACTAGAATTAGATCATGCATTGCATATATGTTGCATACATATTATTTACATAATTTTTAAAGTAAAGTAAAGAGTTATGGTAAAAGTTTTTTGGAATGTAAAGAAAAGAGTTTTAGTAAAATCTTTTAACAAAAAAGTTTTTGTAAAATATTTTAGAAAATACATAAAACAATTTTGGTAAAAGCTTTTGAAAAATACAGAAAAGATTTTTTGGAAAATACATAATATAGCTCATAAAAGCTTTTAGAAGTATAGTAAAATGCTTGAAAAAACATTTAAAAATATAGCAAAGAATAAAAAAAACCTTTGGAATGATTGGTAAAGAATTATGTGTAAGATTTTGAAAAGTAAAGAAAATAGTTTTGCAAAGCTATTGAAAGTATTTTTGTGTCTAAACTTATATAACTTACGAGACAATAAGTAATTGTATTTTATATTATGTCATGTATAAAGGATTAGAAGATGATTGTTAACATGCCAGAAACATCATGGAAGATAGTTGGAATGTAATTTTTATACTCTTGTAATGATCTTTGTCTAAATTTTTATTTATTTGCTATGATTGATTAGTTGATATAAATTTGATAACACTCATGATGTAAAACCTTAAAAAAGATTTTTGTTGGACCATATTTATTACAAAACATGACTTTATGTTATGAAATGTTTACAAACCAATCGGCATAATTTTATCTATAAACAATTAACAACGATTAGCCTAAAAAGGTAAAAATATTATTTTCTTGACTTGTTATTTAACTAGATCCAACCATGTGGGACCTCTAATTGAGATACATATAGAACAAAACATATGACAATCTATTGATAATTTTACTAATTTCTTAAAATTATAATCAAATTAAACAAGGTTAAAAAAAAAGGGAAAAGTGAGAGGGGTGCATGGGATGGGTAGACATGTATAATTGCATTTGCTCTGTTTTTGTGAAATGTTACGTACAACCCCTCACCCATCACCCCATCATATCATATGCAATGCTATTTTTCATGGCCCCCATTGCTCTTCACTCCTACCACCTATGAATATTACTCCATCATTACGCCGCCTCTACTCCTGATCTCACCACCACACTCCCATCCCCATTTCACGATTTCACCACCACAATTTCAAGATTTCACGACCCATTTTGTTTTCCCCCTTTTGATCTCAGTCGATCATCACTGGTACGTGTTCTTTTCGTGAAATCAAATCTCAATTTCATCAAAGATTTGTGTTTTCTGTTCTGGGTTTTGGATGTTCTGATGAACTTTCTTGTAAATGATTGAAATTTCTTTATAAAGATTGATCTTTTGTTGGTTATGACGGTGTTTTATGATTATGGTTTTCTGGGTTTTCATGCATCTGATGAAATGATCCATCTGTGATGTTGATCTTGTATACAATCTGAATTGTTTTCTATTGTGTGAATTTGACAATGTGCTTTATTTATTCATTCATTCCTTATTTTGGATTTTTTCACTGAAGTGTATCATCGTAAGCATGTTATTATGTGAAGGATTAGGTCAAATCTTGTTTGGTATTTTCGTTTTGTGAGTGTCATTTAATGCTTTATTTCGTTTTGTAGGTCCCATTTTACTATTATTTCATGTGTTTATTTTTTTGTACCTCTAAATATTTTTATTAAAATCTAGCAAGTAGAGACTCCAAAGGAACAATAGTACAAGTACACTGTTAATACATGCTTACACTCTTAACATTCATGAATATCAATCACCAAATGAAATGATTGATTATTTATACAATCATTTCATTCTTTTGATGATTGACATATATGAAATCATGATGTGTCATTTTACTTGATGTAAGTCATAAAATGGAGAATGAAAATGATACATCTATGTTAGAATCATGAGCTTAAGATTGTTTATAAAAGATTTGGAAGATTATACTATGGTTTTGCATACACTAAAATGTTTATTGTTTAAGGTTTATTTGGTTGGATGACAAAGAAATTAAGTTTTTCAAGTCCCATTTTCTTTAAGGTCATAGCACGACCCTTTTAAAGTACTAGCTGTAGGTCCCCCATACCAACAATCCCCTTCTCTTAACCCAAAGGGAACTTTATGTCATATCACATTGATTGCTTTTGCCTTTTAAATGTTAACATTTTGAATTATTATTGTTGTTATCATCCATCATTAACTACCTCCTCTTCTTATAAAGTCTTAAAAAACGTATTATACTAAATCTTATCATACAAACCATATATATCGTTCTTGAAATCTATAAAATGTTATCTGATTACCATCTTTATTGTTTACTAGATCTCGAAGGACTATTTATTTATCTTGTAAAATGCCGGAAAGAGTTCACGAATTGGAGTTTGACGAATTCGATAAGCTTCTTGGTGAGATACCTCGAGCTACTGTCACCCCAAACACCGAAGAATTTGGAGTCTTTAATTCTTCCAAAAGCTCCAAAAATCTCTACACAAATCCTGAAAATGGTACATTTCTTGATACTTTGAATGACAAAAAGTTAAACGTGAGAAGGGTTCAATTCATCGAAGGAGAATGCTTAAACGATCAATCATTCGCATCTGTTTTTCAAGATCTAAGCATCAAAGATAGGCCAATCATGCTCTCACCACCACCTCCTTCTTCAACACCCTTCAATGGCGTTGACTTTAATGGTCAACAACTCGTAGCAATTCCCATGATCCCAAATCAACAACAATTGTTTTTCAATCCCCAGTCCAATCTAACATGGAGAAACCTCGAAAACGAATATAATTATCATCCGATGAACATGCACCAATTCTGTAAGAATCTAGAGAGTCAACCTCGGTCAATGCACCAACCTACACCTTCGTTGAACCGGTTCATGACCCATGCTAACCAAAAGGGACCCGAAAAGATACTCACGAGGTCACGTGGGTTGAACCCACTCGGGTCGCTAAAGTTTGGAAGCTTTGAACGTGAAGATCCGGTTTCAAATATCGTGAAATCTGACGATTTTGGTGAGAGAATATATTGCATGGCGAAAGATCAACAAGGGTGTCGTTCCTTACAGAAGAAATTCTCCGAGGGGACAAGGGAAGATCTTGAGAACATTTTTCGAGAAGTTATAGTGCATGTTGTCGAGCTTATGACTGACCCTTTTGGAAACTATCTTGTTCAGAAGCTTCTAGAAGTTTGTGACAAGCATCAACATATGCAGATTCTTAGGGTTATTACTCGAAAGCCTGGAGATCTTGTTAGGATTTCATGTGATATGCATGGGTTTGTCTTCTTTTCTTTTGGATTTGTTTAGAACTTTCGTAATTATGATTATTGTAGTGAATGATGATCGATTTTGTTGTTTGTAGGACTCGAGCTGTTCAGAAGGTGGTTGAAACTCTTAAAACTCGTGAGCAGTGTTCCATGGTGGTTTCCGCTTTGAAGCCCGGGATTATTGGGTTGATGAAGAACATGAATGGCAATCATGTTGCTCAACGATTCTTGCAGTATTTAAAACCCGAATTCAACGAGGTTATAACATAAATTTTGAATCTTGATATACTATAAGTTATATAAAATTAATCCCGAACATATATATAGAATTAACAACACTCGTGTATATCTTTTTTACAGTTTCTTTTTGAAGCTGCGACTATGAAATGCATAGAGCTAGCGACAGATCGACATGGGTGTTGTGTGCTTCAGAAGTGCTTAAGTCATTCAGATGGTGAACCAAGACGGCGTCTTGTTCGTGAGATTACTTCGAATGCTCTAATCCTTTCACAAGATCCATACGGGTATGTATCATGAACCCTAACCCTAATGATCGATCACTCTCTGTTGTTACTGATTCTGTGCTGAATTGAGTTGTACGTTGCAGGAATTATGTTGTACAATATGTTTTTGAGCTTCAAGTTCCATGGGCGACATCGGCCATTCTTGATCAACTTGAGGGTAACTATGGTGATTTAGCGATGCAGAAATACAGTAGTAATGTGGTGGAAAAATGCTTAAAATATGCAAGAGAAGAGCGGCGTATTTGTATTGTTAATGAGTTGATGGGTAATCCTCGTTTAGATCAAATCATGCAGGATCCGTACGGAAACTATGTTATCCAGGCAGCGCTTCGTTCTTCAAAGGTATGTGTATATATAGATTTTTCAAGCTTATTTGATTTCTCCCATGTAAACTAACCAAGTAACAATATTTTTGGGGGGAAAATATATCTCAAAAATGCATTATTGTTTCCAATAATGAGACAAAACATCATTTTGAGTGACGTTTTTTGTTCAAGCTTCCGTATTCTTGCAAAGGGCGAATAAAAAAAATAAACACGTAGTTCCATTTATTTATTATGACATTTCGTATTTATTTCTTTCTTTTATAACAACTTTGTGCTTTCAAATTTATTTATTATCAAGACAATACTTTAAAAAAGCTACCTAATTTTGACATTGTAAAATTATTTATTTATTTTGGACATTCTATATTGAAAACACTATCCAATTATAAAAGTAAAAATCGTTTTATGGATAATCACAAGTTGATATACTTTTCAAAGTACAATACTATAATAAAAAAGAATTGATGAACAAAAGAAATGTAAGTATAATGTCGTCGCAATGTACTTCTATTTATTTATTTGTTTGTTATATAATTCTACTTTCATTTCCTTCTAGTATTTCCAATTTGTTTTCTATCAAATCAGTGTATTTTGAAAAATATATCAAGATATAATATTGTACTTCCGTTCTTTTCTTATAAGAACATTGTCTTTCGAAATAGCCATCCAATTATAGTAAAGAAAATAGTTTGTATTTGGTATATATGGCTATAAATGGCGTTCAAACTATAATGTTGTATTAAGAATAAATAAAAAAAGGATACTATAATAAACAAAACACGTATACATGTATATTGTATATACTTACTTGTTTTGTGTCCAGGGAGCTCTACGTGAGGCATTAATCGAGGCAATAAAACCCCATGTTCCTGCGCTACGCACAAGCCCATACGGAAAAAAGGTTTTGTCAAGTAATGGTCTCAAAAAATAAGCAATCGATATTCAATGGTAACGCCAACAAGTCTTTAATACAAATTTACAATTATTTAACATTATTTTTTCAGTGTGGGGCCCGTTTACAATTATTTATCACTGAATATTGTTCAGTTTTTTTGCAGGTGATCAGGATTTTATTTTTAGTGATATAAAGACGATGGTTTGTTTTTGGAGGAGTTCGTGTAGTTTAAGGTCTAACCCGTAATGAAGGTTTTGTCGGAGGAATCCACGTGGAGGAGGACTCTCTGAGTTTGCATTTAAATTTGATAAGTTTAAGAATAATGATTTTTAAAAGTTGTGTCGGCTGTTAGTGGCTGAGGTGACTTGTAAAGTCTTGTGGTTGTGCTAAAGACTAAGAAGACTAGGCAGGAGTAAGCCGCTCGTTTGTTTGTTTGTTCGTTCGATTGGAAGTAATTGTCGAGTTGTTTTTTTGTGCAAAGTTATGGATAATTCGGCTTTAGTTGTGTGAGCCGATGTGCTTGTTAGAGCACATATTTGGGGTCTTCTTCTTTTAGTTGTGATTTTTGTAGAATAATGAAGTTAAGAGGTAATTTATTGTTGAATAATAGTTGAAATCGTTCACGTTGTTAGTTTATGATTTTGGATTATTCGATGAAAATAACAATTTTATGTCTTTATCTATATGTTATAATGTTTTGAAAAATTGATTATTTTAAATGCTAGTGGACTACACCGGCAACCCTGCCCGAATCATAAAGCCCAAATGTGGTTACCCCAGGCCAATGCCGCCTATTCAAAGCCCGATCTGTTTTTTGTTTTTTTTTTCTTTTTTTTTTTTTTGTTTTTTTTTTTTTGCAAACTGGCCCATTAAAGCCCATGGTTTTGCATGGGTCGGACTTTTCTATTCTTTTTTCTTAAGTTTAACTCATATGCTTGCTATTTAAAGAAAATACGATTAAGAGCGGTTTAACATTTTCGACTAGTTTCATACTCTTTGGTTCCATATTAATAATTCATGTTTCTTTTTTGGTTTGTCCCAAAATAATAATGTACTTCTAAAAATAAATATTTATTTTACCAAAAACTCATCATTATTAATTAACCTACTATTAAATTAAATGCAACAAAATGGTATACTCACTTTTTATAATCATGTTAAAACTATAATCATAGCATGACCCGTAAGCTCGGGCGGATCCAGCTAGGGTAAGATCGTAAAGTATTGTGTGTAGCTCATTGAAAGCCCTAGTATTAGGTCTATAGAAAATCGCACAGAACACACATGCAACGATTAGTTTCAATTTTAATGTTACAAGTCTAGTTAAATTGGGTAGGATCGAAGACCCCGACTTTATGTTCAACTCTAATCTCTAGTCTTCCAATTTTAAATAAAAAAACATGTCAAAATCTCTCTTAACCATAACATGTCCCCTTCCAAACAAATAAGGATCTTTAGTTCTATCTCCAATGTCTTAAGTGGTTTCAAACTTTGCAACAAACAAGTAAGGATGTTTAGATCTATCTCTCAATGTGTTAATGTTACGTTACCTATAAAAGTTTATTTAAAATTTTCAATACATTACACGAATCATTTATATGGTTTGGTTTAATTTTCACGTTCCTTCTTATTGTTTTCACTCATTCAGTTCCTACGGTATTATTTTATTAAAATTTTAGTCTCTAACTAATGAAAAAGATTGTTTTATAATTTCTTTTTTAGCTTTTCCATTTATTGTTTTAAATTTTCAAATAAAAGTAATATAAATGGGTCCTACCTCCTTCCACATCCCTTTTAAATGGATTTACAAGTTAGTACTCAGCCTAGGCAAAGATTACGACAATGTCTCAACTATAACGAGTCGCCGACACAACTCAACCTTCTCCTTGATCATCGACCCAACTTTTACGTCTTTTTCAAATAAAATTAATATAAATGGGTCTTGCCTCCTTCACCACCCCTTTTAAATGGATTTACAAAGTATCAGCCTAGGCAAAGATTAAGACAGTGTCTCGATCATAACGAGTTGCCGACACAACTCAACCTCATCCTCGATCATCGACCTACATATTAACTCTTTTTCAATCAAGAAAAAGAGCAACTCCAGGTTTCCGATTAACCACTGCCTTTGTTTTTCTTCTCCACGGAATCCAAGGACGATGGGGTTGACAGGATAGAAATACCTTGCAAAACATCATTAGGGGTGCAAATGAGCCGAGCAGAGCATTAGGGGTGCAAATGAGCCAAGCAGAGCCCTATCCTAACCAGGCTCAACTTAAGCTTGTTTAAGTTATATGAGGCTCGAGCTCGAGCTCCGCTCAATTCGAGCTTTATTGTACTCAGCTTGGCTCGAGCTCGTATAGACTTATATAAGCTTGACCAGAGCTTAAGCTCGTTTCGTTTTTTACTAACGTGCCTAAATAAGTTTAAGCTTAATTCGAGCTCGTTTTACTAATACCCTAAATTTCTAGTATATAAAAATAATAATAAATTATATTATATATAAGCTAGTTTAAGCTCGCAAGCCTAATCAAGCTTAGTGACAAAGACGAGCTCGATCTCGTTTAATAAATGAGCTTAATATTAAGCTTGAGTTCGGTTCGGACTCGTTTAAAATCAGTTTCGAGTCGAGCTTTCAACGAGCCGGTCCGGAGTAGCTCACGATTAGCTTGGCTCGTTTGATCCCTAGTTTTCATGGCCAAAACTAAAGTATATTGGTTAAATTATAAAAATGCCCATATGTTTTCAATTCACACAAGTTTTCAAGTGTGGTATCAGATTGGGATATGGTCTCTTGACCGAATTTTTTGATTTTTCCATTTATGCATGTAAAATATAACCATGAACATATTCATAGATTCAAGAACATCTTCACCACCACCGTCTCCACCACCACAGTCTGTTACCAACATTGTCTGCCACATCCATCTTTATCTAAACTTTCCACTTCATCTCCACCAAAAAATCATCATATAAACAAAAACCATATTCAAAATTAGATCTAATGAACACACACACAAAATCAGATCATATTCAAAGATCTGAGGTTGAACGCCACCGGACTCGATTTTTTCAAAAATTGAGCACAGACAGACACAAACATAGACTAAACATACACACACACACATAAAACCTAAAATTTGATTCAAATATCTGAGGCAGAAGGCAATCTAACTTGTCACATCTTAAACTCTAAACTCGTTGATCTGAAACGTGATCTTTCTTCTTCTTCTTCTTCTTCTTCTTCTTCTTCTTCTTCTCTCTCACACATAAATCCGAGGTGGAACGTCACCGCTCTTTCCATCTCTTTTACATATTTGATGTTAGGAGGGCGGTCAGAGATGTTTGAAACCAGACCTGAAATGGTGGTGTTTGTCGATTAGGATGCTAGAGGTCACAAGTCGCCGTCTCTACTAGGGTTTGTAGAGCCGCTCCGTTTGGCGGCGCTGGAGGCTATAGTTTTACTAAGGGTTTCGCCGATGATGAGAGACATACAGATCGTCTTTGACAGATTGCAGGTCTGATTATGGTGGGCTGAGGTCTAGTGGTTTCCGACGGAGGTCCGATTACGAGCCTACTTCCGACGACATAGAAGAGAGAGAGAGAGAGAGAGAGAGAGAGAGAGAGAGAGAGCCGCCCTCTGAAACCCTTTCTCCTTTTCCGATGAAAACATCAGTTAGTTTTTTTCGACGAGACATAAAGGGTATGGTGAGGGTGGCAGCTCCGGCGAGAGGCTCTGATGAGGGTGGCGACTCCTGCAATGCGTCGGCTTCCGGTGAGAGGCATCTAAAAACAGTTTATGTTTTGTTGTAAGAAAAGAAGAGAGATGGGGAAGAATGAAAGGGGTATTTTAGTTTTATTTTTTTAATTGTTGGAGAGAGAGAGAGAGAGAGAGAGAGAGAGAGAGAGAGAGAGAGAGAGAGAGAGAGAGAGAGAGAGAGAGAGAGAGAGAGAGAGAGAGAGAGAGAGAGAGAGAGAGAGAGAGAGAGAGAGAGAGAGAGAGAGAGAGAGATAAATTTATTTTTGTTTTTAATTTTCTTTTAACTATAAGAGTATTTAAACAAAATAAATAAAAATTGAAAAAACAAAAATCAAGGACAAAATTGTCTTTACAAAAAAGTTCAAAACAAACTGGACCAAACTCGTAAGAAAATGAAAATTTTTGACCATTAGTGCTCCAAACCTTTTTTGTCCAAACTTGCGAGTTTTGACATACCACAGGGACCATTTGAGGTGGAACCGAACCTCAGAAAAAAAGACCATGATGCCAAAAAAGTCGAGGTTCGAACTGAACCTCAGAAAAAAAGGAATACCACATGGACCACTTTTGCAGTTTTGTCTATAATTTTTCTCACATAACAAATTCTGGCTAATTGAAAACTACAGGGACCAAGAAAAAAAATATGGTAGCTACCATTTTATCAAAATGTTAATGTAAAATATCTCCAAATAGTAATATGTAAAATTCATACACATGAAATACCTCAAAATAGTTAATATGTAAAATTCCTACATATGAAATTACAATAATACCATCATTCTTTTCTTTGACATTCAACATACAACCATGATACTGCGCATCTGAAAGTTCCCTAAAAAGACGAAAAAAGAAAAACAAAGATTTGTGAAGCTACATATGAGGATGCTCTTCTTTCATATCCTGATCTTGAGAACAAGGCATATTTTCACTAAGTTCTTGATGACTATTTGCCGATGAATCATTGAGCTCATGCTGCATAAAAGCTTAAAAAAAATTAAAAAATTTCAACTTACAATAAACACAATAAATGGTCCAAGACTACACAACAACCTGCAAATAGGCCATAAATTCTGATGAAGTAACCGATTTTCCATCATGTGCTTTAGATGAAACCCATTCGAATGCTTTCTCCTGCAACATCACACAGAATCTTTGATTTTGTTTCATGGACCTTAAATTTCATGATTCTGTTACAAATCTTGATGTTATTGAGCAAAAGAAAATTGGGATTTAGAATTTCAAGTCTTCAAGATAAAGATCGACTGTCACACAAAAGGATCAAGAAAGAAATGGATCAACTTCAAAGAAATTAAGCTAAAATTGTAAAGAGTTTGATGGCATGCGAGTTTGGAAAGTTTCTAAGTTTGATTCAAATAGTCAAACATGAACTGAATTTTCAAGAAGCTGCTGGGTAAACTGCAATCGATAAACTCTGGAAAAGTTCTAGAATCAGTTCATCTAATGAAAAATAGCATATCAAAATCAAAATATGCCAGCCGAATTATCCCTAAATTAGACGAATAAACCATATCAGATCCCACGAATTTGAAGTAGACAATAGTAATTGCATAAATCTAAGCATAAAGCAACGGAAGTTGAAATTAGGGTTTAGCGATTCTCACAAGTGAATGTCTTCGACCAGCATCAAAAGCAACATGTTGGGAATTCATAGCTTGATGATAGAGTTTAGTAACTTCATTGGCAGCATTTTGAAAACTGACATTAACTTCGGGTTTATTTCCATCGAAATTGGTATTGGAAACCTCGATTTTCCTCCTCTGCGCCATTGGAGCTCGAATCCCTATAGTTCTTGTCGCCTCCCAGTATGTGTACCATGGATCATCTCGCAGTCGATCGTCATTTGCTTGTATAAAAGGGTTAGAAGAAGTAGACAAAAACAAGAGAAACGAGATTCATGAAATGGGAAATAGGATTTTGGTAATCTGGAGTACGTAATTCGGAAATAGCATTGGCTGCATTGTTGGAAAAAAAAGGTGGTGTCTTTTCTATCATCAAGAATTTTTTTCATTTTCATTTTTAGAACTGTTGCATGATTCACCACGGATGATGAATTTAAATTTTCTGTTATTTTCTATTTGTAGAACTAATTTTTAGATAGATGTATTCTTATTCACTAAAATGATGGACTCTCATAAATAACCATCTAACCATGTTTTCACCTCATATCATAAAGTTGGGTGTTATACTTGTCTTTCCCTGCTGAGCGGACCGACATGGTCTTTGTGCCCACCGGAAACACTGCGATGGCCTCAACGTTGCCCTTGAAAACTATGCCTAACGTTTTCTTTCTTTCTCTCTTGCTGGTGAGAAAGTTGTCTCTCTCGTGTCTCATGTGTTCCACTCTTCCCCCTTGTGCCTTGTGATACATGCACTTGTATATTGCACTTTAAAAATGAAAGATAGGTATAACATGGTTTGAAAGAAAGAGTGAAAGATTTAGAAGAAAATGATGTGGCGCTGACGCCGCACAAAATGGGTAAAAAGATGCATAAAGAGTGAGTTTTTGATAAACTATTTTTTAGCCTTAGTGATCTAAATGAAAGTCGTAGTATTCGTTAAACCGAGAAGTTCGATAAAAATAAAGCCTAAATCTGACTTCGTATGAGAAAGTTATGATTTTTCGAAGTTTCAGCCTAGCAGTAGACAGCTAAAAACTCGAATTTTAGATCGAGTGATTTTTAGCCGACACAACCGAAACGAGAATTGAAGGTCTCGTCATTAGTAGCACAACGGTAAAAAGTCTGACGAAAACAGACGTCGAATGAAGAAGTTATGAATTTTTAACGGAGTTTCTGTCCCGGTCTGTTAAAAATAATAATAAAAAAATTAAAGTCAAAATTAGCCGACGAAATCTAAATGGAAGTTTTGGAGCATAAATTTAGCTACGCGTGCATATAAAGAACGTCAAAAACGGAGCTCGTATGCAAAAGTTATGGGTTTTAGAAGTTTTGGCGCGAAAATCAAGAAAATTCACATAGTCACGAGCTGCCACGTCACCCTCGCTCAAAACGCGTCACGTGTCCTGCTGAGTCATCCGAGCACGTGGCCTTATCCGAAGTGGTCCACTAGAGGTCCGACGCGTGTTCCATTCCTCGTGTCCGAGCCTCGCAGAAGGAGCCACGTCCGAAGCCTCAGACTAGACCGCGGTCCAATCAAGAGGCGACAACGAGCCCCTCGCAGGTGCGAGCCATGCGCAGCCCACGTGCGAGCCCTCCCTGCGAGCCTTCGGATCTGCGACGCGTGTCCTCTTTCTAGCTGTTGGATCAGAAGCCTCTCCCCTATAAATAGGGGGGTGCGAGATCTCCCGGGGGTATTTTGAAAACTTGTCATTTTTAGCCCCTTTCTCCATATTTCTTTCATATTATCATCCCCCGAAGCCCCGGTATCAATTATAAGCCCTGGAATACGCCACGAAGAGCCCGTGAAGCCCGGAAAATTTATCTTTTCGGTTTCGAAGCCCGGCTTTTGCAGAGCCCAGGTTTTCAATAAAACTCCCGGTTTTATTAGAAACGATCGTTTTAGGAAACGAATTGCTACCTGATTTTCATCAAAACATGTGAGTGTGTAGTCACTTTCATCTTACACCTATATATGAAGTATTTTCTATAACATACGTGCACTGTGTAATTATATTAAGTGTTTATTTGAGGTGATTGTTGAATAAATGTTTTATACAAGTTTTAAACTGTATATGTATTTTATCTACAAAATATGTTGGGTAGAACATGGGTAGATGAAATAGTTGATGTGTGTTAAAATGGTGAGAGGCCTCGATGTTGTTGTTGTTGTTGTTGTTTTTGTAGTCATCTAGCGGAGAATAGATGACGACCACGGACCTTTCTAGACAGTCCAGTGGAACACTAGCAGGTTCGCAACTTGTAGGTGTTGATGACTTAAATGTTCATTGGTGTACTTCATCCCCCTCATGGTTGCCTTTAGGACATGTATGGCTGAGGAAACCCCTTAGGAATAGTGTACATCCCGATGATAATCCTTAGGCTAGGTCCCTTGTGATAGGTGTTTAGGGACGTAAAGTGAGGACAACGGGAATGGGTAATCAGGGTTATTGTTGATTGGGGAACTTAATAAGTATATTATTATTATGGGTTGAAAACCCTATATGCTCACCAGGGTTCCAAGCCTGACTCATTCAGTTTTTATGATTACAGGTAGTGGACCCCGAGCATAGTCGGAAGATGATGAGAGATTTTTTATTATAGGCCAGTAGTTGTAAATAACTGTTGAAAGGCTTATAATGTCTTGTTTATGCTTTTGATCTGTATTGGAACATGACATCCTGAGGTTTTTATATGAAATGAAACTATACATTTCTTAAGGAATGATTTTGATAAACTTTTATCATGTATTATTTTGGGGACCAATTCCACAACATCTTTTAAAAAGATTTCTCTGATTTTATTTTAAAAAACATAAATTAAATCAGTCTTTTCTGGCCGAGAAATTTGGGGTTGTCACATTGACTAAAGAAAAACCAGCTGCAAAGAAACAATGTAGGATTTGCTTGAAAACTGATCATACAACTGATATGTGCCCATTATTTCTAGAGGATACATTTGCAGTAAAAGCTATTGGGGGCTACCATTTTTAGAATAATTATTAGCAGAACAACAATTTTAGTCTCCACCCGGATTTCAACAGTAGCGAAATTTTCAACAGCCGGGTCTTTAGCAAAATTTTCTAAACCAGCAGAATTTTCAATAGCCTTCGCATCAACATTCTGATAGCTCTAGTACGACCTGGGAGGATATTGTTATAAGTCTGACCACTAACACTCATGCGTTCCAAAACGAAACCAAAGCGAGCATCAAAAATCTGGAACAACAAGTGTCTCAACTTGCCACTTCTGTGGGTCAGCTGGAATCTCAAGGAAAGTTACCAGGACATGCTGAAAACAATCTAAAGCACAATGTGAGTGCTATTTCCTTGAGAAGCGGGAAAACATATGGAGTACTAAGCTTATCTGAACCAGAAGACAAAGCTAAAGAAGAATTTGAAGAAGTTCTGGTAGAAGAAAGAGATGTGAAAGAGAAAGAAAAAGGAGCTGTAATTGAAGAGTATGAAGAAGTGTTGGTTGAAGAAAATGTTGTAGAAGATAAAGAAAAAGAAATTCCAAGACTACCCAAGCCAATTTTGAAGGAGTACAAGCCATTATCGTCGTTCCCATTGCGACTGAGAAGCACGAAACGCGAGCGTGAGGACAAGTAAATAATGGACACTTTTCGTAAGGTGGAGGTAAATATCTCACTTATAGATGTTGTATAACACATTCCTCATTATGCTAAGTTTTTAAAAGAACTATGTGTTTCAAAGAAAAAACCGAAATCTAATGAAACAATTAAAGCTGGTGAAAACATTTCTGCTATTTTGCAAAAAGATTTGCCTCCAAAGTGCAAGGATTCAGTTATTTTCTAAGTTCCTTGTAGATTGGGGAACCTTGATTTTTCAAAATCCATGCTTGACTTACGTGCATCAGTTAATGTCCTCCCGATTTTTATTTTTTAAAAATTAAAATTGGGATCTTTGCAAAAGACCGAGACCATCATCCAGTTGGCGGATCATTCAATTGTACACCCAAAAGGTGTATTTGAGGATGTTCTTGTCCAAGTGGATGAGCTTATTTTTCCCGCTGATTTTTATATATTAGACATGGGGAATGTTGATGTGTCTGAAAATAACTCGATTATTTTAGGTGTGACAACCCGAAATCTATTCCGTCATTTTTAAACCCTTGTTCCGTTAATAAGCCTCGCTTTATTAAACTGTATGTTAACCTTTTGGACTGGTTAATTAATTTGGGACTTTTATAATGACTTGGTAAGGGTTGAAACAAATTAGAAACACCCTCATAAATCCCTGGAAAAGTTTTAGTTTCTGCCAAGTCAAAATACGACAATTTAATCGGGTGCGACCAAAAGCCCCGTTTAACGTCAGTATCGGGTAGATTTCCACTGAGCCACAAGCTTAACCCCTATATAAGGGTGAGTGGATTTCATCTGAGACTTTTCACTCTCTCTCTACAACTTGTTTTCGAGCCAAAAACGCCCATTTCGAGCCCCAAACTAGTAAGTAATCTATCCTAACTTGTTGTATAGCTTAGTTAACATGCAAATTCATGCTTAAGACATCAAATAGGGGCAAGATTATGTGTTTACGGCCCAAGAACACTCTTGGACCGTAAACACCCTTGAGTGGGGTTTTCAAGCCCCAAAATCCCTCTAAACTACCCCTAGGGCTTAGATATGGCTTGTGGACTTACACCTTCGATCTTAGAACACTAAAACCTTGAATTTTGGAGAGTAAACATGAATTTACGGCCCAAGAACACTCTTGGACCGTAAACCCCTCTTCGAGGGCCGTGAACACCTTTTAAGGTGTTAGAAATGCCCTCAAACACCCCCTATGGCCTGGAAAAATGTCTAGAATTAACCACAATTGAAGTAGGGGCTTTAAACATTAAGGAAACATTGGAATTAGGAGTTTACGGCCGTAAACCCCCCTAGGATTGGTCCATGGGCCGTAAACTCCCAAAGAGTGCCCAAATGATGCCCTAACTTCTTCATTTGACTTGGAAAAATGCTTGGAACTTTATTTCCTACCATTTAAGACCTCAATACACCAAAGGAATGTGCATATAGGAGCTTACAGCCGTAAACTCCTCAAATGGTCCATTTAGAGCCTTAAACCCCTCATATGCCTTATATTTGGACCTAGCCTAATTCTATGAGAGATATAAGACCTTGAAGCATCCTAGAACACACCACCCATGAGTTTATGGCCGTAAACTCATGGGGATATGGTCTTAGGTCTGTAAACTCTATAAAGAGTTTACTCTTGAAGAGTAAACTCCCTAACTAGGCCATACACACCCTTAGATGTTACCCGGGACACTCCTAGCACTTAACCAAAGTGTTTTCCACACTTTAGGATGCGTATACGTGTTTAATTAGTATTATATTTACTAATTGTATGTAAACATATGTCATCATATGTTAATAGGTCACTAAGTGTGTTCAAGTCTTTACTTGACACCGAGCACCCAACCGACACTTTCATTCGATCCGCTTACAACAGGTGAGTTCATACCCCTGAATTAACCTTTTAAATGTTTTTACATGCTATTATGGGGGGAATACAAGTTAAAACATGCCAGTTATCATATCAATCACATGTGATTGATAACCCGCATGCACAAGGATTTATTACATTGTCAACTGTTTTACCAAGTATGATACTGTAAATGGTTTTCCAAAACGTCTTTACTTGTTCAAATCTTTTCTCAAATTGTCTCTCGCGCTATATGTTTTACTTCAAATTCAGTTACAACAGTATTTTAAACAAAGGTTTTCTTTACTTATATTGTTTTATCAAAGTTATAATCAAAACTTGTTTTTGAAAGATTTGCAAGGGTTTCTAAAGGTTTTCAAACTTATTTTACAAAAGCATACCAAGTCATGATTTTCTTAAGTGTAAAGGTTTTCTAAGGTTTTCATCAAAGTTTTCTTCCATGTTTTTATACTTCTACATCGTTAAATACTACTACTTCGCTATGCCTCTACTTCGTTAAATGCTCCTACTTAGTTAAATGCTACTACTTTGTTAACGCTTCTACTTCGTGAAACGCTTCTACTTTGTTAACGCTTCTACTTCGCTAAACGCTTCTACTTAGTTAAACGCTTCTACTTTGTTAACGCTTCTACTTCGCTAAACGCTTCTACTTTGCTAAACGCTTCTACTTCGTTAAACGCTTCTACTTAGTTAATGCTTCTACTTCGTTAAACGCTTCTACTTAGTTACATGCTTCTACGTCGTTAAATGCATGCCTGTACCTGCATAGTTATATAAATAATGTTTAAAGGACTTAGGAAGGCTAGTTCGCCCTATTTCCTTTTCCTCGTTGGGATGTGGTATGGTGGGTATCAGATATCCGTCCGAAAGTCGTTTAAACATTAATTATATATCATGTATACATGTATAGACATGAAGGTTTACATCGATCAGTTCAGTTGTGAGTCTCTACCGTTAGTCCGGCACTTACATCAGAATTCACTATTCAAGATGCATCTTCAAGACACGGATCTCCCCGTCGTCGAGTTGGTAACCAGAGTCTCCTGTGGGGAGAGCGGGCATTGTGTGTATAGATCTATACGGGACAGACACTCCCGCACCCTGACTGCTAGCTACAGTCCACGGCCTACTAAGCCAAGGGGTGACAAATGTCATATTTATTCCGACGCTTGCAGGGCGTCAAGTACTCTAGTGTCAATCAGTATGGTTATGAGTATCTCCATGTTTACCTTATAATTCATGGCCTTAAGCTAACGAGAACTAACACTGTATTCTGGAAACAACACTCTTAGGATTACTCTTCGTTTTAGACCTTGCTAGCTGTATCTTTCATTTGATACTGTCTGGGGTCTGTGTTTCACTGTTTTATACCTTGCTAGCTGTATCTTTCATTTGATACTGTCTGGGGTCTGTGCTTCTTTGTTTTAAGACCTTGCTAGCCGTATCATACATTTGATACCGTCTGGGGTCTGTGGTCCCTTTTGTTAGACTGAGCCAGGCGTATCATTCATTTGATACTCTCCTGGAATCTATGATTTCTTTTGCCTTAGTCAACAGTATTCTCTGCTGAGGCATATGTTACTTTCCCTAATGTTTTTACTCGTGATATTCTCCTACTTTCTTTAAAATCAAATACCGTATTTTGGTAATGATAGTATTTCGGGGAAAATTACTCTTTACAACATAACTCTATCGAGTCTTGGTAGAATACCGTTTTTATTTAGAAAATATAGGATTTATGGAAAGGACTCTAATACACTGTTGATTCTAAACTACTACTTTCATAAAGTTATTTTGAATAAAATGCTTACTTACACAAATGACACTAAATACTTATGAACTCACCAGCATTTATAAAAATGTTGATACTCGCTTTCAAAATAACTTGTATTCTCAGGTCAGCAATAGACAGGTACATCCCAGGAGCTTTTGTTGAAGACATTTTAGTACCGAGCTGCAACTATATTAGTTTCTATATTACTTTGATGTTTCTATGCAATGTAAACTATGTAAAACTATTACTATTAATGCAATGGTTGTTGTACTTTGATTACTATACTGCATATGTTGTGATACTTGACATGACGTCATCCACCCCAGAACGTTTCCGCCATTCCGGTTTTGGGGTGTGACATTAGGAAGGCCTTTTATGAAAACTTCTAGAACAAAAATTGATGTTTCTTTTGGTACACTTTCAATGGAGTTTGGTGAGGAAGTTGTGAACTTTAAAATTAATAATGATAATTTTGTTTTTGAAACTATTTTTGTCAATTATATGGGTACCATCAGTCCTTTTTCTGAGGGATGCTATGAGTTTTCTAATGTCTCTGTGCAAGGAAAATTTTCAGATTGGAATTTATCATGCACATTGAAGGGGATGGCAAAAGATGATTTTGGGGAGGTGAAGGTGGAGTATCTAATTCCTGCTGAAGAAAAATCAGATAAAAATTTCGTAACACCCAGGAAAATCAAGCCAATTTTAAACTTTTAACACACTTCCCAAATTCAATAGTTATTATAAAACATGTTTCCAAAATATTTTATATCAGAGTATCGCAGAAACAAAATCATCAAAACGAGGACCGTTACGATCACGCCATTGCCTTGCCACGATCCCCCGAGGTACCTGAAACAATAAACTGAAACTGTAAGCCCGAAAGCTTAGTGAGTTCCCCCAAAATACCAATACACATACAATCCATTTAACCAAGTCAACAATATCATAACAAACTGACTAGCATGTAATGGGTCCACAACTTTACAGACTGGATTACCCCTTGGGCACACAGTGTGAGTTTGGATTGCTTCCCGCCCATAGCTCACATCTAAGTTGCCATCGAGCCCACAATATGAGTCTCTCTTAGCCCGTAACTGGAATGCTCTCGGGTTTGTTGGTTTACTGAATGAAGCAGTCTCACCTCAACCCATCCCCCATAACATATCAACATATAGTGGCATAACTACTGAGCATGCGGAGAACATATAACAACACAGGTGGTCCTACAGGCCTACCTAACTGGCATAACCACTAGCATGCAACGCTAACTCATACTCAACATCTAACACTGCTGGGATAACATATCCAATGGGTCGGACTTGGAGCCTTAGACCCCTTAGTATAGTGAGGATAACTCACCTTGCAAATGTCGACTCGGTAGATAAACTCCAATTCTCGGATCACTGCCACAAACTCCACCACCTATTATCATAATATAACCATACTCGTAAGTTCTCAACCTTTCAAGGTACCCCATAAGTCAACTAGTCAACCCCTAGTCAAAGTCAAAGTCAACAGTCAAGATCAACAGTCCATGTTGACCCTAAATCGTCGAGTATCCTCAGCTACTCGTCGAGTTCCTTGAGATACTCGTCCACTCGCCGAGTCACCAGAGTGACTCATCGAGTTCCTAAGGTTCGTGATCGAAACTCTAAGGCAACTCGTCGAGTTTCCTCCTTGCAACCCGACAAGTTGCCACGCATCCATCAATTGGGGAAACCTTAGCCGACTCGCCGAGTTGTTCGTACAACTCGTCGAGTCTACGACAATCTTCATCGGACTCGGCGAGTTGTTCATCCAACTCATCGGGTTCATGCCCATCTTCATAAGACTCGGCGAGTCAGCTATGCGACTCGTTGAGTCCCTTCAGCCCTTTAACCATGTAGACACTTTTTAATCCATGCCAAGGCCCCAAATTGCAGATCCAATTTCCTTAGGCATGCTTATCACGTAAACTTGCAAACTTTACATGCATGCAAGGCTTTAAGACCCTAAAATGACAAATATAAGCTTGTAATGAGGTCACATCCTTGAGGGAAAGCTCATACTAGTCAAAGCTGATGACTTTATGAATCCAGAAGCCAAGGGGAGTCCAGATCTGAAGTTACAACTTCAAATCTTGGATTAAGCACGAGAAACCTTTCTTAAAAACTCATGCACAAGAGGGTTTAGGATAAAATGAGCCAAGGAAAACGATCTAGTACCTTCAATAGAGTGCTTGCTAACGCAGAACTTGAATCCCACGAACTCTTGCTTCAACTAGCTTGTTTTCCCAAGTGATTCCTTCACCAAAATCTTTCCTCCAAGCTTAAACTCTCCACAGAACACACACACACACACACTCGAGTTAGGGTTAAAGAGAGACAAGAGGTTGTGAAGGGGAGGCTGGGGGAGGCCAATGATCCTTTAAATAGGGTGCAATGCCCCAAAATTTAGGGTTTCATCTGCCAGCTCCTACTCGTCGAATCTATTCTTGGACTCGGCGAGTAGGTCATTAAAACGCGTGGACCAACCCGCTACTACTCGACGAGTAGGGCGACCAAATCATCGAGTAGACCCAAAGACCAACAAGATTCAACATAAATCAATACCTGAGAATCGGGGCGTTACAAATTTGAAAATAATCAAACTTTTGGAAAAATAAGAGGAGGAGCTGGAATCAGAGGAAGAATCAGATAAAAATCTGAAAAGAAAAATGTTTTTAGGTAAAGAAAAGGAGGAAGTGGTGATTTCAGATATGAATCTGAAAAAAAAGAAAGTTTAAAGAAAAGAAGAAGGAAATTTTTGGGAAGAATAAGAAGATCAGAGAGCGGAAGAAGAAATCAAATCAATTGAAAGACCTATCTGAAGACAATCTGGAGTCTTTCCAGTTTGCTAAACGAGTTCCAGATCCACATATATTGCCATATTTGAAGGGATCTGGACTGAAAAGAAAGAGAGTTGAGCTTCAGAGAAGTCTCAACCATACCAGTCAATTAATCTGGTTGGGCAAATTCAAGCCAACGACTTTAAAAATAGACAACTTTCCGGGAGGCAACCCGATGAGTATTTTTTTAGTTTTTTATGATTTCAATAAAGAAATGGTCGCAGTTCCAAGAAAGCTTGGGGAAATCAGAGGATTGACAAAGTTGCTAAAATTTGGAATTTTTCATCCACATTCATCATCAAAATCAGAATTTCTGCATATTTATCAGGTACATTCGTTCCTAGTTGCACCCTTTTGTTTTTATATCCTTTATTAAGTTGTTCATTCATCTCTAAGTATTGATGACAATGCATCATTTTAAGCTTGGGGAGGGGGGTTAGTGTGAAAATTTTCATTTTTTTGTTAAAAAAAAATAATTTTTCAGTTTCTTTTAGTTAAATTTTCAAAATTTTATTTTTTGTTTTTGCATTCTAGTTTTTGCATTGCATTTTTATATAAAAAATTCGAAAATCCAAAAATATTTTATTTTCTGTTTTTATTTTTCTACATTCATAAAAAAACCCCAAAAAAAATTTTATTTCTAGCTATTTTTTATTTATTTTTTATTTTCTATATATTAAAAAGAATTCTGAAAAGTTAAGTTAAAAAAAATTAAAAATACAATATGATGATACACTTTACATCGAGTTGAGGACATGTGAGACATACATTTACATTCGATGACTCCGTAAAAAAGGAAAATGAAAAATCTGAAACGACTGGGTTGTTATTGGAAGTGTAGAATCAACCGTCATAACTAGGGGATCCAAACACCGTAATATGAAACCCCAACTTTAGATAATAAAAAATGGCATATTGAAATGTTTTTGTGGGCGGTAATAACAAGTTTGGGATGATTTGCTTTTGAATGTTTGAAAATAGCCTTTATCGACAACTCTGGACCCACAGAACACAGAGTTGTTTGTTGACACGCGTTACCCTTGCGATAACACATAGCCCTTATATCAGATGCACGTAGTCAAGAAGGGTACAACTGTCATATCCAGTACCCAAATAAAAATTTCAAGTACTTAATCGAAGAAATCTCAATAAATGCGAAAGTTGATTGAAGAACTCAAGCCAACAACAAAGATACAAATTCAAGTTCAATCAAATCAGAAGCCATCTCAAAGTCAAATCTGGCGAATGAAGAACTGTGTGATATGATACTGGTGGCTCTCGAAAAAGTGAAAGTGTATGAGTTGGGCCCTTACGGGTGTGGCCTACTGCTTTAGTGAAAGCTGATTTGCCGTGACGGGTTCTTAAGGATGTGCCAATTCTGGTTCTTGACTATCTAGTCTTAAGGACATGAGATCCTGAACTGTGTTATTTTCTCTCACAAATCTAATTAAAGTGTAAAGTTTAAATATAACTATGGTTGGACTATTAGGTTACACCGTTTTGTGGTCTTCCTCGCTTTGGGAGTCTGTGAAACATGAAAGGTAGCAGGATGGTCGTCTTGGTAGTATTGACTGGAATTCCCCCGATATAAATTCTGATCGTATAATATATATATATATATATATATATATATATATATATACACACACACACACACACTGAGTGAAGTATTTTAGTTTAAGTTTTTATTTTCTTTTTATTCTAAATTCTTTTAGGTCATCTACATCTTTCCATTTGTTTATAATATTTAATTCCTTATTCTTACTTGAGGGCAAGTAAGATTCAAGTTTGGGGAGATTTGATAGATGTCATTTTATGCATCTTTTAGAGTAGTTTTTATTAGAATTTTGAATCATTTTTTATACTTGATCATGTGCATTAGTTTAAATAATGTTTAGCTCATGTATTTCGTAACAATTCCCGTACTGCTCATGTTTTGGTGTTTATTTTCAGGTAATTTGAAGTGGTGCAAGAGTTTGAAAGTCTTTGTAGAACATTTGGAGCACATCTGGAGCTTATTTTGAGCCAAAACGCTAAAAAAGACCAAATACAGACTATATCTCACCAAAAACGGGTTTTTCTTCACTTACGAAACATAACCGTAGGATTTCTGATTTTTTTCTGGGGCATTTCAAAATTTCGGCCCTAAAGCACAGGTCGTGCCTACCTGCTGCTGCCTTTATATTGGGTATTTTAACATGTGAAGCCCAAGCACGGGCCGTGCTTCCCCAGATTTTGAGTTTTTTTATTTATTTTGGATTATCAGGTTGCGATAAGTTGGCACGGGCGTGCCCTTAAAGCACGGGTCGTGCTTAATTCCAAAACCCTTATTTGTTGCCTAGATTGCTATATAAATACCAGATACCCTCTAATTCAAAAAAAAATGATTCCAGACGACGAAAGACCCTTCTGAAGGCGACTTTCTAAACTTTTCATCACCTTCTGAAGATTCGAAGGTTGTGGATCATCTCCCACATTTATTTTAGTAAGATTAAGTGGTTTAATGTTTCTTTTTATTGTTCTAGTTCATATTTTAGTCATGTCTAACTAAACTTTAGTTTTCAGTTCTGCATAGACTAGTACTTTTCATGTGATTAGTTTTCAAATCTGATTTTCATTTTGTGTTTCTATCGAGATTTTTCAGTTTTGTTCTTAATGAATGTTTGATGTTAATTCTTGTTAGTCTGATCACCTAATTATCGTTTTCTCATTCTAGTTAATCAATTAATAGATTATGTAATTGTTCTAATTAATTGGTAATAAGTAACACGTAATAAATTGATTCCATGTTTGGGATTTGACTATACTATAAACTGAAAAATCATATATTTATGCTTCTGAGCTTGTGAGAAGTATTGGATATTCCTGAGAATTTTACACGTCACTTAATGCAGCTTTTCTAATCTTAATAAAGAGCTTGTATGATTAGACTGTAAAAAATTAGGGTTAATTGAAGAGCTTGTTTTGATTAACAAATTTAAGTAAAAGAGATTATACTAGAACTTGTTAGTTTTTCTGTAACATCCCAAAATCGAGACCCAATTTTTTTGTTTAATTACATTACTTATCAAAATAGTGTAGAGAAAACATCGTTGCTATCATTTCAAAACATCAAGTCACAAATCACAAGTCTCGAAAACCATACATCAAATAGTAAAATGTCAGAGTACAATCCTAGGGTTCCCAAAGCGGAAATCATATGTGTGCGGTGCGCTGCTACCCTGCCAGCTCCTTCCCCTTAGCTGAAGAGGTACCTGAAACCAAAACTAAAAACGAGAAGCACGAAGCGTAGTGAGTTCCCTCATCATACCGCATACCATACAACCATACATACTGTCGGACAGTTCTAAGGTGTCCGACATACCCGTGTCAAGCCATTCTGGGGTGGTGACCCACCCATGTGAAGCCATTTTGGGGTGCTGTCCTACCCGTGTCAGGCCATCTGGGGTGCCTGCCTACCCTCCAATCTATGTCACCCGGTCACGGGGACTATTTCACCCCTACTACTATCACATTATATATATATATATATATATATATATATATATATATATATATATATACATACATACATACATACATATATATATATATCATAATCATGTTGTCAGATATATTTGGGGTGTCCGACCTACCCTTAGGTCCTAACGACCGAATCGGGGAATATTCCATTTCCTACTACCACTAGCACATAGAACATATCATACTTGCACATAGAACACGTCTAATAACAGCAACCAGACAATTATCACTTAGAAAATCATCTCTACTGTAATCAACTACTAGTGGGTCAGCCTTAGTGCCTTAGACCCACTTCTACTGGAAGGTAACTCACCTCAATGTTGTGTAGTGCATGTACTGTCCTCGGTGTGAAAATAAACTCACCTCGACTCCTTAATCCGTATACAATAAATTTTCTAAGTTATCAATTCATGCTCATAACCCTTACAAGGGTCACCCAAGTCCCAGTCAAAGTCAAGGTCAAAACCTTGGTCAAAGTCAACATCTGGTTGACTCGACTTGTCGAATTGGTCCACCAACTCGCCGAGTCCCCATGACCACAAAATGTCGTAATCTCGTCCCTACTCGTCGAGTCTAGCAAGAGCTCGATGAGTTCGCCTTCAACAACACATCAGACTATCTTCAACCGACTCGCCGAGTTCGTCCTTGAACTCGTCGAGTTCATCTTCATCCATATGAAGGTGTTAAGTTTATGAATCGCTGAGTTCATCCTTGAACTCGTCGAGTCCGTATTCATGTGGTTGGGACATTGCCTTGAACTCGTCTAGTCCTTCAATCTTCAAGTCCATAACAAACTTCTAACAGGCTAATTGTTTCTTCCACTCAACCAAAGACCATTTCCAGAAGGCATTTGGGGAAAATGCAACCCAACTCGCCAAGTCAAGTGACTCGTCGAGTCCCTCTTTGTCCAAAACTATTTAGTCGATTAAAATGGGTCTTAATGCATCAAAACCATAGATCTGGCCTCCTAGGGTCCATTTTATACGTAATGCTACAAACTTGATGTCCATGCATGGGGCCCTTGGCTAAAAAAGCCATAAAAAGGGGTTTATATGTTCCATGGGTCTCCCAAGGCCATAAAGTTGGCACCTTTATGCCATGGGAACCCTCAATGGTTCCAGATCTGAAGTGCAACTCCAAATATATATACAAATCTGAGTATAGCCTCTCAAAAGCTTAGAAAAGGTAGAAAATAGCCCCAAAACAAGATCTAGGATATAGATGGTCAAGGTTCAAGCTTTTTACCTTGAATGAACTGAGAATGAAGCAAAACCTGTGGATCTACTAGCTTCCACTTGAACTCCCAAGCTTTCTTCTTCTCTTCGAACCTGAAATGCACATAAAAGTCACCAAAAACCTCAAGAACACTCAAAAGGGGCATAGGGTTTCGATTTAGGTTTTCTCTGGGTTGGGAGGGACGATGGGTCCTGGGTTGAGGCAGAATAAGACGTTTAAATAGGGTGCAAACCCTAACATTAGGGTTTCATCCAGACAGCTCCTACTCGTCGAGTCGGTCCCCCGACTCGTCGAGTAGGTCACTAAACCTCCGGGTCCAAAGTCGAGTCTACTCGACGAGCTGGGCCTCTAACTCGCCGAGTCTCAGGGCAAAACATGAAAAATACTTGAATTTAAATATGTACCATGGACCGGGTGTTACAAATCTCCCCCACTTATTTTAGACTTCGTCCTTGAAGTCTGTTGTGGAATCTGGAAAAACATCGGGGTAGTGTTCCCTCATCTCGTCATCCGGCTCACAGGTCTATTCCGAGCTCTTGCGGTGCTGCCATTGCACCTTCACCAGCTCCACCATCTTGTTCCTCAGATCCTTCGACTTCCTGTCGAGGATTGCCACTGGCCGCTCGATGTAGTTCAAGCTGTCATCCACCTGAATATCCTCCAAAGGCACCACTGCTGAGTAGTCCACTAGGCACTTCGTCAACTGGGAGACGTGAAAAATATTGTGAATCTGACTGAGTTCAGCTGGAAGGTCCAGCCTATATGCCACCTTGCCCACCTGGGCTACAACCCTGAAAGGTCCAATGTACCTGGGGCCTAACTTTCCTCGCTTCCGAAACCGAATGACTCATTTCCAAGGCGACACCTTCAGAAGCACCATATCCCCGATTTGGAACTCTAGGTCCCAACGACGCCAGTCGGCATAACTTTTCTTTCGACTCTAAGCAGTATGAAGTCTGCTCCGCACCTGCTGGATCCTCTCCGTAGTCTTGAGTACCACTTCAGTACTCCCTATGACCCTCTGGCCAACCTCACCCCAGCATATCGGGGTCCTACACTTCCTCCCGTACAACATCTCGAAGGGGGGACGGTCGATACTCGTGTGATAGCTGTTATTATAGGAAAAACTCTTACAAAGGAAGGTAAATATCCCAACTACCTCCGAAGTCTAGAACACATGCCCGCAACATATCCTCCAGAGTCTGGATGGTTCACTCACTCTGACCATCCGTCACGGGTGAAAAGTGGTGCTAAAGTGAAAACGAGTACCAAGCTCATCGTGAAACTTCTTCCAGAATCTGTAAGTGAACCGCACATCTCTGCTAGAAATCACCAAAACTGGCACCCCGTGCCGAGCCACTACCTCTCTGATATAGATGTCGGCCAACCTCTCGGCCGAAATGCTCTTCTGAATAGGATTGAAATGGGCGCTCTTGGTCAACCGATCCACGATAACCCAAATCAAATCCACTCCCTGCACGGTCCTGGGAAGCTTTATGATGAAATCCATAATGATATCTTCCTATTTCTACAACGGAATATCCAACGGCTAGGTCTTTCTATGAGGCCTCTGGTGCTCGGCCTTGACCTTCCTACAGGTCAGGCATCTCTCAACGAACCAAGCTACATCCCTCTTCATACAGGGCCACCAATAATCAAGACCAAGATCCATGTACATCTTCGTCGCCCCGGGATGGATAAAAAACCTGGATTTGTGCACTTCCTCCATCAATACCTGGCGCACACCCCCATGATATGGGATCCACACACTATGGTGTAGAGTCAACAATCCACAGTTGTCATAATCGAAGGAGGAAAGCTGACCCACAATACGCTCACTCTTGTGATGTTCCTCCTTCATAGCCTCCAACTGGGCCTCTCGAATCCACTCAAACAGCGGGGTCACCACTGTCATCCTCAAACAAATATCTATGATCGGTGCTGCCTTGCGGCTAAGCGCATTGGCCACGACATTAGCCTTCCCCAGTTGGTAGAGGATCTCACAATCGTAATCCTTCACCACATCTAGCCAACGACGCTTTCTCATGTTCAGATTCGGCTGATCCATAAGGTACCTCAAACTCTTATGGTCCGTGTAAATAGTATAGTGGACCCGATAGAGGTAATTGACGCCAAATCTTGAGGGCGAAAACAAATACCCCCAACTCCAATTCATGTGTCGGATGGTTCGCCTCATGAGGCTTCAGCTGCCTTGAAGCGTAGGCGATAACATGCCCTTTTCTGCATCAATACTGCGCCCAAACTCGAGATGGACACATCGCAATACACCACAAAATCATCCACGCCCTCCGGCAGGGCTAAGATTGGCGCCTCGCACAATCTCTGTCTCAGCGTCTCGAATCCGGCCTGCTGCTCTGGCCCCCAGCGAAAGACCACGACTTTCTTTGTCAACCGAGTCAAAGGCACAACTATCTTGGAGAAGTCCTGAATGAATCTCGATAGTAACCTGCCAATCCCAGGAAGCTCCGAATCTCAGATGGAGACCTCAGAACCTCCCACCTCATCACGACCTCCACTTTGGTTGGGTCGACAAGATGCCCAAGAAATTGCACCTTGCGCAACCAGAACTCACACTTGGAGAACTTGGCATACAAGCTCTCCCTCCTAATAGTATCCAATACCTCCTGCAAGTGCTCCTCATGTTATTCTCATGTCTTGGAATAGACCAAGATGTCATCAATGAAAACTATCACAGACCGATCCAACATTGGTCTGCACATGTGGTTCTTGAGATCCATGAACGCGGCAGGAGCATTGTTGAGCCCGAAAGGCATCACCACAAACTCATAGTGACCATATCGCGTCCAAAAGGCAATCTTCTGCACATCCTCCACTCTAAACCCTCATCTGATGATAACCTGAACGCAGATCGATCTTGGAGAACCAAAATGCTCCCTGAAGCTGGTCAAATGGATCATCAATCCTCGAGAGTGGGTAACGGTTCTTCACCGTTACCTTATTCAGCTCCCGGTAATCTATACACATCCGATGCGACCCGTCCTTCTTCTTCACAAATAGAATCGGGGCTCCCTAGGGTGAACTGCTCGGTCTAATGAATCCCTTGTCTAACAGAACCTACAGTTGTGTAGACAACTCCTGCATCTCAGGAGGAGCCAACCGATACAGTTCCTTGGCTATCGGAGCCGCACCAGGGACTAGGTCGATCATGAACTCTACCTGCCTCTCCGGAGTTATTCCAGTCAACTCCTATGGAAATACATCCGCTTACTCTCATACCACCAACACGCCACTCACATTCGCCTTGCTCGTATCCCGAGTATCCAAGCATAAGCGACATACCCTGCATACCCCTACTGGAGGTAGCGTCTAGCCCTCCCTGTTGAACATAAAGTTGGTCCACATTGTGGCCTCTCACCCTGAATCACTAGTTGTCCCCCACTTGGGGTCCTAACCCGGACCAACTGTTGCGCGCAGTCGATCACCGCCTCATTGGGGCTCAACCAATCCATGCCTATAATAACCTTGTTATCCCGCAACAGTATGGGAACCAAGTCTACCAAGTAGCGCTCCTCGAACAACCTCAAAACGCAATCCCTTAAAACCTCTGATGTCCGCACTGATCGGTCGTCCGCAATCTCGACCTTTAGAGGGCAATCTAACATGCCCGAAGACTCAGGGAACCTCTTGCTAAGAGAAAGAGAGACAAATGATCAGGTAGCACTCAAATAAAACAACACCTGAACTGGGATACCGTTCACATCGAACGACCCTAAATAGAACATATAACATAATACATCAATATCACAAGCGACATATAATAAAAGTTAGAGAGAAGAAACTATACCCGTCACCACATTGGGTGCGGCGCGTGCCTCCTCGACTGTCAAATGGAAAGCTCGGCTCCTCACCAATGGAGCCTCTGACTTGACCTTCCAGCCATCCGTAACCTGTGTAGTCGCTGGAGTTGGCGCCACCACTGGCATTGCTGTTGCTGTCAACGTGGGGCAGTTGGCCTTTTTATGTCCCCTCTGATTGCAATGAAAGCAATTCAGGCCTAACATCTGAACTGTAGGGGCAGGAGCAGTACAATCCATGTCAAAGTGTCCCTTCTTGCTGCACTTATAGCAGCCTGATGATCCTGCTCTACAAGCTCCCTCATGCGGCCTGCCACATTTTCTGCAGCGACTCTAGCCCAGCTGGCCCTTCGACCTAGTGTCGGATCCCTTGGGTTTCTTCCCCGAAACCCCAGAAACCTGCTCTGCCTCTTCCTTCCTCTTCCTGAGGTGCTCCAAATCAATCTCCCTCTCCCTCGCCCTGGCAATCATGGACTCCAGGGTCGGGCAGGCTGAGTAGCTGACATGCTCCCGAATATCGGCCCTCAACATATCATGATAGCGGGTCTTCCACATCTCCTCATCCCATGCATACTGAGGTACCAACAAGGCCCACTCTCGGAACTTGGCGGTGATCTCCGCCACTGACTCCGTAGTCTATCTCATGCCAAGAAACTCCCTGGCCTGCTGCTAAATCTCCACAGCTAGCGCAAACTCAGCCCTAAACCTGGTCACAAAGTCTAACCAATTCATATCCTTGACAGTTGGGGCTCCCAGTGAGTCACCAAATGACTCCCACCAATCCCTAGCTCTATCCCTCAAACAACCCGCAACAAAGCGGACCTTCAACCCCTTTGGGAAGAAGATCATCAACTATGCAGACTCGATGTCTGCGATCCATCTCTTGGCAGTAATGTGGTCCTTCGCCCCATGAAAGTCTAGCACACCACTCCCCCTGGAGTCTTTGAAGAACAGTGTGTGTCAACCCGACTGGATGAGCGCCAAGTCACTCCTGAATGTCCGGAGGCGATCCTCCATCAGCTCAATAATCCCCTCCTTGATCGACCCGAAAATGACCGGGGTCGCCTCAAGGATACCTATCGTGATCTTATACACGATGAACTTGCGTAGCCTGTCATCAACCTGCTCGGATCCCGCACCCAAGTCTGATCCTGATCCTGATCCAAACCCTGAACCTCCTGCTCCATATCGCGTGATCGCCATTCTGAAATAAAAAGCATAAACGTCAGGGTCGTACATACTCTCAAGAGGTCTCACACACTCTCCAAGTTTCCTAGTTCTATCTTAGCGCTCCTTGATTCGAGTACGGATCCTCTACTTCCAGTAGTACGGGCCCATACTACCTTCCACATCTATCCGTACTTTCCTCAAGGATTGCTTCGACTTCACCAAGTCCCTTTTGCTAATATTTCTTTCCAAACTAATCTCATCCTAGGCTTGTCCTAGGGCACTCTCCGACCTACTCTCCGCCATCAGCTGCACAAGGAGTCCCTACCATCTTTCCCTAACTAGCTTGTGGATACTATTACATATTCACTTACTAGTTAGTTAAAGCTAGCTGGAACCCCTATCAGCACAAAGCAAGCAACATTTGTGCATTGAGTAACCATTACCAAGCATGACCTAATCAGGATACCATAATGCTGACTAACCAGCCCTAGTATACAACTCAATAAACTCATGCAACAAGCATGTAAGGCATCCTTCTTAGATCCTTAGCCCTAATCTAGCATGCAGTTCTCATAATCACATAACATGCATACAAGGCATCCTCTCTAGATCCTTAACCCTAGTCTAGCATGCAGTTCTCATAATCATATCATATAACATAACATAACATGTATGGGTATCTTGGGGAAAACTTACTTGAGCTCGACCGGTCACACGCATAACACACCTTGTTCTTCCCAAACTCCTTATTTTTAAATTTTAGAAAACTATTTTTCTTGTAAAAATCCTTCAAGCCTCGGTTTGAGTCCAGAAACCCCCGATGGTGTGCCCGAATCCCTCAAACCAAGGCTCTGATACCAACTTGTAACATCCCAAAATTGAGATTCAAAATTTTTTGTTTAATTACATTACTTATAAAAATAGTTTACGGAAAACATCGTTGCTATCATTTCAAAACATTAAGTCACAAATCACAAGTCTCGAAAACCACACGTCAAATAGAAAAATGTCAGAGTATAATCCCAGGGTTCTCAAAGCCGAAATCATATGTGTGCGATGCGCTGCTACCCTGTCGGCTCCTTCCCCTTAGCTGAAGAGGTACCTGAAACCAATACTAAAAACGGTAAGCACGAAGCTTAGTGAGTTCCCCCATCATACCACATACCATACAACCATACATACTGTTGGGCAGTTCTGGGGTGCCCGACCTACCCGTGTCAAGCCATTCTAGGTGCTGACTTACCCATGTCAAGCCATTATGGGGTGCTGACCTACCTGTGTCAGGCTATTCTGGGGTGCCTGCCTACCCTCCGGTTTATCTCAATCAGTCACGGGGACTATTTCACCCTTACTACTATCACATATTAATATATATCATAATCATGATGTCAGACATATTTGGGGTGTCCGACCTACCCTTCACTCCTAATGACCGAATCGGGGACTATTCCCCTTTCCTAATACTACTAGCACATAGAACATATCATACTGGCACATAGAACACATCTAATAATAGCAACAAGACAATTATCACTTAGATAATCATCTTTACTATAATCAAATACTAGTGGGTCGGCCTTGGTGCCTTAGACCCACTTCTACTGGAAGGTAACTCACCTGAATGCCATGTAGTGCCTGCACTGTCCTCGGTGTGAAAAACAACTCTCCTCGACTCCTCAATCCCTATATGACAACTTTTCTAATTTATTAATTCATACTCATAACCCTTACAAGGGTCACTCAAGTCCCAGTCAAAGTCAAGGTAATGGTCAAAGTCAACATCTGGTTGACTCGACTTGCTGAGTTGGTCCACCAACTCGCCGCGTCCCCATGACCACAAAATGTCATAATCTCGTCCCTACCAGTCGAGTCTAGCAAGATCTCGATGAGTCCGCCTTCAACAACACATCAGACTATCTTCAACCGACTCACCGAGTTCGTCCTTGAACTCGTCGAGTTCATCTTCATCCATATGAAAGTGTTCAGTCTATGACTCGCCGAGTCCGTCTTCATGTGGTTGGGACATTGCCTTGAACTCGCCGAGTTCCTCCTTGAACTCGTCCAGTCCTTCGATCTTCAAGTCCATAACAAACTCCTAACAGGCTGAGTGTTCCTTCCACTCAACCAAAGACCATTTCCATAAGGCATTTGGGAAAATGCGACTGGACTCGTTGATTCCCTCTTTTCCAAAACTATTCAATCGATTATAATGGGTCTTAATGCATCAAAACCATAGATCTGGCCTCCTAGGTTCCATTTTATACATAAAGCTACAAACTTGATATCCATGCATGGGGCCTTTGGCTCAAAAAGCCATAAAAAGGGGTTTATATGTTGCATGGGTCTCCCAAGGCCATAAAGTTGTCACCTTTATGCCATGGGTACCCTCAATGGTTCCAGATCTAAAGTGCAACTCCAAATATACATACAAATCCGAGTATAGCCTCTCAAAACTTATAAAAGGTAGAAAATAGCCCCAAAACAAGATATAGGAGATGAATGGTCAGGGTTCAAGCTTTTTACCTTGAATGAACTGAGAATGAAGCAAAACCTCTAGATCTACTAGCTTCCATTTGAAATCCTAAGCTTTCTTCTTCTCTTCCAACTTCAAATGCACATAAAAGTCACCAAAAAGCTTAAGAACACTCAAAAAAGACTTAGGGTTTAGAGTTAGGGTTTCTCTAGGTTGGGAGGGACGATGGGGGCTGGGTTGAGGCAGAATAAGACGTTTAAATAGGGTGCAAACCCTAACATTAGGGTTTCATCCAGACGGCTCCTACTCATCGAGTCAGTCCCCCAACTCGTCGAGTAGGTCACTAAACCTCCGGGTCCAAAGTCGAGTCTACTCGACGAGTTGGGCCTCCAACTTGCCGAGTCCAAGGGCAAAACATGAAAAATACTTGAATTTAAATACGTACCGTGGATCGGGTGTTACATTTTCTCAGTACCAGCTTAAATAGAACGCATCTCAAATAATCAGATATAGGTTAGTTGCATGATAAGGAAAGTCTCAGCAGAACTGAAATTGTTTTTATTATTGATTTTCGTTTGACTTAATATCATTGTGATATGTGCATATCCACATGCTTATACAACATATCTTAATATTTTTATTACTTTTATGCTCTTATTAGAACAAAAAGATACTTAATTTGCTATGAATCATGTTGAAGGGACCAAAAGACAAGCTTTGAGCAAAAAGGAAGTTGGATGCAAGAAGTTGGGAGTTTGAACCAAAGCTCTAAAATGAAGAAAATAATACCCAACACGACGTGGTGAATTCCCCACAACGTGGCAACTTAAAGAATCCCGATTCACTTCGAAGACTTGTAAAACACGGAATAAACACGATTATGCTTAGAATAAACCTTGAACTTGTATTGAGTTGAAATGGTGTGGAATATGGTCTGATTTAACCAGGTCTCACGACAACACGTCGACCACAAAGAATCGTCGTGGTCCTCGTCGTGGTGATATTTTTTGAAGGCCTTTTCTGTTGTCTTTTGATTATAATAATGCACAGGGTTCTTTGTGTGTTCTTTGTGATTATTTTGCATACATGGCCAGCCGACCAAGACGCAACCAACCCGGAAGTGGTCCCGACTTTCTGTGGTACACTTTCATGCGAAATGTTGGGCCCGAGGTTTATACTAGATGGAATCCAAAGCTGGATTGGCTAAAGCAACGGAAAGTCATGTGCTCGTAGTGGTAGATTGGCAGTGGATGAGCGAAACCGAATGGATGGAAGCAATTGAACCATATCTTGATAAATCGTTTAATGGAGTTCATGGGCAATTTCTTTGTCTAGGGTGGAGGCGGATATTCCAAATTCAAGAGATCGTGTACCAGGAACTACTCATCGATCTTCTAGCCATGGTGTCTTTTTCAAGGAAGGATGGCATTTATGCTGACAACAACCTCACTTTTTGCCTCGACGGCGAGAGGCGCACTCTTAGCCTTGCGGATTTTTCACTAAGGACGGAGATTTACCTTCCGTCCAAAGTTCATTCCAAATCTTATCAGCAATATATTGCAGGTTGTGTTAGAAATACAGAGGGGTTTAAAGCAGAATTTCATTGGAATGCAATTGCAAATGCAGTCTATGTAAAAGGAACTGCATGAGAGAGTGACATCCATTCTCATGTCCATCGATTGCTGCACCGCCTAATCACCAACACTATTAATCAACAACAAAAAGGGATAAGTGCCCAACTATAGACGTCTTTTTCTTATGGGCCCTTACTTCCGACAATACTCATGTGGACCTACCGTTTCTGTTGCCGGATTTTTTTGCGGTCCGAGCGGGAAAAGATAGGCGATGGTCTCGGTTATATGGTGGTATATTGATTGCCTGGCTTGCGTGTTCATATGGCATACTTGACAAACGCAAAGCCATGATGTTGATTGTGGAGCCACAAAAGCCCTTTTCTACACTTCTTTATAAGAGGGCGAATATTGTTGTTGATCATGGATTTGGTAATTTTGGTATTCCCGATGACACTCCGCAGGGCCGAGTTCCGAGGCGGGTAGGACCAAGGGAAAATGAACTCGAAGGAGAGGAGCCACCAGTTGTCCCAACCAATGATGAAATGCCAGTGGATCCTTATAACATTGCTATGAGGAGGTTTGATAATAATTTTGCTTGGGGTATCAACTTCACTAACATGGGATTAGACCACCTCATGCAACAAATGCATGTGACTCAACCCGAACATTTCCCTCATTCATATCCATATGTTCCAAGTTGGGGGGAATTAAGGAGGGAGCAACAAGGAGGCGCAAGAGGAATTGGTGGAGGAGGAGACGATGAGGAAGATTGAGATTTTATCCTTTTTATTTGGTGGTCTTTAGACTTGCTTGATTATAGTTTTTATTTTTTTATTTGGTGTGGTAGTTGAACAATTATTTCTTTGTTTTGGTTGTTGACAATGTTTCCTTCTTGCATTACTTTTCTTTGTTTTATTTCCAGGTATCATTCTAGAGTCCAAGTAAGGGTACTAATGTCAAACGAAGGTTCTTTATAGAACACGCTTAGGAGACGTCGAGAGAAGCAAGATTTGAGCACATTTTTCAGGTGTTTATTTGAGTCATAGAATGAGGAGTCACATCCAATAGCTTTATACATAAATTGGTGCAACATATAGTTCGCAATTAAGTACCTTAGGGAACCAGATTTTGCAATTTCAAGGCCACCACGACGTGGTACTACACACAACGCCGTGTTTTCAGAGTTTCTAACACCAAAAAAATGTTTTGTTTAGGTTACCACGACGTGGTGATATCCACCACGACGTGTTGATTTTCAAGTCCGTTTTTGAAGTTTGCTCTAGCCCTTTCAGTATTCTACATGATCAAGAGTAGTGTTTCCTATCTTATATTCATTCTCATGGTATGGATGAGTTGTTCCCACACCATAGAATTTCACGACATAATGAAGAATTATCCCGGCTGCTACGACATGGTTGACACTTTCCTATGTTGTGGGGGAGCTTTTCAAAGCATAAGGAGGCAGCTATTCTAATTTCTACTTCCGTTCCCACACGTTCAAGCAAGCTGGAAGTCTTTCCCACGTTTCGAGATGCATCTTCTATCCTAGGGGAGTCTGTTCCTTTTTCTCCTTCCTTTTAATTTTATGTTTTGCATACCATGCAATGAGGGCATTGCATGAAATAAGTGTAGGGTAGGGGGTATATTGAATAAGAAAAAGCATTTGATTTTAAAATTTTTTCATTAATAGTTTCTAAATAGTATAACTTAGGAAACTTAGCTAATAATTAAAAATTTGTCCAATGAAGTATGGGATGATCTGAAGAGAAACCAAATGTTTACTTGAGCCAACACATGTTATAGTGTATTTGTGGCTTCCCATTTCCTAGTGAAAAGTCATGAAGTATGAAAGGTAATCTGGTAGCTTATATGGCATAACACGTTTTGTAGCCTAAACCTGAAATCCATCTAGGAAAGCTTAGGTAGTCATTGCACTTAGACTAACACCTTAACCAATAAAGGTTGAAGCTAGCTCCTTGCTTAAGCATGTATTATTTGAGTGAAAGGGAGAAAAAAAGTGAGAATACATGTAAAAAAAGAGAGAGAAATTACTGAAAAGTAAAAGAATTTTGGAGTTATCAAAGTATGAAGATCAGAAGATCAGAAATTCTGAAGAAATCCAAAAAGTTGAAGATACAAAAAATCAAACAAGGAAGGTGTTGAATTCAAACTAATCAAAGATTAAATATACAACAAAGTGAAGAATTCAAAGAGCTCCATTGTGGTATCAAAGTTGTAATTTCTAAAGTTTATGTATGCTTGGTTGTTTAGTCAAAAATACATTGAGGTCAAGAAAGATTTCTGAGATTGATTCGGAGGGTTGCAGAAATGACTCAATGAGTGTCATATAAGCTAAGGGGTGAAGGTTCATAGGGATTGTGAGTATTTATGAATGGGGAGTTCTTAGGAATTATAGATACAAATACATGCATTGAGGTCTTAGGATAATGGTTGGGATTGAAATGGATTGTTTTGTATTTTGCTGGTGAAATTAAAAATCAATTTGCTTGGGGGCAAGCAAAGATTAAGTGTGAGGTATTTTGATATATGTATATCGATACACATAATTATACAACATATCTTAATATTTTTATTACTTTTATACCCTTATTAGAACAAAAAGATACTTAATTTGCTATGAATCGTGTTGTAGGGACCAAAAGACAAGCTTTGAGCAAAAAGGAAGCTGGAAGCTGGATGCTGGAAGTTGGGAGTTTGAACCAAAGCTCTAAAATTAAGAAAATAAACCCCAACACGACGTGGTGAATTCCCCACGGCGTGGCAACTTGAAGAATCACGATTCACTTCGAAGACTTGTAAAACATGGGATAAACACGATTACCACAGCACGGTGGACTTACCACGACGTGGGGCTCTGATTTCGGGAAAAGTATAAATAGATCACCTTAACCTCCGAATCAAATACTTTTGCTCTGGATAATTCGACACTTTTGAAGGAAATACACTGGTTCTAAGGCTTGGAAGCAAGAATTTCATTCATAACTTTAGAAGGAGGAGCATTAAGGTAAATAAATTCTGCACTTCGATTTTTCATTAGATTTTGCTATGTCAAATACCTTGAATTTCGTTTTTGTGCTTTTGTTTGCTGAAATCATGAGCTAAATACTAATGACTTTCGTTAAGCCTAGGACGAATTAAGTTTATGTGGTTGATTTATGGTTTGGATTTGGATATTTGGTTATTGTTGATTTAGCTTATTAAAGAACCTTAAGTACTTTTGATAACTATTTTCTCTACTTATTGTTGAATTTGATTAGGCTAGTATGACCATCTATCTTAGTTAAATTTCAATCTTATGATCTTGTGATTTGCAAAGTTGTAGGACTAGAGTTTTGAATAAAACCTAGGGTTAAGTAGAAAAGTGGGTAAAAGGGTATAGAAGCTAATATATGACGACAAATCATGTATTAAATTGAATCAATAAACTAAATTGGTCAATTAATTATAAGTCTAATCAATCCGAACCAAACACTAGTAAGCTTGTAAGTTTGTCCGCTTGATCACCGAATAAATAAACTAGTTTGCTAAAGGATTAAGTTAGTGAATACTAATTTGGTCATATTAGGAATCGGTAACTAAAGAAACTAAATCCATTGCACTTCCATAAATCAATCATAATAACAAATAAATCCAAAGCTAAACGAAAGTCTCTTACTTACCTTGGTTAATTCATACTTGTTAATTTGCTTTAGTTAGTGTTAGCTGAATTAAGTGATAATTAGTTTGTTTGATAATTGAAGTATCTAGTCTTGCAAAACTAGGAAACCAAAACCTTTTCAAATTTCATTAGTATTTAGTTAATAGTAGAATAAAGTTAGTTAAAACACCGTTCCTTGAGTTCGACACTCGTTCTTACCGTAGCTATATTATTGCACGATTAGGTACACTACCTAGTGTGTTTAATAGTCTATGAAGGAAATAGCTTTTATAAATTTAAAAATTGAATAAAAATATAAACACATTAAATACACATCACACTACATTTATAGTTTTTAGTTTATAATTAAAATCCCCCTTCTTAATAAATTTTGTATTGACTAGATTGTGCGTGATGCAAAAAGGCATTGACTTTTAGGCTGTGTTCCTGAGGATTCGACCCTGCTTCCCTGTGCTATATTTTTAGTGCAACCAACAGCAATATTTTATTTTCTTAATACGCGTGTGACAGCGTGTTAACATATATTGACTTAATGGATAAAGTTTCCAACTTTATCCATTAGAACTCTAAACTAATGCTAGATCTAACATTCTAAGTCCATTAAATCCTTAATAAGGCTACAACTTGAGCATGACACAAGATACTCCAAACATGGTCCTTTTTCTTATTCCACGAAAGTCTAAATCCTTATAAAAGCCATCACAAGCTTTGGAGTTCTTCAAACTCCAAGAGCATCCAACGAAGGGACCAAAACCTTATAAAAAGGAATCAAACTTGACCAAGAAGAACATGAGTCAGGATGAGAAGTTTATGCCTTCAATAACTCAGAAATCAGAAGTAGATGGTGAATCCAAGACATTTCTTTACTCCCTTTGTAACGTCCCAAATTTAAGACCAAAAATTTTGTTTTTAGATTAATAAAACCATCTTTCAAAAACATGTTTGCGGAACCATAATAAAAATCAAAATGTAATCAAACACCCAAATACATTATAGTCAAACAAAATGTGGAACAATCAAGGTGTGTGCAATGCGATCATCCCGAGCTCTTCCCTTTCGATCTGGAAGTACCTGAAACATGAACTGAAAACTGTAAGCACGGAGCTTAGTAAGTTTCCCAAAATACCACATACCATACATATCAAACACATAATGGCCCCGCCCATCATCGGGCCCCGCCTTATCAACATACAAACACATAAACACATGCAAGAATCACAAAGATAAATAGCATACAAGATAATCATTAGGCCCCATCTGGCATCGGGCCCCGCCCGGTATACATAACAGATATCATACATGTAGAGTCACACAGACAACTAGCATCCTAATCCTAATAAACCAATTGTCGGCGGTGGTGCCTTCGACCTGCCGAATACAGTGAGGAAACTCACCTCAAGCTGCTGAATATCTTGGATAAAAGCTCGGACTGCTGATTCGCAAAAATCCCATCGCTAACATCATCAATAATACCCAATAAATAATTAGGTCTTAACCTATAATCAAGAATCTAGATCACTTGTCCAACATCCAGGGTAAAAGACCATTTTACCCTTTTTCCTATTTGGCCCAAACCAAGGCCCAACCCATTTACTCCCAAAAGCCTAAATTCCTAAATGGAAACCAAGGCCCAATATGGACCAATCTAAGAAGGTCCAATGTCCAACTATAGCCCAAAGTCCAAAAATGATCCATAGGAGTTAAGGGTCAAGCCCAATCAAAATATAGCACAAAAATAAACTAAGCCCACACTTCTTCAACCCACTGGCTAGTGTACGCTCGGCATACCAGGCTCGTATGCCCTACGTATGTAATCAATCTGGAAACGGGCTCGCACCCAGTACGCTCAGTGTACCTAGGAGTATGTCCCGCGTATAGGAGTATGTCCCGCGTACTGGCCTAATCTTAAACCTTTGGCCAAACGAATTAACCACTTAAGAACTTATCATCTAATCCACAAAATAACATCATATTAAGGTCCTAACCCATAAATTTGAAGACTTTAAACCTTTGCATAGCTAAAAACACCCCAAGGTCCAATTGTAGCATCTTAACTCCATTAAGAGAAACATCAACCTTGCATGATTGAACAAAACCCATCAAGTTATCATTTTTATGAACAAGGGACCTAAGAAAAGCATAGGTCTATCATCCTAAGTTACTGGAGTAGCCCATACTTCCAAACAAGGCTTAAAAGACCCAAAAATGCATAACAAGGCCCTAAACTAGATCCATCATAAGAAATCATCAAGTTAAGACCTTTATACCTCAAATAGCTTGCAAAGTTCATGATGGTTCTGGATCTACAAGCTTAAGCCACACCAAGGGAATCTCTAAGTGCTCTTCTTCCTTCAAATCACCAAAAACACCACCAAAACTCACTTCCAAGCTCAAAACTCACAAATGGCACTTAGGGTTTCGTTCTTAGGGTTTAGGGGAGTGGAGGCTAACCAAAAGATACCACCAAGGCAACATAACTTGTTTAAATAGGGTACAAACCTTAAAAATTAGGGTTTGTTCCTGCTTAGCGTACGCCCAACGTACGTGGGCGCCTCCACGACCATCTAACGAGCCAGTACACCCAACGTACTTGTCTAGGGTCTAAAATGAAAAGAATTCACAATAAGGATTAAAAAGGAACATACCACTAAATCTCGAATGTTACACCCTTGCACCAAGATGATCTTCCTCTTTCTTCAAACTCCACCAAAGACTAAGAATTAGTCTTCAAACCAAAAGGACAAGCCCTCAAATCTTCAAGGGGGGTAGGGTTTCGTTTGGAAGGGATTGAAGAGGATACCCAAAGTTATGAGTTAATGGATTTATATATGGAAGACACCCTAAAAATTCATGGACTTAGGATGTAGCTCTTGCCACGTCGTGACACTCTACCTGTCACGTCGTGGCACCCATTCCAAAAATATGGCATTCAATTGGCACGTCACAACATGACAGCCCAATCATCACGTCGTCGTGCAAGGTTTTTCCCAAAAACCTTACCTCCGATCCTTCTAAACCCTTAACCAGTTAATTCTAGAAAATGGGTGTTAAATTTTTAATTATTGTTTGATTATTTTTATTTGAGGTATTGTCTTTAGTTATTTGATAATCGAATAGTTAAATCCCCCTTTTATTTATTAACTGGGAAGTTTATTTAATGGTGTATCTTTTTTTCTCATGTGTTCGACACCTTACTTACTCCAGTTATATTGTTCATGATTAGGTACATTGTTTGGTTTAGATACTCTTACTTTGGATAAGTTAAGATTTATATATTTAAAACTAGATTTGTCTTAATCAATAAAAATCTATGCAGTTGAAGTTGTGTTTCGAAAAAAATGACTTCAATATCCTATTAGTTTAACATAACAAAGACAATGATAGTGTTCGTGTTCATTCTAACAAATTAAACTCATAATAGTTGGTATTTTAAAAATAAAATAAAAAATTAATTTGCTTGCTAAATACAATTAAAATTTTAAGGAGCATTCCATTAAATTTTGGATTATTAATTATTTTCCATAAAAAAAATACATATAAGTTTTGGTTCCGTTTTAATAGGAAACCTCCAATAATTACAGTTGCGTTTTAGGCAAGTAGTAGTATATTTTAATATCCCAAACAAGAAAGCGAGCAGTTATGGACAAAGAACAGGAAGCAAGCAACTATTCCAAAATCCAATACAAATTTTGAACTCTGATTCCCAGGCGACCAAGATCCTGTGATGGTATTCAACACCGTCTTAGTAGCGTCGGTCGCCACCGTATCCGCCGACGTTTGGCAATCGGTGGCATGCTTCTCAGAACGAATCAACAGCGACGAGCTCTTAGATCTGGTGATTTGTTTTCCTCTTCAACAATTAGGTCGTTTTGCGCTTTGTGTTTGGAACTTTTTCTGTGTTCCTCCATCTCCTCCTGATTCTTATTACTACTCTTATGCCTATTACGACGACGACGATGGTGATGAATCGGATTACGATTCCGTCACCAGCTCCTCCGTCGGTGTGGCTGGATTTTCCGGCTACGACCATCGCCGTCGTGATTCGTACTCCGATTCCCATTCCGACTGATTTTCCATCAACGGTAATTAGTCGGCGTAGCCTGTACAGGAACCCTAATTCTTATTGTTAATCCTGTTTTTTATATAGTTTAAATTTTACGAATTTTCTGGTTATTTCTCATCTACGAATGGGTTCATGTTCTTATTTCTCAAGTTGTTGAATTTGGTTGATAGAATGAGTAGTCTTTTACATAGATGATTACTATATCATTATTGAATGTGATTTTGCTGTTTATGATAATCTGAAATCTTGATATGTCTTTTTGCTTGGCATTCTTGTTGAAGCATTTTATACAAAAAGTCAAAAATCTGTTAAAAATTATTCAGTTTTTGCTGCTTAGTAACTACCTAACTGCTAAAGTAATGTCTGAAGCATCTGGACCATTTCAGAACATGGATTCAGATATCTGACTATATCATCATCAACTTTTTGAAGAGAACTGAAGTCATTTTTGTGGCCTTATTTTGACATTTTTTTTGCAAAAAAATAAAAAAGATTAAAGATGTGGTCCACCAGTTTAAAAGCAAATAGAACCAAAATTTGTACCCATATACCAGCACCATCAATTATTGGAATCAAAATTCCAATTTGATTTATAAGAAATTATGATAGTTTAATATATTGCAATGTTTTTCTTTTGACTGATTTTATATATTTTTTTAAGTGGTGACAGATTTTATAATTGAATGCCAATGTTTGTTGTTGTTATCGTTTGTAGTTTTTGAGACTTCAGTTTTGTTGCAACTAATTAGTTTATTTATTAAGAAATAAACAAAGTATAAAACAAAATTGATGATATATCTCATTCTAATAGAATGGTTTCCTTTAAAGAAAAAATAAAGTCTCTCAAAAGTTGTCTCAAGACTTGTAGAACCGATACTTGTAAAGATTCCACAATGTGTAAGAGTATTCTTCAAAACAAAATTGATGAGTGATGTTTGAATTAATGGTGGGGTAGCGACTCGTTTGAAGATTGAAAATAGACTGGAATATTTTAAGGAAGTTGAGGATATTTTACGAGTGGAAAAGATGGACTTAGTTTGGAAGGCTAAGATTTAGTGGACAAACGAAAGTGATGAGAGTTCTAAGATCTTTTTTCATGGTATAGTTAAATCGAAAACAAAGACAATTAGCGATTTGAGGAGTTATGGTTAATGGGGATTGGATTTCTAATCCAATTGATGTGACGTATATGAATTTTAGAATATTTTGCGTCTAAGTTTCAAGATTCGATTTTCATTAAGCCGCAAATGACCATGAATGCTTTCAATCGATTTTCTTTGACTCCGTTTTCAACAGTGGAGATCAAGCAAGTTTTTTTGAGTTATGGTGAAAATAAATCATCTATGGCCATATGGGTTTTCGTTTGAGTTAAACGTTTTTTGGGATATCTTGAGTTGGACATGGTTGCTTTTTGTTAAGGAATTCAGGAATCATTGGCTTTTCTTGAGGTGGTAGTTCTTCCTTTTTACTTTCGATTCCTAAAATTCTTGTTCCCTTAAATTTATCGCATGATTAGTTTAATTAGGTTCTATACAAGAAAATCACGAACTTATTGGTGGTGTGCTTGGCGAAGTTATTAGTGTTAAGTAATCGGTGTTTGTTAAAAACTAACAAATGTTAGACGACCTTTTGGTTGTAAACGAGATAATTGGGTGGTATAAGGTTTTTCGTGATATTTAAGATAGATTTGGCAAAGGTGTAGGATTCACTTCATTAGGGATTTCTAGATGAAATGCTTGAAACCACTAGTTTGGGTGTTAAATAGCGAGACATATTTAGGTTTCTTATCTTATGATATGACAACATCAGTTGTGAATGGGTCTCGTAATGTTAAATTTATGGAAAATGGGGTATTCATATGGGTAACCACTTTCTTGTTGGTTTTTATTATTGTTATAGAATGACTATGCGTTGCAATAAAAGAGGTTGTGGTTCACGAGTTATTTAGACCAACTCGTGTGCCAAATGTGGAGGTTATGTTGTCACATTTGTTTTTTGTTGATGATGTCATTTTTTCGCGGAGATTATGTAACAAACTGAAAAATTTGTCAATTCCTTATTAAGAAATTAAAGTCAAACGATGTTTACCGATACAGGAATGAAGAATTAGGAGTACGTTGTTATTTGGGAAAAGTCAACAAAAGCTAAAGGAAACATGGTGTGTGGGCTAATGACATGGTGCATAGTTATGATACACGATGCGAATATGATAAACACAACACATCGGTAAAAGCTGAGTTGCAGGACATGTGTCGTTGCAAGAGTACACATGACATGTTATTAGGATACATGGCGGACTTTGGGAAGACACGTGGGACGCGATGCATCCCAAGGTAAGCTCGATATGTAAATAGGCTTTTCAGCCTAGTGTAAATAGTTCATTTTGGGTTTTTGATGGGTTCTTTAACATATCGGAACTAGAGTTAGAAAGCACTAATCACAAGTTGAAAATAGAGTTGTTGAGGACGGCTTATGAGGGACAACAAATAACTAAAGGAAGCAAGTATCGACGATGTATGCAAAGTTTATGCTTTGGTAGTTTCTAGGTATATTACAAAGTAAATTGTTTATGTGAATGGACTAGGGGAGTAGGGGTGTGTTTTCCCAATATATGCAAAGTTTATGCTTTGGGATTTAGGTTCCTTGTATGTGCAAGTTAATTGCGAAAGTTATATTTAGGGGTGAAATTCCTCGTGACTATACTTTATGACTTGTTGAAACTTAAAAGTATGAATATGTAAATCGTAAAGAGAGTTTTTAAAAGTAAATTTTAAGTTCGGTTTTGAAAGCATATTCATATATTTAAGTCTATACCCATGTTGCTCTCAAGTCTTATGACTTATGTAGTATTACACACAAGTCTTATGACTGAAGTGGTATTTTAAAAATGTGATATGTACTTTAAATATGTGCTATGTATTCAAGTATAAGTTAAAGATTAGAGATGTGTTGTTAGAGGAGGCTTATAGAGGACTTAGGAAGTCTTCAGGTTGTATAATTTCTTTCTTTTTTACTATGGTTTTTGATATTCAGTTTGTAACACCAAACACAAACAATTATAAACATTGATAATTTATTAAAAGTTTTTATAAAACTGTATTTTTACCAAGGTTCTAAATGGCGTGAGGCGTGGCGTGGCGGCAAGGCCAAGCCTCAAACTTAACGAGTCATGGCGAGCCATGACGTTTTTCAAGGCGTGATGTAAGGCAGCGATTTTGTATTAATTTAAAATTATATTACCACATAAATATAAATTTATATTAAATATAACTACTTTATAGAAGTGTTAGATTAATAACTAATAACAAAAAGTTAACAAAAACCACAATACTTGTATCTCCTATTAGAAAAGACATAACAAAGACAAAAAAAAATTGTGTCTCAAACGAAAAAACACGCGCCATAACACGCCATAACGTGTTATGGCACGACATATCACGCATTGACACGCGTCACGCCTAACAGCAACGTTATAAGGCTTTTTGTAACGGTGAAGCAACGCCTTACGTCATGGCGCGCCTTTTAGAACACTGGTTTTTACTATGATTCATTATCGTAGTATTCATTTTTACTATGATTCATTATCTTTATATTTAATTTTCAATTTATTTATTTATTTACTAGTTAATTAATTCTATCAAATATTTTGTGACATTTTACTTAAGAAATAGAAATATAATCATAATATTTATTAAAACAGTTTGTATTAAAATATAATGTGTTTTAAAATGACTAACTAAATGGAAAGGGTTATATAAAAAAATTTAATAGATAAGAATAGATTAATTAAATTTAAAGAAAAATTTATTAAAAGAGTTTAACCATTGATGAGATGATTTAACTAGATAGTGATGTGGATTTTTAACGTCTAGTTTCCGAGTTTAAGACAAAAAAAAAAAAAAAAAAAAAAAGAATCAGGAGATAAATTAAGAGAAATGAAAGGAAAATAATTTTTTTGTGTTCCAAGTTGGAGAGAAATAAAAGAAAAATTAATTATTTTGTTCTTTTTTTTTTAATCCTTACAAATCGATTGGAAAATTAGAAGGGAAAGCAACCATTCAGTTTCTATTCACTTCCTTCCATTTTTTCCATTTAATGAAACTTGACAACATTAATTTCTTTTGCTTTGTTTTCATTTTCATCCATTTTTTTTTCTTTTCTTTCGTTAAATTAAACTCCTGAATAAAGTATAAGTTATAACATAGCTCAACCATTGGAGATGCTCTAATATTAACCTAACAAATTTACGATTTGGGTTAATAACTTAGGAGGGTAATAAGGTTTTAACCTTGTTCACATGAGTTCCTTAAGGTTTTTTTTTGTACATATTACACCAACATGGTTGTTATAACCGTTTAAAAAAAGTAATAAAGTTTTAATTTTGTTCACAATATGTCCCAAACGTCTTTTGTTGTACATATTACACCTACATGGTAGTTATAACCGTTTAAAGAAGGGTAATAAGGTTTAACTATGTCCACATTAGGTCCCTATATTTAATATGTGTTTATCATTTCATCTAACTCTTTTACAATTTATATTAGTATCTAGTTAGATGACTTCATCATTTCATCTTTTCATTTTAGTCGTCCATTCATCACAACCACGGTTTCAATCAAAAGGTTACGTAAGCCAATGGCGGAGCTAGGTCAAAGTAAAAGAGTATCCCCGAAAAATAATTGGATGTCCCTGATAAGTAATGGCTCCGCCAATTGGGTATCCCCGATAGGCAATTACTTATCGGGGATATCTCATTACTTGTCGGGATACTCTTTTACTTTGACTTTAGCTCTGCCACTGACTTATAAGTTATCCGGAATTTATATAAAGACATAAAATGGCATTTAAAAAATATGTTTTCTTAATTAATTAAGAGGTATATTTGAAAATTATTTAAAAAAAAAAAAAAAAAAAAAAAAAAAAAAAAAAACTTTTAAAAAACTAGTCTAAGCAGCTTTTTAAAATACTAATTTATAAGCTACTTTTTGGCTAGCCAAACATGACAACTTAAAAAATATCGAAAAATAAACTAGCTTATAAGTTAGTTATGACGTCAAACATATTATTAGTTTCTTTTTCATAAAAATGAAAAAAAAAATGTTATGCAACCTTTGGATTGAAATCGTTATTATGGTGAATGGACGACTAAAATGAAAAGATGAAATGATGAAGTCATCTAACTAGATATTAATATAAATTATAAAAAAGTTAGATGAAATGATAAAAAAAATATTAAAAATAGGGACCTAATGTGGACACATTAAACCTTATTATCTTTTTTTTTTAACGGTTATAACAACCATGTTGGTGTAATATGTATAAAAAAGACCTTAGGAACCTAATATGGACAAAATTAAAACATTATTACCTTTTTAAAACGGTTTATAAAAACTATATTAGTGTAATATGTACAAAAAAAATCTTAAGGACCTTATGTGGACAAAATTAAAACCTTATTACTCTCCAAGATCGTTAACCATTTTCAATAGTAAAATAACATTACATGATATTGATATAGATTATTGATCTATAAGAAAACCTCAATTGGTTCTTAATCACACCTTCAAAATGAGTAGATTTTTCCACATCCATGTACGAGGAAAAAAAGATCTTATATAGATAAATTTAGTCTCTTAAAAAGGGAACAGGTCCCGAACGGTTCTTAAAAGGCCAAAAAACCTGTATCCGTATGAACCGGTAAAAACCGATCGAACCGGTAAAAATCGGTTCAGTTGAACCGGTAAAACCGAAAATTTTAAAAAATATTTAACTTTTCATTTTTTATATTTTTTTATCTAATTAAATATAATTATGACATCATCTGGATTTTCCGGTGCGATCAGTCGGACCATTTGAACCATCGAACTAGTAAGACGATTGGTTCAGTCTCCGGCCCGGTTTTTCAAAACCTTGCTTAAAAGTTAAAATAAATTGAAAAGAAAAAAGATAAAATAATTTAAAATATTAATTGCCACTTGTTAAAGTACACATGTTGATTAAAATATATTGGGAAGACCAAACAAATTTCTCCCACTTCTAACAAACCCTAAACCAAAAACCTCCCAAATTCCACATCTATTTCCCCCAAATCTCATTCCGAATCGCTTTCCATGCTTCCCATCGCCTTCAATCCCCTTGGTCTCTGCAAAAATCAATCTTGATCAATGTATAAATTCCAATGCATAATTTACATGTCATCATAACATATGATTTCTATAGCAAATTGACAACCTTTTTAGATGCTTTCTTCTCTCTAACTTCGTATCTTCCTTGACATAGATCAGATAACCAGGCACCTGGACTTACCAACTGCATAAAATCCAATCAAGATTTGAAAATCAAAACACCCAGAATCTGAAAAATATCATATTGAGAACAATATGAAAAGGGTAGTTAAGTAATTTTACAAGTAAGCTTCTTTGAACAATCTTGGCTCTTTTCTTCGGTCTTTGAGGCAGTTTACACCCTTTCATAGCCATGAAATCCTCTTCTTTCTCTTTGCTTGATAATGTAGTAAAAAGTTTAGGCCAAACGACCTTTTTGCTCTCTTCCTTTGTATCCACAATCAACGCCTTCGTGCTGCTGCTACTCTCCTCCACAAACCCGCCGCCGGTGGATCCCCGTGTTGTGTAGTACCGATCTTCCTTCTCCGGCGAGGATAACGCCGACATTATCTTCCTGTCGGTGACCCTAAACCCAGTCAGAAAGCAAGGAAAAAGAAAGAAAAACCCTAAAAAAAACAATATTTGTCTATCCCTTTTGTGTAATATTAACTAAGATCTGAACCACTTGATTATGTTCTTCATAAAAATCCCATATAAAAGGCTTTATAGATGCGTTCAACAAAGACGAATACACCCATCAAGAAAAAGCAACAAACTTTATCTTTTTTTTTCTTTGATTTTATCCGAAACAAAACAAAACCCATGTTCTCTTTCTGCTTTTTAGCCAAAAAACAACCAGAAAAAAGAAGAAAGAAATCTCTGGGAAATGGAGATGTTGCAAAGAGCCAAAGATCTAGGGTATTGACTTGAATATAGGGTTAGTAATCAAGAAATGAAGGTTTTTTTTTTTTTTTTTTTTTAAAAAATCTTTTTTTAAATAATTTTTACCTGTTGAGACGTTGAGGAGATGAAGCATGAAGAGGGGGAAGAGGATGATGAGAATCTTGTTCATTAACAACCCTTCGATCAACGCGTTGAGATGTGATTTTTTTCTTCACAATAATTCCATTTCCATCAGATTTTCCATTCATAACTGTCGACTCTTTCACTTTTACGAATCTCAGTCTCTTTCTATTTCCCCACTGTAACTTATCCATAACACAAAGCTTCAATCTTTATATCTGAAAAACCAAGTGAAATCCCCATGAACCCTAAAAAAAATAGAATCACCAAGAATAAAAAATAAACACGGAATACCCACATGAAGATCTATGCTAGAAACAGCATTAAATCTTCGAAATCACCCTGCATTTCAAATCAAACAAATCCCAAATGAGAAAACAAAAAGAATGGAAGATATAGATATTACAAGATCAAGTAAGCGTCAATTTTTATCTCTGAAAATTAGAAATTCTAACACTACTTGAGAACCCAATTTCTGTGATGAAAGTTAACAATTTATGAACAAAAAATTCGAAGAAATACAGAATACCCACTTGAGGATCTATGCTAGAAACAGCTTATGATCTTCAAGATCACTCGGCATTCAGTTAACCAAACGAAATCCCGTCTGAAAACTATAAAGAATGGGAAACGAAGGTAGGGAAGAAGGGGTTACAAGAACAAAACTGTGATAAAATGGTGAAAATGATGGGGATTGTTCCAGTAGGATTGTATTAATTTAGGGTTAAGGGGATTGGAATTATGCAAATGGGTTTTAATGATTTGGGATTTTTGCTCTGCCTCTCTTTGTGTTCTTGTTTGTGTGAGTGGTGTTTGACAAGAAGAAGAAATGGGGGTTGTGGTTTTTGTTTCATATTTTCCACCCTATCGCAGTTTTGTATCTTTAATAGTTTTACAATTTCTTTTTTACTATTTCAGAGGTTGTAGATGTGGAGATCAATGTAGACCGTTGGATGTAAAATAGACGGTTGGATATGGTCCTTCAAGGCTACAACTAACCTTGGGGTAGCAGCGTAACAGCGTTCGGAGACTCGGAGTCTCTTAAGGAGCACGTGACATGCATCATCCTTCCTTACTTTAGGTACTTCTCTTAACAATGTTAATATAGTCAACTTTTCTCTATATTTTGTTTGAAAATGTTAGGTTTGTCTAATACTTCATAAAATAATGTCACATTTAACAAAATTTATACATTTTTTTTCTTTTTTCATGAATTCTCGTTAAAACAAAATTAATGTGTCATGTTTTGTTGAAATTATAATGAAGTAATAATAATTAATAGTTACTTGTTTTTTTTTATAAAGAATAATATACAAGCCCATATCTAAAAAATGGTTATATATTTTTATATAACAAATCTCGGTTCATATCTAAGATGTCAAGCTAACACTTTGTCCTATCGTCTAGAGGGTTTATATACACATTAACATTACATAACAAGAGAACAAACTAGACAGTCGATACGTAATAGTTGTGCATCATATAGTGATCATATGACATTATTTGTATGAAAGAGACAAAAGGTGTGTTTGATATGGGTTCTATATGTGTGTAAAGGTAGACTGGGTTCAAAAAATCCAATTTACCATCTTTGAGTTGGCTTTTAAACTTATGGACTCAGTCCATCATATTGTGTTGATTCGGTCCCCTCTTCAACAATGAGGGATCGGGACATATATTAGACAAAAAGCTGAGATTTCCCATTTTTCCTATTCATTTATACGCCCCCACAAAAAAAGAAGAAGAAGAAGAAGAAACGGAATCGTTGCACATCTACTTCTCAAATCCATCGGCATTCAACCATTGTCTTGCCTTCCAGTCGAAGTGCTTCTGCATCAATGCATCAATCTGGTAACTATTAGTGCGATTTGCTTTCCAATTTAAATAGGACAAAAAGACGATCAAAATTGAAAATTTTTAGTAATTTTTAATATGTAGTGTTCATTATTGCTTCCAAACAATCCCACTTCAAGACATTCATGAAAAGTAGATGTTTCCTCGAAACCAAGAATTATACAGTTATTGAAAATGAAATTTATGAAGTTTCTCTTATTGTCGTGATTTTTTCTGTAAACCAATAACAATATCATAATGATTTTGGTTGAAAACAATAAATTTCTTGTTATGTTATAATTGTGAATAAGATAACATTTTGATAGGATGCCCTAATACTTCTTTTTGGATGGTAGGTGGGGGTTAACTCAGCCACTGCAATGGCATTGTAACATCCCATTTTCATATTAAATTTTTCGATTTCAAAATAAGTAAAATATTCTTTTTTTTTTTCATAAAACCAAAACCATAGAAATATTTGTTCCAACAACCAAACATCCAAAATCAGAGTATGATAACATCGTGGAAATACAAAGTACGAGAGTTGCTGAAGAATATATACAATTACGCATTCTCCTTTCCACGATTATCAGAAGTACCAGAAACATTTAATCCACAACTATAAGCCAAAGCTTAGTGGATCCCCTAAAATACAACATACAACAATATACAAACAAACACCGGGTATCTAGGCTCATACACTTTAGTTGATCTTGCCATCGTGAAACATCCTAAAAACCCAAACTAAAATTTTCATTTTTAAAATAATATAACATCCATTTTAATAAAATTACATTCAAGATAAATCCTTTGTTCATAACCATTATTCATAAATCAGAGTTATAATGAAGACGGTCCAGAATCTCAAATCATATAGCTACTGATGTGTGTGTATAGTCATGCCTTCGTAATATGATAAGTACCTGCAAAAAAGTAATCAATAATTATAAGCACAAAGCTTAGTGAGTTCCCTAAAATATCTCATACAACACATCATATAATAACATTCATGGAACTATCAGCAGTCTCGGGTATCACATACAAATCACAATATAACAACTATGGGTTCTCAACAGCCCTAAAGACTATCAACAGTCCCTGTAGATTAATAACACATCTCAAGGGTTATCAGCAACCCTGGGGACTATCAGCAGTCTCGTGGACTTACAAAAACCCAATAGATTATTAGCAACTCAGTTCACATACAATAATAATCAACAGCTAAGACCCAACTGATCAACATATACCACCACACAGAAAAGTATAGTAAGAAGACTCATTTCGCAAATATCAGCTAAGCACCACAACTCTCATCCAACAAAAATTAATCCTTCATAGCACCTAACAACAATAAAGAGCACCCTTTCAGTCTACAATCCAAACCCCTCAATTGACCAAAAGTCAACTATGGTAAAAAAAAGTCAGCCATGGTCATCCTCAGCCAATGATCACGTTGTGACCACCCATAAGTCACGTCATGACTGAACCAGGTCGAAATAATCGTGAGTAATCTATTCTTAAGATGTGACATGATATTCCTCACGTCGTGAGATCCTTTTTAGACAGTTTTGAGCATTAAGCTCTTAACCCTTTAAGCCACTCCTTGAGACTTTCCAGAGGGTCTTCCCCAAGCCTATGGATCATAAAAATCGTAGCTTTTCATTCATGCATGACTTGAACACTAACTAGGTCAATAAGAGAAAAATACGATCAAGACTCGTGTTAGGAGTCTAAAACCAACACCAAACCTTATATCTGAAGCTTACACTAAAGAAAATGCCCCAATGATCCATAAAGTTGCTAACTTTGTGGATTTCATGCATGCTACCCAACCCAACCATGAAAAGAGAGGCATAAATCTTAGATCTAGCATGTACAATGGATAAAGGCAAGAGATTTAGGACTTACCAAGGTCCATTAACAATACAAGGTGGTGAAGAAAGGCTTGATTGCTGAACCAATGCACCAAAGGGACCATCCTCTTCAACCAAGAGCATTAAAGCCACTCAAAATGAGCAAAAACCATCAAGATGAACTACAATTAGGGTTTCTGAGGTTAGAGGGAGATGGAGGTTGGGGAATGAACCCTAAATTCGAGTTTAGGGTGCTTAAATATGAAGCAAACCCTAAAAGATCATGGGCTTGGGATGCATCCCTATTCACATCGTGACTAGCTATGTGTCATGTCATTACTACTCAGGTTGTCACGTCATGACCACTCTTTGGTCACGTTGTGACACTTGGTTTTTCCCCAAAAACCAAGTTTCAACTCCTAATGCCCTAAACCGATCCAATCCAGGAAACTGGTGTTGCAATTCTCCCTCACTTAAATTATATTTCGTCCTTGAAATTTGTCCTTATCAATCATTTTGCGAAAACCCCTTCTCTGAATCCCCTCAAGGAATTTTCCAAGACCATTCACTTATAGCTTGAGCCATCGCCACACCGAATGCCCAAAACTGCTACTAAAACCAAGATTTCCAAAACCAACTGTCACAACTAGCATTTTTAGCTAGGAAATTATGTTTTCATGTAAACATCAACTCTTGTAAAACTTAAATATAAGTGGATATCATGTACTATGCTTAATCAAAAACATCCATTTGAATCAAAACTCCTAAGTGAAGTCTAAAACCTAATTCAGTACATCTCAGATACTCAATTGTGGGTTTGAAACCCTAATGTTCTGGTTCAAACTCAGTATGGACCAGGATCCTCTTATTGGGCCTAATGGACCGGTAAACTTTTCATTTGATTATTTTGGGCCAAGGAACCCCATTTGGGCTCTAATTGGACCCACATTCATCAAACCATAGCATTTAGGCCATGTTGGGCCTAAAATAACTCACTTTATTATCTTGGGCCTAATGGGCCGTAAATGGGTTCTTAAACCCTAATGGGCCGTAGACCCATCAAGGGGCCCAATGGGTCGAAATTTCCATATTAGACCTTATAACGTCCGAATATATTCACTTATGGTTCAAACTCTTCTTTCTCTTTTCCTTCCCCCCCCCCCCTCATTCTCAGCTATGCTAAAAAAAGAGTTAATATGAGGAAAATTGTGAGGAAGACACCTTACCATTGCATGGTGAATATCCATCCATAATACCCACCATACAACTATGAAGTCTCATGCATCTAGGTAAGTCTCATCACCATCTCTCCCCTCTCATTCTCATTCTCGACCAAGGACCAAGAAAACCACCATCGCCTTTATTTTTACTTCAAGATTATCTCCAAACCTCTCATATCCATCTAAATCCTCAAAAGAAAAATCCTCCTATCTTCCCTAAAATCGTGTGGGTGTAAGGTGTGTTCGAAAGGTCTTCCATCCAAGATCACTTCAAGCTTCACTCTTGTGGTAAGATCTTGTAAACTTAAGTTGGTTTACTTCATTTTTAGCGAAGTCACTCCTCATAAACACATGTTTTCATGATTCTTGCTTCCTAGAATATCCTAAGTTTGAAATCCACTCAAGAAAGCTTCTAGCATCGAGATCTCATCCATCCTTCATCCAAAAACCAAAATCTTCAAAGCAAAGTGAGTTCATACCCCCTATTTTCGGTTTTTACTATGTTTTGGGGGGAGGGGGGAGAATACAAGTTGTTTTGTGTATATCTATGTGTGTATGCGTGATTTTGTATGTTTTTCATGATATATGTGTGCTTATGTGTTATAAACTCCATGAACTTGAAGATCTACTAAAATGTGATGATATTTGTAGAACCTAACACTTATTTCAACTTATTATGCAAAGAAAAGGTTTTAAAATACATCAAAGTTACTTAAAACTAAGAGATTTGCATAAAAGGGCCAAAAATGACCAAAAAACCAAAAATAGGGTATTTTTATGTAACTCACGGTTTTTAAGGGACCAAAAAGAATGTATTTTGATAAATATGAATCTTTATGGTATTTGTGATCGTAAAAAGGGCTAGGAGTGTAAAAGTTCATAAATGGGCTTCTTTTGGGCTTTTACGAAATTTTGGGCCAAGTTTGTAAATTTTTGGACTTTTATGGGCTTAAATGTCATTTTAAACAAAGTTGTGCCAAAAATGTAATTTTTTGATAAGAAGTGAATTTATTAAAACTTGGGCCAAAAAGATGAATTTATTTATAAATGGGTTGAAAATGCACATTTTTATAAAACCAAGCCAAACATGATATTTTTGACAAAAGTGAGTTAAAAATGTTATTTCTACTTAAAACTAGCCTTAAATGCAAATTTTGGCCTTAAAGGACCTAAAATGTCATTTTTACCAAAAATGTGTCATAATTGTAAATTTTCGGTTTTTAGGACAAAAAATGACCTTTTACAAAAAGGTGAGCTTTTTATGTCACTTTGGTAAACAACATAGCTAAAACAACCAACGTAACAAACCACGGATCGATTTCGGTATTCACATCCTTATTGGGCCTGGAAATAATATACATGTTAAATGGGCGTTAGTTGTCTTTTTACATGTATATTAGGCCCGGGATGTATATATATATATATATATATATATATATATATATATATATATATATATATATTCACATTCCTTTTGAGCCTGGAAATAATTTTCATGCTTAGTGGGCCTTAGTTGTCTACTTACATGTTTATTGGGCCTGGAATATACCTTATATGTTCTCATTTTTTTCGCGTAAATTCGATTAAGGATCTAGTGAGACGTTTCGGTTGACACCTATTGAGTGTATAATCGTAGCTTGTAGTTATAACCAGAGTCTCTTAGAGGGAGAGTGAGAGTTTGTGTATAGATCTATACGGGGGTGACACCCCACACCTGAGCTGTTCGCTATAGTTAAACTAGGTCAGTCTAAGGTGACAAAAACCTTACCTTATTCCGTTGGCGTCCGAAAAACGCCAAGACAGACGAAATTGTCATTATCTAGTATGGTTATAACGACTCACTTAGAAGAATTAAGATTATAGAATTTACGGGAAACCATCTTTTCTTTTTGGATAACACGGTATCGTACTCGCGCTGGTACTCTAACTCGGGTGTTAAGATTCCAACATTCTCATAAGCAGACAACATCGGGTTGTCTGGGGTCATTCTCTTTATACTCTCACAAGCATTAACACACATGCATTAATACAAGATTGAACACAAACATTTCAAACTGTTTTTCAGAAAAATATCGGATTTTCTGGTGTTTACAAAGCAATACAGAACCTTTTACTCAAACATGCATATGAAATCACCAACATTTTTATGTTGACATTTTTAAATTAACTTATATTCTCAGGAAACCGTTGAGCAGGTTGGTCAACAAGACTACATGAATATTTTGTTATGTTTTGGTTTCATCATACTTTGAATATTTTGGCATGTAATATTGAAATACAATATTTGATGTAAGCCAGTGACAGTTGTAATATTACATGTGTGATGATGATGATGTTATGTTTCAATCATATACTTTGTGATGATACTACAAAAATGAAGTCACCCAAGCCCCCAGACGTTTCCACCGTTTGGTTCAGGGGTGTGACACCAACGTGTACGCCAAATCTGAGCAGAGACTCCCCCAAGGTCAAAATCACGTCCACTGACAGAGAATGAAGAGCTACACATTACAGCTAAACAAATCAAGGAGGGCCAACTTCCTCGCCCATAATCACAATGAGCAAAAGATGGAAGGAAAGGGTAGACCGAGTTTCTCACCTTGGGGAGCTCCGCTATATGTATACACTTTTTTTGGTACTCTTGACAGGGTCGTTAGCCAAACGGGTATGATAGAGACGTGACACCATGAGAAGAGGACATGTGTCAGCCCATTACTTAAAATTCCACGAAGATGCTTTGTCTTCCAGGCAAACAAGGCCTCCCTTATATATCCACCATGTTGACCAAGACTCAAAATCTAATCCCAAACAAACCTTCTCGACTTAATGTCATCCCACTAACAGTAGAAGATAGAAATCCACTACTAACTAAAAAAACTGCCAACCTCGCTTACTGTCATCGGAGCCAGAAAAATAAGTGAGAGCTAAACTAGCCCACATACCCCTTTGGTCCAACAACCTTGCGTCTAGACATAGAGATAAACAGTAAATAAAATCAGATATAATGTTTTATGGTTCTTAACTGCAAACCCGACCTATTGACAAACCGTAACTAATCGTCTGCTCCCACAAGCGCAACCACGACCAATATAAAAACTCGTTCAATACTCAGTATCCAAGAATTGTTGGGTTTTAAGCACTATAACACTCCTATGGTGCAGATGCAACCCTAGATGCTTTGGATCTATGTTTTCTGTAATTATACATGCATTTTCAATTTTCCAAAGCATACATCCTAACTAGCATACAATAGAGGATATACAATATAAAAATCATAGTTTGATGAATACCTCTTATGTAGTTTGAAGTTCTTGACCTTAGAAAGATTTAGCACCTCAAGTGTGATGCCTCTAATGTGTCTCACAAACACCAAATGCAAGAGGAGGATTGAGAGAATAGGCTAGTTAGCTCAAAATCGATTATCACTCTCTTAGAATGAAATGGGGCAACCGATTTTAGCTCTAGGGGGTTGCTTTTGTAATATGACAAATGTTAGGGTTTCATCCATGCAAACCCTAATGCACCATGATCCTTTATATTACTTAGGATCCATGGGTTAAACCTCCATGGACTATCCATGGACTATCATATTGGTTTAGCCCATCCTAATTAACCATGGATCATTGGACCACAATAAGAATCATTAATTTACTTAATCAGTCCCCGTATATTTAATTAGTCTCTTTTGATCACTAAATTAATTCCAAATTAATTCTTGATGACTACTAATTAAATAATATGATTTCTCAATTAATATATTATACTTATAATATATTAATAAATCACAAATAATCTTATTCTCAAAAGTCCAACCTATCAAATTGCACTGATGAAGGCAACCCGAAAGGACCATGCTACTATCGGGCCAAGTACATCCCAGTTACAGTTATGGGCTTAGACCCATAATCCAATAGTCTCCCACTTGGATAAGTCTAATAACTATAACTGCCAATGCATCTTTTGTAACATCCCGTTATTTTCTATATGTAAAGTCAACCCTAGTCAACCAAAGTCAAACTTGGGTCAACTAAAGTCAACTTAAATTTTATTCTATCTTAATTGGATTAGATTGATGTTTTATAAATGTGTACACCTTGTATCCAAAGTGTTATATGTTTAAGAAATAAAAACTTGAAGTCCGAGACCATTTTCTTTCCTTTGGACAAACAACCTCGCAGCTATGATCGCAACCGAGAACCCTCGGACCGTGAACACTTTCTCGGCTGTAGCCTACTTCGGACCGTAAACAAGCTTCACGGCTGTGAACCCCTCGGACCGTGAACCCTCGCATACATATACTTTTCAACCGACTTTTAGCTCATTTCTTCACTTTCAAAACACAATTCCAACTTTTTCTATTAAGTATCATCAAGCTAGAACACCCTCTCTCCTCAAGAACATGCTAGGATCATCCTTTCTTATCATTTCAAATGATAATCACTTGTTCTTCACAAGATCTAATAGGTATATTTTCATGATCTTGTGATCATTTCAAGAACATCATTCAATCTTCTTATAAACTCGGTAATTTCACTAGTTTACACGAAGAACACCCATCAGAAAACCCTTGAATCTTCTTAGGAATGTGCTTAGGATCATCAAGTGTTCATCATCCTTCAAGAACTCCTGGCCGTGAACACTTTCAAGGCCGTGAACCCTTCATAAGTCTTGGGCCATGAACACCATTCAGCTTCCATTTTAGGTTCTAACGCTCCTATTTGTAAGTTATACTTACAAATTAGTCCAGTCTCTAATCATTCCTATGATTTTTTTAGCTAATTGGTTGCATATATGTTATACAAATCACTATATAGGACTTGTTTTGATACGTGATTACACTTGTGGAACTAAACATCCTATATCAAGTCATCAATAGAATCACCCTCCAAAAGGTGAGTTCATACCCCATATTTTCATAGTTTTTACTGTTTTAAGTGGGGAGGGGGAATACAAGTCTAACACACGGATATTTGTGTTACAAGCAAATGGTTTTAAAATATATGACCAAAATGAATTTCAGTTGTCATCAAATCAAATGATTTTAAATTGTGTTAAAATGACATCAAATCATCAAAAGTATTTCAAAATGTTAAACTCTTTAATGATTTTATAAACTTATATTTTTCTCCAAAAATCATATATATATATATATATATATATATATATATATATATATATATATATATATATATATATATATATATATATATAAGATTTAAAAGACTTAGGACTGATAACTCACTTTGGTTCCTTTTCCTTGTTTGGATGTGGGCTTATAGTATCAGTTATTTGTCTGAATGTCATTTAAATTTTACTTATATATATATATATATATATATATATATATATATATATATATATATATATATATATTTGTATATGTATAAAAGTTATTTCATTCAGTTCAAATACCCTTTGTAACATGTTGAGAAAGGGGTTGCATTCATGAACAGTTAGTACCAATTCAGAAAGTACATATAAATTATAATAGGTATAATTTATGATTCATAGAACATTGATTCACGATTCAAGTATACTAGAGTACACAATTTTATAAGAATAAGGGTTTGTTTCAAAACTAATCAAGGGTTTACAACTTCCAAATACATGTTTAAGAGTACTAATTCATGAGCATTCTATAAAACATTATTTCAGAATGATTGGGTTTTCATTTATATTATATATGTAACGTCTATATGCTTTTATGAGTCATTTTATTCAGGTGTTTAATTCATTTAAACAACATAGTTAAAGTACTGACATTATAACCAAATTCCCCAGTCGGGGATCGAAACAAGATTATATAGATCTATATTGGGATTGACAACCCCACACTCAGACTGCTAGCTACAGCCAAACATACATAGTTAAAGTACTGACATTATATTCAGGTGTTTAATTCATTTAAACAACATAGTTAAAGTACTGACATTATAACCAAAATCTCCAGTCGGGTATCGAAACAATATTATATAGATCTATATTGGGATTGACAATCCCTCACTCAGACTGCTAGCTATAGCCAGACATACATGCCTACGAGTGACAGTTGTTATCAACAGCTTTTAACGCCTTCAAAGCGTTATTCAGGCCGTCTAGTCTCAGTATGGTTATAATAACTCATTAAAAATATATTAACAATATGGTTAGTGTATGATCAACTAAACATGAGTACATTTTCAAAGTACTAGTTTACAGGGATACAAGTTACAGTTCTACATTACATCATACAATAATAGTTGGTGGAACCAGACACACTCACTTTTATAGGTTTTACAAAGAAATACAAATACAGAAAATTGACTTACTAACAGAACGGTTTTATGAAGTTAAAACTAGGGGTGAACAAAAATTGCACCACAACTAAAATTAACCGCATAAACCACAACCGCAATAAAAACCGATGGTGAGGTTTTATGTTTTTCAAAAACCGCAAATTTGCGGTGCGGTGCGGTTATTAGTTTTCAAAAACCGCAAAAAAACCGCACCGCATATATTATATACAACTTTTTTTTATTAATTATTAATATATTAAATATTAAAAATAAGACAAGTTTCATGAATGAAATATGAATAAAATACTAGAAGACAAAAAATATGGTTTTTTGTTATGTTTAACTTTGAAAAATGGTGAAATTAGACAATTTTAAGAAATTTATTGTTAATTACTATTGATTTGACATATTTAAGATATTAATTGTTTGTGATTTAAGTTAATTTTCTTATATATTATGGTTTTTTTAATTACAAATAACATGTTTGAACTCTTAAAACCGTTTGAGCTCTAAACTGTGGTTAAAAACCACACAAAATAACCGCACCAAATCCATGCGATTAATAACCGTAATAAAGAAAAAATAAAACCGCACCGCAAAAATAACCGCCTAACCACACTGCAAAATAACCGTACCAAACGGTTTTGAAAATGGATTAATCGTATTTGAAGTTAGTGGTGAGGTTTTGGCTAATAACCGCACCGCGCTCACCCCTAGTTAAAACTACTTTTCTTATACAACAGAAAATATAGGATTTTCTGGAACAATTTACATATTCAAAGAACAGAAAACTTATTTTTAAACATAAAGACTTATGCACTCACTCAACTTTATGTTGATACTCTTTTTTCAAATTACTTGTATTCTCAGGGAATTAGTAGACAGATACTCCCTGAGCTTTTGAGAAGATGGAGTTGTTTTGAGTCATATCCCTTATCTTTTGATATAACTATTTTTGGTGTCAATATACATTAATTGAACACATGTAAGAACTTACACTTATTAATGCAATGGTTGTTTGTACTTTGATTACTATAATGCATGTGTTGTGATACTACAAATGAAGTCATATATCCCCGGACGTTTCCGCCGTCTGGTTTGGGGGTATGACATCTTCAAAATCCGATTAGCAATCATAGCTTTCAAAAGTCGCTGTTGAACTCTGACCTAGTCAATGACGCGTCCTTTAGATAAGGGATCATATATTCCTCTGTTCTTCAAGATATCATGCGGAAAAATACATGGAACATAGTCATACTTGTTGTCTTACAGTTTGTTTCCCGATTTCTGATTTGTCTGACATAGAACATAACTGAACACATCAATTTAGTTCTGACCGGGCCCAACACATAAGTCAAAACTAAATCATCGAGGGGCCCAAGATATCGCTTTTAATCCTATTAGGATAAAAGGAACGGATAAACTTCGACACTATATGCTTGTACTAACTACTTGTTAAATCATGCACAAAGATACGTTTTATAACATCAAGTTACTGATGCGTTTTCGTATCATCAATGCACAACCAACTCGTAGTCAACAACTCATATATCTTGGTTTGAAGACTATATGATATTATTGTCTCACAATCACCCGTGATAAATTCCATGAAGTGATTCAGGCGAGCGTGGGTTTAATCCAATACTGAAATCTTATTTCAGGAGCGCTCATGAACGCTGTAGCATACTTTTGCTATGTCTAACACCTTAGACAATCTACAGGCCAAATTCATGATAGTCTAACCTCATAACCTACTTCCAAAGTATGATCAACTTTGCATAGTTTGAATAATCTTATTATTCTGGAAGTGAAAACATGCAAAGGTGAAACAATAGTAAATAATTGATACAAGACAGTAACTTTACTTATAAATAAAACTCATTTTATTCAATTATCAAATATCAATTACAATTTAGCTATTACAAGTTTCAAAATATTTATCTACTCACTAAAACTAATATCGTCCGTTAGCCCGATGCCCCTTGCATGCTGCAAGTGCCTAACCCTATTCAGCCCCTTCGTGAGGGCATTTGTTGGGTTGTCCTTTGACGATATCCTCTTCACCACGAGGTGTCCTTCTACTTGATATCGTATGAAGTGGTACTTTCTGTTGATATGCCTGGATCTACCATGATCTCTCGGTTCAATGGTTAAGGCAACCACCTCTTCATTATCGCAAAAAATCTCCACATGCTCCTTTATGGATGACACAACTCCAAGGTCTTCGATGAAGTTTTTCAGCCATATCGCCTCTTTTGATGCTTCGCTCGCTGCTATGTGCTCTGATTCACACATTGAATCAGCTACAATCTCTTGCTTGGAACTTTTCCATTTTACTGCTCCTCCATTTAGGGTAAACACCCTACTCGACTGAGAGCGAAAATTATCTCTGTCGGTCTGAAAACCGACGTCATAATACCCAATCACTCTTAAGTCATCACTCCCACCGAGGGTAAGGACCCACTCCTTAGTCCTCTGCATGTACTTAAGAATGTTCTTTACTGCAGTACAATGAGCTTTACCAGGATTCCCTTGATATCTGCTGACCATACGTAAAGCAAATGCCACATCAGGGCGAGTACAAGTTGTAACATACATGATCGAGCCAATTGCGGAAGCATATGGTACTCGACTCATCTCCGCTATCTCAGCCTCTGTACTCAGACTCTGATTCTTACTCAGTTTGGTATTGCTTTGGATAGGTAAGTCACCTTTCTTGGGAGTTCTCCATGCTGAAACGCTTCAACACTTTGTCCAAGTAGGTACTTTGACTAAGTCCAATTAGTCTTTTACTCCTGTTTCTCAATATCCTTATCCCTAGAATATAGGCAACTTCTCCAAGGTCCTTCATAGCGAAACACTTCCCAAGCCAGGACTTAATTTCCTGCAAGGTTGGAATGTCGTTTCCTATGAGTAGTATGTTATCCACATACAACACCGGAAAGCTAACTCCCACTGACTTTGACATATATACATGGCTCATCCTCGATTCTCAAAAGTCCAAACTCTTTGACTTTCTCATCAAAACAAAGATTCCATCTGCGAGATGCTTGTTTCAATCCATATATGGATTTCTCAAGCTTACACACTCTATTAGGGTACTTTGCATTGACAAAACCCTCTGGCTGACTCATGTAAACATCTTCAACCAACTTTTCATTAAGGAAAGTAGTTTTGACGTCCATTTTCCATATTTCATAGTCATGAAATGCAGATGTGACAAGCATAACCCTTATAGATTTAGTCTTCGTTACTGGTGAGAAGGTCTCATCATAGTCAACTCCCTGAGCTTAAGTATAGCCCTTCGCAACCAATCACGCCTTATATGTGTGTACTTTACCATCCATTTCGGTCTTCTTCTTGAAGATCCATTTGCACCCGAATGTCTTACGACCCGGTAAATTGTCAACCAAGTTCCAAACTTGATTGTAATACATGGACTGAATCTCGCTGTCCATAGCCTCTTTCCATTTAGAAGACTCGGGGCCTAATGGCTTCCTTGTAGTTGTTAGGTTCATCTAGATTTATCAATGTACTGTCAATGATAAATGTATCACCTTCATCTGTTATATGAAAACCATATAACACAGGTGGAATACTAACTTTATTGGAACGTCTCAGAGGTACGGACTGGTCAATCTCTTCAACAGGAGTTTCCTCCTCGGGTAGATCCCCAGTGTTTGAGGTTCCTTCATCACTTAACTCTTAAAGCTCTTCAAGGTCAATTTGCCTCCCACTGTCCTCTTGGCATATGAGTTCTCTCTCTCTCTCTCTCAAGACTCTTCTCCTCGCAACGAAGACAACATTGTCACTCGGTCTATAGAAGAGATATCCAAAGGATATATGTGGGTAGCCAATGAAAATTCATCGCTCACTAAAAGGTTCGAGCTTGTCGTGAGTCTTTCGTCTCATGAAAGCCTCGGAACCCCAAACTTTGATGTTATCCAACGAGGAAACCTTCCCTGTCCACATCTCGTGAGGTGTTTTGGTAACCTTCTTAGTAGGGACTAGATTAAGGATATGGGAAACAGTCTCTAAGGCATACCCCCAGAATGAGATAGGTAATGAAGCTTGACTCATCATGGAATGAACCATTTCCAACAAGTTCCAATTGCGCCTCTCATCCACACCATTAAGCTGCGGTGTCCTAGGTGGCATAAATAGTGAAACAATTCCACATTGCTTAAGATAGTCTAGGAACTCAGTACTAAGATACTCTCCTCCTCGATCGGATCACAACATCTTTATCTTCCTGCCCAATTGATTCTCGACTTCTTACTTGAACTCTTTGAACTTTTCAAAGGTTTGACTTATGCTTGATTAAGTAGATATAGCCATATTTGCTATAATGATCAGTAAAAGTCACATAGAAGTTGTTAGCATCCATTGTGGTGGTTCTGAAGGGTCCACACACATCAGTGTGTATGAGATCCAACAAACCTTCACCCTTTTCACAAGTACCAGTGAAGGGTGACTTGGTCATATTTCCAAGCAAACAAGATTCACAAGTGTCATTCGACTTCAAGTCGAATGACTCCAAGACTCCAGCCTTTTGGAGTTGGCCTATGCGCTTCTTGTTGACATGTCCAAGATGACAATGCCACAAGCATGCCTTGTCCAAAACATTAGACGAATCAATATTCAACACATTATTTCCTAGGTTATCTATAACCATCATAGTTTCATATATACCATTACAAGGTAATGCTTCAAAATAAAATATATCATTATAATAAGCATTAAATCTACCAGTTTCATTATTAAAAGAAAAGGTAAAACCTTGTTTATACAAACTATGAAAGGAAATAATATTTCTCGCCGTATCCGACGAGTAACAAAAATTATTCAATTCTAAATTTAACCGACTACTAAGCAATAAAGAATAAACTCCAATCTTGGTGACAGACGACATTTTCCTATTTCCCATGATTAAGTTTATCTTCCCGTGCTCCACATCCCTAATTATTTTTAGTCCCTGCACATCAGAACAAATGTGAAATCCACAACCTGTATCAAGGACCCAAGAATTAGCATGTGATGAGTTATTAGAAAGAATAGTGTAAATACCTGCAAATGTGGGCTTTATCTTCCCATCCTTAATGTCCTACAAGTATTTAGGGAAGCTTCGTTTCCAGTGCCCTTTTTCATGACAATGGAAGCACTCTGCATCCTTTGGATTGGTAGAGGGATTAACAAAACCAACTTTGGTCCCACTGGAAGAGGATCCATCAAGAGACTTTCCCTTGCGGCTTTTAGAAAGAGTCGTCCTCTTCTTCCCTTTCCCATGTCCAATTGCCAGAACAGGGGAAACAACAGTAGTAGGAGTAGGTACAACCGACTTACCTTTCAAGTTGATTTCTACAGTTCTTAGAAGGCCTTGAAGCTTGCTAAGAGTGACCTCCTCCATGTTCATATGATAGGTCATACAGAACTTATCATAACAAGAAGGCAACGAATGTTGGATGATATCAATGGCCAACTCTTCATCGAAGTTCACATTCAACTTCAGCAAGCGGTCCATATATCTCTGCATCTTTTGCAAGTGGGCCATGATGGACTCTCCATCCTTCATTTTGGTTGTGATCATGGAGGCAATGATCTCATACCTCTCCTGCCAAGCACTTTGATGGTACCTTTCCATCAAATCTTGGTGCATTTCAAAGGGCCAGAAGTCCTCATAGGACTTTTGAAGCTCAACAGTCATGGTAGCAATCATAATGCACAACACCTTTGTCGTGTCCCTCTCATGAACCATGTATTCCTCGATTTGTTCAGGAGTAGCAGTTTGTTCATAAATATCCTTCGATTCTTTATCGAGAATATATTTTTTGTCCTCGTAGCGAAGGGCCATACGAATGTTTCTTATCGAATCGTTAAAGTTTCAACACAATATTTTACAATTCAGAAGAGGGATGTCGTAATCCAATTGCAAAATATTTAAAGGTAGGTAAATGACGATTTACCAATTTCCACCATGAAAAACTAAATTGATTATTAAGTTTTAATTGGATTGAAATTCCTATATTCTTTGAGATTCATTAAACTTTTCATTGGCATGTTTAAATCTCGATTGTGCCCTTCAAGTTTGTGACTGGGATGTTGAGGATCACAAACAAGGTGTGAATAACCATGCAAATGTGCTTGGTATTCTTAATGTTATAAATCACCTAATCAATGTGTGGGTTAACCACACACGCTCCATTGATCTATGATCAACATCAATCTACCCTTTGCCACCCTTGTTAGTCCCAGATTAGTGTGTTGGTTAACCACACATGCTCCACTAACAACTTAGCAAGGTGCAAAGTGCAATTTCATGGAATAGCACCATTTTCACATTTTTCATAAAGTAACTAAGATTGGGAATTTAATAAAAGTTTAGTTAGTTTATAATTATCATTATACTTTTAACAAGAATTAATGTCCTATCCTACCCGTTCGGCTAATGACCCTCTACCAATCAAGGAAGCGGTGGGTGAGAGTGGACACCCATTAAACCACCATTTTATAGGCAGTAACCTTATACCCCCCTTATAGATCGGCTTCGTGAATGAGGCCTACTAACGGTAAGACTCACTTGTATTATATATATATATATATATATATATATATATATATATATATATATATATATATATATATATATAAAATAATAATAATAATAATTTTAATATTATAATAGTATAAAGGTTGAATTTTAATTCCAAACCTTAGAATTTTAAAAGTTTAAAATTCAACCCTTATACTATTATAATATTAAAAGTTTAAGAATATATATATATATATATATATATATATATATATATATATATATATATATATATATATATATATATATACATACTACAAGTCAGTCTTACCATTGGTAGGACTCATTCACGAAGCCGGTCTATAAGGGGGGTATAAGGTTACTGCCTATAAAATAGTGGTTTAATGGGTGTCCATTCTCACCCACCACACACTTGACTATTGGAGGGTCGTTATGATGGGTTTTGGTCATAAGACATCCTATATGCTCATACAAACCCTAATGCTTGGATCTAGGTTTCTCTATTGTACATGCTTTGAATCCAAGACTATAAACCCTAATTCTAGCATATGGAAATCGATATTAACATATAATTAGGTTTATGATATTACCTTGATTGTTATGTAGCAATAACAATCCCAATTGCTCCTTGAATTGACTTTGGAAGGCTTAGAGTCACAAGTGTCACTCCTCTAATGGTTTACAAACACCAAGAGCAAATGGAGAAGGTATAAGGAGAGAGGAGAGGTATAAGAATTCGTCTCTAGGACCTCTTGGGAAGGCATAGACGAATTCATGAGCCTTGGGGTCTTTATATAGGTGTAGAGATTAGGGTTTTAGTCCTTATCCTTATCTAGTTGCTTGCCCACCAAGTAACCATAAGATAAGCCTTGGAAACCCTTATCCTAGTCGAATTCTAAGGCCTTATCACCTTAAATTCGTCCAACCTATTAATAAGATAATCCTTACCTTATTTTGTAACTATCACATAATTACAATTCAACCCATCTAGTTTAATTAATTACACTTGATCACAAAATTAATTCTCAATTAATTATTGACCAATATTAATTAAACAAATATGATTTCTCCTTTAATATATTATTCTTATAACATATTAATAAATCATAATATCCTCTCTCTCTATTTATTTCTCCAATCAAGTTGCTTTGGTGAAGGCAACCCAAAAGGACCATGCACCATCGGGTCAAGTACATACCAAAATAGGTATGGACTTAGACACTAATCCAACAGTCTCCCACTTGGATAAGTCTAATAACTATTATGCGTATGACTTCAGATCCTGATCTGCAATCGTAGCTTTCCAAAGCCGCTGTCAACTCTGATCCTATCAGATATGCGTGTCCTTAGATAAGGGATCATATATTCCTCCATTCTAGATATCATATGAGATATGATTTCAAATCATTCTCTTTGTACTACATCTCGATTCCGATTTATGACGACTGACTAATTGAACAAATCAAATTAGCCTTAGCCCGGCCGAGCATTTACGTTTGTCATTACTAAATCATCGAGGGGCCCAAAGATATCGCTTTTATCCTACTTTGGATAAAAGGAACAGATAAACTTTGATACAATTCTTGCTTGCACTCACTCACCGAATCACACCCAATAATATGTTTTATAACACCAAGTTACTAGTGCGTTTACATATTATCAATGTGCAACCGATTCGCAAGATACAACTCACACATCTCGGTTTCAAGAACATAAGATGTTATCATCTCACCAATCACGTGATACAATTCATGGAGTGATCCAAGTGAGCGTGGGTTTGATCCAATGCTCAAATCATATTCATAAGCACTCATGAACGTTGTAGCAAACATTTGCTTATGTCTAATACTCTTTTAGACAATCCACACACCAATTCACGACAGTCTTCATTCATATCTACTTCCAACATATGAACGACTGTGGCCCGTTCGAATAATTCGATTATTCTTAATAAACTCAATTATTCTAGAAGTCAAAACATGCAAAGTGAAACACAAGAATAATACTAATCCCATATGGCCTCAAACCTTTGAGCATAAATAAAACACCTTTTATTTATCACCATATCGATTACTCATTATTTGTCGTTTCGGGTAATCAACTTCTTACTTGAATTATTACACTTGTCTCATGCTCCTAGCATGCACACAATGTTTACCTATGGTTCTTACTTTGTGAAATAGATAAAATTGAACACATTTCCAATCTTTCTCATTTCACAACTCCAAATCCTTTTCCATAAGTGAAAGAATATCAAATTCTTGCTACTTATAGAATATGCTAGATTCTAACATTCTATGCAACTATCCTTTCGTAATGTCACTGCACCAAAGTCACAAAGACTATTGCCAAATGATATTACAAAGTCCTCTATCGGAGATTGTTACAAGATAATTCTTTAGATATGATGTCTCTCACTCAAAGTACATTCCTTTGAACATCCTTTTGCATAAAGGTTTCTAATCTAGACATAGTTATTTCAATATTCAATTCCCCATATGGACACGTTTCCATATTTTCCATATGATAACTCATTCTTAATAGAATCTTTTCTATTCATGATAATGTCGATATTGTCCATCCAATTATGGAAACATTTCCATATTTTCCAATACTATACTTCCAACTACTCACAAGCGACCAATCCTCGTCGAACTTTGGATTGTCCTTAGATAGTTGTTTAATTATTTTAGACAAAGCCAATTCTAGTCCCTTTTCCCTCTAAATGGACTCGACATTTGGAAAATTTTAGAATGGTCAAATATCAAAACATTTGCAATCGATCCTATACCCGAAGCGTATGGGACACGACGCATAATGTTTTATTTGCTATGTTCTCAAAATTCGAATTGTGAAGAGGAATGCCGTAATCATAATCGAAATTTTAAGAACACACTATGTACCCTTGACTAAATTTATTAACATTTCTCAACTTAAACCTTTAGATTTGAAATGAAGCATAATATTCTCTCCCTTAATTATAGCAAAACAACTTTACAACCCTTACTACTTTGCAAGGTATGACTCTTGTTTTCTATAATTAATATTGCCAACTTGCAATACGTGCCTTAATAATCATACAATCATAACATTTATGCTCCCACTATCATGATGATTATTATAAAACATAACACTTATGCTCCCACTAGCTTCGACATGTATTCATAAACATCTTAACTTTCAGAAAAACAATGCTTATTGAATTTCTTAAGTTCATGTTTCTCATACTTAGTGCTTTGATAATCTTTTATCAAGGCTTCTTGAACTTATACACCTTTGCCTTAGATAGTTCATATGTGTGTCTAAACAATTAAGATTAATTGCCAAACCTCACAATTCAAATTATGGAAAGGGATACCGTAACCATAATCGAATTCGAGAATGCAATTTTACAATCACTATCTTCTTAAAATCTCTCTTAGTGAAAGCATTTCCTCACAATCATTTTCATGAAGGAGGAAATCTTATGACACTTAGATTTAAACGGTGTATGTGTTCCTATCCATGTGAATTTGTTAAAACCAAAGTTTACGACAAATTCAAACTCATATGGACCGAACTTTCTAAATCTTGATTTCTTGCCTTATGGTAGCACAGCTGCCCGCCATGTCTTCCAAGTAGTTAAGCAGCTCACCCTTTCCTATCAATGTACCTTTCATTGATCAAGGTGCTTTGCTTTTTATGCGTTCAAAATGAGAACTCATAGAACTCTCATGCATAATTAACTTGATTGGATTGGCACAGAACCAAAATAATGTCATCACGATAGGTTGTAAACCTCAACTCGTGTGCTAGTGATGATCGATAAGGTTTATATGATTTGTTCTTGAAACGTTTCAAGACCATTAAGACTCCCACTTACTCCTTGTCATATAAGATTCTCTTGTCAATAACCATTTCTTGACAAACAAATATCCAAGAGTTAGTGTAGCTCATATCAAAACACTTCATAAATTGGTCCTAGTTGGTCTTTGTCTTATCCAAGACATCACAACTTTCCACATTTGGTGAATGTTATAAACCTTCTTTATACTTGATGTCACAATCTTAACTTTAAGACTTGTTATTGGAACGAAGTATGATTGACTTATTGATTTAACCATTTCTTCAATTCTTGATTCCTCTTCTTAGACATACAATTGTACTAAGACTCATTTAGAGGATCAATTGAGATATGGTTCTTAATCATTAAGACCTATCATAAAGCATAAAAGGTACTCTCCCATCTACTTAGAATGGAGAAACTTTTATCTTTCTGCCTACTTGATTCTTCTTATTCGTTCTGCTATTGATCTAAACCCTTTAATCAATTCAGAATTACACTTAATCTTGTAAGTATAATCATATTTACTAAACCTTTAGTAAATCATGACGAATATCTTTGTTACTCTTATGGTGGACTTGATCAACATGCAACTTTGTGTATTCGATCTCCAAGTCCTTCACTTGACACTTTGTCAATGAATTAGTCTAATTTTCAAATATGAAATTTCTCATTCATCGTGCAATCAAGTTGCATGATTCCAAATTTAAACTTGGGCGATGAGAAACTCTCCCTATTTGGTAAATTCTCGACTTTTCCATAAACACCATAAATAAGAATCATATCCATTTGTTGTAGAAATATGCAAAACACCAATTTTCATGACGATTTCATTGCAAGGAAATAAACAAATAAATAAATAAGTCAAACGAAAATTTATTTTATTTATAAAAGCAGTGGAAAACATTTGTCCCTACAATGCAAAATCCATTGAAAACTATGTATTTCAAAAAGGAAAAATTTCTAACAACTCCATCATAACTATCTAAGCTCAAAATCTAATCTTCAAGTCCATGCGTTCACGATCCATTCCTTGTGATTAGATTCATCTTGCTCTTTCACCAAGCTTCCTTTCTTTTCACCGATCCTGTAAAACATTCAAATACAATCTTATTACATTATGTATTAAGAATTAATGCATAGGAACTTAATGGAGTTAGATAATGGATTTTACCTGAAGTGCAGCCATACTCTTTGACTCTCCCATCTTCTGGACTCTTCAGGCTCTTTGGGCAGACTTGTATCCAACGCCCTTTCTTTTGACAGCAAACGCAGGTCGGTTCTCCTAGAACGTCGTCGGAAGCATGGTCGGTTGACTTTTCAAACAAATACGCTCCATTGCTTCGCCAAATCATTTCTGATTTAGCAGCAATGAGCATGTAAGTTAGGTCAATGAGGTTGTCGTCATGATCCATCATAGAATACTTTCTTTTGAACTCATTATATGATTTAGGAAGTGACTGCAAAACCCAATTTACAGCCAACTCATCTGGGAATGACACACCCAACATTATCAACCTATCAATGTGTGATTTCATTCCTAGAACGTGGGCACACACGGGTTTACCATCTTCATGTTTCATTTCCAATAGGGCCTTAGTGATATTGATCCTTTCAATTCTTCGATCTTGTGGGTTGGGGAGAACAATAGGAGGAGGAGGAGGAAGTGAAGCATGATTTCTCGTTCCTCGATTGAATCGTGGAATACCATCTTCATGTGGAATGCTTGTTCCACGGGATTTGGGAAGACCATAGTTGTCGAACTTTGACATCTACAAAACGGGAGAAAAACAAATTCAAGTTAGTTGATTGATTGAGTCCTTAGTAAATCACCCAAATGAGATACTAAGGCTAGGACCCAACACAATATTCTACAACTCGGGAGAGGGATGCCGTACCCCTAATTGCAAAATATTTGAAGGTAAGTGAATGACGATTCACTAATTTCCACCATGAAAAATGAAAAAGAAATTTAAGTTTTAAATCTATGAAAACTCCTAGATCCTTTGAGATTCATTGAACTTTCAATGGCATGTTTAAATCTCGATATGCTCCTCTTGTTTGTGACTGGGATGCCGAGGATCACAAAGCGGGTGTGAATAACCATGCAAACTTACATGGTACCCTCACATGTTACGGTCACCTATTCGATGTGCCGGTAAACCACACACGCTCCACCGAACTATGAAAAACATTGAGTCACCCTTTGCTACCTTTTCTTAGAACCATTTAGTGTGCCGGTTAACCACACACGCTCCACTAACGTCTTCGCAAGGGCACAAAGTGTAATTTCATGGAATTGCATCAATTCACTTTTGCCTAAGTAACTAAGATTAGGAATTTGTAAAACATTTAGTTACTTTTTTACTTTATTATACTTATATTAAAAGGTTTCGTCCTATCCTACCCATTCGGCTAACGACCATCCACTAGTCAAGAGTGCGGTGGGTAAGAGTGGATACCCATTCAATCGCCATTTTATAGGCAATTTCCTTAAACACCCCTTATAGACCAGCTTCGTGAATGAGGCCTACTAACGGTAAGACTGACTTTTATTCATACATATATATAATGTTAGACTTTTAATGTTATATATAGTATAGGGTGTATTTTACACTTTTAAAATATTAGGTGGTTAAATTTAACAATTATAATTTTAATTCAATTAAATTGTAAACCTAAACTTTTCTGGACTTATTAAACCTCTATTAATTATACACCTTAATTAATTAATAAAACCATAAGGGTGTGATTTGAACCTTTTCAAAACTATACTAGAGTTTTAGAATTTAACATTCCTAATTAAACTTTTAATCAACTTTTAAATTCCAAAACTTGAGGGCAAGTTTTGAAACATTTCAACACATTAGGGTTTAGAATTTAAATATACATCAAAATTAAACTATTAATCAAAATTTAAATTCCAAAACTTGAGGGCAAGTTTTGAAACCTTTTTTTTTAAACATTAGGGTTTCAACTATTTAAATTTCAAAACCTTTGGGTTCAAATTTAAACTATAAAACCTAAAGGGGAAAATATGAAACTTTTCAAAGCACAAGGATCAAATAACAAATAATCTAAATTAACATTTAATTACATAATTATCCATATTTGATTTATTTAATGATTTCTTGCAAAACAATTTACCAATTTAATCAAAATAACCAATCAATTATCACATAAGGAAATAAATATTTTATTAATTGATAAATATCTTGAATTAGATCAATAATATAGTCAAATATATCATAAAATCAGATTTATATTGATCTAACATGATAAGGTAACTATCCTTAAGCAAAAACAGCAAGAAATCCCGGATATAGCTCCATCTGACGCTCGAACTCGCTGAGTACCACACTGTACTCGCCGAGTTGAGGCCTACTCGTCGAGTACACTGTGGTTCTCGCCGAGTTCAGGAGGCAGAACCACAAAAATCGAATTTTTTCAACATACAAGGCATCAATACAATAGAAACCAATCATGGCTCTGATACCACTGATGGGTTTTGGTCATAAGACATCATATGTGCTCATACAAACTCTAATGCTTGGATCTAGGTTTCTCTATTGTAAATGCTTTGAATCCAAGACTATAAACCCTAATTCTAGCATATAGAAATCGATATTAACATATAATTAGGTTTATGATATTACCTTGATTGTTATGTAGCAATAACAATCTCAATTCCTCCTTGAATTGACTTTGGAAGGCTTAGAGTCACAAGTGTCACTCCTCTAATGGCTTACAAACACCAAGAGCAAATGTAGAAGGTATAAGGAGAGAGGAGAGGTATAAGAATTCGTCTCTAGGACCTCTTGGGAAGGCATAGACGAATTCATGAGCCTTGGGGTCTTTATATAGGTGTATAGATTAGGGTTTTAGTCCTTATCCTTATCTAGTTGCTTGCCCACCAAGTAACCATAAGATAAGCCTTGGAAACCCTTATCCTAGTCGAATTCTAAGGCCTTATCACCTTAAATTCATCCAACCTATTAATAAGATAATCCTTACCTTATTTTGTAACTATCACATAATTACAATTCAGCCCCTCTAGTTTAATTAATTACACTTGATCACAAAATTAATTCTTAATTAATTATTGACCAATATTAATTAAACAAATATGATTTCTCCTTCAATATATTATTCTTATAACATATTAATAAATCATAATATCCTCTCTCTCTCTATTTATTTCTCCAATCAAGTTGCTTTGGTGAAGGCAACCCAAAAGGACCATGCACCATCGTGTCAAGTACATACCAAAATAGTTATGGACTTAGACACTAATCCAACACGTTAGCCGAACGGGTAGGATATGAATCTAAATCCTCATTAAAAGTATATTGATTTATAAAGTAACTAAACACTTTTATAAATTCTCAATCTTAGTTACTTTAGGAAAAATATGAATGTGATGCTAACCCATGAAATTGCACATTGCACCTTATTGGTCTTTAGTGGAGTGTGTGTGATTAACCGGCACACTAATATAGGACTAATGAAGGATGAAAATGGGTAGCTCGTAAATTATCGTTGATCAATGGAGCATGTGTGGTTAATCGACACATTGATTAGACGATAAATGACATTGAGGGTACCAAGCTAATTTGCATGGTTATTCACACCTTATTTGTGCTCGGTATCCCAGTAAAAAATTTTAAGGGCATAGTCGAGATTAAACATGCCATTGAAAAGTTCAATGAATCTTAAAAGATCTAGGAATTTCATTTAAAACCTAATACGTTTAAAATTTCATTTTCATGGTGGAATTAGTAAATCGTCATTTTCCTACCTTCAAATAATTTACAATTGGATTACGGCATCCCTCATTTGAATTGTGAATTATTGTTTTTGATCCTAGCCTTAATTTTTCATTTGGTTGTTATATTAAGGATTTAAATCAACTAACTTGAATTTTCTCCCTTTATAGATGTCAAGTTCAGACAACTATGGTCTTCCTCATTCTTTTGGAAAAAGCTTTTCATCTGAAGATGATCTTTCACGTGTTGATCATGGTGAAAGATCATTCCTTTCTTTGTGCATTGGTGGAACTTGAAATCATTCTCTTCCTCCACCTCCTCCAGTGATTCTCCTTGACCCACATTTTCGTCAACTTGAAAAGTTCAAGGTCACTCAATCCCTATTGGCATGCAAACACCGAGATGAAAGTTCTGTTTGTGCACACGTCCTGAAGATGAGGTCGCACATCGGTTGCGTTCCATAGATCGGTTGATGGGGGATATGGGTGTTAGTAAGGAGAGAATTTGAGGACGAAGTCTAGTTTAAGTGGGGGAGAGTTGTAACACCCTGTTCTGAAAGTATCCATTATTGGATTTCAGAGGCCCAAGCTAGGGCATTTCGGTCTTTTATGGGTATTGAAGTTTTAATTCGAGAGGTTTGGGTCCGGGTGTGTTGCTAGAAGCGTAGGGCTTCTTGCCACCTTTTCATGGATATAAAGTTCGCCGGAAACGGACTTAGAACGAAGGAGTTATAACACTTTGAAGTTATTGGCAATGTTGGTCCTTAATGGAGAAAGATGGCATGAAAGGACAATGCATGTAAGCTGGCCAGCATGAGTACGCCCAGCGTAAGCCTCGGGTACGCCCAACGTAATAGGGCAAAGTGATTGCAGGTGTTGAAGACGTACGCCCAACGTACGCCTAGAGTCCTTAAACCCTAACTTTTAGGGTGAGCCACTATATAAGGAACACAATGGATCAAACCCTAGCCTCCTTATCTATCTCCCAACCTCATAGAAAACCTAGAACTCCTCATCTCTCCATCCCTGGGTGATTTTGACTTCAAGAAGCTCATTTTGGTGGTGTAAGCTTGGAAGAAGAAAAGAGGAAGTTGGCAAGGAAGAACTTGGGAAGTTGGAGCTTATAGATCTTGAATAGCATCATCATTTGGAACTCTTTGGAGGTATAAAGTTCATAACTTTACTTAAGAATGCTTAGATCTTGTGTATTGTGGTTTTGGAGTTATTTTGGTCCCAAGAATGGATCTTTGTGATGAAATCTCGTTTGTGAGCTTAGGGTTGCCACCCTCAGAGCTAAAAGGGTCCCTTAAGCAGTAAAGTTGCCATCTTTGAGGTCTTAATGGGTTCATGCATAAGTTAAGACCATTTCCATGGAAGTAGAAAGTCATTTTTTTAGTTTGGACTTGTTTGGGACATGCAAAGTCACCAAGTCAGTGACTTTATGGATTAAGACATGGAAAAGGACTTGGATCTGTGATTATAGCTTCTGGATCGGAGTATTAAGCACTTAATGAGAAAAGGGATTAACAGGGGGTTACGTTGAGCGTACGTGCAGGTACACCCAACGTACTCGCCATTCACCCAGTACGCTTAGCGTACGTGAGTGTATGCCCAACGTACTCTGGCAGTTTGGACTTCGAGTTATTGGGCCTCAAAATGGGCCATGCTTTGGACTTGGGCCTTAGTGGCCCAACATAAGTCATATGATGTGGGCCAAGTAGATGTTTGGGCTTAGGGTTAGGCCTATTAGAGGAATTGGGCCCGATTTAGCAAATTGGGCCACTAGTGGGCTTGGAATGCTTACTTAGTATTGGGCCTTAGTTTTTGGCTTTGGATATGGACCAAGCTGGAATAAGGGAACAATGGTCATTTTATCCTAATAAGGATTATTGTATTGGACTAAGTGATGTTTTGTATTGGTAGTTCGGGAAGCCGAAGGGTCAACAGTTCAGGAATTTGCAAGTCAGTAACTAGAGGAGTATCAACAGGGTTCAACAGTGCGAGGTGAGTCTCCTCATTGTGTGAATGGGTCTACGACCACAATGCCGACCCATGTAGTTTATAAGTATGAAGACTCGGGGGTTAGCCCTATGCACTGTATGCTAGTATGTGATTTTGATCAAGGTCCGATGTCGGGCGGGTGCCCAAGAATTGTTTATATGACAGTTTATGCTTGTTGTCTGTGTGATACTCGTATGTGCCTGGTAGGGAGGTGAGTATGGGCGAGGTCCCGTATCTCACCATTAGCAGAGTATGGATGGGGTTTTGTATCTCATTAGTAGCAAAGCAGGGGCGAGGCCCGAGATAGGAAAGAGGTGAGTGTGGGCGGGGGCCCGTATCTCACTATCATCTGGAGTATGGACGGGGTTCCATGACTCACCAGTAGCAGGGCTGGGGCGGGGCCCAAGTTAGGCGAGGCCTTAGTACAGGAACATAGTAGAGTGTATTTAGCTTATGTGTTATGTTATACGTTTGTATGTGTTTAGCGGGCGAGGCCCAGAGACAGGCGGGGCCTATTAGAAACAAATTTCTATATCAAGCGGGGCTTGAAGACAGGCGAGGCCTGATGTTGGATTCATCTGGAGCGGGGCGGGGCCCGATGTAGCGAGCGAGTCCCAGTGCTTGTAGTATGTGGTAGGTTGGGGAACTCACTAAGCTTCGTGCTTACGGTTTTTAATTTTTGTTTCAGGTACTTCCGGTAGCGAAGGGAGGAGCTCGGGTGGATCGCATGGCACACACCATTGTTTGTTTAGCCTGGGATGTTTTACTCTGATAAAATAAAATAATGTTTTAGACATGATACTCTGATGTGATATGTTTTGAATGAATGGTTGACACTTGTGGTTTTATTATTAAATTAAAACGAAATTTTTGATCATTATTTTAGGATGGTTTAAAGACAACATGTAACAACATGCTTCTAGGGACACTTAACTAGTACACAGATAAGAAAGTTTATAGCTGCCCCAATATTCGTAATTGAGACGATCAAGAGTCTTGACATGAAACCTGCTCAATAATCTAACAATTTCGAAAATTTGAAATAAGTAGAATAAGAGAAAAGAAAATATTTTTGTATTTTTGATTTTCTAAAAGAAATAAAAATAGAAAGAAATAAAATAAAATAAAATAAAAATAAAAATAAAAATAAAATAAAACCAATAAATATTTTTGTAATTTTGAACAAACAATAAAAAATAAAATAAAGCAAAAAGGAAACAATAAAAATAAAAAATATACATAATATACAAAAGGATATAAAACGCACCAAACCACGAACGAACAGTTGATCATGAGATACTTCGAGCTTTCATATGAAGTCACAGGATAAAAGAGGGCTGCAAATTACTGCGAGCGTTCGCACCGATTGGCAGAACAAAAGATGACTGCGAACTACTGCGAGCGTTCGCATCAATTCGCGTGACAACCTATAGACTGCGAGTGTGAAAGTGTAACTAACGCGAAAGTGTCACTTTTTCCTTATGAATGAAATCTGGATTCCTAGACTGCCAGGACTGCTTTCTTTCGTTAAGATTCTTGTTTCATCTAGCATTCCTTTGGCGTTTTTGAGTTGCGAATTGCTCTGAAGATTCGTGAATATTGACCCCTAGGTTTTGGCTTTCTGGTAGGGGTTTCGATCCGAATTGAGGATGTATCACTTGGAACAATCTTAGTTCCACTTGGACTTCCCTTTTCGTAGCTTGAATTGACTTTTTTTAGGGTTCTGCTACATATCTGCTCTTTGTTCTCCACGAGGTCATTTCAGATAGACCTTTGGTTTTGTCTGCATTGTCGATTGGAGCAGAGCAGAAGTACTCATCACATCCATCTTTATTGTCATCATCGAGTATGGACATTAATTCAGTTGTTTGGTTTCGTCAAGTCCTTTTGTTGCAAAAACGTGACTTTAGGAAAAATAGTTGCTTTCGCTTTTAAAACATCAGTTTATCTTTAGGAATACGTGTGAACCCAACCGAATCCTCAGAAATTAGGACTTTCATAGGGACATGTTTGTTTTTAATAAACTCAGAATAGTCAACCTCATCCTCCACAAAGATTTCACCCAGATCACTTTCATCGTCAAATTCAGAAACATTTTCAATATCAAGTTTGTTTTCTAAATTTAACTTAGTGCTTAAAGAGTCAAATTTCTGTACAGTTTGGGATTTGATTTGCTCTTTGTCTTTCTCATCCAAAAGTTGTTTAAACATGTTTTTATGATCTTTGGACTTAATGAATGATTCGATTTTGTCTAGTCCAATTCGGTACGCATCTGAAGTTTCGTCAGATGAGACAATGGATTCGCACCTGTAACAGTCAACATCAATTTCGTCCTCTTTGAATTCGAGGAAAGGTAAAACCATTTTATGAATTTTCTCACCAATCCCACAGTTAAGATGCAACTGAGTGATATTGAAATAAAATCTTTTGGCAATCAAACAAAAAATATTACAATGTTTTAAAAGACTTAAATTATCCCTTTGTAAATAAATCGACTCATCCCTAAACTTAGACAAATAAGACTCAATCTTCTCTATCCATATGCGTCTCTCCTCACTTTTTGACGAAACCATGCTGATTTGATCGGTTAGGTTAGAGTTTGTTAAACGAGTTCTTTTTTAAACTGTCACTAAAACTTGAAAATTGAATCTTAAATCATTTAGTGTAGTTTCGTAACGAGACAATAGAATATTGTGGAGTTTCGAGAATAGAGTTTACCTTGTTGATGACTTGCTCACATTCGATTATTTGCTCAGGAACAGTCTTTGTAGCGAAGCAGCTGCCAGAAACACGATCACCATCAGTAGCATATCCTCTCCGTCCTGACACATCATTCATCACCATCAAGCATCTGCCTCCAAACTGCGAATCTTCTTCCTTCGCAACGAAACTTCTTCCATGAGTAGGCCTGCGAACTCCTCGTCTCCTGAATCAGTTGACCAGACTTCAACCCTGCCAAAATCATCATCAACATCATTTTTCTGCACAATCAAAGTAGGCATAGAGTTATCAACATTCTTTTTCTTCTTTATCTCCTCGAGCTTTCAAAGATGGTAGGTCTCATCGTCTTCTCCTTCCTTCTTCTTGTTCAACCTTCGCAACATATAATCCTTGGCTAAGTGGTTTTTGCCATGAGAGTAGTTGCAATCATAGCCAAAGTCACCCATGAGCTTCTTATCCTTCTTGCCCTCTTCCTTATGAGAACCGCTTACACTTTCCTCTTTTAGCTTCTTAGAGTTGTAGCTTCCTTGCCAGTTTCGGTTCTTGTTACTGTTGAAGTTCTTCTTTGCGAACCTCTTTGGGTTGGACACCATCATTGCGAACTCTTCTTTAGAAAGTTCACAATCGAAGAGTTCAAACTCCAAATCATCATCTTCTGAAGCTTTCTTACCGTTGGCTACAAGTGCCAGCGAGCCTACTCCAGAAACAATTTTCCCTTCTTTTGTCACTTCATACTCATGTGATCGAAGGATACCAACCAGCTTAGCCAAAGTGTAGTTCTTAAACTGCTCATATGCTTTAATTGTGGAAACCACAACTTTCCATTCAGACCTCAGGCCATTCATGAACGTGACTTTTTGCTCGATAAGATCACGTCCAATTTTATGTTTCATCATCCTATAGAGAAGATGATTGTATCGATTGAAGATCTAATCTAAACTTTCTTTAGGCTTTTGCACAAATGCTCCAAACTCTGACAATAGTAACGTTTAATTCGAATGCTCTATATCAACGTCATTAGAGTATAGTTCCTTAAGCCTATCCCAGATACCTTTTGTTGTATCACATGAACTAACCAAATGAAAGGTGTCTGGTGGTAGAGCAACCCTAATGATCCTCATTACCTTGACATTGCTGATTAACTTTTCCTTCTCATATTGTGGAACATCCTTTACTTCAAGAAAAAGCTTGTTATAATCAGCCTGAGTTTTTAACTTTTCTTCTAGTTCCAGTATGACCAAATGCCCCAACTGCGATGGCATCCCATATCAGATAGCCATTGTCTTCCAGACCAAGGACGTAGTCTTCAAAATGCAGCACCCAACATTCATATTCACTGGGGAATAGAATATGAATCCTTGTTGTGGATCCAATGCCGCTTGAGAGATTTATCGAGTTAATGTGGGAATCCTTTGAATGCATGTTTGTATATTGAACGGAACCTATATGAAACAGATGTATAAACAAGATTAGGGTAATATTAAGATCAAAATCAGCATCAACAAATGAACAAACGATGATGACGGTTGACACTAGATCCAATAATAGCGGAAACCCTAAAAAGCTTCTTTCAACTGAAGAGATGCGTATAGATTACATAGTTTCCTGCTCCGATACCTATTGATAGGATCGAATCCTAGTCAGATTGAATAGATTCAAATAGGTAAAGCATAAGAGCAATTTAGATGGATCAAAATATGCGGAATGATTATAAGCCGCAACCTTAGAAGAACTCGATGAAGAATTGCTACTGTAGAGGCATATAGGGTTACAAGAATATTTCCAAAGTTAAGAAACATGGTGCATGCATGCAACTTAAATACTGTAACCCTAATGATAAATGACGGGTGGACAAGCCCAAGCCCGTTTACAAAATGGACTAGATAATTAAACACAATGACGCAACTCAAATTCCCAACAATGATGACCTTATCAGTTTGCATAAGCACACACCCCATACCCTGATGCGAGGCCTCATAGTAGACGAAAAAATCCTTGGTTCCTTCCGAAAGTGATAGGATTGGTGCACTACATATCATGTGTTTCAGATTTCGGAACGCAGTTTCATGTGTCTCCTCCCATTTGAACTTTATGTCCTTCTCCATCAGTGCGGTGAGGGGTTTGGCTATTTTAGACAAATTCTCGATGGATCTCTGGTAGTATCCTGCCAATCCTAAGAATTGCCGTATATTGGGGTTATAGGTGCTTCCTAATTCTTTATCTCCTTAATCTTGGAAGGGTCTACGTGAATGCCCTTATTGCTGACCACATGTCTGAGAAAATGTACTTCTCTGATCCAAAATTCACATTTTGAGAATTTGACATACAATTTCTCCGTTCTCTATAATTCCAAGACGATGTTGAGGTGTTGACTGTGTTCTTCCTCGATGCGTGAGTATATCAATATTCATGGATAAATACAATCACAAATTTTTCCATGTAAGGTTTATAGACATTGTTCATTAGATCCATGGAGACTTTTGGAGCATTGGCTAAACCAACAGGCATAACCAAAAAGTCACAATGGTCATAGCAAGTCCCAAACACTGTCTTTGGGTTTCTTCCTCTTGTACTCGAAGTTGATGGTCCCCTGACCTTAAATCAATCTTTAAGTAGAAGTTGGATCCATGTAGTTGATTGAATAGATCGTCGATCATTAGGAGTGGATATCTATTCTTAATCATCAATTTATTCAACTATTGATAATTGATGCATATTCTAAAGGTCCGTCCTTCTTCTTGACGAACAACACTGGGGATCCCCAAGGTAAGCAGCTTGGTCTTATGAAGCCCTTATCCAAAATATCTTGAAGTTGTCCAAATAGTTCTTGCATTTCCAAATGGGCTAACAGGTAAGGATCTTTTTCTGCTGGATCTGCCCCTAGAACTTGGTCGATTCTGAATTTGACCTCGCAAATTCGTGGTAATCCAGGTAAGTCCTCCGTAAATACATTGGGAAAATCACATAATTGGGGTATGTATTTGATTTCCTTATTCTCTCTCCTCTTATCTACTATGTGGTCTAGGAAAGCATGATATTTCTTGTGAAGGTATTTATACGCCTTCATGCAAGAGATAATTCAAAGGTTTCTGCTTGGCTTATCTTTGTTGATCACTAAGGATTCCCCATTGGGTAAAGGTAATCGTATTGTCTTGTCATGGCATAAGATCTTGGCTCGGTGTGGCGATAACCAATCCATGCCAATTATGACATCAAAATCTTCGATGATCATATGCATGAGGTTGACGTGAAAGGTTTGGTTGTTGAGAGTTAGAAAGCAGTTTTCTAGTAGTTCCTGAGTACTAATAGATTCTATGTTGGCCATTTCTACTATGTAAGGCTCATCTAGGTTCATAGACTTATGGTTTAAAATTTCTCTAAAATTAGGTGTAATAAAGCTTCTTTTAGCACCAGAATCAAATATTATAGATGCGTATAAACCGTTAACAAGAAATGTACATCTCACAACAGTGGATTCCTGGATGGCATCCCTTGCGCCAATCACAAACACTCTTCCCCGAGCATTTCCTCCATCCTTCCTCAGCTTCGGGAAGTTCCTATTGATATGACCAGTAATCCCACACTCAAAACAGGCTTGATTATCTGAAACGACAGACACCCATGGGTTAGTTGTGGTGGAAGGTTCAGCCATGGGTAGTCTACAGTACTTGATGGTGTTCCCCCTTTGATTTCACATGGTATAGTGCATGTAGTTTTCAGAGTGGTGGAAGTGGCACAAGTTGCATTTCAGGTGTTTACCTGCGTACTGTTTTTGAGGTAAGGGGGCTGCAATTGGTGTTGGGACTGGACTAACGATGTATGTCCTGACAATTTCTTGTTTCTTTCTTGGAGCTTGTTTCAAGGTACCCTTAATTCCTCTTCCGAATTTGCGCTTGTTTTCCCCTGACTTCGGGAGGTCAACTCTTTGGACCAAAGTGCCTCATCTTATCTTTGGTTGGTTAAGTTGTATGCTAACCTCTTGGTATTGTCATACGTTATTGGTCGAGATATTGTGACCAACCCTTAGATGGGTTGAACCAATCCCCATATGTATCTTTCAACCTTCTTATACTATGGGTTTACGAAGCCTGGACAAAGGGTCGCAAGATTATTGAACCTATTTGTGTAGGTCGAGATTTCAGCGTCATCTATCATCAGGTTCCACAACTCTTACTCCAATCACTGCATTTCCTCTAAAGGAAAATTCAATGAGCATTTGCTTAAGTTGCTGCCAAGATAAGGCATTATCATTGGCAAGGCCCATGGCCTTGACGTGGCTGTTCCACCAATACATGGCCTTATCCCCAAAAGTGTAAGCAACAAACTTCACCCTGCATCCCTCAGCACAATAACTGATTTCGAAAATTGACTTAGTCTTTTCGATCCATCTTGTGATGCCTACGACTCCTTCGTTACCATCAAATGTTTTAGGCTTGCAGTTTATAAAGTCCTTCTACATGCATGCTCTTGGAGCACCTTGATTGTTTCCTTGGGAGCTTTCGCCTCCCGCTCGTATCCCAGAGTTAGTGTGGCGATTGGTTTTAAGTGCTGCCAGAGCATCAACTATTTGCTGCTCAACCATGGCTTCAATGTCCGTGTGGTCTAGAGGTGGGTTTCTCTGATCATACTAGGCATCTTTCTGTACTTGGAGACATTGGTTGGATCTAGTGAGTTTTAGGGGTGCCATTTCTTACTTCCTAAAGTTAGTGTCTAGACGTGAGTCATTTGATCACATTTTTTAGGTAGCGTTGTCGAGAATATGGTTTCATCATGGTGTGTTAGTGTTAGCGTTAAATGAAGCAATAGAGTAATAACACAACAACATACATTTTATACAACCATATATGTATCATATGCATCATAATATCTTACAATGTGACCACTAGAAAGGAGCAGTTAGAGTAAGAAAAGCTTCGAGGTTACAAAATAAACAAGTACGTTTAGAGAGCTTTTCAAGTACTCTAACCCAAAAGTATAAATGTGTCCATCCTAGCCATTGTGCTAGGGAAAATCCTAGTATCCACAATACATAATCAAAAGAACCATCAACCGAACTAGCTGCCAATAAGCATAATCTATCCAAACATCTGGAAATGAAATCCTTGACTCTACCATGTCTACCTGAGGATCCAACCTTTCGGTGTGACCGATCACCTCCTCCAACACCTGATGATGAAACTAAGCCTCATCCCTCGCCTCTTGTAACTAGTCCTTAATAAGTAGGGTCCTCATCTCCATAACATCCTACTATGTTATTTGCCTCAAGGTCATCCTCAAAAGAAAGAGCCTAGAGTCCATCGCTCCTATACGATTCGAGTGATAGGCAGTCCATGGTATAAGGAAGGAGATAGCCTACTTGACCAGAGTGTCTGGGTGGGGGTAGGTACGGTAGAGGACTCCCCTACCTCAAAGTGCGAGCCGATATCCTCCACATATCACCAAGATCTAATCTGGTGCATCTATATGTAGTCCCCACATGGTTTCTTTGTTGGTCGTGGTGATGCTGCTCCTTTTCGAGAGGGAATAACAATAGTCTTGCTCGGGGTTTGTTTCACCCAAGTACCAATAGTGTGTGCTCTGAAGGATCGATGCGAAGGATTAGGGCGGGGCGGTGTGATCTCCAATGAGGTGGAAATATCTTCCTCTTCCTCATTCGTCTCATAATCTGAGTTGAGAAGTTTAAGTCCAGCCAATGTGTGGTCGGGTAAATGAACAGGCTTGGAAGGTTCCGAGCTAGAGTGATCAAATGGTGTATATTCAGGATTGCACGGATGCTCAACTGGACTATAGTCATGCTCGGTGTCACCAATATCCTCCGTAGGCTCCTCCTCATAAGCCATGATCATCGCTGGGATGCCGGTAGGGTCAGAAGCATGATGTACAACATGCTCCTCTGCTGGTAGGGAAGTTGCACTCCATAACCCTGCGCCTGCCATACTCTCGGGCAAACCTGCATAAGACATCAATAAGGAAAAATGTTTATGAGATATGTGAAGATCAATTAAATACAATATAATATCCAATTATAAGTATGTAATAGATAGTACCCGTAACTCCTGAGTCTCCCTACTATGTCGTAAGTTACAAATAGTGGTTCCTAAGCAAGAATTCCTCAAGGGTAGATGTTGTTAAGCCAAAAATCCTCAAACTTAGATGTCGTTAAGCCAGAAATCCTAAGTAGTAGACGCCTCTAAAAGAAATCTCCAAGCACAAAATTCTTGAATTAAGCATCCAATCCAGAAGTCCTCAAGCGTTTAGATTGCCAAACACCGTATCCGAGTTTGGTCGTGCGTTAATCGGACCACAATAAAACTTAGTTGCACATTCTAGGTCTATTTGTGGTATGGTCGTTGTACTATACCAACTCTAAACATGGTTTTTGACCTAAAATCCTGAGTTGTGATTTCATGGATTCGTGTTTGTGGGTAGTAGATATATTTTAGTGAGCATATTTATAGTGCTCCATATCTTTGAATATTTGTTGGGTTGTGTATATTTTAGTAACTCTTAGGGTTTTGTACTCCAAGAGTATCAAGTAATGATCGGCCGGGTGAGAAGTATCGGAGGGTAGGACCATTTTCGCATATAGTTGTTTTGAAATCTAGCAACCCAAACGATAGTTTAAACTAGTCACTTCTCCCGTAAGTAGTCAAGAGTAGTGTAATTAATATTGATACTTTTTAATTTATTAGGATTAAATGGTTAAAACTAAATAGTGTACAACCCTAAATTTAGTTGTATTTCCTAAGGAATCATTAGTTTGCTATAATCTAAAGTTTTGATACAAATTTGTCACACCCCCGATCGACGGGTGAAATGCTGAGCCGTGCGACGTTAGAATGTTGAATTTCAGGCCACAAAGTACATTGAATAATACACTAATATATTGAACAACATTACTATTTATTCATTAAATAAAATATATTACAAAGCTGTTCGATGTACAGATAGGTCACAAAAGCAAAGCACATAGACTTCGAGCTGCATCACCGGGGTTACCTCCCTCTTCATCCGGGTTCATTCTCCTGAGAATACATGTGGGTTTTAAAAGGTCAACATAATATTGTTGCGTCAACATAATATTGCAGAGTCCACATGTTTTATTATTATAAAACGTTGTGTGGTTATTTTAGTTATCTTCTTTATCCTAAACTCACTTTCTCGAGTTTATGTGTACTATCACTACCTTCTTAGTTTGTTTCATAATAGTAGTATAAGATAGTTAGTTTTAGTTTAACAATTTTACGATGAGTTCCTATAATCGAGCTATGCCTGTTGAGTCTTCCCCAAAAACCGCAACGCTTCATCGGACGTCGCAAATGTTTTTAGAAAGCTTTGCATGCTTCTACTTGCAGTCAGGTTGTAGCTAGAAACCATAGGTGGGAGTGTTAATCTTGTATATATTTATACATATCTTTCCAACTCACTTAAGATTTTACAATTATAGGTCGCTGGCTAGCTGAACGTATTTCAGCATGTTGATGAACCACGTGTCATTTAACTCTTGTGGTGGGGGCTCCCCTGGTCGGTCGTGTTGTTATTCCTTGTTGTACTTATATATATAATCAAGTTAGTGTGATTTTCATAGCCGAGTATTTGGGGTAGAGTAACAACTAGGTACTAAGTTTAACCAAATGGTGGCTATAATAACAACTAGAGTAGTGTTTCCTGACGACTGGCAAGCATATTGACTTTGTATGATATTTTCTTTCAGTTAGAATCAGTATAACAACTAGGCAAAATATTATTTCTAACATTTTGGGCAGAGTATCTATCGGCATAATTGATAGGTTTCATAGGTTACAAAAATATGTGGCTGAAAAAACTTAACCGTAAGTTCACATGCAACCTATTGGATCTAGGTTTACTCTATTGATTGCAACAAACAATTGAACATCAAGAACGCTATGAACACTCTACTATTTTTTCGAAAAAACATAAAGGATTTTAGGGTTCACATACTTTTTGATTATTATAGTAAATAATCAAGAATTCCTTCTTGAACAAGCTTTAGAAAGCAAGAACCAGAAATCTCGTGCCTCTAGTGGTTTGTACCCAAACGCTAGCAATAGATGACATTAGAAGAGGAGGGAGGAAGGAAATTTTCAGCTCTAAGGCTCTTAGAGAAATGGTCGAAAATTCTAAGACCTTTTAGGGTATTTATAGGTGATTAAGGTATCCTAAGGCAACCCTAATTTGAATACTACTATTTAACACAAACACCCAGCCTGACTGAGAACAAAAATTGTCTCGATCCATTTAAAATCCGACGTCACTATATCTAATTACTCTTAACGTATCATTTCCTCCAAGGACTAAAATCATATATGAAGGTTTGTGTCGATCGGATACACTTCAAGTATAACAAACAAGAACAAAATTACTAAGCAAATAAAGAACAAAAAAGTAAATAACACAGAGGATTCATCAATTGTCTTTCACCAAGAAATGGCTTGTCATAGAGACGGTCACCAAGACATTAACGATACCAAGCCGTTCTACATTAGGGTGTCACCCTATTGTTGAATATATACTAATTTATACAAGTATGTCCCTTAATTGAAGGAATTGTATCTAATCTATACTAAGAACTGAACTTCATAATAAAGATATCGGATATGCTATCTATTCTATACTTATCTGTATCCTTACCTAATATACAAAGGTTACACGGGATAACTATCCACACGCTGACGCTGATAAGGCTTGAGGCGTTGACGTTGATGTCGATGTAGGCGTTGGCGTTGGCAGTTAGCATATAGAGTGTTTAACTCACTAGATTATAAGGTGTGACCTTACAATCTCCCCCCTATATGATGATGTCAAAACTAATATTCTTCTTCATAGTTATCAAAAGAACCATTATAGAATTTTTCAGCTTCTTTCAAGATCTCGTGCGGGCTTCATCCATATGAATTCATCGACTTTAAGTTCTTCTAATCTCTTACTGTACCCTAGAGATATCAGCACACATTATCCTTCTTTCCAGTTCAAAATGACTAAGTCCTTCCTTGCGAAGATGACACAAATGTCCAGTGGAAGTAGCAGGAAGATCATCGATACGTTGAAAGCACATGTGATTTTGACTGTCAAGATAGAAAATGCCATGCTCTAGTTCTTGAATGAACATGTTCTGAACTGGTTCAACACCCACTGGTAGTTCATTGTTTATGTAACAAGTTCCCTAAGGAAGAAGAAACTTAGTGTTCTCGGACTTTTTGGGGGTGCTTGTTCTTCCTAAGGTGGATGATCTAAAGGGACCAACTGATGATACAATATTTAGCTTCTTGACTTTGTTGAGTAGCTGCTGAATTACTAACTTCACCTGTTGAGCATTAATACCTTTGTGTTTGTCGATAATTTCTTGAATTTGTATCCACTCGCTGTAACCAAATTTTACTATTTCACGAACAAATACAACCTCATTGTATTCATACTCAATCTTCTTCCTGAATAAGTGAAGCTTTAGAGACTCGTTCCTTGGTTTGGTGCACCTAACCTAAATGATGGGATCATGCTTTGGTCTACGAGTAAGAGCATCTCCTAACTTCTTTTTGTTGATCCCATGGTTTAGCTCTAAAAACATGTATTGTTTGTCCACACTATTATTGAAGAGCTGAATTTTCTTGACTTGATCATTAGTGCCTCGAACATCAGCACTATCATTAGCTGAAGTAAGATCTTGAGCAAGTTTTGCAGACAAATGTTCTCCTTTTCTGGCTTCTTTTCTTTCTTGATTAACAACATTATTTTCTATCATGATTTCTCTTACTTCATCAACAATTATACCCTATACTTCAGCTAAAACATTTAGATAAAAAATGAGTTTGCTTTCCTTGGAAGGAGGAGGTACTGAAGGATCACCAACAACAGAAGAACATCCACCTTCAGCTTCATGAGCTCCCCCAGAGAAGGAAGCCTTCCTCTTTCGAGGATTGAGCTGATCATTATCAGACTCAATGCCACTATTAGTTCCTTGAGGAATCTCCCACTCAAAGTATGAATCAAAGTAGACAACATTCAAAGGAAAAACAGGAATAACAACTTGTGGCATGAATCCCAGATCAAGAAACCTTTCATAGTCATCAGTTTTTGATTGATCACCAACATCGATAGGCTGATCATCAGTTGTTGCATCATCATATGGAATGTCAGCAACAACAATTTCCATTTGAAGGTCAAATTTAACCCTTCCAGCTTCGGAAATCTCAAGATGAGATGGAGTTGATACAATCACCACCATTTGAAATTGTTGATCAGGACTCTCTATATTATTCTCCCTATTTTTTGGCAACATCAGAATGGGGAGGAGAACCAGTAGGGGAGCGAGGAGGGGAATGAGATGGTGGAAGAGGTGGAGGTGGATATGATGATGGAGGTGGAGGTGGAGGAGGATAATCACATGGAGAAGATGAGTATATCCAGTAACCATATCATCATAATCATCATCACCTAAGGCCATATATCTCTTCATATCAGCCACATCCTATTCAACTTTAGACAATCTTTCTCCCAATGATTGAATTGTTTTTACTAATAGAGAAAATTGAGAGAGTACAGTTGTTTCAAAATTGGAGCTTGATTCCTCTTGATAAACAGTAGCAGTCTGAATATGTGGTGGCATAGGAGTAATAGTCTCAACTTGTTGACGAGGAGATGTTGTTCTTGGAGAAATTACATCTTGAATAAGCGACTCAGTAGTTTCCAAAAAATGTGGGGTTGATCCACGTTGTAGAACATCACCTGTAAATGGAGGGGATGAAGAAGTAGATAAGAATCGAATGTGTTTGTTCATCCTTGGAGGAGAGTTCATTCCCTGAACAAAGTCTTCTCCCTTATCAGTGGATAGTTCATCTTTCTCATTATCAGTGTCTTCTTCATCAACGCCTTCTTCACTATCAACCTCATCATCCCTTTCTTCAGAGTCAGAGGATTGAATAATGTAGGTATTTACAATCCATTTTTTGCATCCTTACAATAACATGCAAATCATCTTCATAAGGACCAACATTGATGATCTTTGAGGAGAGGAAAGGAATGGGAATGGTGATCCCATGATTTTCATCATATCCTTCCTCACAAGCCAAAATCAGTCTAAACCAACAGTGATAGGGAACATACACTGGCTTCTTGTTCCTAGTGATGCCAATAATCCATGTTAAGTACTTCCATCCAACACCAAAACACTAACTAAGAGTGTATTTTTGTGGATCACGAGAAGTGCTCTGAAGAGAAAAATTATACCCTAATCTTTAACAAACGGACTTGCACTTTTCTTCTGAACGAGTTTCAGAATAATTTTATAATCGAGGAAGACGAAGATCAGTTCGAAAAGATTCCACATCAATAGGAACCCTATATTGACCATTTCCAATGGTTCCAGTAATGGTTTGAGCATCAAAATCAGCAGAGCATGAATATTAAAACTCACAAACTTGTTTAGGGTAGAATGGCTCTGGAAGTCGCATAAGGCATATCGAAGAGGGAAACTTTTGACATAGCCAACGAAGTCTTTAATTCCTAAGTTCATGAAATGCTTTGGGATGTAATCAGAGAACGCCACATTGTTTGCTTGAATGATGATGGGAAAATCATGGGCATGAGGACCTTTGACGACATTAACATTAGGGGCAAGCTCATAAAGAGGCTTTGACATTGTGAAAGCTTAAGGAAAATGATGGATGAGAGATCCTTTTTCGAGAGAGAAAGCTGACTCTTGAATAGCTTATAAAAGTGACATAGGATCGAGATTTCCCAATTTATACACAAAGTTCCTTCCCTTTTACGTAACCATGATTGAAGAGATCTGCGCCGTAAAAATCTCATATTCCAAGATATTGATAAACCTTTTATTCGTCATCCAAAAACTTTCTATTGAGATGAAGAAATTACATCAGTGATGCATAACATCAACAACAATGGTCATCAGTGGAAGCAATTACCGTATTATAGTTGCAGCTGATAATCTAGTAAGTTTGTGATGTCTCCTTATAGTATAGGTTTGAACAATCATTCATTGACATAGTATTGCGAGATTTCATTACCATGTGGTTTCATATTCTTACTCATTAATCACTTTTATTAGAAGAAAAGGGCAAGAGTGGTATGATGTGTGTAATACATTCCGATGTGAAATGTACCCACCGATAAAGAGTGTCGAAGTTTTTGTTGGATTAGGTATCTAAGTTCATAACTATTTCTAGTATGTAGTGGACCCGGTTGGCATGGTCCATTTGGGGTGCATGGCATCATGACACTTGGATAGACAAAATGAGAAAAGAACACTTATGGATTATTAATATATTATAAGTTCTAATATATTGATAATATTATTTTATTAGTATTGATCAAGAATTATTTGGAATTAATTTTGTGATAAAAAAGAGACTAATTAAATATACGGGGTTGATTGTGTAAATCATCTATTCTTATATAATGGGCTAATGATCCATGGTTTATTGAATTGGGCTAAAACTGATAGGGTGCTCCATGGATAGTCAATGGAGGTTTAAACCCATGGATCATGGAGGAAATGAAAAGCCATGTCAATTAGGGTTTACATGGTGTAACCCTACTTGTGACACACTATATAAAGACCCCATGGGCTACCAAAATCGGCACTAAGTAAAGAACAAGAGGGATAGCCGATTTTGAGTGTGTGTGTACTTCACTCAAAGTTATTCCAAGATTTGTGGTGTTGTGTGGAACACTTGAGGCATCACATTTGGGTTGCTAGGCTCATAAAGTTCTTAAGGAATCCAAGCAACAAGAAAGGTAAGTTCTTCTACTAGCTTTTATGTTTCAAGTTCCCAATGCCATGCTAGTTAGGTTAAGAACCTTGGAAAAATCAAAATTGCAAGTATTTTAGTAAAACATAGATCCAAGGTTTCTAAGGTTGCATGTACACCTTAGGAGTGTTAGAATGCTCAAAACCCTTCAGTGGTATCAGAGCCTAAGCTTGTTTTCTTGATACTTGATGCAAATTGTTGAAGAAACTTGAAATTTCTGCATTCTGCTGAGTGAACTCGCCGATTCCATGGGGGGACTCGACGAGTCCATGCATATATTCATCCTACTCATCGAGTAGGTTCGTGCACTCGACGAGTAGGAGGCCCAGAGTGCAGTTTTTCGAGTTTTACTGCTGGAAATGGACTAGAATCATTACCTTTAACTGTTTTGGACCTATAAAGTCTATTTTTGATGTGGTAATGATTATGCTAATCCATTTACAATGGTTATTATCAAAATTTCAAGTTTTATATGTGTTTATATGATTCTTGAAATTTTTGATATGAATGTTCATACACTTATGAGTTTGGTAGATCATAGGAATTACTTGCAAAATTGTTTGTTAGTTTAATTCTTGATCTAAATGTTTTTAATGGAATCCATAATTTGTCCGTAAGTTATGGATTACCAAAAGTCTTTCTTTTAAAGTCCATTAAAAACACATAAGTTACATAAAATGAAGAGTCTTCATTTTAACAAAACATTAACTCATAAGTTATGAAGTTGAAAAGTTTTGAATAGTTACAAAACTTGCCCTCATGTTTTGGAACATGTAAAGTCACTTTAGAAAACTTTAGTTCCAACCCCTAGAATTTTAAAATAAAAATTCAACCCTTATACTTTATAATATTATAAGTTTATATATATATATATATATGTATGTATGTATGTTTGTATGTATGTATGTTTGTATGTATGTATAAGAACAAGTTGTTTTACCGTTGGTAGGCCTCATTCACGAAGCCGGTCTATAAGGGGGGAATAAGGTTGTTGCCTATAAAATGGCAGCTTAATGGGTGTCCACTCTCACCCACTGCTTCCTTGACTGGTGGATGGTCGTTAGCCGAACGGGTAGGACAATGACTTTAATCCTCATTAAAAGTATAATGATTATAAAGTAACTAAATGTTTTATAAATTCTCAATCTTAGTTACTTTAGGAAAATGTGAATTTGGTGCTAACCCATGAAATTACACTTTTCACCTTGCTTAAGTCGTTAGTGGAGCATGTGTGGTCAACCGACATACTAACTTGGATTTAACAAGGTTGGCAAAGGGTGGCTTAAGGTTTATCATAGATCGGTGGAGCGCTTATGGTTAACCGACACATCGATTAGGTGATAAACATTAAGAGTACCAAGTAAATTTGCATGGTTATTCACACTTTGTTTTGTGATCCTCGGCATCCCAGTCACAAAACCTTAAGGGCACAATCGAGATTGAAACATGCCATTGAAAAGTTCAATGAATATCAAAAGAATCTAGGAGTTTCAAAACCAATTAAAACCTAATAATACATTTCGTTTTTCATGGTGGAAATTGATGAATCATCATTCACCTACCTTCAAATAGTTTATAGCTTGGATTACGACATCCCTCTTCTAAGTTATAAAATATTGTGTTGGGTCCTAGCCTTAAAATTACATTCGGGTGTCTTATTAAGGACTATCTTCATATCTAATCTAAACCTGTCTTTCTTCTTTTTCTGATGTCTTCCAACAATGCTGCTTCTGGCTCAAACCCTACCGTCTCCTTCTCTCTCATGAACCTTTGTAAGAGAGTCATCTTTGATGGGACTAATTTCAGTTATTAGATTAAGAACATTAGGATGGTCACTCTCTATGAGGACAAGGAATATTTACTCGACAAGGAGCTGAAGGATCTTGATCAGTCTACTGCTACTCCCGAGGAGATTGCTGACTTTAGGGCACATGAGAGAGATGCTACCAAAGTGGCATGTATCATGTTGGCCACAATGACAACCGAGCTCCAAATGTCCTATGAGGACTTTTATCCTTTTGAGATGCACCACGATTTGATGGACAGATACCATCAGAGTGCTCGTCAAGAGTGATATGAAATAATCTCCTCCATGATAACAACTCGAATGAAGGATGGTGAACCCATCATGGGCCACATGCAGAAAATGCAAAGGTTTGTAGGCCATCTGCTGAAGATGAATGTGAACTTCCTCTAGGAGTTGGCTATGGATATCATAATGCACTCCTTACCTTCTTGTTATGATTAATTATGTATGACCTATCATATGAACAAGGAGGAGGTCACACTCAACAAACTTCAAGGACTTTTGAAGACCGCCAAAAGTGGTCTTAAAAGTGAATCGGTTGTTACTACTCCTACTCCTACCACCGCCCCTGTTCTAGCTATTGGGCAAGGTAAAGGGAAGAAGAGGAAGAGCCCCTCGAAGGGTAACAAAGGAAAGTCTCTTGATGGCTCTTCTTCAAGTAGAACCAAAGGTGGCTCTGTCACTCCTAGGCTGAATGCTTCTATTGCCATGAAAAGGCGCACTGGAAGTGAAACTGCCCAAAGTACTTGCAAGATGTTAAGGATGGGAAAGTAAAACCCAACCATGCAGGTATTTACACTATACTGTCTAATAACTCACCCTATTCTAATTCTTGGGTTCTTGATACAGGTTGTGGTATTCACATATGTTCTGATTTGCAGGGACTAAGAAGAAGTGAGAATGTGGAGTATGGGAAGATAAAATTAATCATGAGGAATAGGAAAGCTTCACCTGTCACCAAGATTGGAGTTTAATCTTTGTTGCTAAGTAGTGGGCTAACATTAGATTTGAATAAATGTTGTTACTATTCTGAAATGGCGAGAAATATTATTTCCTTTCATGGTTTGTACAAGCAAGGATTTACCTTTTCAATTGATAATGAATGTGGTGGTATTAATGCTTTCTTTAATAATGTTCTTTATTTTAAAGCATTACCTTGTGATGCTGTATATGAAACTGTGTCGGTTGTAGATAACCTAGGAAATAATGTGTTGTGTATCGATTCTTCCACTAGCTTGGATAAAGAATCATTATGGCATTGTCGTCTTGGACATGTGAGCAAGAAACGCATAGGCCAACTCCAAAGGATGGAGTCTTGGAGTCATTTGACCTAAAGTCAGATGATAGTTGTAAATCTTGTTTACTTGGAAAAATGACAAAGTCACCCTTCACTGGTACTGTGCTAAGGGTGAAGGTTTGTTGGATCTTGTACACACAGATGTGTGTGGACCCTTTAGAACCACCACAAGGGATGCTAACCACTTCTATGTGACTTTTTCTGATGATTACAATAGATATGGTTATGTCTACTTAATAAATCACAAGTCAGAAACCTTTCAAAAGTTCAAAGAGTTTAAACAGGAAGTGGAGAATCAGCTGGGTAGGAACATTAAGATGCTTCGATCCGATCGAGGTGGTGAGTATCTTAGTACATATTTCCTTGACTATCTTAAGGAATGTGGGACTGTATCACAATTGACACCTCCCAGAACACCACAACTTAATGGTGTGGCTGAGAGGCGTAATCGAACCTTTTTGGATATGGTTCGTTCCATGATGAGTCGATCTTCGCTACCAATCTCATTTTGGGCGTATGCCTTAGAAACAACTTCCCATATCCTTAATCTAGTCCCTACCAAAAAGGTTGCCAAAAAACCTCACGATACATGGACTAGGAATGTTCCTAGTTTGGACCACATCAAGATTTGGGGTTGCGAGGTTTTCGTAAGGCGCGAGACTCACAATAAGCTTAAACCTCGGAGTGAGCGATGTATTTTCATCGGCTTCCCACATAAATCATTTGGTTACCTCTTCTATAGACCCATTGATAATGTGGTCTTTATGGAAAGGAAATGAGTCTTTCGCAAGAGAGAGTTCATAAGCCAAGGAGACAGTGGGAGGCAAATTGACCTTGAAGAAATTTAAGAGTCAAGTGGTAAAGGAACCTCAAACTCTAGCAATCAACCTGAGGAGGAAACTCTTGTTGATCCAACTGACGGTTTTGTACCTCTGAGGTGTTCCATGAGAGTTAGGAATGCACCTGAGCATTACTATGGGTTCCATATTACTGCGGAAGGTGATACACTTATCAGTGATAGTACACTGGTAAGTCTGGATGAACCTAATAGCTACACGAAAGCCATGGCAGGCCCCGAGTCTGCTAAATGGAAAGAGGCTATGGACAGTGAGATACAGTCCATGTATGACAATCAAGTTTGAAACTTGGTTGACAATGTACCAGGTCGTAAGACAGTCAGGTGCAAATGGATCTTCAAGAAGAAGACCGACATGGATGGTAATGTACACACTTATAAGGTGTGACTGGTTGCAAAGGGCTTTTCTCAAACTCTGGGAGTTGCTTATGATGATACCTTTTCACCAGGAGCAAAGATTAAGTGTATTAGGGTTATGTTATCCATTGCTACATTTCATGATTATGAAATATGGAAAATGGATGTCAAAACTGCTTTCCTTAACGAAAAGTTGGCTGAGGATGTTTACATGAGTCAGCCAGAGAGTTTTGTCAGCACAGAGTACCCTAATAGAGTGTGTAATCTTAAGAAATCCATCTATGGATTGAAGCAAGCACCTCGCAGATGAAATCTTTGTTTCGATGAGAAAGTCAAAGAGTTTGGGTTTTCGAGGAGCGAAGATGAGTCATGTGTATATGTCAAGGCTAGTGGGAGTATAGTTAGCTTTTTGGTACTATATGTGAATGACATACTACTCATAGGAAATGACATCCCAACTTTGTAGGAAGTGAAGTCCTGGCTTGGGAAGTGTTTTGCTATGAAGGACCTTGGAGAAGCTGCTTATATCCTAGGAATAAGGATTTTGAGAGACAGGAGTAAGAGACTAATTGGACTTAGTCAGAGTACCTACTTGGATAAGGTGCTGAATAGGTTTAACATGCAAGATTCCAAGAAAGGAGAGTTACCGATCCAGAGTAATGCCAGATTGAGTAAGACTCATAGCCCGAGTATAGAGGCTGAGATAGCAGAGATGAGTCAAGTACCGTATGCTTCCGCTGTAGGCTCGATCATGTATGCTATGAATTATACTCATCCTGATGTGGACTTTGCTTTGAGCATGGTCAACAGATATCAGGGGAACCCTGGCAAGGCGCACTGGACTGCAGTAAAAAACATTCTTAAGTATCTGCGGAGGACTAAGGACTGGGTCCTTACCCTCGGTGGGAGTGATGACTTGAGAGTAGTAGGGTATAGTGATGCTAGCTTCCAGACTGATAGGGAAAATTTCCGCTCTCAGTCAGGCTGGGTCTTTACCTTAAACAGAGAAGCAATTACATGGAAAAGTTCCAAGAAGGAGACAGTGGTTGATTCAACTTGCGAATCAGAGTACATAGCAGCTAGCGAGGTAACAAAGGAGGCAATATGGTTGGAGAACTTCATTGGAGACCTTGGAGTAGTACCAACTATAAAGGAGCCTATGGAGATTTCTGTGATAGTGAAAGTGCAGTTGCCTTAGCCAAGGAACCAAGGGATCACGGGAGATCCAGACACATCGACAGAAAATACCATTTCGTTAGACATCGAATAGAAGATGGACTCCTCGTGGCAAAGAGAGTATCATCGGATGAGAACCCAGCAGATCCCCTCATGAAGGGACTAGGTAGGGTTAAGCATCTTCAGCATGCGAGGCGCATTGGGCTAAAGGAATTAGTTTTAGAAATTAGATAGCTTTTGAAATTTGTAAAGTGTAATTGACATTTGATGATAAATAAAAGTTGCTGTTTATTTATAAGTAAAGTGTTGTTATCTTCTGTCAATCGTTTACTATTGTTTCATTTTTGCATGTTTTGACTTCCAGAATAATTATATTATGGTATATCATATTATCCAAACCATCCACAGTCAATCATACTTTGGAAGTAGGTAATGAGGCAAGACTGTCATGAAGGGTCTGCAGTTTGTCTGTGACAAAGGGACTGCAGTGTTCATGAGTACTCCTGGAATAGCGATTCGAGTATTGAATTCAAACCACGCTCACTTGTATCACTTCATGGAATTTATCTCGAGTGATCATGAGACGGTAATATCATATAAGTCTTCAAACCTAGAGATATGAGTTGGTTATAAATTGATTGTACGAAAACGCATTAGTAACTTGATGTTATAAAACGTACCTTTGTGTATAATTTAACAAGTAGTAGAACAAACATATGAGTCGAAGTTTATCTGTTCCTTTTAGTCCTTGGAGGATTAAAAGTGATATCTGGGCCCCTCGATGATTTTGTTTTGACTTATGTACCGGGCCCGGTCAGAACTAAATTGATGTGTTCGGTTAAGTTCTATGTCTAACAAATCGGAAATTAGGAAACAAGCTATTGGACAATAAGTACGACATTGTTCCAGGTATTTTTCCGGCTGGTATCTTGAGAGCAGAGGATTATATGATCACTTATCTTAAATTGCACGTCATCTTAGTTCCGCGAGACTTTGAAAGAGCTACGATTGCTGATCAATTCCGGAAGTCATACTTACAGTTATAGTTATTAGACTTATCCAAGTGGGAGACTGTTGGATTAGGTGTCCAAGTTCATAACTATTTCTGGTATGTACTTGACCCGGTTGGCATGGTCCATTTGGGTTGCATGGAATCATGACACTTGGATAGACAAAATGAGAAAAGAACACTTATGGTTTATTAATATACTAGATTATGACCTGCGTTAAACGCGGGGAACATAAATTTAATACATATCACATTAATTTGTGGTTTTATCTTAGGTGAAATTTTAATAAAAAAATGTTAGATTCGTTTTTAGAGTTTTTGAACCAAACTTTTTAAATAAAAATATTTAATATTTATATTAGAGCAATTTGGTTTCTTAATACAATAATTTTTAACAAAAATGATCTACGTGATCTTTGTTTTATCACAACATAATGCAACTTCTTAATTAAAACATGTTGTATAGTAGCTTTATGAATTGACTTTGTTCGGTGTTCCAACTCCCATGGAGACTTATATGGCTCTTTTCATATTGGCCCTATAAAATCAAAAGCAACAATAAGTTGTTATATGTACCAACAATATTAAATTCTACAAAGAAATTAGATAAACATTACAAATAAAGTGTATTGCCATACCCATAAACATCAAATTCAGACATTGTAATTTGGTCAATTTGTAAAGTATTTTTTCCTTATAAGAATTAAAATATGATTTTTCAGGCTACACCCAATCACATATACATATCTTCCGATTAAAGAAATTATTACAAAAAAAACATGTTATGAACAAAAATATAATATTAGTTTCATAATTTGTCAGAGGTTAATACTAACAAATAATAATAAACTTTCACAAATCTTACATTTTGGTCACTACATCCAACTAACAAATGAAATTCAGTTTAGATGATTGATTCAAGAAGTGCATCCATGACTTCTTGTAGCTGAATTTAGGGAAATGATAAGACCTACTAAGATATGAGGGAACGGTCTGTGAAGCTACGGTTGGTTTCTAAAGGGCAATACAAATTCAAAATTGTTAGCATATATCTTTCCTACCTGCTTCAATTATCAAATTAGATTAAACTTGTCAAAATCAAATTAAAAAAAAAATCTGATATGTAACCTAACAATCAAACAACATATTTTTCATAGAAACAAATATCACAAATCTACACTTTACACTTCATATAATATTCTTAAATTATATATTACATTGTCATCTTTAATGGTCACTAACACCTCTTTCTGCCTTATTGTTGTGACATGCATCTATATCGAAAATAAGAGAAAGAACTATAAAGAACGAATGTTGACAGTGTGATCCTTCATTTAAAACACAACAGAATTCTTCATAGAGCCATTAGGATTTTTATAAAGATCGCTAGAAGGTCTCTATAGTCATAACCAGTGTGGTATCCATGAGAACGCAATGGATACGCATCATTTAAAGTAACAATTTTGATTGATGTAAGTGAAAAATCATTTAGAATGTTTATCAGATGTGATTGTTTCCACTTGGATGTGAACATTAACATTCGTGTAGAGAAATTGAACTTCAAATGAACCCTACATAGCCAAATCAACAAACATGACAACACAAAAAGAAGTCTAACTTGACATATAACAAAATTTCCAGCGAATTTCAAAATTTTAAGGTTTCGCTGAACAATTTTTCAATTTATCAAAATTTTATTATATTACAACCCTATATTAGTAATCAAAAATCATGAAAATCATATATTATTTTTCTTTCTTTGGAATTAACAGTTTTTGCTTGCCTTCTCCAGAAGTAAGATCTGTCATTGATGTTGATGATTGTTTGGTTGAGGACATTGTTGCTAGATTATCAACATTGTAAACATCTTCTAGGTTGTGTTTTAATTCTTCATGTCTAGACACATTTTTAAAGGATGTCCACTTAGTTAGTGGACTTGCTGCAGTACTTTTATCAAGATTTGAAGCGGGTGTGATGTTATCACCATTATACGAAATAACATCCTAAATATAGAAAATAAATTCATATGTCAATTTAAAAGTTAATAATATTTTAAAATATTTAAAATATTAGATTTAGTTATATTATATTTAAAACCTTTAAATTTAATATGTCTTGAAATCCGAATTCTGTCGATAAAACGTTAAAAGAGTCGGATTTTGGCGCATATATTTGTAGTACATAGAAATATGTTAGTTGATCAACTGAAATATAAAAACAAAATTAAATAAGTGTGGTGTCTGTAGTATTTTTCGAAAAAGAATGTTACCTGTTCGATGTTTAAAAAAAATTCAATTCAACAATGATTGTATTATCAACATTGAAGTTTGAGATTGCATAACCATCAACTTTGTTCTTCAAATTATAATGTGAAATTTGAATTTTGAACACCAACTTTTTATCCAAAAGTAAATTCAAAAGAGATGGATAAATCTTCATATCACCCTCTTAAAAAAATGAACGGTTATAAAATTAGATAGAAAAAAAAGTAAAAATTAGTTTTATGTAAATGAAGTTAATATCGATAATCTCATTAAGCTTTTGAAGCAAGTTTTGTGTGCTTTTTTCAAGAAGTTTCTTTGCATCACGATCAAATAATGTAAGTGACACCATATCAGTAAAGTCTTGTACTTTAATGGTGATTTTGAAACTAAACCACTGATATAAACAAATTCAATAATATAAAATTTAAAATTTAACCGAAGATTATAATATTATGTAGAAAAGAGTTATTGAAAACCTTGGAACAACAAATATGTCTTTGTTAATGCAAGTTGAAGTGTAACAATAAAAGACTTCTTTATCTTGCTTTTGGTCTGTTCCACCAATTTTGTCATCATGCATTAAAACGGATTTTATGGCTTTATCTTGACAAACATAGATCAACACATTTAAAAAGTCGATATAAATGATATAATTTTGTTTTTGTGACAAAATGAACAGAGTCAATGCAAGAAATTAGAGAAAAATAAGGAGAACATAGTAAAGAAAGTACCTGGAAAAAAAGAATTGGAGAAGAAGAACATTGTAAATCGTAGGACTCAATTCAAAATCGTAAGAATAATAACTTCAATATATCGTATATATAGGGTGCTTTTGATTAATCAAATGATTGTCTTCTAAAAAATTAGGATCCTAAGATATCATCTTCGAAATTTTCGGCTATTCATCTGGGAAAAAAAGATATCAGTTATCTTATTTCAAAATTTCAAATTAATTGACTTGCTTATTTAATTAGTTTTAAAATTCAAACTATTATCTCAAATTGATTCATTTTATGTGAGATATACTGGGAGATAATTTATTAATAATATTAACTTTAATTTTGATTCTCAAATATTTTGCTGATTTAATGGGATTAGATTACATTTTATAGGTTAACAACTGAATTATTGATATGCTTATTTAATGAGTTTTTTCAAAAAAAAAATTAATTTTGAAACCAAAAGCTATAAATAAGGGAGTTAAATTATGAACAATATTAATTAGAAAAAACTGATATCATGTATATAAATAAAATGATATGCTTCAATTGATAAAATATTTGTTGAATTTAAAGATTCTATAATTAATAAAGATTCTATAATTAAATGTAATTGTGTTTGAATTATATTTGGGGAAGATGATGTCAGCAATTTGATCTAACGGTGGAAAACATAAGATTAAAACACAATCAATGGTCTTGATTGCTTCATTGGTAAATTAAAGGTTCTCTTTTAATAATATTTAGAGATTATAAGTTCTAATATATTAATAATATGGGGTTGATTGTGTAAATCATCCATTCTTATATAGTGGGCTAATGATCCATGGTTTATCGAATTGGGCTAAAACCCATAGGGTGCTCCATGGATAGTCCATGGAGGTTAAAACCCATGGATCATGGAGGAAATGAAAAGCCATATCGATTAGGGTTTACATGGTGTAACCCTACTTGTGACACACTATATAAAGACCCTATGGGCTACCAAAATCGACACTAAATGAAGAACAAGAGGGATAGCTGGTTTTGAGTGTGTGTAGTTCTCTCAAAGTTATTCCAAGAGTTGTGGTGCTGTGTGAAACACTTGAGGCATCACATTTGGGGTGCTAGGCTCACAAAGTTCTTAAGGAATCCAAGCAACAAGAAAGGTAACTTCTTCTACTAGCTTTTATGTTTCAAGTTCCCATGCCATGCTAGTTAGGTTAAGAACCTTGGAAAAATCAAATTTGCATGTATCTTAGTAACACATAGATCCAAGGTTTCTAGGGTTGTATGTACACCTTAGGAGTGTTAGAATGCTTAAAACCATTCAGTTTTATTAGTGTATGGCTAATACAATGAATCATTAACTTTAATAGAAGAATTGTTGGGAAAAAATGGGTAGGTGTGTATATACATCACGGACAATGATATACCCATCGACACTGAATTTCCAAATTCTCATTAGAATCTGGCTTTATATAATGAATCATAAAATTCTAAAGAAAAATAATGGATTGATGCGTGTGATAAGTTGTGGTGTTTTAGCTTAACAATCGGCACATATTTTCAAGCTCTCATCAACATATGGTACACTAGGCTGAATCATAAAGCTTTAAAGAAGGATGTAAGGGCAAGAGGTGGTTGGTGTGTGTGATAGTCTATCGTACATAGACTAACCATCGACATAGAGTTGCAAACTTTTATCAATGTGTGGTATATCACAGTGAATCATAAAGTTTTATTAAGAAGAAATTAAGGAAAGAATGGGTTGTTTCAGTCATACTGAGGTAGAATCAGCGTGAATCATAAACGGTGTTAACGCATCAACAAAAAATGTTTTAACTTCAGTATCATAGAGTTAAGTTGCGCTCTAGAACTTTAAAGTTCATCAACAATTCATTTAATATGCTACATGACAGAATAATAAATAGTATATGAATACAACGAAAGAGTTAGTAAAAAATGAAATATTCTAAAAGCGATATTTGTGCAGCTTTTTCAAAAACATGATAAAGACTCGATCCACCAAATCTTTTTAATTGAATGGCCATAAATATACTTCCATTTTATGAAATATCTACCCCTCGACACTGTCTATAAAAGAGAGTAAACAAGATCAACCATATCAAACAAAAGCACAATTCATAGTAAACAAAGAGAGAGAATGTCTTTAGTCGTTGAGATATTACAGATTGATTCCAAGCTTCATGTTCACCAAGAACAAGAGAAGAGTATGAACAAGTCTTTGTAACCAACGAGTTAAGAGAATTCAGTTTGTAACCTTCGAGTTATAAGAGTCACCAAGACAAAACTCGAAGGTTCCACATGTTTTGATCCGTGAAAGAAGAGAATGGGACCATTGTCATGTTGAAGAGGTCTTTGGATTTCAGAGGATAGTTGGTGTTGCAGTGACCACGTCAATGAAAATTAGACTTGCTATGTCACCTTACATTAGTTCATCCCATTGAAACAGAAATAGGTTATTCGAGACGGAAGATATATGTGCCCAGAAGAATACTTTTTGGCACATATCTCTCCTATCTGGTCTCATCAACATGATGCAACTTATTAATCAGCGTGAGCATTAGCATCAGGGAGGGAGCAGTTGGTGTTGAAGAAAAGATGCAGAGCCAGCTTCAACTAGCTGTACTTCGAAGGTGTGCTTTAATGGAATGACACATTGATCATTTCCAAAGGAACAAATCGGTTAAGGTCACTACTGAAAGAGAAGGATATGTATAGGAAATGTTAGTATAATAATGTACGATGTATACTTCTTTGGTAAAATAAAATTTAAAAAGGAATTTTTGAAGCAAGGAAAAAGTAAACCAAAATTTAGCAGCTTATGTTCAGAAGTTTTAAAGTAGCAAAGCATAAAGTCAAAAATATAAAGTAACATTGTTTAAACAAGAAAAATCAAAGCATGTAAGTTGTTTTCCTGAGTGCAGTGAGCAAAATTTTGTTCTTAGAGTAAAGAACATTTCCTTCATGGCAATCGAAGAAAACTTTATAACCAGTGTCATAAAGTTGACCCATGGAGATAAGATTGCCTTTATACAGAGCGTTTTATCAAATGTTAGAAGTTAAAAGCTCCCAAACGTTCCGTGTCAAACACGTCATATATGGTACTGTTTGGTACCACAGAGGTAGTTTTGTGTAGTGAAATGAATATCCTTATAATAGATATCTTATATAAAGGACCAACAGTTGTTACAATTTGGTTTCTCATGTAGTATGGATACACTTAGTGTATGGATGACAAAGGAAAAAAAAAAACAAAATAGACGAGGCTTAATATCCAGACCTGATTTAGTGTATGGATGACAAAGAAAAAAACAACAAAATAGATGTAGCTTAATGCCCAAACCTGATTTGATTGGGAAATCCCCGAGTTGATTAAACGAAGATGAGAAATCACTGAATTATAAATGCATGGATGAAAATATCATTGGTCCCTAATACTGACACCGGACCTGAATTTTATAAAAACAATATATAATGATAATATAAATAATCTTACAATTAATATTAAAAACAATATATAATGATAATATAAATAATCTCCTGTCCTGATGCCATAGACAAATCGGTTACTAGCATTTGTGCATCTTGTCAATACTACTATTCAGATTTCTTGACGTGTAGTCTATAAACATCCTATGAAATATTATTTCATTAATATGTGAAGGAAGTATGACCGCTTTACCAATAGTGGAAACCCAATCGGGAGATGTTTCGGTTTATATTCCTACTAATATTATTTCGATCACTGATGGACAAATATTCTTATCTACTGATCTATTCAATGCTGGAATCCGACCCGCTATTAATGTGGGGATCTCTGTTTCCAGAGTGGGGTCTGCAACTCAAATTAAAGCTATGAAACAAGTAGCCGGTAAATTAAAATTGGAACCGGCACAATTCGCAGAATTAGAAGCTTTTGCACAATTTGCTTCTGATCTCGATAAAACTACTCAGAATCAATTGGCAAGAGGTCAACGCTTACGTGAATTGCTTAAACAATCCCAATCTACCCCTTTCAGGGTAGAAGAACAGGTACTAACTATTTATACCGGAACAAATGGTTATCTTGATTCATTAAAAATTTTTGGTTTTATTTGCCATTGTGTTCATAGTTGATTATTCCACCATATAATCCCAATAGCAACCCCAAAGGATCTCATTGGTATAGGATATACGGCTCTTCCTTTTATCCAACAACTATTGTCTTCAAACTTGCATTAATAATTTAATATACGTCGGAAAAGCTTCTAACGAATGATAACTACATAGCTAAATAAGAAATCCAACCCTCAAATTTAAAATCACAATATCTAATATGTTTCTTTTCATAAAAATATACACAAATAATCATTCAATCCATAAGATACTTTCTTTTTATCAAAAGTTTTATTTTATTTAAATGTGTGATGATGAACTCGATCAACCCAAGATAATGGACCATTGACCAATGATCATAAAAATTACAAGTTCAAATGTTAGATTTTGGGATGGGCTAGTTTTGCTGAGTATATGATTTCACAAAACTTGGCCCATATCTTAATGGGATAATAGTCCATAACTCATAGCCCGGCCTATAGGTTTTAACCTCCTTTCTTTTGTTCGCATAAAAATGGAAAATAATAGACAAATTGCTTATATATATATATTTTTGCTTTTATAAATAAAAACGTACAAAAATCTTAAAAGATAGGAGAATATACGAAAAGTTTTATAATGGTTGAACTAAATGACGCCATGTTAGGCTTGTCAGGACCTAAAAATAGATAATTTGACCAACGGTGGAGATGGCAAAATGGGTTAAAAAAGCAACTAAGTTATCCAAAGAATTATGAGTTTTATTACAAAAAAAATAGTGTTTTTTTTTCTTTCTACAAAAGAGTAAAAAGTAAGACCTTTTTTGGTATCAGCCATTCTTTATAATTATGTTTATATTTTACTCCTTTTGTTCTATTATCAATAAAACATAACCTCATTTTAGAATATAGAGCTTGTAAGTTGTAAATCAAGGAGGGGGGGGGGGGGGGGGGGGGGGGGTAAGGGAGGGGAGGGGAGAGGAGATATGTGCAGCATCTTGCCGACCAATATTTTTTTAAATTACTAGTATTAGAAAAGGCAAGCCGAAGTACTACCACTACATATATTTAAAATAATATAAAATACTGAATAAATTTGATGAAAAGAAATACGAGGATGTTTAAGATTTCATTTTGAAGTTAAAACATTTTTTTGTCAAAACAAATTTATTGACTTATGGTGGTGGGAAAATAAGTTTTAAACAAAATGTTTGAAATAACTTTTTAGTGGTAAAAGTCAATAAATTAAAAAGTTTTTGGTTTAAAATTGTTTTTTGTTTGTTTTTTATCCTAATAAGTTATAAGTCAATCCAAAGTCACAATTTGTTATTTTTTGAAAGACTCATTTACAAAGGCTAAACAGAAATGAGTTATAAAAGTTTTTATTAGGTATCCAAACACTTATTTTTAACTTATTGACTTTTTAAGAAGTTAATAAGTTTATAATGAGTTTTTATATAAACATACAAACACCCTCTATAACTAGATAATAAGTTGGTCATCTGGTGTTGAACATGTGATAGAAAAGAAAACTATATGCTTAAGTTAAAAATGATAAAAATAACGGATCTAGTGAATAAAAATAGAAAATATCATACAAAAACTCTTTAAGTTTGCATAATTTTATGGTTTTACTTTAAAAGTGGATTTTTAGTGATTATGTAAGATACTATGAATTTAATGACACTTGGAAATCTGAGAATCATGATTATCACTATCAAATCAAAGTATTTGGATGGTACTCCCAAATCTCCAATTGGATAAGACTCAGAAAATTCAGAGAGAAAGAAAGAGAATGAGAGTGTATAATTTCGTGAGTACAAGAAAAAAGAGGCAAAAAACTAATTTTTAAATCCTTGTCTAAAAACTGTCATCTAACAGTTTAAAACTGTCATATGACAGTTTAAAACTGTCACAAAACCACAAAAACGGTCATAAAAATGGCTATTTTGAATAAAAGTCATAAAAAACGTCACAAAACATCTGCCCCTTGGACCCCGCTAGGGGCTGCCGCCCCTTGGACCCCGCTCCCAGGGACGCTGCCCCGGACCCTCGTTCGTTCAGGGGCTTCGCTCCTAAATGACACTGTACTTTGATACTTGATCAAATTTAAACAACTGTTGACTCCACACCTTCCTTACTTGTTTAATATTTATCAATATCACTTTTGGTCAACAAAGTAATCATATTATACTTAAATAACATTGATGATAACAAATCACAAACACATAACATTGTCTTTATGTGCCATCGACAATCATATTTTTGCCTTGGTATGGTGGTCTGGCGGAGGTAATATAGAAGATGTGGGGTGCATGGACTAATTTGCAAAGGGTCTCACCTTGTATTTTATAGTATAATTTTTCTATTAAATAGAAGATAATGTCCCCACTTGGTCATCGTAGTCATCATCTCAAGATTTTTGAAAATTTGTCAATCTTTTACTTTTATTTAGGGATATATACAGTAAAGTCCCAATATTTTCATCGATTTGACAAGAAAGTCCTAAAATTTAATTTTTTGACAGTAAAGTCAAAATTACCGGTAGTTTTTGACACTTTTACTCTTTTTTCCTGATTAGCCGGTAATTAGGACGTTTTTGTCAACAAAATAAAGTTTAGGACTTTCTTAACAAATCGTCAATTAGGACTTTACTGTCAAAAAAATAAAGTTTAGGACTTTTTTTGTCAAATCGTTGAAAATATTGAGATTTTAGTGTATATATAATTTTTTTGGTTATAAATTTAATGATATGATACTCTTTAAGCATAAGACTTATTAAAACCTTCTCTAATGAGTTCGATCCTATTGAAATCCTTTACGTTTGCTTCTTGTTAAATCATTTTTTTAATCTCAACAAACCGACATTGAAAAAAATTGATATAATCAAGAAAGAAAGAAAAAACCAGGGTTGTGTTGGCTTTTTTCAGTCTAAAAAAATGGAGAAATTAGAAACCTAAAAAAACGAAATTGCCTTGGATTTATACAAACACAAACAACACATGCCTAGTCAAAAGGGTGTGAATGTGGAGAAGGGAAAGAAGGGCAATTTTGTTTTTTTTTTCGGTTTCTTATTTCTCCATTTTTGGGGCTGCAAAAAACCAACACAACCCTGATTCTTTCTTTCTTTCTTTCTTGATTATCTCAATTTTTTTTCAATGTCAGTTTGTTGAGATTAAAAAAACGATTTAACAAGAAGAAACGCTAAGGATTTCAATAGGATCTAGCAAATTAGTGAAGGTTTCTGTAACGTCCCAAAATTCAAGTCCAAAAATTTCATTTTTAATTAAGTTGTTCATAAAACATTCACTAGAAAATGTTGAATCAACACGTCATCTCATAAAATCAAGTATCATGTTTTAAACCCACAACATAAACAAATAACATATCAGAGTACAATCCCAGAAAGCACCGTGCGGAAAATCAAATGTGTGTGTGTGTGTGTGATGCCATGCTACGCCGCCGGCTCCTTCCCCTTAGATGAAGAGGTACTTGAAACCAAAAACTAAAAACGTAAGCACAAAGCTTAGTGAGTTCCTCCATCATACCACATACCATACATTACCATCGGTATCTTTCAACCGGTAATCATCATCGGTATCTTTCAACCGGTATTCGTCATCGGTATCTTTCAACCAATAATCGTCATCGGTATCTTTCAACCGGTAACTGGGGACTATTCCACCCCTACCACTAGCATACAATAGCAAGATATAAGCACACAGTCAGGCATATCCGGGTACTGACCTACCCCTTGGTCCTAAGGACCACTATCCGGGAAACTACCCCTATCATGTAACATACCATACATATATAACTCATAACCAAACGCATACCAGACCAAGATAAATTATCACAAAGACAATTATCTTCTAAATACTCCTCATTGGTGGGCCGACATTGTGGCCTTAGACCCACCCCTACTGGAAGGTAACTCACCTCATACAAGTAGCTGCTGATAATCAGTGCGGGAAACCTCCGCCCGCTGCTGCCCCGGAAATCCTCCGGCTACAAACCCCACAAACACTCAGTTAAAAACAGATCTCTATACTTAGGGTAAAATAACCATTTTACCCTCAACCAAGTCAAGTCAAAGTCAAAGTCAACATCCAGTTGACCCGACTCGCCGAGTTGGGCCATCAACTCGTCGAGTCCCTCACTCTCCACCCGTCCCCATCCGCGACTCTACTCGTCGAGTTGGGCTGACAACTCGACGAGTTCTTCTCCTATTCGAAAGCCAAAAGGAAAATCATCCGACTCGCCGAGTTTGAAGAACAACTCGCCGAGTCCCACGAGCAGATCTACTACTCGATTCTAAATCCTCACCAGGGCATTCTTTATGAGGATTTGGGTTTCTGGGACTATTGATACGTGATAAGTTGCTAATTCCTCAAGCAGTGACGAAGGGTTGGACCTTCTACACTTAAACCCCTCACAACTTAGTAACTGTTCATATGACTCGCCGAGTTTGAAGAACAACTCGTCGAGTTCCAGGCAATCTTCATAGGACTCGCTGAGTTGTTCATCCAACTCGCCGAGTCTAAGGCCATCTTCATAGAACTCGCCGTGTTCCACTTTGGGACTCGCCGAGTCCCTTCGACCCATTTCCCATACAGACCAATTCTGAGACATGCAACGCTTCCAAACCATAGATCTATGTTCCTAGGGCATGCTTATCACGTAAAGTTGCAAACTTTACGTGCATGCATGGCCCTATAAGCTCTAAAAGGCAAATCCAAGCTCTTTATGAGGTTATACACTCAATGGGGACCTCAATCACTTCATCCACATGAACTTTATGCTTCTAGTATTTCTACAAGGTCCAGATCTAAAGTCCTTTCAGATTATTAAGCACAAACACATGGAGTTTGGTGTTTTAGGGATTGAAAACCACCAATTTGGGAAAAAAAATGGTATCTAATGAACTAGTGATCAAGGTATGGACTTTTCTACCTGAATGGAAGCTTCTCACAGTGTAGATTTCGGATCTACTCCCTTCCTTGCACTCTTCAACCCCCTCCTCCTTCTTCTAAGCTCCAAACTTCCTTCACCAAGTAAAAATCACTCACAAGAACAATATGGGGGCTAGGGTCTCTTACTACAGCTCTCTGGAAGTGTTAGGGACAAGGGAGGCCGAGTTAGTGTGCTTAAATAAGGTGCAAACACCCGGGTTAGGGTTTTTGCCCAAATAGGGCCTACTCGCCGAGTCCGAGGCTCAGACCCCGCGTCTCATCCCGCTCCTACTCGGCGAGTTGGTCCTTCAACTTGCCGAGTCCAAGGCAAAATGCATGAATTTAGAATTATTAATTATAAGAAATACGTACTGGGAACCAGATGCTACAGTTTCAATAACTCTTATGCTTAAAGAGTATCATACCATTAAATTTCTAACAAAAAAAAATTATATATATACACTGAAGTCCCAATATTTTCAACGATTTGACAAAAAAAGTCCTAAACTTTATTTTTTTGACAGTAAAGTCATAATTGACGATTTGACAAGATAGTCCTAAACTTTATTTTTTTGACAAAAAAATCCTAATTACCGGCTAACCGGGAAAAAAGGGTAAAAGTGTCAAAAATTGCCGGTATTTTGAATTTTACTGTCAAAAAAATAAAGTTTAGGACTTTCTTGTCAAATCTATGAAAATATTGAGACTTTACTGTATATATCCCTTTTATTTACGACCCGTTGTATATATATATATATATATATATATATATATATATATATATATATATATATATATATATATATATATATATATATATATATATATATATATATATATATATATAGTTGTAAATATTAAGAAATCATTGCTAATATTTTGTTTTCAACCTTTGACTGGTATTGTAAGAAAATGATGAAACTCTGTGAATTCCTGAGTAAACTTTGACGACTATTACTGTAAGAAACCATTATTGGCGGAGGAACGTTGTTGTTAATTATATAGTGAATCATGTTGATTTTTGGTCTAGACCCATGCCACTACCTGATATATCATTAAGAGAATGGAGGAATGTTGCTGTTAATTATATAGTGAATCACGTTAATTTTTGGTATAGATCCATGCGACTAACTGATATATCATTAAGAGAATGTTATGTACCTTTTACACTTGTTAGCTTCTTGAGAAATGAGATAAATACCATTTGGAAATTTAATTAATTTTATATTGATTTGATTTGTTTTAAGTTGACTAAACACTAATATATATATATATATATATATATATATATATATATATATATATATATATATATATATATATATATATATATATATATATATATATATAGCCTTAAGTTATTTTGTTTCTAGTAACTATTGTGTGTTAGAATGCACAGATCTGAATCATCGGATGAAATATAATCAAATGTCATGATCTGAGGGTCTATGATAGTACAATATGGTAACATGTACCTAGACCTGACAATTCGTGTATTCGTGTCATGAAAACGTGTCAGCCACGAATTTGACACGATACGACTACACGATGAGAAAAAAGCTTTATCTCAATTTTTAAGATGTATTTGTGTCGTGTATTCGTGTCGTGTCGTGTCTCTCACAGATTCGTGTCTTTGTGTTTGAAATTGCCAGGTATACATGTACCACATAATCACACAAATTTCAGTATAAGGACATTTTAGTCAATTGAGACAAAATTAAAAATGGAAAAATCGTGATTTATGGTATAATTAATGATTTTGATTTAAAAAATCTGATTTTTTTTCAAATTAATTCAATTAACGTAATTTGTAAATATAAACGAATTTTATTCTATCAGAATGTTATTTTGTTAGAATGATATTCTGTAATTATGTCAGAATGGTACAACTATGAACATAATATCATAAACACATATTATCAGGACCAATAACTTTTAATGAATACAACTTTTATATAAGATGAATTTTTAGAGTTTAGAATAAGTAATTACATTCAGTCTTAAAGAATACAACTACGAACATAAACTACATTCATTCTTGAAATCTCTTGCAAAAAAAAAATATATATCGGCATTCTTGAAATAATTCTCATTCACTTTCTTGTTTCGTTTCTAGATGTATTGTGCATGTTTAACCTCTAAGCCACTTCAAAATATGCTAACATTCTATGAGATTGACATTTTTTGAGATCGGCATTCTGTCAGAATTGTATTGCATGAGAATAATTTTATACAAGGAGTCTTTCCCATGAGGTCTTCAAGCCATTCTTCAAGCCATTTCTATCACAAATTCGTTGCCAAATTTTTTGTAGCGATACACTTGTAACAACTGCATATTAAACATATAACTAATTAACCACAATTCTATCAGAATACAAAAATTATATTCTTACATAATAAACCATTCTTGCAGAATGGTTTTGGATATTCTTAAAGAATTTGAACTTAATAGCAGCTTACAGTATAATGAAATAAACAAAAATATTATAAAAAGGTAAACAACGTCTCAGGAAGAGAGCCTATCAAACAAGATGCATACCATTCTTCTAACCATCGATGGTTAATAAGATTGAATCATAAACATCATAAACATAGATTGAATAATAAATACTTCCAGCTACAAGTTCTCTGCCATCAAAGAATGGTGTCTCGAATTTTTGAAAAAATTAAAAATTTACAAAAACCCAACTCATTACCAAATTGATCTACAAAAATCTGCATTTGATCATAAAAATCATTCTTTCATTCTTTCATTTTCATGTAAAAAAGAAGCAGCCTCATCACATTTCGTTTTCCCTTGTTCATTTCCTGTCAAAAATCAAACCCAAAACCCACCAAAAATCCATTGATTTCAGTAAAAAAAAGTAAATAGAAGCAACAGGGAGGCTGCCGGAGCAGCCCCCATTCCACTTACCTATTGGCCACCTTGAACACCTCCTTCATCGTCGCCGGTCGCTGCTATTTTTGTCCCTTCATTTTTCCACCGCCAACAATGAGAAAGAAACTCAAAATGGTTCATAGGAGATAGGCTGCTCCATTTACGCCTGTCAAACACTAAAGCCCAAAACAACCACTTAGGTATATCGATTCTGTCAAGAATCACAAAAAAATGAAGGAATAAGGTTACGTGTTGCTGATCCAGTTCATAGTTTATGTGGAAGAGGAGCCACCCAAACGACTGCCATGGTCGATGGCTGTCCTGCTGCCTTCGTTCTTTCTACTTTGGCTCAGATATCTTCCCTCTTCAATCAATCAAGAACTCAAGATAACCTTCCTTTCTCCCATTCGATCGAGCAACGAAAATGCCCCATGTGAGCTGCTACTACCGTCAGTTCCTCCCATCGAACCACCACTTTCTTACTCCCTATTCGCAGTGGGCATCCATCATCGATCCATCCCTATTATTGCATTTCGTTCATTTTTCCCTTATTTTGATTGAGTTCTTTTTTGTTTTCTTTTCTTCCATTCGAACTCAATATACAAAACACTAACCTGAAGTCGCTAATCTCCTCCGATTCGCACCTCACGACTGGAGTAGAAAAGGAACAGATTTTGCATATCCCTTTCAAGGAAGAAGAAGCGTAAAGCTTCCTGAGCAGCCTTGTTGCCTTCGTTCATCTTCTCTTTCTCGATCAGATGAGGATCGAAGTCCTTTTCCCCCAATTCACATCGTCGACAATGAGAGGCTAGGGTTAAATAATTGGTCAAACATATTTTTATGGTAATTTCCATTAATTAAGGGATTTTATTTTAATTATCATGATAAAGTTACATAATTACCATTATTACAATTTTTAATTATTTAATTATTCCTAAATTCCTATTGGTGCATTCATGCACATAATAGTTGCCAGAAAGTTTTGAACCTCTCTCTCTCTCTCTCTTATATATATATATATATATATATATATATATATATATATATATATGATAATATTTTTTGTTTGAATAGAATGATTTTGAAAAGTTTATGTACATATTAATTTCGGGTAGGTTTGTGAATAGTAACCTGGAGCCAGTCGGTTATTGTTCATCGGCTTCTGGCTAAAATCGTGTGAACCATCGGCTCCTCTGCCATCAATTGCTACGTGTTCTTTTGTTGATATCCAATTAAAAAAGTCATCCCCATTGCCACTTTCATATTGAAGAGAGTGTCGGAAGAAGACCGACTCAAAGATATGTTTAATCTTCTACAAAAACGTTGAGAAGAGCTCCACCGTTATCAAATTGGCATACCACCCATGTTCGTTCTGGATTTAGGGTCAAGTAGAAAATACCTCTAAAAACCCTATGTATCCACCTTCTTTGTTCTTAATCAACTATCCGTTCATCTTATTTGGGGGTTACATTCACACACCCATGAACTTCAAATTTCGTTAACAGAAAACAATTACATATGTATTTATAAAACAATCTATGTTGCGTATTGAATATCTTCACTTGGGTTGAATCCAACAATTGGATAAGAAAGAGGGTGAAACATAGGTTGAAGAAGTCAACAATGGACTTCTTGATGAAATTTTTGATGGCTTTCACAGATTTCCTTCAAATTAGATTGATCTATCTCCCCTCAAATTCAAGAAAAAAACGATATCGATACTTCCTCCATATCACGTTTGATCAATCGCCTTTTTGTATGAAGGGTCTATCGGTTTGGTGGTTTTTTAACCTTTGTTTTGTTTCATGTATTATATCGAATCAACTAATGATTTCTTCATTTTTTTTACAGCTTTACAGGGGGAGATTATAAAATGGAGCCTATGTTTTTGTATACGATAAAAGATGATACGTGTAACATCTTGTTTTGAGGCACTTCCATTGTTAACCCTTATATTGAGATTTATTGCATATTGTTCCCTAAGTAAAAGAAAGAGTGCAAAAGGGGCCTGTTGTGGCATTTTGGTAATTTTGGACCTTGGGAGTACACTAAGCATACGTGAGTATGCTAAGCGTACTAGGGCGCGCCTTAGTACGCTGGGCGTACACCTTGTATACAGGGCGTATATGAGGATCATGCAAACCCTAATTTTTAGCGTTTGGCTCATATTTAAGCATCATTATCACCTCACATCTCATTCTTATTCAACCGCTTTTTGTGAAATCGGTCCCCAAGAAAACCCTAAGAGAAAGAGATCATTTTAGATCCTTTAGAGTGTTTAAAAGTGTTCTTGGTGAAAGAAGAAGGTGGTGAGGAGAACTTGGAGCTTGAGAGCACTTTGGATATGAGATTTCATTCTTGTTTGCAACCTCAAGGAGGTATAATGCTTGCAACTTTGCCACTCCATCTTGTAGATCTACATTTTTGTTCTTTTAAGACACTTTTTGGTGCCAAAATGGTGATTCTTAAGCATGACATGTTCTTGACCCATTAAGCCGTCCTTTCAGACCTTAGGAAGGGTCTTGAGTCATAAAAATGGGGTCTTAATGGTTGGTTTTGCTCCATGCATTCTTTAGAAGGTCTTAGTGTATTAATGTGACAACCCGAATCTTTTTCCGTCTATGTTAGCCTGATTCCGTTAATAACATTTGGATTTTATTTAATTCTGTCAAATTCCTTTGGTTTGGAAAATCATTTAGTTATATAATTGAATTATATATATATGATTCGGAACCAAAATCACACAAAAAACCCGAGTTTCCTTTGAAAAATCAATATTTTTGGGCCTGAGTGATATTCACGGCCGTAAACCCGTTTACGACCATATACCCGTTTGCGATCAGCGACAGGTGCACCCCACCACCACCATACACCCAACTTGTAAATACGAGACTCCCACCTTCATTTGAACTTTTCTAGCCGAAAACTCTCCCTCTCTCTCTCTCTCTAACCTCTCGACCGTAAACACCAAAACATCATCTTTTCTTCTCAAAATCACCAAGAATCACCTTTGCAGGTTGTTTTGGAGCATCTAAAACGCGTTTTTCATCGAATCCAACATCATTGTTCTTGAGTTAACGACCGTACACCCTTCAAATCTTCAAATATTCTAAGGCCACAAACCGTTTACGACCATAAACCATTCAAGGATTCAATGTTCCTTCAAGAACACCATTCACAGCCGTAAACCCTTCAAGGGGCTGTTCACGGCCGAGAACCGTTTACAGCCGTAATCCCTTCACGTCCGCAAACCCTTCTTAAGCGGTGAACTTGGCTGAAAACCCACTTTCCCCGATTCAATCGAGTCTCGGTAACATTCCTAATCCGAAAACAAGTGTTTTTCTAACACTATACATAATGGTTTCGCTAATAAAATACAATTATGTATTTAATTGTTGATTAAGATCCCGTTAAGTACCGCGTGCATCTAACCAAGGGTCTTCACTTCCAGTTTCGCTGTCCGACTATTCACGCAACTAACACTGAGTTCATACGCCTATGCTTTTACCATCTTCATGTTTTCAGGGGGGAATACTGTTGGAATAGTGTCTAAGGCTGCAACTATATTAGGCAAGTATTTGACTCGGTTGTGCATGATCCTTTTGGGTTGCCTTCACCATAGCAACTTGATAGGATGATTTATTAAGAGAGAATAAATATTATTAATATATTATGAGAATAATATACAAAATAATAATATTGTTATTTGATTAATATCAGTCATAGAATTAATTGGAATTAATTTGGTGACTTAAAGAGATTAATTAAATAAGAGGGTATAAACTGTCAATTGTTTGATAGTTAAACTTTAAACTGTAAATCCATATTAGATAGAAGTGGACGGATTCTAGAAGCTATGGATAGCTTCAAATCGTCCAAAGGGTTATCTAAGGAATGGATTTGGATTGCTTTAAGAGAAGATTATCCAATTAGGGTTTAAGCTGTAACCCTTAAGGAGTCTACAAGTATAAATAGACCCTATGGCAAAGGGAAATCGGCACTTCATCTAAAGTAGAGAACCCCTGGCTGATTTCCTCCCCTCTCCTCTCTCCCAAATCATCCTCCTTGCTATTTGATGTTTGTAAGCCATTAGAGGAGTGACAATTGTGACTCTAGAAGCTCCAAGACAACAAGATCAAACAAGTGATTCAAAGGTATGATTCTAGATCTGTTTTAACATTGTTCTTATACCTAAATAGTCATTAGAAGTCTTGGATTCAAAGCATATTTAATTAGAAATCCTAGATCCAAGCATTAGGGTTTTGCATGCGTACATAGGAAAGTTCTTATGGCTAAAACCCATCGGTGGTATCAGACCCTAGCTTGGTTTTCATTAAATTGTTGCTTATTTGTTTGAAACTTAGCTGCAAAATTCGAATTTTGTGTTTCTGAGTCATGGACTCGGCGAGTTCCATAGTGGACTCGGCGAGTCCCTTGGTGGACTCAGCGAGTCCAAGCGTCAGGAATGGCCAGATTCAGGATTTCTTCATGATTATCTTATGGAAACTTACCTTAATCATATTAGATCAACCCTAATCTGATTTTTTGATATATATGACTATAATCTTGATCTAATTAAAGATATTTATCAACTAATAAAATATTTAATTTCTTTATATGATAATTAATTAATTATTTTGATTATTTTGGTAATTATCTTGAACGAAATCTTGAATAAATCAAATATAGATAATTAGGAAATTAATTGTTAATTGAAACTATTTGTTATTTGATCCTCCATGTTTTAAATGTTTAAAACTTGTCCTCAAGGTTTGAAATTTATATTTGTGATTAAAAGTCTTAATTTAGACAATTTAAATTTCAAACCCTAGATTTTAAAAGGTTTAAAATACAACCCTATACTAATATAATATTACAAGAATAATATATATATATATATATATATATATATATATATATATATATATATATATATATATATATATATATATATATATATATATGTATAACTAAAATGCTAGTCTTACCGTTAGTAGGCCTCATTCACGAAGCCGATCTATAATGTGGGTATAAGGTTGCGGCCTATAAAATGGCGCTTAATGGGTGTACACTCACACCCACTGCTTGCTTGATCGATGGAGGGTCGTTAGCCGAACGGGTAGGATAGGGCAACCTCATCCTCTCATTAAAAGTATAATAAGTAATACAAAGTAACTACACATTTTTTTTTAAAATTTTCCAATCTCAGTTACTTTAGGAAAAGTGAATTGATGCAATCCCATGAAATTACACTTTGCACCCTTGCTAAGAAGTTAGTGGAGCGTGTGTGGTTTACCGGCACACTAATTGGTTCTAAGCGTAGGTGGCAAAGGGTGATTCATTGTTTATCATAGTTCGATGGAGCGTGTGTGGTTTACCGGCACATCGAATAGGTGATCGTTACAATGAAGGCACCATGTGAATTTGCATGGTAATTCACACCCGCTTTGTGATCCTCGGTATCCCAGTCACAAACAAGAGGGGCATATCGAGATTTAAACATGCCATTGAATAGTTTCAATGAATCTCATCCAAACCTAGGAATTCTCAATACGTTTAGGACTTATAGTTAGTTTTTATGGTGGAGAATTAGTGAATCGTCATTCACTTACCTTCCATTTATTTGCATGTTAGATTACGGCATCCCTTTTCTAATATGTAAATGTTGTTGTTGGATCCTAGCCCTAATTTTTCTTATTGGGTGATAATTAGGGATTCATATTCTAATCTATCTTTGTCCTTTCTATTTGTAGACGTCGAACGCAAACAACGCTGCTGCTAGTTCTTTCACGTTGATGAGCCTTTGCCAAAAGGTCACCTTCGATGGAACGAACTTTAGCGAATGGATAAGATACATTCGCACCATTGCTCGCTATGAGGATAAGGAGTATGTCCTCGATGAGAAGCTCGAGAAAATCAACCCTGAAATCGCTACTCCGGCTGAAATTACCGCTTTTGAAATTCATGAGCGAGATGCAACGAAGGTACATTGCATCATGATAGCACCATGAACTCCGAATTCCAAAAGTCTTACGAGGACATGTACCCGTACGAGATGCATCAAGACTTATTGGAGAGATACCACCAAAACGCTAGACAAGAGCGTTATGAGATTTTCACTAACATGATTTCCGCTAAAATGGGTCATGGAGAATCTCTTAACGTGCACCTGCAAAAGATGCAAAGGTATGTCGATCGCCTTCTCAAGATAAATGATGACTTTAGGGAAGACTTGGCGATCGACATGGCGCTTCACTCTTTGCCTTCGATGTACAATCAATTTAGGATGACCTACCACATGAACAAAGAGGAGGTCACCCTAAGCAAACTCCAAGGTCTCTTGAAGGTCACTGAGAGCAACTTCAAAGACAAGTCTGTTGCACCAACTCCCAATCAACCCGCAGCTCCTGTCTTGGCTATTGGTCAAGGAAAGGGAAAGAAGAGGAAGGCTTCGTCTAAGAACTATCGCAAGGTTAAAGCCCGAGATGGTGCCTCTTCTAGTGGGACCAAAGTTGATCCCGCTAAGCCCTGCCCTAACCCGAAGGAGGCAAAGTGCCACCACTGCCACAAGATAGGACATTGGAAGAGAAGCTGCCCAGAGTACCTGCAAGCCATCAAGGAAGGAAAGATCAAGCCATCTTTCGCAGGTATATACACAATTAAATCTAACGATTCTAATCATGCTATATCTTGGGTTCTTGATACCGGTTGTGGTTACCACATTTGTTCTAATATGCAGGGACTAAGAAGAAGTAGGGATGTGGAGCAAGGAAGGATCAATCTAATCATGGGGAACAGAAGATCGTCGCCTGTGACCAAGATTGGAGTGTATTATTTAGTGCTTAGGAATAATTTATGTTTAGATTTAAACAATTGTTGCTATTCGCCAGAAATGGCTAGAAACATCATTTCATTTCATGGTTTGTTTAGACAAGGTTTTAGATTTTCTTTTAATAATGAGAATGGTTCTATTTTGGCTTATCTAAATGGTGTCTTTTACTTTGAAGCTATACCATGTAATGGAATTTATGAAACTGTTATGATTGTTGATAACTTAGGAAATGATGTTTTGAACATAGATTCTTCCACTAGTATGGATAAAGCATCCTTGTGGCATTGTCGTCTTGGACATGTCAACAAGAAACGCATAGCCCAACTCCAAAAGGATGGAGTGTTGGAGTCATTCGACCTTAGGGAAGATGACACATGCGAATCTTGTTTACTTGGAAAGATGACTAAATCACCTTTCACGAGTACGTGTGAAAGGGGTGAGGGTCTATTGGACCTAATACATACTGATGTATGTGGACCGTTTAGATCAACCACGAAGGATGGGAACCGCTTCTACGTGACTTTTACCGATGATTATAGTAGATATGGGTATATCTATTTAATCAAGCAAAAGTCAGAAACCTTTGAAAAGTTCAAAGAGTTCAAGAATGAAGTGGAGAATCAATTGGGCAGGAAAATCAAGATGCTTCAATCCGATCGAGGAGGAGAGTACCTAAGTCTTGAATTCCACGATTATCTCAAGGAGTGTGGAATAGTTTCGCAATTGACGCCTCCTAGGACACCGCAGTTCAATGGTGTGGCAGAAAGGCGTAACCGAACCCTATTGGATATGGTTCGCTCTATGATGAGTCGTGCTTCACTATCAATCTCTTTTTGGGGGTATGCCTTAGAGACTGCCGCCCATATCCTTAACCGAGTCCCTACTAAGAAGGTTGCCAAAACACCTCACGAGATGTGGACAGGGAAACCTCCCTCGTTAGCACATATCAAGGTTTGGGGTTGCGAGGCTTTCGTAAGACGAGATACTCACGACAAGCTCGAACCTCGAAGTGAGTGATGTATTTTCATCGGTTACCCGCAGAAATCCTTTGGATATCTCTTCTATAGACCGAAGGACAATGTTGTCTTTGTTGCGAGGAGAGGAGTTTTCCGAGAGCGAGAACTCATAGGCCAAGGAGACAGTGGGAGGCAAATCGAGCTTGAAGAGATTCAAGAGTCGATAGATGAAGGAACCTCTACCACTGGTACTCAACCCGAGGAGGAAACTCCGGTTGAACCGATTGACGAGTCCTTACCTCTTAGACGTTCCGATAGAGTTAGAGTTCATCCCCAGTTTTATGGTTTTCATATTACTACCGAAGGGGACACGTATATTAGTGATGGTACACTAATAAATCTTGATGAACCTAATAGCTATAAGGAAGCCATGGCAGGCCCGGAGTCTGCAAAATGGAAAGAGGCAACAGATAGCGAGATCCAATCCATGTATGATAACCAAGTTTGGAATTTGGTTGATTATGTGCCCGGACGTAAGACCGTTGGGTGCAAATGGATCTTCAAGAAGAAGACCGACATGGATGGAAACGTACACACATATAAAGCGCGATTGGTTGCGAAGAGCTTTACTCAAACTCCCGGAGTTGACTATGATGAGACCTTTTCACCAGTTGCGAAGATAAAATCTATTAGAGTGATGCTAGCTATTGCCGCATTTCATGATTATAAGATTTGGCAAATGGATGTCAAGACCGCTTTCCTTAATGGAAAGTTGGATGAGGATGTTTACATGGCTCAGCCAGAGGGGTTTGTGGATCCGAAGCATCCGAATAGAGTGTGTAAGCTTGAAAAGTCCATCTATGGACTTAAGCAAGCGTCTCGCAGATGGAATCTTTGCTTCGATGAGAAAGTCAAAGAGTTTGGATTTGTACGAAGCGAAGATGAATCATGTGTATATGTCAAAGCCAGTGGGAGTGTAGTAAGCTTCCTCATTCTATATGTCGATGACATATTACTCATAGGAAACGACATCCCGACTCTGCAGGAGGTTAAGTCCTGGCTCGAGAAGTGCTTCGCTATGAAGGACCTCGGAGAGGCTTCTTACATTTTGCGAATAAGGATAGTAAGAGAAAGAAGTAAGAGACTAATTGGACTTAGTCAGAACACTTACTTAGAGAAGGTACTAAAACGTTTTAGTATGGAAAACTCGAAGAAGGGAGAATTACCGATACAAAGTAATGCCAAGTTGAGTAAGACTCAAAGTTCGAGTACCGAAGATGAGATAGCAGAAATGAGCCGAGTACCATACGCTTCCGCAGTTGGCTCAATCATGTACGCTATGACTTGTACTCGCCCTGATGTAGCCTTCGCTTTGAGCATGGTTAGCAGATATCAAGGGAATCCTGGCAGAGCACATTGGATTGCGGTGAAGAATATCCTTAAGTACCTTCGGAGGACAAAGGAATGGTTCTTAGTCCTCGGAGGGAGTGATGACTTGAAGGTGCGAGGGTATAGTGACGCCAGTTTTCAGACCGACAGGGACAACTACCGTTCGCAGTCGGGCTGGGTCTTTACCCTAAATGGAGGAGCAGTGACATGGAAAAGTTCCAAGCAGGAAAACGTAGCTGATTCAACGTGCGAATCAGAGTACATTGCAGCAAGCGAAGCGTCGAAGGAGGCAATATGGCTGAAGAACTTCATCGGTGATCTTGGAGTTGTACCTGCCATAAAGGAGCCCATGGAGATTTTCTGTGATAACGAAGGAGCGGTTGCCTTGACCAAGGAACCGAGGGATCATGGTAGATCACGACGTATCGACAGAAAATATCACTTCATTAGACATCGTGTAGAAGAAGGACAACTCATAGTGAAGAGGATATCATCAGAAGATAACCCAGCAGATCCGCTTACGAAGGGACTGAGTAGGGTTAAGCACTTGCAGCATGCTAGGAGTATTGGGCTGAAGGATGATATTAGCATAGATTAGATAGTATTAGAAACGTGTAATAGATAAATGTAATTAACATTTGATGATTAAATAAAGGAGTTTTATTTATGAGTAATGTTACTATCTTATGTTAATTGTTTAACTATTGTTTCACTTTGCATGTTTTGACTTCCGGAATAATTGAATTTATTAAGAATAATCAAATTATTCAAATTGTCCACAATCGTTCATATGTTGGAAGTAGATATGAATGAAGATTGTCATGAATTGGTATCTAGATTGTCTAAATGGTGTTAGACATAGCAAAAGGTTGCTGCAACGTTCATGAGTGCTTATGAACTAGCTTTGAGCATTGGAACAAAACCGCGCTTGCTGGAATCACCTTATGGAATATGATGTAAAAGGGTGATCGCAAGACAATAATATCAAATAGTCTTAAAACCTAGATATATGGTTTGTTATTTGTTAATTGATTGTACATTGATAATGCGAAAACGCATCAGTAACTCGGTGTTATAAAACGCATTGTTGTGTATAGTTGGTTAATGAATAAGTAAATGCATATAAGTCGAAGTTTATCTATGACTTTTATCTAAGAAGGTAAAAGCGATATCTCGGCCGCTCGATGATTTGATTTGACTTATGTGTCGGGCCCGGTCAGAACTGAATTGATGTGTTCGATTAAGTTCTATGTCAAATAAATCAGACATCGAGAAACCTAAATGCTTGACTAACCATTCCATAGGATTGTCAGCATGATATCTAACAGAGGACTGTACGATCCCTTATCTAAAGGACAAGATTGATTAGATCAGAGTTTGACAACGTCTTTGAGAGCTACGATTGCAAACTGAATTGTACTTGTGCATATAGTTACTAGACTTATCCAAGTGGGAGACTGTTGGAATAGTGTCTAAGGCTGCAACTATATTAGACAAGTATTTGACCCGGTTGTGCATGGTCCTTTTGGGTTGCCTTCACCATAGCAACTTTATAGGATGATTTATTAAGAGAGAATAAATATTATTAATATATTATGAGAATAATATAAGGAATAATAATATTGTTATTTGATTAATATAAGTCATAGAATTAATTGGAATTAATTTGGTGACTTAAAGAGATTAATTAAATAAGAGGGTATAAACTGTCAATTGTTTGATAGTTAAACTTTAGACTGTAAATCCATATTAGATAGAAGTGGACGGATTCTAGAAGCTATGGATAGCTTCAAATCGTCCAAAGGGTTATCTAAGGAATGGATTTGGATTGCTTTAAGAGAAGATTATCCAATTAGGGTTTAATCTGTAACCCTTAAGGAGTCTACAAGTATAAATAGACCCTATGGCAAAGGGAAATTTGCACTTCATCTAAAGTAGAGAACCCCTGGCCGATTTCCTTCGCTCTCCTCTCTCCCAAATCATCCTCCTTGCTATTTGATGTTTGTAAGCCATTAGAGGAGTGGCAATTGTGACTCTAGAAGCTCCAAGACAACAAGATCAAACAAGGGATTCAAAGGTATGATTCTAGATCTGTTTTAACATTGTTCTTATACCTAAATAGTCATTAGAAGTCTTGGATTCAAAGCATGTTTAATTAGAAAGCCTAGATCCAAGCATTAGGGTTTTGCATGCGCACATAGGAAAGTTCTTATGGCTAAAACCCATCAAATACAAGCCAAACATAAATGATTTTGTGAACTTATACAAAAGAATTTCAACAGGTTTAAAACTTATGCAATTGATACAACCAAAAGATTTCCATGTTTTATAAAATATTTAGATATTTAGATATTTAGATATTTTATCCCTTTTGTAACATGCTGATCATAAGGGACATTTTCAACGTACATCCATAATTGCATAGTTTTCAGATTAATACACGAACCAAGTACACAATATACATGCAAACTATAGTAGGTATAGTTTGGGATTTCAATACACAGTTTTATGAATTCAGAGTTATACATTGCAAAACATATAAACTATGACAGATTTTGTTAACAATATACATTACTACAAATTCCGTTTCAAGAGTACAACATTAAATAATTATTTAAGTATAATTATTATTACTCTATAAGGTATACAAACAGTTTCGGATGTAAGAGAACCATACAAAATTTTACGTAAACTAGTTAATATAGGATTGTAAGACATCTCTTCAACTGTACCCTTCGGAGTACAGGTTAAATCCTATCATAGTATAACAAGAGTCTCCCGGAGGGAGAGCGTGAGATTTGTGAATAGATCTATTCGGGAGTGACTATCCCACACCTGAACTGCTAGCTACAGTTAGGGAGACATGCCTGGGGTGACAAATGTCATATATCCGACACTTGAAGAACGTTGTAAAGGTCACTAGGTCATATAAACATGGTTATAAGGATCACACTAGTATAAACTAACCTTATTGTTTATGGGACTTCATTCTTCTTTAGTTTTATTTTCATTAATAAAACTAGTTCATAAAACAACTGGAGGATTTTAGGGATTTCAACTCATAGTTTTATTTTAAGTAATGAAACTACTATACATACTGGCGGTAACCAAGGTTTTCAAACAAAACATTTTATACATCACTGGCGATAACTAGGGTTTTCCTACAAAGGGTTTTTCATTCAAAACATCATTATACAATACAACTGGTGGTAACCAGATATACAAACATTTTACAGATTCAATGACAAGTTTTCATTACAAAAACATGCTTATGACTCACCAGCTTTTATGACGATACTCTCTTTTCAAAACCACTTGTATTCTCAGGAAATCAGTAGTCAGGTACCTCGACAGACTTTTGAGAAGACGAAGCGTATAGAGTCTCGTCTTTATTTTGCTTCTTTTAATGTATATAAATATGAATCAAGCAGATGTAAATACCTTTTTATATATTCAATGTAATGGTTATGTTTACTTTGATTACTATGATGCAATTGTTGTGATACTACATATGATATCATCCACCCTCGAACGTTTCCGCTGTTCCGGTTTGGAGGTGTGACAATTAAAATGTTAAGTTAAGCACTTAATGGACATGCAAAGTCATAAAGTTGGAAATTTTATGACTCTTGAGAATGATTTGGCCCTAGATCTGGAAGTAGGACGTAAGAGCTTAAGGCATTAAGCTCTTAATGTGTTTTTTTGGGAAGACTGGCCATACGCCCTGCGTAATCTGAGTACACAGCGCGTACGTGGTCAGCCTCCTCGATAGTGGTCAATGCTCAAGTATAGCCCGCGTACCTTTGAAGTACACCTCATGTACGCATTCTGTGTTGACTCGGTTGGGTTGACTCAGTTTACTTTGACCAAGTTTGACCAAGGGGTATTTTGGGTATTCTGAATGGTGTTTGAGAATTGCTTAGACTAATATGTGTTGGTTAGAGCTAAGATTCAGATTCAGGACCTCATCAAATATTTCTCAGACTATGAGGTGAGTTTATCTCACTACTTAAGGTTCAAAGGCACCAAGGCATGCCCATTGGATTGATATCCTACTATACGATATGCTGAGTATGGGATAAATCTGCATGATTATATGTTAGCTGGTGATATGCATAGTCTGGTAGATCTGTAGGACTACTTGTTATTTCTATCTACATGATTATCTTTTTGTTGCTTGTGTTTGTTATCTGTTATATGTCGACATATTGTGTTGGGTTGAGGTTGTACTGCTTTGTGCTGTAGCCAACAAACCCAGGAGTATTCCAAATATGAGTTGAGGTCTGTTTGGCATGCCATACTCATACTAAGGGCTCAGGAGTATTCTAGATATGATCTGAGGTCTGGTTGGCATACCAGACTCATACTAAGGGCTTAGAAGCATTCCAGATACGAGCTAAGGGCATGTTGGCATGCCAAACTCGTAATGAGGGCCTGAGGTTATTCCAGTACGATGAATGAGTGGACCTGTTGTATATTGACATTCCAACCTAGGGTATTCCATCCCGAGGATAACTGGACCAGGAGGTTGACTAGGTTTGGGGTATGCCAACCTGATGGTTGATTGGATTGTATATATTATATGTTTGTGTGTTGGTACTTTAAGGGAACTCACTAAGCTTTGGCTTATGGTTTTTAGTTGCTGTTTCAGGTACTTTTGATGATCGTGGGAAGGAGAAGGTGTGACCATACACATCCTCTGCTTATGGATTTATGATTTTGGGATACTTTGATATGGATAAACAATATGGAAACAATGATTTTTTTTGAAAATTTTATGACTACTCGTTGTTTTTAAAAGTTTAAATTTGCTATAATTTTTGGGATGTTACAAGTTAGTATCAGAGCCTTGGTTTGAGTGAATTGGAGGAACACCCGTGTGAATCCAGTCTCAAAATAGCTATTATGATCAAATATCTAGACTTAACAATTTATGAATTACCATGCAATGATCATGCACAAGTTAAACACTAAATCAATAATAAGCACAAATTGGACTATGAATGATAAAAGTTACTTTCCTATTATCAAGTTAAGCAACCAAGCAAAAATTAAGATTAATTATGCTCTCTAACACAGTTACAGTTACTAGCTTTAATTACTTAATATAAGATGTGATTAATCCTAACTCTAATATTTAATGATCATAAACAATATGAGACAAATTCATGCAATTAGAACGATCAATTATCACACAAAATCTGATTTATAAGCAATATAAACTAGTACTAAAACATGCTAAGGTTTGGATTATCAAACACAAGTAAAATCAATAATAAGCATCCAATAATCGGAACGAACACATATGGATTAGGTTCATCTTCACCAAACAGAAGTAAAAGGTTTTGAGCCTCTCATTGTACCAGAAAAACACACCAAATCCATATAAATTAAGCTAGACATAAGTAATGATTAGCCAACCGAATGGATCAATGTAGAAATCATCTAATTCTTCTTCAATTTTTGAGCTCTACTTGATTGTCGATCTTCTTATGAGTTTCTAAAGGTATTTAGTCGCAATTATCCTCAGAAAACTTGTTGGAGGCCTCTACATTCGACCTAATGTTTGGGTATTTATAATTTCCATGTATCGGTTCACCAAGTCGTGGTCATTGTGTATATCCCATATTTATCCAAGTCAGATGATTGGTGAAGAATCTTCATTTCACCATATCGTTTTGGAGGATCACCACAACGTCGTCTTTAGTCTTCAAGTCTTCTTTTTCCGTTTTCCTGCTTCCAGCTTTTCATTTGCTTCCTTTTGTGTCGAGCATGTCTTTGCTGCTACAAAACATATTTCAAACATAATAAGTACCTTTTGTTCCAGAATAATCATAAATGTAGCTAAATGTATTAGAAATATGCACATATCAGTGAGCCTCAAAGATGGTCACACAATTCAGTCGATTATCACGACGTGAGGCATCCCCCTCGCATCGTGACCCTCTTTAACTTGGGTTTTTCTCATTCTTATTTACATCCAAACATAGAAAAACACGTCCATACTTCATTTGAACAAAACTCATTTTACGCATCCCTTCGAATATATCCTCAAAATCTTTCTTAACATCAAGGTAATTTTTGGTTAAGCCCCCAAGCATACATATGAAAAAATAACCAAGAAATAAAAATTACAATAAACAATTTGGAAAATTGCCTTATTCTTGAGTCTTCAATTTTTGAACATTTCTTCATGATATTTCTTGATCTTCATAGCTTTTTAGACTCTTATTCTCAAACTTTTGCAATTTTTTTTCTATTTTTTTCTTCTCTCACTTTTTTCACTAAAAACTAAAAAAGTCCTAAAAACATATGCTTAAGCAAGGGAACATAACTTCAACTCTTATTGGTTAAAGGTATTAGTCTAAAGTGTAATGACTACATATGCTCACATGGATACATATATGGTACATGATGCTAAACATATTGTGGCCCTCAGACTAAGCAATGTCGTGTTTTTGTTCCATGATTTCACTAGGACAAGGAAGCCAGAAATACACTAGAACATATATTGGCTCAAATAAAGATTGAAACTCGCATAAGATCGTCCCACACAATGCTAGCAACCTAGATCTCAATACAACATTTTTTAACTAGATTTAATTTTTTTGACTATTATTTCAAATCTTTCTAATAACTTTTTATCCTAGTCATTTTTTTTAATTTTTTAATCAATATGCTTGCATTCCTAAATTCAACCACCTACCCCACACTTAAATGATGCAATGTCCTCATTACATATTTAAAACAATTAAAGAACATAAAAATAAAGAGGATAAATTGGAACAGACTCTCCTGGGATAGTAGTGGCGAGATCGAATTTTGAAACTTGTTTGGTAAAGCTTGGACTTTTTATATAATGGCTGGAAACAGTACTTTTGGACCTTCTTCTTGTGAATGTAAATGTGCCAGATCAAGATAAATCAAAGAACCATTCTTCAAAAAGTTTACTGATCCTCAACCACGATTTAGGAAAGCAATGCCACGTCGTGGTGTCGAGTTTAGAAGTCTTCATGATCGCGAAATATAAGACTGCCACGTCGTGGTCTAGTGATGCCACGTCATGTTGACAGGTCGGATGCGATTCATTCGAGAATAGAACGAATGCCACGACATGGTCTAGAGATGCCATGTCGTGGTTTCTTCTCATAATATCTTCAAGAGTCAATAGAATGCACCTTTTCTTCTCAATGGCTTAGGATATTCCCGACCTTTTCTCTTTGTAATTTTATTGAAATCTCTTCTCTTCGTCAAGTGGGAACCCCTCACTTGTTCAAAAACATGCTCTTCAATTATAGTCTTCTAAAAATCTCATGACTTATTTATCAATTAAGCTCCTTCACCGCTTCACTTTCTTACTACACTACAAAATAAGATCAAAAGATAAGAGAAACACATGATCATTTGGTTAAACTAAAAATAAAACTAAAAAGTAAAAATAAAAAATAAAAAGTAATCAAAAGGAAAAGAAAATACAAACTCTGAAAAATCGGGTTGCCTCCCGAAAAATGCTTGTTTTTTAGGAGTCGTGAGCCGGACTCCTTCCCAGTCTACGTTGTTGCGGTTGGGAGTGGGATCTCCCTTTTCTCTTTCCACTTGTGATTGAATGCTTGAATCCTTCTTATGCATTCCTTCTTTGAATTTTCCTTATTCTTTTGAGTAGCGCTTTCGTTATGTTTACGCTTCACCCCTTTGTTCTTTCCTTTCAGCTTTGTACTCTTCTTCTCATCTAACTCCATATTGACCATTGTTGACTCCTCTAATTCCCCACCCATATCTTCATCAATTATCTCAACTTCTTCATACAAATCATCTTTCACTTCATCACTTGCGTCTTCCACTAGAACCTTAGGTGTAGTGAACGCGATCACCTCAAATGTCATAGGAATTGAGGCTCTTGGTTTAGAAAATTTGATATTTGCAACATCAGGCTTCTACTAAACTTTTAATTCCTATTCCATCATCTTTTCAATTTCAACTAGCTCATCAAGATCTTCTTCCATATCATCCATTTTTGACACTTCATCTCTTGGCTTTTCGTGACTCACTTTTGGACTCATTTCTAAAGTAACTTCGTCATCTTCTACACGAAGTATGAGCTTTGAGTCGTGGATATCAACAGGAGCTCTAGCAGTACTCAAGAATAGTTTTCCTAGAATTATAGGTAGGTCTTCATCTTCTTTCATATCCAATACCACAAAATCAACTTGAATTTTTTTTTTGCACCTTTACCAACAAGTATTCAATAATTCCACGTGGGTTAGTGATGGTGTGATCTACCATTCTATGTGTCATGTTCGTGTATTGGAGCCTTGGTAGAGTGGGATTCTTGTAGAAAGAATATGGCACAAGATTAATGTTTGCTACTGAATCGGCTAAAACATTTATAGAAGTAGAATTGCCAAATTCACAAGGCAAAGTTAATTGGACCGGATCTCCCATTGATGACCGTAGCTGAACATAACTCATTTAACATAATGGTTAAATCTTTTTTCAACTCCTTCCTATTAATCATAACATATTTTGCAAACTTTGGAAGTTTAGCCATTGACTTAAAAATGGAGCATTTATCAAGAGTGAAAGCACTTGTTCCATAAACTTCTTTTGTTCAGGCTCTAGAGAATGCTTAAGGGCTCGAGAAGGGAATGGAAAAGGAGGATGATATATATTTAATAGTGAAAATTTTCAGTCCTCTCATGATCATGTTGTGGTAGAGTCACCACGACGTGGTGAATCATCAGAATGTGATCCACATTTTGATCTTTTAGCTTCGTTCTTCCTTTCTTCCAAACACGAATCGGGATTTTTAGTAGCTGTTCATGGATCATAAATGGATCAGAATGAACTTCTTCTTCCGTGTAAATTTCCATTACATGAGGTTCTAATTTTTGGTCTTGATTTCAAGGTGGTAATCTCTCATTAACAAGTGTTCTTAATTGCCCAAGTTGAGTCTCTATGTTCTTGATGGAAGCTTGATGATTCATCACATCGGCATTAGTATCATCATGCCTTTTTTTCAGAGGCTTCCATAAACCTATGCAGTACCGACTCAAAATCCATCTTCTTCTTAGGTGGTGCTTGTTCTTTTTGGTAAAAACCTCAACCGATTTGTCTAAAATTTTCATGCTTTTGTATCTTGTACTCTTCATATGGCAACCACTCCTCTTTGGGATTCCTCCAATCTTCATTAAATCGATCACCACTCTAGTAGCAAACTTTTGCTTTGCGGTTACCATTCTCATCTAGATCATAATTCTTAGTCAAATGTGGCACGCTACAATTATCACAACCGACTCTTATTGCATTGATAGATTGATCCATCTTTGTCATCTTCCGATCCATATTCTCTAACTTTGCCAAAACTGTAGCCATGTTCTCGTTCCGTTCATTTCGTTTACCTCTAGTAGCATCCTATCGTGGGTTATGATACTCACATGAATGCTTCGCGAACTCTTCAAGCAACTCATTGATAATGATCGGTTCCTTCTTCGTCATTGTTCCTTGAGAGTCAAGAAGTTGCCTTGTTGTGGTATTCACCCCATTATAGAAAATGGACACTTCTTGTTGGACATTGAGATCTTGTTGAGGACAATTCCTAAGCAAACCCTTGTATCTCTCCCACGCTTCATATAAGGACTCTCCAACCTCTTGTTGAAAATTAGCAATCTTTTTCTTGAGCTTTGAGATCTTCAAAGGTGGGCTAAATTGCTCAATGAAGGCATAATGAAGATTTTCCCATGTAGTAATGGATCCGGGCATGAGTGATTTCAACCAAACCTTAGCTTCACTAGTAAATGTCACCAGAAGCATCCTAAGTAGCACTGACTCACGTGGCACGTCTAGAACATTGAAGTAATTTGCAATGTCCTTTACTCTATCTATGTGCTTGAATGCGTCTTCGTACTCTTTCCTGGCAAAAGGTATGTCCTTGAGCATTGATAGAATATTCCCATTGAGCTCAAAACTTCTTTCAGCTGGTATCTCGGGTGGTACAAGACCTGGTCCATTATCTTCACGTATCCTCTTCTTGTAATCTCCCATAGTCATTATTTTGATATCTGCCATCTCTTCAACCTCGCTTTTGATCTCTTTTTTGTCCGCATCACTTTCTGTTCCTGTTTTTGAACTAATGCCCTTATTATCAGGTGTCATCGTGAAACTTTCAAAACCTTTTTCCGAATGAAAACTACTAGTTGACTCATTAGCTTTCATGTTCTACTTTTTGTGAAAAGTTGATTCTAGATCTTGAAGTGGTGGAACTATTGGAGTTTTGGATCCTCGAGTCATAACCAATAAAATAAAAACAAAACACAACAAAAACGTGTAAAAGGAATAAAAATTACTAAATTAAAATTTCATTGAGATGTAACTGCGACGTAGTAAAGGTAACAACGACGTGGTTGTTGTTCAGAAAGAAAAGTAAATGCAGAAAAATAATTTTTTGTGGTTTTTACCTTACAAAAAGGATCGAGTAACTAAAAACAATTAAACTATAAATCAAATAATCCGTTCCCTGGCAACGGCGCCAAAAACATGTTGTGCAAAAATAGACCTATCAGTCTTGAATTTATAACCTAACAAACCTTTGATAACTATGCACTTATAGGCAGTGTACCTAGTCAGACTATAGAATAACTCAGGTAAGTCGGGTGTCAAACACAGGGAACGGAATTCAATTAAAAAACTAACTACTTCTAATTAAACTAAGAAACAAACTATGATTGGGGGGTTTTTACTGATTTTGCAAGATCCGAAGAACTTACTATCAACTAAACAATTAATCAAGCAAAGAAAACAAATTAACTTCAAGAATTTAAAGAGTACTTCTGCTTAGACCGATTTCACCTTCTCTTATGGTTGATTTCTAATGGATGGATTATATAGATTACCAATTCATTAACTAGCTATTATGATCAAATATCTAGACTTAACAATTTATGAATTACCATGGAATGAACATGCACAAGTTAAACACTAAATCAATAATAAGCACAAATTGGACTATGAATGAAAAAAGTTACTTTCCGATCATCAAGTTAAGCAACCAGGCACAAATTAAGATTAATTTTAACACAATTAAAGTTACTAGCTTTAATTCCTTAATCTAAGATGTGATTAGTCCTAGCTCTAATTGGTTAATGATCATAAACAATTAGGACACAGATTCATGCAATTAGAATGATCACCTATCACATAGAATCTGATTTATAAACAATATAAACTAGAAATAAAACATGCTAGGGTTTGGATTATCAAACACAAGTAAAATCAATAATAAGCATCCAATAATTAGAACCAACACACATGGATAATGTTCATCTTCACCAAACAGAAGTAAAAGGTTTTTAGCCTCTCATTGTAGCAGAAAAACACACCAAATCCATATAGATTAAGCTAGAGATAAGTAATGATTAGCAAACCGAATGGATCAATGTAAAAATCTTCTAGTTCTTCTTCAATTCTTGAGCTCCACTTGATTCTCGGTCTTCTTCTGATTTTCCAAAGGTTTTAATCGCAATTATCCTCAAAAATCCGGTTGGAAGCCTTTACATTCAACCTAATGTTCAGGTTTCATAATTTCCATATATCGGTTCACCACGTCGTTTGACATCCCCATTTTCACAGCCAGAAAAGACCGGGTATGTTTATGCTTTATAAAAAAAAGAGTACTCCTTTTAATAAAAATGTTGCGGAATTTGTTCCCAGAAAAACATGATAAATACGTTATCAAAGCATTTTCGAAGAAATGTATTTTTATTCATTTAAAACATTTGGGATGTCATCGTCAATACAGAAACATAAGCATAAGCAGAACTTACATTCATTTACACTAGTGATCTACATATCTTTTAAATCTCTCAGTGCAAAGTAGCTTCGTATCGACACCTGTGATACAAATAAGCTGGAGTGGGTCAGGTTGGGAAACCTGGTGAGTACATAGCGTTTTCAACCCACAATAATATAATTATTATATTTAAACATCAAACAATCAACCCGATTACCCATCCCCGTTATCTTCTTTGATATTCCTTAAAGAATTATCTTAAGGGTCATCTCTTATATCATATTTACCGCTCATCTTTTTACCTCACATTTCCTTATATGCTCGTTCCTAAGGCATGAATACGTAGTTACAACGTCGCCTGAACTCGTAATTCATAGTAAGGGTTAGAGTATCATCACATGAATATACAGTCCCAACATCACCTGGACTCGTAATTCATCACCTACAGGTTATAAGTCTGCAGGTGTTTCCACGGGTTGTCTAGAATAGTCCGTGGTCACCATCTATACTCTAGTAGATGACTACATCTCCAAATTGTCGGACAAGGTTATAGTATCTTTCATCCTACATCACCGATTCATCATCACCTATCCATCACCTAATTATCATCACCTTCCTATCATCACCTATCTCTCATCATTCTATTTCATCACACACAAACTATTTCATCTACCCATGTTTTATCCCAACATATTTGTAGATATAAAATAAATATATATTTAAATCATTTAAAGCATGTATAAAATCATTCATCCATCGTAGACATCAAGTATTTAGATAATATGCACACATAACATGTAATTTATATAAAATACTTCACATCTATGTGTAAGATGAAAGGGACCATGCACTCACTTGAAAAGGTGGTGAATCCGAACTCAGATAGCGCCTCGCTTCTTAAAAATAATTTCATTCGACGAAACCTAGTATTATTACCACTAGAGTTTAGTCTATTATTCGCCGAGACTAATTAATAGTCTAGCTATTATTATTATTATATAAGCGTTAAACAATACTTATATAACCCATAATAATATCCCAAGTACTTATTATAAGTTCCTAATAACGTTACTATAATTAAATAAACGATATATTAAAAATAGCGTAGGCGTAGCTCACTTACAACAGGTTTTATAGAAAACCAGGCTTTGCTTGGAGCAGCATTCCCGAGCTGAAAAGTTCTTCTTCTCGGAGCCGTCGAGCACTCCAGGGCTTTTGCCTCGCGCTAGGGAGGTTCCCTAGGCTTTTCGGGCGGGGGGGGGGGGGGGGTTCGGGGCTAGAGAGAGGTTCTAGAGAGATAGAGTAAAGAGAAGAAAGAATGGGAAATGTGTGAAGAAAATGAGGGTGGGAGAGGTTCTATTTATAGGATGAAAATGGCTTAACTTGGTGCCACATGTCACCATCTAGTGGCAAGACTTGGGGAGAAAGCAATGGCCAAGATTATGCCACATCACCCATTTTCGCACAACACACTTCCGACTTCTAAAATCCGTAACTTTCACATACGATCTCCATTTTTGACGTTATTTATATCCACGTGTAGGTAAAATAAGATCTACAACTTTCATTTTGACTCCGTCAGCTAATTCTTGACCGATCTTAAATTTAACAGTACGAGGAGATTATACTGTTAAATGTCCACGCAAAATTCATAACTACTACATACAGACTTTGTTTTCGTCTGTCTTTTTATCATTGAGTTCCTATTAATGAGATCTTCAATTCTCATTTAGGTCGCGTAGGCCAAAAACCGCTCGAACTAAAATTCGAGGTTCGGGTTGTGCACTGCTAAGCCAAATCTTAGAAAATTCATAACTTCAAGTCAGATTTGGACGTTCTTTTTTTGTATGTTCTCATTTTAATATATACTACAACTTTTATTTAGATCACTAAGGCTAAAAAGTCCTTTATCAAAAATTTACTATTTACGTCTCCGGTGTCGTGCCGTAAAACTTCGACGGACCATAACTTCTTTGTTATAACTTGGATTTCGGCGTTCTTTATATGTACGGAACCCTTGAGACATATTCTACAACTTGGTTAAGATTACTTATTCTAAATAATCTTTTGTATTATCACTAAATTGACTAGCCCAGATCTACAGGCGTTACATGTCGTGGTCATCGTGTATATACCATATTCTCCAAGTCAGCTGATTGGTGGAGAATCTTCCGTTCACCACGTCGTGTTGGAGGATCACCACAACGTCATCTTCAGTCTTCAAGTCTTCTTTTTCCGTTTTCCTGCTTCCAGCTTTTCATTTGCTTCCTTTTGTGTCGAGCATGTCTTTGCTGCTACAAAACATATTTCAAACATAATAAGTACCTTTTGTTCCAGAATAATCATAAATGTAGCTAAATGTATTAGAAATATGCACATATCAGTGAGCCTCAAAGATGGTCACACAATTCAGTCGATTATCACGACGTGAGGCATCCCCCTCACATCGTGACCCTCTTTAACTTGGGTTTTTCTCATTCTTATATACATCCAAACATAGAAAAACGAGTACCTGCATTGGATGTTACACTTCACATGATCGAATTACAGTCCATAATCTCGAAATAAGAAACTCCCCAAAACTGGATGTTACAGATTAATTATTAATTAAATAAACTAATTGTTATTCTATGTTATCTTTTCTGCGTCGTGTCATGTTAGTCATTTTTAATTGGTTCCTTTTCGTGTTAATAAAAAAAACACGACATCGTGTCGTATTAGTGTTACATAAAACATTGTTGTGTTGTGTTGTGTCAGACAAAAACATGACATGATTGGCTGATTTGTCACCCCTAAATCGTTATATATGATTTATACCTATGTTTTCATGTAATGGGTTATCTTAGCAAAATAAAAAAGGATAATGACTTAAAATGTTTATATATATATATATATATATATATATATATATATATATATATATATATATATATATATATATATATATATATATATATATATATATTATTTGTACACATTTGGTGAGTGAGTTTTTTTTTTCGTCCACATTTACCCATTCAACTAGTTAAACTATACACATTCAGTCTTTATGACCGGCTACGACTACTCCAAGTTAGCCGATAAAAATGACTTAATACAGTAATATATTTTTCACTTTGTATATATATATATATATATATATATATATATATATATATATATATATATATATATATATATATATATATATATATATATATATATATATATATATATATATATATATATATATATATATGAGGTATGTTCAAATGTTTCTCACATCTATTGTGTGCTAAAATGCACCAATAGAAATTTAGTATTAATTATATGTATATTAAATGCAATCCATACTTATAACTCATTTTTATGGAAACTAATTAAATTCGTCATTAATGTCAACAATAATATTCTTTCAGAATGAATTCATATCTAGAAGAATGAGAGTGCTTTCCAGCAGAATGAGAGTGTATTCTAGTATAATACACTTCCGTTCTTCATATTCCATGCAACTTTATTTTATTTTAAGTAAGTGAGTCCTGAAACAAAATATGAACTCATATATAAAAACCTAGATGCGAATTCATTCTGAAAGAATGTTATTGCTGATATTAATGATAGATTTAATTAGTTTCCATAACAAGAGAATTATAATTATGGATGTCATTTAACATACATATATTATGGAAATCATTTAATATCTATATTTATTTAATTAAATAAATATTTAATTTACTAAATTACTATTGATACATTCTAGCACACAATAAATGTAAGAAACAAAATAACCTAGCCCATATATATATATATATATATATATATATATATATATATATATATATATATATATATATATATATATATATATATATATATATATATATATATATATATATATATATATATATATATATATATATATATATATATATATATATATATATATATATTGGGTACCCATCGGGGCGTGTTTCGGGTACGGATATAGGTACCCGACAGGTAGTACCATCCCCATCACAATCCCTGCTTTTTGCATTTGGGTAATACTCATCCCCGTTCCTATACCCGGTCAAGTCAAGGATTTTCCCGGTCAACTTGGGTTAGGGTTTCGGATATCCATACGGGTTTTTTGCCATCTCTACAACCATTGAAACCTCACGCTCGTATCATCACCATGACTCGAAGAACCTTCGACGCCCTTTTGTTTTCTGTTGGATTGATCTTTTTCCATAAATCATATGGGTCTTGTAACTTCTTAAGTTTCATCTTCAACTTGAGGTCTAACCCAAAATAGTAAAATGCCAAGATGCTCTTTCTTTCTCCATCTTTCTCTCCCGAAGTGAAATGTCCTACATCATCTCACTCCTTAGCACCCCACCATAGTGGCATTGTTCGCAGAGTTTCCAACAATGGTGCTGAGCCAGCCAATCCCAATGTCTAAAGCTATTTCATTTTTCATAACGTTTTTAATCACTATATTAGCCTTAACTTTGCATTTACCAAATTAAAAATACAATCTATTAGCCTTAACATTGCACTAAATAGGAAAATGTTCTTATATGTTTGTCAAAATTCAACATTTCAACCTAACGACAGGTGTGTGCCACCGACATCTCACCTGAAGAAAGCACCAACATTCGGGCAACGGGCAGCCATGATCCTCTCTCTCCGCTGCCCGTCGAAAACACATTTCTCTATAAATCCTACACTTCGTAAAACTCTTCTTGCCCATCGTCTGTCACCCCACGGAAGGAATTGCAGTGATTATTCAGATCCATCACGCATGGAGTCAATGCAGATGATGAGGCTTTTCTCGGTGACAATTATCATGATGATGGCCGTTTCAGCCGTCTCCGCCGCAGATCCTCCTACTCCGGCTCCTATGTCAGCCGCAACCACCATCTACATCCCTACCGCCGTCGCATCTCTATCAGCACTCTTTTTCGCCTTTCTCTTTTAGTTTTCGCTCATCGTGAGTTCCTGGTGTTGCTAATGAATTATATATGATACTCTTACGTACAGAGTGAGGTAGAATTTTGAATTGCTCTTTTCGAGTTTTTTTGTTCAGTTACATCGAGTTTGTGATTTTGATTTGGCAATTGGCATCATCTTGTGTGAATACTTTTTCTGTATCTATGATTGATTGATTTCTCTCTGTTCTTCATCTGTAGTGAGTTTTTTTTGCTTGATTATCATGATGATGAATAAAAATTCTTTTTACATACATATGTACTTTTAATTTGAAATCTTGAGCTTCAATTATCCTATTGCATCACATCTTGACGAACTGATTGTCTTAATGTTGATTAAATCATCCATTCATTTCCATATAAAGCTTACAACAAGAACTTGCGCAAATACCAAATTCCGCTAAGTTAGCCATTGTAGGGAGTGAGTTTACTATTAAGATATTAAGCTTAATGGGTGCAAGTTTTTTTTTTTGTATATTTGTAGTCACATTATAAATTTGTATTGTTAATTGTTCCGAGATATGAGTTACTGTAATCTTGAGATATATTAATATCACCCATAAAAATTATTTTATGTTTGTGGCTCATGAAATAACACTATTACTTTTTATTGTTTATATATTTTTATACGAATTTACACTTGTTGCATGCTTTAATATATTTATACATATAAGTATAAATAAAAACATGTTTTTAATAAGTTTGTATGCATTTTTATGTATTTCTATGCATTTTTCACATTTTTTACATTTTTTTTACATATTTATACATATAAATACATTGTATAAATACATATATGTATAAGAATTCATTAATAAGAATCATCCTCGATTGACTACTTTTTTAACAACAAATTCACGAAACTATTAATCACACTCTTAGATCCACATTTTATCCTATCACAAAAGTTGAATCTTCGACTGATTTGTTGATGATAAATTTGTTGAGATTAACTTTGAGACCCGATGCTAGGTAGAAACATTTTAGAACCCAAATAAGATTTTGATCAGCATTCTCTTTAGACCACTCCAACATGAATATAGCATCATTGGCATACTTAAGAAAAGGGTGGGGTCGTTTTTATGTAAGTTGATTCCTTTGAAGACACCTTTTTCAACTACTTCATCCATGACTAATTTAAGCCCTTCCGTGACAATGATAAAAAGAAAAGAAGATAGATGATCCCCTTGATGAACATCTTTCTCAGCAGTGAATTGTTTTGTGGGATTACCATTAACAAGCACATCTATATTGCTCGATTTGATGGTAGCCACTGTCCAATTGATCCACTTATCACGGAACCCCATTAAAGACATCATGTTCTCCAAAAAGTTCCAACTAAAACTATCAAAAGCCTTATCGAAGTCAACCTTGAAGATAAACATTTTCTTTTTTCGTTTTTTAGCCCAAGTAATGGTCTTGTTAATGATCATAGGTCCATCTAAAATGTTTCTTCCGCTCACATAAGCATATTGCTCCTTGCTGATGATGGACCCCACCACTTTCTTACGTTCTTTCCGCAAGAGTTTTGGAGATGATTTTAGTGATGCACCCAATGAGGTTGATTGGACGGTAGTCAGAAAGATTAAGCAGACCATTCACTTTTGGCACCAAAGTGATAAAAGACACGTTGTTGCTTGTGTTTATAATAACATGTTCTTCAAAGTGTTTGACAACACCAAAAACGTCTGTCCCTATAATAGCCCAGAACATTTTTATAAACGCAAAGGTAAGGTAATGTCATCGGGGCCTGGTGCATTGTCATTCCTGCACCCCCATACAACATATTTAACTTCTTCCATGGAGAAAGGAATATTTAGAATCGACTTTTGTTAATCTGAAACTTTTTTCACTTTGTTGTTGTGGAATCTAGGTCGTGAATGAATAGTTTCTTTAAATTTGTTCTTGAAAAAATTGTACACTTTATTTTTGATAGTGGTTGGATAGGAGACCCATGATCCATTGACATTTAACCCATGAATATGAGATATCTTCATTCTAACCTTTAGTAGGCCATGAAAGAAGGTAGTGTTCTTGTCCCCCTCTAAATCCCATCTACACCCGGATTTTTGTCTGATATCCAAGATGTAGTTTGACTGAAAATTTTGAATTCTCATTATGCACTCAGCTTTATCCCTCAAAGTATCATGATCTATAAGGATTGTTTCGGCGATTATGTCGATAGCCACAACCTTTTTCTTTAGCTTTTCGATCTCTTTCCCCTTTTCTTCATTGACTGTAATACACCAATTTCGGGGAGCATCTTTTAATGATCTAAGTTTTCTAGACATCCTTTCAATTTTTGAGAAAACGTGAAAGCCACGATGATCATTGTCCCATGTCTTTTTAACAATATTGAGTAGAGTGTCTTCTTATAACCAGGAGTTGAAAAATCTGAAAGGGCTCACACTGTAGTCTGGACTATTGGTGTCTAGTAGTAGTGGATAATGGTCCCAGTGGATTTTGGGAAGAGCAATGACGTTTGAGTTGGGCCAGATCTGTACAAATATATTTGAAATTAGAAAACAATCAATCTTACTGAGTTTGGCACTATCATGACTCATCTAGGTGTATTTGCGCCCGACAATGCTTAGGTCCAGAAGTCCAAGAGAATCAACAAACTGATTAAAAGGGAGTGCACCCGTAGCCAAAAAGGAAGAACCTTTTCTTTCATGTTTGTTTCTAACTTCTTTAAATTCCCCGCAGATAAGCCATGCCTTGTTCATATTATTGCTGATAACATTTATAATAGAATTCCATAGTTCCAGTTTTGAGTGGTGTTCCTATGGAGCATAAACATTGAAAAATCCACAAGGAGTATTACTTCCTTTCCAAACACCAATAACCGCTACAAAGTTTTTATGTCTGATAACATTGTCTACATCTGGTAAGTTAGGATCCAAATTCGAAACAACACTGTAACATCCATAACAGTCATGCTAAATTTAAACTTTTTAAAACATTTTCAAAATCAATGATTATTACAAAACATGTTTCCAAAATAGTATAATGTCAGAGTATCCCAGAATCAATCATAAAAATCATGGAATATGAGGAGCTGTATGATCACACCTTCGTCTTTCCGCGATCATCAGAGGTACTTGAAACAATAATCATTAAATGTAAACTCGAAGGCTTAGTGAGTTACCCACAAAATACCAACGCCATAAAACATATAAATAACATATAAGCAAACAACATGCATAATGAGCCTTCAGCCTGACTGGACCGCCTTGCAGGCCTTCAGCCTATCTAGACCGCTCTCAGAACCTTCGGCACGTCTGGACCGCCTCGTAGGGCCTACAGCCTATCGGGACCGCTCGCCGGGCCTTCGGCCTGACTGAATCCCTTTGCAGGGCCTTCAGTTTATCCGGACCGTCCTGGGTATGTTGGCCTTCAGCATAAAGCAAGACCACCTCAACCCAACCCCTAATCAAACAAACATGTGCACATAAATATCATACGCTAGCATATATAACAGTCAGCCGATCTAACAGATCAATAACCATAACAACATCCTATAACCAGGATATAAACCTAACCGGTCACTAACATATCATCATCCTATATACAAGGATACCGACCTAACCAGGTCATTACCATATCACCATCCTAACTACCATGATGTAAATCAATAAGCATATCATGCAATAACCCGAATACAAATCCGTAAAGGGTTGGCATTGGTGCCTTAGACCCTACTGATATAGTGAGGAGAACTCACCTATTAAGTAGCTCGGAATGATAATATCAACCTCCTCCAAATACAGCTCCAACACCAACACCTACACCCATAATGATCCAATTCCATAAATTCCCAAATTACCAAAATAACCCCAGAAGTCAAACTGGTCAACCCTTGGTCAAAGGCAAAGTAAACAGTCAAGGTGAACAATCCATGTTGACCTAACTCGTCGAGTCCTTCCAGAACTCGAGGAATTGTGAAGATCCTAGTTGACTTGCCGAGTTCCTAGGCAACTCGTTGAGTTCATGTATGTCCAGTTGTTCGGAAAACCGTAACTGACTTGTTGAGTCGTCTCGCTGACTCGTCGAGTTCATACATAAATCTTCAAGGCTAATCTTGATCGAACTTGCCAAGTTGGCCATGCAACTGGCCGAGTCCCTTTAGTCATTTCTCCATTTAGATGTTTATAAGCCGCCCCAAAGCTCCATATTGCATATCTGAGTTCCTAGGGCATACTTCCTCCGTAAAGTTGCAAACTTTATGTACATGCAAGGTGCTAAGGGAAAAAATCAAGCTAAAGAAGAGGTCCTAAGTGAGGAAAAAGGCATTATCTTGCTAAAGGCTAAAGCTTTATGACTATAAGAACCAAGATGAGCCTAGATCTGAAGTTGCAATTTCAGATCATGCCCAATACCCGAATTGAATCACCAACATGCTAAAATGGTCCTAATCTAAAGCTTGGAGAGATCTAGCTAGAAGGAAGTCAAGGTAACGACATGTTACCTTCAAGTGATGCTAAAATGGAGTAGAATTCAATTCCACAACTTTTCCTTGCTCCAAGCTCCTTGGTCTTCAATCTCTTCTCACCAAGATCTACCTTCCAAGCTTAATAACACACAAATATGGAGAGTAACTACGATTTAGGGTTTCTGAGCTCAATGGGGGCTGTAAGGAAGGCTAAGGGAGGCTAATGACCCTTTAAATAGGATGCAAAACCCTAGAATTTTAGGTTTCACCCTCCAGCTCCAACTCGTTGAGTCGGTCACTTAAGACATGCAGCCAAATTCGTTCCTACTCGATGAGTCAAGGCATCCAACTCGTCGAGTAGACCTTTCAAAATGAATATAAGACTATAAATTTTATACCTGAGAGTCGGGGTGTTACAAACACCACCTGAACTCCCAATAACATCTATATTAGTATAGTTACATCACTTATTGCCCCAACAAGAGCAAATGAATCCCTCTTTAAGCCCTCCTAATTTGGTTTCTTGGATACATAGATAAGTGACTATATTTTTTAGAACCATCTTCTTTATCTAATCTCTCTTGAAATCTTTCCTAAGCCCATTTATATTGATGGGGAGACACTTTAACATTGAGTCTTTGAGTCACCGTTCACATCTATAACGTTCCTTATCATTTCCTCCATTCCATCAAATTCAAACTAAATTAGCTTACCTATAAGAGTTGTGCTTTGTATTTCTTTTGAAATTAATGAGCTTTCATCAGAGTATTTGTTGTATTCCTTTTCCAAGTTTTCGATTTGGGTTAGAATTCTATTATTGGACTTTATGATGTAGGATTCCGAATCAAACCTCTAATCGCCATTTCTAGGTATTACAAACACTCTTTCATTTACACTTCTAGAAAAAAGAGCACGTTTGCAAGATCTTCTTCATTTTTCTTTCTTTTGGGGCAATCATAAGGGCTTGCCATATTTTTCATCTTGATTTGTCTTCTTGTCTTTTCTTTTGGGTTCTTTTTTCTGATTCTGGTCGTATTCATCTTATATATTGAGTTGTTCATCTAAATCGTCGTCGATGGATATGTTGTCCTCCAGGTTGAGATATTCTTCGTTATCTTCCAGTCGCTTCTTATTAATATTGATCTGGTGAGAGTGTATGTTTGAGTTAGGGATATTTAATCCTATTATCGGTTAGCAGTGTTCCAAGCTCTTCATAATTGGGTTGTTACTATCATTGGAAATGGGCTTAAAATTGGTGGTATTTGTTTGTATATCCTCGTCTATGGAAATTGGGTTGTACTGCTTGCTAACAAAATGAGTATTTTGGTCCACACCTTTACTAGGGTGGCAATCAGGCTCAAAATTCATCCAACTATGAATCCCTATGATCGTCTCATCTTTTCCCGTGTCAGGTTCTTAGAGAACAATGTCGGAAGATCTCCTATCACACGTATGAAGATTATCACCAGTTCCCAAGACAAGTTTGCTGTCTCCATGCGCTACCAATGAACCCTTCACCGGAGCATTTTTTGGTGAGAGAGCTGATCCACTGCAATTTTTGTGGTCCGATCCATCAGGGTGACATTTGATGGGTTTTATGCATAAGAACAATCCTATGTGCTCATACAAACCCTAATGCTTGGATCTAGGTTTCTCTATTGTACATGCAATGAATCCGAGACTTATAAACGCTAATCTAGCATACATAATTCGAAAATTAACTTAATACATCAGATCTAGATGTTTACCTCTTCAAATAGTGGCTTAGATCTTCTTCTCTTGAGCTTAACGTCACAATTGTAACTCCTCTAATGGATCACAAACACCACAAGCAAGAAGACAAATTTAAGAGAGGAGGGAGGATGCTAATTTTTGGCCCTAGGGTTTCTCTTGGAAGCAAGTGGTCAAAAATTGGAGCCTTGGGGTCATATTTATAGTGCTAGCTGGTAGGGTTTCAGTCTAACCCTAATGGATAACTTAGCCACCAAGCATCCCAAGGAACCTTCTTGAATAAGGCCCTTGGACGAAAACATGATGATCCTTCATCATAATTTCGTTCCCCTTTAGTCCATTGGGTCCCCTTTATAGTGCTAGCTGCTAGGGTTTCAGTCTTTAATTAATCGCTTTTAGTCATCAAATTAATTCCTAATTAATTTATGACCAATACTAATTAAATAAACATGATTTCTCCTTTAATATATTATTCTTATAATATATTAATAAACCATAATATCCTCTCTCTTACCTCAAATTACCTTGTCTAGTTGCTTTGGTGAAGGCAACCCAAAAGGACCATGCACAACCGGGTCAAGTACATACCAAATATAGTTACGGACTTAGACACTAATCCAACAGTCTCCCACTTGGATAAGTCTAGTAACTATATCTTATATATGACTTCAGGATCCGATTAGCAATCGTAGCTCTTATACGCTTCTGCCAACTATGATAAAAAATAGTCCTTCAGATAAGGGATCGTACAATCCTTTATTCTAGATATCATGTTGTCAATACTTGTTGTCCAACATTTGTTTCTCGATCTTGGATTCGTTCGACATAGAATTTAGTTGAACATATCAACCTCATTCTGACCGAGCCCGGCACATAAGTCAAACCAAATCATCGAGTGGCCAGATATCGCTCTTATCCTCTTAGGATAAAAGGAACAGAAAAACTTCGACTTATATGCTTTTATCATTCACTGGCTAAGTCACACACAATAATGTGTTTTATAACATCAAGTTACTGATGCGTTTTCACATTATCAATGTACGATCAACTAGCAAACAATAACCATATCTCTAGGTTCAAAGATCCTATGATATTATCATCTTGCGATCACTCATTACAAAAAATAGTGATGCTAGCAAGCGCGGGTATATACCAACGCTCAAATCATATTCATAAGCACTCATGAACTTTGTAGCAACTTTTTCTATGCCCACAACCTTTTAGACAATCTAAAAACAATTCATGACAGTCTTCATTCACATCTACTTCCAAAATATGAACGATTGTGGACTGTTCGAATAATCGTATTACTTACAAAGTCAAAACATGCAAAAATCGAAATAATATATAAATAAACAACACAAGATAGTAACTTTACTCATAAATAACACAACTTTATTTATTCATCAAATGTCAAGTACAAATTATCTATTACACGTTTCTAATCTATCTAATCTAAACTCATATCGTCCTTCAGCCCAATGCTCCTAGCGTGCTACAAATGTTTGACCCTACTCAGTCCCTTCGTAAGGGGATCTGCTAGATTTTCTTCTGACGATACCCTCTTTACAACGAGGAGTCCCTCTACTACTCGATGTCTGATAAAGTGGTATTTTCTATCGATATGTCGATGTAACGCCCGTAGATCCAGGCTAGTCAATTTAGAGACGATAGGCGTCAAAAATGAATTTTTGATGAAAGATTATTTAGAATGAATAATCTTAACTAAGTTATAGTATATGTTACAAGGTTTCTGTGCATATAAAGAACGCCGAAATCCGAGTTATAACGAAGAAGTTATGACCTGTCGAAGTTTCGCGACAGAACCGACACGACATAGCGCGACGTAAATAGTGAATTTACGTTAGAGCGATATTTAGCCTTAGAGATATAAACGAAAGTCATAGAGTTCGTTAAACCGTGAGCGTGCATAAACAAAACGTCCAAATCTGACTTCGTATGAGGAAGTTATGATTTTTCTAAGTTTCAACTTAGCGGTATGCAGCCCGAATACTCGATTTGAGACCGAACGGTTTTTAGCCGAAACAATCTAAACGAGAATCGAAGATCTCGTTAATTGTAGTAAAACGATAAAATACATGCGAAAACGGACGTCGGATGAAGAAGTTATGAATTTATAACGGAGTTTTCTTGTCCCGGCCTACTAAAAATAAATAATAAAAAAATAAATTCAAAATTAGCCGATAGAGTCTAAACAAAAGTTGTAGATCGTAGTCTCACCTACGCGGGGATATAAAGAACGTCGAAAACGGAGCTTGTATGAGGAAGATATGAATTTTTGAAGTTTATTAAATAATTAAAGTATTTAATTTAATTATAAAATCCGATATTATCCAAGGGGGGGAGTCACCGGCCTAATCCACATTACGCCCAGTGTAACATAGAATTACGCTCAGCGTAATTCGTTGTTTCAGCCCCCTATAAAAGGAAGTCGAGTGCAGCTGAGTTCTTTGCTCATTTCTTCCATTTCTCTCGCGTTTTTGCATCGTTTTTCGTGCAAGAAATATCCCGAAGCCCCGGTATCATTCCCGAGACCCGAAGCAAGTCCCGAAGCCCCGAAGATCCCGAGAAGTGAGATTCTCGAGCCGAAGCTCTGCCCGCGAGGAGCCTGGTTTTTGTGAAGATCTTCCAGATCTACCGAAGAATACTACTTCTACAAGTCGTAGTGCTGTCCGATCATCTTCTAATCAAGTGGGTGTGTGGTCACTTTCTTCTAACACATAAATATTAAGTATTTGCTATGAAATACGTGCTATGTGTATAATATTTTGTTTTTTATTTGAGATGATTGTGGAATGGATGAATTATATAAGTTTTAATGAGTTAAACTATATACGTATTTTGTATCTAAAAATATGTTGGGTAGAACATGAGTAGATGAGGTTGTTGGTAGGTAATAAAAGGTGGGTTGGACCAGGAGATAAAAGGATAAAGAGATAAACTTGTTTTAGATCTGGATGTATGGATTAGGTCAGGAGGTTAGTTTTAGATCCGAGAGTATGAATCCAAATCAAGATGTTAGTTTTAGATCCGGGAATATGGATTAGGTAAGGAGGTTTAGATCCGGGAGTACGGATTATGTATTTTTGAATTATGTGTTCATACGATAAGATATCATGCGTATAGTCCCTTTTAGGAACATGATTTTTATACGTGTATTGATTAAAGTATGAAATATACATATGTATGTAAAGTATTTGTTATTGTCCGAAATACAGGTTAGATATATTTGATGATATACAAAGTGCAAATAGTTATGGTTCAATATGTGTTAAGACGTGAATATATGATATTATTATCTAAAACTTTGTGTTAAGTATACACTAGTTAGCATTGCCTAAACGGAGTTAGTATCGAAAATTGATTATAAGCATTGTAGGCTTGCCTAGTGATGGGTTAAGGCTTAAATAGGGATGTTTAGTTCAATTAAGTTTGGACATTGGGTAGCCTCTTATTAAGAGTACGTGTGTTGTGAGATTGATGATCGATGCAGTACGTCCTACGTACAGAAGTACATTTTATGTACGAAGTCTTTTTCAAAGCTCCGTGTCTTGGGTGCTGCTTGTGCCAGGGTACTATTATGTTCTCGGGTACGATTCTTTCGCATACCAGAGTACTATAATGTGCCAGAAGTACTATCATGTACAAAGTCTTTTTGACAATTTTATGTGTCGGTTACAGGAGTGTACGGGAATACTCTATTAGTATTTCCCCATACTTTTATTTTGAGAGAGCTTTCGAGTCAGCGTTTCTTTTATGAAGTGATCGACCGAGCTTCATATGTCAGCATTTTCTTTCACGAAGTAATTAAGGGAACTTCGTAGACTGCCTAATAAAGTGTGTCGGTAATAGACCACTGATAGGTATGTCTGGTGTTATATTGCTGGATAGGGTGCGTCTGGGGGTGAAATACCTCATGTATTCAGGCCACTGCTAGGCAAAGTTTGATGCTGGGATAGGTAGAGTCTGGGGGTATAATACCTCATGATATTCAGACCACACCTAGGCATTTTTATCTAGATAACTACCCCTGACTTAACTGTCTTGTAGTCTTTCTTTTATGAACGAAGGTTCGTGGTAAAACTTATTCCATTCCCTTCATTTGATGTCTTTATTGATCCTCGTTTGCTGCCAGACAATTTCCGAAGCAACTTCGTCAGTTTGTGGTTCATATCGATTTCTTAGGCTAGATCTCGTAAGATCATTGTATAGGGTCAGTATGTGGGGATCGACGGGATGGGATATATTGTTTTAGAAATATAATTTATATGTGTTTATAATATTAGTGGTTTTGTAGGATCGAGATATACTTTATTATCACGTTGTTAGAACTAAGAGCTTTCATTCTCTGTGTTCCTTAGGTGATTGGGTTCACCAGGGATATTCGAACTAAGTGTTCATTAGATATTTGAACTTAGTGTTCACCATGGATATTCGAACTAAGTGTTCATTAGATATTTGAACGTAGTGTTCATCAGGTATAATTGAACTAAGTGTTCATTAGGTGTTCTTGAACTAGGTGTTCATTAATTATTGTGGATTGCGTGTTCACCAGAGGTAATCTAAGAACCTTGGCAGCACTAGACATTGTGCCAGTTCCTTAGGGAAATCCTTAGGAATGAATGGGAGAAGGGTAATTGGTTCTTAGGATAAATCTTTAAGAAATAAATAGAGATAATGGGGGTGGGTAATTGAATTGATTGTTTGATAATTAAATATAATAATTATATTATTGTGGATTGAAAACCCTATATGCTCACCAGGCTCCCAAGCCTGATCCACTCAGTTTTCTTTGCATTACAGGTAATGGCACAAGAGTATAAGTTGGTGGACTTGACGAGAGATTTTGGATTATAGGCCAGTAGTTATGAATAACTGTTGTAAGGTCTATTTTGTTCTGTTTATGCTTTGGTCTGTATTGAACATGACATCCCGAGATTTTGTTATATAATGAAAATACATTTCTTTAAAGAAGTGCTTTGATAATTTTTTATCATATTTTGTTTTAGGAACAAATTCCGCAACTGTTTTCTTTAAAAGATTACTCTGATTTTATAAAACAAAGCATAAACAAATCGGTCTTTTCTGGCCGTGAAAATGGGGGTGTCACAGTCGAGATCTGTCATGATCCCTCGGTTCCTTGGTTAAAGCAACCGCTCCTTCATTATCACAAAAAATTTCCATCAACTACTTTATGGATGGCACAACTCCAAGGTCCCCAATGAAGTTCTTTAACCATATATGTAACGACCCAATTTTCATGTCCAAAAATTTCATTTTTGTTTGAGTGATTTACAAAACATTTGTAACAAAATATCATCCGATCATATCATTTAATAAAACATGTCTCGTATCTGAAAACTAAACCGTAAAAACATAATAATGTCAGAGTACAAATCCCAGAATAACTCATAATGCAGAAAACGAAGAGTGTGTGTATGATGTGCCGCTACTGCGCCAACTCCTTCCCCTTCGTTGAAGGGGTACCTGAAACCAAAACTATAAACTGTAAGCACGAAGCTTAGTGACTTCCCCCATCGTACCACAGATCATGCAATCATATAGCATGCATACTTCCGGACAATTCTGGGGTGCCCGACCTACCCGGTACGGCCATTCTGGGGTGCCGACCTACCCATGCGGCCATTCTCGGGTGCCGTCCTACCCATGTCAAGCCATTCTGGGGTGCTGACCTACCCATCGGTCCTAACAACCGAACTTGGGGACTATTCCCCTCATACTACCGCTATCACATATAACATATCATTCCAACATATAAACATATCAGCACATATTATCAGACATATCCGGGGTGTCTGACCTACCCTTCGGTCCTAACAACCGAACTCTACTACTATCACATATGACATATCATGCTAGCATATAACATATCAGGTAGTAGAAAACCTAGATGATATCACAAAGGCAATCATCTAATCATGCAACTCCTACTGGTGGGCTGGCATTGTGGCCATAGACCCGCCGCTACTGGAAGGTAACTCACCTTGTAGTAGCTGTTGATCTGTGCGGGAATCCTCTGACTGCTGTCGCTGCTGCTCCAGAAATATTCCGGCTATAATCCCCACAAAACACTTAGTCAAACACTGCTAACTGTTCTTAGGGTAAAATGACCATTTTACCCTTGACCAAAACAAAGTCAAAGTCAACTTTTAGTGACCTGACTCGTCGAGTTGTATCGTCAACTCGCCGAGTCCCTATCCTTCCATTTGTCCTTATACTCGTCACTACTCGTCGAGTTAGGCGATGACTCGACGAGTTTTCCTTCCAAATGAACATCGACTGAATCCTCATCCGACTCGCCGATTTGTATGAACAACTCATCGAGTTCATCTTCATGTGATACACAGATCCTGTCCTTGACTCTCCGAGTTGTATGAACAACTCGTCGAGTTCATCTTCATCCTTAAGAAGATTGTCCTGGACTCGCCGAGTCTGCTCATGTAGTCGCCGAGTCCCATGAACTTTCAGAACACTAGCTTAGTCCAGAACGTTGGGTCACTCCCCGGGATTCCCTAGAACCTTTCCACACTCAACTAGGTCCTTATGACCCTCAAATGATATGGGACAAAGAGCTTGGACTCGCCGAGTCCAAGAATGGACTCGTCGAGTTGGTCACATGCACTCACTAAATCTTCGACTTATGATGTACAACCCTTGATCAAAAGATAGATCTATGCTTCTACAATCGATCTAGCATGTAAAGTTACAACCTTTACGTGCTTGCATGGGACTTTGAGCTCAAAAGGTCCTTAAACAAGCTCTAACAATGCATGGGGCCATCTTTGAGTGCAAGAGTCATTCCTTTCTGCCTTGCAACCCCTCTAAAGACCTAGATCCGAAACATCAACTCTAAACCATGCTTGCAATCATGGTTGGTGACCAAAATGGCTTAGAAAAGCCCTAAAACTCCACAAAATGGGATCTATCAAAAGAACAAGTAAGGTATAGACTTTATACCTTCTAAAGACTGCAAATGATGCTCAAACTCGGATCCTTCTAGCCTGCTCTTGATCCTTCAAGCTTTTCCACTACTAGAAAAACAGCCTTTTACGACGCTCATTGCGCGTCGTAAAAGGCTCAGACGATGCGCAAATGCGCGTCAAGGAAGGCCCTATCATAAAGAGAGACGACGCGCATTTACGACGTTCATTTACGACGCGCGTTTACGACACGCAATGCGTATCAAGGAAGGCCCTGTCATAAAGTAAGACGACACGCATTCGTGTGTTGTAACCTTACGACGTGCGTGTTATTGACACGCAATGCGTATCAAGAAAGCCCCTGTCAAGAAAGGCCATGTCATAAATGAAGATGAAACACATTTTTGCGTATCATAAATTTAAATGTTTAAAAAAAATATTATTTATAGATTTACTTATTTTCAGATTAAATTTGTATTTAATATTTCATAATAGAAAATAAAATATCATATACAAAAAATAGAATCCATTGAATAAATTTAATGTCATACAATTCTATTTCTTACAATATATAAATTTACATCTAATCTACTATGTACATCAAATTCCAACTAAGTAAAGTTGCATCTTGCCTTTCATAATTCTTTAAGACTAATGCTCCAAATAGCTGATTATATGGATAAACAATTGTACATTGGCCCATCTCACTCAATATATGATACCTCGAGTTGCTGCTCCAACTCTTCTTCTATCCTCAGAAGCTTCAATTTTCAATTTAAAATTATAAATATATTCAAGTAACTCATTTACATAAATACAAGTAAAGACGAATTTGATTACCTGGTTGTATTTTGCAAGTCGTTTTGAACAACAAGGAGCTCCCGTTTTAATCTGACCATGTTTCACACACAAACTCCCATAATAAGTATCATTTATAAGTTATAACATAACAAAACACTACCTCAAATTCTGCTAAAAATATTAATTAATATTATTACCGTTGACAAGCTAACTGAAAGATCTGCAACAAAGGTATCCTCTGTTTCGCCACTTCTATGGATGGCCATCACACCCCATCCAACACACTTCAACATTCTCACTGACTCGATGTTTTCTGTAACCGACCAAACCCCACCTGGGTGGAGGAAAGGTCATAAGAGATAAGCTCACCTGCAAAATCATATAAAGAAATTTTGCTATCAAAAATCATAAAAGAAATTTTGCTAGATGCTTCCAAAAAAAAATGTCTCACCAAAAAAATTATTGATATAATATAAATCAGTAAATACGAAATCCATAAGTTTTGATCACTTCATTGTACAATACAATTATTGTAAATAAATTTGTATGATAACTTAAAACTAAATTATATAAATTAAGTTACATCTAAGAAATGCAAAGTCAAATATTCCTTCTCCTTTTTAATGTTTATTTTTTCATTGCTTCCTCTTCACTTTCCTTTCCCCTATTACCAATCTCTCTCACACTCTCTCTCTCTCTCTCTCTCTCACACACACACACACACTACCCTTTTATCTTTCACATACTTGAGTGAATTCCAAGAACCGAAAAAACTATCAATTCCACCCTCAAGTTTCAATCTTTCTTACTTAATTCTTCAAAACCAGACACCCATTTGGAGATTTGCCAAGAAAGTATAATCCCATTTGGAAGTCCAGTTCAATTATGGAAAAGGAGAAGTTTTTCACCAATGAAGGAAATGGAATCCCCCAAGGCTGGAATTCCATCTTTGGAATGGGAATTCAAGGAAGTGAGCTGAATTGTAGCTCAAAGCAGCTTCCTAATTGCTTCTTTAACCTCAATTATGAGAATTCATTGGACCAGAGAGATATCTTTTAGGTAATGGTGGTCAGAGCATTGTTCTTTGGGAATTGGTTGGTAGGATAGGAAGTATATGCAATTCCGGAGAGATTTCACCTCAATCCGGCATTAATCGAAACAACAGCACTAACAATTTGTCCTATAACAACTGTTAATCCTCAGATGGATGTTAGCATGGAAGCACTTTCAACTAAATTGGGTTCTCTTTGGTTGTAGTTCGTGTCAATGAAATTAGCAACTGTTAATCCTCAGATGGATGTTAGCATGGAAGCACTTTTATCCAAAGATGTAAGCTTTTTTAAACTGTTTTTTTATCAATTCTTTCACAGATTAAAAGGGTTTTTACCTGATTTTGAATTGAATAATGACAAATGCAATACATGTATGTCCATGTGGTGAAAGCTAGGGATTTACCTGCAAAAGATGTTACTGGTAGTTGTGACCCTTATGCTGAAGTTCATCTTGGAAACTACAAGGGTACAACTCGTCATTTTGAAAAGAAATCTAACCCTGAATGGAACCAAGTGTTTTCCTTCTCCAGAGAGAGGATTCAAGCCACTATGCTTGAAGTCACTGTAAAAGATAAAGATTTTGTGAAGGGTAAAAGCCAAAATTAATTAATTAAAAATAAAGAATATTATAGGACCAAAAAAAAAGACATGAACACGGTAAAAAATAGAAATATTAATAAAATAAAATGTCAACCGTGTAGTTTAAGGAAAATGTTTGACAAGATTATCCCCTGGTGCATCTGGCCATTTCTTTACCTCAAATTCTGTTACTAAACCACCCTCAAGATTCGTAATAACAACCTAAAAACATTAAAATTTAACATGAATATTATTAGTATTGTAAACAGTTTGTGGGGAATAATATAAACATAAATCACATAATCATCACAAATATAAAAAAGGATAAAAGTTTATTACCAAAAATAAAAATCCTACAACTAATGCAAATGCCAACCCGAATTCATATTACACATACCAATACCATAAGTTGACTTGTTTTAGATTAATCTCACACAGACAAACAGAGAGATAGACCATATGCTATAATTACACTAAACTCTATCAGTTTCAAGGCAAAATATGGAATTAAATAAACATTCCAGATTTGCCCCTCGAAATCTAAAACCACCATATATAATCAGATTCAGACCAAACTTTAAAACCCTTGGACTCATTTCTTATATCACCCTAACCAACTATATCCTGTTAGATAATCAAATAACTCCAAAAATCTTGGAAAAAAAAACCCAACAACTAAAAACATTACTTTATCGTTTGTTTGTATGTTTGTCATAGGATTAATGGATTATAAAACTTGAGTAACTAGCCAACAACCACAACATCAGCCCTTGGACTTGAGTCAAGAAGTTGACACGTGTTTGTGTTTGTGTTTATGATTGTGTTTTTGTTGGTTTCATATAATTCTCCTGAGCTGTTATCCACTCTTGATATTAGGTTAGTAGTGCTCAGAGACGATACCTCCTTCCACTTATTTTGTAACATAATAAAGGTATATATTTAGTCTTATCATTAATTCAGCATTTTGAAGCTTCAATTTCTCTGAATTATCAGTTAATTGGTTAATTTCAGACGTAAGCTTCAATTTCTCTAAATTATCAGTTAATTCGACCTGTAGCATATTAAAGAAACTAGATTTGACAATAAAACTAGTAAAAAATTCACCTGATTGGTTAAATTAAAGTGAAATAAAAAATAAATAAGGTGAAGTAGAAAAAATACTAACCAGAAAAGGGACATGTGCAAGAATAGTGTATAAATTATTCCTAAGATTTGACCTTAGGAATAGTAACAATTTTTTTTTTCAAATGTTAATGTTTATAATAATACAGATGCAGCCTAGGACAATAAGGGAAAAATCCAACCTTTGTTAAACATGTGCTGCCACTTGTATACATGATCTTTGCAACATCTTTCTTGATAGGAAGACTAGCAGGAGCTGGACTTGCCTGCCCTAGTTTCTCAACTTCTGAGAAAGCAGAAACTTTCCAATAACTGAGATTAGTGGAAACTTCAATATTATCACTTTCAAAGTATACAAAAATTTTAAAGATCACATACTAAGGACAAAATTTCCTTCCTATTTTACCCTCCTTACAATACTAGTGATGCCAAGTTTGATGAATCTGTTAGCATATATGGTTGTGAATATCATACATAACCTACATAATCCAAGAAAGCACATATTAGAATCAAAATTAACATGAAATTAGGTAGTAAAACAGAAAAGTAACAAATTTTGAGTATAATTTTGACTCTCATGATCAAAGAACTCATAAATAATCCCAAAAAAACTAAAATAAAAGATATTATGAACTTAGGTTGTAACTTAAGAATGAAAAAATACAGGGTGTTCTTCTCATAATTATTTTTACATGTCAGCAAGAGGAACAGAAGTGATTACCTTCAGTTTCAATCGCGATGCGAAATAGCAATAGATAAAATAGAAAGTATTGAACCTTAAGAAGCTTGGAAGAAAAGAGGTTTTGTGCCCTAAATTTAAAAAAAAACAACAAACATGTGTAAATTGATAGAAGAATCAGATGAGACTCGATGATATGGTTTTGCCCAATGTAGTTTACCATTTTCCTTCCTTGACACCAATGATGCTCTCAACACACTCAAATACTTAACCTCTTTATCCTGGATATAAGATAACAAATTCATGGGAATCTGATAATAAGCTTAACCCATTAAAGTTTTTTATTATGTTTTATATTAATATATATTTTATAAATAAATTAAGTTTGATTGAATTTGGTTCATCCAACAATAATTTTGTCATTTTTTATTTGTAAATAATTGATACGTAAGATATAACTTAAAAACTACAACAAAATATAGTCCCAAATTCTAGCAAAACGATTTACACATTTGTAAACATTATACGGTATTTGTTTAAATCCGTTTAATTTGTAGCTATATATATGTTTATGTTTTATTTAACCTTTTTAGTTCCCCTCTGTTTTACAGACACTTGTAGAAATGGCAAACCACAAACATCAAGACTAATCATTGCACAAAAAGTAAAAGTATCTAACTAATCTCAACTTTTAAATCAAATACTCAAATGACTATCTAATATATAATCCAATAGTTCAATGTATTACTCAAAATTAATTCAAAGTTAAATCATATTCGACTATTGGTATTTTAAAACAAAATGAAAAGTACCTTGATAGATGGGACTATAACAATGGCTTCCTCCAAAGTTTCAGTAAAGGACTTCCAATAACACAATGCTCAATTTCCAGTAACCTGTAGCTCTGTAATGTGAATGTTGGTTGAAAAAATCAAACTTTATCAAGTTCATACCGAGCCACCAAAAATTCACTTTTATTTTCATTTTTATGTCATTATTTTAAACTATCTCAGAAAAGCAGCAGAAGGTTCGACATCAAATGGAAATAATTTTATAACTTCGATGAACATTTACAAATAAACCAATGAAGCATACTACAAATTTGGTTGTTTACACGAGAAGAGAAATACTAATTACCTGTGCTTCCCTCTGAAAGACCTCCTGCTTTTCATCATATACGTCTTTTCCTTTCTATTAAAGCTCCCTTCAAGCTGAATTCCATTATAGTTTCTTGTTTTATCATCTTCCAGTGTCTTATTCTCCTGTCAAAAGTAAAACTAAACATAAACATATACATATTATGATCAAAATTTGAAGACAGAAAAATGGAGATTAAAAAAACCCAACAATGCATTTCAGCAACAACTACAAAATCCAGAAGATATCCATTTTCTTCATTAATGAGTCCAATTTTATCTTGATTCTATCTTTTTGACCGAGCTTTGACAACTAGATGGGTATCTTTCAGCTCAGTAGGTTCATCTTCAGCAACTTGGGGAACATTTACAGGTATCACCACTTTTTCTCTAGGTTTCACCTTCTTTCCCTTTGGAAACCTCGCCTTCTTTTTCCTGCGAATACATAAGATAACTATAATCCCAATGAAACAGATAAAAGTTCTGCACATAAAGTACCTAGCTAAATTACTCCTAAAAGCAAGCATTTCAAGCCCTAAATTATTAAGAATCTCCCTTTGCTAGCCCTAAGTCAGGGATGAATAGGTCAAACCAATCAATCTCAAATAAAAAAAAAAATTTCTACAATAAAAAATCTCAAGGGAATTTGCGCTGCAAAACTTACTAACATAATTTATGTAAACAACTCAACATAGCTAAGGATGGACGAGTTTTCCATCAATAAAAGACGAAATACACCTTTTCAATTCCACTTCATCCATTCTATTGATTTGCGAGCAAATAAATTCAAAAACTAAAGAAACTCGAACAACTGGACCTCTAATTTATGGAATCAATTGATGTTTTCTCAACAGAGAAACATCATTCAGCAGAAAAGGGAGAATAGAAAAGGGAGAATGGTGAAGAAATATCAAGAAAAATAAAAGAGAGAGCGAGAACGAGGGACCATCAACTTACCTGATGGGAGGAACAATGAAGATATCCAGCGAGTTAATTTGTGGAGGAGGCAAGGCCACCTTTACCCTACGCGATGGTTGAATCGTAACTATCTAGGGATTCATTAGTTCATAGATGGCGATAGGGAGAAGTCAGAAAACCCTTAATCTCTTTGCAAGTCTGACACAGGCACAATGTAAGGAACCCTAAATTGGCTCTTAAATGAAGGCTTGTAAACTCGAGCAGTCATCGCAGTGTCGGTGAGGTGAGCTCGAGGTCGCCTGTGGGAAGATGTGAGCGGAGGTCGCCGGTGGGAAGAGGTGAGCGGGGATGAGCGGAAGTGAGAAGATGTAGCGAACCTTGTAGAGAGCACTCTTTTAAAAAAAAACCCTAGATCCCAGCGATTTTGTTATAAGATAAATAGTCAGCGCGTTCATTTTAAGAATTATAAAGCGACATGCCGGCACGACACGCTATTTTAAATGGGCGTCCTCCGTGTTTTTTTTCTGACACTATTTTTAGGTCACGCAAAAATGCGTGTTCTAAATCCTTCAGATTTTGTGGGAGATGACATTATTTTTAGAGCACGCACCTTTACGTATCATAAAACACTGCGTGTCATGTTTTGCGCGTCGTTAAAGGCCTAAATTCTAGTAGTGTTCCTTCCTTCCTTGGAACACGAAACACCAAAGTCACACCAAATGCCTTAGAATACTTCAATAACGGCTAGGGTTTGCTATGGGGGTCTTCTGGGAGCAAATGGGATGAAGGAGGCCGAGTTAAGGTGTTTAAATAGGGTGCAAACCCTCGGGTTAGGGTTTTTGTCTAGACAGGGCCTACTCGCCGAGTCCGGGGCTCGACTCGCCGAGTCCCCGGCTTAAACCTCGCACCATATCATGCTTCTACTCGGCGAGTTGGTCCTTCAACTCGCCGAGTCTAAGGCCCAAAATGAAAAAATATAAATTAGGGAATATGTAACAAGAACCAGGTGCTACAATATATCCTCCTTTGACGCTTCACTTGCCGCAATGTACTCTGATTCGCACGTTGAATCAGCTATGGTCTCCTGCTTGGAACTTTTCCAAGTTACTGCTCCTCCGTTAAGGGTAAAGACCCAGCCTGACTGCGATCGGTAACTATCCTGATCCGTATAAAAACTAGCATCACTGTACCCTCGTACCCTTAAGTCATCACTCCTACCTAGGACTAGAAACCATTCCTTGGTCCTTTGTAGGTACTTAAGAATATTCTTAATTGCAATCCAATGAGCTCTACCAGGGTTCCCCTGATATCTGCTGACCATGCTCAAAGCGAAGGCCACATCAAGGTGAGTACAAGTCATAGCGTACATGATAGAACCGACTGCGGAAGCGTAAGGTACTCTGCTCATATCAGCTATCTTTGTCTCTGTACTCGGGTTCTGAGTCTTACTCATCTTAGTATTGCTTTGGATTGGTAACTCCCGTTTCTTTGAATTTTCCATACTAAAATGCTTTATTACCTTATCTAAATATGTATCTTGACTGAGTCCTATCAGTCTCTTTTCCCTGTTTCTTACTATCCTTATTCCCAAAATATATGCAGCCTCTCCGAGGTCCTTCATAGCGAAACATTTCCCAAGCCAGGACTTGACCTCCTGCAAGGTTGGGACATTGTTTCCTATGAGTAGTATGTAGTCAACATACAATACGAGGAAGCTCACTATACTCCCACTGGCTTTGACATATACACAAGATTCATCTTCGCTTCACAAAAAGCCAAACTCTTTAACTTTCTCGTCAAAACAAAGATTCTATCTGTGAGACGCTTGAATCCATAAAAGGATTTCTCAAGTTTGCACACTCTATTTGGATGCTTCACATCGATAAAACCCTCTGGCTGATTTATGTAAACATCCTCAACCAACTTTGCATTAAGGAAAGCGGTTTTCACGTCCATCTGCCATATTTCATAATCATGAAATGCAACTATTGCAAGCATTGCCCTAATAGACTTTATCTTCGCAACTGTGAGAAGGTCTCATTATAGTCAACTCCAGAAGTTTGAGTAAAACCCTTCGCAACCAATCGCACTTTATAAGTGTGCACTTTTCGATCCATGTCCGTCTTCTTCTTGAAGATCCACTTGCACCCGACTGTCTTACGACCCGGTACACTATCAACCAAATTCCAAACTTGGTTGTCGTATATGGGCTGAATCTCGTTGTACATCGCCTCTTTCCATTTAGCAGACTCCAGGCCTGCCATGGCTTCTTTGTAGCTGCTAGGCTCGTCCAAATTTATCAGTGTTTCATCACTAATAAATGTATCCCCTTCAGCAGTAATATGAAAACCATAAAACTGGGGTTGAACACTAACCCTACTAGAACGTCTAAGAGGTAAGGACTCGTCAATGAGTTCAACCGGAGTTTCCTCCACGGGTTGAGTGCCATTGTTGGAGGTTCCTTCATCGCTTTGCTCTTGAATCTCTTCAAGATCAATTTTCCTCCCACTGTCTTCTTGACTCATCAGTTCCCTTTCTTGGAAAACTCCTCTTCTAGCAACGAAGACAACATTGCCACTCGGTCTATAGAAGAGATATCCAAAAGACTTATGTGGATAGCCGATGAAATAACACTTCTCACTACGACGTTCGATCTTGTCGTGAGTCTCTCGTCTTACGAAAGCCTCACAACCCCAAACCTTAATATGTGCCAACGAGGGAGCTTTCTGTGTCCACATCTTGTGAGGAGTCTTGGTAAGCTTCTTGGTGGGAACTAAGTTAAGTATATGGGTGGCCGTCTCTAAGGCATACCCCAAGAAAGCTATTGGTAATGAAGCCCGACTCATCATAGAAAGAACCATGTCCTACAAGGTCTGATTACGTCTCTCAGCCACACCATTCAGTTGTGGCTTCCTCGGAGGCATCAATTGCGAAACAATTCCGCATTCTTTTAGATAGTCGTGAAACTCAAGACTTAGGTACTCTCCTCCTCGGTCTGACCGAAGCATCCTGATTTTCCTACACAGCTAATTCTCCACTTCATTCTTGAACTCTTTGAACTTTTCAAAGGTTTCTGACTTTTTCTTGTTTCAGTAGATATATCCATATCTGCTATAATCATCCGTAAAGTCACATAAAAGCGAAAAGCATCCCTTGTGGTGGATCTAAAGGGCCCACACACATCGGTGTGTATGAGATCCAATAGACCCTCACCCCTTTCACAAGTGCCAATAAAGGGTGATTTGGTCTTCTTCCCAAGTAAACAAGATTCACACACGTCATCGTCCCTAAGGTCGAATGACTCCAACACTCCATCCTTTTGGAGTTGGGCTATGCGCTTCTTATTGACATGACCAAGGCAACAATGCCACAAGCATGCTTTGTCTAGACTAGTAGACGACTCAATATTCAATACAACATTTCCTAAATTATCAACAACCATCACAGATTCATAAATCCCATTACAAGGTAATGCATTAAAATAAAAGACACCATTCAAATAAACATTAATAGAACCATTACTATTATCAAAAGAATATTTGAAACCTTGTCTAAACAATCCATGAAATGAAATAATGTTTCTTGCCCTATCTGGCAAATAACAACAATTATCTAAATCTAATCCTTACCCATTACTCAACACTAAAGAATAAACTCCGACTCTGGTCATAGGCGACGATCTTCTGTTTCCCATAATCAAGTTTATCTTCCCATGTTCCATCTCCCTACTTCTTCTTAGTCCTTGCAAATCAGAACAAATGTGGTAACCATACCCTGTATCAAGAACCCATGAAGTAGCAAATGATGAGTTGTTAGATTTAATAGAATACATACCTGCAAAGGTGGGCTTAATCTTCCCATCCTTTATGTATTTCAGATACTTAGGGAAGCTTCGTTTCCAGTGGCCCTTCTCGTGGCAGTAATAGCACTCTACTTCTTTGGGGTTGGAAGAGGGTTTGACCGAACCAACTTTGGTTCCACTAGAAGAGGAACCATATTGGGGATTACCCTTTTGGCGGCTCTTACATGGAGCCCTCCTCTTCTTTCCCTTTCCTTGACTAATTACCAACACGAGAGCAGCCACAATATATGTAACGCCCGGGTTTCAGGGCTAAGCATTTTTGTCAATGTAATAGTCTAGGTCAACTCTTGTAACTCTTTTTTTTGAAGTAATAAAAATGAAATATTTGAGTATTATGTGAATTATGTGTATTTATGTGCTTATAACTTAATTATAAATGTATAATTAATAAATAATAAAAATAAGCGTCAAAATTAAAGTATAAGATAATCCCGATATCTCTACATAAAGTTGTAGAATATGTCTCAAGGTTTTCGTACATATAAAGAATGCCGAAATCCGAGTTATAACGAAGAAGTTATGACCCGTCGAAGTTTTACGGCAAAACCGGCACGGCACCGGGAAGCGTAAATAGTGAATTTACGATAGAGCGAGATTTAGCCTTAGCAATCTAAAGAAAAGTTGTAGAATATGTTAAACTAAGAGCGTCGATAAAAAGAACGCCCAAATCTGACTTCGTATGAGGAAGTTATGATTTTTCTAAGATTCGGCTTAGCAGTGCACGACCCGAAACTCGAATTTTAGTTCGAGCGGTTTTTGGCCTACGCAACCTAAATGAGAGTTGAAGATCTCATTAATAGGAACTCAACGGTAAAAAGATGGACGAAAACGGAGTTCGTATGAAGGAGTTACGAATTCTTCGCGGTCATTTAACAGTCTAAAGGCCTCCTACTGTTAAATTTGAGATCGGTCAAGAATTAGCTGACGGAGTCTAAACGAAAGTTGTAGAGTACGTCTTCACCTACGCGTGGATATAAAGAACGTCAAAAACGGAGTTTGTATGAACGAGTTACAAATTATAATAACATATTTACGTATTAAAATAAAGTATAAATCATGTATACCTACACATATATATACATATGTATATATCATTAGAAAGGTATCGACGATGCGGTCATTATAAGACTAATTTTGAGTTCTTTCGACATTAGTTTAGTACAAATATCATTAAATCCATTTATAATAGTATTATAGAGGGGTGTTTAGTTGTTTATATAACTAAAAGGTCATTAAGTAATTATGGAGGGTAGTTTTTGAAAATTCAATTAGTATAAATAAGAGCCTTGGGCTCTCATATTTTTTGCACCATTCTCTTGATTCAAGAGTCTTTCTCTCCTTATCCCCCGAGCATTTCGGTCCCTCGTGATTCGACTTCTCTTTCTGTAGCTTAGTATAGTAAGGTGAGCGCTGAAGCGCTGCACGAATCTTTCTTAGAAAGATTCAGCGACGAAGTTCTACCCCTGCAGAGCCCGACTCCTAGCTAAAACCCCCTTGTAAGTAAGTTATGCTTACCTTATTTTAATATAGCTTATATTTAAAATTAGTATTGTTATTATGAACTTATAATAAATATTTGAGCTATTATTATAACTTATATAAGTGTCGTTATAATATTTTTTTTTAACTACTCGCGGTACGGGGAATCTGGTTTAAAGGGCCGCATAGGGTTGTTGGATTTCAGAAGTGCTATATGCCAAAATGGTCCTGCCCTCCGGTGTTTTATGTCTGGCCCCTGTCTGTACATAGTGGTTGGAAAATATTGTTTAACGCTTATATAATAATAATAATATTAAGACTAATAGTTGGTCACGGTAAATATTAGACTAAAATTTAGCGATAATAATGTTAGGTTTCGTCGAAGGAAAATAGAATCGTTAGAAGCAAGCGCTGCCCGATTTTGGAATCATCACCTTAACAAGTGAGTGCATAGTTACTTTCAGCTTACACATAGATATGAAGTATTTTATATAAATTACGTGCTATATGTGCATATTATCTGAATACTTGCTATCTATGCTAGATGAACATTGTTATACATGTTTTCAATGATTTAAACTGTATATGTATTTTATATCTACGAAAATGTTGGGGTAAAACATGGGTAGATGTAATAGCTGATGTGTGATAAAATGATGAGAGGCCTCAATGTTGATGTTGTTGTTTCTGTCATCTAGCGGAGTATGGATGACGACCACGGACTCTTCTAGACAGTCCAGTGGAACGCTAGCAGGCTCGCAACCTGTAGGTGTTTGTGAACGACGTGTTCACCGGTGTACTCCATCCCCCACATGGTTGCCTTTAGGACATTTATTGCTGAGGAATCCCCTTAGCAGTAGTGTCCGTCCCGATGATGATCCTTAGGCTAGGTCCCTTATGATAGGTGTTTAGGGACGTAAAGTGAGGATAACGGGAACGGGTAATCGGGTTATTGTTGATTGAATTAATAAACTTATTTATTGTGGGTTGAAAACCCTATGTGCTCATCAGGCTCCCAAGCCTGACCCACTCAGTTTTATGTATTACAGGTAGTGGCGCATGAGCATAGCTGTGATGTTTTGGACGAGGGATTACGGATATAGGCCTGTAGATATGAAATAATGTAGTAAGGCTTATATTGTACTGTTTATGCTTTTGATCTGTACGAACATGACATCCCGAGTCTTTTAATGAAATACATTTCTATGGAAATGCTTTTGATAAATCTTTATCATATTTTTGTTTTGGGACAAATTCCGCAACACTTTCATTTAAAATGTAACTCTGATTTTTAAACAAAGCATAAACAAACCGGTCTTTTGTGGCCGTGATTTTGGGGATGTCACAATATAGGACGATGCAACAGATTTGTCCTTAAGATTGCTCTCAGCAGTCCTTAGGAGCCCTTGGAGTTTGCTTAAGGTGACATCTTCTTTGTTCATATGGTAGGTCATCCTAAATTGGTTGTAGCACGAGCGCAAGGAGTGGAGAATGATGTCGATAGCCAAATCTTCCCCAAAGTTAACATTTAACTTGCAAAGACGATCAACATACCTCTGCATCTTTTGCAAATGCAAGGTCAGGGACTCTCCACTCCCCATCTTAGTGGTGATCATGTTGGTGATGATCTCATAATGCTCTTGCCTTGCGCTTTGGTGGTACCTCTCCAGCAAATCTTGGTGCATTTCGTATGGATACATGTCCTCATAGGACTTTTGGAGTTCAAGATTCTTAGTGGCCAGCATAATGCAATAAACTTTCGTTGCATCACGCTCGTGGGCCTCAAAGACGACCATTTCTTCGGGAGTAGCGACTTCTGGATTGATGAAATAAATAAATAAAAATTGTATAATGTGTATGTTTTTGTTCATTTTTTCTCCGGGAGAATCAACAGCTTTCGAAGTATACAAATAAAAAAACAGCAAGGGTTGCATGTTTAACACATCATCTTTTTAACTATTAAAAGTTAATTGCTATCATTAGTTTTATTTATGAATGAAATATTATTTTATTTTTTTAGCCATTGAAACCACCAAAAGCAGCACCATTTCTTACTGAATCTCTTGGACAGGGAATAGTCAATAAGGTCCCGTTTGATAGTTTCTCTCTGGGAAAGTGCTGTCTGGTAAAGTGCTGTCTGGGAAAGAAACAATGTTGTTTGATTGTACATCTGATTGATTGTGTTGAATGATGAAAAAAAGTAATAATTCAATAAAAAATAAATTTTAAAAAGTTATCTAAAAAAATTAATAATCCAATAAAGAAAGAAAGAGGCAGGTTTGATGTATAATTGTCTTTCCAGCCCATTCATCTAGAAAGATATGATTTTGGGGCTTTCTGGGAAAGACATATCTTACCGGGAAAGACCCCTTCTTTTATGCAAATCAAACAGTCTTTCCGGTCCATTCAGCCAGAAAGATTTGTTTGGACCTGGAAAGATGCGTATCAAACGGGGCCTAAATCATCTTTGACTCACCAACATGTTTTTGTTTCTTTAGGGAGGAGGGAGTCGATGTAGTTTTTTGAGGTGGTACCGGCGGTACCTCCTGGTCATGATACCATGAATGCAATCGGCTTATAGAACCCGCTAGAAATTTTGTTTACTTTGCATGTCTCTATCTGCCTTTCATTTAATTTTCAAAGAAATAAAAAACACAAGAGGATCCGTGACCCTTTTTCTTTCATTCTTTTTCTCTTATTTCTTTTTCTTTCATTACTTTTGTTTCCTAGGTAACTTTGTCTATCCAAAGCAGCTGCTCATTACAATTCATGTTGTTTTAGATTTTTTTTGGTTTTAAATTAGCAAACAATTATTTTTAGAAAAAAATATTATGTTTTATTTTATGTAATAATTTTTAATTTAATTAAATAAAAAATAATGATGTGACAAGTGGGTTGAGTGGGTTGGGAAATATAGGGTTTCCATATGTTGTGGGTTCAAAAAGATGAAAAAGAGAGAAGAAAGAAAAGCTGATGTGACAGTGGGTTGGGAGGGTTGGGAGGGTTGGGAGGGAAGGACTCCTTCCTCCCTTAGGGAGGAGGGAGTTGTTCCCACTGAACCCACTGCCACATCAGCTTTTCTCTTTGATTTTTCTTCATCTTTCCGAACCCACAACACACGAAAATCCTATCTTTTTCAACCCACTCAACCCACTCAATTAAAAAAAATACTAAACAACTAAGGTACAAGTCTTAAAACATATGGTACAAGAGAAAATGAGAGAGAGAAAGTAGAGAGAGAGGATGAAGTGGGTTCGTGAAACCAATTAAACAACCCACCGAAGAGGGAGTGGTACCGACGGTAACTTTATTGCTAATTAAGATTTTACCTTGATTATTTTGTATATTTTTTTTTAATTAAGTGGGTTGAGAAATATAGGATTTCCGTGTGTTGTGGGTTCGGAAAGATGAAGAAAAATCAAAGAGAAAAGCTAATGTGGCAGTGGGTTCAGTGGATCCGGTGGGTTTAATGGGAACGACTCCCACCTCCCTTAGGGTCTATTCTTTTTGTTGCTGCTAACACCGCAGGTAACATTAATATGTCTTGATAATACCTTTTTGATATAAAGTGCAAGATTGAAAGTCAAATGTTGAATTATAAATGAAAATGAAAATTATATTAATTCAATTAAATTGCAGTTTCTAGTGTATCTTGAAGAGAGAGAAAAGACCTTTTGGGATATGAGGAGGTAGATATTTTTTCCCCAATTCCTATTAATTCATAAATTCTTGCAATTTGTTTTCTAATGAGAACCAGATGGAAACATCACTAGTATGTCCCACCTATTTGCTACAGGGGTTAGGACATATCATTACTTGAAAGCAACAGAACAATGTTTGTGGATTGCAGTGAGAACAAGGTTTGTGGATTGCAGTGAAACTTAACATCTACTTATATCACTCTTATTTGTTCTCTTGTTGGCCTTGAGATACTCTTTTTATATTAATCTTGTATAATCATACTTAATCCAAAAGTTAATATATGATGTTTTTAGCCATTTCAATACCGAATATTGTAAGTTTCTTTAAATTTATGAACAATTTATGTTTATGTTTTGAATAGATTTATTTTGATAAATGGATCATAGTATATCTTATCATTAACTAACATGATAGTTACTTAAATAGTTTAAATACAAAAAATAGCAACCAAATCAGTGACGACCATTTATGGTCACTAACTGAATAAATCAGTGACGACTCTTTATGATCATTAATTGGGTAAATTTGTGACGACATTTTATGGTATCTAATCGGGTAAAATAGTGACAACTTACATTGATTAGTGACTACTTTTAGTGACAAAATGAATCGTTTTAGTCACTATTTAGTGACCATTTATATATTTGGTCACTAAATCAGTTTAGTGACGGACCTATAGTGATGAAAAGTGACGACCGGATATTTGGTCACTAATTCATTTTAGTGACGACTCTTTCTATTGTTAGTGACCATTTTGCCTTCGTTACTAATTAACATTTTTTTGTAGTGAGAGATTCCTTTGTGTTCGTTTTTAGATTCTCTTTGTTCTTGGTTGTTGCTCTAGAGAATTTTAGAGGTAAAACAATAAATCTTATAATTTTACATTTCTTTTTCTCATGATTTTGTTGCTCAAGGTGAAAATTTTTATTTTTTCCCGTTTGTGTAATTGTGTTCCACTGTTCTTGTTACAATGTTGCTCAAGAGATTCCTTTGTGTTAGTTTTCATATTTTCTTTGTTTTTGGTTGTCGCTCTCGAGATTTTTAGAGGTAAAACATTAAATCTTATATAAATTTCAGATTTTTATATTTGTTAGTTTCACATTTCAAATTCTTTTACATTTCACCGATTTCATATTTTTTATTTCTTTCTTTCTTATTCTGAATTTTACATTTAAGTTTATCCTATTTTGGCGTCAAGAGCAAGAAATTTACAAATAACAAAGGAAAAATAAATTTACAAACCAGAGGTGTTTATATCCATTTTATAAAATGTCTACTGGAATTAAAAAAAAAATGAAAGTTTATGTATATTACTAGATGAAGTGAAAAACTAGAGTTTTATGTATATTTGAACGAAACTTTGTTCTTGAAGTAAATTACCAGATGAAATGAAAAACTAGATTTTATGTTTTATATTTTATAATTTATAAGTTTTAGGGCTTACTTTTGTTGCACATGGCCTTAGAAATCTTAGGGCCGGCCCTGGACATAACCATGTCTATTTAACCGGTCGTACATTGTTATTTTTCTTTTTGTACTTATTTTCTTCCTGCTTATTTTAGATGGTGAGAAATATCATTTAATTTAATTTAAATTTGATTGGATATTAAATTTATATATTTGTCATTATCTTAAATAGATAAGACCAAAAACAAAAACAAAATGTAAAAGGATATTTAATTTCTCTAAACCCCTGTCCAAAAACAGACATAACTCATGTTATTGAAATAAGGACTTGTGTGGTTTGTTGGACTTTTGTTGCAACAAATGACTTTTCAATGTGATGTTTCATTTTCAAAGTTCATTCTGCCATAAGTAGCACGTCACATTGTTTGCATTACGTTTTTCTACTCCTCCTTGTCATTTTAAACAAGTTAAAATGTTCTCACACATGGGGCTTTTGTAACCCTCCACATATGTCTCTAGAGAACTTCATTTTAAAAGAAAAAGAATAACATTACCCTTGTGCTAGAAGCCATTTAGTCTCATGTAATACTATGGTTGTCAATAAACACTTTGCAGATCAGGGGGGCTATTATCGATATGGAATAACACATGTTTTCAGAAAAAGGAAGTGATTAAAACACGCCACTTCCTCATTGTCATAGGGATATGGATTGGAACCAATGGGGATACCATATTTGCCAACATTTACGGACCACATTATGTTAACGACCAGAAAAAACTATGGAGAGAACTATTATAGATCAAAAGATCGGTTGCAGGCAATTGGATTCTATTTGGTGATTTTAACACAGTTAGAAGGCCAGACGAGAGATTCAATTCCATCTTCTGTCAAGAAAGTGCATCCGCATTAAATAGATTCATCCTAGAAGCGGAACTTCATGATTTCAACATGGTGGTGAGCGGTACACCTTCATGTCTAGAGTTGGTGCCAAATTGAGTAAACTAGACAGGTTTCTTGCTTGTTCCAATTTCCTCACAGCTTTTCCTTCACTTGTTGGTACGGCACATCCCCGTGAGCTCTCTGACCATAATCCGGTTACACTCTCCTCTCGAGCAACTGACTACGGTCCACGTCCATTCAAACTATTCAACTCTTGGCTACTAAAAGAAGGTTTCGACTGCACTGTTAAGGATGCTTGGGAAAGGTTCGTTAGATGTGGCAATCCTGATGCCTATCTGGCTGCAAAACTCAAAAACCTTAAAGACGAGATCATAAAATGGAAAAGTAAGAATGATAATATAGAAAGTCTTGAGGTAGCAAAAATAAAGGCAAATATCTCTCAACTTGAAAAACTGACAGAATCAAGATCACTCACAGATGCAGAACTTGGTTCACGAAATGAGGGTCTCAGGAAAATCCTTGAATTAGAAAAACTTGCGGTGTTAGATTTAAAACAAAGAGCAAGGGTAAAATGGACTGTGGAGGGCGATGAGAATACGAAATTCTTTCATGGCTACATAAACAACAAACACATGAGAAACAAAATACATGGGTTATTGGCAAGGTTGCAGAACTCGTTACTCGGTACCTGTTCGGCTGACTACCGAGTAGCGAGTACCCGGGAGTACTCGGGAGTACACGGGGAGTACTCGGATTCGCTAATTCATGTAGAAATATTTTTAGGGAAATCATGTATGTCAAAATCATAAGTTAAAATCATAAGTTGAGTGAAATATATAACAAAATTAGATATATGTGAATACACAAAAGTTAAAAAAACACATAATGGTCTCACTTCGTGAATAATTACGGAAAATTTAAGATATATACGTAGTAATAATCACATGTGTGTGTTAAATGATAAATCATTAAGTATATTATACATATTAATCACCGGGTTGACCGTGTTTTACAACACTACTCATATCAGTAAAGGGGCCGATCTGGGAGTACTCGGGATTCCATAACTCGCCTCGGCAAAGGGCCGAGTAGCGAGTACTCGGAGGAGTAATCGGCCAACTCGGCGAGTTTTACAACACTGGTTATTGGTGAATGGTAAATAGGTGTCATCGGTTGATGAAGTAAAAGGTGAAGCACTTAGATTTTTTAAGAACAAATTCACTGAAACATTGGTTTCTAGACCAAAACTCATCAGCCTTTACATCAAATCCATTTCGATGATGGAAGCTATAAAACTTGAAGCCCCCCTCACACTTGAAGAAGTAAAAATTGCAGTGTGGGAATGTGGCAGTGATAAGGCGCCTAGCCCAGATGGATTTACTTTTAAATTCATCAAAACCTACTGGGCTACAGTCAAAACTGATGTGATGAACTTTATCCTTCACTTCGACAAATTTGGTACCATAGCACGAGGATGCAACTCATCTTTCATCAGTCTTGTGCCTAAGGTAAAAGACCCCTATTCACTGTCCGATTATCGACCTATCAGCCTAATTGGATGCATGTACAAGATCATCTCAAAGGTGCTTGCATTAAGGCTCAAAAAAGTTATAGGTGGAGTCATTTGAGATGTCCAATCAGCTTACATAGAGGACAAGAGCATTCTAGATGGACCATTAGTGATAAACGAACTCTACTCGTGGGCAAAGAAAATAAAAAAGAGGATCCTACTATTCAAAGTAGATTTTGATAAAGCATTTGATTCAATAAATTGGGAATATCTAGATTCCATACTCACACGAATGGGCTTTGGCTCTAAATGGTGTCTTTGGATTAGGGGTTGTCTGAACTCCTCTCACGCCTCTGTCAATGTAAACGGGTCTCCAACGAATGAATTCAAAATTTCCAAAGGCGTGCGTCAAGGTGACCCACTTTCACCATTCCTTCTCATCATAGCCATGGAAGCTCTCAACGCAGCAATAGAGGCTGCCAAAGACAAAGGATTATTCAAAGGAGTTCAAATTCCAAACGGTGACCCTATTCTTTCACATTTGTTCTATGTAGATGATGCTTTATTTGTAGGTGAATGGTCAAGATCCAATCTAAAAAATCTAGCACGGATTCTTAGATGCTTTCACGTCTCATCTGGCTTAAAAGTAAGCTTTCACAAATCCAGAGTATTTGGAATTGGGGCGACTGAGGAAGAAATTACAAATTGGGCCAGTATTTTAGGATGTGAAGCAGGATCATTTCCCTTCAAATATCTCGGTGTCCCTGTTGGCGCGAACATGAATCTTATAAAAAACTGGAAACCAATAATCAACAAATTTCATTCCAAACTATCATCATGAAAATCGAAATCCCTCTCCTTCGGTGGTCGACTAACAATGATCACCTCACTTCTAGGCAATCTTCCCACTTACTACTTCTCATTGTTCACAGCACCGGTGGCGATCACCGAGACTCTGGAACAACTTAGACGTAGATTCCTTTGGGGCGGAGATGAAGATAAACCGAAAATACACTGGGTGGCATGGGATAAAGTAATAGCTTCAAAATCTGATGGTGGGCTTGGCGTTGGATCAATACATGCGCTGAATGTCAGCCTAATAGTCAAATGGTGGTGGCGTCTGAAAAATGAGGGAGACTCATTATGGGGGCGCACGATAAAAGGTATACACAACTTATTCAATAAACCTCACGATTATTTTTCTAGCAGGTATATCAATGGCGTGTGGCATAACATTGCAACCATAAAGAAGGATCTCAAGAGGCGTAACCTGGAAATAGCGGATGTGTTCGAACTACAGCTCAGATCTGGTGACAACACCCAGTTCTGGTATGACAAATGGACTGATGGAGACCAATTGAAGAACAAATACCCTGACCTGTTCAGCCTGGAGACAAGGAAAAGATGTAAAGTAGCAGACAGAATTATTGACGGTTGTTTTGTAGGTCATTGGAATTCTTGCCCAGTTGAATCTGGACTATCTGAGGATTTGGACAACCTAATGAATGAACTGATCACGGTAAACTTGGCGAGCGGGTGTGATCAATGGAAAAGTAGGCTTGATGTAGATGGTCACTATACAGTTAGGGCACTACGGAGGTTAATCGATAAAAAATCTGTTCCAAGTCAGATACTACCACCTATGCTATGGCATAAGGATGCATCGATCAAGGTGAACTTCTTTATTTGGAGAGCATTACAAAATAAAATCCCTTCTATGATGGCTCTAAGATCACGAGGTGTGGAGCTCGACTCGACGTGTCGTGGTGCTTGCTTTGCTAGTGACGAATGTGCCGATCACATCCTTGTAACATGCCCGTATGTGAGTGCAATAAGAGACAAATTATTTGACTAGTGTGGCATCAAGCACCAAACATTTCACAATGTCAGGGATCTAATATGTTTTGCTACAAGCTGGGGTCGATATTCAAAAAAGAAAAAAAAAAGGCTCACGATGATGTGCTACGGGCTTATATGGAGCCTCTGGAAATATAGAAATGACCGGACTTTTAATCTGAAATTTGTCAGTACCTTTTGCGGAGCTGAGCAGATAAAATCATTGGTGTATCTCTGGATCAAATGCAGAGAGAAAGCGGTTTATGTGAATGGAACGTGTGGTCATCATCTCCTTTCACTTTTCCTAGTTTTTACTATGTATTTTTCTTTACTTACCACTACTATCTGTATGTCTTTTTTCTTTTTCTGTTCCTACCCCTCTAGTTTCTTACTAGTTGGGGTTCATTTTAATATAATTTTGTTGTTTCTAAAAAAAACATCAAAGCTCACTAATTAGGATAACTTAGATAAATGAGCTGTTAAATCATGTTTCCAGTTCAAAAGATAACTCTCGAGCATGCACATTGAACTCATAATATTAGTATTGTCACACTTATTGTCGTTCATTACATTTAATCGTATGTACAAAATTCCGAAGTCCTTATTTCTCAATGATTATGGAATCATAAATTCATTCATAATCATATTACTTTCGTGATCCCCTAGGGTGTAACTTCAATCACCATTGCCATTACACACTCAGCTATCAACATAGTCCTTACTCATGCTAACATAGCAATTTGTTTCCATAGTTTCATGTCGTAGCAGGTATCTATACATTCATCACTATTTCTTGCCACTTTGTAATTAGTTGTATGTCATCAATTAATCATAAAACTGAAAGATTCTGTTCTTTCTTCTCTAAGCTGAAGTGACCTCTTAAGGAGGATGAAAGAATCACTGGGTTGTGCATAATTGTGATTCCAATTTCTAAATAGTATTTTTGGTGGTGATCTAACTTGTTGAAAGTTGCTAAAACAAGCTAACAAGGGTAGACAGTATGTCTTTATATGTGGATTTAATATATATATAAGCCTAGCTAGGTAAATAGATGGTCACTGTTAGTAAAACTGTTAAGGTCATCTGGGTGTGTTTATTATGGTTCTTATTGTTGGTATGCTTAATTATTAGGTCATATGATGTCCAGAAGTGATATTTTGCGATGTAGCTATATTTTATTAAACCATGGTGTATAAACACACGCGCGCATATATATATATATATATATATATATATATATATATATATATATATATATATATATATATATATATATATATATATATATATATACATATGATGTCCAGAAGTGATATTTTGCGATGTAGCTACATTTTATTAAACCATGGTGTATAAACACACGCGCATATATATATATATATATATATATATATATATATATATATATATATATATATATATATATATATATATATATATATATATATATATATATATATATATATATGATGTCCAGAAGTGATATTTTGCGATGTAGCTATATTTTATTAAACCATGGTGTATAAACACACGCGCATATATATATATATATATATATATATATATATATATATATATATATATATATACATATATATATATATATATATATATATATATATATATATATGTGTGCGCGTGTGTTTATACACCATGGTTTAATAAAATATAGCTACATCGCAAAATATCACTTCTGGACATCATATGGCCTAATAATTAAGCATACCAACAATAAGAACCATAATAAACACACCCAGATGACCTTAACAGTTTTACTAACAGTGACCATCTATTTACCTAGCTAGGCTTATATATATTAAATCCACATATAAAGACATATTGTCTACCCTTGTTAGCTTGTTTTAGCAACTTTCAACAAGTTAGATCACCACCAAAAATACTATTTAGAAATTAGAATCACAATTATGCGCAGCCCAGTGATTCTTTCATCCTCCTTAAGAGGTCACTTCAGCTTAGAAAAGAAAGAGCAGCTTAGAAAAGAAAGAGCAGAATCTTTCGGTTTTCGTCTCTAAGCTGGAGTGACCTCATTAAGGAGGATGAAATAATCACTGGGCTGCGCATAATTGTGATTCCAATTTGGTATAATTGTGATTCCAATTTCTAAATAGTATTTTTGGTGGTCAAAGAATCATCTCAGCCATCCCACCCCACCGTCTCATTTTCCATCTCTTTCATCCTCTTCTCTTTAGTCTTCTTTGGTAGGAACATCATTCGCTCCACCTTCTTCATTTTTTTATCACTGCCAGAAGAATTCCATGACTGATCTTTTGACTTAAAACGTAAAAGACTACCATCTTGAAACCGCTGCAAATAAAGAAAAAAAAAGAAATAAAAAGAAACATTTCATGATCAGAATAAACAAAGTTACATATTGCAAAAGTTGTAAATTGTAACAAGTTACAAGTGTATGGACTTACAGCACACCACTCCACATCGTCGTCAGTTATCTCTTTTGCTTGAATCTTAAAGTTTCCTACAACAGAGAGGATTCCCACAGTAGTTTCTTCATCTAACTGCGCCTGATTGACACTTATATCCAAGCGTTGTTCACAACACTGCATAAATGATAAAACACACAAAAAAAAAAAAACCTTACATACAAAAACCAACACACTTAATAAACAAAACAAAACCTCTAATACTTACTGATTCAGCTCCAGTACTCGTTTTGAATTCTATAAGATTTATAACCACGATGATGCCCTTCCCACATGCCACATGCAAGTTCACATTATCCGTGTCAACTCTACGGATAATGCTCTTGGACTCGTACTCTCTCACCAGCCTATACATAGCCTCCATTGTTTCCATAATCTCAATTCTGACAAACACAAGAGGCAAGCATAATCATGCATGCGTTAGGCATTTGATTTAGTGAAGTAAAATATATAAATATTAGAGTAAAATCAACATGAGTATGCTTAGATGATTACACAAATGTCGAGAAGAGTTTTAGGAGAACGAAAACTGACCAGACTTGAAAAGGAAATAGGATAGTACGCAGATTCTTAGTCGTTGAACGTTCAAAGAGACATAATACTACAGAAGGAGGAGCGTGAGTTATATATAGATGACACATGGATAAAGAATATAGGTTGCGTGAACGAACACCCATTGCTTATATAGACGCGTCAGGCTTTCCAGAATTTTGATAGGATAACTAAGAATATTTATATTTATTGGAATTAATTGACATCTAACAAACTTTCTTAAAATGGTATAAGGGACATGCATCCAATTAATTTTTGAGTAATCATTAACCACCTTATTATATTAAGTTGGGAGAAATGAGGGAAAAAACCATCATAATGATATTATCAGTGAATTTAGTTTTTCTTTGCTGATGCATATGACATCGATTTTTATTTATTTATTTATTTTTACAATATTGAACATATAAAATGTTATTCTAGGTTTGCTTGTTTTTACCTTGGTTATGTAGAGTGAAACGATGTGACAGATTAGGTGGGAACTGATACGTGGTGACCTTGCTTGCGCTTTCAAAAGAACTATTAATTAACACTAAATTCGCAAAAGGAAGTATTTTCATTATCTCTGTAAAACCAATTTATATTTGAGAAAATGTCGCTAAATATTAAGACAATTAAAATATGTAACTTTTGAAAGATAAATGATTTATCTAAATATTTTTTTGACCATAATAACATTTTTCCCAAGGTTTTTTCACAAAATATGCAATAATATGAAAAATACATAATAACCACAATTTTCGCAGGTCATTATTTTCCAAAATCAACGTCGCCCACAGTTTTCTTTTAGCAAAACAACATCGTATTAGGAAAGGAAAAAGTGCACTTGATTGCGAAAATTGCATGTGAGCTGCAAGGTTTCATCATACAAATTGATTTTTTTTCCTCTTTTCCTCATTTTAACACAATCTTTTCGCTAGTGTTTACAAATTTTCTCTGAAAACATTTATTAGAACTATTAGGTGGGAATTGATACGTGGTGACCTTGCTTGCGCTTTCAAAAGAACTATTAACACTAAATTCGCAAAAGGAAGTATTTTCATTATCTCTATAAAACCAATTTATATTTGAGAAAATGCCGCTAAATATTAAGACAATTAAAATATGTAACTTTTAAAAGATAAATGATTTATCTAAATATTTTTTTTACCATAATAACATTTTTTCCCAAGGTTTTTTCACAAAAATATGCAATAATATGAAATATACATAATAACCACAATTTTCGCAGGTCATTATTTTCCAAAATCAACGTCGCCTATACTTTTCTTTTAGCAAAACAACATCGTATTAGGAAAGGAAAAAGTGCACTTGATTGCGAAAATTGCATGTGAGCTGCAAAATATCATGATACAAATTGATTTTTTTTTCCTCTTTTCCTCATTTTAACACAATGTTTTCGCTAGTATTTACAAATTTTCTCTGAAAACATTTATTGGAAACGACAAGGATATGGTGGATAACCTATTGACCCATGTTCAAATCCTGGCACTACTAAGCCCTTGTGGCCATGGAGGTTCGCCTGCAGTGACTCCAGGGCATGAGGCAAAGCTTCATGTTTGCAGCGGGGGATTAGTCGGTGCGCGAAAGCTGGCCCGGAAACCCTCGTTAGGGAAGTTCCCTTTCCAAAAAAAAAGGATATTCCTTAATTGGTTAGTTATTTATCCATACCTATGTTTATTATGTTTATGTAGCTCCCAAATTTCAACTTAAAATTTTCATTTAAAATATAAAGAAAATCAATAAGTTTCATTCTCAAAAGAGTAAATAATCCTTTGTTTCAGACATCATCAAAACATAGTTATAATCATAATAAAATCAAGAGTGCGGAAAATCTCTGAAGCATAACAAAATATGCAATTCAATCGCATCGCAATCTTCTCCTTACTAACATGAAAACCTAATCATTTTAACTTGAAAACGTAAGCACAAAGTTTAATGAATTTCTCAAAATACCACATACAACACAAAATAAAAGGTCCAACCCTAGGGGTATATTTCAACTCAATGGGCCCAACCCTACGGGTCCAACCCAACGGGCCTCGCCCAATAAAGCATGTAAACATACAAGCAATCAAAAAGACCCTACTAGTCTAACAAACGATATCATAAGTAATACAAGGAGAAGACTCACCTGAATCAAAAAGTTGAATCCGAACTACCTTGAAGTCTCGTAGAATCAGCTATACGAGCTGCCTAAATTAAACAAATCTCAAACCTCAGTTTATAGCTCAAAACGTCCAAATTTAACCAAAAGTTACACTGGTAAAAAAGACAACGACCAACAGTGAACAAGTACTTGCGTCGAGACCAACCCCTTGGTTATGCCACAATCACTACACTCCAAAACAATCTCGTATGTCGCCACCCACGTCACGACATACACATAGGTTGTTCCACATCGAACATCCAAACAACTTAATCTATTAAGCTCTTAATCCTTACTGTACAGAGCTTAAAAGTTCAAAGTTGATTCTTCTAATTATGTACATGGATAAAGTTTCCAACTTTATCCATTTCCCAAGTCCAAACTACATAGATCTTAAACTCTAACTTTCTAAGGACCAAGATGACATGTATGGCTTGGAATGAGTGCAATCATTCAACTTTATGGGACCAAAAGGTCTAGAAACCACCCAAAATTCAAGCAATGTATTGGAGTTGCTTCAAACTCTAAGAACCTTCCTCTAAAGTCAAAACAAAGCTTTAAATGATGAAATAACAACTAAGAACTCTTAAAGGTGTGAACTTTATACCTTCATAAGCTCAAGAAGGTGCAAGATCTTATGCAGAAACCACTCTGCAAACAACAAGTTCACCAAATTCTTTCTCAAAAAGCACTCTAAGGCTTGAAACACTAATAACATACACATATAAAGGCACTATAGGACAAGGGTTTTGTTTGTGAGGATGGTGGCTGAGAGAATCAGCAAACCCTCGAATTTAGTGTAGTTATATAGGGACCAAATCCCGAGATTTAGGATTTTGTGTCCAACCGCCATCGTACCATGGTCCACCACTTGACCGCGCTGCCACTTAAATGATATGGTCGCGCCACGGTAAGTCTCCATCACCACGTCGCAACCAAACAAAAACCCCAAACCCCCAAATTTCATTAAAATAGCCTCAAATTATCACACACTTTAATCTGGATGTTACAATTCTCCCAATTTAAATTAGATTTTTTTTCCTCAAAATCCGTCTCGGTGAAAATACAAAAAACCAAACGCAAACCCTTATGACCTCATAAATTATTCGAAAATTAACACCACAAACGACATGGGTTCATGAGGCCACTCGGGACTTAGAAACATTGTTAACTTCTTCGACGCACGTGCCCACTAACGCATCATATAGACAAGATTGAGAATCCCCAACACCATATTAATGTTCATTTTTTGATTTGATACGTTAAGGAAACATAAAAAACGAGAACATAAAATATGTAACATATAAACGTTACTAGTCAAATGAGACAGGAGAACATAAATATGAGATTCAATAACATGATTTGAGATTGGAGTTCACATAATATCAAAACCAAGAAGACGAATATTGTCGAGAATGTGAGATTAATGGTTTTTTTCACGTTTCAACCAAAACTTTCGCTTCTATTTATATATATCTCAGAAGGACAAAATGGTCAAAAATATGGAACATGGTGGCTTCCTCATCTTCCTGCCAAAAATCCTCTCTATAGCATATATTCTTCACCCTTTCTGCCATTTCATCGTTCTAAACTCCATCCTCATGACTTTCACCGCCTCGGTACCTCTGACTCTAAACACACATTTGCAGGTATACTCCTCAATTTCATGTTTTTGTGCCGAGTATTTGTTCTAGTAATGTTAGGGTTTTACATCGACATGCCTTGTAATTTTTGTCGGTTATCTTTCCTGAAGTGTTTAAGATCCGAGATGATTTCTCAAAGTTATGAAACCCATAAGTTTTACTAACTTGATGTTCTTAATTAGGGGTTGTTATATTAGGGTTTGTGAAAATTTGTCATTCCGTTCAAGTATGACTAAAGAATATCAACATGAAAGAGATGACATGTTAGTCTATGATTCTATGCAACTTGATTACATTCCCAACGAATTTTGTCCTAATTACCTCAAAGTTTATTAAGGTAACTCTATCAATTTATTTTCATAGATGCAGTATCCCTCAAAACACTTAAATGAATCAAAATTTGCATACAATGCGAAACTGACGTTTGACCTGTAAGATTGAATTACGTTATATACTATAATATCTAAAGGAGATCACATTATGATGTTTTGTGAGACCCTTTTGTGAGAAGAAATTAATTTTAGTTAGTAGTTACTTTCAGATGAAAGATATGAGAACATACTAGAAACCTGGTGAATCTATGTAATCTTGATTCAATACATAATGAAATTAGCAAATATCACTTTTCATAAATGTTTATAAGAACTAAAATTTATTTTCTTGCAACAATAACCTCAATGATTATGTAACATCCCAAAATCACCATAAAATTCGAATTAATGAGAAATAATTGTTTAAAAAAAAAAAACTCAAGTCATAAAAACGCAAGATCAAATACAATTGTTCCAAAATCAATGTATCATAACATCTCCAAAATATGTCATTGAATGATGTATACGATCATGCATTTGATTTGCCCTGATCATCTGAAGTACCTGAAACATAAAACTTAAATGGTAAACCAAAGCTTAGCGAGTTCCCCAAAATACCACCACAAAAACATATAACATCATGCATATTGGGCCCATAACCATCGGGCTGGATTACCCCCAACCCACAATGTGAGTTTGAATATATAATGTACTAGATGTAATAACTTGATAATGTTAAGGAATCAATCAAATTTGGTGTTAGTTAGTTTGATATTAACAATCGGCTTAAAATGACATTTGGTAAAAGTCTTAACTTGAAACAAGAATTTAGAATTCTTATGATAAGTTTAAAATAAAAGCTAGTTTATTGAAAGAGATAATGTAACGCCCCGATTCTTAGGTATGGATTTAAGTAAGAATCCCTTTGGTCTAATTCCTACTCGCCGAGTTAAGGGTACGCTACTCGTCGAGTAGCAGCGAGGGGGATCGCATATTTAGTGACCTACTCGCCGAGTCCATAAAGGGACTCGACGAGTAGGAGCCGGCAGAAGAAACCCTAAGTCCTGGGTTATGCCTTCTATTTAAGGAAACATAGGCCTCATTTGGCCTCCTTGCAGTCAGTAATAGTTCATAGAATACCCTAACCGTGTATTGTGTCTTTCTTGTGCTTTGTAAGGTTGGAAGGAGGCTTGTGGGAGGAAGAACATGGAGAATAAGGAGATAGGAGTAAGGAAGGAGTAGGAAATTCAAAATCTGCCTTAGTTAGCACCCATTGAAGGTATCAAGTTGACATCTTTATCTCTTTTCCCTTATAGATCTCATATGGTGGAATCTAGGGTTTTATGGTTTGAGTAAGGTGATATTGCAAGGCATGAGCTAGATCAGAAGTTGTAACTTCACATCTGGACCTTTCTCGAGTTCTAGATTCATAAAGTTCCTGTCTTGGTCATGAATGAGGCCCCCTCCCCTTGTGCATGAAACCCATTAAGAGCTTAGTTTTGGCATTAAGAACCTTTTTAGCCATGCATGCATGTAAAGTTTGCAACTCTACGTGAAAGGCATGCCCTGGGAGCTTGGATCTGTAATTAGGAACCTTTGCATGGCTTAAAATGGGTCTTTATGGCTTAAGGACCGAAGGAAATCGGCAAGTTAGATAAAGATAGCAGGGCTCGACGAGTTGGATGAACAACTCGGCGAGTCCGATGAAGATCGCCATAGACTCGACGAGTTGCATGAACGACTCGGCGAGTCGGATGAGTTTTCCCCAAGTTAGGAATGCGTGTGTATCGACGTGTTACTAGAAGGAAACTCGATGGGTGGCCATAAGGCCTCAATCAAGAATTGTGGGAACTCGACGATTCACCCCGGTGACTCGGCGAGTGGGTAAGGATTTCAAGGAACTCGGCGAGTAGCCGAGGGTACTCGACGAGTTAAGGTCAACATGGACTGTTGACCTTGACTAAGGACTTTGAATTTGACCAGGGTTAGCTAGTTGGGTTATGAAGTACTCTGTGAGGATGAAGACTTATGAGCATGTTTATAATATGGTAATAGGTGGTGGAGTCTTTGATGAGTTAGCGGAGAGCTGTGATTTATTTACCGAGCTGACATCTACGAGGTGAGTTATCCTCACTATACTAAGGGGTCTAAGGCACCAAGGCCGACGCATTGGATGTATTATTCTAACATTGTTAGATGTTGATCATGAGTTAGTATTGCATGCTAGTGATGTATGCCAGTTGATATGCTAGTTTGGTAGGTCTGTAGGACTACCTGTGATATTGTCTGATTTCATGTATGTGTATTTATCTATTACATGTCGACATGTTATGTGGGATGGGTTGAGGTTGTACTGCTCCGTACAGTAGCCAACAAACCCAAGAGTATTCCAAATATGAGCTGAGGGCCCGATAGGCATTCCAGATTCATACTGAGGACTCGAGAGCATTCCAGATACGAGCTGAGGGCCCAGAAGGCATTCCAGACTCGTACTAAGGGATCGATGGCATTCCAGATACGAGCTGAGGGCCCGATAGGCATTCCAGACTCGTACTAAGAGCCCAGGGGGTAGTCCATCTTGTAAAGCCGTGGACTCGGTGCATGCTGTTTTGTTTAGAATGATATGATATGTTAATGTTGATATTGCTATGTGGACTGTATGTGTATCGGTATTTTGGGGGTAACTCAATAAGCTTTTGGGCTTACAGTTTTAGTTTATTGTTTTAGGTACATTAGGGGATCGAGGCAAGGCCAAGGCATGATCGTACAACTCCTCCTATTGTGTTTATGTTTCTGGGAAAAACTCTGATAATCAATATTTTGAAAACAAAGTTGTAATGTTTTGATGTACTTGGCATGTTTTAAAAACTTTAAATTGGGTTGGAATTTTGGATGTTACAAGTTGGTATCAGAGCCTTGGTTTGAGTGAATTGGAGGAACATTCATGTGAATCCAGTCTCAAATCAAGGAAAGATTTTCAAAAATGGTTTTAAATGGTTTTCAAAATAAGTAAAGGAGGATGCATGGTGTACGATCAGCCGAAGCCAGTAAGTAGACCCCAAAATACGATACAGTTAATTGATATGATAGAACAGCATGCTAGTACTAGGCTAGGGATCTTCAGAAATTGCATGGTAGGATTGCCTGATACATGATGCCTGCTAGCCTAGGGTTTCCCTTATATAAAATTAACATCATTACTATAGTTATCTAGTGTAGGCATCATGGTTATACATAATTAAGATCTTATAGCCTGAGAATGTTTGATTTGGCCTTATGTTATGTTCTTGTTTGATTAGGATCTTAGGGTAGGATTGAATATTCAAAAGTCTATAGGGTCCAGTGTTATGTATGGCTAGCATACACTAGTGCTGCAGGGTTGGTGGAAGTTTCGGGGGTAGGATGGTTGTTTGGGAGGAGTCCACCAACTTAGAGGCATTTAGCCTTCCTTTAGGAGTCAGGCTTGAGTGCTCGATATGATTATGTGTATTGATAGGGATTTGTGATGATACTTGGGACAAATATGGGTAGGTGTGGAAGGTAGTTTGGGCCCGTACTACTGAAAGCACAGGGCCCATACGCGTAACAAGGAAGTCACAAACTCTAGGGTTTTATCGGGGATTGGTCCCCAGTTATTTGTATGAGTTATCTGATGCCTTGTGTTATGTTTCAGAATGGTGATGACCAGGCGCTTTGTGACTGGATCAGGTTCGGGATCAAGATCAGGATTAGGAGAGGGCGGACAGGGGGAGCTGACAGCACCTGAGACTATCGGCTAGATAAGACCAGATGAGATGGATGACATGATTCAAGCGATCCTGCACGATAAGGTTGCTGCGTTGTTCTGGGCCGAGTTGCCGGAAATGTTCGGGTCGATTAAGACCGCCATGGTGGAGTATTTTGATGAGCGCTACGCAGCCCTCGCAGAGACAGCCGCCGCAACAGCGACATTAGTTGTATCTACGGCAGGGGGAGGAGTTGGTAGGGATTTTCAGTACAGGGATTTCGATAACACAAAGCCCCCTACTTTTGATGGGATGCAGGATCCCATCAAGGCTATGAGATGGATTTCAGATGTGGAGGGGTGTTTCTTCACCTGCTCGTGTCCTGCTGACCAGAAGGTCAGGTGTGCTTTGAACCTGCTTAAGTCCGGGGCCAAGGACTGGTGGAGACTTACGACTGGGGCTTACACTGATGATCAGAGAGCTGTTGTTACTTGGGAGCAGTTCAGGGATATGTTCCACGCCCGTTACATTCCGAGGGTGGAGCGGGAATGTTTGGCACAGGAGTTTCTGAGCTTGAGACAGGATGGAGAGTCGGAGATGGAGATCACTCGTATGCTCACCGAGCGGGCGATGTTCTACTCAGAGTTTGCTTCCGAGCAGTCTCAGATGACCCGTTATCTGAGTATGCTCAAGACTGATATCCGACAGTTTGTATCTACCCAGCGATGTGATACTCTTCTGGAGTTACAGGAGCCGCCAGACGGCGGGAGTTAGAGATGGAGCTGCAATTAAGAGAGAAGCGGTCGGCCCTGATACTGTCACAGCCGGCGCCGAAGCGGCCTAAGACCGCTGATACTAGGACCGGAGGTCAGCAAGGCCGCACTTTTCGGAAGTGCGGCAAGGGTCATTCTGGTGTATGTCGGGCTAGTAGTAGGGGCCACAAGTTTGGCAAGGAGGGGCATTACGCGAATGATTGTCGCCAGGCCGCCCAACTCAAGGTATGAGGTTATGTTATCAATGCGATCAGGTTGGTCACATGAGGATCGAATGTCGACTACTTGCCGCCAAGCCGGTGCAGGCGGCAGCGCCGACTTCTTTGAGGATCATGGATGGGAGACCAGTTAGGGTAGAGCCTCCGAAGGCTTAGGTTCGTGCTTTCCAGCTCACGGCAGAGGAGGCTAGAGTATCACCAGATGTGGTTGCTGGTACGTTTTTGGTGAACTCTTTGCCTGCTTTGGTCTTTTTTGACTCGGGGGTGATTCGGTCCTTCGTGTCTCAGTCTTTTATTAGGGAGTTCCGTGCGCCAGTGGGCGAGCTAGAGTGTCCATTGCAATTGTCTATTGCCAACGAACACAGGTTTTCTACTTCTTCAGTTTATCGAGGATGTGACTTGGAGATTTTTAAGGTGTCTTTTCTAATAGATTTGATTTCAATCCCTATGGGGGAGGTGTGCGTGATTGTGGTCATGGATTGGATCAGTCCGTTCGGTGCTATGATTGATTGCGAGGGCCAACGAGTGGTGGTTCGAACCCTAAGTGGGGGAGATCTAGTTATATATGGTGAGGGCACCAGAGTAGGATCAGGGTTTTGTTCAGCTGTCAGGGCTCGGCAGTACATTGAGCATGGGTGTATGGGTTATCTAGCGTATGTGGTAAATACGCGAATCAGGGACTAGACCTCGGTTTCCGATGTACCAGTGGTTAGAGAGTTTACATATGTGTTTCCGGAAGAGTTGTCAGGGATACCTTCGGAGAGACAGGTCGAGTTCAGGATCGATCTAGTGCCAGGTGCGGCCCCTATCACTAAGGCTCCGTACCGATTGGCGCCACCAGAGATGCAGGAGCTGTCGTCGCAACTACAGGAACTGTTGAGCAAGCAGTTCATTCGACCTAGCAGTTCTCCATAGGGAGCGCGGATTCTTTTTGTCCAGAAGAAGGACGGCTTGCACCAGATGTGCATTGATTATAGGGAGTTGAACAAGTTAACGGTGAAGAACCGTTACCCACTCCAAAGGATAGACGACCTCTTCGATCAGTTGGAGGGCGCATCTTGGTTTTCCAAGATAGACTTGAGGTATGTGTATCATCAGGTCAGGGTCAGAGAGGAGGACGTGGAGAAGACCATGTTCAGAACTCGTTATGGACATTACGAGTTTGTGGTGATGCCGTTTGGGCTCACCAACGTGCCAACAATGTTTATGGACCTGATGAATCGGGTCTGCAGACCGAGGCTTGACCGCTCGGTCATAGTGTTTATAGATGATATCTTGGTGTATTCCAAGACCCGAGAGCAGCGTGAGGATCATCTGCAAGAGTTATTGGGAGTCCTGAGACGAGAACAGCTGTACGCCAAGTTCTCGAAGTGCGCGTTTTGGTTGCGAGAGGTCCACTTCCTCGGACATCTCGTCAACCAGGAAGGAATTTTGGTCGATCCGGCCAAAATCGAGGCAGTTATGCAGTGGGAGGTCCCAAAATCTCCCTCGCATATTAGGAGTTTTCTAGGGTTGGCAGGATACTACCAGAGATTTATACGAGATTTCTCCAAGATTACATGTAACATCCCCTTATGGCACGTATCACAATATTGTCCGCTTTGGGCCACTCGGCACGAGGACTTCCCAGGGGGTCACCCATCCTGGTACTACTCCTGCCCGAGCACGCTTAACTGCAGAGTTCTTATGGGATCTGCTGCCCTCACGGCTTTAAAACGCGTTGTGTTAAGGAAGGTATCCACACCCCTTATAAGGAATGTTTCGTTCTCCTTCCAAGCCGATGTGGGATCAGATCTAACCCACTTTCACCCCCCATTATACGACCATGTTTCGTTGATGATTCCGGGACATAATCATCCTAAGGGGGAGATAATTGTAACGCCCGCAAATCCGGGCTAGTCAATTTAGAGGCAATAGGGGTCGAAAACGACTTTTCGACAAAAGATTATTTAGAATAAATAATCTTAACCAAGTTGTGGAATATGTCACAAGGTTTCCATACATATAAGGAACGCCGAAATCCGAGTTATAACAAAGAAGTTATGGCCCGTCGAAGTTTTACGGCAAAACCGGCACGACACCGGGAAGCGTAAATAGTGAATTTACGATAGAGCGAGATTTAGCCTTAGCGATCTAAAATAAAGTCGTAGAATATGTTAAACTAAGAACATCGATAAAAAGAACGCCCAAATCTGACTTCGTATGAAGAAGTTATGATTTTTCGAAGTTTCGGACTAGTAGTGTACAGCCCAAACGGAGAAAAAGATGGGCGAAAACGAGAATCGAAGATCTCGTTAAGAGTAGCGTAACGAGAAAAAGATGGGCGAAAACGGATGTCGGATGAAGAAGTTATGAGGATTTAACGGACCAATCCTGTCTCGGCCCGTTAATAATATAAAATTTAAAATCGAGCCAAAATTAGCCGACAGATTCTAAACGAAAGTTGTAGAGTACGTTCCCGCCTTCGCGTGGATATAAAGAATGTCAAAAACGGAGCTCGTATGCGAAAGTTATGATTTTTAGAAGTTGAGAATGCAATTTGCGAAGGCTGATAAAGAATTGATGACGTGGCGCATTGTGGGCCGTCCATCGCTGATCAGATCTCGCTTCGGATGAAGAACACGTCGCCCTCGCTTACGCCCCACGTCCGAAGCCAGTACGCACCGCGTACCCTCGCCCTTATCTCTTCCGGAGTGCAAGCCAGCTGGTCCGAGGTGCCGCCCTTATCCGATGGTTACGCCCCGCGTAGGTCCGAGGTACGCCCAGCGTACCGAGGCCTCGCAGGGCTATAAAAAGGGGCCGAGATTTCTTCATTCTTCACACCATTTTTCACTTCTCTCTCTACATATTTTCTCTCTCTAAGTGCTATAAACCCCCCTAAGCCCTAGTTAAACCCCTAGCACCCTAGGGAAGCCCCGAGGCTCCCGGAGTCCCGAGAAAAAGGAGTTTTTCGGTTTCGAAACGCTGCTCCAATTAAGTTCCAGTTTTCGATAAAATTCGCTGTAAGTGTGCTACGCTTACGCAATTTTTAATATAGCTTTCAAATAATTATAGGAATGTTATTAGGTCCTTAAAATAATTATTTGGGCTATTATTATGAGTTATATCGAGTATTATTAACGCTTAATAATACTCGGACTAATTAATTTGTCGCGGTTATCGTTAAACTAAACCCAAGTGGTATCGATACTAGGTTTTATCGAAGGAATATCGTTTTGAGAGTATCGAAGCGCTGTCCGAGTGCTGAGTCACCACCTACTCAGGTGAGTGCATGGTCCCTTTCATCTTACACATAGATATGAAGTATTTTATTATTAATTACGTGCTATGTGTGCATATTGTCTGAATACTTGCTGTCTATGCTGGTGAAAGATTTTTATACATGTTTTAAATGATGTAAACTGTGTAAAGTATTTTATATCTACATAATATGTTGGGTAAAACATGGGTAGATGAATGATGAGGGATAAAAGCTGAAATAGAGGAACATTAGTAGCATGGACCTACTGCCCTATAGGTATACATTGGCAGCAGTGGACCTAGTACCCTATATATAAGCACTGGCAGCTGCGCCACAACCCGTAGATGTTTTAGATCTACGGTAAACGTCCTAGCAGTTGCGCTCTAAGGATAGTATCGGCAGCTGCGCCTAATGGGGAGCCTTATGACCATGACAGTAGCGTTTAAAGGTCAATACCGGCAGAAGCACCTTATAGAAAATGTCACAATTCTGGCAGCTGCGCCTAAGTGACAAGATTAGCAGCTGCGCTTGACCAAAGTGTCATTGGCAACAATGGACTTCATGTTGTTTCCATAGGATGATCCTTAGGAATGAATGAACGAGAAATAGTTGATTCTTAGGGGAGACCCTTAAAGAATAAAGAAGATAATGGGGATGGGTAATTGGGTTAATTGTTTGATGATTGAACATAATAATTATATTATTGTGGGTTGAAAACCCTATGTACTCACCAGGTTTCCCAACCTGACCCACTCAGTTTATTTACATCACAGGTGACGATATGAAGTGACATTACACTGAGAGATTTAAAGAGATGTAGATCACTAGTGTAAATAATTGTAAGTTCTGTTTATGCTTATGTTTTTGTATTAACGATGACATCCCAAACGTTTTAAAATGAAATAAATACGTTTCTTCGAAAATGTTTTAATAACGTATTTACCATGTTTTTCTGGGAACAAATTCCGCAACATTTTTATAAAATGAAGTACTCTGATTTTTATAAAGCATAAACAAACCGGTCTTTTCTGGCCGTGATTTTGGGGATGTCACATTACAGTACCCCTCGCTCGTCTGATGAGGAAAGGGGTGGATTTCTGGTGGGGTCCCGAGCAGCAAAGGGCGTTTGAGACCCTCCGTCAGCGTTTGTGTGAGGCACCAGTATTGACACTCCCTGAGGGAGTTGAGGATTTTGTGGTGTTCTGTGATGCATCCATCACACGGGGGCAGTCCTCATGGAGAGAGGACGAGTTATAGCCTACGCATCGCGACAGCTGAAGCCGCATGAGGCGAGATACCCTACGCATGGCTTGGAGTTGCGGGCGGTGGTGTTTGTCCTCAAGATGTGGAGACGTTACCTTTATGGGGTCTGCTGTACCATTTACACGGATCACAAGAGCTTGAGACATATCATGGATCAGCCGAACCTGAACATGAGGCAGCGTAGGTGGCTGGATGTAGTCAAGGACTACGATGGTGGGATCCTTTACCACCCTGGTAAAGTGAATGTGGTTGCGGATGCTTTGAGCCGCAAGTCGGCTGGATCTTCTACCCCCGCGGTATGTATGAGGATAACGGTGGATTCTCCGCTTGTGAGTTTGATTACAGATGCCCAGGTAGAGGGCATATGACCGGAGAAATGGAAGTTGGAGAGGATCAAGGGTGAGGATACCATGTTCGTGCGGAATAGTCAGGGGTTACTGACCCGATGCAGTCGGGTTTGGGTTCTAGTGTCTGGTGGGGTTAGGCAGATGGTTATGGAGGTGGCATTGGTTGCAAAGCTGCCTTGACTACCTGAAAGATCTGAGAGAAGGTCTGGTAAAAAAGCTTGACTCTGCTTCAGGTAAGTCCACTATCTAACTCTCTTAAGTTCCTATTTGAAGATTCTTGATACATTTTGATGTATGGCAGGATCAAGCAAATGGAAGGGAACTTAAAGAAAGAGTATGTTGAATCTGATCACGAAGATGGATTTCAATCGCGTGGTTCAAAGATCGGATTCTTGAGCAAGTACTTAGGAGTTATGATAGATTGCTAGGAAATATGTAATAACATAGTTTCCATAAAGTTGCATTGTAATGAAAAATATTTTTCCACATCTTATAAATAAATAAAATTTTTGTTTTATTTTATTTTATCTCCTTGAGATGACATTTATGGAAAATTGAGGTTTATATGTTTCTAGCAATACTGAAAATATGAATTTGATTCTTTCACTTGTGGTAGTGTCTAAATTTACCAAATAAGGAAATATTCTCATCATCCAAGTTTCAATTGGACCGAAACTTGCAATCATTCAATTTGTATAGTATGATGAATGAGAATTTTCATCTTTGTAAAATTAAGACTAGATCCTTGTTCACATGTATATGTGAGTCAAGTGAAGGACTAACGGATTGAGTACGCATTCTTGTGCACTGGTCAAGTCCACTACAAATGATTGATAAGACTATTCATCATGATTTACTAAGGTTTAGTAAATATGGTGTAACGACCCAATTTTCACGTCCAAAAATTTTGTTTATAAATCATTACTTGGAAATCATTAATAATTAAAACATTGTATAATTAAACCATTTCACATCGAAAACCAAATTGAAATCCACAACATTTAAACAACCAAAATATCAGAGTGTCAATCCCAGAATAAACTCATAATTGCGGAAACAAAAGTGTGTGTGATATGCTGCTACCGAGCCAGCTCCTTCCCCTTGGCTGAAGAGGTACCTGAAACAACAACTGAAAAACGTAAGCACAAAGCTTAGTGAGTTCCCCCACTATACGACATACCATAATAATCACATAACATACATCTATCGTCAGGCATATCTAGGTGCCCGACCTACCCCTTTGGTCCTCTCGACCGGATATTGCCCAGCATACCTGGGTGCTGGCCTCCCCTTCGGTCCTCTCAACCGGATACTGCCTAGCATATCTGGGTGCTGGCCTCCCCTTCGGTCCTCTCGACCGGGTACTGGAGACTATTTCTCCCATCTACTACTACCACATAACATGTACCACAGTATCAGAATCTATCTAGCATGGCTGGGTATAACTACCCCTTCGACCCTATCAACCGGATATCTTGGGGACTATCTCCCCTACTACCACTAACACATAGCATCACATCATACTAGCACATAAGCATGGAACAGGTAGTAGTAACCCTAGATGAATATCACGGAGACAATCATCCACATACAACTCCTACTGGTGGGCCGGCATTGTGGCCGTAGACCCACCGCTACTGGAAGTAACTCACCTCGAAGTAGCTGCTGGTCTGATCGGGAACTGACTGTCTACTGCTGCTGCTGCTACTCCGGAAATCCTCCGGCTGTAATTCCCACAACATACTCAATCAATCACTGATAACTGTCCTTTGGGTAAAATGACCATTTTACCCCTGATCATGTCATAAGTCAAAGTCAGAGTCAACTTTCAGTTGACCAGACTCGCCGAGTTGGCTCTCTAACTCGCCGAGTCCTTATCCAATCGATTGTCCTGGATCTCGTCCCTACTCGTCGAGTTAGGCGTTGACTCGACGAGTTCTCCTTCTAAATTGAGGTTCAAGTCCTTCATCCTACTCGCTGAGTTGTATGAACAACTCGCCGAGTTCATCTTTATCCGTTGAACACTTATGCTGAGACTCGCCGAGTTGTATGAACAACTCGCCGAGTTCATCTTCATCCGATGAACACTTATGCTGCGACTCGCCGAGTTGTATGAACAACTCGCTGAGTCTGTTCTTGATCTAAGGAGATTGCCTTGAACTCGCCGAGTCAGGGAAATGACTCGCCGAGTTCCCTCAAGGATGAGTTTGGCTTCCAACTCACTGAGTCACACCCCGTGACTCACTAATCACACTCGTCACAACGAAAAGGAGACAACTCGGAGACTCGCGAGCAGACTCGCCGAGTCAGATGAATAACTCGCCGAGTCGTCGCCATGCAATCACTATATACGCGATTTTGCTCGATTCCAGTCCATGCCATTCACAGATCTGGGTTCCTAGAGCATGAATAACACGTAAAGTTTCCAACTTTACGTGTAGATACTCACCAATGAGGGATTTAGGGCTCAAAATGCCTCAAAAGGGTAGATCTAGGGTGAACAAGCAACATGGGTCCATAAAGGTGGTAGATCCAGGCTCCTGGAGCTCGATTCCACCTAGATCTATGAGCTACTCTGCTTATTACGATTCCTCAAGTAAACACAAGCTTGGAAATGGTTCAAGAAGGACTTTAATGGGGCCATAAGCATGAAAACATGGGGGAAAACGAGCCATACCTTAGTGAACACTCTGAGATAGTTCAAAGATGCTTGACCTCCTCTTCTCCTTCTTGATCTCCTCTCCTTCTCACTCCAAAGCTTCAAGAGAACACCAAAGGCTTCAAATCCACAAGAATCAAGGCTTAGAACGAGGTATAGGGCTCTGAGGGTGAATGGGGGCTGGCTTGGGGCGGAAATGAGAGATTAAATAGGGTGCAAACCCCTGAAACTTAGGGTTTCGCCAAACAGCGGTGACTCGCCGAGTACAGGATATGGACTCGCCGAGTTGCCAACTTAAACATGTCCCGGGTCCCGTCTCTACTCGGCGAGTCGGACCTATGACTCGTCAAGTCCAAGGCTAAAAATGGAAAATACTCAATTAAGATTTACGTACCAGGAACCAGGTGCTACATATGGTTATACTTACAAGTTTAAGTATAATTTTGAAATATATGAAAAGTTTCGATGTATGGCAGAACGAATGAGAAAAAAGAAATTAGGCAGAAAGATAAAAGTTTCTCAAATCTGAAAAGATGGGAGAGTACTTTTGTATAATGTTTTGTGGTCATCTTAATGATTGTGAAACCATATCACAAATGGTCCACTAAGGACGTCTTAGTGCATTGTTATGGCTAAGAAGAGGATTCATGAATTGTTGAAATGGTTAAATCAAGAAGATGAGTCATACTTCGTTCCCAAAAACAATTCTTAGAGTAATACTCCAAGATTGTAACTTGAGTGACATATCTTAAAGAAGGTTTGTTAACACTTGTTAAATGTAAGAGTAAAATGTGTCCTACTCTTGTACATTTGAAATTGGTAAGTTGTGATGTTTTGGATAAAACAAAGACCAACTAAGGCCAATTGTGTGAAGTGTTTTTCTTGATAAAGAATCCGCACTATCTCTTGAATATTTGGCAAGAGAGTCTTATATGTCAAGAGGACAGTGGGAGTCTTAAAGATGCTGAAAGAATTTCAAGATCTAATCAAGAATAAAACCTGTATTTTCTCATTAGCTCACGACTTGAGGTTTATAACCTATCGTGTTGACATTTTTCCTATTTCTGTGCCCATTCCAGTTAAAGTTGGCTTTGCATATGAGTTCTAGAGTTCTCAGTTGGTTGCATAACAACTTGGAAGAAATGGCATGCCCTTGTGCTGCCAGGTGGCAAGAAGTTAAGACTACACAAGTTCAATCCATATAAGTTTGGATTTTTCACTAACCTTGTCTTGTGATTATGGTTTTGAAAAATTCACATGGATAGGAACACATACACCATAAAATCTAAGTGTCATAAGTTTTCTCTCTGATTCATGAAAATGATGGTGAGGAAACGCTTTCACTAAGTGGTTTTAAGTAGATAGGAATTGTGATATTTGCATTCTCAAAGTCGTTAGTGGAGCATGTGTGGTTAACCGACACACTAACATGGACTTGTGAGGAATGTAAAAGGTCTAAACAATTGAGACTATGATTACGACATCCCTTTTCATGGTTCTGAAATTGTTTAGACACACATGTGTGCTATCTAAGGAAAGGTGTATGATTTTGATAAAGTTTTATCAAAGCATTTTCTGAACTTTGGTAAGAAAGTCAATAAAGTATTGATTTCTAGAAGTCCAGCTGGTTTCTGAGTACATCTCAAAGCTAGTAGCAGCATAAGTGTTATGCTAATAATCATCATGTTAGTGGGAGCATGATAATTATAATAAGTATTGCAAGTTAGCAATGTTAATTATAGAAAACAAAAAGTTTTAATTGGGAAAAGTTGTTTTGCTATAATTAAGGGAGAGTCAAATTGTACTTCGTTTCAAATCTACAAGCTTAGATTGTGAGATTTTAATCAAATTTAGTCAACTATATATATATATATATATATATATATATATATATATATATATATATATATATATATATATATATATATATATATATATATGAATGTTATGTTGGAATGCTTCAACATAAGGAAATTCTATATATGGGAACATTATTTGCGTTCTAAAATTCGATTATAATTACGGCATCCCTTTTCATATTCTAAATTATGAGAACATGGAAAATAGAAATAGAAATATTATAGCAAAAGACTGGTCTAGTATCATGTCTTTAAGTGAGAAATCATGAATTGTGTCCCATATTTTTCAGATATAGGATCGATTGCATGTGCTATAATATTCATCTGTTATAAAATTTTCCAAATGCCTAGAGCATTAAGAGGAAAAAAGTACTAGAACTGGATATGACTAATTTGATTAAGCAATTGTCGAGAACAATCTAAGGTTTACCAAAGATTGGTTGCTCAGGGACAGTTGGAAGTATAGTGTTATTTTTGAAAAGACCATATTGACATATTCTGAAGAGAGGCGACTCTTGTTCAGAAGTGGTAGTCAAAATGGGAATGTGGAAATGTTCCCATAGGTGGAAGTTATTCATTAAATTTGTGTAAGATTAGGAAACTTAATGCAAGAAGGATGTTCAAAGCAATGTACTTTGAATTTGAGACTTCGTTTCCATGGAATGATCTCCATTGGAATACTTTGTAATGTCTATTGACAAGTCTTTGGGATTAGTGCATATAAGTTTAGAATCTAACAGATTTAGGTAAATGGCAGGATTTGGAATTCTTGCATTTTCGGTAAGGAATTGGGATTGTGAAATGAGAATCATTGGAATTATGTTCAATTGATCTATTTCGCAAAGTAAAGATCATATACAAACTTAGTGTGCATACTTGGTGTATGGCATAACTAATGTTTTGAAAAACATAGTGTGCATACTTGGTATATGGTGTAACTAGTGTTTAGAAAACATAGTGTACATGCTTGGAGCATGGGACAACTATTGTTTTAATTCAAGTATAAAGTTGATAGTTTGAAACAATATGCAATGAATAATGTGTAATCAATATGGTGATAAATAAAAGGTGTTTTATTTATATTCATAAGTTCTGAGACCATATTAGATTCAATTATTCTTGTGTTTCACTTTGCATGTTTTGACTTCCAGAATAACTAGGTCGTTCTTCTCGAAAGACTAAGTTATTCAAACCATCCACAGTCGGTCATATGTTGGAAGTAGATATGAATCAAGACTGTCATGAAGCTAGTTTGTAGATGTCCAAGGTAGTAAACATAGCAAGAGTTGCTTCAACATTCATGAGTGCTCATAAGTTCTGAGTATTAGATTAAACCCAGGCTCATTTGACTCACTTCATGGATTTTATCACGAGTGATCATGAGATGATAATATCTTATATTCTTCTAACCTAGAGATACAACTTGTTTCCTATGAGTTGGTTATACATTGATTGTACGAAAACACATTGTTAACTCGATGTTATAAAACGTTCCTTTGTGTATGATTCAACAAGTAGTAGAGCAAGCATATTAGTCGAAGTTTATCCATTCCTTTTACCCTTGAAGGGATAAAAGCGATATCTGTGGGCCCCTCGATGATTTAGTGATGACACCCCGAAGTGCTTCGCCAAGCTAGGACTGCTTTGATTTGTTCAATTAGTCGGTCGTAATAAATCGGAAATCGGGAAACAACAAATGGACAGAGAGAATGATTATAATCCATGTCTCAGTCCATATGATATCTAGAATGGAGGAATATGTGATCCCTTATCTAATGGATGCGTCATTGATTTGTTCAAAGTTTGACAGCAGCTTTTAGGAGCTACGACTCCTAGTCGGGTTTTGAAGTCATACGCAATAATAGTTTTAGACTTATCCAAGTGGGAGACTATTGGATTAGTGTCTAAGTCCATAACTATAATTGGTATGTACTTGACCCGATTGGCATGGTCCATTTGGGTTGCATGGCATCGGAACAATTTGGATAGACTTTTGTGAGAAAAGGATAATTCTGATTTGTTAATATATTATAAGTTCTAATATATTAATATGAAATCATATTATTTAATTAGTATTGATCAAGAATTAATTTGGAATTAATTATGTGATCAAAAGGAGACTAATTAAATATATCAGGATTGATTGTGTAAATCATCCATTCTTATATATGTGGGCTTATGATCAATAAGTTCTTCATGTTGGGCTAAACCCATGGAGTAACCGATGGATACTCCATGGAGGTTTTAACCCATGGATCATGAAGAATATGGAAAGACATGAGTTACATGGTGTAACCTTAATACCCACCATATATAAGGACCTCATGGCTCAAGAAATTGGCACTAGGGTGTGTACACATGAGGGCTAGCCAATTTGAGCATGGGATCCTTTTCTATCAAGTTATTCCAAGATGTTGGTGACGTTGTGTGAACCATTTGAGGTGTCACATTTGAGGAACTAGGCTCTTAAGCTCCATGGAATCAAGCTACATAAAAAGGTACGTCTTCTAACTTGTTTATATTACCCAAGTATCAATGATTGTATGCTAGTTAGGGTAATACCTTGGAAAGTTCAAGTTTGCATGTGTAACAGAGAAAACATAGATCCAAGGTATTTAGGGTTGCATGTACACCATAGGAGTGTTAGAATGCTCAATACTTCATTCTTCCAATTAAGACCTCATTTAAGACCTCTAACTTAAGCATGGAGTCCAAACAAGCTTCAAGATGACACCATTATGCGTTAAACATGCTCAATGGGCTTAGATCTAGCAATCCTAATATATCAAGTTGCTTACTCACAAGAGAAGGTCCAAAAGCAAAAAAGGGACTCCATAACAAAACCTTAGCTCAAACCATCAAAAGAGATGACAAGGTCATGACTTTATACCTACATAAGTTCCTCAAGATGAACTAGATGTAGGATCTAGAAGCTCAATGACACCCAAGGCTTGATCACCACCTTCTCCTTCTTGAATGCTCTCTAAAATGATCACTAACACACTCTCTAAGCTCAAGAAACAATCTCACAAGGAAATCTGAGGTAAAGGGACGAAATGAGGCTATGGAGGCTGATTAGGGTTTGGTCCAAAAGACTTAAGGAGTTTATATAGGTCTCAAGCCCGAATATTAGGGTTTTGGTCTTCAGTCACGTACGCCCCGCGTTCCTTTGGTACGCCCAGTGTATGTGATGATCCTACGCGATCAACCATCCTTAGTACACTAAGTGTACTCCTTCAGTATGCCCAACATACGAAAGCCCCAATTTGCCAAAAAAAAATTTATACTAAGGGTAAAAAATGTAAATACCTAGATCCAGACCATTACAAATCTCTCCCATTTGAACTAGACTTCGTCCTCAAAGTCTACTGAGGCAAAAAGATATGGATAATGCTTTCTCATCTCGTCCTCCGGCTCCCAGGTCCATTTGAAGCCTCTTCAGTGCTGCTATTGCACCTTCACTAATTTCACCTCTTTGTTACGACCACCCTTAGTCTTTCTATCCAGAACTATAGTGGGCCTCTCAACATAATTCAGGCTCTCATCCACCTGAATGTCATCCAATGAAATAACTGCAGTCTCATCTGATACACACTTCTGGAGCTAGGACACATGGAAGGTGTTATGGATCTGACTGAGCCTGACCAGAAGATCCAACTGATAAGCAACCCTGTCAACACGCGTCGAAATCTTGAATGGTTGTATCAGGGCCCCAGCACGCCCCTCTTTCAAAATCGAATGGCACCCTTCCAAAGTCACACTTTTAGCAACATAAAATCACCCACTTGGAACTCAAGATCTAATCGACGTCGGTCAGCATAGCTCTTCTAACGGCTCTGCACAATCCTCAGTCTATGACGTACCTGCTGAATCAACTCAGTGGTCTTAAGCACTACTTCGTTGCTTCCCATAACTTGGTTTCCAACCTCACCCCAATGAACTAGAGCCCTACACATCCGACCATACAACATCTCAAACGGGGGTCGGTCGATACTAGCATTATAACTATTGTTGTATGAGAACTCTGCTAGTGGAAGGTAAGTATCCTAACTTTCTCCAAAGTCTAATATACATGCTCGAAGCATATCCTTGAGCGTCTGAATCATCCGCTCACTATGACCATCGGTATGGGGGTGGTAAGAAGTGTTGAAATGCAATTGAGTACCCAACTCCTCATGGAACTTCCTCCATAACCTAGAGGTGAAATGAACATCAAGGTCCGAGACCCCCGATATCGGCACCCTGTGCCTGACCACCACCTTCTGCACATAAATATATGCTAATTTCTCAGCAGAGATACTCTCGGAAATCGGAATAAAATGTGCACTCTTAGTTAACCTTTCCACAATAACCCAAATGGAATCTACACCCCACGTCTTCCTAGGTAACTTCGTGATAAAATCCATGGTGATCTCTTCCCATTTCCACATCGGTATAGGTAGCGGTTGAACCTTTCCATGAGCCCTATGATGTTCAGCTTTGACCTTCCTGCAGGTTAAACACCGCTCAACAAGCCACACAACCTCCCGTTTCATGCAGGGCCACCAATAGCTTAATCTCAGGTCTCGATACATCTTTGTGGCCCCCGAGTGATTAGAAAACTTGGACTTGTGTGCCTCCTCTAAAATCATTTGTCTCATGCCCCGAATGTCGGAACCCAAACTCTACTACACTGAGTAAATAGCCCCCGGCTATCTCGAACAAACAAAGAAATTTTCCCCCGAATCCGCTCAATTTTCCAGTTCTCCCTTTTCGAACCCTCCACCCATGCCTCCTTAATCATATCCAATAAAGGTGAAATCACTACCATCCTCAAGAAGACATCTCGAATCGGTGCACTTGTCGTCTTACGACTCAAGGCATCGACCACCACATTGGCCTTCCCGGGATGGTACAAAATCTCACAGTCATAATCTTTCACCACATCTAACCACCTCCTCTAACGCATATTCAAATTCTATTGATCCATCAAATACTTCAAACTCTTGTGATCAGTGAAAATGGTGCATCAGACCCTATATAAATAATTCCTCCAAATCTATAGGGAAAATACCACTACCCCCAATTCCAAATCATGAGTGGGTTAATTTGCCTGATGAGGTTTCAGTTGCCTCGAGGCATAAGCAATCATATGCCCCTTCTGCATCAGAACATCTCCTAATCCCAAAATAGAAGCATCGTAATACACTACAAAATCATCCAACCCTTCAGGTAGTGCTAGAATCGGGGCGCTCACGGTGCGGTTATCCGCAATCTCTACCTTGAGTAGGGAATCCAAAGTCCCTGGAGCATCTCGAAACTTCTTGCTGAGTGCAAGAAATACAAATGATCGGGTAGCCCCCGAATCAAAAAGAATCTGAGCCGACAAACCATTAACCAAAAAGGTCCCTATATAAAATCTTAACAACATAAGCTTAACAATTGTGATGAATGTTTCGAAGATAGGGAAAAAGTGGTCCAATTTCAAAATGGTGATAAAAATTATGAAGAATGCAGAAGTTTCGAAGTGAGTCCCTGCATTTTCGATATGCTGGCAAAAATTATCCAGCTTCGAAATTGGGGTAATAAAGCTAAGAAACTATAGATTTTACAAGTTCGGTCCCTGCAATTGGTGCGAATTTACACTTTATGTGCAGTTTCGTAAATGGGGTAGATTTTCGCATCTTAAGCTATTTTTGGCACAACGGGTCCCTGCAGAATTTAGAAAGTGACAAATTTTACCCGGATTTGGAAAATCATGCAAGTCTCACCCAAAAGTCAAAAATTTTCATAAATTGAAAAAATTTTCGAGTCTTTTTCGTGATTGTTTTTCCATGCAAGATTTTCAAGGCTTCATTTTTGGCACACATCAAGGGGGAGTTTTGTGAAGATTAATCCTCAGGCGCTTCTCACCCTTAATGGGTTTTATAATCATCTTTTTATTATAAAAAGGGGGATAATGAAGAGTTGGTATTAGAAGCTTTGGGTATTCATTTGTGGATTTGAAGACCGATATCATTTCGAGGGGGAATTTGGTCTTGATCGTGCGAGCTCTTTGGATATTGAAGCCGGGACATCAAATCCTAACTTTGAGGAGGAGAATGTTAGGGTGCAAAGTCACGCTTGGATGTGGAGTGTTATGGATTACCCTCTTGTATGCATAAATGAGTTGAGTCTTTCCTATAATTAGGAAGTGAGTGACTCCCATTATGTAATGAACCATTTGGAGAGCATTAGTTTTGGAGAGAGAAACTAAAAAACCCATTTGTACTCTTTCTAATTCATACTAATGAAAGCTTAAAAGAATTATGTACCCCATGTGTTCTTGACTTTTTATGGTGATTCACTAGATCTTTTCTAATTCCGCACATGTTATCATAATCAACACCACTACAGTGTTTTCTCTCAGAATTCGGAGGCATTATTTGTATGGGGTCCAGTGTATTATCTACACCAACCACAAGAGTTTGAGATATTTAATGGACCAACCGAATCTGAATATGCGACATCGTAAATGGTTGGATGTAGTGAAGGATTATAACCACCCTGGTAAGGCCAATGTGGTGGCTGTACTTCACAAGCAATGCATTTATCAAATTCAAAGTGGGTTCGTCCGCGGAAACGCTCGAATGTGATCAATTTTTCATAGGGGTATTGAATAGTTAAAGGTAAACAATTCACGTCTGATAAGGTAATCATGAAACCTTGACCAATATACCTTGCAACTCGTGCTGTTTGTTGGCCATAATTCATGAACTCAGTTACCATAGGGAGCATATCGTGAATATCTATAAAAAATAGGATACTTGTTTCTTTCTCTTGTTTGAGACAAGTAGTGAATATGAATATAGAAGTATTTTTTTACAGTGAGTGACAACCCGAAAATCAACCAAAGTCAAACTTGGGTCAAACTTATTGTGTTGATCTATCTTATTAAGTTTAGATTAAAAATCTCTATGTGTTTAAAACTTTTTATTAAAATTGTTGCATAAATTGGAAGTGAATTTCTTAACCCGAGAACCCTCGCATGGCTTAAAAACTTCAGACCGATAACCCCATCTGGACCGCAAACGTACGAACTTTTAATTTTCGGCCAAGAACTCACTTCTAACCGCAAACCCTCGGTTTCCGTCCGCAAACCTCGGTCTTATCCACTCGGTGCGCAAACCAACAAACATGTCCCATCATCGATTTCGGCCCTATACATATGGCGGAACTGAAATCACCTCATCACTTCTACACTTCTAGTCGAAAACACACTTTTTACTCTCACGAACACCAACCGAAAACCCCTCATTCTCTCCCAGCTATCATCGAAAATCCTTTGTATCTCCTTCAAATCTTTCTTAGAACATCAAGTGTTCTTCATTTCATGAAGATCCTCAGCCGAAAACCCTTGAATCTCCTTGGTTTCACTAAGAACACCAAGATCTTCAAGTAGCCGAAAACCCAAGATCGAGGTTGGCCGAAAACTCATTGCATTCTTCCTAAATCACTTCTAACACTCTTATTTGTAATTGAAACTTACAAATTAGTCTATTTTCTTAACGTACTTGCGATTATATTCACTAATTGTATAGATATATATTACGTGAAATGCTTTTAGGACTCGTTTTTGCCTCAGGATCTAACTTGTGGAAAACATCCTATATCGAACCTTCAAACGAATCACTCACATAAGGAGAGTTCATACCCCTGCAATTTACCTTTTTTCAATGTGTTTAGGGGGGAATACAAGTAAAACACAATATAATTGTGTTAACATTTACATGTGAAAGCAAACAAACAAAGGATTTCTTATGCTTATAAATTTTGTTAAAACCATTTTCAAACTCTTTTTAAGCTAATTTAAATTTGTGTTTATATCAAAAATCGTATTCGTTTCTATATTTATGCATAAGTATGCTTTAACGGAATTAGGACTATTGCTAATACCGTGATTCCTATTCCTTGTTTGGTTGTGGGCTTACGGTAGGATCACTAGTCTGACTGTCGGCTAAATCGTAATTATACACGCTAAATATATACATGAATATTAAATCTCATTTTCAAGAAGATACTTAACTCATTTGTGCATGATAGACAAATGGGTCTTTTCTCCAAACCATTTACAGTTCAAACAATCATACTAGTAAACTATAATAGGTAAAGTTTAGAGAATCAATTCATACTATTTTCTAGATCAGAGAAACGATACATACATACTACTACATTTCGTTACAAATTATACTATTCATTTACAAGAACAATAAGGAACTTACATACTAACTAGAATGTGAAATACTATTTCATGGCACATAACAATATTCTTGCTAAGGCGTGTTTTGTAACCAGAGTCTCCTTGAGGGAGAGCATGAGTTTGTGTAAATATCTATACGGGACTAACCATCCCACACCTTGCTGCTAGCAACAATGGGACCTGTAGGTCTACCGGTGACAAATGTCATATCATTTTCGACGCCTGAAGAATGTCGTGTTTTATACTAGTCAATCAAGCATGGTTATAACCATAATCAAATTAAAACCTAAATTAACCAATTCGGTTACAAGGCAGTTAATTCATCAGTAGTGTATTTTAAAACAATACTACTATAAAACCTCATTTTCCATTACATACATACAGTGATATTCTCACATGAGCAATGTGTACTATTTTTCTAGTAAATATAGTTTACAAATATGAAAAACATACATTTTATACTATTTCAAGTATAAACATACATTTTACACTATTTCAAGAGAACAAAACATACAAACAGTTTGGTCTTGGGTAGAAGACTACTTTTAATTTAAGTAGAAAATATAGGATTTTCTGGGAAGTATACTAACATTTTCATGAAACAAATACAAACATTTTACACTAAAAATACTTATGAACTCACCAACTTAAATGTTGATACTCTCTTTCAAAATATCTTGTATTCTCAGGGAACCAGTAGACGAGTACACTGGCATAGGTTTTGAGAAGCCGGATCATGTTCAAGACTCGTCTTTTATTTTTGCTATACATTTTTGGTGTCATACAACTATACAGAGAACACACGTGTAACTATTCTATTAATGCAATGGATGTTGTTTCTTGTTTTACTATTGTGCATTGTTATAATACTGTACATGACGTCCTCCGCCCCTAAATGTTTCCGCCATCTTGGTTTGGGGGTGTGACAGTGGCCGATGCTCTGAGTCGCAAGGTGACAAGCTCTCCTTTCCGAGATACATGTTTGAGTATGACTGTCACTTCACTTTTGATGGATTTTATCAAGGAGGCTCAGGTGGAAGGATTAAAAAGGGAAAATTCGAAGACTAGGCATATTAGATGGTAGATTCCTTTGTTTGGTAGAGACTGTTATGGGTTATTGACACGGTGTGGCAGGGTTTGGAATCCGGAATCATGTGGGGCAAGACAGAAGATTTTAGAGGAGGTGCATAAATCAAAAATTTCTATCCACCCGAGGGCAACGGGGATGGACCGAGATTTGAAGTTGAGTTACTGGTGGCCCTGTTTGAAGTGGAAAATTATGTGGTTTGTTGAGCACTGTTTGACTTGTATAAAGGTCAAAGCCGAACATCATAGACCTCTCGGCAAGGTGCAACCATTACCTACCCCTATGTGGAAGTGGGGGGAGATCACTATGGATTTCATCACAAAAATTCCCATAACGACGTAGGGTGTTGATTCTATATGGGTCATTGTGGACAAGTTGACCAAGAGTGTACATTTTATCCTGATTGTTGAGATCATATTTGTAGAAAAGTTAGTTGATATCTATGTTCATGAGGTGGTAGTCAGGAACAGGGTGCCGGTATCTGTGGTTTCGAACCGTGATGTTCGTTTCACCTCCAGGTTTTGGAGGAAGTTTCGTGAGGAGTTTGGTACACAATTTCATTTTAGTATAGCATACCACCCACGGACTGATGGCCAAAGTGAGCAAACGATCCCGACATTCGAGGATATGCTTCGGGCTTGCATATTGGATTATGGAGGAAGTTGGGATACTTACCTTCCGCTGGCAGAGTTCTCCTACAACAAAAATTATCATGCTAGTATTGATCGATTTCCTTTTGAGATGTTGTACGGAAGGATGTGTAAGACCCTGGTTTGTTGGGGGGAGGTCGGTGATCGGGTCATGGGAAGCACTGAGGTGGTACTTAAGACTACTGAGTTGATTCAACAGGTGTGCAATGGGTTGTGGGTTACGCAGAGTCGTCAGAAGAGTTATGTTGACCGACGCCATTTAGACCTTGGGTTTCATGTGGAAGATTTGGTACTACTGAAGGTGTCACCTTCGAAGAGTGTCATCCAGTTTCGGAAGCGGGGAAAGTTGGGCCCCCGTTTTATCAGTCCTTTCAGGATTACATCCTGAATAGGAAGGGTAGTGTACCGGCTGGATCTTCCTGAGAGATCAGTCAGATCCATAACACCTTTCATGTGTCTCGGTTGCAGAAGTGTGTGTCACACCCCAAAATCGGAACGGCGAAAACATTCTAGGGTGGATGACGTCATGTCAAGTATCACAACATATGCAGTATAGTAATCAAAGTACAACAACCACTGCATTAATAGTAATAGTGTTACATCGGTTACATGTTATAGTAATATCATAGTAATTACAGAACAATACATATATGCAACTCGGTACTAAACTGTCTTCACCAAGAGCTCCTGAGATGTACCTGTCTATTTCTGACCTGGGAATACAAGTTATTTTGAAAGCGAGTATCAGCATTTTTACAAATGCTGATGAGTTCATAAGTATTTAGTGTCATTTATGTAAGTAAGCATTTTATTCAAAATAACTTTATGAAAAGTAGTAGTTTAGAATCTACAGTGTATTAGCATCCTTTCCAGAAAATCCTATATTTTCTAAATAAAAGCAATCTTCTACCAAGACTCGACAGAGTTATGTTGTAAAGAGTAATTTTCCCTTAAACACTATCATTACCAAAATACGGTATTTGACTTTAAAGAGAGTAGGAGAATATCACTAGTAAAATACTAAGGGAAAATAACATATGCCTCAGCAGAAACACTGCTGACTAAGGCAAAAGAAATCATAGACTCCAAGAGAGTATCAAATGAATGATACGCCTGGCTCAGTCTAACAAAAGAAACACAGACCCCATACGTTATCAAATGTACGATACGGCTAGCAAGGTCTAAAACAAAGAAACACATACCCCAAACAGTATCAAATGAACGATACAACTAGCAAGGTCTAAAACAAAGAAACACAGACCCCAGACAGTATCAAATGAACGATACAGCTAGCAAGGTCTAAAACAGAGAAACATAGACCCCAGACAGCATCAAATGAACGATCCAGCTAGCAAGGTCTAAAACAGAGAAACACATACCCCAGACAGTATCAAATGAACGATACAGCTAGCAAGGTCTAAAACAAAGGGTCATCCTAAGAGTGTTGTTTCAAGAATACAGTGTTAAATTCTCGTTACCTTAAGGCCATGAATTATAAGGTAAACAAGGAGATACTCGTAACCATACTGATTGACAGTAGAGAACTTGACGCCCTGCAAGCGTCGGAATGAATGTGACTTTTTTCACCCCTTGGCTTGGTAGGTCGTGGACTGTAGCTAGCAGTCAGGGTGCGGGAGTGTCAATCCCGTATAGATCTATACACACAATGCCCACTCTCCCTCCAGGAGACTCTGGTACCAACTAGACGACGGGGAGATCCGTGTCTTGAAGATGCATCTCGTATTTTGAATTCTATTGTAAGTACTGGACTAATGATAGAGACTCCCGAATGAACTGACTCCTTTGGAATTCTTGTACTAGAAAGAGTAAATAGAGCTTCCTAACTATTCCTATAATAGTTACTAGTATCTCTGGTCTATGAATGACGAGTGGGAGGATGCCCTTGCTACCCAAGGGAAATGAACTGGCCGATGGAAACCTTTATGTCTATACATGTATGCATGATATATAATTAATGTTTAAACGACCTTCGGACGGATATCCGATACCCACTAGACCACATCCAAACGAGGAAAAGGAAATACGGCGAACTAGCCTTCCTAAGTCTTTTAAACATTATTTATATAACTATACAAGTACAGGCATGCATTTAACGAAAGATCTATGAAGGATGGATGGAGGGATGCCCCTGCTATCCAAGGAAAGTGAACTGATCGATGGAAACCTTTATGTATACATATGTATACATGATATATATATATATATATATATATATATATATATATATATATATATATAACAATACCAATACAGGCATGTATTTAACGAAGTAAAAGCATAGAAGAAACTTTGATGAAAACTTTGGAAAACCTTTACACATAAGAAATTTACGACATGATGTCAGTTTGTAAAACAAGTTCTGAAAACGATTTGATAAAACAGTTTTAGGTGAAGAGAATCTTTGAGAAAACCTTTAACAAGAAAGTTAGACTTGATGTCATTCTAATAAACAAACTTTGAAAACCTTGAGCTGGAGAAAATAGTATAACATGCAAAAATCCATTTTTGCTATACAGTTATCAATCACATGTGATTGATTTGATAACTGTATAGATCAACTTGTATTCCCCCCCCCTATAAAAAGCAGTTAAATCATTAAAAGGTTCATTAAGGAGTATGAACTCACCTGTTGTAAGTGAATCGGGCGGAGGTGCCGGTTGGGTGCTCAGTGTCAAATAAAGACTTGAACACACTTAGTGACCTATTAACATATGATGACATATGTTTACATACAATTAGTAATTATAATACTAATTAAACATGTATACGCATCCTAAAGTGCGGGAAAACACTTTGTTCAAGTGCTAGGAGTGCCCCGGATAACATCTAAGGGAGTGTATGGCCTAGATAGGGAGTTTACTCTTTAAGAGTAAACTCTTTATAGAGTTTACGGACCTAATACCATACCCCCATGAGTTTACAGCTGTAAACTCATGGGTGGTGTATCTTTGAATGCTAAAAGGTCTTATATCACTTGTAGGGTTAGGCTAGGTCCAAATATAAGGCTTATGAAGGGGTTTAAGGCTCTAAATAGACCATTTAAGGAGTTCACGGCCCTAAAAAGGGAGCTTGCGGCAGTAAACTCTCACTTGGTCATTTCCTTCATGTTTTTAGGCCTTAAGTGACAGAGTATAAAGTTCTAAGCACTAATCCAAGTCAAATGGGGGTGTTAGGGCATCATTTGGCCACTTTTTGGGAGTTTACGGCCCATGGACCAATCCTTGGGGGGTTTACGGCCATAAACTCCTAAATCCTTAGTTTAGTTGATGTTTCAAGCCCCTACTTCGATTGTGGTTGATTCTAGACATTTTCCAAGGCCATAGGAGGTGCTTGAGGGCAATTCTAACACCTTAAAAGGTATTCACGGCCCTTGGAGAGGGGTTTACGGTCCAAGAGAGTTCTTGGGCCGTAAACTCAAGTTTACTCTCCAAAATGCAAGGTTTTGGTGTTCTAAGCTCGAAGGTGTAAGTCCACAAGTCATATTTAAGCCCTAGGAGTGATTTGGAAGGGTTTTAGGGCTTCAAAACCCCACTTATGGGTGTTTACGGTCCAAGAGTGTTCTTGGGCCGTAAACACATGAATTTGCCACTATTTGATGTCTTAAACACGAATTTGCATGTTAAATGAGCTAAGCAACAAGTTAGGGTAGATTACTTACTAGTTTGGGGCTCGCAATGGGCATTTTTGGATCGAAGGCAAGTTGTAGAGAGAGAATGTAGAGAGAGTGAAAAGGGTGTAAATGGAGTCCACTCCCCCTTATATAGGGGTTGAGCTTGTGGCTCTGTGGAAATCTATCTGATACTGACGTTAAACAGGGCTTTTGGTCGCACCTGATTAAATGGTCATATTTCGACTTGATTGTAACTAAAACTTTTCAAGGGATTAATGAGCGTGTTTCTAATCTGTTCCAACCCTGACGAAGTCATCATAAAAGTCCCAAATTAATTAACCTAATCCAAAAGGTTAATGGACAATTAATAAAGTTGGTTTTATTAACGGAAGATGTGGTTAAAATGACGGGATAAATTTCGGGTGTCATATCATCTCCCCATTAGAGGGAATTTCGTCCCGAAATTTAGGTTTAGGCAAGGAAGTAATCATGAATAATCAGGTAGAGGTATGAGGGTACTTCCTATTCAGTTGGTCCTCGCACTCCCGAGTGAACTTTGGCCTTTACTTGGCGTTCTAACAACCTTCACTTACGGGATGCGGATTCCGCTTTGTTCAGTTAGTGATTCCTAGAAGTGCGTCTATGAAGTTAGGGTTCTCAAAGGTTTCTATAAAGATGAGTGGGATACAAAGAGTGACGTCGGGAAAACACTTTTCAAGTCTAAGGAGTGGATTGACTGGGGGCGAAACTTATGGGGTTTCTGATAGTAGTTGAGGTCTGACAAGGGTTGGGCCAATCTTTGTAAAGAATCTCGGATGGTCCTAAGCTCTCGGAAGGGTAGAGCTTTTTGGTACTTAAAACATAATGTACTTCTATGGCGAGATCATCACTGGTGTGACCGCCACTCAGAAGTTCCAACCGTTCTCTCATACCGGGAGTGTAGTCCTTCAGGTTGATTCCTAAAAAGCTCGAGTTGTCCTTGGATTCGTGTTTCCTGTTGATTGGCTTTTAGAGGCTTTCTGGATCATCGGATGAATTGGATGTCTACGGGTATCTGTCTGCTACAGGGTGACCATCTCAATCCTGTGCAAAATGAACCTGCACTTCTGATTCTTGAGATGTTCCTAATGGAAACTCTCAGGGTTGGTGAGATAGGGTTTCAACCAAACGATTGTTTAGAAATTTTTTAAACTTTACATTATCGTCTAGTTAGCGCTTTCACAATATGATTCTTAACGGGAAAGCATCATGCTCTTACTTGCTTTGCTATTTCACAAATAGCAAGCTCTACTCAGCGCTAACTCCATCCTTAGAGATTTTCTGAAATGTTGGACTATCTCGGGAGGTGGTTCTACTATTTATTTGTGAGATAGTATTCGTGGAACACCTAGTAGTCCAATGAATCTCTAAGACATGCCCTATTCTCCAAGGTGTCGGTTTATTTTCAGTTGCAGAAAAGTGCGTGCTCTAGTATAACCCATTGACTAACACTTAGACTGGTGTCAAGTCTATAACCTCTTCGGGGTCTGGATTATAAGGCTTAACGCAACCTACTGTCGCACTTTATTCAAGTATTCTTGGTTTCGGAGGTTATCTTTTGGTTCTTAGCGTTCTAGTATTCACCTCGGAGAATGCAGTCTATCGTCTACGGGGCAACGGTGACTTCTTCTTTGCGAGGAGGCGGAGTGTCCTAGGCACTACTCGTCGACAACGGGGTGGACGAAGTGTCTGAGTAGTGCGAGCATCTTCTGCAACTACTCTTCCAGGGGTTCTGAGTTTTCTTGATTTAGGTTAAGTCTGGAAATATAGGGTCTTGTTAGTCGGAATTTCAAATCTTCTCATCCACTCTTCTCAGAGTTTAACTTATCGCAGCTTCCAGGGTTCTGGGATGTAACAACGTAATTTTTCAAACAAATTTTTCATTTCAAAATAAAGTATTTTCATTCAATTCAAGGCATAAACATTCCAAGTGTCATTTCAGAATACAAAACATATGAACCCCAAGATCACAAAACATCTATCAGTGTGTACAGATCACGCCGGCGCCTTCCCACGGTCCTCGCTAGTACCTAAAACACATACACAACAACTGTAAGCATAAATGCTTAGTGAGTTCCCCAAAATACAACTTACGCACATACGCCTTTCCAGGCCCTGATCTTCCGGTCCATGTGTCTCAGGGGACTTCCGTCCCTGCTGGGTAAACCTTCCGGTCCTACCCACGCCAACCTTACGGTCCACATTACACGCCTTCCGGCCCATAACATAATGCCTTCCGGCCCACATAACATACATAGCACGTATAACAATTAACTTATCACATATAGCACATATATCACATATCATATCCGACCTTCCGGTCACACGGTCAAACTCTTCCAGGTACAGTATAGTGAGAAGACTCACCTCGTGAATATCGAAAGCTAGCAAATCCCGAAGTCACTCATGCTCGATCCGTCGAGCTACAATCTCCCTATAACATCATACATCTCTTATTAGCACTTTTATCTTCTAAGTTTGACTATCCCTAAGAAGTCAAACATAGGTCAACTCTGGTCAACGGTCAACGGTCAACTTGACCGGACTCGGCGAGTGCACAAGGGCAACTCGGCGAGTCTAGACGTATCCGCCAACTCCATAGGATTCCCTTCTTACTCGTCGAGTGCTTCCCCTGACTCGACGAGTTCCACCTGGGAGAGTCGTGGGGCCACCCCGACTCAACTCGCCGAGTCTCAAGAACAACTCGACGAGTCCCAACTCGACTCAGACCACCTGTCGACCCTTTCTAACTCGTCCTGACTCACTGAGTCAACCCGTGACTCGACTGGATCACTCACTGGCCAATCTAAGGCCATCTTCAAGCTACTCGCCGAGTCTGCTCATCGGACTCAGCGAGTCCATGCCATGCAATTACTCAAACTCGCTTCTAAGGTCAGATCTGTTCCATCAATTCATAGATCTAGCCTTTCAAGACTGATTCACCACGTAAAGTCCCTATCTTGGTGTCCATAACACACCCCATGGCTTATAATGAACATTTTGATCTAAAGCATAAGGGTTTCAACCCAAAACTTCCATTGATTCCCAAAAAGCTTGGGCAAAGGGACACTCTGGACCTTTGGGGGTCCAGATCTATAGTCTAAATCTCTTAGGGGTCCAAGGGAGCACAAGATCTAGCCACAAAAGGGTTCAATAAACCCTAAATCAATGAAAACACCAACATAGAAGAGAATAGCTCGAAATATTACCCCAAAAGAGATGCTCTGGACTCCAAATCCTCAGAAGATGGCTCCTCTTGCTTTCCCCTTGGCTGATTTCCTCTTTCCTTGCACAAATGACACCTCCAAGATCAATAATAGCCTCTTTCTATGCTCCAAACGCTCACACTCGATTAGGGTTTCACTCAAGGGACTGGTGAGCACAAATGACGGCCATAAGGCCCTTTAAATAGGTCCCAAACCCGAGAAATTAGGGTTTCAATAAACAGCACAGACTCGCCGAGTCCATATCCTGGACTCGCCGAGTCCAATCGAATCCCGCGTCCAGAATCGCGACCCTACTCGGCGAGTCTGAGCTCCAACTCGCCGAGTCCACTCTCAAAACACAAAATAATCAAATCAATAAAGATACCTGAAATTTCGGGCTGTTACATGGGATATTCGCTGAGATGCTTAATTCGTGGGATTAAGCATGAATGGATTGTCGTAGTCAATGTCCTTGGCTCTTACGACTTAGATTTCTTTACCAACTGAGGGTGTTACCTACTATGTTGGCTTAACCGGAATGACAACAAATTTCGGATTTGTGGTGATTATAGTAGCTCATCCTGCAGGGGTTCTTTTGACTCTAGCTCACATTCCATGGGATAGGATGAAGGGTTTTGCTATGAGGTTCGTGGTAGAGCTCACACTTGGCTTAACCACTAATACTTGGTGTATGTAAGCTGTATATAATTGAGGTCGGCGGGATGTTCAGTTGTGCGACTCCACCCCAAACCCACAACCCAACAAGGAACAGGGAGTACGGAGGAAGCACACATCTTAAATCTTTTTGATCTCAATTATATACCGCCCTTATGCATATACTCAATTATAGTCTTCGGTGGTTATCGTCTTCTGGAATACCTGCAGTGTCTTTCGCTTCGGGTTCTATCTGTTTAACAAGGGGTTGGATAACAGCGTGCGGTACCCTTCTCCTGCGTACTTCAGAAGGTTTGAAATAAGAGTGACGACTGACGGATCGCATTAGTTTTTATTATTTTTAGGTTCGGAAGAACCTTTATCTGCCGAAATGGCTACGGTGAAAGTTCTTTTTACACAACAATAGGGATTTACACATGGCTGCACTAAGTCAAACCATGATTGATAGGGGCGCCGAAGTTGGCATACATTGACATGATATAGAATGAGGGTTGATCGAGCTGTGTGCTGAACGGGCACACAAGTTCTAGGCGTCTCGGGTTTCATCCCGTGTATCACTATCGCGGATACTTGGACTGATAGAGTCGACGCGAAACTATAGAGGGTCGTGAGTGTTTCTGAATAGGGTACCTTTCATGTATGGATTCTCATGAGGCCTTTCTATAATCACCTAAGATATACGAGTCATGTATACTTAGGGTGGGGAGGACTGTTAACTGAGTAACTCCGCCCTAAATCCACAACCAAACAAGGAACAGGAAATGAGGCGACATCACTCACTCTAGTTCTATCCATCTCAATTATACATGGCCGTAACGTATATATCTAGCCATTATAGTTTTACCTGATGAAATTTTAAATTTTATAACAGTGCTGCGATTTTCGCCTTAACGGGGAAGTAATTACATTTAGAATTAGCCTTTTAATGTTTTCAGTTAGTTATTTGAGATTGAGAGACGTACCAAAATCTACCGGGTTCCTTGATGCTTCTCCCCAAGCATTAGAGTTAGACTCCTCCTGTGTCCTTGTCTTTTCTTTCAGTTGGGCAATCTCGCTTTAGGTGCCCAATCTCACCACATAGATGGCATACTGGATTGGTCGTCACATTGGTGGTTGATTTGATGAACTCAATTGGGGTTCTGCAGACGCGAGCGGTATGTCCCTTCCTGTTGCACCTAGTACAACAGAGTTCCCGACAAACACCATGATGATGGTAGCCACACTTGCTGCAGTGGGGAAGGCTTATTAGGTATAGTCTTCTTGAAGTCAGGATGGAAGGTTTGATAGGGGTATTGACTATCTCAGCTTGCTGACCTTCGGAAGGTCGTTGAGCCGAGATACTTCCTTCCTCATTGTTGAACTTTCTCTTCAGTGGAGTTGGTTGAAGTTCTTGAGTGGCTAGGTATGCAGGTGTTGGTTGCCGCTGTCCATTGCTAGGATCGGCAATCCCGATAGGGCTCTTGCTAACATTGGCGTAGTTAGCATTCAGATGAGCCATGACAGCTGCTACGGCTACCGAGACTGCAGCTTGGAACGTAGCTTCATCAAATAGGAGAGTAGGTTTCTTGCCAGTGTATTGGTTACGTGTCACACCCCAAAACCAAGAACGGCAGAAACGTTCTGGGGCGGAGGACGTCATGTACAGTATCACAACAATGAAAAGTAGTAAACAAGCAACAACATCATCCATTGCATTAATAATATAATTATTATACAAGTGTGTTCTGTCAAAATTTGATAAACACTAAAGCATAAATCAAAATGAAAGATGTGTCTTGAACGAGCTCCATCTTCTCTAAACCTTGCATCGGTACTTGTCTATGTCTGACCCGAGGATACTAGTTATTTTGAAAGAGAGTATCAGCTTTGAAGCTGGTGAGATCATAAGTTTTTAGTGTCTTAATCTATATGTAAGAAATTGTTTGTATATGAACTGTAAGTATGGAAAAATTTATATGAACTGTAAGTGTAAAAATGTTTGTAAAACAACTGTAAACGTTTAAAAAACCCTAGAAATCCCTATGATTCCTACTATTATATAAGGGTGTCTTCTACCAAGACCTAACTGTTCTCAATGTAGTCTTCTACCAAGACTTAACTGTTCTCAATGTCCGTTTCTTGTAAAAGTGTGTAATTTTCCCAAGTTTAACTATCGTTAGCAAAATATAGTTTGTACATTTAATGTTTAAGTGAAATGATCACTAAATATATGTAAAGGGAAATCAATGTAGTACTGTAGTGTTGTATTATAGGAACTATTGCTGTACTAACTACCTTAAACCGGATTTATATTAAGGTATCATGTGATTAATTGTACCATACTATCGACTAATATTAACGACAAGGGTAACGTCGTAAAAATAGAAATGACGTTTGGCACCCGCAGACCTGCAGGTCCGGCTGTAGCTAGCAGCAAGGTGTAGGATAGTCAATCCAGTATAGATCTATACGCAAACTCACGCTCTCCCTCCAAGAGAATTCTGGCTACAACTCGGGCCATGACAATTAAGGCATGCTCCGATACAGTGGATCACAATTTGTTAACGTATTCAAGTATATGTAATGTATTGTTTCTCGTTCTAGTATCGTTGTATATGTTCTCTTTCTAGTATAGTTGTATATGTTCTTCTCCTAGTATAGTTGTATATGTTATCCTTCTAGTATAGTTGTATATGTTCTCCTTCTAGTATAGTTGTATATGTTCTCCTTCTATCTAGCAAGTATAGTTATGTACTGTAATATTCTAGAAAGTATTAAATCATGAATGAACTGACTCGTCGTATGATATCGCGTTCTAGTAATAGTTCTAGTATCTTCCTAAACTACCCATATGGTAGTTTACTAGTAATCTAACTGGTACGTATGGACATGGATGTATACCCTTGCTACCCAAGGGCATGCGATGAACTGGAAGGGCCTTTATGACTATATATGTACACATGTTATATAACTAATATTTAAATGACCTTCGGACGAGTACCCGATATCCCACCAGACCACATCCAAATCGAGGAAAAGGAAACAGGGTGGATAGCCTTCCTAAGTCTTTTAAACATTTCTTATATAACTATACATATAGAGGCATGCAATTTATAATATAAAAGCATAAAATAAGTTTTGTAAAACCTTTGAACATAATTATTATCTAAGAAAAGATCGACATGATGTCAATCTATAAAACGATTTGAAGGAATAGGTTTGATAAAACAGTTTAGTATAGAGAAACATTTGTTTTAAAACACAATTGTAAATAAGTTTGAAATGTGACATGTAGAGTAATATGAATAGTTCAATAAGGACTTTTAAACATATAAAATGTTTTAAAAAACATTTGATAGAAATTGTTTGGTAAAACGGCTAATGAATAGCCAATCATTTGAATGCTGCTAATTAATCACATGTGATTGATATAATAATTAGCATAATTCTACATGTATCCCCACAATAACTATTCCTATAATAGTTACTAGTGTCTCTGGTCTATGAATGACGAGTGGGAGGATGCCCTTGCTACCCAAGGGAAATGAACTGGCCGATGGAAACCTTTATGTCTATACATGTATGCATGATATATAATTAATGTTTAAACGACCTTCGGACGGATATCCGATACCCACCAGACCACATCCAAACGAGGAAAAGGAAATACGGCGAACTAGCCTTCCTAAGTCTTTTAAAAATTATTTATATAACTATACAAGTACATGCATGCATTTAACGAAAGATCTATGAAGGATAGATGGAGGGATGCCCCTGCTATCCAAGGGAAGTGAACTGATCGATGGAAACCTTTATGTATACATATGTATACATGATATATATATATATATATATATATATATATATATATATATATATATATATATAACTATACCAATACAGGCATGTATTTAACGAAGTAAAAGCATAGAAGAAACTTTGATGAAAACTTTGGAAAACCTTTACACATAAGAAATTTACGACATAATGTCAGTTTGTAAAACAAGTTCTGAAAACGATTTGATAAAACAGTTTTAGGTGAAGAGAATCTTTGAGAAAACCTTTAACAAGAAAGTTCGACTTGATGTCATTCTAATAAACAAACTTTGAAAACCTTGAGCTGGAGAAAATAGTATAACATGCAAAAATCCATTTTTGCTATACAGTTATCAATCACATGTGATTGATTTGATAACTGTATAGATCAACTTGTATTCCCCCCACCCCTATAAAAAGCAGTTAAATCATTAAAAGGTTCATTCAGGGGTATGAACTCACATGTTGTAAGTGGATCGGGCGGAGGTGCCGGTTGGGTGCTCGGTGTCAAATAAAGACTTGAAGACACTTAGTGACCTATTAACATATGATGACATATGTTTACATACAATTAGTAATTATAATACTAATTAAACATGTATACGCATCCTAAAGTGCGGGAAAACACTTTGGTCAAGTGCTAGGAGTGCCCCGGATAACATCTAAGGGAGTGTATGGCCTAGATAGGGAGTTTACTCTTTAAGAGTAAACTCTTTATAGAGTTTACGGACCTAAGACCATACCCCCATGAGTTTACGGCCGTAAACTCATGGGTGGTGTATCCTTGGATGCTAAAAGGTCTTATATCACTTGTAGGGTTAGGCTAGGTCCAAATATAAGGCTTCTGAAGGGGTTTAAGGCTCCAAATGGACCATTTAAGGAGTTCACGGCCCTAAACAAGGAGTTTACTGCCGTAAACTCTCACTTGGTCATTTCCTTCATGTCTTTAGGCCTTAAATGATAGAGTATAAAGTTCTAAGCACTAATCCAAGTCAAATGGGGGTGTTAGGGCATCATTTGGCCACTTTTTGGGAGTTTACGGCCCATGGACCAATCCTTGGGGGGTTTATGGCCGTAAAATCCTAAATCCTTGGTTTAGTTGATGTTTAAAGCCCCTACTTCGATTGTGGTTGATTCTAGACATTTTCCAAGGCCATAGGAGGTGCTTGAGGGCAATTCTAACACCTTAAAAGGTGTTCACGGCCCTTGGAGAGGGTTTTACGGTCCAAGAGTGTTCTTGGGCCGTAAACTCAAGTTTACTCTCCAAAATGCAAGGTTTTGGTGTTCTAAGCTCGAAGGTGTAAGTCCACAAGTCATATCTAAGCCCTAGGAGTGTTTTGGAAGGGTTTTGGGGCTTCAAAACCCCACTTATGGGTGTTTACGGTCCAAGAGTGTTATTGGGCCGTAAACACATGAATTTGCCCCTATTTGATGTCTTAAACACGAATTTGCTTGTTAAATGAGCTAAGCAACAAGTTAGGGTAGATTACTTACTGGTTTGGGGCTAGAAATGGGCGTTTTTGGATCGAAGGAAAGTTGTAGGGAGAGAGTGTAGAGAGAGAGTGAAAGGGTATAAATGGAGTTTACTCCCCCTTATATAGGGGTTGAGCTTGTGTCTATGTGGAAATCTACACGATACTGACGTTAAACGGGGCTTTTGGTCGCACCCGATTAAATGGTCATATTTCAACTTGATTGTAACTAAAACTTTTCAAGGGATTAATGAGGGTGTTTCTAATGTGTTCCAACCCTTACAAAGTCATCATAAAAGTCCCAAATTAATTAACCTGATCCAAAAGGTTAACGGACAATTAATAAAGCGGGTTTTATTAACGGAAGATGTGGTTAAAATGACGGGATAAATTTCGGGTGTCATAGTGTGTAACCGATGGGTTAGTTGTGATAATGCTGGATAAGATTCAGTTGGATGAACGTCTGAGTTATGTAGAGAGGCCCATTGCAATTCTCGACAGGAAAACTAAATTTGTGCGTAACAAGGTGGTGAATCTGGTGAAGGTGCAATGACAGCACCGACAGGGCTCTAAGTCGACGTGGGATCCAAAGGACGAGATGAGGGAGTGCTACCCGTATTTGTTTAAGGCAGTTGATTTCGAGGATGAAGTCTAATTCAAGTGGGGGAGATTTGTAACACTCGAATCCAGGTATTTTCATTTTTAGTCCTTGAAATAAAAATATAATTGCAAAAGAGGTCCCCTCGCACGTTGGGCGTACGTATATGTATGGTTAGCGTACATGAGCATGTTGAATCAGGAATTTGAGCCACGTATGCAGCGCATGCGAAGCATATACAGGGCGTATGTAGCCAAAAGTTAAAACCCTAATTTTACGGCATGATCCCTATTTAAACACACTTATGACCTTTGGACCCTCACGCTTATCAACCTCTACTACTATTTACGTCCCTAAAACCCTAGTTTTCCATTGAGAGTAATTTTTGAGCTTGGAAATAACTTTGGTGGCCTTTTTGGTGTGTTTGCAAGAACAAGAACTTGGTGTTCAAGCTTTAGATTTGGTTGAGCTTCAAGATCCTGAATCTAAATCATCTTAGGAAGATTTTGAAGGTAAAAAACTCATACCTTGTTGATCCTTTTAATATTTAGAGTTATGGTTTGTTTATAAGCTCATTTTGGGTCCATGGGTTCTCTTTTGGGAGTTTGGGCAACTCCAGACGTTAGAAACGCTAGATCTTAGTCCCTTTGGCATGTTACAAGCACAAAAAGGTTATCTTGGTGGTTGATATGAAATCATGCATGAATCTAGGTCTTTTATCTGAGCTTTGATGAACAAAAATGGATGTTGGACCCCCATAAGACATGTTAAGGCATAAAGTTGCCAATTTTATGCCCTAGGACCCCCTTAATGACCGAGATGTGGAAGTTAGATTAAATGGATGCGTGGATTAAGCACCAAATGGCTAAAGGTATTGAGCAGCTCAGTCTGTTGAGTGTACGTAGCGCGTACTGCAAGGCGATCAACTACGCTGAGTACTGAGATTACGCCGCGTGAATGCTCCTAGTGGGCTTTTGGAATTTTGTTGGGCTTTTGGGTCATTAGGTCTTAGTTGGTTTTGGGCCTTGACCTGTTTAGAGTGGGTGGGTCTTTGACTTCTATTAATGGGCCTTAAGTTGTGTAGTTAGGCCTTTGTGGGCCTTGGAGCCCGTTATTTTGTTTGGGCCAAGAATCGTTAGGCTCATTCTGGGAAAGTCAATTGGGCCCTTATCTTAGGAGTTTGGACTTAGGGTTAAGGCCCATGATTTAGGATTATGACCTAATTCTGATTAGGTCTATTTGTTTGTGATAATGTGGTACTTTTCTATTCAATAGCTGAGCGTCTTGTGTTTCCAGCAGACGGAGGTGAGTTTTCTCACTGTATCAATGGGTCGAAGGCAACAAGGCTGGCCCATTATTTGCATTATAGGATACAAATTACTTGTGTGATATGTGTATGAAAGACTAGGGTTTGTCCCCTCACACCTGTATGAAAGACTAGGAACTGGCCCCTAGTAGTTACATGAAAGACCAGAATAAGGCCCCTACCAGTTGCATGAAAGACCAGGATTTGGCCCCTGACAATTGTATGGAAGACCAAGATTTAGCCCTCGGTAAGAATTATATGTAAGACTAGGATTTGGCTCATATCATTAATTTGTATGTTGGTATGAGGCACTTTGGGGAAAACTTACTAAGCATTCGCTTACAGATTGTGGTTATTGTCTTAGGTACTTCTGGTACTGAGGGGAAGGGCCCGGTGTGATTGCACAACATTCTCTCCTGTTATTTCCCCATTTTTGATATTGTACTCTAATGATGTGATATTTATACATTGTGATGGTTTTGGAACAATTTTTATACTTGCAATATTTGTTTTAAAAATGAAAATTTTTATCCTTTTTTGGGCTGTTACAATTACCCAGGTGGGCAGGATTGCATACTGTATGGATCTACCCGAGGAGCTCGGTCAGATTCACAACACTTTTCACTTCTCCCAGCTGCGGAAGTGTTTGGTTGATGACTCCGCAGTGGTACCTTTGGAGGATATTCAGGTGGACGAGCGCCTGAACTATATAGAGAGACCGGTTGCAATCCTCAATAGGAAGACAAAGACGTTGCCGAACAAGGAAGTGAGTTTGATGAAGGTGTAATGGCAACACCAGAAGGGTTCAGAGTGGAGATGGGAGCCCTAATAAGAGATGAAAGAGCATTATCCAGAGTTATTTGCAGCAGAGGACTTCGAGGACGATGTCTAATTCAAGTGGGGGAGATTTGTAACACTCGTTTCAAGGTTGAACTAATTCATTGCATTGTTAAGACTTCATCCTTGGTGGCAACGATATAATGGAGCCTTACCATGGCATGTCCATGATTTCAAGATTGCGAGATTTAAACATTTGCGACAGCATCACCATTGATTTTAATAAAACCCTACTTTTTTGGGCTTTTCACTTTGGGCTTTTCACCCTATTAAAGGAATGAGGGGCTAGGGTTTATTCATCATTAGCCTCCATCACTCTCAAACCCCTAAAAATCCTAACCCTTATCTTCTTTCAAGATTTTGGAGCTCATTTGCTAGTTTTTGGAGATTTTGAAGGAAGTAGAGGAATATCTTGTGCAAGTGACCATCAAGCAACAATCCCCAACCATTGAAAGCACCTAATTGGACTAATTGTAAGGCTCTTGATCTAGTCTTTTGTAACATCCATACATTTCATAAAAATTTTAAAATTATTCAAACATCCATAAACCACCATTTATTAAAAATTGTTTTCAAAATATTGTGTCGTCAGAGTAATCCTAGAAATCATAACATAACATATGAGGAGGTGCATGATCAAGCCTTTTCCTTCTGGTGATCATCCGAAGTACCTAAAACAAAATCAAAAATTGTAAGCCCAAAGCTTATTGAGTTTCCCCCAAAATACCAACACCATACAAACCAGAACAATATCATAAACAAACACTATGCATACAGAGCCTTCAGCTTGACTGGACCGCTCACATAACCTTCAGCATGACTGGACCGCCTCACTGGACCTTCAGCCTATCTGGACCGTTCTTAGGGCCTTCGGCTTGACTGGTATTCCCCCTTGGGCCTTCAGTCTATCCGGGTTGCCCTGGGTCTGTTAGCCTTCAGCACACAGCAGGATCGCCTCAACTCACCCGCCATCACATAAATATCAAACGCTAGCTAGCATATACAATAACCATACGGGCCTAACAGATCATCAATCATAGCATTATCCTATATACTAGGACACATATCTAATAGATCACTACACATAGTGTCATATGATAAACCAATATACAATCCAAAGGGTTTGCATTGGTGCCTTCGACCCTATTAGTATAGTGAGGAAAACTCACCTCTCAAGAAGTGTTGAACCCGCGAAATCCAACTCCAAGAACTCAACTCCGAACTCAATAGCCTACAACCAACATATGTCCGTTCTATCAAAACCTCCACATACCCAAAATGTCCTCAAAGTAAAACTTGGTAAACCATGGTAAAAGTCAACAGTCAAGGTAAATAGCAAGGTCAATAGTCCATGTTGACCTAACTCGTCGAGTGCACATACCAACTCGTTGAGTTCCTTCAATACTTCAGAAATTTAGAAAAACTCGAACCAACTCGCCAAGTTACTAGAATAACTTGTCAAGTTTCTACAGTGCTCAGAGGAATGAGGAAAAGACCGAGCCAAATCGTCGAGTCCTCTAGGCGACTCATCGAGTTCCTTCTATTTTCCAGAAAAGCGGGAAAACCCTAATCTAAATCGTCGAGTTGTCAGAAAAACTCGTCGAGTTCTCCTAGTCATTAATCATTCAGCCAATTCCCAAGCGGATCTAGTGTCACAAACCATAGATCTGGTCCCTTAGAACGGAAATACCACGTAAAGTTGCTAACTTTACGTCCATGCATGGCATCAAGAGGTTAAAACGCTAAAACCAAGCTTATTAAGGGACTAAGAGCATGGAGGAGGGCCAAGACTTGATAAAGTTGGCGACTTTAAGTCCATGGAGGCCATGAGATGTCTAGATCAGAAGTCATAGCTTCATAACATGCTCAAATCCCAAAATGGTACCAAAATGAGCTAATAATGGCCATAAACTTTCAAATGAAGAGATCTAGCAAAGGAATGGTCAAGGTGTCAACTTTATACCTTAAAATGACTGAAACAACAATGAAAATCATGGATCTTAAGCCTTCTTTTGAATCAATCCGCTTCAAGCTTCAAGTTCCTTCCAAAAGAGCACCAAAAATCACACTTTTTGCTTACACAAACTCAAAATGAGAGATGAGGCGCAAATTAGGGTTTCTCTGGACTAAGGGGATGATAAGGGAGGCCAACAATGAGTCATAAGTTCTTTAAATAGGGTATAAGACCCTGAAAATTAGGGTTTCATAAATAGACGTCAACTCGTCGAGTTTTTCTAAACAACTCGTATAGTTGAGAGCTTCCAACACATCGTGTCTAAGTCCATCAACTCGTCGAGTTCCAAAGAAGAATTTGTCTTTTAAGCAATAAATCTCATGCCTGAGAGTCGGGATTTTACAACTCTCCCCCACTTGAACTAGGCTTCGTCCTCGAAGCCTATTGCGGTGAAAAAATATGGATAATGCTCCTGCATCTCAGCCACCGGCTCCCAGGTCCACTCACATCCCTTCCGGTGTTGTAGTTATACCTTTACCAAAGGTATCTCCTTGTTCAACAGCTTGTTTACCTTCCTTTCCAGACCCACCACTGGCCTCTCAACATAATTCAGACGCTCAACAACCTAAATGTCTGCCAATGAAACCAATGCATCCTCGTCCAGCACACACTTCCGCAGCTGTGAAACATGAAAAATGCTATGAATCTGACTGAGCTCCTCCGGAAGATCCAATCTGTAAGCAACCTTGCCAACCCTGGCAATAACCCAGAATGGTCTAATAAATCGGGGACCCAACTTTCCCCTCTTCCTGAAGCGAATCTCACCCTTCCAGGGTGAGACCTTCAGTAACACCATGTCACTTACCTGAAACTCCAACTCAGATCGGCACCGGTCGGCATAACTCTTCTGCCGACTCTGAGCAGCCTGAAACCGATGTTTGATCTGCTAAATCATCTCGGTAGTCTACATAACCACCTCAGTCTGACACATCACCATGTGGCCAACCTCGTTCTAACAGACTGGGGTACGACATCTCCTCCCACACAACAGCTCAAAAGGCGGAGCACCAATACTGGAGTGAAAGTTGTTGTTGTAGGAGAACTCTACAAGGGGTAGGTAGGAGTCCCATCTCCCGCTAAAATTAATGACGCAGGTTCGCAACATATCCTTGAGGGTCTGAATGGTCCGCTCTCTCTGGTTTTCGGTCTGCAGATGATAAGCTCTGCTGAAATGGAGCCTCGTGCCCACTTCCTCATGGAACTTCTGCCAGAAATGGGAGGTGAACCGAACAATCACGGTCTAAAACAATAGAGACCGGAACCCCACGGCGAGAAATGATCTCGCGAATATACACATCAACCAACTTCTCGGCCGATGACCTCTCCTGAATTGCCAGAAAATGGGCATTCTTGGTTAATCGATCCACGATGACCCATATAGCATCAAAACCCTTTGCCGTTCTCGGAAACTTGCTGAGCTCACATTTCCACATGGGAACCTCCAGAGGCTACAGCTTGCCGTTAAGCGTCTGATGCTCGGCCTTGACCATCCTGCAGGTCAAGTATCTCTCAACATACCAAGCGATCTCTCACTTCATGTACAGCCACCAATAACTCAACCTCAGATCCTGGTACACCTTGGTGGCCACCGGATGAATAGAAAAACAAGACTTATGAGCCTCTTCCAATACAATCTGTCTGATCCCACCAGACACAGGAACCCATACCCGACCATAGCAGGTCAACAATCCATGATTATCAGGCACAAATTTGGTAATCTCATCCCTGATCTTCTCAATTTTCCAATTATCCTCTCGAAAACCCTCAGTATGAGCCTCCTTCATCAAGCCTACAAGTAGAGAATCCACAAATATCCTCATGCACATCATCGGAACAGAAGTTCCAGACGACTTGTGGCTTAGGGAATCCACCACCACATTCGCTTTACCCGGATAGTAAAGGATCTCGTAATTGTAGTCCTTGACTACGTCCAGTCACCTGCGCTGCCTCATGTTTAGGTTCGGCTGATCCATAATATGCCTCAAACTCTTATGATCTGTGTAGATAGTAAAACGGACCCCATAAAGGTAATTCCTCCAAATCTTGAGAGCGAAAACCACCGCTCCCAAATCAAGATCGAGCATGGGGTACCTCGTCTCATGCGGCTTCAGCTACCGCGAAGCCTAAGCTATCACTCATCCTCTCTGCATCAGGACCGCTCCCAAGCCGGTGATGGATGGATCACAAAAAACTATAACATCCTCAACTCCCTCTAGAAGGGTCAAGACTGGGGCCTTGTAAAGCCTCTGCCGAAGGGTCTAAAATGTTGACTGTTGCTCAGGGCCCCACCAAAAATCCACCCCTTTCCTCGTCAGGCGAGTGAGGGGTACTACAATCTTGTAGAAATCCTGAGTGAATCTCCGGTAGTACTCTGCCAACTCCAAGAAACTCCTGATATCCATGGGAGATTTCAGAATCTCCCACTGCATCACCGCCTTGATTTTGTATGGATCGACCAAAATCCCATCTTGGGTAACGAGGTGTCCAAGGAACTGAACCTCTCACAACCAAAAAGTACACTCTGAGAACTTAGCATAAAGTTATTCTCGCCTCAAGACTCCCACAAGTTTGCAGAAATACTCTTAATGCTGCTCTCTGGTCTTGGAATAAACCAAGATATCATCAATGAACACAATAATTAAGCGATCGAGCATCGACCTTCATACCCAATTCATCAAATCTATAAACACAACAGGCGCATTGTTGAGCCCAAATGGCATCACCACGAACTCGTAATGCCCATAACTAGTCTGGAATGCAGCCTTCTCCATGTCCTCCTCCCTCACCCTGACCTGATGGTACCCAAACCTCATATCTAGATTGGAGAACCAATATGCTCCCTGCAACTAATCAAAAAGACCATCAATCCGCGGAAAGGGATAACGGTTCTTCACCGTTAACTTGTTCATCTTCCTATAATCGATGCACATCCGGTGAGAACCATCCTTCTTCCTAACGAATAAAATCAGAGCTCCCCACGGAGAACTGATCAGATGGATGAACTGCTTGCCTAGCAGCTCCTGCAGCTGAGATGACAGCTCCTGCATCTCAGGCGGTGCCAATCGATACGGTGCCTTGGCAATAGGGGCCGCACCTAGCACAAGGTCAATCTGGAACTCAACCTACCTCTCAGGAGGCACTCCGGCTAACTTCTATGGAAATACATTAGCGAACTCTCTGATAACTGGAACATCTGAAACTAAACCTGATCCCTGACCCGCGTATCCACCACATATGCCAAATAATCTGCACACCCGTACCGAATATACTACCGAGTCCTGGCTTCCGAACAAAATCCTAAACCCAGTCTGGTTCCCTCTCCATAAATAACCAGTTCTCCCCCACTTAGGGTTCGAACTACCACACACTAATCGTCGCAATCTATCGTAGCACTGAATCGACTCAGCTAGTCCATACCCACGATCACACAGACATCCCCCATAAGAATCAGAATCAAATCGACTGGAAATGACACCCCGAAGATCTCTAAATACATCCCTAATAAACCGAAGGAGCAGAAACCCCATGTTCGTTGGCGATAGAAACTCACAACGGACACTCCAACTCCCCATGGGCAAAGCAAACCCCATACTAAAAGACCGAGAAACAAAATACCGACTCGCACCCAAGTAAAATAACACTAAAACAGGCAAGGAGTTCATTAGGAACGTACCTAACAGAAGTACAAACATATAATCATAAAACAGTCATAATTAAAAGATAAGAGATAGAAACGTACCATTCACAACGTCTGGTACTACCCTTGCCTCCTCGGAAATGAGCTGGAAAGCGTGACCCCAAGCCCTCGGGGGCTCCGCCCTACCGTGACCCCCGTCAGCGATCCTCAATGTAGCTGGGGTGGGGGCCTGCGTCGGCTTAGTGGCAAGCAACGGACAGTTGGCCCTCATATGGCCAATCTGATCACAATGATAACAAATCCTCATACTCTGAATTGGGGCTAACTGGCGGCAATCCCTCGCGAAGTACCCATCCTTGCCACATTTGTGGCACAAACCATCGGATCGACGAGCTCCAGCATGAACCATCCCACACTTCACACAATTGCGGCCTCGCTGACCTCCAAACCTAGAATCGGCGGCCTTAAACCGCTTCGGCACCGGCTGCGACTGCGTCGGCACCGTCCTCTACTCCCTCATATAAAACTCAATCTCCAGCTCATGCCACGTGGCGACCTCCTATAACTCCAGCAAAGTATCAGATTGCTAAGTCTAAACAAACTGTCTGATGTCTGTCTTGAGCATGCTCAGATAACGGGTCATCCGAGCCTGCTCTGAAGCAAACTCAGGGCAAAACGTCGCCCTTTCAGTAAACATTCGGGTGAACTACATAACCGACTCCGATCCTAGCCTCATGTCTAAAAACTCCTGATCCAACCTCTCTCACTCGCCCGAGGAATATAGTGAGTGCGAAAAATCTCCCTGAACTGATCCCATGATACCGCATCCCTCTGCTCGTCAGAATACGATCCTGTAACAAGTCTCCACCAATCCTTTGCTCCGGACCTCAGGAGGTTCAGATCACACCTGACCTTCTCATCAACAAGACATGAACATGTGAAGAAACATCCCTCCACATCGGATATCCACCTTATGGCCACAATCGGATCCAGAACTCCATCAAAAGTTAGGGGATTCGTATTATCGAAGTCCCGATAGTGAAAAGCCCGACCTGACCTAACACCTATAGCCGTCACGGCTGCGAAGGCTGCAGCAGCAGCCATCTCAACAATGGTTGCGTAGGAGTCATCAAAGAACTCCATCATTGCGGTCTTGATAGACTCGAACATCTCTAGAATCTAGCCCCGGACAATAGTAACCACCTCCTCACGGATGATCTCCCTGACATAGTTCTCTATCAATGCTGGCCCATCCTAACTGTCAGTCCCTCGTCCCGACCCGGATCCGGTCTCGAATCGTCTCGTAACCACCATACTGAAAATACACTGGGAAGATATCAGATAATCCACATACATAACGGGGAACCAAATCCCAATAAATCCCTAGGGGTTGTGACTTCCTTGCTACGCATACGGGTCCTGTGCTTTTAGTAGTACGGGCACATACTACCTTCCACACCTATCTGTGGTTGTCTTGAAGATCATCACAACACCCTAACAATAATCATAAGCATAACCGAACGCGCAGTCCTCACTCCTCAAGGAAACTAAACATTTCACGACTAACCGGTTGACCTCACACAACTCAACCATGAAACTTCCACCAACCCTGCAGCACTCGTGTATGCTAGCCATACATAACACTAGACCCTATAGACATTCGAATATCTGATCCTACCCTAAGCCCTTCATCATAACAATAACAGGAAATAAGGCCAAGCCAAACATTCTCAGGCTATAAGATCTTAGTTATATATATATTTGTGATGCATACACTAAGCAACTATAGTAATGATGTCAATTTCCTAAAAGAAAGGCCCTAGGCTATCAGGCATCATATAATCAGGCAATCCTATCATGCAATTCCTGAAGATCCCTAGCCTATCACTAACATATTGTTCTAACATATCACAATATCAAATAATAACATGGTATTTTGGGGTCTACATACTGGCTCCGACTGATCGTATACTTTGCATCCTCCTTTAATATTTTGCAAACCTTTTGAAAATCTTTTCCTTAGTTTGAGACTGGATTCACACAAGTGTTCCTCCAATTCACTCAAACCAAGGCTCTGATACCAACTTGTCACATCCATAAATTTCATAAAAATATTAAACTTTTTCAAACATCCAAAAACCACCAATTATTACAAATTATTTTCAAAATAGTGTGTCGTCGGAGTAATCCCAGAAATCATAACATAAAGTATAAGGAGGTGCACGATCAAGCCTTCGCTTTCCCGCGATCATCCTAAGTACCTAAAACAAAATCTAAAACTGTAAGCCCAAAGTTTAGTGAGTTTCCCCTAAAATACCAACACAATACAAACCAGAACAATATCATAAACAAGCAGTATGCATATAGAGCCTTCAGCTTGACTAGACCGCTTACATAACCTCCAGGATGACTGGACCGCCTCATCGGGCCTTCAGCCTATCTGGAGCGTTCTTTGGGCCTTCGGCCTGACTGTTATGCCCTGTTGGGCCTTCAGTCTATCTGGGCCGCCATGGTTCTGTTAGCCTTTAGCACACAGTAGGAACGCCTCAACCCACCCGCCATCACATAACATCACATAAATATCAAACGCTAGCTAGCATATACAATAATCATACAGGCTTAACAGATCATCAATCATAGCATTATCCTATATACTAGGACTCAAATCTAACAGATCACTACACGTAGCGTCATATGAGAAACCAAGATACAATCCAAAGGGTCGACATTGGTGCCTTCGACCCTGTTAGTATAATGAGGAAAACTCACCTCTCAGGAAGTGTTGAACCCGCGAAATCCAACTCCAAGAACTCAACTCCGGACTTAGCATCCTACAACCAACATATGTCCATTCTATCAAAACCTCCAAATACCCAAAATGTCCTCAAAGTCAAACTTGGTCAACCATGGTCAAAGTCAACAGTCCATGTTGACCTAACTCGTCGAGTTCCTTCAGTACTTCAGAAATCGAGAAAACCCCAAACCAACTCGTCAAGTTGCTAGAACAAATCATCGAGTTTCTATAGTGCTCAGAGGAACAGGAAAAAGTCCGAGCCAACTCCCCAAATCCTCTGGGCTACTTGTCAAGTTCCTCCAGTTTTCCAGAAAAGCAGGAAAACCGTAATCCAAATCGTTGAGTTGTCAGAATAACTCGTCGAGTTCTCCTAGGTTTAAAGCATTCAACCAATTCCCAAGCAGATCTAGTGCCACAAACCATAGATTTGGTCCCTTAGAACTGAAATACCACGTAAAGTTGCTAACTTTACATCCATACATGACATCAAGAGGCTAAAACACTAAAACCAAGCTTAGTAAGGAACTAAGAGCATGGAGGAGGGCCAAGACTTGATAAAGTTGGCGACTTTAAGTCCATGGAGGCCATGAGATGTCCATATCTTAATTCATAGCTTCATAACATGCTCAAATCCCAGAATTGTCCTAAAATGGGCTAATAATGGCCATAAACTTTCAAATGAAGAGATCTAGCAAAGGAATGGTCAAGGTATCAACTTTATACCTTCAATGACAGCAACAACAATGAAAATCGCGGATCTTAAGCCTTTTTCTGAATCAATCCACTTCAAGCTTGAAGTTCCTTCCAAAAGAGCACCAAAAATCACACTTTAAGCTCACACACTCTCAAAATGAGAGATGAGGCGCAAATTAGGATTTCTCTGGACTAAGGGGACAATAAAGGAGGCCAACAATGAGTCATAATTTCTTTCAATAGGATGCAAGACCCTGAAAATTAGGGTTTCATAAACAGCCATCAATTCGTCGAGTTTTTCTAAACAACTCGTCGAGTTTTTCTAAACAATTCATCGAGTTGAGAGCTTCCAACATGTCAAGTCTGAGTCCATCATGTAACACCGTAAAATTTAAACAATTTTTCGCTGTGAAAAAAAAAACATAAAATATCATTCGCATTCATTTAAAAACATTGTATCAGTACAAAACCCCAAGATCAGAATATATGAACTCCAATGTGCGTGTGTACGAATCATGCCGGCGCCTTCCCGCGTTCATCACTGGTACCTGAAACACATAACACAACAACTGTAAGCATAAATGCTTAGTGAGTTCCCCAAAATACCGCATACAACACATACGCCACTCGAGGCTAATATACGACCCTCTGGTCAATGTGTCTCAACGGGACCTCCAATCCCGTAGCTCGTTGGACCCTCTGATCCGGTCATAGCTCGTTGGACCCTCCGGTCCGGTCTATATCATCATACGACATACATATATCACATAGCACATAATCTCATACATAACACATAAGACCCTCTGGTCATCACATAATACCACTCTAGGTAACGTATAGTGAGAAGACTCACCTTGGTGTCTCGGTAAGTCTCTGACTCGGTAGAAATGTGATCTAGACTCCGCTTAATCACATAATGTAAATACTCTCATAAATACAACTATACTCAACCCTAAAAGTCACCAAGGTCGACGGTCAAACTTTGACCCGACTCGCCGAGTGCACTAGGGCGACTTGGAGAGTCTACACGTGTCCACTGACTCTCTTAGTCCCTCTCTGACTCGACGAGTCACACCTGGCATGAATCGCGGGGCCACCCCGACTCAACTCGCCGAGTCTCAAGAACAACTCGGCGAGTTCCGCCTTGAACTCCATCCCCCCTAACTCTCCCTGACTCACCGATTTATTCCCCAACTCGGCAAGTCTACTCACTGAGTGCTTTACGGAAAACCCTCATCTTACTCGCCGAGTCTGTTCTTCGGACTCGGCGAGTTCATTCCATGCACAAACTCCATAGGCCTCCTGAGGTCAGATCTGTTCCTTACATTCATAGACCTGGCCTTCCCAAGCATGATAATCACGTAAAGTTCAGACCTTGACACTCATATAACATCTAAATTGTCTAACTTGGTGATTTAGCCCCAAAAATGACATCCCAAGCTCATTACTCCCAAAATGAATCATAAAGCTCCAAGGGTTAAGGCGTATGGACCTCTTTGGGTCCAGATCCAGAACATAGACTCGAGAAGGGACCAAATGCTCCACTTATCCAACCTCTAAAAGGGTTAGAAAACCCTAACACTAAGAATCAGCACCAAAACTGAAGAAGGTCCGAGCAAAATACCTCAATATGATCTCTATGAACTCAGAAATCACCAAAATCGCACCTCCTTCAGCCTCCTCTTGCCTTGGTTACCTCCTTTTTGCAAAAACACCAACAAAAGGATCAAGAATGGCCTCTCCTTCCTCACAAACACTCTAGATCTCTTAGGGTTTCTCTCTGGGGGTTGATGGCCGCAAATGACGGCCCTAAGGGCCTTTAAATAGGTCTCAAACCCTAGAAATTAGGGATTCATTAAACAGCGTGGACTCGCCGAGTCAACTCATGAACTCGCCGAGTCCAGCTGTGAACTCGGATACGAATCCATGACCATACTCGGCGAGTTTAAACACCAACTCGCCGAGTCTCCTCACAACTTCCAAAAATAAAAGAATAAAATATAATACCTGGGAATCCGGATGTTACAATTCTCCCCCACTAGAATCAAACTTCGCCCTCGAAGTCTCACTTTGCAAACAACTCTGGATGCTGCTCCCTCATCTCACGCTCCGACTCCCAAGTCAACTCTGACCCTTTCCGATGCTGCCACTGGACATGAACCAGAGGCACCTCCTTGTTCCTCAAAACCTTGATCTTCCAATCCCTAATCGCCACCGGTCTCTCAACATAATTCAGGCCCGCATCCACCTGAATATCTTCTAATGCCACCACTGCCGACTCGTCGGCTATACACTTTCGTAGCTGCGACACGTGGAAAGTGTCATGAATCTGACCCAACTCTGTTGGTAGCTCCAAACGGTAGGCTACACTGCTTACCCTCGCGATCACCCTGAAAAGGACCAATATATTGGGGGCCCAACTTGCCCCTCTTCCTGAATCGAATCACTCCTTTCCAAGGAGAGAACTTCAGGAGCACGAAGTCGCCGACCTGAAACTCGAGCTCGGACCGACGTCTGTCTGCATAACTCTTCTTACGATTTTGAGCGGTCAACAACCTCTGTCTGACCTGCTGAATCTGCTCTGTCGTCTGAAGCACAATCTCGGTGCTACCTATCACACGCTGCCCTACTTCTCCCCAGAAAATGGGGGTTCGACACCTCCTCCCATACAACAGCTCAAAGGGCGGCATGCCAATGCTCAAATGATGGCTGTTGTTGTAAGAAAACTCTGCCAAGGGCAAATACGTGTCCCAACTCCCGCCGAAATCCAACACACATGCATGGAGCATGTCCTCGAGCGTCTGAATCGTCCGCTCACTCTGCCCGTCAGTTTGTGGGTGGTATGCGGTACTAAAATGCAGTTTCGTACCCAATTCCTCATGAAACTTCTTCTAGAATCTGGAAGTGAAATTTACATCTTGATCTGAGACAATCGAGATTGGTACTCCATGCCACGATACCACCTCTCTCACGTATATCTCTGCCAACTTCTCCGTTGAAGAGCTCTCACTGATGGCCATGAAGTGAGCACTCTTCGTCAACCTATCCACAATCACCCAAATTGCATCGACACCTCTTGCAGTCCTTGGCAATTTGGTGATGAAATCCATGGTAATATGTTCCCATTTCCACTCGGGAATCTTTAACGGCTACAGATTACCATGTGGAAGCTGGTGCTCGGCCTTAACCCTGCATAGGTCAAGCATCTCTCTACAAACCCTGCGACATCCCTCTTCATACAGGGCCATCAATATTCCTTTTTCAAGTCCAAATACATCTTAGTGGCCTCGGGATGGATCGAGAATTTCGATCGATGAGCCTCTTCCATTAAAATGGTACGCGTTCCGCCCACGGACGGTACCCACATCCGACCCTAAAATGTCATAAGCCCCCGGCTATCGGTAACAAATTCCGATACCAGCCCGACAACTCGCTCTCTCTTCTTGTTTTCTGGCCTCACAGCCTCAGCCTGGGCCCCACGAATAGCATCCAACATCGGGGTCACCACTGTCAATCTCAAACAAACATCTCACATTGGGCCGCCCTCCTCCCTAAGGCTCAATGCATCGGCTACAACATTAGCCTTGCCCGGGTGGTACAGGATCTCACAATCATAATCCTTGACCACATCCAACCACCTCCTCTGGCGCATATTCAAGTTGGGCTGATCCATCAAATACTTCAAGCTCTTGTGTTCTGTGTATATCGTACACCGAACCCCATATAGATAATGTCGCCAGATCTTGAGGGCGAACACTACCATTCCTAGTTCCAAATCATGAGTGGGATACCTCGACTCATGAGGCTTAAGCTGCCTCGAAGCATATGCTATCACATGCCCCCTCTGCATAACCACCGCTCCCAATCCGGATATCGATGCATCACAATATACCACAAAATCCTCCATCCCTTCCGGAAGGGCTAATAGTGGGGCTTCGCATAAATTCTGGCGAAGTGTCTCGAACAAAGTCTGCTGCTCCGGACCCTAAGAAAACGCAGCACCCTTCCAGGTCAACTTGGTGAGTGGCATGGCGATCTTGGAGAAATCCTTAATAAAACTCCGATAATAGCCGGCCAAACCCAGAAAGCTCCTGATCTCGGTGGGTGATCTCGGCACCTCCCACCTCATGACCGCCTCAATCTTGGCCGGATCGACCAATATCCCATTCTGGTTAACGAGATGCCCCAAAAACTGAACCTCTCGTAGCTAGAACTCACATTTGGAGAACTTGGCATAAAGCCTCTCCGTTCTTAGAACTCCGAGGATCTCCCTCAAATGCTCCTCATGCTGCTCTCTGGATCTCGAATACACCAGTATGTCGTCGATGAACACGATCACTGAGTGATCCAACATCGGTCTGCACACTCTGTTCATGAGATCCATGAACACCTTCGGTGCGTTGGTAAGTCCGAAAGGCATCACCACGAACTCGTAATGCCCATAATGAGTCCAGAATTCTATCTTCTGGACGTCCTCATCTCGCACCCTCACCTGATGATACCCAGACCTCAAATCGATCTTGGAGAACCAAGATGCTCTCTGCAGCTGATCGAACAAATCATCGATCCTCGGCAACGGGTAACGGTTCTTGACCCTTAGCTTGTTCAACTCCCGGTAATCAATGCACATCCGGTGTGAACCGTCCTTCTTCTTGACAAAAAGAATAGGCGCCCCCCATGGCGAACTGCTCGGCCTGATAAACCCCTTCCCCAGCAGCTCCTGGAGCTGCGAGGATAACTCCTGCATCTACGGAGGCGCGAGGCGATAAGGCGCCTTGGCGATAGGTGCAGCTCCCAGAACCAATTCAATACCGAAATCTACTTGCCTCTCCGGAGGCACACCCGGCAACTCCTCTGGAAACACATCCGGAAACTCACGCACTATCGGGACCTCATCCACTAGCTTCGGTCTCTCTGAATCAACCCTCGCATCCATCACATATGCCACAAATCCCTTACAGCCCTGATGTAGACTCTGTCTCGCTCTGGCGGCCGAGCAAAATGTCGACCCCGTACGTCTACCCTCGTCGTACACCATAAGAACTCCCCCACTAGGGTCTCGAATCGTCACCAATTGACGCTCGCAGTCTATCATAGCTCCATATCGGCTCAACCAATCCATACCCACTATAACACACACGTCCCCCATCGCGTTCGGAACCAGATCTATCGAAACACCACACCGAAGATCTCAAGGACACATCCTCGAATCACATTTGAAGCATACACTGCTCGCTCATCAGCTACGGAAACTCGCAGAGGCCGATCCAACGCCTCTCGACGGATACTAATGTGCTGACTAAATGCTACGGAAACAAACGACCGACTCGCACCCGAGTCAAATAATACCAAAGCAGGCACAAAACTCACAAGAAAAGTACCTACGCACATCATCGTATAAGCATAATAACTCAAATCAAATAAAAGATGAATATAGAATACATACCAGCCACAACATCGGGCGCCGCGCGGACCTCTTCTGCAGTCAACTGAAATGCTCTCCCACGAGCCTTCGGGGCCTCGGCCTTCACCAGCCGAACCTCGGTAGCCCTAGAAGCAGGCGCAGATCCCATCGCTGACCCCTGAAGTAGCCGAGGGCACTCGGCCTTTCGATGGACGGTCTGGTTGCAATGAAAGCAAACCGAAAATCCCTTGGGGCAATCCCTCGCGATATGCCCCTCCTTCCCGCACTTGTAGCATACTCCAGCCCTGCACGACCCCTCATGACTCTTGCCGCACTTCCCATAAGTGCGACCCTTCGCACCACCAGATATCGAATCAGCGGGTCTAGCCCGCTTGGCTGCCGGCTGGGACTGAGCTGATCGCCGATCCGCCCTCTGTGACTCGGCCTCCTCCATGGCCTGAGTCTCCAACTCAATCTCCCTCTTTTGGGCATTTTCCTGGAGCTCAGCAAATGTCTGGTATGTCGAGTTCGCCACGAAATCCCAAATATCTCTCCTCAGAACACTCAGATAACGGCTCATACGAGCCTGCTCAGAAGACACCTGCTCAGGGCAAAACATCGCCCTCTCATGAAACTTCCTGGTGATCACTGCCACAGAATCAATACCCTGCTTGAGGGTAAAGAACTCCTGAATCAACCTTTCCCTCTCCACCGAGGGAACATACTCGTCTCTGAACATAGCGGTGAACCTCTCCCAGGTCACCTCAGAAATCTCTGCCAAAGTGAAAAGTTCACCGTCACGAACTTCCACCAATCCTTCGCTCCCAAACGGAGTTGGTTTAGAGTGAACCGTATCCTCAAATGCTCTGGACAAGAACACGTATAGAAACATCCCTCGATGTCAGAGATCCAACTCAGCGCGGCAATCAGGTCCTGCGTCCCATCGAACTCTGGTGGCTTCGTGTTGCTGAACTCCCGAAACAAAAATGAGCCACCTCCCTGAGGTCTGGCAGCAGCAACAGCAGCAGTAGCTGCAGCTGCCGCAGCCTCAGTCATCGCTGCATACCGCTCATCAAAAGTCTCAATCAATGTGGTCTTGATGTCCCCAAACATCTCAGGAATCTCAGCCCGGATGGCAGCAGCCACCTCCTCATGAATCAATCGACGAATCTCCTCGTCGCTGACACCACTGCTTTCAGGTGTGTGTCGAGTCCCAACCATGATGCCTCTGAAATACAACAAAAATTATCAGAGACTCAATCGAGCATACTCATACTCGATGATGCAACCCTACTCGTCCTACGTTGTCCAAAAGATTCTTACTTGGAATGCCCACTAATCCGGTGTCTTCAGTAGTACGGGCCCAATACTACTGACCACAACGCATCAGCATTCACTCCAAGTCCTCCTCCTTGGATCTTGGATTACAAGTACTCTATTCTCATGAGCTCCTAACTGCTATCTACTCGCTCTCAAAGCATCTCAGCAGCAGAAATCTCCTAGGCTAAGGCATCAAAAATCAGGCCACTCTAGTCCTAATATGTATACCTAACCTACTCTAGCATGCATAATGTAACATAACATATCTCATAACACATAATGTAAGGGTACTTTTGGGGATTCACCGTTCGGGCACTAGCTGATCGTACACACGACTCTGCTCCGTTTGTCTTAAAACTCTTTTTACTCTTTTCAAAAATTTTACTTCATTATCAAAATTTTCCTCAAATCCTCAGTTTGAGTTCAGATACGCCCGAAGATGCATCCGAATCCCTCAAACCAAGGCTCTGATACCAACTTGTAACACCGTAAAATTTAAACAATTTTTCGCTTTGAAAAAAAACATAAAATATCATTCGCATTCATTTAAAAACATTGTATCAACATTGTATCAGTACAAAACCCCAAGATCAGAATATATGAACTCCAATGTGCATGTGTACGAATCATGTCGATGCCTTCCCGCGTTCATCACTGGTACCTGAAACACATAACACAACAACTGTAAGCATAAATGCTTAGTGAGTTCCCCAAAATACCGCATACAACACATACGCCACTCGAGGCTAATATACGACCCTCTGGTCAATGTGTCTCGGCGGGACCCTCCAGTCCCATAGCTCGTTGGACCCTCTGGTCCGGTCATAGCTCCTTGGACCCTCCGGTCCGGTCTATATCATCATACGACATACATATATCACATAGCACATAATCTCATACATAACACATAAGACCCTCTGGTCATCACATAATACCACATAATCTCATAATACCACATAATCTCATACATAACACATAAGACCCTCGGTGTCTCGGTAAGTCTCTGACTCGGTAGAAATGTGATCTAGCCTCCGCCTAATCACATAAAGTAAATACTCTCATAAATACAACTATACTCAACCCTAAAAGTCAACAAGCTCGATGGTCAAACTTTGACCCCACTCGTCGAGTGCACTAGGGCGACTCGGCGAGTCTACACGTGTCCACTAGCTCTCTTAGTCCCTCTCTTGGCACGTCGAGTACTTCCTCTAACTCGACGAGTCACACCTAGCATGAATCGTGGGGCCACCCCGACTCAACTCGCCGAGTCTCAAGAACAACTCGGCGAGTTCCGCCTTAAACTCCAGCCCCCCTAACTCTCCCTGACTCACCGATTTATTCCCCAACTCGGCAAGTCTACCCACTGAGTGCTTTACGGAAAACCCTCATCTTACTCGCCGAGTCTGTTCTTCGGACTCGGCGAGTTCATTCCATGCACAAACTCCATAGGCCTCCTGAGGTCAGATCTGTTCCTTACATTCATAGACCTGGCCTTCCTAAGCATGATAATCACGTAAAGTTCAGACCTTGACACTCATATAACATCTAAATGGTCTAACTTGGTGATTTAGCCCCAAAAGTTACATCCCAAGCTCATGGCTCCCAAAATGACTCATAAAGCTCCAAGGGTTAAGGTCTCTGGACCTCTTCGGGTCCAGATCCAGAACATAGACTCGAGAAGGGACCAAATGCTCCACTTATCCAACCTCTAAAAGGATTAGAAAACCCTAACACTAAGAATCAACACCAAAACTGAAGAAGGTCCGAGCAAAATACCTCAATATGATCTCTATGAACTCAGAAATCACAAAAATCGCACCTCCTTCAGCCTCCTCTTGCCTTGGTCACCTCCTTCTTGCAAAAACACCAACAAAAGGATCAAGAATGGCCTCTCCTTCCTCACAAACGCTCTAGATCTCTTAGGGTTTCTCTATGGGGGTTGATGGCCGCAAATGACGGCCCTAAGGGCCTTTAAATAGGTCTCAAACCCTGGAAATTAGGGTTTCATTAAACAGCGTGGACTTGCCGAGTCCACTCATGAACTCGCCGAGTCCAGCTGTGAACTCGGATACGAATCCGCGACCATACTCGGCGAGTTTAAACACCAACTCGCCGAGTCTCCTCACAACTTCCAAAAATAAAATATTAAAATATAATACCTGAGAATCTGGATGTTACACATCAACTCGACGAGTTCCAAAGAAGAATTTGTCTTTTAAGCAATAAATCTCATACCTGAGAGTCGAGATTTTACATCTTTTATCCTCTCCTTCGAAATCTAGAGTTATTTTGCCTAATAAACTCTTTTATTATATTTTGAGTGGAGCAAATAGATAAATTTTGCAACTTTATGACTCTTAGGAGTCCCAAGGACATTATATCTCATAGATTTAAGAAATGGTTGGGATTGGTAAATCTTGCATGAGCTTTAGGTCCCTTTTCTTCTTTTTAACCTAGATTTGAGAAAGGACATGCATGGGGCATTCATGTCCATAAAGTTTACATTATTAACCTAGATTTGAGAAAGGACATGCATGGAGCATTCATGTCCATAAATTTTACATTATTAGGGATCAAGATCCCTAAAAGCCTTATGTAAATTTTGGGCTTGTATCTCTTATGATTACGGACTTAATGGATGAGTTATACATCTTAAATTACCTTTAGAACCTAGGTTTTGAGATCTTGTCTTAATGGATAAAGTTGGAGACTTTATCCATCAAGACATTGGGAAGGAGTAGATTTGGGATTTTGAGCCCCTAAAAATGAGTTAAGGGCAGCTTAACTTGAATAAGCCATTCAGACTGGTCCCCATGGTGTGGCGACCAGAGACCAGTCGACTGTTTCGTTGTTTTGTGCCCACGGCATGGCCAACGAAGGCCACTACGTGGAGGGGTGCTAATGGCATTTTGAATTTGTCTTGACCGTTGATTCGTTAACCTAATTTGACTTTTGGTCATCTCTTAGTTTTGACAAGGTGGACAAAGGGTTTACCTTGTATGAATATCTAGGTGGGGTATTGATGGGTTTTAGCCATAAGAACTTTCCTATGTGCGCATGCAAAACCCTAATGCTTGGATCTAGGCTTTCTAATAAACATGCTTTGAATCCAAGACTTCTAATTACTAACTAGGTTAAACAAGAACATTAAAACAGATCTAGAATCATACCTTTGAGTTCCTTGTTGATCTTGAGGTCTTGGAGCTTCTAGAGTCACAAATGTCACTCCTCTAATGGCTTACAAACACCAAAGCAAGAAGGATGATTTGGGAGAGAGGAGAGGGGATAAATTTCGACCAGAGGTTCCTTACTTTAGGTCAAGTGTCGAATTCCATCAGCCATGGGGTCTATTTATACTTGTAGACTCCTTAAGGATTACAGATAAGTCCCTATCAGATAATCTTCTCTTAAGGCTATCCAAATCCATTCCTTAGATAAGTATATGGACGATTTAAGCTTTCCTAAAGCTCTTAGAATCCGTCCAAAGTATATCCAAATGGATTTACAGTTCAAAGCTTAACTATCAAACAATTGACAGTTTATACCCCTTTATTTAATTAATCTCTTTAAGTCACCAAATTAATTCTAATTAATTCTATGACTTATATTAATCAAATAACATATATATTATTCATTATATTATTCCCATAATATATTAATAATATTTACTCTCTCTTAACAAATCATCCTATCAAGTTGCTATGGTGAAGGCAACCCAAAAGGACCATGCACAACCGAATATAGTTACAGCCTTAGACACTATTCCAACAGTCTCCCACTTGGATAAGTCTAGTAACTATACAAGTACAATTCGGTTTGCAATTGTAGCTCTCAAAGACGCTGTCAACTCTGATCTAATCAATCTTGTCCTTTAGATAAGGGAACGTACAGTCCTCTGTTAGATATCATGCTGACAATCCTATGGAATGGTTAGTCAAGCATTTAGGTTTCTCAATCTCTGATTTATTTGACATAGCACTTAATCGAACACATCAATTCAGTTCTGACCGGGCCCGGCACATAAGTCAAATCAAATCATCGAGCGGCCGAGATATCGCTTTTACCTTATTAGATAAAAGTTACAGATAAACTTCGACTTATATGCATTTACTTATTCATTAACCAACTATACACAACAATACGTTTTATAACATCAAGTTACTGATGCGTTTTCGTATTATCAATGTACAATCAATTAACAAATAATAAACCATATATCTAGGTTTTAAGACTATATGATATTATCGTCTTGCGATCACCTTTTATATCTTATTCCATAAGGTGATTCCAGCAAGTGCGGGTTTATTCCAATGCTCAAAACTAGTTCATAAGCACTCATGAACGTTGCAGCAATCCTTTGCTATGTCTAACGTCATTTAGACATTCTACACACCAATTCATGACAATCTTCTTTCATATCTACTTCCAACATATGAACGATTGTGGATCTTTTGAATAATTCGATTATTCCTAATAACCTCAATTATTCTGGAAGTCAAAACATGCAAAGTGAAACAATAGCTAAACAATTAACATAAGACAGTAACATTACTCATAAATAAAACTCCTTTATTTAATCATCAAATGTCAATTACATTTATCTATTACACGTTTCTAATACTATCTAATCTATGCTAATATCATCCTTCAGCCCAATACTCCTAGCATGATGTAAGTGCTTAACCCTACTCAGTCCCTTCGTAAGCGGATCTGCTGGGTTATCTTCTGATGATATCCTCTTCACTACGAGTTGTCCTTCTTCTACACGATGTCTGATGAAGTGATATTTTCTGTCGATATGTCTTGATCTACCATGATCCCTCGGTTCCTTGGTTAAGGCAACCGCACCTTCGTTATCACAGAAAATCTCCATTGGCTCCTTTATGGCAGGTACGACTCCAAGATCACTGATGAAGTTCTTTAGCCATATTGCCTCCTTCGACGCTTCGCTCGCTGCAATGTACTCTGATTCGCACGTTGAATCAGCTACGGTTTCCTGCTTGGAACTTTTCCATGTCACTGCTCCTCCATTTAGGGTAAAGACCCAGCCCGACTGCGAACGGTAGTTGTCCCTGTCGGTTTGAAAACTGGCGTCACTATACCCTCGCACCTTCAAGTCATCACTCCCTCCGAGGACTAAGAACCATTCCTTCGTCCTCCGAAGGTACTTAAGGATATTCTTCACCGCAATCCAATGTGCTTTGCCAGGATTCCCTTGATATCTGCTAACCATGCTCAAGGCGAAGGCTACATCAGGGCGAGTACAAGTCATAGCGTACATGATTGAGCCAACTGCGGAAGCGTATGGTACTCGGCTCATTTCTGCTATCTCAGCTTCGGTACTCGGACTTTGAGTCTTACTCAATTTGGCATTACTTTGTATTGGTAGTTCTCCCTTCTTTGAGTTTTCCATACTAAAACGTTTTAGTACCTTCTCTAAGTAAGTATTCTGACTAAGTCCAATTAGTCTCTTACTTCTTTCTCTTATTATCCTTATTCCCAAAATGTAAGAAGCTTCTCCGAGGTCCTTCATAGCGAAGCACTTCCCGAGCCAGGACTTAACTTCCTGCAGAGTCGGGATGTCGTTTCCTATGAGTAATATGTCATCGACATATAGAACGAGGAAGCTTACTATACTCCCACTGGCTTTGACATATACACAAGATTCGTCTTCGCTTCGTACAAATCCAAACTCTTTGACTTTCTCATCGAAACAAAGATTCCATCTGCGAGATGCTTGCTTAAGTCCATAAATGGACTTCTCAAGCTTACACATTCTATTCGGATGCTTCGGATCCACAAACCCCTCTGGCTGAGCCATGTAAACATCCTCAGCCAACTTTCCGTTAAGGAAAGCGGTCTTGACATCCATTTGCCAAATCTCATAATCATGAAATGCGGCAATTGCTAACATCACTCTAATAGATTTAATCTTCGCAACTGGTGAGAAGGTCTCATCATAGTCAACTCCGGGAGTTTGAGTAAAGCCCTTCGCGACCAATCGCGCTTTATATGTGTGTACGTTCCCATCCACGTCGGTCTTCTTCTTGAAGATCCATTTGCACCCAACGGTCTTACGTCCGGGCACGTAATCAACCAAATTCCAAACTTGGTTATCATACATGGATTGGATCTCGCTATCCATTGCCTCTTTCCACTTTACAGACTCCGGGCCTGCCATGGCTTCCTTGTAGCTATTAGGTTCATCAAGATTTACTAGTGTACCATCACTAATATACGTGTCCCCTTCGGTAGTAATATGAAAGCCATAGAACTGGGGATGAACTCTAACTCTATCGGAACGTCTAAGAGGTAAGGATTCGTCAATTGGTTCAACCGGAGTTTCCTCCTCGGGTTGAGTGCCAGCGGTAGAGGTTCCTTCATCCATCGACTCTTGAATCTCTTCAAGTTCGATTTGTCTCCCACTGTCTCCTTGGCTTATGAGTTCTCGCTCTCGGAAAACTCCTCTCCTCGCAACGAAGACAACATTGTCCTTCGGTCTATAGAAGAGATATCCAAAGGATGTCTGCGGGTAGCCGATGAAAATACATCGCTCACTTCGAGGTTCAAGCTTGTCGTGAGTATCTCGTCTTACGAAAGCCTCGCAACCCCAAACCTTGATATGTGCCAACGAGGGAGCTTTCCCTGTCCACATCTCGTGAGGTGTTTTGGCAACCTTCTTAGTAGGGACTCGGTTAAGGATATGGGCGGCAGTCTCTAAGGCATACCCCCAAAAAGAGATTGGTAGTGAAGCACGACTCATCATAGAGCGAACCATATCCAATAAGGTTCGATTACGCCTTTCTGCCACACCATTCAACTGCGGTGTCCTAGGAGGCGTCAATTGCGAAACTATTCCACACTCCTTGAGATATTCGTGGAATTCAAGACTTAGGTACTCTCCTCCTCGATCGGATCGAAGCATCTTGATTTTCCTGCCCAATTGATTCTCCACTTCATTCTTGAACTCTTTGAACTTTTCAAAGGTGTCTGACTTTTGCTTGATTAAGTAGATATACCCATATCTACTATAGTCATCGGTAAAAGTCACATAGAAGCGGTTCCCATCCTTCGTGGTTGATCTAAACGGTCCACACACATCGGTATGTATTAGGTCCAATAGACCCTCGCCCCTTTCACAAGTACTTGTGAAGGGCGACTTAGTCATCTTTCCAAGTAAACAAGACTCGCATGTGTCATCTTCCCTAAGGTCGAATGACTCCAACACTCCATCCTTTTGGAGTTGGGCTATGCGTTTCTTGTTGACATGTCCAAGACGACAATGCCACAAGGAAGCTTTATCCATACTAGTGGAAGAATCAATATTCAAAACATCATTTCCAAAGTCATCAACAATCATAACAGTTTCATATATTCCATTACATGGTATAGCTTCAAAGTAAAAGACACCATTTAGATAAGCCAAAATAGAACCATTCTCATTATTAAAAGAAAATCTAAATCCTTGTCTAAATAAACCATGGAATGAGATGATGTTTCTTGCCATTTCTGGCGAATAGCAACAATTGTTCAAATCTAAAACTAAACTATTCTTAAGCACTAAGGAATACACTCCAATCTTGGTTACAGGCGACGATCTTCTGTTCCCCATGATTAGATTGATCCTTCCTTGCTCCACATCCCTACTTCTTCTTAGTCCCTGCACATTAGAACAAATGTGATAACCACAACCGGTATCAAGAACCCAAGAAATAGCATGATTAGAATCGTTAGATTTGATTGTATATATACCTGCGAAAGATGGCTTGATCTTTCCTTCTTTGATTGCTTGCAGGTAATCCGGGCAGCTTCTCTTCCAATGTCCTATCTTGTGGCAGTGGTGGCACTCTGCCTCCTTCGGGTTAGAGCAGGGCTTGGCGGGATCAACTTTGGTCCCACTAGAAGAGGCACCATCTCGGGCTTTCACCTTGCGATAGTTCTTCGATGAAGCTTTCCTCTTCTTTCCCTTCCCTTGTCCAATAGCCAAGACAGGAGCAGCGGGCGGATTGGGAGTGGGTGCAACAGACTTGTCTTTGAAGTTGCTCTCAGCAACCCTCAAGAGACCTTGGAGCTTGCTTAGGGTGACCTCTTCTTTGTTCATGTGGTAGGTCATCCTAAATTGGTTGTACATCGGAGGCAAAGAGTGAAGCACCATGTCGATCGCCAAATCCTCACCGAAGTCAACATTTAACTTGCGAAGGCGGTCGACATACCTTTGCATCTTTTGCAAGTGCACGGTAAGAGATTCTCCATGACCCATCTTCGCGGAAATCATGTTAGTGAAAATCTCGTACCTCTCTTGTCTCGCGTTTTGGTGATACCTCTCCAATAGGTCTTGATGCATCTCGTACGGGTACATGTCCTCGTAGGACTTTTGGAATTCGGAGTTCATGGTGGCGATCATGATGCAATGTACCTTCGTTGCATCTCGCTCATGAGTTTCAAAGGCGGTGATTTCGGCTGGAGTAGCGATTTCGGTGTTGATTTTCTCGAGCTTCTCATCAAGGACATACTCTTTGTCCTCATAGCGAGCAATGGTGCGAATGTATCTTATCCATTCGCTAAAGTTCGTTCCATCGAAGGTGACCTTTTGGCAAAGGCTCATCAACGTGAAAGAACTAGCAGCAGCGTTGTTTGCGTTTGACATCTACAATTAGAAAAGGACAAAGATAGATTAGAATAAGAATCCCTAATTATCACCCAATAAGAAAATTAGGGCTAGGATCCAACAATAACATTTACATACTAGAAAAGGGATGCCGTAATCTAACATGCAAATAAATTGAAGGTAAGTGAATGACGATTCACTAATTCTCCATCACGAAACTTAAACTATTAGTCCTAAGTGTTTTTGAGAATTCCTAGGTTCGGATGAGATTCATTGAAACTATTCAATGGCATGTTTTAATCTCGATATGCCCCTCTTGTTTGTGACTGGGATGCCGAGGATCACAAAGCGGGTGTGAATTACCATGCAAATTCACATGGCGCCTTCATTGTAACAATCACCTATTCGATGTGCCGGTAAACCACACACGCTCCATCGAACTATGATAAACAATGAATCACCCTTTGCCACCTTCGCTTAGAACCAATTAGTGTGCCGGTAAACCACACACGCTCCACTAACATCTTAGCAAGGTGCAAAGTGTAATTTCATGGGATTGCATCAATTCACTTTTCCTAAAGTAACTAGGATTGGGAAATTTTGAAATATGTGTAGTTACTTGTATTTCTTATTATACTTTTAATGAGAGGATGAGGTTGCCCTATCCTACCCGTTCGGCTAACGACCCTCCACCAATCAAGCAAGCGGTGGGTGTGAGTGTACACCCATTAAGCGCCATTTTATAGGCCGCAACCTTATACCCACCTTATAGATCGGCTTCGTGAATGAGGCCTACTAACGGTAAGACTAGCATTTAGTTATACATATATATATATTATTCTAGTAATATCATATTAGTATAGGGTTGTATTTTAAAACTTTTAAAATCTAGGGTTTGAAATTTAAGTTGTCTAAATTAAAACTTTTAATCACAAAAGTAAATTTCAAAACATGAGGGTAGGTTTTAAACATTTAAAACATGGAGGATCAAATAACAAATAATTCCAATTAACAATTAATATCCTAATTATCTATATTTGATTTATTCAAGATTTCTTTTTAAGATAATTACCAAAATAATTAAAATAATTAATTAATTATCATATAAGGAAATTAAATATTTAATTAGTTGATAATTACCCTTAACTAGATCAAGATAATAGTTATATTTATCAGAAAAACGAATTAATGTTGATCTAATTAGTTTATGGTAAGTTAAGATAAGATAAACACAAAGAAATCCCGAATCTGGCCATTCCTGACGCCTGGACTCGCCGAGTGCACAAATGGACTCGCCGAGTCAGGCCTACTCGCCGAGTCCACTTTGAGACTCGCCGAGTCCATGACTCAGAAACCAAAAATTCGAATTTTGCAGGTTTGTTTCAGTTAATCAAGCAACAATTTACAGAAAACCAAGCTAGGCTCTGATACCACTGATGGGTTTTAGCCATAAGAACTTTCCTATGTGCGCATGCAAAACCCTAATGCTTGGATCTAGGCTTTCTAATAAACATGCTTTGAATCCAAGACTTCTAATTACTAACTAGGTTAAACAAGAACATTAAAACAGATCTAGAATCATACCTTTGAGTTCCTTGTTGATCTTGAGGTCTTGGAGCTTCTAGAGTCACAAATGTCACTCCTCTAATGGTTTACAAACACCAAAGCAAGAAGGATGATTTGGGAGAGAGGAGAGGGGATGAATTTCGACCAGAGGTTCCTTACTTTAGGTCAAGTGTCGAATTCCATCAGCCATGGGGTCTATTTATACTTGTAGACTCCTTAAGGATTACAGATAAGTCCCTATCAGATAATCTTCTCTTAAGGCTATCCAAATCCATTCCTTAGATAAGTATATGGACGATTTAAGCTTTCCTAAAGCTCTTAGAATCCGTCCAAAGTATATCCAAATGGATTTACAGTTCAAAGCTTAACTATCAAACAATTGACAGTTTATACCCCTTTATTTAATTAATCTCTTTAAGTCACCAAATTAATTCTAATTAATTCTATGACTTATATTAATCAAATAACATATATATTATTCATTATATTATTCCCATAATATATTAATAATATTTACTCTCTCTTAACAAATCATCCTATCAAGTTGCTATGGTGAAGGCAACCCAAAAGGACCATGCACAACCGAATATAGTTACAGCCTTAGACACTATTCCAACAGGTATAACACCTATGATTCGGCAGTGGGAGCAAGTATTGTCGTTTGAGAGGTGAGTCTGCTCATAGTATTTGGTGATCAAAGGCACCAATGTCATCCCTTTGGATTACATTTATAGAACGATAGATGTCTTTGTGACTCTTCCATGTATTTGGATGTATGTTTGGGCGGGGCCTACTATATGTGTTGGGAGTGGCCCACTACATGTTACTGATAGATCTGTATTGGGCGGGGCCCGTTGTATGTATTGTATATGGTATTTTGGGAAACTCACTAAGCTTTGTTCTTACAATTTATGTTTATAGTTTTAGGTACCTCTGGTTCAAAGGGGATGGACCCGATATGATCGCATAACATCCACCAGTGTTCGCAATTCTATGATTTTGATTTGTACTCTGATAACTATTTTCAACATTTGTCACACTTTGATGGTTTTGGTTGACTTAAAAATTAAAAATATTTACTTATTATTTTTGGGACGTTACATAAATCACTGTACTTTGAAGAGTGTGCCCAGCGATGGGGCTATAGATTTTCTTATTAGAGAGGACAATGTACTTTGAGAAAGTTGGACTTTAATTTGTTGTCAAGTAGGATAAGTATGTGTTTTGTTATTTTGTTGAAAGAAAAGTTAGGATAAGCACATGTTTCTTTAAATTTTCACCCAAAAGGTTTTTAAAGAGTTTGAATTTAAAGACATATATAATGACCAAATGAAAACAATGATGATGATGATGATCAACCGACATTGTTTCAACATAACAAAAGTAATAAAAAAAAGGTAGCATTTACCAATAATGTCCCATTACCATCTAGAAAGCCAATTAACTACATGTCATTTGAACCTTCATTCAGTATGACCTCATAGAGTCACAAAGCACTTATGTCAAAGCCTCGTCGACTTTCCTTGAATTTATTATCATTGAAATAGTTGATTCTTAAAGTATCAAACCTTTTTTTAGCATTTCATGTAAATGTATCTTCAAATCACCTGATTGTTGGTTGTTCTTTAGAATTCCTTGTATGTATAAATTATAAGTCACATTTTTTTGCAAGCACCCCCTTTCCTACATCCAAATGGATAGTTGTGTTGCTTCCTTTATCAAACCTTTTTGATAAAAGCATATCGGTGTATGGCCTTGTATTTGGTTGCAAACCTTTTTCAAATACTTTGTTGAAAAGAGTCTTTGTAATTTCAAGCTTCCCTATTTTACCTAACCCATCAAGTAGGTTAGTCTGTTCAATAATATTCGTGAATTTCTCTTTTTCTTCGATGAAAAGAAACAAAGAAAGTGCCTCATCTACTTGATTGTTAGTACATAGGCCCTCCAAAGCAATGTTGTAGCTATGCATATTGGCATCGGATGATAACATCTCGTGAATCATCCTAAGTCTATCCCTCCATTTTCCTAATCGAAACGTTGCCTCTAGCATGTTGTTCTTTGTGATAAGGTTAACCGCGACACCTTCCTTACGCATTTCATCAAACATATTATCCTTAGAATTGTCGTTGATCATGCAACTATAGGTAACAGTATTAGGGACCAAGCCCTTTGATGGAAAAACATATATCTAAATGTATTCAATGCCCCCTTGACTTTTCGGTCCTTGCACAATCTATCTATAGTTGTGATATATGTTACTATATCAGGTTTGCCACCCTTTTGATACATCATTGTTACTAAACCAATGATGAAATCGTGATGAAATCGTGTAGGCGCCTTTCGCAAAACCCTTTTATAATTACAGGGTATATGTTTTCATTTGGTTCACAAATACACTTGAGTAATTTCGAGATCACCCATTCCAACATTCAAGGTAAGATAATTACCATGGGACCTCATATTGTCCAAGTTTATGAAAAGAAAAGAAATATGCAAAGCTCTCCCTCAACTTCCATGTCATAAATCCGTACGTCGCTAGTCATGTCCAAACACTTTAACAACACTTTAACCGGAACACCTTCAACTGTGATTGGGAAAATGAAAAACCAAAGCTAAGTTATCAACAAATACCATGTTAGAGACTCTAATTTCGTGTTCAAATTGATAAATGTTACATTATAAATGTTTAAAAAGCAACAAAAGCAAGCACTAAGCTTAAATCTTAAATAAGCTCCATATTTTTTACCATTTGGAAAGTACAATGTGTTGCAAACTTTCTAAAATAAAGAAACAACTTCATTTCTTGAAAAAGAGCTTTGCCTTAGAAAAAGAAATGAACTCCGAGGAAACTTTTGTAGAAACCAAATAACTGAAAAACCGAGATTTATAAACCTCGGGTCGTTTTGTAAACACATTAACAAAAAACTGATGACTATAACAAACCCTTATTGCTCAAAAAATCAAACCGGTAGCTTTGATGAACGGAAAACGAAATGTAATTGAACATTATCAAAGCGACTAAAAAACCACTATAAATTACTGTTTATCTTACATATAAAAACTTGAATTAAACGATAACTAGCCAAAAAACAAGGAAATTATCCATGGAAAACACAAAAGAGAAATATTATTGAAATTGAAAATTCGATTCTTCGCATTTCCTTACCAGTGTCGCACTGAGATAATTCGCAGCGACCTCAAGAAGAAATGGGAAATTAGCATCCAAATCAGGTGCATGAGTCGACCAAAGAGATCTATGGGAGAAATTCTTTAAAGTATAAAGAAATATTACAAACGATGTTCTAAAAAAAGCTGGTGATAATAAACAATAAAATAGAAATTTGATTTTGTAGAGGTAAAACAAACATTTCTACAAATGGTTGTTGCAGTGCCTGCACTTTGGAAAGTGATTGCAGAATAAGCAAAAGAATGGGCAACTTGAATGACTTCTTTATACAGTCAAAGATTCAAAACAGCAATAAAAACAGAAGTATTCATAAGCAAAGATTCCCTGTCACGAGGAGGGAAGGCATAGTTATTGATGATATCTCAAATTATAGTTTGCATCTTCTTGCAACGAATGAGTTTCCTATTTATCCTTTTTTTTTCACTTGAATAATAACAAACCAAGACAACTTTATTTGTCAAAATTAAGGGTAAATTACACCAATCGTCCCTCGTCCAAGTGCCGAAAAGCACGTTTAGTCCTTATTTTTAAAAATTAACTCGGACCGTCCCTCGTTTGTTGTAAATGTGCATGCTTCGTCCCTAATATGCAACTTTATCGTGACTTTAGTCCTTGCCCATATTTGAAATGATCATAATGCCCTTTATGTATTTTTTTTATAATTAAATTTATGTTATTGTTATTATTATTAATTAAAAAATAAAAAGAAAAAAAAAATATGGTCCCACTTCATATCCAAACCCATCTCCCTACCCAACCCACCTTCCCATTACTGTCTTTCTTCTCTAAAGTTTTCAAAAAACCATACAACCATTCATCCTTAAGCCACCACCAGTGGATAATCTCTCCGATGAACCCTCTCTGCATCCATCACCATCTCCGGCGAACCCTCTCTCTTTGTCTATTGTTTGAAGAACACTTAATCACCACCATCAATGAAATTTAACACCACCACGGCCTGAACCACCACAGGGAGACTACAAAACCACCAGAAACTTACCTTCCTCAGCCTTGCAACTCTTCACACTCGTACACTTCCACAACTTATCTGTCCCACATAACCCCTTTGTAAACTGAATAAAATTTGTTCCTCCCTAACAAATTCGACACGAAAACCTCAAGTAATACTCCAGCGAAACGTACATCAGATCTAGGGTTTGGAACTGAGGTGGAGGTGGAACTAGGGTTTAAAATCAAAGATGAAGGCAAAAAATAGCAGATTTGTTGTTCCTTTTGTATCGGTGAGGGTGAGGGAGATCACAGTGATAGTGGTGCGGAGAAGAAGGGTTTGGCCGGAGTGTAGATGAAGGGTGGTACTTCAGGCGTCGCCGGAAGTGCAAATGAAATGTGGTGACATATCTAGCTTTCAGTAACACCATCACCGCCACCTCTTAGGATTTCAAACATACATATGAGTCGTGGAGATGAAGGTGATAGGTGGTGGTTTCGAGATCGATGATGCTAAGATCGATCTCCTTCTTCACCTGTGTTCATATTGATTTTCGACAGGTGTAAAGTTTTCAGATTATGTTTTAGTGTGAGGAGGTATTGGAGGTGATAGATGGTTATGCCGGAGGAGATGAAGGTGATAGGTGGTGGTGCCGGAGGAGATGACGGTGACAGGTGGTGGTGTCGGAGGTGCAAGCGGTGATAGGTGGTGGTGGGTTATTTGTAGAGAACCTTGTTGTAGAGATGGGGAAATGGAAGAGAAGAGGGGATATTTGATTTATTTTTTTATTTCTTAAATTTAAAACTGATAAATAAATAAAAGAAACTGAAAAAGAAATTACTAAGGGTAAAATAGTCATTTCATGTCAATAGGGACCAAGCACGCAAGAAAAAAGAAACTCAGGGACGTTCCGAGTTAATTTTTATAAATAGGGACCAAACGTGCTTTCTGGCATGTGCACGAGGGACGATAGGTGTAATTTACCCCAAAATTAATTAACGTACAGGGAAGTTAAAAAGTTTCATGGGACCCCAAACTCGTGGGCCCAGATCTCATATGGTGGATATTTGTTAAAATAATCAGATTGGGGCGGGATGGGAGCAAAGTTAACCATCGTTTTAATTTCGGAGACAGGGACGAGAATAGGTTATCCTATCCCGAACCCCTATGGGGCCCGTTAATTTATAATATATATTTATATATGTTAATTATATAAATATAATAAATAATAGCAATGATTTGAACTTTTAAATTCAACAAAAAAATAATATATTTAATTTGTTAGTATAACGTTTTTGAGATATGATAATATTTTTGTTTTTAACATTCAAAATTATGTTATAAATAACAATTTAACCCAAAAAGATAACATTTAAACCCAAAAAACAATTTCTTTTGGTCTAATAAAAAATATCTCAAAAATCAACCAGTAACGGGGAAATGGAGGCGGGAGCAGGGATAATCCAAGAATTCGGGACGGAGGGCAGGGATGGGGAGGTTGAAAATTACGGTAGCAGAGGCGAAAATGGAGGAATGGGAAAAATTTAGGGTGTGGGACATTACAATATTTATAAGAACGCTAAAAACAAAAGTTATAAGTTTTTGAATTCACCATAGAAATAAGGATAAGAATTTCATGATTTAAAATTTGAATTCCATAAACGAGATCTGATTTTTGTCTTTTAGTAAAAAAACATGAATAAATTCTAAACGCAAATGAAAATTAAAAACATTTATGAAAACATGTTCAAACTAAAACAATAATACAAACATAGATAAATTCAAATGCTAATGTAAAAACCATATTAACACAAACATTAATCCTACATTCCTACGAATAATACTTAATGCATTTAAAAATATATTTTTTTATTAAAATTTTAAACGGGTTGGTAGGTTAACCCGTATGTTTTTTTGACAAACTCATATATGACCTATTTAATAAACAGATTTGTGGGTTGAAAAACTCAAGTCAAATCCATTTATTTCGCGTGATCATGTTGTAAATTGTGTCAAGAATTGTCAGGCCTAATGAAAATTGAGTAATTAATCATTACAAACGAGATTTTTTTTTAATAACTGGTTTTTGAAAAACAATCACTTACTTTTTAAAAGCTTCATTCCAAAATTGATCTTTAAATTTTTGGAGTTCTTTTATTTTTTCTAAAAAAATTCTAAAAGAATCACTCTACTTATGTATTAAATATCTATTTCAAAGTGTTTAATATCATCGTTTTCAATTTAATGTCTGATTTTATATCATAATATCGTCTATAATTCATATTACTTTATTTGTTTAACTTTTTATTAGATTTAAGGAGAAAACAGATTTTTTTCTCGAAATTTCGGAATTGATCATCGGACTTTGGACTTTTATCAAAATTCTCGAATTTTTTTTCTTAAACTCCAAATTTCAGTCTGCAATCCGAAATTTTGATCAAGAATTCCAGAATGTTAGTCCAAAATGTATTTTTTGTAAAAAGAATGTTTTTTCTCAGTTTAGAATGTTCATTTCAAGCTTGTTGGTTATTTTTACGAAAAAACAATTTTTTTTTTATTTTCTTCAAATACCCATTAGATTGTGGCTAGATTACTCAATTTCTCTTAAATTTAAATCAAAGAGTTTTGAATTAAATGCCTAAATGCTTTATAATATGTAAGATTCACGACATGACTTATTCTTGATTTTATGAATTTGATACTACAAAAATAGTTATAGGCGGATGAAATTTAAAACTTAACATAACAAATATTCTAAATTAAACTATTGATATATGTTATCACTAGGAGTGATGTAAAAATCTTTTATATATAGATAGTTAATGGTTTGTTTAGATAAAAAACAAAAAACAAAAAACAAATTTAGCTTAATTTATTATTATTTTCCAAAAAAACACTGCCAAAAAATTAAAGAAAACTCAAATAACCAATGAAATCACAAGTGGCCCTTATTAGGTTGCGATTTCAACTTATGGCATGTAATTTCAGCATGAATCAAGCCATAATCCCATAATAACTAAGGTTTAAAAAAAAATCATTTTCAATTTTACATTTTAAAAGGAGTTATAGGAAATACCACAAGCATTAGAGGAAATTACAAATAAGTTAGAGGAAATCTAGTTGAGTTAGAGGAAATCTAGAGGAACTCTTGGATGAGTTAAAGGAATTGTAGATGAGGCTTCTCATGTGGGATTTTCTCTTTCTCAACCGAAATTGTACAACTGTTTGTTTAATGTATGTTCTATATTTGTATAATCTCATTTGAGTATGGGAGATGATATTTCCACTGTTTTTTCTTATTCATCCACTGATTTTTAAGAGAAATTGACAATAGTGTCCTCGTAAATATTTGGAATGTAATTATGGTGTATGTTAGTAACTTAATAGTATAATATATTTTTAATTCTTTTGTAATAAATAAAACATTCAATCAACCCACCATCCCTTTTATGTCAGTTCGTCTTCCCCTCCCCTCCGTACCTTTCGTGAACACCCATATCGGAGACCTGCAACACAACAAACACAATATTGGTGCAATCTTCTAACTCTTTGCCATCTCCGATCGATTCCATTCGGAGACAAAGCTCATCCCAAAAAGACATTCCACCAGCTCCCCTCCGTCGTCTTCAAGAAAACCTCCCAACCCGGCCGATAGAAAGCATTAGATCCGAAGCCTTACTCGCCACCGAAGATGAAACCTTAAAGATCTCTTGAACCAATTAAATCTTGAACTCTTCTGCAAATCAAATCTTGAAAGGTGGATGTGATTTTGGTACTTACAGATGGTTTTCTTGAAGACAAGATTGTCGATTTTTCTGGTGGTTTTGAAATGGTTTTGCTGGAATTTCTCGTGGTTTTTTTGAAGTGGTTGTCGATTTTACAGGCGGCGGCAGAATGAGCGGTTTCCGTCGACGGTGTGGGTTGTAGGTCTCCGGCTTACGTGTAGCAAATGTAACTAGGGAGAAGGTTATGACTTATGGGGTGACGGAGAAGACTAGCAGAGATAAAGAGAGCGTGGGTTAAATTCCTTTTCTATTTATTACAAAAGATTAAAAAAATTATATTAACATTGACAATAATTACCATCCAAATATAAACAAAGGGCATAATCGTAAGTTTTCTTTTAAAATTAGTGGATGTATCAAAAGTGGCAGTGGAAGTATCAATTCCCTTTGAGTATAGGAAAATAGGAAATTGCAACCATGCTATCTATTTGTAATCTCTTCTATTCAAGTGAGATTGTACAAATGTTTAATTAATAAAGTTATGCATTAGACATTTGTATAAACTTCTAACAAAATAAAATAAGAATGTACAAAGATAAATAAAACATAATCTATAAAAGTACTTATCTACGATTATCTAACTAAATTTCATAGGAAGATTAAAAAATCTACATATGAAGTGTTTGCATCGGCCACCAAACAATATTTTACTTAATTCTCAATTGAAAACATAAAAATGAAGATAACTTTTTTTTTTCAAACTTAAATTACATTAGGCTCAGGAGCTATGCCCATAACGAAATCACAACCTATTAAGAGTCATCTACGATTCAATGGCTATTTGCTTTATTTCTAAACTCTTTTTGTTATTTTTTCGAAATTAAAATAAATGTAAGACTAAATTTGTTTTTTTCTCTTTGTTTTATAAAGTTAAAGCTATTATCAACTCATACAATGATGTCTCGGTGTGTTGTCAATTTTTGGAAAATGTCTAGCACAACTATTTTGTATAGAAATAGTCTGCTGATTTTTAACACGATCCGTGACCCAACACTAGGGGTGAGCGCGGTGCGGTTCGGTGCGGTTATTAGCCAAATCCTCACCACTAACCGCAAATGCGGTTAATCCATTTTCAAAACCGCATGGTGCGGTTATTTTTGAGGTGCGGTTAGGCGGTTATTTTTGCGGTGCGGTTTTGTTTTTTTTGTATTGCGGTTATTAACCGCATGGATTTGGTGTGCTTATTTTGTGTGGTTTTTAACCACAGTTTAGAGTTTAAATAGTTTTAAGAGTTCAAATATATTACTTGTAATAATAATAAAAACCATAAGGTATAAGACAATTAACTATTTAACTTAAACCTCAAACAACTAATATCTTAAAAACATCAAATCAATAGTAATTAACAATAAATATCTTAAAATTGTCTAATTTCATTCTTTTTTCAAATTTAAACATAAGAAAAAACCAACATTTTTGTCTTTTAGTATTTTATTTGTCTTTCATTCATGAAAGTTGTCTTATTTTTAATATTTAATAAACTAATAATTGATAAAAAATTATATATAATATAGCGGTGCAGTGCGGTTTTTTGCGGTTTTTGAAAACTAATAACCGCACCACACCGCAAATTTGCGGTTTTTGAAAAACAGAAAACCTCACCATCGGTTTTTATTGCGGTTGCGGTTTATGCGGTTTTTGTGGTTAATTTTAGTTGCGGTGCGGTTTTTGCTCACCCCTAACGAAATCAATACGAAGATAAATGAGTTTATGTTGAATTTTCAACCCGTCAATCCGTTTATTAAACGGTTTGTATACATGTTTGTACAAAAAATCATTGGTTGACCTGCAACCCATTATCTAAGATTTCACATATTTTATTATAACGATTTGAGATGTATAAGTATTTGAATACACTTTAGAGTTTTAGAGTTTAGACAACTTTATGCATATTATTATTTGCTCATTTCCATTGTAACCGTTTTGGTACTTTATGCATATTATTGTTTGACTCATTTCCATTGAAACCGATTTTGTGCTATTTCACGCCCTTTAACCCATTTACAAACCAAAATAACTCATTATGATAAATGTCTTAAATGATCACCCCCATGATTACACACATTATATTATATGATGCAATAGCCACAAAAGACATTAATGTTTTAGTTTGGTATGTTTGGCTAAATGTTTTGATTTTTATTTGGATGTTTAAGTTTTCTAAACTTCGGATATGTTTACATCTTTTTTAAATTTATGAAATTTATTAATGTTTATGTGATAATTTTATTTCTAGAATCTTACCCACGAATATGAATCTGACCCACAAACCAATGAGTCTAGGTCTGGCAATGGAGCGGGTTTTGACCCTGATCCGATCCAAACTCTTAACAATTATACGAGTTTGGAGCATTGTTTTTTATCCATTTACCCGTTAACGACCCATAATTGCTAACCCTTTTATTAAAAGGGTCGGTATGGATCATCACCGATCGCTCCATTTATAACCCGCCCCATATAAATTTTAGAATTATATATTTATATTTTATACTGTCTAAGTTTTACTTTAAATTCCAATCGAAAGTCCAAAAAGAAAAGGCCAAAGACTAAACTGTTTTTACATAGGACTCAATGACTCAACTTCTAGACTTCCAGTCTTCTCTCAAAAATCATGATGTCATTTCATTTATATTTTATCATATAATCACCAATTTTATTTATAAATCAATAAATTCATTTATCAATCGGAAGAAAGTTTGTAATTGTTATTCTCTATCAATGCAATCGATGGTCAAAAACCAATCGGAAGTAACTACAATAATGATTTTAATTTCAATCGTAACTCTTCGAGTACATAATGTGTTTTCCAAATCAACATTTGTTCTATTTAACAAATGTGATTTTATGATTTCAGTAAAATGAGTTTGATTATTCAAAAAACCTACGGGTTACGGGGCGGGTTTGGATATCTGCTGATTCGGTGGATAAAGGTATGGGTTTGATTATTCAAAACTTTGCGGGTTACGGAGGGGGTTTGGATTGGGTTTTAGAATTTTTATAAATGGTTTGGATTAACGTCGATTTGCTTCAAACTCGTCCCATTGTCAAGTCTAAATGAACCTATATAAATAAATGAATTGACGGGTCATGTCCGGGTTGATGTTTTAAACCCGTCAACCCGTGACTTGTTTGTTAAATGGGTCGTATTTTGGTTGATATATTCCAAACTATTAATCCGCCAACCCACGACTCGATAACCCGAATATGATACGATTGACACCCTTATATAGAAGTGTCATTAACCCGTATGTATACAAGCTTAAATGAGATTGGTGCTTATGATATAACAATAATTTTCATTGTTATAACAAACGGTGTCTAGGCGTTTGGCAAATGGTGCCAATTAGGATTATGAAATATAGGCGAAAATAGGTTTTGATCATACTTTGTCAACATCAATAAAAATTGGTAATAGTCGCTTAGACATTCAAAATGGTCAATATAGTCAAAACTAATAGAATAATTGCTGGCGCTACCTTGGATACGCCAACCCAGCGAGTAAGGGAGTGTTTAACCATACAATTTAATTTGTTCTAAAGAAACATTCATTATTGGATAAAAGTTATATGACAACTATTATGACCTGTAAATACAAGTCAAACAAGTAACGTCTATTTTTTTGTTATACAAAAACAACCTATATACAGGGTCATAGGGATAAGGGATAATGATTTAAAAGGGTAATATATTTTTCGATTTATACATATTTGGTCACTAAGTTTTTTTTTTTCGTCCACATTTACCCCTTTCAACTTGTTAAACTGTACACATTCAGTCCTTATGACCGGTTACTCCAGGTTAGTCGGGAAAAATGACTTCATAAGGTAATATATTTTTCATTTTGTAAACATTTAGTCCTTAAAATTTTTGTACACATTTAGTCCTTAATATTTTTTTTTGTTTCAAAATAAGTCATTTTTATTTTTGTACTCATTCAGTACTTATGAATGATTTCTTTAGGTTTTTGTCACGACATCTTACGTGGGACAATCATTGATAAAGTGTGTGGGGTTGTTGATGTTTATATGCAACGTCTCATTTTCACAACCAAAAATTTTCATTTTTAAATAAGAAAAAAGTCCCTAATTATAAATCCATTATTAAGAAAAATGGTTTATTCCAAAATACATTTATCGAAAATCAGAGTAATATAAGAAACGCGGAATCCTCAATACTATTCATGGGTGTGTACAATCATGTATTCGCCTTCCCACGATCAACGATAGAACCTGAAAACATAAACAACTGGGTAAGTACAAAGTTTAGTGAATTTTCCCCAAAATACTCGATACAACAAACGTATTATCATGCATAACGAGCTCACACTTATCAGACTGGACTACCTTGGCACAATCAGTTATCGAACTGGAATGCCAACATGCAATAGGTCCAATCAGTCATCAGACTGGAATACCTAGGGTTTGTCAGCATGTCGCCTTAACCCAATTGCTCTTCTGGAGCTTCCGTGCCTACACCTTACAGTTGGCCTACACCAAGTATCTTGGCCTACAACATATAGCAGGACCACCTCAACCTATCCTACCACTATATGGCTATCCCACGTAAGATGTCGTAAGAAAAAACAAAAGAAATCATTCATAAGTAGTAAATGAGTACAAAAACAAAAATGACTTATTTTGCAACAAAAAAAATATTAAGGACTAAATATGTATAAAATGAGAAATATATTACCCTATTAAGTCATTTTTACCGGCTAACCTGGAGTAGCCGATTATAATGACTAAATGTGTACATTTTAACAAGTTGAAGGGGTAAATGTGAACAAATATAAAAATTAATGACCAAATATGTACAAATCAAAAAATATATTACCCTTTTACGTCATTATCCCTAAGGATAATAACGAAAAAAAATCACTATATTTTTTTACAAAAGATAATTTTTTTGATAGAATCTTTTGTATGACAGATAATGGACGTCACTGTTTGTCCTACATTTGCAGGTCATAGTGGCTTTCATAGAACTTAACTTGAAAATTAGTGGTTTCTTAGAACAATTTAAAATTAGGTGTTTTAACCGGAAAAGATGTGGTTTTTTGGTTATTATCCTTTGAATAATATAATAAATTTCTTATTTAGCCTAACCCTAACTTGAAAATCTTATAAAAGTCTCTCTCTCTCTCTCTCTCTCTCTCTCTCTCTCTCTCTCTCTCTCTCTCTCTCTCTCTCTCTCTCTCTCTCTCTCTCTCTCTCTCTCTCTCTCTCTCTCTCTCTCTCTGATAGCAATAAGAAGTTAACAAATTAGATTATTTTTGAGATTTGTTTGACGGGAGTCCAATGGAGTTGTATACAATTGTATTAATCAAGGTTCTAAAAAGCTCGTCATGACTCCGCCATTGCGCGCCACGACTCCAAGGCGTGTACATGCCGCCAAGCTTTACCAAAACACCATCTTAACTCATATATATGTATAAAAATGAATAATAGTTGAAAATATATATAAAAATATTAACTACATAGAAAATTTCCGCTTTAAGTCACGCCTTACAAACGTCGTGACTAACCAAGGCTCGGAAAAACTTGAGACTTGACATTGCCGCCAAGTCACACCTTACGTCATTTAGAACCTTGATATTGATAGTTAGATTATTTTATCGACCATATACTATGGTTATTTATCTGTTTTGTAATGATATTGGTTGTATATAATTTTTTTGGAAATGAATTTCTACTATTGCTGTTTGCAACCTTGATATCTTTATAAGATCTCAAACAATAATATCAAAAATGTAAATATAAAAACAATCATTGATTATTTGCTTTCTTATACAATATGACGTTATTTTTTAATCTACAAAATTTCGTTTACATTTTTATTTTTGTTGATAACTAGATTATAACCCGCGTAAAACGCGGGAAAAATATATATAAAAAAACATATAAAGTTATAAAAAAAAATGGCACAATAATAGAAAAAATGAAGTAATAGAAACAAAATTATCACTACTGGTAATATTAAATGTCTGGAAAAAAAACAATGAAATACATGAATATTTATAATTATTGAATGACTTTTTTGTCGACAATTTTTTTTGTTTTATTAGTTGGACAATCTTTCTCGTCATATATAAGTACATTCAAATCTTTTTTATCTATGACAAGAGAAACATTGACATATAACTGACTATTAGTAAAACGGGTTTATGCATGTATAAATGAATTGAAAATATGATCATTTTAATAAGTATACTACATTGTAGGGATAAGCATAGAGTTAAAATTTAAAGCATCTTATTAATAGGATACTAAATTGTAAATGTGATTTTTTGTTACATGGCTAATTTTTCTTCTTCCGAATGTTTTGAACATTTGGTTTAATATTCTAGTGGACTAGAGGATGCTCGTTATCGCATTGTGTAAACCTTGAAGCACCAAATAATGATTTTAGTTTCATCATCCACGTACCTACCACACTTGTTATTGAAGTTTGATATATTAAGTTTATGAAATTTGGAATTTATCAATAAATACATATGATTCAAGAAACTTTTTAACGTGCATACAACTAACCATCCAATATCATTGTCACATAGCACTTTATTTTCGATTTTTGAGTTTCCCTAAAACCGAGATGATAAACAGGGTCTAATCATCATTATCCTTGTTGCACCCTCTATTTCTAGACATTTGTCAAAATTTGATCGCAATAATGTAAACAAATCACAAAATAATAAATAATAGGTAAACAACTCAAAATAAAAGAAAAAACATCTTACTTACAATTTTGTTGTGTTTCATATTTTTAAGTTCATGCCCAAGTCAGTAGTCACACACAGCATGATGAGCTTAACACTTGTTTCACTCAAAATTACGACTCAAATTCTGCAAGATAAGTCAACAAACACTTGTCATTGATTTATACTGTCGAAACAACTTATAATAGATAATGGGAAGAGGGGGTAGATTTAAGGTAATTCTAAGTCTACCCTTTCTTTCCTCTATCTATAATTTGGTTTAGTGGTGTAAATGGATGAACTACATCTATACGTTGTTTTGAATCTCGGTTTTGTTTGTGGAACATGTGTTAAGCCCATGATCATGCTGCATGTGAATGGGGTAGAATCCGAAAACTATTGAACACAATTAAGTGTAATTAACAGGCATTCTTCCATTTAATCCGTTTATCATTTTGTTTATGATTTGTAGTTTGTTTATGATGATAACACCATGGCTATCATCTCGGGTTTGGCAATACAAAATTAAAAAGAAAGTTTTGCAGAAGTTTGCTAATAGTAATCGCCGGTCCTGAGAAATCAAATATAAATAGAAGCCCTGGATGAGCCAAAAAAAATGGACCCTTATCATTATTATAAGTTTTTATTTTTAAATAAAAATATATAATAAAAAAAATTAGGTCATGTACGGCTGTCCACTTTGCTCTCCCTCAACGCCTCCTATACGGAGTATTTTACACTTCAATACAAAAAGATAACATGCCATGGTTCAATACAACAAAAAATCACAAACCGGTTAAGTTTTGGTCAACAAGAGTCAAACACCGGATCGGTCTCAAAGCGGTTTCCAAACAGAAAAAAAAATCCATTTTTTGGCTAGTTTTTTGTATTTTTCCGAACTCGCTTTCGGTGGCAGAACTTAATGGAAATTTAATAGTTCATTAGAAGCGGGAATTTGTGATCGTTTAGTAGTTTGGAATGGTATTTTTCAACTTTTGATTTTTAAAAAGTTTTCCCTAAGCATCCGGGATATTACAAGGGATGAAAACCTGTGTTAGGAAACCTCTAAAACATTGTATAAAAATCAAATTGATGAAATAGTTAATGAAAACAATACTTTTTAATATATGCAAATCGGTCCTTTATAGGTTTGAACAAACGGTTTCTAAACTGGTTTCATTTGTAAAATCCTAAAACCGGTATAATTTATCAGATCGGTTTCAAACTGGACCGATTTCAACCAAACTGGTTACGGATTGTGAACTGGTTTTTTGGGACATGTTAGAATACACTAAAAAGTCTAAAATTACATAAGAGACTAACTTTAGGGCCTTTGCAGCTTTGGGCCCTGGGTAAAACAGGACTAACAATCTAATCAAAAAAGGTTAAAAGGCACCCCTTTTATTAAGTAACAATCTAATCAAAAAATTAATGGCAAAGGATTATGCCTAGATTAAGGAGGTGTTTGTTTTGGGAATGTTTAAGAATGATCTTAACATTTTACATAAATTGGAATGTGAAAGAATGAGAATCCGGAGGAATTCAAATATGTGATGCTTGGATTGACCTGTAATGGAATGAGTATTTGTGGTGATTTTGTTTGGTTTGCATATTAAAGGAAGAAATTGGAATGTTAAGTATATAAAATAACAATACTACCTTGTATTTCTGTTGTTATTCTTTCTAGTTTTATAAAAAATGACTGAATTACCATACACCAAAAAAATTATATATAATATATGAAACCTTATTTTAATTTCTTTATTCTTTCTCGAAACATTTATAAAATTGGATATGATATGTATGATTGTATCAAGAATTTCTATAGTAATAAGAATGTCTTTAGACCTCATTCATTTCTTGCTTGAAGATGTGTGGGCTAACAAGATTTAAGAATTGTTATTTGTATCTTCTTTTGTTGGCTCGAATGTCAAGAAATATGTTTATCATTTCTTGCTTGCTTTGAAAACTACTCAGTGGATGGAAGGTTAAATGGGCATTTGTTTTTGTAAAGTTTATTTATTTTTGTTTGTTTATTTTAATTTTTTGTTTATCATATTGATGTTTGTAGGTGCTATTTTTAATAAATCTATTTTTATTCCATGCTCTATTCTTGAAGATGATGTCCCAAGCTAGTAAAATCCCAATTTAAAATGATCATGATTTAGAATTTCGAATTATACTGATGTTCCTTACAAAGTTTAAGTTATCTGATATTCTAACTCGTTTGTGAGTTAATCCCAATGCTTGATTAAATAAATAAATTGATGCATGTTTCCCATGTTTTTTTAAAGTGTTAATGGATCTTATTTGTTGTATATTATTTATTAATATTTTTTACACGTTATCGGATTCGGTTGTATATAGCGGATGTCATCTATGTAACGGTTTTATCTTTTATAGATGCAAGATTCTCAAAATCTACCTCTCTCTTATCTCATTCCAATGGAACTCCTTCTTGTTGTTGCTATTGTTGTTTACTAACCAAAGGAATGCCTTGCACATTTGCATAATGAAATATATGTAATATTTTCTTTATACAGGACATAGGACATACATAACACCATCAATTTAGAAATCAAAGTAGATGACCCTTCAGGAACACATATAACTGAAGATATCGACATAAATTGTTATTTGGAATCAACATCTAAATGTGAGAAATACTAACGTTTCTTTAGGATACTTTCTAGCAATCGAGCTGTCCATTATAGGTTCTCATTTCTTTGCTCAAATAGTAGGGTTAAAATATAAAGGTTTTTGTCATCCTCTATTTTTTTTTCTATTACATCATTATACTTATTATCATCCTACTTTCAATTATTTTTATTAGACCATTGCACTTCGTGGATTTTTTCTAATCAAATATTCAAAGATAGAATAGTAAGTTACTATCTATTTTTCATTTATCACAACATTGTAATTTTGAAGCATATGTTTATTAGGACATTACTCATTAGACTTTAAATATGTAAGTTTTCTATATTTTGTCCTTTCTAAAGCATAACGTAAGTTAGGATCAAAAGCATTTAGAATATCACTAAATTTGTATCTATATTTATGTATCTTGTAAAAGAGGTCTAACTTTCATATGGTTCCAAATAACCTTCGCATTTATTTATGTTGAACCACGTTTAATATTAAACCTTTTTAATATTGTAAATTTGATGTTAACTTTCAACTTTCACTATACTATATTTATTTTATTACTTTAAATATATTTTTAATGTAAAACATTATCATTTTGATGTTATATTTTTAAATTGTTAATCTTATATATTTAATTAATTAATTTGAACATGGTGTTAAATGTAAAATATAGATTAAAATGTAAATCAACGTAAAACAATGTTAGAAATATATTTTTAAATAGTTAAAAACTTTGCTTAAACGTGAAACTCACATAGAAAGACAATATTAACAAAAAGATTGTCCACAACTTTTATAGTACCAGACGAATGCTCGCGCGTTGCGCAGAAATACCTATATATTGAAATCTTTACATATATATGTTTTCTTTTTAAATATAACAATAATGTTATTGTTAAATTTGATATAATAATTTTTATACTAAATTGATATAATATATTGATTATTTTGAATTATATGATAATATATACATATATTATAACTTCATAATCTCAATTGTTTGAATAACTTCTACCTGCGAGTTACACATGAATAAAATTAAATATAATATATGGTTTAATGTTATATATAATCGTTGTTATTGTTAATTAATTTTTTAAAATTTATTTGTTTAATGTTTTAATTTCTATCATTATAATTATTTAAAACATCAAACATTATGTATTGATTTTAAAGGTAACAATATAATCATTTATATAGATTTAATTATTGTTATTGTAAGTTAATTTAAGCTACTTATTTGAAAATTTTTAACGATTATAAAAATAAAATTAGGAAATATTTTAGTTAAATTGAGATTACAATTTAGTTTCTGCATTTATCACTATTATTTATCACTTTTAATTGGTTTTTTTAGTGGACCTGAAATTTATATTTAAGTTGACATTGTAATGCGCAGAAACACTTATATAGTTGAAGTTTTTACAAATATATGTCTTTTTTAATATAAAAATAACGTTGTTGTTAAATTTGATATAATAATTCGTATACTAAATTGATATAATATATTGATTATTTTGAATTATATGATAATATACACATCTATTATAATTTTATAATCTTAATCGTTTGAATAACTGCTACCCGCGAGTTACACGTGAATAAAATTAAATATAATTTATGGTTTAATATTAATTATAGTTGTTGTTATTGTTAACTAATTTTTTAAAATTTATTTGCTTAATGTTTTAATTTCTATCATTATAATTATTTAAAAAATCAAACATTATTTTTTGATTTTAAAGGTAACAATATAATCATTTATATAGAGTCATTTTTAACTATTATTATTGTAAGTTATTTTAAGCTACTTATTTGAAAACTTTTAACGATTATAAAATATCATTAGGAAATATTTTAGTTAAATTGAGATTGAAATTTACTTTTTATATTTATCACTATAATATATCAATTTTAACTATTTACAAAATATTCTTTAGTTTTTTAAGTGGAACTGAAATTTATATTTAAGTTGTCATTGTAATGTTATATTTATGTTCACAATTTAAGTATTTTGTCCAAACTGTTCAATAGTAGTAGCTTTAAATCGATAATGGTTTACATTCAACATCATATTAAATGTAATAAATTAAGTATAATATTTTTAAAGTTAAAGACATAACTTTATAAGTAGAAGTTAAGATATTATTTTAAAATTAAAATTTAATTTATTTATGATTACACTTTAGGTTTGGTATTTATTTTACCTTATTAACCAACTTATAATCATTATTAAAAAGACACTATAATTTGTCACTTTTAACTATTTACAAAATATTCTTTGGAGGGTTTAAGTTAAACTAAAATTTATATTTAAGTTGACCATGTAATGTTATATTTAAATGATAATGGTTTACATCCAACGATATATTAAAACTAATAAATTAAATTTAATATGCTATAAGTTAAAAAACATAACTTTATTAGTAGAAGTAAATATATTATTTTAATATTGAATTTAGTTTATATATAATTACATTTTAGGTTTTCTATTTATTTAACCAAATTATAATTATTATTAGAAAGAAATTGAAAAGTAATGGAAGTTTCAAATTAATGTGGTGAAAGAAAAAATAAATGGGAGTTTCAAATGAATGTGGTGCAAGTAAAAATATTTCATTTATAAGTATATAATGATAATGATAATGATAATAATGAATTTAAAAGAAAACATCAGGTTTTAAATTAATTAAAATTAAAAATAACATAACGTTTAAAATTATAATACTTTACATTGAAAACAATTGTTGATATTTTAAATAATCGTTATAGTCAAAATTAAAATTGATCAAATAAGTTATCTTTAAATAAAAAAACTGGTTAAAAATAACATTAAACTATAGTTTAATAGATGTATATCTAAAGAAAAATTAAATATACTTCTATATTTTTCTTCATACCCATCATTCTATTACTTTTAGATAATGACAAATATAACAAAAATTTATTAATTTTATTAAATATACAAATGTCACAATCTTAAATATATAGGAAGATGATAAGAAGAAAAAGTAAGAAAATTATTTGATTTTTCATATCTAAATTATAGTTTAATCTGTAACTAATGAGTAAAGATCATTTAGATGTTATAGTTTAATAGATGTATATCTAAATTAATAAACCTTAATAATAATTAAACATTTCATAAATCGAAAAATATACTTAATCTTTTTCAAATGCACCTCAAGTATAAGGTCCTAGATGATAGTTATAATTAGAGTCTATGTTATCATATTACTCAAAGTAATTGTAATATATGAGTTTTGTATAGAAATTATTTTATTGTTACTACATACTTTTTTCAATAGCTTATATTTTTCAATATTTTAACTATATAGTTGTATTTTGTACGACATGCATGATTCATCTAGTATCTTCGTAATGTAGCGAAATCAAAACAATCTCTTGAAATCGAAAATATGGGTAAACAAGTCTCCACCTTCTTGAAGTGTGTGAAAGAAAAGTTTTTGTTTTAAATGCATCTTACTCATGAGATCTTTTACATGCACACGGACTCAAGCTTTAACCAAATAGTAGTCATGGTTCTTTCGTACTTTCGAACAAAACGATTTATGTGGCAGAATAGCTGTTTTGCAAAAGATTGATATAGAAATATTGGGTAAGAAACGACTACAATAACTTGTTTTGGGTAACCGAGTAAGTCAGTAAGGATACATAACACATACTATTTTTTTATAATTGAGGACTTAAACTCACACTCGTTGATGGTCGGGTTGACGCAATCTCAAGGCAGCATATGCCATGGCAAAACACATATGAACATCGAAGAACACCAGGTATGGATTGTGTATTAATCTTTCGACCAAGCTCTAATATTATTTTGGTATAAATCAAATACATAAACAATAATCAAATCGAACATTAGAATTATAGTGGAAAACTCAACATATAACCTATTGTAATTGAGGGCTTACAAAGTCTATTGTGTTCGTGAAAAAAGAACGAAAGAGATAATATAAAATCTATCTAATGTCCCTTAGGGAGGAGGCAGTCATTCCATCTCAACCCTGAACACATCATTTTGTCTCTTTCATTTTTCTTCATCTTTCCCAACCCACAACACATGGAAACCCTATCTTTTTCAACTCACTCAACCCTCTTCAGCGGGTTGTTTAATTGGTTTCACTAACCCACTCCATCCTCTCTCATTTTCTCTTGTACCATATGTTTTAAGACTTGTACCTTAGTTGTTTTGTCTGTTTTTTAATTAAGTGGGTTGAGTGGGTTAAGAAAAATTGGATTTCCTTGTGTTATGGGTTAGGAAAGATGAAGAAAAAAGAGAGACAAAAACTGATGTTACAGTTAGTACAGTGGGTTGGGAGGGAATGACTCCCTCCTCCCCTATGTATATTAATTTAGTATGAGTCTTAAAACCACTCAACTTTTAATTGTCAAATAAATAAGACGTGGTAAAAGAAACATAAACAAGATATTTATTTGATATACATATATAAGAGATTTACAATCAGCTAATTGATCAGTAAAACATAAACAAGAGATTTACTTCATATACATAAACAAGAAATGTAATTCTATCAGCTAATTGCATTTGAGGAGTTATGTTTATCTTGGTATATATTTTCCATATAGCATTACCTTGGAAGTATATATTTTCCATATAGCATTACCTTGGAAGGATATTTTACCAAGGCGATAGATATAGATCTTGTACGACAATAATTTCGAGACCACCCATTCCAACATTCAGGTAAGATAATTTTCATGGGATCTCTTCTTGTCCAAGTATATGAAAAGAAAAGAAAATGCAAAAAACTCTTCCTCCACTCTTAAGTATATACATTGGTAGGTAGTTCCAAACACTTTAAAAACAACACCTTCAATCCTGTTGATGGGAAAATGAAGAGTTAAACTAACTTTCCAACAAATAATATGTTAGAGACTTTAATTTCATCTTCAAATTGATACACATTACATTATAAAATTTTAAAAAACAACAAAAAAGAGAAATCTTGTAAATCCAAATAAAATCCATATCTTTTAGCATTTGTGAAGTACCATGAGTTGCATCAAGAGTGAAACTTTCTAGAATAGAGGGAACAAATTCATTAGAGGTAACTTCTTTAGAAAAATCCATATCTTTTAATTGGCATTTGGGAATTACCACGACATCTAGAGAAAATTAACTTTCTAGAAACTTGATGAACTGAAAAACCGATATTAATAAACCTGAGAGTCATCTTGCAAAAACATTAAACTAAACTGATGACCAATGTATCTATATTTTTCAAAAAATCAAACCAATAGCTTTGATGAATGGAAAACAAAATGTGATTGAACAATGTTAAAGCAACAAAACTCAACATACTTAAAGAGTGAGTAAAGCTACTAAAAAAACACAATAATTTACGATTATACCACATACATGATACAAATATGATAAAAAGGGTGCCAGCAAAAAAGAAGAGGTAAACAATTAGTAAAAACGTGTGTGTTCTTACAAGAATCATTCTCACTAAGAGTAATCAGCAATGGCAGCAACCTCGAAAGGAAAAAAATTAATCATATTTAATATATATAATCATATTTCTTCCATGTTAGGTGGGATAAATATGAAAAAAAAAGTTAATATTATCTAACTGGTCAATATATATAGTACATTGTCCTTTTCCTATAACATCCCAAAAATACGAGTCAAAAATTTCGTTTTTAAAACATGTACTTAGCAAAACATTTAGGAATAAATCATTCAACAATCATTTCATTTCACAAAAGATGTTGCATGTCGGAAAAACATTGTCATAATCATAAAAGTGTCAGAGTACAATTTCCCAAGAAGATATCATAATGCGGAATACAAGCAGGTGTGTGATGTACCGCTACCGCGCCAGCTCTTTCCCCTTCGAAGAAGAGGTACCTGAAACCAAGACTGAAAACTATAAGCACGAAGCTTAGTGAGTTCCCCCAACATACCACATACCATACAATCACATAACATGCATATATTGTCAGGCATATCTGGGTGCCCGACCTACCCCTTCGATCCTCTCGACCGGATACTGACCAGTATATCTGGGAGAGCTTGCCTCCCCTTCGGTCCTCTTGACCGGATACTGACTAGCATATCTGGGTGCTGGTCTCCCCTTCGGTCCTCTCGATCGGATACTGGGGACTATTTTACCCCCTACTACTACCACATAACACACATATCTCATAATCTATCTAGCATGGTTGGGCATGACCGCCCCTTCGGCCCTATCAACCAGTAATCTGGGGACTATCTCCCCCTACTATCACTAGCACATAGCAGCATATCATACTAGCACATAAACATATCACAGGTAGTAGCAACCTTAGATGAATATCACAGAGACAATCATCCATCATACAACTCCTGCTGGTGGGCCGACATTGTGGCCATAGACCCACCGCTACTGGAAGGTAACTCACCTCAAAGTAACTGTTGATCTGTGTATGAACTGACCGTCTTCTGCTGCTGCTGCTCTAGAAATCCTCCGGCTATAATTCCCACAAAACCCTTAGTCAAATACTGCTAACCGACCTCGGGGTAAAATGACCATTTACCCCCAACCAAACCAAAAGTCAAAGTCACTGCCAATTGACCCGACTCGCCGAGTTGGCTTGCCAACTCGCCGAGTCCCTATCCCTTTGTCTGACCATGAGCCCGTCTCTACTCGTCGAGTTAGGCATTGACTCGACGGGTTTTCCTTCTAACCAAAGGCCAATAGTCCTTCATCCTACTCGTCGAGTTGTATGAACAACTCGCCGAGTTCATCTTCATCCGAAGAACACTCTAAGCTGTGACTCGCCGAGTTGTATGAACAAATCGCCGAGTTGTTCTTGAGACAAGAAGATTGCCTTGAACTCGCCGAGTGACTTCATGAGTGAGTCTGGATTCTGACCCACTGAGTCACACCCAATGACTCACTACTCCCAACCCGCAAATGCGAAAAGGGGGAAAACTCGGGGACTCACGACTCGACTCACCGAGTCAGATGAACGACTCGCCGAGTCGGCCACGTGCAAAAACTATACACGCGATTCTGCTTGGATCCAGCTCATGACATTCATATATCTGGGTTTCTAGGGCATGAATAACACGTAAAGTTTCCAACTTTACGTCTAAATAATCACCAATAAAGGTTTTAGGGCTCAAAATGCACCAAAAGAGTAGATCTAGGGCTTTCATGCAATATGGCTCCATAAAGATAGTAGATCTAAGCTCCTGGAGCTCAATCACACCTAGATCTAGAGGCTAACAACTTATTACAACCCACAAAGCACAAACAAGCTTGGGGAAAGGCTCAAGAAGGACTTCCATGGAGCTAAAAGGGACTATAAGCATGAAAACAGAGGGGAAATCGAGTTATACCTTAAGGAAAACACCGAGATAGCTCAAAGATGCCTGGCCTCCTCCTCTTCTTCTTGATCTACTCTCCTTCCCACTCCAAATCTTCAAGAAAACACACCAAATGCTTCAAACTCACAAGGAACAAGGCTTGAACGAAGTATAGAGCTCTGAGGGTGAATGGGGGCGAGCATGGGGGCGGAAAAAGGGGTTTAAATAGGGTGCAAACCCTTGAAATTTAGGGTTTCATCAGACAGCGGTGACTCGCCGAGTCTAGAATATGGACTCGCCGAGTCGCCAACTTAAACGTGTTCTGGATCCCGAATCTACTCGGCGAGTCGGACCTGCAACTCGCTGAGTCCAAGGCTAAAAATGAAAAACACTAAGATAAATTTTATGTACCAGAAACCAGGTGCTACAAATCTCCCCCACTTATTTTAGACTTCGTCCTCGAAGTCTGCTGCTCGATCCTGAAACAGCTCGGGGTAATGCTCCATCATTTCTTCCACCGGCTCCCAAATCCACCCAGACCCCTTTCAGTGCTGCCACTGCACCTTCACTAACTCCACCCTCTTGTTCCTTGGATCCTTCGACTTCCGGTCGAGGATCGCGACTGGGCGCTCAATGTAATTCAGGCTGTCATCAACCTGTATATCTTCTAACGGTATCACCACTGAATCATCCACGAGACACTTCCGCAACTGGGAGACATGGAAGATGTTGTGGATCTGGCTGAGCTCGGCTGGCAGATCCAGCCTATATGCCACCTTGCCCACCCGGGCTACAACCCTGAACGGACCAATGTATCTCGGGCCCAACTTGCCTCGCTTCCTGAATCGAATGACGCCTTTCCAAGGCGACACTTTCAGGAGAACCATATCCCCGACCTGGAACTCCAGGTCTGATCGACGCCTGTCGGCATAACTTTTCTGCCGACTCTGTGCAGTCTGAAGCCTGCTCTGAACCTGCTGGATTTTCTCGGTCGTTTTGAGCACCACCTCGATGCTCCTCATGACCCTCTGGCCAACTTCACCCCAACATATGGGGGTCCTGCACCTCCGACCGTACAACATCTCGAATGGAGGGCGGTCAATACTCGCGTGGTAGCTATTGTTGTATGAGAACTCAGCCAAGGGAAGATAGGTATCCCAGCTACCACCGAAGTCTAGCACGCATGCCCGCAACATATCCTCCAAAGTCTGGATGGTCCGCTCACTCTGACCATCCGTATGCGGGTGAAAGGCAATGCTAAAGTGTAGACGAGTGCCCAACTCATCATGAAACTTCTTCCAAAACCTGGAAGTGAACCGCACATCTCGATCCGATATCACTGACACTGGCACCCCGTGCCGCGCCACTATCTCCCTGATGTAAATATCAGCCAACTTTTCGGCCGAGATGTTTTCCTGAATCGGAATAAAATGGGCGCTCTTGGTCAATCGATCCACGATGACCCAAATCGAATCTACTTCTTGCGCCGTACGGGGAAGCTTTGTGATAAAGTCCATCGTAATATCCTCCCATTTCCAAAACAGGATATCCAACGGCTGCATCTTTCCGTGCGGTCTCTGATGCTCGGCCTTGACCTTCCTGTAGGTCAAACACCGCTCGACGTACCACGCCACATCCCGCTTCATGCAAGGCCACCAATAGTCTAGGCGAAGATCCCTATACATCTTCTTCGCCCCTGGATGAATAGAGAATCGGGATTTGTGCGCTTCCTCCATCAAGATCTGGCGCACGCCTCCATGACACGGCACCCACACCCTACGGTGTAGTGTCAATAACCCCCGGCTATCATAATCGAAGGAGGTGACTTGACCCACTATTCGCTCACTCTTCCGATGTTCCTCCTTCATAGTCTCCTGTTGAGCCTCCCGAATCTGCTCCAACAGGGGAGTCACCATAGTCATCCTCATGAAAATATCCCTGATTGGCGCCGCCTTGCGGCTAAGCGCATCGGCCACCACATTGGCCTTCCCTGGGTGGTAAAGGATCTCGCAATCATAATCCTTCACCACGTCCAACCACCGACACTGCCTCATGTTCAGATCCGGCTGATCCATGAGGTACCTCAAACTCTTGTGGTCTGTGTAAATGGTACATCGAACCCCGTAGAGGTAATGCCGCCAAATATTGAGGGCGAAAACCACCGCCCCCAACTCTAAATCATGTGTCGGGTAGTTCGCCTCGTGAGGCTTCAGTTGCCTCGAGGCATAAGCAATGACATGCCCCCTCTACATCAACACTGCGCCTAAGCCTGAGATCGACGCATCGCAATATACCACAAAATCCTCCACGCCCTCGGGCAGGGCTAAGATCGGTGCCTCGCACAATCTCTGCCTTGGAGTCTCGAACTCTGCCTACTGCTCAGGCCCTCATCGAAAGACCACGACTTTCCTAGTCAACCGTGTCAGGGGTACGGCTATCTTGGAGAAATCCTGAATGAACCTCCGATAGTAGCCTGCTAATCCTAGGAAACTCCGAATCTCAGATGGAGACTTCGAAACCTCCCACCTCATCACAACCTCCACCTTGGCCGGGTCTACTGAAATCCCGTTCTGATTGACGAGGTGCCCAAGAAACTGCACCTCGCACAACCAAAACTCACATTTGGAGAACTTGGCGTACAAGCTCTCCCTCCTCAAGGTCTCCAAAACTTTTCTCAGGTGCTCCTCATGCTCCTCCTGCGTCTTGGAATAAACCAAGATGTCATCAATGAAAACTATCACAGACCGATCCAACATCAACCTGCACACGCGGTTCATAAGGTCCATGAACGCGACATGGGCATTGGTGAGCCCAAACGGCATCACCACGAACTCATAATGGTCGTAACGTGTCCGAAACACGGTCTTCTACACATCCTCCTCTCTGACCCTGATCTGATGATAACCTGAACACAAATCTATCTTGGAGAACCAAGATGCTCCCTGCAACTGATCAAAGAGGTCATCAATCGTCGGGAGTGGGTAACGGTTCTTCACCGTTACCTTATTCAGCTCCCGGTAATCTATACACTGATGGGTTTTGGCCATATGAACATCCCTATGTGCACATGCAAACCCTAATGCTTGGATCTAGGTTTCTCTAATTAAACATGCTTTGAATCCAAGACTTCTAATAACTAATTAGGTATAAGAACAATACAAAATCAGATCTAGAAGTTTACCTTTGAATCTCTTGTTTGATCTTGTTGTCTTGGAGCTCTAGAGTCACAATTGTCACTCCTCTAATGGCTTACAAACACCAACTAGCAAAGAGGATGATTTGAGAGAAAGGAGAGGGAAGATTCGGCCAGGGATTCTTTTCTTTTTCAGAGGTCCCGATTTCCCTTGCCCATGGGGTCTATTTATACTTGTAGGCTTCTTTGAGTTTCACTCTAAAACCTTGGCTAGATAACTATTACTCAAAGCAATCCAAATCCCTTCCAAGATAAGCCCTTGGACGAATTTGAGGCTATCCCAAGCCCTAGAATTCATCCAACCTTTATCCCTTAAGGATTTACAGCCCAAAGTGTAACTATCAACCAATTGACAGTTTATACCCCTTTGTTTATTTAATCTCTTTAAGTCTCTAAATTAATTCCTAATTAATTTATGTCTTATATCAATCAAACAATAATATTATTATTCCTTATATTATACTTATAATATATTAATAATATTTCTTCTCTCATTATAAATCATCTTGTCAAGTTGCTATGGTGAAGGCAACCTAAAAGGACCATGCACAACCGGGTCAAATACTTGCCAAATATAGTTGCAGCCTTAGACACTATTCCAACATACACATCCGGTGCGACCCGTCCTTCTTCTTTACAAACAGGATCGGGGCTCCCCAGGGTGAGCTGCTCGGTCGAATAAACCCATTGTTTAGCAGCTCCTGCAGCTGCGTAGACAACTCCTGCATCTCGGGAGGAGCCAACCGATAGGGTGCCTTGGCTATTGGAGCCGCACCAGGAACTCGATCGATCCTGAACTCCACCTGACGCTCCGTAGGTATTCCAGGAAGCTCCTCCGGGAACACATCAGCGTAGTCTCGCACCACTGGAACCTTGCTCACCGTCGCCTTACCCGTCTCCCGGGTATCCATAACATACGCGACATACCCCGCGCATCCCTGCTGAAGGTAGCGCCTAGCTCTCGCTGCTGAACATACTATAGGTCTACGCTGTGACCTCTCGCCGTGGATCACCAACTCTCCCCCGCTTGGGGTCCTGACCCGCACTAGCTGCTATTCGTAATCTAGCACCGCCCCATTAGGGCTCAACGAATCCATGCCTATAATCACCTTGTTCCCCCGCAAAGGAATGGGAACTAAATCCACCAAATAGCGCTCCTCAAATAACCTTAGGACACAATCCCTGAATATTGATGACGCTCGCACCGATCGATCATCGGCAATCTCTACCTCTAAAAGGCGATCCAACATGCCCGAGGACTCAGTAAACCTCTTGCTAAGTGCAAGGGAAACAAATGATCGGGTGGCACCCGAGTCGAACAACACCTGAACAGGAATACCGTTCACATGGAACGATCCTAATGCATATACACAGAGCACATATTAATAACATAACATCATAAAAATAAAGTAGAGGGAAAGAATCATACCCGTCACCACATCGGGTGCGGCGCGTGCCTCCTCTGCCGTCAGCTGAAACGCCCGGCTCCTCACCACTGGAGCCTCTGCGTTGCCCTGCCGGCCATTGGTAATCCGCAGGGTAGCTGGAGTCGGCGCCTTAACCGACGTTGATGGTGTCAACTGGGGGCAATTGGCCTTCTTGTGGCCCCTCTGGTTGTAGTGAAAACACAGCAACTCCGATGTCTGAATCACAGGTGCAGGGGCGGTACAATCCCTGCTGAAGTGCCCTAACTTGCCGCACTTGTAGCAGCCTCACGATCCCAACTTGCACGCTCCCTCGTGCGTCTTGCCGCATTTCCTGCAGCGGCGCCGTCCCTGTTGGCCTTTCGGCCCCGCATCGGATCCCTTGGGCTTCTTCCCCGAAGCCCCCATAACATGCCCCTCCTCCGCCTTCCTCTTCCGGATGTGCTCCAGATCTATCTCCCTCTCCCTTGCTCTGGCAATCATAGAGTCCAGGGTAGGGCAAGCTGAAAAACTGACATGCTCCCGAATATCATCTCGTAGCATATCATGATAGCGGGTCCTCCTCATATCCTCGTCACCCACGTACTGGGGCACTAGCAACGCCCTCTCCCGAAACTTGGCGGTGATCTCCGCCACAGCCTCCGTCGTCTGTCTCATAGCTAGGAACTCCCTGGCCAGCTGCTGAAGCTCGACAGCCCGCGCAAACTCTGCCCTGAACCTGGTCACGAAGTCCGACCAGGTCATTGCCTCGACAGCCGAGGCTCCCAACGAGTCACCGACAGACTCCCACCAATCCCTAGCTCGATCTCTCAAACATCCTGTTGCATACCTCACCTTCGACCCCTCTGGGCAGAAGCTAGTCAGCTGTGCAGACTCAATGTTTGCAATCCATCGTCTGGCAGCTATGGGGTCCTTCGCCCCATGAAAATCCGGCGCACCACTGCCCCGAAAGTCCTTGAAGGATAGCGTGCGATATCCCGACCGGCCAGATGCCATGTCGCTCCTGAATGCCCGGAGGCGATCCTCCATCAACTCCAATATCCCTTCCTTGATCGACCTAAAGATGATGGGGGTCGACTCAAGGATGCCTCTGGTGATCTCATACGCGATGAACTCGCGTAGCCCCTCATCTACTGGCTCGGAGCCTGATCCCAAACCCGATCCCTTTCCTGTACTGCCAACTGCTGGCCTCGAACGTAGTACCACCATTCTGAAATACAAAAGAAATAACAACTATTAGCGATACTGATACCTCTGGAGGGATCACACCTACTACAAGTTCCCTGGTCTTATCTTGGCATTCCTCGATTCGGGTACGGATCCTTTTCTTTCAGTAGTACGGGCCCATACTACCTTCCACATGTATCCGTACCTTCTCCAAGGACTGCCTTGACTCCACCAGGTCCCTTTCACTACTGCTGATCTATGCTACTCTTATCCTAGGCTTACCCTAGGAAACCTCTGACTCCACCCAACCCAGTCCTCAGCTGCTGAAAGCCTCTTGGTGATGCCAATTAGCTATTACCTGAATATAATCACATGTGACGAGGCTCGGATAATCCTTCGAGTAAGGGACTCATCCCTACAACGGTTAGGACTCAAACAAGAGCTACGCAATAAGGTCAAATCCAACACACTGAGATTATTCAACCCTGATCACATGTGACTTTAACGTATTCACCTAACAGCTAACTCCCATCACTTCAAAGCCCACATAGCACAAAGCAAACAACATTTGGACATAAAGAAAACAATCTCAACCAACTCTATCCTCGTAGAGAAAAACTGAACTAGCATATAATGCTAAACTCGCACTATCAGGCATAACCTAAACAGGCCATCCTACTGCTGTCTACTCAATTCTAGCATGCAACTTTTCACACACTGAAGCACATAAAGCAGGCACATAAGGCATCACTCCTAGATCCTTAGTCCTATTCTAGCATGCTATTCTACTAAAACTGATAAGCATAACATAAGCTTGTATGGGTACTTTGGGGAATACTTACTTGAGCTTGGCCGGTCGCGCACATCATACACTTCGTTCTTTCTTAGTACCCTTTACTAGCCTTTTAGAAAACATTTTCTTTTTCCAAAATATTTTAATCCCTCGATTTGAGTTCAAACACCCCTGAAGGTGTGTTCGAATCCCTCAAATCAGGGCTCTGATACCAACTTGTAACATCCCAAAAATACGAGCCAAAAATTTCATTTTAAAACATGTACTTAGCAAAACATTTAGGAATAAAGAGAAAATGACAAAAATAGCCAATTATACTAATTGCATTACAAAAATAGCCAAAAAAAATCGGGATTACAAAAATAGCCACCCATTTCGCAGGTGAGAAGGCCCCATCTGCGAAATGGGCATCTCATCTGCGAATGTACAAGTGCCTGAAGCACAGTTGTGCTTCAGGCACTTGTACATTCGCAGATGAGAATTTTTTTTTTTTTTTTAATATTTTTCGGTATAAATAGGGGTAATTTCGCAGATGGAATAGGTCCCATCTGCGAAATCCTCTGATCCTATCTGCGAAATGATGATTTTTTTTTTTTTTTTTTTTTTAAGGTTGACTACGAAATGAATTGGTTTGACTGCGAAATGGGCTTTGCTATATAAAAATTTTTGTAGAAAAAATATCATTTTGGTTGTTATTTGGTTTGTGAAATACTCTCTATCTCTACAATTTGCTCAAAAAATGATTGAATATTTGGTTTGTCTTGTAACCGGTGGGAGATGGCAAGTTAATGGAACTAATCTGGGATACATATGTCCACAGGGAGGTATTTCTGAATTTGCTTTGATATTTTCTGAGTATATTAGTTATAGTGATTTTGTATCTATGGTAAGAAGCAAAATTGGTTTGTTAGACAAATATAGAATTAGTCTTCGTTTCCACCATCCTGAATTAAATTATTATATAGCTATAGTTGAAGACGTGGATGTTAGAATGTTGATAAACGTAATCAAATGTAGTGGAGGAAGGGCTGTGAAAGTGTTTGTGGTGGTTGATGAAGTTGAGGAGGTTAATGGGGGCGGTGAAATTGGAAACGAACTTGTTGGTAATTTATGCAGTTTTAAAGGGAGCAACGATCCGATAGGTACTTTCAATACTCCTAGTGTACCTCAGTTTCACAGTGTTGCTGAAAATGTTAATGTTAGTTATTCACCTATTCAATATGTGGATCCCGAGAATTACAAGTATGTTGGTGATGATGATGTTGGTACATATCTTAATCATGTTGGTGGTCGTTGTGATGATGTTGCCGAACAAGAAGTTAAACTTATGAATAGGCGTGTGGTAGATAAAACTAAAAAGAAAAAAAATTCAACTCAAAAAAATGAAAAAAATCATGTTTACGGGCATTATGTTGATGTTGGTGATGTATGTTTAGATATAACCGAGCTACAAAGTAATTCCGATAGAGATGAGTTGGGTGATGAAGTTAAAGCTAAGTATCCCGATAACCTTTTTTACGGTATGCCCCCTGTACCAGCATGGCCAGTTGATAATAATGAAGATATCCCAACACAGATGGTAGACGTTAATCTTCAAAAGATTCAATGTGAGAGTATATTTAAAAACAAAGAACTTTTAAAGCGGTGTATTGGTAAAAAATGTCTTCGAGAAGGTTTCCAGACGAGGACAAGTAGATCCACCAAATCAAGGTATGAAGCTGTGTGTGTTTCGAAAAATTGTTCTTGGTTACTAAGAGCAAAAGCAATTAAAAATACTGATGGACTTTTCCAAGTGAATAAATTTGTTGATGTACACACATGTTCTTCAACATTGTTGCAACCTAATCATCGACAAGCAAACAAATATGTTTTGGGTGAATATGTTGCTGATGTTTTGGCTGAAGACTATAGTAGAGTTTATCGGGGAAAAGAAATTGTTAATGATATGAATGCTCAATTGAATATCAATATCTCATACCATCAGGCATGGCGTGCGAAACAATATGCATTGTTGTCGTTAAGGGGTACGAAAGAGGATTCTTTTACCAAACTTCCGGCGTATTGTCACAACTTGGCCAAACATAATCCGGGTACTGTCACACATATTAAAACAGATGCTGATGATCGGTTTGAGTTTTTGTACGTCGCACTCGGTTGCTCGGTTAGTATTATCATGTTCTAATTTTTTTTTAATATTTATTTTGGTGTATTTGAATAGATATACAATGTATTGTAGGTACGAGCTTTTGTCAATTTTTGTAAGCCGACCCTAGTAGTAGATGGAGCTCACCTAAAGGGTGAGTTCAAAGGTACCATGCTACTTGCAGTTACTAAGGACGGACAAAATCAAATATTACCGGTTGCATATGGTATATGCAAAAATGAGTGTACTGATTCTTGGACATGGTTTTTTCAAAAACTACGTGATTGCATAGGAAATATGCAGGAGCTTACAATTATATCTGATAGGTCTCCATCTATAGCAACATCCGTTGCCAACATTTTTCCTCACGCTCATCATGGAATATGTGGTGTCCATTTGTATTTCAACATAGTATCTAGATTCAGCAAGAGTAAGACGGTTAAAGGAATTTTTTGGGAGGCGTGTAGGGCGTACACAGTTGATGCTTTTGATGCTGCCATGGATGTTATGAAAAAGACAAAAGAACCAGTATGGGAGTACTTAAAAAGTATAAATCCAGAAACCTGGTCAAGGGCACATTTTAAAGGGAACCGATACAATCTTATGTCGTCCAACAGTGCGGAGTCTATAAATGCATTATCTAGACACGCACGTAAGGTGCCAATACTTATGTTGATTGATTTTTTTCGTGCTACAATGCAACAATGGTGGTTTCAAAGACGTAACTTTGCAGGTATTACGTAAATTTGTAATATTAATGTTTTATTAGTTTCGATGTTATTGATTTTAACTTCTTCATTTTGGCTGTTTTTTTAGCGGAAGCAACAACAACACTTACCCCTTGGGCGGATGAAGTTGTAAAAGAAAACAAGAAAATTTTTACCAAATGGGATGTTCGCATGATCTCAAATACGAAATGCGAGGTCAAAAAGGGGGCACAAAATGTGATTGTTGATTTTCAACATATGACATGTACATGTAGGCATTGGCAACTTGATGGGATACCTTGTGGTCATGTCATAAGATGTTTAACAGTGAACAATTACCAAGACTGCTCGAGGTTTGCATTAAATGCTTACTTTACCGAAACACTGAGGAAAACATATGAGGAATCAGTAAACCCTCTGCCGAAGCCATCCGAATGGGAGATCCCCGATGATTTGATGATTGTTAAGCCACCTATAATGGATAAACGTCAGCCAGGCAGGCCAAGAAACACAGACCGCATTCCATCCCAAGGCGAGGGTCCAATTATAAAAGAGTGTTCTACATGTGGTCACCTAGGACACACGAGAAATAATTGTACTGGAAGGGCGTCTGGTAGCAGAGCAGGTCACATAATTTCTACTGCAGAAATGGCATATAATATTGGTGGTTCAGCGGGTTGCTCACAAACCCATAACGCTGATTTTGATATAAAACAACCTTGAAATTAAGAGTAATGACGAGTTGTTAGCTTATTATGTATTGTAATATTTTTATTAACTCTTACAAGACATTGCTATGCTTTCATATTTTAGTTAAGTTTGTTGATTATAACAATGAATGAAGCCTTTATATTATAAAATATAGTTTGCAGATTTATTTTAACAGTTACAACATGTTATTTAAAAAAAACAACAAACGATCATTTGGCAAACTAATATGTTTCATGATAATATTACAACAACTTTATAACTAATTTTTAAACTCAGGGAACTGCAACGGGTACTTCTCTTTCTCCATTGTTATATAGTCATCCCTAATTCTCATTTTGTCTTCGAAACGATCCTTTTTTACCATAATGTGTATCAACTGCTCATCCTTCTCAGCAAGCCGTTTTTCAGTCGTTTTGATTGCCTTCTTACTCTTTTTTATCCAATCTTTATGCTCTTTGATTTTGTTTTTATTGAGGTCAATCCATTCTTCAGCTTGTTTGCATTCCGAACCTATATCATTAGCAAGTTGAGTGAGAAGTCGGGATGACTTTTTGTCCTCTTCTTGTTGTGCTTCAGCCTTCTTTAATTCTTCAAAATTTTCATGTGACATATATGACCCGGCTGAAGAGGGTGTAAAAAAAGGGTCTACCGAATCACAGTAGTAACAATCTACTTCGTTGCATGAGCAAATTTCGAATTTGTGTGAGGAACTCATAATAAAATCGAAGTTGTATTAAACTGGAGCAATAAGTGGTATTTATACATACTAGACAGTAATGAGAAGTCCAACTTTGAAATGACTAGACAGTAATGACAAGTCACTGTAGTAACCTGCACATCCCAGTGGGTCCCTTTAGTGACAAGAGATAAATGACAGTTTGACATGACAAAACACTGCATAAAGCTGAAATTCGTAGTCCAAATATAACCATTTCGTAGTCAAAGTATTATTTCATAGTCTATTTATTTATATAAATAGATGTTTAAGATCTATAAACCAAACACCCAAATCACCTAAACGAAACGAATTCCCATTATTAGAAATGTCGTCGAATGCAGCAAGTTCTTCGAATGAAGTACCTGGTTCCAATTCTGAAAGGCCATGGACGACAAACGAGGTGTTAGTTCTAACACGGTGCTGGCTAAGTGTTAAGGATGGTGAACCGTTACTTGCTCCCCCGCATTGCCTAATTGGTGATGAATGGAGTCGCATCACATCTTTGTTTAACCATGAGATGGGAGAAGGGCAAAAAAGAGAAAAATCAGATGTTGTTACTAAGTGGACGGATGTAAAGGAGGAAGTGACATGGTTCAATCGAGCATGTAGTTATGCGAAACGTAACAATGTTCGTTGTCGTGACTGTCATAAATATGCACTTCCATTGACGCTAATCGTAGTTCCCCAAATAGCCAATGATTAGGGGATGAATGAATCGGCAATAAGACCTGTATAAGGATCAGAAAATAAAATTATGTTTATTTACATCACAATACAAAAACATCACAATACAAAAACATAACAAAAAAACGATATTATTTTCAATATAAACTATTAAGTTTACCGTATCAACATCCCACCAAGCAACCATGAAGTTAGGGTATGTAGCAATACCAGCCATAAACGCCCTCCAGTCCTGTCCTTCTTCCAAAGCATGAGAAACAAAAAAATTTGGAGGCATTATTGTATGTCGGTCGCTCTCAAACCGTCTCTCCATCAAAAGTCGGTACCAAATGGTTATATGCTGCACACATGATACTTTTGTTATTGACTAAAAAACAATTAACTTTTAAAAGAATTAATTAACAATTTATTTACCGCTGACTCCAACCATCCGTCGTGTGTATGCCCAAACAATGAGCTCCAAAAATCTCTATCTAACACGAAATTAAACAAACGATGCTGCACATCGTATGAATGCAATACATAATTTTGGATGACATCCTCACCGCCTGCTACGTAAGGTTGCAGGCGCAACATGGAGAAGTCATGAGCAACACCAAAAACTGGAGGAGGAACGGGGCATGTTGATTTCGTACCAACCTTCTTTTTTGTTCTTCTTTTTTGTTTCGGTGTCGTGTGCAACTAAAAACAATATTCATATGTTTAAATGTATATCTTTCAGATAATTCACATAAACATAGATAATTCACATAAACATAAAATCATCAGTTTATAAATAAAACGAATACCTCGGTGTAAGGAGTGCATAAAAATTGTGATGGTTTTCGACTCCTAGGTTTATCGGGTGTAACTTCTTTGTCATCATCATCATCATGAAAATAATCTACATTTCCCGTTATTATTAGTTCGTCTTCATCCGACACATCATCATCAAATTTGTTCCCTGCATTGTCATTCCTCTCCTCCCACTCCTACATATTAACTTTATACTTAATAACGAAATACACATAATTTAATAAGCAATAATATCTAAATAAACAAAATATTAATATAATATTAATGTAACTATAATAACCTCTTTAACTTCACTATAATCGTTTACATCAAACACATCATCATCAAATTTGTTCCCCGCATACTGATTACTCTCCTCCAACACCTACATTAAAAATATAACTTTTTACTTAATAACGAAAGACACTTTATTAAAAAGTAATTATTAAAATCGTAAAGGTAACATCTATAACAACCTTGTCGTCTTGAGTATCACCAAAAACATTTTGAGTTGTATTGTTTTTATTCATCACTTCATCTTGCACAACCTATATTTTCAAATATAAAATATGAACACAGGTATTCATATATGTTAATAAAATTTAATAAATAATGTAGCGTGTAACTAACCTGTTCATAATAATTTCTTTGTGACACTGTCGGTTCCTCAAAAATAATGTTGTTCCAAAATTGTTCATTATTCACTTCTTCATAAAAAACCTCTGTAGGTTTTTGTTGATTCATAAACACATGCTGCTCCAGTGCATGTACCCGTTTCAACAACTCGTCTAGCTTGTGTTTCCCACTGCCCCGACCTCTACCATGAGAGCGACCACTGGACGACATACTAGACGAAGATTCGTCTTGTCTCCTAAAATGGTCTCGTACTGGGGATGGAACTGCTTTCCCTTCACCATATACATACTCTTGAAATGACATATAATAAAAAGATGTCATCTCACCATCACCCGGTAACATGTTTTGTCTTGGTGGTAGCCCCTCCTAAAAAATTAAACATATTAAAAATGCATATAAAACTATAATAATCAACTTTATTAATAATAAACGAAATATTTTTAAACCTGCATCTTTGACCAAATCTTGTTCACGTCAACCCATTTCAATTTTTTTGTACCGCTCCATCTTTTCATCCGAGGCAAGTCTTTATTTTTTCTCAATGCAAATCCACATGCACGAACAGCCGGAATCATCTCATATATCCATATCTACAATTTTGTACAATAACAGTAATAAAAGTTAAAATTAAAATAAAAAAGATAACAATAAAACAATATAAATATAAGAAAATTTTTATACCCTAATTGGAGCCGTAAATCCTGAGACGGAATACTTTAAAGTTTGACCACGCTGAGGAAGTGATAAATAATGATGTATCTTACTCCACGTATCCTCAAGGTCAACATAAGTAAAATCCCATAGATAGCTACCCCAAGCGAAGCTAACAAAACAAAAAAAAAACAAAATTCATTATTATATAAATTATAACTTTAATAAAATAGAACTTTTAACGTAAAGAAAATATACCTATTCCAGAGATCCAAATTCTCAGCCAAAAAAAACCAATCTTGTGGCACCCGATCGTTAACTTCTTTGCCCAAAAAACCTTCACACAAAATGTATATCAAACATACTCTAACTGCATCAAGGTCGTCAAGTGCTAGGAATGTTTGATTTAAAATTAAACTTTTCAGGTCGCCGATTTTCACCGAACTATTAGTATGGTCCGGAAATAGCCGTTCACGCAGTAAACATCTTTTTTTACTGCTTATTAATTTTTCCGACCCTTTTCTCCCAATGTTTTTTGGATACTCCCCAAAATTGAAGCCGGTAATCAAACAAAACTCTTCCGGCCCATAAACCATTTTGGTATTGCCTACTCGAAAATATAAACGTTTTATTCCATCTGGAGATAAAACAGGGTCCGGCCGGATCTGATGAAGGAACATTTTATGAAACAATAAAGCGTCCCCTTGTAAACGAGGGACATCAATAAAATAGCCAAAGACGGTATTTCTGAAAATAGCACGTCGGGCATCATCTAAAACTTCAAAGACTTCCCATATGTTACCGCCAGAGCCTTTTAGGTTCGCAAAGGCTTTCGTATTCATTAAACTAAAATCATGCTGCAAAAAAAAAACACAAAAACAAATTAGATAACTAAAAAATATACTTTTTTTTAAATATATTACGAAGTGCAAATACTTTCTTAATTACTAATATATATATTTCCGATAAAAAACAATAACATACACATATATAAACAATTTTCCAAGTTATACAACAAATATATTTACGATAGATCACAATATCATACATAATTATATAAATATTTTCAACTTAAACATATTTTCAACTTAAACAAATTTTCAACTTAAACGACAAATATATAAACAATTTTTATCTTTCTAATTAAAACTAACATTATATAACCATAACCATATAAACAAAAAAATTTAAAAATAAAACGACAACCAAACTAACAATTTTGCAAGTTATATGACTATTTTATACAAATTTTTCAACTTATACGACAAATAAAAACAATTTCTAACAATATATATACGACAAATTTTCAACTTATAAATGTTATACGACAAATATATATACAGTTTATATAAACAATTATAGGATAAAAATTTACAAGATTTCAGGTTATACAACAACTAAAAAAACTATAAAAATAACAAATTGTAAACATTATCCATGCAGTCTCTACTTGTCTCTACTTGCATTTAAACTTCAAGTATACTAAAAATATACTAAAACTATCAAACACAACAAAATTACCCTTTTTTAACACTAAATAATACAACAATTGATAAAAAAAATAACTTTAAACATTAAAAGAGTTAAAATCTAACCATATTTGCGGGATTGTTGACATAATCCTCCATTTTCTTCAAAAACTAGCCAAAATTCCGAGAGAAGCCCAAAGTTAGAGAGAGTTAGAGAGAGTTTTTGTGTAGAGAATGGTGAAAATGAAAAAAAAAAAAAAAAAACGTTTTTATACCTAAAAACACCCATTTCGCAGGTGAGAAGGCCCCATCTGCGAAATGGGCATCTCATCTGCGAATGTACAAGTGCCTGAAGCACAGCTGTGCTTCAGGCACTTGTACATTCGCAGATGAGATGCCCATTTCGCAGATGGGGCCTTCTCACCTGCGAAATGGGTGGCTATTTTTGTAATCCCGATTTTTTTTGGCTATTTTTGTAATGCAATTAGTATAATTGGCTATTTTTGTCATTTTCTCAGGAATAAATCATTCAACAATCATTTCATTTCACAAAAGATGTTGCATGTCGGAAAAATATTGTCATAATCATAAAAGTGTCAGAGTACAATTACCTAGGAAGATATCATAATGCGGAATACAAGCAGGTGTGTGATGTACCGCTACCGCGCCAGCTCTTTCCCCTTCGAAGAAGAGGTACCTGAAACCAAAACTAAAAACTGTAAGCACGAAGCTTAGTGAGTTCCCCCAACATACCACATACCATACAATCACATAACATGCATATATTGTCAGGCATATCTGGGTGCCCTACCTACCCCTTCGGTCCTCTCGACCGGATACTGTCTAGTATAACTGGGAGCTGGCCTCCCCTTCGGTCCTCTCGACCGGATACTGACCAGTATATCTGGGAGCTTGCCTCCCCTTCGGTCCTCTTGACCGGATACTGACTAGCATATCTGGGTGCTAGTCTCCCCTTCGGTCCTCTCGATCGGATACTGGGGACTATTTTACCCCCTACTACTACCACATAACACACATATCTCATAATCTATCTAGCATGGTTGGGCATGACCGCCCCTTCAGCCCTATCAACCAGTAATCTGGGGACTATCTCCCCCCTACTATCACTAGCACATAGCAGCATATCATACTAGCACATAAACATATCACAGGTAGTAGCAACCTTAGATGAATATCACAGAGACAATCATCCATCATACAACTCCTGTTGGTGGGCCGACATTGTGGCCATAGACCCACCGCTACTGGAAGGTAACTCACCTCAAAGTAACTGTTGATCTGTGTATGAACTGACCGTCTTCTGCTGCTGCTGCTCTGGAAATCCTCTGGCTATAATTCCCACAAAACCCTTAGTCAAACACTGCTAACCGACCTCGGGGTAAAATGACCATTTACCCCCAACCAAACCAAAAGTCAAAGTCACTGCCAATTGACCTGACTCGCTGAGTTGGCTTGCCAACTCGCCGAGTCCCTATCCCTTTGTCTGACCATGAGCCCGTCTCTACTCGTCGAGTTAGGCATTGACTCGACGGGTTTTCCTTCTAACCAAAGGCCAATAGTCCTTCATCCTACTCGCCGAGTTCATCTTCATCCAAAGAACACTCTAAGTTGTGACTCGCCGAGTTGTATGAACAACCCGTCGAGTTGTTCTTGAGACAAGAAGATTGCCTTGAACTCGCCGAGTCATGGCATTGACTCGGTGAGTGACTTCATGAGTGAGTCTGGCTTCCGACCCACTGAGTCACACCCAATGACTCACTACTCCTAACCCGCAAATGCGAAAAGGGGAAAACTCGGGGACTCGCGACTCGACTCACCGAGTCAGATGAACGACTCGCCAAGTCGGTCACATGCAAAAACTATACACGCGATTCTGCTTGGATCAAGCTCATGCCATTCATCGATCTGGGTTTCTAGGGCATGTATAACACGTAAAGTTTCCAACTTTACGTGTAAATAATCACCAATAAAGGTTTTAGGGCTCAAAATGCACCAAAAGAGTAGATCTAGGCCATATTAACAAAACTAGTTGTGAGACCCGTATATTATACGGGTTGATTAAAACAAAATGTTAAGTACGAACGATTAAATAGAAATTTTATTTGAATTTGAAATTGAAATAAGTGAAAATTATGAGAAAAAACATACAAAAAATAAATAAATTGAAATTATGTGTTTATTGTGTAGTAAACGGGTTAATTATAACAAAATATTAAACATAAAGGTTTAAACTGTAAATTTATTTGAAATTTAAAATTTAAAATTTAAAATTAATGGTAGATTTAATTTATGGAAACTAAATTAATGATATATTGAAAATGAAAATTAAAGTAATGACAAGTAGAAAATAAATATATCTCAAATAATGACAAAATAACATGTGGTTAATTTTATGAGAGAATGACATGTGGCAAAGTCATTTTCATTTATTAGGGTAGATGATTGTCCAAAAATTATTTTTTATAATATTTTTTTTTTCAAAGAATTAAGTTTAAAATTAATTAACAATAAAATAGCTAAAAATCATATCACAATATTACATCGAAAACAATTGTTGATATTTGAAATGATCATCATAATCGAAATTAAAAATATCAAATAAGTTACCTTTAGATTAAACATATGTAATCATAGTTAAAATAACATTAAATAATAAAGTATATATAACTTTATTCACATGCAACACATATTTAAAGATCATTTATATGTTATAGGTTTAATAGTTGTTCATCTAAATTAATAGACAATAATAATAGTTAAAATAACATAATCAAAAAATATATTTGATTTGTTTTCAAACGCAATACATACAAGTCATTGATATAATAGTTTCAATATATGGGTATGTTATTATATAGTTCAAAATAGTTATATTCTTTATATGAATTGTATATAAGAACTCAAAATAGTGAGGGACGGTGGACAACCTGGACGACCGCGTAGGGCTCACGTTTCCAGGGGCCCAAACTTTCTAATATATATATATATATATATATATATATATATATATATATATATATATATATATATATATATATATATATATATATATATATATATATATATATATATATATATATATATATACCTAAATGAATTTTACGGTCTAAAATTGGTTCAAACTCAAACTAATTCAAAAGATAAACAATTTGGTTTGTTTGTTATATAGTTAATTGAAAGTATTTATAGCGAAGAATAAATGATATTTTTTTGAATCTTTATTATTATTGTCTTTTAAGGGGTCTTTTTTTTCTTTTCGTCCCGGGCCCCATATATATTTAGACCGGACCTAAAAATAGTTATATTCTTTTATATGAATTGTATATAAGAACTATTATATAATAGTTATAACATAGTTATTTTCAGCAACAAAATATATTACGCATAAAACGTGAGGTTCACCTAGTATTTTCATAAAATAATACAACATACTTCAATCTCACAGGCATGTCATTTAAAAAACAAATAGAACTAAAACATGTATGTAAGAATATATGATGATAAACCATTATTTTATTAATAAAGAAGCATATCAAATACATAATATTAACTAAATTAAATTACAAGAAAAGTACAAACACCTCCATTTGCACCTCTTTTAATTCACAAGTCTTGTGCCTTGACCAAATGAAATAGTGAGTTGTCATGTAAAGTTTAGATGGTAAGTCTTATCGACTGTTATTTCAAGCAAAAATTCCAGTTTTGGGGGTGTGTTTTAGCATGTTCCGTTGTCACATAAATCTTAATATGATTACATGTTACGGAACTCCTATGGCCGGAAGAATTCAGCATCTTGTGTTAGCTGCCTACAACCCGAATATGAAACCCTTTCCTTTGGCATTCCTTTGGCATCATTCTGCCATGCATCATCCCATTTCCTTCCACCCAACAGATCACAACCATGTACAACAATAATTCCGAGAGCACCCATTCCACATTCAAGGTAAAAATAATTGCCATGGGATTTCATCTCGTCCAAGTTTATGAAAAGAAAAGAAATATGCAAAAAGCTCTTCTTCCACTATATTCCATGTCATAAATTTGTGTATTTGTAGGTAGGTTCAAACACTTTAAAAGGAATAACTTCAATTCTATTGATGGAAAAATGAAAAGTCCAACTGAAGTTTCCAACAAATACAATGTTCCAGACTCTAATTTCATTTTCAAAAATCAAAATGATACACATTACATTATAAAAATAAAACACACAACAAAAGAAGGAATTAGTATCTTTTAGCATTTTGGAGGTACCATGTGTTTCATCATGAGTGAAACTTTCTATAACAAGGGAACAACTTCATTACTTAACAAGAACTTTGACTTAGAAAAATGAAAACTCAAACCAAAGTTTCCAACAAATACCATGTTACAAACTCTAATTTCATTTTCAAAAAATCAAAATGATACACATTACATTATAAAATTTAAACAGGTAACAAAAGAAGGAAATAGTTTAAACCCTAAATAAAATCATTACTTAAGAACAACTTTGACTTAGAAAATAATGACATAGGGAGGAAACTTCTTTAGAAACTGGATAAAACAAAAACCAAGATCAATAACCCTCAAGTCACCCTGCAAACACATTAACCTAAACTAATGAACAACGAATTTTTTTTTTCAAAAAATGAAACCAACAGCTTTGATGAACGAAAAACAAACTGTGATTGAACAATGTCAAAGCAACTAAACTCAAAATACTTAAAAGAGTAAGAAAAGCTACTGAAAAACCACAATAAACTAGGATATACCACATACAATACAATTATGATTAAACGATATCTAGCCAAAAAGAACAAGAAGAGGTAAACAATCGATGAAAAACATGTGTGTTCTTACACTGAGAGTAATTGGCATGCATTCAATTCTATGGGAGAAAACAAGAACATCCATCCCTAATAAGGAGAAAGAGATAACTAGTGTTTAATATATAATCATGATAAATATGAATATATATGAAAAGAGTTGATATTATTTGACTAGTCAACACAATAGTACATTGTCCTTTTCCCATGCCAATTTCATGTGGAGAAAGATAATGGTGAAAGCTCTTGAAACTTATGTGGGGTGTATAATAAACATTTTATATTGATTATGGACGATTTCTACAACAAAAACTAGGTTACAAAATTCTCACAAATGGCCCAATAGACGATTTTTGTAATTTACTTTAAAATCGAATATATGATTCTAATTTTACAATGACAATATACCAAAAGTACATGGTCAATTTATTCTTATGGGTACATCTTAAAGAGAAGAATACTCATTGATACATAATATACAAAAAAAAAAAAAAAAAAAAAAAAAAAAAAAAAAAAAGATCAAATGGTTCTCCAATTTACAAACACCTCTACCTTAAACCCTACCCCACAATTCCAAAATGACACAAGATTTTAATTCATGTAAACAACACCATAAGCAAAAAAAGAAAAAAAAAAGATCGATCAATTTGATGCTCATGTTACACATGTTTGTGACAAAAGCCTACAGCCTTCCTCCCTAAGAAAAAATCTTGCCCAACAAGAACGACACTTTTTATGAGCTTCAACTTGCCAAATGACAAAAACGCCCTTTTGAGATCAACCAAATGAAGAACACGTGCAAGAATCTGTCTTGATTCTCCGAAGATTGCAAGGTTTAAATGTGGGATATATGTAAACCAAAGAGCAATAAAATTGGATACCATATTTGGATAAAGGTAAAGAAGTGTTTTCAAGAAGATGAAGAACAAAGAAAATAGTAGATAGGGTTCGGATTTTGTGCATGATTCAAGAACTTTTGATTTGCTTTCTGGGAATCCGATTTCATCTTGTGTTAAGTCAATTAATGGCTCAAGTCCTGAAAAAATGAGACCCCATTAACCAAAAAAGAAAGTTAAATAAAGAGGTATTGAGTTCTTGATTACAAACCCTAGTGGCATGAATGTAAATATGAAATGATACCTGTGGCTTTTTCATAGAAGTGGACAAGTGAGAGTAGTTCTTTTGAACCATGATGTCGGATTCTAGTGGTTTTGTTGATGATTAGAATTGAAGGAACACCATGAATACCAAATCTTGAGAAAACACTACATGGGAAATTTGTAAAATGTTAGGGCTTAATAAGAAACTGTTATTTATAATTTGCTGGATTTTAGTGTAGTATAACTTACATTGGTGGAACTGAAGATTGCTCAATTGTTACATGCTTAATTTGTGGAAACATTGAGGTAAGGGCATCGAATTTGGGTAGGAAATTGGTGGAAAATGGACATGAAGAAGCATAGAACAATATGGCTACATGTGCATTCATATGACTTGAGCTTAAAACCTTGTCAAGAGAATCTCCATTCATCTGTAAATTGGACACAATGAAGCATCAATATTCAATAGGATGTTTAAAAATGTTTACACACATGGAGGATTTTTGAAATGTTCATTGATTTTCAAGCCACTTATTGCACTTAAAACTTGTTGTATACTTGTATGATAGATGCAAATTTTCTAAGTTCATAATCTTTAAATGTATCGTAACCTAAGGACAACAGGTTTATGTCCTTCAATGTCCTAGAGTCTCTAGAAATCATTTGAAAGATGAACGACATAAGGAAGGTTTCAATGGTTACTTTGGTTATATAGGTTAAAAGCGATTCTGATACATCCCCAAAATCATTCTCTCAGAGCAAAAAACAGGTAATTATCGAAGATTATCTCTGCATACTGATAATCAACGCATTTTACTAAACACAAATAAAATCAAATTCGAATGTGCCACCGATACCAGCTTCGAAACACTTTGGAACAAATGCAACATTCAAATCAGAAGTGCGAGAAACCAAATTTGAGGAAAAATCCAATTTGATTATAGGAATGTTATGAAATCAGAACGTGCATCAATTTGTTGATAATGAATATAAAACGCAGAGTTGTGTAGAGTTTTTGTACCTTGATCGGTGAAGAATACATAATCGTTGTAGGGCATTGAAGCTGTAGATCATGAAGAAACGGCTTGATTTGAGGACACGTCTGGGATGAGGAGGCGAACGAAGAAAGCGGCATCATAATAAGCATCAACAACAAAGAAAATCTCATCGATGACCCCATTTGCAATCAATGGAAGATTATCCCCACTCTGAAATCTCTTTTTTCGTGAATTCCAGCTGTTGAAGTCCGTAAAATTCTTTACGATCTATATGTATACGGTTATACACAATTCTCTATCACTATACCTCTTTTCGTCAACGAAATTGGAGCTTGGGGAAGCGAAAATCTCAAGGCTTTTGCTCGTGTTCGTGATGATTTGGGGAAATTTAATCCAAGACTTCAAGACATCCATAAAGAAATATTGCCATCTGTTTTTTGTGAAAGAAAATTAGGGCTCGAGAATCGGGTCTTGTGCTCCATTGACCGGAGCAGGCAGGTGCTGAGGTGGCCCATAAACGACATCCGGATCCCCTGGTAGCTCAAACCCGATCCAACTCTTTATTAGGAACGTATGTATATAAGTATATAGGGGTGAGCAAACCGTTTTTTTTTCAAACCGAACCGGTTCAGCAAATCGGTTCGGTTCCGATTCGTGAATAGTAAAACCGGTTCGGTTCAAACCGGTTCCGTCATAGAAAAACTCGAACCTATCTAAACCAATTACACTGGTTCAATCAGTTCTAAACCGGTTTAACTACCGGTTCACGGTTATTAAACCGGTTCTAAACCGGTTTCAATGTCTAAAATCTCGAACGGGTCTAAACCGGCGGTTCGATTCTTAAATCGGTTCAGTTCATAGTAGACAGGTTCATGGTGAACTGGTTTACCGATTCAGTGACCGGTTCGGATCCTGAACCGGTTTTTTTGTGCAAGCCTATATCTATACATATAGATATAGCAGTACATAAAGACCCATAAAAAATATAAACTCGTATTAATACAAACATATGTTGGGGTTTTCAATTTCTAAAAAAAAATATTTTGTCGCATATTTTGAGTAGTCACCACGAAAGCATACATTGAAACTAAAACTCTCATATATCAGTTGAGGAGACTTGAATTTCCAATCATTTTTACAAATACCAAACTTCGAAACCAAATGGTAAGACAAAGGGTAAGCGAAAGTGAGTATCCGTCCAATTTTAATGGAATTGGAATCGACGGTTCTTAGGATGTTGGAACCGAAATCGGAATCGGTTACATCGGTTACTAAATTTCTAAAACCGCTCCCGGTTCCGGATAACAGCTTTCTAAAAAATTTAAAACAATTTTAAGCCAAAAATTATATTCTTTAACAATTGTCTATTTAGAGACCTCTTAAACATTGTTTTGAAAACTTTAAACGTTGTTGTTAGACAACATGCCTAAATACTCCAACTCATTCAAAGTTTTTTCAATCCAAAGCTTCGTGTTGGAATGGGAATGAAACAAGGGGCCTTCTCTTTTATAAACTAAAAAATATCCAATATTTATTGCACCAAGCGATGTAGGATGAATCAATAAATCAATGAATTGAGATTTTTATCGGGTAATACAAGTCGTCATCCTTGAATATTAATAACTATTTTTTAAAACTATTATATCCTATAAAATCTATGGATTAAAAAACCCACCAAAAGAATTTGAACAAAACAAAGAAATTTATGACTTACGATGCTTATAATGGGTCTAGAAGGTGGAAACTTCAGCCGGAAAACATTACACCAAACACCGAGTTCACTAAGCAACACTTAAAATCCCACAAAAGTTTTCAAGAACATGCAAGGAGGCTAGGGTTACGCTTCAGAGGATGGAGGTTGAGAATGACAACAAACCCTAAATGTCAGTGCCTTTATATAGGACTTAAACCACAAAATCTAGGGTTTTGTGCACATACCGGCGCCGCGTCGCGACCCAACTCTTGGTCATGTCGCTGCTTAACGACGTGGCTCGTCTCACCACTCAAAACTTGCACGACGATGTACCAAAAACTCATTTTCTCCAATTTAAAATATATCAACTTGATAAACAACTCATACATGGAAATTGGTGTTCCATTTTTTCATGTTCTTGACTATCTATTTTACAATAATCATATATTCTTCATGATGCATTGTGCTCTTCAATTTGTGGTTCTTTAAGTTCAATTTGTTGTTAGCAACTTGAATGGTTTTGTTGGCTTTTGAAAATGGGAATGATATGGATGTGTCATTTTTCGTGTTATGAGATTAGATACTTGCATTCGAAATTTATGTTTTAAGCTTTAAGCTTATCACTTGCATTTAAACTTTTTGTAACTTATGAATCGATTGATGGAGACATACTTTTCATTAAACTTATAATCATTTCTTTTGGTAATATTTTACGATCCTTACTCGATCTTATAATTATGACCTCGCAAAGTGGAAACGGCCATGATTGAGTTCTCGATGTTGACAACCTTGCCAAAACATTCCAACGTGCAATAACATAGATAATCTGGTTCTAGGCGATCAAGTTACACCACGTGTAGAATTATATGGTGGGTGGTGGTGGGTGCTTACACAACAGTCACATTCGAAACATATGGGTTATTATATAAACATACATTCATAATTACATGTTTAAATATATTTGTAACACATAAGATGTAAAGGAAAGTAAAATATGAGATATTATAATTGATGGACGTTAACACTATTTCAGTTTGAAGTCACTTGTCGACTCTTCTAGTAGCTACTATAGGAATTTGTTAGGGTTTCCCATATTTTATAACCTCTTAGTTGAAAATGTTTGAGGTAACGAAGCCAAGATTCGTGACTTTTGGTTGTCTTCTTCTCCAAAACCTCCTTCAACATGAGCTTGCAAAAGTGATTATTTTGTTTAATCGATGTCTGTTTGTGCAAATACAAGCTTGGGATGGCAAATCTATAATAACACAATGAAAAAGGGGGAGTGTTCCTACATGCATTCATCAACAGTTGTTTTAAACTTTAGTGTATGTTGTTACCAGGGGAAACAAAAGCCTTGTTCTTATATCATTGATGTCCAAGGATGCCTTATACTTGTAGGTTGTTATATGAACAATGTACTTGCATAATGATACAAGTGTGTCCCTCTTCTTAAAAAAAATATGTTGATAAAGGTATGTTGAGCGTTTGTTGAAGCAACATTTGCTTAATAGATGAAATTAGAAACAAGAGACTCGGTATTTTTGTAGCCACCATAGTAGAAAAAAAGTAATTTTGGACCATAAACGTTTATGTCATTAAGCATGTGTGGGGGTGACTTTAGGGACAATCTCTCCAGCGAAGCACATGTGAAATGAAAGCATCCCAATGTCCAACATCTCATATCAAGGGTCAAACTCTCAAAAAAAGCAAATCCTTATTTGACGTATCATTTGTGATCATATCACCTGAGCTAAATTATGTCAAGCTTCTTCATAATGATATTGAATAGGCGCTAAATAGACTGACAACCCACGAAATAGACAAAAGCAAAGATTCGGGACATCGCTGATTTCTAAATCAGTGGAGTCTTCATTCCTTAAAATGAAGGAAAAAGACCTAGTATAATTGATTTTTTCATCTGAGTCATCTAGTAAACAATGTGGCAAACTTATCTTTGAGCAAATCAAAATTGTTAATTAATTGGGAAAATGATACATATGCCCTATGAACTTTCTAAGGTTTACTCTTTTAGTCACTGTAACATCTCGTTTATTAAATAAATAAATAGACAAATTAACGAAAGAATAGTAACCCTAAAATCAATAATATTATAGCAAGGTGTTGGTCTAAAGGAGTTAATTGTTACAATTTTAGAAGTTGGGGGTTAAAAGTGTAAGTTCTGGAGTGGTTTGTAAATATTTATGAAGGCAGGGATTGCTTGGTAAATTATTGGTACTTAATTTGAAGAGATTGTGGAGGCTAAGGGGCTGTTTGGTAAGTTTTGGACCTGAAATGAAATGAAATTACAGAATCAAGGGCTAAAGGGTAAATATTGGATTAAAGTTGAAGAAGATTTGGTAAGAGCTAGTCTTGTAAAAACGTTCAAATGTTTGAAGAGAGGCACGGGTTATACCCGGTGTTCCCTCTCGTCGTCTAACCCTAAACCTAAGACACCATTTCACAGTCGCCACCCTCAAGGAGCTCCCTAGCCGCCGCTGCAATATCGAATCTGTTGTCGCCGCTAACCTGCCATCGGAACGCCACCACGATTGTCAGACGTCAGGAGCAACGTCGAAACGTCAAGTGGATCACCGAAGAACCGTCGAGACCGGTGCATCTGTTCGTCATGTGTGGGTCGTGAGCCACCAGAAACGCCGATAATTCCACCGCAACCCACCTTCTTCTTCTTCTCTCTCTCATTGTTTTCTGTGGGTACGACGCCGGAAGCGTCATTGCCGACATTAGTGGTCGTGGGGCTGTTGTGTGTGTTTTTCTGACGACTCCTACCACCTAGGCGGCGACTGTATGGTTGTATATTCGAGTGTACTTGTTGATTGTTGCGTTTATGGGCATTATACGTGTGAGTTTTATGAGAAAAACCCACCATCGTTGCCCACCCATGGTGGCTGCCGCCTCCTACCACCACTTTGCCACCACCAACCGCCAAATGGTGGTGGTTGTGTATGTATGTGTGAGTGTAGTAAGGTGTGTGTTGTGTTTCAGGTTGTTTTAATGAAGTTTGAGTCAAGATCATAAGCCACCACCATTGGAAATGATGGCTGTCGCCGCCGACCACCACTGCCCGAGGTGGCAGTGGGTAGTGCCCGGCCTAGTGGAACCCTAATTGGCCCAATAACTTAATATTGGACTTAGTTATTTTGTGTTTGGGTTTGAAACCCTAATTAGGGTTTAGAAAACCCTAATTTTAGAAAATGTTAGTTTTGGATTGTCGGGACCCGCGTTTAGACCAGTGGACTGAAGTTATTACTTATATCGATTCCATCGTTTATTGGCTTAGTGGAATAATGGACTTAATGGGTTAAGTCCTTAATGGGTTAAGTGAGAACAATTAAGCCTAATCGTCATTTCATGTGAAAACCCAAATTGTGTTGGGTTTAGAGTTGGGCCTAGATGTCTGGACTCTTGATGGGCCAACTATTAACACGTAAATGGACTAGAACACTTGGATTGGGATTAAGGATGAGGCCCATTGGAAAGGTTTGGGCCAAATAGTAGCGAAGTGTGGGGGGCGAATCTCCTAGGCAGCGAAGTGTGGGCGGGGCCCGAATCTCCTAGACAGTGGAGTGTGGGCAGCGCCCGAATCTCCTAGACAGCGGAGTGTAGGCGGGGCCCAAATCTACTAGACAGTGGAGTGTGGGCGGGGCTCTAATCTCCTAGACAGCAAAGTGTGGGCGGGGCTCTAATCTCCTAGACATCAAAGTGTGGGCGGGGCTCTAATCTCCTAGATAGTGGGGTGTGGGTGGCGAATCTCCAAGGGAGTGGGAGGGGGCCGTATCTCCTATTTGCATGTTATGTGTATGGTATGTGGTAGTTTGGGAGACTCACTAAGCCTCGTGCTTACGGCTTTAAGTTTTGGTTTCAGGTACTTCGGTTTTCAAAATAGAAGCTCGGGATGATTGCAGTGCACATACCATTTGTTCAGCCTTGGATGTTTATACTCTGATATATTTGACAGATGTTATGATAGTATTGAGATACACGATTTATGATTTTTACATATTGAATGATAATTATGGTTTTATTAATGATTTAAAACGAAAATTTTTGACTGTATTTTTGGGATGTTTCAAGTTGGTATCAGAGCCTTGGTTTGAGGGATTCGGGCACATTCTCGGGTGTGTCTGAACTCAAACTAAGGATTTGGTATGAAAATTTTCAAGGAAAATCATTTTTGAAAAGATAAAATAATTTCCAAAAAAAGAAAAGGGTGTGGTGCAAGCAATCATCCGAGCTCAAGTAAGTACTCTCAAATTGCCCATACGAGTTTATGTTATGATATGTTTATGAGAACTGCATGCTAGATTAGGACGAAGGATCTAGGAAGGATGCCTTATGTGCCTATTATATGTGTATCAGCTTTATGAGAATTGCATGCTAGATTAGTGTAACACCGTAAATTTTCAAACAAATTTTTCGTTTTTAAAAATCACATAATTCTCATAAAACCAGTTCACAAATCTCCAAAATGACAATTTGTCAAAAAACATATTAAATTGTTTAAACACAATCCAGGACCAACAAAATGTAAACTCCATCTCGTGTGTACAATCAAGCCGACACATTCCCGCGATCATGAGAAGTACCTGAACCATATAACACATAACACGGTAAGCACGAAGCTTAGTGAGTTCCCCAAAATACCACACATAACTCATTAGCCTCTCATGGCTATATCTCAAATAAGACCCTCCGGTCAATGTATCTCACTGGAACCCTTTGGTCCCACAACTCGGGTGGACCCTCCGGTCCTAACTCAGTATAGCTCGAAATAATACATAACATAAATCACAAATACATAATGCAGGATATCACAATACTCGATAATAGCATACAAGACCCAACGGTCACACAAATTACCACTCAATGTAACTATAGTGAGAAGACTCACCTCGTAAGCAAGCAAATAAACCTCGTACACAAATCACCGATCTAGCCTCCGCCTAACACATATGATAATTATCTCTAATTAACACTCCAATCACAACTCTAAATAAAACAAGGGATATTCTCTCTTTCTAACTTTTGGAATGGGTAAAACACCATTCTACCCCTCCATGGTCTCCATAATCCCTGTCTTGACCAAACCCTAAAAGTCAACAGAAATCAACACCTGAGTCAACAGTCCATGTTGACCCAACTCGTCGAGTACATCTATGTGACTCGACGAGTTCCCTCATTTATTTAGAAATATCATGGAAATCCAACTTAACTCGTCGAGTTGTCTCATCAACTCGCCGAGTTACTCCTGTCCAGACTCATCGGGGGAAAACGCTAGCCGACTCGTCGAGTCAGCTCACCGACTCGGCAAGTCCCTTCAGTCTATGTTCTTATTCAGATTTTTTAAGGCAAATTTACAACCCCAAACTCTAGATCTAGCCTCCCAAGGCTGAGATACCATGTAAAGCTACAAATTTTACGTCCATGCATGGCACTTAGAGCTTGAAATGCCAAAAACAAGCTCCATTTAGGATCTTAAGCATTAAAGCTCCTCTATAGTTGGATAAAGTTGGGACCTTTGGACTCTAGGGACCTCACAAGGTCCAGATCTGAAATCACAATCTCTTGGTAAGCTCAACACACTCAATGTCTCAAGGAACAATGGAAAAAGTCCTAAAACTCCATAAAAATGAGATCTAATCACAATAATGAGCAAGGTGAAGACTTTTTACCTTCCACAGAAGCTATAGATGAAATTGTTAGGTTTTATATACTGCAACATCCTATGGTGCACATTTGGATCTATGTTTTCTCTAACTATACATGTAGTATTGTTTCCAAAGCTTGAAACCTACAACTAGCATACAATTGATATAAATAACATAGAGTTGAGTTATAGAGTTATCTCTTTGTTATAGCTTGTAGTTTTGGCCTTTTAAGAACTTAGCACCCCGAGTGTGATGCCTCAAATGGTTCACAACACACCTTGGACAAAAGGATGACTTTTGAGAGAGTTTTCTTGCACTCAAAATCAGTTATGGGAACTCCAAGAACACTAGGGCATCCGATTTTAGCTATGGAGTCAAATATATATATATATATATATATATATATATATATATATATATATATATATGTTAGGAATCCATGAGTCATGGGTAGCCCCTAATCTATACTCTTGGGCTTATTATCCATGATCCATGATTCAAGTGGGCTAACTCTTTATGGATTCTTCCATAAACTTAGTCCATCATGTATCATAAGCCCAAACCATATATATATATATATATATATATATATATATATATATATATATATATAATTTACACAATTAGTCCCCATTAATTTAATTAGTCTCTTTTGATCATTGAATTAATTCCAAATTAATTCTTGATCAATACTAATTAAATCATATGACTTCATATTAATATATTAGAACATATCATATATTAATAAATCACAAATAACCTCTTCACAAAAGTCCATCCTATCAAATTGTCCTGGTGATATGCAACCCAAATGGACCATGCAACTCTCGGGTCAAGTACATACCAATTATAGTTATGGGCTTAGACACCTAATCCAACAGTCTCCCACTTGGATAAGTCTAATAACTATTATTGGAAGTACGACTCCAAAATCCTGACTAGCAATCGTAGCTCTTAAAAGCCGCTGTCGAACTCTAACATAATCAATGAAGCGTCTATTAGATAAGGGAACATATATTTCTCCATTCTACAAGATATCATATAAACTGAGACATGGGTTATAATCATTCTCTTTGTCCATCTGTTGTTCCTGATTTCCGATTTATGACGACCGACTAATTGAACAAATCAAATTAGTCCAGGCTTAGCCAAGCACTTAGGTTTGTCATCACTAAATCATCGAGGGGACCATAAATATCGCTTTTATCCCTCTAAGGGAAAAGGAATAGATAAACTTTGACTCAAATGCTTGCTTATACTTACTCATCAAATCACACACAACAATATGTTTTATAACACCAAGTTACTGGTGCGTTTACATGTGTCAATGTGCGACCGACTTGTAAACTACAACTCACACATGTTGGTTTCAAGAATATAATATATTATCGTCTCACAATCACCTGTGATAAGATCCATGAAGTGATTCATATTAGCGTGGGTTTAATCCAATACTCAGACCTTATGATCATTCATGAATGTTGTAGCAATCTTTTGTTATGCCTAAGCACTATAGACAATCTACAATCCAAATTCATGACAGTCTTGCCTCGATACCTACTTCCAAAGTATGGTCGACTGTGGATGGTTTGAATAACCTAGTAATTCGGGAAGTCAAAACATGCAAAGTGAAACATAAGAATAATCAAATCCAATATGGTCTCAGAACTTATAAATATAAATAAAACACCTTTTTATTTAATCACCATATTGATTACACATTATTCATTGTATAATGTTTCGATCATCAACTTAATATTTGAATTAAAACAATAGTTATGTCATGCTCCAAGCATGCATACTATGTTTGCCTATGGTCCTTTCTTTGTGAAATATATCAATTGACAATATTTCAATGATGCTTATTTCACAATTCCAAATATTTACCATAAATGTAAGAATACCAAGTTCTTGTCATTTACTGTGATTTGTTATATTCTAAACTTATATGCAATAATCCTCTTATAATGATTATGCACAAAAATCACAGAGACTTGGCAACAGACATTACAAAGTATTCCAATGGAGAGCAATTACATGGAAACAAAGTCTCACATTCAAAGTACATTCCTTTGAACATCCTTCTTGCATTAAGTTTTCTAATGTTACACAGAGTTAAAAAATAAATTCCACTTATGGACATTTCCATATTCCCATTTTGACTATTACTTTTTAACAAGAGTTTCCTCTTTTCAGAATATTTCAATATGGTCCTTCCAAAATTTACACTATACTTCCAACTGTCCATGAGCAACCAATCTTTGGTAAACCTCTAATTGTCCTCAACAATTGCTTAATCATTTTAGTCATATCTAGTTCTGTCCTTTTTCCCTCTTAATGCCCTAGGCATTTGGAAAATTCAGAACACATAAATATTATAGTATATGCAATCGATCATATACCTGAAGCATATGGGATATGATTCATAATGTCTCATAAAAAGACGTGATACTTTACTAGTCTCTTTCTATAATATTTCCACATGTAGAATCTCCTTATGTCGAATCATTTCAACATAACATTCATATGTGTACTTGACTAAATTTGATTAAAATCTCAATCTAATCTTTTAGAATTAAAATGAAGTATAATTTCCTCTCCCTTAATTATAGCAAAACAACTTTTCAAACCCTGCAACTTTGTGATTTGAAACTTTTGTTTTCTATAATTAACGTTGCTAACTTACCATAATAATTATGCTCCCACTAGTATAATAATTATTATCTTACTAGCATAACACTTATGCTCCCACTAGCTTTGACATGTACCCAGAAATCAGTCGGACTTCTAGAAATCAATACTTATTGACTTCCTTACCAATGTTCAGATTTCTGATACAAAATGCTTTGATAAGACTTTATCTAGGCTTCTCAAAATCATAAACCTTTCCTTAGATAGCTCACATGTGTGCCTAAACAATTTTGGAACTTACAATAATAAGTCTCAAATGTTTAAACCTTTGCCATTTCTCACAATTAGAACTATGGAGAGGGATGACGTAATCATAATCGAATTTGAGAATGCAAATATCACAATTGCTATCTCTTTAAAATCTACTTAGTGAAAGTGTTTCCTTATTTTCATGAAGCAGATAGAAACCTTATGACACTTAGATTTTATGGTGCATGTGTTCCTATCCATGTTGATTTGTCAAACCATAATCATAAGACAATGTTAGTGACAAATCCAAACTCATATGGACTGAACTTATTCAATCTTAATATATTGCCACTTGGTAGCACAAGGGCCTACCATGACTTCCAAGTTGTTAAGCAACTCACCTATACTGATCAATGAAACTTTCATTGATCCATGTGCTTTGCCTTATGCAAACAATTGAGAACTCATAGAACTCACATGCATAGTCAACTTTAACTAGAATAGCACAGGAGTAAGAATATGTCAACGCGATAGGTTATAAACCTCAAGTCATGTGCTAGTGATAAACAATTGGTTTTCTCTTGATTAGTTCTTGAACTTTTCAAGATCTTTAAGACTCCTACTGGTCTCTTGACATATAAGATTCTCTTTGTCAAGAAACATTACTTGACAAAAAAAATATTCAAGAGTTAGTTTCAAGATAAACACCTCACACAATTGGTCTTAGTTGGCATTTGTCCTATCCAAGACATCACAACTTACCAATTTCAAATGTACAAGAGTAAGAAACTTTTACTTTACATTTGATGAGTGTTATAAACCTTCTTAAGATTATGTCACTCTAGGCTCGATCTTGGAGTGTTACTCTAAGACTCGATTTTGGAACGAAGTATGATTCACCTTTTGATTTAACCATTTTAACAATTCATAATTCCACTACTTAGCCATACTAATGCACTAAGATGTCCTTATATAATCAACTATCATATGGTATCATAATCACTAAGATAATCATAAAACACAATACTCAAGTACTCTCCCATCTTTTCAGATTGGAGAAACTTTTATCTTTCTGCCTAATTTGATTCTTTTTATTCGTTCTGCTATACATTGAAACTTTTCTAATGGTTCAAAATTACACTTAAATCTTGTAAGTATAACCATATTTACTAAACTTTAGTAAATAATAACGAATAGTCTTATCGTTCTTTGTGGTGGACTTGACCAGCGCACAGCCAAGTGTACCCGATCCCCTAGTCCTTCACTTGACTCACATATAAATGTGAATAGGGAATTAGTCTTAATTTCCCAACGACAAAGGTTCTCATTCATCACACAATACCAGTTGCATGATTCCAAGTTTCTATATCCAACTGAAACTTGGGTGTAACATCCCAAAAATACGGGCCAAAAATTTCACTTTTGCTTAAGTGATTTGTAAAAACGTTTGTAACAAAATATCATACGATCATAACATTTGATAAAACATGTCCCGTGGCCGTAAACCAAAACATAAAACATGATAATTTCAGACTACAAATCCCAGAATGACTCATAATGCGGAAAACAAAGAGCATGTGTGTGATGGGCCGCTACCGCGCCTGCTCCTTTCCCTTGACTGAAGAGGTACCTGAAACAACAACTGAAAACCGTAAGCATGAAGCTTAGTGAGTTCCCCCACTGTACTGCATACCATATAACCACATAAAATATATATATATATATATTGTTAGGCATATCTGGGTGCCCGACCTACCCCTTCGGTCCTCTCGACCGGATACTGACTAGCATATCTGGGTGTTGGCCTCCCCTTCGGTCCTCTCGACCGGATACTGACTAGCATATATGGGTGCTGGTCTCCCCTTCGGTCCTCTCGACCGGATGTTGGGGACTATTTCACCCCTACTACTACCATATAGCACATATCACATAATCTATCTAGCATTGCTGGGCATGACCGCCCCTTCGGCCCTATCGACCAGTAATCTGGGGACTATCTCCCCCTACTGTCACTAGCACATGGCATCGTATCATACTAGCACATAACATATCACAGGTAGTAGCAACCCTAGATGAATATCACAGAGACAATCATCTAACATATAACTCCTACCGGTGGGCCGCCATTGTGGTCGTAGACCCACCGCTACTGGAAGGTAACTCACCTCGTAGTAGCTGCTGACCTGCGTGGGAACTGTCTGTCTGTTGCTGCTGCTCCGGAAATCCTCCGGCTGAAATTCCCACCTAACACTCAGTCAAATTCTGCTAATCGACCTTAGGGTAAAATGACCATTTACCCCTAACCAAGCCAAGAGCCAAGGTCAAAGTCAACTTCCAGTTGACCCGACTCGCCGAGTTGGCTCGCCAACTCGTCGAGTCCCTATCCATTCGATTATCCTTAATCCCGTCTCTACTCATCGAGTTAGGCATTGACTCGACGAGTTTTCCTTCTAAACTGATGTTCAAAAGTCCTTCATCCTACTCGCCGAGTTGTATGAACAACTCGTCGAGTTCATCTTCACCCGAAGAACACTCTACGCTGAGACTCGCCGAGTTGTATAAACAACTCGTCGAGTCTGTTCTTGAGGCAAGAAGATTGCCCTGGACTCGCCGAGTCAGGGCATTGACTCGTTGAGTCCTTCCATGGATGAGTCCGGCTTCTAACTCATTGAGTCCACTCATGACTCACTGTTACTCAGCATACACGAAAGGGGGGGGGGGAATCAGGGACTCGCCAAGTCAGAAGAACAACTCGCCGAGTCGCATGCATGCAGGAACTATACACTCGATTCTACTTGAATCCAGTGCATACCATTCATAGATCTGGGTTCCTAGGGTTGATTTATAATGTAAAGTCTCCAACTTTACGTGCATGCATGCTCATTCAAGTGATTTAAGGACTTTAATGGGGCTAGAAGTGTAAATCTAGGCTTGCTCATGACGATGGCCCATAAAGGTTGTAGATCTAAGCCTCTAGAGATCAGATGTGGTCAGATCTGAAGGCTAAACGAACCAAGGAGTCCTCTAAACCACAACCAAGCCAATAAATGGTTCCAAAAAGTCTTAAAGATGTTCTAATGGAGGTTCAACCATAGAAACAGAAGAAGAGGTCGAGTTTTACCTTACTAATCTCTGAAATGGGCTCACAACTTCTGTTCTCCTCCTTTTCCTTGATCTTTCCTCCTTCTCTTCTTCAAAACATCAAAGAAACACACACCAACACTCAAATCACAAAGGGGAAGGTTAGGGTTTGGCTAAGGTTGCTCTGAGGGTGAAGGGGCGAGCTTGGGGACACATATGATGGTTTAAATAGGGTGCAAACCCTTGAAATTAGGGTTTCATCAGACAGCGGGGACTCGCCGAGTCCAAAATATGGACTCGCCGAGTCGCAACTTAAACGTGTTCAATATCCCGGCTCTACTCGGCGAGTTGGGCCTACAACTCGCCGAGTCCAAGGCTAAAAATGCAAAGTAATTAGATAAATTTTACATACCAGGAACCAGGTGCTACAAATATCCCCCATTTATTTTAGACTTCGTCCTCGAAGTCTGCTGCTCGATCCTGGAACAGCTCGGGGTAATGCTCCATCATTTCTTCCACCTGCTCCCAAGTCCACTCTGAACCCCTTCGGTGTTGCCATTGCACCTTCACTAATTCCACCCTCTTGTTCCTCAGATCCTTCGACTTCCGGTCTAGGATTGTGACTGGGCGCTCAATGTAATTCAGGCTGTCATCAACCTGAATATCTTCTAACGGCACCACCGCTGAATCATCCACTAGGCACTTCCACAGCTGGGAGACATGGAAGGTGATGTGGATCTGACTGAGTTCGGCTGGCAGATCCAGCCTGTATGGCACCTTGCCCACCCGGGCTACAACCCTAAACGGACCAATGTATCTTGGGCCCAACTTTCCCCGCTTCCTGAATCAAATGATGCCCTTCCAATGTGACACTTTCAGGAGTACCATATCCCTGACCTGGAACTCCAGGTCTGATCAGCGCTTGTCGACGTAACTTTTCTACCGACTCTGCGCAGTCTGAAGCCTTCTTCGAACCTGTTGGATCCTCTCGGTCGTCTTGAGCACCACCTATGTGCTCCCCATGACCCTCTGGCCAACTTCACCCCAACATATCGGGGTCCTGCACCTCCGTCCGTATAACATCTCGAATGGAGGGCGGTCGATATTCGCGTGGTAGCTGTTGTTGTACGAGAACTCAGCCAAGGGAAGATAGGTATCCCAGCTACCACCGAAGTCTAGCACGCACGCCCGCAACATATCATCCAAAGTCTGGATGGTCCGCTCGCTCTGACCATCCGTCTATGGGTGAAAGGCAGTGCTAAAATGCAGACGAGTGCCCAACTCATCATGAAACTTCTTCCAAAACCTGAAAGTGAAACACACATCTATGTCTGATATCACTGACATCGGCACCCCGTGCCGCGCCACTATCTCCCAGATATAGATATCGGCCAACTTTTCGGCCAAGATTCTCTCCTGGATCGGAATAAAATGGGCGCTCTTGGTCAATCGATCCACGATGACCCATATCGAATCTACTCCTCGCGCAGTCCTGGGAAGTTTTGTGATAAAATCCATCGTAATATCTTCCCATTTCCACAATGGGATATCCAACGGTTGCATCTTTCCGTGTGGTCTCTGATGCTCGGCCTTGACCTTCCTGCAGGTCAAGCACCGCTCGACGTACCAAGCCACATCCCGCTTCATGCAGGGCCACCAATAGTCTAGACGAAGATCCCTATACATCTTCGTCGCCCCTGGATGAATGGAGAACCGGGATTTGTGCGCCTCCTCGATCAAGATCTGGCGCACGCCTCCGTGATACGACACCCACACCCTATGGTGCAGTGTCAATAATCCTCGGCTATCGTAATCGAAGGAGGTAACTTGACCCACTATTCGCTCACTCTTCCGATGCTCCTCCTTCATAGCCTCCTGCTGATCTTCCCGAATCTGCTCTAACAGTGGAGTCACCACAGTCATCCTCATACACACATCCCTGATCGGTGCCTCCTTACGGCTAAGCGCATCGGCCACCACATTGGCCTTCCCCGGGTGATCAAGGATCTCGCAATCATAGTCCTTCACCACGTCCAATCACCAACGTTGCCTCATGTTCAGATTCGACTGATCCATGAGGTACCTCAAACTCTTGTGGTCCGTGTAAATGGTACATCGAACCCCGTAGAGGTAATGACTCCAAATCTTGAGGGAGAAGACCACCACCCCCAACTCTAAATCATGCGTCGGGTAGTTCGCCTCGTGGGGCTTCAGCTGCCTCGAGGCATAAGCAATGACATGCCTACTCTGCATCAATACTATGCCTAAAACTGAGATAGATGCATCACAGTATACCACAAAATCCTTTACGCCCTCGGGCAGGGCTAAGATTGGCGCCTCGCACAATCTCTACCTCAGAATCTCGAACGATGCCTGCTGCTCAAGCCCCCATCGAAATACCACGACTTTGTTGGTTAGCCGTGTCAGGGGTACGACTATTTTGGAGAAGTCCTGAATGAACCTCCGATAGTAGCCTGCTAATCCTAGGAAACTCTGAATCTTAGATGGAGACTTCGGAACCTCCCATCTCATCACAGCCTCCACCTTGGCCGGGTCTACTGAAATCACGTTCTGGTTGACAAGGTGCCCAAGAAACTGCACCTCGCGCAACCAAAACTCACATTTGGAGAACTTGGCCTACAAGCTCTCCCTCCTCAAGGTCTCCAAAACCTCTCTTAGATGCTCCTCGTGCTCATCCTGCGTCTTGGAATAAACCAAGATGTCATCAATGAAAACTATCACAGACCGATCCAGCATCCGTCTGCACATGCGGTTCATGAGGTCGATGAACACGACAGGAGCATTTGGTGAGCCCGAACGGCATCACCACGAACTCATAATGGCCATAACGCGTCCGAAATGCGGTCTTCTGCACATCCTCCTCTCTGACCCTCATATGATGATAACCTGAATGCAGATCGTCTTGGAGAACCAAGATGCTCCCTGTAACTGATCAAAGAGGTCATCAATCCTCGGGAGTGGGTAACGGTTCTTCACCGTTAACTTATTCAGCTCCCGGTAATCTATACACATCCGATGCGACCCGTCCTTCTTCTTCACAAACAGGATCGGGGCTCCCCAGGGTGAACTGCTCGGTCGAATGAACCCCTTGTCTAACAGCTCCTGCAGCTGTGTAGACAACTCCTGCATCTCAGGAGGAGCCAGCCGATACGGTGCCTTGGCTATCGGAGCCGCACCAGGAACTAGGTCGATCCTGAACTTTACCTGACGCTCCGGAGGTATTCCAGGAAGCTCCTCCGGGAACACATCAATGTAGTCTCGCACCACTAGAACCTCGCTCACCGTCGCCTTACCCGCCTCCCGGGTATCCATAACGTACGCGACATATCCCGCGCAACCCTGCTGAAGGTAGCGCCTCGCTCTCACTGCTGAACATATTGTGGGTCCACGTTGTGGCCTCTCTCCGGGGATCACCAACTCTCCCCCACTCGAGGTCCTGATCCGCACTAGCTGATGTGCGCAATCTATCACCGCCCCATTAGGGCTCAACCAATCCATGCCTATAATCACCTTGTTCCCCCGCAATGGGATGGGAACCAAATCCACCAAATAGTGCTCTTCAAATAACCTTAGAACACAATCCTTGAACACTGCTGATGCTTGTACCGATCGATCATCGGTAATTTTTACCTCTAAAGGGTAATTCTGATGGGTTTTGAGCATTCTAACACTTCCTAAGTGTACATGCAACCCTAATAACCTTGGATCTATGTTTTTCTAATTATCATGCAAAGTTGAATTCCAAGGTTATATTCCTATCTAGCATACATGGGGAACAATTTTTTTTCTTGAATGAAAGATAGAATAACTTACCTTGTTATTGCTTATGTTCCTTGAAACCTTGTGAGCCTAGCACCCCAAGTGTGATGCCTCAAATGCTTCACACAACACCAAATGCTCTTGGAAAGACTTTTGAGAGAATACACACTTCTTGAAATCGGCCTAGCCCTCTTGTTTCATATGTGTAGCCGATTTTGGTGGAGAATGGGATTCTTATATAGTGTTGACACATCTAGGGCTACACCATGTAAACCCTAATGTGTCATGACTCTTCATTTCCATGAACCATGGGTTTGTAACTCCCATGGAGCATCTTATGGGTGGAACCCAACTTGATAATCCATGGAGCCTCTTAGCCCACTATACAAGATATGAATGATTTACATAATCAACCCATATACTTAATTAGTTATCTTTTGATCACTTAATTAATTCTAAATTAATTCTTGATCAAACTAATTAAATAATATTATTAATATATTAGAACTTATAATATATTAATAATCTCCAAGTGTTATTTCTCTCATTTAGTCTATCCAATTGCATGGTTCCATGCAACCCAAATGGACCATGCCGGGTCGGGTCAAGTACTGACCAAAAATAGTTATGGACTTAGACACCTTATCCAACAGTATCCCACTTGGATAAGTCTAATAACTATAACTCTAGTACTTTAGGAACCGACCGACAATCGTAGCTCTTTCAAGGTCTCTCGGAACTGAGAAGATGTTGATACGCCATTTAAGATAAGTGATCATATAATCCTCTGTTCTAGATATCAGCCGGACAAATACATGGAACAATGTCTTACTTATTGTCCAACAGTCTGTTTCCTGATTTCTGATTTGTTTGACAAAGAACTTAATTGAACACATCAACTTTGTTCTGACCGGGCCTGGTACACAGGTCAAAACAAAATCATCGAGGGGCCCATATATCAGCTTCTAATCCAAGAAGGAACAGATAAACTTCGACTCATATGTTTGTTCTACCACTCATTGAATTATACACAAAAGCACGTTTTATAACATCGAGTTACCAATGTGTTTTCGTACAATCAATGCATAACCAACTTGTAAGTAACAAATCATATCTCTAGGTTTGAAGACTTATATGATATTACCGTCTCACGATCACTCGAGATAAATTCCATGAAGTGATTCCAGTGAGCGTGGGTTGAGTCCAATGCTCAGAACTTATGAGAACTCATGATTGTTGTAGCCTTGTCCAACACCGTAGACCTCTGCAACCAATCACGACAGTCTTGATTCATACCTACTTCCGACATATGACCGACTGTGGAGGTTTGAATATTATGTTATACCAAACAAAATTATCCTGGAAGTCAAAACATGCAAAAGAAATATAGTAAACGATCGACAAGAGATAGCAACACTTTACTCATAAATATAACACCTTTTATTCATCATCTAATGTCAATTACACTTTACAAATTTCGAGGTTATCTAACTACAAAATCTAATATCATCCTTCAGCCCTATGCTCCGAGCATGCTGGAGATGCTTAACCCGAGTCAGTCCCTTCGTGAGGGGATCTGCTGGGTTCTCATCCGATGATACCCTCTTTGCCACGAGGAGTCCTCCTTCTATCCGATGTCTGATAAAATGGTATTTTCTGTCGATGTGTCTGGATCTCCCGTGATCCCTTGGTTCCTTGGCTAAGGCAACAGCGCTTTCACTATCACAGAAAATTTCCATTGGCTCTTTAATAGCTGGTACAACTCCAAGGTCTCCAATAAAGTTCTTCAGCCATATCGCCTCCTTTGCCGCCTCGCTAGCTGCAATATACTCTGATTCACAAGTTGAATCAGCCAGTGTCTCTTGCTTGGAACTCTTCCAAGAAATTGCTCCTCCGTTTAGGGTAAAGACCCAGCCCGACTGAGAGCGGAAATTATCCCTATCAATCTGGAAGCTAGCATCACTATACCCTACAAATCTCAAGTCATCACTCCCACCGAGGGTAAGGACCCAGTCCTTAGTCCTCCATAGGTACTTGAGGATATTCCTTACCGCAGTCCAGTGTGCCTTGCCAGGGTTCCCCTGATACATGCTAACCATGCTCAGGGCAAAGGCTACATCAGGTCGAGTACACGTCATTGCATACATGATCGATCCTACAGCCGAAGCATAAGGTATTCGACTCATTTCTGCTATCTCAGCCTCAGTGCTAGGGCTTTGTGTCTTACTCAATCGGGTGTTACTCTGGATGGGTAACTCTCCTTTCTTGGAGTCATGCATGCTGAATCTCTTCAGCACCTTATCCAAGTAGGTACTCTGACTAAGTCCAATTAGTCTTTTACTCCGATCTCTCAAGATCCTTATCCCTATAATATAGGCAGCTTCTCTTAGGTCCTTCATAGAGAAACACTTCCCAAGCCAGGACTTAACTTCCTGCAGAGTTGGGATGTCATTTCCTATGAGTAGTATGTCATCCACATACAATACCCAAAAGCTAACTATACTCCCACTAGCCTTGACATACACGCAAGACTCATCTTCACTCCTAGAAAAGCCAAATTCCTTGACCTTCTCATCAAAGCAAAGATTCCATCTGCGAGGTGCTTGCTTCAATCCATAAATGGATTTCTCAAGCTTACACACTATATTAGGGTACTCATTGCTGACAAAACCTTCTGGCTAACTCATGTAAACATCTTCAGCCAACTTTCCATTCAGGAAAGCGGTTTTGACATCCATTTGCCATATTTCATTGTCATGAAATGCAGCTATGGCTAACAGAACCCTAATAGACTTAATCTTGGCTACTGGAGAAAAGGTCTCATCATAGTCCACTCCAGGAATTTGAGAGAAGCCCTTTGCAACCAGTCGAGCCTTATAAGTGTGTACTTTACCATCCATGTCGGTCTTCTTCTTGAAGATCCATTTGCACCCTACTGTCTTACGACCTGGTACATTCTCAACCAAGTTCCAAACTTGATTGTCATACATGGACTGTATTTCGCTGTCCATTGCCTCTTTCCACTTGGCTGACTCAGGGCCTGCCATGGCTTCCGCGTAACTGTTAGGTTCATCCAGACCTATCAGTGTCTCATCACTGATAAGTGTATCACCTTCTGCAGTAACATGGAATCCATAGTAATGCTCAGGAGCATTCCTAACCCTTGTGGACCGCCTCAGAGGTACAGACTTGTCAATTGGCTCAACAGGAGTTTCCTCCTCGAGTTGAGTGCTAGGGTTTGAAGTTCCTTCACCGCTTGACTCTTGAATTTCTTCAAGATCAACTTGCCTCCCACTGTTTCCTTGGCTTATGAACTCTCTCTCTCTCTAAAGAAAGCCCTCCTCGCTACAAAGACCACATTTTCACTAGGTCTGTAGAAGAGGTAACCAAAGGATTGATGTGGGTAGCCGATGAAAATACACCTCTCGCTTCGAGGTTCGAGCTTATCATGAGTCTCGCGTCTCACGAAAGCCTCGCAACTTGATTTGGTCTAGTTTAGGTACTTTACCAGTCCATATCTCGTGAGGAGTTTTGGCAACTTTCTTTGTAGGGACTAGATTAAGGATATGGGCGGCAGTCTCTAAGGCATACCCCCAAAATGAGATTGGTAGCGAAGCTCGACTCATCATGGAACGAACCATATCCAACAAGGTTCGATTACGCCTCTCAGCCACACCATTCAATTGTGGTGTCCTGGGAGGTGTCAATTGTGAGACAATCCCACATTCCCTTAGATAGTCAAGGAACTCTGAACTAAGATACTCACCACCACGATCGGATCGAAGCATCTTAATGTTCCTGCCCAATTGATTCTCGACTTCCTGTTTAAATTCCTTAAACCTTTCGAAAGTCTCTGACTTATGCTTGATCAAGTAGACATATCCATATCTACTGTAATCGTCAGTAAAAGTCAAATAATAACGATTAGCATCCCTTGTGGCATGTTTGAATAGTCCACACACATCCATGTGTACAAGGTCCAACAAACCTTCACCCCTCTCACACGAGCCTGTGAAGGGTGACTTTGTTATTTTTCCAAGTAAGCATGATTCGCAGCTATCATCTGACTTTAGGTCAAACGAATCCAAGACTCCATCCTTTTGGAGTTGGCCTATACGTTTCTTGCTTATATGTCCAAGACGACAGTGCCATAATGATGCTTTATCCAAGTTATTATTGTTAATAGAATCAATACACATCACATTATTTCCTAAGTTATTAACAACAGACACAGCTTCATACACACCATCAAAAGGTAATGCTTTAAAATAAGGAACATTATTAAAGAAAGCATCAATAGAACCAACTTCATTATTAAATGAAAAGGTAAACCCTGGTTTGTACAATTCATGAAAGGAAATAATGTTTCTTGCCATTTCTGGCGAATAACAACATTTATTCAAATCTAAATTTAACCCACTACTTAGCGACAAAGTATAAACTCCAATCTTGGTGACAGGTGTAACTTTCCTATTCCCTATGATTAAGTTTATTCTTCCTTGCTCCACATTCTCACTTCTTCTTAGTCCCTGCAAGTCACAACAAATATGAATACCACAACCGGTATCAAGGACCCAAGATTTAGAATGGGGTGAGTTATTAGAAATGATAGTGTAAATACCTACATGGTTGGGTTTAACTTTCCCATCCTTCACATCTTGCTGATATTTTGGGCAGTTCCGCTTCCAATGTGATTTTTCATGGAAATAGAAGCATTCAGCCTCTTTTGGGTCAGAAGAAGGAGTGACGAAACCTTTCTTGGTTCCACTTGAAGAAGAGCCATCAAGGGTCCGAGCCTTGGTACCCTTTGAAGAGCTCTTTCTCTTCTTCCCTCGACTTTTCCCGATTGCCAAAACCGGAGTAGAGTTTGGAGTAGGAGTGTTAACAACCGACTTCCCCTTAAGACCTATTTTAGCAGTCTTGAGAAGTCCCTGAAGTTTGCTGAGTGTGACCTCTTCCTTATTCATGTGATATGTCATGCGGAATTGATCATAGCACGATGGTAAGGAGTGCAAAATGATATCTATTGCAAGCTCCTCAGGGAAGTTCACATTAAGCTTCAGCAATCGATCCACATACCTTTGCATTTTCTGCATGTGGCTCGTGACGGATTCCCCGTCCTTCATCATGGTTGTTATCATGGAGCAGATGATTTCATACCTCTCTAGTCGTGCACTTTGATGGTATCTTTCCATCAGATCTTGGTGCATTTCATAAGGGTAGAAATCCTCATAGGACTTTTGGAGTTCCGCTGTCATCGTGGCCATCATGATGCATGCCACTTTGGTAGCATCCCTTTCATGTTCCTGAAAGTCAGCGATCTCCTGGGGAGTTGCAGTGGTCTCATCAATCTCCTTAAGCTCCTTGTCAAGGACATATTCTTTGTCCTCGTAGCGGGTAATCATCCTGATGTTTCTGATCCACTCATTGAATTTGGATCCATCAAAAGTGACTTTCCCACACAAGTTCATAAGGGTAAAGGAGCCATTAAGATTAGAGCCAGAAGCAGCATTGTTTGAAGACATCTGAAGGAAGAGGACAATATTAGTTTAGATATTAAGAGAGTCCTTAATAAAACACCCAAATGTAAAATTAAGGCTAGGATCCAATCACAATATATTATAACTCAGAAGAGGTATGCCGTAATCCAAGCTATAACATATTTGAAAGGTAGGTGAATGACGATTTACCAATTTCCACCACGAAAACCGAAATATTAAATATTAGGTTTTGATTGGTTCTTAGAAATTCCTAGATTCTTTAAGATTCAATGAACTTTTCAAAGGCATGTTTCAATCTCGAGTGTGCCCTCCAAGTTTTATGACTGGGATACCGAGGATCACAAAACGAGGTGTGAAGTAACCATGCAAATCACTTGGTACCCTTAAAGTTTATCACTCAATCGATGTGCCGGTAAACCACACACGCTCCACCGACACTATAATAAACCTTAAGTCACCCTTTACCTACCTTGTTAAGTCCAAGTTAGTGTGCCGGTTAACCACACACGCTCCACCAACGACTTAAACAAAGTGTAAAGTGTAATTTCATGGATTAGCACCTTATTCACATTTTTCCTAAAGTAACTAAGATTGGGAATTTAATAAACCATTTAGTTACTTTATAATATTCATCATACTTTTAATGAGAATTTATAAGTCCTTGTCCTACCCGTTCGGCTAATGACCCTCCACCAGTCAAGCGAGCGGTGGGTGAGAGTGGACACCCATTAAGTTGCCATTTTATAGGCAACAACCTTATACCCACCTTATAGACCGGCTTCATGAATGAGGCGTACTAGCGGTAAGACGACTTTAATCTTATACATACATATATATATATATATATATATATATATATATATATATATATATATATATATATATATTAACTTATAATATTATAAGTATAAGGGTTGAATTTTAACTTTTAAAATTCTAAGGGTTGGAAATAAAGTTTTAATCAAGACTTTACTTGTTCCAAAACTTGAGGGCAAGTTTTGTAAACTTTCAAAACTTTTCATTTCTTGTAACTTATGAGTTTAATAGAGTAATAAAAATGAAGACTCTTCATTTTTCTAACTCTTGTGTTCTTTTAATGGTTTTAATTCAAGCGACTTTTGGTTTTCCATAACTTGAGGACAAGTTATGGACTCTATTAAAACACATTATGATCAAGAATTAAGCTACCACATAGGTTACAAATAATTCCTATGATCATCTAAACATCATAAGATCAAGAACATGAACATGAACACTATCATGAATCAAAATTACACTTAAAACTTTGTAACTTTGATAACTAGTTGTTGTAAATGGATTAGGAAAGACATTACTCCATCTAAAATCAGTTTTCAAGTACCAAAACAGTTTAGGGTAATGTTTCTAGTCAATTTCCAGCAACTAAAGTCGAAAATCTGCACTCTGTGACTCCTACTCGTCGAGTGCATGAACCTACTCGGCGAGTAGGTTGAAGATAAAAGTGAACTCGGCGAGTCTCCCCATGGACTCGGCGATTTCATCAGGCAGACAACAAGCTTTTCGACTTTTTTCAACTTTTAAGCACAAATAACAAACAAACAAGCCTAGGCTCTGATACCACTGATGGGTTTTGAGCATTCTAACACTTCCTAAGTGTACATGCAACCCTAATAACCTTGGATCTATGTTTGTCTAATTATCATGCAAATTTGAATTCCAAGGTTATATTCCTATCTAGCATACATGGGGAACAATTTTTTTTCTTGAATGAAAGATAGAATAACTTACCTTGTTGTTGCTTATGTTCCTTGAAACCTTGTGAGCCTAGCACCCCAAGTGTGATGCCTCAAATGCTTCACACAACACCAAATGCTCTTTGAAAGACTTTTGAGAGAATACACACTTCTTGAAATCGGCCTAGCCCTATTGTTTCATATGTGTAGCCGATTTTGGTAGAGAATGGGATTCTGATATAGTGTTCACACATCTAGGGTTACACCATGTAAACCCTAATGTGTCATGACTCTTCATTTCCATGACCCATGGGTTTGTAACTCCCATGGAGCATCCATGGAGCATCTTATGGGTGGAACCCAACTTGATAATCCATGGAGCCTCTTAGCCCACTATACAAGATATGAATGATTTACATAATCAACCCATATACTTAATTAGTTATCTTTTGATCACTTAATTAATTCTAAATTAATTCTTGATCAAACTAATTAAATAATATTATTAATATATTAGAGCTTATAATATATTAATAATATCCAAGTGTTGTTTCTCTCATTTAGTCTATCCAATTGCATGGTGCCATGCAACCCAAATGGACCATGCCGGGTCGGGTCAAGTACTGACCAGAAATAGTTATGGACTTAGACACCTTATCCAACAAATCCAACATCCCCGAAGACTCAGTAAACCTCTTGCTAAGCGCAAGGGAAACAAATGACCGGGTGGCACCCGAGTCAAACAACACCTGAACTGGGATACCGTTCACATGGAACGATCCTAACGCATAAACACAGGGCACATATCAATAACATAACATCATATAAAATAAAATAGAGGGAAAGAATCATACTCATCACCACATCGGGTGCGGCGCGTGCCTCCTCGGCAATCAGCTGAAATGCCCGGCTCCTCACCACTGGAGCCTCTGCCTTACCCTGCCGGCCATCAGTAATCCGCAGGGTAGCTGGAGCTGGCACCTTTACTGGCGCTGATGCTGTCAACTAGGGGCAATTGGCCTTCTTGTGGCCCCTCTGGTTGCAGTGGAAACACAGCAATTCAGACGTATGTATCATAGGTGCAGGGGCGGTACAATCCCTGTTGAAGTGCCCTGACTTGCCGCACTTGTAGCAGCCTGACGATCCCGACTTGCACGCTCCCTCATGCGTCTTGCCGCATTTCCTGCAGCGACCCCTCCCCTGTTGGCCTTTCGGCCCCGCATCCGATCATTTGGGCTTCTTCCCCGAAGCCCCCATAACATGCCCCTCTTCCGCCTTCCTCTTCCGGATGTTCTCCAAATCTATCTCCCTCTCCTTTTCCCTGGCAATCATAGAGACCAGGGTAGGACAAGCTGAAAAACTGACATGCTCCCGAATATCAGCTCGTAGCATGTCATGATAGCGGGTCCTCCTCATATCCTCATCACCCGCGTACTGGGGCACCATCAATGCCCTCTCCTAGAACTTGGCGGTGATCTCCGCCATAGTATCCGTCGTCTGTCTCATATCTAGGGACCGTCGTCTGTCTCATATCTAGGAACTCCCTGGCCAGGTGCTGAAGCTCGACAGCCGGCGCAAACTCTGCCCTGAACCTGGTCACGAAGTCCAACCAGGTCATAGCCTCGACAGTCGAGGCCCCCAACGAGTCACCAACGGACTCCCACCAATCCCTAGCTCGATCCCTCAAACATCCTGTTGCAAATCTCACCTTCGACCCCTCAGGGCAGAAGCTAATCAACTATGTAGACTCAATGTCTACAATCCATCGCCTGGCAGCTATGGGGTCCTTCGCCCTATGGAAATCTGGCGCACCACCGCCCCTGAAGTCCTTAAAGGACAGTGTGCGAGATCCCGATTGGCCAAATGCCATGTCGCTCCTAAATGCCCGAAGGCGATCCTCCATCAACTCAACTATCTCTTACTTGATCGACCCGAAGATAATGGGGGTCGACTCAAGGATGCCTCTGGTGATCTCTGACGCGATGAACTCGCGTAGCCCCTCATCTACTGGCTCAGAACCTGATCCCGAACCCGATCCCTCTCATGAACTGCCAACTGCTGGCCTCGAGCGTAGTACCACCATTCTGAAATATATAAATAACAGCCGTTAGCGATACTGATACTCCTTGAGGGATCACATCTACTACAAGTTCCCTGGTCTTATCTCGGCCTTCCTCGGTTTGGGTACGGATCCTATGCTTTCAGTAGTACGGGCCCATACTACCTTCCACATCTATCCGTATCTTCTTCAAGGACTGCCTTGACTCCACCAGATCCCTTTCACTACTGCTACTCTCATCCTAGGCTTTCCCTAGGGAAATCTCTGACTCCACCCTACCCAGTTCTCAGCTGCTAAAGACCTCCTTGTAATGCCAATTAGCCATTACCTGAATACCATCACATGTGATGTGGCTCAGATAATCCTTCGAGTAACGGACACGTCCCTACAACAGTTAGACTTAGACAAGAGCTGCACAATAGGGCCCAAATCCAGCACTCTAAGATTATTCAACCCTGATCACGTGTGACGTGACGTACTCACCTAATGGCTAACTCCCATCACTCAAAGTCCCACGAAGCATGAAGCAAGCAACATTCAGACGAAAGGTAACAATCTCAAGCAAATCCATCCTCATAGAGAGAAACTGAATTAACATACAATGCTAAGCTCCTACTATTAGGCATAACCTAAACAGGCTATCCTACTGCTGTCTACTCAATTCTAGCATGCAATTTTCATACACTGAAGCACATAGAGCAGACACATAAGGCATCACTCCTAGATCCTTAGTCCTATTCTAGCATGTTGTTCTATTGAAACTGATAAACATAACATAAGCTCGTATGGGTACTTTGGGGAATACTTACTTGAGCTCGGCCGGTCGCGCGCATCACACACTTTGCTCGTACTTAAAACTCTTTACTTAGCCTTTTAGAAAACATTTTCTTCTTTAAAATCTTTTAATCCCTCGATTTGAGTCCAGACACCCCCGAAGGTGTATCTGAATCCCTCAAACCAGGGCTCTGATACCAACTTGTAACATCCCAAAAATACGGGCCAAAAATTTCATTTTTGCTTAAGTGATTTGCAAAAACGTTTGTAACAAAATATCATGCGATCATAACATTTGATAAAACATGTCCTGTGGCCGTAAACCAAAATGTAAAACATGATAATGTCAGAGTACAAATCCCAGAATGAATCATAGTGCGGAAAACAAAGAGCGTGTGTGTGATGGGTCGCTACCGCGCCTGCTCCTTCCCCTTGACTGAAGAGGTACCTGAAACAACAAATGAAAACCATAGGCACGAAGCTTAGTGAGTTCCCCCACTATACCGCATAACATATAACCACATAACATACATATATTGTCAGGCATATCTGGGTGCCCGACCTACCCCTTCGGTCCTCTCGACCGGATACTGACTAGCATATCTGGGTGCTGGCCTCCCCTTCGGTCCTCTCGGCCGGATATTGACTAGCATATCTGGGTGCTAGTCTCCCCTTCGGTCCTCTCGACTAGATGCTGGGGACTATTTCACCCCTACTACTACCACATAGCACATATCACATAATCTATCTAGCATGGCTGGGCATGACCGCCCCTTCGGCCCTATCGACCGGTAATCTGGGGACTATCTCCCCCTACTGTCACTAGCACATGGCATCGTATCATACTAGCACATAACATATCACAGGTAATAGCAACCCTAGATGAATATCACTGAGACAATCATCTGACATATAACTCCTACTGGTGGGCCGACATTGTGGCCATAGACCCATCGCTACTGGAAGGTAACTCACCTCGTAGTAGCTAATAACCTGCGTGGGAACTGTATGTCTGCTGGTGCTGCTCCGGAAATCCTCCGGCTGAAATTCCCACCAAACACTCATTCAAATTCTGCTAATCGACCTTAGGGTAAAATGACCATTTACCCCTAACCAAGCCAAGAGCCAAGGTCAAAGTCAACTTCCAGTTGACCCGACTCGCCGAGTTGGCTCGCCAACTCGTCGAGTCCCTATCCATTCGATTATCCTTAATCCCGTCTCTACTCGTCGAGTTAGGCATTGACTCGACGAGTTTTCCTTCTAAACTGATGTCCAAAAGTCCTTCATCCTACTCGCCGAGTTGTATGAACAACTCGTCGAGTTCATCTTCACCCGAAGAACACTCTACGCTGAGACTCGCCGAGTTGTATGGACAACTCGCCGAGTCTATTCTTGAGGCAAAAAGATTGCCCTGGACTTGCCGAGTCAGGGCATTGACTCGCCGAGTCCCTCCATGGATGAGTCTGGCTTCCGACTCACTGAGTCCACTCATGACTCACTGGTACTCAGCATACACCAAAAGGAGAGGGGGGAATCAGGGACTCGCGACTCGACTCGCCGAGTCAGAAGAACGACTCGCTGAGTCGCATGCATGCAGGAACTATACACTCGATTCTGCTTGAATCCAGTGCATACCATTCATAGATCTGGGTTCCTAGGGTTGATTTATCACGTAAAGTCTCCAACTTTACGTGCATGCATGCTCATTCGATTGATTTAAGGACTTTAATGGGGTTAGAAGTGTAGATCTAGGCTTGCTCATGACAATGGCCCATAAAGGTTGTAGATCTAAGCCTCTAGAGCTCAGATGTGGTCAGATCTGAAGGCTAAACGAACCAAGGAGTCCTCTAAACCACAACCAATCCAATAAATGGTTCCAAAAAGTCTTAAAGATGTTCTAATGGAGGTTCAACCATAGAAACAGAAGAAGAGGTCAAGTTTTACCTTACTAATCTCTGAAATGGGCTCACAACTTCTGTTCTCCTCCTTTTCCTTGATCTTTCCTCCTTCTCTTCTTCAAAACTTCAAAGAAACACACACCAACACTCAAATCACAAAGGGGAAGGTTAGGGTTTGGCTAAGGTTGCTCTGAGGGTGAAGGGGGCGAGCTTGGGGGCGCATATGATGGTTTAAATAGGATGCAAACCCTTTAAATTAGTGTTTCATCAGACAGCGGGGACTCGACGAGTCCAGAATATGGACTCGCCGAGTCACTAACTTAAACGTGTTTAATATCTTCGCTCTACTCGGTGAGTCAGGCCTACAACTCGCCGAGTCCAAGGCTAAAAATGCAAAGTACTTAGATAAATTTTACATACCAGGAACCAGGTGCTACATTGGGTGATAAGAATCTTTCCTTATTTGGTAAATTATGAGACTACCACAAACGAAAGAATCAAATCCATTTTCAATATTGCTAAAATATACATAAACATCAATTTTCACAAATGTCATTGTAAGAAAACTTTAAAATAAAAAAATCAAAATTTTATTTATAGAATGCGGAAATTTTTTCCTTACAATGCAATTACAAGTGAAAACTATGTTTCTAAATATTTCTAAGCAATGTATCATAACTCTTAAGCAGCAGCTCAAAAATCTGATCATCGAACCATGCGATCAAAATCCATATCTTTGCGATCAGGCTCAACATACTCTTTCTTTAAGCTTCCTTTGATTCTACAAAACATCAAAATGTAATTACATTACATCATGTATTAAGAATCTCCATAAAGGAACTTAACAGAGTTAGATAATAGACTTACCTAAAGTAGAGTTAAACATTTTGACTTTACCATCTCTTAGATCTATCAGGTAGTGAGCGCAGCTTCGCTTCCAATGTCCCTTTAAATGGAAATAAAAACAAATGACTTCTTTCACATTGGCACATGAGACAATTCCAGAATCGGTGTTTCTCTTAAGTTAAACCTTTTGACTTAAGCCAATTTCTCTCTCCTAGGAGGAAAAAACATTTATGGATTGTTGTTGTCCTTGGAAACTTGGAAGTAGATCTTCTAATCAAATTTGCTTTACCAGTGCGCCAAATCATTTCCGATTCAGCAACAATAAGCAAATAGGTAAGATCAATAAGGGTCATTTCATGGTTTGTCATATAATAGTCCTTAATGAACTCGTTATATGACTCAGGAAGTGAATGAAGAACCCAATCAATAGCCAACTTCCTCGAGACTTCGTGTAACACCTGATTCCCGGTATGTATTAATTCAAGGTTTCTTGTATTTGTTTTGGGATTCGACGAGTTGATGGCCCAACTCATCGAGTAGAGTCGTGACTGCGGGAGAGTTTAAGTGGCCTACTCAACGAGTCGGGAGCCTGACTCGGCGAGTAGGTACTGTTTGGGTGAAACCCTAAATCCAAGGGTTTGCACCCTATTTAAACAACTTATCACAGCCTCCTTCGTCCCTATCACTCCCATAAGACAGTATATCGAAACCCTATCCTTGTTTGTGTGCTCTAAGGCCATTTTGGTGTATTTTGGTGGAGCTTGAGAAGAGGAAAGGAGCTTGGGAGTGCAAGTTGGGGCTTAAAGATCCAGGAGATTTGTTCCATTTCTGGTTCATTCAAGGTAAAAATCTCATGTCTTGGTCTTCTATGTGATTATTCATCTTTGGAGTTAGGATTTTGGGGGCTTTCTAAGCCATTTTTGGATTATGAAGGAATTGAATGGGGTCTGACTTCAGATAGGGCCTTAAGAGGGGTCGCATGGCATAAAGGTGCCAACTTTATGGCCATGAGAGCCCCATGCCTCTTGTAGGTCACTTCTTATGACTTTTTTGAGCCAAAAACCCCTTGCATGTGCTTCAAGTTTGGGACTTTACGTGTAAAATGGGCATTAGGAGGCCAAGTTTATGGTTTTGGTGTGTTAAGACCCCTTTAGATCGACTGTATGGTGATGGTCAAGAGTGAACTTGGCGATTCGTTCTTGGGACTCGACGAGTCGGAGCGTAATAACCATGGGACTCGACGAGTTCAAGCTCATTAGAGGGCCTAGGAGTCATGGGACTCGACGAGTTCTTAGATTAGGCTTGGCGAGTCCAAAGGAATCTCCTAAGGACTTGACGAGTTTTTCATACAACTCGGCGAGTCGTAGACTGGACTTGTTCATAAGATGGACGTGGGCTCGACGAGTTGAAGGTGAACTCGGCGAGTCAGATGAAGTTGGACCTGAGGGTAAGATCGAAGAAGAACCCATCGAGTTCTTGCCAGACTTGACGAGTGTAGACGGGGATTTGCATCGAGTTGAGGGGTATGGACTCGACGAGTTGGTAGACCAACTCAGCGAGTCAAGTCAACTGGAAGTTGACTTTGACTAATGTTGACTTTGACTATATTGGTATGACCCTGGTTAGGGTTGCATACTCAAATTAATAACTTTGAATTATTGTCGTGTAGGGATCAAGGGGTCGTAGGTAGTCGACTTGTACGCCAAAGATAGTTCAGACACTGCACGACATCGAGGTGAGTTACCTTCCGGTAGGGGTGGGTCTAAGGCCACAATGTCGGCGTATTTGGTGGATAATTGTCTCTGTGATAATTATCTTGGTATGTTTATGTGATATGGTCATAAGATATGCCTGTATGATATGCAATGTGTTTGTTAGTGGTAGTAGTAGGGAATAGTTTTTCCCTGACATCGGTCATTAGGATCGAAGGGTAGGTCAGTACCCAGACATGCCTGACTGTATGATAGCAGTAGGGGGTGAAATAGTCCCCGGTTACCGGTTGAAAGATACCGATGGCAGGTACCAGTTGAAAGATACCGATGGCAATTACCGGTTGAAAGATACCGATGGCAGATACTGGTTGAAAGATACTGATGGCAGTTACCGGTTGAAAGATACCGATGATATGATATTGTATGTGGTATGATGGGGAAACTCACTAAGCTTTATGCCTACAGTTTTGGTTTCAGGTACCTCTTCGTCAAAGGGGAAGGAGCCAGCGGTATAGCAGTGCATCACACACACATGGTTTCCGCATTGGGTTTCTGGGATTGTACTCTGATTTTCATTACTTTTGATGTCATGGGTTGGGACACAACATTATGATTTTGTAATGTGTTCTTTTATTGACAATGTTTTGGTAAAATGTTTTATAAAATATTAATTCAAAAATGAAATATTTGGTCTTGAAATTTGGGATGTTACACTTCCACAACCAACTCTCCCAGCCCGTTAATATGTAATTTCATCTCCAAGACGTGAGCACATACAAACTTTCCTTCTTTGTGTTTACCTACCAACAGGGATTGAGTGACCTTGAACTTTTCAAGTCTTTGAACTTGTGGGTTAGGGAAAATAATTGGAGGAGGTGGAGGAAGTGAAGTATGATTTCCAGTCCCATTAATGCACGACAAAGGGATTAATCTTTCACCTTGATCGCCATGTGGGATATCATCTTCATTAGGAAAGATTATTCCAAAAGCATAAGGAAGACCATAGTTGTCAAAACTAGACATCTATGAAGGAGAAATTCAAGTTAGTTGATTTAAGTCCATAATATAACACCCAAATGAAATTTTAAGGCAAGGACCCAACACAATATTTTACAATTCGGAAGAGGGATGTCGTAATCCAATTGTAAAATATTTGAAGGTAGGTAAATGACGATTTACCAATTTCCACCGTGAAAAACGAAATTAATTATTAAGTTTTAATTGGACTGAAATTCCTAGATCATTTGAGATTCATTGAACTTTTCAATAGCATGTTTAAATCTCGATTATGCCCTTCAAGTTTGTGACTGAGATACCGAGGATCACAAACAAAGTGTGAATAACCATGCAAATTAGCTTGGTACTCTCGATGTATGACAAACATCGAGCTACCCTTTGCCACGCACTGTCAGTCCCATATTAGTGTGCCGGTGAACGACACACGCTCCATTAACGACTTAACAAGGTGAAAATTGATGGGATAGCACCATATTCACATTTTTCCTAAAGTAACTCAGATTGGTTATTCAATAAAATTTTAGTTACTTTATTATTATCATTATACTTATAATGAGAATTAGTGTCCTATCCTACCCATTCGGATAACGACCCTCCACCAGTCAAGGAAGCGATGGGTGAGAGTAGACAACCATTAAACTGACATTTTATAGGCAGTACACTTATACTCTCTTATAGATTGGCTTCGTGATTGAAACCTACTAACGGTAAAACTGACTTACTCTTACATATATATATATATATATATATATATATATATATATATATATATATATATATATATATATATATAAGTATTAACTTTTAATATTATAATATTATAAGGGTTGAATTTTAACTTTTAAAATTCTAGGGTTTGGAATTAAAGTATTCATAAGTATAACTTTACAAATTGAGGATAAGTTTTGAACTTTTCAAAAACTTTTGGTTTCCATAACTTATGAATTTAATGTGATTTTTATGGAAAAACTTTCATGTTCCATAACTTGAGGACAAGTTATGGAAGACTTTACAAACATCTAAAAGTGAGACTTTTCATTTTTCAAGGACAAATTATGGATTTCATTAAAAACATTTAGATCATAATTTTAACTAACAAAAATTATCAAATAATTTATCTATGATCTAGTTAAAACTCACAAGTCAAGATAATTCATATCAACAATTTACAAGAATTTTTTTTTATCATATAAACCGCCAGTTATCTTAAAATTTTGATAATTATCTTTTAATTAAGATGAGGATAATTATTTTCATAACATAAAAATCAAATTTTTATCAACAAAAAAATGTATAGTAATTATCCAAATCCAAATTAAGCCAAGAAAAACGAAATCTGCCATTAGGTCTGTCACCACCTCGTGGCAATTTTTACCACCTCATGGTGAACATACAGATTCCAAAAAACAATTTTTTTAGCTTTGAAAAATAAGCAAGCATCAAATATAATAGAAAACAACCCATGGGTCTGATACCACTGTTGGGTTTTGTATACTACAATATCCTATGGTGCACATACAACCCTAAAAGCTTTGGATCTATGTTTTCTCTAATTATACATGCAATATTGTTTCCAAAGCTTGAAACCTACAACTAGCATACAATTGATATAAATAACATAGGGTTGAGTTATAGAGTTACCTCTTTGTTGTAGCTTGTAGTTTTGGCCTTTTAAGAACTTAGCACCCCAAGTGTGATGCATCAAATGGTTCACAACACACCTTGGACAAATGATGACTTTTGAGAGAGTTTTCTTGCACTCAAAATCGGTTATGGGAACTCCAAGAGCACTAGGGCATCCGATTTTAGCCATGGAGTCATATATATATATATATATATATATATATATATATATATATATATATATATATATGTTAGGAATCCATGAGTCATGGGTAAAACCTAATCCATAATCTTGGGCTTATTATCCATGATCCATGATTCAAGTGGGCTAACTCTTTATGGATTCTTCCATAAACTTAGTCCATCATGTATCATAAGCCTAAACCATATATATATATATATATATATATATATATATATATATATATATATATATATATACATATATATATATATATATATATATATATATATAACTAATTTACACAATTAGTCCCCATTAATTTAATTACTCTCTTTTGATCACTAAATTAATTCCAAATTAATTCTTGATCAATACTAATTAAATCATATTATTTCATATTAATATATTAGAACTTATAATATATTAATAAATCACAAATAACCTCTTCTCAAAAGTCCATCCTATCAAATTTTCCTGGTGATATGCAACCCAAATGGACCATGCTACTTTTAGGTCAAGTACATACCAATTATAATTATAGGCTTAGCCACCTAATCCAACAGAAGTAACACCTGATTCAACAGTCTCTTCTCGTTCCTTGCCTTGATAATCTTCTCTTTTCTTCAAAAGACGCACTAAAATGCCCAAAGATTAACTCTTTTTCTCTCTTAGCTCAATATAGACGATTAGGGTTTCACAGAGGGGAGTAGAGAGGCTGGTGAGGCGGAAATAAGAGCTTAAGGTCCTTTAAATAGGATGCAACCCCGGAGATTTAGGGTTTCCACTCACAGTGCCAACTCGGTGAGTTGGTCCCTCCGACTCATCGAGTTGGTCATTAAAACCCACATGGCCAATACGTCTCTACTCAACGAGTTGGGGCATCCAACTCGTCGAGTTGCTCAAACAACTCATAAATAAATGTATAAATATTATATCTGGGAGTAGGGATGTTACAATTAGGACTAAGGATCTACGAAGGATGTCTTATGTGCCTATTATATGTATCTCATCTTTATGTAACGCATGCTAGTACAGATTAGTCAGTGATGGCTTGAATTTTATATGCTTGATTATGTTTAATCGATGCTCGAATGTTGTTTGCTTTGTGCTTTTAGGAGTTCTAGTTATCTTTTACTAACTAGTAAATGAATATGTTAAGTTACGTATTGCAATGATTAAATAATTTCAGAAGGTTAGATCTAGCTCTATTGCGCAGCTCTCGTTTGAGTCCAACCGTTGTAGGGTAGGATCTCTCATTTGAAGAATTATCTAGTCTTAGTGATATGTAATAGTATTCACGAGCTAGCTAGGGGAAGATAGCAGGGACTTTTTATGCAGATGATGGCGGAGAGTGGGTTGGTGATTACCCTAGGGAAAGCCTAGGATGAGATTAGCATGATATCAACAGTAGTAGTAGAAGGAACTTGGTGGATTCAAGGTAGTTCTTGAGGAAAGTACGGATAGATGCAGAGGGTAGTATGGGCCCGTATTACTGAAAACAGAGGATCCGTAGTCGAGTCAAGGAGGGTTGAGATAAAATCGAGGAACTTATAGTACATGTGTGATCCCTTGATAGCGAGGAGTATTCTAATGGTTGTTATGTTATGATGCAGTATAGTGACGCTACGTGGTAGATCGTTAGGCAATTCAGGTACTGGTGAGGGATCAAGCTCTGGTTCTGGAGCCGGGCAGCCCGATGAGCAGATGAAGGGGTTTATTTCATCTGAGATTGCCCACAGTATCTTGGAGCAGACGCCTGTAATATTTGGTTCAGTCAAGGAGGTGAGTTATGCACCTTGTATTCAAGGGAGTCTAACACATGAATGGATCACTGTGGAGGTTTCGTGTGCCCTATGAGAGGAGTTACTCAACATCATTGGGTGTGTCACTGATAGAGTGGTCGCCAGACTCGAGAGACGGACCTCAGATTTTCAGGCGGTTAACGGGATGGACGAGGTAACTCAGGAGGAGAAGATTGGTTTGGATGGACACCTGGGGAAGAGGAAGCGGGAACATGGTATGAGTCGACAAACCGAGCAGTTGGGTGCAGCTGTAGCGGGAAGTCAAAAACCCGAGGGGTCGTGACGGTTCCACGAAGGACGAAGGGGTACAAAAGGATGTTCATAGCAGGTCTAAGTGCGGAAGGTGCGGGTGGATGGGTTACAATCGCCAAGAATGCACGTTGGAGGTAGAATTGTGTCATCGTTCTCATCAGTCGGGTCACATCAGGGCAAATTTCCCCCACTTAGTTGTTGGGGATGCACAGGATTCACCACGGGTACTTCTACAAGAAGTCAAGATCAAGCCACAATAGATCGTTGATATGTAATTTGAATTCCCCTATCCATAACTAAACTATGATGTAATTACTCTTAAACAACAATTGTATCGTTTTAGAATCTCATTGAGTTTTGAGTAAGTGAACCTAGGGGTTTATTTTCCTGTTTGTGTTTGGATTATATTTTTAAGAATTGTCATATGCCAATTGCATACCGAGAATCATTAGTGGGTAGCGAAAGATCATTTCCTCAGTTGCGGGATTAGGAGTGTACATTTTCATCTTAGTTTATGGTTGAGATCGGATCAGGGGTGTTTTGTGGAAGGTTTGGAGTCAGGGTTCTGCAGGATGGTTATCTAGCAGCGACAGGATTCAGTTGTCTTAGTAATCGTTATTAATTGGAAGGTATTGGAACACTAGCAATGGTAAGAGTGGTTTCCAGCAGAATGGTCATGGGATGGTAAGAAGTATTAAGAATCCTTCCAGAATAGTGTGTTGTAAGATGGTAGTGGAATCAAAATGGGGGAGAATCGTTTAGGGATTTGGAAACAGGATCAGTTTTGGAACTGGAATAAGTTTAGCATCTTAGTCAGGAAGGAAGACAGTCCAAGCGGTTATATGGATTGAGGATAGTGTGAGTTAGAAGTCCGAAAAACTTACCAATAAATAGATTGCTTTCCGGGAATGTTTGATTGCAAGCCTTAGGAAATTAGGTTGGGGATTCCAGTTAGGAGATGAGTTCAGTTTGGGATGATAGGTCGCGTGTATGCTTGATATTAAGGGTGTTCGTGTAACACCGAAATTTTCAAACCAAAATTTTCATTTCAAAACATAATAAAACACAAGCCACAATTTCTCAAAAATCACAAGTATCAATTTATCAACACATTTTTCAAAAATTGTTTATCACAAATCCAAGATCCTCCAAAACCATATAACACATAACACGGTAAGCACGAAGCTTAGTGAGTTCCCCAAAACACCACACACATCACATTAGCCACACGAGGCTAACTCAATACGACCCTCAGGTCAGCGTGTCTCAGTGGAGACCCTCCGGTCCCACAACACGGGCGCACCCTCCGGTCCTAACTTAATAAGCTCATAATAACAATACTCAACATAAATCAAAAAGACATAATGCATAATATTTCAAAACACGGGTAAGCACATATGACACCTCAGTCACACAAAGATACCACTCATGGTAAGTATAGCGAGAAGACTCACCTCGTAAGAATCGGATAACCTCGAACTCGAATCCCCGATCTAGCCTCCGCCTAACACATACAATTATTATCCCTAATTAATAACGGCTCTCAAGAAGCTAGATTAACCCTTCTACAAACTCACAGAATGGTAAAAGACCATTTTATCCCTCATTGGCCTTAATAGTCCACAAATTGACCAAACCCTAAAAGTCAACCAAAAGTGAACGGCAGAGCGTACGCTGCACGTACCGACCTCCTTCGTTGGGCGTAATCTGCTACCATGCAGGCATCGGGGATGCTCGACTCCTATGTTGCGCGTACTAGGATTACGCTCAACGTACGTCCCAGTTTCACTCTTTCTACTCTTTTGGTCTTAATCAGTTAAGACCTTGGCTCATATCACAAATCTGGACTTCCTAATAGCTCTTACTCCATAAAGTCAATGACTTTAAGCCTTTTCATGGCTGATTCCAACGTCCAAGTCTGGATTTTTATGGCACTATACCACTAAATACACTCAAAGAGGTTGCTCATAGTCTATGGAGCTCAAATATCTCATAAAGTCTCCAAAATTTGGGACAAAACCCTAAAATACTCTACTATGATTCACAAAACAAATGAGTGAGAAAGATTGAAGCTTTATACCTATATATGAATCTCCCAACACATATATGCTCATATCCAAGGGCCTGGACTCTCACTCGTTCTTCTCCAAAGCTTCTCCTTCACTCCAAGAACACACAAAATCACTCAAGGGCTCTCAAATGCACTCACAAGCTCAAATAACGAAGGTTTTGGGTTTAAGAGGGTTTTTTGTTTGAGAATGGTGGCTAGGAATGAGACTATCATATCCTTTATATAGGGGACACACCCTAAATTAGGGTTTTCACTCTGGGCCTAGTATGCCCAGCGTACTAGGCAGCTTCCGCATCAAAAACACGCATATAAGTTCGCTAAGCGTACACTCGAGTACACCCCGCGTACTCATTTACCACCTTTTTTCAATAAGGGCTAAACTTGACACTTTACCACAAAACAAGGGCTTATAAGATATACCTGGTTTTTAGATGTTACAATTATCCCCCACTAGAATCAGACTTCGCCCTCGAAGTCATGCTCTGGAAATAATTCTAGATACTCCTCTCGCATCTCAGACTCTGGCTCCCAAGTCATCTCGGATCCCTTCCGATGTTGGCATTGGACCTAAACCAGAGGCACCTCATTGCTCCTCAGAACCTTAATATTCTAATCCAAAATCGTAATCGATCTCTCAATATAATTCAGGCTCACATCAACCTGAATGTCGTCCAATGGAACCATTGCCATATTATCGGCTACACACTTCGTCAACTGGGACACATGGAAGGGGTTATGGATCTGGCTCAACTCTGTAGGTAGCTCCAATCGACATGCTACCCTACCCACTCTGGCGGTCACTCTGAAAGGACTGATGTATCGGGGCCCCAACTTGCCCCACTTCGTGGATGGGATCACCCATTTCCATGGGAATACCTTCAGGAGGACAAAATCTCAAACCTAAACTCTAGCTCGGATCGTCGCCTGTCTGCATAACTCTTCTGGCGACTCTGAGGCGTCAATAACCTCTGTCCGACCTGCTGAATCTGCTCAGTCGTCTTCAACAGTATCTCAGTGCCGCCCATCACTCTCTGCCCTACTTCTCCCCAACAAACGGGAGTCCGACACCTCCTCCCGTATAAAAGCTCAAAAAGAGGGATACCAATGCTGGAATGGTGGCCGTTGTTGTAAGAAAACTCAGCCAATGGAAAGTAAGTGTCCTGGCTTCCTTCGAAGTCCATAACATATGCACGCAAAATGTCTTCAAGTGTCTGAATCGTCCGCTCGCTCTGCCCATCTGTCTGCGGATGGTAAGCGGTACTAAAATGTAACCGGGTACCCAACTCCTCATGAAATTTCTTCCAGAACCTAGAAGTATAGCGCACATCTCGATCTGACACTATCGAGATCGGAACTCCATGCCGAGCTACCACCGATCTCACATAAATCTCAACCAGCCTCTCTGCAGAAGAGTTCTCACTGATAGCAAGGAAATGAGCACTCTTCGTTATCCAGTCCATAGTCACCCAAATCGCGTCAACCCCACACACAGTTCTCGGTAATTTGGTGATAAAGTCTATGAAATATGTTCCCACTTCCACTGGGGAATCTCTAAAGGCTGCAAAGGACCATGTGGACGCTAGTGCTCCGCCTTAACCCGACGACAGGTCAAGCACCTCTCTATAACCCATGCCACGTATCTCTTCATACAGGGCCACCAATAGTGTCTTTTCAGAGCCAAATACATCTTAGTGGCCCCTGGGTGGATCGAGAATCTTGATATATGACCCTCTTCCATCAATACACGATGAGATCCACCTGTATAGGGCACCCAATTCGCCCCGCCGAAGGTCATAAGCCCACGTCTGTCCATTAGAAAATCAGACACCTGCCCAATCACATGCTCTCTCTTGCGGTTCTCTGGTCTCACAGCCTCCAGCTGAGCCTCTCGGATGGTATTTAAGACTAGAGTCATCACCGTCATCCTCATACACACATCCCGAATCGGAGGGCTCTCAGCTCTGCGAATCAAGGCATCGGCTACCACATTAGCCTTGCCTGGGTGATATAAAATCTCACAGTCATAGTCTTTCACTACATCCAACCATCTCCTCTATCTCATATTCAGGTTAGGCTGATCGATCAGGTACTTCAGGCTATTATGGTCCGTGTATATGGTACATCGGACACCATAAAGATAGTGGCGCCAAATCTTGAGGGCGAACACCACTGCCCGTAACTCCAAATCATGGGTGGGATACCTAGTCTCATGAGGCTTCAGCTACCTCGATGCATATGTTATCACGTGACCCCTCTGCATCAACACTACACCCATCCCTGAGATAGATGCACCGCAATAGACCACAAAGTCCTCCACTCCCTCTGGAAGGACTAACACCGAAGCTTCGCACAATCTATGGCAAAGAGTCTCGAATGATGCATGCTGCTCAGGCCCCCAAACAAAAGTAACGCCCTTTTGGGTCAATCTGGTGAGAGGAACCGCAATCTTGGAGAAATCCTTGATAAATCTCTGATAGTAGCCAACCAATCCCAGAAAACTCCTGATCTCGGATAGGGAGCTCGGCACCTCCCATCGCATAACTGCCTCAATCTTGGCTGGATCGACCAATATCTCATTCTGATTAACGAGGTGTCCTAGGAACTGGACCTCTCGTAACCAGAAATCACACTTGGAAAATTTGGCATATACCCTCTCCGCCCTCAATACCCCAAGAACCTCTCGAAGATGCTCCTCATGATGCTCTCTGGACCTTGAATACACCAACATGTCATCGATTAACACGATCACCGACCGGTCTAACATAGGCCTACACACCCGGTTCATGAGATCCATGAACGTTGTCGGTGCATTGGTTAGCCCGAAAGGCATCACCATAAACTCGTAATGTTTATTACGAGCTCTAAAGGCCGTCTTCTGAATATCCTCCTCACATACTCTCATTTGGTGATATCCAGATCTCAAATCAATCTTGGAAAACCAAGATGCCCCCTGTGTGAGATCCCCAATTTCACGGCCAGAAAAGACCGATTTGTTTATGCTTGTTTTTTAAAATCAGAGTAATATTTTAAAGAAAACACTTGCGGAATTTGTTCCCGTAACCAAATATGATAAGAATTTATCAAAATGTTTCTCAAAGAGAATGTATTTTCATTATATAACAAAAACTCGGGATGTCATGTTCCGATACAGACACATAAGCATAAACAGAACTTACATTTATTTACACTAATGATTTACATATCCTTTAAATCTCTCAGTGAAATATGTCTTCGTATTGATACCTGTGATACAAAGAAAATTGAGTGGGTCAGGCTTGGGAGCCTGGTGAGCATATAGGGTTTTCGACCCACAATAATATAATTATTATATTCAATCATCAAACAATCAACCCAATTACCCATCCCCATTATCTTCTTTATTTATTAAGGTTTTACCATATTAATCAACTATCCTTCCTTCATTCATTCCTAAGGATTGACCTAAGGAATTAGCACAAACTTCCATTGCTACAGAAGGCACGTCTGCCAACATTATCCTTTAAGCGCCTCTGCCAGGATTACGACATTCACTATTAGGCGCATCTGCAAATATTATCCTTAAGCGCATCTGCTAGTATTATGACATTCTCTATTTGGTGCCTCTACCAATATTATTCCTAAGCGCATCTTCTAGCATTATGACATTTTCTTTTAGGTGCATCTACCAATATTATTCTTAAGTGCATCTACTAGTATTATGTCATTATCTGTTTGGTGCGTCTACCAATATTATGCTTAAGCGTATCTGCTAGCATTAAGTCATTCTCTATTTGGCGCATCTACAAATATTATGCTTAATCATCTTTCATACCTCATCATTTTATCACATACCAAGTATCTCATCTATCCATGTTCTACCCAACATATTTGTAGATATAAAATACATATACAGTTTAACTCATTTAAAAAAAACTATATAAAACATCCATTCCACAGTTATCTCAAATAAACAACAATATATAAACACATCGCATGTATTTCATAGAAAATACTTCATATTTATGTGTTAGAAGAGAGTGAATACACACTCACCCAAAACATATACTTAATACATTCAAAAAATACTTGTATTAATGTCGTGTTAATGAAAGGGACTATACACTCACACATATAAACAAGAATATATATATATATATATATATATATATATATATATATATATATATATATATAAATGCATAACACGTATTTCATAGCCAGTACTTAATATTTATGTGTTAGAAGAAAGTAACTATACACTCACACATATAAACAACAATATATATAAACACATAACATGTAGTTCATAGCCAATACTTAATATTTATGTGTTAGAAGAAAGTAACTATACACTCACTTGATCAGAAGATGATCGGACAACACTACGACTTGTAGAAGTAGTATTCTTCGGTAGATCTGGAAGATCTTCACAAAAACCGGGCTTCTCGCGGGCAGAGCATCGGCTCGGGAATATTACTTCTTTAGATCTTCGGGCTTCGGGACTTGATTCAGGTCTCAGGTTGAAACCGGGGCTTTGGGGGGGGGGGGGGGGGGTACTTCGGATGACTATAGAGGGTATCGGGAGTGAGAGAGAGGAGCTGGAGCAACCCAAACTCGGCCGGTCCTTCAAATCTATGTATAGGGCAAAATTTACTCTTGCCACATCGTGGTACGGTTTACCACGTCATGGTGGCTGGGTCATCACTGCATGCATCTTTGCAAGTGGTTCTTACAGACTCCAGAGCTCCTGCCACGTCGTGGCACTTTTACCACGTCGTGGTGGCTGACAGTTTTGGGGTTTCGCGCCCAAAACTTCAGAAATTCATAACTTTCGCATACGAACTCCGTTTTTGACGTTCTTTATATCGACGCGTAGGTGAGAATATGATCTACAACTCTCGTTTAGCCTCCGTTGGCTAATTTTGACTTTATTTTTGATATATTATAAATATATTACTTTTATATTATTTTTAGTAGGCCGGGACAGGAAAACTCCGTTATAAATTCATAACTTCTTCATCTGGCGTCCGTTTCCGCTTATCTCTTTATCGTTTCACGACTATCGATGAGATCTTCAATTGTCATTTAGATTGTTTCGGCTGAAAATCACTCGATCTCAAATCGAGGATTCGGGCTGCATACTGTTAAGTCAAAACTTCGGAAAAATCATAACTTCCTCATACGAAGTCAAATTCGGTCGTTCTTTTTATGCACGCTCTCGGTTTAACGAACTCTACAACTTTTGTTTAGATCGTTAAGGATAAAAATCGCTCTAACGTAAATTCACTATTTACGTCGCGCTGTGTCATGCCGGTTCTGTCGCGAAACTTCGATAGGTGATAACTTCTTCGTTATAACTCGGATTTTGGTGTTCTTTATATGTACGGAATCCTTGTAACATATACTAAAACTTAGTTAAGATTAATCACTTTAAATAATCTTCCATCAAAAAGTCATTTTTGACGCTTATCGTCTCTAAATTGACTAGCCTTGATCTACTGGCGTTACACCCTGCAACTGATTGAATAAATCGTTGATCCTCAGAAGTGGATAACGGTTCTTGACCGTCGGCTTGTTCAACTCCCGGTAATCAATACACATTCAGTGTAAACCATCTTTTTTCTTGACAAAAAGAATTGGCGCTCCTCATGGTGAGCTACTCGGTCTGATAAATCCCTTCCCCAACAGCTCTTGGAGCTGTGAGGATAACTCCTGCATCTCTGGTTGTGCAAGGCGATAGGGTGCCTTGGCAATAGGCTTCGCGCCTAAAACTAAATCAATCCAGAACTCCACATGCCTCTCAGGAGGCACATCTGGCAACTCCTCTAAAAAAACATTAGGAAACTCGCACACTATTGGAACCTCGGCGATAGAACTCGGCCTCTCTATGGCAACCCACGTATCCATCACATACGCCAAGATGCCCACACAACCCTGTTGTAGACTCTGCCTCGCCCTGGCGGCAGAGCAAAAAGCTAACCCGGATCAGGTACCCTCGCCATACACTGTAAGAACTCACCCACTAGGGTCTCATATAGTCACCAACTGACACTCATAATCAATCACTTCCCGAAAACGGATCAACCAATCCTTGCCACGTTGACGCAGACATCACCCATCGCAATCGGTACCAGATCAATCAGAAACTCGACACCAGAAATCTCCAACACACACCCTCAGAATACATCAGTAGAAAATACCTTATGCTCATCATCTATAGAAACCCTCAAAGGTCGACTCAACGCCTCACGTCGGATACTGATATGACGACTAAAAGCTAAAGACACAAAGGATCGACTCGCACCCGAGTCAAATAACACCAAAGCAGGTACAAAACTCACAAGAAATGTACCTAAATATAGCACAAAATAATCACAATATATCTCAAAATAAATGAATAAGGGAAATACGTACCGACCACGACATCAGGTGTTGCGCGGACCTCCTTCGTTGTCAGCTGAAAATCTCTCCTACGAGCCCTTGGAACCTTGGCCTTCGTCGGCCGACTATTAGTAGCACACAAAGCAGCAGGTGTAGATCCCTGAGTTGATCCCTAAAGAAGTTGGCGTCACTTGGCGTTCTGATGGCCGGTCTGGTTGTAGTGGAAGCAAACAGCAAACCCCTTGGGTAAATCCTTCGCCATGTGCCCCTCCTTGCCACATTTGTCGCAAATCCCCGCTCAGCACGACCCCTCATGACTCTTGTTGTACTTTCCACAAGTGCGGCCCTTCTGGACCCCATTCCTTGCCTCAGCGGGCTTAGCCCGCTTCGTTGCCGGCCGAGACTGCATCGGCCTTCGATCTCTCCCTGAGACTCCACCTCCTCCCTAGCCTGAGTCTCCAGCTCGATCTCCCTCCTCCAGATATTTTACCGAAGCTCATCAAATGTCCGATAATACGAGTTCGCCACAAACTATCTAATATCCTTCCTCAAAATGCTCAAATACCGGCTCATGCGTGCCTGCTCAGTCGACACATGCTCGGGACAGAATAACGCCCTCTCGTGAAACATCCGTGTAATCCCAGTCACCAACTATGTCTTCTACTTGAGAGACAAAAACTCCTGGGCCAACTGTTTCCTCTCCACCGGGGGAACATACTCATCTCGGAACATCAAAGTAAACCTCTCCCAAGTCATTGCAGTATGCTCTGCACAAGTAAAACTGGCTGTCACAAACTTCCACCAGTCTTTCGCTCCCAAGCGAAGCTGGTTCAATGCGAACCGATCCCTCAAATGCTTTGGGCATGAACATGTGTAAAACATCCCTCAATATCAAATATCCACCTCATAGCAGCAATCGGATCCTGTGTCCCATCAAACTCAGGTGGCTTCGTGTTGCTGAACTCGCGATACAACAACGACTCACCTCCCTGTGGTCTGGCAGCAACAACAGATGCAACAGCAGCCGCCTCAGAAATAGCAGCATATCGCTCATCAAATGTCTCGATCAGAGTGGTCTTTATAGACCCAAACATCTTAGGAATCGCCTCTCGAATGGCTGCGGCCACCTCATCATGAATCATCCTGCAAATTTCATCATCGCTAGTCCCACTGCTCTCAGGGTTGTGGTGCGTAACCACCATGATGTCTCTAAAACACAACACGAAAATCATCAAAGACTTGCTTTGAGCATACTCACACTCGACCGCTCATCCCTACTTGTTCCATAGAATCTTAAGGATTCTTACTTGGAATGCATACAAGCTGGGTGCTTTCAGTAGTACGGGCCCAATACTACCTTCTGCACCTAACCTGCAGTCGCCCCAAGTCCTCCTCCTAGGATTCTTATTCACAAGTACTCTATCTCTCATAAATATCAGACTACTCTCTCAGTAGGCTACTCACATGCTCATTTAAGTATATATCCTAGATTACTCCTCAACTCAGAACTCAGCACATACTAAGGGAAGATGACAGATAACACTGATCAATAACATCTCCTATGCTAAGGCATCACAAATCAGGAAACTCTAGCCCTAGAATATGAAATACCTAGCCTACTCTCTAGCATGCATTTCTAACATCTCATAATACAAAAAGTAAGGTATTTTGGGAAATCACCGTTCGGGCTCTCGCTGATTGTACACACTGCTTCGGCTCATTTTCTCTAAAAACCTTTCTCTTTTTAGAAAAACTGTTTCTTTTGAATTTTTTTCTCAAATCCTCAGTTTGAGTTCAAACACACCTGGGGGTGCATCTGAATCCCTCAAACCAAAACTCTGATACCAACTTGTAACACCGAAATTTTCAAAACCAAAATTTTCATTTCAAAACATAATAAATCACATGCCATAATTTCTCAAACATCACAAGTATCAATTTATCAACACATTTTTCAAAAATTGTTTATCACAAATCTTGGATCCTCCAAAACCATATCTCCAATGTGAATGTGTGTACAATCAAGTCGGTGCCTTCCCGAGATCCTGAGAAGTACCTGAAACACATAACACATAACATGGTAATCACAAAGCTTAGTGAGTTCCCCAAAATACCACACACATCACATTAGCTACTCGAGGCTAACTCAATACGACCCTCCGGTCAATGTGTCTCAGTGGAGACCCTCTGGTCCCACAACTCGGGTGGACCCTCCGGTCCTAACTCAATAAGCTCATAATAACAATACTCAATATAAATCACAAAGACATAATGCATAATATTTCAGAACACAGGTAAGCACATAAGACACCTCAGTCATATAAAGATACCAATCATGGTAAGTATAGTGAGAAGACTCACCTCGTAAGAATCGGATAACCTCGAACTCAAATCCCTGATCTAGTCTCCGCCTAACACATACGATAATTATCCCTAATTAATAACGGATCTCAAGAAGCTATATTAACCCTTCTACAAACTCACAGAAGGGTAAAAGTCCATTTTACCCCTTCTTGGCCTTAATAGTCCACAAATTTGACCAAACCCTAAAAGTTAACCAAAAGTCAACAACAGAGTGTATGTTGCATGTACCAACCTCCTATGTTAGGCGTACTCTACTACCATGTAGGCATCAGGGATGCTCGACCCCTACGATGTGCGTACTGGGATTACGCTCAGCGTACATCCCAATTTAACTCTTTCTACTCTTTTGGTCTTAATCAGTTAAGACCTTGGCTCATATAACAGATTTGGACTTCCTAATAGCTCTTACTCCATAAAGTCAGTGACTTTAAGCCTTTGCATGGATGATAAGGTCACAAACACACCAAACTCTCACTTTCTGATATCTAAATGCTCATATCTCATGCATGGCTTGATTCCAACGTCGAAGTCTAGATTTTTATGGCACTATACCACTAAATACACTCAAAGAGGTTGCTCATAGTCTCTGGAGCTCAAATATCTTATAAAGTCTCAAAATTTTGGGACAAACCCCTAAAATACTCTATTATGTTGCACAAAATAATTGAGTGGGAAAGCTTGAATCTGTATACCTCTATGTGAAGCTCCCAAGACAAATATGCTCAGATCCAAGGGCCTGGACTCTCACTACTTTTTCTCCAAAGCTTCTCCTTCACTCCAAGAACACATAAAATCACTCAAGGGCTCTCAAATGCACTTATAAGCTCCAAGAATGAGGGTTTAGGGTTTAGGGGGGTTTGTTGTCTGAGAATGGTGGCCAGGAATGAGGCCATCATATCCTTATATAGGGGACACACCCTAAATTAGGGTTTTCACTCTGGGTCTAGTACGCCCACCATACCCTATGGTATGCCCAACGTACTAGGTGGCTTCCACATCAAAAACATGCATATGAGTACGCTAAGTGTACACTCGAGTATGCCCCGCGTACTCATTTACCACCTTTTCTCAATAAGGGCTAAACTTGACACTTTACCACAGAACAAGGGCTTATAAGATATATCTGGTCTTGGGATGTTACAGTTCGAATTAGTAATCAACATTGAAGATAGTGTGAGAAAGTGTTGTAAGTCTGCGGGTGTAGCGGTAGCATGCACTAGCATCCAGATAGTGTGAGAGTGTTGTAAGTCTGTGGGTGTGGCCGTAGCATTCAACAGCAGCCAAATAGTGCTAGAGTGTTGTAAGTCTGCGGGTGTAGCCGTAACATTCAGAAGGTTGGCAGATAGTGCTAGAGTGTTGTGAGACTGCGGGTGTAGCCGTAGCATCCACTAGGTTGGTAGATAGCATGGGAGTGTTGTTAGATCGTAGAGGGAACAGTAGTACCCACCGGTTCGGGTGTAGCAGTGAGGATATGAAAATCCACAGATTGGTTTACAAATTTCCCCAGATGAATTAGACCTGTTGGAGCCAGTGATAAGACTGTAGGATCATCACTGCAGTCAGGGAATTAAGAGAGTAATGGACTGTTTAAGGTCGTTTTTGATATAAGACTGCTCTTGGTCATGTAGCAATCACTTTTAGCCTGTCTTATGGCTCTGTAACCGGGCTGGAACCTAGTATTTCAAATGACTAACCAACGAATTAAGACCAGGGAGGTCTCGATTAATTTTGGAAGATAGACAGGATGCAACATAGTGTTCCAGACAGTTCAATGTTTCAGGCAGTTCAGTATTGCGGATAGTTTTAGTGTCTCAAGTAATAATGGTGTTTTAGGACTTCATGTATGGTTAGAGTCACGGATAACTTAGGTTATACTAAGTCACTCACAATGGGATTATTTGAGCCTTGGCCAAGTATAAGTGATCTGCAAGGATAAGTGGGTATGTGATTATGTTTTCTAGTTGGAACCTTGAGTTATCAGGAGTTGAATAGTCAGTTGAGAGATAAGGGGACTGGATTCATTAATCATAAATTCGGTGTGGGCATCTGTCAGGGAGTCAGACCATCCTGAGACTATAGATTTCATAATGAGTAATGTGATCATAATGCAAGGAACTCACTTATCTTTGGGTTTTAGAACCCTGTGAGGGTTGGTTACGGTTACCCTGGGAAGGCTAGGGTGTGCTTAGGATTGTGGCCATGTCACTTGAGTGGTTTGGCGTGTAAGGGTTGGTAAGGAATGATTTTGAGGACGAAATATAATTTAAGTGGGGGAGAGTTGTAACATCCCGTTTAATAAATAAATAAAAAGACAAATTAATAAAAGAATAGTAACCCTAAAATCAATAATAATATAGCAAGGTGTTGGTCTTAAGGAGTTAATTGTTACAATTTTAGAAGTTGGGGGTTAAAAGTGTAAGTTCCGGAGTGGTTTTTAAATATTTATGAAGGTACGGACAGCTTGGTAAATTATTGGTACTTAATTTGAAGAGATTGTGGAGGCTAAGAGGTTTTTTGGTAAGTTTTGGACCTAAAATGAAATGAAATTATCGAATCAAGGGCTAAATGGTAAATATCGGATTAAAGTTGAAGAAGATCCGGTAAGGAGGGCCTGGTCTTGTAAAAACGTTCAAATGTTTGAAAAGAGGCACGAGTTATACCCGGAGTTCCCTCTTGTCGTCTAACCCTAAACCAAGACCCCATTTCATAGCTGCCACCCTCAAGGAGTTCCCTAGCTGCCGCTGCAATACCGAGTCTGCTGCCGCCGCTAACCCGCCATCGGAACGCCACCACAATTGCCGGATGTTGAGAGTAACGCCGAAACCTCAAGTGGATCACCGAAGAACCACCGATACCGGTGCATCTGTTCGTCATGTGTGGGTCGTGAGCCACCAGAAACGCAGGTAAGTCCACCGCAACCCACCTTCTCTCTCTCTCTCTCGTTGTTTTCTGTAGGTATGACGCCATAAGCATCATTGCCGACGTAGGTGGCTATAGGGCCGTTGCGTGCATTTTTCCAACAACTGTTGCCGCATAGGCGGCGACTGTATGGTTATATATTCGAGTGTACTTGTTAATTGTTGCGTTCATGGGGATTATACATGTGAGTTTGGCGAGAAAAACCCACCATGGCTGCCCATCCATGGTGGCTGCTGCTCCTGCCACCGCTTTGCCACCACCAACCTCTGAATGGTGGTGGTTGTGTGTGTATGTGTAAGAGTAGTAAGTTGTGTGCTATGCTCCGGGTTGTTTTGATGAAGTTTGAGTGAAGATCATAAGCCACTATCATTGGAAATGGTGGTTGTCGCCGCCGACCACCAGTGCCCGAGGTGGTAGTAGGTGGTGCCCGACCTAGTGGAACCCTAATTGGCCCAATAGCTTAATCTTGGACTTAGTTGGTTTTTGTTTGGGTTTGAAACCCTAATTAGGGTTTAGAAAACCCTAATTTTAGAAAATGTTAGTTTTGGATTGACGGGACCCGCGTTTGGACCAGTAGATTGAAGTTATGACTTATTTTGATTCAATTGTTTATTGGCTTAGAGGAATAATGGACTTAATGGGTTAAGTGAGAACAATTAACCCTAATCGTCATTTCATGTGAAAACCCTAATTGTGTTGAGTTTAGAGTTGGGCCTTTCTGTTGGGCCTAGATGTCTGGCCTCTTGATGGGCCAACTATTAACAAGTAAATGGAGTATAACACTTGGATTGGGATTAAGCATAAGGCCCATTGGAAAGGTTTGGGCCCAATTTGGAAAAATTGGGCCATACATGGGTCATAATTGGGCCTTGATGATTATGAGATATTGGACCATCAGAATGTCAAGTGTAGGACCAAGAATAAATGGTTGGGCCTTATGGCAAGACCATGTAGAGGTTTGGGCCCAATTTGGAAAATCGGGCCATAGTTGGGCCTTGGTTGATTATTTGACATTTTAGGCTTTCAGGGTATGAGTTTGGGCCTTAATCTTGGACCAAACTAGGTTAGGGGTAAAATGGTCCTTTTACCCTAAGTGGGGATTTTAAAGTTATGCATTGGAAACCCAAATGGTTAATTGGGTTTTATTTTGATGTTGATAGTTTAGGGATATGTCAGTTAGCAGCCAGAGATTTATTTGTGGGATTCAAGTAGTGCGAGGTGAGTTTTCCTTCAGTAGGAATGAGTCTAAGGCACCAAGGCCGGCCCGTATATGTGATATGTTAGTAGCTGAGTGTGGGCGGGGCCCGTATCTCATTATTATCAGAGTATAGATATCATTCAGTTTGTTGGATTCTTATAGTGGTATTATGTGTGATACTTATATGTGTTTGTTTATGTATGTGAGTGTGGGCGGTGCTCGTATCTTATTATTCTTCGAGTTTGCACGGGGCCTGAATCTTATAGTAGCTGAGTGTGGGCGGGTCCTGAATCTCGTAGTATTATTTGAGTATATATATGTCATAGCTTGATAGAATTAGATATACTTGTTGTATGTGTGATACTTTTATGTATGATAGTAGTGGAGTGTGGGCGGGGGACGAATCTCCTACGCAGCGGAGTGTGAGAGGGGCCCGAATCTCCTAGAAAGTAGGAGTGTGGGAGGGGCCTGAATCTCCTAGACAATAGAGTGTGGGCGGGGCCCGAATCTCCTAGACAACGGTGTGTGGGCGAGGCCCGAATCTCCTAGACAACATAGTGTGGGTAGGGCCCGAATCTCCTAGACAGCGGGGTGTGGGCGGGGCCGAATCACCATGAGAGTGGGAGGGGCCCGTATCTCCTATTTGCATGTTATGTGTATGGTATGTGGTAGTTTGGGGAGACTCACTAAGCTTCATGCTGACGGCTTTCAGTTTTGGTTTCAGGTACTTTGGTTTTCAAAAGAGGAGCTCGGGATGATTGCAGTGCACATGCCATTTGTTCAGCCTGGGATGTTTATACTATGATATATTTGACAAAAGTTATGATATTCTTGAGATACACGATTTATGATGTTTACATGTTGAATGATAACTATGGTTTTATTAATGATTTAAAATGAAATTTTTAGACTGTGTTTTTGGGATGTTTCAGTCACTTAACTTTTTAAGTGGCTTTATGAGGGAACAAATTTAGTTTTTTCGGGTTGAATAGGTCATTTTTGACAAAACGAAGGGGGTAACCCGGTTACCCCTATGCCAACTCACTTAATTGATATAATTATTTATTTGTTTATTATATAGAAAATGACACATCCCCCCTCTCTCTCACACAGTGACACGTATCCTTCTTCTGCGTTGTCTACTCCATATATCCCCAAATCAACATAAGAAAATCGGTTAATCCACTAATTCTTTGGTGAGAGTTATTCATTTGTTTTTGTTCGCCCCAAATCACCACAAGAAAACCTGTTGCAGAAGAAATTTGGTGAAGAGGTTAAACAACATGTTCTTGCAAGCTACGATGCAAAACCGCCTCGCCTCCTCTCTGAGAAAACCCTTTTTGACGACGTCCCAATAATGGAAACCACTGCTAAATTAGGCTTCTCCTTCTTCCCTCTAAGCCAAATCTTTGGCACTGAAAAGCTTTCCTTCTTCCTTCTTCCTAACAAGCCCTCAGCCTCCCCCTATGGTGCTCCACAACGCAACGGTGGATACCCACATGCACAGGGTGTATACGACATCCCGTTTGCGATCTTCTATCGTCCACGTTTCCTCCAGGAACATATTTGAGCTTGGTGGCATGTTTCCAGGTCGCCGATTAGGATAGATGTAACACCCCGATTATTAAATTAATTAATTAATGTATAGTAGCCCTAAAATCAATAATTATATAGCAAGGTGTTGGCCTCGAGGAGCTAACTGTCACAATTTTAGAAGTTGGGGGTTACAGTGTAAGTTTTGGGTTGATTTCGTAAATAATTGTGAAGGCAAGGACTACTTCGTGAAATATTGGGTCTTAATTTGAAGAGATTTTTTAGGAGGGGCTATTTGAGCAAATTGGGGTTTAATTTGAAAGGAAAAGAGAAGGAAGGGTTGAATATGCCATAATTGAGATTTTGGGGGTTAAAAAGGTAATTGTTGGATTTGTTTTGCAAAAGATTCTCAAGTGGAGGGCTGTTTGGTAAAAGATGGGACCTGAATTAAAGTGGATTTTAATGTTGGGGGCTGAAAGGGTAAATTTCGGATCTACTTTGAAAGAAAAAGGGAAGGGAGGGGCCAAAGGTGGCATTATGGGATAGATTATATGGGGCTCGGGGTATAAAACCTGTCACCCCGGTAAACCCTAACCCTACTCTCGGATGAAGCAGTCGACACCTCCACCCTTATGTCTCCCACCGGCCGCCACTCTCTTGCTTCTCCGAACAACCCAACCATTGACGAGCCATTGTTGCCGGCGAACGCAACCACCATGAGTCCACGACGCACAAGCTAGGAAAACCGGGAACCACCAGTCGAGTATTACCGCCGCCACCATCACTTTGTTGTCGGATGTCACGGGTAGTAGGGGAAGAACCAAGATGACCGGCGAGCCGCTGCTTCCAGCTAAACCATCCATCGGTGTTGTTCCACTGCCAACGAAATCGCTCCTGCCACCGCTGATGCCGATCCAAGCGCCGTTGTTGCCGGCTGTTTGCACCACTATCGTCGCCGCTCACCACAGGTGGGTGATTTGGATTTGATTTCGAGCTAAGGACGAGTGTTTGTGCTTCTTTTGTGGTTGAACATATATTGTGTGGATTCGTTTAGACGGAATTCTCGAGAACAGCCACCACCACCACCGTGAGGTGGTGGTTGCCGCCATACGCCTCTGTCAGCCACCACAAGGTGGTTGTGTATGTATTTTATTTGAATGTGTTATTTTTGGGTTGAAGCATTGTAAAATGTAATTGGAATTTTGAATAATGAAAAGAAACTCTAACCAACACTGTGAGGTGGTGGCCGCCGCCGTGAGCCGTCGTTGACCACCACTACCCGAGGTGGTAGTGGGTGGTGCCCGAATAGTGAAACCCTAATGGGCCTAGTGAAACTCTAATTGACCTAAGGAAACCCAACTGGGCTTAAAGACTTAGTTTTGGGCCTATTGAGCTATGATTGGGTTGGAAATCCTAATTACTGTTTAGAAAACCCTTATTTTGGATATATGGGCCTTGGACTTATTAGGACCCACATTTGGGCCATTGGAATGGAATTGTGAATTACACCCAATCACACCATATGATTTATCTAGTAGAGTGATGGACTTAATGGATTAAGTCCTTAATGGGTTAGGTGAGAAACACTTAACCCTAATTGTTATTTTATGTGAAACCCTAATTTCACTTAGGCTTTATGTTGGGCCTTTCTATTGGACTTTGGTGATTGGGCTATTAATGGGCCATCCAAAACCAAGCATACGGACTAGAATAACTTAATGGGCTTTAAGGTAAGGCCCATGTAAGGGGTTTGGGCCCAATTTGGGAAATTAGGCCATAGATGAGCCATAGTTTAGGCCTTAATGATTATATGATATTGGGCCATTAGAATATCAAATGTTGGACTAGAATAAATGGTTGCGCCTTAGGGTATAACCATGTAAAGGTTTGGGCTCAATTTAGGAAATTGGGCCATATGATGGGCTTTGAGTCATAATTGGACTTTTGGGCTTTGGGCTTGAATCAAGCCAAGTTAGGGGTAGAGTAGTCTTTTACCCCCAAGCATGGACTTATGGTTATGTATTGGAACCTAATTATTAATTGAGTGATGTTTTGATGTTGACAGTTCAGGAATCTATCATCCAACAGTTGGGGTTGGGTCTGTGGGACTTCGGCAGTGTGAGATGAGTTACCTTCTAGTAGAGGTGGGTCTAAGGCCACAATGTCGGCCCACCAGTAGGTGATTATGTGTGAGATGATTGTCTTTGTGATAATTGTCTGGTTTGCCATTGTCTGATATGCTTTATGTGCTAGGATGCTCTGTTATATATGTTAGCAGTAGTAAGGGTGAAATAGTCCCCTGACAGTGGGGTAGGTTGAGCACCCAGGTATGCTCAGCAGGGTAGGTCGAACACCCAGATATGCTTGATAGGGTAGGTCGGGCACCCATATATGCCTGGCAGTACGTCATTTGTATGGTATGTGGTATGATGGGGGAACTCACTAAGCTTCGTGCTTATGGTTTACAGTTTTGGTTTCAGGTATTATACTATGTTTTCCGCACATGATATCTTTGGGATTACACTCTGATATTCTTTTATGATAACATGTTTTGATTACTAACCCTTGGGTTTTGACATTAGATGGTTTTTATGGATGTTTTCTTATACTGTTGGTTTTATAATAACTTAATAAAAATGAAATTCTTTGGCTCGAATTTTGGGATGTTACAATGGAAGTGGAGTAATTTATGATAATGAATTGTAGAGGGCATTGTCTTCATACAATCAAAGTTTCAACAATATCCGTATTGTTCATCTTCTTATGTATACCTTCACCAACACTAACACTAGAAAGATTGGTAAATCTCTCTCTCTCTCTCTCTAGAATTTCACTATTGTAGCATGATAAATGGAATTGGAAAATAAATTCGACTCAATGAAGTAAAACAATTTATTTTGAGTTGATTCTTATGTAGATTTCGTGCTTTCTTTTTAGAGAAATCGGTAGTTCGGATTTTAATCAGCAACTCTAGTTGACATTTACTCCTCGAAGTCAAACAAATTGCAGACTTAACGTTTTCTTCAGAAATTCTTAGCGGAGATGTGTTTGATGAATTGTTTAGGGAAAAAGTTTTTTTCTTGTAAACGAGTGAAACAAAGGATATGTTGTATGTATATGTGTGTTTATGTGTTCCGTTCAACAATTCCTCAACTTTGACTATGGTAGTTGACATTGTGAACTTTACAAGCCATGTCATCTTCAATTTCTTATTTGGTAGATAGAACCGATTATTTCAAGTTAAGGCGACCAAAAAGACAGGTCTCTTCATAATTTATTCCCTCATAAAGTCACTTAAATAGTTAAGTGACTAAAAGGGTAAACCCTAGAGAGTTTATAGGGTGTATGTGTCATTTTCCCTTAATTCATTCGTAACTCGTCTAAAAAATGATTGACTATTTCTAATGACATATTTGTTGAGAAACCAATGAGAAAAAAATTTCCAAAAAAATACTTATTAGTGACCGACATTCATTGCATATTTTGTTTTCATTTTAAGCTGTTACGTTTTAAAATACATATGAGTGATTGTTCAATGGCTAAAATGAAAACATTCACAAAAACAATAACAAATGGGGAACAAAAAATGTTGGGGATAAACGTAAACTCAGACGTAAATATTGAGCCTAAATGCAATTGAGAAAAAAGATTATGTCAGCCAAATAGCATGTTGGTCGCCGACCAAGGCTGCAAATGAAAAGTTTTCGAAAATATAATGATGTATGAGGAACAAAAAGAAGATGAGGCTAAACAAAACAAGTTGTATATATAATGACATTTGTGGCATTAACAAAAATAAGAAAAAGACAAATCTATGAGTAATTTCTTCATTTAACATGCAAATTGAGGCAAATCACATGGAACAATACCAATATTTGCACCAAATTGTATATATTAACAAATTATATATATATATATATATATATATATATATATATATATATATATATATATATATATATATATATATATATATATATTAAAATTGTCCACCCTTAGCTACAGTAAAGTGGCTAAGGGATTGGCAGAAATGGTCCGTTGATTATGTGTTTTGTTGCAATTCCGGCTTGCTTTTTGTGGGGGCATTTTATGCCATTTTCTCAGTTTTTTATGGACCTGAATTTGTCTCATTCAAAGTGGGTGGTCAGCCGTTGGGTCGATGTGTACACCATGTGTGATCAACATTTAATTTTCTTACTCTCTTCCTTACACGTGTCCGTCTCATAGTCTGAATCGTGTCCGCCACCGCCCCAAATATCGATTGGTGTCACCGCCAACGTTCAAATCCCATTCGGAGCTGGAATCGAAAGGGAAAACCCGTCACAGCCTCCGATCATTGAATCCACCACCTTCTGACCGTTTATACTACTGACCGTCATCTGTGTTTTCCCACATCTGCATCGACGACTATCGGGTATACCGAGTATTAGTTTAACTGGGGTTACCGTCTCTCATCTTCTTGGCCTTATCCCACCGCGTCTTTCTCCACCGCTCAAATACTGGATAGCTCCTACAACCCATGTTACATTAATCCTCCTTCTATCTTCTCGATTGTTCCACTTTCTGCACCAAACCAATTACCTTTCATGTGTTTTTCTTTAGTCTCTCTCCCTTCTACAAGTTGTCGGCAAGAAGTGTAGAGAATGTCACCACCGCCTGACGCATCGTTGCTATCCACCACTGCCCTAGAAACATCTTTTAATACCATTGACTTATGCATCGTCGCTCTCTACCATACCTCTATACGTCAGCGCTCTAATTTTCTCAATGCTCCACACATTGCAGTTTAACATTTGTGTTCTGGTTCGGTAATTTTTTGTGAACTAGATTTAGGGTCTCGAATGAAGGAATTTTTGTAAATCTAATTTGGATGCCCAATTTTGAGTTAATTCCAATTCCAACATAATTTTAATATCTGGCGATTATCTCTTCCACAACATTTAATCTATTAACATGAATTGATTAGGTTATGCTTATGAAGAGGTATCAATTTTTTCGATTTTTTGTCGTATGAGGATTGGAGCTTTTTTTCTCACGTTTGAATGAAACAAAGGAGAAAGAGGTGACGCTTCTTTTTATTCAATGATTCAAAAAGGTTGTTCAACTTCGTCTATTTCATCTAAAATTCGAATTTTTAAGTATTCCTTCAGGTTCGTTTTTTGGTTTTAGCGCTTTTACTCTTCTTGCGTGAGGATGAAGAACCAAGAACATAAAGTTAATGTTTCTCTTCCTTGACTAGGCATGTAACTTGAACGCTTCTCATAATATTTGTTGTGCTTATTTGATTTTTGAATTTGGTTTAATTTTTATGTTTTTCTTGCTCTGTTATAGTTGTTATAGTTATTTGCTGATAATCGATCAGATAAACTGCAGATTCTTTTATTTTTTGTTACCTGCTATACTACTATGTTGTCATTAGTTATACTTTCACCTCATGCTTGAAAATAGAATAAAAGAAGGCGAATGGAAAACATTGGAAGTTATTTAAAATTGAAACAAGGAATGAACTGAATATGAAATTCAACAAATTCAAGAGCACGTTTAAGAAAACCGTTGTCTCCTGAACCATTTCGAATATTGGAAAACAAAGGAACAAGTAAGTAGCAACCTAATACAACAAAATTTTGGGACTCCTATTGTTGATAAGTAAATAATTATCCTATTTAAACCTTAGAAATTTAGAAAATTTACTATGACAGATGGCGAAGATGGTTATGGAGTTGGCCAAGATTGGGATGATCTGAAATTTTGTTCATTAGGCAAACATCATGCGTCATGATTTTTTGAATATGCTAACAACAAAAGAAAAAGAAATCTGACACGGCTAAACGGAATCAATATACATAATCTGGTTTGATATCATTTTTCCTCATTTCCTTAAAAAGATCAGTTGCCTTATTAATTTTAGGCTTGAAATGATGTTTTTTTGGTTCCATGTTAAATTTCTTTCCTCTTAGTCTCCTCTTTTTCGCTTACACTGATATTAAATTTCTAATTTTGTTTATTGGTTATTTGTTTTTTTGTGGGTTTTAGTATGTTATGAAGACTTCCGTATAATGAGTTATGCATATGAAGGCTTCAAGGTTTGAAATAAGCAAATATTAAGATTTATATAGGTCCGTTTTGTTTATTTTATTGTTGTCTTTGTTTTTATTTTGTTTTTCTTATGAATAAAATGTTTGATTTTTCTGTTTAAAGATTTAAGTTCTTCCACAGAAGGTTGACCTACCAAATAGATGTCTAAATAGGTATGATTTTCCGTTTCTTTATCTTTTTTTCCATAAAAGATGAGGCGGTGAAAGAAAGAGAAGAAGACACGTATTTTGGATAGTTACTCAAAAGGAAAGCTTAGACTTGGATAACTTTGATTTTTGTTTTTTTGTTTTTTTTTTTAAATATTTTCTGATTTGTAGCTATATTGTTAATGTCCATGTAGGGAAATTGCCAAAGATCATTTAGTCATACTTGGTAAGGAAGATCCGAAAAGAAAAAAGCTACCGGTATGCTTTCTTTCAGGTCTTTTTTTCATATAAATTTTTTTATCCATTCTCTTAATTGTCCAAATTTTCATCTTTAAGAAACTAAAAATATTCTTTGAAAATAGGAAAGCTGATTTTAAAACTACAATTGCAACTCCAAAAATGATCTAATTAGGCGAACTGAATCTTAGGATACGCAAAGAAAAAACATTCGGTTTCTAAAGGGCAGAAATTTGAGATTGATATTTTCAGATTTCTTAAAATATCCCGAAATAATTCTTGCGTATTAGGGGTTGCACTATTATTATGGAATTAAAATTAAATGCATAAATTGTGATATAGTTTGAATTGCTTATTTGTAGGGATTAATTCAAACATAAATGATTAGAATAGCTGGAAATTTTTTTTGATTATAATATTATACTGAGAATAAATATATATTATTATGTTGTGCAAAAGTGAAACTGTATTACCTAAAATGAAAGTTTACCATAATTTTCATATAGTTTGGCATACTTTTTATATAGTTTAAAATGAGAGTTTTCCATAATTTTGAAAATAAATATGTATTAATTCTATAAGAATGTTTTACACATTTTAGGAAAATAACTTCTTTTAAATTTCTAAATCTACTCCTCAAAGATTGTAGGTTTTTCTCATTTTTTTAACCTTTTATTATTATGGTTTATCGACATGTTGCAGGGCAACAACAAATGAAGCCACTAACAACAATTGACTACGGTGGTTAACCCAGAAAAAGGCATTGACTCCAAGCACTTCACCCGGTCAGCAAAGGGCATTAAGGTGATTGGCTGTTTCAGGGAACATTAAAACTACATTGATGTAACTAGAAACAAATAAATAAGATAGGAAACATATAAAATCACAAAAATGGTCTTTTTATTAAAAAATATTACATAAATAGTTTGTATGTGAAAGAAAATGACAATGTACTTTTTTAGGAAACATTTCTATTATTGAGCTCTAACATACAACAATTATCTCTTTTCAGATCATCTAAAAAGAATATCAAAAAAGTCATTTTTGAATGTGCGATGCTATTAAAGTTAAATGGTTATAATGAAACTTGTTTCCAGAACAATATCCTAAATTTGATCTTCAATGAACAAAAAAACGAAAATTTTCCACAATAGCTAATAATTAATATTATGAAAGTATTTTAAATGACTTTTATGAAAGTCTTTTTTGAAAATTTTCTAGAGCAATTTCCTAAAAGAATCACAAAAAGTTATTTTTCTAAAGTATGATGCTATTAATTAATATTTTTGAAAGGTTTAAGGCTATTAATGAAATTTGTTTCAAGAAAAAAGTCCTTTAAATTAGCTTCAATAAACAATAAAAATGTAACTGTCAGTATCATTCAAAAATAATCCAACAATGATGAACTTTCAAAAGGACGAAGCTATTTAATAACTTTTTTTTGCAAGTTCAAAACTAAAAACAATTTTTTACAGGAAACTACTTTAAGAAAATGATATGGAATTCACAAATTTACACTACATCGATGTATATGGAAATAAATAAATACGATGTCTGCTCATTGTAGCTCTATCGCACTGATTCTTAGCTCTATCTCACTGATTCTTAATAAAATAATTATCATTTTCAATTTTAAGCTTGAATACATGACTTTTAATGAATTGATGATTCTTTTGCAAGGGCCAAACTTGAGTGCTCTTTGGGCAATAATTGTTCTCCTGACATTGCTCTCTCATTGACATTGGATCAAGAACAAAATTAAAGTCAGGTTAGATTGAAATCTAGAAACGGTCGTTCCAGTGTTTCTGGAATTGGTTTGTGGGTCATGGTTGTTTTGTTGGCCTCCTAGATCAGCAGTTTCATATGTTGAAGGTCATACATAGTCTGAAAAAAAAAAGATATGGTGCGTGTTTGACTTTTATAATCAACTATTATGACATTTAGGAAACTATCTCTGAAATTTCCCAAGTAATAATTCCTTTTTGTCCCTTCATCCAATATTATGTAATCACTTGGTAATGAATGAATATCTTTTTATCCATATTCTGTCGCACACTTCATATACTCATCCATTAAAAAAACGAAACAATATAAACGAAAACAGATAAAGTTTTTTGTATATTTTGAAAAGATATTGAAGACTTTGAATTGCATTCGAATATTCTATCATTTCTTTTGGAGAAGATTTTGACATATCTACCCCTTCAGAAAGAATTTAGAAATGATTTCAGGTCTTACATATTATATTTCAGATCCCATTCCGATGGATAATAAAGTCAATTACCCAATATATCCTAAACAACATCCAAAGCTCCTGACCCCCGCATAGTGAAGGAAACATCTCTAGTTGATAATAAAAAAAATGAAAATTTGAGGGTGGGCCTTGGACCACCCCGGCTCTCATGTGGCTCCCCCCATGATTAATGCATACATGTATACATTTATACTTGCACAAAAAAGTCGCAGTATAATTTATCAAATATCACTAATACATGAATGCACACATTTAGGCCACGAGGTGTGATAGATGTATTAACAGATCATACTATTCCATTTTTAATGTGTATTGTCTCCAGCATACCTAACCGTGTACCTCTACGAATAGTTGCTAACGTTTTGTTTTTTGTTTTTTGTTTTTTTTGTGAGCGTGTAGAGTTTACTTTAATCACTGTCACAACAATATAATAACTTTCTGGACATTGCAAAAAATAACTATATTGCCACTAAATTTTGAATTTGATATTGAGTTTTTTTTTTATTATTTCGTGATTGTGTTATTATATTTACAATTTTGTTACAATATCAACCAAATGATCGGTTCTTCATTTCTCCCGATAACCACTTTTCCCGAATTGCAATAAAGTCATTATGTTTACCAAAATTGTGATTTTGACACTGTATTTTCTTCTCAATTATGTCGCTATATTTAAAATTTTGTTGCAATATCAACGAAATGATCGGTTACCATCAATCTAGCATGTTACCAAATAAATGACATGATAATATTATGACATGGAAGCCACATCACACCTTTATGTGTCACAACACATTTTATTAAATGCATTTGAATCCACACGGCCAACATTGTGTGCACGAAAGAAAAGTCAATCTGACTCATGGCTGCGACTCGACCCTCTATAAGGTGCGATGCGGTGAGGCAAAAACCTCTATAGGGTGTGGCGCGGCAATGTAAAAACTTTTGAGAAGAGACGTGTGATGCGATTGAAAAGTATGTTACTATAATTTAAAATACTGAGAAAACACAACACGACCTTCAGGAGTTCGCGACGTGATGACATGTTTCATTGTTGTATACAAGTAATGAGAGAGAGAGAAATGTTGGAAGGAGAACGAAGCATGGTAAACTCTAGCACACGTGTAGTGTCGCGGGAATCAAAGCTTATAGATGTGTTTTGTAGCTGAACAAGATAAATCTTATGCTAGTATTTGAGGGTACGATTACCGGGTAAACTAAGGTATTATCTTATCTTATTATTACGTAAATATGTTTGTCTAGCATGATTACGACGAAATAGTTGTTAGAACCCGAGATAGATGTTGATGTTTATAATATAGAGCTATTATGAACACAGTGGTAAACTTAATGATTTTAACCACATAATTGATTATTACGTGTAAGATAGAATTATAGACCGAACACATAAAAGAGATATATTGAGTTGTTATATTCAAGAATTATGTGTTATTTTGACAACATATGAGTTGGAGGTTGTTGTGGGATTTTAAGTGATGGAATCTCATATACCTAAAATATCTCAAATGAGAAACTTTGACCACTTTTTGAAACTTTAACTTGTTAATTGAGGATTTTAGTTGGATAACCGATTTCTGGAAAAAGAAAAAGTTAATTTCAATAAAACCCTTGTATGTTGGCCACTTTTTTGAAAAAACCATTTTTTTTCCTTTTATGTTATGGTCATGCAAAATAAAAAGCTAATGCATGGCTTAATGGGGTCCAAATCACATATCTAACCTCTAAGGGATGTCTTAAGTCATAAAGTTCTTGACTTTATGACTTTGCATGGCTTAATGGGGTCCAAACCAAAGCCCTAATGTCACAACTTCACCAAAAGGCCACTAACTCATGCATGGAAGATGTTTACTCATCAAGCTCCGATTTTTATAACTTAATGACATCAAAATGACTACAAATAGGGCTCAAAGGTTTTGGAGTAGCTTCTACTTACGAGATCCAAATCACGGGACCAATACATGCTCATATCTTGACCTCAGGCTAAGGTGAACAAGGTCTGGATCTATAAGCTCCAAGACAATCAACATTTCTCCAATGTGTTCTCGTTCTTCTAAATGCACCAAATACCCACCAAAATCACTCAAAGGCTCAATAATCTTTTAGATAAGGCTAGGGTGTCATGGGAACAACTTAAGAGGGTGGAGGCTGAAGGCAAGGAGGCTTGGAAATGAATTAAGGCCTGTAAATAGGGTCCAAGACCCGAAATTAGGGTTTTAAGTCTAGGTTACATCCGCCTAGCATACTCTTGGTACGCCTTGTAACACCCACAAATTCGGGCTAGTCAATTAAGATATAATAAGCGTTAAAAATGATTTTTTTATAGAAGATTATCTTAGATAAATAATCTTAACCAAAGTAATAGTGAGGGTCAACAATGTGACATCTCCAAAATCACGGCCAGAAAAGACCGGTTTAATTTATGCTTTTAAAATAATTTCAGAGAAATCATTTGATTAAAAGAGTTGCGGAATTTGTTCCCAAAACGAAATATGATAAAATAAGATTTACCAAAGTATTTCTTAAAGAAATGTATTTTCATTATATAACAAAACCCGAGATGTCATGTTCCGATAAACAGACCAAAAGCATAAACATTACATTACAGACCTTACAACAGTTATATAAAACAACAGGTCCATAATCCAAAAATAACTTGACAAGTCATCCAACTTATGCTCTGGCGCCACTACCTGTAATACAAAGAAAACTGAGTGGGTCAGGCTTAGGAGCCTGGTGAGCATATAGGGTTGTCAACCCACAATAAATAATTATTTTTAATTCCATCAACCAACAAAAACCCAATTACCCATTCCCGTTATCCTCACTTTACGTCCTTAAAACATCTAACACAAGGGACCTAGTCTAAGAATATTTTATCAGGGCAACAACACATGCATTCGGGGGTTTCCCAACAATATATGTCAAATAAGGCAACCATGAGGGGGATGGAGTACAGCGAATGAACGCCCAAGTTCATTAACACCTACAGGTGGCGATCCTGCTAGCGTTCCACGAGATTGTCTAGAAAAGTCTGTGGTCGTCATCTAAACTCCACTAAATGACTGAATCAAAAACAATAACACCAATGCCTCTCTTCATTTTAACACACATCAACTATCTACCCATGCTTTACCCATCACTTTTGTAGATAAAAATACATATACAGTTTAAAATTTGTATAAAACATTTATTCAACACTTATTTCAAATAAACAAATAATGTATAAACACATAACACGTATTTTATATAGCATACTTTGTATCAGTGTGTTAGAAGAAAAGGAATATACACTCACTTCAAATAAACAACAATATATATACACATAACACGTATTTTCAAAGCAAATACTTCATATTTATGTGTTAAAAGAAAGTAACCACACACTCACATGATCAGAAGATGATCGGACAGCGCTACGGCTTGTAGAAGTAGTATTCTTCGGTGAATCCAGGATATCTTCACACAACGGACTTCTTACGGGCAGAGCTTCGACTCGGAAACTCTTTTCTTCGCGGGATCTTTGGGGCTTCGGGACTCGCTTCGGGTCTCGGGAATGATATCGGGGCTTCGGGGGGTTAAAATAGGGCTTAGGGAGAGTATCGGGAGTGGGAGAGTAAAAGATGAGCAACCAAACTCGGTTGCCCCTTGAATTGTATTTATAGAGCAAAAATGCTAGGTTCACCTCGTGAGCCACATATGCTCACCTCGTGAGCTAGGCTCACCTCGTGAACTACATATGCTCACCTCGTAAGCTCGATACGTCATTGTGTTCATCATGGCCACTTGCTCTGGAAGACGTCCATCATCTGTTCACCTCATGAGCTCTGACACAGCCTTGGGTTCACGCCCCGAACTTCAGAAATTCAGAACTTTCGCATACGAGCTCCGTTTTCGACGTTCTTTATATCCACACGTAGGTGAGATTATGCTCTACAACTCTCATTTAGACTTCGTTGGCTAATTTTGACTTTATTTTTATTATATTATTTTTAGTAGGCCGGAACAGGAAAACTCCGTTAGAAAATCATAACTCCTTCGTCTGACATCTGTTTTTGTCTGTCTTTCCGTTGTTGCACTACTATTGATGAGATTTTCAATTCTTATTTAGAAAGTTTTGGCTAAATATCGCTCAGATCTCATATTCGAACTTCGGGCTATCTACTGAAACTTCGAAAAATCATAACTTCCTCATACGAAGTTAGATTTGGGCGTTCTTTTTATGCACGCTCGTGGTTTAACGAACTCTACGACTTCGTTAGATCGCTAAGGCTAAATCTGGCTCTATCGTAAATTCGTATTTTACGTCATTTAGCGTCGTGTCGGTTCTGTCGTGAAACTTCGGTCATAACTTCTTCGTTGTAACTTGGATTTCGGCATTCTTTATATATTTGGAAACCTCGTCACGACCACTACGTCTTCATGTATCAATATTGGGTTTATCTAACATTTCATTTCCACGCTTATTTTTATTCTTAATTTAATTAAGACACACCATTAAGCACAAAACACATAATACTTAAATAATACACTTTTATTATTTCGAAACGGGTTACAAAGGTTAACCTAAACTATTACATCATCATTTATGCCTAGCCTGGAAATACGGGCGTTACAAACTATTGTAACATATTTCACGTAATAAATAAGAAATTATGTGAATAATATGTGTTTCATGATTATTTTAATATAATAAAATAGGAAAAATCAGCCGAATCGTCCATAAATCGTAAAAATAAGTCCGTCAAAAATATATATTATTATATATTTAGAAAGTACACGTCGTCCCAATCCCGAAAATATAAATTTTGTCGAAATCCAAATCCGTATGAATTATATATGATTTTTATAAGAAAGTCAGTCGCGTACAAGGAATGTGTGACATAAAAACTACGAAGAGAATTGTTGACTTTTAGCTAATGCCACCAAAATAAAAATCATAGCACTCCTTAAAAAAGGAATTTTGAGAAAAAGAATGCCAAAAATGGACTCTATATGAGAGAGTTATAATTTTAGCAAAATCATTTAATTTTATAAAAATATGGACAGAAACTAAAGTCAAAATTAGTCGACGGAGTCTAAACGAAAGTTGTAGAGCTCGTCGATAGCTACGTGTGGATATAATGAACGTCAAAAACGGAGTTCGTATGAACAAGTTATAAATTACAATAGCATATTTACGTATTAAAATAAAGTATATATCATATATATATATATATATATATATATATATATATATATATATATATATATATATATATATATATATATATATATATATATATATCATTAGAAAGGTATCGACGATGCGGTCGTTGTAAGACTAGTGTTGAGTACTTTCGACATTAGTTTAGTACAAATGTCGTTAAATCTATTCAAAATAGTATTATAAATGGATGCTTAGTCTTTTATATAACTATAAGGTCATTAAGTAACTATAGAGGGTAGTTTTTGAAAATTCAATTACTATAAGTAAGAGCCTCTAGGCTCTCATATTTCTTGCACCCTTCTCTTGATTCAAGAGTTTTTCTCTTCTTATCCCATGAGCATTTCGGTCCCTCGTGATTCGACTTCTCTTTCTGCAATTTTAGTATAGTAAGGTGAGCGCTGAAGCACTGCAAGAATCTTTCTTAGAAAGATTTAGCGATGAAGTTCTGCCCCTGAAGAGCCCGACTCCTAGCTAAACCCCCCTTCTAAGTAAGTTATGCTTACCCTTCTTTAAGTATATACCTTATATTTAAATTTAGTATCGCTATTATGAACTTATATGTAACATCTCAAAAATCATGACCAATTTTTTTTTAAAACATTAATAAAAGCCATAATTATCAACCATTTCATTTATAAACAAAACGGTTATATCCAATCAGAGTATAATCCCAAAACATATTCTTTTTATATCAGAATAAAACATCCCAGACTAAACAAATAATGGTGTGTGCCATGCGATCACCCCGAACTCCTCCCTCCACTACCGAAAGTACCTAAAACCAAACTAAAAACCATAAGCATGAAGCTTAGTGAGTTCCCCAACCTACCACATACCACATACACATAACCACGTACTGGGCCCCCACCTGCTGCATCAGGCTTTGTCTGGCATCAGGCCCCGCCTGGCATCGAGCCCCGCTCGGTATACATATCTATTCCTCTTAGGCCTCGCCTGCCTCCGGGCCCCGCCCGCTTAAGCGTATACAACATATAAGATAACACATAACGAATAAGCTAAACATACTCTACTATACTCCTAATCTAAGGCCTCGCCTAACTTGGGCCTCGCCGTTGTCTTGCTACTGACGAGTTATGGAACCCCGTCCACATTCCTGCTGGTAGTGAGATACAAGCCCCGCCCACACTCACCTCTCTCTTACTCAGGCCTCGCCCCTGCCCCGCTACTAATGAGATATGAAACCCCGTCCATACTCTGCTAATGGTGACATGCAGGACCTCGCCCACACTCACCTCCCTACGAGGCACATACAAGCATCACTCAGACAACAAGTATAATCTATCATGCAAACATTCCTCGGGCATCCGCCCGGCATCAGACCGTGGTCCGGAAACATACTATCATCTAACATACTACGGGCTTACCCCTACATTGGACCCCCAGTCCTAAACCTATCATACCTACTCATGCAAGAATCATAAAGACATCTAGTATTCTAACCTTCCTCAGGCCTCGCCCAACATTAGGTCGAAACTCGGAACATATACAATAAGTGCCTAGGCTAACCCCCGGGTCTTCCTACAATACATAAACATAAACATAATGGGTCGGTATTGGTGCCTTAGACCCATACAAACAGTGAGGAGACTCACCTTGCACTGCTGAAGACTAACTGAACACTTCTGACTGCTATCCGGCAGCTCCTGAACTGCTGATCTTTCGGCTCCGCGAACTATCAATACCCAAAATAACACTTAGATCACCATACCCTCAAAAGTCAAACCAGGTCAAAGTTAACGCTTCGAGTTGACCCAACTCGCCGAGTTGAACCACCAACTCGTCGAGTCCCATAGTCCACACAAATTAAGGAGATTGCCTTAGACTCGTCGAGTTCCTCCTTGAACTCGTCGGGTATGATGATCTTTATGTCCACTATGGACCCAGACTGGTTGAGTCCCTTACCAACTCAACTCATACCCTTTAACAGAAGGGTTTTAGGGCAGGAAAACGGTCTGACTCGCCGAGTCCCTCTACGTCCCAATCTATTCAGACGATTTCTGAGGATCTCAAAGCATCTAAAACATAGATCTGGACCCAACCACCTCATAACCATGCAAAGCCACTACCTTTTTCCTCCATTCATGGCCTTTTAAGCTAAAAGGCCAAAAGAACACTTCATATGCTTGCATGGGGATTCCTATGGAAAAAATCTTGCACCTTTATGCCACAACAGCCCTTAGTGGTGCTAGATCTGAAAACACAAGCCCTTGGGACGTCCATTCCTCTCATGCGAGGGTTCTTGGACCAAAAACCCCCAAAAGTGACAAAGAAGAGATCTACATGCATAATGATCAAGGTGGAAGCTTTCTTACCAGAAAATGGAGGAGAATGCAAGAGGTTTCTGGATCTACTAATCTTTTCTTATATCCCCAAACTAATCTTTTCTTATATCCCCAAGGCTTCACCTTCTTCTTCAAGCTTCACAACACTTAAAAATGCTCACAATGGCTCCCAAACTCATGGAAGGCACTACGGTTTCGTTCTGGTCTTAAGAGAGCATCCAGGAGACCGGGGAAATGAGAATGAGATGCTTAAATTGGGCACCAAGTCCCGAAATTAGGCGTTCCCAACCCAGACCAGATTCGCCGAGTCAGTCCCTCGACTCGCCGAGTCGACCACTTAATCTGCGAGATGGAACTCGCTCCTACTCGTCGAGTTCTTCCTTGGACTCGACGAGTTGACTCCTTGAATTAGGGTTTTCCTTTCCTTTCTTGGTCTTCTGAATTCGGGGTGTTACAACTCTCCCCCACTTAAACTAGACTTTGTCCTCAAATTCCTCCACGGTCAACTACCTTACAACCCGCTTACGACTTTACCACTAGTTACGCACTTCGCCCATTCGGTCTAAACCTTGAACATATCATCTTCAGAATAATCCGATCATTACTATCCTCGAGTATGACACTCTTACTCAACTGGTATTTCTCGAGCACTGACACTTGGCATACAAGGGGTCCACCACTTTTTTTTCATGCGCTGTCCCCGGCCTTCCCAAGGCGACTTGCCATAAGCAACAAACCTTTCCAAACTCCATCAAGGACAAATCCTCTACGGAAGCTACAATCCCAGCCACTTCCAGTGTCGTCCATCACACCATTACCCACTGAATGATTCACTTACGATGCTTCAATACTGAAAGCTCCACCCAACGTGAGTGACTCAGCATTACCTGATCAGCTCACGGCTCTATGAACGAATTTCCTTTATCATCACTCCTGCCTAAAATCTTGATGTCTCCCATCCGCCTTCTGGATGAACCGAGACTACCCAGGTCCCAACTGATCTACCATTACCCGAAACATCGTACCCCATCGATTACCGAACACAAAAACAAACCCTAAGTCGCTCTTAGCGACTTCTGAAGATACTACTGATGGGTTTTGGTCATAAGACATCCTATGTGCTCATACAAACCCTAAAGCTCGGATCTAGGTTTCTCTATTGTACATACTTTGAATCCAAGACTTGAACCCTAATTCTAGCATATGGAAATCAGAATTCACATGTAAATAGGTTTAAGAACATACCTTGATTGTTATGTAGCAATAACAATCCAATTCCTCCTTGAATTGACCTTGGAAAGCAGAGAGTTACAAGTGTCACTCCTCTAATGGCTTACAAACACCATAAGCAAGTGGAGAAGGTATAAGGAGAGAGGAGGGAGGTTAGAATTCGTATTTGGCACCTCTTGGGAAGGGATACACGAATTCATAACCCTAGGGGTGTTTATATAGGTGTAGAGATAGGGTTTCAGTCATTATCCTTATCTAGTTGATTATCCATTAAGCAACCAATAAGATAATCCTTGAATCCTTATCATACTCAAATTCTAAGGCTTTTCAACCCTAAATTCGTTCACCATACTTATAAGATAATCCTTACCTTATTTTGTAACTATCACATAATTACAATTCAGCCCCTCAAGTTTAATTAATTACACTTGATCACAAAATTAATTCTCAATTAATTATTGACCAATATTAATTAAACAAATATGATTTCTCCTTTAATATATTATTCTTATAACATATTAATAAATCATATTATCCTCTCTTTCTTTATTCATTTCTCCAATCAAGTTGCTTTGGTGAAGGCAACCCAAAAGGACCATGCACCATCGGGTCAAGTACATACCAAAATAGTTATGGACTTAGACACTAATCCAACAGTCTCCCACTTGGATAAGTCTAATAACTATTCTGCGTATGACTTCGGATCCCGATCTGCAATCGTAGCTTTCCAAAGCCGCTGTCAACTCTGATCATATCAAATACGTGTGTCCTTAGATAAGGGATCATATATTCCTCCATTCTAGATATCATATGAGAAATGATTTCAAATCATTTTTCTTTGTACTACTTCTCGATTTCCGATTTATGACGACTGACTAATTGAACAAATCAAATTAGCCCTAGCCCGGCCGAGCATTTACGTTTGTCATCACTAAACCATCGAGGGGCCCAAAGATATCGCTTTTATCCTACTTTGGATAAAAGGAACGGATAAACTTTGATACAATGTTTGCTTGTACTCACGCACCGAATCACACACAACAATATGTTTTATAACACCAAGTTACTGGTGCGTTTACATATTATCAATGTGTAACCGATTTGCAAGATACAACTCACACATCTCGGTTTCAAGAATATAAGATGTTATCGTCTCACTAATCACTCGTGATACAATTCATGGAGTGATCCAAGTGAGCGTGGGTCTAATCCAATGCTCAAATCACATTCATAAGCACTCATGAACGTTGCAGCAAACATTTGCTTATGTCTAATACTCTTTTAGACAATCCACACACCAATTCACGACAGTCTTCATTCATATCTACTTCCAACATATGAACGACTGTGGCCCGTTCGAATAATTCGATTATTCTTAATAAACTCAATTATTCTGGAAGTCAAAACATGCAAAGTGAAACACAAGAATAATACTAATCCCATATGGCCTCAAACCTTTGAGTATAAATAAAACTCCTTTTATTTATCACCATATCGATTACTCATTATTTGTCGTTTCGGGTAATCAACTTCTTACTTAGAATTCCAACACTTGTCTCATGCTCCTAGCATGCACACAATGTTTACCTATGGTTCTTACTTTGTGAAATAGATCACATTGAACACATTTCCAATCCTTCTCATTTCACAACTCCAAATCCGTTTTTCATAAGTCAAAGAATATCAAATTCTTGCTACTTATAGAATATGCTAGATTCTAACATTCTATGCAACTATCCTTTCGTAATGTCACTGCACCAAAGTCACAAAGACTATTGCCAATGATATTACAAAGTCTTCTATCGGAGATTGTTACAAGACAATTACATAGATGTGATGTCTCTCACTCAAAGTACTTTCTTTGAACATCCTTTTGCATAGAAGTTTCTAATCTAGTCATAGATTTCTCAATATTCAATTCCCAATATGGACACACTTCCATATGTTCCATATGACAACTCATTCTTAATAGAATCTTATCTATTCATAATGATGTCGATATGGTCCATCCAATATGGAAACATTTCCATATTTTCCAATACTATACTTCCAACTACTCACAAGCGACCAATCCTCGTCAAACTTGGATTGTCCTTTGATAGTTGTTTAATTATTTTAATCAAAACCAATTCTAGTCCCTTTTCCCTCTAAATGCGCTCGACATTTGGAAATTTTTTAGAATGGTCAAACATTAAAGCATTTGCAATTGATCCTATACCCGAAGCGTATGGGACACGACGCATAATGTTTTATTTGCTATGTTCTCAAAATTCGTTTTATTTGCTATGTTCTCAAAATTCGAATTGTGAAGAGGGATGCCGTAATCATAATCGAAATTTTAAGAACACACTTTGTACCTTTGACTAAATTTTATTAACATTTCTCAACCTAAACCTTTAGATTTGAAATGAAGCATAATATTCTCTCCCTTAATTATAGCAAAACAACCTTTCAACTCTTACAACTTTGCAAAGTATGACTCTTGTTTTCTATAATTAATATTGCTAACCTTGCAATACTTTCCTTAATAATCATACAATCATAACATTTATGCTCCCACTATCATGATGATTATTATAAAACATAACACTTATGCTCCCACTAGCTTCGACATGTATTCATAAACATCTTAACTTTCAGAAAACAATACTTATTGAATTTCTTAAGTTCGTGTTTCTAATACTTAGTGCTTTGATAATCCTTTATCAATGCTTCTTGAACTTATACACCTTTGCCTTCGATAGTTCATATGTGTGTCTAAACAATTAAGACTAATTGCCAATCCTCACAATTCAAATTATGGAAAGGGATGCCGTAACCATGATTGAATTTGAGAATGCAATTTTACAATCACTATCTTCTTAAAATCTCTCTTAGTGAAAGCATTTCTTCACAATCATTTTCATGAAGGAGGAAATCTTATGACACTTAGATTTGAGCGGTGTATGTGTTCTTATCCATGTGAATTTGTCAAAACCAAGGTTTACGACAAATTCAAACTCTTATGGATCGAACTTTCTTGATCTCGATTTCTTGCCTTTATGGTAGCACAACTGCCCACCATGTCTTCCAAGTAGTTAAGCAGCTCACCCTTTCCTATCAATGTACCTTTCATTGATTAAGGTGCTTTGCCTTTTATGCGTTCAAAATGAGAACTCATAGAACTCACATACATAATTAACTTGATTGGATTGGCACAGAATCAAAACAATGTCAACACGATAGGTTGTAAACCTCAACTCGTGTGCTAGTGATGATCGATGAGGTTTATTTGATTTGTTCTTGAAACCTTTCAAGACCATTAAGACTCCCACTGACTCCTTGACATATATGATTCTCTTGTCAAAACATTTCTTGACAAACAAATATTCAAGAGTTAGTGTAGCTTTTATCAAAACTCTTCATAAATTGGTCCTAGTTGGTCTTTGTCTTATCCAAGACATCACAACTTTCCACATTTGATGAATGTTTCAAACCTTCTTAAGACTTTTCACTCAATGTCACAATCTTAACTTTAAGATTTATCATTGGAACGAAGTATGATTGACTTCTTGATTTAACCATTTCTTCAATTCTTGATTCCTCTTCTCAGACATACAATTGTACTAAGACTCACTTAGAGGATCAATTGAGATATGGTTCTTAATCATTAAGACCTATCATAAAGCATAAAAGGTACTCTCCCATCTTCTTAGAATGGAGAAACTTTTATCTTTCTGCCTACTTGATTCTTCTTATTCGTTCTGCTATTGATCTAAACCCTTTAATCAATTCAGAATTACACTTAATCTTGTAAGTATAATCATATTTACTAAACCTTTAGTAAATCATGACGAATGTCTTTGTTACTCTTATGGTGGTCTTGATCAACACGCAACTTTGTGTACTCGATCTTCTAGTCCTTCACTTGACACTTTGTCAACGAATTGGTCTAATTTCCAAATATGAAATTTCTCATTCATCGTGCAACCAAGTTGCACGATTCCAAATTTCTGTCCAATTGAAACTTGGGCGATGAGAAAACTCTCCCTATTTGGTAAATTCTTGACTTTTCCATAAACACCATAAATAAGAATCATATCCATTTGTTGTAGAAATATGCAAACACCAATTTTCATAACGATTTCATTGCAAGGAAATAGATAAATAAATAAGTCAAACAAAAAATTTTATTTTATTTATAAAAGCAGCGGAAACATTTGTCCTTACAATGCAAAAATCCATTGAAAACTATGTACAAAAGGAAATTTCTAACAACTCTATCATAACTATCTAAGCTCAAAATCTAATCTTCAAGTCAATGCGATCAAGATCCATTCCTTGTGATTAGATTCATCTTGTTCTTTCACCAAGTTTCCTTTCTTTTCACCGATCCTGTAAAACATTCAAATGCAATCTTATTACATTATGTATTAAGAATTAATGAATAGGAACTTAATGGAGTTAGATAGTGGAATTTACCTGAAGCGCAGCCATACTCTTTGACTCTCCCATCTTCTGGACTCTTCAGGATCTTTGGGCAGGCTTGTATCCAACGCCCTCTCTTTTGGCAGCAAACGCAGGTCGGTTCTCCTAGAACGTCCTCGGAAGCATGGTTGGTTGACTTTTCCAACAAATACGCTCCATTGCTTCGCCAAATCATTTCTGATTCAGCAGCAATGAGCATGTAAGTTAGGTCAATGAGGTTGTCGTCATGATTCATCATATAATACTTTCTTTTGAACTCATTATATGATTCAGGAAGTGACTGCAAAACCCAATTCACAGCCAACTCATCTGGGAATGACACACCCAACATTATCAACCTATCAATGTGTGATTTCATTCCTAGAACGTGGGCACACACGAATTTACCATCTTCATGTTTCATTTCCAATAGGGCTTTAGTGATATTGAACCTTTCAATTCTTCGATCTTGTGGGTTGGGGAGAACAATAGGAGGAGGAGGAGGAAGTGAAGCATGATTTCTTGTTCCTCGATTGAATCGTGGAATACCATCTTCATGTGGAATGTTTGTTCCACGGGATTTGGGAAAACCATAGTTGTCGAACTTTGACATCTACAATACGGGAGAAAACGAATTCAAGTTAGTTGATTGATTGAGTCCTTGGTAAATCACCCAAATGAAATTCCAAGGCTAGGACCCAACACAATATTCTACAACTCGGGAGAGGGATGCCGTAACCCTAATTGCAGAATATTTGAAGGTAAGTGAATGACGATTCACTAATTTCCACCACGAAAAACGAAAAAGAAATTTAAGTTTTAAATCTATGAAAACTCCTAGATCCTTTGAGATACATTGAACTTTCAATGGCATGTTTATATCTCGATATGCCCCTCTAGTTTGTGACTGGGATGCCGAGGATCACAAAGCGGGTGTGAATAACCATGCAAACTTACATGGTGCCCTCACATGTTACAGTCACCTATTCGATGTGCCGGTAAACCACACACGCTCCACCAAACTATGACAAACATTGAGCCACCCTTTGCTACCTTTGCTAAGACCCATTTAGTGTGCCGGTTAACCACACACGCTCCACTAACGTCTTCGCAAGGGCACAAAGTGTGATTTCATGGAATTGCATCAATTCACTTTTGCCTAAGTAACTAAGATTGGGAATTTTATAAAACATTTAGTTACTTGATAATTCATTATACTTATAATGGAAGGTTTCGTCCTATCCTACCCGTTCGGCTAACGACCCTCCACTAGTCAAGAGTGCGGTGGGTAAGAGTGGATACCCATTCAATCGCCATTTTATAGGCAATTTCCTTAAACACCCCTTATAGACTAGCTTCGTGAATGAGGCCTACTAACGGTAAGACTGACTTTTACTCATACATATATATAATGTTAGACTTTTAATGTTATATATAGTATAGGGTGTATTTTATAACTTTTAAAATACTATGTGGTTAACTTTAACAATTACACTTTTAATTATATTAAATGGTTAACCTAAACTTTAATGGATTTATTAAATCTCTTTTAATTATACACCTTAATTAATTAATAAAATCATAAGGGTGTGATTTGAACCTTTTTCAAAATTACTTAGATGTTTTAGAATTTAACATTCCTAATTAAACTTTTAATCAACTTTTAAATTCCAAAACTTAAGGGCAAGTTTTGAAACATTTCAAACCATAAGGGTTTAGAATTTAAATATACATCAAAATTAAACCATTTAATCAAAATTTAAATTCCAAAACTTGAGGGCAAGTTTTGAAATCTTTTTCAAAACATTAGGGTTTCAACTATTTAAATTTCAAAACAACAAAACTTTTGGGGTTCAAATTTAAACTATAAAACCTAAAGGGCCAAATATGAAACTTTTCACAACAACAAGGATCAAATAACAAATAATTCAAATTAACATTTAATCACATAATTATCCATATTTGATGAGTTTAATGATTTCTTGCAAAACAATTTATCAATTTACTTAAAATAATTAATCAATTATCTTATAAGGAAACAATTATCTTATTAATTGATAAATATCTTCAATTAGATTAAAAATATAGTCAAATATATCATATAATCGGATTAATGTTAATCTAACATGATAAGGTAATTATCCCAATGCAAAAACAGCAAGAAATCCCGAGATAAGCACTATCTGACGCACCGACTCGCCGAGTCACCCTCTGGAACTCGCCGAGTCCAAAAGTGACTCGCCGAGTCAGGTCGAACAGTGAGGCCAAAACACGATTTTCAGTTACATCAAGCATCAATACAATAGAAACCAATCATGGCTCTGATACCACTGATGGGTTTTGGTCATAAGACATCCTATGTGCTCATACAAACCCTAAAGCTCGGATCTAGGTTTCTCTATTGTACATACTTTGAATCCAAGACTTGAACCCTAATTCTAGCATATGGAAATCAGAATTCACATGTAAATAGGTTTAAGAACATACCTTGATTGTTATGTAGCAATAACAATCCAATTCCTCCTTGAATTGACCTTGGAAAGCAGAGAGTTACAAGTGTCACTCCTCTAATGGCTTACAAACACCATAAGCAAGTGGAGAAGGTATAAGGAGAGAGGAGGGAGGTTAGAATTCGTATTTGGCACCTCTTGGGAAGGGATACACGAATTCATAACCCTAGGGGTGTTTATATAGGTGTAGAGATAGGGTTTCAGTCATTATCCTTATCTAGTTGATTATCCATTAAGCAACCAATAAGATAATCCTTGAATCCTTATCATACTCAAATTCTAAGGCTTTTCAACCCTAAATTCGTTCACCATACTTATAAGATAATCCTTACCTTATTTTGTAACTATCACATAATTACAATTCAGCCCCTCAAGTTTAATTAATTACACTTGATCACAAAATTAATTCTCAATTAATTATTGACCAATATTAATTAAACAAATATGATTTCTCCTTTAATATATTATTCTTATAACATATTAATAAATCATATTATCCTCTCTTTCTTTATTCATTTCTCCAATCAAGTTGCTTTGGTGAAGGCAACCCAAAAGGACCATGCACCATCGGGTCAAGTACATACCAAAATAGTTATGGACTTAGACACTAATCCAACAACTACGACTACCTGGATTGCTCTACCAACCTAGCCACTCTGGCTGTAGAATATTTGGGATCCTCGATCCCCTACCTTAAGCCTAAGGTCTCTACAAGATCCCACCTGTTGCTATAAGTACACGGGCCTCGCCCACGGGTCTCACCCAAACTATACTTCAGAGCGGCCTCTCCCACAGGTCTCATCTATCCAGGGCTATATAGGCCCACTCCTCCTCTAATCTCAACTTATTATCCTTTCCTGACTCTTATCATGCTAAATCGAAGATACGGACCCCCGCCCACACTCCGCGAACTAGGAGATACAGGCCCCGCCCACACTCTGCTAACTAGGCTGCTAATGAGTCGTACGACTTACCCACAGTATTACAACACTTCCCTCATTGACTCACTGTTGGGGAATGTTGTGGCTATCCCGCAGTCTTATATCCTGACTAACCTCGCACTTTGTCGGAAGCTCTCCGACTTGGTTTCCCCGAATCAGTCATCAACTAATCGCGAATACATGCACACATGGTTGGAAAGTTTCCCCAAATCCCAACTTGCATGCTCCTCAATCCAAGCAGCCACCTGAGCTGCTTTCTTCCTCACCAAGACTGCGAAACCAACCCAGTCTTGCACTTACTTCTGCCCTTGGCCACTCGGGTGGCTCTCCCCCACTTCGACTTGCCTACCTCCTCACAGCTCACAGCTTGGAAGAATTTCCAATTCTCCCTACCATCCTCTGACCACTCTATGGTCAACCCACAATTACCATAACTGGTGATCTAACCAATCTATTCCCAAACGATACCTTCCCTTAAACTAACGAGACACTATCGAGTCCCGCACATGCATGCTACAGTCACTGCATCCTGAGTAACCTACTCTAAAATGGAACATCCCCTAACTATCATTCTGAAATCCAGGGTATGCAGATGGCATATAAATCAATCACAAGCAGGCCACAAAATTCTGAAATAACATTACCAATACCGATGCAGAACCATAACAGTAAAATCATAACATAAGCTGACAAAGAAATGAAAGATATGTACCTGACACGTCGGGGGCTGCTCGCATCTCCTCTGAAACCAACTGATACGCCCTGCTTCTTTCCGTAAGTGCCTATGCCCGGCCCTGATGGCTGTCGGTGATTCTCAAAGTCACAGGGGTAGGTGCCCTCATGTGTCCTGCTGAAAGCAAACTCAGGCACTGGGCCTTCTTGTGGCCCCTCTAACTGTAGTGGAAACATATCAGGTCTGATCCCTGGGTGGTGGTAGCAGTACAATCCCTGCTAAAATGACCAATCTGGCTGCACTTGAAGTAACCAGAATCACCACCGATGCCACTCCTACACGCACCCTCGTGCATCCTGGCGCACTTGCCACATCCGTCGCGGTCCTGAGGAACTCTCAATCTAGAATCTGATGTCTTGGGCCCCTTGCCCGATCCTATAGATATCAGAACCTCTGTCAACTTTCTCTTCTTTTCTGTCTCAAGATCAATCTCTCTTTCTCTGGCTTGAGCGATCATGTCTTCCAGCGTCTTGCAGTTGGATCGACTCACAAACTAACTGATATCGCTCCTCAACATCTCGTGGTACCGAGCCTGCTTCATCTCCTCATCCACCACATACTGTGGAACTAGAAGGGCTCTCTCCCAGAACTTGGCGGTGATATCCGCCACTGTCTCTGTAGTCTGCCACAAATCCTGAAACTCCCAGGCTAATTGTGTAACGCCTGTGTTTCTGGGCTTGTCATTAATGTTGATATAATAGCCTAGGTTAACCTTTGTAACCCGTTTTGAAATAATAGAAGTGTATTATTTGAGTATTATGTGTTTTGTGCTTAATTGCTTAATTATGTGGTTGGATTAATTAAGAATAAAAATAAGCGTCAAAAATTAAGTATAAAATAAACTTGATATCTTTGGTTAATGGTGTAGTAGTTGAAACGAGGTTTCCGAATATATATAGAACGCCCAAATCTGACTTCATATGAGAAAGTTATGATTTTCTGAAGTTTCGACTTAGCGGTATGCAGCCTGAAATACTCGATTTGAGATCGAGCGGTTTTTAGCCGAAGCAATCTAAACGAGGATCGAAGGTCTCGTTGTTGATATCGAAGCGATAAAAAGTTAGGCGAGAACGGACGTCAAACGAAGAAGTTATGAATTTATAACGAAGTTTTTCTGTCCCGGCCTATTAAAAATAAATAATTAAAATAAAGTTAAAATTAGCCGACGAAGTCTAAACGAAAGTTGTAGAGCGTAGTCTCACCTACGCGTGGATATAAAAAACGTCGAAAACGGAGTTCGTATGAAGAAGATATGAATTTTCGAAGTTTATTAAATAATTAATAATTAAATTTAATTATTAAATCTGACATTATCCGAAGAGGAGTCATCGGACTCATCCGAAGTACGCCCAGCGTACTAGCGTACGCCCCGCATACAGCGAAGCATGACATGCCTCGCACTCGAGTTCTTCGGATACGTAAGCAATGACGATTCTGAGGCAGTACGCCCCACATAACGTAGTACGCCCCGCGTACTCCGAGGCTCTAGCCTCCTATAAATAGGATGCGAGGGAAGCCGACTCAATTGCTATTTTTCTCTCTTCTCTCTCCTGTTTTGCATCGATTTGCGTGCCAGAAATACCCTGAAGCCCCAGTAATATTCTCGAGCCCCGAAGCAAGTCCCGAGATCCCGAAGATCCCGAGAAGTGCGGTTCCCGAGCTGAAGCTCTGCCCGCGAGAAGTTCGATTTTTGTGGAGATCTTACAGATCTACCGAAGAATACTACTTCTACAAGCCGTAGTGCTGTTTGATCGTCTTCTGATCAAGTGAGTGTATACTACCTTTCATAAACACGATAATAATACAAGTATGGTTTGAGTGTATTAAGTATATTGTTGTTTATGTGTATAATTTTGTTGTTATAAGTGTGAATGTATATTCATTCTCTTCTATCTCATAGATCTGATTTACTTTCTATGAAATACGTGTTATGTGGGTGTGTCTCATCTGTTATGTGGAATATGTATTGAATGAAAATGATATACAGGTTTTAAACTATGTATGAAAATATATATTTTTATCTACTAATATGTTGGGTAGAACATGGGTAGATAGTTGGTGTGTAATAAACAAATGAGAGGCCTCAATGTTGTTGTTGTTGTTGATCTAGTTATTCAGCGGAGTATGGATAACGACCACAGACTCTTTCTAGACAGTCCTGTGGAACGCTAGCAGGTTCATAACCTGTAGGTGTTGTGAACGATGTGTTCCCCGGTGTACTCTATCCCCCTCATGGTTGCCTTTAGGATATCTATTGTTGAGGAAACCCCTTAGCAGTAATGTCCGTCCCGATGAAAATCCTAGATTAGGTCCCTTGAGATAGATGTTATTTTAGGGACATAAAGTGGGGATAACGGGAATGGGTAATCGGGATAGTGATTGGTTGGTGAAATTAAATATAATTAATTTATTGTGGGTTGAAAACCCTATATGCTCACCAGGCTCCCAAGCTTGACCCACTCAGTTTTATTTGTATTACAGGAAGTGGCGCAAGGGCGTAAGATGGATGAATCATCGAGTTGTTTTGTTTACAAGTCTGTATATGTATATATTTGTTGAATAACTTGTAATGTTATCGTTTATGCTTTATGGTCTGTATCGGAACATGACATCTCGAGTTTTGATTATATAATGAAAATGCATCTCTTGATGAAATGCTTTGATAAATATTATTTTATCATGTTTTGTTTTGGGAACAAATTCCGCAACACTTTTAAATCAAAAGGATTTACTCTGAAATTATTTTAAAAAGCATAAATGAAATCGGTCTTTTCTGGCCGAGATTTTGGGGATGTCACAAATTGTTTCACCTCAATCACCGGTGCAAACTCGACCTTGAACCTGGTCGAGAAATCGCTCCATGTCATCACGTCCAATGCAGCATCATCCCCGATAGCATGACCAACCTCCTCCCACCAATCCCGCGCTCTTTCCTTTAGAAGATAGGAGGCGATCTGAACATTGTCCCTCTCGGGACATCGGCTAGAACGAAAAGTGTTGGCGACATCAACCAACGATCTGCTACTAGCAATGGGGTCGCTAGCCCCATGGTAATCTGGAGCTCCATAAGCTTTGAACTCTCGAAATGTCAATGTACGCGCTCCCAACATGGCCATCATCTCAGTGCGGAAAGCTCCCAGCCTCTCATCCAAAATCTCCAGTAGGCCCTCCTTGACCGTACCAAAGATCACAGGAGTCTGGTCTAGAATACTACGCGTAATCTCAGCTGATACAAACTCCCTCATCCGCTCCTCGAGCTGCTCGGGTCCTGAACCTGAGCCTGATCCCTCTCCGGCGCCTGAACCGCCTACTGGTCTCTCCCGCAACGTCACCATGCTGAAAACAGAACATAACAACCATCAAAATACACATTACTACCGAGGGATCACACACGCACTACAAGTTCCTTGGTTTTATCTCGGTCCCTCTTGAATCGAGTACGGATCCTCTGCTTTCAGTAGTACGGGCCCATACTACCTTCCACATCTATCCGTACTTTCCTCAATAATTGCCTCGACTCCACCAAGTCGCTTACTACTACTGTTGCTCCCAACACTACTCTCATCCTAGGCTTGGCCTAGGGTAACCTCCAACCCGAACCTAGTCCTCAGCTACTGAAGGCATTTTTATAATGCCAATTAGCCATTACCTGAATACCATCACATGTGATGTGGATCAGATAATCCTTCGAGTAAAGGACTCTTCCCTACAACGGTTGGACTCAGAAAAGAGTTGCGTAATAGAGCCAATCCAGCATTCTGAGATTATTCAACCCCGGTTACATGTGACTTAACGCATTCAACTAATGGCTAACTCCCATCACTCAGAGTCCCACAAAGCACAAAGCAAGTAGCATTTAGACAAAAAGGGAAATCTAACCAGAACATAATCAAGCAATTCTATCCACACAACAAGAATCTGCACTAGCGTGCGATATAAGCTCATATAATCAGGCATAACCTAATCAAGCTATCCTACCACTATCTAACCAATACTAACATGCAGCTCCATAAACACATATAATAGGAATATAAGGCATCCTTCCTTAGATCCTTAGCCCTAAACTAGCATGTTGATCACATAGTCACATCATAACATAAGCTTGTATGGGTAATTAGGGAGAACTTACTTGAGCTCGGCTGATTGTATGCAACACACCCTTTTCTCTTTTCCAAAGTTTCTTTCATTTTTCAGGGTTCTTTTCTTTTCTCAAAATTCTTTTCTTTTTCCAAGCTCTTTTATAAAAATGATTCTCTTTTGAAAATTTTCATACCAAGTCCTCAGTTTAAGTTCAGACACACCCAAGAGTGTATCTGAATCCCTCAAACCAAGGCTCTGATACTAAATTGTAACATCCCAAAATCATAACCAAAACTTTCTTTTTAAAACATTAATAAAAGCCATAATTATCAACCATTTCATTCATAAACAAAACTGTTATATCCAATCAGAGTATAATCCCAAAACATATTCTTTTTATACCAAAGTAAAACATCCTAGGCTAAACAAATAATGGTGTGTGCCATGTACTGGGCCCCCGCTCGACATCAGGCCCTGCCTGGCATAACCACATATACATAACCACGTACTGGGCCCCCGCTCGACATCAGGCCCTGCCTGGCGCGCATCAGGTCCTACCTGACATCGATCCCCGCTCGATATACAGATCTGTTCCTCTTAGGCCCCGTCTGTCTTTGGGCCCCACCCGCTAAGCATATACAACATATAAGATAACACATAACAAATAAGCTAAACATACTCTACTATACTCCTGATCTAAGGCCTCGCCTAACTTGAGCCTCGCCCCTGTCCTGCTACTGACAACTCTTGGAACCCCGTCCACATTCCTGCTGCTAGTGAGATACGGTCCCCCGCCCATACTCACCTCCTTCTTACTCGGGCCTCGCCCTGCCCCGCTACTAATGAGATACAGATCATGTCCATACTCTACTAATGGTGAGATGCGAGAACTTGCCCACACTTACCTCTACGTCCCAATTTATTCAGACGATTTCTGAGGGTCTCAAAGCATCCAAAACATGGATCTGGACCCAACCACCTCATAACCATGCAAATCTACTGCCTATTTCCTCCATTAATGGCCTTTTGAGCTAAAAGGCTCAGTTAATGGCCTTTTGAGCTAAAAGGCTCAGTTAATGGCCTTTTGAGCTAAAAAGGCCAAAAGAACACTTCATATGCTTGCATGGAGATTCCTATGGCATAAAGCTTGCACCTTTATGCTATAACAACCCTTAGTGGTGCTAGATCTGAAAACACAAGCCCTTGGGACGTACATTCCTCTCATGCTAGGGTTCTTGGACCAAAAACCACCCCAAAAGTGACAAAGAAGAGATCTACATGCATAATGATCAAGGTAGAAGCTTTCTTACAAAAAATGGAGGATAATGCAAGATGTTTCTGGATCTACATGTTGGGTTTTGAGCATTCTAACACTCCTAAGTGTACATGCAACCCTAAATACCTTGGATCTATGTTTTCTCTATTATACATGCAAATATGAACTTTCCACGGTATTACCCTATCTAGCATACAATCTTTGATACTTGGGTAATAAAATAGATAGAATACATACCTTTTGGTGTAACTTGTCTTCATGAAGCTTGAGTGCCTAGTGCCCCAAGTGTGACACCTCAAATGGTTCACACAACACCATGAACACTTGGAATAACCTTGAGAATAAGGATACTTTGGTTCTCTCTAGTGAAATCGGCCTTGCCCTTTTGTGTACACACACTAGTGCCCATTTCACCAAGCAAGGACATCTTTATATAGTGTGGAGATTAGGGTTAAACCCATGACCCTTCATTTCATATCATCCATGGATTATCCATGAAAGCGTAGCCCAACCTAAATGAACTTGGCCCATCACACATATATATCTAAGAGTCCATATTTAATTAGTTCCTTTTGATCACTTAATTAATTATAAATTAATTCTTGATCAATACTAATTAAACAATATGATTATATATTAATATATTAGAACTTATAATATATTAATATAAATCACTAGTATCATTTTTCCTCATCTTGTCTATCCAATTGTCCTGATGCCATGCAACCCAAATGGACCATGCCGGGTCAGTTCAAGTCTTACCAATTATAGTTATGGACTTAGACATTAATCCAACACTACTAATCTCTTCTTATATCCCCAAGGCTTCACCTTCTTCTTCAAGCTTCACAACACTCAAAAATGCTCACAACGGCTCCCAAACTCATGGAAGGCACTAGGGTTTCTTTCTGATCTTAAGAGAGCATCCACAAGGCTAAGGAAATGAGAATGACATGCTTAAATAGGGCACCAAGTCCCGAAATTAGGGTTTCCCAACACAGACCAGACTCATCGAGTCAGTCCCCCGACTTGCCGAGTCGGCCACTTAATCTGCGACGTTGAACCCGCTCCTACTTGTCGAGTTCTTCCTTGGACTCGACGAGTTGACTCCTTGACTTAGGGTTTTCATTTCCTTTCTTGGTCTTTTGAATTCGTGGTGTTACATTATAATAAATAGTTGTGCTAGTATTATGACTTATATAAGTGTCGTTATAATATTTTTTCAACTACTCGTGCTACGGGGAATCCATTTTGAAGGGTCGATTGGGTTGTTGGATTTCAGAAGTGCTTTAATGCCAAAATGGTCCCACCCTCCGGTGTTTCATGTTTGGCCCCTGTCTGTACATAGTGGTTGAGAAGTATTTTTTAAACGCTTATATAATAAGAATACTAAGACTAATAATTAGTCACGGTAATATTAGACTAAAATCTAATGGTAATAATACTAGGTTTCGTCGAAGGAAATAAAATCGATAGAAGCGACATGGGGTGATCCACAATAGATCCCGAGGTATCCCGGGATACCCCTCAAAAAAATTTCGGTAGTATAATTTTTTTAGAAAAGTTTCGGTTTATGTAGTGTACATATATACATAATATTAATATGTTTAGCGAGCTAATAATACAAGATGTAATTTGTTCAGACGGTTAAGGCGTTAAGGAATGTTTCTGGAGGTTTCAATTTCAAATCTTCTTGCAAACATTTATTTTCTTTTATTTTTGCAGCTCCTTTTATATAGCTGTATACAGATTATATCTATTATATTATGATGTTGTGAAAATTAAGCACAAGTATTGAGTTGTCCAAATGGTTAAGTGTTGAACTTTTAAGTTTGAGGTCTCTGTTTCGAATCTTGGCTGTTACATTAGTTTATTTTTTTTGTTTATCAGTTTTACAACTTGTTTTTTAAAATTTTAAAATTGTCCTACATCGACCATAACATGAAATATAGCTCATATACATATGTTATATAAGCAACACAAGCTTCTTAACTCTCAACAAGTTAAACTTTTGAATGAGTTTGGGTATAAACCCGAAACTGAGTTTGGAAAATCGAGAAACCGAACCCAGTTTGGGATACCCCTTTTCTTTGAACCTGGTTCCACCACTGAGAAGCGAAGCGCTGTCCGAGTTTGGAGTCATCACTTTAACAAGTGAGTGCATAATTGCTTTCATCTTACACATAAATATGAAATATTTAATATAAATTACGTGTTATGTATGCATATTATCTGTGTTCTTGGTATCTATGCTGGATGAACAAAATATACATGTTTTATTTGATTTAAACGGTATACGTATTTTTATACCTATAAATATATTGGGTAAAGATGGGTAGATGAAAGATGAGGTGATTGATGAAAGATGAAAGATGTTATAGATGATGAGAGGTGAAAAATGATGAGAAGCCTTGACCCTAACAATGATCCAGTCGTCTAGCAGAGTATAGATGACGACCACAGACTGTTATATACAATCCGGTGGAATGCTAGCAGACTCGCAATCTGTAGGTGTTTTTGAACTACGTGTTCACCACATGTACTCTAAATATCCTGGCAGTTGTGCCTAAAGGATGATATTGGCAACTGTGCCTAACTTTTGAACTACGTGTTCGCCTGATCTACTGTAAATATCCTGGCAGTTGCGCCTAAAGGATAATATTAGCAGTTGTGCCTAACTTTTGAACTATGTGTTCCCCAGATCTATTCTAACAACCCCGACATCTATGGACGTAGTGTATTATAAGAGGACATCGGTAGCTATACAGTTAGTACCTATCGGATGGTATAGTGTGCCTAACTGATAACATCAATAACTATGGACTTAGTTCAAGTTGGATAAACCCTGGCGAGTGATTGACTTCGTGCCTATTCCTTAGGAGAATCCTTAGGAATGAATGAGTGAATGATAGATGATTCTTAGGGTAGATCCTTAAGAAAAAAAAAAGATAATAGGGATGGGTAATTAGGTTAATTATTTGATGATGAAACATAATAACTTTATTATTGTGGGTTGAACACCCTATGTACTCACCTGGTTTCCCAACCTGACCCACTCAGTTTATTTATATCGTAGGTATCGATATGAAGCTACATTACACTGAGAGATTAAGGAGATGTAAATCACTAGTGTAAAAATGTCTGTTTATGCTTATGTTTCTGCATTGACAATGATATCCCAATGTTTTAAAACGAATAAAATACATTTCTTCGGAAATGCTTTGATAACGTATTTATCATGTTTTTCTGGGAACAAATTTCGCAACATATTTCTTTAAAAGATACATTGATTTTTACGGTCTTTTCTGGCCGTGAAAACGGGGATGTCACACGCCCAGTGTACCAGGTTGTCCTCCGCGGTCAATCATGCCCAGTACGCCCTGCGTACTCGACTTAACCCAAATTTTCATAACTTCAAACGGTCACAACTTCCGCATCCCTAATCCGTTTTTGGAGTTCTTTATATGCGCGGAAAGGTAATGAAAAACCCTACAATTCTATCAACTCTCCTTTTACTTAAACCTTCTAAACTTAAATCATTAATTCATGAAAAGTCCGAAGCATTACTTTTACCATTATACCTTTGGACTCCAAAGCGCAAACCGAACTCTTGGATAACATAATCTATATTACCCACACATCTAAATAGGTCAAAACCCCTCTTTTCTCAAAGCCTGAAGTCGTATGATGATTGATATTCGGGTCACGTCCCTGAATTAAGAAACTATTCGAAACAATGTGTTACAAGTGTACTCAATGTTGTAAAAAACATTTGACGTTAGTTAGTTGGTGGACTGCGGGTTAAGGGATTAACCGGCTATATGGAGATTAATCGAAGACTCTAAATTACTAATTCGTTGAATTAAAAAATATAACTTATGGCTAATATCATAACAGAGTTTATAAATACCATTAATACCATAAAATAGGCTAATATCTAATTTTTTTTACCTGGATCTCAATGAGAGCTAAGTAAATTAACATCTACCGAAGATCATAGGATCTACCTCGAGATCATAAGATTTTACTATGATTTGATTCCTCCATTTCTCTTTAATTCAGTGGTATGGCATTCTAAACCGTGGAACATAGAAATTGGATTTGAAATTTGACACCAAATATCACACAAAGCCACATAGGCCCTCCCACTTTGTCCCATTGACTTAAAATCGACAAAACATCGCACCAAGCGTTAGTCAATAATCAAAATTGAGATACAACTTTGGTTTTGAATTTGCGATTTACAATTATTCGAAGAATGTTGTCATAGAAAATCTGTAACAAAAAAATCATAAAACAAGTCATTTCCATTAACCCCTCATATAATTCCCAAATAAAAATGTTTAATTTTGACTTTGAGTTAAGTTTGTATTTGGTGCAATATCTTTAGCTTGCTTTGCCATTATTGTAGAAATTATTTTATTATCTTTTAAGTGATGATTGATCTTGCTATCTTATTTTACTTTTACGTTATCGTTAGTTTAATTTTTTTTTTCATGTATTTAACCATGAACTCCTTACTATATATTTTACTTTTATTGGTTGTTTGTGAATTCCGATTTCTTAAAGAGAAGTCCGTACGTCAAATTTTCTTTTTTTTTTTTTTTTGAAAACGACGATTACCGGAAACAGTAAAAAGTAAAGGGATATAAATATTATTTTCCATAAAAATAAGGAAATAAACAGAGTCGTAGTATTCTTTTTTTAAGGAAATTACATTTTTTCTTTTAAGGAAATTACATTTTTTTTTCTTTAGAAAATTAAATCTCTAATCAAAAGGAGTAGTAGTGTGGGTTAAGTTACATTTTAAATGGTCTATTGTAAAAAATAAAAAATAAAAGTTGATTGCAGAAGAGGAAAACCAAAATCACTTGATAATAATGATATAATGGTTTTATTATTATTATTTTTTATTTTTTTTTTCATTTCTCAAAAGTTTAATATAATTATATAATAAGGTTTTCAACGATTACTCTACAATAACATACATGTGCCCATTACTATTTTAAAAAGGTTGGTTTCATATCCACTAGGTGTGAGACACATGTATTACATAGGTTTAATTAAAAAAATAAATATAAAATTTTAACAATTTGAAAAGTTTGAATTTATAAGAAAAATGAGAAAAATTTGAATTATTAAAATTAATGAGACTTTAATGTATTGAATACATTACATATATAAGCTTTTTCTAATAAATACTTTACATATATATTACCTTAAACATTAAATATGAAATTTTAATTTAATAAAATGAAAAATATAATAAAATGACAAGTGGAAAATAGAAAATATAAAAATTCCAGAAAATGTCATGTGTCCAAATGAATGAGAAGAGGACATGTGGCAAAAAAACCTTCATTTATTATAGTAGATTCGCCATGAAATAAATATCCATTGACTTATCTTATGAAAAATATGTAAAGCAGCAAATGTATCATTGTTTTTTTAAATATTCGTAGACAATTTTTTCCGATCACCAAATAGAGACAATTAAAAAATATTAGTATTAAACTTCCAAGGTGGTCAAAAATGTAAAACTTAATGGAAGCACCTAGACGAGTAACATAATCTATAAACTATGTTCTCTAAGCAAATTAACACATACATGTTTTGAGACTTACATTTTTTTAAAATTTTTCTAAAAAATATCACAAAAACCACTATGTTTTCGAACTTTTATCTAAAAACCACTCCTTTAATATTTTCTCTGAAAAAACCCTCATCATTTTTAAAATTTTCAGAAAAATACTTATATAAAAAAATCTCAACAAGTATTATTTTTTTAAGATAAAAAAAACTTTTGTTCTAAATAAAACGTAATTTCTAACCATTAACCAAAGTTTGTTAACAACTATGGGTGAAAATTGATTCACACGACTAAAACAAAAATGGAATGGGAAATTTTGATTTTCACTTTAAATTTTTAGTTTTGAAATACAATGTAGTTTATACTTGTTCATTTTGTTTTTTCCGGTTTTATATACATAAAAACAAACTACAACAAAATAATTTTTTTCCAAAATATATATATATATATATATATATATATATATATATATATATATATATATATATATATATATATATATATATATATATATATATATATTTCTTAACACCTAGAGTGAGAATGGTTACTTTCTTTTACTAAAATTAAAATGAAACAAAAAGTTTTGGTTTTTGAATTTGGAATGAAATGAACCATAAACTACATTGTATTTTGAAACTAAGAACTTCAAGTGAAAAACTAAAATTGTTAATTAATTAACATCATCATGCTTAAATTTAGTACACACCGTGAATATTTTTCAATATATGTTATGAATATCTTTGCAAAACTATTATATCATATCCTCCCTAATAAATGAAAATGATTTTGCCACAGGTCACTTTCTCATTAACATTGACACATGTCATTTTTTGGTATTTTTGAATAGTTTTTTTTTCCATTTGTCATTTTCTCATTGTTTATCTTTTCTTAATTAACACATCATATTTACAACTCAATTATTAATTGCCTTAATTGAAAATAATAATTAAATTACAATATTACAACTCATATACTATTGAATATGTTTCCTTTTAAATTCAAAATTTAAATTTTAAATTTCAAATATAAATAAATTTTTGTTTAAACCTTCATATTTAATTTTTTTTATTTTATCCAACCCGTATAACATACGGTTTTCACAACTAGTACTTTCATATAAAACTTATTGACGAACAATAGGGTTTCCATAAACATCGCAACCATACAAAAAACAAATACGAAACAAAAGAAACCGAACTAAAACTAAAAAATTGGAAAACCAATTATTTTGGTTTGGTTTCCTTTTTTATATATATATATATATATATATATATATATATATATATATATATATATATATATATATATATATATATATATATATATATATATATATATATATATCGGAAATTGAAAAGGCAACCATTTCGTTTTAATTTGCTTTAGTATATGTAAAAACCGAAGAAAATGAAACTAACCAAAATACCAAAACTAAAATTTCAAGTAAAAGATCTAATATTTTTTAAGAACAAAAATATTTTTTTATTAAAAATGATATTTTTTGAATTTATTTTTTTATGTAAATAGTTTTTCTAAATTTTTTTAGTAATATGAATGATTTTTCTAAAAAAAATATGATTTTTGTAATATTCGTCTTGTATCCTCATTTACGGGACACTGTTATTTTTTCTCAAAGAAGGACTAAAGGGTGCATTTGATCGTTTCAGATCTCTTCAAAATCTCTCGAGAGTGTAATATCGTTGAGTTTTGATCGAATTTTAGAGGTAAGTTCTTGTTTCCTCTTGTATCCTCATTTACAATATTGTGTTATCTTCTTTCTCAAAGAAGTACATTTGATCGTTTTAGACTTTGAGCGCTTGTTGGTTTTTATCTATTTGTTTTCTACACCGATTCTATTTTCAATATTTTATGTGCTCTACACATTTTACAGAAAGACCAATAAAATCGAAGTCAAACACATAAATCAATAACAATTAAAATTTAGTTTCACCATTTAAATTTATAAATCAATCTTGAGTTATTGACAATAATAGGGTAGATGAAAAAAATATTTACCATTTTAGTGGTATTTCAAAACTATTTACCATTTTAGTGTTTTCCTCATTTTTCTTTATTTTTTAGTTTCCTTTTCAGTTTTTTTTTTAATTTAAATATCTTTTTTTTTTCTTTTTTATTCCACATTTTTATTGTTTTTCTCATTTTTTTCTTTACTTTTTAGTTTCTTTTCAGTTTTTTTTAATTTAAATATCTTTTTTTTCTTTTTTATTCAACCTTTATATTGTTATATATATATATATATATATATATATATATATATATATATATATGACAGCTTTCATTTTAGTTTTTTTTTATCCCTTTTTACTGTTTTATAAATATAAGTTTATTTATTTATTTATTTCTGTTTTATTTAAATATCCGATTTTCTTATACAACCTTTTTACCATCAAATTTTAGCCTCAACATTAAAAAGTCATCAAAAACCACCACTATAATCAAATTTTAAGGTGCAAAAATTCCAACATTCACATACAATATTTTTAAAGTGAAAAAAAAAATCTCAACATTGTTTCTTACAAAAAAAACACCACAAAAAAAAACTCCAACGTTGTTTATTACAAAAAAAAACATCACAATTAGCTTCATCTTCAACCAGTAAAAAATCATTACCTATAAAAAAAATAATAATAACAAGAGAATAACTATAACAAATACCATAAAAATATTTTTTTTTAAAATTACCTTGGCATAGACGGACATCGTTTTCGATTATGTCCCGGTTAAATCCACGTGCTCGAGAATGGTTGGAGAGTCATCCACTTAATTGATGTCCGTCTATGCCAAGGTAATTTAAAAAATAATATTTTTTACAGGTAATGATTTTTTAACGGTTCAAGATGAAGCTAATTGTGATGTTTTTCTTTTTGTAATACACAATGTTGGAGTTTTTTTGTTGTGTTTTTTTTGTAAGAAACAGTGTTGAGATTTTTTTTTTCACCTTAAAAACATTGTATTTGAATGTTGGAATTTTTGTACCTTAAAGTTTGATTATAGTGATGGTTTTTTATGATTTTTTAATGTTGAGGCTAAAACTTGATGGTAAAAAGGTTGTATAAGAAAATCGGATATATAAATAAAACAAAATAAATAAATAAATAAATAAACATATATTTGAAAAACAGTAAAAAAGGATAAAAAAAAACTAAAATGAAAGTTGTTATATATATATATATATATATATATATATATATATATATATATATATATATATAAGGTTAAATAAAAAAGAAAAAAATAAGATATTTAAATTAAAAAAAACTAAAAAGTAAAGAAAAATGAGAAAAACAATAAAAAGTTAGAATAAAAAAGAAAAATAAGATATTTAAATTAAAAAAAAAAAAAAAAAAACTGAAAAGAAAAATAAAAAATAAAGAAAATGAAAAAAACACTAAAATGGTAAATAATTTTGAAAGAAACTTAAAATGGTAAATATTTTTTTCCATCCACACTATTATGCTCAAAAACTCAGTCTTTCACTAGTCCTTTTAGCTTACAAGAATCAAAAAGTGATGAAGAAAGGCACACCGGCAGCAGTGCAATTCCTACCCCTTTTTTATTTTACGCTTATTGTAATATCACTGCTGTCGATCTCCCCTCCACCACCAGCGGAACGCCACAGGACACCACCTGGCGCATCGTCTGCCACAAGCACGTCGCCAGAAAGGTTATGAAACATATATTCAAGAAAGATCAACATTAATACATAGAATCAAGTAATGATTAGAGTTTTAGAAAGAAATCGGAGTAACTGCGGAAGAAAAAAGATAGCCTCTTATAACCCTAGAAATCGCATGGTAACTATATAAAGATATTTACTTTTAGGCCAAAACTTCTCAACATTTATATATTTTACCCAAACTACAAAAAATGTTCCAAGCTAGTCCTTCTGTCAATATTTTCTTGATAGTATTTAGTTATGTATACGTCCAAACAAAATAATTAAATAATTAAATACTTAAATAATATATTTATACAACTGTCTTATAAAAAATTATATTATTATTGTCTTATTTATTTTCAAAATAGTCAAAAGAACTTTTACATAATTATAAAAAAGTTAGTAAAGTTTATTTGTATGAAATAAAATAATAATAAAGTTTCAAAAATAAATTTAGATAATTAGAATATATTAAATTAATAAAAAAAAAATATAATGATTAATAGATGATATAGTTGATGAAAATAGAAGAATACTAGAATAGAGTGTAGTAGACTAGGATGTCTTTAACAACATATTTTTTTAAACCTTACACATTTACTCATTAGATATTATATATTTAGCTCTTATTTTTAATCTTATTTTTATTTATATCCTTAATTATTAAACTATTTAACTTTTACCCTTTCCATATATTATATATAAATTAATTTAGTCCAAAATATTTGATCATAGCTTACATATTATTTTTATCAACTTACACCATTAAATAGATCTTACATATATCTTCAAATAGATAGCAATATGGAATATATTACAACGTTACGAAATTACAAAACCAATTAAAACGATATTAAAATACAAATTAAATATATTACAATGTATTTGCAAGGGACATTTTGGTTGATATAATATTGTAAGCATAGTTATGTCACTTTCATGATTCCACTACGAAGGCTGATCATGATATGAAGAATTTTTTGTTCTTGTAAAGGGTGACCATTCAATTTTTAGTTCTTAAAATATTGTTAGGTTTAAAATATTGTTAGGCATAAACTGGGGTATGAAGAATTCAAAGATTTATGTTATGCTCATGTTAGGAGTTGAAAAAACGTCATATAAGTTGAATATTTCACTATGTTATAAATTTGGTGGTCAATCTAATATTACACGGGTCATAAGTGATTCAAGTCTAGATGTAATGTATTATTTGGCTCAGAATGTTGAAAATTATTGGGGGCAAGTTTGAATTGAAGTTAAACAAATAATGCCACCTACAAATACTAGTTTGGTAAATCTCCTTCGTAATTTTGAGCTCAATCTGTCAAATGTACCATTTCCTTTGCCGGATTGTGATACATTTGACGGAGATAATGATGAGGCCAACTCATTATATAGTGAAGATACTAGTAGTGAGTCCTTATGTAATGTTGGGGGTGCTTCTGATGAGGATGGTGTGTGTGAAACTCTAGTTGTGAACTTTATGAGTGATGTCGGAGATATAGCAGACAATGATAGCGTCGATTTAGAAGACCGCATTTCTATAGATGTTTGCAAGGAGTTAAAAAACAAAATAAGGTTAGGAATGCAATTTGAAAGTAAGTTGCAAGCACAAAAAGCAGTAAAACTTTAGTCTATCAACCAAAATAGAGAGTTCAATAGTGTATGATAATAAGCCTGACTTATGGGTAACAAAGTGTAGGACTCTTGGAAATGAAGGAGAAAGCTCTAGTATTGTGCATTACACACCACGTTGTGCATGGTATGTTCATGCAATTAAAAAGAAAAATCATCATATGTGGAATATCACGTGTTGAAGTGGTTTCATTGTCCAAATAGCTCATCACACGTAGCCACATTCAAATATGTTTTTTGGGCTTTTGCCATGATTGTAGAAATTATTTTACTGTCTTTTAAGTGACGATTAATCTTGTTATCTTATTTTACTTTTACGTTATCGTTCGTTAATTTTTTTTTTTTTTTTTTATGTATTTAACCATGAACTCCTTACTATATATTTTACTTTTATTGGTTGTTTGTGAATTTCGATTTCTTGAAGAGAAGAATGTACGTCAAATTTCTTTTTTTGAAAACGACGATTACCGGAAGCAGTAAAAAATAAAGGGATATAAAGATTATTTTCCATAAAAATAAGGAAATAAACAGAGTCTTAGTATTCTTTTTTTAAGGAAATTACATTTCTTCTTTAGAAAATTAAATCTCTAATCAAAAGGAGTAGCAGTGTGGGTTAAGGTACATTTTAAATGGTCTATTGTAAAAAATAAAAAATAAAAGTTGATGACGAATGCAGAAAAGAAAAGGAAAACCAAAATCACTTGATAATAATAATATAATTGTTTTATATTTTTTATTAATTTTTTTTTTCATTTCTCCAAAGTTTAATATGTTTATATAATAAGGTTTTTAATGATTACTCTACAATAACATACATGTGCCCATTACCATTTTAAGAAGGTTGGTTTCATATCGATTGGCTTTGGAATAAATATCCATTGACTTATCCTACGAAAAATCAATAAAGCAACAAATGTATCATCATTTTTTTAAATATCCGTAGACAATTTTTTTTCCGATCACCAAATAGAGACAATTAAAAAAAATTAGTACTAAACTTCCAACATGTTAAAAAATGCAAAAATTAATGAAACCACCTGGAGGAGTAATATAATCTATAAACCATGTTCTCTCATGTTTTCATTTTGATATACAAGCAAATTAAAACATACATGTTTTGAGACTTACGTTTTTTTTTTTTTTAATTTTTCTATAAAGTATCACAATAACCACTATGTATTCAAAATTTTATCTGAAAAACCATTGCTTTTAATCTTTTCTCTGAAAAAACACTCATAATTTTTAAAATTTTCAGAAAAGCACTTTTATAAAAAAAATCTCACAAAATATTACTTTTTTAAGATAAAAAAAAACTTTTATTCTAAATAAAACGTAATTTCTAACGATTAAACAAAGTTTGTTAACAACTATGGGTGAGAATTGATTCAGACAACTAAAACAAAAATCGAACTAGAAATTTTGGTTTTCACTTTAAGTTTTTAGTTTCGAAATACAATGTAGTTTATACTTGTTCATTTTGTTTTTTCCGGTTTTATATACATAAAAGCAAACTAGAACAAGATAATTTTTTTTTCCGGTTTATATATATATATTCAAAATACAACACAACTTTTTACCAAAAAATTGTTAACACCCAGGGTGAGAATGGTTACTTTCTTATACTAAAATTAAACTGAAACAAAAAGTTTTGGTTTTTGAATTTGGAATGAAATGAAACATAAACTACATTATATTTTGAAACTTAGAACTTCAAGTGAAAAACTAAAATTGTTAATTAACTAACATCACAATGCTTAAATTTAGTATACACCTCGAATATTTTTCAATATATGTCAGGAATATCTTTGCTATACTATTATATCGTATACTTTCATATAAAACTTATTGACGAACAATAGGGTTTGCATAAAAACAACAACCATACCAATATAAAATATGAAAAAACAAAAACCAAACTAAAACTAAAAAAATGGAAAACCAATTATTTCGGTTTGGTTTCCTTTTATATATATAAAATCCGGGAAAAAAAAACCAAAACAATTAATTGAAAAGCCAACCATTTCGTTTTAATTTTCTTTAGTATATATAAAGATAGAAGAAAATGAAACTAACCAAAATACCATAACTACAATTTCAAGTATAAAATCTAATACTTTTTAAGAACAAAAATATATTTTTATTAAAAAATGATATTTTTTGAATTTATTTTTTATATAAATAGTTTTTCTGAATTTTTTTTTGGTAATATGAATGATTTTTCTAAAAAAAACTGAATTTTGTAATATTTTCCAATTTTTTTAAAAAATAAAGCGGCTATATATCTTATTGGTTTAGAGTTATATATTTCTACTGGTTTAGAGTTGTGCTATGAAAAGTAATGCTGACGCAACCGGTTTTCAGCCTTTTCGCCATTTTTGTCATTTTCTTCACATAGTATTTACACACATAGAAATATTGTTTTTGATCTTCATGCTAAACCCATTATTTAATATTTAAGATGTGCTCAGAAGTGTCATTTGGGATGGTGATATTCTTCCAAATCTCTTTTACGCTCGACATAAGTTCTTGTTTCCTCTTTTATCATCATTTACGAGACACTATTATTTCTTTCTCAAAGAAGGGCTAAAGAGTACATTTGATCTTTTCAGAACTCTTCAAAATCTCTTGAGAGTGTGATATCGAGGAGTTTTGATCGAATTTTAGAGGTAAGTTTTTGTTTCCTCTTGTATCCTCATTTACAATACTATGTTATCTTCTTTCTCAAAGAAGTACATTTGATCGTTTGAGACTTTGAGCGCTTGTTGGTTTTTATCTATTTGTTTTCTACACCGATTCAATTTTCAATATTTTATGTGCACTAAACATTTTACAGAAAGACCGTAAAATCAAAGTCAAACACATAAATCAATAACAATTAAAATTTAGTTTCACCATTTAAATTTATAGATCAATCTTTCACTCGTCCTTTTAACTTACAAGAATCAAAAAGTGATGAAGAAAGGCACACCGGCAGCAGTGCAATTCCTACCCCTTTTTTATTTTACGCTTATTGTAATATCACTGCTGTCGATCTCCCCTCCACCACCAGCGGAACGCCACAGGACACCACCCGGCGCATCGTCTGCCACAAGCACGTCGGCAAAAAGGTTATGAAACATATGAATACATAGAATCAAGAAAGGATTGGAGTATTAGAAAGAAATCGGAGTGACGGCGGAAGAAAAAAGATAACCTCGTATAACATTAGAAATCGCATGGTATCTATATAAAGATATTTACTTTTAGGCCATAACTTCTCAACATTTATATATTTTACCCAAACTACAAAAAATGTTCCAAGCTAGTCCTTCTATCAATATGTCCTTGATAGTATTTAGTTATGTATACATCCAAACATAATAATTAAATAATTAAATATTAAATAATTAAATATTAACTAATTAAATAATATATTTATACTAACGTCATATAAAAAATTATATTATTATTGTCTTATATATTTTCAAAAAAGTTAAAAGAACTTTTACATAATTATAAAAAAGTTAGTAAAGTTTATTTGAATAAAATAATAATAAAGGTTCAAAAATAAATTTAGATAATTAAAATATATTAAATTAATAAAGAAAAGTTAATATAATTATTAATAGATGATAAATTTGATGAAAATAGAAGAACATAGTGTAGTAGACTAGGATGTCTTTAACAACATATTTTTAACAACATAAAGTTGATGAAAATAGATGTTTGCAAGGAGTTAAAAAACAAAATAAGGTTAGGAATGCAATTTGAAAGTAAGTTGCAAGAACAAAAGGCAGTAAAACTTTAGTCTACCAACCAAAATAGAGAGTTCAAAAGTGTATGATAATAAGCCTAACTTATAGGTAACAAAGTGTAGGACTCTTGGAAATGAAGGAGAAAGCTCTAGTATTGTGTATTACACACCACGTTGTGCATGGTATGTTCATGCAATTAGAAAGAAAAATCATCACATGTGGAACATCACGTGTTGAAGTGGTTTCATTGTCCAAATAGCTCATCAGACGTAGCCACATTCAAATATGTTTTTTGGGCTTTTGGACCCTGCTATTGATGTTGTTCGTCTACTACGACCTGTTATTCACGTCGATGTTTGTCATTTGAAGGGTTCATATGGAGGGAAAATGTTTGTTGCTATCTCTGCTAACAATAGTATATTACCTTTTGCATATGTTATCGTTAATGAAGTGACTTCACATAGTTGGGGTTGGTTCTTTTACCAGCTTAGGCATCTTGTTGTTCAAGACAAACAATTATGTGTTATTTTAGATAGACAAAAAGGAATATTTAATTTAATGGAAAATCTAGAGGATTAGAAAGAGCCATTTACAGACCATCGTTGCTGTCTTAGACATGTTAGAAGTAATTTCATGCAAAATACAAGAACGTGAGTCTTAAAAAACGTTGTTGGTCTATTAGCAGCACCACACAAGAAAGAAAGGACGTTACATGTATGAAATAAATAAAAGAAATCGAAGTATTTAAAGGAAATTAGAAGTCAATGGTGTTTTTTAGTTGATGAAAATCGTCAATTGGGTATGTTGACAACAAATATCTCTGAGAGTTTAAACAATGTACTTCGAGGAGCAAGACAGATACCGATTAGGATGTGTATTGACATTACATTCAATAGAACTGTAAATCTTTTTAGAAAGTAGAGTGATGTTGCAGTAAATTGTAATACACCTCTACCATCATGTATGTGGTGTCTATTTCGAAAATGCGAAACTCATGCACAAAGCCATATATTAACCGGGTTTGACTACAATGAAGGTGTCTACAGAATTGTCACAAAGTTACAAATAAATGGAAAAGGGAGAAATGCTATCTCCATTACTATCAACGAACATGTACATGTGGTAAGTGGCAAGTGGAAAGATTTCCTTGTTCGCATGATATTGCAATTTGCAGTTATAGAGGAGATAACCCTCTGTCTATTGTAAATACTGTGTACACTACTATGACATATAGACAACAATATACGTCTTCTTTTGTCCCACTATCTCATGTTGATTATTGGTTGGAGTTGGATTTGAAGATTAAAGTAGATGATTTAAGAATTTCCGATCATCAAGGCCGGAGGGTTCAAATCGATTTCATAATGCGATGGACATTCGTCATCCTAACAAACCTTGCAAATGTAGATTATGCCACCAACCTGGTCTTAATTAATAGAAAAGTGATACGAATAAGGAGAGATGAGGCCGAGTTTATAAGAGACGCGACGCAAAGGGCGATTAGTAATATAATTAAAGTTAATTATAGACTTTATTTTTGTGATTAAGTTTCCTAGTACAGTGATTTCTGTTTATGTTTAAATAAGGACTAGGGCTAGCTTGGGGAGGGGGCAGGAACTAAGATCTTTAATCTTTCTTTGTGGAGATCTCTCTGAATCTTGAACTATCCGAGCCCCATTGTTGATTTCTTTTAAGCATTAAGCTAATAGTAGTTGCAACTTTGTGTCCGTTCATATAAAAAAAAGTTGTCCAAATTCACAATAAAGATTCAATGCGAAGTGAACTTTGTAACATTTTTAATTAATCGTGTTAGTTAGTGTTTAACTATTATTGTAATTTATGTTTACTTTGTATTGTAATATCATTTTTAATTGGTCTTGTAATTACGTAACGTTGTAATATATTCAATATTGATATATATTTGAAGATATTTCTAAGATCTATTTAATGGTGTAAGTTGTTAAAAATTATACTTAAGCTATAATCATATATGAGACTATCTTCATTCATAATCCAATCCAACCAAACTATTCATTAAAAAAATAATTTATCTTTCATAAACATATATAACTTAACTAAATCTAAACTTCCATTCTCATTAACAACTCAACTAAATCATTTTTTATTAAATAAATATATTTTGTAATTCTTTTTTATTCAAATAAACATCATTAAAAATGTTACTTTTTTATCATATTTATTAATTAAACGGACATAGATGAACTTCCCGTCGAACGGTTCACTTAATGTTTGGTTCGTTTACAACCCAAGAAATAAAGAATCAGAATTGGATATGCAAATAAGTCGATATTATGTCTATTTTTAGAGAGAAAAATTATAATATTTATAATATTAAATTTTTTTAATAATACACATGCCTAGAAGATAAGAAATCTAATTTCAATGAATATGGTTTTATTGATTTTTTAAAATTAAATTTTATAAAAAAATCATATATTTATTTTACTTATTAAATAATGGGAAAACAATTAATAAAAAATAGTGCGAATGATGTTTGATACGAAGACATATTTGGTGCATCGTTGGGTTTCTTTTATTTATTTTTTATTAATCTATCAACCGAACAACATATTTTTTACAAATGTGGATAGTTTTATGGACTAAATTAATTTATGTATAATATATGATAACGATAAAAGCTAAATTGTTTAATGGTGAAAGATATAAATAAAAATAGAAATAAAAACTGAATGGCTAAATGTATAATATTTAAGGGTTAAAATGTAACATTAAAAAAAATGTGGGTAAAAAGGATATAAAATATAACATAGTTCTACAACTCCTTTTCAAAATAAGGCGACGGGAAAGAAGGGAAATATGTTTTCCTTCGTATTGGAACACCATACCGCCACTATAGTTTAGAGAGTGTCGGAAAAGGGTAAGGGAGCCTATTCCTCTCCTTGTGTTATTGGTCGGTTATTTTTTTTTTAATATTTATTAAGTTATATATCTACTAAAAATTACAAAAAACATATCAAAATTCTTGGTTTATAATTTGCTATAAAATAAGTATAATATATATATATATATATATATATATATATATATATATATATATATATATATATATATATATATATATATATATATATGCCCAATAAAACACTCTCCTAAATGCAATGTGTCCGCCTTTTACATCTCCTACAGTCCACGTGTCATCTTTATACAATCTATGAATTTTTTTCCCGCTCACGGTACCCTCATTCTCCGGGATTTCTTGCACAATCATAGGTTTGATCCTAAAATCATGGTCAGATTCAAATTTTAAATCCCTAATTGATTCCTCACTAGGGTTTTATTCAATAAATAATCTTCTCATCACCTCCACCATAATTGTGTAATGAAAATCAGAATACCCAACCTCTCAAACCTTGGATTTCAGGTTTTCGTCATCTGATGTTTCTAATCAATTGCAAGTTTAAGCTTCTATTTGATTTTTTGATTGATTTTATTTCGCCTACGACGATCCTTAATTTTGTGTATGTTCTATTATTGGCATATAAGGTAAATCACGTTTTTGTGATCAGTCATCTCAATTTGGATGAACAGAAACAGGGCTAGGTTTGTTCACACTTTATTCGTGCTTTTCATTTTCCGGTGCAACTCCTCAGACTATCCTTGGGTAAACCTCTAGCCCACAAAAGACCTACTACTAATATTTTGTATTTTTGTTAGTCAGAATCTGGATTCTTTATTATTTTTTCTGAAATAATGTTCCTTGTGTGTATATGTGTTTATTTATGTGTGTATTTCTGTATGGGTTTTTGTGTGAAGACCAAACTTCATAACCACCAAAAAGTTATAGATACGAACATCCTTCTCTTTCTCACACATATAACTTTGGTGGTTATATTCTAAGAGTCGGTCATATTAAGGTCTGGTAAAATTTGGATTCATAAAGTAAACATTATTTTGTTTTTGTTATCTCAAGGTAAAATACATGCAAGTAAAACACCAACATTCACAACCAACAACAGAAATGTATCAGGTAACTAACAGTGAGAACGATTATAGTTTTAAAAACTGTTGCCAATATTCTCTTTTTATTTCCAAGTGTTTGATTGCTTAATTCGATTTAAGCAATTGATACATGTAGTCAAAAAAAAGTTGAATGATGAAACCTTTAATAAAATGTTACTCAAATTTTATATGTTTGTTCATTTGGGAATAATTGATTCCATTCTTTGTTTCTCCTATTGACTTATTACGTTTTGAGTGAGGATGATAAGTCTTTAAGTGGTGTACCACTAATTGCTTTTTGTAATGATATGCAAACACACTTCCTTGAAATGAAATCCCTTTTTTGTCAATAAAAATATATTTGGTCTTGTGTGTAGTGCCTCTTCTATAGAACATCACCAGAAAAGGGTAATTTTATAATTATGCATATATCAGTCATGTGACATTTAACCCTTTGGTTACAATGGATATGTTGTTGAACATGGTGAAAAGGTATGCGTATTTGTAATCTCTCTCTGTTAACATTTTTTATTTTGGTTTTTCTTTATTTCACATGTGGGTGAAATATTGGTCAAAGAGTCCATGGAGGGATAAATGAGTAAAATCAAGTTTTTCAAAACTCACCTTTTTGCAGGAGAGTAATTTGGCAAAGTTATTTGTTTAGCCAATAGCAAAAAAATTATGGCTTAAAGTTGTCAAATTTCTTTTATGAGCAAAAATTCTTCCTAATTTAAGTGGAGATGACATTTGTCACGTAGAATTCAGTGGTTCTCATGATATTTTGTCCATTAACTCTGCAATGGAAAATTGAAGATATGACTTTTATGCCCCTTGATGTTTGGGTGTTATATATATATATATATATATATATATATATATATATATATATATATATATATATATCTTACTATATTATTATACAAACCTTACTATTTCTAAAAATAGATTTAAGATGTCCAACCCGTTAAGCTAATAGTACAAACATCCAATGCAATACATGTTAGTTTCATTTTAAATACCTTATCTTGACCCGTTAATTTTCAATTTAAATCACATTTTGCTTAAAACATGGGAGAATCATTCAAATAGAGAAACTCATTTAAATCACACCTACTTTAACTTCGTTCCGGGATCTCCATTTCAAAATCAAAAATCCTCTATCTCTCTACACTCTCATCTTCAATATAAAAAACCCTAGCCCTCACACCACCTATGATCTTCCTCTCCATCTCCCAAATTTCCCGTACATACATAAGGTGTGTACTTATATATCATACAAAAACACGTTGTAATGTGACGATGAAGGTATTGAAGATGGTCTCAGATATGGATTTGGTAGCATTGAGAGGGTTAGTCTATGTATTCATCCTCCAGTTCATCTTTGCTCTTCAACAACTCATTTTTCCCTAGGTAATATGATCCTGAATCTTTTCTAATATTTTATATGAATGTTTTCGTTATAGCCAGTTTAGTTCATGAACTTTCGATGAGTGGTTGTTTTGATTGCGATTTGATATACTGGTTAAGTGTTTTCCGGGCCTGAACTTTGGGATTTCGAATTTGAATTAGAGCTTATGTGATTTTATTATTGATTTGTAGCTAAAAATCAAAGTGATTTTATATATTGATTTGTACCTAAAATTTAAAGGTAAAAAGGGATTGCCTTAGATTCTTCTATTCTTTGACGATCATTAATTGCACAACTAATGGTATGAATTTGCTTATGGCATTTCAGATGGAAACATAGCGGTTGCTACTGACTTTTATGAGAGAGCTTCACGTAATATAAAGGTGAAACGTTATAGTGATGTAATAAATGATCTTAACCATATCTGAAGCTTTCTGAAGCATACTGGAGTCGAGCTTCAGTTCTTGGTCACTTGTGCAGGTTCTTCTTTAAACTTCAAATACATTATTCTCACAATTTCAATTCAATTGGCATTCTATCACCTGAGAATTAAAAACAGTTAGGACCCCCAATTGGTTGAAGAAATTTTTTCATGTCATTCCTGATTAGAAAGTTATATGATTCAGGGGATTTTTGGTTATCATCTAGATACAAGGAATCATAGGAGAACTATACAAATTTTCTTGAAATGAAGCCTGAAAATTCAGTCGTGGAGAAGGAGCTTTCTTAGTTACATCAAGCAGATGATGCTTTAGATGCAACCACCAATCTCTTTGAACATGCTGATTACAATTACGCTAAAGCTTTTGTTTTCATTGATAAAGTGGTTCTTGTTTTTCTCCTACATGCTCACAGGTAACAACTCATATATTCCAACCTTTTCATTTTTCATTTCATTTAGTGTGTTTCTTCTTCATATTAAAATACATGATCCATGTGGCAGGACAAACAATTGGAGCTCAATCTATTACTAGCTGCCAAGGATTATTTAGGGGTAATTTCAGAATCGGGATATATGCTTAAAGATGATGAGGATAATCTATCTAGAGGTATTGCTTCTTGCATGGTCATGTCTATTATTATTTAGTTGACAATGATGTTGCTACAAGGTTTATTTTCTTTATAATCTGAAACTAAATGAAAATAATAATTTAAGTGTTTTCTTATAGTGATTAGTGAACATGTAATTATTTTCCACATGCATAACAGAAAGGGATGCGCCTTGATCCAGAACACAGTGAACTAAAAAAAGCATATTTTGGACTGAAGAATTAATTTACTTAAGAAGACCAAAAGTGTAAAATAAAGAAACTAATATTATACTTTTCTGTACACCTATTGTAATTTTGTTCCATATTTAAACTTTATTTTTATTTTGCAGGCACAAGATAATGACAAGATAAGGAAACTACGTATTTTAGAAGGCTCTTTCTTTAGACCCTAATTATTGTACACATTTATGATCTGTTGAAGATGATAAAACCTGTAGCTAGTTCTCAACTTTGGATCTACATGTATGATGTTTTTTTTTTTGCTAAAAGTTGAAAGCAATTGGTAAAACAGGGAGTGGGTTTTAGTGGCACCCAGTTTGGGCTAGCTAAAACAGTGAACCAAAAACTTTTGGGGTTTCCGAATTCGATTTTGATATAACTTTTTTCGTATTTATAGAAAATAAGGCTAAACCTGGATTGGAGGAAGGTATATTATGTTGGTATTATAAGTTCTTACTTTATAATGACTAATATGAACTTACGTTAGAGTTATTGTTATTTATAAGTTCTTACTTTTCTTGATAGGGTTTGACTCATTTTGTGCTATATCACCTGAACACCTTTGCACACCATTCAATTAAACCATTAAATAGCAATGTACTTCAGGACATTCATAAAAGCACAATCTTATAATTGAAAGGAATGAAAGTAAGATGCTCTATTAATTAAATAAATGATATCTATGTTTATCTCCTGCATAAAAAAAAGAGCATTTAGATTAGCTGAAAAACCCAAAAAAAGTTGGCAGTGGATGAAAGGATCGAAAACAACAATGTAATTCCAATAAAGAGTAGTTGAATCGGATTGTTAATCAACAAAGTTCAAATCTTAGGCTTGGTATAAGTTATATCACAAATGCTACAATTAGGAATATTTTTAAAGATAAAAATGCTTATAATAATAAGAAACTGAAAACATTACATTTGCAAATATGAAAGTGATGTTGTAATAAAAAAAAAAGAATAAATGAATTAAATTACCATTTGTTGAAAGAAAATTATGAGTTCGAAAGAAAAATAAGAAAATAATGGAAAAGTGAATTAATTATGACCAATGGAATTTTTTTTTATAATTATGTTATTTTTAGTATATAAAAAATCAAAAATGTTCTTTATTATATTTATACTTAATCTCTTTGGTTATAAATATTCAAAGGTTTTTAAATATTAGTTCCACAACCGGTCATGGTGGATAGCTATCAAGTAGCGAGTCTAAAAAAGGAACGAAAACTAGAATTGGATTTGATCCATAGCAAATCCAAATTTATGTAACCACCACCTATCCACATGAGTTTCAGTTTCAAAATTGGTAATTCCAAATGATTTTGGTTTCAAGAGCTGGTACACTCTCCCAATGTTCACAACTATGAAACATTACTTGAACAAATCCGAATATACCATTACAATAGATAAAAGACATTTAATCTTTTCATAATTGAATTTTCTTCGGTGTGTTGCGTATACTTTGTAATTTGACATAATCACCGAATGGTAACGATATTTTGTGTTTTTCAAACGTCCTTTTATTTTTATCCCGAATCTACTTGCTGAAAGAAACAAATAACCGCTAGAAAGGGTAACAAATTACCATGTATACTAAAAATCTATTGTGAGAGTTACAAGTTACAACTATCTAGAAAACCGACCGATAATGATATATTTGTTTTGTGTTTCTTGAAATATAACATGTTTTAGTATAGAACTAACTGTCAAATGAAACTATTTGTTGCCGCCGTTTTGTGCGGGTAACGACTAGTATATATATATACTAGGTGTGAGACCCATGTATTACATGGGTTTATTTAAAATAAAAATTAAATATAAAATCTAAACATTTAAGAAGTTTGAATCTATAAGAAAAATGAAAAAAAAATATTGAATTATAAAAATTCAAGTGTTTTTTTTTCTCTTTTAAATTTATAGAAATAATCTAGATAAATAATTAAAAGAAATTAATAAACTTTAACTTGGTAATTTTGAAATTAGAAGGAAAATTCATAAACGAAATTGATATGCATTTATTATTACATTTAATATTATGTGAAATTTAATAAAATGGAAAAACAATAAAATGACATGTGGAATAAAAATTAATTTAAAATTACCACAAAATTACATGTGGCAAAATGAATGAGAATGTGACATGTGACAATAACATTTTCATTTATTAGGGGATATATATATATATATATATATATATATATATATATATATATATATATATATATATATATATATATATATAAGTTCGCCCCTTGCTCTAGAATCTAAGAAAAGTGAGTTTGGAGGGAAGTTTAGGAATTATGTTTGATTTTTTTTTTTTTTGAATTCTAAGGATTTTTCAAGCAATTTTGTGGGATTTTAGAGTGTGCATGTAAAAATCTGGGGGTGTCTTTAAAGGTAATTTTTTTTCCTTTAAAGATAGTATTATGTATTTATGTATATCCTCTCTTTTGATGAAAACCTCCTCCACAAATAAACCAGGTACTATATTTATTTATTTATTTACTAGATGTGAGACCCGTATGTTATACGGGTTTGATAAAACAAAAATTTAAATATGAAAGTTTAAACAAAAAATTATTTAAATTTAAAATTTTAAATTTGAAATTTAAAATTTAAAATTTAAAATTAAAAGGAAACATATTAAATATTATATGAGTAGTAATATTGTAATTTATTGGTTATTTTTAATTAAAGTAACTATTAATTGATGTGTAAATATGATGTGTTAATTAAGAAAAGATAAAAAATAAGAAATGACAAATGGAAAAAACATTTAATCAAAAATACCAAAAAATGACATGTGGTAAAGTTAATGAGAGAGTGACATGTGGCAAAATTATTTTCATTTATTAGATAGGATTTATTATTATTATTATTATTATTATTATTATTATTATTATTATTATTATATTTAAAGGTATTATGTTATCCCTCATTTACTTTATTTATTAATTTATCATTATTAATATTGTTATTATTTTATTTAAAGGTATTATCTTATCCCTTATTTAGATTCACTTGTTCCAAAGCTTCTTTCCCGAAGGAATTCCCTGTATCTCTATCCTTTCTTTTCATGAAAATTCATCCACTCAAATAAACACCATGCTTAATAAGTGTAGACTTTTTTTGGATTTTCCTTCGATTTTCGGCTATTTTTTGTTGATTTGAAGCAGACCTTTTAACATTTTTCTGCCTGGAGGGACCTTTAGATGGGACAATGTGCCACAATTTGAAAAGTCGTCTTTTCACCTCCACGCTTACATTCACCTCCTCCAACGCTTCCCCACTTTCTCACTACACTACTACCTCCATCACCTCTCTCTACCCAACAACCCAATATACCGACGTTTGCCAATTTCACCAGAGCTCCTCTGTAATTGATCAATCGATTGGGTTTTTTTTGGCAGATAAGAAGCATAACTGTTGTTTCATATTGATGCCTCAACTCCATACCACCGGTTTTTTGTGAACTGTATGCACCCCACATTCTAATTTACGTTTCGATAACTGATAATCTGCCTCTATCATTGGATTAGCAGGCAGCTTTGAAGGATATTGTCTGATTGACTTTTCATTTAGCCAGGTGACTTCATCGATCAATCTTTATTTTAATGGTGGTTTATTTTTTGTTTCTGATTCTAAGGTCCTGAAGTCATAAGGGTTTTGAAATTTCAACCGGTGATTTCGTTTATTCGTCTTAATAAACTATTCCCTCATTCCAAATTTTCGTTTTTAATGAGAAATCATCTAACTATAAGCAGTTTCTATTGCTTGTTTTTTCTTTTCAGGAAAGAAATCTATAATCTGAAACCTCTCTGTTATAACGATTCCCCCATATATTCATCATCAACAAAGATCCGGTTTGTTTTCTAATATCCTTTTTGTGTTTTCTATCTCTAAAAAATATTCTTAATGGTTAGAAAACAGAAAAAAATATACTTGCTGTTTCAATTTTTGTATTGCTGCTTCTTCTTACCCCAACTAGCTCTTCGGTTTTAGTTTTTTTCCGCTTTTAAAATTAATATGGGGGATCATTTTGTTATTCCAGCAAAAAACGAGTTCCTCTAGGTTCAACTGATAGATATGGAGATAAGAAGCATAAAGCAATAATTGTGCTCAACTCAGAAAAGGAAGTAATGAATGATAAAACTGAAAATAAAAATATTGTCTTAGGAGATGTATACCACCAGAAGCAATATAGAAGAGAAGCTGTAACACTCGTGTTTCTAGCCTAGTCATTTATATTGAGGTGATAGTCTAGGTTAACCTTTGTAACTCATTTTGAAGAAATGAAAAGGAATTATGTGAATTATGTGTTTTATGCTTAATTATTAGGGCTTAATTAATTAAGAATAAAAATAAGCATCAAAATTAAAGTGTGAGATAACCCGATATCTTTACATAAAGTTGTAGTGGTTGAAACAAGGATTTCGGGGATATAAAGAATGCCGAAATCCGAGTTATAACGAAGAAGTTATGACATGTCGAAGTTTCGCGACAAAACCGGCACGGTGCCGAATGTCGTAAAAAGTGAGTTTTTGATAAACTACTTTTTAGCCTTAGTGATCTAAACGAAAGTCGTAGTATTCGTTAAACCGAGAAGTTCGATAAAAAGAACGCCCAAACCTGACTTCGTATGAAGAAGTTATGATTTTTCGAAGTTTCAGCTTAGCAGTAGACGGCTAAAAACTTGAATTTTAGATCGAGCGATTTTTAGCCGACACAACCTAAACAAGAATTGAAGGTCTTGTTATTAGTAGCACAACGGTAAAAAGTCTGACGAAAACGGACGTCGGATGAAGAAGTTATGAATTTTTCACGCATTTCCTGTCCCGGTCTGTTAAAAATAATAATAAAAAAATTAAAGTCAAAATTAGCCAACGGGGTCTAAACAAAAGTTGTAGAGCGTAATTTTAGCTACGCGTGCATATAAAGAACGTAAAAAACGAAGCTCGTATGCGAAAGTTATGGATGTTAGAAGTTTTGGCGCGAAAAACGAGGAAAATCCCCAAAACTGAGGAATTTCGCACATGTGGACTTCGGCCACCTCACCCTCGCTCAAAACGCGCCACGTATCTGAGCTGCTGAGTCACAAAGCCACCTGGCGAGGCGTGTCATGTCCTTCCGAGTCCGAGCTGCGATCCAATCCGCTGACTACACGTATAAACTTCGATGGCAAGCCTCGCATCCGACGCGTGTGTAGTGACTCATCCATCCGAGCCTCGCAAAAGGAGCCACGTCCGAAGCCTCGACTAGACTGCGGTCCAATCAGGAGGCGAAAGTGAGCCCCTCGCATGCGCAGACCATGTGCGAGCCATGTGCGAGACCTCCCGAATATATTTTGGAATCTTGTCATTTTAGCCCCTAAACCCATATTTCTTTCATCTTAACATCCCCCAAAGCCCCGATATCAATTATAAACCCCGGAATACTCCACGCAGTGCCCGAGAAGCCCGAAAATTTTATCTTTTCGGTTTCGAAGCCCGACCTTTGCAGAGCCCGGTTTCTCAATAAAACTCCCGGTTTTATTAGAAACGATCGTTTTAGGAAACGAATTGCTGCCCGATTATCATCAAATCAAGTGAGTGTATAGTCACTTTTATTTTACACATAGATATGAAGTATTTGCCTTATAATACGTGTTATGTGTAAATATATTAATTGTTTATTTAAGGTGACTGTTAAGTTGATGTTTTATACAAGTTTTAAACTGTATAAGTATTTTTATCTACAAATATGTTGGGTAGAACATGGGTAGATAGTGATGTGTGATAAAATAAAATTGATGAGAGGCCTCGATGTGTTTTGAGATCCAGTCATCTAGCGGAGTTTGGATGACGACCACGGACATTCTAGACAGTCCACTGGGAAACATTAGCAGGTCCGCAACCTGTAGGTGTTAATGAGCTAAGAGTGTTCATTCGTTGTACTCCATCCCCCTCATGGTTGCCTTTAGGACATGTATGGCTGAGGAAACCCCTTAGCAGTAGTGTCCATCCCGATGATATTCTTTAGGCTAGGTCCCTTGTGAAAAGTGTTTAGGGACGTAAAGTGAGGATAACGGGAATGGGTAATCAGGGTTATTGTTGATTGGTGAACTTAATAAAGTTTATTATTACTGTGGGTTGAAAACCCTATATGCTCACCAGGCTCCCAAGCCTGACCCACTCAGTTTTTATGTTACAGGTAGTGAACCCCGAGCATAGTCGGAGGACGACGAGAGATTTTTGGATTATAGACCAGTAGTTGTAAATAACTATTGAAAGGCTTATAATGTCTTGTTTATGCTTTTGATCTGTATCGGAACATGACATCCCGAGGTTTTGATATATATGGAAAATATATACCTTCTTAATGAAGGGTTTTGATAAACTTTTATCATATGTTGTTTGGGGACCAATTCCGCAACATCTTTTAAAAAGATTTCTCAGGATTTTATTTTAAAAAGCATAAATTAAATCGGTCTTTTCTGGCCGAGAAATTAGGGGATGTCACAGAAGCCATTATAAGATGGAGGGAAAAGAGAGGTAAATGTCCTATGGTATGTTCTCATTTTCCAATCCGATTTCCGATTTAACCGGTTCGACCGCCGGGTCAACCGGTTTCTATAATTTTCATCTTCTTTTTCTTATTTTCTATACATATATACATACATAAATCATGAATTTGACGTCTACAAGTTCAAACATTAAAAATACATATAAAAATAAGTTATAGATCAATCTAAATGCATTAAAACAACACATAACTATAAGTTTTACATCAAGTCACATACGTCAAAAAAGAAAATAAAGCATAATACGGAAACAAAATATAGTTTTAGATGAATACATGTGCATCAAAAAACATCATAACATTTGATGAATCGTTAATCGAGTAATGAGAATCAAATCATAGTAAAAACGATATGAAAAAACACTAGATGTAAATATGATCCTGTTTCAGCTCTATTATACTTTCACAGTTTTACAGAGAGTACAAAGACAAGTTCTGTAAAGACTTCTTATCTAACTCTAAGTACAGTTCCTATTTATAGGGAATAGGAAAGTATAAAAAAAATACAAAGACATTGCATTTAAGCTTCGAACATTTAGACGCCTTAGTAAATATATTACAGAATACACAAAGGGTAAAGTCTTCGACTCATTACAACATGTCTTCGACTCTTACAATCTCCCCCTTTGGAATGAAGTCGACTTCTCAGGTTGTAAGAATTTGAATGGCATACATCATAACCCTTCGAACTTCCGTGTACCAAGATATAATCTTTTTCAACTCCTTCTTATCCCCTTCGTTATTTTTCTTGCAATTATTCATACGAACAATGAAGTTCGTATATTGGGACGTTGTATATCTTTCAACTTCACAAGCCTGGAACAAAAATCTTTTGGATTTTCCAGCTTTGTCTTTTCCAGCAAAAACATACCAAATGGTTTCAAACAAATTTCCCCATCAACATATTTCTTAAACTCTTGTTGAGACTTGGTTGGTGCCATGGGTAGTTTGACTTCTAATCCTTTCATTGTAGTTAGCTCCACATCTGTAAGTGCCAAAAACTCATAATAATTCTCCAAGAAAATCTTGATGTGAGCCACTCCCAGTCGAAAAACTTCAGGTTCTGTTTCTCGAAGGTATGAAGAATTTTTATCTTTCAAAAGAAGAGCCATTTGTATAAGGCATACAGATTCATGAGAGGAAAATTTGCGACTATGAAATCACAAGTCCGACCATTCGCCCTTGTAACAATGAATTTCACATTATGCATCATATCTTCGAATAAAACGTCCATTTTGATGCTTATAACTTTCTTGATTTTTATCAGTGACCAAATTTCATCTGGAGCTTTATTAAAAACTGCATGAAAACGAAGCTTCGTGTAGTTGTAATCATTTTCGCTTTTGAATTTATCCGAAACTTTAAACTTAGGCATCAGGAAACATCGTCTCATTAATCGGGAAGTCAAGCTGACTCATGTCTGCATTAGAAACCCCATAACTCTGTTTTGGTTTCTTTTCAAATGCATACATGTGATTGAATGCAACCTTCGCTTCAATCTTTTCGTAGTTATAATGTTTGGCAGGATCTCCTTTGTTCAAACTAGGAGGATCACTCTCCCTTTGCCTCATTATGCTCTGGACTACCCTTAACTTTTCAATTTCAGCCTCTACCTGTACTTTCTTCTCTTCCTTTGATTTTTCAACAACAATCAGCTTGCCTTTGTTGATTTTTCAGTATCATCTTTTGCTTTCGAAGCCTCACCTTGGCCAGTAGATGATCAAATATTATTCCCTTTGTGATCGACTTTGAGATTAGCATAAATGTTACAATAGTTGAAGTAACTGGTCCAGCACTCGAAATTATTGGCTTGGTCAACGGAACTTTCGAAGGATAGACTTTGCCCACAACTTTCACCTTTCCATGCGAATCATCACCTCCAGCCTTCGCATGAGAAGCTTCTCCAACTCTCTTTTCTCCCCCTTGCACCCCTATTCGAACAGGTGGGGCACCAGTTGGAAGAAGATTCGAAATAGTAGATAGAGGAGCTAGTTGTTTATGAAGAATGGCTTCGAACTGTGAATTTTTTTGGGAAAGGAACTCTGGAGTAATTATCGAAGATTTAGCAGGCTTGAGCACCGACTCCTTCAAATCTTTGAGCATTGAAATAACCTCCCCAAACTGTTGATTGTCAGTTGTAGGAAGTTGAGTAATTTGAGGACTCAAGCTTTCGTACAACGTAACATATTTCGTGACAGCATCACAAATAATATCAATTTTCTTATGCAGAGTGGCATAATCATTCTAAACAACTGTAAATTCACGAACCATGTCATCATGAAGCTCTTGAAGCTTCCAATTAACATCTTCTCTTACCTTCTTCACATCCATAACGAATAATGTGTGTCATTCCTTTTGAACATTGGTTAATTCTTTCACAGCTCCCACATACTTTGAATTGAAAGAATTTATCCTCAACTCTGTTGTCTGATTAGTATAATCTACCTTCTCCAGGATTCTCGATTCTGAGTCTTTGATCATACCAGACACTCTATTCACCATTCGTGCCTCAAAAGCCTTCATCATGCCATCAATTTCGAAATTGGACAATGAACTTCCTCCCCCCATGTCTGCTTGAGACTGAATAATTAAATTCAAGTTTTTATTTAGAATTTTGAACTGTTTCATGGACATCAGCATGTAATCAGGAAAATCCTCTTCTTCTTCATCAAAAGGCATATCTTCAAAAGTACCTCCAAAGCCACCTTCTTCATTATCATATTCATCATTCGTTTTGGGTAGATTAGTGGATTGTGATGAAAAAAATGGATGTAAAGGGTTGGATGATGAGGTTGAAAGGTTGGTGATTAAATGGTGGAAGTAGTAGGAATGATAAATGGAGGTAAAGAAACAAAGGTACTAGTAATGGGTTCGATAGAAATAGCAATTAGAGTACCTTGTTGAGGTTGTGTAGTTTCCTTAGAAAGATCTCCTTCACCCATGATGAAATTTACATCCGTATCAGATACGTTTGTAGTAATGTCTGAAGTTCGTACCTCCTCATGAAATGATTTGGCAGACGAAACTTCGGGTGGTATGAAAACAGTTTGCTCAGGAGATGTAGGCTTAATTATAGGTGCGGGTGTTTCAGGCACCTCTTCTCCTTCTTCAGATGATTGTGTTGGAATTACTAACTGCCTTTTCTTTGTCTTCTTCTTTTTCTTCAAAATTTTCTTGGCCATATCCTCAGTCCTTCGTTTTTTTGAGTGAGGAGAAACTGGAGTTGGGACTTCGCGCATAACTACCCATTGATGAGTAACATGAGGTTTGCGAACTAGACTCGAAGTTGGAGAACTACCATACTTCAGCTTTAATCTTCGAAAAACTCCAGTCTTCGAAGGAATGGTAACTAAAGCTGGTTCTGTAACAACAGGTTCAACAAGCTTTATCACAGCTTTCGAAACTAACTCATCTGGCTTCGTTGTTTTCTTGGGAGACCTTGATGTATTTGTTTCTTTAACAGTTGGCTCAGAAATTATGATCTCAGTCTTCTTTGTGGTCCTAGATTTCTTCGAAGGACCTGCATCTTCTTTCGTTAACAACTTCCCAATTTCAACTTTGGGATCAATTATGGTCATATATTCAATAAGCTTAACATTCGATGGATCAACTCTTTTCAACATTGCATCAGGAATGCGTGCAACATGCGAAAATATTGCTTCATCATCAGACACGTCTTTAGGAAAATTATACTTCAAGAAATCTGCAGTTTCCTCCTCAGCTTCACCTGAATTCCCTCTTTATCATAGAAATATCTAAGGATAAGACTCCAATATCGTGCACATGAAATACCTTGCACAACATTTGTGTTTTCGACACTCTTATGAAATTCCTTCCATAATTGAGTTGAGTAGTCGACTGGAATATCATAATAAACCCCTACAACCATGGCATAAACCTCTATTCTTCCTTTGTCAAGAACCACACTGCGACCAGTTAAGCAGCGTAAAAAGATTCCAAAAAGAAAGTTCCAGACCGTCGGGAGACCAAATTTCTTAAAATCGCTTATCTTGGTGAGTGGGGGTTGATGACCCATCTCATTGAACATATGATTCACTTGAACAGTCGAAAGAGCAGTAAATGGTTGAGAGTTTGGAATATCCAAATTTTGATAAAACAACTTTTTTGTCAATCGTACCTTCTGATCATTCACCAAGTTGAATGTGATGACATCTAGGGCTTTAGAGTTTGTTGCAGTAGAACCTGATTATGAAAGCCAGGATAAAGGTACTGCAAAAGAATTAAACATTGCTGTCGAAAGAACACAGCTCTTCAGGGAAACCACTAATATCTTCAATCTTCAGGATAAAGAGATTCATCTGCTTCTACTTGATAGTTTGTTCCTTGAATCTTCATGGTTGGTAAATATGTAACATCTTCTGTGGTTTGGGATGGTGCATCAACATTAGTTTGATCAACCATGACTAGGGTTGTAAAATCGTATGAAGAACAATTAGATTATTCAAAGAGAATTTGGGAATTTTTCTTCTGAAAGCATAAACTGATAACAAACCCTTGAATTCTTTTTTATATGTAACCCTGATATTTGAATTTGAATCGGGATGTGCATTTAATAAAATCCGACGTGGCACCTTGAAACTCGCACCACTATGCCGATAAAGTAGCCATGCGTGAAAAAGTAACTGTCACTTCTCCTTGAAAACCGGATAGAATACAAGACGTCACTTCTCACAGCCTGTTTATTTCCCCAATGTAATATGAACCGTCAACAACCTTCGAATGGAGGTTAGGCTCTTTAACTTTTGGGATTTAAAGCGAAGTCATGTGCCATACATTCGAAATCATCAGCCTGAGTTGGTATTACTCAGAACCACAAGGATTTCGTGAGTGCAGTGTGTCAAAGAAAAAGATAAGAATCAAATAAAAATAAACTTTGGATTTGTGATGTCAAAAATATTTTGACACGAAAGCAGTTAAACTCCGGGAAAAAGTTTCTTCATTAATTATCAAGAGAGATAATCAACTGCTTGTGTGTTTTCCCGTGAATTACAATCGAAAACTTATTGAGAAGTTTCGAAGGCTTCTTTTTCAAGGATTCATGGGTGGGTACACGACTTCGTTACATATCATCCAAAACATAAGGTGAGAAATTGTAACATAAATCACTTGTTTGACTAGTGTAGTCAGTGGCAAATATGCTTTGAATTAAATTTGAAAGTGACTTAGAAATCAAATGAAAATCTCACGGAAATCATATTCATGAAAAAATTGTGTTGGATCCTGTTGGGTAACAAACATCGTGGGCTTTCGATAATTTGATCAAGATCACTCATACGAAATGAATATGATTTGGAGTTTCAAATCTAGGTACAGAAACAAAGTTTCGTTAAAAACCAGAAAAAAGTTTCCCGTCAATTCCTTAAAATCTTGAGAATTGGGTTTCACTTTCATCACGGTCTCATGATGTCAGATCACAAACACAGATTTTTGATATGTCCAAGTCTTGATGGGTTTGATCAAAGACCTCTTGGACATATGTCTTTGTGTGTGATCGTGTAAGAATGTTTAGATGAAAAAGATTGGTTTAAGAATTCGTGTGTACCTCTGTTATTATGGACAAAACAGTAAACTCTTAACTCATGTGATAAGAGTCAGGTAGCTCATGTGACTAATGTGAATATAAGCCTGTCTTGGGAAGAAATTTTCGTATGAAATATTTCATTAAGGCTTTCGGTAAACACACATAGAGTCATTTGAGGCTTTGATGAACATGCTGCAGCATGCTTCTAGGGACATCTTAACTAGTTCAAGAGGTTCGAAAGATTTACCTGACCCTTGAACTGCAAGCATTAACCATTTAGATTCATCTTTGTTACCTGAAACAAAACAATACAAAACAAAATATTTTTGTGATTTTTGATCTTTCGAAAATAAAAAAGAAAACAAATAAAAATCTTTTTGTTGTTTTTGTATTTTTCGAAAAGAAATGACAAAGCAAACGAAAAATCTTTTTGTTATTTTTAAAAATTTTCGAAAATAAATGACAAAACAAACGAAAAATCTTTTTGTTGTTTTGAATTTTTCGAAAATAAAATTACTTAACGAAAATATTTGAAATGTACCGGACACACGAATTTTTTAGTCCCAATTTACGAAGACGAAGGGTAACGAAGCGTTGACTATGAACATTAACCTTTGAATTTGACAGCTGTCCAGTTATCGCTTTTCTTTCGAAATAGAACCCCTTTCAATCATTCCAAGTCCACCTAAAATTCTCACAAATGATTTTTCATCTAAAGGTTTTGTGAAAATATCAGCTAACTGATTAGTGGTTTTTACGAAATGCACTTCAATATTACCATCCTCTACATGATCTTTTATGAAATGGTAATGAAGAGCAACATGATTAGTATTCGAATGCTGCACAGGATTAACAAATACGAATTGCACTTTGAGAATCACAATGTAAAGGAATTCTCTTCATGTTTATTGCATAATCACGCAATTGACTTAGAATCCAAATTATTTGTGATGTGCAAGCAGCAACAACATATTTTACTTTAGCAGTCGAAATTGAAACACATGTTTGTTTCTTCGATTGCCAGCTCACCAATTTTCCATCAAGTAATTGACATCCTCCACTCGTTCTTTTGCGATCAAGATTGCAACCTCCCAAGTCAACATCTGAGAAAGCATGAATAAAGAAACCAGTTTTCGAAGGATACCACAATCCTAATGAAATTGAGCCTTTGAGATATTGAAAAATATTCTTGACTGCAGTAAGATGTGGTTCTCGTGGATTTGACTGGTACCTAGCACAATTACACACAGAAAACATTATATCAGGTCTACCTGATGTGAGATAAAGTATTGAACCTATCATGCTTCAATAAAGAGTTAAGTCAACGGATGATTTATCTAACGAAGGTGTCAGCCTTGTTCCAGTTGCCATCGGTACTCGTAGTTTTGTGTTATTCGTGAATCCAAACTTTTCAAGCAAATTCTTCGTATACTTTTCTTGGTTGATAAAAATTCATTCTCTGCTTTGATGAATATTTAGACCAAGAAAATTATTAATTTTTACCATCATGCTCATTTCAAATTTGCTTTTCATCAGATTTTCAAATTCATTAGATAAAACAGGCCAGTAGAGCCAAAAATAATATCATCAACATAAATTTGAACAAGCATAAGATGATTCCCAACTTTCTTTTGAAATAATGTGGGATCAACTGATCCTTGTTTAAATTTCGATTGTTTTAAGAAAAAGGTAAGAGTTGCATACCAGGCTCTTGGTGCTTGTTTTAACCCATAAATTGTCTTATCTAAAATATAACAATAATCAGGATGATCTTTATTGACAAAACCTGGGGGTTGTTCCACATATACTGTTTTTTCGAGCTCTCCATTCAAAAAATGCACACTTCACATCCATTTGATATACATCGAAATCTTTGTGAGCCGCATAAGCCAGAAATATACGAACAGCCTCGAGTCTTGCGACATGGGCGAAAGTTTCCTCATAGTCTATTCCCTCTTGTTGCGAGTAACCTTTTAAAACAAGTATGACTTTGTTTCGAATAATGTTTCCATCTTTGTCGGTTTTATTTTTGAAAATCCATTTTAACCCGACAATCGAAATATTTTCAGGTTTAGGAATTAATCTCCAAACTTTATTTCGTTCAAACTCAGCCAATTCAGAATGCATTGCAACAACCCAATTAGAGTATTCCATTGCATCATTAATTATCTTTGGTTCGATTTTCGAAGTGAAAACATTAAACATGCAAAATTCTTGATGAATATTTAATACCTCATTCTTTGCATGAAGTTGAGCTCTCGTTAAAACTCCATCTTGTGGATTCCCAAGTACTTGTTCTTTCGGATGATCTTTTGTCCATTTTTCGAGTGGTGGATATGCTTGATCAAAATCAAAATGTGCATCTTCGTATAAATCTTCATTTTCTAATCCTGCAACAGAAAGATTATCATTAATTTCGTGAAATTCATCATTTAGATCAAGACTTATTGTATCAGTGTTATTTAGATTCTGTTTCTCCCCCTCAACATCTTCATTCATTCTCCCATTCTCTCCCTCGAAAGAATGCTCCCCCTCAATTTGAGTATTCGTATCAAAGTGCTCCCCCTCCACTGTATTATTTAGCATATTTTCGCCAATTCTTGGAGAATTTGATGTTGAAATATTGTCATCAGGAATTTGAGTAAGATCAGATCCCTCAATGTGCTTCGAAGATTCTGAGTGATTATTATCATTCGCATGAATTTCAGCATCTACAGCCCTATCAGGAACACCAAAAATTAAATCATAATCAAAATCAGATGAATTTATAATTTCAGTTTCATCATTTGATTCATTAATAATCATCTGTTGTTCAAAGAGTTTGTCAACTTGTTTAACATAATAGTCATCAAAAGTAAGATTGAATGTTTCTTCGTCTTTTCGTGTTCGTTTATTTAACACTCTATATGCAACTGAATTGTGCAAATATCCCAAAAATACTCCTTCGTCAGCCTTAGCTTGAAACTTCGAAAGATTATCCTTGAGATTCATGATAAGCACCTACAACCAAATACATGGAAAAATTTAACATTTGGTTTTTGATTATTTATTATTTCATAAGGAGTGATATTGAAACGTCGATGAATAAAAGAATGATTCTGAGTAAAACACGTTGTGGATACTGCTTCAGCCCAAAAATATTGAGGAAGATTCGCATATGTCAACATTGTTCTAGCTGCTTCGCAAAGTGACCTATTCCTTCGTTCAACGACACCATTTTGTTGTGGTGTATATGGTGACGAAAAATTATGCGAAATTCCTTTTTCAACTAAGAACGAATCAAGCACTTCGTTCTTAAACTCAGACCCATTATCACTTTTGATCTTTCGAACACTCTTCTTCATACTTTTCTCAATTTGCTTGATAAATTTGATCATCGTCTGAGCGACTTCAGATTTTAACCTGAGAAAATACACCCACGTAAATCGTGAAAAATCATCAACATTAACCAAAATTTACCGTTTCTTGTTGAGAGTTTCAACAGTTGATGGTCCACAAAGGTCAATATGAAGAAGTTCCAACAATTCCATGATTTTCGAATCTATCACAACAAGATGTCCTTTTCGATGTTGTTTCCCTTGTTCGCAAGCTGCACATAAAGTATCATTATCAAATTTTAAAACTGGTAAGCCTCGAACAAGATCTTCAGTTACCAACTTATTTAAATTACGAAAATTCAAATGAGATAACCGACGATGCCATAACCAGCTAACATCCGATTTAGCTTTCGAAAGTAAACAAATTGAAGGTTTCCCAACAATCGGTTTGATATCAAGAGTAAACATATCGCCATGTCGTTTTGATTTCAGCAACACTTCATTTGTTTCAATCTTTGAAATAATACTACCTTCTTCGTTAAACACAACTTGATTGCTAGTGTCCACAACTAGTTGCGAAACACTTATCAATTTATGTTTAAGGCCTTCGACATACGCAACTCGATTCACAGTGAATTTTGACGATTCGTTACTTTTTCGTAGCCTTTGACTTGACATTTATGATTGTTGCCAAAGTTCACAACTCCAGCATTATCCAGGCTTCGATAATCTTGCAAATTCTCCTTTCGTCTGGTCATGTGATGTGAGTAACCACTATCGATATACCATTTCTTATCATATTGCTCGTCACATAGTACCTGCGATCATTGAAAGAATTTAGGTACCCAAGGTTGTTTGGGTCCTTGGAAATTAGTTTTAAGAATAGAATAAAATGCAGTACTCTTAACCCAATCACAAATTTTAGTTTTGAAACTATCAATTAAGTCCACATCACTAGGTAAAGGACTCGAAACATAAGTTTTCGATAGTTTGGGGTTGTTACTGACATCGGCCTTCGTCCTCTTTGATTGTGATTCGACATTCGTTTCTTTCACAACTGCTCTCCACTTCTTTACTGAGACATTCGAATCTTTTGACGATGAGCTGCCAGTTGACGAAGTATTCACATACTTCTCATAAGCATCTTTGATTTGTTGTTGAGAGTAATTCCTTGACTAATACATACGACCTCTTCCTTCAAGCCAGTGATCAATGTTTTTCGCTTGAGATAACCCGGCCTTTTGTGTACGAAACTTTTGAAAGTAGTTTCACCGAAGGATTTGGAAAATTCGGTTTTTGTGGAACAAAATCAACATTTGAATTAAGACCAAATTTTTGAGCATATTTACCATCAACTTTTTTGTAACAGTTGTTTTCGGAATATATCTTTGTTGAAAATTTTTCTTTTGGTTTGAAAAACAATTTTAAACATTTTGATTTTCAAATTTCTTTGAAAAATGATGACTCTTTGAAAAATATGATGTTTTCGGATCTTTTGAAACCTTGTTTTGAGCGGGATTTTTCCTTTTGTCTGAATAAGATGAAAACGTAGTCTTATTTTTAACAAAATGAGTTTTTGGCATTTTATATGTTTTCATTTTCAAATCATTTGGTGTCTTTCGTGACTCAATGGTTTGCCAAAAAATCTTCTTTCGTGCTTTCCTTTTTGAGATTTTATTATCTTTCAAAAATTTGTCAATTTGTTCTTTGAATTCTTTTGAAAATAATTTGACAAAATTTTCATCTTCCACAACCTTTTGTTTTAAAACCTCGTTCACAACTTTAGATTTCTCAACCCATTTTCGTTGAGGTTTTTGTCTTTGGAAAACATACGAGTTCTTTGTTAGATTATTTTCGACAGTGCTTTGGTCGGAAAAGAATCCTTCGTCAGTCGTTTTCTTGTTGTCTTCTTCAATTAATTTCTTGAACTCAGGTTTGACATTCTCAATGTTCCCAGTAGTAGCAAACACTTGATTTGGAAATATCACATCATCAGTGCACTTGAAATTCGGATAAACCACGGTGTTGGTTTCCAAATAATGAGCACCTTTTCCAGACAACACTTTTTCGAATTTTTCAGTGTGTCCATACACTTGATCAACAACTTTTCATGGAATTTCATTTTCTTTTGAACTTTTGTTGAGGATAGATTACTTTTGAATTTATTCATCATTTTCATCATCACTGTCATCTGTTTGACTATCTCGTACATCAACCAAATCAGGATTACAAACTTTCGAAGTTGAAGGTTTGTCAGTGTCAATCTCAACTTTCGAATACTTAAAATTTTCTTTTCCTTTAGATTTTGATGTGACCTTAATGATAGATAACTGAGAACAATTAACATCCTCAAACTCACTGATTTCATAAATATCATCAGAATCATCTTCATTATCAGCAAAATTAGTTTGTAAGTCAGATGTCGAATTCTCAGTCTTTTTCAAAATTTTGATTTGTTCAGTTTTGGTCAAGGTTTCATTAACTATATCAACTAATTCATTCGAATCAAGGCATTCATCTATTTTTACGATGCCATATGTATATCTATCATCTGGAATTTTATCAAATTCAACAATTGTTTTCTCACAGTCATACGAAATGTTATCAACCTTCTCTCTCTCAAAAGATAGAAAAGGTAATAAGTTTCTATGTTGTTCTTTGCTAATGTCACTAGAATGATGCAATGTTGTAAGTTTTCCATAGAGTCTTTTTGCAGAGCTACAGTAGATATTTCTTTGTGCTAATAAGAGTTTTACATCGCTCGAAAGAGAGTCTGTTTCACACATGGTGTTTGTGATTTGCAATTCTAAACAATTTATCTTAGTTATTTTCGAATCAAGCTTCTTTTGTGTCTCTAACAATTGTAAGCTCGTTTCTTAGCTTCGTTACTAGCAGACACAACAATTGAATCGAAATAATCAACAATGTCATCAAAAGCAACAATTTTAGAGTTATATGCATTTAAAGGAATATTGAAAGATTCAATAATAGAACGTACCTTCATAGTCATCGGAGACTTGTCAGCTGATTTGGATACGAAGCATCTTCCTGTGACCTCTTCGTGAGAATCATCTTCGAATTTCGCGTACAGAGCACCATGCGTCAGATTACGCATTTCATCATCATCTGATCCCGAACACCAGATCTGATAGGTACCATCTTCTTCATGTTCTCTTTTTTCCATCAAAGAGATGCCTTTCGCCTTCGCTCTTACTTCTTCCAGACTCTCCGTGTAGTATTATGCATCATCCTTCACCTTGTTCTTCTTCTCATCTTTTTTACGAAGCATACAGTCATTCGCAAGATGATTAGCTCCATTGCAGTAGTGACAATCTACTCCTGGATCTCCTTTTAATTTCTTCCCTCTTTTCTCCTCAGTAACTTTCACTTCTTTCTTTTCTATCTTCTTCTTCTCCTCTCCACCAGCCTTGTTCAGAAAATTTCCTCTTTCTGCACTCTGCCTCGACTTCGGATTAAACGGTTTCTTAAAGAATTTTTTGACTTTGTTGTTTGAGTAGAATGCAATTGCTTCATCATCCGAATTCATTAAAAGTCCTTCAACATCCGAATCATCACTTTCAACTATTTCTTTTTCATTTACTTTCGAGACAAGTGCCAAAGGACCACCTAGATTAAGCTTCGACTCTTCAGCCATCTCATTAACTTCACTTTCGTGAGTTTTGAGTTGATTATACAAATCATTCAAAGAGGATGTGTCGAAACTTTGCTGATTTTTAACCATCATACTCATGCTCCTCCACTCTTTTCGGAGTCCCATCACAAACGTAAGATTGAATTCCAATGCAGACCGAGTGATTCCATATCAATTGCATCGATATATCAGCTCCTTGAAGCGATCATAGTAGACCTCAATTTTCTCATTCTCCTTCTATCGGAATTCCTTCAGCTCCACCAAACATTGCTTCAAAAAGTTATTTTTCGTCTTTTTGCTTCCTTGATACTTATCCTTGAGAGTATTCCATATCTCCTTCGCACTTTTACAACCACAAACATAGTTGCAAATCACTGGTGGCAATGCACCTCTCAACTCTCTCAGACATCGTTTCTCATTTTTCTTCATTCTATCAGCTCGTTCATTAACAACAACAGTTGAATTCGAAGATCCAATGTTTTGAACATTTGCTGGAAGTTGAGCATTTCCAGAGATGCAATTCCATAATTCTTCATCTAATATTCTGGAATCAGCATTGGAATTTTAGTTGAAGATCCTAAGAGATGTGAGAAAGAAGTCATCATGTTCATGTTAAAATTCGCCATTGTTGTATAGATTTGAATTTTTTAGAAAGTTTGAAGAAATTTTTATTTGACTGAACAAATTGTACAGAAATTCAAGAACAAACACTCGATTAAGCAAATTCAATGCAGAATCGAATCAAAATTTATGATCCTTGATGATTTTCTGAATCTAATTGTGTGGAAACTTTTGAATCAAATTTTACAATTCAAATACAACAGATTCAACAGAAAATCATATTCTAGTTTTGAATCCTGCTCTGATACCAATTGATGAATCATTAATCGAGTAATGAGAATCAAATAAGAGTAAAAACGATATGAAAAAACACTAGATGTAAATATGATCCTGTTTTAGCTCTATTATACTTTCATAGTTTTACAGAGAGTACAAAGACAAGTTCTGTAAAGACTTCTTATCTAACTCTAAGTAAGGTTCCTATTTATAGGGAACAGGAAAGTATGCGAAAAATACTAAGACATTGCATTTAAGCTTCGAACATATAGACGCCTTAGGAAATATATTACATAATACACGAAGGGTAAAGTCTTCGACTCATTACAACATGTCTTCGACTCTTACAACATTTTCCATATGTTTTTATTTAGAGAAATATAAATAAATATGAAAAAATTCTCCAAAGTTTATTATTGAAAATGGTTTTTTTTTCTTGTATTTTTATTTAGTTTAACCGGTTCATTTTGACCGGTTCAACCGTTTTTTTCTAAAAACCGGCCGGTTCAATCTAGTTCAGAAATTGGTGTAAAACCGATGATAGTTGAACTGCTCCATTCCCCAGTTCCTGGTCCAACCGGTTGGACCGGCCGGTTCAAACTGGTTTTTAAAACGCTATCATTTTCTTGACAAGAGGCACTACAGGAGAGAAGCTATTATAAGATGGAAGTTAAAGAGAAATAATCATACAATTGCATCGAAGTTTGCCATTTATATTTCGGGAGAGACCTCAAAAGTATTTTCTAATGTTTTGATTGACAAGAACCAATACAAGAAAGAAGCTATTGAAATATGGAAGAAAAAGAAAAGTAAACGTACACCAAGTTGTTTGGCTTATGACAAAGAAAAATGAAATACAACTGGTTCAGTTGAGACATCGGCTATTTCGGGTCCACCTTTGGATCTACTTCCAAATGTTTTAATGGATAAGAAGCAGTACAGGAGAGCAGCCATTGACAGATGGAAGAAAAAGACAACTAAAAAAAGACTTTTATTGCTACCAAGTTGTTTGGCTAATGATAAAGCATTAAAAAATTCAATTGATGTAGGTAAGACGGGTTATATGAGAAGACAGTTGAATAATAGGACAAGAAAACATTTGTTACAACAAGTCCCCTTTGCTTCTGATGTCCTTCTGGACGTCCGCCGTTGTCGTTACTGTGATGCTGTCAAATTTTATTCAGAAATAGCTAATTTTTGTTATCTAGATGGCCGTGTTGTTTTGTCAAATAATTGGCTCCCACAAACTCTACCCTTTAAAAATTTAGCAAAGTGGGATAAGCGGGGATTTTTTAGGAATTTTGATGGAATTTTGTTGAATTTAGAGGTGTTTTTCTTAATTTAAGCGGACTTTTTAATAGGATTATTTCCTTCTAGGTCGGGTCCTGATGTATGGGTACATAGGTGCCTCGTTTATGTCGCTTGGTTCTGTTGTTACTCATCATCCACTAAATGGGAAAACGTGCCACCATTGAAGACTCATCAACTCTTAGTCTCCTCCACCGCTTCCCTGCTTTCCCAACACACTACTACCTCCATCCTCTATCTCTACCCAATTACCCAATATACCGACGGAAACACGACCTACCCATCGATTTTGCCCATTCTTCCATCGCTCCTCTCTAATTGATCAATCGATGGGTTTCTTTTCAGATAAGCATACTGTTGTTCCACAGTGACGCCCTGCTAAGAGCAACTCCAACCATTCCACTAAAAATATCACTAAATTGGTGTATTTTTAACATCAAAACTTTTTTTTACTCCAACCACACACTAAACATTTACACTAAAAACATTTTTTTATATTATAATATAGAATAGAATAATTATTAAAGTTGTAAAAGCTATAAAACTAACCAAAATAGTATTAAACAATTCAAAAAGTTGTTTTTGTGTGATGAATAGTGTTACACAAAATATAGAAGTCACTATTCAATCTCACCATTTTGTGTTGAGTTTAGTGGTCCATTTGAGCACATTTTCACACAAAAACACTATTTTTGTGTAACCATTAGAGATTTGGAGTTGGTCCGACTCCCACCGCTCCACTTCTTCCGTTTCACAAATTGAAGATGACAACTCAGACCCACCACCGCTTCTCTCTCCTCGTCCATTTCGTTCTCACACACGTATCTTCTTCCTCTCTCTAACATCCTTTGAAGAAGATATAGAATCCATGAAATAATCGCAATTTTTTTATCTATAGGTGGAAGTAGGGGTGAGCAAAAACCGCACCACAACTAAAATTAACCGCAACCGCAACAAAAACCGATGGTGAGGTTTTCTATTTTTCATAAACCGCAAATTTGCGTGCGGTTATTAGTTTTCAAAAACCGCAAAAAAAAAAAAAAAACGCACCGCACCGCTTATATTATATACAGCTTTTTTTATTAATTATTAATATATTAAATATTAAAAATAAGACAAGTTTAATGAATGAAAGATGAATAAAATAGTAGAAGACAAAAGTGTTGGCTTTTTGTTACGTTTAACTTTGTAAAATGGTGAAATTAGACAAATTTAAGAAATTTATTGTTAATTACTATTGATTTGACGTTTTTAAGATATTAATTGTTTGTGATTTAAGTTAATTGTCTTATACCTTATTATTATTATTATTATTATTATTATTATTATTATTATTATTATTGTTATTATTATTATTATTATTATTATTATTATTATAAGTAATATGTTTGAACGTTTAAAACCGTTTGAGCTATAAACTGTGGTTAAAAACCACACAAAATAACCGTACGAAATCGATACGGTTAATAACCGCAACACAGAAAAAACAACCGCATAACCGCACCATAAAAATAACTGCACCAAGCGGTTTTGAAAATGGATTAACTGAATTTGCGGTTAGTGGTGAGGCTTTGACTAATAATCGCACCGAACCGCTTCGCGCTCGCCCCTAGTTGAAAGTGATTAGGTTTCCAGAATCCAGTCTCTCTCTACCGCTCTCTCCTCCTTATTATATTACTTCCTTACAGCCATAAATCCTTCCCAGATTGGGCTAGACGAAGTGGGCGTGGGGAACGGCAGTGGGAAGCTTCCCGCCCGGCGTAACACCGCACCGTCGGCGCGGGGAAGCGTTGTGCGGGAAACGGAGAGGGAAGCCTCTCCCGCTTTCTCTCTCTCTTGCTGCGATTGGCTGGGAATTTTTTTTTTTTTTTGAAAAAGAACTGTTAATCAACGGTAAAAATATGTAAGTTTTATTTTAATTAATGAAATATTTTTTATTTTTAATTAAAATTTATGTTTAGCATTAGTTTAAAAATTATAATTCATAAAAAAAAATTAATTTTATTTAATAAAAAAAAAAGAGAGAGAAGCGCCATTGGTTCTAGGTGAGGTGAAGAAAAGCAAGGAAAGGAGGGTACCAAAAAAAAGAAAATAGAAAAAAGTGAGGAAGAGCTTCCTTCGCTCCTTCCGGTCTTACAGCGAACCCTCTTCTCTCAATCTGTAGGCATGACGATTCTGAACTCTTATTTACCCACCCGTTCATACTTTGATTGTGCAATGAAGGTGGTTCCGAGCACCATGTGGGAAACCTCATGTCTGAGGAAATGGGGTCCCTTAACGAAGAAGATGGCTGGTATTTCTATTGGTTTTCCTCTTTTCATTTCACGTCTATGTCATCGTGACCAGATCATGGTAAGAATATGATATTTACTTGAAGATTGCCTTTTTACACATTAATACACTTCTTTTACTTGAAGATTGCCATTTCTATCTCTCTCCAAACTAGGTTTTTCATTTTAATCTTTATTCTGATTTGGGTGCACCGATTTCAAGAGAATAATCACCTGTTTTTTCTTGATCGATATAGAAATTGGTTAGTATTTTCAGTTTAATATTGATTTTGATTGGATTTGTACGAGATTGAAGACATCCGTGAGCATGTTGGTGGAAAATTTTGTGGGAGAATGCAAAAGGAAGAAATAATACTCGATGTAAGACCATCTGTACAGTTGCCTCTTCCATTTTAGGGTTTTTGAGGTGATATCTGTTCCCTGACATTGTTTTCCATTATTTCTCATAATTATCAATTTAATGTTATAATTTAGATTTAGAAGGTAAAGTTTAGTAATTTTGTAAAGCTATTTTCTAAATGTTCATGTGCAGCAAAGCAACCCCAAGAAAACACCCACCATGTCTTTATTTACATTCCAAATGCTTTGTTAGATCTACAAACGAAACAAAAATATTTGAATTCTATTTTACATCCTTGTGAAGATCTTCATATTCTCGTTAAGTAGTCATCCAGTGTTCTTTGTTTACAATAGCTTTGCATTATACATGATCTACGAAATCAGTTGGAGGCTTCTATATGATTTCATTGTGTTTATTTTTCATCCTTAAAACACATTTTCTATTAGATTTCCATAATTTATTCTACTTTGTTTGCTTACATAGATTGAGGTGCATAGTGGTAGTGTTAATGATCTTGAATTCTCTTACCCTAACAAACAAGGTTCCGTTGTTAGAAGTGGAAATGATAGATTAATAAAGGTTTTTAAATTAATATTATTCTGGACTTTATTTTGTATGAGATGAAGCATTCCACAGGTGTGGTCTGCAGTAACAGGGGTAAAACAATATACAATTCAGGTCATGAAGCACCTATTTTGTTATGTATGTCAAGATTTCAAGCCACTAATTTATCTAATTCGTCCGTCTTCTTTTGGATGTTCAGTATTCTGTTTTGCTCAAAAGGACCTCTTTGGATCATTTTAGAGTTTCTATTAGAAATCAGAATAGATTTATTAGCTTTTTTCCTGCATTTTTGTAGCAATATTGATGGGATACCAATCTTGTTTGTTAAATACACTTGCTTTGAATTTTTTTTTTTTTAAATCTTTATCTTTTGAGTGTCTATAGACTACAATCTCCTTACCCTACTTCTTATTGTTGCTCTTTTCTCCTATGTATCCAACACTTAAATTCCTGACATCAATAACTGTCTTAAAAATGTATGTAAGTTTTCCGATACAAACCTCTGTGGGTCGTGCTTAGCACGGCACTTGTACTTTCCTAGTATATATATATATATATATATATATATATATATATATATATATATATATATAAGGTAGTGAAATGTGACAATTTCCTACGTTTTGGTGAATGAAAGGAGAGTAAGGAAAAACTGGCGTGACACTCAAAAAGTGAAAGATGAAAGATGGTATACCCTATAACCTAACCTACTTCTACAAACACCTTTAAAAACTAACCTACTTAACTACCTAAGTTACACCATTAAACCCACAATCATGTTCTCCACTATTGCATTTGCTTATAGTTTTCACAAAAACCTTAGAATATGAATAGATAGATAAGCTTAACTTTAAATAACCCAAATATTTAAAAAGTCATGTTTATATATGATTAATATTAGACAATCCATATATAATACTATAAAATATGAAAATTAAATAAGTTGAATGTTACAGGGTCTTACAACAATGTTTGTGGTCTGCATGGGATAGCTAGAGTGAAACATTAATTTAAACTCCATTTTGAGTTTTCGATTCCTTGTATTGTGTTTGTTTATTTCTGCTACTATTCTTGAAAAGCTTGTTGCGCTAACATTTGTGCATATCTTCTTCCCAGATCTCTGAGTGTCAATCCTCCAGAAATTTAGGACAATGGTTGCATCTCCATACTTAACATTTGATTTAAAGGTTTGATAATCCGGAGGATTGTATGTATGCTCGTTATGAGGGTTATATTCTTTCTCGTCACTCTCGTAGCCATCTGCCTCGCTCCGGTTATATTTAGTTGTTTTAGTGATCCGACAGTTCATTATCAGACGTATCAGAGTACCTCTCATGATCATTCGACTTAACCGGTGATGCAAATGACAGTGGTTCATCATCTTTATCGTCTTCAACATCAGTAAGCTGAATCTCAGCATGATTCCTTTTCAACTTCATATCAGCTGAATCCATAGGCTCGATGTTGATTGCCCCTTTTAGCTTCAAAGCATGGTTTATTCCAGTTATCGTCTGAATTGAATGTGAAATTATTACTGCACACACATGTAAAGTAAACATGGTCACTATATATAAATACACATATATATACCAAATAAAATCTGCACAAGTAGTAATCATAATACACTTACAACTAGCCATTGAATGTCTTTACTGGTTAATTCTTTCTCTTTTATCGTAAAAATTTCAAAAACCGAGACAATAGCCACAGTGTCATTGTTGGAGGATCTATTTGCATCTATGTTTAATGTTTGACCACATCACTGAAAACAAATCTAAAAGGCATGAACAAAATGATAAACTATTTAATCAAAAAAAATAAAAAGTACTCTCACTTACATTAATTGATTGAATGATTGCGATTCAGCTTTTTCAGATTCTCCCAAAGTCAAAAGCAAAGTGATGAGGTTTCCACATACTTCACACACGAAATCATGATTCAAATTCTTCACAGAAAGATCATATCCTAGCTTAGGTTTGCACTGTCGAACCAACTTAAGAAAGATCATATCCTAGCTTGGGTTTGCACTGTCAAACCAACTTAAGTATAAGTTGGTTCGACAGTGCAAACCTAAGCTAGGATATGATCTTTCCATGAAAAATTTTAATCTTGATTTTGTGTGTGAAGTATGTGAAAACTTCATCATTTTGCTTGTGACTTGGGAAAAATCTGAAAAAGATTAAACACAATCAATTAATGTAAGTAAGAGTGTTTTTTATTTCTTTTGATTAAATAGTTTATCATTTTGTTTATAACTTTGTGATTTGTTTTCAGTGCTGCGGTTAAACATTAAAAATAGATGGAAATAGATCCTCAAACGACAACAACGATGATGACACCGTAGCTATTGTCTTAGTTTTTGGAAAATTTACGATAAAAAAGAAAGAGTTAATTAACAAAGACATTTAGTGGTTAGTTGTAACTGTAGTATGATTACCACTTATGCAAATTTTATTTGGTATATATATATATATATATATATATATATATATATATATATATATATATATATATATATATATATATATATATATATATATATATATATATATAGTGACCATGTTTACCTTGCATGTGTCTGCAGTTAATGGTAATAGTTTTATATTCAATTTTGATAATAACCCGAATACAAACCGTGCTTTGAAACTAAAGGGGGCGATCAACATCGAGCCTATGGATTCAGTTGATATAAAGCCGAAAAGGAAACATGTTGAGATCCAGCCTTTTGATGCTGAAGATGATGAGCCATTGCCATTTGCATCGACGGTTAAGTTGAATGATCATGAGAGGTAATCTGACAAGTCTAATGATAAGGTGTCAGATGACTATACAATTAAATATAATCGGAACGAGACAGATAACTACAAGATTGGAGAGGAAGAAGATGACCCTAATAACGAGCATATATGGATAAGATCCTTTGGGTTATCAAACCATTAAATCAAATGTTAAGTATAAAGGAGGCTGCAGCAGCAAGGGTCTCCAGAAAAAAGAAAGCAATTGACACAGAGGAGGAGGCAATTGGTGTGTAGATAATTGGAAGCATGCAACTGTGTCTAGATTGTCTATATAATCTGTTTATAGTACTTCTATAATATGTAGTGCACATATTATGTCACATGAAGTCATGTCTATTCAGGGTATCTAGATTGTCTATATAGTTTGTTTGACCAGGTACTCTTATACTAAGGTCATATATTTTAAGTCGCTAGAAGTTGTTATCAATGGGTCCTAGTGACGTTGTATATAGTATGTTTATAGGTTATTTAAATTTTAGTTATAGTATTGGCTTAACTCTAATTTTGTTATGAATTTAGTTTAAAACTTTTGTAATTACTTTGTTTTTAGAGTTAATTATATAAAAAAGTCTTATACTTTGTGACTTTTTGTTGATTAAAGCTAACTTTATTTATTTAAAAAGGTATTGAAATTTTTTTTTTGCTCTTTTTTATATTGAAGCTTTAACTTTAAGCAGGTTTAGTATTAACTTTTTAAGAATATATTATTTTTTTTCCCGAAAATACTATTTGATAAAATTTTGCTTCTAGATCAACTTTTCCATTTTGACCATAATTTTTTTCTCATCGTTGTGAGCTCCTTTTGATAATTTTTTTTCTTTTGTACTTCGATTTTGGGTAGATTTGGTCCCCCTGAAACCTGATTTTGTTGTAGGTTTCACAAGTTGGTTAGTTTAGACCGCACTCACAATTCACTATGGTTTTGTTCGGCGTTTGGTTATCTATAAAAAACATGTTGAATCCATAATAATCACATTAAATACTTTTGAGACATGTTTTCCATTAATAGTCATATATTAGTAATATCACGGTCAACAACTATCTTAGGCATTGCATTGTTATTTATTTTCAAATTAATAGTCACAAAATCTTTGTTAGCAAAAGCAAAAGTGTACGTTGCAAACACAGACAATTAACAAATATAGAACCTTAAGTTAGCAAATCTAGAACATTCGGTTTTTAAATTAGTAGACACAGAACCTCTAGTCTCCAAAATAACACACACATAACCATTTGTGATATGACTTCATCCAAATTAACATACTAAAACCCTTCACACGGTTGCATCCAAGTTAGCTAACATTAAACTTTTAATCCTTAAATTACTAGACATAGAACCATCTATGATATTATTTCATCAATTTAGCATATGCAAAACCTTCATTCTCAATATTACTAAGCATAAATATAATCCAACCACATCTTCCTCCATCAAGAACATCATACCAATAACAACAATTAAAACATAGGAATTATGATATTTAAAAATGAAAAAGTTTGTAAAATATGAGGTTTTTTCTGGAAACTAATTGTTTATTACCAAAAGATTACCGGCTCACCTGCTAAGATGATCAAATGAAAGAATTAGAAACATATAGGTTTTTTTCTTAAATTAAAAAGGTCCACATTTAAACATGAAAAAGTCCCAAAATGTACGGAATTTAATAAAATTAATCATTGTTTTTACATGATTTCGAAAACTCAGTTTTTTACAAAATTATATATTTTATAGTATTTTAATAGCTTTTTATATTTTTTACAACTTTTTTCACAATTCTTTTAACAATTTAGTCCTTTATAAAAAATGTGTGCTCCCGTATTCTCGACAAAGAATTTTGTTCCCTTCCTTTATTTCCATAATGGTTAGATAGTATGCGTCTCCTCCATTTGTTTGATAGTGATCCTTATCTACAGAAAATTATATGTGCATTATCTACCATTCCTTAATCGCACACTGTTTTCACCCTACAAAACAAAAAAGTATATTACAAGGGTCGATTTGTTATACCAGCATCATCCATATGGATCCAATGATTATTTGATGAATTCCATTTTAGTTCTAGTAGTGTCACTCTGTTTTACAGGACATATCATAGCCTGGCATCCAAACTTTGTTAGATCGGTATGGCAAAATAGTCCAACAATATGTCCAAGCATGCAATACTTGCGAACAATACAAGTCATCTACATTGTCACCACGAGGTCTCTTCTAATCCTTGTCTATTCCGTTTGTTTTTTGGGTGGATATCTCCCTTTGTTTGTTATATTCGGTTTACCAAAAATATAACAGCTACAATTGGTCTTGGTGGTAGTCGGTCATCTTTCTATAAATTGCCATTTTATTTCCACTTAAACATTGTCTCACAACTTGTTCCTTAGCTAGTACCTTCCTATGGGAGATTATTCAGCTCTACATCATTCCCATGATAGTGTTATGGGATAGAGATATGTAAATTCTTAGGCCCTTTCATGTACTCTCCATGGAGGGGTTCCATTAATTGTCCATGTCCACCTAGTCGTACCACTCGATGAAATCCAAGTCAACACAAAGCTTCATTTCGTGGAGGAACCAGTGGAGATTATGGATTGGGAGATCAAAAGACTCAAGCAAAATCACATACCTATAGTAAAAGTACGATGGAACTCTCGTAGAGGGCCGGAGTTTACTTGGGAACGTGAGGACCAAATGAAACAAAAGTATCCACACTTATTCAACGATGCCCCCTCCACTAGTGAAACAACTAACTAGTTGTATAAAGAAGCCAAGAATGTACTAATTTTGGGACAAAATTCCCTTAACGGGGAGGTAATTAATGTGACATCCCGGAATTTAGGGCAGAGATTTCAAACGACTAAATTACGGAAAATTTATTTGTAATTTACCTCGGTCAGTTTTAGTGCATCTAATGAAATATAAATGAGTCCAATTCAATTATTATGTAATATCAGATGATATTTTATGCCCAAGCGTGTAAACTGGTAACCAAATCAAACTGCTCAACTGCAGCGTTGGATAATGCGTCTGAAAAACTGAAATTTTACATTAATCAATTTTGAGCAAAACAAACATTAAAATATGATAGCACATGTTCCCCTGTTTCCGAAAATATAAAGAACGTGAAAACGGAGATCATATGCAAAAGATACGACAGTTTCAAGAAAAAAACAGACAGTAAAACATTGTTTTCTTTAATCGCGTAAAATCGAATCGAACCGTTGTGGCACTTACACTTTGCCGACATGATTTCCAAGAGCGCTTTTGGACTCAAGATATAGTATATTATTTAATTTCACAAACGAAGTAATTTTTACGAATATATTTACGAAAGTCGCGAAAACAAACCCCACGAGCCGTTAAGACGCGAAACTTCAACCACAATTTCCCAAAGATTCGTAACTCCAAAAATTAATCCGTTTGATGTTCTGTAATCCTTGAATTATACTTTATCTAACGGTGCTTTCTAAAAAAATCATTGATTCACGAATCCCAAGACACTCGGTTTTTGTATGTTTTGGACATGTAATGGAGGTATAATGGGATGATAGACTCCAAAAACCTTATCGCCTTCCTCCTCCTCCTCCCCCCCCTCTCTCTCTCCTTCTTTGGTTATAAGTTTCACCAAAGGTAAAAAATGGGTTGGAGGTATGGCCATTGATCAAGCAAGTGTGTGTGGGCTGATACTATAAATAGAAGCCAATACTTCTCCTGAATCCTCACAAATTCATCAGCCACTCTTCTCTCTATCACTCTCTCTCTTCCCCCTCACCATTTCTGTCCAGAAAAGCTAGAAGAACCACCCTACACCACCATCTAAAACCATCATCAAACCCTCCAACCCCTTCCTTATAACCCCCTTAACCACCACCACCCTCCTCAGCCTTCAATTTGGCCAGAAACACAAGAAGAAACCAGCAACAGAAGGCTGCCGACAATCACCCACCTCCACTGCACCACCCTACTGCCACCTTCAAAAACCCACTGCCATCACCTAAAAATTTCACCCCTAAGTTGATTTCGATCCCCCAAAGCTTCTAAATACTCCCTGCATCGAAGTACAACTGGAAGGAGGAAGAAACGAAGGCAGCAACATCGAAACCACCACCTCCGTCGGCCTCCTGTTGCACTAATCTCAAAACCACCCTTCACCACCCTTATGCTGCTGTTGCTCCGCCCCTGTGAGTCACCGCCACCTTTTCCTTTTCATTTATTTTGTTCTCGTCGATTCAGACAAATCAAAGGACCACCGTATACAGATCAATTGTAGCAGGTGATATGTGTCTACGATCGTTACTATGACGTCTAATGAAGCGTTGTAGGTAGGGGTACTTTTCGTCCATAGCTCGATTATAGAACTCACTAAAAGAATTAACACGAATCTCTCTCACCTTTTCACTACAACCATATGTTTGGTTGCTTTCAGAACTATTTTTAAGTATAGTGGTTACTTATACAATGGATATATTTCAACTTTCATGGAGTTATTACAAATACGTTTTCATTAAAAGCATGGATTTATTTATAAAGATACTTTTTGGCTTTTAAAGACTCATGAAAAGCATTGTTTCAACTTTTGTTTTACAAGAAAAATACTTTTGGACTTTTAAAAGTATTATTACTGCAGCTAGCAGAAAACCTATGACTCTCACCAATCTCGTGTTAACTTTCAAAATACATGTATTCTCAGGAAATCAGTGAAATTTCGGGCACACTCAGACGTTGGAAAACATGGCTCGCAAGTACTTGAATTTTCTACTTTTGAACTGTTATGCCTAACAGTTAAGGAAAACTCATATTATTATGTTAATATCTGTAAGAACCTTGTATGAAAACTTAAACTTATAATACAAATGGTGTTTGTTCATTGTTGTACTTGTGTTGTATATTCAATTTATCTGTGATCCATGAACTTAGTCACACAGCCCAGCGTGTTCCGCCGCCTCGGCCAGGGGTGTGAAAGATTGGTATCAGAGCTAAATTGGCTACAGAGAACCCGTATCCTCAAAAGAGGATTACAACTATAGCAACTAGCTTCTAGTAAAAGTATTATTAATAATAAAACTACTTCTCGACTACTTACGGTACGGGGAATCTGGTTTGGAGTGTCGCTTGGGTTGCTGGATTTCAGAAGTGCTTAAATGCCTAAATGGTCCTGCCCTTTGGTGCCTCATGTATGGCCCCTATATGTGCTCGGTAGTTGGGAAGTACAAAACATAGATTAATAATACTACAAACCCCACCAACCATAATGTATAAGAGTTCATATATATACTCTGACCCGCGATGAGAACACTTAATAAAAATACTAAACATCGCTTCAACTAAAACTACCAACTCAACCCTTTAGGTCAGACGCCTCAATTAAAGTTTAGTATCGTACATAAGCCATACCACAAATAAACCTGGAACGTGCGCCTATGTTATTTGTGGTCGGTTCGGTACACAACCAACCTTGAGCAAGGAGTTTGACAGACTACAATGGTTGAGTGTTTTAGAGATTGAAGAATGTTCTCCAGATTCGCTGCAGCAACCTAGTACCTTAGAATCCATATATACATTTTAAAACACTAATAAATTTCAAAATCACTAGCAATTAAGATCCCCTCTATCATTCGGAAATCTAGATGATTTCTGAACCAATCACCTTTCCCCTGTCATTTGAAAATCGGTAGGATTTCAGGATTTAATCTCACTCTATGACTTGGAAATCTTTGGGATTATAAGAATAAATGCAATAAAATTCTTACATTCTTGTTATAATTAAGTAGTATAAAAAACTTAACTGTGTCTTTTCTAAACGTTTAGGGCAATGCCTCGACGAAAAGAACCATGAGTTCGTCCACCACCGACTCCCCAAACTAACAGGAGAAGTGTTCGATAAACAAATCAAACAACAGAAGGAACTCCAAACCCTGAAGAATCCCCAAGCGCAAAAAATAACCACCAAACATTCCAGATGGATCCCACTACGATGCAAAATATGCATGTACAAGGGATTGCTACAGCTTTGGCGACTTACAAGGCCGCTCGAAACGGGAATACTGGAAATAGCGGAAGTGGTACTCCTGTAGTTGCCCAAAACAATCCTAGGCACTGCTCATACAAAGAATCCATGGGTTGTAAACCCCGATCCTTTTATGGGACCGAAGGAGCTGTTGGCCTGTCCCGATGGATAGAGAAGATTGAAGTTGTCTTCCATTCCAGCTCTTGCCCATACGACTGCAGGGTTAAGTACGCTACCTGCACACTGATGGATTCCGCCTTAACTTGGTGGAACAACCATGCCAAGACTATGGGAATTGTTGAATCCTATGCCATGGGATGGGAACAGCTGAAACAAATGATGACCAATGTGTATTGCCCACGGCAGGAGATTCAAGCACTAGAACAAGAACTCTGGAATCTAACCATGCAAGGATCAAAGGTAGCTGCTTATACCTCTCGATTCGAAGATCTTGCAACTCTTTGTCCTGGAATGGTGCCTTCCGAAGACAAGAAGACGGAGAGATACATTGGGGGCTAGCATCGTCGGTCCAAGGTCTGGTTACTGCATCCAAACCCTCCACTTTTGACAGCGCTAAACAACTAGCCTATGAGTTAACTGAGCAACGCATCCGACAGGGCATCATGACCCAATCAAAGGAGAAGGATAGAGTTGGGAGTACTAAAAATAAGTTCAAAGGAAAGCAGAAGGGGAACTTCAAGCGCCGTAAGCCAAACCCAAAGCTTGTAACAGTGTATGTTGTAGTCACAAACACTCCCACTCCAGCAAAGCCCTACGCCGGAGCTCTACCTCGCTGCCCCAAGTGCAACTATCATCATGTTAAAAACTGCATGATCTACATCAACTACAAGTTAAGGGGTCATACCGCCAGATTTTGCAGAAAGAACCCAAACAACACAGCTTCAACTACTACCGCAAGAGAAAGTCGAACATACTTCGAGTGCAACCAACCAGGACATTTCAGAAAAGACTGTCCTAAGCTGAAGAAACAGGGTGTTCAAGGAAGGGATTTTGTGAGGTGTGGGAGACGCACGCCAGGAACCAACTGTGGTTACTGGTACGTTTCCTATCGACAATACTTATCCTTTCGTATTATTTGACATTGGTGCCGATAAGAGCTTTATTTCCCACAAGTTTAGAAAAATGATAAATCATGAATCATGAAAACTCAATAACGCTTACACGGTAGAAGTAGCCCATGGTTAAAAAGAAAGCACCTTAGAAATACTCACCAACTGCCTTCTCACCTTGAATAATCATGTGTTCACTGTCGACTTAATGCCCATGATCATTAGAAGTTTCGATGTAATCATCGGAATGGATTGGTTATCGATCCATCGAGCGGGGATTTTATGTTATGAAAAGTCTGTGCAATTACCCTTACCAAACGATGAAGCCCTTGTGGTTTATAGAGACAAGGCAGGGAAGAACCTAAGATTCATTACTTGCAAGAAGGAAAGGAAGTATTTGCAGAAGAGATGCTATGCTTTCCTGGCCCATGTGGTGGATACGTGATGCGACATCGGCTCCGACCACCTGCTCTGAGAAAGTGCTTCTACATCGGCGATAGATATGCGAGGTCACAACAGAGAGATGCGTTAGAGCCGCCCCAGGGACTGTGCCCCAAGAGCGGACTCTAACGATCAAGTTAGATCAGTTGATAGATTTGAGATGGTTCTCCATAGCTGGAGAGAACCATCTTGGTGCTGGTGGTGGTGTATGGTGGCTGACGGCGGCGGGTGGCGGCTGAGCCAACCGGCTGGAGTTTAGTGTGGCAACTGAGCCACGGGGGAAGGTCTAGTGGCGGCTGAACCACTTGGGGAAGAGTCCTCCTCCAAGGAGCAGGCACTATTCCATTTCTAGCGGACAACTACGTCGAGGGGAATTAGGTCAAGCCTTGGTCCAGCCCAATTCAGGCCTAACTAGTAAGGATCTGGGCAAGGCCGCCCAAAGGCGTCGGGCGAGGCTGGCGGGCGCGCACCAGGAAAGGCTGGTAGGGGAGCGCCAGACAAGGTATAGTTGGGTCGGCCCGGCATGTCACACCCCCGAACCAGACGGCGGAAACGTCCGAGGGCTGTCGTGACTAAATTGAATACCATAACATTGAATATATATGAAACGTAACAACATTCGTCACCATGCATTAATATAGTACAACCGATAAAGTTTACATGAAGTACATTGTTTAATCATTACATTCCCAAAAATAAATTGTTTGATTCATTAATAAGTAAACTGCAAGCCATCACTGAGTACACTTTCCTTTGATTCACTGGTTACCTGAGAATACAAGTATTTTGAAAAACGTCAACATAAGAAATGTTGGTGAGTTCATAAGCAGTTTTTGAAAAGCAACGTTTTGTATCATTTTGAAAACCACCAGAAAATCCGATATTTTCTGAAAAGAACTCTTGAAAACATTTGTGAAGATCCATAAGTATGCCTGTCTGTTTCCATAGTTGTAAAAAAAAATGTTCATCAAAATTGTGTGCATTTCAAAACCGTATGTATTGAAAACCCTAGGAAAACCCGATGTTTTCCTAATTCTTTGAATTCCATGAAGTTGAAAATGAAACCATTGTAGCGTGTGAAGTCATTAATTTCAGGCGACGTCGGATTATTTTTGCGCATGATAAGTTGCTATAAACACGTGTTACACAAACGACCTGTTTATAACTATACTAACGATCCCGTAGGCGTCGTCCGTACTAATCACGTTATCCAACCACCCTGACTTCAGGTACTCCCACATCCGAAGAGAAAGAGGGCACGAAGACCTCGGTAACTCCATTAGCCGGTTGGGGATAGAAAAAGAGTACGAGGGGCCCTTGACCCGCCTCGCATAAAATACCGACTTTACTAGCAATACCAAAGGACCCTTGGGGACCAATAGTATACAAGCCATTGAAAGTCCTTTTACGCTGTGTTAGATCATGTAAGACCCAACAACTCGTAAGGTAGAAGTCTTCGGGCCTTAAGATCAGGTCATTGGGCTAGCTAGGCCCAACAAACAAGATTTTACACTTTGGGGCCCAAAGATGGTGCGTAGACGTCTGTGCACTCTCACGTGTGTAATAGATTCCCAAATGTTACTTGTGTGAATCGAGGTATCGTCGCGTTAGTAGTTTCGGATTTTTATTGGTTCGAGACCGAACCAATTCGTTTAACAACGATTTTTGGTATTGTTGTGTATTGTATTTCGTCGGTAGTTGCGGTGCCAATATTTGATCAAGTTGAGTGTATTGAATCAGCCTTGAAAATTTTATGTTTTCAGCCCCTCTTTGTTTGTGAATTTACTTTTTCAACCCTCTAATTAAATAACTTTCCGGTTTGGTCCTTAAATCATTTTTCTTAACATTTTAACACCAAAAGTTATTGAAATTTATATTTTTCAGCATATTTTTCATTGAAAACAGTTTGAGTCCCTGAAAATACAGTTTTCTTCGGTTATAACCCTTCTTTTCGCAGTTTTTACAATTTTGGCCCAAATTGGAAAATTTTTGCAACTTTGGTCCTTTTTAAATTTGAAAAGCATTTTAAACCTTTGAAAAGTAATTGGAACACTAGTAGTCCACTGTTTTACAGAAAAACACAGTTTTGGTCCTCCAAAACAGAAAATTTCGCATATTGGGCCCTATTGGGCCGAAAATGCCATTTTTAGCCCATTAAGCTTAAAATTTATGTTTTTAATCCTCCAAAAAGTATATTTTCAGAAAATACATTATGGAAACTGTTTTGACACTCCTCATCCATCAGAATTCGTGATATGTCATTTTGGGCCCTTTAACTTTATATTTTTAACATTTTATGTCCAAAAATTGAGTTTTTAGCCCAAATAAAATGTTATTAAGCCATTTAGCTATTTTTCTTGGAACACTTTGTATGTAGAAATATATTTGATGCTAGTATCATTTAACATAAAGTATATCTCGATTTTTAGGGGTTAATGGCTAGATCCAACATTATAAACACACAAAAACACCCACATAAGCATAGAATCATACAAGGCATACAAAAACACATATAGATCTACACTTTCACTTGTATCCCCCCCCCCACAAAACTCATAAAAACAGAAAATAGGGGGTATGAAGCTCACCTTAGGGTGTGATTTCGGTTTTTGAAGAAAAGATGGAAGAAAACTTGGTGATTTTTGGCCTTAGCACCCTTTTCTTGAAGATCTCGAGTTTGATGTGCTTCTAGGATGTAAGATCACGATTTTGGCATGGATTAGGAAAAGGTTTTGATGACAAAAAGAATCTAAGTCATAGATCCAAGTATAATCTTACCTTAGATGAAGAATTTGTGGAAAGATCCTCTTGAAAGCTTCCTAAATTTCGAGATTTTTGAGTGGAGAGGGAGGAAGTGTTCTTGAGTGTTATTGAGAGAGTTTGAAAGATATTTGTGTGTGTGTGTGTGTGTTTCGGCCGAGAGTGAGGGAGGGAAAAGAAGAGAAGTGATCCTTGATGAGATAGGTGCTTGGAAGTATGAGTTCCATGCATGGATATCCAATGAATAAAAATGAGGTGGCAATCCAAAGTCAACTCCTCCTTTATCCTTGGGCTTGGGCCGAAAATAGAGAGGGAAGGAAAGATTTTTGGGCTTTTTGCCTCTAGGCCCAATATTAAAGTTAGTTTGGGTGATCATTGGCCCTTTAAAATAAAATTGTGACTTTTATTCTTCATTAAGCTAGATTAGGTTAATTATGGATCAAGGCTTTTAATTCATTTCATTCTTTGCCCACAATGGCCCAAAATGTTAAAATAAATGATTGTGGGTCCAATTAGAGCCCAATTAGGGTTCTAAGCCCATGATAGTCAAATTGGAAGCTTATTGGTCCATTTGGGCCCAATAAGGAAGTCCTAGTCCAAAGTGGACCTAAACAAGAACTTCTAGGGTTTCCAATTGTTTGATGACTATTTGTAGCACTTGTATGATGTATTTGATTGAAGTTTTTGATGTCATAATAATAGGTATCACACATGCTCTTAAGTTTTTGATTCACATTAACTTGAGTGTATAGATTACATGACACAAAATTTCCAGTTGTGACATCATCCCCCCGTTAGAGGGAATTTCGTCCCGAAATTCTGTTTGAAAGCTAGATTTGAGAATGCTAGAATAGGTGAGGGTACTTTTGCTTCATTTGGTCTTCGCGTTCCCACGTGAATTCTGGCCCACGATTTGCGTTCCACCGTACTTTCACGATCGGGATGCGACTTTGCTTAGTACGCTTCACCTCCCTGTCCATGATTTCGATTGGTTCTTCGACGAACAGGAGATTCTCATTGATTTCGATTTCGTCAAGAGGAATGACAAGGGTTTCATCTGATAGGCACTTCTTCAGATTAGAGACATGAAACACGGGGTGTACACCGTTTAGCTCTGCGGGTAGTTGCAGTCTGTAGGCTACCGGACCTATTCGGGCGACGATTTCGAAAGGTCCAATGTATCGCGGGTTCAGCTTTCCCCGTTTTCCGAAACGTATAACCCCTTTCCAGGGTGAGACTTTCAATAGTACTCGATCACCGACCTAGAATTCTAAGGGCTTTCGCCGTTTGTCGGCGTAGCTCTTTTGTCGGTCACGCGATGCTTGCAGTCGAGCTCTGATCTGAACGATCTTTTCCGTGGTTTCGCGAATGATCTCCGGTCCCGTTAGTGCCTTGTCCGACGTATGTGTTCTTGCTAGTTGGGTATCACCTACTTCAGCCCAACATAACGGTGATCTACATTTACGTCCGTACAGTGCTTCGAAAGGAGCCACCTTGATGCTCGAATGATAACTATTGTTATATGAGAACTCGATCAAAGGTAGGTGGGTATCCCAAGACTTCCCAAAGTCTATCACACATACACGAAGCATGTCTTCAAGCGTTTGAATGGTTCGCTCACTTTGGTCGTCCGTTTGTGGGTGATACGCGGTGCTCATGTCGAGATGAGTTCCCATTGCCTTGTGGAGTGATTGCCAAAAGCGCGAAGTGAACCTACTGTCCCTATCCGAGATAATGGACACTGGTACTCCGTGGAGTCTCACGATCTCCCGAATGTACAAACGTGTCAGCCTTTCCATCTTGTAGGATTCTTTTATAGGCAGGAAATGGGCAGACTTTGTCAGTCGGTCGACTATTACCCATATGGTGTCCAGTCCGTTCGACGTCTTGGGTAGCTTGGTCACGAAATCCATGGAAATCCCCTCCCATTTCCACTCAGGGATTACCGGTTGCTGTAACAGTCCTGAGGGTTTCTGGTACTCCACTTTTACCTTGGCGCACGTAAGGCACTCACTAACGTAGGTCGCAATTTCCGCCTTCATGTTAGGCCACCAATAGTGTTGTTTAATGTCCAAATACATCTTGTCTGAACCGGGATGAATGGAGTATCGTGTCTTGTGGGCTTCCTTCATAACGACCTCCCTAAATCCTCCGATTTTTGGGACCCAAATACGGTTCATGAAGTAGTATACTCCATTCTCCCTTGCTTCTAGGTTCTTCTCCATCCCGCGCAATGCCTCGCTAGCTCTATTTTCCGTTTTCATAGCCTCCGACTGGACTGATGCAATTTGAGTGGCCAGATGAGATTGAATGGTTATCGAGAGAGTTTTTGTACGGCGATTAGAGTACTCCTTCCGACTTAATGCATCAGCTACCACGTTGGCCTTGCCTGGGTGGTACTTGATCTCACATTCGTAGTCGTTTAGCAATTCAACCCATCTTCGTTGTCTCATGTTCAGCTCCTTCCGGTTCAAGATGTGCTGGAGACTCTTGTGGTCCGTGAAGATGGTGCACTTCGTACCGTACAGGTAGTGCCTCCAAATTTTCAGAGCGAAGACCACGGCTCCCAATTCTAGGTCATGGGTCGTGTAATTTACTTCGTGCGTCTTCAGTTGGCGGGACGCGTATGCTATCACTCTTCCACGTTGCATGAGAACGCAACCTAAGCCCTGATTCGACGCGTCACAGTAGACTACAAAATCTCCCGTTCCTTCAGGTAGAGATAGTACGGGAGCGCTACAGAGAGCTTGCTTCAAGGTTCGAAACGCAATCTCTTGTTTGTCTGTCCATTTGAATGGTACACCCTTTTGCGTAAGCGAGGTAAGTGGCTTGGCGATCTTAGAGAAGTTTTGAATGAACCTCCTATAGTAGCCTGCTAGACCCAAGAATTGACGAATTTCAGTGGGCGTGGTCGGAGTTGCCCATCCTGATCCACATGAATTCCGTCTTGGCTAACTACGTGACCTAGGAAGTTCACACTCCGGAGCCAGAACTCACACTTGGAGAGTTTGGCGTAAAGCGTTTCCGATCGCAGAGTTTCTAGGACTTGTCGGAGATGTTGACCATGCTCCTCTTTGCTTCGAGAATAGACGAGGATGTCATCGATAAACACAATGACGAAGTTGTCAAGGAACGGTCAGCAGATTCGATTCATTAGGTCCATAAATACGGCAGGTGCATTTGTTAGACCGAAGGGCATCACGACGAATTCATAATGTCCGTAGCGGGTTCGGAAAGCGGTTTTAGGAATATCCTCTTCCCGGACTTTGAGTTGGTGGTATCCGGACCGTAGATCGCTTTTTGAAAAATAACTGGCTCCTTGGAGCTGGTCGAATAGATCATCAATTCGTGGGAGTGGGTAGCGGTTTTTAACAGTGAGTTTATTTAACTCTCTGTAATCGATGCACATTCTGAAAGATCCGTCCTTCTTTTTGACAAAGAGCACTGGAGCTCCCCATGGTGAGTAGCTAGGTCGGATAAATCCCTTGTCCAGAAGCTCACTGAGTTGGCTGGACAATTCCTGCATTTCAGCAGTAGCCAACCGATAGGGTGATTTAGCGAGAGGAGTTGCTCCTGGAACGAGGTCGATTCGGAACTCAACCTGTCTCTCTGGGGGTACTCCCGGAAGATCTTCAGGAAACATGTCTGGATATTCACACGCTTCCGGAATATCTTGGATGTTAGTTTCTTCCTTGGCCTTATCCACTATGTGAGCCAAGAACGCCAAGTTGTTCTTTCGTAGATGTTTTTGTGCCTTGATGCACGAGATGAGGCGAAGATTCATGCTGGGTTTGTCTCCGTAAATTACTAGGGTTTCGTGATTTGGGAGACGAAGGCGAACGGCCTTCTCGTGGCACATAATCTCAGCATGGTGGGGGCTTAAACAATCCATGCCGATAATCACATCGAAACTCCTAATTGACACTGGCATTAGGTCTATTCGAAAGACGTGTTGGTTAAGGGTTAGGGTACATCCGATGTAGATTTCCCCAGTGGATTCGGTTTTCCCATTGGCCATTTCCACCGTATAGGTTTCATTTAGCTTCTGGGGTTGTTGTTTTAATAAATGTTTAAACTTCTCGCTTACGAAACTTCGCTCTGCTCCAGTGTCAAATAAGATGCATGCATAAGTGTGGTTTAGGAGAAACGTACCGGTCACAACTGCGGGGTCCTGAACTGCCTCACCCTGACCCATAGTCAGCATCCTTCCTGCTCCTCTGTTTCCTGAATTGTTGTTGTTAGGGCAATCTCGGCGGAAATGCCCCGTCCTTCCACACCCGAAGCAGGTGTGGCTAGGCCCTGCATTATGGCCGCCAGCATTGGTGTTGTTGTTATTGCGGTGGTTGTTGTTGTCGTTTCCCTGATTTTGGTTCTGGGGAGGATAACTCCTGCAGTACCTTGTCGTGTGTCCCCTTCGGTTGCAACTGGTGCATTGAAAATCCCTGCATTCTCCATTATGATGGAGACCGCACTTATTGCATTTGGGAAGATTACCGGAATAGGGTCTTGAAGCATTTGGAGCAGCTGAGGCTGGAGTATGTGGTGCGGCTGGAACCGGTGCGGTGACATCGTTAACTGCCACTGTCTGCTGCTTTTTAGAGGTCTCGGGGCCCTGACGTCCCTTCCTCTTGTTGTTCTTCCCTTTCTTACCATCACCCTCCTTTTTCTTCTCAGCCTCCACCGGCTTCTCGCCCTTCTTGTTGTTATGGTCATACAGCCTCTTTGCCAATCTTTTTGCACTGTCAAATGTCTCGGGGTTTGCAGGTATCACATTCCCTTGAATTGGTGCTGTTAGTCCCCAGATGAATCGCTCAATCTTCTTTCCTTCCGAGGTGATCATACCCGGGCACAACAGAGATAGTTCACTAAATCTCGATATGTAGGCATCGATATTCGCATTCTGCACAGTGAGGTTCCATAGCTCTTGCTCCATCTTCTGTATTTCGCCTCGCGGCCAGTACTCAGCCATTAACATTTCTATCACCTCTGCCCACGGCATAGAGTTGGCTACAGGGAGCGTCATGGCTTCCACGTGTCGATTCCACCAAGTGAGTGCTTGGTCCACAAAAGTGCAGGCCGCAAACTTCACCTTCATCTGCTCGGGGCATTCGCATATCTCGAATACCGATTCCACCTTCTCGATCCATCGCTTCAGAGTGATCACCCCTCCAGTGCCGTTAAAAGTTCGTGGTTTGGCGTTCGTGAAGTCCTTGTAGGTACATGTCTTGGTAGGTCCTTGATTCATCCCGTTGTTCGAACTTCCGACTCCTTGCCCATTGACTCCTCCATTTTTCCCTTGATGAATTTGCACAGTCGCTGCAGTGACCGCATCAGATACAGCTGCCTGGAACGCGGTGGAGTCAACTTCGGGTGGAGTTGGTCCAGGGTTTCCGCGAGTAGGTCGGCGAGGCATCTTCTTGTCGCGAAACGGAAAGATGTTGAGTGTACGTGGTTTCCGTGAGGTTGTGGTCCTACTGACTAGGTGTATGGCACGAACTTAAATACTTTTATCGTTTAGCATACAATCATAGATTCGCAACACATAGCAAAACACATAAAAGTTCACTAATATTATCCTATGCCTCTTCCACTATTGCAGACTAAACAGACGTTCTCTTTTTGGTGCTAAAAGGGTATAGTTTTAGGTTCCCTAGCTATCCCGATCTCATCAGGACGTGTGTTAGTTTTACTTTGGAAAGAATGTAGTTAATCAGGCTACATCCACTCCTTGGTATCACTAAGAACAGTCCCGAATTAACCGAGATACTAGCATTATTGTGTTTGGTTCAGCGTTATGTTCCTATTCCTACTGCAAGCAAGGGTGTTTTATTTACTTGTTTTGTTCAGAGTTATGTTAGTCCCTCTTTTTGGTTTATAGTTGCATATCAATGTGTGGCTAGACATGCTAGTTCACTATAAACAAAGCTCTGATACCAACCTGTCACACCCCCGAACCAGACGGCGGAAACGTCCGAGGGCTGTCGTGACTAAATTGAATACCATAACATTGAATATATATAAAACGTAACAACATTCGTCACCATGCATTAATATAGTACAACCGATAAAGTTTACATGAAGTACATTGTTTAATCATTACATTCCCAAAAATAAATTGTTTGATTCATTAATAAGTAAACTGCAAGCCATCACTGAGTACACTTTCCTTTGATTCACTGGTTACCTGAGAATACAAGTATTTTGAAAAACGTCAACATGTGAAATGTTGGTGAGTTCATAAGCAGTTTTTGAAAAGCAACGTTTTGTATCATTTTGAAAACCACCAGAAAATCCGATATTTTCTGAAAAGAACTCTTGAAAACATTTGTGAAGATCCATAAGTATGCTTGTCTGTTTCCATAGTTGTAAAAAAAAATGTTCATCAAAATTGTGTGCATTTCAAAACCGTATGTATTGAAAACCCTAGGAAAACCCGATGTTTTCCTAATTCTTTGAATTCCATGAAGGTGAAAATGAAACCATTGTAGCGTGTGAAGTCATTAATTTCAGGCGACGTCGGATTATTTTTGCGCATGATAAGTTGCTATAAACACGTGTTACACAAACGACCTGTTTATAACTATACTAACGATCCCGTAGGCGTCGTCCGTACTAATCACGTTATCCAACCGCCCTGACTTCAGGTACTCCCACATCCGAAGAGAAAGAGGGCACGAAGACCTCGGTAACTCCATTAGGCCGGTTGGGGATAGAAAAAGAGTACGAGGGGCCCTTGACCCGCCTCGCATAAAATACCGACTTTACTAGCAATACCAAAGGACCCTTGGGGACCAATAGTATACAAGCCATTGAAAGTCCTTTTACGCTGTGTTAGATCATGTAAGACCCAACAACTCGTAAGGTAGAAGTCTTCGGGCCTTAAGATCAGGTCATTGGGCTAGCTAGACCCAACAAACAAGATTTTACACTTTGGGGCCCAAAGATGGTGCGTAGACGTCTGTGCACTCTCACGTGTGTAATAGATTCCCAAATGTTACTTGTGTGAATCGAGGTATCGTCGCGTTAGTAGTTTCGGATTTTTATTGGTTCGAGACCGAACCAATTCGTTTAACAACGATTTTTGGTATTGTTGTGTATTGTATTTCGTCGGTAGTTGCGGTGCCAATATTTGATCAAGTTGAGTGTATTGAATCAGCCTTGAAAATTTTATGTTTTCAGCCCCTCTTTGTTTGTGAATTTACTTTTTCAACCCTCTAATTAAATAACTTTCCGGTTTGGTCCTTAAATCATTTTTCTTAACATTTTAACACCAAAAGTTATTGAAATTTATATTTTTCAGCATATTTTTCATTGAAAACAGTTTGAGTCCCTGAAAATACAGTTTTCTTCGGTTATAACCCTTCTTTTCGCAGTTTTTACAATTTTGGCCCAAATTGGAAAATTTTTGCAACTTTGGTCCTTTTTAAATTTGAAAAGCATTTTAAACCTTTGAAAAGTAATTGGAACACTAGTAGTCCACTGTTTTACAGAAAAACACAGTTTTGGTCCTCCAAAACAGAAAATTTCGCATATTGGGCCCTATTGGGCCGAAAATGCCATTTTTAGCCCATTAAGCTTAAAATTTATGTTTTTAATCCTCCAAAAAGTATATTTTCAGAAAATACATTATGGAAACTGTTTTGACACTCCTCATCCATCAGAATTCGTGATATGTCATTTTGGGCCCTTTAACTTTATATTTTTAACATTTTATGTCCAAAAATTGAGTTTTTAGCCCAAATAAAATGTTATTAAGCCATTTAGCTATTTTTCTTGGAACACTTTGTATGTAGAAATATATTTGATGCTAGTATCATTTAACATAAAGTATATCTCGATTTTTAGGGGTTAATGGCTAGATCCAACATTATAAACACACAAAAACACCCACATAAGCATAGAATCATACAAGGCATACAAAAACACATATAGATCTACACTTTCACTTGTATCCCCCCCCCCACAAAACTCATAAAAACAGAAAATAGGGGGTATGAAGCTCACCTTAGGGTGTGATTTCGGTTTTTGAAGAAAAGATGGAAGAAAACTTGGTGATTTTTGGCCTTAGCACCCTTTTCTTGAAGATCTCGAGTTTGATGTGCTTCTAGGATGTAAGATCACGATTTTGGCATGGATTAGGAAAAGGTTTTGATGACAAAAAGAATCTAAGTCATAGATCCAAGTATAATCTTACCTTAGATGAAGAATTTGTGGAAAGATCCTCTTGAAAGCTTCCTAAATTTCGAGATTTTTGAGTGGAGAGGGAGGAAGTGTTCTTGAGTGTTATTGAGAGAGTTTGAAAGATATTTGTGTGTGTGTGTGTGTTTCGGCCGAGAGTGAGGGAGGGAAAAGAAGAGAAGTGATCCTTGATGAGATAGGTGCTTGGAAGTATGAGTTCCATGCATGGATATCCAATGAATAAAAATGAGGTGGCAATCCAAAGTCAACTCCTCCTTTATCCTTGGGCTTGGGCCGAAAATAGAGAGGGAAGGAAAGATTTTTGGGCTTTTTGCCTCTAGGCCCAATATTAAAGTTAGTTTGGGTGATCATTGGCCCTTTAAAATAAAATTGTGACTTTTATTCTTCATTAAGCTAGATTAGGTTAATTATGGATCAAGGCTTTTAATTCATTTCATTCTTTGCCCACAATGGCCCAAAATGTTAAAATAAATGATTGTGGGTCCAATTAGAGCCCAATTAGGGTTCTAAGCCCATGATAGTCAAATTGGAAGCTTATTGGTCCATTTGGGCCCAATAAGGAAGTCCTAGTCCAAAGTGGACCTAAACAAGAACTTCTAGGGTTTCCAATTGTTTGATGACTATTTGTAGCACTTGTATGATGTATTTGATTGAAGTTTTTGATGTCATAATAGTAGGTATCACACATGCTCTTAAGTTTTTGATTCACATTAACTTGAGTGTATAGATTACATGACACAAAATTTCCAGTTGTGACACGGCAGGAGAGTCCTCTGCACGGCTGGCAAGGGAACGCTAGGCAAGGCTGGCAAGGGAATGTCGGGCAGGGCTGGCAAGAGCGCGCCAGGCCAGGCTGGCGCTCTAGAGCAGTCTAGGCCATGCTAATTGACCATATATCATTAAGTCCCCCAGTCTGATGTTATTGGTACGAGGCCAATGACATCGGAGTAGACTTAGTCATATATACCGTGCATCGTCAATGGTCTCAGAGACTATATGGCGACCATATATCATCAATATGCAAGGCAAGGGTAAGGAAATCAAAGACATAACACAAGTGTGCGACTACCGGACATATTTCCAGAAGACATACCCAGAATACCTCCAGCCAGATAGGTTGAGTTTCGAATCGAACTTATTCTAGGTGCAGCACCAATGGCACGATCTCCTTATCGCCTAGCTCCATCGGAAATGCAAGAACTATCCAGTCAACTTCAAGAACTTCTTTACAAAGGCTTTATCTGTCCAAGATTTTCTCTATGGGGACCCCAGTATTGTTTTTCAAAAAGAAGGATGGATCGTTCAGGATGTGCATCAACTATCGAGAGTTGAACAAGCTCACTATCAAGAACAAATATCCACTTCCGAGGATCAATGACCTGTTCGACCAACTGCAAGGATCCTGCTACAACTCGAAGATCGACCTACGATCCGGTTATCATCAACTTATAGTTCAAGAAGTATATATTCCAAAGGCGACATTCCAAACTAGATACGGTCACTATCAGTTTCTAGTTATGCCATTTGGACTGACCAAACCACCTGCCATATTCATGGACCTTATTAATCGGGTGTTTAAACCCTACTTGGACAAATTCGTGATTGTCTTCATTGACGACATATTGATATACTGACGAACCAAGGAAAAACATGGCCAACACTTGTGTTTAATTTTGGAACTGTTAAGAAAAGATAAACTTTATGCAAAGTTTTCTAAGTGTGAATTCTAGATTAACGAAGTTCATTTCCTCGGTCATGTGGTCAACAATAAAGGGATTCATGTCGATCCTGTGAAGATTGAAGCGTTCAAGAATTGGAAAGCACCAACGACACCAACCGAAGTACGCCAATTCTTAGGGCTTGCAAGCTATTATCGGAGATTTATCAGGAACTTTTCCAAAATAGCCAAGCCTCTCACCGCACTAACCCAGAAAGACACAAAGTTTGATTGGGGAGACAGGAAAGAGTCTGACTTCCGAAAATTGAAGCAATTGTTATGTAGTGAACCGATTTAGTCTCTTCCCGAGGGAACAAAAGACTTTGTAGTATACTGCGATGCCTCACATCAAGGTTTAGGATGTGTACTAATGCAGAAAAATAAGGTTATTGCATATGCATCCCGACAACTGAAGCCAAACAAGACGAAATACACTACCCATGACCTAGAGTTGGGAGCTGTAGTGTTTTCCTTGAAGATTTGGAGGCACTATCTGGTGGGTTTTGAGCATTCTAACACTCCTATGGTGTACATGCAACCCTAGAAACCTCGGATCTATGTTTGACCAAGATACATGCAAATAATTATTTTTCCAAGGTTCTTATCCTATCTAGCATGGCATGGGGAACTTAATCAAATAAAGCTAGTAGAATTACTTACCTTGTAGTTGTAGTTGACTGCTTGGAGTTTTAGAGCCTAGCACCAATAGTGTGGATGCCTCAAATGGACCATGCCGGGTCGGGTCAAGTACATACCAAATATAGTTATGGACATAGACACTATATCCAACAGTCTCCCACTTGGATAAGTCTAATAACTATAGTTGCAAGTATGACTTCAGGAACCGATCAGCAATCGTAGCTCTTTAAACTCTGTTGAACTATGAAGCGCCATTTTAGATAAGTGATCATATAATCCTCTGTTCTAGATATCATTCGGACAAACACATGGAACATGGTGTTGCTTATTGTCCAGCATTTGTTTCCCGATTTCTGATTTGTTTGACATAGAACTTAACTAAACACATCAATTTAGTTTTGACCGGGCCCGATACATAGGTCAAAACAAAATCATCGAGGGGCCCAGATATCGCTTCTAATCCTAGAAGGAACAGATAAACTTCGACTCATATTTTTGCTCTACTACTTGTTGAATTACACATAAAAGCACAGTTTATAACATCGAGTTACCAATGCGTTTTCGTGCAATCAATGCATAACCAACTCATAGGCAACAAATCATTTCTCTAGGTTTGAAGACTTATATGATATTACCGTCTCACGATCACTCAAGATAAATTCCATGAAGTGATACAAGTGAGCGTGGGTTGAATCCAATACTCAGAACTTATGAGCACTCATGAGTGTTATAGCCCCGCTTTGTCTAACATCTTAGACCTCTACAAGCCAACCCATGACAGTCTTGATTCATATCTACTTCCAACATATGACCGACTGTGGAGAATTTGAATAATATGATATAAACCATAGCATAATTATTCTGGAAGTCAAAACATGCAAAAAGAAATAATAGTAAACGATTGACAAGAGATAGCAACACTTTACTCATAAATAACAGCTTTTATTTATCATCAAATGTCAATTACATTTTACAAATTTCAAGATTATCTAACTACTAAAACTAATATCATCCTTCAGCCCTATGCTCCGAGCATGCTGGAGATGCTTAACCCGAGTCAGTCCCTTCGTGAGGGGATCTACTGGGTTCTCATTCGATGATACCCTCTTTGCCACGAGGATTCCTTCTTCTATTCGATGTCTGATGAAGTGATATTTTCTGTCAATGTGTCTGGATCTCCCATGATCTCTTGGTTTCTTGGCTAAGGCAACCGCACTATTGCTGTCATAGAAAATCTCCATTGGCTCCTTTATAGCTGGTACAACTCCAAGGTCTCCGATCAAGTTCTTTAGCCATATAGCCTCCTTTGCTGCCTCGCTTGCTGCTATATACTCTGATTCACAAGTGGAATCAGCCACTATCTCCTGCTTAGAACTTTTCCAAGTAATTTCCCCTCCGTTTAGGGTAAAGACCCAGCCCGACTGAGAGCGGAAATTATCCCTGTCAGTCTGAAAGCTAGCATCACTATACCCTACAACTCTCAAGTCATCACTCCCACCAAGGGTAAGGACCAAGTCCTTAGTCCATCGCAGGTACTTGAGAATATTTTTTACCGCTGCCAGTGAGCCTTTCTAGGATTCCCCTGATATCTACTGACCATGCTTAGAGCAAAGGCAACATCGGGGCGAGTACAAGTCATAGGATACATGATCGAGCCTACAGCAGAAGCATATGGTACTCGACTCATCTCAGCTATCTCAGCCTCTGTACTCGGACTCTGAGTTTTACTCAGTCTGGCATTACACTGGATAGGTAACTCACCTTTCTTGGAGTTATGCATGTTGAACCTTTTTAACACTTTGTCCACATAGGTGCTTTGACTAAGTCCAATTATTCTTTTACTCATGTTTCTCAAAATCCTTATCCCTAGGATATAGGCAGCTTCTCCAAGGTCCTTCATAGTGAAACACTTCCCAAGCTGGGACTTTACTTCCTGCAGGATTGGAATGCCATTTCCTACTAGTAGTATGTCATCCACATACAGTACCAAAAAACTGACTATACTCCCACTAGCCTTGACATAGACACAAGATTCATCTTCACTCCTTGAAACACCAAATTCTTTGACTTTCTCATCGAAGGAAAGATTCCATCTGAGAGGTGCCTGTTTCAATCCATAAATGGATTTCTCGAGCTTACACACTCTATTGGGGTACTCTATACTAACAAAACCCTCTGGTTGAACCATGTAAACATCTTCAGCCAACTTTCCATTAAGGAAAGCGGTTTTGACATCCATTTGCCATATTTCATAGTCATGAAATGCAGCAATGGCTAACAGAACCCTAATAGACTTAATCTTGGCCACTGGTGAAAAGGTCTCATCATAATCAACTCCCGGAGTTTGAGAATAACCCTTCGCAACCAGTCGTGCCTTATAAGTGTGTACATTACCATACATGTCGGTCTTCTTTTTGAAGATCCATTTGCACCCAACTATCTTACGATTAGGTACATTGTCAACTAAGTTCCAAACTTGATTGTCATACATGGACTGTATCTCGCTATCCATAGCCTCTTTTCATTTAGCCTCAAGGCCTGCCATGGCCTCCATGTAGTTGTTAGGCTCATCCAGATTTACCAGTGTGTTATCACTGATAAGTGTTTCACCTTCTGCAGTAATATGGAAACCATAATAATGCTCAGGTGTATTCCTAACTCTGGTGGAACACCTCAGAGGTATAGATTCTTCAGTCTGCTCAACAGGAGTTTCCTCCTCAGGTTGAGGGCTAGGGTTTAAGGTTCCTTCACCACTTGACTCTTGAATTTCCTCAAGGTCAATTTGCCTCCCACTGTCTCCTTGGCTCATGAATTCTCTCTCTCAAAAGAATCCTCTTCTTGCTACAAAGACCACATTATCACTGGGTCTGTAGAAGATGTAGCCAAAGGATTTCTGTGGGTAGCCGATAAAAATACACATTTCGCTTCGGGGCTCGAGCTTATCGTGACTCTCATGTCTCACGAAAGCCTCGCAACCCCAAATCTTGATGTGGTCTAGATTGGGAACTTTTCCAGTCCACATCTCGTGAGGTGTTTTGGCAACCTTCTTTGAAGGGACTAGATTAAGGATATGGGCAACAGTCTCTAAGGCATACCCCCAAAATGAGATTGGTAGCAAAGCTAGACTCATCATGGAACGAACCATGTCCAACAAGGTCTGATTGCGCCTCTCAGCTACACCATTCAACTATGGTGTCCTAGGAGGTGTCAATTGTGAGACAATCCCACATTCCTTAAGATAGTCAAGGAACTCAGTACTAAGATACTCACCACCACGATCGGATCGAAGTATCTTAATGTTCCTGCCTAACTAATTCTCCACTTCTTGCTTAAACTCTTTGAATTTCTCAAAGGTTTCTGACTTATGCTTGATTAAGTAGACATATTCATATCTACTAAAATCTTCAGTAAAAGTCACATAGAAGCGATTAACATCTCTTGTGGCGGTTCTGAAGGGTCCACACACATCCGTGTGTATGAGGTCTGTAACGCCTGTGTTTCCGGGCTTGCCATTTTTAGTGATGTAATAGTCTAGGTTAACCTTTGTAACCCGTTTTGAAATAATAAGATTGTATTATTTGAGTATTATATGTTTTGTGCTTAATTGCTTAATTATGTGGTTTAATTAATTAAGAATAAAAATAAGCGTCAAAATTTAAGTGTAAAATAAACTTGATATCTTTGGTTAATGTTGTAGTAGTTGAAACGAGGTTTCCGAATATATAAAGAACGCCCAAATCTGACTTCGTATGAGGAAGTTATGATTTATCGAAGTTTCGGCTTAGCGGTGTGCAGCCCGAAATACTCGATTTGAGATCGAGCGGTTTTTAGTCGAATCGATCTAAACGAGAATCGAAGATCTCGTTGCTGGTATCGAAGCGATGAAGAGTTAGGCGAGAACGGACGTCAAACGAAGGAGTTATGAATTTATAACGAAGTTTTTCTGTCCCGACCTATTAAAAATAAATAATAAAAATAAAGTTAAAATTAGCCGACGGAGTCTAAAGGAAAGTTGTAGAGCGTAGTCTCACCTTCGCGTGGATATAAAGAACGTCGAAAACGGAGTTCGTATGAAGAAGATATGAATTTCCGAAGTTTATTAAATATTTTGTATTTAAATTTAATCTTTAATTTGGATGATTATCCGAAGGAGTCACCGATCTGATCTGAAGTACGCCCCGCGTACACCGAGGAATGTCGACACTCGCACTCGAGCACTTCGGATACGTAAGCAGTGACGATTTTGGATCTGTACGCCCCGCGTACAGGCGTACACCCCGCGTACTCCGAGGCTCCAGCCTCCTATAAATAGGAAGTGAGGGCAGCCGAGTTCTTTTGCTATTTTCTCTCTTCTCTCTCCCGTTTTGCATCGATTTGCGTACCAGAAATACCCCGAAGCCTCGGTAATATTCTCGAGCCCCGAGGCAAGCCCCGAGATCCCGAAGATCCCGAGAAGTGCGGTTCCCGAGCCGAAGCTCTGCCCGCGAGAAGTTCGATTTTTGTGAAGATCTTCCAGATCTGCTGAGGATTACTACTTCTACAAGTCGTAGAGTTGTCCGATCATCTTCTGATCAAGTGAGTGTATACTACCTTTCATAAACACGATAATAATACAAGTATGGTTTGAGTGTATTAAGTATATTGTTGTTTATATGTGTGAATGTGTATTCACTTTCTTCTATCTCATAGATATGATTTATTCTCTATGAAATACGTGTTATGTGTGTGTGTGCCTCATCTGTTATGTGAAATATGTATTGATTAAAGCATGCTATACAGGTTTTTAAACTATGTATAAAAATGTATATTTTTATTTACTAATATGTTGGGTAGAACATGGGTAGATAGTTGGTGTGTAATAAACAGTTGAGAGGCCTCGTTGTTGTTTGATTTAGTCATCTAGCGGAGTTTAGATGACGACCACGGACTTTTCTAGACAGTCTTGTGGAAACATTAGCAGGTTCGCCACCTGTAGGTGTTAATGAACTTGGGTGTTCATTCGTTGTACTCCATCCCCCTCATGGTTGCCTTATTAGACTTATATTGCTGAGGAACCCCTGAAGCATGTGTTGTCGCCCCGATGAAATATTCTTAGACTAGGTCCCTTATGTTAGTTGTTTTAGGGACATAAAGTGAGAATAACGGGAATGGGTAATTGGGTTATTGTTGGTTGGTGGAAATTAAATATGATTATTTATTGTGGGTTGAAAACCCTATATGCTCACCAGGCTCCCAAGCCTGACCCACTCAGTTTTAATTTGTATTACAGGAAGTGGCGCGAGGGCATAAGATGGATGAGCCATCAAGTTGTTTTGTTTACAAGTCTGTATATGTATATATCTGTTGAATGACTTGTAATGTTATCGTTTATGCTTATTGGTCTGTATCGGAACATGACACCCCGAGTTTTGATTATATAATGAAAAAATACATTTCTTTTATGAAATGCTTTGGTAAACATTGTTTTATCATGTTTTGTTTTTGGGAACAAATTCCGCAACTCTTTCAAATCAAAAGGATTTACTCTGAAATTATTTTTAAAGCATAAATGAAAATCGGTCTTTTCTGGCCGAGATTTTGGGGATGTCACAAGGTCCAACAAACCTTCACCCCTAGCACAAGTGCCAGTAAAAGGTGACTTTTTCATTTTACCAAGCAAACAAGATTCATAACTATCATCTGACTTTAGGTCAAATGACTCTAAAACTCCATCCTTTTTGGAGTTGGCCTATGCGTTTCTTGCTTACATGTCCAAGATGACAAAGTCATAAAGATGCTTTATCTAAGCTAGTGAAAGAGTCAATACACAATACATTATTTCCTAGATTATCTATAACAGATACAGTTTCATACGCACCATCACAAGGTAATGCGTTAAAATATAGAACATTATTAAAGAAAGCATCAATACTACCATTATTATTATCAAAATAAAAGGTAAAACCTTGTTTATACAATGCATGAAAGGAAATAACATTTCTTGTCATTTCTGGCGAATAATAACATTTATTCAAATCAACCCACTATTTAGCACTAAGGAATAAACTCCTATCTTGGTGATAGGTGAAGCTTTCCTATTTCCCATGATCAAGTTTATCTTTCCCTGCTCCACATTCTCACTTCTTCTTAGTCCCTGCGAATCACAACACATGTGAATACCACAACCTGTATCAAGGACCCAATACTTAGAATGAGGTGAGTTATTAGACAATATAGTGTATATACCTGCATGGTTGGGTTTTACTTTCCCATCCTTCAAATCTTGCTGGTACTTTGGGCAGTTTCGCTTCTAGTGTGACTTTTCATGGCAATAGAAGCATTCAGCCTCATTAGGGTTAGCAGAAGGAGTGAAAAAACCTTTCTTGGTTTTGCTTGAAGAGGAGCCTTCAAGGGTCTTACCCTTGGTACCCTTAGAAGGGTTCTTTCTCTTCTTCCCTTTGCCATGCCCGATTGCCAAGACATTGGCCACAGTTGGAGTAGAGGTAGGAGTAGTAACAACCGACCTTCCCTTTAGACCACTTTCGGCGGTCTTCAAGAGTCCTTGAAGTTTGCCGAGGGTGACTTCTTCCTTGTTCATGTGATATGTCATGCGGAATTGATCATAACACGATGGTAAGGAGTGCAAAATGATGTCTATTGCTAACTCATCGGGGAAGTTCACATTCAGCTTCAGTAAACGGTCCACATACCTTTGCATTTTCTGCATGTGGCCCGTGATGGGTTCACCATCCTTCATTGTGGTTGTTATCATGGAGGAGATTATTTCATATCGCTCTTGACGAGCACTTTGATGGTAGCGGTCCATCAAGTCCTGGTGCATCTCAAAAGGATAATAGTCCTCATAGGACTTTTGGAGCTCGACTGTCATGGTGGCCATCATGATGCATGCCACTTTTGTAGCATCTCTTTCATGTACCTCATATTCAGCAAGCTCTTCAGGAGTAGTAGTTGGCTCAGGTACCTTCAGCTCCTTCGAGAACATATTCTTTGTTCTCATACCGAGTGACCATCCTGATGTTTCTGATCCAATCTGTAAAGTTGGACCTATCAAAGATGACTCTCTCACTAAGATTCATGAGAGGGAAGGAGCTAGTAGGGTTTGAGCCAGAAGCATTGTTATTGGAAGACATCTGAAAAGAAGAGGGAATAGATTAGATTAGATTTAGAGATAGTCCTTAATAAAACACCCAAATGTAATATTAAGGCTAGGACCCAACACAATATTTTATAACTTAGAAGAGGGATGTCGTAATCTAAGCTATAAGATATTTGAAGGTAGGTGAATGACGATTCACAATATTTTAATTAGGTTTTTATTGGTTTAGAAACTCCTAGATTCTTTGAGATTCATTGAACTTTCTTCAATGGCATGTTTCAATCTCGAGTGTGCCCTTCAAGTTTTGTGACTGGGATGCCGAGGATCACAAAACAAGGTGTGAAGTAACCATGCAAATTACTTGGTACCCTTAATGTATTACCCCTCAATCGATGTGTCGGTTAACCACACACGCTCCATCGATACTATGATAAACATTAAGTCACCCTTTAACTACCTTGTTAAGTTCAAGTTAGTGTGCCGGTTACCCACACACGCTCCACTAACGACTTAAACAAAGTGTAAAGTGTAATTTCATGGATTAGCACCTTATTCACATTTTCCTAAAATAACTAAGATTGGGAATTTAATAAGGTTTAGTTACTTTAGTATTATCATTATACTTTTAATGAGAATTTATAAGTCCTTGTCCTACCGGTTCGGCTAACGACCCTCCACCGATCAAGGAAGCGGTGGGTGAGAGTGGACACCCATTAAGTTGCCATTTTATAGGCAACAACCTTATACCCCCTTATAGACCGGCTTCGTGAATGAGGCGTACTAGCGGTAAGACGACTTGATCTTATACATATATATATATATATATATATATATATATATATATATATATATATATATATATATATATATATTATTAACTTATAATATTATAAAGTATAAGGGTTGAAGTTTAACTTTTAAAATTCTAAGGGTTGGAACTAAAGTTTTCATCATGACTTTACTTGTTCCAAAACTTGAGGGCAAGTTTTGTAAAATTTCAAAACTTTTCAAATCTTATAACTTATGAATTTAATTGAGTATTAAAATGAAGACTCTTCATTTTTCTAACTCTTGTGTTCTTTTAATGGTTTTATTAAAGTGTGACCTTTGGATTTCCATAAATTGAGGACAAGTTATGGAATCCATTAAAACACATAATGATCATGAATTTAAACTACCAAAAAGGTTACAAACAATTCCTATGATTATCTAATCTTCATAAGTTCAAGAACATGAATATGAACATTTCAAGAATCATAAATTACTCATAAAACTTGTAATTTTTTATAATAGCCATTGTAAATGGATTAGCATAAACATTAAACCATCTAAAACAAGTTTTATAACACCAAAACAGTTTAGGGTAATGTGTAACGCCCGTGTTTCTAGGCTCGCCATTTTTAGCAATGTAATAGTCTAGGTTAGCCATTGTAACCCCAATTTGAAATAATAAAATGTATTATTTGTGAATTTGTGTATTATGTGAGTTATGTGTTTATTTGCTTAATTATGTGATGTAATTAAATTAAGAATAAAATAAGCGTCAAAATTAAAGTGTGAGATAAGCCCGATACCTTTGCATAAAGTTGTAGTGGTTGAAATATGAATTTAAGATAGAGCAATATTTAGCCTTAGCGATCTAAACGAAAGTCGTAGATTTCGTTAAACCGAGAGCATGCATAAAAGGAACGCCCAAATCTGACTTCGTATGATGAAGTTATGATTTTCTGAAGTTTCGACGTGGCAGTATGCGGCCCGAATACTCGATTTGAGATCGAGCGATTTCTAGCCAAAACAATCTAAATGAGAATCGAAGATCTCGTTGTTAGTAGCGAAACGATGGTAAGATAGGCGAGAACGGACGTCGGACGAAGAAGTTATGATTTTATAACAAAGTTTACCTGTCCGAGCCTTCTAAAAATAATTAATAAAAATAAAAGTCAAAATTAGCCGACGGAGTCTAAACGAAAGTTGTAGAGCGTAGTCTCACCTTCGCGTGGATATAAAGAACGTCGAAAACGGAGTTCGTATGAAGGAGATATGAATTTTTGAAGTTTTAATAAATATTTAATATTTATTTTAATTTAAACTCCGATATTATCCGAAGAGAAGCGAGGCAGTCTATCCGAAGTACGCAGCGCGTACTGCTGTACGCCCCGCGTACAACGTAGGGCACTCGAGTTCTACGGAGTAGTGAGTCGTATGCAATGACGAAGATGGACCGGTGACGTAAGCGCTGACGATCTGCGAAGCACTACGCCCCGCGTACCCCCGAAGTTACGCCCTGCGTAACCCCGAGGATCAGGCTATAAAAGGAGGTCCGAAGCAGCTTCTTTTCTTTTGCAAATTCCTCATTCTCTCTAGCTCTTTTGCCTCGATTTGCGTGCCGATTATACCCCGAAGCCCCGGTAATATTCCCGAGCCCCGAAGCGAGATCCGAAGCCCCGAGAATCCCGAAGAGCGTTATTCCCGAGCCGAAGCCCTGCCCGCGAGGAGCCGGTTTTTGTGAAGATCTTCCAGATCTGCAGAGAGACGCTACTTCTATAAGCCGTAGTACTGTCGGATCATCTTCTGATCAAGTGAGTGTGTAGTTATTTTCTCTCCAACGCAATATTATGAAGTATTTAATATAAAATACGTGCTACGTGTATATATTTTGTGATTATATGTGTGAATGTATATTCTCTACGAAATAAGTGTTATGTGTGTATGCCTCATCTGTTATGTGGAATATGTATTGATTAAAACATGTTATACAGGTTTTTAAAACAGTGTATAAAAATGTATATTTTTATCTACTAATATGTTGGGTAGAACATGGGTAGATAATTGGTGTGTAATAAACAGATGAGAGGCCTCGGTGTTATTGGTGTTATTCTAGTCATTCAGCAGAGTATGGATGACGACCACAGACTATTCTAGACTGTCCTGTGGAACACTAGCAGGCTCATTACCTGTAGCTGTTGTGAACGACGTGTTCACCGGTGTACTCTATCCCCCACATGGTTGCCTTTAGGACACTTATTGTTGAGGAAGCCCCTCTGCAGTAATGTCCGTCCCGATGAAAATCCTGAAATAAGTTCCTTATAATAGACGTTATTTTTAGGAACGTAAGGTGAGGATAACGGGAATGGGTAATCGGGTTTATTGTTGATTGTTGTAATTAAATATAATTATTGTGGGTTTGAAAACCCTATATGCTCACCAGGCTCCCAAGCCTGACCCACTCAGTTGATTTGTATTACAGGAAGTGGCGCAAGAGCTTAAGATGGGCGAATCATCAAGCTGTTTTGTTTACAAGTCTGTATATGTGTATATTTGTTGAACCACTTGTAATATCATCGTTTATGCTTTATGATCTGTATCGGAACATGACATCCCGACTTTTGATTATGAAATGAAATCATATTTCTATATGAAATGTTTTGATAAATATCTATCTTATCATGTTTTGTTTTTGGGAACAAATTCCGCATCTCTTTTAAAAATCAAAGGGATTTACTCTAAAAATGTTTTAAAAAGCATAAATGAAATCGGTCTTTTCTGGCCGAGATTTTAGGGATGTCACAGTTGGTATCAGAGCATTAGTTTAAGCGAACTAGGAATTTGTAGGATTTCTAGACTTAAACTTATGATGCTAAATGGAGATTGGGAGGTGTGTGTCTGATAAATTTAGACACGAGCACTAGTTTATTTTAGGAGAGTTGCCTAAAATGCTTTTATGTGCTAAATGTTATATGTTGCCATATATGATATTGTTTGTTCGGATCTACGGTTTGTTGCCAACCGGATCTGAAGTTTTATGTGTTTAGGATTCTAAGCGTATGTATACGATATTAGGACTAGCATGTAATCGTTTGGAGTAATAAGGTGAAATTATTCGGTGTGTAGATCAAAAATGGTGAGAACAAGAAGCGGAGTTGGAAATGCTGATGAAAACAGGAATCAACCGCCTGTAATTCAACAAGTACCTGTTGTAGCTGATGCACCTGAGCCGATAACAATGGCTGGTGTACAAATGATGATTCAAATGATGTTGGATCGTCAGATGGAAGAAACAAGACGCCTGCTTAGGCAGAATCGTGAAGAACCGTTAATTCAAGCGGAAGAGCCCGAGGAGAATGGAGGGCAATCTGAAGGAGAAAACTTTAGTGGGATCATTGGTCAAGACGAACAACCAGTGGTTAGACGCAATAACCAGTATGGAGGAAATGATGGTCGTGGGTGCAAGTATAAGGATTTCATGGCATCCAAACCACCATGTCTATCCGGAAGCCCGACGCCGGTGCAAGTTATGGACTGGGTCTCCGAAATGGAGACTATGTTTGAAAGTTACGAATGCAGCAACAGGCAGAAGACCGCTCTTGCGATCCCTCTGCTAGCTGACTCTATGCCCAAGGGAGAAGCAAGCAAAATGTCTTGGGAAGACTTTGTGGAACAACTAAAAATGCAATACTGCTCCGAGCAGGACCTTCTGGAAATCAGTAATGAGTTTCAGAATTTGAAGAAAGGGAAATTGAGCGTTACTGAATACGCTGCAAGTTTCACAGAAAAGATGAAGTTTATCCCATATTTGGTGCCTACAGAACTCTCTAAGGTCAACAAGTTTGCCCTTGGACTACCAGCGGACTATGGTCCAATGGTTAAGCAAACAACCACATTGAAAGCCGCCATCTGGGCTGCTAGAAATGTTGAGACCCAGATCAGGGAAAAAGGTCTGGAAAGGTCAGAGGTTGGTGAGAAGAGGAAAATCGATGGATTTTCAGGGTCCAGCAAGAAAAGTAAATTCTCGAAGTCTAGTTCGAGAGGAAGTGGAGGAAAGGTAGAGGCGAAATGGTGCGACAAGTGCAAGAAGAAGCATCATGGGAAGTGTGGCGGGGAAACCACATGCTTCAAATGTGGAAAGCTAGGGCATTATGCCAACGACTGCACCTTCACCAAAAATGTTTGTTATGGTTGTGGTGAAGAGGGGCACATCTCAAGGGATTGTCCGAAAAAGAAGGAAGCGGCAAGACCCAACATTCCGCCAAAGCCAAAGGCGAGAGCATTCCAGATGACACTGGAAGCTGCTAAAGATGAAGCTGATGTCGCTTCAGGTACCTTTCTCGTTAACAAATTGCCTGCCCAAATTTTATTTGATTCTGGAGCCAACTACTCCTTTATATCGCATTAATTTGGTAGAAAACTAGCTTTGCCTGTTGATAGACTAGATAATGCTTTATTAGTCGAAGTTGTTAGTGGCAAGTTTGTACCTGTTAGCCATCGTATGAAAAACATCTTAATTGATCTGAATGGAAATAAGTTCCACGTGGAATTATTGCCTATCGAACTTAACGGTTTCGACATCGTTTTGGGAATGGATTGGCTTAGCGCCAATGATGCCGAAATTTTATGTAAGAAGAAAATAGTGAAAGTGAATCCACCTGGGAAGGAATCGTTTATGGTGTACGGAGATAAACGCAGAGTAAATTCTGGGATCATTTCTCTAATGAAAGCCAGAAAATGTTTGCCCAAGGGGTGTACATCATACTTAGCATTCGTGATCGACGCTAAAAAGGAAAAGAAGGTGATGCAAAATATTCCTGTTGTGTGTGATTATCCGGAAGTATTTCCCGAAGATCTTCCTGGATTACCGCCCGATCGACAAGTGGAATTTCGTATCGACTTGTTGCCCGGAACAACGCCAATTGCAAAAGCACCTTATCGATTAGCACCGACGGAGATGAAGGAGCTAATGATGCAACTTCAGGAGTTATTGGACAAAGGTTTCATTAGACCTAGTTCATCACCCTGGGGAGCTCCGGTGTTATTCGTAAAGAAGAAAGATGGAAGCATGAGGATGTGCATTGATTACCGAGAGCTGAATAAGGCAACAATAAAGAATAGATATCCGTTGCCAAGGATTGATGACCTATTCGATCAACTAAAAGGTTCCAGTTATTTTTCAAAGATCGACCTGAGGTCAGGATATCATCAGCTGAAAGTAAGAGAGCAGGATATAGAGAAGACTGCATTCAGAACGCGATATGGACACTATGAGTTTTTGGTTATGTCGTTTGGACTAACCAATGCTCCAGCAGCATTCATGGATTTAATGAACAGAGTTTGTAATCCGTTCCTTGATAAATCTGTGATAGTGTTCATAGATGACATTCTGATTTATTCAAAAAGCCAAGAGGAGCATGGCAGACACTTGCAAGAAGTTTTGGAAGTCTTGAAGAAGGAGAAGTTGTATGCGAAATTCTCCAAATGTGATTTCTAGATTCGTGAAGTCCAATTTTTGGGTCACGTGGTCAACCAAGAAGGGATAATGGTTGATCCAGCGAAGATCGAAGCTGTGATGAAGTGGGAACAACCGAAAAGTCCCACGGAGATCCGAAGCTTTTTAGGATTAGCCGGATATTACCGAAGGTTTATCCAAGGCTTTTCTTCGATCGCTAGTCCATTAACAGCTTTGACCCACAAAGGAGCTACTTATGCTTGGAGTGATAAGCATAAAGAAGCATTCGAGAAACTAAAGAAGAAACTATGCGAGGCACCGATACTTTCTTTATCTGATGGGGTTGAAGACTTCGCTGTTTATAGCGATGCGTCTGGGGTTGGATTGGGTTGCGTTTTGACCCAAAGGGATAAGGTGATCGCATATGCGTCTCGACAATTGAAAGAGCATGAAAAGAACTACCCGACTCATGATTTAGAGTTGGCAGCGGTAGTTTTCGCACTGAAAATATGGAGGCATTACCTCTATGGCACGAAGTGCAAACTTTTCACTGATCATAAGAGTCTCCAATATCTCTTTAGTCAGAAAGAATTGAATATGAGGCAACGACGCTGGCTGGAATTACTTAAGGACTACGACTGTGAGATACTTTACCACCCCGGTAAGGCCAATATTGTTGCTGATGCTCTCAGTCGGAAGGTCAATCTTGAAAAGAAAAGGCCAAGAGCGTTGAGAATTGAAGTTGTCTCGACTATTTTGGAAAGTATAAAGAAAGCTCAAAGCGAAGCTTCTGAGAAAAATGACCGAAAGGAGGAACGTTTGGGCAAAACGTTGGTGTTCGGTGTAAACAGTCACGGACTGAAGGTGTTCCAAGATCGGATTTGGATACCTAAGACAGGAGGAGTCAGAGATCTTCTGATGGAAGAAGCTCACAAAACCATGTACTCGATTCATCCCGGTAGCACAAAAATGTATAGGGACCTGAAACCCTATTATTGGTGGCCGACGATGAAGCTCGACATTGCGAAGTATGTGGCCGAGTGTGTGACCTGTGCAAGAGTCAAGGCACAACATCAGAAACCATATGGGAGTTTAGAACCTTTACCTGTGCCTATAGGTAAATGGGAAGACATTGCTATGGATTTTGTCACTAAACTGCCCAGGACAAAGAATGGTCACGACATGATTTGGGTGGTCGTCGATCGATTCACTAAGAGTGCGCATTTCATAGCAGCAAAGGAGAAATGGTCTATGGAAAAGCTTGCGAATTCTTACGTGAAGGAAATTGTGAGGCTTCACGGTGTTCCGTTAACAATTGTGTCGGATCGTGATAGTGGTTTCACCTCACGATTTTGGAAAAGTCTACAAGAGGAATTGGGTACCAAGTTGTGTTTAAGTACAGCTTACCATCCGCAGACTGATGGTTAGAGCGAACGGACAATACAAACACTTGAAGATATGTTGAGAGCGTGTACCTTGGAATTCCTAGGTAATTGGGATGAACATTTGCCTTTGGTAGAATTTTCCTATAATAATAGTTTTCACTCGAGCATAAAGATGGCACCTTATCAAGCATTGTATGGACAGAAGTGTCGTACGCCGTCTTGTTGGCTTGAGGCTGGGGAAAAGCAGTTTATGGGACCGGAGATAGTCCATCACACGGCTGAAAAGTTGAGGATAATTAGGGAAAGAATGTTAGCAGCTCAGGACCGTCAAAAGAGCTATGCTGACAAAAAGCGAAGACCGATGACTTTTGAAGTTGGAGATTCGGTTTTACTTAAAGTCTCGCCGTGGAAGGGACTTATAAGATTTGGTAAAAGGGGAAAGTTAAGTCCAAGGTTTATTGGACCGTTTAAAGTTCTTCAGAGGATTGGGAACCAAGCTTACAAGCTCGAACTACCAGAAGAACTGAATGGAATTCATAACACTTTTCATGTGTGTTACTTGAGGAAGTTCACGGGAGAAGTTCCCGACATAATTCCACTTTCGGAGTTGAGGATCGATGAGAACAAAAGGTTGATTGAGGAACCGGAGGCAATCGTTGACCGAAAGACTAAGAAGTTGCGACGTAAGATGGTTGAGTTAGTGCTTGTCCGATGGAAACACACGAATGGGCCGAATCTCACCTGGGAAACGGAGAGTGACATGATGAGTCGCTATCCGCATTTGTTTGCTGGTGTGTGATTCCGGGGACGGAATCATTCTAAGGTGGAGAGAATTGTAACGCCCGTGTTTCTAGGCTCGCCATTTTTAGCATTGTAATAGTCTAGGTTAGCCATTGTAACCCCAATTTGAAATAATAAAATGTATTATTTGTGAATTTGTGTATTATGTGAGTTATGTGTTTATTTGCTTAATTATGTGATGTAATTAAATTAAGAATAAAATAAGCGTCAAAATTAAAGTGTGAGATAAGCCCGATACCTTTGCATAAAGTTGTAGTGGTTGAAACAAGGATTCCGGAGATATAAGGAATGCCAAAATCCGAGTTATAACGAAGAAGTTATGACCTGTCGAAGTTTCGCGACAGAACCGGCACGACGTCGAGTGACGTAAAATATGAATTTAAGATAGAGCGATATTTATCCTTAGCGATCTAAACGAAAGTCGTAGATTTCGTTAAACCGAGAGCATGCATAAAAGGAACGCCCAAATCTGACTTCGTATGATGAAGTTATGATTTTCTGAAGTTTCGACGTGGCAGTATGCGGCCCGAATACTCGATTTGAGATCGAGCGATTTCTAGCCAAAACAATCTAAATGAGAATCGAAGATCTCGTTGTTAGTAGCGAAACGATGGTAAGATAGGCGAGAACGGACGTCGGACGAAGAAGTTATGATTTTATAACAAAGTTTACCTGTCCGAGCCTTCTAAAAATAATTAATAAAAATAAAAGTCAAAATTAGCCGACGGAGTCTAAACGAAAGTTGTAGAGCGTAGTCTCACCTTCGCGTGGATATAAAGAACGTCGAAAACGGAGTTCGTATGAAGGAGATATGAATTTTTGAAGTTTTAATAAATATTTAATATTTATTTTAATTTAAACTCCGATATTATCCGAAGAGAAGCGAGGCGGTCTATCCGAAGTACGCAGCGCGTACTGCTGTACGCCCCGCGTACAACGTAGGGCACTCGAGTTCTACGGAGTAGTGAGTCGTATGCAATGACGAAGATGGACCGGTGACGTAAGCGCTGACGATCTGCGAAGCACTACGCCCCGCGTACCCCCGAAGTTACGCCCCGCGTAACCCCGAGGATCAGGCTATAAAAGGAGGTCCGAAGCAGCTTCTTTTCTTTTGCAAATTCCTCATTCTCTCTAGCTCTTTTGCCTCGATTTGCGTGCCGATTATACCCCGAAGCCCCGGTAATATTCCCGAGCCCCGAAGCGAGATCCGAAGCCCCGAGAATCCCGAAGAGCGTTATTCCCGAGCCGAAGCCCTGCCCGCGAGGAGCCGGTTTTTGTGAAGATCTTCCAGATCTGCAGAGAGACGCTACTTCTATAAGCCGTAGTACTGTCGGATCATCTTCTGATCAAGTGAGTGTGTAGTTATTTTCTCTCCAACGCAATATTATGAAGTATTTAATATAAAATACGTGCTACGTGTATATATTTTGTGATTATATGTGTGAATGTATATTCTCTACGAAATAAGTGTTATGTGTGTATGCCTCATCTGTTATGTGGAATATGTATTGATTAAAACATGTTATACAGGTTTTTAAAACAGTGTATAAAAATGTATATTTTTATCTACTAATATGTTGGGTAGAACATGGGTAGATAATTGGTGTGTAATAAACAGATGAGAGGCCTCGGTGTTATTGGTGTTATTCTAGTCATTCAGCAGAGTATGGATGACGACCACAGACTATTCTAGACTGTCCTGTGGAACACTAGCAGGCTCATTACCTGTAGCTGTTGTGAACGACGTGTTCACCGGTGTACTCTATCCCCCACATGGTTGCCTTTAGGACACTTATTGTTGAGGAAGCCCCTCTGCAGTAATGTCCGTCCCGATGAAAATCCTGAAATAAGTTCCTTATAATAGACGTTATTTTTAGGAACGTAAGGTGAGGATAACGGGAATGGGTAATCGGGTTTATTGTTGATTGTTGTAATTAAATATAATTATTGTGGGTTTGAAAACCCTATATGCTCACCAGGCTCCCAAGCCTGACCCACTCAGTTGATTTGTATTACAGGAAGTGGCGCAAGAGCTTAAGATGGGCGAATCATCAAGCTGTTTTGTTTACAAGTCTGTATATGTGTATATTTGTTGAACAACTTGTAATATCATCGTTTATGCTTTATGATCTGTATCGGAACATGACATCCCGACTTTTGATTATGAAATGAAATCATATTTCTATATGAAATGTTTTGATAAATATCTATCTTATCATGTTTTGTTTTTGGGAACAAATTCCGCATCTCTTTTAAAAATCAAAGGGATTTACTCTAAAAATGTTTTAAAAAGCATAAATGAAATCGGTCTTTTCTGGCCGAGATTTTAGGGATGTCACATAATGTTTCTAGTCCATTTCTAGCAGTAAAACTAGAAAAATTGGACACAACAGCCTCTACTCGTCGAGTGCATGAACAGACTCGACGAGTAGCATGCATTTCTTCATGGAATCATCGAGTCCCCCCATGGACTCGACGAGTTCATATGGCAGTGAACAAAAAAAATTGATTTTTAAGCTATTTGCATCAAGTATCAAGTAAACAAGCATAGGCTCTGATACCACTGGTGGGTTTTGAGCATTCTAACACTCTTATGGTGTACATGCAACCCTAGAAACCTTGGATCTATGTTTAACTAAGATACATGAAAATAATTATTTTTCCAAGGTTCTTATCCTATCTAGCATGGCATGGGGAACTTGAATCAAATCAAGCTAGTATAATTACTTACCTTGTAGTTGTAGTTGATTGCTTGGAGTTTTAGAGCCTAGCACTAATAGTGTGGATGCTTCAAATGGAAATCACAAATCACCACAAACTTTGGAACCTTGAGAGAATAGTAACCCTTCTTGAAATCAGCCCTCTTAGTATACTCACCACAACTAGTGTCATTTCAAGAACCAAAGCCTCCTTTATATAGTATAGCGGATTAGGGTTACATCCATGTAAACCCTAATACCCATGTCTTTTCATTTCCATGAGATCCATGGGTTAAAGCTCCATGGAGTATCCATGGACTTTCCATGCAAGCCTATCCCATTCGAAATAAGCATTAGCCCACACTATATAAATACAAGAGCCCATATTTAATTAGTCATACTTTTGATCTCTAAATTAATTCTAGATTAATTATAGATCAATAATAATTAAATAATATTATTTTATATTAATATATTAGAACTTATAATATATTAATAAATCATAACTTATACTATTCTCAAAAGATTATCCATAAATTGTTCGGGTGAATTGCAACCAAAATGGACCATGTCGGGTCGGGTCAAATACATACCAAATATAGTTATGGACTTAGACACTATATCCAACACTATCTATACGGGACAAAGTGCGTTGTATTCATCTGTTGGGTTTTGAGCATTCTAACACTCCTAAGTTTACATGCAACCCTAAATACCTTGGATTTATGTTTTCTCTATTATACATGCAAATATGAACATTCCAAGGTATTACCCTAACTAACATAGAAAACATTCATACTTAGGTAATAAACTAGATAGAAATACATACCTTGTTGATGTAGCTTAACTCCTTGAAGCTCGAGAGCCTAGTGCCCCAAGTGTGACACCTCAACTGGTTCACACAACATCACCAACACATGGAATAACCATGAGAAGAAGACACTCATGCTCAAATCGGCTAGCCCTCAAATATGTATCACTAGTTCCAATTTCTTGAGCTAAAGGGGTCCTTATATAGTGTGAACATTAGGGTTACACCATGTAACCCATGACTTTAACCATTCCTTATGCTCCATGGGTTTTAACCTCCATGGAGTATCCATGGGTCACCACATGGGTTAAACCCTACATAAGGAATCATGGATCATAAGCCCACATATATAAGAATGAATGATTTAAACAATCAATCCTCATATATTTAATTAGTCACTTTTGATCACTAAATTAAGTCCAAATTTATTCTTGATCAATACTAATTAAATAACATGATTTCATATTAATATATTAGAACTTATAATATATTAATATGTCGCAAATGTCCTCTCCTCACAAATGGTCTATCCAAATGTTCTGATGCCATGCAACCCAAATGGACCATGCCGAGTCGGATCAAGTACATACCATTTATAGTTATTAACTTAGACACTAATCCAACAGTATCCCACTTGGATAATTCTAAAACTATTATTGAGTATGACTTCAAAACCTAACTGGCAATCGTAGCTCTCAAAAGCCTTTGTCGAACTCTGACCTTGTCGATGAACTCTAACCTTTGTCAATGACTTGTCCATTAGATAAGGGATCATATATTCCTCCATTCTAGATATCATATATATGGACTGAGACATGGATTATAAATCATTCTCTCTGTCCATTTTTTGTTTCCCAATTTCCGATTCATGATGACCAACTAATTGAACAAATCACATTAGTCTTGGCTTGGCGAAGCACTTCAGGGTGTCATCACTAAATCATCGAGGGGCCCACAGATATCGCTTTTATCCCGAAGGTAAAAGGAATGGATAAACTTCAACTCATATGGCTTGTTCTAATACTTGTTGAATCATACACAAAGACACGTTTTATAACATCAAGTTACCAATGTGGTTTCATGCAATCAATGTATAACCAAATCATAGTAACAAATCATATCTCTAGGTTTGAAGAATATAAGATATTATCGTTTCATGATCACTCGTGATAAAATCCATGTAGTGATTCCAATGAGCATGGGTTGAATCCAATACTCAGAACTTATGAGCACTCATGAGTGTTGTAGCACCGCTTTGTCCAACATCTTAGACATCTACAAGCCAACCCATGACAGTCTTGATTCATATCTACTTCCAACATATTACCGACTGTGGATGGTTTGAATAACTTAGTCATTCAGGAAGAACGACCTAGTTATTCTGGATGTAAAAACATGCAAAGTGAAACACAAGAATAATCGAATCCAATATGGTCTCAGAACTTATGAATATAAATAAACCATCTTTTATTTATCACGATATTGATTACCCATCATTCATTGCATACTGTTTCAAACTATCAACTTTATACTTGAATTAAAACAATAGTTGTCCCATGCTCCAAGCATGTACACTATGTTTTCTAAACACTAGTCATGCCATACACCAAGTATGCATACTAAGTTTGTCTATGATCTTTACTTTGTGAAATAGATCGATTGAACATAATTCCAAAGATTCTCATTTCACAGTCCCAATTCCTTACCGCAAATGCAAGAATTCCAAATTCCTGCCATTTACCTAAATCTATTAGATTCTAAACTTATATGCATTGGTCCTCTTGTAATGATTATGCACAAAGTCACAAAGACTTGTCAACATATATTACAGAGCATTCCAATGGAGACCTACTCCGTGGAACTGAAGTCTCATATTCAAAGTTCATTGCCTTTGAACATTCTTCTTGCATTAAGTTTCCTAACCTTACATATATTTAATTAACAACTTCCACCTATGGGAACATTTCCATATTCCCCTTTTGACTATTACTCTTGAACAGGAGTTGCCTCTTTTAAGAATATGTCAATATGGTCCTTCCAAAATTAACATTATACTTCCAACTGTCCCTGAGCAACCAATCTTTGGTAAACTTTAGATTGTCCTCGACAATTTCTTAATCTTTTTAGTCATATCCAATTCTAGACCTTTTCCCTTCTTAATGCCCCAGACATTTGGAAAATTTTAGTAAGGATGAATACTATAGCACATGCAATTGATCCTATATCTGAAGCATATGGGACATGATTTATGATGTCTCACATAAAGACATGATACTAGACCATTCCTTTTGCTACATTATTTCTATTTGCCAAGTTCTCATAATTCAGATTATGAAAAGGGATGCCGTAATCATAATCAAATTTATGAACGCAAATAATAGACCCATATATAGAATTTCCTTATGTTGAGCCATTCCAACATAAAATTCATATATATATCCTTGACTAAAGATGATTAAAACCTCAATCTAAGCTTTTAGAATTGAAATGAAGGATATCCTCTCCCTTAATTATAGCAAAACAACTTTTTCCCAATTGAAACCTTTTTGTTTTTCTATAATTAACATTGCTATCTTGTAATACTAATAATAATTATCATGCTCCCACTAGCATGATGACTATTAGCATAACACTTATGCTCCCACTAGCTTTGACATGTACTCAAAAATCAGCTGGACTTCTAGAAATCAATACTTTATTGACTTTCTTACCAAAGTTCAGATTTCTAATACGAGATGCTTTGATAAAACTTTATCAAAATAATACACCTTTCCTTAGATAGCACACATGTGTGTCTAAACAGTTTTAGAACTATGAAAATGGATGTCGTAATCATAGTCTCAATTGTTTAGACCTTTGGCATTCCTCACAAGTCCATGTTAGTGTGCCGGTTAACCACACACGCTCCACTAACGACTTTAGGAATGCAAATATCACACTTGCTATCTACCTAAAATCTACTTAGTGAAAGCGTTTCCTCACCATCATTTTCATGAATCGGAGAGAAACCTTATGACACTTAGATTTTATGGTGTATGTGTTCTTATCCATGTGAATTTGTCAAAACCATAATCACAAGAGACGGTTAATGACAAATCCAAACTCATATGGATTGAACTTGTGCAATCTTAACTTCTTGCCACGTGGCAGCACAAGGGCCTGCCATTGCTTCCAAGTTGTTATCCAACCATTTGAGAACTCTCAGAACTCATATGCAAAGCCAACTTTCACTGGAGTGGGTACTGAAGTAGGAATATGTCAACCCGATAGGTTACAAACCTCAAGTCATGTGCTAGTGATCAACTACAGGTTTTATTCTTAATTAGATCTTGAAGCTTTCAAAATCTTTAAGACTCCCACTGTCCTCTTGACATATAAGACTATCTTGCCAAATATTCAAGAGATAGTGCAGATTCTTTATCAAGACAAGAACTTCACACAATTGGCCTAAGTTGGACTTTGTTTTATCCAAGACATCACAACTTACCAATTTCAAATGTACAAGAGTAGGACACTTTTACTCTTACATTTAACAAGTGTTTTAAACCTTTTTTTAAGATATATCACTCAACTTACAGTTTTTGAGTATGACTTTAAGACTTGTTTTGGAACGAGGTGTGAACCATTCCAATAATTCAAGATTTCTCTTCTTAGTCATAAGAATGCACTAAGATTTCCTTAGAGGACTAATTGTGATATGATTTCTAAATCATTAAGATGATCACACAACCTGATACTAAAGTACTCTCCCATCTTTTCAAATTTGAGAAACTTTTATCCTTCTGCCTAATTTGTGTAATACCGTAAAAATTTGAAACAAATTTTCACTTTTGAAAACCATAAAATATCATTCACATTCATTTTAAAAACATTGTATCAGTACAAAACCACAAGATCAGAATATATATAAACTCCAATGTGTGTGTGTGTACGAATCATGTCGGCGCCTTCCCGCGCTCATCACTGGTACCTGAAACACATAACACAACAACTGTAAGCATAAATGCTTAGTGAGTTCCCCAAAACACCGCATACAACACATACGCCACTCGAGGCTATAATACGACCCTCCGGTCGATGTGTCTCAGCGGGACCCTCCAGTCCCGTAGCTTGTTGGACCCTCTGGTATGGTCATAGCTCGTTGGACCCTCCGGTCCGGTCTATAACATCATACAACATACATATATCACATAGCACATAATCTCATACATAACACATAAGACCCTCTGGTCAACACATAATACCACTCTAGGTAACGTATAGTGAGAAGACTCACCTCGGTGTCTCGGTAAATATCTGACCCGAAAGAAATGTGATCTAGCCTCCGCCTAATCACATAAAGTAATACTCTCATAAATACAACTGTACTCAACCCTAAAAGTCAACAAGGTCAACGGTCAAACTTTGACCCGACTCGTCGAGTGCACTAGGGCGACTCGGCGAGTCTACACGTGTCCACAGACTCTCTTAGTCCCTCTCTTGGCACGTCGAGTACTTCCCCTGACTCGACGAGTTCCACCTGGCATGAATCGCAGGGCCACCCCGACTCAACTCGCCGAGTCTCAAGAACAACTCGGCGAGTTCTGCCTTGAACTCCAGTCCCCCTGACTCTCCCTGACTCACCGAGTTATTCCCCAACTCGGCAAGTCCACTCACTGAGTGATTTATGGGAAACCCTCATCCTACTCGCCGAGTCTGTTCTTCGGACTCGGCGAGTTCATGCCATGCACAAACTCCATAGGCCTCCTGAGGTCAGATCTGTTCCTTAAATTCATAGATCTGGCCTTCCCAAGCATGATAATCACATAAAGTTCAGACCTTAACACTCAAATAACATCTAAATGGTCTAACATGGTGATTTAGCCCCAAAAATGACATCCCAAGCTCATGGCTCCCAAAATAACTCATAAAGCTCCAAGGGTTAAGGTCTCTGGACCTCTTTGGGTCCAGATCCAGAACATAGACTCGAGAAGGGACCAAATGCTCCACTTATTCATCCTCTAAAAGGGTTAGAAAACCCTAACACTAAGAATCAACATCAAAACTGAAGAAGGTCCGAGCAAAATACCTCAATATGATCTCTAAGAACTCATAAATCACCACAATCGCTCCTCCTTCAGCCTCCTCTTGCCTTGGTCACCTCCTTCTTGCAAAAACACCCACAAAAGGATCAAGAATGGCCTCTCCTTCCTCACAAACACTCTAGATCTCTTAGGGTTTCTCTCTGGGGGTTGGTGGCCGCAAATGACGGCCCTAAGGGCCTTTAAATAGGTCTCAAACCCTGGAAATTAGGGTTTCATTAAACAGCATGGACTCGCCGAGTCCACTCATAAACTCGCCGAGTCCAGCTGTGAACTCGCATACGAATCCGCGACCATACTCGGCGAGTTTAGACGCCAACTCGCCGAGTCTCCTCATAATTCCCAAAAATAAAAGAACAAAATAGGATACCTAGGAATCCGGATGTTACAATTTGGTTCTTCTCATTCGTTCTGCCATACATCGAAACTTTTCCAATGCTTCAGAATTATACTTAAACTTGTAAGTATAACCATTTTTACTAAACTTTAGTAAATCATGACAAATAGTCTTATCGATCTTTTGTGGTGGACTTGACCAGTGCACAAGAATGTGTACTCGATCCCTTAGTCCTTCACTTGACTCACATGTACATGTGAATAAGGAATTAGTCTTAAGTTTACAAAGATGAAAATTCTAATTCATCATACTATACAATTTGTGATTTCCAACTTTCTATCCAACTGAAACCTTGGATGATAAGAATCTTTCCTTAGTTGGTAAATTTAGACACTACCACAAATGAAAGGAACAAATCCATTTTCCAATACTCCTATCAATGGAATCATATAAGAAACAACTTTTCCATAAATGTCATTGTAAGGATACTTAGAATAAATGAAATTAAAAATTTCCTTTTATTTTAAAAACTTTGCGGAAAAACTTATCCTTACAGTGCAAAAGTATAAGGAAAACTTTGTTGTTATCTATTCCTAAGCAATTTATCATAACTCCTAAGTAACAGCTCAAAATTCTGATCATCGAACCATGCGATCGGAATCCATCTTCGCGATTAGAATCAACATATACTTCCTTTAAGTTTCTTTATTTTTCTTTTATTTTTAAAACATCAACATGTGACCTAGTCACATCATGTAATAAGAATCTCATAATAGAAGCTTAAGAGAGTTAGATAGTGGACTTTACCTGAAGTAGAGTCAAACTTCTTGACTTGATCAACCTTATGATCTTTCAGGTAAATAGGTAGCTTTGCAATCAATGTCCCTTCCTTTGGCAAGAGAAACATATGGACTCTTTGGGAATGGTACATGGGACTATCATAGACCTGCCTTTCTCTTTACCATTTGGTCAACCGAGTTGACTATGGCTGATCCCTTTCCTTGGGAAAAGAAGGTTGTTCTAGATATCCTATGTTACCATTTTTAATGTCCATGGAAGTCTGGGAAGTTGATCTTCTTAATCAAATTTGCTCTACTAGTGCTCCAAATCTTGTTGATTCAACAGCACCAAGCAAATAGATAAGATCATTAAGGGTCATGTCATAGTCTATTTCATAGTAGTCCCAGAGGTAACTCACTATGTGACTTAGAAAGTGATTGAACATCCAACTTTCTTAAGACTTTGATACCCAACTCTCCCGGCTAGTCAATATGTGACTTCATCTCCAAGATGCTATCACACATAGACCTTGCTTGCTAATAGGGCTTGAGTGACCTTGAACTTGTGGGATAGGGAGAATACTTGGAGGAGGTGGAGGAAGTGAAGTTCCAAGAGATTTGGGAAGATCATAGATGTCTGATCTAGACATCTTTTGGGAGATATTCAAGATAGTTTATCTAAAGTCCTTAATATAACACCCAATATGAAATATTAAAGCTAGGACCCAACACAATATTTTATAACATGGAAGAGGGATGCCGTAATCCAAGCTATAAATATTTGAAGGTAGGTGAATGACGATTCACCAATTTCCACCATGAAAAAGAAATAATTTATTAGGTTTTAATTGGATTTGAAACTCCTAGATCTTTTGAGATTCATTGAACTTTTAATGGCATGTTTCAATCTCGAGTGTGCCCTTCAGGTTTTGTGACTGGGATGTCGAGGATCATAAAACAAGGTGTGAAGTAACCATGCAAATTACATGGTACCCTTAATAATTTACCCCTTAATCGATGTGTCGGTTAACCACACGCGCTCCACCGATACTATGATAAACATTAAGTTACCCTTTTCCTACCTTGTTAAATTCAGCTAGTGTGCCGATTAACCACACGCGCTCCACAAACCGACTTAAGCAAAGTGTAAAGTGTAATTTCATGGGTTAGAACCAAATTCACATTTTTCCAAAGTAACTAAGATTGGGAAATTATAAAAGTTTAGTTACTTAGTATTTATCATTAATACTTTTAATGAAGGGAGAATTCTAGTCCTTGTCCTACCCATTCGGCTAAAGACCCTCCACCAGTCAAGGAAGTGGTGGGTAAGAGTGGACACCCATTAAATTGTCATTTTATAGCCAGTAACCTTATACCCCTCTTATAGACCAGCTTCGTGAATGAGGTCTACTAACGGTAAGACTGACTTGCTCTTATACATATATATATATATATATATATATATATATATATATATATATATATATATATATATATATATATATATTACTAACTTATATTACTATAAAGTATAAGGGTTGAATTTTAACTTTTAAAATTCTAAAGGCTTAACTTGGAATTAAAGTATTCAAATGGGAAAACTTTTCAAATTTCAAAACTTGAGGCTAAGTTTTGAAACTATTCAAAACTATTCAATTTCCATAACTTATGTGTTTAAAGTAGTTTTAATACAAAAAACTCTTCAAGTTCCATAACTTGAGGACAAGTTATGGAAGACTTTAAATTCATAAAAGAATATGACTTTTCTTTATTCATAACCTATGGAAATATTTATGAGTTTTATGAATCTTAAATGTGACTTTTCATATAACTTGAGGACAAGTTACAAAAACACATTTTAGAATCAACTCTTAGATTAATTTGGATTGAAAACAACATTTTCACATAACTTTCCTATTAATCTAAGCAACTCATAAGAACAAGATAATTCAAATCAAACTTTTTCATGTAATTAGCCTAATCCTTAAACTAATACAAAACATGAATCTATTGACAATTATCTTTGAAATTGGATTAGAATGAACATTACCACATCAAAAATAGGTTTATAAGTTCAAAAACAGCTTAGGGTAACGTTTCTAGTCCAATTCCAGCCAAAAACCTCAGAAATATGTTGTCTGGGGGTCCTACTCGTTGCGTGTATGAACCTACTTGATGAGTAGGATGAGTTTCTTCATGGACTCGGTGAGTCCATCAGTGGACTCGGCGAGTCCAGTGCCCAGACAGCCCAAAAATCGATTTTTTCAGCACTTTGCATCAAGTATAATTGAAAACAAGCCTAGGCTCTGATACCACTGTTGGGTTTTGAGCATTCTAACACTACTAAGTGTACATGCATCCCTAATCTGACAACCCACAAATTTATTGCCTTCTAGCATTGTTAAGGGTCATTCTATTGGGTTTTAAGCCTAGTACACTTAAGGAATGAGTGTTAGAATGTACCTGCTAGAGACACTGTGCAACATTCAAGCCTTAAGATCACCAAAAAGGAGTTAACGGCCACAACACATGAGTTTACGGCCGTAAACTAAAGGTAGGTCGTAAACTCCCTCCATAAGACTCCTTCCCTTCACTTTCCTTCATTCTTACACTTCCACCTCAAGAACACTTCCATTCTCTCTCAAGTATCATCAAGATTTTCATTCCCGGTCTTCCAAAATGTAAGTGATTCTTCCCTCTAGTTGTGATTATCCTTCTTACTCTTTAATCACCCTTTGATTTCATCCATGGAAATCAACTTTTGGCTAGATCTTCAACTCTCACCAAGAACACACACTTGTTCTTGGTGTGGCCGAAAACTCATCAAAGGCCCTCAAAAGTGTGAGTATTCCATCTATCATCTAGTTGTACATGTTAAACACTAGATCATAGCCTTAAAACGTCATCAAAATCAACATCAATGAGAGTTTACGGCCAGGAGCATCTCCCATGGTCGTAAACCCTTGTATATGTCATGTTTTAAGACTTAAACACTTATAGACCCTTGCAAACCCTTGGAACACTTGAACCTTTGAGACCCCTTGCCTTTATGACCCAAAATGAGACCATTTGGAGAGTTTACGGCCATAGACTTTATGGTGTGGCCGTAAACACCTCAACACCTTCCAATAAGTTAGTTTTGCTCATCCTTGTGTAGAGCAATGGTCCCTCAAGTTTCCCTAGCATTCAAACACCCTCTTAAGCACATTTTACCATGAGTTTACGGCCGTAAACTCCATGGCCATAAATCCATGGTCGTAAACACCTAAAGGTGGCCTTAAACATCCCTTAGATGAATCACATGTGATTCTAACACTTGGTCCAAGTGTTTCCTAGTCCCTAGAGGTGTTTCCTTTCATATAGTTGCTTATAAACATTATATTCATGCCAATACTTGCCATATATGTCATTTAGGACTCGTTTGTGTCTCGGGACTTCATTCGTGGAACTTCTCATCCTTACGCGCATATTCGTTTAAATCACCCACATAAGGTGAGTTCATACCCCTATAATGAATCTTTTAACTGTTTTAAATGCTTTTAAAGGGGGAGGGGGGATATAAGTTGAACACAATGATAATTGTGTAAATGTTTGTTATAAACATCTTTCAAAAGATTTCTTATGTCTTTTATAAGTGATCAAAACATTTCAAAAACTCTTTTAAAGTATTGTTACTTTATAGTTTAACAAAACTCCGTTTTTAAAGTACAAGCATAACTTAGTAGTAAAATGAGTCTTTTCAATAACAGTTCAAGTAAAACACTAGTAAACTATAAGGGGTATAGTTTAGAGGTTCAGTTCATACTAGATACTAGAGCATACTATAAAGAGAAACAGGGAGGTAGATACAATACATCAGAGAGACATACTATACACTATACATGATAACAGAAGAACATACTAAGATACTATAACAGAACGAACATACTAAATGCTATAGTAGGAGAACACTACATGATCTAACTATACTAATAATCACTAACTCATTGTTCTAAACAAAAGGTGATAGTAAATTGGGTGTACATGATCATATAACATTAATGTGAATTTACACGGCCTAGCAATTTGTTTGTGGAAGTTGCGTTTGGTCCCCAGAATCTCTTGACGGGAGAGCGTATAGTATGGGTACTATCCATCACATTATGACCTTATTAAAACAAACATGTTTTAAGGTAATCAGTATGTCAGGATGTTAATTCAAAAGACAACTGTGTACTTACATTTTCCCATTACTTTCATATTGTGACACTTCCACTTGAAAGTTAATGCAAACTATTTTCGAGTTAAGATAGTTATAAACTAGGGAAAACTTACATTTTACAAACGACAAATGGAACAGTCAAGTCTAGTATATTCAGTAGAAAGGGGCCTATAATGCTAACTTTATGATTCCTTAGTGTATACATTAGGGGTATATATTAATCGGATCCGACATGTAGTACGATGTGTGCTTTCCGCTTCATTTCCTGTTCCTTGTTTGGTTGTGGTCTTAGAGCAGATTTACTCAACCTACTATCTATTCGATCTTAGCTTTATATATATTTCGTATATACCAAGTAATCATAAGGAGTACTAGGTATGGGCCATGTCATAGAACACTAATTGAATGCACCATTTTCTAGTACAAAACATACTCTTCAAATAGAACATTTGTTATTCAAAACTAGAAACTTACCAGTAAAGGGTTTAATCCATTTTATTAAACCAGTACAAACTTAAAGGACCTTATGTGGTTAACTCTATAATACCTTAGTTTATACATCAGGGTTATATATAATTAATACTTGATAAGTAGTTGTATGTGTACTTTCCGCTTCATTTCCTGTTCCTTGTTTGATTGTGGGCTTAGGGAAGATTCACACAATTAACTATCTATTCGGTATTAGATTATATATAGCTAGTATAAATTAAGTGATTGTAGAAGGAACCATTGTGTTTACCATTTTTACTAAAATAAATAAGGGTTTTCTTAAATAATGTTTACATCAAATTAAAGGAACTATTACAGTTAACTCCATGAGTACCGAGTGAATACACCAGGGTTATATACAACATGGATCTAACAACCAATGGGATGTGTACCTTCCACCTTATTTCCTGTTCCTTGTTTGGTTGTGGGCTTAGGGTAGATACACACAACCAATTGTTTGTTTACTATGGGTTTTATATAACTTGTATCCATTTAGTACTCATAGAAAGGATTGTAGAGTCATTTTTACTTATCTGGAGGAACAGGCAAACTTTTCTAAAAGAACTTTCAACTTACTTACATCACTAAAATCTTATAAACTCGCCAGCTTAAATGCTGATCTACTCTTTCAAAATAACTTGTATTCTTAAGAGACAAGTAGAGTAAACAGGTACGCGCTCTGGGATTCAGAAGATGGAGCAGTATAGCTTCAAGTCTTGTTTTGTTTTATAGTCTATGTTATGTGAACCACATACTTTGTAAACACTTTCTTTCTAATGAAATGGTTGTTTACTACTTTGATTACTATGATGCATGCCTTGTGATACTAAACATGACGTCCTCCACCCCCGAACATTTCTGTCGTTCTAGTTTTGGAGTGTGACACCTAAATACCTTGGATCTATGTTTTCTCTATTATACATGAAAATATGAATATTTCAAGGTATTACCCTAACTAGCATACAAAACATTGATACTTGGGTAATAAACTAGATAGAAATACATACCTTGTTGATGTAGCTTAACTCCATGAAGCTCGAGAGCCTAGTGCCCCAAGTGTGACACCTCAAATGGTTCACACAACATCACCAACACATGGAATAACCATGAGAAGAAGACACTCATGCTCAAATCGGTTAGCCTTCATATATGTATCACTAGTAGGGATGAAAGTGGGTCCAAACCCGGACCGGATGGACCCGGACCCGGAAAACCCGGAACCGGTTAACGGGATTTTATAGAACCGGAAACCGGACCGGTATATAGGAACCGGTTCCGGTTCGGTTCCGGGTATGGTTCCGGGTAAAGTGGGTCTAGAACCGGAAAACCCGGAAACATCAAAGTGGTTAGGTTGGAACCAGATAAAGTGGGTATAGAACCGGAAAACCCGAAAAAACCGGAATTTTTTGGTAATTACTTACTACTTAGTGGGTTGAACTTTGAAAATTTTCATATTGATATCCCGACTTTGGGGGGCTGTAACTTATTGAATACGAAACCACAATTAACAAAATTAGAGTCTAAAATCATGTACAAACTCTAAAATACACTTTGGAAAAACCCACATGTCAATCCGACTTTAAACGAATGAGATATGCTTGTGTTAATATTTTCACATAATACAAAGTACAAAAACAAATAGCTGAAAAGTTGAAAATTTTCAGTTTTGATATCCCAACTTCGGAGGACTGTAAATCATTGAATGTTAAACCAAAAATGACAAAATTATAGTCTAAACTCATGTACAAACTATAAACTAGAAGTTGGAAAAAACCACATGTCAATCCGACATCAAACGAATTAGATATGAATGTTTTAAAACTTTCACCGAATACAAAAAAAACTAAAAAACTAAAAACTTCCAGCTTTGATATCTCGACTTTTGAGGACTCTAAGTCAATGAATATAAAACTAAAAATGACAAATTTATAGTCTAGAATCATGTACAAACTCTAAACTACATGTTGGAAAAAACCGTATGTCAATTGGAGTTGAAACGAATAAGATATGTATCTTGTAAACGTTTCACAAAAACCGGTTCCGGCCCTAAAAGTGGTTCCGGTTCCAAAAACCGGTTCCGGATTTTAGACCCGGTTTACCCGGAACCAATGGACCCAAACCCGGATTACCCGGAACCCGGATAAAGCCAATTTTTAAACCCGGAACCGGACCCGGTTCTATATATTCCGGTTCTAACGGGTCCGGTTCCGGTCTGGTTTTCCGGTTCTAAATCTCATCCCTAATCACTAGTGCCAATTTCTTGAGCTAAAGCGGTCCTTATATAGTGTGCACATTAGGGTTACACCATGTAACCCATGACTTTACCCATTCCTTATGCTCCATGGGTTTTAACCTCCATGGAGTATCCATGGGTCACCACATGGGTTAAACCCAACATAAGGAATCACAGATCATAATCCCACATATATAAGAATGAATGATTTACACAATCAATCCCCATATATTTAATTAGTCTCTTTCGATCACTAATTAAATAACATGATTTCATATTAATATATTAGAACTTATAATATATTAATTTGTCACAAATGTCCTCTCCTCACAAACGGTCTATCCAAATGTTCCGATGCCATGCAACCCAAATGGACCATGTCGAGTCGGATCCAATACATACCATTTATAGTTATAGACTTAGACACTAATCCAACATCACCAACCACAAGAGCCTTCAGCATATCTTTGATCAGAAAGAGATTAATATGAGACATCGAAGATGGGTCGAATTGTTAAATGATTACGAATGTGAAATTTGTTATCATCCCGGTAAAGAAAACATTGTGGCATATGCTTTAAGCAGGAAGGTGATAATTTGTAAAATTCCTTGTCATACGACTTCAATAAAGAGAGTATAAATACATGAGGCTACATGGGCCAAATACATACAATGGGCTAAACAATACAAGCCTAAATACAACACTACAAAAGTATATCGTCTAACATCCCCCCGTAGTTTGATCGGGAGGGGAATTCCGAACGTTCAAATTGGTTTTGAAATCGTTAAAAAGCGCAGTCGAAAGGCCTTTGGTGAAGATGTCGGCATACTAAGCGGAAGAAGGTATGTGAAAAACTCGAACTGCACCACAAGCAACTAGATCACGAACAAAATGAATATCAATCTCAATGTTTTTTGTGTGTTGATGTTGCACGGGGTTCGACGTCATGTAAACCGAACTAACATTATCAGAATAAACATTAGTAGCTTTGGTACGAGGCACCGAAGCTCTCGAAGCAAATTACGAACCTAGTATGTTTCTGCAATAGCGTTAGCAACGCCACGATACTCTGTCTCTGTACTAGACCTAGAAATAACCCCTTGTCATTTAGACTCAACCGTGAGATGAGATTATCGCCAAGAAATACACAGTATCCTAAAGTGGATCACCGCGACATGGGGCACCCGCCCCAGTCAGCGTCTGAGTAAGCACAAAGATCAGACGTCGGAGAAACATCAAGTTACAGACCGTGGTCCAAGGTACCTCTGATATAGCGTGAAATGCATTTGAGATCATGTTGGTCATGCATGAATAGGAAAATATGTTGAACAACGAAGGCAATGTCCGACCGAGTAAAAGTAAGGTACTGAAGAGCACCAGCCAGACTATGAAACAGAGAGGGGTCGGCAACAGGAGGACCAGTAGCATCGAACTTATGTGTGGTTTCAGCTGGTGTGCGAGCAGGATTACACTGACTCATATGGGCCCTATCAAGAATCTCAGATGCATATTTCTATTGGGATAGAAAGAGACCCTAAGACGCTCGGGTGACGAGAATGCCTAGAAAATAGTTGAGAGCACCAAGATCAGTCATGGCAAACTCCTATCTGAGGTGAGCTATGATGGACTCAAGTAGAGACGTAGATGACGTAGTCAACACAATGTCATCAACATATAGCAATAAAGAGGTTGTATCGGCTCCATGATGATAAATAAATAGGGAGGTATCCATGAGACTATGGTGAAAATCCATTCGTAGAGCCTGTTAAGCGAAGCGTTGATACCAGGCTCGCAGGGCCTATTTAAGACTGTATAAAGATCGTTGAAGATGGCATACATAATCCGGATGCTGAGGGTCTCGAAATCCTGGTGGCTGGTGCATGTAAACGGTCTCGTGAAGATGGTCGTGAAGAAATGCATTCTTCACATCAATCTGATGAATGGGCCAATGCCTGGAAATAACCAGACTGATAACAATGTGGATAGTAGTCAGTTTGACAACCGGGCTGAAAGTCTCATCACAATCGACTCCCTATTGTTAACTACGACCGTTTGCTACCAATCTCGCTTTATAGCGAGATAAAGAACCATCATCATTAAACATATGTTTGAATATCCACATAGATCGAACCACGTTGACCCCTGGGGGCATGGTACAAGGACCCAAGTACCGTTTGAAATAAGAGCATTGTATTCCTCGTTCATTGCTTTATGCCAATTTGGATCTTTCAAAGCCTGTATATGTGACCTAGGGACAGATGAGATAGATGAGGAATGTAGATTGAGGTGAGCAATAGGTTTCACGATGCCACTTCTAGATCTGGTGTGCATGGGATGAGTCGGAGGGGGAGGTGGGGTGACATGAGTGGATGATGGAGGACTAAGTGGTGAGGAAGTAGGTCTATCATCAGACAGATGAGGAGAAGAAGGGGTGTTAGTGGTAGTAGTGGTGGTGGGTGGAACAAGTTGTTGGAGTAGGTGTCTAAGCCCATAACTATTTTTAGTATGTACTTGATTTGGTTATGAGCATAGTCCTTTTGGGTTGCCTTCACTCACGTAATTTGATAGGATGACAAATGGAGAGAAAGTAGGATTTATTATATGAATAATAAATTGGTACTCGAAATTGTTTTATTAATATATTCCAAGATTAATATATTATTTGAAAATCATATTATGTAATTAGTATTGATCAGAAATTAATTTAGTGGTCAAAAAATATTGATTAAATTAAAGGGGCTAATATTGTAATTAACTGTTAGTTGTAAGTTGGGTTGTGGACTCCTAAAAGAAGGGATGGACGAAATCTATGGGAAGCCCATATAGATTTCATCCAAGGGGCCTTCTAGAAGGGTTCCATGGATTGCTTCAGGCCTAAGCAGAGAACTAGGATTTCAAATGGAAGCCTTAGTAGCCCACACAACTACATAAGGACCCTTTTACATTGGGAACTCGGCTCTATGAGTTTTTAAGAAGCATTGGCCAAATTCTTCCACCTCTCTCCTAAGTCTTACTTTGCAAGAGTGTTTGTGACTCCATTAGAGGTGCAACACTTGAGGCACTAGGCTTTCAGAAGTCAAGATCAAGAAGGATTGTTCTTGTTATTGCTACATAATAAGTGAGGTAAGGTTTCTAACCCTAATCATATTTCAATTTCAAAATTGTTATGATAGGTATTAGGGTTTATGCTTTGGATGATTTGTTGCGTGTATAACTTGAGAAAAACCTAGATCCAAAGCATTAGGGTTAGATGTACACCATAGGAATGTTGTAGTGCTCATAACCCATCACAAGTGGAGTAGGAGGAGGGTTTAGTGTCTGACAAAGGTTGGGAGAGATATCAGAGTCAGATAAAAAATCATAGGAAGGAGGTTCGGTTGGAGTAACCGAGCCATACGAAAAAATGGACTCGTTAAAGGTGACATGACGAGAGAGAATGACCTTTCAAGAGGATAAATCAAAATAGCGGAACCCACGATGAAGAGTGGGGTAGCCAAGGAAAATACAAGGAGTGGAGCGGGGTTGGAATTTATGGGTGGTGTGAAGATGAGGAAAACACAAGAAACCAAACACACGTAAGTGGTCATAAGTGGGATGGCGCTGAAAAAGGCTGTAGTGTGGAGTGTCATCAGAAATGGAGACAGAAGGGAGGATGTTGAGTAAGTGGGATGCCATGTGGAGGGCCTCGGGCCAAAAAGTAGGAGGAATATGAGAATGAAAGAGAAGGGTTCACATCATGTTATTGATAGTACAAATCATACGTTCTGATCGACCATTTTGTTGAGAGGTGTGAGGACATGAAAAACGAAAAATAATGCCATGAGAGGCTAGGTGATCATGAATGGATTTATTATTGTACTCCACCCTCGTTATCACATTGAAATTACTTGATAGTACCCTTAAATTGAGTGTGTATTATGTTAGAGAGATGCAAGAATTTTTGAAATGCATCAGATTTATGTTTAAGGGGGTAAACCCAAAGGTAATGTGTATAATGATCAAGAAACAAGACATAATATTTCAAACCATCATTACTAGATATAGGAGATGTCCAAACATCATAATGTATAATCTTAAAGGGTGCAGAAACAGTAGTATCATATAAAGAAAAGGGAAGTCTAGTGTGTTTGCCAAGTTGACAAGCTTGGCAAGATACATTATTTTTAGGTAAATGACAAGAAATAGAACTACTAGAAAATAGATGCTTCAAGACTTGATCGTCCGGATGAACTGATTCGTTGATGCCAAATAGTGGGTGAAGTAAAGATGAAAGCATGACTGGTGGAGCTAGTGATAGGATACAGAGGGCCTGAGCTATCATAGCAGATGAGAGGACGACGAGTCTAGTAATCAAGAACAGTAAAACTGTAAGGATCAAAATCAATAGAACAATCATTGTGAGTAGTAAATTTACGAACAGATATGAAGTTTTTAATAATATTGGATGTAATAAGGACATTCTATAAATGGAGGGTATGATAAATATTTGGAATAAGAAAAATAGAGTGTCCCCAGGTCACAACAGGTATTGCAGAACCGTTACCGACATAAATAGAGCGAGGATAATGATTATTAGAGATGGATTTGAGTATAACTGCATTGGCGTGAACATGATCGGTTGCTCCCGTGTGCATGACCCAACCACTATTTCCCGGATCATTTAAAGACATGGTGCTAAAAAAATTTGGGAGCGATGTGGGTTGATCATTACAGAGCCAGGCCCACGGTGGCTGATTTGGGCTAGAATACTAGATACGGGTTTGAGGTGTTGAGGGCTTACTGTCGAGAAGACCTAAGCCGCTAGAATTGGGTCGGCTATAGTGTTGGTTCGGTAAATAAGTCGGGTGAGAGATCTGTTGAATAAAGGCCTAATTTTGTTGGGTCGGACCAGATGGGGTCCATATTAATGGAAATAGATGGGGCGCAGGAGAATAAACCCACCCAGTTGGGGTATGGCACGCTTGCTGACCAAAGAAGGTTTGACCGGGAGGATGCTGGCGACGTGGTTGTTGCGACCTCCACTGCGACGGGAATTGTTTCCCCGGTAGGATCTGCCCCCTCCTCCATGGGTCGATGGTGAAGAAGGGTCAGCAACATGGAGCAGAGAAGGCAAAGAGGGGTGATTTTCATGCGATGGGAGAGTGACACGGTGGCTGTTCAATCTCGATTCTTCAACCAAGAGGATGGATCGCATCTCAAAAAATGATGGAAGAGGTTTGGAGAAGCGGAGGATGCCGGAAACGCTTTCAAACTTGCTTGGGAGTCCATTTAATGCATGAAGTACAACACTACGATCCTTGACTTTTTCACCGAGGCCCTCAAGCGTATCAACGATCTTCTTTATCTTTTCACAATAATCGTGAATGGTTAAGTCTCCCAAGGTTATGTTTCTGAGTTAATACCGACTCTTTATCATCATAAAATAGGGATTATAGGTTCAACCAAATTTTGCGAGCAGTGGCGTTGATGGAGTAGGCAGAGGTAATAAGTTTTTTGTGAGATAGAACCGAAAAGCCATAGTTTCACAAGATTGTCGAGTTCCTTCCACTCCTGGTCCGTAGGAGGTTTATTGGGGGGGTCGTGTGTGTCATCAATATGGTCAGCAACCCCATATGCAATGCAGTGTGCATTGAAAAGGTCACTCCAGAGGCCGTAGTTGTGGGTAGAGAGATCGAGGATGATTGGTACATAAGTTTTGATGTTGGCGATGTCGTACGCCTTGTGGGCAGGGTTTGTGGAGGTGTTGTTGTCACCTGTAATGGTGAAGAAGAAAGAAACAACAAACAGGGGAAGAAGAAGAGAACGTCGAGAGAAGAGGAGATTGATTTAGGAACAGGATCGGCTAGGGTTAAAGGTTAGGCCTGATACCATGATAATCCATAAATTCCCTTGTCATACGACTTCAATAAAGAGAGTATAAATACATGAGGCTACATGGGCCAAATACATATAATGGACTAAACAATACAAGCCTAAATACAACTATACAAAAGTATATCGTCTAACAGAAGGAATGAGCAAAACCTCTTCGTGTAAAGGCTCTAACCCTAACCACCCACTCGGACCTCACTATCCAAATTTGTGATTGATAGGAATAAAATCCTTTAAGATTGATAAGATTCTAAACAGAAAACAAAGTATGAATGATGAATGAGACAATGATTCAATGTGTGCTTAATGATTAAAGCTTCATAGCCTCAGAAGAACTCGATAAAGAATTGCTATTGTAGAGGCGTGATTTAGGGTTACAATGATAAGTATGAAAAATGTTAATGAACTACGGTGCATGTATGTACTATAAATACTCTAACCCTAATAAATGAAACGGATGGACAGGCCCATACCATGTACAAAATGGACTAATAGAAAAGCAGCCCAATGACGCAAACCTTAAGTAACCAACAATCTCCCCCTTTGCGCCAATTGAGGCGAGAGACGTTTCACTGTTGTTCCTTCTTGGTTGTCTTGAAGAGCTTGGGTATAACAACGAGTAGAGTGCTGCGAAGGGCGATGTACCACCGAATCATGTCATTGAAGTTTTTCTTCGCAGCAACATCATTAAGTTTGCACTTGTAAATAATCTCCAAAATATGTTCCATAAAATACATGGAGAACAAGTGTTTGTTAGGCAAAGCGAAGAGACATTTCTAAAAGTCTCCACGAGCCTCTGAACCGCGGTGGAACATTACGGTCCAGTTGTCCATTTCAATCTTTCCTATCTTCATCTTGTTGATGTCTTTCACTTTTCTTGTGGGTCGTACAGTTGGCTTCCTTTTCAAAACGGATGCTATCTCGGTATCCAGCTTTGCCACTTCATGAATATACGAAACCAGCATTTGTTTTAAGTGCGCCAGAATGGGTTCGTATTTTTTTTCTTCCTTCAATAGGAAATGCAGCAACATGATCCAGTCATGTGGGTTGAGATTTGGTAGATCAGCAAGGGTGAATTCATGTACAATGCTTTCAGATCTTCTCATTGTTTTGGACTTGGCATTCATGAAACTCCCTGTAGAGATTGGCCCAATGGCTTTAACTGTTGTGATCCTTTGAGCACTCCAAGTGAGATACTGAGGCTTGGCGTGAGTGAGATAGAAGTCCATTAAAGCTTTATCAACTTTCGCATCTGGGGAAGGAGCTGTTGGGATAGAATCAAAACAACGAAAGATAAAGGCTTTACGGTTTATTGGCATGTCGAGTTGAGAATCCTTCGTGTTCTCTAGATCAAATGACATTACTGGCTTCAACCAATGAACACTACGAAACTCAACAGCCGCATGCACCATTCGCTCCAAAGTCCACAATGGAAAGAGTGTTTTTCTGCTCTCCAATGTGTTATGAGCCTCGCGCTCCTTTCTTTCTTTTTCTTCAGCCTCTCTCACAATACAAGCGTTTTCATCCAGCTCACGATCACGAGCCTTTTGCTTTAACTGATCTTCTTCGTTTTCCTCTTCATCATTGCTTTCAACAATCTTTTCCTTTTCTTTCGAACCCGAAGCTACATTAACCTTCGGTTCGTTTGTGATTTTAGGTGTATCCCCTGCCTTTGTGGCTTGATTCTTTATTGACTCTCCTCCTTGTTTCGGATGGACATGGGCCTCAGAAACACCTTCGATTTTATTAAGGATGGCGATGGCAGGACGAAGTTTGTCCACCAAGTGTCTGCGAACACTGATAGTGAGAATTGAGTCATGAGCGTCGAGAAGATTTGAGAGCAAGGCATTGACATCTCCAATGCAGCTTTTCAAAACTACTCTTTCGGATTTGAGCTCGTCAATTTCCTTGTTCGCCTGATTGAGCTTGATAGATCATGCTTTGAGTTTCATAGTTTTCAGGGCAAGTTTGTCCATGATTTTACTGTTAGCCAGTTTATCTTGGAACTTATCGAGCCGTGAAGAAATAGAGGTGTGAAACCCTAAGTTGTTATTGGTAAGGCCAGTTCAAACCTTTTCTAGGTTCTCTTTTTCAGTGTGAAGCAAAGTGTTGAGTTTTGCAATCCCTTCAGTTGCTTTGGAAGCCTTCGATTCAGCGGCTGATTGGAGTTTGGGCATGAAAGTTTGAGAATCTGAGATTAGTTTATCGACTTTTTCGGTCGCAACAATGCAAGTGGCAGCAGAGTCCTCAATAGCCTTATTTGCTTTTTTTTAGATTCACAGCATGTTCCTTGGCCAAGGTATCCAACATACCCTGAACGGCTGCCTTTGAGAATGAATCACTGGGTGTGGTGGAGGATGAGTTAAGCAAGGAGTCCAACTTTTCATTAATGATGCTCAGCAAGAAGCACTTAAACCTGAGAACATTGAGGAAGAAAACCTAAGAGGCATGGACAAACAGTTCGACCTCAGAGAAGATGGAACGCGATACTTCATGAACCGAATTTGGACTCCAAGATTTGGAGAATTTAGGGATTTGGTTTTAAACGAAGCTCACAAGTCAAGATAATCAATACATCCCGGATCAGACAAGATGTATCTCGGCCTCAAAAAGCTTTATTGGTGGCCCAATATGAAGGCAGAGATTACCACCTGTGTCGGTAAATGTTTGACTTGCGCCAAGGTCAAGGCAGAGTACCAAAAGCCGTCAGGTCTACTAGAACAACCGTCGATTCCAGAATGGAAGTGAGAACAGATAACAATGAACTTCATAACAAAACTGTCAAAAACATCAAGCGGTTATGATACCGTTTGGGTAGTGGTTGACCGTTTGACCAAGTCCGCTCACTTCTTAGCCATCAAGGAAACTGAGAAGATGGAGAAACTCACCAGGACCTATCTAAAGGAGATATTCAGACTACACGGTGTACCAATATCTATCCTCTCATACTGAGATAGTAGATTCACTTCAAGATTTTGGCAATAACTACAAAGGTCCCTAGGGACAAAACTCGAAATGAGTACATCATACCATACCCAAACGGATGGTCAGAGCAAGAGAACAATACAAACTCTGGAAGATATGCTCCACGCTTGCGTCATAGACTTTGGAAACACATGGGATACTTAGTTGCCACTAGTTGAGCTCTCATACAACAACAACTATCACACTAGCATAAAGCCCGCTCCATTCGAGGCCTTGTATGGGCGCAAATGTCGTTCGCCGTTGTGTTAGGCAGAAGTTGGAGATACCCAACTAGCTGGAAGGCATATTGGGGATACACTACTCACTGGACCTAAGATCATTCAAGAAACAACAGAAAAGATTATTCATATAAAAGAGTGGTTAAAGGTTGCACGTAGCCGACAGATTATGCTGACAATATGCGCAAACTGTTGGAATTCAAAGTAGGAGACCATGTCCTACTAAAGGTTGCTCCGTGGAAGGGTGTCATCAGGTTTGGAAAAAGAGGAAAGCTAAACCCACGTTACATCGGACCCTTTGAGATCCTAGCAAGGGTTGGTTTGGTTGCTTATAAGCTCAAGCTACCTCAAGAGCTCAACAAGGTTCACGATACCTTCCACGTGTGTAATCTCAAAAAGTGTCTAGCCAAGGAAAACCTAGTCGTACCACTCGATGAAATTCAAGTCATCACAAAGCTTCATTTCGTACAGGAACCAGTGGAGATTATGAATCGGGAGATCAAAAGACTCAAGCAAAATCGCATACCTATAGTAAACATACGATGGAACTCTCGTAGAGGGCCGAAGTTTACAAGGGAACGTGAGTACCAAATGAAACAAAAATATCCGCACGTATTCAACGATGCCCCCTCCACTAGTGAAACAACTAACTAGTAGTATAAAGTAGCCAAGAATGTAAGAATTTTGTGACGAAATTCCCTTAACGGGGAGGTAACGTGACATCCCATAATTTAGGGTATATATTTCAAACGACTAAATTACGGAAAATTTATTTGTAACTAGCGGAAAAACCCGGGCTTTGCCTCGGGCCGTTTTTTTGTATTTTTATGAAAAAATGTAAAATTTATACTGTAAGGACCGAAAGTATCAAAATTGCTAAAGAATTAAATGAGTTTGAATTAGCAAGTTTTAAAAAAAGGGACCAAAGTTGTCAATTCCTTAAAGTTTTGTAGCCAAAATTTGAATATTAAAAGGTTCCTAAAAATATAAATTTTTTTATTCCAATGACCAAAAGTGTCAAAATCAAAAGTGTAAAAATGGCTAAAGAATTAAAAGGGTTGAAAGTAGCAAGTTTTTAGAAAAGGCACCAAAGTCGTCAATTTCTTAAAGTTTTGTGGCCAAACTTTGAATATTAAAAGGTTCCTAAAAAATGAAAAAAATTTGATTCCAATGACCAAAAGTGTCAAAATGGGTAAAAAAGAATGGGCAAAGTTAACAAAAAAAAAAAGGCAATTTTACTATAAGGGGTTGGAATTAGCAAGTTTTTAGAAAATGGACCAAAGTTGTCAATTCCATAAAGATTTGTGGCAAAACTTTGAATATTAAAAGGTTTCTAAAAAATGATCATAAGTGTCAAAATGGGTAAAAAAGAATGGCCAATTATGTCAAACCCTTAGGAACTTTACTGTTCGTAAAGGAACATAAAATTCATATATATATATATATATATATATATATATATATATATATATATATATATATATATATTAGCAATTTTTTAGAAAAGGAACCAAAGTCGTCAATTTCTTAAAGTTTTGTAGTCAAACTTTGAATATTAAAAGGTTCCTAAAAAATGAAAAAAATTTGATTCCAGTGACAAAAAGTTTCAAAATGGGTAAAAAAAAAAGGGGGCAAAGTTGACAAAAAAAGGGGAAGTTTACGATAAGGGGTTGCAATTAGCAAGTTTTTAAAAAATGGACCAAAGTTGTCAATTCCTTAAAGCTTTGTGGTTAAACTTTGAATATTAAAAGGTTCCTAAAAATGATAAAAAGTGTAAAAATGGGTAAAAACTTTGAATATTAAAAAGTTTCTAAAAAATGACCAAAAATGTTAAAATGGATAAAAAAGGAATGATCAATTATGTCAAACCCTTAGGAACTTTACTGTTCCTAAGGGAAGATAAAATTAATATACATATATATCTAACTCGAACAATTTTAATGCATCTAATGAAATTTAATGCATCTAATGAAATATAAATGAGTTCTGTTCAATTATTATGTAATATTTGATGATATTTTATGCCCAAACGTGTAAATTGGTAACCAAATCAAATTGTTCAACTGCAGCGCTTGATAATTCATCTGAAAAACTGAAAATTTACATTAATCAGCTTTGAGCAAAACAAACATTAAAATATGATAGAACATGTTCCCCTGTTTCCGAAAATATAAGAACGTAAAAAACAGAGATCATATGCAAAAGATACGACTGTTTCAAGAAAACAGACAGTAAAACATTATTTTCTTTAATCACGTAAAACTGAATCGAATCGTTGAGACACTTACTCTTTGCCGACGAGATTTCCGAGAGCGCTTTTGGACTCAGGATATAGTATATTATTTAATTTTACACATGAAATAATTTTTACGAAAATATTTACGAAAGTCGCAAAAACAGACACCGTGAGTCGTTAAGATGCGGAACTTCAACCGCAATTTCCCGGAGATCCGTAACTCCAAAAATTAATCCCTTTGATTTTCTGTAATCCTTGAATTATACTCTATCTAACGGTGCTTTCGAAAAAAAAATCATCGATGCACGAATTCCAAGACATCCGGCATTTGTATGTTTTGAACATGTAATGGAGATATAACCCCATGTGGGGCCCACATGGGATGATAGACTCCAAAAACATGATCTTCTTCTGGCTGGTACCAAGCCCACGTGCCTTCCTGCCCCCTCTCCTTCTTCTTTGTGTACAAGTTTTACCAAAGGTACAAAATGTTGGAGGAATGGCATTGATCAATGTGTGTGGGCTGATACTATAAATAGAAGCCAATACTTCTCCTCACAAATTCGTCAGCCACTCTTCTCTCTATCACTCTCTCTCTTCCCCCTCACCATTTCTGTGAAAGGCTAGAAGAACCACCCTACACCACCATCTAAAACCATCATCAAACCCTCCAACCCCTTCCTTATAACCCCCTTAACCACCACCATCTTCCTCGGCCTTCATTTTGGCCGGAAACACAAGAAGCAACCGGCAGCAGAAGGCTGCCGGCCACACCCCCCTCCACTGCACCACCCCACTACCACCTTCAAAAACCCACTGCCATCACCTAAAAATTTCACCCCTAAGTTGATTTCGATCCCCAAAAGCTTCTAAATACTCCCTGCATCGAAGTACAACTGGAAGGAGGAAGAAACGAAGGCAGCAACATCTAAACCACCACCTCCGTCGGCCTCCGGTTGCAGTCTCAAAACCACCGGTCACCACCCTTATGCTGCTGCTGCTCCGCCCCTGTGAGTCACCGCCATCTTTTCCTTTTCATTTTTTTTTTGTTCTCTTCGATTCAGACAAATCAAAGGACCACCGTATATATATATTTTTTCCTTTCGGTGTATTACGAAAACGAAGAAGAAGAACAGGAGGTTTCCCTCCTGTTCATGAACCAGATACACAAACATGCATATGATTTTGCCACGTACAGTCTCCCAACTATGATATTGTCCAGATCTAACCCCTCACTCCCAAAAACTCAAATCTGGTCCTAAGTCCTAAACTTACATTTGAAATATTCACAATCCACCCAAATATCGAAAAATCCTTTCAATAGAAACCCAAAATTTTAAAATAGAAATTTCCTAAACTTATTTTCTTTATATATATATATATATATATATATATATATATATATATATATATATATATATATATATATATATATATATATATATATATATATATATATATATATATACATTTTTATTATATATATAATATTTATTTATTTAAAATAAACATTAGATTGTTGTGAAATTTTAAATTATAAATTGTACTTTGATTTAAATAAATTTTTGGGATTTATTTAAATATTTTGGAAAATAATAAATTAAAATTGTAAATAAATTTTATTTAAATTGAGTATTTAAATAATTTTTTCGAATAATAAAGTCATATTCTTTCTCGTCACTCTCGTAGTTATCTGCCTCGCTCCGGTTATATTTAGTTGTTTTAGTGATCCGATAGTTCATCATCAGGCGTAAACAGTTATATTTAGTTGTTTTAGTGATCCGATAGTTCATCATCAGACGTATCAGAGTATCTTTCATGATCATTCGATTTAACCGGTGATGCAAATGACAGTGGTTCATCATTTTCATCGTCTTCAGCATCAGTAGGTTGAATCTCAGCATGTTTCCTTTTCAGCTTCATACCAGCTGAATCCATAGGCTCAATGTTGATTGCCCCATTTAGTTTCAAAGCATGGTTTGCATTCCCGTTATCATCTGAATTGAATGTGAAATTATTACCATCAACTGCAGACACATGTAAGGTAAACATGGTCACTATATATAAATACACACATATATATACCAAATAAAATCTGTAAAAGTGGTAATCATAATACACTTACAACTAGCCATTGAATGTCTTTACTAGTTAATTCTTTCTTTTTTTCGTAAAATTTTCAGAAACCGAGACAATAGCCATGGTGTCATCATTGTTGTTGTCGTTGGAGGATTTATTTGCATCTATGTTTAATGTTTGACCGCATCACTGAAAACAAATCACAAAGTCATAAACAAAATGATAAACTATTTAATCAAAAGAAATATAAAAAGTACTCTCACTTACATTAATTGATTGTGTTTCAGTTTTTTCAGATTCTCCCACAGTCAAAAGCAAAGTGATGAGGTTTCCACATACTTCACACACGAAATCATGATTCAAATTCTTCACAGAAAGATCATGTCCTAGCTTGGGTTTCCACCGTCAAACCAACTTAAGTATGAGTTGATTCGACAGTGCAAACCCAAGTTAGGATATGATCTTTCCGTGAAAAATTTTAATCTTGATTTTGTGTGTGAAGTATGGGAAAACTTCATCATTTTGCTTGTGACTTGGGAAGAATCTGAAAAAGATTAAACACAATCAATTAATGTAAGTAAGAGTGTTTTTTATTTCTTTTGATTAAATAGTTTATCATTTTGTTTATGACTTTGTGATTTGTTTTCAGTGATGCGGTCAAACATTAAAAATAGATGCAAACAGATCCTCCAACGATGATGACACCATGTCTATTGTCTTAGTTTCTGGAAATTTTACGATAAAAAAGAAAGAGTTAACCAACAAAGACACTTAGTGGCTAGCTGTAACTGTATTATGATTACCACTTGTGCAAATTTTATTTGGTATATATATATATATACATATATATATATATATATATATATATATATATATATATATATATATATATATATATATATAGTGCCCATGTTTACTTTGCATGTGTCTGCAGTTGATGGTAATAGTTTCACATTCAATTCTGATAATAACCAGAATAGAAACCGTGCTTTGAAACTAAGGGGGGCGATCAACATCGAGCCTATGGATTCAACTGATATAAAGTTGAAAAACAAACATGCTGATATCTAGTCTTCAGATGCTGAAGATGATGAGCCATTGCCATTAGCATCATCGGTTAAATCGAATGATCATGATAGGTACTCTGACAAGTCTAATGATAAGGTGTCGGATGACTATACAATTAAATATAATCAGAACGAGGCAGATAACTACAAGATTGGAGAGGAAGAATATGACCTTAATAACGAGCATATATGCATAAGATCCTTTGGGTTATCAAACCTTTAAATCAAATGTTAAGTATAAAGGAGGCCGCAGCAGCAAGGGTCTCAAGAAAAAAAGAAAGCAATTGACATAGAGGAGGAGGCAATTGGTGTGTAGATAATTGGAAGCATGCAACTGGTGTTTAGATTGTCTATATAGTATGTTTATAGTACTTTTATAATATGTAGTGCACAGATTATGTTAGATTGTCTATATAGTATGTTTATAGTACTTTTATAATATGTAGTGCACATATTATGTCACATGAAGTCATGTCTAGATATTCAGGGTATCTAGATTGTCTATATAGTTTGTTTGGCCAGGTACTCTTATACTAAGGTCATATATTTTAAGTCACTAGAAATTGTGTGTTTATCATATATATATTACAGTGTTACACATGCATAAACAATTCCAAGTAAATACTAATTCTACCTTTTGACAGTTTCTCCAACTCTTTTAATCATGCTTTTGTATTGTTGCATTTTTTTACTAGATCAAACTAATTCTTGATGATCATCATAGTGCAGCATAAATCGTAATTTAGATTCCTCATATTCAATAAGGCTCAAATTTTTGCGTTTAAACTGGACCACAATGCGTCACAAATGCTTTAGTTTGATTAAATCCTTTTGAAAGTGGACTACTAATAATCAACTTTTGTTTTCACTCATGCATATGCCCTGATGACACATTGCGTGAACAAACATTGTTGTACAAAAACGTTTCTTAAAATGGTAAAAGCTACAACCATTGAAATCTTTATTATATTAAAGTTGTAAGAAATGACAAAAAAACATTATAATTATACAGAGGTTTTAGATTTTCTTTACTGACGAATACATCAACTTTATTTTTTACCTTTTTACAATATTAACCAATTAATATGTATGTTTTTATCAACTCCATTTTAATTGTCTCTAGAAAACCAATTTATATTTTGTTATCTTAAGACGTCACCTACTATCACAAGTTGTCATCAATGGGTCCTAGTGACGTTATATATAGTATGTTTATAGGTTATTTAAATCTTAGTTATAGTATTGGCTTAACTCTAATTTTGTTATGAATTTAGTTTAAAACTTTTGTAATTACTTTGTTTTTAGATTTAATTATATAAAAAAGTCTTATACTTTGTGAATTTTTGTTGATTAAAGCTAATTTTATTTATTTAAAAAGGTATTGATTTTTTTTTGCTCTTTTTAATATTGAAACTTTAAGCAGGTTTAGCATTAACTTTTTAATAATATATTATTTTTTCCGAAAAAACTATTTGATAAAATTTTGCTTCTGGATCAACTTTTCCATTTTGACCATAATCTTTTTCTCATCATTGTGAGCTGCTTTTGATAATTTTTTTCTTTTGTACTTCGATTTTGGGTAGATTTGGTCCGCCTTGAAACCTGATTTTGTTGTAGGTTTTCACAAGTTGGTTAGTTTAGTCCACTCGCTAGCGTTTGGTTATCTATAAAAAAAACATGTTGAATCCATAATAATCACATTAAATACTTTTGAGACATGTTTTCCATCAATACTCATATATTAGTAATATCATGGTCAACAACTATCTTAGGCATTGCATTGTGATTTATGTTCAAATTAACAATCACAAAATCTTTGTTAGCAAAAGCAAAAGTGTATGTTGCAAACACAGACAATTAACAAATACAGAACCTTAAGTTAGCAAATCTAGGACATTCCGTTTTTAAATTAATAGACACAGAACCTCTAGTCTCCAAAATAACACACACATAACCATTTGTGACATGACCTCGTCAAAATTAACATACTAAAAACCTTTGGTCTCTGTATTAGCAAATGCATAACCATTTGCACATAGTTACGGCCTCTCTTTTACTTTTTTACATTTTGGGGGAGAATACATGTGCTAAATAATATAAATTACTCAAAAATATTATAATACATTTTAACTTCTCACGGTACGGGGAATCTAGTTTGAAGGGCCGCTTGAGTTGCTGGATTTCAGAAGTGCTAAAATGCCAAAATAGTCATGCCCTCCGATGTTTCATGTCAGACCCTGTTTGTGCATAGTAGTTGAAAAGTATTGATTAACATTTATATAATATGAGTAAAAAAACAATATTATTTTTAAACTTTAATTATGTTATGTTATTTGAGAAATACTACTGTTAAAATAACATATGTCTACTATCATGGAGTTTATAGCAGAATTATACTTAGTTAAGTGACTTATGCTATGCATGCTTAACTTCTATACAAAATTCATTATGCCTAGTAAATTAACTACAATTAAGTTAGGGCTGAGAGTTATTCACAAACTTTTCGTTAATGGTTTTTGAGTGAGACGCTATTATTTATTAGTTGAGTTTAATCACTTAGCTTGCCCCATACTGCTATAATCGTTAATCTTCGGAGCAAGGTACATATGTATAGATCTATATGGGGTCGACAACCCCACCTGCGGTTGCTAGCTACAACCATCGACTGATCAATCGTAACAGGTGATATGTGTCCACGATCGTTACTACGACGTTAAATGAAGCGTCGTAGGGAGGGGTACTTTTCGTCCATAGCTTGATTATAGAACTCATTAAAAGCATTAACACGAATCTCTTTCACTTTATCACTACAATCATAGGTTTGGTTGCTTTCAAAACTATTTTGAAGTATAGTGGTTACTTATACAATGGATATGTTTCAAATTTCATGGAGTTATTACAAACACGTTTTCTTTAAAAGCATGGATTTATTTATAAAGATACTTTTTGGCTTTTAAAGACTCATGAAAAGCATTGTTTCAACTTTTGTTATACAATAAAAATACTTTTGGACTTTTAAAAGTATTATTACTGCGGCTAGCAGAAAATCTGAGACTCTCACAAACCTCGTGTTGACTTTCAAAATACATGCATTCTCAGGAAATCAGTGGAATTTCGGGCACACTCAGACATTGGAAAACATGGCTCGCAAGTACTTGAATTTTCTACTTTTGAACTGTTATGCCTAACTGTTAAGGCAAACTTGTATTATTATGTTCCTATCTATAAGAACCTAGTATGAAAACTTAAACTTGTAATACAAATGTTGTTTATTCATTATTGTACTTGTGATGTATATTCAATTTATCTGTGATCTATGAACTTAGTCACACTGCCTAGCTTGTTCCACCGCCTCGGTCGGGGGTGCGACACTGTCAAGTATAAGTGTTTTGCAGGGACGTTTGGTATGTGACCCTGTTTCTAGTGGGAACCTCAAGTTAACAAAAATGGGGTAGTCAGTTGGGAGTTAAGTGGATTGGATTCAACAATGATTCAGTTTGGGCGGTCTGTCGGGGAGTTAGGCCATTTCGAAACTTCAGATTTCAGCTTGTGTAAGCGTGATTATGTTATAAGGGATTCATACAATTACGGTATGTAGAGCCCTGCGAGGGTTGAGTTCGGTTGCCTAGAGAAGGTTGGGGTATGCTCGGGGTTTTGGCGGTGTTGCTCAAGGTTGTTCGGCATGTCGGGAATAGTAGGAATGATTTTGAGGACGAAATCTAATTTAAGTGGGGAGAATTGTAACAGTCGGTTCTATAAATAAATAATAAGCCCTAAACCCCAAGATGTAAATGATATTTTTATATTATTTTTATTAAAGCCCTAAATCCATAATAATTTATGGATTTTTAGCTATGGGAGTTAAAATGTCATAATTTTTGGAATTGTGGGGGTAAGTGTGATTTTTGGAGTCACTTTGTAAATATTTCTGAAGGCAGGGGCTGCTTGGTAATTATTGGAACTAAAATTGGAAGGATTTTGGAATGTTGAGGGTTGAATGGTAAATTATGGAGTTGTTTTGAAAGGAAATTAGGAAGGACGGACCAAAGGAGTATATTGAGCAAAAGTTTTGAATGGAGCGGGACTTAAACCCGGTGCCTTCCTTTTCCCTCCCGTTGGATAACCTAAACCCTAACCCTCGGGCACACATCTTCAGCCGCCACCATGAGAAGCCTCCTAGGTCGCCGCTTCTAGTCGAGTTCGAACTCCACCCGTCCGCATGCCACTTTGACGATGAGCGCTACCACAACATTGCTACCGAAGACGTCGTATGCAACCCGGATAACCGCTGAAGGCCGACGAATGGGCCGTGTTCGCTGCAACGTGGGTCGCGAGCTACCGACTAGCTTCTGGTAAGTTCAGGAATCTGTCAACCAACAGCCAGCAACCAGGGATCGTCTGCAATGCGAGGTGAGTTTCCTCCTAGATTGAACGGGTTTGTGACATTCCCATTTTCGCGGCCAGAAAAGACCGATTTTGTTTATGCTTTATGAAAATCAGAGTACCTCTTTTAATAAAAATGTTGCAGAATTTGTTCCCAGAAAAACACGATAAATACGTTATTAAAGCATTTCCGAAGAAACATATTTTATTCATTTTAAAACATTTGGATGTCATCGTTAATACATAAACATAAGCATAAACAAAACTTACATTCATTTACACTAGTGATCTATATCTCCTTAATCTCCCAGTGTAATGTAACTTCATATCGACACCTGTGATACAAATAAACTGAGTGGGCCAGGTTGGGAAACTTGGTGAGTACATAGGGTTTTCAGCCCACAATAATATAATTATTATGTTTAATCATCAAACAGTTAACACAATTACCCATCCCCATTATCTTCTTTAATATTAAGGATCTACCCTAAGAATCAGCTATTTCTCGTTCATTCATTCCTAAGGATTATCCTAAGGAATAGGTACGAAGTCCATTGTTGTCAATGACACAGCTGTCAAGCATAGCTGCTAGTTCTATCACTTAGGCACATCTGCCAGAATTGTGACATTCTATATGAGGCGCAGCTGCCAGTATTGTCCTTCGAGTACAGTTACTAGGGTTATCTCGTTTATTGACAGTATCGTTTTCGAGAATCCACTCGCAATACATGTCAATGGGTTTTTAGAGTACACCGGTGAACACATCGTTCACAACACCTACAGGTTGCGAGCCTGCTAGTGTTCCACTGGACTGTCTAGAATAGTCGGTGGTTGTTATCCAAACTCTGCTAGATAACGGGGCCAACATTTGGGAACAAGGCTTCTCACATCATCCACCTTTCACCCTTACCTCATGGTCTATATCACCTCTCAACTCATCATCCAACTCATATTTCATCTACCCATGTTTTACCCAACATATTATGTATATATATATATATATATATATATATATATATATATATATATATAGTTTAAATCATATAAAACTTATATAAAATCGTTCATCCAGCATAGATAGCAAGTATACAGATAATATGCACACATAGCACGTAGTTTATATAAATATTTCATATCTATGTGTAAGATGAAAGGGACAATGCACTCACTTTAAAAGGTGGTGATTCCGAACTCAGACAGCGCTTCGCTTCTTAAAAAAATAATTTCCTTCGACGAAACCTAGTATTATTACCACTAGAGTTTAGTCTATTATTCACCGAGACTAATTAATAGTCTAGCTATTGTTATTATTATATAAGCGTTAAACAATACTTATATAACTCATAATAATACCCCAAGTACTTATTATAAGTTCCTAATGACGTTACTATAATTAAATAAAAGTTATATTAAAAATTGCGTAGGCGTAGCTCACTTACAGCGGGTTTTATAGAAAATCGGGCTTTGCTTGGAGCAGCGTTCCCGAGCTGAGAATCTCTTCTTCTTGGATCCGTCGAGCACTTCGGGGCTTCCGTCTCGTGCTAGGGAGGTTCCCTAGGCTTTTCGGGGGGTTTCGGGGCTAGAGAGAGGTTCTAAAGAGAGTAAAGAGAATAAAGAATGGGAAAGGTGTAAAGAAAATGAGGGGGAGATTCTATTTATAGGGTGCAAAATGGCTGAACTTGGTGCCACATGTCACCATCTAGTGGCAAGACTTGGGGAGAAAGCAATGGCCAAGATTGTGCCACATCACCCATTTTCGCACAGCACACTTCCGACTTCTAAAATCCGTAACTTTCACATATGAGCTCCGTTTTTGACGTTCTTTATATCCACGCATAGGTAAAAATAAGATCTACAACTTTCATTTTAACTCCGTCATCTAATTCTCGACCGATCTTAAATTTAACAGTACGAGGAGATTATATTGTTAAATATCTGCGTAAAATTCATAACTTCTACATACAGACTCTGTTTTTGTCTGTCTTTTTACCGTTGAGTTCCTATTAATGAGATATTCAATTCTCATTTAGGTCGCGTAGGCCAAAAACCGATCGATATAAAATTTGAGTTTCGGGTTGTGCACTGCTAAGCCAAATCTTAGAAAATTCATAACTTCCTCATACGAAATCAGATTTGGGCGTTTTTTTTTGTATGTTCTCGGATTAACGTATTCTATGACTTTTGTTTAGATCGATAAGGCTAAAAGTCGCTCTACCGTAAATTCACTATTTACGCTTCGCGGTATCGTGTCGGTTCTGTCGCGAAACTTCGACAGGTCATAACTTCTTCGTTATAACTCGGATTCCGGCGTTCTTTATATGTACGGAATCCTTGATACATATTCTAAAACTTGGTTAAGATTATTTATTCTAAATAATCTTTTGTCGAAAAGTCATTTTCGACCCCTATTATCTCTAAATTGACTAGCCCGGATCTACAGGCGTTACAATTATCTTCCCCTTAGGATGAATACGTCCTGGAATCATCAACGAAATATGGCAGTATAATGACTCCATACGTTATCTCTTCATCCTAGGTAATAATCGTAACTTCCTTGTTTCTTCGAATGAGTATCTAACTCTTGGAATCCTTGACTGTAGGCGGTGCTCGATCTTGCACTTGCTCCCTATCTCACGTTAGACTCCATATTATGACCTTCAAGTCACAATCTCGATCCTCACTGGATACGAACTTAAGATAAGTTCTTTTATTACTACAATGGAACGATGTGTCATATTCTAATGACCTATTATCGTATGTTGCAACGCTTAGACTCAGGTCTCTTAGAGTCTTCCATAACATATTATACCTTCCTTCATGTTCTAATGTGATATAATCACATCTTAAAAGGTAGCATTTCTAGCTACAACCAACTATCACGATACCTCTAATGATCGCTTTGATTATCTTTTATTTCAATCTTCTGGCTTAAGTCAGATGTTACAACTATCACGAATCCTTGAGACATATTCTACAACTTGGTTAAGATTGTTTATTCTAAATAATCTTTTGTCGAAAAGTCGTTTTCGACCCCTATTATCTCTAAATTGACTAGCCCGGATCTACGGGCGTTACAAGGTCTAAGTGTAACACCCCGAGATTCAGGTACATTTCTTTCACCCTTATTCTTTGTCAATTGGTCATGATTGGTCCTTGAGTGGAGGGAACCTAGCAAGTGAGTATGTTGGGCGTACCAGAGGGGTACGCTGCGCGTACTCATTCGCTTAGTTTGGACGCGGAGTTGCCAAGGTACGCTGGGCGTACCCATAGTTATGCCGGGCGTACCCGGCCCAGGTGCAAAAACCCTAATATGTCTTGTGTACTATTTAAAGGGTGCTAAGGCTCATTTCTCAGCCTCCATATGAGTGAGTGAAACCCTAAGAGAGAGAGAGCCTCCCATCGTCCTTAGTGTGTGTGAGTGTTGTTGGAGCTAATTGTGCATTGGTGACTTAGTGAAGAAGAAGGAAAGGAGCTCTTGGAAGCTAAAGCTTGAAGTGCCAATTTGGATCTAAGATCTACAGAGAAAGGGGCTACACTTAGAGGTATAAAGTTCAAAACTTTCCTCTTCTTTTGGTTGTTGTTGCATGTGCCATTTCTAGGGTTAAAAACCCCAAAGGTGGAGACTTTATGAGTGTAAGGTGCTCATGGTCCGAGATCTGTCGCTTTTCAGTGGTATTAGTGATTTAGATCCATAAAGTTTCCATCTTGGTTGTTAGTTTGAGGTCATGCTTGAGTAATAAGCCTTCTAAAGTTAGAGGATGGAATATTATGGGAGTTGGTGGCTTGTTCAGCCATGCAAAGGCTTAAAGTCATCAACTTTATGGATTAAGAGGATTAGATGTGGTCAGATCTAGAAATTGGACGTGGGTCTTAACTGTTTAAGACCTCAAGAGCTAAGGGGCAGAAGTAGGGGAGTACGTCGGGCGTAATCCCAGTACGCGCCGCGTACTGGGTGGCGTTCCCCGATTCTGAGAGGCAGCCGGGTACGCTCAGCGTACACATCTGGTACGCGCAGCGTAACCCGGAAAGTTGACTTTTGGTTGACTTTTAGGGTATGGTCTATTATGGGGCCTTTTGAGTTATGAGAGGGTTAAAATGGTCTTTTACCCTTCTGAGAGTATCATAAGAGGACATAGTCTAGCCTTTGAGAGTTATATTAAATAGGTTATTTATTTCATATGATTAGGCGGAGGCTAGGCTAGCGTTTACCGAGTCAAAGATTTACCGAGATACTAGAGGTGAGTCTTCTCACTATACTTTACCTAAAGTGGTAACAGGGTTATGTGGCAGTATATTTAGAGCTATGTGCCAGTGTATATGCATGCTATTTATGTATTATAATTGTTGTGATATGTGGTATACGTGATTTAGAGTTTACAGAGCTAAGACCAGTGGGTCCATAGAGTTAGGACCTTTTGGTCCACAGAGTTAGGGCCAGAGGGCCCACAAAGAGTTGGGACTAGAGGGTCCCACTGAGACACATTGACCAGAGGGTCAACAGAGTTATAGCCTCGAGTGGCTAAAATGTGTTAGAGTGATATTTTAGGGAACTCACTAAGCTTTATGGTTACAGTGTTACGTGTTATGTGTTTCAGGTACCAGTGGTGACCGCGGAAAGGCGCCAGCATGATTCGTACACACACATGGGATTTTATGTATTTCGATCTTGGGGGATGTTTTGTGAAACAAGGATATGATACGATGACATTTTATTAATAAATGTGTTTGGAAAATGTGATTTGAAAATGCGAAAAATTGTTTTAATTTTTACGGTGTTACACTAAGGCACCAATGTCGGCCCGTGTAGTTTATATGTTCTTGATTGGAACAAGGAGTGTAGGCGGGGCCCGTATCTCATTATTACTTGAGTACATATCAAATTGTTGGATTGTTATACTTGTTGTCTGTATGATACCTGTATGTGTTGTTAGGAATGTGAGTATGGGCGAGGCTTGTATCTCATCATTTCCTGAGGGTAGGCGGGGCCTGTATCTCATCATTAGCTGAGTGTGGGCGGGGCCCGTATCTTATCATTACTTGAGTATGGTTATTGGTATGTTTGGTAGGTTGTGTACTTGTTGTCTGTATGATACTTGTATGTGTTTGGTTAAGTATGTGAGTGTGGGCGGGGCTCGTATCTCTTAGTTAGCTGAGTGTGGGCGGGGCTCGTATCTCATAGAGTGTGGGCAGGGCCCATATCTCCTATTTGTATGATATGTGTGGTATGTAGTAGTTTGTGGAACTCACTAAGCTTCGTGCTTATGGTTTATAGTTTTGGTTTCAGGTACTTCGGTTTTCAAAAGAAGAGTTCAGGATAATTGCAGAGCACACACCATATGTTTTCCGCATTGGATGTTTTACTCTGATTTTTTTAGAAAGGCAGCGTTAGATTACTTTTTTTTGAAAATGAAAGTTGGCAGCTACAATGGAGAAGATTTGAAGATTTTTTTTCACAATTAAAGAATCCATCCGAGCGAAATATAAAAATATGGAGTAGTTTTATATGTTTCAAATTTTTATGTTTTTTTGCCTTTTCTTAATTAATGTATTGTCTTTTTTTAAATGAATGAAGAACTAGTTTAATAAAATCTATGTTTTTATTGTATTTTTATTTAATTTTAAATAAAAAATGATATGGGATGGTGTTTAGAGGTATGTATATCAAGTGTTTAGTGGTTTGATGTGGTGATGAAATACCACCCACTATATTAGTGTTTAGAGGTATGATATACCAAGTGTTTAGAGGTATGTATACTAAGTGGTTAGTGGTTTGATATGGTGATAAGATAGAACCCATTATATTGGTGATGAGATACAGATATGTTGGGACTGTTAATTTTTTTAAGTATATAAAAATTAAATACATAAATAAGAAAAATAATTAAAAAAATAATAATAATTGCATAATGGTCTTTTTAGATAAGACAGAGACCAAGCGCGCAACAAAAATAAATAGTAGGGATCGTCTGAGTTAAAAACAATAAGTTATGGACCAAACATACAAATTCCCCCAAACCAAATGGACCATTCGTGTAATTTACTCTTACTTTTTGTTCTATTCATATTTGGATAACTATTTTTTATACACATCTAGGTAACGAACTTGTTGAAAATGTTCATATACGACCACTATGAACTACTGTAGCCGTATGTAACCCTGCTACAACAAGTTATAATGGTCATACGTAAACACTTTCAATAAATTTATTATCTAAATATATATATATAATAAAAAAAATAGTTACTTCGAACAAACCGAAAAAGTTAATATATTCTCGTTATATTAATAAAAGGGAAAATGACTATTGAGGGTAACTAACTGTTGCGTTTGTTTTCATTTGGTCTCTTTCCTTTTTTTGTACTCAATATACCATCGAACTTGTTGTTTGTGTTCATCATAACCCTTTTGACCGGCTTTTGACCTGTGATAGTCGGTCAAAGGGTTATGGTGAACACAAACAACAAGTTCAATGGTATATTGAGTACAAAAAAAGGAAAAGAACCAAAATGAGAACAAACTCAACAGTTGGTTACCCTTCTAAGTCATTTTCTTCGAAAAGTTAAATGAAATTAAAGTTGCAAAATTATCAAGGACTGCAACCTTCTTTGTCCATAATATATATTAAGAGTGTTTCAGAGGAGTAACTTTGTTAAAACATAGTCTTTGCTATGCTTATTGTGGTTAGCCGTCAACACCTCTTTACAAAAGGATATGACTGTATATGAGATGTATATTTATCAGCATAAACGTTTAAGGTATATTATGGTGATGTGTCTGCAAAAGCTGCATGATATTGTACATATTGATGTTGTATTTTATCCCATGAATTCGACCTTTAAGTTAAATAAACTTAAAAATCACAATACTTGTCTAAAATTCATGATATGATAAATCATTTGATTAGAAATGTAAATGTTGTCATGAAATGCACATGTTTTGAAGAGAAACAAGAATGAATCTCATAAAGTCATTAATATTAGTAGGAGATGACATGAGATTTGTTGTAAATGAGTAAAGGGGAAATGAATCAGGAGGGTAAACAACTATTGCATTTGTTCTCATTTGGTCCATTTACTTTTTTGTGTACTCAATATATTATCGAACTTGTTGTTTGTGTTTACCATAACCCTTTGACCGGCTATCATAGGTCAAAAGCCGAAAGTCGATCGGATTATGGTGAACACAAGTTCGACAATATATTAATTGTATATGAAAAAAAAAACCCGAATGAAAACAAACTAATCTTAGCCTTCCCTTAATAAAATTTAAGAAAAGGTACCACTAGCCAATTGCGGCTCTGCTAAAACGCACCGCCGAAAGAATCGATCACCGGAAGTCCGGAACCTCACACAGTCCCAACAATGAGAGCCATCGCCGTTGCCGCCGCAGCAGCGACAGATAAAGCTATACGTCTTTCTGGAAGACGTTATTCTCACTCGTTTTCTTCAATTCGTGGCTACTCTATCATGATCTCAACACACCTTAACAACACCACTGTAACTCATTCTCAGTCGTCGACTTACTCCGCCGACCGCTGTTCTCCGTCTCGCCAACTTCTTGCCTTCCCATGGTCCGTCAATCAGATCCGATTCGCCAAAGCTCGCGGCTCCGATGTGAGTTTTTCCCTTTGTGTTGCATCTTAACAAATTAGAAACCTTTATGATTGAGCTTCATGAACATGACTTGATTTGCCTGACTGAAATCACTCTCTGTTCGAATGATTCTTACTTCCTGATAATCAAGCTAACATGTATATAAAATTAAACTCGCAAAATTCATCTGGTATCTACGTTAATCTCACATCAACTTGCGAAAATCCTAATAACTCCAAGTCCTTTCTCTAACCCTAATAAAATGCGAGTCTTCTGGAAAATCCACTGATTTAGTGCTTGAAGCTATTACACTCTTCAAATCAAATTTATAACTGATTATTTCATATGGAGAATCAACATACTTAGAGCTTAAAAATTAACCAGACACCCAATCAATTCATAATACAGAGCTAATCATCCCTGCAGGTGAGACCAGGAAATGTCATTGAAAGGAAAGGTTTGTCTTCCATTATCTTTCTACTTCTACACTCATTGACAAAGATTCACATATAAACTCATTCAACTCCTTCTACCTTGTTCGTGCGCTTTCATCTACTCCAGGAAAAGTTTACCAAGTAATCTTCTTTCTAATCTCTTTCAAGTTATTCACGTTTAAAGCAACTCTTTATGTCTGTATGTATTAAGAGCTTGTACTTATCTAGGTTGTGAAAGCTCAACATTCTACTCAAGGAAGAGGAGGTGCTATCATACAGGTTCTTATAAAAACCTCCATAAGTTTCTATATCTTGTAACCTTGATTTGTGATTCTTTTTTATAATATTGTGTTTGTATGTTTGTTTGATCAGGTTGAGCTTCGTGATGTTGACAGTGGAAACAAAGTCAATGAAAGATTTCGTACTGATGAAACAGTTGAAAGTAAGCATTTTTAACACAATAAAAAACATTTAAGAGTGTTCTCACTTCTCATATCTGTTAATTGTTATACAGAAATATTTGTTGAAGCCAAATCTTTCACATACCTATACACAGATGAAGAAACTGACAGCATTGTGTTGATGGAGTAAGTTTTTCTTTTTCCATTTTTTTTAAACTTAAATTATTTTACCATGTTTCTCAATTCTCATATGCTTATTTTTTTATCAGGCCTAAAACTTTTGTCCAATTAGATGTGCCCAAACATCTATTTGGCGACTCTCTTCCATATTTAAAAGGTCCTGATTCATAAACCAATATCTTGTTTTCATTATTTTAACAATTTGTTTTACTGATTTTTTTTAAATTGTCTTGATAAACAGATGATATCACAGTTTCTGTGGAACTTTTTAATGATAGGCCTATGTCAGCATCGGTACCTAAACGAGTGACATGTACTGTGGTGGAAGCACAAGTCCCTATGAAGGGCATGGGAGCTACCCCTCAGTATGTTTTTTTTGCTATATTCGATAATGAAAATGAAAAGGGCATTTACGTTTTTTTGCACTGATGAAACATTAAGAGCAAGTCGTCCCACCATGCTCTATCTTAGTGTCAGTGTCAGTGTCAGTGTCAGTGTCAGTGTCAGTGTCAGTGTCAGTGTCAGTGTCAGTGTCAGTGTACAGTGCCTTGACTATATTTTCCATTTTTTGTGACAGCACTAAAAAGGTGTTACTGGACAATGGCCTCAGTGTACAAGTAAGTTTATTATTTTATACAAATCAAAAAATGTGTTATATGTTTTTTTTTTGATAAATAATTTATTTGATTTTTAATATTGTGGATTGTTGTTGTAGGTGCCACCTCATGTTATAACAGGGGACAAGATACTTGTTGACACCACAGACAACTCATATATAAGCAGGTGTTTTTTTTAAAAAAAAAAATCATGGCGATTATATCATATGTTTCTTTAATAATTTTTACTATAAGGAATTTGACACCATTTATAATATATTTTCTTTGTCTTTCAATAGGGCTTGAGCATTGGCATTGGGAAAAAAGTTGGAAGTATTTTTGTAGTGAAATTTGTTCAATAAGTATGCAGAGTGTTTTCGTGGTAGAGTTGATATTTGTTACCACAATGCATAGATATTTAATAGACATTTTTCTTTTTGTTATTTGTTGTTTTGAGTTATTTCATTGAAATGAAAACATAGGGAACTATATCACTATTTTGTTTTCATGAGATGCAAATCACATAATAACAAACAAACTAAAAATAAAATATAAAACAAACGTTAGTCACTTTCCATACAACATAGACAATAAATTGTGTTTCATGTCTTCCTCTTCTGATGACAAGTGCTCTTTTTCAACAAGTGTATTTAGAAATATGAGATAAACCTTCTTAACCTTCCATTCTTCTTTTTTAACTTTTCTTTCTTCCTTTATTTGCTCCAATTCAAGTCTTTTCCTCATGACTTATAAATGCAAAGAACTTTCCACCATGTATGTTACTTTTATTGTTTCTTAATGGAATTTGAATATGTTGTTTGTAGCTACATTGGTCAAGCAAAAAGGTTGAAAATATATTTGTAGTGAAATTTACTTATGGATGGATAGAAAGAGGGAAAATAAGTATGCAAAGGGTTTTGGTCGTACTTTGTTATTTAATACCACAATGCATCGATATTTTGTTGTTGAGTCATTTTAGTGAAATGAAGACATTGAGAATTATATAATTATTTTGTTTTCCAAAATACAAAATTATACATGAGATGCAAATCACATAATAAAACACAAACTAAACATATAAAACAAACTACAATCACTTTCCATACAACATCGACAATAGATGATGTTTCATGTCTTTATCTTTTGGCGACAAGTGTTCTTTTGCTAATAGTGTATTCAAATGCATGTGATACACCTTTTTACTCTTCCTTTCTTCCTTTTTGACCTTTCTTTCTTCCTTTCTTTGGTCCAAGTCGAGTCTTTTTCTCATGATTTCAACTTCACTTTCTCTAGTAATCCTTATTGCATGAAGATCCATAACACATTCATTGTGAAACAAAGAACATTTTTCTTTCTTTTTATACTCACGATTAATTGTTGAACCACCACTATTTGGCGTTTCTGTGTTGGATAGGAAACAATAGTCCCCTTCTTCATTAGTCCTTATTCTTTTTGTGCTATCACCACTTTCATCATCTTCATGGGAAGGCGTGTCACTCTCATTTAGTAATTCCCACTTCGGATATTTACACATAACTTCATTAAATACAATAATGTCATTATACGTGCTCCCACATGTAGCATAAATTTTATGAGCTTCATTCTCAATATCTTTCAGACTCATTTCACTTGTTTTTTGTTTATCCGCTTTCCTATAGGATTCGATCCACTTGATAGCATTTTCATTAAGTCGTTTCCAACGACCTCTCATTTGATTATCGTTTCTTAAGCCGAGTTTTTTTGGGTTTTCTGATTGAGCTTCATTGTATAATTTTTTAACTTGCGCCCACAATGATGTTTTCTTTTGGTTTTTTCCATGAAATTGAAGTTCATTGGCAACACACCATGCTGACATTAAAGCCATGTCTTCTTCAAAATCCCATTTATCGCCTCTTGCATTTTTTTCAAAAGTATTTTGCAATGCTTCGTGATTTTCGATTATAGGAACTTGGTGAACACCCGAAGAAAACTGGAAGTTTTCAAAGTATTGATAATTTGGATATTAATAAGAGTGAGCACAATTCATAAGTCCAATTAGATATATAGAAATTGCAGATAATAGAAATAAAGTTTTGTAGACTTGTAGTTGTTCATGAAGATATGTTAACATTAATATTAAACATAGCCTTCAAAAGTCAAAATTTTAAGCAACTAAACACCAATAACTTTCAAATACCAAATCAAACAAAAATCAAGATGGACCCAAAAAAAAAGTTATGCGATATAATAGCAAATCCGATCTAAGATGAGAACTAAAACCCACAAAATTGTCACAAAAAGAGATAATAAAAAAAAAGACTGAATTTAATGAGAAGAAAGCTCTGAATAAAGAACGAGCTATAAGGAGATCTAGAACACTAAAACAAGTATAAAGCACTAATTACCTAAACAACGGCTTTTTAACGATTACAAAGCAAAATTTGGTGTGAATATAAACATATACCTTGATCGTATCGCCGGATTGGAAGACACAAGTAGTAGGTGTACCGGATGCTCCGCCATTGACGGAGGGATTAACGGTAGGCCATACGGCGGCGGCGGCGATGGGCTCTGCTTTTACATCTCCCATTTTGAGACAATTATGATAAGATTGAAAAAAAGGAGGGAAAGAAGAAGGGCGAATGGGAGAAGGAGGGTTTGAGTCGGAGAGAAAACCCAAATAATTATACGATGAATCCCTTCTTGGCTCACTTGTTCATTTGGGTTATTCTTATTCCATTTTTACCCTTTGGGTAATGATGGAATTGTTAATTATTTGATGTCAAAAATAATAAACGAAAAAACGACTATATTGATTTTGGTTTAATTAAAAAACTCTTTTTTTTTGAAACAGCAAGTATACTAAGCTTATTCCGAAATTATTTTTTCTATGTCCACTGCGGGAGGTCCTCGACCTCAAAAAGGGAAGGCAATACCATATACCGCTAAGCTAGAAGCCTTTGGTAAACGAAAAACGATGCAGATCGATATAATTTTAATTTTTGGGTTTGTTGAGTCATGAAATGAAAGCATAAGGAATTATATTATTATTTTGTTTTGTAGAATACAAAATTACAAATACAAACACAAAATATAAAACAAACTACAATCACTTTCCATACAACATCACCACATTTCATGTCTTTATCGTCTGCCGACAAATGTTCTTTTGCTAATAGTGTATTCAAATGTATGTGAGACACCTTCTTACTCTTTCTTTCTTCTTTTGGCAGACAAATGTTCTTTTGCTAATAGTGTATTCAAGTGTATTTGAGACACCTTCTTACTCTTTCTTTCTTCTTTTTTGACATTTCTTTCTTCCTTTCTTTGCTCCAAGTCGGGTCTTTTTCTCATGACTTCAATTTCACTTTCTCTAATAATCCTCATTTCATAAACTCCTGCTACAAAATCAATTGTTGAACCATCGTTATTTCACATTTATGGATTGAAATGGACACAATACTCCTCTTATTCTTCACTAGCCCTTGTTCTTTGTGTGCTATTGTCACAACTTTCATCATTACCCACTTCATATTCATAACAAGAACGCGTTGTGTCACGATTTTTATGTAATTCTCACTATGGATGTTTACACATAACTTCATTAAATACAATAAGGTCATTATACATGCCCCCACATGCAACATAAATTTTATGAGCTTCGTTTTCAATATTTTTCAGACTCATTTCACTCGTTTTCATTTTATATGCTTTCCTATAAGCATCGATCCACTTAATAGCATTTTCGTTAATTCGTTTCCAACGACCTCTTATTTGATTTTCATTCATCGATTGTAGTTTTTCTAGCTTTTATGTCCGAGTTTCATCATATAATTCCTTAATGCGGGCCCATAATCACATTTTCCTTTGTTTTTTGTTTTTTCTATAATATTGATCTTCACTAGCAATACACCATAACATTAAAGTCGTGTCTTCTTCAAAATCCCAATTATCGGCTCTTGCACACTTTTCAATATTATTCGAGGCTCGAACATTTCCAGTGATACGAACTTGATTAACATCTAAAAAAACTTGAGTGTTCGTAGTATTGAGAGTTTGGATAATCTTAAAAGTTTCAAATTTCATAACTTTTTATGGGATATGTTGGATCCAAACTATGAATTACAAAGAGTAGAAGGACAAAGTTGGGTTTGTATATGAAAATGTATCAATATTATGCTTTATCAAATGAAAAAAATGGGGTACTGTGTTTTCTTATACAAAATACTTTATAAATTATAACAAGATAAATTCTATCCAAAAAAAATTACACACCAACCAATCAAGAAATGATACATGCATGGAGTATGATTCATGAGTGATATTTGACCAAACCAAACCCAACCTAATCTTTAATCTTTGTTTGGTTGTCTGATTGGTTTGATGACATTTCTTTCCCTTTTCTTCATTATTTTGTTTTGTTTCAAGAATGCGGATCAAAAGAATAATTCTGAGCATAAATCACCAATAACTTCCATATACCAAATCAACCAAAATTGAAATAGACTAATATGCAAAACCATTTTAAGCATAAATTTTCAAAACTCAAAACTCAGTTTAGAACACTTAATTTTGAACAAACCCACATATCAGTAAAGTAAAATCTAACACGAGAGCTAAAATCCCACACAATTATGTTGAAAATCGCACAAAATAAAGAACAAAACTACAAGTACACCTAGAACCCTAAAACAAGTGTTGGTAAATAGCTAAATAAACGATCTTTTAACGATTACAAATCAGAATATGTAGGGTTCAAAATGAAAATAGTGAGAAGTCGAAATAGGTTTTAGTTTGTTAGGTTGCGAAATCAGGTTGATTTTGAAATGTATGTATTTGCAAGGCATGTCGAATTCGAACTTAATGTGTGACATCCCCAAATTTCATGGTCATTTTAAAAATCTTATTTATGCTTATTTGAAAAATCAGAGTATTCATTTTAATGAATAATATTGTGGAATTTGTTCCCAGAAAAACATGATAAATATATTATCAAAGCATTTCCGAAGAAATGTATTTTGTTCATATTAAAACATTGGGATGTCATCGTCAATACTGAAACATAAGCATAAATAGACCTTGTATTTATTTACACTAGTGATCTATATCTTCTTTAATCTCTTAGTGTAAAGTAGTTTCGTATCGATACTTGTGATACAACTAAACTGAGTGGTCAGGTTGGGAAACATGGTGAGTACATAGAGATTTCAATCCCACAATGTTATATCATATATATATATATATATATATATATATATATATATTAGAACCCACAAAATATATAATTCCACCATATATAAGCAACTTTACCCCACCCCATCGATCCTCACAACGACACGATCTATACTCTCGGATCTAAAACCAACCTCTTTACCTAATTCATACTCCCGAATCTAAAATTTACCTCTTACCTAATCCATACTCTCAGATCGGGTATGTCTGATCCATACTCCCAGATCAATAATTATGCCCATTTGTAACACCCAAAATCAGAAAGGCCAAGAAAGGAAAGAAAACCCTAAGTCAAAGGGTCAACTCGTCGAGTCCAGGGAGGAACTCGACGAGTCGGAGCGGGATCCGGGGGATCGATTAAGTAACCGACTCGGCGAGTCAGCTAAGGGGACTCGGCGAGTCTGGTCTGAACAAGGAAAATCCTAATCCCAGGAGTTGTATCCTATATAAAGGGTGTTATGTCCCTTCCTCAGCCTCCATATCATCCTAGAGAGCCTCTAAACCCTAGATTTCGTGTGAGCTTCCATCATTTGAGAGAAATAACTTTGGAGGAAGGAACCTTTGAAAGGAACTTGAAGATCAAGAGGGTTGCTTCAAAGGAGAGGTGTAGATCCAAGATCTACTTCAGTTTGTGTTCATCTTGGAGGTAATAAGCTGCTATCTTCCCTCCTTTGCAAATAGATCTATTTTTTGGTTATGAAATTTGGGGGTTTTATGGTTGTTTGAGACCCAATTCGGGTTTGGGGCTTAGATATGTGGTTGCCACTTCAGGTCTAGTGTTGGGATGGTCCAATATGTCGTAAAGCATTAGATATTGAGTAGTTGGTGAAGCCCTTTTGTCCTAAAACCTAGCCCTAGTGTGTTTTGAGCCTAGATCTCTTTAGTTATACGTAAAGTTTGCAACTTACGTAAGGATTGAGCTTTGGAAGTATGGATCTATGATTTGGAGCCCCTGCATGGCTCGAAAAGCCACTGAATGGATTAAGAACTGGAGCGACTCGGCGAGTTGGAAGAACAACTCGGCGAGTCTGTTGAAGATTGCCTTGGACTCGGCGAGTCAAGTCGCGAAACCCCAAACCCTTCGAGTTAAGACTCGGATCAGTGAGTCGAGTGGGGACTCAGTGAGTTGGACAGGTCAGGACTCGGAAATCGTTAGACTCGGCGAGTCGAGTCGCGAATGAAAGGATTATGAGCTAATGAACTCGACGAGTCAGTAGGCAGACTCGGCGAGTAGGGTTGACCTGGAAGGTTGATTTTGACCAGGACTTTGACTTTGACCAGAGTTGACTTTTGGAGATCAGTTAAGCTAAGTGATATATGCTTTGATATTGGTAGCTCAGGGAGCTAGTGGAGCAGCGGTTCAGGGAGTTGTCGGTCAGTATCCAGAGAGGTTATCAACAAGTTCAGCAGTACCAGGTGAGTTTCCCGTTGTGTGAATGGGTCTAAGGCCACAATGTCGACCCATGTAGTTATGAGTAGAAGACCCGGGGGTTAGCCCTAGGCACAGTATGCTAGAATGATATTCAGGACGAGGTCTAACGATAGCGGGCGGGTGCCCAAGGAATGGTTTATGTGATAGCTTATACTTGTTGTCTGTGTGATACATGTATGTGCCTGGTAGGGAGGTGAGTGTGGGCGAAGTCCCGTATCTCACCAATAGTAGAGTGTGGATGGTGTTCCACATCTCATTAGCAGCAGAACAAGGGCGAGGCCCAAGTTAGGGAAAGAGTGAGTGTGGGTTGGGCCCATATCTCACTATCAGTAGGAGCGTGGACGGGGTTCCATGAATCATCAGTAGCAGGACAAGGATGAGGCCCAGGATAGGCGAGGCCTTAGGACATGGTCCATTAGTATATGTTTAGCTTATGTGTTGTGATATGTTTATGTGCTATTATATGTTAGAGGGCGAGGCCTAACTGAAACAGATCTATATCTGAGCGGGGCTCGAAGCCAGGCGAGGCCTGGAGCGACGGGGCCGTTGTAGCGGGCGAGGCCCGAGGTAGAAGGTGAGGCCTAGAATAGCGAGCGTGGCCTAGTATGTGTAGTATGTGGTTATACATGGTATGTGGTAGGTTGGGGAACTCACTAAGCTTCGTGCTTACGGTTTTCAGTTTTGGTTTCAGGTACTTCCGGTAGCATAGGGAAGAGCTCGGGGTGATCGTATGGCACACACCATAGATTAGTCAGCCTGGGATGTTTTACTCTGATAATGAACATGTGTTTTGGAAATTAATACTCTGATTATGTTATGGAGTGATAATTATGTTTTAAGTAATGTTTTATAAAAGAAATTTTTAGTCTTAAATTTTGGGACGTTACAAGTTGGTATCAGAGCCTTGGTTTAAGGGATTCGGACGTACTCTCGAGTGTATCCGAACTCAAACTAAGGAATTGGTATGGAAGTTTTCAAAATGAAAAGACAGTTTTGTAAAAAGAGTTTAAGAAAGAAAACAATTTTAGAAAAGCAAAAAGAATTCATAAAGAAAAGAATTTTGAAAAGAGAAAAAGGGGTGTGGTGCATGTAATCAGTCGAGCTCAAGTAAGTACCCCAAAATACCCATACAAGTTATGTTATGATTATCAGTTAATAGAACAGCATGCTAGATTAGGACTAAGGATCTAGGGAGGATGCCTTATGTGCCTGTTATATGTGCTTTTTAGCTGCATGATAATGCTGGTTAAACAGTAGTAGGATAGCCTGTTTAGGTTATGCCTGAGTTTATGAGTTTGTGTTGCATGCTAGTACAGATTCTTGGTATGATATTATGATTGCTTGAGTATGTTATGGTAAGATTTTCCCTTGTCTGAATGCTGCTTGCTTTGTGCATTGTGGGATTCCGAGTGATGGAAGTTAGCCATTAGGTGGATATGTCACGTCACATGTGATCAGGGTTGAATAATCTCAGAGTGTTGGATTTGGCCCTATTGTGCAGCTCTTGTTTGAGTCCAACCGTTGTAGGGACGAGTCTTTTACTCGAAGGATTATCTGAGCCTCGTCACGTGTGATGGTATCCAAGTAATGGCTAATTGGCATCACAAGGAGTCCTTCAGCAACTGAGGATTGGTTTGGTGTGAGTCAGAGGTTTCCCTAGGGCAAGCCTAGGATGAGATAGTGCTGGGAGCAGTAGTAGTAGAAAAGGGACCTGGTGGAGTCAAAGCAGTTCTTGAGGAAAGTACGGATAGATGTGGAAGGTAGTACGGGCCCGTACTACTGAAAGCAGAGGATCCGTACTCGATTCGGGAAAGGCCGAGACAAGACCGGGAACCTGGTCATGCGTGTTTTTGGTCTCGCAGCAGTGATAAGTATTCTGATAGTGGTTGTGGTATATTTTCAGCATGGTGACGTTGCGAGAGAGACCAGTGGGAGGATCAGGCGCCGGAGAGGGATCAGGCTTGGGTTCAGGAGCCGAGCAGCTCGAGGAGCGAATGAGGGAGTTGATATCAGCGGAGGTTACGCCCAGTATTCTAGATCAGACTCCTATGATCTTTGGCACGGTCAAGGAGGGTATACTGGAGATTTTGGATGAGAGGTTGGGAGCCTTCCGTACCGAGATGATGGCTTTGATGGGAGCGCGTACCTTGACATTTCGAGAGTTCAGGGCTTGCGAGGCACCAGATTATCATGGGGCTAGGGACCCCATCGCTAGCAGCAGATGGTTGGCTGATGTTGCCAACGCATTACGTACGAGTCGGTGTCCCGAGGGGGACAAGGTCAGACTCGCTTCCTGTCTTCTGAAGGACAGAGTAAGGGATTGGTGGGAGGAGATTGGTCATGCTTTGGGGGATGATGTCGCATTGGACGCGATGACATGGAGCGATTTCTCGGCCAAGTTCAGGGCAGAGTTTTCGCCAATTATTGAGGTGCAGTAGTTGGCACGGGAGTTTCAGGATTTGACGCAGACCACTGAGACTGTGGCGAAGATCACCGTCAAGTTCAGAGAGAGGGCTCTTCTGGTACTGCAGTATGTCGTGAATGAGGAGATGAAGAAGGCCCGATACCATGAGATGTTAAGGGATGACATCAGGCAGTTTGTGAGCAGGTCCAGCTGCAAAACGTTGGAGGATATGATCGCTCGGGCTAGAGAGAGGGAAATTGATTTAGAGCAGATCCGAAAGAGGAAGTCGGATGAGGTTTAGGTAGCCACAGGTTCGGGCAAAAGTCCCAAGGGATCGGATTTGAGATCGAGGGATTATCAAGACTGCAGCCGGTGCGGGAAGTGTGACAGGGCGCACGGGGGCGCGTGTAGGAGTGGTAGCGGTGGTGAGTCTGGCTGCTTCAAGTGCGGTCGGACTGATCATTTTAACAGGGATTATACTGTTACCACCACACAAGGATCAGACTTGGTATGTTTTCACTGCAATCAGCGGGGTCACAAGAAGGCCCAGTGCCCCAGTCTGCTTTCGGCAGGACGGGTGATGGCACCTGCCCCTGCAACATTGAGGATCACAGACGACCGTCAAGGCCGTGCAGAGGCGCCTGCGGTAGGAGGCAGGGCTTTTCAGATGACTACCTTGGAGATGCGAGCAGCATCGGACGTTGCAGGTATGCGACTTCCGTTTTCAGTTTTTTTTTGTGTGCATGATTATATTGTTATGGTTCTACATCATTATCGGTATGAGTATTTTACTTTTTGTGCGGCTTGATTGTGATCGAGTTATATGCCATCTGCATACCTTGGATATTTGAATGGTAGTTAAGGGATGTGCCCTATCGGAGAAGGTTGCTTAGGATGCAGTAACCGTAGCATGCCTGGGAGGGACTTGGTACGTCTCGCTAGTTCGGAGCTGTATAGTTTTAGAAATGGAATGGTTAGATCCCTAGCTATGTTAAGCTTGGGGTTCCTCAGCAGATTGATTATGGAATGGTAGCAAGGATTGGGATTTCTTTTCGAGCATTGACCAGCAAGGTGTAAGCAGGATCGAAGTGGGGGAGAATCCTCCGAGTGTACAAGGGTAAGAGCACGCAGATCTAGAATGAGTACGCGATCTCTGAGAAGGAAAAGAAGTAGTACATCGTTTGATGGATTGAGGAGTTTAGGGTTGGGAGTTTGAGAAACTCCCCATCAGTTAGTGCATGTAATGGTGATGGTTAGTACGTGGTTGGGAATTTAGGTTGGAGGATCGCCTGTAGGACTTGAGTGAGTCGGAATGAAGATCTTGAGGACGGATAACATGGGATGCTTTCGTGTTAATAGACATTGGCAGAGGCAGCATGTAGAGCATGTTAGAGCGGCGGGAGCGTCGCAGCTTTCTCCAGCAGCGGTCAATGGTGGAAGGTGTTGTAAGACTACGGGGCAACCGTAGCATTCACTAGCAGTCAGAGATGGAAGGTGATGTAAGACTGTGGGTAAGCCGTAGCATTCCATAGTAGCTTCATTAGCGGAGTTGGGGCGAGGCACTTATCTCCTAGTGATCAGATAGGGATCAGGAATGAGTAGTGGATGAGAATAGTAAGTAGTTTGCCTGTATAGTCCTAGAGAGGTGAGACCTTGGGAGAGGCCGCTCCAGGATGTAGTTGGGTGAGACCCGTGGGCAAGGCCCGTATGAGAGTAGTAGTATAGGTGAGACCTGAGAGCAGAGTTGCTTAGTAGTATGGTTGGGTGAGACCCGTGGGCGAGGCCCGTGAGTTTTAATAGCACAGGCGGGACCTGGTAGGGACCTTAGTGTCAAGATAGGGGATCAAGGATCCCAGGATTATAGTGCCTGAATGGCAGAATAGATTGAGCAGTTAAAGGTAGTCGAAGTTTCTTCAAAAGTCGTTGAGAGCGACTAGGAGTCGTGTTAGGACTAGCGACCAGGGGGAGCCGGTAATCCAGATATGGATAGGTTGATAGAGACCAGGGTGGTCTCGGTTCATCCGGAAGGCAGAGAAGGAATAGCAGAAATTTTCAGTCAGTAGCAGTGCTGGTAAGAAGTCTATGGTGGAATTCAGTTAGTTGATCGTCGGGTGCTCAACACCAAATTATAGTAGAGAGAAATGCCCAGTGGATACTGGCGGTAATGACCCGTACTGTAGGTAGCGGGAGTAATGGATTTGGTGAAGGATAGGACCTTCACAGTGACAAAGGAAATAGTTGGTTATGGAACATCGCCTTGGGAAGGCAAGGAAAGAGGGGGTGAACCCCTATGGGTTCGGTTGCAATACTCGGAGAGTACCAGAAGGATTGTCGGTTGAGTAAGTTGTGTTTCCAGAATGTTCAGGGTCAGGGTTGACCTGAGATTATTATCCGCAAGGATGAATGGTCATCAGGAGGACCGGGCGAAAGGACAGCAAAGGTAGGTAGCTGGTGTTGGATTAATAAGTAGAGTATTGAAAGCAGATCGCAGGCGGTTGGCCATAGCAAACTTCGAGGACGAAGTTTAGTTTAAGTGGGGGAAAGTTGTAACACCCAAAATCAGAAAGGCCAAGAAAGGAAAGAATACCCTAAGTCAAAGGGTCAACTCGTCGAGTCCAGGGAGGAACTCGACGAGTCGGAGCGGGATCCGGGGGATCGATTAAGTAACCAACTCGGCGAGTCGGCTAAGGGGACTCGGCGAGTCTGGTCTGAACAAGGAAAACCCTAATCCCGGGAGTTGTATCCTATATAAAGGGTGTTATGTCCCTTCCTCAGCCTCCATATCATCCTAGAGAGCCTCTAAACCCTAGATTTCGTGTGAGCTTCCATCATTTGAGAGAAATAACTTTGGAGGAAGGAACCTTTGAAAGGAACTTGAAGATCAAGAGGTTTGCTTCAAAGGAGAGGTGTAGATCGGAGATCTACTTCAATTTGTGCTCATCTTGGAGGTAATAAGCTGCTATCTTCCCTCCTTTTCATATAGATCTATTTTTTTGTTATGAGATTTGGGGGTTTTATGGTTGTTTGAGACCCAATTCGGGTTTGGGGCTAAGATATGTGGTTGCCACTACAGATCTAGTGTTGTGATGGTCCAATATGTCGTAAAGCATTAGATATTGAGTAGTTGGTGAAGCCCTTTTATCCTAAAACTGTGACAATAGTCAAATTCGGGTCAAGTCTAAGCCGGACAAGGTCAACGAGTCAAACCGGTCAACTCAATTAAAACCTTGTATAATAGGGTTTGTATTATGTAATTTCTGTATAACTCACTATCTTAATGAGAAAACATCACTTGGAAAGTTCGTGTGTTTAAATTTCTTTAACTTTAGTGCTAAACAATGAACAAGAACAATAAAACAATGTTGCATACTCATAGGGAGTGTGTAAGATCCTAAAACATGGCATAACGGGGTTTACGGACCTTGCATTGCGAAGCCGGACACTCACATTCGTCACACACGAAACCACTCTCAATCATTTTCACTCTATCTCTTCTTATCGAGAATCTCTCCCAAATCTCTCTAAGAAAGTGAAATCTCTCCCAAATATCTCTTTGTATGTGAAATCTCTCCAAGGATGTCAAATCTCTCCCAAATCTCTCTAAGAATATGAAATCTTTCCCAAATATCTCTCTGTATGTGAAATCTCTCCAAGTATGTCAAATCTCTCCCAAATCTCTCTAAGAATATGAAATCTCTCCCAAATATCTCTTTGTATGTGAAATCTCTCCAAGAATGTCAAATCTCTCCCAAATCTCTCTAAGAATATGAAATCTCTCCCAAATATCTCTCTGTATGTGAAATCTCTCCAAGAATGTCAAATCTCTCTAAGAAAGTGAAATCTCTCCCAAATATCTCTTTGTATGTGAAATCTCTCCAAGAATGTCAAATATCTCCCAAATCTCTCTGAGTATGTGGAATCTCTCTCAAATCTCTCTCGAAATCTCTCCCAACTTTCTATAATCACTCGGGGCATCCCGACCCTCAAATTTGGCGAAAACAGCCCAAAAACGGAAGTCTAAGCGAAAAACGGACTTAAGGAACCGAAACCCCTCTTAGGAACCGAAACCCCTCTTAGGAACCGAAAGTCCCCTTAGGAACCGAACCCTCCTGATGAAGAAGAACCGAACCGAACCCTCCTGATGAAGAAGAACCGAACCGAACCTTCGGACGGACCCCTCGCCCTTCGCTTCTCGCTTCTGGCTCGCGCCTTTCGCTTCCGACTTAGCACCAGTAAGGACCGAACCTCGGCCTAGGACCGAGAGGTCTCGCTGGGAACGCTTTTTCTCCCGGTTTTCGACTAAATTCGCATTTTAGGCCCGTTTTTAATTGTTTTAACATGAGATTTTCACCCAAAACTTTATTTTAACATATAAGGACCCTTAACTATTAATTAATCACATTTTTAAGGATAAAACCTTATCCAAAAGAGAGTGGGTGAAGTACAAAGGTAGAGTGTTGACTTTACTTATGTCTATGACACAAGCAACCACTCCCATACCCACTCCATGTCACTATTCACCACCAGCCCATCCCTAGTCACTTCATAGGTCCTTTCTCACTATTTACAACTATTCCCACGTTCTTAGGGCTGGAACATCCATCCTCTCTCCTCACACTTTAATCATTCTCTCATTTTTACCAAGAATCACACTCCAAACTCTCTCATCTTTTTCTCTCTAATTCGAGAATTTCAAGGCATACTCCAAGACTCTTCTCCTACAATTAGTAAGTATCATCATCTTTCTTATGATTATTACACATCCTCCTACTCAAAATCAAAGATTTCTTACACAAACATCATCACATTCTTGTTAGATCTTCGAATCTTCAAGTGATTCTTCAAGTGTTCTTGGGTTGAACACTTCTCTTCTTCAACACTTACCTACTGAAATCACTCAAGGTGAGTTCATACCCCTATATTTTTATGTTTTCTTAAGTTTTTAGGGGGGGAATACAAGTTAAAACACCAAGAACATAACTAAATTTTTCTAACAGCTTTCATCAGAAAAGTTGGACTCCATTCACAGACTGTTTTGGACAACTTAAACATTTTTGTTTGAAAAACTGTTTTAAGTGTAAGTAGTTCCAGTTCTTAGCTTTAAAATGACTACTTGCACATCTCCATACGATTTTTCTACAATTTATGGTGATTTTTACAAAACTGCCTATCATTTCAAACACCAATCCGGACCAGTCTGTGATTATGGACTTTTTCACCCAAGTTGGAGGTCATTAAAAATCATGATAAAAATTATGAGTAAACTAGACACATTTTGGGAACTCTCAGAATTTGCGGATTTGTTAACAGCTTATAACTTTCATAACACTTTGTATTATGTTGAGCAAAGTGTATAACGATAAGTTCTAAATATTGAATGTGTTTCCTTGTTAGTTTATCATCATAAACTGAAATATAGTCATTCATGATAAGATTATTCATTCATTTAGAATACGTAAATTAAGCTATAATGAGCATAGTTTATGGATTCATAGTATTAAAACATTCATAAAAGAATTCTTATACATTACAAACGTTTTGGATAAACTATAATAGGTATAGTTTATGTATCATTTACTTCTCAAACTTATTTACCAAAGGTTTTCAGTTTAGTTCACGTAAATCTGTTAATGAATAAATTTGTGAGTCATTCCCTTCGGGTTACTTCTAAAGTAACAAAGTCGAAAAGTCCTGTAAATGGTAACCAGAGTCTCTTGTAGGGAGAACGTGATAGTTGTGTATAGATCTATATTGGGTTTGACAAACCCACACCAGATCTGCTTGCAACAGCTAGACCAGCAGGTCTGTGGTGACAAGTGTCATTTAACGGCGACGCCTGAAGAACGTCGTATTACGAGGCCGTTTATGTCAAGTATGGTTATAATAACTCACAGAAAGTATTAACAAACTTAAGAATTTACGAGAATTTCACTAATATCATATGCGTTTATATCGAAATGAACTCACGTTATTTTCTGTAAATAAGGAAGATTACTCATACGTTTCAGTCTTTGGGTACAAGACTACAGCATTCATTTTAAGGAAAATATCAGATTTTTCTAGAACAGCTATGCAATTACGAGACAAGCTATTTCATAATTATATACAAAAACTTATGAACTCACCAACCATTGTGTTGACACTTTTTCCAACTATTTGTATTCTCAGGAAATCGCTAAACAGGTAACAAAGTACTTTTGAGGATGGGACGCTGAGGTGTCAAACTTATCATATTTTGTCAACATATTGTAATTGATTTTGAAACATGTAATTCATACAATGATGTAACTCTTTCAATTATATATATGTTGGTTGTGTTTACTTTCATCACTATTGCCATTGTTGTTATGATACTACACATGAAGTCCTCCACCCCCGGACGTTTCCGTCATCCTTGGTTTGGGGGTGTGACAAAAACCTAGCCCTAGTGTGTTTTGAGCCTAGATCTCTTTAGTTATACATAAAGTTTGCAACTTTACGTAAGGATTAAGCTTTGGAATTATGGATCTATGATTTGGAGCCCCTGCATGGCTCGAAAATCCACTAAATGGATTAAGAACTGGAGCGACTCGGCGAGTCACATGGGTGGACTCGGTGAGTTAGATGAAGTTGGGCAGGAACTCGGCGAGTTGGAAGAACAACTCGGCGAGTCTGTTCTTGGACTCGGCGAGTCAAGTGGCGAAACCCCAAACCCTTCGAGTTATGACTCGGATCAATGAGTCGAGTGGGGAATCAGTGAGTTGGACAGGTCGGACTCGGAAATCGTTAGACTCGGCGAGTCAGGGGCTGACTCAACGAGTCGAGTCGCGAATGAAAGGATTATGAGCTAATGAACTCGGCGAGTCAGTAGGCAGACTCGGCGAGTAGGGTTGACCTGGGAGGTTGACTTTGACCAGGACTTTGACTTTGACCAGAGTTGACTTTTGGAGATCAGTTAAGCTAAGTGATATATGCTTTGATATTGGTAGCTCGGGGAGCTAGTGGAGCAGTGGTTCAGGGAGTTGTCGGTCAGCATCCAGAGAGGTTATCAACGAGTTCAGCAGTACCAGGTGAGTTTCCCTTTGTGTGAATGGGTCTAAGGCCACAATGCCGGCCCATGTAGTTATGAGTAGAAGACCAGGGGGTTAGCACTAGGCACAATATGCTAGAATGATATTCAGGACGAGGTCCAATGATAGCGGGTGGGTGCCCAAGGAATGGTTTATGTGATAGATTATACTTGTTGTCAGTATGATACATGTATGTGCCTGGTAAGGAGGTGAGTGTGGGCGAAGTCCCGTATCTCACCAATAGCAGAGTGTGGATGGTGTTCCACATCTCATTAGCAGCAGAAACAGGGGCGAGGCCCAAGTTAGGGAAAGAGTGAGTGTGGGTTGGGCCCGTATCTCACTATCAATAGGAGCGTGGACGGGGTTCCATGACTCATCAGTAGCAGGACAAGGGCGAGGCCCAGGATAGGCGAGGCCTTAGGACAGGGTCCATTAGTATGTGTTTAGCTTATGTGTTATGATATGTTTATGTGCTATTATATGTTAGAGGGCGAGGCCCAGTGACAGGCGAGGCCTAAGTGAAACAGATTTGTATCCGAGCGGGGCTTGAAGCCAGACGAGGCCTGGAGCGGCGGGCCCGTTGTAGCGGGCGAGGCCCAGAATAGCGAGCGTGGCCCAGTATGTGTAGTATGTGGTTATGCATGGTATGTGGTAGGTTGGGGGAACTCACTAAGCTTCGTGCTTATGGTTTTCAGTTTTGGTTTCAAGTACTTCTGGTAGCGGAGGGAAGAGCTCGGGGTGATCGCATGACACACACCATAGATTAGTCAGCCTGGGATGTTTTACTCTGATAATGAACATGTGTTTTGGAAATTAATACTCTGATTATGTTATGGAGTGATAATTATGTTTTAAGTAATGTTTTATAAAAGAAATTTTTAGTCTTAAATTTTGGGACGTTACACCATTCCACACTCTCGGACTAGGGACAATTAACTATGTCTTAATCCATATTCTTGAATTAATAATAAATAACTATGTCTTATCCGTACTCTGGGACTAAGGACGAATGACTATGTCCTAATCCATACTCCCAAATTAGTGACAAATGACTATGCCCAATCCATACTCTCGGACTAGGGACGAATGACTATGTCTTAATCCATTCTCCCGGATTAATGACAAATGACTATGCCCAATCCATACTCTCAGACTAGAGACGAATGACTATGTCTTAATCCATACTCTCAGATTAATGACAAATGACTATGCCCAATCCATACTCTCGGACTAGGGACAATTAACTATGTCTTAATCCATACTCCCAGATTAATAACAAATAAATATGTCATATCAATACTCTTGGACTAAGGACGAATGAGTATGTCTTAATCCATACTCCCGGATTAATGACATATTTTAAAGCTCTATCCTTCGTGTATATCTCACTCGTACTCATAAGAATATACTACCCAATATTCCTCTTAATTAATTTAGCTTTACTTTGTATCCTAAATCATCATATATTATCATATATGCTCTTAACACGTATTTCAGGCAATAACAAATATTTCACACACATATATTTAATACTTTAATCAATACTTGTATTAAAATCATGTTCATGAAAGGGACTATGCACTCACACATAAACTCTGTAACAAATATTTAACTCTTTAACATATATTTCATACTTTAATTAATACTTGTATTAAAATCACGTTCATGAAAGGGACTATGCACTCACTTGTAGCGTGCTTTGATAGAATCTAACTAGAAACGGTCAGCGGTTCGTGATCGCCGGGCTCGAGACGCGGAACGACTTCAACAAACGAGAGAGAGAGAGAGGAAAGAGGTTTTAGTGTAAAGAGGCTTAGGATCGAAATGGCTATTTATAGGCTGATTTTTGGCCTCTCACACCGTGAGAATTCATTGCTCACGTCATGAGCCATGGATGTATCACATCGTAGTTTTTCCATTTGCGTTTATAGCTCTGAAAAGTGTCCGGACGACTTCTCACGTTATGAGAATGATATGCTCACGTCGTGAGCTTCCAAGAGTCATCCCATAGAATTCCTAGGTGTTTTCTAGGCTCGATTAGTGTCCATTTGACTCCTCACATCGTGAGAAATCTTGCTCACGTCATGAGTCCAGTCAGATTAGGGTTTTTGACACGTGTCATGTTCTTAGACAACCACATCGTCAGAAAGCCATAACTTTTGCATACGAGCTCCGTTTTTCACGTTCTTTATATCCACGCGAAGGTGGAGACGTATTATACAACTTTCATTTAGAACCATAAGGCTAAAAAGTACTCTATCGAAAACTCACTTTTTACGATTCCTGGTGTCATGCCGATTTTGTCGCGAAACTTTGACGGGTCATAACTACTTCGTTATAACTCGGATTTCGGCGTTCTTTATATGTACCGAAACCTTGTGACATATACTACAACTTAGTTAAGATTATTTATTCTAAATAATCCTCTATCAATAAGTCATTTTTGACGCTTATCGTCTCTAATTTGAGTCGGATCCTTATAACTCAAATTTGCTTCTTTGTATGTTTTGAGCTCGATTTAATACACACGAACATGAGAAGATCCTCAAAACATAACCCTATTTTTAAGTATACATAGATGATTTTGGATCAATGATGATTGTTTTTTTTAGAAGGGCAACATTATATTTACATATAAAAACAATACTAAATCAACGAAATTTGATTTTTTTTTTTCGCAATTTTAATGGTTTGCTACAACAAAGTTGAATATACAGTGACCATAATTTTGAATATTTTATTCTCCATCTTACTTGGGATTAACTTACAACAAAACTTAAATACAATAGATAAGAAAAGAAAATCGACAAAAATAGTCATTTTTATATGCCTTTTAACATAATAACCGCATTTTAAAAAAATTTACTTTGAATAACCATATATTTCCATGAGGCACTATAAAATTGTGGATTACATTGGGATTTTTTTTTATTTCCAAGATATTGTTTGGTGTGTCACAACTAGCTTATTTTTTGAGTTTTTATTATTTTTTTTAATTATTATATTTGACAAACCAAAAAGTAGCTGATAAGCTAGCTAATATAAGCTAACTTTTTGAAAAGCTATTTTGAATAAGTTTTCAGGAGTTTTTTCAAGATTTTCACAATATACCCTATTATAAAAAAAACATATAATTGTAAATGTCTTTTTATGCCATTTTATATCTTTCAGCTAGGTTTTACTAAACGTTATTTTTTGTCAGCTAGCATATATGGTAATAGCTAGCTTATCAGCCACCAACTAGTTTTTCAGCTAGTCTGTCAAACATAGTCTGATAGTCTAAAAATGATTTTTTGTATTGATCGTTAACATTTTGAAATTGACAAAAAAAAAATTATAAAATGGCAAATGTAAATGTGTAAATGTAATTTTCTTGTTCGTTTGAAGATTCTATGGCTCTAATATGAAATTTCGTTTCAACACATTTCGTTCCTAATGTCATCTTCTTGTATTTATTTTTGTTTTGAACACCAAAACTTTTTGATTTGTAATATGAGATTGGGAAGGCAGATGTGATAGATTATAAATAGTTTCAAGAAATGGTATTGTAGGAGACATTCCCTAGAAAAAAGTTATAAGTTAACCATTATTAGAATAATAAATCTGATAATCATCGTTACCGTAAAGATCACTATTAAATGTATTCTTATTGAAATCCTACACACCTTAAGAGAGTTCGGTATGGGTACATTAACATCTTTGGGAGGCTGATCTGGCCCTCCACAACATTGTCGCTCGTTGCCTCTCAACAGCAAAAAAAAAAAAAAAAAAAAAAAGTAAAAGTAAGAAAGGTCCACCATTTTTTTGTTGATGGACTTATCATATTTCTTTAAAAAAAAATAGTTTTTTTATGTATAAAGTGGTGTGGAATATTTCCTCAAAAAATAATGTGACTTTGGAGGATAATATGACATAATGTAACAAAAATAGATGGGATAACTTGTAGAGAAAATTACACGGTTGGTCTCTATGGTTTGCTCTTACTTGCACGCTTCGTCCCTGGAAAGAATTTTTAACTCGGACAATCCCTATAACTTTATTTCGTTACCCGCCTAGTCCTTCAGTTAACTTTCCGTCTTATTTGGGGTTAGGAACTACTCACGTGAGTGGCACGCTGGGGGCATTTTTGTCCTTTCAACCCTACAACGGACTTAAAACTACTTCTCCTTCCTTCTTTTCTCAATCGGTGCTTCCAGTTCTCCTCTTCTACTCCATTTCTTTTGCTCGTGAAGATTGAAGATCCACAAAATTGATTATGGTGAAATGCAAGTGTGGAGCTGTAGGGATCATACGAACTTCAGGAACAAAGAGAAATCTTGGTAGGCCTTTTTATGCATGCCCTTTACAGGTATTGAGTTATCAATTTTTTTGGTAATTTCTAGGATGAACCCTAGTTTGTGCTAATCGAGGGTATTGAAAACTTCAGGGACCAAGAAGTGGATTCATTTCGTGGGTAAATGAAGAAAAGCACACGTATGAGGCTGAAAGCCAAAATCTTGAGCTTGAAATCCATAATGAAGAACTTCAAATCCAAAATCGTGACCTTGAAATCCAGAATGAAGAACTTGAAATCCAAAATCGGAACCTTAAAATGTTGTTAATTGTCAGTTGGATTTTGTTTTTTGGGATAATTGTTTACAAGTTGTAGTATTAGGTATTTCAGTAATGGTTTTTGGTTGAAGATAATCTAATGAAAGGGTAATATTAGCATGTTTGTATTGCTGCATTTTAATGAAATGGTATATTTAGGTACAATTAATAGTTGCACTTTGTTGTCTTATAAAAGATTACAATGGATTATTACCATCTTGTATTGCTGGAATTGGGAGAGAAAGGGTATCTATTGGTACAATTAATAGATGCAATGCAACTGTAATCTTTTGGTATTTTTCATTTAACATATGACCAAAAACATGCCAAATGAAATGACCAAAAAACATGCCAAATGATCCATTATATAACATTAAATGAAATGACCAAACACATGCCAAATGAAAATGTCCAAAAACATGCCAAATGAAATGACCAAAAACATACCAATAATTGATCCATTAGATAACATTAAAACAAAAGCATTACATAAGAGTTTAACCAAAAACAAATGTCTAAGTACCAACTGCAATTGTTTTGGTGATACTAAACACAATACAGTTTAATCAAAATAAAAACATCACATGACATAATAGTTTAACCACAATACAAACATCACATTACATAATAGCTTAACCAAAATAAGAGCATCACATGATAAAAGAGTTTACAATGGATCCTTTTCTTTTCCTTTCTTCTTCTGTTTTCCTTTCTCATTCTCTTTTCCTTTATCCTTCTCTTTTCCTTTCTCATTCTTCTTTTTTCCCTTCTTCCCAACAGTTGGTAACTGCCCTTTGCAAGTCCTGGCATTGTGTCCTTTGTTGTTACATTTGGTACATGTAACAGTTTTTTGTGCTCTAGAAACTGTATTCCCTTTGATCATATCCTCTTTTTCTGTAGTTGACTTCCTTCGTTTCTTTTTTGGTCTTCCTATTGGGACACGGTGTTTTGGAGGCAACAAAGTAGTTGGACAAGGTGACTTAATCCACAATCTTCTACCATTTATTGGATCCACTTTGAAAGAGTACATGTTCCTCCAGGTTGATAACCAATAACATTCATGAACAAAGGTTTCTGGAATACCAATTGCACCATTATTTCTCCTCATGTCCCAAATTGCAGATACAACATGTTTGCATGGCATTCCAGTTATTTCCCACTTCTTGCATGAACACGTTCGTTGATTCACATTCACTACACACTGATCTTGCCAAGGTCCACTCACTTGGTACTTCCCATTTCCACAAAATGATGCTGTATACTCCTCTGCCTGATCTTTGATCTTTTGCAATAGCTTGGTAGCTGTTGGAGTCAAAGGGCCTGTTGCTTTGTCAATTTCTTTTTCAACATTCACAATCCTCTTCATGATGTACTCCCGGATGAACTCTAAGCAATTGATAATTGGTGTGTCACGTCCGTCTATTATTTTGCTATTAAAGCACTCGCATATGTTGTTTATCACAATATCAGAATGTGCTCTCCCTATTAATTAATAGAATACATGTATAATTGGTTAGCAAACATTAGAGTATTGTTATGAACTCACTTAATTTAATGAGTAACCACAACAAGAACACAATGTAAAGAACAGAATGCAAAAGAAAATAATTCTAGGTTAACAGAAAAGATCGATATCTCAATTCCTATCCCACTACCCTCTTATACTATCAGTCATAACAACTAAATAATATAAAATACCCATAATGCCCCTGTACCAACAAGATGCTCTTTATTTGATGATTACCCCAAACTAACCTTTCTCTAAAATAAGGTGACCAGAGTGGGTGCATAACAAGTATACAACAATAGTTATCATATATTATAATATATAACATGGTCAAACCTGTAAAATGAGAACGTGCCCAATGTTGAGGTGGTATTTGTTTAAGCCACTCATAACATTCTTGGTTTAATTTTCTAACTTCTTCCATTTCTTTTTCAAACTCTTGCACAGTATATGTTGTTGAACAATTCCAAAGCAGTTCTTTAAACTTATCCCCTCTCCAACGTGACCTCATATTTTCGTGTATGTGGCGAACACAATAACGGTGCTCTGCACAAGGAAACAAATCTGCGATGGCAGAACTTAAACCCTACAAGAAAGATACATTATGTCAATGATTTCTTTTCCTTTAGATATTAGTATTCAAAACACAAGAAAATAACCTTTTGCCTGTCTGATATAAATGTAAAATTGAATTTGAAGCCAACCCTAGGTCATCACCCAAGTGAGTTAAAAACCATGTCCAAGAGTTCAGTGTCTCAGCTTCAACCACAGCATATGCTAAAGGATATATTCCATTATTCCCATCTAAAGCCTGTGCAATACAATCCAATAAATAAAAGTAAAAAATAAATCAAAATATATGGTTCAACCACAACATAAGAGAAAATGTACCACAACAGATAAAATTTGACCATGGAAAGGTCCTTTCATGAAAGCCCCGTCTACCCCAAGAAAATCCCTCTTCCCTGCTGCAAATCCTTGCTTCAAAGCACCAAGGCACACGTACACGCGTCTGAAGGTTCTTGTCTCAACATCAGGATTTGGTTCACTTTCGACATCAAGCTTGATAGTGGTGTCTGGGTTTTGAGTCTGCACTTCTAACAAATAATCTTGTAAGATCTTGTACTGAGTGGCATAATCACCCCTGATAATTTTTAAGGCTGCTTCTCTTGCCCTAAAGGCTTTCATCTTAGAAATATCTACTTTGTAGATACGTTGAAGTTGTTCCCTTAAAGCCTTGACTGGAATTTTTGGGTTTGCTTCCACCAGTTGTAGAATTTGCTTTGAAAGAAACTTGTAATCACAAGCCCTAACCTTTCTTGTTTGAAGACATTTATGTTCACTAACATATGTTTTAACTGTCCAATCCTTGTCGCGTTTCCACTTACTGGCTAAAAGAACCCAAGGACACTTACCTTCTTCATTGACTACTTCTTGACCGGTCCCACCACCTAGGCTTGTTATGGTTCCCCTGCATACAACCCTTACTCTGTTTTTATCATTCTTCTCAAAATCCAACTCCCTTCTTGTATCTATTGCATGTTGGTTAACCATATCTTTAAACTCCTTTGACGAATTAAATTTCTGATATAAATAGAAAGGCTCACTGACTTGAGCATTTTCGTTCTCATGCGCCCTTCTAATAGCTTTAATCTTTTTGTTTCTTTCTCCTTCGATCCCATCATCCGATGAAGAGTCGGACAAGAAAAGTTCCATATCTATAACTTCAAGGTCTGCTTCATTCCCATCTTCTGTAACTACATGATTCTTTCTTTTAGAAGCACCTCCAATCCACTCAACATCTGGGTCAACATTCAAGTGGAATTCTCTCATGTCAACTTCAACATCATCAATGATATTGTCTTCGTCTAGAAGAAAGTCACCATCTTGACTCTCACTATCATCACCACTGTTGATCTCATCACCACTGCTATTATCATCACTACTATGTTCAATTTCAGTTTCCATGATGTTTGCATTATCACTTACCATGTCCACCTTGTCAATTGAAGGCTCATTTCTAGTAGGTGAAACAGGAGGGTTGTTTCTATTAGGCTCAAATGTCAACACATCATTAGGCTCAACTTGTGTATCATGCCATTCCAAAAACAATCTTTTTGGGGTACAATCAATCTCAACTATACGTACCTTAGATGGGTTTGGTGACATCGAGTATGTGTGTAATTTCGTTTGCCCGTGCTCTGTATACACCTCTATTAGCTTATGCTGGCCAACATATTTTGCTAAATGCCTTACATCATCATCTGAAGCTAAAGCAAACAAGCCAAAATCCAAATCGCACAGTGGCCTTCGAAAATGATAGTACATCTCCACATGTAGATTTTCATCGATATACCCAAGTTTCACCATCATGTCATCAATATCGTGAACACAGAAAGTCTCGATGTCTATTAAGTCAACGTAATGTCTCTTTCCGTTTACATACTTCCTTCCAGGAAAATCAGTAAACTTTCCACCATGGTTTAATAGCATGCAAAACATGGTCGGATGATCACCTATTAAGGAAATGCCCCAAAAATTTTGATTAACATTTGATTAGGGTTGTAGGATTTCACGAAGCAAATGCAAATAAAAACGAGATTAGGGACTAGGCGGACTTACCATATTGAAGACGAACTTCTGCTTCACTGATCATCCGTCCTCGTGCTTCACTTAAATTCCAAACCGGCATTGTTGATTATTTGGAAAAGCATACAAAGTTTTAGCTAGCGACTAGGGTTTTCGTTTGAGAGAAGAAAGGGAATTCGTCTGACAAGTGTGTGTTTGTGTGTGTTTTGGTTTGACGATGATCGGAATCGTAAAACCATCGGTCTGTATTCTAAATGGCGCTAATATATTGTAGGGTTGAAAGGACAAAAATGCCCCCAGCGTGCCACTCACGTGAGTAGTTCCTAACCCTAAATAAGACGGAAAGTTAACTGAAGGACTAGGCGGGTAACGAAATAAAGTTATAGGGATTGTCCGAGTTAAAAATTCTTTCCAGGGACGAAGCGTGCAAGTAAGAGCAAACCATAGGGACCAACCGTGTAATTTTCTCTAACTTGTACCCACCAGCCTAATATGCTTCCAAAGGCTCCTGGATGTAGGTTTAAATCATGAATCAACATCAACAAAATCTGATGATCATTTCTTGATTCATCACTCTTATAGAGATGTTCATTGTAAGCAATATGTGTACCTTTTCCGTACAAAAATACATAATTCCCACTTTCTTTTCTCATGTTTTTTACTATACGTACATAGTCACAATAATAAAGAATAACTCACATATTTGATTGTTTCGAGCACCATATCATTTTGTATCGGACCGGTTTCCTTCAGCTGATTATTCATAGCCTAACGATTTACGGTTAAAATAAAATATCAATATGTAGCCACTGGGTTAATCATATCATTAACAATCTTACTGGAAAAATGATTAACAACAAACATCACCATATTTAGAGGCAAGCTAGCAACACTTACAAAATTCCTGACATCAACGTCATCAGTTTTCTACATAAACATTATTAAACAATGGTTGTTCTAGGACTTTGTAAAGATAAACAAAAGACAAATCTTAACTTGGAAGCTACCAAGTTAACCAACCTATACAAATTGGTATCAAAAGTCAATTTCACACCATACTTTATATAATCTGAGTTATATGCTACATCACATTACTAAAAAAAACTAGTTAAATGAACTCCATTTTGAACAAAATAATTATGTATCTAAAGTGCTTGAGATAAATGGTTAAAATCTTAAATGTAGTTTGCCAATACTTAGAAAATCCGGATTTATGGCTACGATGAGTGACGTTCAGATAAATGAAGTCTGAAATATATGGATCATATTAATTAAAATGTTAACTTTTAGAAATACCTATATTACATTTCAACATATTAAAATGTGAGCTTTTAGAAATATTTATGTTACATCTTTATAGTCTTATGAAATTTTGAAACAAAATTGATCTAGTTCGAAATGTAATTTTTAGGGATTTAGTATTTGTTTTAGTGTATATAAAAAAGTTTGAGTTTTTTACTCTACTTATCCATAATCACATGGTCATTTTTATCAATATCCCTAAAAAATATCGACCATCATTAATCATTTTTTGCATTACATTTAAACATCCCTTGTAAACAACCTAAATTAAGATAGTTATTCTCTCCGTTTAATCGAACAAAATATTTACTTTTCTAGGTTGTAAAATTTTTTTAAACAATTTTCTTCCTCAAATATTTAATATGAATCCATATATTTGCAACCGTTACAACATATTAGTAAAATTTGATTGTGATGTACTCTTTAATTGTGATACACTGATGTATGTACGTATGTATGAGTTTTTAAAAACTTATTATATTAAGAATATTTTAATTTTTAAGGATGGTATTTGGGATTTTTTATTTGAAGTGTTTATTTTTTTATTACTGTTTGACATCAATAATAAGAAATTTTAAATGTTTGAACATGAATATTTCATAAACACTTATTAACTTAAATAATGAGTTTTGGTAAATTACTTTCTTAATTATTGACTTATTTAAAGAGTTTTTTTATAAGTATCTTCTAATTATACATATAAGCATCATTTATCAAACACTAAAAAATTAACTTATTATGTTTTGGAATTGGATAAGCTAAATTAAATGTTTTTTTTTTAAAACTTCGTTTTGATACCGGATAAAATTATAAGCATTTTTACTAGAAATTATAAGTTGTTTTAAATAATCAATCCCAAACATCCCTATAAGTAGGGGTGTTATTCAATTGGTTTTTTCGAGTTTCAGTTTAATCGGTTCAGTTTTATCGTTTTTTTACATCGTAAAACTAAGTATAACCAAACCAAATAATGTTCGGTTTAATCAGTTTTAGTTAATTCGGTTTTGGTTTGGTTTACCAATTAAACCGAATAAAAATTTGCATGTAAAAATAAATATTAAACTATAAGAAAAAAGACTTACTAAATTTTTACTAAATGAAAAAATACACTAATATATAACATATTATATTCAATCTCTGATGACATGTTGTTTTGAATTGTTGATGTACCTATATAAGTTGTAGAGACGATTTATATATATCTTTAGCCACATATGAAGATGAAAAAAATAATAAAATGTTAATTAACATTTGACTAATTAGTTGTTGCATTTTCATAGAATATATAAACGATTACAATTTTATAATTGCTAATAATTAAATAACGAGTTATGGAAAAAAATTTCAGTAGTTAATCTATCAATTTCATTATTAATTTATAGATATAAACTATAAAAATATATATTAATCAAATAGTTTATTCGTCTTAATCAAAATAATGAAAATCTCTCTTCCTAATAAAAACTTCTCTAAAATGCCACTTGTCCCTATTATAAACACTAACATTCCGCGTGTCGTTTTTTCCCATATTCTTAGAAAATTATTCCCGCCCAAACCAATACCTATTATTCCCGTTCATTCAAGAATTTAACCAGCTTATTTGCCTAATTTTTCTCCCAATTCAGTTTCCTTTTATCCTAAAAGCATATTCAAATCGATGTTGATCCAAATCTCATAAAATTAGGAACAAATCTTATGCAATTTTAAATCTTCTCGGCTTGATATATTCGTTGATTCCTTTACGGCTTCTGTATCTACAATTTTACAACTGGAATTGATTTTCTTCATCGCCTTCTACAGAAAATGATTTCATTTGTGGTGGGTCAATTTTCATCTTACTTTCCAATTATAAGATAACCCTTTTTTCACTATTATTGTCGCTTATGGTTTCTTTTTCAGAAATCATCAATTGAATATCGGCTAATACCACCGTTGTTCCCATTCTCTCACATTCATCTCTGTTCTCCATCTTAAATTAACGTTGACACCATCGAATTCTAGGGATTTTATTGACGAAATGTTGATTTGGAATAGTGAAATGGTACATCAGATTCTGGGGATTTTATGTAACGGTATTAAGTGTTTTATTGCTTGAACAGTTGATTACGAGTAAATTGCTTAAAAATATTTATGATTCCATTTAACTCTCTCTCTCTCTCTCTCTCTCTCTCTCTCTTTCTCTCTCTTTCTCTCTTATCTCTCTCTCTCTCTCTTTTGAGGATGAATGTGTCACTTGATTACGGTATTAAGTTTATTTATTTATTATTAATTTTTTTTATATTTTGCAGTTAATCATCGAATTTGTAGGTTGTTATCTGTGTGTAAAATCGGATGCAGATCATGTCTAAAGAAAAATGACTAAAATCCGGTGTGTCAATGTACAAAATTGATGCAGTTAATCATATTCTTTATCCAGATTTGTGGAGCAAAAGGTAAAACATTTGATGACATCAATATTATTTATCTTTGTTTCATTAACAACCCATCCTACTTTTTAAAATTATATAACTTTGTTTCATCTAATTTTCTGCTATTCAGACCAGGTAAAACAATTTCTGCAGGCAATTACCTATTGTCACATCATTTGGTAAGTGGATTTTACTATATAAGGTCGGTTGACATTTCTATGTCAGGTTGGATGACACCATTAGGTAACATTATGTTTTTTGGTCTCCAAGTTGATGATGTTGAAGCTATTGATGAATGTAGTTTCAATCTTTCTTTTCTTTTAATGAATATGTTACTTTTATACAATTCTAATACTTGAGTACTATCTGTTTATTTCTTTTTTAAAGTATGTTTAAATTGACAAGTATATGGATTGGAGAGGACATAGATAATGAGTTGGATAGGTCTGGAAAAAGTAGTAGTAAGTGTTTCAAATCCCGGAATAAGAGTGGATGATGCAGAGATCGAGGAGAATGAAGATTATGCAATTGATATAGTCACAGGGCACAGTAGATGGCAAAGGTTTTCTTTCTTTCTTTCTTTTTTATTTTTTTTATTTTTATTTTTATTTTTATTTTTTTGCTTCCAAAGGAATTGGAATTCAATATCCTATTCCATACCATCTTTGGTTACTAATTGCTATGACCTTTTACATCCATACCCTATTCTTCATGAAAATCCTGGTAAATCAACTCATCAAACTTTACCCCATAAATAACCCAATTATAAGGGCATTTATGTCTTTTTTTGTGGGACAAGAGTTCAATTTTTATCCATGGTGCAGTTATTTTACGGTGCGTATAAAATTAATGGTTGTTTTGATGTCAAATGGATCCGATTGAATAACCTCTCATACACTTTTAAGAGTTGTAACCAACTAAAAGGGTTGATGACCCAGAAATCAAAGCATGGTTAGATTTATTTGTGAAGACGAAAAATAATAAAGGTAACGTAAAAACAACTTGTTATATAAAGTTTCAAATTTGTTTTAATCATTATTTATTAATTTTTTGTTTTGAATATTTTTTTTGTTTCAGGAAAGCAAGCGGAAAGGAGAAGGTGAGAAAAGATCCAATGTAGGAAGTAACATCAAATGGTGGCCAAATGGTGGCCAGGATTGAATATTTTGATATGTAATTTAATAGTTGAAATACAACATTGGATTACGAGGAATGTAAACTCAATATTGATTTGGAATAAACTTTTCAATAATAGTATTCATCAAATCTGAAAAGTTAGAATATTACGTTGTTTATTTTGCAAAACTTTACACTGATTTTGCATTTTTACTTTAAGGATGTATGGGTATTTTGGTCATAATCAATTTTTAAAGGCTTTCACGTTTATATTCCATTTATTCACACCTATATTGAATGGTATGGATGAACTTGCTTTAATAGTTGCAAGTATAATTGGATTGCCCTCTTCAGGAGATGATTGGGAGATTTGATGATTGAAGGTATTTGTGGCAATTCTGGAAAATAAAGAAAGAAATGTATTTTTCTGGGTATTGCATTGGTTTGGTTATTTTTTCCTGAAGATTGATATTATGTAAAGGTCAAGGGTATTTTGGTCCTCTTATAACCGATTTGGATTCTTAGGGAAAAGAAAAAAGAATAGAAGGTATGGTTATTGGAAGGGTATAAGGTCGTGGGGTGTGACAGAAATAGCAATATTTCATTTTTTTAAATTTCTATAACATATTTTACATAGAATTAATATCAACATTTCATATAAATTTTATTAACACGTGGACTACTATGTAATTTATTTAATTTAAATAATATTTTTTAATGGTTTGCAACTTACTGTCAATCCGTCAGGTGATTATGCTTATAAAATGCAAGACTATATTAATAACAATCCGCACATCTTCATATCATTGTCATTCTCCAATTTGCAAAGCTTAATATGTTTGGAGATGTTTTCTTATTAAGTTTTATGTAATAATAATAAAAATAATGTTTATACAAGTATTTTATACAATGATGAAATCACTATTTTCAAGAAAAGGTAATTACTTTTATCATTATATTTGTGTATAAAAGAGTTTGATTTATAAATCCTTTTTATAATTTTAATATTTATATTTTTATTTATTATTAGTATATGACCACTATTTCCATTTGAATACATAATTATTTTCTTCTATGTATTTCTCTTATATTACAATATAGTTTAAATTTCATATAATGTCATTGCATGAATATTTCTGTTTTTTAAAACTATATATTCATAATTTTAATGCATTATACAAAATCATAATTTTCTAACATATCTACAAATACATTTCTCGATGGGATATTCAAACAATTATAATTTCGTAGTTTCAACATATCATTATATCATTATCAAATTACAGACAAAACAACTATACTTATAAATTATTTTTTTTTTATTTTATTACCATTGGTCAATAATTCACTTATAATTTAATTAATATTAATTTTATATTTCCAACCCGTGGTGTCCACGGGTTATAACCTAGTTTAACAAACAAACACCAAACCAAATAATGCATGATTCGATTAACCAAATTGAATTAACAAATGATCAAATAAGCCGAACCAAATAAACCAAATAGCATTATTCGGTAGTTTGGTTATTCAGTTTTTTTTTTTATTTCACACCCATAACTTTATGTATCAATTTAAAACTTCTATAAAGTAATATACCAAACCAAAAGTTGCATTTATCAAAATAGTTATGTTATTTTCGGAATGGATATTGTATATTTTGGCGACATTATATTTTACTAAATGAAATGACAGATTGTTTAGTAGTTATGTCAATCATATGGTATATATAACATATCTTGAAGGAAAAATATTACTTCTTTTATTATTTTAAGGATTTTTATAATAAAATGAGTTTAAATGATATCAATAATTCAATATAAAAATCTGATGGGCCAACCAATTCATAATTTCATATGGATAAGTGGGCCAGGTTAAGTAATATAAATTCCAATATAAGTTTTCGAAATTTAGGGCAAGAGAGAATATTTATTTTGGAAATCGGAGGGACAAAACGGTAAATTTGCGTAGCCGGCTGGGGACGGGTGAAAGGCTGGCGGGAGTGGGTGGAGCCACGCTTGCTGTCTGTCGAATCTTATCGACTACATTTCCCTCTTCTTACAGTCTTCTTAGATCGGAATCAGAGCATAAAACCTCAACTTTTCTTCCAACTGATTCACACACACTCAGAGAGAGATATGAGGGAGATCATAAGTATACACATAGGTCAAGCTGGAATTCAGGTTGGAAATTCATGTTGGGAGCTTTATTGCCTCGAACATGGCATTCAGCCCGATGGTTTGATGCCTAGGTTTGTTCTTCCTTTTTCGTTCTTCGATTCCCTTTCATTAATTTTCAGTAAATGTATGTGGTTGAATACATCTACTTTCAGTGTTCGTTGAATTCTGCTGTTTTTGTAGCTTCATTTAACACATCTACTGCTTTACTTGATGTTTCTATCGAATCTCTTTTCTGTTTACCTTTTCTTCTTTCTTACTTCGCTAATGTTCATGATTCGTACTCTGTTTTTGTTCTATGACTTCAATTTCTGATTCTCGATGGATCTGAATTTATGGTGAAGTGTTCGTTAGGTCATACATTTAGGGATCTTACTTCTTATGTCATTAGAATTGGAAAATTCTCCGATTAAATGCGTTTGAAGTGATCCAAACTTGGATCTCAAGTTCATAAGCTAAAATTCGATGGATCTGGTTGACTTTCTTTGACTGTAATACAGTAAACATGACTATGAAAATTCCACAGTTTAATCTCTTGATTCACTCCGATTCCGAATAGATCTTCACAATGCACAATGCAGCTAATAAATCAAACTCTTTCTTTCTTTTTTCAGTGACACAACACCTGGAGTTGCAGATGATGCATTCAACACGTTCTTTAGTGAAACTGGAGCAGGAAAGCATGTTCCAAGAGCAATATTCGTTGATCTTGAGCCAACTGTGATTGATGAAGTTAGAACAGGAACTTATCGCCAACTCTTCCACCCTGAACAACTTATTTCTGGAAAAGAAGATGCTGCTAATAACTTCGCAAGAGGCCATTACACAGGTACTTACGATTTATCCAAATTATTTGTTATTTCTATGATCTATCCAACTAGATAGAAATACAATGATGAAAACACGATTCCTTTTTCAGTGGGAAAGGAGATTGTTGATCTATGCCTTGATCGAGTAAGAAAGTTAGCAGACAACTGCACTGGTTTACAAGGGTTTTTAGCATTCAATGCTGTTGGTGGTGGAACTGGTTCTGGACTCGGGTCTTTATTGTTAGAACGTTTGTCTGTTGACTATGGAAAAAAGTCAAAGCTTGGGTTCACAATTTATCCTTCTCCTCAGGTGCTTTATTATCAAAGCATCTTCAACGTGATGTTTTCTTTTTTGAGTTAGTTAAACACAATATTTATAACAACAAGTTGTTGTTATCATCAACTTTCAGGTCTCAACAGCAGTAGTGGAACCCTACAACAGTGTCCTTTCAACACACGCACTACTCGAACACACAGATGTCGCGGTTTTATTAGACAACGAAGCAATCTATGACATATGTAGGAGATCACTAGACATCGAGAGGCCAACATACACGAATTTAAACCGATTAATTTCTCAAATCATATCGTCTTTAACAACTTCTCTTAGATTTGATGGAGCAATTAATGTTGATATTACTGAGTTTCAAACAAACCTTGTCCCATACCCTCGGATTCATTTCATGCTTTCCAGTTATGCCCCTGTGATTTCGGTTGAGAAAGCGTATCATGAGCAGCTTTCGGTGCCTGAGATTACGAATGCGGTGTTTGAGCCTGCAAGTATGATGGCAAAGTGTGATCCGAGACATGGGAAGTATATGGCGTGTTGTTTGATGTATCGGGGAGATGTTGTTCCTAAAGATGTTAATGCTGCTGTTGCAACTATCAAAACTAAACGCACTGTGCAGTTTGTTGATTGGTAAGAAATTAATTTTATTATTATTGTTATTGTTATTATATGATGATGATATATGTTGATTGGTTTATTGACTTATGAAATTAGAACTAACTGTTGTTTTTGTATTTTGGTTTTTGTTTTTTTTGGATTAAACCTCAACTTTATTTTTATTTTTCTAAAAAAGACCTTTTTTTTCTTCGATTTGGCCGTTTTACTAGGTTTACTAAAAAAATTTCTGGAAAAACCCTTTAACTTTTTTTTTCCCTGAAAATACACCTCATTTTTTTTTGGTTTTTTTTTTACGGATTAAAACTCAACTTTATTTTTTCATGAAAAGGACTTTGCATTTTTTTCATTTTTTTCTGATTTGGCCTTTTTATTTATTTTTCTCTAAAAAAAGTTCTAAAATGTGAGGATTTATTTGGAAACATTTAGAAGGTTGAGGGTTTTTTTTTTGGAAAAATAAACAAAGTTGAGGGTTTTTTCGGAAAATGAAAAAAATATAAGGTGTTTTTCATGGAAAAAAAATAAAGATGAGATTTAATCTGGAAAAAACACAAAATATAAGGTTTTTATAAGATTAACCCCTTTTTTTTACGGATTAAACCTCAATTTTATTTTTTTTGTTAAAAAAGACCTTGTATTTTATCATTTTTTTTTTCGATTTGGCACATTTAGCAGGTTTACTTGTAATCTTCTGGTTTTAAACAATTCTTTTTTCCAGAAAAGCCCTTTTAACATTTTTTTTATCCAAAAACCCCCTCATTTTTATCTTTTTTTTCTTCGAAAAAATCTCGCATTTTACATTTTTTTTGGAAAAAAAAGTTGAGGATTTCTCTGGAAAAAAAGTTGTCTAAAACGGGAAGATTACAACCTAGTAAGAGGACCAAATTGGAAAAAATGGAAAATTTGAAGGTCTTTTTTAGAAAAAAATAAAGTCGATCTTTTAAAATTTCAACACGTCAATTTTTACTTTAAGTTTCCAAAAATAACTATTTTTTTTATTACAATTTCATGGTATTTATTTATTTTAATTTGTAAAAAAAACAATTTTTTAGACGCTATATAATTCTTTAAACCAAATATGCAATTTACAACGATATACCTTTATAATTTATATATCACAAAAGTTCATTTTTCTTCACATATCAATTTAAATTTTTATCTAGTATCTACTTTACATAACAAAACAACAATCCATTCCATTAATTTTCCTTTAAGTGATTTGAAATTTAATATTGTTAATATTTGTTTGACTTTGACAGGTGTCCAACTGGTTTCAAATGTGGTATAAATTACCAGCCGCCATCAGTTGTGCCAGGTGGCGATCTAGCAAAGGTCCAACGAGCGGTTTGCATGATCAGCAACAACACAGCAGTTGCTGAGGTGTTTTCACGCATTGACCATAAGTTTGACTTGATGTATGCAAAGAGGGCGTTTGTTCATTGGTATGTTGGTGAAGGGATGGAAGAAGGAGAGTTCTCAGAAGCACGTGAAGATCTTGCAGCTCTTGAGAAAGATTATGAAGAAGTTGGTGCTGAAGGAGTCGATGATGAAGGAGAGGATGAAGAGTATTAACTATTCAAAATGGTAAATGGTGACACACTCTTGTTTTGTGGAATAATGGATTCTTGCATTTTTTTTATGTTAGGGTTAATACTCTTTTGTGATGAACCATGTTATGTATGTGTGCTTATATTATATTCTTTCTAATTTGAGAAATACACCAAGTGATTTGCAATGAATTAGGAAAGAAAGAAAGTGTTTATGTTGGGTATTTTATAAGTCCCAACAAAGGTCAAGGTCAAGGTCAAGCCTTAGCTGATTTTTTTTAATTTTATTTATTTATATTTTTGTAGAAATGCCACATATGACATAACCACTTCGTTGCCCCATATGGATGCTCTATTATAAATTAAAACCGTAAATAATTAGTTACTTGATATAATGACACGAATAAATATAATGATACCAATGTGATTATAACGATTATATGTAATTCTTTACCAAAATGACTATTTCATGAGTATAATTTGGGGAAACCACTATCTTATGGGCCTTAACGAAATGACCACTGTTGGTGAAAATAAAACTTGCGAACTCTAAGGTAAGACAAAGGTCCCGTGTGTTCACTTTTCAAAAGTTCATTTTCGTTGTTGCCTTCGTCTGCCACCTCTTTCACCATGGAAAGGAGCGAATATAATCATTTTTGTTTGTGCGTGCGGATCATTGATTGAAAAACATGAACTTTATGCAAGTAAGTGATCGATAAACCTTTTTTTTGGTATGATAGTCGTAACTGTTACTCGAACACTCTTAGAAATGAGTTTTAACATTTTTGGTTATTTGTTTAGGTACTTGGATTTGATAAGCATATAATACTATTTCCTTGAACGAAATTGTCGTAGTTTAAAGAGAATCGACATTGGCATGAACGATGAAGCTCTCATGAATGGTTCATGCATTAAATGTCCCAAATTTCAAACAAAAATTTTCTTTTTTTAAAAAGTATAAATAAAACAATCATTACCTGTAAAAGATGAAGTACCGATCGTTCCAAAACCACTAGACGTAACATGTGAAAATCATTGTATCAAAATCATCAAGATTAACGAAAGTTTAAAACATAAATATAGGGAGATGTGCATGCGTCACGGTCAAGCTGGAGCCTTCCCACTGCCAGAAGCACAATCTGAAAAATATTTAATTCACAACTGTAAACATAAAGTTTAATGAGTTCCAAAATATATCATATATTAGGCACAAAGTCATCATCCTAAAGACCTGCATAACTTCCAACCATTCTCCTAGTGGGCTTGAAGGCATATAGTCAACTTCCCTTAAGTCCCAACAATCTCTTAGTGGGTCTCAAGGCACATATCCAACTTTCTCTAAGTTACAACATTCTCCTAGCAAACATGAAGACACATAACTGATAGGTGCATTATGCACCTATTTTGCATGTTTATTTCCGTCATTTCATTGCACTTTACTTCCTAATTCTTACATTTAGTTTATAGTTGGGTCCAAAATTGTAGAGAAGGTGGAAATCTTCAAAGCTCATTGCTTCCTTGCAAATATTTATTGAATCCTTCACTAAAAACACCAAACAAGCTCCAAAAAGTGAATCAAGGAGAGAGGATGAGCTTAAAACACTTAAAGGGAATAGATTTTCTTTGGAGTGAGGAGAACCCTTCTTCTGTTTCTCCTATTCAGATGGAAGCCATCAACCCCCTTTGCCTGTACTCCCCTCTCCGTTGTCTTTAACACAAGTTGGAGCCTTATATTTTTCCAGCTCCGACTTCGTCGGAGCTCCCATTCTTGCCGGAACCCTAGCAACTTACAACACTAAGTTCACCAGAGTTTCAGTTCTTCCTCTCTCCTGCCGCTGCATCAGATTCTCTTTGCCAAAGTTGCCATTGTTGCAACACCTGCCAAAACCCTAGCAAATTTCGGCAACGTCGTCGACGGAGCTCTAGCTCTTACCTCCATTTCTGTCTCCTGCTCATATTCTCTATGTTTTTAGTTTCTTTGTTTTTCAGTTTCATCGTCCTCCTTATCAAACTGCGGGGGATGTTAGAGGGGTTTAGGGTTTTGGCCCAAAGCCTTTAGGGTTCAGAGTTTATATATATATATATATATATATATATATATATATATATATATATATATATATATATATATATATATATATATATATATAGAGAGAGAGAGAGAGAGAGAGTTAGGTTTAAATGTTTTTAACAACTATTGTGTGCCTAAATGCACCAATGAAAATTCAAGAAATAATAAATTATTAAATAAACCATTAAAGGGTATTTTGGACTTTTTATGCTTTTAATTAAAGGAAATAATTTAATTGGAATCCTATAATTAAGGAAATAATAGAATATCACGTATCTGATCCCTTAAATCATGGTTCCTTCATCTTAATAACCCTAATTCTATATCAGAGTATACGATTATCTTCTTCACCCACCATAGTCGAAATGTACAACCACGAGATAGCCACCTCCACCGTATACAAATACGTACCAACAGATCACACCACCGGCGACACTGTTGTTTTTCCCCTTCCAGCATCCAAACCCTAAATCTGAAACCGTAACCACTATCCTAGTTTTGGTCAATTAAGAAACCAGTGTTCGATTTTGGTTCCAATTTCCCTATGAACAGATCGTTGTTCATCGTGTCACGTAAATAATCGAAGATGGTGTTGGCGGAATTAGGGGAGCATTTCACGTGCTCTCCAGCAGATGAGCAATGCCACGATCATCGATGAGAAGGTCCTTAATGATTGTTCAAACGAGATCACGCGCGCTCTTCTTCAGGTATGTTTCCACTTTCCACCAGAACCCTAATTTTATCTTCTTTCTTCTTCAAATCGTCTAAAAACTATGTTTCATCTTCAAACAGGAGGGCATATTAATCCAGCTGTGACATTCGGTTTGTTATTAGCAAGAAAATTGTTTCATCTTCAAACAAGAGCGATCTGTGGTGCCGGATTTGTGAAAGGGTTTCAGGGTGATGCGCGATACACGACGTTAGGTGGTGGTGCTAATGTCGTCGCCCATGGTTACACCAAGGGTGATGGTCTTGGTGCTGAGATTGTTGGCACTTTCGTGCTTGTTTACACCGTGTTCTCTGCAGCTGATGCTAAAAGAAGCGCCAGAGACTCTGTAACGCCTGTGTTTCCGGGCTTGCCATTTTTCGCAATGTAATAGTCTAGGTTAACCTCTGTAACCCGTTTTGAAATAATAAGATTGTATTATTTGAGTATTGTGTGTTTTGTGCTTAATTGCTTAATTATGTGGTTTGATTAATTAAGAATAAAAATAAGCGTCAAAATTTAAGTGTAAAATAAACTTAATAACTTTGATTTATGTTGTAGTAGTTGAAACGAGGTTTCCGAATATATATAGAACGCCCAAATCTGACTTCGTATGAGGAAGTTACGATTTATCGAAGTTTCGGCTTAGCAGTATGCAACCTGTTTTACTCGATTTGAGATCGAGGGGTTTTTAGCCGAAGCAATCTAAATGAGAATCGAAGATCTCATTGTTGGTGTCGAAGCGATAAAAAGTTAGGCGAGAACGGACGTCAAACGAAGAAGTTATGAATTTATAACGGAGTTTTTCTGTCGCGGCCTATTAAAAATAAATAATAAAAATAAATTCGAAATTAGCCGACGAAGTCTAAACGAAAGTCGTAGAGCGTAGTCTCACCTTTCCGTGGATATAAAGAACGTCAAAAACGGAGTTCGTATGAAGAAGTTATGAATTTCCGAAGTTTATTAATCATTTTGTATTTAAATTTAAATCAAAATTCGGAAGCCTTATCCGAAGGCGAGTCATCGATCTGATCCGAGGTACGCGCCGCGTACTCCGAAGGTGTCGACATCGCATCAAGTGGCTTCGGATGACGCATGCGCTTACGAACTTGGAGCAGTACGCCCCGCGTAACACAGTACGCCCCGCGTACTCCGAGGCTCCAGCCTCCTATAAATAGGATGCGAGGGTTCCAGGTTCATTTGCTAATTTCCTCTCGTTTTTGTGCCGAAGCTCTGCGCGTAAACCCCCGAAGCCATCCCGAAGCCCCGGTAATATTCCCGAGCCCCGAGGCAAGTCCCGAGATCCCGAAGATCCCGAGAAGTGCGGTTCCCGAGTCGAAGCTCTGCCCGCGAGAAGTTCGATTTTCGAGGAGATCTTCCAGATCTGCTGAGGATTACTACTTCTGCAAGTCGTAGTGCTGTCCGATCATCTTCTGATCAAGTGAGTGTATACTACCTTTCGTAAACACAATAATAATACGAGTTTGGTTCGAGTGTATTAAGTATATTGTTGTTTATAAGTGTGAGTGTGTAGTTACCTTTTCCAAATACAATAATAGGAAGTATTTTAAATAAAATACGTGCTATGTGTATATATTTGGTTGTGTTATGTGTGAATGTGTATTCACTCTCTTCTATCTCATAGAATGATTTATTCTCTATGAGATATGTGCTGTGTGTGTGTGTGCCTCATCTGTTATGTGGATTACGTGTTGATTTAAAGCATGCTATACAGGTTTTCAAAACTATGTATAAAAATGTATATTTTATCTACTAATATGTTGGGTAGAACATGGGTAGATAGTTGGTGTGTAATAAACAGATGAGAGGCCTCGTTGTTGTTTGATTGAGTCATCTAGCGGAGTTTAGATGACGACCACTGGCTATTCTAGACAGTCTTGTGGAAACATTAGCAGGTTCGCCACCTGTAGGTGTTAATGAACTTGGGTGTTCATTCGCTGTACTCCATCCCCCTCATGGTTGCCTTATTTGACTTATATTGCTGAGGTACCCCCGAAGCATGTGTTGTCGCCCCGATGAAATATTCTTAGACTAGGTCCCTTGTGTTAGTTGTTTTAGGGACATAAAGTGAAAATAACGGGAATGGGTAATTAGGTTATTATTGGTTGGTGAAAATTAAATATGATTATTTATTGTGGGTTGAAAACCCTATATGCTCACCAGGCTCCCAAGCCTGACCCACTCAGTTTTAATTGTATTACAGGAAGTGGCGCGAGGGCATGAGATGGATGAACCATCAATTGTTTTGTTTACAAGTCTGTATATGTATATATTTGTTGAATGACTTGTAATGTTATCGTTTATGCTTATTGGTCTGTATCGGAACATGACACCCCGAGTTTTGATTATATAATGAAAAATACATTTCTTTTATGAAATGCTTTGGTAAACATTGTTTTATCATGTTTTGTTTTTGGAAACAAATTCCGCAACTCTTTCAAATCAAAAGGATTTACTCTGAAAATATTTTAAAAGCATAAATGAAAATCGGTCTTTTCTGGCCGAGATTTTGGGGATGTCACAGTTGGTATCAGAGCATTAGTTTAAGCGAACTAGGAATTTGTAGGATTTCTAGACTTAAACTTAGAATGCTAAGTGAAGTTTTGAGATGTGTGTCTGTTATGATTTAGACACGAGCACTAGTTTATTTTAGGGAAGTTGCCTAAAATGCTTTTATGTGCTAAACGTTATATGTTGCCATATATGATATTATTTGTTCGGATCTATGGTCTATTGCCGACCGGATCTAGAAACCTTATGTGTGTAGGATTCTAAGCGTGCGTCTACGGTATTAGAACTAGCATGTAAACGTTTCGGAGTGATAAGGATGATTTGATTATCTACCATGATTGAGGATCTAATTTCACCTTATTCGGTGTGTAGATCAAAATGGTGAGAACAAGAAGTGGAGTTGGAAATGCTGACGAAAACAGGAATCAACCACCAGTGATTGAACAAGTACCTGTCGTAGCAGCAGCACCTGAGCCAATAACCATGGCTGGTGTGCAATTGATGATTCAGACAATGTTGGATCGTCAGATGGATGAAACTAGACGGTTGCTTCAACAGAATCGTGAAGAACTGTCGATTCGTGTGGAAGAGCCTGAATTAAATGAAGGGCACTCGGAAGGTGGAAACTTCAGTGGGTCTATTGGTCAAGCCAACCCACCGATAGTTAGGCAAGATAACCATGATGGAAGGAATGATGGAATGGGATGCAAGTACAAGGACTTTCTAACTTGCAAACCATCTACCTTCAATGGAAAGGAGGATCCGATTGGGGTTATGGGTTGGATATCCGAAATGGAGTTAGCCTTTATGACTTGTGGCTGTAGGGGTAAGTTGCAAACTATCTATGCCGTGCGACAATTCCGAGGTGGAGCCGTTCGTTGGTGGAACACTCTAGGGAAGACTTTAAGCCCTAATGAGCCACTGCAATTGACATGGGCAGAATTCTTGGTGCAGTTCAAGCGCAAGTTTTGTTCGGCTCAAAATTTGTTGGAGTTGGAGAACAAGTTCCTGACATTGACAAAAGGCAGCATGTCAGTTGATGAATACACCAATAACTTCACCGATAAGATGGAGTTTGCCTTGCGTATCGTCCCAGACGAGTTGACAAAGGTGGACCGATATGCGAAGGGACTCCCATGGGAGTACGAAGTGCCAGTACGTCAGGCACTTACTCTAGAGGCAGCTATTTGGGCTGCCAAGTCTGTTGAGAACATGATAAAGGGAAGAACCACCGTCAAAGTTGAGGTTGGTGAGAAAAGGAAGTTTGAGGGAACATCTGGTTCCGGTAAGAAAGGAAAATTTTCGAAATCTGATTCGAAAAAGTTTGGGGGAAAAGGAGGCGAAGCAAAGTGGTGTGATAAGTGTAAGAAAAGTCACTTTGGGAAATGTAGCGAGGATGTAACCTGCTACAAGTGTGGAAAGGTCGGACATTTTGCCAATGAATGTCCGAACAACAAAAGGATGTGTTTTGCGTGTAATGAAGAGAAGCATATTTTGAAAGACTGTCCGAAGAAGAAAGAGGCAGCTAGGCCCAACATTCCACCAAAGCCGAAGGCGAGAGCCTTCCAGATGACACTTGAGGCTGCTAAAGATGAAGCTGATGTCGCTTCAGGTACCTTTCTCGTAAATGATTTACCTGCTCAAATTTTGTTTGATTCTGGAGCCAACTACTCCTTTATTTCGCATGAGTTTGGTAGAAAGCTAGCTTTGCCTATTGATAGACTAGATGATGCTTTATTAGTCGAAGTAGCTAGTGGCAAGTTTGTACCTGTTAGTCATCGTATGAAAAGCATCTTAATTGATCTGAATGGGAATAAGTTTCACGAGGAATTATTGCCTATCGAACTAAATGGTTTCGACATCGTGTTGGGAATGGATTGGCTTAGCGCCAATGATGCCGAAATTTTGTGCAAGAAGAAGATAGTTAAAGTAAACCCGCCTGGGAAAGATTCGTTTATGGTGTATGGGGACAAACGCAGAGTGAATTCTGGAATCATTTCTCTAATGAAAGCCAGAAAGTGTTTGACCAAGGGATGTACATCATATTTAGCATTCGTGATTGATGCTAAGAAAGAAAAGAAGGTGATGCAGAGTATTCCAGTGGTGTGTGATTATCCGGAAATATTTCCCGAAGATCTTCCTGGATTACCACCTGATAGACAAGTAGAGTTCAGAATAGACTTGTTACCAGGAACCACGCCAATAGCAAAAGCACCTTATCGATTAGCACTGACGGAGATGAAGGAGCTAATGATGCAACTTCAGGAGTTATTGGACAAAGGTTTCATTAGACCTAGTTCATCGCCCTGGGGAGCTCCGGTGTTATTTGTGAAGAAGAAAGATGGAAGTATGAGAATGTGCATCGATTACAGAGAGCTGAACAAGGCAACAATAAAGAATAGATATCCGTTGCCGAGGATTGATGACCTATTTGATCAATTGCAAGGTTCGAGCTATTTCTCGAAGATCGATCTTAGGTCAGGATATCACCAGCTGAAAGTAAGAGAGCAAGATATCGAGAAGACTGCATTCAGAACTAGATATGGACACTACGAGTTCTTGGTTATGTCGTTTGGACTAACCAATGCTCCGACAGCGTTCATGGATTTGATGAATAGGGTTTGTAATCCTTTCCTTGATAAATCTGTGATAGTGTTCATAGACGACATTCTGATTTACTCGAAAAGCCAGGAGGAGCATGGCAGACACTTGCGAGAAGTGTTAGAAGTTTTGAAGCAGGAGAAGCTGTATGCAAAGTTCTCCAAATGTGATTTTTGGGTTCGCGAAGTCCAATTCTTGGGTCACGTGGTCAACCAAGAAGGGATAATGGTTGATCCAGCGAAGATCGAAGCTGTAATGAAATGGGAACAACCAAAAAGTCCCACGGAGATTCGAAGCTTTTTAGGATTAGCCGGGTATTACCGCAGGTTTATCCAAGGCTTTTCTTCGATCGCTACTCCATTGACAGCTTTGACCCACAAAGGAGCTACTTATGCTTGGAGTGATAAGCATAGAGAAGCATTCGAGAAGTTAAAGAAGAAGCTATGCGAGGCACCGATACTTTCTCTACCCGATGGAGTTGAAGACTTCGCTGTTTATAGCGATGCGTCTAGTGTTGGATTGGGTTGTGTTTTGACCCAAAGAGAAAAGGTGATAGCATATGCGTCTCGACAGCTGAAAGAGCATGAAAAGAATTACCCGACTCATGATTTGGAGTTGGCAGCGGTAGTTTTCGCTCTGAAAATATGGAGGCATTACCTCTATGGCACGAAGTGCAAACTTTTTACTGATCATAAGAGTCTCCAATATCTCTTTAATCAGAAGGAATTGAATATGAGACAACGACGCTGGCTAGAATTACTTAAAGACTACGACTGCGAGATACTTTACCACCCCGGTAAAGCTAATGTTGTTGCTGATGCTCTCAGTCGGAAGGTCAATCTTGAAAGGAAGAGGCCAAGAGCGTTGAGAATTGAAGTTGTCTCGACCATTGTGGAAAGTATAAAGAAAGCTCAAGAGGAAGCTTCTGAGAAGAATGACCGAAAGGAGGAACGTTTGGGCAAAACGTTGGTGTTTGGTACAAACGGTCATGGACTGAAGGTATTCCAAGATCGTATTTGGGTACCTAAGTCAGGAGGAATTAGGGATCTTTTGATGGAAGAAGCTCACAAAACCATGTACTCAATTCATCCTGGTAGCACTAAAATGTATAGGGACCTGAAACCCTACTACTGGTGGCCAACGATGAAGCTTGATGTTGCAAAGTATGTGGCTGAGTGTGTGACTTGTGCGAGAGTAAAGACACAACATCAGAAACCTTACGGGAGTTTAGAACCATTGCCTGTGCCTATGGGTAAGTGGGAAGACATTGCTATGGATTTTGTCACTAAACTGCCCAGAACAAAGAATGGTCACGACATGATTTGGGTGGTCGTTGATCGATTCACTAAGAGTGCGCATTTCATAGCGGCCAAGGAGAAATGGTCTATGGAAAAGCTTGCGAATTCTTACGTAAGGGAAATTGTGAGGCTTCACGGTGTTCCGTTAACGATTGTATCGGATCGTGATAGCCGTTTCACCTCAAGGTTTTGGAAAAGTCTACAAGAGGAAATGGGTACCAAGTTATGTTTAAGCACAGCTTACCATCCGCAGACTGATGGTCAGAGTGAAAGAACGATACAAACACTTGAAGATATGCTGAGAGCATGTACCTTGGAATTCCTAGGTAATTGGGATGAACATTTACCATTGGTAGAATTTTCCTACAATAATAGTTTTCACTCGAGCATTAAGCTGGCACCTTATCAAGCTTTGTATGGACAGAAGTGTCGTACGCCGTCTTGTTGGCTTGAGGCTGGGGAAAAGCAGTTTATGGGACCGGAGATGGTTCATCAAACTGCTGAAAAGTTGAAAATAATTAGGGAAAGAATGTTAGCAGCTCAAGATCGTCAAAAGAGCTATGCTGACAAGAAGCGAAGACCGATGACTTTTGAAATTGGAGATTCGGTTTTGCTTAAAGTCTCGCCATGGAAGGGACTTATAAGATTTGGTAAAAGGGGAAAGTTGAGTCCAAGGTTTATTGGACCGTTTAAAGTTCTTCAGAGGATTGGGAACCAAGCTTACAAGCTCGAATTACCCGAAGGACTGGATGGAATTCACAACACTTTTCATGTGTGCTATTTGAGGAAGTTCACGGGAGAAGTTCCCAATATAATTCCAATTTCTGAATTGAGAATTGATGAGAACAAAAGGTTGATTGAAGAACCAGAGGCAATTGTTGACCGAAAGACTAAGAAGTTGCGAGGCAAAATGGTTGGGTTAGTGCTTGTCCGATGGAAACACACGAATGGGCCGAATCTCACCTGGGAGACGGAGAGTGACATGTTGAGTCGCTATCCGCATTTGTTTGTTGATGTGTGATTCCGGGGACGGAATCATTCTAAGGTGGAGAGAATTGTAACGCCTGTGTTTCCGGGCTTGCCATTTTTCGCAATGTAATAGTCTAGGTTAACCTCTGTAACCCGTTTTGAAATAACAAGATTGTATTATTTGAGTATTGTGTGTTTTGTGCTTAATTGCTTAATTATGTGGTTTGATTAATTAAGAATAAAAATAAGCGTCAAAATTTAAGTGTAAAATAAACTTAATAACTTTGATTTATGTTGTAGTAGTTGAAACGAGGTTTCCGAATATATATAGAACGCCCAAATCTGACTTCGTATGAGGAAGTTATGATTTATCGAAGTTTCCGCTTAGCAGTATGCAGCCTGTTTTACTCGATTTGAGATCGAGGGGTTTTTAGCCGAAGCAATCTAAATGAGAATCGAAGATCTCATTGTTGGTGTCGAAGCGATAAAAAGTTAGGCGAGAACGGACGTCAAACGAAGAAGTTATGAATTTATAACGAAGTTTTTCTGTCGCGGCCTATTAAAAATAAATAATAAAAATAAATTCGAAATTAGCCGACGAAGTCTAAACGAAAGTCGTAGAGCGTAGTCTCACCTTTCCGTGGATATAAAAAACGTCGAAAACGGAGTTCGTATGAAGAAGTTATGAATTTCCGAGACTTTCATGCGCACCTTCCTTCATAAGGACAGGTAACCAGGCGGGTGACTCATTTTGTATTTAAATTTAAATCAAAATTCGGAAGCCTTATCCGAAGGCGAGTCATCGATCTGATCCGAGGTACGCGCCGCGTACTCCGAAGGTGTCGACATCGCAGCAAGTGGCTTCGGATGACGCATGCGCTTACGAACTTGGAGCAGTACGCCCCGCGTAACGCAGTACGCCCCGCGTACTCTGAGGCTCCAGCCTCCTATAAATAGGATGCGAGGGTTCCGGGTTCATTTGCTAATTTCCTCTCGTTTTTGTGCCGAAGCTCTGCGCGTAAACCCCCGAAGCCATCCCGAAGCCCCGGTAATATTCCCGAGCCCCGAGGCAAGTCCCGAGATCCCGAAGATCCCGAGAAGTGCGGTTCCCGAGTCGAAGCTCTGCCCGCGAGAAGTTCGATTTTCGAGGAGATCTTCCAGATCTGCTGAGGATTACTACTTCTGCAAGTCGTAGTGCTGTCCGATCATCTTCTGATCAAGTGAGTGTATACTACCTTTCGTAAACACAATAATAATACGAGTTTGGTTCGAGTGTATTAAGTATATTGTTGTTTATAAGTGTGAGTGTGTAGTTACCTTTTCCAAATACAATAATAGGAAGTATTTTAAATAAAATACGTGCTATGTGTATATATTTGGTTGTGTTATGTGTGAATGTGTATTCACTCTCTTCTATTTCATAGAATGATTTATTCTCTATGAGATATGTGTTGTGTGTGTGTGTGCCTCATCTGTTATGTGGATTACGTGTTGATTTAAAGCATGTTATACAGGTTTTCAAAACTATGTATAAAAATGTATATTTTATCTACTAATATGTTGGGTAGAACATGGGTAGATAGTTGGTGTGTAATAAACAGATGAGAGGCCTCGTTGTTGTTTGATTGAGTCATCTAGCGGAGTTTAGATGACGACCACTGGCTATTCTAGACAGTCTTGTGGAAACATTAGCAGGTTCGCCACCTGTAGGTGTTAATGAACTTGGGTGTTCATTCGCTGTACTCCATCCCCCTCATGGTTGCCTTATTTGACTTATATTGCTGAGGTACCCCCGAAGCATGTGTTGTCGCCCCGATGAAATATTCTTAGACTAGGTCCCTTGTGTTAGTTGTTTTAGGGACATAAAGTGAAAATAACGGGAATGGGTAATTAGGTTATTATTGGTTGGTGAAAATTAAATATGATTATTTATTGTGGGTTGAAAACCCTATATGCTCACCAGGCTCCCAAGCCTGACCCACTCAGTTTTAATTGTATTACAGGAAGTGGCGCGAGGGCATGAGATGGATGAACCATCAATTGTTTTGTTTACAAGTCTGTATATGTATATATTTGTTGAATGACTTGTAATGTTATCGTTTATGCTTATTGGTCTGTATCGGAACATGACACCCCGAGTTTTGATTATATAATGAAAAATACATTTCTTTTATGAAATGCTTTGGTAAACATTGTTTTATCATGTTTTGTTTTTGGAAACAAATTCCGCAACTCTTTCAAATCAAAAGGATTTACTCTGAAAATATTTTAAAAGCATAAATGAAAATCGGTCTTTTCTGGCCGAGATTTTGGGGATGTCACAGACTCCCATGTCCCTGTATGCAACTCACTTCATTGACTATTGAATTATATACAGATATTCACTTTAGAAAAGGTGAGATTTTTATTTTGAATTAAATTTGAATGTGTTTATTGTAGATTTTGGCTCCTCTTCCAATTGGGTTTGCGGTGTTCTTGGTTCATTTGGCCACCATCCCCATCACCGGAACTGGATGTTGCTTCTTTGGTGATTCATTGACTGTCAATCAAAAGGAAACACATGTTGAAACAGAATAAAAGTTAATTTAAAACTCAATCAGGTATCTTATTTTCTTTATTGATTACAATATTCTATTATCTAAGATTTGATCAGATAATATCTAGCAGAATTTCAGAATATTCTTTGTATTCTAGCAGAATTTCAGAATTTCAGGATTCAACATCCAAAAACAACAATATTCTTTCAGAATTCAAGAAGAAAACATGGAGAACGAGAGTATTCTAGCAGAATGTCGTTGACCAGGGTAGTGTTCTACATGGTGACTATTGAATACATTAAATTCTTTCAGAATTTCAGGATTCAACGTCCAAAAACAACAATATTCTTTCAGAATTCAAGAAGAAAACATGGAGAACGAGAGTATTCTAGCAGAATGTTGTTATTTTTTAAGAATGTTATTCATTTTTGTTGATATTCTTTTAGAATATTTATAACTATATTTAAAATGTATAAGACTTTTAGTCTGTAAGAATATGTATGAATTTGTATTTAAGTTCGGATGTATAAGGATATATTAGAATGTTTGTTATTTTTCAACATCTTATTAAGAATTTTGTTTTTCTTCAATAATATTCTATTAGAATAAAATTCTGAAAGAGTATCATTCTAACAAAAAATATTCTGATAGAATAAAATCGTTAAAAATTGAAATTGAATTAATTAAAAAATTCAGATTTTTTTAAATTAGGAGAATTAATCATCCCTAAAATTTCGAAAATTTCCTTTTATAAATGTAGTTAATTGTCCAAAATACCCTTTTGCTAAAAATTGTGTGATTATATGGTACATGTTACCCCATTGTAATATCATACACTCTCAAATCATGTCCATTGATTAATTTCATCCGTTGGTCCAGATCTGTGCATTTTGGCACACAATACTTAGTAAAAACAAAATAACCTAGCCCTATATATATATATATATATATATATATATATATATATATATATATATATATATAATCTTCTTTTGAGAATGAAGCAATAATATCAAAGAAATACATTAAATATCATAGTAAATATATGTGGAGCCCCATATTAACTCTCCAAAAGATCCCTTGTGGAGAGAAAGGAGACTCAAACATATATAACCACATGTGTTTGATATAATGTCAATATGCTTCTTAATGTGTATTCGATCATGGTGCAATCTAAACATGTGTGTGACTGATTTCCCCCTTAATTTCCACATATTTTCCAAAAAGAAAACGAAAAGTGAAACAAAAAAGTTTAAAAGTATGCAATAAAGAGCATTGTACTTTGAGATAAGAAAGTATATTGTTTTTGTTGTGTGATACTAACTTTGTTTAGATTCAATGTCTGTTCTCCGAAGCCTTTTCCATAAGAAAATATATTGTTTTTGTTCTCTATGACTGATTTGTTCCTAAATTTCTACATCTTTTACAAAGTAGACGGGAAAAAAACATAAGAAGTATGCAATTTAGTTTATTTGGCATGAACATATCAAAAGAGTCTTTCATGGAAAACTTGATTCATTATTCATTAAGCTACATGTATAATTGTTTCCAACCAAATGCCAAAGCATAAACAAAGTAGATAAAACATTTATGTAAGCTTCATTAAACATAGTTTGCATCCCATACACAGTTGCAAAGTTCAATTCCATATCAGTCATATATGTTTGTTTATATTTCTACTTTGAATTGTCATTGTTAGTTCACTGATGGTAAATCGTTTAATAGTCTTTAATCATAGCGATTTTAGTTTGTTCACTTCATTTTAATGTTACAATTAAACGTATAAGGAATATTTGTATTTCTTATTTCGATATATGGTAGTCATAAATAATACAAGACAACCAAGAATTTGGTGTTCTTGAAAACCCCAATTTAAACTAAACACGATATGTTGAGAATTTTCAAGAATTGGGTTTGTGTTGTTTTTTGGAATTGTTCTTGAGGACGTTTATGGTTGCATGCAAGACTTCGAGAAGTTTTCCTTCATAATTTTGCATATTGTAAGGTTTTAACTTTTTCTTGATTTTTTATTTTCACCCTAAATATATGTATTTTTTGGTCTAATTTTTTACATACAATTTAAATTCTTGATTACTGCCTTGAAGTTTTTGGTGAATCCTAAATGGGTCCTACATAGCTTATCAAAATAATTGCTATCTCAATATGGTATTAACAATTAATGAGATGATAACATCATTTTTGTTTGAATTTTAATTATTAATTTGCTATAAATTATCACTTGGATTATCATTTGGCCGCCTGCTAACATCCACATCACTACAACACAAATGCACAAATCTGATAAAAATAATCATGAGTTAAATTTTATAAGAAATGTTTACAATATAGCTTTCAATTTATAATAATTCACATTTATGTGGCATTACATTTTTTTATAGAAAAATTAAATTAAACAATGAAACTTTACAAAATATGCAAAATATATAATTGTTCTTTATAAAAAAAATTATGTTTAACAATGATTTCATAGTATATATATAGCATTTGAAATTTTTTCCAGCCAAATCAAAGTGGAACAATGTTGTGTTTTGTTGTGTCAAAGGGATGGATTTGTGCATGAAAAGTGAAATAAGTATTTGGCTTTAGGGGCAATTGGATTCCACAACATTCTAGTCTAACAAAAGCATACATGGTGTCTTCCACTGCCATCTGTTCCCTGTTATTGTCGATTTTCTTTCTTTTTTGTTTCTTGTTGTTCTTTAAATCTCTTTTTTTGTCGTTTTCATCTCAAGAAAACGACCTAAGACATGTTGTAACGAGTCAATGAATGGCTGACCTCAAGACAAGTACTATATGCAATTTATACATAAAATCTTCTAGACTATTTGGTGTATAGTTAACCTTTAAACGAATAACTTAACTATTATTCTACTTTTTGATTGTTTTCTCATGCTTTTGGAATGGAGGCTAATTGCATGGTTATATTTTGTAGCAAAGTGAATGTCTTTTGTGATCTTACATCTTCTAGTGGCATCGTGACCTTTACGTTAGACCATATAATATCAACAAATCTCATTTTGTTTCATGATAATACAAACACTTTCCTTCTTGGGTCTATAACATCTTGAACCACTTCCAGGTTAAAGTGGAATCAAATTGTGGTTTTTTTATTCCTAACATATCTTCAATCTATTTAATAAGTTAAATTCATTAAGATCATTTATATTCTTCCAAATAAGTTGAATGCAAAGGTTGTTTTATTTTAACCCCTCAAGATTTCATAGATTTCATTTTGGCATACTTATATGACCTATTTGACTATTGGACTAATGTCTAGGTTATCTCAAGTACTCTAACAGATGGGGAAAGAGGACATTGTCGCCACGTTAGTTAAAAATTTGTTGGATGTACGGCCAAGAATAGAATAATTTGCAACACCAACGTTTTTGTCATACTTATAGCACTGATATGATATGGTTAGAGACATTATGTTTACATGTGTAGGTGTGTCGGGATTTCTGTCAAAAAAGACGCACCTATGAACTTCTCAACCGGTATGTTGGAAGGAAGGTCAACACTTAGATTTGACAAGAGTTTTCCTTCGTGCGGGCTTGGGGAGTTGGGGTTTCATTTTGGACATGTTGCTTTAAAATCCGATTCATATGTAGTAAGAAAAACATAAGAAAGTGTACATTGAGAACCAACATGTTTTTATACCATTTTCATTTAATACTTCTGGTTTTCTTATTATATGGAGCTTAAGATATATGAATATAGTTTTTTCAAAGAATTAGTTTTGCCAACGGATCATATACGTAGTAATTTTATAAGCCTAAGATTTATTAATATAGTTTTTCCAAAGAATTAATTTTTTCTTTCATAAATAATGAGCGACGCAACTTGATGCCAATTTACCTTCCATATTGATGTAAAAATTCTGTTTTTGAAATTAATGTAATAACTATTACCCAAAATGTGGTACTTTCAAATTTTTATCAAATAAAAACAAGTTCCAAATCAACTCATAAACTCTAAACATCTAAATCATCAATCATATTTTCTCTAATATGTTGAAACCTTATCCTCAAGGACCTCAACTCCTTCTTGGTGCCATAACCATCATTGAGGTGCACTATCAACGTGTTCCAATACCCATCCATCGTGATTAATAATTTCGCACTACCCTCCCTCTGTCAAGTAACCCTAAGACGTATCGAGTTTGCTAGCTTGGTGTAACTCTTTCAAAATGTAGAAAGGAATAATGAAAATGAAATAAAACACTCAAATATCTCATAAATAAATGCTTTACACCTTTTGTTGTTTCTTGATTTGTTGTAACAAAATTATAAATGTTAAGAGGTATTTATAGAGAGGCGTTGAGTGTCAAGAGTTTTCTTCTAAATTTAGCAACAATTTTAGGTTAAATTACAACTTTCTATAATATTCTACCTTTCAGCTACTTACTCTAAAACTTTAGAAAATTATATAGCTTTTACTATTATATGTTAAAATTACTTTTCAAGATACAAATGTTTATATAAATTACAAGAAGTGTATATAGTGATTAAACTTAAATCTTATAAATATAATCCATCAAATCTCATAAATTATTAAAATTAAAAGGATTAACCACAACAAATGGCAACATACTTTCACTTCTTCCTATTTACCCATTTAACAATTTAAAACCATACAATGAAGAGGGAATGGACACAATGGTTGACAAAATAAAACAGCAAAGTAACATATCATAAAACGACCAAAACTGTTGTAAGAGTTGCTTTTCTCAAACAACTCCCACTATTCCTCGTACAATCACAAAGAACACCCCTTTTGTAGGGGTATATAACAATAGTACATGTGTACATCAACAACAATAAAGAAGTGAAACTCTAATATACAATTCTAGTATTCTACTCTTCCTACACTACACTCGACCAAACAAACAACCCATCCGAGGTTGTTGCTTCTCACAAGAAAAAAAAAATAGAACCTTATGGCAAAGAATATTATATATGTGCATCTCTTGAGCACATCATCATAAATATAAAAATATTATATTTATATGTGATAAAATAATTATGCTAAGATGAAAGGATCGATTGCAATGCAAGTTGTTGCTGTGGTTGCAAGGTTGACCACGTGGATGCCAACGTGGCAGGTGGTAATGTCTGTTGAAGCTGTCTCAGGAGATTAATTATCCGGCTTACAGTTTGCTCTGACGCAAGCTCTTTTCCACCACATAATATCTATATACACCAATAGTACCATAAAAAAATTATATTTTATTTATTAAAATTAAACTTTAATTCCGATTAAACTTAGGAAACTAACCTCAGCAAAAATCGAAACAATTTTAGGAAGATACTGATTATTGGGGCCTAATATTTCCACGTCAGACCTGTACAAAAAAAAAAAAAGAAAAAAAAAAAAAGAAAAGATAATGCCAATTGAATTTAACCAAAACACATTACAAAACATAAAAGAATTTTAAAAAAAAAATGTATTTAATTACCTTTCTACCATGGAACAAAGAAGGTCATGGACGACTTTAGCCTCGATAAGATCTCCTTTTATTGGCAAACAGCTTAACCATGCGGGTATAACCTAAACAATATTTTCTTTTATAAAAAAGTATCTACAAAAATGTATTAAAAAAATAAAAAAATACCTGAGCTGAATCAATAGTGTCGCGATGAAACTGACATACTTTTCCTAAAGCAGAAACCGCATTATCGTATGCCATTATATTATCAGGCTGGAGGGCATTTGGGTGTCTTATTACAAAATTCAGCCTTGAAAGAACCTCTGAAAAAAGTCAATAAAAAAGTCAACAAGTCAATAAAAAGTCAAAATAGAATGGAAAGAATAGAGAGAATTTGCAAGATCTAATTTACCTCCAACAAGAGGTTTGATTACAGAGCCACCATGTTCTGCACACACGCCAAGTCCATATACAGCTGCCTGAAGAAAAACAAAAGTCAACAAGTCAACAAGAGTAAAATCGTAAATAAGAAATTATATATACAAATTCTGACCTGTCGGATATCTGGATTCTCATCGTTGCATGCGTCAAGAAGGAAAGGGACATATGTATCATAATATCTGGTTTGTAATTAAAAAAATATTTTTTAAAAAACATCAAAAGGTTAAAAAGGTAACTATGGTAAGTACTATGAAAGAAAGGTAATGTACTTTAAAGCTGCTTCGCGACACTGCTCTGCCACGTCATCAAAGATGCAAATAGCAATTCGTCTCTCTTCTGTTGTCTTATCCTTGCCCTTGAAAACATTAAAAATAATAAATCTAATTGCTTTAAAAAAATGTATAATTGGAATTAAAAAAAAATGAAATTTGGATTAAAATACTCAATATACTTACCCACATGGGCATTATATAAGATGATAACTCATCAAAGAAAGGTAAAAAGGAAGCTTTAAATGTTTTCACCAAAGTTCCCAAAATTTCACCAACCTGTTATAACAAAAAATAGTCAAAAAGATAAGGCTTATAAGATTCATGTCAATAGTAAAAAAAAAAAAAAAAGTTATTTATTGGGAAAAAGGAAAAGTCAACAGACTTGGTCAAAGACTTCTTCTTCTTGCTCATTTTCTTCTTTAAGAAGCTCTCCTTCTTCTGCATCAAAATCTTCAGCATTTGTCCTTTCAGCTCTTTCTTTTTTTCTGCTTGAACTTGCTGTAATCACCTGTTTTATTTCATCAACAATGCTTCTCACTTGATTTTCATCTAAAACTTGTCCAGAAATCTGAAATAAAAAAAAATGTCAAAAATTGGAAAAATCATAAATCTAATGTGTAAACAAAATTAAGAAATTGATTATTGACCCAACCTGTAGACATTCATTCAAAGCATCCAACATATTTGCACAAATTTCTGTATCAGGCTCCTGAAAAAAGAATAAGTAAAAGTTTGTGAAACTAGTCTATATAAAGTAGTTAAAAGGATAAAAATGGAATTAATTTATATATAGTATAATAAAATAATAATCACCTTATGTAAAGCTTCAACTAAAGCTGGAATTATATAGTCAGAAAGTTGTTTTATATAAGATCCATCACGACCCTGTGCTAGCCCTTTCTCTATAGCTAATTTAGCAGACCTTAAAAGCTCAGGCATTGCTAAAAAATAAATAAAAATAAAAAATAAGTATTTTTTTATTAGAACTTGTAATGTTGAATTGTTGATTGTGAACAGGATTAGACAATAAACAATGAAAACCTGAAACAGCTGCTTTTCGAACTTCTTCATGAAAGTAGAATTTGAGAAGGGGTACTAATGTAGGGGCAACCTGGTCAATTTACACATCAAGAACTCCATAAGGTAAAATAATAAGTAATAAACGATTACAATTTATAAATATTATGAAAGATGACTAACTTGGTCAATCCATGGGTAAAAACCCTCTTTCAATTCATCTGCATAACAACATAACATATTGCAAGCTGTAGCTTTTTCCTCAAGGACACTAGTTTTTATTCCTATTCTTTTATCACCAAGTGTAATTGTCTCAATACTGCAGAATCATATGGAAAAAACCATTAAATATTAGTCATATGACATTATAAATTTGTTAGATTAATATAAATTGATACCTTTCATCATCCGATTCAATTTCATCATCTGAATCAGCAGATGTGATGATGACATCAGGTTTAAGTTGAGCTGATTGAAGCAATGGAGGCATAACTACACTCATATAAGGAAGAAAATCCTGTCCTAAACACTTGCATAATCTTGCCCATGCCTATTAAATATTAATATTAATATTAAATATATGATATATTGAATGTGTTTGTGTTGGAGAAAATTTTGAATAACATTTACTTGAAGCATGTAACTTGTGGTGGGGTCATCATTTTCCATTTGAGTTCCTTGTAGTGACATGAGAACTTCCATCACCTTGAAACCATTTTCAAGATTCTTAGAAACTTTGAAATTACTAAATAGGAGTATTCAGTGGTGTGTGTTTTATCATTTATGATGAAAAGTGTGAAAGGTTTACCTGTTTTGCATCATCTCTGAATTTTTCTTTTCCAACAGCCATTCCAACAAGACTAATGCATTCCATGGCTTTGGCTCGAAGCATGCGATTAGCTTTATCATTTGCATTTACTAATATGGCTTTTAAGTAGGGCATAACTGCATCATAGTATTTTTGGAAGTGTTCCTATTAAAAGCAACAAGCACCAGATGAGGGATTTGAAAAGTTTATAGATAAGGGTTGTAGTTATATTTCATTATTTTGATTATCTTGATTCTTGACTTACCTGTGATGAATCAGCAACTGATGCTAGAGCAGTTAAGGCCCCTTCTTGTACCATTTGCTTACCATTCTGCATAAGAAAGAAGAATGAACACTTTGTAAAGGAGTGAATAAAAGATATAATAAGGTGTCTGAATTCTGTTACCTGTAGTAGTACAAGCAATTTGCTCACTATTCCATCCAGGTAAGGCGTTAGAATATCAGGTGTGCAGTTCTCACTGAAATTTAACACGGCTGAAGCAGCATGGGCTTGAACTCGAGGATTCTGGAAGTCATCCATGGCTGAAGCTAATGCTGGAAGAACACGTTGGTGGTACTGAACTTGCAAGTCTGGGCCTAAATCTGTAGACAACTGCCCGATTGCATTGATAGCAGACCATCTCACACGTGGGTGAGGATCTTGAAATGAGTTTAGAACCATTGTCACCACTTGTTCCAAGTTTTTTATCATCACCTACAGAAGTCAGTAAGAAAGTCAAACTTTGTGGAAGTTGCTTTGGTTTCTAATAAACACAATATTAGAAAACAAGAGCATGTATAGACATAGAGTTATATTGCATTAATGATCAGACTTGGACGGAGAATCTGTGAGCTGACTACCTTTGAGCATCCCTCAGCAATTTGTGCAAGAGCAACAAGAGCAGCATGATGTTTCTGCCACTCAGGTGCAGCCAAGTATGCAGGCAACTGTTCAGATGCAACAGGGACAATGGTATTCCCACCCAAAGCAATAGCCAATCGATCCAAGCACTCCTGTCCAACACTATAATTACTAGACTCCCCAGCATCCTCATCCTCATTTTCAGCAGAATGCCAAGCAGGTTCATCTTCAATGTCGAGCAACATCTGCATCAAAATGGCAAACAACCTACTGATAAACTGTGGCAGCTTCCTCATCATCCCAGGTGCCCTTTCTCTAGCCTCTGCAAGTGTGATCACAAACTCAATTGCCAGGTGTCTAGTTCCTTCCTCCAGAGTCTCAGCTTCAGCAATCTGCAACATAGATCCTACCACCTCCACTAACTGCCTCCTCAAGAACCTCGGTTCTGTCCCAGCCAATTCAATCAACAACTCCAATGCCTCTTGAGCAGTAGCCTCTTGCCCTCCGTTCAATGCTTCTGTCAGCGTCCTCATCATTGCTGGAAGCAAATCCTGGAACCGATCTCTGTCGCCGGAACTAGACAAGCACTGGATAAAATTAATCACCGCACTCAAAGCAGCAATCCTCACATCTGAGCTCGCTGATGTAGTCAAACACTGCAGAAACACGCCATGAAGGTGCTTTATGTGTGGGACTAAAGTGTCCCCAACGTACTGCGACAACTGCGCAAAGATCAAAAACGCGGACTCCTGAAGCTTCGGCGAATCGGAGGAAACACACTGAAACATAAACGGCAAAAGCTCCGGCCAACCGTTTTCAGGCAGAATACTCGCACCTAATTCCGAAATCGTATCACATAGCTTCTTCATTATCGTCTTCGCTTCCTCATTCTGCACACAAGTCACCAGAACCGATTTAAGTGAAGCCTGAGTCGCCGGAGATAACATATTCCACATCAACGAATCATCCTGAGTCAACTGTTTCCGCAACAGAATTGCTGACATAGCACGAGCTTCCATGTGAGGAGATAGCTGTAGCAACTGAGCCAGTTTGAGAACGAGCGTGTTCGGATCCGTTTGTTTGCATAAATTGAATAGAAGCTCGGCTTGCGATCGCTGCTCATTCGATGAAGACATGAGATGAGAGATTAGAGTTTCAAAAGGCGCAGGATCCGCCCCAAGGATCGCTGCCAATTGTGTTTGCTGAACCTGAGGATCCATCGGCACAAAACAATCAGAACAAGAAACAGATAACGATGATGAGTGCCGACGGAGATCGGCGGTGGTTTATGCGTGAAAACACACACTCTGTGTATTAATTTGAAGTGGCAATGATGATTGGAATGGGGGCGGGGGAGTTATCAGTTATTAGGGCAATGTGACAGATATAGCAGAAACATTTGAGGCAAGAAAAGGAAGAATAATTTTTATACTCGAATATCAGAGGGAAAATGTGGGATGACGTAAGCAAAAAGACGTGGATCCATGGCCCAAGAAAGTGCTTTGTCTTTTGGGCTAAACCCGAAAAGATGTGGAATCCGATGGAATCAAAAAAATCAAATAATCAATTATCAATCTAAGAAATCAAACCTAATCTTTGAAAGATGGTTTTTCTTTTGGAAACATGATTTGCTTAAAGTTTAAATCTTTTTGAAGATACTTATGTTAAGATTTTATAATTTTAGTTTATTGTTGCATTCCACCATAAATCGTAAAAGGTGACACAACAAACATAAAGAAGTAAGGATCAATTTGTAGTTTCATATAGTAATAAATAATTTTTTTGTATCTTTCTTTAATCCACAAGATCAATATATTACTAACTCGTTGCTGTTATTTATGTTGATTACTCAAGATTTATAAATTAGTAATACGAACATTCACAATACAAGTTTTTTTAAAATGTTGATTTTTTATTATTTAAAACTTATAAATTTGTATGCTCTTGGTATAAGCTTTTTCAATCATTATGAAGGGTTTTTGGGCGTGTTTGGCAAAAGTAGCTGGTAGCTGGAAGCGGGTAGCGGTTAGCTGGTAGTGTGTAGTAGTTAGCTGGTAGCGGGAAGTTGTAGCTTTTATTTGTTATATGAATGTTTGACAAAAGTAGCTGGAAGCTTTTGAAATATATAAAATTACATAAAAGGACAATTGATTAAAAATGAATAAATATATAAATATATTTTTAAGGGTAATTATGGAAATTGATTTCAAAAACTCTGGAGCGTTTTGTTAAACGCTACATGAAGTAGCTTTTAGAATCGGAGCGTTTTGTTAAAACTAAAAGCCAAACGCTCGTACTGCCAAACAGAGCTTTTTGTTTAAATTATAGCGTTTTATCAAAAGCAAGAAGCTCCCAAACGCTTCCAAAAGCTCCGTGCCAAACACACCATTTGTCTCTTTGAGGTTATTTGTTTTGACTCTTAATGATTCTATTTAGAAGCTAGCGTTGAATCTTTGACCGGGTGTTTAATTCGTCATATATATGTCTCTAATTTGGTCAACAACATTCGAATCAATCATATTTTACACAAATGGTGAATGGAAACTTGACACCCTTGCCTCTTTTGCCCTAATCTCGATTTCTCCTTCGTTTTTAAATGTTTTTCACAATTTGTATTTACAAACGGATAATAAAAAAAATAAGTTTTAAAAATAAATTATGAAAAGACATATAAGCAGAACAAAAAGAAATGAAGAATGTTGTAAAAACAGAGAAAGCGAAATAAAAATAAAGTGAAAACACATAAAAAAAATTAAAAAAGTTGTAATGGATCGAAAAAACATAAAGAAACTAAGTAAAAAATGGAATTATACAAACAAATGTAAAAAAAATAAAGGACCTTAGATAGTAAAAAAAAAAAGTTCAATAACTGTTATAAAATGATGGTCATAAAGACCAAATTAACTAAAAAAACATACACAAAGTTTAGTGGATAAGGATGCATGGTGTCGTCTTCGATTTGTCAGAAAAAAAAAAATTTGTCGATGTCGATGGTCCCGCGATTCCGAGGGGGGAGCAGGTTCGGAAGGCTCAGGTTGAGTGGGTTCACCAATTGTTTGAAACCATTGGCTAACGGCTAGATTTTAAAAAAAAAAAAAAAGGAAAAAAAAAAAAAAAAAAAAAAAAAAAAAAAAAAAAACCTTACATCCTATTTTAACACACTTAACCAAACTCAAAAAAATTGAGAGGGTTTGGAGAGTTCAAGAAGATGACGTAACATCGTAATCTCAATGGTGTTTTTTTTTCTTTTCATTCTTTAACCGGAGATTTTATAGTCTAAAAGAAAGTAGAAGGATAAGGCAAAGCAAGAAGTCATTTATCCTATTTGTTGAAAATCTTGGAATTTATCGGAGAGGGTACAGAAGGTCTTTGACCTAGTAGGATGAACGTGTTTTTAGGGTTTTGGGGATATTTAAGGTGCATTAACTCCAAGGGTTTGTCATTTCTCAACCTACATTAACCAAAAACATCCCTTAAGAGAAACCCTAGACTCCTTTGAGTGTTGTAAGCTTATCATCTCTCCTTGAACCACTTTTGGTGCTCGTTTAAGGTGTTTTGGTGAATGAATAAAGAAAAGAGCTACTTGGAATTTTAGAGCTTGAAGATCCTTGCATTCTCCATACTTATAGAACTTTGTAAGTTGCAAATATCCTTGCTTTATTACAATTTACTTTGGATCTAAGAGCATTTAGAGTTTTAGTCAAAGTATTTGGTGTTTTGGTCCCTTCGATAGTTTTATCTTTGGAGTTTGGACAACTCCATGGTATTTGAGTAATGTTTTACTTCATATCTGACGTGTTGGTGGAGTGGATAGTGCAATCAAGGGCTCTATTTACTCCATGTAGAGAGAAAAATGCAATTTTAACACCCGTTTTCCTGAATGAATCAAATGAGGGTTTCAAGGAGTTAAAAGGTTGGATTTTAGAAGAAAATGAGTCTCACGACGTGAGACATAGAGGCTCACGACGTGAGATGGGTTTATATGAAAACTTTTGTTTGGGACTGGTCTCACGACGTAAGACATAGAGGCTCACGACGTAAGAATTGGTGCGGCCCAAGCCCATTATCTTTTAGGGTTTCCTTCGTATTTAAGCACCTCTAAACCTATTTTAGGGTTCAATACTAGCCTCCAAACTCTATTGCACCTCAGAAAACCTTAGCCTTCATCTTTTGCTTGATTCTTGGTCATTTTAGAGTATTTCTTGGTTTGAAGAAGAATATGATCTTTTGAAGAAGCTTGTAAGGAATCAACATCATCATCACCTCACATTGCTTCTGGATCCTTGTAAGTGTCAAAACTTCCACCTTTATTGTTATTTGTGGCTAGATCTAAGTTTTATCCCACTTTTCTCCTTGGTTGAGCAAGTTTGAATGAATGGAAACCATAAAGTTGGCAACTTTATGGGTTATAAGGTCTTTAGAGTGTCATGAAGTTCAGGTCTAGTGAATGGTTGGGTTTTGGAACCTTGCATGAAAGTCGTGAGTTCGAATCGGATCGAGTGAGCTGTCATGAAGTAACCAAGGGTTAGTCACGACGTGAGGATGGATAGTTGACATTATGAGTTGTTGACTTTTGACTTAGGTTAACTTTTAGTCAGAATTTATTTTTAGAAGGTAGACTTATGGTTTACCTTGTGTGGATTGATATGAGGTGTTAAGCACCCATCATTTGGCAATAGAGCAGTTAGATGTGGTCGACGCAGTATTGAGCGGAGTGTTAGTCAGCTTTATGATTTGGGTGAGTCTCCCCACTATACCCGTGGGTCGAAGGCACCAATGTTGGCCCACTAGGATATGTTATGTAGGAAGACCAGGTGGTGACACCTGGCAATTACATGAAAGACCTGGATCCGGCTCCTGGAAATTATATGCAAGACAATGGTCTGGACCTTGGTAGTTATATGTAGTATGCTAGTTGTATTTGTGATACTTGAATGGAAGACCAGGAGGTGGCTCTTGGCACTTGCCTGTAAGACACATGGTTTTGGCCCCCATCCTGGCAAGGAAAGACCATGATACGACTCGTGGAATAATGACAATACGATGATTGGCACATAACAATCTCTATTGTATGTAAGGTATGTGATATCTTGAGGGAACTCACTAAGATTTGTGTTTACAGTTTCATATTTATGGTTTCAGGTATTTCTGATTCGAAAGAGAAGGGCTCGACATGACTGCACAACATACCCCAAAGTTTTCCGCATTGGTAATTGATGATATTACTCTGATATTTAAATAATATATTCACTTTGATTGGTTTTGGAATAACTCATTTGTATGATTTATTGTTTTGAAAATGAAATTTTACTAAGAATTTTTGGGATGTTACAAGTTGGTATCAGAGTCTTGTACCCTCCAAACAATTAATCTTCCCCGGAAATGATCAAAATCTCGCAATTAATTACGAAAATGTCATATTATCTCACAAGATTTTGACGATAAATAAAATCAAAACCTGGCCATTATTTTTTCAATCTAAAGGCCAAAAATTGTCCTTAAGAATCATATTATTTTTTGAGTTCCTACTTGATCATATATATATATATATATATATATATATATATATATATATATATATATATATAGAGAGAGAGAGAGAGAGAGGTGAGTTCAATTGAGAAAATAAAAAAGGTTGAGAATGGGGGAATCATTCTCAGCCACTCATTTTATTCAAGCATAAAAAGACACGGTGGCAAACTTGTAAATATGAGAACAACCTTCAATCTCAAATACGTATTTGTAGTTCAAACCCATTCATCGTTCATCATCCAAATTTGTTCTCCAACTTTCAACAATCATTCAGATTTCTTCAATTAAACCATTATCAACATCATCAAGTGCTAATCAATCATCGATTTTCGTCAATAATCAACACGATTCAACAGTTAACAACAAAAATTCGTTTTTGGTTCTTTTAATTCAACCTTCAATTGTGCTTGAATACGATCAGATCTTCAACATCTATGATTAATTATATTCTCAGCGTTATTAGATCAACATCATCGATAATTACAAAAATCCACTTCATATCATTCATTCAACATCGATTATCAAATAAAACTTGAAAACTGAGGTTAGAAAAATATCAAATCGTTTTTTTTTGAAAAATTTAATATAATTCTCTATCAATCTACTCTTTTATAAGATTTAAATGGTCAAAATATTATGTTTTTAACATTTTTTAAAAAAGTTAAATTGTATGCACTCCAACTGTTTGATGAAATGCATGAACTAAATTACCACGTTATATTCATATATGAATATGTTTTCTCAGTATATGATTATTAAAACAAAAAAACAAATATGCAAGTCTGTATGTTATTCATATGTGAATAACATATAAAAATTATATATATTTATGAAAATACCTTGTAATATTCATATGTGAATATACTGTGTAATATTCATAAGTGAACATATCATCTAATATTCACAAATGAATATACTATGTAATATTCACATGTGATATACCATGTAATACTATGTAATATTCAGATATGAAAATATTATCTAATATTCATAAATGAATATACCATCTAATATTCACAAGTGAATATACTATGTAATATTCATATATTAATGATACTTAAATTGTAAAAAAAATTAATCATAGTTTTTATTCATAACTGAATAACGAATGTATTGTAGTAAAACATGATTCATTTTTATTCACTTATGAATAACGATAGCTGAAAATATAAAAAAAAATAAATTTTTTATTTTATCTTAAAACTATATCAATATGGATGTCTATTTGTAGAAAATAAAAAATCATGAATTTTGGTATATTTAAAATCATTTTTTGATAAAAATAGCTTATAAAAATTAAAAAAAAAAACGAAAAAAACTATGTTTTTGTATATATTAAGGTAATGATTAGAATAGTTTAAGGAAATATGTTATGTTGGTAAACACATGTGCATTCGTTTCCCATTTCCGCCGGTACAATGGAGGATTTTGCGGCAAAAATAAATGATTGACTGAGAATGATTCCCCCATTCTCAACCTCTTTTTTTCTAAATTGAACTCTCCCCTATATATATATATATATATATATATATATATATATATATATATATATATATATATATATATATATATATATATATATATATATATATATATATATATATATATATATATATCAATTCGTGGTTTTAATCCGTCCCAAAATTATAGTCAATGTTTCCTTTTTGGTTTGTCCCAAAATAATAATCATTTCTAAAAATAAATAACATTTTTAACAAAATACTCCCTCATTATTACTTAACCAACTAAACATTTAATGAAACATTAAATGTAAAGTAAAAACAAAACTATCATTTTTAAATAAAGTTAGTGGTAATTAATGTTTTTTTTTTTAATCTGTGTGTTTTTTTTCTCTAGACAATAATATTGGAACGGATGGAGTATATTTCTTTTTGGAAACCAAACGAATAATTTATTTTGGCAACGACATAACAGGAATTTGAGACAATGATTCTGAGAGGCAACGTTGAATAACTAGAAACGGACAAATTGGGCACCTTTAATTTCAAATATTGGGACATGATGGTCAAAATTATTTATGATGATGTATAAAGAAAAAAAATACATGCATTATTGAGAGCACCCTGTCTACTTTTTCAACCAATCTTAATCTTTAATTCTTTATATTCTGATATAAGAAAACCTTAAAATTTTATAGTATGATTGCAAAATTGTTCGAAATAATTCTAATAAGTTACTTATACGTTACGGCAGTGTCCTTATAATTTCAAAATAAGGATTTATAAAAGTTATGTTTTTCTAACATTTCAATAAGGATTTATAAAAATTATGTTTTTCTAACATTTTAAGGTTTTTTTGTTTTAGTTTTAATTTTTTAATATGGACGCAAACTGAAAGCAAAGTAGAGGAGGTAGAACGATATTCTATAGAACTTTCTCTCTTTCTTTTTCTCTCTTATGAGAGAGAGAGAGGTGTTTTCCAGAGATAAGAATTACAAAACAATCGAATATGAAAAGTATGATTCTAAAAACACTGAAAAACTAGGCATATAATGATAAAGCAATTAGTTTAGTTAATTTTGGTGGGAAAGTCATGTATATTGGGAACATACATGTATGATTGATTTAATAATGCTAAACGAATATATTTATCGTTGGGGCTCGTTGGGGCTCTACCTATTGGCAGTTGTTGGAAATTGCCAGGGGATATGTCCCTTGAAACCTTGTCAAGGGCACTCCACTCGGCCCCAATGCTTTTAAGATAAAACCACTTTATTCGAGTGTGTATTTTGCACCTTCCATTTTGAATGATGTCAGTAGAAATCTAGTTTGGGTGGATTTTGTCGAAATTTATGGTGGATTTAGATCGGGTTCTAATGTATCTTCAAACCGGTTTGATCCGATTTTGGGTAGATTTGACTAAATTTTGGGGTGGATTTGGATTTTAATTTTGACAAATTCGATTTGTAATTCAGGGTCAAATCTGGTTAGGATCAAAGGATATAGATCTTGTCCTAATCACATGGATTGGATTAATCCAATACATATTTGCAAAATTTGGTGTAACATCCTATTTTTGTCGCTTCTTACTTCAGGGTCGTGGTTACGGATCCAAAGTTTAGTCCTTGTGGAAGAAGGTCATGATGGTTAAAAGATTTAATCCGTGTTTTGGGACGAAGGGTAGAAAGGAAAAGGTCATAGGCTGAGTTCTCGCATGATATATAGATTTTTGTTCGAGAAGTTTTTAGTCCAAGATATTTAGATAATATTGTGGGACTCTTCAGTACCTTTACGTGGATGTAAAGATCATCGAAAACGGAGTTGGAACGAAGAAGTTATGACCGTTAGAAGTTAGGAGGGTTTTGGGTTTAGCCTAGTACGTTGGGCGTGCATGTTATACGATGGGCGTACTAGGCAAGGATGGTCGTGAAGAATCAACCTAGTATGTTGGACATACCAGGAGTACGCTGGGCGTACGCGATCAAAACTCAAACCCTAGTTTCGGGGTTTTGAGCCCTATTTAAGCTCCTTAACTTTCCCAAAACCTTTCGATTCTCAGCCGTCACCTCTCTAACTTCCTCCCTTGAAACCTTAACCCTAGGGTTTTCAACCCACAATAAATAAGTTTATTAACTTTATCAAACCAAACAAACCCGATTACCTATTCCCGTTATCCTCACTTTACGTCCCTAAAACATCTAACACAAGGGACCTAGTCTAAGGGACTTTCATTGGGGTGACAATACATGCTTCGGGGGTTCCTCAGCAATTCATGTCAAATAAGGCAACCATGTGGGGGATGGAGTACTGCTGGTGAGCACACAGTTCAAATAAAAACCTACAGGTTGCGAGCCTGCTAGCGTTCCACTGGACTGTCTAGAATGGTCCGTAGTCGTCATTTATACTCCGCTAGATGACTGAATCATCAATAACATTTATATCGAGGCCTATCATTATTTTATTTGGTCACACAACAACTACTACATCTACCCATGTTTTACCCATCACATTATATATATATAAAATACATATACAATTTAAATCATTTAAAACGTATATAAAAATATTACACCTAGCATAGACAGCAAGTATTCAGACAATATGCACACATAGCACGTAATATATATTAAATACCCCATATCTATGTGTAAGATGAAAGGGACCACACACTCACTTGATAAGGTGGTGACTCGGTACTCGGACAACGCTCCGTTTACTTTAAAATAATTTCCTTCGACGAAACCTAGTATTATTACCACTAGAATTTAGTATATTATTCGTCGAGACTAATTAATAGTCTAGTTATTATTACTATTATATAAGCGTTAAACAATACTTATATAACCCATAATAATAATAGTCCAAGTACTTATTATAAGTTCCTAATAACGTTACTATAATTAAATAAAAATTGTATTAAAAATAGCGTAGACGTAGCTCACTTACAGCGGGTTTTATAGAAAACCGGACTTTGCTTGGAGCAACATTCCAGAGCCGAAAAGCTCTTCTTCTCGGAGCCTTCGGGCACTCCGGGGCTTCCGCCTCGTGTTAGGGAGGTTCCTAGGCTTTTCGGGGGGTTTCGGGGCTAGAGAGAGGTTCTAGAGAGAGTAAAGAGAAGAAAGAATGGGAAAGGTGTGAAAAAAATGAGGGTGTGAGAGGTTCTATTTATAGGGTGAAAAATGGCTGAACTTGGTGCCACATGTCACCATCTAGTGGAAAGACTTGGGGAGAAAGCAATGGCCAAGACTGTGCCACATCACCCATTTTCGCACAGCACACTTCCGACTTCTAAAATTCGTAACTTTCACATACGACCTCCGTTTTTGACGTTATTTATATCCACGCGTAGGTAAAAATAATATCTACAATTTTCATTTTGACTCCGTCGGCTAATTCTCGACTAATCTTAAATTTAACAGTACGAGGAGATTATACTGTTAAATGTTAACGTAAAATTCATAACTTCTACATACTGACTCTTTTTTTCGTCTGTCTTTTTACCGTTGAGTTCCTATTAATGAGATTTTCAATTCTCAATTAGGTTGTGTAGGCCAAAAACCGCTCGATCTAAAATTCGAGTTTCGGGCTGTGTACTGCTAAGCCAAATCTTAGAAAATTCATAACTTCCTCATACGAAGTCAGATTTGGGCGTTCTTTTTTTGTATGTTCTCGGTTTAATGTATACTACAACCTTTGTTTAGATTTCTAAGGCTAAAAAGTCCTCCATCGTAAATTCACTATTTACGTCTCCCGGTGTCGTGCTGGTTTTGCCGTAAAACTTCGACGGACGATAACTTCTTCGTTATAACTCGGATTTCAACGTTCTTTATATGTACGAAACCCTTGAGACGTATTCTACAACTTGGTTAAGATTATTTATTCTAAATAATCTTTTGTAAAAAAATCATTTTCGACCCCTATTATCTCTAAATTGACTAGCCTGGATCTACGGACGTTACAAGATCCAAACCTTGTTCACCTTGATCTTTCTTTTTTAGGTATAAAGCTTGAATCTTGATGATGCATTTGTTATATCTAGCTATTTGTGGGTGGGTGTTATGAGCTTTTGGTTACTTTAGTGCATAAAGTTTAGATCTTGAAAGTTTGTGACCTTGTTATGAATAAAGTTGGAAACTTTATCCATCTAAACATCACAATGATTGAGATATGAAGGTTGGAGCCATGGACTTAATGGATTAAGTTGAAAGAGATTCACTTTTGGTCCCTTTAAGACATAAAAACTAGATCTTGGTTGTTTGTGTCACAACTAGCCTTTTTGGCTAGGAAATTTCATCATCAAGTAAGCAAGGACTATTATGAGACTTGTGCTAACACACCTAAGTGTTCAATATGAGTTCCTAAGGAGCCATATAGTGTTAGAATGCAAATCTCTCCAAGTATAGTGGATCTCTTCCAAATCTCTCCAAGTATAGTGAATCTCTCCCAAATCTCTCCAAGTATAGTAAATCTCTCCCAAATCTTCCTAAGTATGCGAAATCTCTCCAAGTATAGTGAATCTCTCCGAAATCTCCCTAAGTATGTGAAATCTCCCCAAGGATAGTGAATCTCTCCAAGTATGTGAAATCTCTCCCAAATCTCCCTAAGTATGCGAAATCTCTCCAAGTATAGTGAATCTCTCCCAAATCTCTCCAAGAATGTGAAATTTCTCCCAAGTATGTGAAATCTCTCCACGTATCTCAAATCTCTCTCAAATCTCCTTAAGTACCTTCCTCAGTTGAAAACAACTCAAAAACCGAAAGAGGAAACCCCACGAGGACCCTCTTGGTCCGGAACCCTCTTAGTCCGGAATGCCTCCTAAGGAACCAAGAGGACTTGCTTCTTCGGAACCTATGAAGTGACTCCGAAAGGTGCACGTTCCGGAATGCTTAGCTTAAGCCCGACTTCGGAATTGCCTAGCCAACCTTCGCATCCTCGGTTCGGACCGGCCAATTTCGCACCTGACTCTGGAACTTGAGAAATCCCTTCGGAACTCGTCCAGCGCCTCCGGAACCTTTTTGCCAACTACTTCGGACCCTCGCATACCTAAAGCTCCACTCCGGAAGTTGTGATATAGCTTCGGAATTTGCGCAATGGCTCCGGATTTCACCTTTTAGCTCCAGATTTTGGTCATTTTTGGACTTTTTCACCATTTAAAGGTATTTTGAGTTCAGGAATCCCACCAAACTCATGTTTTTCTTAACTGAGACCCCTAAAACCTCTATTTTATGCCAAATTTAATTATTTAAATCATATTTTCATAAAATAAATGTTTGGGATTTAGGAAGATCTGATCCTAAATCAAGATAAGGACAAAGAGGTTGACTTTGTGATTTGATGAAATTTACATTTCCCATGCAAATCACAGTATCGCATGCTTTACCCACCAAATATTCATGCATAGACCAGCAGATCCCCATGCACCAAAGATTCCTTCCTTTTTCTTATACTTTTAAGCAACGACAGTAGAAGAAAGATTGGGCTTTCCATTTCCCCTCACTCCTCTCATCTTCTCTCACATACTCATCTCCAAAGCAAGAACAAAGAATCTTGCTGAAAGAAAGTTTCTCAACTTCTTCCTGGGAAATTGTAAGGTAAATTCCTCCACTCATCTAATATTTTATAATATTTCAAGATGATCGATATTATTTTATTCATAATAATATGTGATAATCACCTTAAAGAAAACATTTTCCCCAGAGAAGTTCCTCATCCCAGCCAAGAGTTTAAGCTTGAGATCTTCACTCCATAACTCCAAACAACTCCTTAACTAACTCAAGGTGAGCTTCATACCCCTACCTTTTTCAATGTTTTAACATTTTTGGGGGAGAGTACAAGTCACATCTTGCCTAAATTCTTAAATGATTTCATGCATATGTATGTTTGTATGTGTGTGTGAAATATTATTAAATTATTATTTTAGTAATATACTCATGAACGTAAGATTTCACAACTTCATAAAGAACAGAGAATACTTTGGGTATAAAAGAGCCTCCCAACAATTGGGTGTGTCCAACTTAACATCTTTATCTATGCTTTCATGTCTAGAGATAAAAGTTATAAAAAGAGATCTTGATAAGTAGACACCATTTCTAGTAATTTTCGAAAATGGAAACTTTGTGACTATTTGCAAACTATCAGGGGGTATTTTATAAATATTCAATATAAAATTTTGCGTCAAGAAAATATACAAATAGAGCCTTTATGACAGAAATATTTACATGTCATAAGCTGTTGTCGTAAAACCTCCAAGAACATAAGTAATGTTCTATATGTCACAAAACAGAAAATGTGTGTCATAACCGACCGTTATAAATTTATATAAATTATAACTTGACACTTTTTCTCTTGACTAAAATGACACATTTTCAATAAACGAAAAGGAACGAACACGAGCACCCAGTTAACGAGCACAATCAACGATATGGAACGAGAATGATATTTCTATTCAATGATTACGAATTTCATTATTTATCTAACAAATAATGAATCTCTAACGATTGCTCAAAAAGTTGTTAATATTCTAGTCATACAAATCTCAAAAGTACCTAAATATAAAAATATTAGTGTACGTCTAAGTCCTGTAAGGAGTTATAGTCAGAGTCTCCTAGAGGGAGAGCGAGAATTTGTGTATAGATCTATACGGGGTTGACACCCCGCACCTTCGTTGTTCGCTACAGCTAGACAAACCAGTCTAGGGTGACAAATGTCTTTTCCAAACCGAGGGCGCCTGAGAAACGCCAAAACAGGCACTCCGTCAGATTAGTATGGTTATAACGACTCACTAAAATATGTTATATTAACTAGAATTTTATGTAAGGAAAACCTCATAAATAAATTTGGCACGTTGTGTTGAATGTCCTATACGTGACAGGTGATGGTCCACATTTGTTGCGTCGACTGTCCTTTTTCACCGTGTAAAATGTCCACAATTGCCATGTGGATTCTTTCTCCTAACAAGTATAGAGTCGTAATACTGCTATTTTCACAAATTAAAAAGCGTAGGACTCTATGGAAAATGTTTGTAAACGATTTTGAAAACGATAAACTAAACCACACATATACATAGTTGGAACTAGAACTTACGAATATTTTATAGCAGAAAATATAGGATTTTCTTGAGAAAACGATTTTCTATGATTTCGATAACGATAAACTAGAACGCACACTCAATTTTACTCGATAAGAGGAACAAGATTTTCAACCATATTTTCCTTTTGAAAATAAGGGATTTTTATTGAAACGGTTGACTATTACTATTCAAAAGAACAATTCTCATACACAGCTCGTTTTTACGAATCACACTACTTTTCAAAATCACTCCTTATAAGGATGAAAAAAAGTGATGACATATGCACATATATCCATGATTTTCAGGGCAAGACTCCAAACGATTACATAGAAAATATTGGATTTTCTAAAAGTACATTGAGAACGATTCTAAACAAGTGTAAATGATTTTATACAAAAATGCTTATGAACTCACCAACTTTTTAGTTGACACTTTTCAAAACGACTTGTATTCTAAGGGATCTAGTAAGCAGGTAACAAGGGACGCGGATGCAGGACTATTTAACTGTAGTTTGAAGTTTTCTACTTATGTATCTTTTGTGTAACTCGAAGAACAAATACAATATGTAAACTATGTAAGTTTGTTATCTCAATGTATGATGTTTGGATTGCTTTGTTTCATTTATATTCAATTGTTATGATACTGCACAATGAAGTCACCTGCCTCCGGACGTTTCCGCTGTCTGGTCTGGGGATGTGACAGATTGGTATCAGAGCATTGTTTATAGTGAACTGGTATATCTAGCCATACGAGATATACAACTATAAATACAATGGGACTAAAACAAACTCTGCCTAAAAGTATACTTTAAGAAGATAAGTATTTTATAAAAGTATACAAGATTACTAACCCAGTATCATAACGATAAGAAACCAAGAGTAACTAAAGGTTGAACACAAATAACTGAAAAGCAGAAAACATGAAACGACGCCGCTGGCCCTCAAGAAGGGTTGAATACCTGTCTACTGGCTTCATGAGAATACAAGTAATTTTGAAAAGTGTCAACAATTAAGTTGGTGAGTTCATAAGCATTTTTGTGTGAGAAGGATTTGTAACGTTTTCATGTAAAATGATTTGTATACTTCTAGAAAATCCGATATTTTCTTTAATATGAACTGTAGATGTATGTATTTCATTTGTATCTTTTCCTTGTAAAATGATAATGTATGTTTCCAGAAAATGCAATATTTTCTTAAATGTGAACTGTAGTCTTAAACCCTAAGACCAAAAATGTGTAAGTATTGATGTACTGAAACAATAGTATGTAGTTATATCTTTTTATAAAACTAATCAAAGTGTAAGTTACTCCGTAAACCAAATCGTTTTGTCAATCCGTTTGTGAGTTATTATAACCATTCTTAATATGACTGATATGCCTGAACGACGTTCTTCAGGCGTCAGAATCGGTAGACTTTTGCCACCCTAACTTGTTGGTCTAACTGTAGCAAACAGCTGAGGTGTGGGGTTGTTAATCTCGTATAGATCTATACATAACTATCTCGATCTCCCTCAATGAGACTCTGGCTATAATGCAGGACTTAAGGTGTACGCTAGGTAGGTACGATAAAGAGAATTTCCCACAAGAGCATCAACATATTCACGGGAACTATGACTCCTTTTTCTTGTAAAATGAAATAATTATACCTTTGAATAATTATATGGTTCTTCTTAAATGAAAGTGTGGTTTGTGACTTCCAAACTATACCGGTTATAGTTTATCTTGTGTGTTTGTTGAGACTATTTATATACTCTATTTTTATAAATATAAAATTGTTATCTTGTCTAGTGTCAAAATATGAAATCAAAACATAATATTTTGGGTTGAAACCCACCAAAATAGTGAATGACTATAGTGTAACCATATTTTCTAGAAAGACTATCTTTTAGTAAAAGTTTCCAAAAATCATGTAGTTTTACAAATCATAATTTTTCTATGATTTTATAACATAGAATATGTTTGTTTAGTTAGTTTTGTAGTTCACACTAATATATATCACATATAGTTATACAAAAACTAGTATTAACCATATATTATGCAAATAATATCTTATATTTAACATAAAGACGAAAACATGTAATTATTCGAGGGGCCCAGGCTGAGGCTGTGCAGCCTGAGAGCCAGAAGAGGGAACGAGTTGTCGGGCTGGTATTGGAGTTTTTACCGATAGTCGGGGGCTTATGACATTTCAGGGTCGGATTTGGGTACCGTCCGTGGGGGGGATGCGTACCATTTTGATGGAGGAGGCTCATCAATCGAAATTCTCGATCCATCCCGGGGCCACTAAGATGTTTTTGGACCTGAAAAAGGATTATTGGTGGCCATGTATGAAGAGGGATGTCGCATGGTTTGTAGAGAGATGCTTGACCTGTCGCAAGGTTAAGGCCGAGCATCAGCGTCCACATGGTAAGTTGCAGCCATTAGAGATTCCCGAGTGGAAATGGGAACATATTACCATGGACTTCATCACCAAATTGCCAAGAACCGCGAGGGGTGTCGATGTAATTTGGGTGATTGTGGATAAGTTGACAAAGAGTGCTCATTTCCTGGCCATCAGTGAGAGCTCTTCCACAGAGAAGTTGGCGGAGATGTACGTGACAGAGGTCGTATCACGGCATGGAGTGCCGATTTCGATTGTTTCAGATCGAGATGTACGTTTCACTTCCAGATTCTGGAAGAAGTTTCATGAGGAATTGGGAACGAAACTGCATTTTAGTACTGCGTACCACCCCCAGACCGACGGGCAGAGTGAGCGGACGATTTAGACGCTCGAGGACATGCTCCGAGCATGTGTGTTGGATTTCGGCGGAAGTTGGGACACGTTTTTTCCCTTGGCGGAGTTCTCCTACAACAGCAGCCATCATTCGAGCATTGGCATGCCGCCCTTTGAGCTGTTGTATGGGAGGAGGTGTCGGACCCCTATCTGCTGGGGAGAAGTAGGGCAGCGCGTGATGGGTAGTACCGAGATTGTGCTTCAGACGACAGAGCAGATCCATCAAGTCAGACAGAGGTTGTTGACTGCTCAGAGTTGTCAGAAAAGTTATGCGGACAGACGCCGGTCCGAGCTTGGGTTTCAGGTCGGCGACTTTGTGCTCCTGAAGGTCTCTCCTTGGAAAGGAGTGATTCGATTCAGGAAGAGGGGCAAGTTGGGGCCCCGATATATTGGTCCTTTCACGGTGGTCGCGAGGGTAGGCAGTGTAGCCTATCGTTTGGAGTTGGTAGCAGAGTTGGGTCAGATTCACAACACTTTCCACGTGTCGCAGTTGCGAAAGTGCGTAGCCGACGAGTCGGTAGTAGTGCCACTAGAAGATATTCAGGTGGATGCGAGCCTGAATTACGCTGAGAGACCAGTGGCGATCAGAGATCGTAAGATCAAGGTCCTGAGGAATAAAGAGGTGCCACTGGTGCAGGTCCATTGGCAGCATTGGAAAGGGTCAGAGTTAACTTGGGAGCCGGAGCGTGAGATGCGTGAGCAGCATCCGAAGTTATTTGCAGAGTGAGACTTCGAGGGCGAAGTCTGATTCTAGTGGGGGAGAATTGTAACACCCTGATTCCCAGGTATTATTTTTATTCTTTTAATTTTTGAATGATGTGAGGAGACTCGGCGAGTTGGAGTCTAAACTCGCCGAGTAGGATCGCGGTTTTGCACGCAGGTTCGCGTCTGGACTCGGCGAGTCCACACTGTTTAATGAAACCCTAATTTCCAGGGTTTGAGACCTATTTAAAGGGGCTTATGGCCGTTATTTGCGGCCACCAACCCCAGAGAGAAACCTTAAAGAGATTTTGAGCGTTTTGGGAGGGAGAGGAGGCCATTGTTAACCTTTGAAGCTTTATTTGGCAAGGCAAAGGAGTTTCTAGCCAAGAGGAGGCAAGGGAGGTGAATATCCTTCGAATTTGGAGCTAAGAGCATCATTTTGGAGGTATATTTTGGCTCTCTTTTCTGTTGTTATGATGAACATGGGGGTTTAGGGTTTCTTGACCCCTTTGTTGGTTAGATTTGATGTCCATTTTGTTCCTATTTGTGATGAGGCTTGAAATGGGATCCATCAAGGTCCAGAGAAGCTTTATTCCTTAAGCTTTATGAGGATTCATGGGAGTTTTGACCAAGGGTTATGAGATATGGGGCTAAAACATCATATAGGAGCAAATAGTTGTTGTTTGAGCACCAAGGTTTGGACTTTACGTGATTATCATGCTTAGGGAGGCCAGATCTATGATTGTATGGAACAGATCTGACCTCAGAAGTGAGTTTGAATTTATGCATGGCATGAACTCGCCGAGTCTAAAGAACAGACTCGGCGAGTAGCATAAAGTTTGCCCGTAACCACTCAGCGAGTGGTCTTGTCGAGTTGAGGGATCGACTCAGTGAGTCAGGGAGAGTCAGGGGGACTGAGTCAAGCCGGAACTCGCCGAGTTGTTCTTAAGACTCGGCGAGTTGAGTCGTGGTGGCCCCGCGATTCATGCCAGGTGGAACTCGTCGAGTCAGAGAAGTACTCGGCGTGTCAAAAGAGGATCCAAGAGAGTCAGTGGACACGTATAGACTCGCCGAGTCGCCCTAGTGCACTCGCCGAGTTCGGTCAAAGTTGACTGTTGACCTTGTTGACCTTTAGGGTTGAGTGCAGTTGTATTTATGAGTGTATTACTTTGTGTGATTAGGCGGAGGCTAGATCACATTTATTCCGAGACAGATATTTACCGAGACATCGAGGTGAGTCTTCTCAGTATACTTACCTAGAGTGGTATATTGTGTAGACCAGAGGGTCTTATGTGTTATGTATGAGAGTATGTGCTATGTGCTATATGTATGTTGTTATAGACCGGACCGAAGGGTCCAACGATACAGACCGGGCCGGAGGGCCCGACGAGCTATGACCGGACCAGAGGGTCCAACGAGCTACGGGACTGGAGGGTCCCGCTGAGACACATCGAACAGACGGTCGTATTATAGCCTTGAGTGGCGTATGTGTTGTATGTGGTATTTTGGGGAACTCACTAAGCATTTATGCTTACAGTTGTTGTGTGATGTGTTTCAGGTACCAGTGATGAGCGCGGGAAGGCGCCGGCATGATCCGTACACACTTGTGGAGTTTATGTTTTGATTCTGGGGAGATGTCTTGTGATAAATACATTTGAAACAATATGTTGATGTTATTTTGTGAAAAATGATGGTTTTGAAAATGAAAAATTTGTTTTGAATATTTACGTTGTTACAAGGATATTGACACATAATAATGTGTGTAAATATGGTTAAATTAACATAATAATGTGTAGAAACACTAGAGGTTTACGAAAATGCTTACCAAAATTCTAAGGACCACTTGAGGGTGATGATCTTGGAGAATTCTTGGTTATTGTTCTTGAGAGAAGTTTTTGGAAGTTTGAAGGAAGATGGAGATAGTGAAATAAGTGATGAAGAAATGAAGGAGTTCCTCCTGGACGTGGTTTTATGGGAGGATTGGTTGGATGAGTTTATAGATATCTGGAGGATAATGGAATGTGTTGCATGGTTATGTGTTGGGTAAAAAGAAGTAAAGCGGTGGTATCCTATTACGAGGTCAAACTATATTACCTTTTGAAATCACATGGAAAAACCCAATGGAAACTCTTTTGAATGACTGAAATCACTTTGTTCCTTTTGTGATTTCGGTCCAAATCCTTCCAAGGGTGGTGATTTCGGCCTTAGTGGGCTATCCTTAGAGTTTTCAGCCTTGGTGGATTTGGCTCTTGGTGTTTTTGGTCCTAGGGGTGTTCTCGGTCCTACCCCTTCCCTTCATTGTGTTTTTGGCCTTGGTATCACCCATTAAAGGATTATTTTGGTTTTGGTGTTTCTAGGCCACAAATTACAAGGTAATGTTTTAATTTCATGTTCCAATGATTTGGTTTTGTCTTGACTTGTTATAGTTTGTTTACTTTCAAAAGCTTGTTATAAATATGATTTCTAAGGTGTATATATATATATATATATATATATATATATATATATATATATATGAATTTATATACATATCCATTCCGCTAATGCCCTTATGGCTTTCAAGAGTTTATTTGCAACAAGGTTACGTTGTGAATTCACTTGCACATGGCTACAATCTAGACCTTGCTTGATCCAAATCTTTCGGGTTGCCACAGTGAGGACAGGCCGCGTACGTTGGGCGTACGTTGAGTATGTTAGGTGTATTCAACAACCTTGTACTTTGACTTTCGTTGACTTCTGTTGACCGTTGAATTTTGACCAAGTTTGACTTTGGGTAAAACTTGATAATTTTGGGCTATTAATTAACATTATATTTGGTTCTGGTGTTAGTGGATTCACAGGTGCAAACAGTGCATAAAAGGGATCGTATCGTAGTGTTTCAGAGTTCTTCGATTCATGTGAGTTTCCCTCACTATACATGCAGGTCGAAGGAACCAAAGTCGGCCCACTAGTTTATGTATCATGGTATATAGGATGTTGTTATGCTGTGGTGATCTGTTAGATCTGTATCCTGGTATATAGGATGTTGTTGTACTATAGTGATATGCAAGATCTTTGTATATATCATTATATGATAGGATGTTGTAGTAGTGGTATATTGGTTATCATCTAGTGGAGTGCACTAGGGGTTGTATGTAGTCATGTAGGATAGTCTGAGAACTCTTCATCTAGGCTTTCTTGAATGTTCCTTTTTTGGTTGTGGCTCTAGAGTGGGATTATTTTTTCGGGTGGCTATCTCAGCTCTGGTTACTTATGGTTACGCATTTCATGGATGTTAGTTGGTAGCGAGACAATATGTTGTGAGAGGAATTATAGGTGGTAGTGAGTTGTATGATTCATGTTTTCCTGTATTATGTGCCTACTTGATCCTTAATTGTTTATATGTCGAAATTTGGTGGTAGTGGGTTGAGGCGGTCTTGCTTTGTGTGTGAGCCAACAGACTGAGTGTAATCCATCCTGATGGTTGTGCACCCGAGGGTATACTAGTCCAATGATTGATTGGACCCATTACATATTGGCATTCCATTCTGATGAATGATTGGTCCGGGGGTAATCCAACCCGATGGTTGTGGACCCGAGGTTGATTGGACCCGTTGCATGTTGGCATTCCAGTCCAAGGACTTATTGGGCTTGGGCATTCCAATCTGATGAATGTGGACCGTTATGCATGCTTGTATGTTTATCGTATGGGGTATTTTGAGGAAACTCACTAAGCTTTGTGCTTACCCAATTGTTTATGTTTTTTTTCAGGTATCATCGGTTATCATGGGAAGGAAAAGGCATGACTGTACACATTCATCAGCAGCAATGAAGATTTTGCGCTTTAATATTACTCTAATTTTCAATAAATGTATGTTAGAATAAACGATTTTCTTAATAATGAATTTATAATTCGGAAGTTTTACTCTAATAAAAATCAAAAAATTTTGTTGTGAAATTGGGACGTTACAAGTTTGTATCAGAGTTATGGTTTGAGCGAATTGGAGGAACACTTGTGTGAATCCAGTCTCAAACTAGGATTCAAGAATTTTCACAAAAACATTTTTACAAAAAGAACTTATAATAAAAGGGATGGGTTAAGGACATGGGCTTGGTCTCTTGTCATGTTCTTGTTTGATTGTTGGCTTGGGATCGGGAACGTGGACCTTGACTTAACTTTGGTTTTATAGGAAGATGCGGTGTGTACAGTCATCCGAAGCCCGAACAGGACAGTGGTTCCCAAAATACCTATACTTGTTATATGTGTTGAGTTCTTACTTTGTTGATATGTGAAATGTTAGAAAAACATGTTAGTGGATAATCTAGGGTTCTTATAAGGACCGTTGGATAGAAGTGCCTAATTTCGGTGATGCCTTATGATATAGAGAATTGCTTGATATATATTAGTTGATTGTGTGATTGATGTGTGTATGTTGATTAGTTGTATATGTTCGAGATTAAGTAGCCTTAGATTGATCAACTTAGCCTTATTTCCTGTTCCTTGTTTGGTTATGGACTTAGGGCAGAGTTCATTATTCGACAGTCTATTTGATTCCGTATTGTGTACAACAAGCATGCACAAAAGCAACCAGTGGTACATGAGCGAGGATAATCCTAGGAATAGTGCATAGGAATTTAGTTGTATCTTGTAGGATAAGTGGGTGTTATCATACCTAGGAGTGGTCTAGTGTAGTGACTTAGGACCATGGGATGAATTATGAATCAATTATGGATAAATGTGGATCTGTATGCAGGGGCGAAGCCAGGATTTAAGAATAAGGGGGGCCGACGTCGCAAAAATATATTTAAATATATGTTATATCAAAATAACATAATAGCTTCTACAATTTTGAAAGAGAATTTGACAATAAAAAAATTGTTTAAAGAGAAGTTATATCAATCGTTTCAAAAATGCATTTCCAAAAGTTTTCAACCAACAATAAACGTTGATTTATAGTCATTCATTAACATGCTAATATTAAAAAACTATATTAATTTTAGATCCATATATTTCATTAATTGAATTATACTCAGTGATATAATCTATCATTACTAAGTATAAAAAACAAAATACCATTTATAATAATATAATTAATGGCAAAGTAAAAAGTTATTGAATATACAAGAATAATAAAAAACATACCTTGTTCTTAAATGGAGAAGATACTGTAGCACAATAGGTAAGTAGCAGAAAATAATGTTGCCGTCTTTTTCAGTTTGGGAATTAGAGTGTGAGCAATTTAAGTAATAAATAAGTTAATTAAATCAAATGAGGGTTGTGGGCTACAACTACATGACGTGGACTTAAATATCAGTTATTTAATGTTTTGATGGCTTATCTAATTAGTATACTGAAACTAAAAAATGTTGGGGGTGGCTGGGCATCCGGCAGCCCTGGTACTAACTCCGCCACTGTCTGTATGAGATCTAGGAGGAATTTAAAGGCTACTAAGGAACTAATAGGAGGGTAGGCTGCTGTGTTGAGCACTTTGTTTAATTTATGATCTTTTCATGGTGTACTTTCAGTATGTTAGTTGTTGAAGGTTCAGGATCCGGAGCTGTTGACATTGGGTAAGCAGGTCTAAGTGAAGAGGAGATCCGTGAGATCATTATTGTCGGTGTGGATGAGGCGAGTATGCTCAATACATAGATTCGCGATACTTAAGTGTGCTAAATACGGAGATTTGTGATACTTAAGCGGTCCTGCTTTGTGCGCGAGCCAGTAGACTGGGGGTAATCCAGCCTGATGGTTGTGGACCCGTAGGTATACTAGTCTGATGAATGATTAGGCCCGTTGCATATTGGCCTTCTAGTCCGATGACTGATTGGGCGGAGGGTAATCCAGCTCGATGGTTGTGGACCCGAGGGTATTCCAGCTTGATGGCTGATTGGATCGGTTACATGTTGGCATTCTAGTCCTAGGACTGATTGGGCGTTGGCATTCCAATCCGATGATTATGGGTTGTTATGCATGCTTGTATGTTTATCGTATGGGGTATTTTGGGTAGGGGTGGTCAAAAATATCTGCATCCGAACATTCAATCCGAAAAATCCGAAAATCCGATCCGAAAATACCCGAAAAATCGGATATCCGAAAATTCGGATACCCGAAATTCAGATATCCAGTTTTTCGGATTCGGATACGGATATTAAAATGGGAAAATTTCGGATATTTCGGATATCTGCAATCCGAAATATATAATATAAAAAATTATTAAAAATAGTTTTAATGCATTGGGTTTTTTCATTTGAATTTTAAAAAGACAAATTATTAACATTTTTACTTGGTACGCAAAGTGAGGATGGTATAAATGTTACCTTTTTTATGTTGATTTTAGTAATTTGAGTTTGATTTCTCAAGATCTTCAGGTATCATGAGGTAACTTGCATTTAACCGGACCAAATGAAGTCTTATTATACCTAACAGATGCACGGAAACGTTCTTGTTCTTGTAGGGTTTATTTTCTTTATTTAAAACTAATGAAATTCGAATATCCGGTTTAATATCCGAATCCGTATCCGAAATTTCGGATACGGATTCGGATATCAATAATTAACTATCCGAATTTTCGGATATCCGGTTTAGAACACCCCTAATTTTGGGGGAACTCACTAAGTTTTGTGCTTACCCAGTTGTTTATGACTTTTTTTTTCTAAGTATCATCGGTTATCATGAAAAGTCAAAGGTATGACTATACATATTCATCAGCCGCAATGAAGATTTCACACTTTAATATTACTCTGATCTTCAATAAATGTATGTTGAAATAAACGGTTTTCTTAATAATAAATTTATAATTGGAAAATTTTTACACCAAATAAAAATCAAAACTTTTGGTTGTGAAATTTGAATGTTACATTTGGTTTCGATTTAATAAGATTTTTAGATCATATCACCTTTTTTTTTGTAATATTGGGGTTTTTTTTTTCCGTTTAGCTATAATCACCGACAATATAATATAAAAATAATTTTTATGGTCATTTCAATAATATTTATTTTATATCTAACCACCTCCTAAATGTGTCAACACATTTAGGTTTATTCCACAAAATCCATTATATATACAATGTTGTTATGTTTTAGCTCAAATTTTATTTTTTTTCTTATTTGTCATTATATTTTTGAAAATGTTTTATATTTAGGCCATTGGCCGGTCACCAACAGGTCATGATGACGTGTCGGTTTTGTATTTTTTTCTCAGTTTGAATTTAGCTCCAACATTTACGTATGAGTTTGCATTTTGCCCTAACATCTATGTATGCGTTTGCATTTAGCCCCCATATTTTTTTGGTTCCCATTTGCCACTATTTTTTAGAATAATTTTCACTTTAGCCATTGACCAGTCACGAATAAACATTTTAAAATGTATAACTTAAAATGAAAAAAGAAAAAACAAAGGCAATAATCGAAATCGTGACTTCTCCTTAAGGATGGGGCGTGTTAGATAGTAAGCCAATGAATATTTTTTTATTAGTGTTTGTTAAATTTAATGTACACATGTATTTTAAAATAAAAGAAAATGTCTTAGATAAGTCTCGATTCCGAGACATCTAATAAACGATGTGACATGTTAATCTTTGAGACAATAAAATTATCATTTCTTTGGTTTCTCAATAAATATGTCACCAGAAATAACCAATTGTTTATTAGATGAGTTACGAATGAATTAACAATTTTGATTTGCTTAAAGATTAACATGTCATAATGTTTATTATATGTCACAGACACGAGAATTACACTAGACCTTTTTTCCTTCATTTTAAAATACATATGTACATTAAATACAAAAATCACTAATAATACAAAGAAAAAAAGAGCTATTAACTTGTTAGCTAACACCCCCGCCCCTCCAAGAGAAGTCTTAGTTTATACTCTTTAGAAGTATTTGGTTTTTCAACAAATATGTCATTATAAATTGCTAATTGTTTTTTAGATGGCCTATGAATGAATTAATAATTTTGATTGACTCAAAGATTAACATGTCATATTGTTTATTAGATGTCAAGAACTCATGAGTTACACTAGGACTTTTCCATCATTTTAAAAGACATGTGTAGATTAAATACAACAAACATTGATAATACAAAAAAGAGAGTCGTTGACTTAGTAGCTAACACGCCTCACTACTCAAAGAGAAGTCGTAATTTCGACTCCTGCATTCGGGGTTTTTTTTTTTAATTCAATTTTTATTTTAAGTTATTATGTTTTAATATATCTATTGGTGACTGACCGGTGGCTAAAATAAAAAAATTTCAAAAAAAATAATGGAAAATAAGGAACGGAAAAATGTTTGAGATAAATGCAAACTCATACATAAATATTAAGGCTAAATAGAAACTCATATGTAAATATTGGGACTAAATGTAAAGTGAGAAAAATATGAAACCGACACGCCATTATGACATGTTGGTGGCCGGCCAAGGCTAAAAAATAAAACGTTTTATAAAATATTATGACAAATAAGGAACAAAAAAGAACAAGATTGTATATATAATGGTTTTTGTAGAATAAACTCCCACATTTATATTTTGACGTACAATAGAAATATAAATATTTTTAGATTTATATCTTAAAGTTTAAAGATTACATATCACAAAAATGACCATCGGAATATTTTTATATTGTGACATTTAACCTTCTTTTGATGAATTTTGAAAAATAACCACCCCATCCTTAAGAAGGGGACAAAGTGATATGAAATTCAAAATATCATATAAAGATGCATTTAATTCTAACTTTTTGAAAATTTCCAACAATACTTGATTTCAGAATGATTTTTATGGATTTTATTTTATGTTATATGGGTTTAGAGTTTTACTAACTCAATACTCAATTACGTTATTCCAAATGAGTTTGTATAACAACTTTTTTAGAGTCCCTATTTTATTCATTATAGATGGTCGTGGTAGTGAAACAAAGACATAATGTAGCAAATAACGCTAGCTTACACATGTTTGATGTTATGGTAAGGATTTGACTTGTGTTATCAACTTTTATAAGTTGGTTAACTTGTTGGCTTTCAAGTCAACATTATATATAAATCATATTCAAATTTAACCAACCAAGCCTAAATATCATATGCAAATTTGCACTCCGGAAATATGTGGGCTATAGATTCATCGGCCTTACGACATAATGGTCGTAAATTAATTTGAGTATTGATACTTCTTATTGTGAGGTTGCTTAAGAGGGGCATGTTGTTTAGTTGGCATCTCAAAGCAAAGAAAGTTGTTCTAAAGAATTTCTTCATTGTCTTTTTGGATTGTGTAATTGTCTACTAAATCTCTGATCAGGACGAAAGAAAAATAGTCAAATGAAGTATTTTCAACTATATTTTATTGAAGATATTTTTTATGATTTAAGAAGACACATCAATTGGTCTCCATGCCATAGGATGCCTTTTCCATCCCCATACTCGTTGTGATGGGTTCAAATTAGAAGTATATTGTCTCTATGAAATTATCTAATGCTTCGCAATAGTTCAATCACCAATTTTTGTGCTTAGAAAAATGAGAAGTACAAAGATAGGTTTCTAAAACATCTAAATATCTTAAGACACGTTAAACATATTTATTTTGGAGGACTAACCCAAGTTGGTACTAGATAGCAACAACACATTTTCGGTTTATTAATTAATGAGGTGGATAAGGAGACATTTAATTCGTAAAATGTGTCCCATTTGATTGCAAAATTGTACACAAAACAATGATACCCACATATTATAGTCACATGTGCATTGCATTAAAAAAAAAAAAAAAAAAAAAAAAGTCAAAGGTCATGGCGGCTATGAGCAAGGTTTGCAGAAATAACAAAAATTTATAATTTTTGTTATAATTTATAAACAAAGTATTAAGTTGGTCATCGAACGTATATGTCTCATACTCGGTAAAGTTGAGGTTGTCACATAATTTATTTGCGGCAACAAATTAAGTAATCAAGGAAGCTTATAAAAAAGCTAAAGTATCATATCATCTGTATAAAATATAAATATTATTTGATAAACATAATTAATTTCGTATAACACTTGTACTACTGAAAGTTGAAACATTAAAACATGCCAAAAATCACATTCTAAGTTTTCTAGACCATATTTGAGACTTGTTCAACCAATATAGCATTATTGATATCTTTTGTTATCGGTTGTTTTAGTTACACCAAATCATTCTCCCAATATGATTAAAAATGACATACGAATATTGCCTTTTTCAAAATAAATATTTTCTAATAAAAACATCGTGATGTCCTCAGTCCTTACCATATTTTATATGTATGTATAGCATATATTTATATTAAATAAATCATTATTAAATTATGTATTAATCATAAGAGCATCTTTATATATATATATATATATATATATATATATATATATATATATATATATATATATATATATATATATATATATATATATATATATATATATATAAAAGGAAGTAAAACGGATAACTAATAAAACTATAAGCACACAAGACACAATATTTACGTGTTTCGATCAATGTGACTTACGTCCACGGGCAAGAGGAGATTATTCTTTTATTTCAGAACTCTCAAACAGATGTTACAAGTACAATCACACAAAGATTCGCCTATCACTATAAAATTCAAGATACAAAGTGACCTAGCATGCATCCCTATTTATACTTGAGAGATCAGACCTAAAACCCTAATGAGCCAAGCCCATTGGCTCATATGCCCATTAATGGTGACAACCAGTCATATTCCACCATGCAACACCTTCTAGAACATTCTTACATGTCATGCAAACCATGAGCATCAACAACACACATGATGGAGCACCTTGTGCCATAGTGGAGCATCATGGTGTACATGTGGCGTATCATGAACACTAATGACACAAAATCAATCATCGTGGCACAACATGATGTAATCCTTGAGCAATACCAACTTTATGAGCATCCTTGAACGATCTTGAGCATCAAGAGGACTTCATAGCATATGTGGCTCACCAGGGACCAAGATGGTCCATCTTACGCCATGATGGCGCAATAGAAACATGGATGGCGTAAGTGCTTCAAGTGTGGAACAAGAACTTCTAGGTTGGAGCAACATCACCATCTTGGCACAATAAGAACATGCATGGCGCAACAACATACTCCATGGCGTAACATGAGTACCCCATGACACAAGAGGGAGTAGCTTGATGCAAGAAGAAATGCCCTTGGCGCAACAACATCCTTCTTAGCCCAATCCTTTATCAGATGGCGCAACAAGGTCCCCTTGTTGCTCCATATCACTCCCAAGTGCTCCAAACCTCTTCCAAGTGCTCCAAACCCCCCTTATATATGATCATTTCCTTTGGCACTTGATCCATTCCTTTGGCACTTGATCCGTTCCTTTGTCACATGCTCCATGAACCCCAAGTGCTCCATTGAGTTCCAAGTGTTCCAAATGCTCCATGAACATGATCCAAATGCTCGAGTCAGACTTAACAATCTCCACCTTGACTTGAACTTCCTCTGAACTCCACCTCGAACAAGAAATTCCTCTTCCTTCCTGCCATTCATCCCCGAAGATACCTACCTCTTGCGAACATTAACGAAGTCCAAGCAAAGCTTGAACTTCTCTGTGGGCAACGACTTTGTCAACATATTTGATGGGTTGAACTTGGTATCAATCTTCAGTATTGAAAACTTGTCTTCTTCAAGAATATCCCAAATGAAATTCAGCCTGAGATCAATGTGCTTTGTCTTCTCGTGATATACATGGTTCTTAGCAAGAATCAAAGTACTTTGACTGTCACAATACAAGATAGGCTTCTCCACCTTCAGACTAAGACTCTGAATTAGCCCTTACAACCATGTCTCCTCCTTTATTCCTTTCGTCATGGACATGTACTCGGATTCAGTTGTAGACAAAGCAACGATATCCTGTATAGTTGACTTCCAACTGGTGGCACATCCAAATAAAGTGAATATGTAGCATATCTGTGACCCACGCTTCAACAGATCACCACCATAATCAAAGTCAACATATCCTACCAAGTCATTCTTCGTATTAGCTCCATACACCAAGCGAACATCAGTCGCTCCCTTCGAGTATCACAAGATCCACTTTACAACTTCCTAATGAGTCTTCCTTGGATTGCTCATAAACCTGCTAACCACACTAACTGCATGAGCCAAATTAGGTTTGGTACAGACTATAGCATACATGAGACTTCCAACAACACTTGAGTATGGAACCCTGCTTATGTACTTCCTTTCTTCATTAGTAGTAGGTATAGTGTTTGAACAAAGTTTAAAGTGCGCCGCCAAAGGAGTTCCAATTGGCTTAGACTGATCATAATTGAAGGATTGAATAACTTTATCAATGTACTTATGTTAAGAAATACACAACCGCCCTGTTTTTTCTATCCTTTTGTATCTCCATTCCAAGTATCTTCTTTGTTTCTCCCAAATCCTTCATTTTGAACTCATTATCCAGGGTCGCCTTTAATTCATTTATTACAACCATGTCCTTGGCTGCTATGAGCATATCATCAATATATAGCAACAAATATATGTAGGAATCTGGAGACAATTCCTTTGAGTAAACACAATTATCAAACTGGTTCCGAGTGTAACCATTCAAGATCATGAATGAATCAAGTCTCTTGTACCATTGACTTGGAGACTGCTTCAAACCATACATGGATTTCTTCAGCAAATGTACATGATCCTTCTTAGAATCAAGGAACCCTTCTGGCTGGGACATATAAATCTTCTATTCTAAGTTCCAATGATGAAATGCAGTTTTCATATCAAGTTGTTCAAGCTCCAGATCAAATGCACTCACCATAGCCAAAAGAACATGCATTTTCTTGTGCTTCATGACCAGTGAGAACACCTCAAGATAATCAATTTTTTCTTTCTGAGAAAACCTTTTCGCCACCAACCTTGCCTTGAACCTAGGTGGTTCAACTCCTATTATCCCTTCCTTCTTCTTGAAGATCCATTTGCACCTTAATGGATTTGCTCTCTTTGGTAATGGAACTAGATCTCGTGTTTCATTCTTCTCTAAAGATTGCATTTCTTCATTCATGGCCATCAACCAGTCATTTGCTTCTTTACTTGCCACAACATTTTTATGTGATTGAGGCTCCTCAGTGTCAATGTCTTCTCCAGTTACTAAAGCAAAAGCATTGGAGTCAAGTTCACCTAAATTGACACATCCCACATATCTATCGGGTTGTCGAATGACCCTCCTTCATCTTATTTTTGCTATTGATTCAGACCCATCATCCTTCCCGACATCAGCACCACTAGATGAAGATCTGATGGGTTGCACTTGGGTTTCATCTTGTCCAAGATGTTTACTGCCGCCTTGCTCTTTGTCAGTTGTCACAACTATGTCTGGAGTTTGAGTTGAAAACTCCACCTTCTGGCTAGCACCCTATTCTTTGTTCCCTGCTTGACTTATATCACCTCCTCCGTGGTTACCCATGGCAGATTCATTAAAGTTGACATCTCCGCTCATGATAAATTTAGGAGTTCTTCCTTCTTCTATACACCACAGTCGATAACCTTTTACGCTTGTCACATACCATAGAAATATGCACTTCATTTCCCTTGGCCCAAGTTTACCATCATTTACATGAGCATATACGGGGCATCCAAATATACGTAAGCCATAATAGTCAGAGGGTTTCCTGGACCATACCTCTTGAAGAGTCTTCAAGTCTATTGTAGTTCATGGTGATCTATTCACCAAATAACAAGCAGTGTTAACTTCTTCCACCCATAATTGCTTGGATAAGTTTTCAAATATTTGCATGCACCAACCACGCTGCACGAGTGTTTGGTTCATCCGTTCTACCACTCCATTTTGTTATGGTGTGTACCATATAGTGCGGTATGTCACTATACCTTATGATGCCTTTCAGAAATTATAAAATGGAGTATTGTAGACCTCCAACCCATTGTCAGTCCTTAGAGTCTTGACTTATTTTCTAGTCATTTTCTCAACCATGGTCTACCACTCCTTGAACTTTCCAAACACCTCATCTTTGGTCTTCAGAAAGTACAACCAAAATTTCCTTGAATAGTCATCATTGAACGTCACAAAGTATGAGCATCCTCCATGAGACTTCACTGGTGCAGGACCCCACAAATCTGAGTGAACATACTCTGGGATTTCCTTGCTTATGTGTTGACCGGTACCGAACTTCAGTTTGCGATGCTATCCCTTAACGCAAGCTTCATAAAACTTTATCTTGTTGAATTAGATATCTAAGCCCATAAATATTATTGCTATGTACTCGACCCGAGAGTAGCATGGTCCATTTGGGTTGCATATCATCAGGACAATTTGTTAGGATGGACTTTTGAGAAGAGGTTATATATGATTTATTAATATATTCTAAGTTCTAATATATTAATATGAAATCATATAATTTAATTAGTATTGATCAATAATTAGTTTGGAATTAATTTAGTGATCAAAAGAGACTAATTAAATTAATGGGAAATAATTGTGTAAATTAGTTATATTTATATGTGTTGGGCTTATGATCCATGTTGGACTAAGATTATGTATGAATACATAAAGAGTTGGGCCACATGTACCATGGATCATAAAACCCATGGGGTGTGGATTTGGGTTTTACCCATGACCTTTGGAATCCTACATATAAATATGTTACTTCATGATCAATTTCATGCGTCTATAATTCTCTCTCAAAATGTCATCCTTTGTCCTAGATGTGTTGTGATTCCATTTGAGGTGCAACACTTGGGGCACTAAGTTCTTAAAGGCTAAAGTCTTCCTAGCAACATCAACAACATCAAGAGGTATGTCTAAAACTTGTTTTATTATTCATATGTTATTTGTATGTTGGTTTTAGGCTTAAAGCTTTGGAAACCATATGCATGTATAATTAGAGAAAACATAGACCCAAAGCTTTTAGGGTTGTATGTTCACCGTAGGATGTTGTAGTATACAAAACCCAACATATCTTTCCAGTAGCCTCTCCACCAAGCATTCCTTGTTTACTTAGAACCGACATGCCCTTATCACTCATGTGCCCCAACCTACTATGCCATAACTCTGTCTTGTCATCACCTTCATACAAGGATTGGGATATAGCCACCGTTCCTATAACCGTACTGCCTTCTAGGATATAGATCCCTCAACGATTCATCTTCCCTTTCATTATAACAAGAGAACCTTTGGTCACTTTAACCCAGTCTATGACATTCCCATTTTTACGGCCAAAAAAGACTGATTTGTTTATGCTTTGTTTAAAAATCAGAGTAATAATTTAAATAAAAGAGTTGCGGAATTTGTTCCCAAAACAAAATATGATAAAGATTTATCAAAGCATTTCCATAGAAATGTATTTCATTAAAAATACTCAGGATGTCATGTTCGATACATATCAAAAGCATAAACAGTACGACATAAGCCTTACTACATTATTTCGTATTTACAGGCCTAAAATCCCTTATCTCTCATCCAAACATCTATGTTCATCCGCCACTACCTGTAATATAAGAAACTGAGTGGGTCAGACTTGGGAGCCTGGTAAGCACATAGGGTTTTCAACCCACAATAAATAAATTTATTATTTTCATCAACCAAACAAACTCGATTACCAGTTCCCGTTATCCTCACTTTACGTCCCTAAAACATCTAACATAAGGGACCTAGCCTAAGGATTTTCATTAGGGTGACAACACATGCTTCGGGGGTTCCTCAGCAATTCATGTCAAATAAGGCAACCACTGGACTGTCTAGAATAGTCCGTGGTCGTCATCTATACTCCGCTTGATGACTGGATCATCAATAACATCTATAACGAGGCTTCTCATTATTTTATTTTGTCACACAACAACTATTACATCTACCCATGTTTTACCCAACATATTTTGTAGATATAAAATACATATATAGTTTAAATCATTTCAAACATGTATAAAATCGTTCATCCAACATAGATAGCAAGTATACAGATAATATGCACACACAACATGTAATTTATATAAAATAATTCATATCTATGTGTAAGATGAAAGTAACTATGCACTTACTTGAAAAGGTGGTGACTCGGTACTCGGACAACACTTCGTTATCTCAAAACAATTTTCCCTTGACAAAACCTAGTATCAATACCACTAGGGTTTAGTCTAACGTTAACCGCGACTTATTAATAGTCTCGCTATTATTACTATTATATAAGTGTTAAACAACACTCTTATATAACTCATAATAATAGCCCAAATAATTATTTTAAGGTCCTAATAATGTTACTATAATTAATTAGAAGCTATACTAAAAATAGTGTAGGCGTAGCTCACTTACAACGGGTTTTATAGAAAACTGGGCTTCGCTTGGAGCACCATTTCCGAACCGAAAGACTCTTTTTTCTCAGGACTTCGGGAGCCTCGGGGCTTCCTTCGGGTGCTAGGGTGTTCCCTAGGGTTTTGGGGGGGGGGGGGGGTTAGGAGTGGTAGAGAGAGAAACTAGTGAGAGAAATAGAAGATTTTTGGTGTGAAAAGATGGCAGCCTCGACCCCCATTTATAGGCCGAAGTTCGGACTTACGTTGGGTGTTCAGCAACACTACGCGGGGTGTAGTCTCGGATAAGGCTAACAGGTGGCGACACTTCAGTGGGGCGACGTGGCTCGTTTTGGTTCGTAGAAGACAGAAGTACGCGAGGCATTCTGAACCTCGTACGAGGGGCGTAAGGGGAACACTGGGCATTCGAAGACCTACGCTGGGTGTGACATCCCCATTTTCACAGTCAGAAAAGATCAAATTTGTTTATGCTATATAAAAATCAGAGTACTTCTTTTCATAAAAATGTTGCGGAATTTGTTCCCAGAAAAACACGATAAATACGTTATCAAAACATTTTTGAAGAAACATATTTTATTTATTTTAAAACGTTTGGGATGTCATCGTTAATACAGAAACATAAGCATAAACAGAACTTACATTCATTATCACTAGTGATCTATATCTCCTTAATCTCTCAGTGGAATGTGACTTCATATCAACACCTGTGATATAAATAAACTGAGTGGGTCAGGTTGGGAAACCTGATGAGTACATAGGGTTTTCAACCCACAATAATATAATTATTATGTTTAAACAATCAAGCAATTAAACCCAATTACCCATCCTCATTATCTTCTTTACTCTTAAGGATCTACCCTAAGAATCAACTATTTTTCGTTCATTCATTCCTAAGGATTATCCTAAGGAATCGGCACGAAGTCCGTCGTTACCAAAGCTTATAGATTACAACCGGTGAACACGTAGTCCAAAACATCTGGTAAACACTTAGTTCAAAAGTAACTGGTGAACACACTTAGTTCAAAATACCTAGTGAACACACTCAGTTCAAAGATACGTAGTGAACACACTCAGTTCAAAGATACGTAGTGAACACACTCAGTTCAAAATACCTAGTAAACACACTCAGTTCAAAAATACCTAATGAGCACCTAGTTCAAAAACACCTACACATTACGAGCCTGCTAGCGTTCCACCGGACTGTCTAGTATCGTCCATGGTCATCATCTATACTCCACTAGATGACTGGATCACTAACAACATTGATGTCTTCCATCGTGTTATCACAAAACAACTATTTCATCTACCCATGTTTTACCCAACACATTTTGTAGATATAAAATACATATACAGTTTAAATCACTTAAAACATGTATAAAAATCTTTCACCCAGCATAGACAGCAAGTATTCAGACAATATGCACACACAGAACGTAATTTATATTAAAATACTTCATATCTATGTGTAAGATGAAAGGGACTATGCACTCACCTGAAAGGTGGTGACTCAGCACTCGGACAGCGCTTCGATACTCTCAAAACAATTTTCTTTCGATAAAACCTAGTACCAATACCACTAGGGTTTAGCCTAACGATAACCGCGACAAATTAATAGCCTGACTATTATTATTATTATTATTATTATTATTATTATTATTATTATATAAGCGTTAAATAACACTCAATATAACTCATAATAATAGCCCAAATAATTATTTTAAGGACCTAATAACATTCCTATAAGTATTCGAAAGCTATATTAAAAATTGCGTAAGCGTAGCTCACTTACAGTGAATTTTATCGAAAACCGGAACTTTATTTGGAGCAGCGTTTCGAAACCGAAAGACTCCTTTTCTCAGGACTCTGGAAGCCTCGGGGCTTCCCTCGGAAGCTAAGGGGTTTATCTAGGGTTTAGGGGGGGGGGGGGGGGTTGGGGTTGTAAAAAGAGAAAGTTATCTAGAGAGAGAGTGGAAAATGTGCAAGAAAGTCGGCAACCTTCGCTTCCTTTTATAGGCCGAAGTTCGGACATTATGCTGGGCGTACCGAGGGTACGCTGGGCGTACTCCTCGGATAAGGCTTCCAGGTCGGATACAGCTGGCTTCGTACATCGGACGGATAAGGGTGAGGGTACGCGAGGCGTAAAGCGAGGGCAGGTGTCAAGATCCGAAGCGAGGACCATGGGTCGCAAGTGACGGCTGGGATCGTGCCACGACATCAATCTCGCACCAGGTTTCGCATTTTCGAGTCCCAACTTCAAAAATTGGTATCTTCCACATACAAGCTCCGTTTTTGACGTTCTTTATATCCAAGCGAAGGTGGGAATGTACTCTACAACTTTCGTTTGGACTCCGTCGGCTAATTTTGACTCGATTTTAAATTTTATATTATTAACAGGCCGGGACAGAATTGGTCCGTTAAATTCTCATAACTTCTTCATCCGACGTCCGTTTTCGCCCATCTTTTTCTCGTTACGCTACTCTTAACGAGATCTTCGATTCTCGTTTAGGTCATGTCGGCTAAAAACCGTTCGTTCTAATATTCGAATTTCGGGCTGTACACTGCTAATCCGAAACTTCGAAAAATCATAACTTTTTCATACGAAGTCAGTTTTGGGTGTTCTTTTTATCGATGTTCTTAGTTTATCGTATTCTACGATTTTCGTTTAGATTAATATGGCTAAAAAGTCCTCCATTGTAAATTCACTATTTGCGTCTCCCGGTGCCGTGCCGGTTTTGCTGTAAAACTTCGGCGGGTCATAATTTCTTCATTATAACTCAGATTTCGGCGTTCTTTATATGTATGGAAACCTTGTAACATATACTAAAACTTGGTTAAGATTATTTATTCTAAATAATCATTTGTCAAAAAGTCGTTTTCGACCCTTATTGCCTCTAAATTGACTAGCCCGAATCTGCGGGCGTTACACTGGGCGTATCGAAGGCCAGGTGTCATTCATCCGAAACGAGGCGTGATCAGCAAGCGACGACCTAGATCATGCCACGCCATCAATTTCACATCAGTCTCACAATTTTCCTTTCCGACTTCTAAAAATCATAACTCTCGCATACGAGCTCCGTTTTCGACGTTCTTTATATCCACGCGTAGGCGGGAACGTACTCTACAATTTTTGTTTAGAATCCGTCGGCTAATTTTGAATTTAGTTTAAAAGTTATATTTAACAGGCTGAGACATGATTGGTCCGTAAAAAATTCATAACTTCTTCATCCGACATCCATTTTCGTCTGTATTTTTATCGTTACGCTACTATTAATGAGATCTTAGATTCTCGTTTACGTTGTGTCGGCTAAAAACTGCTCGATCTAATATTCAAACTTCGGGTTGTACACTGCTAAGCCGAAACTTCAAAAAATCATAACTTATTCATACAAAGTCAGATTTGGGCGTTCTTTTTACGGACGCTCTCGGTTTAACATATTCTACGATTTTCATTTAGATCGCTAAGGCTAAAATTCGTTCTAACATAAATTCACTATTTACGCTTCCCGGTGTCGTGCCGGTTCCATCGCGAAACTTCGACGGGTCATAACTTATTCATTATAACTCGGATTTTGGCGTTCTTTTTATCTCTGGAATCCTTGTTTCGACCACTAAAACTTTATGTAGAGATATCGGGTTTATCTCACACTTTAATTTTGACGCTTATTTTTATCCTTTATTTATTATACATTTATAAATAAGTAATAAGCACATAAATGCACATAATTCACATAATACTCAAATAATTCATTTTTATTACTTCAAAAAGAGTTAAAATAGTTGATCTATACTATTACATCATCTACTACTGCTTAGCCCTGAAACACGGGCGTTACACAGTCATCTTCACCAACATACCTCATCCTATTCTTAGCCAATGTGCCAAGAGAAATTAAATTCTTCCGAAGTTCTGAATGTACCATCAATCTAACTTCTTGACCATGCCATCGTGCATATTGATCTGCACCGTGCCATTACCTTTGATACTGCTCACCCAATCATCACCCATCTTGAATGTGTAATCCTACTCTTTGAAGGAGTCGAACTAGTCATGATTATACGTCATGTGATAGGATGTTCCAGAATCCAAAACCTAAGCATCAACAAAACTTGACGTACTAACAGTTAGTACATCACCATCGTCCCCTTCATTAGAATTTTCATGAACAACAACAACAATTTTATTGCTGCTTGATTCACTCTTGAACTTCCCGTTCTTCAATTGTGGACAATTTTGCTTGAAGTATCCTTTATCCTTACAGTTATAACATTTTACATTCGATGAACCTTTATACTTCAATTTTGAACGTGATCGCCCTTTGTTTCCCCTATTCCTCTCTTCTGTCCTTCATCTCCCTGCGAACAAACCAGAACTGGACACCTCCTCTCCAACTAAAACTTTTCTTTTCAGTTTCTTAGATACCAGAGAGTCGTTCACATCATTCACAGTGATCGTTGTCCTACCATAGAGCATGGTATCAATGAAATTGTTATATGATTTCGGAAGAGAACATAAGAGAATGAGCGCCTGATCTTCATCTTCAATATTCACATCAACTCCTTGTAGATCTAAGATGATGTGATTCAAGTTATCCAGATGATCTTTCACTTGGTTACTTTCATACATTCTGAGAGTGTACAAGTTGTTCATCAATGAGTTGTTCTGGTACTTGTCACAAAGTTTATCCTAGATCCCAGAAGCAGTTATTTGAGCCACAACATCCCTCAGTACTTCATCTTTCAATCTCAATAGAATGACACTATGTGCCTTTATTGGAATGTCCACCTTCTTTTCAGCCGCCATGTCTTTAGGCAGTGTTGCCTCTCCTTCCAGTGCCGCTACAAATCCTTGTTGAACCAGAAGAGTCTTTATCTTCATCTTCCATAATGTGAAGTCATTTGAACCATTGAATTTCTCCAAATCAAACTTGTAAGTAGACATCTTCAATCACATGAATACAAATCGCAACTCTAATACCACTTGTTAGGAAGTAAATTGGATAACTAGCAAAACTATAAGCATACAAGACATAATATTTACGTGGTTGGTCAAGGTGACCTACATACATGGGCAGGAGGGGAATATTCTTTTATTTTAAAGCTCTTAAACAAAGGTTACAAGTACAATTACACATAGATTCGTCTATCACTATAGAATTCAAGATACAAAATGACCTTGCATGCATCCTTATTTATACTTGAGGGATCAGACCTAAAACCCTGATAGGTCAAGCCCATTGGACCATAAATGGTGACAACCAATCATATTTTGCCACACAACATCTTCTGGAACATTCTTTTATGCCATACAACCCATGAGCATCAACAACACACATGATGGAGCACCTTGTATCATAGTGGAGCATCATGATGTACAAATGGCGCATCATGAACATTAGTGACCCAACATCCATCATGGTGGCATAACATGGTGTAATCCTTGAGCAATACCATCTTCTGAGCATCCTTGAACGATCTTGAGCATCATAGAGGACTTCATAGCATACTTGGCTCATCAGGGACCAAGATGGTCCATCTTGTGCCATGATGGTGTAACAGGAACGTGGATGGTGCAAGTGGCTTCAAGTGTGGCATAATAACTTCTAGGTTAGAGCAATATCACCATCTTGGCTCAATAAGAACATGCATGGTGCAACAAGGTCATGCTTAGCGCAACAACATATTCCATGACGCAACATGAGTACCCCATGACGCAAGAGCAATTCCTCATGGCGCAAGAGGGAGTAGCTTGGCGCAAGAAGAAATGCCCTTGGCGTAACAACATCCTTCTTGGCCCAATCCTTTATCAGATGGCACAACAAGGTCCCGTTGTTGCTCCATATCACTCCCAAGTGCTCTAAACCTCTTCCAGGTGCTCCAAACCTCCTTTTATATGATTCGTTCCTTTGGCACTTGATCACTTCATTTGTCAGACAATCCATTCCCTTCTTTGATGACCCGTTCATTTGTCACATGCTCCATGAACCCAAGTGCTCTATTGAGTTCCAGGTGCTCTAAATGTTTCATGAACATGATCCAAATGCTCGAGTCACACACACACGCGCACACACACACACACACACACACACATATATATATATATATATATATATATATATATATATATATATATATATATATATATATATATATTTGTCAATATATTTTTTATGGTTTGCAATGTCTAACCATTTATCCTTTTAATCGTATTTTATTTTAATTTTAAATATTTATTATAAACTAGATATTTTTTATTTTTAACTAATTAATTATTTATATTAAACATTTAATCACATTTTATTTATAAAATATAACTTTTATAACCACTAGTGGACTATACAACATTTTTATTTTTATTTTTTATTTTGATAAATATAGGGTAATATATTCCTTGTAGAAACAATATATTGTAATATTTTTAATTATTTAAATGTTAATATTTAATGATAATAATTATTAAAATATAATGTGTGTTTGTAAAATGATGAACATAATTTTATAAAAAAATTTATAATTAAACTTATAAAAGCTATTGTAAAAAGTTAGCCATTAGATAAGTCATGTAAATGAATGTTAAGGTTAATGAAATGATGGTATAACAACAATTTTAAAGCATGTCATAAATTTATCATTGGAGATGCTCACAAAAATATAAGTTCATATTTTTATTTGACTAACTGATTTTTTTTATCGTGTAAAAGATGTCACTTATTTTATAATATAATCATTGCAAATATTGCATTTCCTAGATGCATGACTTTTTTGCTTTGGATGGATGATCGGACATTGACTGCATTGAAAATTTCGACTTTGGAGATTATATCTATGTTGATCGTTTGAGAGCTCTGGAGTTATCGTAACGTTTTGGTTATTAGAAAAAAGACTTTCATAGAAACTCTGTTTTTCAAAAATTTGTTTTGACTTCTTTCATCTGATGTCATAAAAATCTTAAACTTAAATCAAATTGAGTTTTTTGGTTGTAGAACTTTTTATTGACTTTTAATTTGTTTTCTTCTAGATCCTTCATACTTTATATGATTCAACAATTAAATGGTCCCCAGTATCCAAATCCAAATTCCTGATACACCATTTAACGTTTTGTATCAGATATTTTCCACTAAAAATCTATTCCACAAAGAACTAACCCAAAATGATTGAAATAAATAAATTATCCTGTATTATTGGCGTCTTCATCAAAAATAGCAAGAAGTGGGTACCTTCTAGCGTTCTGTTAAATATTACTTATTCAAAACGAGTCGTTTTGTCAAACACTAATAAAAGCTAGAAGTTAGAAACTCTCAAACGCCTTCAAACACATCGTATCGAACACACCCATAGTAATTATATAATTATACTATGTATAAACCAAAAATTCTTAGCAATAGTAAAATTTTGTAGACTTCTTAATTTTGCCATCATATTTTTTACACTTTTATCGTAATATATACTTTTCTTTTTTACACTTTTACCACAATATTTACATTTTTGCCACAACATATACTTTTATTTTTTATACTTTTGCCATAATAATTTTGGCATTTACAATTTTGCCATAATAGTTTCGTATGATGGCAGGTTTGGTCCTTATATATAAAAAATAAATTACAAAAAGCTAAATTCTCATAATTTCAAAATCTATCATGATTGATTATTTACTTTGATACCATTTGATCGTTAAACCATGATAAATTGGTCATTTTAATTTTATTTTGTCATACTTAGATTATGTCATTTGTCAATTTTCTATTTATTTATTTTTATTCGGCTTTGTGGTGTCGGAGATGACAAACATATGTTGAAACATTACAAAGCATCAATCAAGTCTTAGGCTAAGAGGAGTGGTAACACTCCTAACACCTTGTCATGTTAGATTTTTGAGTGTCATATCATTTTTGACCATTTAACACCTAATCATAGCATTTGGTAGAGAGTGGTAACATTCCTAGCACTCTATTTAATTTTATTTATTTTTTTGTTTTTTTCTAATTTAATTAAATCACTTTATTTTAATATACAAACATTTTGGCCACAAATATTAAACAAATATTATATTTTTAAAACCACAAACAATAAATATATAAGTGTATGGTCATTTTGGTAATTTTAGAAACTTGGTTTTGTGAGAGGGATTAAGACGGGGGGGGGGGGGGGGGGGGGGTGTTTAATGTGTAAGTCTAGGATTTTTGGAGGTCGATTTTTGTCCAATTTAGATTTTCGTGTTTTCTTCCTCCCATAGTAACTATTGCAACGAGACTCTCCCATTTTCGATTTTCGAGCTTCACATCGCGTTTCAACAATTAAATTGAGTCAAGAAGGAAGCAGTTTGGTCAAACACACTCCACCCAACCAAAATCGTCCAAGGCCTTCTCTCTCTTTTCGCCAAACTGTTGGCGTGTCTCCGGTAGCGACCCCCCTAGCAAGAGCTAGAAGGCGGTGTTCTAGCATGGTTGGCAAACCTAGCGAGTTCCATAACGAGTGCCACTCTTTTTAGCCTTACAACACTCGCCGTTCATGATTCAAATCGTTCCAACATTGGATTTTTCTCCTTGTCCTTATAATTAGAAAAATCATGAATTACTTTTGTATTCATTTTATAAATAAGTGATGTGCATAAAAATATACTTATCAACTTTTAAATTTATAAACCTAACTAACTTAACTAATTTATGCACCTATAGGTAGTGTACCTAGTCAGATTATAGAATAATTTGGGTAAGTCGGGTTTCGAACACGGGAAATGAAATTTAATTAATAAGACAATTACTAAAAGTTAAACTAAGAAACAAACTTAAAATGAGGGTTTCACTGATTTTGCAAGATCATAAAAACTTAAATGATACAACTACCACATATGACTATTAAATAAAGCAAAGAAAACGAATTGAATGCGATATTAAAGAGTACTTTTGTTAGATCTGAATCCCCCATTTTCCATATGGTTGATTTCTTATTAAATTACTATTGTTGGTTACCAAATTAAGATGTAACTAGTTATCATGATTAAATTCATAGTTGTTACCAATTTATGACTTACTATGTTATGATCAAACACAAGTAAACACGAAACTGGTATAAAGATGAATTTTGCTATGCACGATAAATCTAATAGTTACTTTCATATGATCAAGTCTGGCAACCAAGCACAAATTATGAATCATTTATGCTCTCTAACATGGTTAAAGTTATTAACTTTAATTAATTAATCTAAGATTTATCCAATCCTAGCTCTAGCAATTTAAGGATCATAAACCACTAGGTAATCAAGTTCATTTAAATAGAAAGATCATCCACTACACAAAACTTATATAAAGGCAATCAAAGACTGAATTTGTGATTCTTATGTGAAATATTGAAAATGTGATTTCTACAGGAAATAGTAAATATATGATTCGTAAGGGAAATACTAAATATCTAAATCCTACGAAGATATGGATATTTGATTCCCATGAAACTATTAAATATGAGAATCTTACCGCAATGTTCTTACGAGAATATAGTTATATAGTTCCTTCGTGAAATTTGTTATAGGTTTCCTTAAATGATTTCCCATGGGAAATATAATAAAAGACTCCCTAATGGGGTATTAGGCCAACTGTGGGGATGAAATCCCTATGTATGCAGATTATGTATGGTAATTTTCTAAAACCAAATTGTGAGATATGACTTCGGGTCATGATCTTTATATAACCACAATGTTAATTTTGGTTTAATAAAGTACGAGAGTTACATTAAGAGGGTTATAGGTGGTATCAAAGTCATAGTTTAAGAGAACTAGGTTTTGAATGTTCATACAGAGACTTAAATTGTGAAACATGTAAAGAGGTGATTTTACCTTATTCGATGTGAACAACTTGTTTTGGATATAGTATGTTTGAGAAAATGAAAGAAAACAGAAAAACTGAAAGTCGCGATGCAACAAGGTTATGTCCCGATGCGTCAACGTGTTGATGTGACAAACATGTGTCACCAAATCATGAACGTGTCAGTGACTAGGTGAAAAATTTGTGACATGACAAGAAGTTGGATTCACTACACGAAGGCTTGTCAGAGTGTAACACCCCGATTCTCAGGTATTGATTTTTTATAAAAAAAAATTCTTAACTTCAAGGTCTACTCGACGAGTTGGTTGCCCTACTCGTCGAGTAGTAGCGGGTTGGTCCACGTGTTTTAGTGACCTACTCGCCGAGTCCAATAAGGGACTCGACGAGTAGAAGCTGGCAGAGAAAAACCCTAAATTTCCGGGGTTTCGCACCCTATTTAAAGGATTATTGGTCTCCCCCAGCCTCCCCTTTACATCCCCTTGACACTCTAAACCCTAATTCGTGTGGGTGTGCTTGTTTGGTGTGTTTAATCTTGGAAGAAGAATCTTTGTGAGGAAGAACTTGGGAAAAACTAGTGGATTGAAGCAAGGAACTCCCGTGGATCAAAGATCTACTTCAGTTAACACTCGCTTGAAGGTATTAGGTTGTCACCTTGGCTCGTCTCATCTTAAATCTCTTTTGGGTGGGTTTTAGGAAAGTTTTCTAGTATTTGAGCCAAGATCTGAAGTTGCAACTTCAGATCTGGCCTCTCTTTGGCTTTTAGGTCCATAAAGTTATCAGCTTTGACAAGTATGAGCCTTCCCTCAATTATGAGACTCCCTTACAAGCTTAGTTTTGTCATTTTAGGACTTTAAGGCCTTGCATGCACGTAAAGTTTGCAAGTTTACATGATAAACATGCCTTGGGAAGTTGGATCTACAATTTGGAGCCTTGGCATGGCTTAAAAAGCCTCTGTATGGATGAAGGACTGAAGGGACTCGACGAGTCGCATAGTCGACTCGGCGAGTTCGATGAAGATTGTCGTGGGCTCGGCAAGTCAGATGAGTGACTCGACGAGTCAGCTAGGGTTTTCCCAACCATTGGACACGTATGAACGCGACGAGTTGTAAGGAGAAAAATCGACGAGTTGGCCAAGGAGTTTGCGAGCACTGACACTAGGAACTCGACGAGTCACTCAAGTGACTCGGCAAGTTATGATAGGAACTCGGCGAGTTGAGGTCAACATGGATCGTTGACCTTGATAGTTGACTTTAAATTTGACCAAGGGTTGACTTTTGGACTTTTGGGACATTTTGGGAAATTAGGAATTTACAAACATGGTTCTATGGTACATTTAGGTGGTGGAGTTTGTACTGGCAATCCGAGAGCTTGAGTTATCTTTGAGTCGACAGTGGGAGGTGAGTTATCCTCACTATACTCAAGGGTCTAAGGCACCAAGGCCGACCCTTTGGATTGTTATCTGGTTACATGATATGTAGTATGATCTCTTAGATCGGTATCCTAGATGGTAGGGTGATATTATCTGATATGTAGTATGACCTGTTAGTTCAGTGTCATAGAGGGTAGGATAATATTATGTGGTATGTGGTATGATCCGTTAGATCAGTTGTTGTCTATAAACTGTTATGTGATTATCTGTTATATGTGCACATGTTTGTTTGGCGGTTGAGGCTTCTCTGCTTTGTGCGAAAGCCAATAGACCTGGGTATTCCAACCTGTTGGTTGTGGGCCGTGAGTATTCCATCCCGAGGATGATTGGACTCATAGTATGTGGGCATTCCAACTTATTGGTTGTGGGCCTGGGGTATTCCATCATGAGGATGATTGGACCCATAATATGTTAGCATTCCAACCGGATGGTTGACGGCATGGGGTATTCCAACCCGATGGTTGACTGGACCCATAGTATGATGTTTATGATTATGTGTAGTATTCTGTGTACGGGTATTTAGGGGAACCTACTAAGATTTCGGGCTTACAGTTTCACTTTATTGTTTCAGGTACATCAGTGGATCGTGGCAAAGAAAATGTGTGATCGTACATATCCTCACTTTTTATGACTTTGTTTTCTGCGATACTCTGATATGATACATTTTGAGAACAAGTTTTGTAATGGTTAATAGATTTCATACGTAAATCTATTTGATACTAAGTTTTATGAGACGTTCAGCTTCACGTACTTTCGAGTATGCAGTTAAAGTCATGTATTATATACCATAATCTCTTGTAGGGAGAGCGTGATACTTGTGTATAGATCTATACGGGATTGACAATCTTGAACCTAAAATGTTAGCTACAGTTAGACCGGCGTCTGGGGTGACAAACGTCATAACATTCCAATGCCTGAAGAACATTGTTACAGGCAGTCTGAGTCAATAGCATGGTTGTAAAACTCACATGGAGTATTAAAAACACGTTGATTTATGGGGTTATCAAATGCCTTAGCGATTTTAAACATACATAAATCTACTATTCTAGGCATGAAAAACACTATTGCATTATAGTTTTTGGAACTTTTAAATTACCATACACTTATGGAAGAATATTGGAATTTTAGAAACAATATTCAAAATAGTCGGGTCTTAGTAGAAGACTACTTTTATACTAGTAGGAAATATGGGATTTTCTAGGAGTTTTCAAACATCTACAAACAAATTTATTCAAATTTATACAAACATTGACATTAAATACTTATGAACTCACCAACTTAAATGTTGATCTACTCTTTCAAATCTACTTGTATTTCTCAAGAATTCAGTAATACATGTGAACTTCAGCTTTTGGAGAAGTGATGCTAAGGCGTCAGTTTTAAACTCATTTTGTCATCATATTGTAATTTGTTTTGAAACAAGTATCATCCAACAATGTAACTTTTAAATTATATATATGATGGTTGTGTTTACTTTCTTTACTATGTAATCAATTGTTTCGATACTACATGAATTCATCTGCTCTCGAACGTTTCCATCGTTCTGGTTTGGGGGTGTGACACATCCCGAACCTAGGAGGCTAGATCAGGGTCTTGGATGCCTTAAGCTTGTCTGAAATTGTCGAATTAGTGTAGGACATAGAGAGACTCAGCGAGTCAATTGTGGGACTCAGCGAGTCAGGCCATTTCTTGCCCCAAAACCCTTCTGTTAAGGGTATGAGTTGAGATTGGAAAGGGAATCATCCAGTATGAGTCCATAATGGTCATGAAGTTTACTCGACGAGTTCAAGGAAGAACTCGGCGAGTCTAAGGCAATCTCCTTATTTATGAGGATGGACTCAACGAGTTGTGCATACAACTCGACGAGTCACAGACTAGACACATTAATATGTGGATGATGAACTCGACGAGTTCAAGGATGAACTCGGCGAGTCAGATGAAGTTAGTCCCGATTGAGTGGTTGAAAGAGAATCTGTTGAGTTATTGCTAGACTCGACGAGTGGATTCGGGGTTGTTTTGGGATTGGAGGAGTCTGGACTCGACGAGTTGGTAGACCAACTCGGCGAGTCAGGTCAACTGGATGTTGACTTTGACCAAGTTTGACCAGGGTTAACTTTTGGATTATTGATCTAAATGTTATTTTGGGTATTGATAGTTCGGGAAGCTGAAAGGTCAGCAGTTCAGAAGTTGACGGTTAGCAATCAGAGGTGTTCAACGAGTTTTCGGCAGTGCGAGGTGAGTCTCCTCACTGTTTGTATGGGTCTACAGCCACAATGTCGGCCCATTTAGTTTATGTATGGTAGGAAGACCCGGGGGTTAGCCCTAGGCATTATGCATGGAAGACCAGGAGGAGGCCCCTGGCACTCGGTATGTTATTATGTATGGTAGGAAGACCCGGGGGGTTAGCCCTAGGCATTATGCATGAAAGACCAGGAGACGGCTCCTAGCACACGATATGTTATTATATATGGTAGGAAGACCTGGGAGTTAGCCTTAGGCAACATGAATGAAAGACCGGGAGGTGGCTCCTGGCGCACTGTATGCTATTACGTATGAAAGACCAGGAGGTAGCTCCTGGCACCCTATATGTTGAGTAGCCTAGTAGAGTGGTATGTATAGTTGTCTTTGTGATGTTTGCATGGAATACCAGGGGGTGGCCCTTGGCAATTGTCTGTAAGACCCAGGGAGTGGCCTCAGGCTTAACCAGGAAGACCACGTGCGGCCCGTGGCATAAAACCAAGACTATGTTTGGCACATAGCACCTTAGCAAGACTATGTTTGGCACATAGCACCTTACTTGATTATGGATATGTTGGTTATATATGGCTCCTGGTTATGTATGGCATGTATGGATCAGTTGGTATGTATGGTATGTGGTATCTGGGGAACTCACTAAGCTTCGTGCTTACGGTTGTCAGTTTTGGTTTCAGGTACATTGTTTTCAAGGAAAGGAGCCGACTCGATCGCAGCGCATCACACTATGTTTTCCGCACATGAAATCTTTGGGATTACACTCTGATATGGTTTTGTGATAATATGTTATGGTTATTGACACTTTGGTTTGACATGAGATATTAATATGAATGTTTTTATACTGCTGGTTTTATATAATAAATTTAATTAAAACAAAATTTTTGGTCTTGAATTTTGGGATGTTACAATGAGACTCCCTTACAAGCTTAGTTTTGTCATTTTAGGACTTTAAGGCCTTGCATGCATGTAAAGTTTGCAACTTTACGTGATAAACATGCTTTGGGAAGCTGGATCTACAATTTGGAGCCTTAGCATGGCTTAAAAAGCCTCTGTATGGATGAAGGACTAAAGGGACTTGGCGAGTCGCATAGTCGACTCGACGAGTCCGATGAAGATTGTTGTGGGCTCGGTGAGTCAGATGAGTGACTCGGTGAGTCGTCTAGGGTTTTCCCAACCTTTGGACACGTATGAACGCGACGATTTGTAAGGAGAAAACTCGACGAGTTGGCCAAGGAGTTTGCGACCACTGACACTAGGAACTTGACAAGTCACTCAAGTGACTCGACGAGTTGGCGAGTTATGCCAGGAACTTGGCGAGTAGCTGAGGCTACTCGATGAGTTAAAGTCAACATGGACCGTTGACCTTGATAGTTGACTTTGACTTTGACAAAGGGTTGACTTTTGGACTTCTGGAACATTTTGGGAAATTGGGAATTTACAAACATGGTTCTATGGTACATTTAGGTGGTGGAATTTGTACCGGCAATCAGAGAGCTTGAGTTATCTTTGAGTCGACAGTGGAAGGTGAGTTATCCTCACTATACTCAAGGGTCTAAGGCACCAAGGGCGGCCCTTTGGATTGTTATCTGGTTACGTGATATGTAGTATGATGTGTTAGATCGGTATCCTAGAGGGTAGGATGATATTATGTGATATGTGGTATGACGTGTTAGTTCAGTATCCTAGAGGGTAGGATAATATTATGTGGTATGTTGTATGATCCGTTAGATCAGTTGTTGTCTATAAACTGTTATGTGATTATCTGTTATATGTGTACATGTTTGTTTGGCGGTTGAGGCTTGTCTGCTTTGTGCGAAAGCCAATATACCTGAGCATTCTAACATGTTGGTTGTGGGCCATGAGTATTCCATCCCAAGGATGACTGGACTCATAGTATGTAGGCATTCCAACCTGTTGGTTGTGGGCCTGAGGTATTCCATCCCGAGGATGATTGGACCTATAGTATGTTGGCATTCCAACCGGATGGTTGAGGGCCTGGGGTATTCCAACCCGATGGTTGACTGGACCCATCGTATGTTGTTTGTGATTATATGTGTACTATTCTGGGTATGGGTATTTAAGGGAACTCACTAAGCTTTCGGGCTGACAGTTTCAGCTTATTGTTTCAGGTATAGCAGGGGATCGTGGCAAGGCAAATGCGTGATCGTATAACTCCTCACTTTTTATGACTTTGTTTTCTGGGATACTCTGATATGATACATTTTGAGAACAAGTTTTGTAATTGTTAACAGATTTGAAATGTTTTTTTTTTAAGTTTAAATTTGACATAATTTTTATGGGTGTTACACAGAATGGCAGGATGCGTGTCCTAACAAGAATACATGTAGTGGAATTTGGGGAGATACATAGGTCGTGACACGACCAAAGGGTTGACGCGACACGACTTCACTAGCCTATATATGTGGTTCATGCATTTGAGGGGTGGCTTTTACCCGAGGGGATCTTAGGCCAACTGTTTGGATGAAATTTGTGTGTATGCAGTTTATGTATAAAGTTTATGTTTGGTAACACCAATGAGTTATAAAATTTGATAAAATTATAAAGTTTTTATAGAACCATATTGTGAGATATGACTTTGGGTCATGATATTTATACAACCACAATGATAATTTTGGTTTAATAAAAGTACATATGTTATAGCGGATATGACAATGTCATGGAAAACCTTCCAAAACCAATAGTAAATGTATTTTTTTGAAAACATAAAACAAATTCAATGATAAATAATATATAAAAAATTAACTAAACATGAACAAAAGTGATAGTCTATTACTCTTATAAGTAATTAACCCTTTTATTTACATATTTGAAATAAAAATGCTTTCATTTATATATATTTATCTTCAAGTAAATAAAAAAAATCAAACCTTTTCAAATAAAATAATCAAAATCATAAAAAAAATATCATTTCCCATAAATTAACTATTGTTTGGGCTAAAGGGAGTTCGTGTCGGACTCCACCTCAGCTCCAAAGGGTTTTACCGAGTTGGAAAGAAAATAAGAAAGGGCTTGATGGGAGAGAAAGGGAGGAGCAATCGAGAAGGAGATGTTTTCTCTGCATGCAAATGCTATGGCCGGTGTGTGGGTTTGTACCGGACCACTTCATCCATCCCAAACCATCCGGCCTTTGGCTGTAGGGAGTGAGAAGAAGAAAGACTCGGTAAGAATGAGGTGGAGGGTGGCATTGAGCTCGACAATGAGCGGAACACCTCCCCCTCATATCATATCGGTTTGTCGAGGTTTTCTGTAAAATTTGACACAACCTTAACAAATCTCCCTCCTTTTGGAAAAATTTGGCTGACGTGGATGTTAGTTTGGGAGTAGGTGGCATTCTACAATGCCTACACCATTTCTCACGTATAAATCCGAGTTCTGATCCAACTGACCAGGCCTTTATTACTCTCGAACGTCAAAGACTCAAAAGTATACGCTTTTGAAAAATCAAAAGCCAGATTTCATCATCCAAAACAAAACGGGTTTCCTCTTCGGGTTTACTATTGACTGTTTGGGTTTCGCATGAAGGTTCCATACATCAATCAGTATCACATGATGATGCCAATTTCTTACCCTTTGACTAAATAAATTCAAACAGCAGACCAGAATTATCAACCCCACTCCTCATACGCCATCAATATATTAATCCATTCAATCTCTTCTTTCCTTGACCACCCCCAATTTCAATTTGCAGCACACCACCACTCTCAATTCTCAAATGGGTATTTGTGTCGGAAAGCCTGCCAATGTTGCTCATGCGTCTTCCGGTCAATTTCTTGGTATGTATAATTACAGTAGTAATACTCTTTCTTCTTCCGCTTAATGCTTCGATTGTGATTCCACTTGATAATCGCAATTAGGGTTTTAATTGTGTGATTCCGAGCTTTCTCAGTTCTAATATCTCCGTTTCAATTACGAATTCCATTATTTTTAAGTTTGTGTGATTCCGAGATTTCTCAATTTTGATTTTGCTAACTTGTAGCTTATATATTGTAGACGATATGATCAATAACAAGGTAAAATCGAGCTCAAAAGATTCCAAGAATCAGACAAAAACAGTCACCTTCAACAAAGTTTCAAAAGCACCCAGAGACCAAAATCTCCCTATCCCCATTAACCTCAAAGCCTTTAGCTTGCATGATCTGAAAACCGCCACCAAAAACTTCCGGCCAGATAGCCTTCTGGGTGAGGGCGGTTTTGGTCAAGTTTTTAAAGGGTGGATCGACGAGACCACCTTTGCTCCGGCCAAACCTGGCACCGGATTAGTGGTGGCTGTGAAAATACTCAAAGCTGATAGCCGGCAAGGTCACCGGGAATGGCTTGTAAGTGATGATCTTTTTTTTTTTTTTTCAAGAAGTCAAACTTATACAGCGAATTTTGTTATTTTTCTTGATTTGCAGACTGAGCTTGAGTATATGGGAAGGCTTCATCATAAAAATCTGGTCAAACTCATTGGGTATAGTGAAGAATGTGAAAACCGGCTTCTTGTGTATGAGTACATGCCCAAAGGATGCTTGGATAACCACTTGTTTAAAAGTGAGTCTCACTTTTAAAAAGCATGTTCTAATATTCATTTTGTGGGTCCTATACTATTAAAAAAGAAAAATTAGGACCCATAAATTTTACAAAATTTCAATATAAATTATTGAAATTATTGTACGCTTTCTTTACAGAAAATGTGCAACCGATGCCGTGGGCCACACGGATGCGGATTGCCATTGATGTAGCAGAAGGGTTAGCTTTCTTGCATAGTAAAGTACCCTGTATTATTTATCGAGATCTCAAGGCTTCTAATATACTCCTAGATACGGTATTATTCAAAAAAAAATTTATCTAGATTTTGTTTTAATTTAAAAAGATGAAGATATTTTACATTATCTATGTGTTACTAATGATTTTTTGTTGTTGAATTTTTAGGAGTTTAATGCGAAGCTTTCGGATTTTGGTTTAGCTAGGAATGGTCCTGTAGGTGACAATACACATGTTTCAACTAGGGTTGTTGGAACAAATGGTTATGCTGCACCTGAATATATTGCAACAGGTATGTTTGATTCATTGGGTTGCATATATAATAAAAGGTGAACCGTATAAAAACACAACATATTTTCATTATTTTATTGTTTTATGCACTTGTCTATTTTTAGAGTGATTAAATCTTTGTACATTTTTTTTATCGTTTTAAAAGCTGTTTTTTTGTTTTTTGGTTAAAACAAAGATGAAATATAGATTAGCAAAGTTATCTTAACCACTTTATTGATTTATCCACCGAATATTATTATTGTTTTGTGATTGTTATAATAACAGTTCATTGGGTACATCAATAAAAATAATAGTTCAGTCGCTAAATCGGTAAAAATGTGAAAATACTTTTTGTTTTTATGTATTTTGCCTTGATATCAAAGCTGAAATACAGAAAAAACAAAAAGAATTTTCATTATTTTATGGAAAACATTTCTCATTTTAATATCTTTTTTTTTGTGATTCTTAAAACAATAATGTTGTGGCTCAAATTCTATCGATAATAAAAAGTTGTTCAGTAGCTACAAAAAAAAAAAAAAAAAAAAAAAAAAAAAAAAAAAAAAAGTCTAGTGGCTAATCGATAATGGAAAACATTTTAGTGGCTAAATCGATTGAAGAATATATTTTAGTTGCTAAATCGATAAAAATGATGTGTTTTTTTGTATTTAGCCTTAATATTAAAAATCAGGAAACAAGTTTCTCTAAACAGTAAAAAATAGATAACGGTATAACCACCGGCTAAATCAATAAAACGATGAAGGTGTTTTTTCGTATTTCATCTTACAATAAAAATTCTTTGAAAAAAATATACAAGTTATTTAATCCTCCTCACAAGTTTCCTAATACCGATTTAATTGTTTTTTAGGGCACTTGACTCAAAAAAACGACGTGTACAGTTTTGGTGTGGTGTTATTAGAACTACTATCAGGAAGACGAGCGATAGCCGAAGAAAGAGCGGGTGGAGTCGAAGAGACATTAGTCGAATGGGTGAAACCGTTTCTAAGTGACACCAAACGGGTCCTAAGAATCATGGACACACGGTTAGGTGGTCAATACTCAAAAAAGGGTGCACAAGCCGTGGCTGCACTCGCATCAAAATGTCTTCATAATGATCATAGGTTTAGACCTCCTATGGCTGAAGTTCTTGCTTCTTTACAAAAGATTCAAAATGTTCAAAAAGAGGTTGTTAGGGTTTCCCCTTGTAGGGAAGAAGGAAAGTTAGGGGGTTTGAAGGAGATAAGTGGAGCTATTAACTCGAGATAGAATGATGTAGTGTTTTTGTTTGTTAGAAAGTTGGTAGATATATGTATGATGGGTAGAAAGTTTATTGCGTGGTGTACGACTTTTTATGCATGATGTGCAACTTTTAGTGCATGATGTATAAGTGAATGTAGATAGCAAGTGAAAACGAGGTCCTCGGTCATTATTAAATGGTTGAAACAAGTTTTAATAATATGCAACCATATGATCAACAATATTTACATGTTGTAGACATTGGAAGAAGCACACAACCTAAAAAAAAAAAAACATGTAATGCAAAATTGAACAAAAGCGGGATCACTACAAAGTTATTTATATTTTTACTGTGGGATTTGTCAAATTAATTATCTATTTTTTTATATGTAAACTTGCATGTTCTCATAGTGTAGTTGCTTTTAGTTTATAGCTCCACAATGTTTCTATTATCATCCATCGTTTGTTCATGGAGCTTTTAGAGATGGTGGGTTATTAGTGTTGAATGGTTTAGAAACCTCTATAATTTCAATCACTAATTAAGACCTTAATCAATGACTTCTTTTACATCTTAAATCGGATTGTTAACTAGCCTGATTCAAATTTGAGTTTTCACTTTTTGAAACTTTTTGAGTCAAATAAGCGAAAACATATATTGTAAACTAATGAAGAAAAGTCTTTAATCTTTGATCTTTCTCTCACACTTTACAAAAAGATAGAATCCGTCACCAATTTCAGCAAATATTGTAATCTAATGAACAAAAGTCTTACCTTTACTGACAAAAGGAACCACGTCATGAGGCTATATATTCCATACACACACTACCTATGGATTAACAATGCTGAGATATTTCTTTCTGTTGTGACTAGTCAAAAACTGGAAATAACAATTAAAGATATCACGTCCCTTTCGTGTCGCTCTTTTTGACTGAAAAATTCATGCGAAAACAATTGGGCAGCAGCCTCATCGCTGCCCTCTTCTTCTGTTGCCGGAGCTTTCACCGGAAGGGAAGACCGGAGACCTCAAAGCTTCCATTCTTGCCATCGTTGTTATCTCTTGTCTCATATCTCTCTTCCATCTATCTTTCAATCTTAGCTTATCAACTGTGATCCTTAGAGGAGAAAATAAATTAAAAAAATTTATTCATATACTATTTTTCAAAATAGTTAAAAACATTTAAATATTATAAATAAAACAAGACAAATTAAATAAAAAATACAAAAAAACAACTTTTGAATATAATTCGTTTTTTTATCAAATAACAAAATAAATGGTTTTTAATTAATCAACATAAAAAATTATATTGCGTTAATTTAAAGACAATGGTTTATATATAAATTAACCATGATAAAAAATAATAATAATAATAAATTAATAAATAAGTCATTTCTAAATCAATCAATCATAACGCTAAATTGTAATACTAAATCGAAAATAATTTGTAGTTTTATTTAGATTTTAGACGCAAATCGCTGGTAGATACTATTGAATGATATGATTCCGATAAATATATATTTCATAATATGGTTCAAAATAATTACATATATATATCAACTTAGCGTAAAACATATTATTCGATAATTAATGTCTTGTTATATTCAACAGGTATATGCAAAAGAAAAAAAAATAAAAAAATAACTATATAGTTTTATTTCTACGCAACGGACATATATTCGCCTAGTAGTTTTATATATATATAAAAAAAAAGACTAATCATAATACTACATAAGCTATCGATTTATCTTTCTAATATATGTTATCATCCAATAATTCACATATCCTTTTCATTGTATTGAAATTCATGGAAATGTTATAAACCAACACAAATTAATTGAAATTTACACTTGTATTATCTTTTTATCATCATTTAGCTAAAATTTATAGGTGTTATAAGAATTGAATGTATTATTAGAATTTTCATTATTTTTATGATGTGATCAAATTACACAAAAATCACTATATTTTAAATAAATATCACAAAAGTCAACATATTTTTTAGAGTAAAATACACCGATGGTCTTTATGATTTGAGGTAATTTACATGTTTGGTCTCTAAATCTTTTTTTTTTAAACTCAGATAATCCTCATAGTGTGTTGTTATATGGATGGTCCCTGACCAACTTGAATTGTCCATTTTTTTTCCTTAGTCATCTTTTAATATTTCAAGTTTTTTTTTAGAGTTTTAAGAGTTAAAAAAACACACATCCACCCCCACCAATATATATCACACTTTCTAAACAAATCCCTCTTTCTTTTTTCAAGAACTGTAAACTAAAAAGAAGGCGTCGGAAACCTTAGACATGCCGCCGACAACTTCATTCTCGTCGGAAACCTCTGATCAGCTGCCGCAACTTCTTACTCCCATCTACCTTCAACACCATCCCAATCTGCCCCCACCACTGTAACCCCTCCACCATTTATTCGTTGGAAACTAGATCACCAGCGAAAACTGAACCGATTTCTAAAAAGCCACCACCGGTTAGGTCTGTCAACATCGATATGAAGAAATGGCTCCATTCTCCTTACTCCATTTTCGAGCTATTAACATCAGACCTAACCCAAAGCTCCGATGAAATCAAAATCTTTTCCAACCGAGATGTAGAAACAACTCCATCGAATCCTAAGATGAAATCAAACCTAATGGGCAGAGCTTGAAGTCTAGTTTGTCCTCCCAAATACCCTCTTCTTTTGGTTCTCCACCTTCAGCGAACCACCACGACCCTCTTCATCTTCCTCACTAATCTTGAGTTGATAAAATAAGAACAATATGCTTGTAGCTTTTCTACGAAAAAAAGAGGAGGCAGCGACGAGGATTTCAGGAAAAAAGAGATCGGATAAGGTAGGATGGATTCAGATATTGAAGGAGGACTGATTGATGATTCATATAGGGTAGGATCTATGGTGGGCGACAGAGTAGCAGTGGTGATGGACTCTGTCAGAATGGCAACAGGTGTTGGTGGTAGGTCATAATTGAAGAGAAAAGTCGAAGAAGAAGGGGTCGAAGGAGGTTGTAACCTTGCTTAGGTTGTAGGTCAAACATGGACCAAACATGTAGAAAAAAATACATCTTAAAGACCGTCCGAGTTAAAAAAAAAACATTTAGGGCTAAACGTACAAAATACCCCAAACCAAAGTGACCTTTCATGTAATTTACTATTGTTTTTTATGTAGACATGTCACAAAATAGTGACATGTTAGCCTCACATCATCTCAAAGTGTCATGTTAAATGAAACTGAAAAAATGTCAAAATTGCACAACATTGGAAAACATCGGAGTCAAATTAGAAATAAAAAATATTAGAATATAAAAAATAAAAAAAAAACTTAATTTCTTTTTTTAGTGAAGTTTTTATCCTTTTTAGAAAACATAAATCCAATTATAAAAAAATTCGTATTTATATGTTGTTACATCAGTTAAATTTAAACGAGAAATTGTCAGAAAAATTCCAATATTTTCGGAAAAGTTTCACTTTAACTACAATTTTTATTAACAGAAAAATCATGATTATTTGATTTTACATGATAATATGTCATTTCCTTTTAAAAAAAAGATTCTTTTATTAATGTGAGCCAAAATGAAATAACGGAGACTTTTATGTTAAGAAAAATGAGACTAAAGTGAAACTTTTCTGAAAATATTAGGATTTTTCTCACAATTTCTAAATTTAAACTATACAAATTTTAGTTTCCATTAATAATAATATATTTTAGTTTTTACAATAAATCTTAAATAAGAATTATCATATAAAACACATTGACAAACTTTCGTACATGGTCCCTATGATTGAAAGTATTAGTTTCAGGATATCTTTAAAAAATGATATATAGACGGTCATTGTGGTTTCAATTTCTACATGACTGGTCCCCATGATTTTATTTTGTTACAAATTAGATATAAATTATTATTTTACCCCTGATTAAATATTTCATTATTTTGATTTTTATTTTTTAATTTTAATAAAAAAACATTTTTAATTTCAAACAAAAAAAACTTATTAAACCAACACCTCCTTAGGGATGAGCATATGGACCGGGGAACCGGCCGGAACCGGTACCGGATTTCAGCTCACATTAACAATTTTTTTTTTTAATTTTAACAGGAAATGACATATTATCCTGTAAAATCAAATAATCAGGACTTTTCTGTTAAAAAAATTGGACTATAGTGAAACTTTTCCGAAAATATTAGGATTTTTTGGACAATTTCCCAATTTAAACTATACAAATTTTAGTTTCCATTAATAATAATGTCTTTTAGTTTTTACAATAAGTCCTAAAAAAGAATTATCATATAGAACACCTTGACAAAATTTCATAAATGGTCCCTATGGTTGAAATTATCAGTTTCAGGATATCTTTAAAAAATGATAAATAAACACTCCTTGCTGTTTTAATTTTTGCATGGTCGGTCCCCATGATTTTATTTTGTTACAAATGATATAAAATTACTATTTTATCCCTGATTAAATATTTCATTGTTTTGATTTTTATATTTTAATTTTGATTTTAATAAAAAACAATTTTAATTTCAAACAAAAAAACTTATTAAACGAACATTGGAAAACATCGTAGTCAAATTGGAAATAAATAATATTAGAATATAAAAATAAAAATAAAAAACTTAATTTCTTTTTTTAATGAAGTTTTTATCCTTTTTAGAAAACATAAATCCAATTATAAAAAAAATTGTATTTATATGTTGTTACATTAGTTAAATTTAAACGAGAAATTGTCAAAAAAGTTCCATTATTTTCGGAAAAGTTTCACGTTAGTCACAATTTTTTTTCTTTTTGAACAGAAAAATCCTGATTATTTGATTTTACATGATAATATGTCATTTTCTTTAAAAAAAAGATTTTTTTTGTTAATGTGAGCCAAAATGAAATAACCGAGACTTTTATGTTAAGAAAAATAAGACTAAAGTGAAAATTTTCTGAAAATATTAGGATTTTTCTTACAATTTCTCAATTTAAACTATACAAATTTTAGTTTCTAATTATAATAATATCTTTTAGTTTTTACAATAAATCCTAAAAAAGAATTATCATATAGAACACCTTGACAAAATTTCGTACATGGTCCCTATGATTGAAAGTATTAGTTTCAGGATATCTTTAAAAAAAAGATATATAGACGATCCTTGTGGTTTCAATTTCTGCATGGTTGGTCCTTATGATTTTATTTTGTTACAAATATGATATAAAATTATTATTTTACCTTGATTAAATATTTCATTATTTTGATTTTTATTTTTTAATTTTAATAAAAAACACTTTTAATTTCAAACAAAAAAAAAACTTATTAAACCAACACCTCCTTAGGGATGAGCATATGGACCGGGGTACCGGCCGGAACCGGTACCGGATTTTGGCTCACATTAAGAAATTATTTTTTCTTTTAACAGGAAATGACATATTATCTTATAAAATCGAATAATCGGGACTTTTCTGTTAAGAAAATGGGACTATAGTGAAATTATTCCGAAAATATTAGGATTTTTCGGACAATTTCTCAATTTAAACTATACAAATTTTAGTTTCCATTAATAATAGACAAAATTGCAAGAATGGTCCCTGTGGTTAGGTGGAAATTGCCACTTTGGGCCAAACAGGTTTTGACTAGCACTAATGGTCCAAAAATTTTCATTTTATTGTGAGTTTGGTCCAAAACGATCTAAAATGACGAATTTGCCCCTTTTTATTTGTTTTTTGCTTTTCTTTTTGTTATTTAATTATTTTCCAAACAAAAAAAATAAAAAATAAAAAGAAGAAAAGAATCTCTCTCTCTCTCCCTCTCTCTCTCTCTCTCTCTCTCTCCAGTTTAAAGAACGTCACCGTCCTCACCCCTCCCCCAACCTTCATTCCCGCTGGGAAGCTTGAACACTACCGCCGGAAAAAGATAAACGACACCATATCGAAGCTCTGGTAGCAAAACCCTAACCCTAAAAGTTTCAGGTGGCGGCATACAGATCGAAACTAAGGTTTCTAGCAGCGACGGCCTCTAAAAACCCTAAGATTTAAAGAAAAGAGAATGGCGATAACCTCTAAAAACCATAGGGTCTCCTTCTTTCCTTCTTCAAACTCGCTTGAAGCTCACCCGAGGGTCATTTGGCGTTCTTTCCTTCTTCAAACTTGATTAAATGTCACCTGAGGGTCATTTGACGGAGCCAGGAGAGTCGAGAGACGGTGGGGATGGTTGGAAATGGTGGTGAAGAGGGGTGGCAGTAGGTGTTTTCAGGGGTTGCCGGTGGTTTGGTCTTCATCGTTGTGCTTTGGTCTGTAAAGATGAAGCTCTTTGATTCTCAGGAGGAGGCGGATTTGAAACCCCCTATTTACAGACCTTCGTTTCAGAGTTAGAACAACAGTTAGGGTTCTCCCCTCTCTATCTCACAGAAGCTCGTCTGAAAACCATTGGATCTTGCTGAGATGCAGATTAATGGGCAAAGTTGCTTTTGATAATGGAGATTACAATTAGGGTTTCTTTTTTCTGCATATCCTTAAAAAGAAGAGGACGATGAAGTATGGGGTCTACAATGAAGAGAGAGAGAGAGAGACGGGTGGGAGAGAGAGAGTTTAAGAGAGAGAGGGATTTTTTTTCTTTTTCTTTTGATTATGAAACTATTTAAATAAATAAATAAACTAAAAAAATAAAAACAAAGGGCAAAATGGTCATTATAAAAGAATTTAAAGTAAATTGGACCAAAGTGGCAAGAAAATGAATACCTATGGACCATGAGTGTTAGTCCAAACCTGTTTGGCCCAAAGTGGCAATTTCAACCTAACCACAGGGACCATTCTTGCAATTTTGTCTTAATAATAATGTCTTTTAGTTTTTACAGTAAATCCTAAAAAAGAATTATCATATAGAACACCTTGACAAAATTTCATAAATGGTCTTTATGGTTGAAATTATCAGTTTCAGGATATTTTTAAAAAATGATATATATACACTCCCTATGGTTTTAATTTTTGCATGGTCGGTCCCCATGATTTTATTTTGTTACAAATGATATAAAATTACTATTTTACCCTTGATTAAATATTTCATTGTTTTGATTTTTATATTTTAATATTGATTTTAATAAAAAACAATTTTAATTTAAAAAAAAAAACTTATTAAACCAACAACCCCCCCCCCCCCCCCCAACGATGAACATATGGACCGAGGAACCGGCCGAAACTTGAACTCAACGGAACTGGGACGATATTCTTGTGGATTCTTGGAACCGGGAACCGACAAAAACCGGAACCGTATGTTGCTATTTCTCAAGGGCCGATTGCAACATTGAAGACATGACAACAACCGGTAGAATCAGCGGTCCAGTTCGGTTCCTATTTTCCACAAAGTTTGGTTTCCGGGCCTGTTCCGATTTGGGCCGTTTTCTGCCGGGCACCTCCTTTGCTCATCCATACCCCCTTTCCATCCGCTCCCCCCCCACCATTGACTTCATCTTCCCAATGTCATATCTTCGTTGGAATTGACCATAGAACCACCACTACATGGACCTCTGTCGCTGTCATCACATCTTTTAACTTCGTCGGTGCCCTCTCTTCTATATTGTCTCCTCACCACCATCGTATCCAAACATCGGTAACCCGTCTACATCCTCAAGAACCAATAAAGACTTAGAAATATATACAAGTTAATTGATATACACAAACTGATTTTTATACATAAATCAACATATGTCTAGTTGTTCATTATCGATTCTTCCTCTTCATGTAAAAGTTCAACAAGAATCCCGATGCAAACCTCCATTATCAAACCTTCATGATAACTTGAAACAAAAAACTATTTTCCATGTTCAAGAAGCAATTTTATGCAAATCCAACCTTCATCTTTAACCCTTTACTAAATCCATCATGTATGGATTTGGGGATGGTTGTGGATCACCCAAAATTGGAGAAGGACAGTGACAGTGGATCTAGTTTAGCATCGAAGAACACAGAGAGTGAGTGGTGAAAGGGAACGATGATTATTGGTTCAGAAAACGTAATATTTTGATGATATGTGATAGTGAAACCACAGTGTGTGGCGATAGAGGGGTTAGAGGAAGGGGCGATGTAGGGAGAAAAGAAAGGGGAGGAGGGAGATGACGATTCTTCTTTATCGTTCGCAATTATATTTTTCAATTTTATCCTTGTGCGTATTTTTGCTTCATCAAAGCTTTTATGTTTGACACAAATATTCGACTTATTATTATTATTTTTTGATTTGTTAAATCTTTTAAGTTTTGATAGAAATATTCTATTTTAATTGAAAAAAAATTGAGTTTTTATTTTTGAATATTTTGTGGTCAAAGGAAAACATATATCGTCTTTAATCTTTTCATCACACTTTCTCACATCAGTAATACGCATCATACTTTACAAAGAGATAGAATCCATCACACTTTACATAGAGATAGAATCCTTCACCAATTTCAACAAATATTGTAAATTAATGACAAAAGTCTTACATTTACTAAGATCATCCGTTATACCCACCACATATCATATATGTGGTAGGTGTCACACCATCACCACATTTCCCTACCACTAACATGGGATACCTACCATTAACACACTACTCCACCTTATTTTTTTATTTAAATTTAATTCAAAAACACAATAAAACATATTTTTTTTAAACTAGTTTTTTATTCAATGAGACAAGATTATATTAATTTTAAACACACAACATAAAATTAAAAAAAAAATAACATAAACATGCAACCACAAACAACTTAACCTATTTTTTAAACCTTATTTTTAATCACTAAATTTTGGGCACTCTCTCAATTTTCTCCAAATTTTGACGTGTTTAAATGATGTGTGTTTCGTGTCTTCATATTGGTGCATGGCCACAGCAAACGGGTCGCCTTTGTGTACGTGGTTTATAACAAAGTTATAAATATCATTGAATTCAAGACATTTAACCCTTGTATCGCGATACTTCGCACATATTTCATTAAGACTACGACTTTGACAACCCATTAAATCATGGAAAACGTTTCCAACTTTTACCCAAAAATTAGGAGGCGTTACTGGGTCTTCTGAAGCCGCTATCCATGCTCGTGCTAAGTTCTCTTCTTCATTTTCGACCGATTCATCCTTTTAGAAGCCGTTGGTTTTGAAAGAATGCAAAAGAAGGGTGAGATTGTGTGAGAAAAGAAAGAAGAAATTGTGTGAGTATGTTTGTAGCACCTGGTTCCCGGTACGTACTCCTTGCAATTAACATTTTTAAAATAATGCATTTTTTCCTTGGACTCGGCGAGTTGATGGGTCAACTCGCCGAGTAGGAGCGGGATAAGACGCGGGGACTGAACTTTGGACTCGACGAGTAGACCCTGTTTGGGCAAAAACCCTAATCCGGGTGTTTGCACCCTATTTAAACGCTCTAAATTGGCCTCCTTTGTCCCTAACACTTCCAGAGAGCTGTAGAGCGAAACCCTAGCCCCCATATTGTTCTTGAGAGTGTTTTTGGCTTTGTGAAGAAGGTTTGGAGCTTAGAAGAAGAAGGAAGAGATTGAAGTGTGCAAGGAGGGGAGGTAGATCCGGAATCTACACTGTGAGAAGCTTCCATTCAGGTAGAAAATTTCTTACCTTGATCACTAGTTCATTAGATCCCCTTTTTGTCCCAAATTAGTGGTTTTCAAGCCCTAAAACCTCAAACTCCATGTGTTTATGCTCTATGTTCTGAAAGGACTCCAGATTTGGACCTTATGGGCGTATTAGAAGTATAAAGTTTCTGTGGTTGAGGTCCCCATTGAGTGTATGACCTCATTAAGAGCTTGGTTTTGCCTTTTGGAGCTTATAGAGCCATGCATGCACGTAAAGTTTGCAACTTTACGTGATAAGCATGCCCTAGGAACATGGATCTATGGTTTGGAAGCATTGTATGTCTCAGATTTGGTCTGTATGGGAAATGGGTCGAAGGGACTCGGCGAGTCCCAAAGTGGAACTCGGCGAGTCCCAAAGTGGAACTCGGCGAGTTCTATGAAGGTGGCCTTAGACTCGGCGAGTTGGATGAACAACTCGACGAGTCCTATGAATATTTCCTGGAACTCGACAAGTTGTTCTTCAAACTCGGAGAGTCATATGAACTGTTACTGAGTAAGAGGGGTTTAGGTGTTGGAGGTCCAACCCCTCGTATCTACACGCAGAATTAGCAGTTTAACGTGTAACAATAGTCCCAGAAACCCGAATCCTCATAAAGGATGCTCTGATGAGGATTTGGAAGCGAGTAGGAGGTCTGCTCGTGGGGACTCGGCGAGTCGGTTCTATAGTCCCAAGTAGTGAGTTAAGGGCGACTCAGTAAGTGGGAAGAGGGACTTGGCGTGTAGGACCAGGTTAGTAGGAGAAGGACTCGGCGAGTCCAGTCAACTGGAAGTTGACTTTGACCAAGGAGTTGACCTTGGACCAGGGGTGGGTCAGTCATTTGATCTTAGGGTATTTATGAGTGGCTAATCTATGTTTATGGATTTGTAGCCGGAGGATTACCGGTGCAGCAGTCAGACGTCCGACAGTCAGACTTTTGGTAGCTACTTTTCGAGGTGAGTTTCCTACCAGTAGGAACGGGTCTAAGGCACCAAGGCCGGTCCGTATAGACGATATGATAGTATCGGAGTGTGGGGCAGAGCCCGTATCTCTTAGTTGAGTCTGATGATGATATATGCTAGTGTGGTAGAATTGTTTATACTCGCTGTCTGTGAGATACTTGTATGTTATGGTTTAGCAGTGGAGTGTGGGCGAGGCCCGTGTCTCCTAGATAGCGGAGTGTGGGTGAGGCCCGTATCTCCATGAATGTGGGCGAGGGCCGTATCTCTTAGCTGTTCATTATATGATTGTATGATATGTGGTATTGTGGGGGAACTCACTAAGCTTCGTGCTTACAGTTTAGAGTTTTGGTTTCAGGTACCTCTTCAGCGAAGAGGAAGGAACTGGCACGGTAGTGGCACATCTTAGACACCCCTTGTTTTCCGCATTATGAGATTGTTCTGGGATTTGTACTCTGACACTATGGTTGATTCCATGTTTTGGTTTTCAGACACGTAATATGATTTAAGAAACGATATGATCGAATGTTGTTTATTTTCAAATGTTTTGCAAAGTGTTTAATTAAAAATGAAATTTTTGGACATAAAAAATTCGGTTGTTATAATGTTTAATAGAAAGTGTGGTATTTATAGAAGAAGTTTAATATCTTTGAAAGGTTAAATTTTTTTTGTTACAAATAAACTAGTCGTTGCAAAGCATCGACCAATAGCAAATTCCGTTTGATTTCGTGGAACACACAAAGAGCAACCACGACCACAATCGACCATGACCGGCCTGGATGGTGTGCACGGTCGTGGTCGTGGTCCACGTATACCACGAGCCTTATCGTGCTATGTATACCATATGGCCTAACAAAATGACCTACATCATGAGGCTATATTTCATACACACACCACCCATGAATTAACAATGGTGGAGATATTTCTTTCTTTTGTTTTCCGTCAAAACTGGAAATAAGAATTAAACATATCACGTCCCTTTCATGTTACTCTTTTTGACTGAAAAACTCATGCGAAAACAATAGGGCAGCAGCCTCATCGCCGCCCTCCTTCTATTGCCGGAGCATTAACCGGAAGGGAAGACCGGAGACCTCAAAGCTTCCATTCTTGTCATTTAGTGTCATGTCATCGAATAATATCATGTCAGCTTACAACTAAAACGACCAACATTGAGCAACATTAGAAAACACGGTAATCGAATTTAAAAAAATGAACTGTAAAAAAAACACTTAAAACATCTTCAATGAAAGTTTTTTTTAGAGCTTATTACAGCATTTCCATTGGTTAATCTATAATTCGATATAAATTTCACATCATCAATCCTTTAACTTTAACTCCATTAAATAACATCTCTAATAGGCAATTGTTAACTTTTGCCATAGTTTTTTTTAAAGACTAAACACAACTAAAATACATAATAATGCTACAAAATTACTAATGGAACGTATACTAATAAAATAACATGACCCATTAAATTTAGTTAATTTACCCTCAACTATCTATAATGTTTTATAAAACCTGCTCATATGTATTAAAACTTAAGTATTAATGTGTTTGTTATAATTTATATTAAACTTTATTATGATTTGTAATATATAAACATTTATAATACATAAACTTTTATATGGAAAAATAAAAAAATATTCCAAACTTTAATATAATTAAAGGGGTAGTATAACATGTTATTAAAAAAATAGGGTTAGTTGTTCAAACCAACATAGTATATTGACCATTCAGTATATATTGAATGGTCAATTAAAAAAAACCAAATAAGCTAAGTAATCCAATGAGGTTGAGTAGTTAATTAAAAAAAAAAATAACAATAAGTAATAAAAAAAAGTCCTATTAGAGATGCTCTTACTATTAATTTATTTTGCATCAGAACACTTATTGTCATTAGAACATAAAACTTTTTTGTTTATTTTTATTGACCCTTCAATATTTATTGAGTGGTCAATATAATTTAACCCTTAGTATATTTAACATCATCATCTTCTAATCATATTTTAATTAATTTATTTATTTACTAGTAATTAATTTATCAAACATTAATGACATATTATTTATGAAATATAAATTTATAATAATTATATAATGTTTTTTTATAACTATGACACACATATGCATATATATATATATATATATATATATATATATATATATATATATATATATATATATATATATATATTCGTATTTTACGTTTATAAAATAAGGATCCGGTATATTTTGATGTATATTTTCTAATTGTTTAATTATTAATGTTTAATGATAGTATCTATTATAATAGTTTATATAGAATATTATATGAAAAATGACTAATTAAATTGAGGATTATATAGAACAATTTAAATAAATAATGATAGAAGTTAAGTTTAAAGGAAAAACTATTATAAAAGGTTAACCATTGGAGATATCATTTACGTTAATGAAATGATAATGTGCCATTATTATTAAGTCACAATATAAGTCAAGGCTTTAAAAAACTCATTATGGCTCAAAAAAAAATTGTATTTGACGTCACGTTTTAATAAAATATCATCTTACGTCATGTAGGTATATAAAAATAAATAATAGTGGAAAAAATATAGAATTATTAATTATATACAAAATTGTCGCCTTAAGTCACGACTTATAAACGACATGACTCGTAAAAATTTGAGCCCTGATATTGCCGCCAGGTTATGCGATATTTAGAATCTTTGTATAAATTAATGATTGAAGATGTTGGGTGTTTTTAAGACATTTGTTGTTTTTAGAAAGACAAAACTACAAAAATGGTCACTATAGTATGCATTTTTGTTGGGGTTTTAGTCAAAACGACAACGTTTTTGGATTGGTGGTCCTTTTGAGATAGTTTGCTTGTGACTTTGGTCTTTCGCTCAACTGAAAAGACGAAATTACCCTTACTATATTTATTTTCCATTTTTAATTTTTTCCTATAAATATTTATATATAATAATAAAAGTAGGGGCCCACATACCTCTCTCCCTCTCTCCTAGTACACTTTGCCATTTCTACAGATTACAAGCAATCAAATGCCTTTTAGGCTCGAACCCATTAAACCAGGGACACAAATCCATTACTCTTGTTACCAGGGATACATAAATCACGTATTGTAGCCTTAAAATCTTTAAGTCATCCACAAAGTGTACTTATAGGAACAAAAACATATACATACAAATGCCTACACACCTGTAGATAAATGATGAATACATAAACACACACACACACACATACACACTCTCTATAATCGATTTGCAAGTGAATGTGTGTCTGTGTGTTCTTTTCATTTATCCATGAAGAAGCTCTTGAAATCGACAAGTGGAAGCCCTCACAAAACCCATAACTGTGAACAGGGGTGGCAGTGTAAGGAGGTGGTGTTGAGATGGTAGTAACGATGGTTAATGGATGGTTAAATGGTGGCCGACATAGCTATAGGGTGGCAATGGTGTTGCACGTTTGGGGCATATGAGAAATACATAGGAGGATGATGCTCGGTGGTGGGTTTGATAATGATGATGATGCTCATGGAGGTTCAATAACCATCAGTGGTGGGAAAGAACCACCCACTGTCAGCCACCAATGTCTGCTATCGTCCCCACCTTATCTCAGGTTGAACTCCATTATTGTTCTTGTTGCAGAGCTAATGAGTTCCCCACCCACATCGGTTCAATCTCCGCATATGAGGATTTGGGTTTGGAAAAATTACATGTGGTTAGGGATGAGATGGAGAATACGGGAGAGGCTAAATAGGGAGGAAAATGGATGGGAGGTGATAATCGGTGTTGATTGTGGTGTTGCCGGAAAAAAATGGAGGTGTAGGGGTTCTTTTCCTCAAATTTGATTTAGGGTTGCTGATAGGAAAGGATAATAGTGGATTTGTTAGCATTGATTGGGGTAGGGTCAGCAAATCATTTAGCTTGGCTGGTAGCATCCGATGGTGGTGGTGGTGGGAGCAAATTACAACTTTCGGTTGTAATGGAGAGGTGGATTCAATGTTTCAAGAGGTGAGGGAGAAAGACAAAGCTGGGTGTATGTACGTGTTTATGAGAGAGAGAGAGAGAGGTGGGTCCCATATTTTTTTATTAATAAAACTTTAAATTAAATAGGAAAAAATATAAAAAATATATCATAAGGGTATTTTAGTCTTTTCAGTTTAGCAAATGACCAAAACGACAAGTAAACTACCTCAAAAGAACCATCAATCCAAAAAAGCCGTGGTTTTGACTAAAACCCTAAAAAAATGCATACTACAAGGACCATTTTTGCAATTTTGTCTTTTAGAAATACAAATTTCAGTGTACTAATAAAGAATAGTTCTTTTGTCATGTACCATTATATTAGACCTCTTAATTAATATGATGCAACTTGTTAATCTATTATAAGTCTATTTTAAATTTATTAGTCTCCTAATTAATGTGATGCTAATTGTCAATATATTTATTCTCCATTTTAAAGTTAAATTTTATATTATTGTTTTCATTAATCCATAATTATAAAATGTCTAATATATATTGAAAATTAATTTTATATATTATTCAAAATATTTATTTGAATAATGATTATAATTTTACATAACTAATAAAAATATTTTCTAATTAATAATTTATTTTGCATAACTATTCATATTACCCTGTATGCATACGGAAATAATTTGATTGATTACATTTCATGTATGTTTGGAGGCGACGTGGCAAGCTTTTTCACATCACCCACTGTGTGGCTCCAAAGCATTCGAAACTTTCAAATGCAAAAGAACAAGCGGTGAGACGCACAGAGAGCTCCCTCTCAATGGCGAGCACTGCTTCTTCTACACTCGGATTGCCCAAACTCCACTTCCCACAATCATTCACGCACAAAATTTCATCTTCATCATCGACTCTCCCCAGGAAAACTCGGGTTCCTTCGATTTCTTCGAAACCAAGCAGAATAATATCAATATGTTCGTGTTTAACAGATAGTTCTTCACTCGAAGCAGTCGAAGCAATCATCCCCAAAGTTCAAGTCGAAACATGGTATCATCTACTTCACTGATTAGGGTTTCTTTGAGCACCTTAATTTTGCAAATTGAGACGATACTTATAGTGTTATGATTTATGAAGCCTGATTTTGGGGGTGTTTTGATGTGTGAATAAACTAATTATCTCGATTTGATTTTGTATGTGTTGTAGCACCTGGAATTGGAAAGGCTATTCAATTCGATACCAGTACGCCGGAAACAGTGGCCCTGCATTGGTTTTAGTTCATGGATTCGGAGCAAACAGGTCCACAATCATTCATCTTTTGCTTCTCGTCAACTATGTGATATAGGTATTAACTGCATTAGATTCTCGATAATTCAAATGAACAAATTATCAAATCATTCAAAATTCGAATGTTTCTGATCATATCCTGGATTTGCCTACATGATTCCATCTTCAAGTTCTTTGTTTCATCAACACACTCCCATATCGTTAAATATCTCCAATTCATCTTCTTTAACAGTGATCATTGGCGCAAAAACATCCCTGTTCTTGCAGAATCAAATAGAGTATTCTCAATCGATCTTATTGGCTATGGTTATTCCGACAAACCAAATCCTCGTGATCTAGGAGACACTCCATTTTATACATTTGAGACATGGGGTTCTCAAATAAACGACTTTTGTACAGAAATAGTTAAAGATCAAGCATTCTTTATCTGCAATTCAATCGGAGGACTTGTTGGTCTTCAAGCAGCAGTTACAGATCCAAGCATCTGTAAAGGCATTGTTCTTCTAAATATATCTCTTCGTATGCTTCATATAACAAAACAACCATGGTTTGGGAGACCCTTGATTAGATCTTTCCAGAACTTACTGAGGTAAATTACCAATCTAACCTCCAATTTGAATCAACTTTTTCAAGTTACAATCGTTTGTTCCAGGAATACCCCTGTTGGAAAATTCTTCTTTCAAAGTGTCGCAACACGAGAATCTGTTAAGAATATTCTTTGTCAGGTAAATATATATTTATAAAATTTTTTAAAGATAATAAAACTTTATTAAAACTTTTTCTTTTTTGTGATTTGATAGTGTTATCATGATACTTCCCAAGTGACTGAAGAACTAGTGGACGCAATCCTTCTTCCAGGGCTTGAGCCTGGTGCTGCTGACGTGTTCCTTGAATTTATTTGTTATTCAGATGGCCCGCTTCCAGAAGAACTACTGCCTCTAGTAAAGGTTGACTTTTTAGTCAACCCTTTTGGTCAAAGTCAAACATTTCATATTGAAAAAAATGTGGGTGATAATGAGATATGATAATCTTGTGTTTGTGTAGTGTCCGGTGTTGGTAGCATGGGGGGATAAAGATCCTTGGGAACCCGTTGAACTCGGAAAAGCTTATGGACAATTTGACATTGTTGAAGATTTTGTTGTACTTCCTGATGTTGGTCATTGTCCTCAGGTACGTAAAGTTTGTTTCTTTTCTAGACTGAATAAGCTGTCTGAATGAAACTAAATGACAATTTTATCCTCACATTTCAAAAAAACAAATTTTACAGTATTCATTGATTGTAGTTTTTGTTTTTGTTATGAAATTTTGTAATTTTGGTTTTTGACGTGACAGGATGAAGCGCCTCATTTGGTGAACCCATTAGTCGAGTCTTTTATCGCACGCCATGCAACGATGAAAAGTTAGTTTTTGTTAATTGATAAATGAAAAATTACCATTTTGTTGTTTTATTTGGTTCAAAATGAAGGGCTGTTTTTTTTTTCCTGGTATCAAACAAGCAAGTGTATTATTGTATGTATACTGAAATGGTTGTTTATAAAATGATTTATAAGGAAAAAGATGATTGATATTTGATACTAAGATTTGAGACAATCTTTTGAAAAGTCCATTCTGTTCGATTGATTAATTCGATTACTACAGTTTGGCCCAAACATTTTACCAGAGGCTGCTTGGGCCTAAATCCAATCGGAAGCAAGATTAAGACCAAAGCCCGGCCCAAAACATGGTACTAGTTTGGATTTGGAAAGAGCTCGGGCCTCGGGCTTTATTCTCAAATTGCTACTTTAATATTTTTATCTAGATAATGTTTCAGTTATACGATCCTAACTCATGATTTAAAAAACAAAGGCAATAATAATATACATAAAATATCCTTATTTATACAATTTTGTTATGTTTTATCCCATATTTCGACATCGTCATAACAAAAAAAGGAAAAGTTTTCCAAAATATAATACCATATAAGGAACAAAATAAAATAGAATCTAGAGGCTAAATCAGAACAAAATCGTATGAATAATAGCTTTTGTGGAATCTTAGATAAAACATTTATATTTTGGTCCTTTTATATGGTTTGACTACTATGTTTAACTTCGGTCGTTAAAAGTCATCTATTTTTTAAAGAAATTATGTGACTATTTTTCGTTTAGTAGGCATTAAAAGTAAAACTGACATGGTATCTCATTAAACTGTATGATATCATATGTACTTTCTCAAATAACATCTTACTTTTTGAAATACTTCTCATTTAGCTAATTGATGTATAATCTGTTAAACCGATAAATGATAAACATTTTAGGAAAAAAGATATTATTTCATATTGTAATAGGATGTCATTTAGGTAATTAAGAAACGATGTTAGTTTTAACATATGATAAACTAGAAATATGAGACAACATTGGTTGTAATGGAAATTTCTTTAGAAAATGTATATTGTATTTTTAAAAATATGGATTGGAATATTGCTGAAGAACTATGTGATATTTTAGAACTCTTTTATAATTAAATGCTTAAGTTATCGTGTGTGTACTATTTTATGTTGCATCTTTACAAGGAAAATTATTCTAAATGCCAATTAAGTTGTCAATTTGTCAAAATAAACAACAATAGTATGAGTCAATTAACACGATGATGATCAAACTATTAAAAACTATTTCAAGATTTTCGCTAACCTCTACAATAGAACAAATTGCGCAAGCATTTGATATCGAGGTCAAACGATTACGATTATAATCAATTTAGTAAAAATCATTTTACCATAGCATTTTCTAATGTGTTCACGACTTCACATTCCTTTTGCAAATGTTTAGGTAATTTAACTCGATCGATTTGTATGCGATTATGGTTCTTGTACCATGGGTTTTGGGATTTGATGCATGTATCTATTTAACTGTTTATGTTATAAATATAATGTCACTTTAATTAATTAGATATTTAATTTTTCTTGTACATATGACTTATATAGGTAACAAATTTTGGTTAAAAATATGTAGATACGATACTCTATTATATTTAATTAATGGTGTAACACCTTATGTAATGTGTCATTGAAAAAAAGATTAAATACATATTAACTGTATATCCTTGTTTTTGTTGTCATATAACATTATATGATATTCAATTATTCATAAGATTGACATGGAAATTCTTGATTTCATAGTTTAATTATATAAAATGTTTCGTTACTTTACAAACAACTTTCTCCACTGATAATTAAATAATCGTTAGGACTTGGTACTAACCAATATAAAAAAATGTAAATTAACACGCAAAAATATGTATTGAGCAAGCATAATCTTGAATTGGTCTATGCGTGGCAACATAATCTCTATATTCATATTTTATTTCAAAAGAAAAAACGAAAAAAAAAATCCCATCTACCTTGCCAAGACATTGCTACATAATTTCTAGGAGTTTTCATATTAAAATCTAGGGCAATACTCCTAATTTGTTATATTTATGCTATTTTTTCGTTTGAATCATTATATTTTATGTATATGATCCGTGTTGAATTTGATTTATATATTCTAAGTTAAATTAGATGAGGTGTATAAATACCCTTAAACTTGATGTATTCAAAGTTTAATTAGATGAGGTGTGTATATATATAACCTTAAACAAATCATGTTGCACAAAGTTGGTAAATTTGGTGAACAAAAACCAAAGAGCAAAATTACAAAATAATAAGAAGAAGAAAAGGAAAAGGAAAAATAAGAGAAATTGCATTCTTTAATTCATCAAACGACACAAATTGCTTTTGTACACGGTTTCCACATGTAGACAAGATCTCCATTTCCTTATCGATTACAACTTTGACCAACTAAATAGTCAACTCTCCAATCTTCTGTAACAAATCCTATTTCCATGAAAAAATCTTGCAACTTTCAAGTCTACTGCAAATGCTCGTTTCTTGATGGTTTAATGTGCAAAGGTACAACCATACTTGCACAGAGTACATCTTGAAATGCTGTTATAACCATATTTGCACAGAGTACAACTTTAAGTCTTTACAATCTTTGTACAAGATCTTTTCGTTGAGTTCTTTTTAAGAAAGTTTCCAACTTTTGCATAAAAAGATTTTCTTGATGATTTGATTTAAAGATCTAAATAGAAGACTCAAATAGTCAAACCCATATCTCATAATCAATGAAAAAACACAAAAATCCGATCTTTTTTCATCAACTAATACTTATGTAATCTAAAGTAAAGACTCAAGATCCATGTATTATATAATCAAAGAAAGAAGTATTACCAATGAATACTCATGTAAGTTCATATAAAAGACTCAAAACCCTTGTATCAAATCAAAGAAAGTACACAAAAAATTCAATCTTTTTTCATTAAAAGAGTATTATCAATGAATACTCATGTAAAATCTACAACTTTTTTTTTCCAATTTGTATCTATACAAGACTTGGAAAACAAAGGAAAAACTATAACTCTATACATAATTTGTACATTTAAACTTCAAAAGAATGCCTAAACTACCTATGTCAATTTGCATTTGCTATCAACACTGGAAATCAACAAATTAATCAAACAACTCTAGAAACTATAAAGTCAACTAATATGATTTAAAAGTCAACGGGGATGATTGTGTTCTATTTCTTCGGTCAAACGACCTCAAACTTTTTGGAGACAAATTTGCTTGTTCTAAAGCATGTGATTGTAACTTTGAAGGGTAATCCCTCAAACAACCAATTCGAGGTCCAACTCCTGTGCTCCATTTGCAAGAAAGTTGTCTTCCTAATTGAAACGATTTTGTTTCTTTATGTGAATTGATCCTTTGAATGATAGATTCTTCCATTTCTTGCTCATGTTCATCATCCGAGTAACCATCTAACACGGATTTTGATTCTTTGAATGATCGATTCTCGGTCTTTAACTTAACATACAAATCGTTGTTGTTTGGTATTTCAAGAGCATTTAAAGTAAAACCACCGATAAACTTCGCCTTTTTTGTCGATACCAATGGCATATCTTGATCTTCAACGGTTTTTTCAAAAGTATGATCTTCATCTTCGGATGAGTGAGTTGCTATGTGAGCAATAATACTACTTTGTTTTCCAAGGTATTCTTTATCATCATCATCAATGGAATCCATCTGAAATCATAACAAAAGTGTAAGAATCAACTTTTAACTATCAAGAATAAAACAGTAACAAAAGTGTAAGAATCAACTTTTAACTATCAAGAATAAAACAGAAAGCAGATACTAGCAAAAAAAAGCTTACACTATAGATAGATGGGACAAGATTCAAAAGGTAAATATTGTACAAAAAGTACAAATTACGAAAAAGGACCCTAGGAGTCTAGGACCTAGCCTATTCCTATACTACACGACACTGATTTTAAGTCTCCACACTCTGTTATCAAGAAAATCAAAATAAAATAGTGACAATTGAATATAGTTTTGTTTTTTTACCTTTACATGAGAAGTATCCACGTCATTTTCATGGAGGAACGAAATGAAATCTTGAAAATTTTCTTTGGTAGGATGATAATGACCGCTATGAGGCCAAACCGCCTATTCAATAAACATATAAATATGAGAATCTTGTACTTTTTTTAAGCAAGAAAAAGAGATTAATAATAATAATTAATGAATAATAATAATATACCTTAAGGACACCTTTCTCAGCCACAATCCTCCCTGCAGCCAACGTGGCACCCCCAGAAAGAAAACTTGAATGTTGAAAAGAACCTTTCTTTTTTATCCCAACATATAAAATCCTGTTTGTGCTTAAAACAAAGATCCATTTAGCACCTTTTGTTTCCCCTGTAGTATCAATGAATTCGCCAGTTTGTTTGTAAAAAAACTTCCCACTTTCTATCATTACTTCATACGCCTTCCTCTCCATCTACAAAAAATCAAGAATCTTGATAAGATTCACTTCTTTATTCAATATACATCACAAAGTTCAATGCTTTATTCAAATATACATCACAAAATCAAATCTTTATTCAATACCCATCACAAAGTTCAAAACTTTATTTGATTTCCAATTTGGGTTTTCAAAAAAGATAGAAAAAGGACAAGAATTATACCGGGCCAAGATATTTGATGCATTGTTGTTGAAGCTTTGATCTTGGACACTTTTCAACAAGATTTATTTCTTTACCTTCTCCTATATCCAACCTGAGTTTTCAAAAAAATAAAAAGATTCAGTTTATATAAACTTTATAAACATTGATTCTGAATTCTGATAAGAATGTAAGATTGTGAAATGTAGTTACCAGTAAAAGAAGGGCTCTTTGCTTTGAGACTGAAACCATTTTAAGTAATAAAAGTGAAGATTATGACCATAACGATGCCTTGGATCAATCTGTATAAATATAAATATAACACAAACAAAATTAGAAAATTTATAGAAATTCAACAAAGTAGTAATAAATAATACTTTCACTTCATCATTTTAGGTTTCACTTACAGCTTCTAGCCAATGCTGCAAAGCAAGCTTCTGGGCTTTGGAATTTTGTGATAATCCTTTTCCAACCTGAAAAAATGAAGAAAAACTTTGTAAATTATCTGATTTTGATTATTTAATTACTTTTTTTCTTTTAATATTTAAATGGTTTTGAATCTACCTTAGCAGCTCGTGTTCTTGCTCTGGCCCAGCGTGATGTGGCTGTTTCATGTTTGTCGATATCAAAAAATGATATCGAACTCCTTTTGAGTTCTGCAAAATCTAGAACTTTCCACCTAAAACAATCATAAACATAAAGAATCCAAATTAGCAAAAATTAAAGTGATAAAAGCAAATCGAATTGAAGTAATTAAACAATCAAAGTATAATTTAATACTAACCAGTTCTGTTCAATTAAAACTGCGCAATCTGCCAACTTTCTTCTTGTTCGAAAGCTTTTATACACTTTTTGCAACTTCGTAGCAGCTTCATGATTAGGGCTAGACAATTGCATTGTACTTTCGTTCTTTTTGGCGTTAAATAATTCGTTTTCTTCTGGTGAAGGGATTTTGAGGGTCATTTTTTGAGGGCTTACAGATTTCGTTATGATTGATTCGGAATCTTGGCTCTTGAAACTGATTGATTTGACCAAAATTTTACCTTCTTCATCTTCTAAACAGTTGATGGAGGTTTCCAAATCTGTACAGGTGGCAAAGGGGCACGAAATTGATAATCCCATGCAAGTTTGAAAGGAATGTTTAACAGCTTATGAATCTTGATGTATGTTGTTCCTGTTACAAGAAATTCATTACGTTCGAATTAGAATCGATTATCAAGAACGTGTATGTTGTATAAGAATAGAAGATTGTAGAAACTAAAAAATGTAAGATTTATTAGGAGATATAACGTTTGAAGTTTAGTCATTTGTGATGACTAATACGATTACACCAACAAACACCAAACAATTTGAACACAATGCTCGTTGTCGATGTAAATTCAAAAGGTTAGGGCTTTGATTGTAAAGAAAAATGAATCTTTAAGAATAATCAAACCTAGAAAGAGATAGATACACAGTTCAGATACCCACTTGCGCATTTCATCGAAAACCTCATGGGCATGAACAAAAGAGCGGAAAGATGCAAAATACTTATAATACCGAACAAAAATTAAAAAAGAAATGGGAAAAATCGTGGAAGAGAAAGAGTTAATGATAACCTTATAGAGAAATTGATGAGTAAAGACTGAGAAATTGGATTGATGTTGTGTTTGAGTATGTTTTTGTTGTCGATTTTGAGTTGAAATTGGGATGGAAACAGAGAAGTAGGAGTAGTTGGCTACTGTGATCGCAGAATTACTCTTATATATAGAAGCCGTCCTGTAGTTTCGGAGTATGCGTGTGAAAGGGGAAGAAGGGGTGGCACGTGGATGGACTTTTAGAGTATCATTTATTCTCGTAATAAATTTATATTTATATTTTTTTTTTTCATTTTAAGTAATATGTCAATTTAATTAAAGTTTTATATAAAAAGTAAAATAGCTATATTCAAAGATTCATATCCATATTGGATATCTAATGTATAAATTGCAAAGCTAATTAAAAAACAATATTTTATTGTTATCTTAATAATTGATAAAGCATACTTTTATTGAACATCTAGAGCTTTTTGTTGGAGTCTTTCAATGCAAAAAATTTCAAATGAAAAAGTTTATTATATCTCTATAATATGAAAGCTTTTTCGATTAGATTTTTATAGATTGTTTTTATAAATTATGAATTTATATTTGGTTATAAATATATAAGATTCACACAATCGTTGAAAAAACTAATAAAAAACCTTGCTAAGTAATAAACAACTTTAAAAAATTGATTTGAAAAAAAAAAGCTTCCTCTATAGCTTTTTAAAGTTTTAAGAAGTTTTTGATTTAAAAAACTCTTCTCTAACCGTTTAATATACAAATTTATCCTTTTTTTTTTTTTTTTTTTTTTTTTTTTTTTTTTTTGTGTGTGTGTGTGTAAAACTTACATATATATGGTAATATATGATAAGTTTGATGCATATAAATGTTCAAATTTGATATAAAATGGTAATTCATTTATTCATTAATGATTAATATAATACATCACAAAGTGAAATAATGGATAGACCTATTATTTTCTTACAATCAATCTAAAATTATACAAAAAAATTGTTGGCATATTTTTATGTAATATAATACTCTATAAACAAAAACAATAGATTAAAATGTAGCGTAAGACATGATTTCAAAATTTTGTTAATAAAATTTCATCTTTTGAAGACCCACAAAACCAAATGTGAATTATAAAACTTCTCTAATTCCAATTTAAATGTACTGTTTACTATATACTAAATGAAAATGTTGGTGGTGAAGTTTCCTTTTTAAAAACTATGCCAGCAACCTTTTTACTTTTAAAAACTATATTTGTTACCTCTCAAATTTCTAAAATATTAAAATTATATTTTCTATATCTCTACTATTTAAAATGTCATTGTGATTTTCTTTATTTTTCTAAACTTCTCTTTACTTTGTAAAATCATAATTTTCATAAGGGAAAATGACTTATATGGGTAATTAATTATTACTTTTGTATTCAACTGATCACTTTTTTTTTATCTGATTTACCATTAAACTTATTGTAGGTGTTCACAGAAACCATTGAAACCGGCTATTGAAGGTTTCCGGCAACTTTTTATCTTCGACGACTCTCCGTTCGTCTTCTCCGGCGAGCCTCCAGCAAAAATGATTTACCATTAAATGGTACGCCTCAACCTTCCCACCAGTACCATTGTTTCTGTCTCCGTCATCTCCGCCACCGCCTTTCTCCCCTCTGTCGTTACCACCACCACCCTTCCCTTTTCTTCTCATCACCGCCATCTTTCTTCGCCGGAACTATCTCCACCACCCTCTTCAGTCTCTGCTTCAGAACCTCCGTCAACATCTTCATATCAGTTTTCCCTTTCACAGTCACCAAATCCTTGTTCTTATCAATTGACATCTCAATAAAATCACAGTTAAATTAAATCACAGAACAACATTGAGAGGAGAAACCAAAATTCTTGTTCTTATCAATCGACAGTTAAATTAAATCACAGAACAACATTGAGAGGAGAAACCAAAATTCCAAAATTACCCTTTGTTTTGTTGATAATTTTATGAATATTACGAACGCAACCCTGGCAGTGTAACGGAATCTCCAAAATTATCCTTTGTTATGCTGATAATTTTAATAGTAAATCATTTTGCTGGAGGCTCGCCGGAGAAGACGCCGGAGAGTCGCCGGAGATAAGAAGTTGCAGGAAACCTTCAATAGCCGATTTCAATGGTTTCTATGAACGTCTACAACATGTTTAATGGTAAATCAGATACAAAAAGAAAAAAAAAGTGACCAATTAAATACAAAAGAAATAGTTAATTACCCACCTAAGTCATTTATCCTTTTCATCACTTAACTTTGTACATTTTGAATTTTATAAAATGTTACCTTCAACCCCTTCAAATTAAAAAAAAAAATTGTTTATCTTTAGTAGTATATATATATAACTTGGATTTTACTTAATAACCTTCGTTCGTTAACTGGAAAAAAAACTACACGCTTATTTTTATTCAAGTGTCGGTGGATGTTTCCACCTATATTTTCCACTCTTCTACTTTGTAAAATGATACTTTTCATCCCTTATTTTTTTAAACACTTTGTAAAATGATATTTTTCATGCTTTTACTTTATAAAATGTCACTTTGATCCTTTCCATTTTGAACTTTCTAAAATATCATTTTCACCCTCAATTTTCTAAACTTTTGTGTTGTCCTTCGTAACATATATATATATATAATTTGATTTCCATTAATAATTTTCATTCGTTACCTTAAAAAAACTCAATTTTTTACGTGTTTATTTTTATGTATTTGTCCGTATATATAATCTGAGTTTCCTACAGTTACAACCCTTCAACTTTGTAAATTTTACTTTAATCCCTTCGGCTTTAAACTTTTCATATAGTTATTACATGTTTGCTAAATACTTCATATATATTTTATACGTGCAACTCATCATTCGTCAAATACATTGCCGTCGTTGCAATGGGCGGCGGACAAACACCTTGTATATTATTGTATGCAATGTCTTTTCAAATACCAAGTAAACCGGTTTCTAAAAGTAACAATTACTCGATTTTGTGATAATTTTGTGACTATCGTTGTTGATTATTGTGCATTGGTCATATTCTATTTTAAAATAAAATTAAACCTGAAAAAAAGAGTCCATTCTATTTTGTTGGAAGATGTCAAAGTAAAAGTCCAAAGTGTCCAAGTAATTTGCTTTATAAAGGGTCCATTCGAATTGACCCGTTCGAACCATCGCCATTGCTTATGTAATATGTGAGGATGCACCTCTCAATGCCTTCTTTAGCTTAACTTGCAAGCTTTATCTATTATTCAAATCAATTAAAAATTATAATATTAAGTGGTTTCTAATTTTAATTAATTATTAAATAAATAAAATGACTTTTCATAATACAAAGCGAATAGCTATATGGCAACCAATTTTACACATGTTTTATTAGCTTGTATGGTATGGGCCTCTCAATGCATTTGTGAGACCGAGCTGGAACGCCTCAACGATGTTGAGGCTGAAGAAACACTGTTCCACCCAGCCGTTAGGTTAATTCTTATTGCCTGTTCGACGTGTCTCAATGGCAAAATAATAATAATGAACCTTTGACTTCATATTTAAAAAAACCTTTAAAGTGGTGTGGCGCAAATTTCCATTATATGACATGATTTAACAAAAATTTGATGTGGAGAAAGTGACTCATAGCCATAACCCTTATTATTTTTAGATATCTTCAAACCTTAACATTATTTTTTACACTATACCTATAGTTATAATGTAAAACATAGTGTAAACACTAAAATCTTTCAACTCATTACACTATATTTAATATTAAAAAGAATATTCTAGATATATTGTTCTTTATTCAATATTATATTTAATGTTACACTAAAATCTAACATTATATATAATGTTAGGTATAGTATAAAGTTAGAGCATTATAGTATGATTTATAGTGTAAAAGATGCTTTTTAATGTAGGATTAAAGATGCCCTTAAGGGTGTAAGTAGTCATTCCCTTCCAACCCTATTTGACTATATAGGTATCAGTTTATTTTTTTCATTTCTTATTTTTGTCTTTACCAACCACTATTCAAAGAACTTATCTTAACCATCCTAATTTTAATTAAAAAAATATTAACACGGTAATTAAAATTCTAATGTATAAGTATTGAAACATGTGGTACAACTAATGAAGCATGCGATAGGTGTCACAATTTATTTATTTTTTCTTATTTTTCTCTTTACCAATCAATTATTCAAAGAACTTATCTTAACCATCCTAATTTTAATTAAAAAATATTAACACGATAATTAAAATTCTAATGTATAAGTATTGAAGCATGTGGTACAACTAATGGAACATGTGAGAGAGAAACAGGTGAATGGGTTGGAAATGGTCACCAACACGACGAACCTACCGAGAGTGACACTGAGGGCTAGTGCCACACTAAGGGCCTTTCAACAAAGATTTTTATGGGTTGTATGTGAGAGAGAAACAGGTGAATGGGTTGTATGTGCACCATATGATGTTGTGGTATACTAAAACCCTTCAGTGGTATCAGAGCCTAGACTTGTTTTCAGTTATATTTGATGTGACTTATTTTTTAAAGCTGAGAATCTGCCTAGACTGAAAACTCAACGAGTTCTGGCTGTAAACTCGACGAGTTCATGTGTTAAGGCATGAACTCGACGAGTTCTTGTAAGGAACTCGACGAGTTTGTCTTCCAGTTGGCATATTTTCATGTTTTAAGGATGTAATCGGTCTAGAATCATTACCTTAAACTGTTTTGGACTTATAAAACCTGTTTTTGATGTGGTAATGTTCATTCTAATCCAATTCAAAAGATAATTGTCAATAGATTCATGTTTTGTATTAGTTTAATGATTAGGCTAAAAACATTAAAATTGTTTGATATGAATTATCTTGTTCTTGTGAGTTTGCTTAGATTAATAGAAAAATTATGTGATAATGTGTTTTCAATCCAAATTGATCCAAAAGTTATTCATAAAATGTGTTTATGTAACTTGTCCTCAAGTTATATGAAAAGTCACATTTATGATTCTTAAAACTCATAAGATTTCCATAAGTTATGAAAATGGAGAGTCTCATTTTTAAATGTTTTAAAGTCTTTCATAACTTGTCCTCAAGTTATGAAACTTGAAGAGTTTTTCATTAAAACTACTTTAAACACATAAGTTATGAAATTGAAAAGTTAATAATAGTTCAAAACTTGCCCTCAAGTTTTGGAATTTGTAAAGTTTCCCTCATGAATACTTTAATTCCAAATTAAACCCTTAGAATTTTAAAAGTTAAAATTCAACCCTTATACTGTATAGTATTATAAGTTTATATATATATATATATATATATATATATATATATATATGAATAACAACAAGTCAGTCTTACCGTTAGTAGGCCTCATTCACGAAGTCAGTCTATAAGGGGTATAAGGTTACTGCCTATAAAATGATAGTTTAATGGGTGTCCACTCTTACCCTCCGCTTCCTTGACTGGTAGAGGGTCGTTAGCCGAACGGGTAGGACAAGGACTATAATTCTCCCTTCATTATAAGTATAATGATAAATATAAAGTAACTAAACCTTTTATAAATTCCCAATCTTAGTTACTTTAGGATAATGTGAATTTGGTGCTAACTCATGAAATTACACTTTGCACTTTGTTTAAATCGTTAGTGGAGCGTGTGTGGTTAACCGGCACACTAACTTGGATTTAACAAGGTAGACAAAGGGTAACTTACTGTTTATCATAGGATCAGTGGAGCGCGTGTGGTTAACCGACACATCGATTAAGTGATAAATATTAAGGGTACCAAGTATATTTGCATGGTTATTCACACCTTGTTTTGTGATCCTCGGTATCCAATTAAAAGCTAATAAATTATTTTGTTTTTCATGGTGGAAATTGGTGAATCGTCATTCGCCTACCTTCAAATATTTTATAGCTTGGATTACGGCATCCCACTTCCAAGTTATAAAATATTGTGTTGGGTCCTAGCCTTAATATTTCATATTGGGTGTTATATTAAGGACTTTAAATCAACTAACTTGAATTTCTCCCATTGTAGATGTATGGTTCAGACAACTATGATCTTCCCAAATCTCTTGGAACAAGCTTTCCTAATGACGATGATGTCCCATGGTTGGATCATAGAAATCATACTTCTCTTCCTCCACCTCCTCCAATTATTCTCCCTAATCCACAAGTTCAAGGTCACTCAATCCCTATTAGCAAGCAAAGTCTATGTGTTCTCACATATTAGAGATAAAGTCACATATTGACAAGCCGGGAGAGTTGGTTGTCAAAGTCTTGAGGAAGCTGGATATTGAATAATCACTTCCTAAGTCACATAGTGAGTTCTTTAAGTACTACTATGTAACAGACTATGACATGACCCTTAATGATCTTATCTATTTTCTTGGTGCTGCTGAATCAACAATGATTTAGAGCACTGGTAAAGCAAATTTGATTAGAAGATCAACTTCCCAATATACCATGGACATTGACAATGGTAACATTGGATATCCAGAAAAGATTTCTTTTCCCAATGGAAAGGGATCAACCATAGTCAACTTTGTTGACCAAATGGTAAAGAGAAAGACTAAGTCTGAGATAGTCATGTGTACCATTCCAAAGGGTCCATATGTTTCTATTTCCAAAGGAATGGGCATTGGTTGCGAAGCTGCCTTAACTACCTGAAAGATCTGAGGGAAGGTCAAGTCAAAAAGTTCGACTCTGCTTCAGGTAAGTCCACTATCTAACTCTATTAAGTTCCTATTTGGAGATTCTTAATACATTTTGATGTATGACAGGATCAAGCAAAGACAATGAAACTTAAAGGAAGAGTATGCTGAATATGATCACGAAGACGGATTTCAACCGCATGGTTCGAAGATCGGATTCTTGAGCTACTACTTAGGAGTTATGATATATTGCTAGGAAATATGTAATAGCATAGTTTTTCATTTAAAGTTGCATTGTAAGGAAAAAGTTTTTCTGCATTTATAAATAAATAATTTTTTTTTATTTTATTATATCTACTTGCAATGGCAGTTATGAAAAATTGATGTTTGTATGTTTCTAGCAATAATGGAAATATGAATTTGATTCTTTCATTTGTGGTAGTGTCTAAATTTACCAAATAAGGAAAGATTATCATCACCTAAGTTTCAATTGGATAGAAACTTGGAATCATGCAAGTCGTATGATGAATGAGAATTTTCATCTTTGGAAAATTAAGACTAATTCCTTGTTCACATGTATATGTGAGTCAAGTGAAGGACAAAGGGATTGAGTACACATTCTTGTGCACTAGTCAAGTCAACCACAAAAGATCAATAAGACTATTCGTCGTGATTTACTAAAGTTTAGTAAATATGGTTATACTTACAAGTTTAAGTATAACTCTAAAGCATTGGAAAAGTTTCGATGTATGGCAGAACGAATCAGAAGAATCAAATTAGGCAGAGAGATAAAAGTTTCTCAAATCTGAAAAGATGGGAGAGTACTTTAGTATCATGTTTTGTGATCATCTAAATGATTAAGAAACCATATTACAATTGGTTCTCTAAGGACATCTTAGTGCATTTCTATGGCTAAGAAGGGGAATCGTGAATTGTTGAAATAGTTAAATCAAGAAGATGAGTCATACTTCGTTCCAAAACAAGTCTTAGAGTCATACTCCAAGATTGTAATTTGATTGACACATCTTAAAGAAGGTTTATTAACACTTGTCAAATGTAAGAGTAAAATGTGTCCTACTCTTGTACATTTGAAATTGGTAAGCTGTGATGCTTTGGATAAAACAGAGACCAACTTAGGCCAATTGTGTGAAGTGTTTGTCTTGATAAGAATCCACACTATCTCTTGAATATTTGTTTGTCAAGGAATGGGCCTGGCAAGAGAGTCTTATATGTCAAGAAGACAGTGGGAGTCTTAAAGATCTTGAAAGAATTTCAAGATCTAATCAAGAATAAAACCGGTAGTTTCTCACTAGCTCACGACTTGAGGTTTATAACCTATCCTGTTGACATATTCCTATACCCATTCCAGTTAAAGTTGGCTTTGCATATGAGTTCTGAGAGTTCTCAATTGGTTGCATAACAACTTGGAAGCAATGTTAGACCCTTGTGCTGCCAGGTGGCAAGAGGTTAAGACTACACAAGTTCAGTCCATATGAGTTTGGATTTGTCATTAACCATGTCTTGGGATTATGGTTTTGACAATTTCACATGGATAGGAACACATACACCATAAAATCTAAGTGCCATAAGGTTTCTCTCCGATTCATGAAAATGATGGTGAGGAAACGCTTTCACTAAGTGATTTGAAGTAGATAACAATTATGATATTTGCATTCTCAAAGTCGTTAGTGGAGCGTGTGTGGTTAACCAGCACACTAACATGTACTTGTGAGGAATGGAAAAGGTCTAAACAATTGAGACTATGATTACGACATCCGTTTTCATAGTTATAAGGAAAAGTGTATGATTTTGATAAAGTCTTTATCAATTCATCTCGTATCAAAAGTCTGAACTTTGGTAAGAAAGTCAATAAAGTATTGATTTCTAGAAGTCCAGCTGATTTCTGAGTACATGTCAAAGCTAGTGGGAGCATAAGTGTTATGCTAATAATCATCATGTTAGTGGGAGCATGATAATTATGATAAGTGTTGCAAGTTAGAATTGTTAATTATAGAAAACAAAAGTTTCAATTAGGAAAAGTTGGTTTGCTATAATTAAGGGAGAGGAAATTGTACTTCATTTCAATTCTAAAAGCTTAGATTGAGGTTTTAATCATCTTTAGTCAAGGATATATATATATATATATATATATATATATATATATATATATATATATATATATATATATATATATATATATGAATTTTATGTTGGAATGGCTCAACTTAAGGAAATTCTATATATTTTGCGTTCTTAAAATTCGATTATGATTACGGATATATATATATATATATATATATATATATATATATATATGAATTTTATGTTGGAATGGCTCAACTTAAGGAAATTCTATATATTTTGCGTTCTTAAAATTCGATTATGATTACGGCATCCATCTTCATAGTCGAATTATGAAAACATGGCAAATAAAAATATTATAGCAAAAGACCGGTCTAGAATCACATCTTGATGTGAGACATCATGAATCGTGTCCCATATGCTTCAGGTGTAGGATTGATTGCATGTGCTATAATACTTATCTTTTCTAAATTTTTCCAAATGCCTTGTGGCATTAAGAGGGGAAAAAGGTCTAGAATTGGATATGACTAAAATGATTAAGCAATTGTCGAGGACAATCTAAGGTTTACCAAAGATTGGTTGTTTAAGGACAGTTGGAAGTATAGTGTTAACTTTGGAAGGACGATATTGACATATTCTAAAAGGAGGCAACTCTTGTTCAGAAGTGATAGTCAAAATGGGAATATGGAAATGACTCCATAGGTGGAAGTTGTTCAATCTGTGTAAGATTATAAAACTTAATGCAAGAAGGATGTTCAAAGCAATGTACTTTGAATATGAGACTTTGTTTCCATGGAGTTGATCTCCATTGGAATACTCTGTAATGTTTGCTGACAAGTCTTTGTGACTCTGCACATAATCATTACAGAGGATCAATGTATATAAGTTTAAAATCTAACAAATTTCGGTAAATGGAAGGAATTTGGAATTCGTGCATTTACGGTAAGGATTTGGGATTGTGAAAGGAGAATCATTGGAATTATGTTCAATCAATCTATTCCACAAAGTAAATATCATAGACAAACATAGTGTGCATACTTGGTGTATGGCATGACTAGTGTTTAGAAAACATAGTGTACATGCTTGGAGCATGGGACAACTATTGTTTTAATTCAAGTATTAAGTTGATAAATTGAAACATTATACAATGAATAATATGTAATCAATATGGTGATAAATAAAAAGTGTTCTATTTATATTCATAAGTTCTGTGACCATATTGGATTCGATTATTTTTGTGTTTCACTTTGCATGTTTTGACTTCCAGAACAACTAGGTTATTCTTCCCGAATGACTAAGTTATTCAAACCATCCACAGTCGGTCATATGTTGGAAGTAGATATGAATCAAGACTATCATGAAGTTGGCTTGTAGATGTCTAAGATGTTGGACATAACAAGAGTTGCTACAAAACTCATGAGTGCTCATAAGTTCTGAGTATTGGATTCAACCCATGCTCATTTGAATCACTTCATGGATTTTATCACGAGTGATCATGAGATGATAATATCTTATATTCTTCAAACCTAGAGATATGAGTTGTTTCCTGTGAGTTGGTTATACATTGATTGTACGAAAACGCATTGGTAACTCGATGTTATAAAACATGCATTTGTGTATGATTCAACAAGTAGTAGAATAAGCATATGAGTCGAAGTTTATCCATTACTTTTACCCTTAAAGGGATAGAAGCGATATCTGTGGGCCCCTCGATGATTTAGTGATGATACCCTGACGTGCTTGGCCAAGCCTGGACTGATTTGATTTGTTCAATTAGTTGGTCGTCATAAATCGCAAATCGGGAAACAACAAATGGACAGAGAGAATGATTATAATCCATATCTCAGTCCATATGATATATAGAATGGAGGAATATATGATCCCTTATCTAATGGACACGTCATTGATTTGTTCAAAATTTTACAACAACTTTTAAGAGCTACGATTGCTAGTCGGGTTTTGGAGTCATACGCAATAATAGTTTTAGACTTATCCAAGTGGGAGACTGTTGGATTAGTGTCTAAGTCCATAACTATAATTGGTATGTTGTCACACCCCCAAATCGGAACGGCGGAAACGTTCGGGGGCGGAGGACGTAATGCTCAGTATCATAACCATAGTGAAGAAAGTAAACACAACCATCATAAATATAATTCAAAAGGTTACATCGTTTCAAAAATACATGTTTCCAAATAAATTACATATGATGTCAAAATAGTTCAAAAGAAATCTGCGCCTTAGTGTCTTGACTTAAAAAATCTAGTGGTTACCCGTATTACTGATTACCTGAGAATACAAGTTGTTTTTGAAAGAGTATCAACATTAAAGCTGGTGAGTTCATAAGCAATTTATGAATGAAAAATGGATGTTGTTCCTTAAAGTTTGTTACAAGTTTGTTTCCAGAAAATCCAATATTTTCTAAAAGGTTTATTGTAGTCTTAACTTAACCAAGACTTAGTATATGTAAGTAAATCGTCATACATATGTGTGGTTTTATATTTAAATAAAACACCTTTTTGTGAAATCATTAAATTCTCGTGAATTATATGTTTTGTTAATTCCCCATGTGAGTTGTTATAACCGTGCTAAGACACGAAGACCTCATACTCAACGTTCTTCAAGCATCGGAATGTTATGACACTTGTCACCCCAGACCTGTCGGTCTAGCTGTTGCAAGCAGCTTAGGTGCGGGTTTGTCAGACCCAATATAGATCTATACGCAACTATCACGCTCTCCCTACAAGAGATTCTGGCTATAATTACAAGACTTTTCTATTGTACTAAAGAGTACTCCGGAGATGAATGTCTCACAAATTTATTCATTAACATGTTCATGTAGTTTGTAATAAAATATTCGCTTTGTAAATCGATTGTATTACCATTTCTTTGTAAAATGAGGTGTCCAAACTATACCTATTATAGTTTTATCAAAATGTTTTATGTTGTAATTGAAACCTTGTTATGCATGACCTTGTATTTCGATAAAATGACATTGAAAATGTTAAGTATAAAATCTTACACACCTTGCTCAACATGTTACAAGGTGTGAATAACTCTTAAACTCGTTTTAACAATTTAACTCTTAAATGTCACTATTTTAGATTATTTATAGAAAAATAATTGTAAGTCGAAGACTAAATCCGTAAACTCAGAGAGTTTGTAAAAAGAGTCTACTGTGTTCACAAATTTTCTTATAATTTTTGGTGGTCTCAAACCAGTGTGAAAATGTTCATTTTCACAACCTGGTCCAATTTCGTTGCTGCAGTGATAGGCATTTTTGTAAAAATCACCATAAATTGTAGAAAAATCGTATGGAGATGAGCAAGTAGTCATTTAAAGGTATAAACCTAAACCATTTTCATATTGAACATTTTTGAAAAATATTAAGTTTAAGTTGGGTAAAACAGTTTGTGAACAGGTCACAACTTTTATGTTGTAAGCTGTCAAGTTAAGTTTCAAATATGTTTTGGTGTTTTAACTTGTATCCCCCCTGAAAACTAAAGAAAACTATAAAATGTAGGGGTATGAACTCACCTTGAGTGATTCTTGGAAGAGTGGAAGGTCGAAGACGAGGAGTTCGAGTCAAGAACACTTGATGAACACATGAAAGTTTGGATGATCCTAAGAACGATTTTTGGTGTTAAAATGTGTGTAGATGATTCAAGGATTTTATGGAAACATGGAATAACACTTGGGTTTAGATGAAATACTTACCAAAAGTGAAGTAGTAGCTCAAGAACACTAGCACAAAGTGGTGGGAAGTCGAGAGAAAAGAGTTTTCTTGAGGTGGTTTGAGAAGTGTGTAAGTGAAGGATTGATCAAAGTGAAACAAGAAATCCTCTAGGGATTTCTTTATATAAATGTTTCTGGAGCAACTTGCAAGGTTGAAGGGATGTTTACCTTGGTTTGTGTGATGTGGATAGGGTTGGACTATTGAGAAGATGACACATGGAAGGCAAGTGGGCACACTTGACCCACTTGTGGTGTAGGATACTCTTCTTAATGTAAAATAATGATTTATAATTAATAAATCCTTGAAAATAAATAAAATAAGAGTTATGGGGGTTAAAAATGATAAAAATATGCATTTGGTGAAAAAATCCCGTTAAAAACATCAAAAACGGGCTTAGGAAGCGAAAGTGGTCGAAAACCGGGGAATATGGACCGAACCTGCGAGGTTTGGCTCTAAGAGGGTGAGAACCGAGAGGGGAGAAGGAAGGAACCGAGAGGAAGAGAAGGGACCGAAGGTGCGAAGGGGAGGGACAGAAGGTCCGAGGTCTCGGTTCGGTCTGTTGAGCTTCGGTTCGAGAAGGGTGCTTCGCTTCTGACAGGCTCGCTTCTGACAAGTTCGGTTCCTAAGAAGGGTTTCGGCTCCTAAGAGGTTCGGTTCCTAAGAGGTTCTGTTCCTAAGAGGGATTTCGGCTCCTAAGAGGTTCGGCCCTAATTATCTGTTTTTTCGATATAACTCTCCGTTTCAAGCGGTTTTTGGCCAAGTTATGGGTCGGGATGACTAAAAAAGTTGAGAGAGACCTTGAGAGAGATCTGGGAGAGATTTGGGAGAGATTCATTTTTAGCCATTATCATCGAATAATCTTGCAATGCAAGGTCCGTGGACCCCGTTATACTTCATTTATGATTATTTTAAGTCCCCAAAAGGGTCCATAGTCGTGTTTTGATGCGTTTAACTCCTTTCTTAGTGTTTCACATTGATAAACACATAGATTTACCGAGACACTCGAATTCTTGACATATAAATGTGCGTTTTCATAGAATAACTTTTAATCATACAAGTATTATACAATATTGACCGGTTTGACTTGTTGACTTGAATTTGACTTTGACTTGAATTTGACGGTTGTCACATATGTACTTGACCCGATTGACATGGTCCATTTGGGTTGCATGGCATCAGAACAATTTGGATAGACTTTTGTGAGAAAAAAGGATAATTATGATTTTGTTGATATCTTATAAGTTCTAATATATTGATATGAAATCATATTATTTAATTAGTATTGATCAAGAATTAATTTGGAATTAATTTTGTGATCAAAAGGAGACTAATTAAATATATGGGGATTGACTGTGTAAATCATTCATTCTTATATATGTGGGCTTATGATCCATAGTTCTTCATGTTGGGATAAACCCATGGAGTAAGCCATGGATACTCCATGGAGGTTTTAACCCATGGAGCATGAAGAATATGGAAAGACATGAGTTACATGGTGTAACCCTAATAGCCACAATACATAAGGACCCCATGGCTGAAGAAATCTGGACTAAGGTGTGTACACATGAGGGCTAACCGATTTGAGCATAAGGACTTTTCTCTCAAGTTATTCCAAGTTGTTGTTGGTGTTGTGTGAACCATTTGAGGTGTCACACTTGAGGAACTACAACACAAAAGGTATGTTACTCTATGGAATCAAACTACAACACAAAAGGTATGTTACTCTAACTAGTATATTATTTGGTATTTGAGAATGCATGCTAGTTATAGGTTTAATTCCTTGGAAACCATTTGCATGTATAATTAGTGAAAACATAGATCCAAGGTATTTAGGGTTGTATGTGCACCATAGGATGTTGTAGTATACTAAAACCCTTCAATACAACAATGGGGGTGCCCATGACATTTGGATATAAGACCAGGGGGAGCCCATGGCATTCTTGGTAAAGACCATGAGGGGACCCCATGTCAAATGTATGTATGTTGCATGATAATTTGTGGATGATGTTCTTGTTGGATTAGTGTCTAAGTCCATAACTATTTTGGTATGTACTTGACCCGATGGTGCATGGTCCTTTTGGGTTGCCTTCACCAAAGCAACTTGATAGGATGAATTATGGAGAGAAAGGATTAAATATGATTTATTAATATATTATGGGAATAATATATTAAAGGAGAAATCATATTGTTTAATTAATATTAGTCAATAATTAATTGGTAATTAGTTTTGTGACTAAAAGAGATTAATTAAACTTAAGGGACTGGAATTGTGATTATAAGATAATTGCAATTTGGGCCATGGATTGCCTTTTATTATAAGGTGGACAAATTCTATGGGGAAGCCCATATGAAATCGTCCAAGGCCTTATGGAAAAAGGCTCCATGGGTTGCTTAGGGCTTAAGCATCCAAATTAGGTTTTCCTTGTTAGATAACCCTAATTGCCTCACTATATATAGATCCCTTAAGGACCAAAAACATGGACAAGCAACCTTCTAGGGTTAGAACACGTTTTGGGCAGCCTCCATCCTCTCTCCTCTTCATCCTCTTGCTTATGGTGTTTGTGAACCAGTAGAGGAGTGACACTTGTGACTCTAAGCCTTCCAAAGTCAATTCAAGGAGGAATTGGGATTGTTATTGCTACATAACAATCAAGGTAACATTATAAACTTATTATTATGATTAATATGATTACTTGAATGCTAGAATTAGGGTTTATAGTCTTGGATTCAAAGCATGTACAATAGAGAAACCTAGATCCAAGCATTAGGGTTTGTATGAGCACATAGGATGTCTTATGACCAAAACCCATCAGTGGTATCAGAGCCTTGATTGGTTTCTATTGTATTGATGCTTGATATATCTAAAAATTCGTTTTTTGGTGTTTTGGAGGCTGGACTCGCCGAGTACAAGGTGACTCGACGAGTCCAGGCTTGACTCGACGAGTCAACTCGTCAGATAGAGCTTATCTCGGGATTTCTTGCTGTTTTTGCATTGGGATAGTTACCTTATTATGTTAGATCAATATTAATCTGATTATATGATATATTTGACTATATTTTTGATCTAATTGAAGATATTTATCAATTAATAAGATAATTGTTTCCTTATAAGATAATTGATTAATTATTTTGAGTAAATTGATAAATTGTTTTGCAAGAAATCATTAAACAAATCAAATATGGATAATTATGTAATTAAATGTTAATTTAGATTATTTGTTATTTGATTCTTGTGCTTTGAAAAGTTTCATATTTTGCCCTTTAAGTTTTATAGTTTAAATTTGAACCCAATAGTTTTGTAGTTTTGAAATTTAAATAGTTGAAACCCTAATGTGTTGAAATGTTTCAAAAACTTGCCCTCAAGTTTTGGAATTTAAAAGTTGATTAAAAGTTTAATTAGGAATGTTAAATTCTAAAACTAGTATAGTTTTGAAAAAGTTCAAATCACACCCTTATGGTTTTATTAATTAATTAAGGTGTATAATTAATAGAGATTTGATAAATCCTTAAAAGTTTAGGTTCACAATTTAATTGAATTACAAGTATAATTGTTAAATTAGACCACCTAGTATTTTGAAAGTATAAAATACACCCTATACTATAACATTAAAAGTCTAACATTATATATATGTATGAGTAAAAGGCAGTCTTACCGTTAGTAGGCCTCATTCACGAAGCTGGTCTATAAGGGGTGTTTAAGGAAATTGCCTATAAAATGGAGATTGAATGAGTATCCACTCTTACCCACCGCACTCTTGACTAGTGGAGGGTCGTTTGCCGAACGGGTAGGATAGGACAAAACCTTCCATTATAAGTATAATGTAGTATAAAAGTAACTAAATGTTTTCATAAAATTCCCAATCTTAGTTACTTAGGCAAAAGTGAATTAATGTAATTCCATGAAATTACACTTTGTGCCCTTGCGAAGACGTTAGTGGAGCGTGTGTGGTTTACCGGCACACTAAATGGTTCTAGGAAAAGGTAGCAAAGGGTGACTCGATGTTTGTCATAGTTCGGTGGAGTGTGTGTGGTTTACCGGCACATCGAATAGGTGACTGTAGCATGTGAGGGCACCATGTAAGTTTGCATGGTTATTCACACCTGCTTTGTGATCCTCGGCATCCCAATCACAAACTAGAGGGGCATATTGAGATTTAAACATGCCATTGAAAGTTCAATGAATCTCAAAGGATCTAGGAGTTTTCATAGATTTAAAACTTAAATTTTTTTTCGTTTTTCATGGTGGAAATTAGTGAATCGTCATTCACTTACCTTCAAATATTCTGCAATTAGTGTTACAGCATCCCTCTCCCGAGTTGTAGAATATTGTGTTGGGTCCTAGCCTTAGTATCTCATTTTGGTGATTTACTAAGGACTCAATCAATCAACTAACTTGAATTTTGTTTTCTCCCGTTTTGTAGATGTCAAAGTTCGACAACTATGGTCTTCCCAAATCCCGTGGAACAAGCTTTCCATATGAAGATGATATTCCACGATTCAATTGAGGAACAAGAAATCATGCTTCACTTCCCCTCCTCCTCCAATTATTCTCCCTAACCCACAAGTTCAAAGGCTTGAAAAGTTCAAGATCACTCAAGCCCTTTTGGCAAGTAAACATAAAGAAGGAAAGTCCGTGTGTGCACACGTCCTAGGGATGAAGTCACACATTGATAGGTTAAGAATGTTGGGATCCGTTGTCTGTGAGGAAATGGCTGTTGATTGGGTTCTTCAGTCACTTCCCAACTCATATAGTGAGTTTGTAAGAGAGTACTATATGATGAACTACGATGTGACCCTTATAGATCTCACATATATGCTTATTGTTGCTGAATCAACAATGATTTGGCGCAATAGAAAAGCAAAGTTGATTGGTGAATCTGCCTTCGAGACCTCTATGGATATAGACAATGGCAACGAAAGACATGATATGATCGAAAAGTTTGATCATAAGAGAAAGGCGATGTCTGAAGTAGTTCCATGTCCTGTTCCAAAAGAGTCGATTTGCTTTTATTGCCAAGAGAAGGGGCATTGGAGACGTAGCTGCCCCATTTACCTAAGAGATCTAAGAGATGGGAGAGTCGAAACGTATGGCTCTAATTTAGGTAAAATCCATTGACTAACTCTTTTAAGCTTCATTCTAGATTCTGAATACATAATGTGATAAGATTACAATTGATGTTTTTGTAGGATCGAAGAAAAGAAAGGAAGCTTAAGGGAAGAAGTGAGCAGAATCTAACCGTGAAGGAATGGATCGCGTTTCTCGAAGATTAGATTCTTGAGCTACTACTTAGAGTTAGAATTAGATTGCTAAGAAAGATGTATTAGCATAGGTTTTTCAATGAGTTTCATTGTAAGGAAAAAAATTTCCGCAATAAAATAAATTTTGATTTTAAATTTTATTTATTTATCCTTACAATGGCGTGTATGAAAAATTGATGTTAAAATGTTTCTGTTATTAGCAATAATGGATTTGGTTCTTATTATGTTATGGAAAGTCGAGAATTTACCAAATAGGGAGAGTTTCTCATCGCCCAAGTTTCAATTGGACAGAAACTTGGAATCATGCAACGTTGATGCACGATGAATGAAAAATTTCGTATTTGGAAATTAGACTAATTCATTGACAAAGTGTCAAGTGAAGGACTAGGAGATCAAGTAGACAAAGTTATGTGTTGATCAAAGTCCACCATAAGTGTAACGAGATATTCGTCATGATTTACTAAAGGTTTAGTAAATATGATTATACTTATAAGATTAAGTGTAATTCTGAATTGATTGAAAAAATTTAAATCAATAGTAGAACGAATAACAAGAATCAAGTAGGCAGAAAGATAAAAGTTTCTCCATTCTAAGAAGAAGAGAGAGTACCTTTTATGCTTTATGATAGGTCTTAATGATTAAGAACCATATCTCAATTGATCCTCTAAGTGAGTCTTGGTACAATTGTATGTCTAAGAAGAGGAATCAAGAATTGAAGAAATGGTTAAATCAAAAAGTCAATCATACTTCGTTCCAAATCAAGTCTTAGAGTTAAGATTATGACATTGAGTGAAAAGTATTAAGAAGGTTTATAACATTCATTAATTATGGAAAGTTGTGATGTCTTGGATAAGACAAAGAACAACTAAGACCAAAATTATGAAGTGTTTTGTTTTGATAAAAGCTACACTAGCTCTTGAATATTTGTTTGTCAAGAAATGTTTTGACAAGAGAATCGTATATGTCAAGGAGTCAGTGGGAGTCTTTATAGTCTTGAAAAGTTTCAAGAACAAATCAAATAAACCTTATCGATCATCACTAGCACACGAGTTGAGGTTTACAACCTATCTTAATGACATTATTTGGTTTCTGTGCCAATCCAATCGAGTTAATTATGCATGTGAGTTCTATGAGTTCTCATTTTGAACGTATAAAAGGCAAAGCACCTTAATCAATGAAAGGTACATTGATAGGAAAGGGTGAGCTGCTTAACTACTTGGAAGACGTGGTGGGCAGCTGTGCTACCATAAGGCAAGAAATCAAGATTAAGAAAGTTCGGTCCATATGAATTTGAATTTGTCGTAAACCTTGGTTTTAACAAATTCACATGGATAGGAACACATACGCCATTTAAATCTAAGTGTCATAAGATTTCCTCCTTCATGAAAATGATTGTGAGGAAATGCTTTCACTAAGAAAGATTTTAAGAAGATAGTGATTGTAAAATTGCATTCTCGAATTCAATTATGGTTAGGGTATCCCTTTCCATAATTTGAATTGTGAGGTTTGGCAATTAGTCTTAAGTGTTTAGACACACATATAAACTATCGAAGGCAAAGGTGTATAAGTTCAAAAAGCCTTGATAAAAGATTATCAAAGCATTAAGTATTAGAAACATGAACTTAAAAAATTCAATAAGTATTGATTTTGAAAGTTGAGATGCTTATGAATACATGTCGAAGCTAGTGGGAGCATAAGTGTTATGTTTTATAATAATCATCATGATAGTGGGAGCATATAAGTTATGATTGTATGATTATTAAGGAAAGTATATCAAGGTTAGCAATATTAATTATAAAAAACAAGAGTCATACTTTGCAAAGTCGCAATAGTTGAAGAATTGTTTTGCTATAATTAAGGGAGAGAATATTATGCTTCATTTCAAATCTAAAGGCTTAGGTTGTGGAATGTTAATAAAATTTAGTCAAAGGTACATAGTGTGTTCTTAAAATTTCGATTATGATTACGGCATCCCTCTTCACAATTCGAATTTTGAGAACATAGCAAATAAAACATTATGCGTCGTTTCCCATACGCTTCGGGTATAGGATCGATTGCAAATGCTTTAATGTTTGACCATTCTAAATTTTTCCAAATGTCTAGCGCATTTAGAGGGAAAAAGGACTAGAATCGGTTTTGACTAAAGTAATTAAACAACTATCAAAGGACAATCCAAAGTTCGACGAGGATTGGTCGCTTGTGAGTAGTTGGAAGCATGGTATTGGATGGACCATATCGACATTATTATGAATAGAAAAGATTCTATTAAGAATGAGTTGTCATATGGAAATTATAGAAATGTTTCCATACCGAATGGACCATATTGACATCATTACGAATAGATAAGATTCTATTAAGAATGAGTTGCCATATGGAAAATATGGAAGCGTGTCCATATTGGGAATTGAATATTGAAAACCTATGTCTAGATTAGAAACTTTTATGCAAAAGGATGTTCAAAAGAATGTACTTTGAGTGAGAGATATCATATCTAAGGAATTGTCTTGTAACAATCTCTGATAGAAGACTTTGTAATATCATTGGCAATAGTCTTTGTGACTTTGGTGCAGTGACATTACGAAAGGATAGTTGCATAGAATGTTAGAATGTAGCATATTCTATAAGTAACAAGAATTTGATATTCTTTAACTTATGAAAAACGGATTTGGAGTTGTGAAATGAGAATGATTGGAAATGTGTCCAATGTGATCTATTTCACAAAGTAAGAACCATAGGTAAACATTGTGTGCATGCTAGGAGCATGGGACAAGTGTTGGAATTCAAGTAAGAAGTTGATTACCCGAAACGACAAATAATGAGTAATCGATATGGTGATAAATAAAAGGTGTTTAATTTATACTCAAAGGTTTGAGGCCATATGGGATTAGTATTATTCTTGTGTTTCACATTTGCATGTTTTGACTTCCAGAATAATTGAGTTTATTAAGAATAATCGAATTATTCGAACGGGCCACAGTCATTCATATGTTGGAAGTAGATATGAATGAAGACTGTCGTGAATTGGTGTGTGGATTGTCTAAAGAGCATTAGACATAAGCAAATGTTTGATGCAACGTTCATGAGTGCTTATGAATATGATTTGAGCATTGGATTAAACCCACGCTCACTTGGATCACTCCATGAATTGTATCACGAGTGATTGGTGAGACGATAACATCTTATATTCTTGAAACCGAGATGTGTGAGTTGTATCTTGCGAATCAATTGCACATTGATAATATGTAAACGCACTATTAACTTGGTGTTATAAAACATATTGTTGTGTGTGATTCGGTGCGTGAGTGCAAGCGAGCATTGTATCAAAGTTTATCCATTCCTTTTATTCAAAGTAGGATAAATGCCATATCTTTGGGCCCCTCGATGGTTTAGTGATGACAAACGTAAATGCTCGGCCGGGCTAGGGCTAATTTGATTTGTTCAATTAGTCTGTCATCATAAATCAGAAATCGAGAAGTAGTACAAAGAGAATGATTTGAAATCATATCTCATATGATATCTAGAATGGAGGAATATATGATCCCTTATCTAAGGACACGTGTATTTGATATGATCAGAGTTGACAGCGGCTTTGGTACGATTGCAGATCAGGATCTGAAGTCATACGCAGAATAGTTGTTAGACTTATCCAAGTGGGAGACTGTTGGATTAGTGTCTAAGTCCATAACTATTTTGGTATGTACTTGACCCGATGGTGCATGGTCCTTTTGGGTTGCCTTCACCAAAGCAACTTGATAGGATGAATTATGGAGAGAAAGGATTAAATATGATTTATTAATATATTATGGGAATAATATATTAAAGGAGAAATCATATTGTTTAATTAATATTAGTCAATAATTAATTGGTAATTAGTTTTGTGACTAAAAGAGATTAATTAAACTTAAGGGACTGGAATTGTAATTATAAGATAATTGCAATTTGGGCCATGGATTGCCTTTTATTATAAGGTGGACGAATTCTATGGGGAGGCCCATATGAAATCGTCCAAGGCCTTATGGAAAAAGGCTCCATGGGTTGCTTAGGGCTTAAGCATCCAAATTAGGGTTTCCTTGTTAGATAACCCTAATTGCCTCACTATATATAGATCCCTTAAGGACCAAAAACATGGACAAGCAACCTTCTAGGGTTAGAACACGTTTTGGGCAGCCTCCATCCTCTCTCCTCTTCATCCTCTTGCTTATGGTGTTTGTGAACCATTAGAGGAGTGACACTTGTAACTCTAAGCCTTCCAAAGTCAATTCAAGGAGGAATTGGGATTGTTATTGCTACGTAACAATCAAGGTAACATTATAAACTTATTCTTATGATTAATATGATTACTTGAATGCTAGAATTAGGGTTTATAGTCTTGGATTCAAAGCATGTACAATAGAGAAACCTAGATCCAAGCATTAGGGTTTGTATGAGCACATAGGATGTCTTATGACCAAAATCCATCAGTTCTGTGGTCGTATGCTATGTGATTTTGGGGAACTCACTAAGCTTTGTGCTTACGATTTTCAGTTTATGTTTCAGGTACTCCAGTTTTCAAATGGAAGGGCTTGGGATGATTGCAGAGCACACACCACTTGTTTCCGCCTTATGTGAACTACTATGACTTGTCAATGTTTTGTTAAAACTTAACTACTCTGATATTGTGGGAAATACATGTATTAACGATTTATTAATTTAAAAACACAAAATTTTATATCATGATTCTTGGGATGTTACAAGTTGGTATCAGAGCCTTGGTTTAAGGGATTCAGACATACTCTCGATTGTGTCTGAACTGAAACTGAGGATTGGTAAAGTTTTAAAAAAAAGTATTTTTTTAGAAAAGAGTTTTCTAAAATAAGAGAAATGTGTGGTGCATGCAATCAACCGAGCTCGAGTAAGTTTTCTCGAAATACCCATACATGTTATCTGTTATGTTTGATTTATGAATCGGTGAATCACATGCTAGTTAGGTCTAAGGATCTGCTCAGCTTTTGCATGATAGAATGCTAGGAGAGATGCCTTTGTATGTTTATTGCATGAGCTGGTAGACTTATATGCTAAAGCTGATTAGTCAGTGATGGATTAGATTCATATGTATGATGCTTAGTAGTCTTAGGAGTATTAAATGTTGTGTTGTAATGGGAATATTTAGTGGTATCAGTAACTGCTAAGTGTATGCTTTAAAAATTGTATATAGTTAGGATCTTATAGCCTTAGAATAATTGATTTGGCCTTATTTCATGTTCCTTGCTTGGTTGTGCACCTAGGGTAGAGTATGTTATTCGACAGTCTATTTGATCCTATTCTGTATATAATTTGCATGCATAAGGCAACCAGCAGTAAGGGTGAAATTTCTAGCATTAGTGTTGGTGTGTAGGGTGAATGTTCTATGATAGTTCTATGGATTGGAGTGTTATTGCATGAATGTTGCTTGCTTTTTGCTTTTTGCAACTCTTGGATGATGGGAGTCAACTACTAAGTGAATAGGAAGGTATTCATGAGGTGGATGGCTGGCATTATGAAGATTTCTTCAGCACTTGATGGCAGAGTGAGGTTGGGAACCTATGTGAGCCTAGGGAGTGCTGTAGTGGTTGTATTCGCTTTGTTTAGTAAGCTTTAGTGCATCAGTTTGAGAAGGTGACTTGGAAGATTCGGATTGATTCGTGAGAAAAGTATGGATAGGTGTGGAAGGTAGAATTGGGCTCGTACTACTGAAAGCACATGATCCGTACTCGAATCGGGGAGAGTCTTGGAGAATCTAAGAAGCTTGGGGAAAAGGGTTATTGAGTATGTTATGATATTTTTCATGATGGTATTTTAGTTTGGTTCTGGTTCAGGTTCTGGTTCTGGTTTTGGTTCTGGTTCGGGTGCGGATGCTGAGCCGATTAGTGAGTGGTTGCGGGAGTTCATCTCATTAGAGATTTCTCGCTGTATTTCAGAGATATTGGACGAGCGTTTGGGGGGTGTTCCGTGCATATGGAGCTCCTACGTTCCATGGGGAGAGGGAGCCTGTTGTCAGTAGGAGGCGGTTAGAAGATATGGCTAACGCATCTAGGACGACTTTCTGCCCCGGGGAGGCGAAGATCAGATATGTTTCCTGCCTGTTGAAGGACCGGGCACGAGATTGGTGGGAAGAGGTTGGTAGTGAGTTGGGTGATGATGTCCTTGATGGTATGTCATGGAATAGCTTCTCGATCAGGTTCTGAGTTGAGTTTGCAATGACGATTAAGGTGCAACAGTTGGCGCGAGAGTTTTTGGATCTCCGGCAGACTACTGAGACTGAGGCATAGATCACTGCCAAGTTCCTTGAGAGGACTTTATTGGTTCCATGGTATGCAACAGACAAGGAAATTAAGAAGGAGTCGTATCATGATTTGTGGCAGATGATATCAGGGAGTTTGAGAGTATTTCAGGGTGTAAGACCCTAAATGATATGATTTTCTAGAGCTGAGGGAGGGAGATCGATTTGGAGCCCCAACAAAGAGTAGCCAGTTATTTCAGTATAGGACCGAGAGAGGCCAGTGCTCTAGCAGGTGATATTGCGGGTATGTTGTCTTTTTCTTTTCTTCGGTTGTTATCAGTTTCTTGTTGCTTGGATTTTATATTGATTTGGGTAAGCATTATCTTCGGTTTATTTCTCCATTATCATTGGGTTATATCTTTGGGAATTGTTTCATGTCTTTTGCATGTCATGAACAATTAGTGGTTCATTAAGGAGTTGTATATCGTGTAGCGGGTTCTAGTGCATTCGACTGCTATTTTGGTTTTGGGTTAGAATCGGTTCGGGGGTATTATGTGGAAGGCCTCTAGTTAGGATTCAGCAGTTCAGTTCTTCGGTAATCATCAAGGTTCGGTGGTTTTAGTATTCATTCTGGTAGGAGCTGTAGTTGCCTATGGAAGAGCTGTTGGGTATGAACACTACCATTGCTAAGTCAGGAACGATAGAAGGAAGATGGTGGTGTCAAATGCATGAGTTGTTTGGTCATTGGTAATGTCAGGGGATTTTTATATTCGTTCGGGTTGCATTCGATTAGGAACCAATAATTCTTTGAGAATGGAAGTTGGAATAAAGATTTGTTGGTTCAGGGCAAGGGTTATGGTTTTAGTCGCCAACATAAGAACTCAGGAATGGTGTCATTGCAAGTGATCTGGATTATTAGGTTGGTTAAGATTATCCTTCAGGGTTTTAGGATTTGGGTGATCATGGAGTTAGTTAGCAATGGAACGCTAGTATTGTTTAGCACAGGGTATGGGTGGTCCATTTTGTTTGAGGGAGACGGGTCAGAGATCTATAAGGATTAAGGGGTAAGAGACCTTCTTCGAGTCCAAGTGGGGGAGAATTAAATGGTTGTTTAGATTAAGGTTATATTGGTGGGAGATCAAGAAACTTCCGACTGCAAGTCAGCATCTCCATCGTGACCTGAACTCCTGAATGGTTGTAGGATTCGATTTAGGATGCATGGTATTGTGATGATTTGAGCATGGTAAGGCTATGGGTGGTAACCCAGGTTGGTTGGAAGTGTTGTACGACTGCAATGGGATCGTAGAATTCATCAGTTCGAAGTAAACTATTATTGGTAGTGGTCATGGGTGTAAAGGGGGAATCAGTTCGTGTCGTGGGCACGCCAGTCCGGATTGTCAAGGAGTATTTCTTCATTATAGGTTGAGGACCATTGAGGTCCAAGGCAGAGTCAGGCATGTGTAGCCCTAGATGAGTGGGACTCGTGGGGCGAGGCCTATGTGATTATGGAAATTCAAATTGGACCTGGTAGAGACCGTTGGGTCGAGTTTTTGGATCTTGAGTTGCAAGATCATGTGGGTGATTAGTGTGTGGCGTAGAGGGGTTATTAGGTTGGGCAGCCTTGTTGTTGGACTCTTGGGAGCCTGGTGGTTGGATAAGGTGCGAGACTAGTAGTCTTAGAGATGGTTTGGGAGTGTTTATTTATTGGTCAGGTGAGGGGTCGTCGGGAATCAGTAGGTCGTGGTGTGAAATGCAAGTACAAATTCATGGATCTCGGGCTATGAGTGGGGTATCGAATTGGGTTGGGAAAAATCTTGAGTCGAGCATCGTGCATGTTTTGTGTAGGAATTTTGTTTTGATGGATTAAGGATTGGGGTAATTATATGTCGAGGGCATCAGTTGAAGGGTTGAAGGGTAATAAACATATTCAGTTTGGGATGACAGATCAAGTTCGTGCTATTGTGTCGTGGATTGATATTATTTGTGAAGGGCATCGAGATAAGTCAAGGCAGTATTATTGATTTGGAACTGGTATGTGTGGGGTAGCCTGCTATTCGAAGGAGAAGTTAGGTCGCTTGAAGTTAGATTTGGATAATCCCGGAGTAGATGACTTGATCCTGTTGCGCAACTCTCGTCTGAGTCTAACCGTTGCAGGTGTAAGTCTCCTACTTGAAATATTATCTGAGCCTTCTGCCAAGCAGAAGTGTTCAACAACAATGTTGGTCTGTGATTATTTTTCTAATGGGAATCCCAGGTATCAAAAGTTGAGTAGTCAGTTGGAAAAGTAAGTGGAATGGACTAAAAAATGGTTCGGTATGGGCGGGTTGTTAGGGAGACAGACCATCCCGAGACTTTAGATTTCAGGTTGGGTAGTTGTGGTTAATTCGCAAGGGATTATCATGGGATGGTGAAGGGATTTGGTCATCTGTGGGTTGGGGAGCCATGCGAGGGTTGGTTTCGGTTGCCATGGAAAGAAGGTGGTACGCTCGGGGTTATCGCCATGTGTCAAGTTGTTGGACGTGTCAGGAATGATAAGGAATGATTTCAAGGACGAGATCTAATTTAAGTGGGGGAGGGTTGTAACATTCCGTTTAAAATTAAGTAAATAAATAATAAACCATAAACCCCAAGATGTAAATTTATACTTTATATTATTTTATTGCAGCCCTTAATCCATAATAATTTAGCAGGGGGTTGGTTCCAGGAGTTAAATGCCATAATTATGGAATTGGGGGTTAAAGTGTAATTTTCGGGGTGGTTTTCTTAAATAATTTCTGAAGTCAGGGGATGTTTGGTAAATATTGGAGTTATGTTGAAAAAGGATTGGTGGAGGAGGGCCAAACTTGTAATATTGGGCATATGTTTGGAAGAGAACACGGGATAAACCCAATGCTACTTCCCCCTCGTTTCCTTGTCTTAAACCCTAAACCTAATTGACTTTGTTCAGTCACCATCACTGTGGAGTACTCCAGCCGCCGCCCCTCCGCCTCGAAACCGGAAACCGCCGCTGCACTGCTGTCGACGAAGATAGACCGCCAAGGAAGACGCCGCGGCTGCCGATGCTGTTGTTCTCGGTCGCACAACGCTTCCTCCCTCCGACTCGCCGTCTGCCACGCCACCAGCTTCGTTGATCGATAGCCTTGTAGACGCTGGTGTCGTTTGTTGGTGCCGCCGTTGTCGCGATGTTTTTCTACCGTCCATTCGTTGTCCCTCCGCCGTCCCCCTCCTCCAAGAATGAAGTGCAACAACTCGTTCGAGAATCTGTCAGCCAACAGCTGCGGTTCGTCTGTGTGATTCGGAAGTGCGAGGTGCGTCTTCTCACTATATCCATGGGTCGAAGGCACCAATGTCGGCCCATTACTTGATATGTGGAATGCTAGTTGTCTCTGTGATACTTGCATGAAAGACCATAGGGGTGCCCATGACATTTGGATATAAGACCATGGGGGTGACCATGATATTTGGATATAAAACCAGGGGGGGCATGACATTCCTAGTAAAGACCATGGGGGAGCCCATGGCAACTGTATGTATGTTGCATGATATTTTGTGGATGATAATTTGTGGATGATGTTTTGTGGTTGTATGTTATGTGATTTTGGGAAACTCACTAAGATTTGTGCTTACGGTTTTCAATTTATGTTTCAAGTACTTCGGTTTTCAAATGGAAGGGCTCGGGATGATTGCAGAGCACACACCACCTATTTCCGCCTTCTGTGAACTACTATGATTTGTCAATGTTTTGTTAAAACTTAATTACTCTGATTTTGTGGGAAATACATGTATTAATGATTTATTAATTTAAAAACAAAAATTTTTATATCATGATTTTTGGGTGTTATAAAAACCCCTACACCATGCACCTTAACAGAAAGATGCATTTGTAGGAAATACTTTCTCAAAAGAGCATTGTACTTGTGAGATAAACTCAAAATCTGTTTTTTTTTTCTTTGGTAAGTTATAAATGTTGTATTATTTTTTGGGTTGAATATACTTTAGTTCATTTCTTACTTGAAAATGTTTTTTTTTTTTGAAAAATATCCATTTTGAGTAATGTGTTTCTTCCATTTTTATGCATAAATGCATAATAACAATATATATGTTAAATCTAAATCATTCTAGTAAGATCTATTGCATAAATTAAAAAAATGTTTTTTTTCAAAGTAAAACTAACGTAGAAAATGATATTATATGCATTCTTTCCTTTTGGCTTTTATCTTTTTATATAATATAGTTTCTTTAGCCTTTTCTTCTTTTTATATTAAACATATCACGACACAACTAAACTTGTGGTTGGTTAAGTGATATAAGTGCTGACGTGCAGATGATTAGGCATTGACCCGGAAAATAATTATAATAACTTATTGGTGGTTCTAGATTTTGTGAAAATTATTGTTCGTTATATAGGTTAAGAAATCCTAATTCTTTTTTATCACAAGTAAATTACAGTTTTGGTCTCTATCGTTTGCCCAAAATAACACTTTTGGTCCTACTATTGGGATTTAATCATGGATCATGATGGTCCATGTGGAGGGTTTTGTTATCACCGGTGGTCCCTAGGACCGTTACCCTGTACCAAACTTCTCTTAAGTATATATTAAATGACAAAAATGTCTCTTTTTTTTTTTTTTTTTTCTTTTTCTTTTATTTTGACATTTTCTTATTTTTTTTTCTTGGACCAAATTTACTACAACCTAATAACATCAAGGACCAAAATTGGAATATGTTGTTTAATAAATTATTTGCACCATCTTACTCCCAAAATGTGTCACTACCAAATACCCTATCTCGGATTGTCGATCTCTTCCCATTCCATGTCCTCTTTTCAGGTGTCGCAACCACCAATGTTGTAACCACCTTCCTTTTTCCAACCGCATCTCCGATGACCACCTTATGAAATCCTTTCACCTTCATCTTCGACCATCGCTATGTTTTTGCCACCGACCACCTCCATAGCCACCGACAAATGGATACCACCGATTCCGCCTCCATTACACATTGATTATGTCTTTAGTTCTGATTTTAACAAGGTGTAACGTTCCAAAAATAACTAGTAAAATTTCATTTTAAATAAGTTAAAGCCATTCATTCATTGTTTCAAAAGACGATCAAAGTCAAAGTATTATCAAAACATCAGAGTAATTTGTAAACATTCGGTGTGGAAAAAAACTCCTAGGATGCAGTGCGATCAAGCTGGGCCATTCCTTTTGAAAACGGAAGTACCTAAAACCATAAACATAAACTGTAAGCACAAAGCTTAGTGAGTTACCCAAAGTACCACATGTCAAACATACAACTGTGCCTAGCCCTAGGTACATTCCAACCCAATATACAATTATGGGCCTAACCATGGGGCCCAACCATAGGGTCTTTTTCAACCCATTCATACAATAATGGGCCCAGTCCTAGGGTTTATTTCAACCCAATCATACAATAATGGGCCCAACCCTGGGGCCCAACTATGGGTTTTATTTCAAACCAATCATACAAACATGCAAGAGTCACAAAGACAACTATCATCCTACATACACAATTTAGTGGGCCGGCATTAGTGCCTTCGATCCATAAGCATTGTGAGAAGACTCACCTCACAGTCTGAAAGAATAGCTACACCGATCATTGCTCCAAAACCTATCTCTATCGGTGACCTATACAATTAACAGGGACCCAAATCTCAAACTACTATTCAAATTACCCAAAATGCCCTTAGGTCAAAATTGGTCAAAATCCCGGTCAAAGTCAAGTTAAAAAGTCAAACTTATTGAGTACGCCTTGCATACTCAGTCACTACGTTGGGCGTAGTCATGACTCACCCAAACCACGAGGTTCTAACCCTGTACACGCAACGTACCTCTTGGTACGCCCAATGTACTCTGCTTGGGTCCAAATCTTCTCATTGAGTGCTTATTCCTTAAAGACCTTTCATCGAAATTACGATCTAGACCCAAAACATTGTTCTAAGTCATAAAGTTTCCACACTTATGACTTTCCATGGCTAGAAAAGGTCCAAACGCTAAAATCCTAACTTAATAATCCATTAAGACATCATAACGCTTGCATGGAAGGGATAGAAGGACCAAGATCATATTTTTATGGTTCATAATAGCTCCATAATGGATAAAGTTTCCAACTTTATCGATTAGGATGGTCCAAATAACCAAGATCTAGTCTTTAAGTCTCAAAGGGACCAAAAATGAATCTTTCTCAAATTAATCCATTAAGTCCAAGTCTTCAACCTTCATATCTGAATCAATATGATGTTTAGATGGATAAAGTTTCCAACTTTATCCATAACAAGGTCACAAACTTTCAAGATCTAAACTTTATGCACTAAAGTGACCAAAAAGTGTCAAATATGAAAATTAACAAGATTTATGAAACTAATGAGCACGTTTGAAGCTTTTTACTCACAAAGGTCCAGAAAATGATGTAATCTTGTTGGATCTATGCTTGAATCTTTCTTCCATACACTTTGCCACCACCTTGTTCTTCAAGATCCCACCTTCTAATGGAGAAATAAGATTATAAATGATGTCAATGCTCAAAATAAGTGAGAGGAGGCTAGGGTTTCGATTTAGAGGCTCAAGAGGGTGGAGGCTCATGATACGAAGGACCACTAAGGGGTTAGAGACCTTATATAGGGCTCAAAACCACGAAAATAGGGTTTCTACTCTGCGGCGGTACGCCCAGCGTACCCAAAGTTATGCCCATTGTAATGCCCTAAAAACATGACTTCATCAGCGCAGTACGCCCAACGTACTCCCAGTGGACGCCCAACCTACTGCCAGACTCCATTTGCCTAACTTCAAACAACCACAACTTCTTCGTTTCAACTTCGCTTTCGGCGTTCATTATATGCACATACAGGTATTGAAAAGCCCCACAATCCTACCTAATTACTTTTAACGTAAAACATAACAAACTAAAACCCTTATTCCAAGAAAAAAGTCTGAAACATCACTTTTCCTGTTTTACCCTTTGACTCCAAAACACAAACCAAGGGCTTCGATCAGATAACCAATACTATCAACATCCAATAGGGTCTAAGCATTATTACCTTAAAGCCCAATGCCTTTACTTGATCCATTTATTGTATATAATCCCGAAATAAGAAACTTCTTGAAACGGGATGTTACAACTCTTCCCCGCTTAAATTAGATTTCATCCTCGAAATCATTCATTACTACTTCTTCTACAATGCTAGTCAATCCGGCCCGAACTTCCTGAATTCAATTTAAGACTGAAGATTCATCCCATACCGATGATCGCCTCCCCACCTTGCCATCCAAACCCCATCTTAGCAGAAATCACTTACCCTCCGAAATAATGAACCTTAACACTCTGCCCTCAACCAATGAAAGAAACCCAACTGCTCTGCTTGAGAACTGAAACAACTACCTTACTCTTCCCAAATTGAAGACCTCAAATTACAGCGACAACTACTCAAAGAAGGAAACTTCTTGAAAAATGGAACCCATCAATTTAAATCCCAAAAATTATTCTCTAGGACTGCTAATCATTCATTCATCATACCCTCCCTTAGTCCCTAACTAGGAACACCACTCATCCATGCAGAAAGAATACTCAAAATATACTGATCGTGAATTTTACCCAATCCCAATCCGAAGATTGTGCCCAACAACCTTAAATACACACTTGACTTCCTGACAAGTTATCACCAACCCGCTGATCCCTCGAGTATAAGGATAGTCAATCCAAGAATTCTCACGTTGCATCTAAATCCCTTATTAGCTCTGGTGTACCTCCACCAGACAAATCACTTGAGACATTCACAATGAACTTCATGACTCGAGATTCCATAACTGATACCCAACATTGGTAACCAAACTCGTAATAAATAGCCTGCAAGAAAATGGGGTTCATAATGCAAACCTTAAGAGACTTCTAATGCACAACTATTACTTCGAATAACCTTTAACTACCCACATGATCTAGACGAGCTGGTCACTGAGTCTCTCGACTCCCACAATGCACTAACACCCAAATATGCCAAGAAAACTAATGATCCAAGACCTAAGAGTCTCAATGAAAAGACTACCGAGTCCCACCCATATGAATCATCTAGCCACTGGTTCACGGTACATCGTGACACTTGCTAACCACTAAACGATAAACTCACGGTACTATGACGATCATGCTGTCATGCCATCAATGGCTTGAAGACTCACGACTAGGACCACATGGGCCTAAATATACCCAACCATCAGTCCACCGACTTGCAAAAACCTAATCAACATCCCTATTAAAGTTATCGAACACAAATATGGGTCATACCCTTCTATCACACACAATTCCTTTCATAGTACTTGTGACTACTAATGCAAAATTTAGGTGAAAACAAGGTCGCACACAAACAGAGAATGAGATAGGCGGTTACACTCTTGTTCCAATTTAAAGCCAACAAAACAATGAAGAACCATGTTAATAACTCAACCCAAGTGTTATCATGCTATCTTATTTAACCTACATATACCCCCAAGGTAAAACACATAACCAACCCTAGATCTACTTCACTCCTTCTTCCTCACAATCCTTACCCATGGGGTGTGGTACCAATAGATCTAACCAAAATGATGAACCTCAACTACTAAAAGAAACATCCTCATGAATGGTCGAAGACTAAGATCCCAAAACTTGATTGAAACTAATTATATTCTACCAATACACAATAGCTCGATAAAACTTCCGAAGCCATCAGAAATGTTGTCAAACTCTGGTTGGGTCAATCCAGATACCAACCATGCCAACACAACATGCCAAAATTGGATTTTACACAGATCCCAAGCCACACCTGAAGAACTCCACAACGTTGCCCTAATATCCGAACTTCCAATAACCAAAACATCTACCAAACTCGAGCCTACTATGAATAATAATTTCACAACCAACCATTAAGGGTACCCATACCCAAAAACCAAAATGTACAATGTATAGATTTTGACGATAAGTTGATGCGTCCATTGAACTCCAACTGATATGAATCTAAACTTCTGAAGAACCTCTAATATTGACGAAGAACGAAAAGACCAACGATCGAGAGTGCATTAACACTTAACCCATTGATCCAATACACTACTGGACAAAGCCCATGAGGGACTAACCATACAAAACTCTAAAATTGATTAACTGATCAACAACTGCCCAATCTAGACTATAAATATCAATCTATACAAGAAGCTGACAAATCCCTCAACAATCGACACTTAACCTGAGTGACTCAAACGCCTCTTGACTATTCCTATACATTCCCGAAAGGAAACCCTGACTACAACGAGATCCTTGAACAACATCTTCTTGTTGCGAAGACGACTCTTGTATTCCCGAACACATACATTTGATGGAAACTTGCTCTACACCCCCGTCTTGACCAAATCCTAAACCAAAATTTTTCATACTTGAACCGCAAATCCCTATGACCCATTCTTCTAAAGCCATAGCTCGAACAAATCGTTGATCCTATAAGAATAATATACAACTCTCCCCCACTTAGGGTCCGAACCACCACCAACTGACATTGCAAACAAACTAAAACTCAAACCGGATGACCCAAGCATAACCGCCCCTAACAAAAAGAATACCATACAGATGTACAAGAAATAATTCTGCCTATTGATTCATAGCTCCAAATCTTTACTAGAAATAATTGGACTACAACACGCCTCACCTATAAATCCCTAACAAACAATTCGACGTGAGTATTATTCAGAAATACAAGAAGCATCATTTTCTTAATCAGGATACCTCGGAGACAACAAAAGTTTCCGTTTCCAATTCACTTCCCTTTGATCACCTGAAACAATCAACTAACACCTGACCTATCTAAATTCAAAGAAAACAGACTCTTGATATCTTCTCAAAGCAACCATACTACAAGAATCTTTTTGTACATTCCCACACTACCATACTTGCCACTAAAACCTTAACCATCTAGCCCATAATGGGTCTACATCCCAAATCTAAAAATCACATGTTCTCTCTCTCTCTCTCTCTCTCTCTCTCTCTCTCTCTCCTCCGAAAACGGAAAAATGGAAGAACATATCCACCACCGTAGGTAGTGACATTCCAATCTGTCTGCCAATCACTCAACCTCTGGCTACAATCCTCGAGTCGATCATCACAATCGCTTCCTTCTTGAGTCCTACGACTAAACTAGCACTATCTTGAGCAAGGCGCTCGAGACCTCAAAATCAACTAACCCAACTAGGTCTACACCATTTAAACCTATACTGACATGGCCACTAAGGCCTAAACAATTCACCATACCCATTACTCCTTCCGAATACCAAAACTGAAAGGACGATAAAAACTGGAACACACTGCAAAGAATCATGGTGACAAACCATGCTATCTACCCCCAACCAGCTCCTTATAATTCTCGAAATCCTCTTCAATTCGAGTATGGATCTTGTGTTTTCTATAGTACGAGCCTAATACTACCTTCCACACCTATCCACACTTTCCTCAAGATTCGTTCTGTATCCTCTAAGTAACTACTCATCCGTCTGATCCAACCATATATACCCATTCTCAAACGAATACACATTGCTAAACAGTGCACCAATTCCTCTAAGGCACTTCCTAGGATCCCCACCTCACCCTGCCATCAGCTGCTGAAGAAACCCTACTAATATCGACTAACTACTTTATGGATACAATTACATGAAACAAAAGTTAAATGCATAACTTGAAAATATTTCTTGTTATTGTTCCTTCTAAAGTACAATACCACCAAATGGTCATTAAGAGAGTACCAAAATGGATTTAGGAGAGAGGATGAGCTCCAAACACTTTAATAGTGGCTAGAGTTTCATTAGAGGTGTTATAGAGGAGGCGGAGGCTAAAAATGACGAAATCTTAGGGTTAATGGCCTTTAAATACCCCAAGAACATGCTTTAGGCTTTAGGTTAATTTAGGGTTATGAGATTCGATTCTTTTCTAAATCACGATATGAAGCTTTAGGCTTTATGGCGCACGCCATGTCATAATTCGTGACACAAATTGCGTGTGAGTTGTGATGTGGCACTGTTGGACACCTCGACCCTTATTTGTGGGTTTTGGACACTATTTAAAGATACTAACATTTTAGGGTTATGTATTCTCAGCTTCCAAGCCTCTGAAACGAAAACCCTAGACTTGAGTGTGTGTGGAAGAATTTGAGCCTTGAGTGTCATTGGGAGAAGAAGGAGGTGATCTTGGTGCTTACAGAGATTGTTCCAACTGAGGTCTTGCAATACAAGTTTCTTCTGGACTTTGGGAAGGTATAAAGTTCCCACCTTTATCATTCATTAATGTTTGTTTCATGATTTAGAGTCCCATGAATGTTCTTAGATTATGAGAAACTCCAGAACCATAGGATGATTTTGTCGTGATTTATGGACTTAAGATGTTAGTAAAAGGTGTGTGTTTGGGTTCCTTTTGAGAGATACACAAATTGTCGTCCTTCAGAACATCTAGAGAGTTAGGGTTTGAGTTTTGGGCTTATTTTGGTTGGAAAATGGATAAATTTGTAAAATTTATCCATTAAATCCCTTGAAAAAAATTAGATATGAAGTTTTAGGATCTACACTTAAAGGATTAAGAGCTTAATGAAAAATTTGATGAATAACTGAACGTTACGACACAACCATAATGTGCTGTGACATGAGTCGTGATGGTCGGCCATGACTATTTTGTCTTTTAGTGTTTACGATGCAACCTAAGAGGTGGTCGCGTCGTGATTGACCATTGAATTTGACCAGCTGACCGTTGGTCGTTGACTTTTTTTCACCAGTTTTACTTTTCCTTAAACTTTGAGGAATTAAGATATAGACTAAGGTTTGACCTCTGATTGTAATATAGGTGGTTTGCATTGGTGATATGTTCGAGTAAGCGAGTGTATGTTGGTTCAACTCTTTGATTCATATGAGTTTTGTCACTATATTGTGTGTGAGAATATATGTACAATGTGGTAGGTTAGATGAGTATTGTTAGTGCATGTATGTGTTTTTAGGATGGTTAGTCTATATGTTTGGTATATGTTGGTACATGAGGGAAGTTGGTTATAAAACTACAGGTCTTCTAGAAGAATGTTGGTACTTAGGGGAAGTTGGTTGTAAGCCTTTAGGCCCGCTAAGAGAATGACTGGAATATCAACAGGTCTTTGGGATGTTGGCTTTGTGCCTATAGGCCCACTAAGGTGTCGACTATGAGCCTTGTTTGTATGCATTGTTAATAAAATGTGATAAATGGTACTTTGGGGAACTCACTAAACGTTGTTCTTACAGTTGTGGATTAAATATTTTTCAGGTAGTTCTACATATTGTGGGAAATGGGAAGGGCCCAACATGACTATACGGCGCACGTATCATTGATGTTTTACATTTTAGACTTGCTTTCTTTTCGATGATTCTAATACATTGGATTTTATATCTTGGTTTTGTGGTTTAAAATGAGTTGGTATCATAGCCTTTGTTTGAGGGATTTGGATGAGCATTGGTGTGATTTCAAACTCAAAATAGGGTCTTAGAACTTTTACAAACAGTTTTTAAAAAGAATTTTAATAACGAGGAAAAAAAGATGTAACACCCATGTTTCCAGGTATTTTCAGTTATGGCTTAAAGTTTAAAAGGTTGCATTTTTGGTCCTTATGTGGGGCGTACCCTATGGGTATGTCGGGTGTAGTTCATTAAGGGGTGTCGTGAACTCCTTTGAGTATGTAGGGCATACACAATAGGTATGCAGGGCGTACTCACACAGATCCTAAACCCTAATTTTTAGGGTTTGGATCCTATTTAAAGGACCTTAAGTCCTTAAGACCTTCCTTACCTTCAGGCTCAACTCCCTCATTCTGTCATTTCACAACTCTAACCCTTGAGAGCTTGTTTTGGACCTTTAGAGTGTTCTTGGTGCATTATGTAAGAAGAAGAAGTTCATTATTGGTGATTGGTGGCCTATGATCTTGTAGATCCAGAGTTTTCTTTTTCATTTGCCAACTTCTAGAGGTATAAATCTCACACATTTATGGTTATATGGTTTAGACCTAGGCTAGGGTTTAGTTTTGCATAACTTTTGGTCCTATGATTTGGTTCTTATGAGTAAAAGCTATTGCAAAGCTTAAGTTTTCACTTTATGATGTTTTTAAGGATCTTTTGTCATAAAAATGAAGTCTTAGTTGTTATTTCTCACCCATGCAAGAGTTTGAGGTTATTAAAGGGTGTTATGGACTTAGGTTTTGGTGTTGGGCTGTATTAAGCCATGAAAAAGCTTAAAGCTGTCGACTTTACCATTTAAGACCTTCCCAAGATTAATATCTATGAGTTGGATGTTTGGTATTTAAGTATTAAGAGCTTAAAAGTGGTTTTGGACAACACAAGGTTACGTAGGGCGTAACCTCTGAGTACACATGACGTAACGGGTTTCACCCCGTAACCTTTTGTGTGAACACGCACTACGCATGGTGTAATGGGGGAGTACATATGACATACTCCCACAAGTGCATTTTGGGCCATTTTTGGGCCTTGGGCCATGCTTAGTTGGTTCCAGTAAGGAAATGGTAGAATACTCTTTTACTTTTAGTAAGAGAGACATGATTTGGACCTTGATTATGGGTTATTACCCTAATTATTAAGTTGGGTGATTTTGGATGTGTTTAGAGTGAGGAGACCTTGTAGCACCAAGCACGTGTGTGATTCGGTTATCTTCAGTTTGAGGTGAGTCTTCTCACTGTGCTTGTGGTTCGAAGGCACCAACGTCGGCCCACTGAATTATATATGTAGGATGCTACATGTCTTTGTGACTCTTGCATGTTTGTATGATTGGGTTGAAATAAACCCTAATGTTGGGCCCATTATTGTATGATCGGGTTGAAATAAACCCTAGGGCTAGGCCCTGGTGTTGGGCCCATGAGTATATGATGGGTTGAAAGAAACCCTAGGGCTAGGTCCATGATTATATATTGGGTTGGAATATTACCTTAGGGTTGGGCCCAATTTTATGTTTGTTATGTGGTACTTTGGGAAACTCATTAAGCTTCGTGCTTAGAATTTATTTTTACGGTTTCAGGTACTTCCAGTACGAAAAGGAAGGGCCCGACGTGATGGCACAACATCCTCCTCATGATTATGTACTTGTGATTATTTGTACTCTGATGGTTTTGACATTTTGTATTGTGGCTGACTTTGAGACATCTGTTGTATGGATCTAATGGTTTTTAAAACGAAAAATTTTATGGGTCGTTAGAGAAGATGCGATGCTTATAGTCAGCCATAGCTTAGAAAGGAATATGATTCCTAAAATATCCATACTTTTTATATTTGTTGATATGTGATTTGGTATAAATGCATACTAGTATGTAGGCTAAGGAACTCTTTAAGAATTGCATGTTATAATTGTCTGATAATTGAAGAGCCTTATAGCCTTAGAATTTGCACACTATGTACTATCTCAAGTTCATGCTAATGTTAATTAGTTGCTAATTGAATGACTTATAGCTGTACATAATTAGATTGCATAACATAAGAATGCTTGATTTAGCCTTACTTCTTGTTCCTTGTTTGGTTGTGGGCTTATGGTAGAATCACTTATTCGATCGTCTAGCTGGTTCTTGATTACGTACAACTTGCCTCCGCGAGGCGATTATCGATGTTATCAGAGACTTCTAGTGGTACGAGAGCGATGGTGAGTAGGATACTAGTTGTAGAATCTAAGATAATTTGTGGTATGCACTTGTATAGGTACATATACGAGTGATATGACCCCTAGTGGTGGTCATTTGGGACCTAGAACTTTGGGGAAATTCTTGGGATGAGTACAAATAGGTGTGGAAGGTAGTGTGAGCCCGTACTATCTGAATCATATGATACATACGTGAATCAGGAAGAGTCACAAGGATTCTAAGAAACCTTTAGGTGGACATAGTGTGAAGTATAACATTATGAATTTGTTAACTCAAAGTCATGTCTATATTTCTATAATTGGCAATATTGGCCCTTGAACATTCTAATGATCTAATATGACTTTATGGATTACATTTTTAGTCTCATCACATAGTTCAACCCTATATGATAAAAATTGTTACAAATTTCTCAATTCTAGTTACATGAACATATTCAAGTGTCATACATAAACTTATTATCTCAAAACTATTGACCTAACTTATCACTTAATTAAATAATTAAATTTTAATTTACTTACTTTAAATTTTATAACTTGAAAGTTTAAATAATTTATTTTTATATATTTTAATATAAAAAACAATTTTAATAAATAAATAATTTCACTAAAGAGTTAAAAAAATCCTAAGCCCAGATTATCATAATCTACAAACCTCAGTCTATATATCCAATATAACTTAATCGTCCAAGAATTTCATTTAACACATGCCATGTGACCGGCCTAACGATCCATTTTCCATATTGTAACCATGATTTTTATCGCTAAACCATCATCGATTCATAAGCCTAAATCTATAATCAATACCGAACCTGTAAAACCTGATGAAGATTTTACATATCATATGTGTGTATGTCTCATGTATGAACACCTATATCATACTGAACTCCATGTACACTATTAATTACTAAATGATGAAAGAGTAAATTATAGTTTTGGTCCCTGTGGTTTTCCTAAAATAACATTTTTGGTCCTAGTATTAGGATTTAATTATAGGTGGTCCCTATGGAGGGTTTTAGTATCACCGATGGTCCCTAGGACCATTACTGTCAAATAGACATCCATTAAATAGGTGTAAAATGATACAAATAGCCATGTTTATGTTTTTTTATTGATTTTGTACATTTTCAAGATCACCGTATACCACCACCAACATCGGCACCACCAACACCACCATTTAAAAATCTGGTCACCATCTATGATCACTTATTGGATGCCTTCTCCACCATCACCGTATATCAACATCACAACCAATACCATCATCAATTTTTGAATACAAAAATCATGAACACATCAAATGATTAAGTGACAAAACTCAAAGAGATGATCTAATCAAGAAAGTTCCAGGCGTAAACCAAAAAAACCACCATATACAACCACCACTACCACCATAGATAACCACTTCCATCACCACCATGCCATTATATAAGTAAAGTGCAAGAACCATTTATAGAAGGACCGAGTCTGAATTGATGACAGGGACAAAATTCGACTTATTCCAACACCGTATCATCTTAATATTATCCTTAGTTTATGAAATTAGTCTAATAACACTCTCAAATACATACACATGAGTAGTTGAAACCAAACCTATATTTAGTTTAGGAAAGAAGAGAGGAAGCACCGTTATCATTAGGAGGAAGAATTGAGTATGAGTTGATGATATGGATTCAATTTTATAGTCATATTGCAAGAAATCAGACTCGTATGCTTCTAAGATCTTGAGATCAAAATTGAAATTTTCCATGATATGCATTGTTGAAATCGAAGCTCATCCATGGTATATCTTGTGTAACATCCTGTTTCGAGAAGTTTCTTATTTCGGGATTGTGGAAAATAAAGGGATCAAGTAAAGGTCATGGAATTCAAGGGAATAAGGTTTATACCCTATTAGATGTTGATAATATTGGTTATGCGATCCAAGCCCTTGGTTTGTGTTTTGGAGTCAAAGGATAAAACGGGAAAAGTGATGTTTCAGACTTCTTTCTTGGAACTAATAAGTAATTTAGTTTAGTATGTTTTAAGTTAAAATTAGTTAGATAGGATTGTGGGGCTATTCAATACCTTTTCATGCATATAAAGAATGCCGAAAGCGGAGTTGAAACAAAGAAGTTATGGTTGTTTGAAGTTAGGCAAAGGGAGTCGGGCAGTATGTTGGGCATACACTGGGCATACTGGGTTGAGGAAGTCGCGTTTTTAGGGTGTTACGTTGGGCGTAAATTTAGGTACGGTGGGTGTACCGCCGCAGAGTAGAAACCCTATTTTCGTGGTTTTGAGCCCTATTTAAGGTCTCTAATCCCTTGGGGGTCCTTCCTATCATGATCCTCCACCCTATTGAGCCTATAAGTCGAAACCCTAGCCTCCTCTCACTTATTTTGGGCATTGGCATCATTTATGATCTTTTTTCTCCATTAGAAGGTAGGATCTTGAAGAAAAAGGTGGTAACAAAGTCTATGGAAGAAGGATTCAAACATAGAGCCAACAAGATTACATTATTTCTGTACCTTTGTGAGTAAATAGCTTCAAACTTGCTCATTAGTTTCATAGATATTGTTAACTTTTCATATTTGTCACTTTTGGTCACTTTAGTGCATAAAGTTTAGATCTTGAAAGTTTGTGACCTTGTTATGGATAAAGTTGGAAACTTTATCTATCTAAACATCATATTGATTCAGATCTGAAGGTTGGAGACTTGGAGTTAATGGATTAAGTTGAGAAAGATGCATTTTTTGTCCCTTAGAGACTTAAAGACTAGATCTTGGTTATTTGGGCCATTCGAATGGATAAAGTTGGAAAATTTATCCATTATGGAGCTATTAGGAACCATAAAAATGTGATCTTAGTCCTTTTTATCCCCTCCATGCAAGAGTTATGATGTCTTAATGGATTATTAAATTAGGGTTTTAGCTTTTGGACCTTTTTCTAGCCATGGAAAGTCATAAAAGTGGAGACTTAAAGAATTAGAACGATTTTTTGGGTCTAGATCTGAATTTGGATGAAAGGTGTTTAAAAAATAAGCACTTAAAGTGAAGATTTGAACCTAGGCGAAGTACAATGGGCGTACCAAGAGGTACGTTGCACGTACTAGGTTAGAACCCAACGTACTACGCAGGACGTACTCAGTCAGTTTGACTTTTTGACTTGACATTGACCATGATTTTAATCAAGTTTGACCTAAGGGCATTTTGGGTAATTTGAATAGTAGTTTGAGATTTGGGTCCCTGTTAATTGTATAGGTGACCAGTAGAGATAGCTTTTGGAGTAGTGATCGGTGCACCTATTCTTTCAGACTATGAGGTGAGTCTTCTCGCTGTGCTTATGGGTCGAAGGCACCAATACCGACCCACTAAATTGTGTATATAGGATGCTAGTTGTAGTGACTCTTGCATGTTTTGTATGATTGGGTTGAAATAAATCCCATGGTTGGGCCTATTGTTATATGATTGGGTTAAATAAATCCCAGGCTTAGGCCCATTATTGTATGAATGGTTTAAAAGAGACCCCAGGGCTAGGACCATGACTGTATATTGGGTCGGAATATACCCTAGGGCTAGGCCCAATTGTATGTTTGGTATGTGGTGCTTTTGGGAACTCATTAAGATTTATGCTTATAGTTTATGTTTATGATTTCATGTGCTTCCGTTTTCAAAAGCAAGGGCCCGACTTGACCGCATTGCATCTCGTGGAGTTTTATTCCTCACTGAATGTTTACAAATTACTCTAATGTTTTGAGAATCCTTTGACTCTGATCGTCTTTTTGAACAATGAATGAATGGCTTTAACTTATTTAAAATTGAATTTTTATTCGGTATTTTTGGGATGTTACAAGTTGGTATTAGAGCCTTGGTTTGAGGGATTCAGGCACACTCTCGGGTGTGATTGAACTGAAACTGAGGAGTTGGTAATCGTTTTGAAAGAAAATAAGTTTGCTAAAAATATTTTCATAAAGAAAAGGGTGCGATGTGTGCAATCAGCTGAGCTCAAGTAAGTATTTCCCAAAATACTAATACATGTGTTATGCTTATTGTTTTGGTGTGAATATAGCAGAATTGCATGATATATTAGGGCTAAGGATCTGCTCAAGATTTTATGATAGAATGCTAGGAGAGGTGCCTGTATATGCCTGTTGAGTGAGCTTTTGGATCAACATGCTAGTATGGATTTCAGATGTTGAATATAATGGCCTAATTTGTGATGCTTTGTAATTTAGAGGAATTGGATGCGATGACAGATTTGGAACCTATGTTAATTGATTTCTAAGTGTATGCTTTAAAAATTGTATACAATTAGGATCATATAGCCCTAGAAGGATTGATTTGGCCTTATTTCCTGTTCCTTGTCTGATTGTGGGCATAGGGTAGAATTGTTCATTTGACAATCTAAATGATCCCGTTTTGTGTATAATTTGCATGCATAAGGCAACCAGCAGTGTTGTTATAAGTTCCTAACATCACAGAAGCAAGTTAGTGAGCGGATGCCTTTTTTAAGCTTTGTGGCCTATAGAGTGTTACTGCCTGAATGCTACTTACTTTGTGCTTTGTGGGACCCATATTGGTGTGAACTAACTATTTAACAAATATCTTAAGTTACATGCTACAAAGGTTAAAGAGTTTTAGAATGACTGATATGGACATATTGTGCCGCTCTCGTTTGAGTCTAACCATTGTAGGGTTGTACCTTTTATTCGAAAGATTATTTAAGTTTTGTTTCATGTAATTGTATTCATAAAGTAGTTAGTCGATATTAGTAGGGTTTCTTTAGCAGCCGATGGTAGGGTGAGGTGGGGATCCTAGGAGGGCTTAGGAAGTGACTTAGAGGAATTGGTTCACTGTTTAGCAATGTGTATTCGTTTGAGAATGGGTATATATGGTTGGATCGGACGGATGAGTAGCTACTTAGAGGATACAGAACGAATCTTGAGGAAAGTGTGGATAGGTGTAGAAGGTAGTATTAGGCTCGTACTACAGAAAGCACAAGATCCATACGCGAATCGAAGAGGATTTCGGGAATTATAAGGAGCTGGTTGGGGGTAGATAGCATGGTTTGTCACCAAGATTCTTTGCGGTGTGTTCCAGTTTTTATCAGCCTTTCAGTTTTGGTATTCGGAAGGAGTTATGGGTATGGTGAACTGTTTGCACCTTAGTGGTCATGTCAGTATAGGTTTAAATGGTGCAAACCTAGTTGGGTTAGTTGATTTTGAGGTCTCGAGGGCCTTGCTCAAGATAGTGCCAGTTTAGTCGTAGGACTCAAGAAGGAAGCAATTGTGATGATCGACTCGAGGATTGTAGCCAGAGGTTGAGTGATTGGCAGACATATTGGAATGTCACTACCTACGGTGGGGGATATGTTCTTCCAGTTTTCTATTTTCAGAGAGAGAGAGAGAGAGAGAGAGAGAGAGAGAGAGAGAGAGAGTGAACATGTGATTTTCAAATTTGGGATGTAGACCCATTATGGGCTAGATGGTTAAGGTTTTAGTGGCAAGTATGGTAGTGTGGGAATGTACAAAAAGATTCTTGTAGTATGGTTGCTTTGAGAAGATATCAAGAGTCTGTTTTCTTTGAATTTAGATAGGTCAGGTGTTAGTTGATTGTTTCAGGTGATCAAAGGGAAGTGAATTGGAAACGGAAACTTTTTTTGTCTCCGAGGTATCCTGATTAAGAAAATGATGCTTCTTGTATTTCTGAATAATACTCGCGTCGAATTGTTTGTTGGAGATTTATAGGTGAGGCGTGTTGTAGTCCAATATTTCTAGTAAAGATTTGGAGCTAAGAATTGACAGGCAGAATTATTTCTTGTACATCTGTATGGTATTCTTTTTGTTAGGGGCGGTTATGCTTGGTAAAATTCCGTGGTTTCCGTCTGAGATTCAGAATGTCTTTGAATGCGTAACTTGAAAGGCCAATATTTCTTGTTATTGGCCTTTTAGAATTTCTAAATTTTTTCTTAAAATAGAAAACCTAAACCTTATGTCGACAACATCCCCACCTACAACCATCACCACAACATCTATCACCACCACCATTGTTTATAACCATTACCATGCCGTCTACCACACCACCACCCACAAATTCTGAAACTTAATTCCATCATCTTGATTTATCCTAACTATCATTAAGCTTTTCAAGTCATTCATAATCTTAATTCCATATATTGATGTATCCCAACTTAATTACACAAAACCAATATTTTTAAACCATTCATCATCTTGATTTATCCCGACTGTGAATAAGTAACAAACATTTACATTAGAACACATGATGCACATCAATGACTAAAAACACTTGATGACCTATTAAATTTACATTAGAACACATGAATTACATCAAATGACCGCCAAACACTTTGATGATATGTTATATTTACATTAAAGCATGTGAAACACATTAAGGACTAACAAACACTTGGTTATATTTTACATTTACATCACACCACATCAACCACATCCACGGCTAACAAACATTCAATGACTAACATGAATCCAAGCATAATGAATCATTAAATTTCTTTGAATAAGAATCACCAAAAGAATTAAAATCAACAAATCACTAAAAGAATTGAAACAACAAAGCAATCCAATGGAAACAAAATGTAACATGTCCATGAACACATAATACACTAATAAAAACAAACTGAAATTGTTGTTAACATGTTTAAGAGTAAAATATAACATGTTTAGGAATAAAAAGAGATCCAATCTGAAATCATATTCAAATTAAAACGCATAATACTTCAAAAACAACCGTTACATAATCAAAGCATTACATAAACCAACCATACATGACTACAAAGTTAAGGTGCCTTATTTTTTAGCATATGCTCATACATCATCAACCCAATTTTAATGAACCCTTAGATATTCTAACGGTGCCAATATCTCTTTATTGGATACTGAAAAAACACCATATAATTTGACTTTTTTTTTCTTAATAATCTTACCCACCTACCACATTGTAACGCCCGCAGTTTCGGGCTAGTAAATTTAGAGACAATGAGCATCAAAAAATGAGTTTTTAATGGAAGATTAGTTAGAAGGATTAATCTTAACCAAGTTATAGTATATGTTACAAGGGTTCCGTACATATAAAGAACGCCAAAATCCTAGTTATAACAAAGAAGTTATGGCCGATCGAAGTTTTACTGCAAAACCGGCATGACTCCTGGAAACGTAAATAGTGAATTTACGATAGAGGACTTTTTGGCCTTAGTGATCTAAACTAAAGTTGTAGTATACGTTAAACCGAGATTGTGCATAAAAAGAACGCCCAAATATGACTTCGTATGAGGAAATTATGATTTTTCTAAGATTTGTCATGACAGTGCACAACCCGAAATTCGAATTTTAGACCGAGCGGTTTTTGGCCGATGCAACCTAAATGAGAATTGAAGATCTCATTATTAGTAGCGCAACGGTAAAAAGACAGACGAAAACAGACGTCGAATGAAGAAGTTATGAATTTTTAACAGACTTTTCCTGTCCCGGCCTGTTAAAAATATAACTTTAAAAATAAATTCAAAATTAGCCGACGGAGTCCAAACGAAAGTTGTAGATCATGTTTCTGCCTACGTGTGGATATAAAGAACGTCAAAAAAGGAGCTCGTATGCGATAGTTATGGATTTTAGAAGATAATTAGTTTTTTGGGTAATCTGCGAGTGACACGTGGCGTAATCTGGGCCACACCTTCTTCCCCATGACTTGGAACGAGATGGTGACACGTGGCAACGAACGCGCTGCGTTCGTCTACGGAACGTGCCACATTCGCCAACGCGTCGCGTTCTTCTAGGGAACGCGTTGTGTTCGCACCGAACTCAGCCTATAAATAGAGGCACAAATCTCCCATTTTCTTCACACCTCTCCACTTCATTTCTCCCAAACACCCCCAAACCCTCAAGGTTTTTCCCTAGCACTTCCAAGGTGTTAGAAGCAAATCCTAGAGCGCTAGCTCCGAGAATAAGAATTTTCGGCTCGAAAGTTCTGCCCCCGCAGAGCCTACTTCCTAACCAAACCCCCTAGTAAGTGAGTTATGCTTATCCTACTTTTAGTATAACTTATGTTTATGTTCATTATCGTTATTATGAGCATATAAAAAAGATTTATCTGTGATTCCAAGTCGTTATACTGATCGATCTACTTACGGGGATGATGTCTAGGTTGTGATTTAGTGAGGTGTTTAAAGTGAGATTTTCAAACAATATACTTCATATACCAAATTGACCCTACCTCCGATATGATCGTACCTGTTTGTTCCTTATTTGATAGATCATGAAAGTAGACTTTGAGTTAATGATGAATCTAGACTAATAATTAGTTGCAATAAAGATTAGACTAAAACTTAGCGATAATAATGCTAGGTTTCGTCGAAGGAAAATAGAATCGTTAGAAGCGAAACGCTGCCCGAGTTTGGAATCATCACTTTAACAAGTGGGTGCATAGTTACTTTCATCTTACACATAGATATGAAGTATTTTATATAAATTACGTGTTATGTGTGCATATTATCTGTATACTTGCTATCTATGCTGGACGAATGATTTTATACATGTTTTAAATGATTTAAACTATGGGCGTGTTTGGCACGGAGCTTTTGGAAGCGTTTGGGAGCTTCTAGCTTTTAGCTTTTGACAAAACACTCTAGTTTAAACAAAAAACTTCGTTTGGTAGTACGAGCGTTTAGCTTTTAGTTTTATCAAAACACTCTGATTCTAAAAGCTACTTCATGTAGCTTTTAACAAAACGGTCCGGAGCTTTTGAAATCAATTTCCATAATTACCCTTAAAACTATATTTATATACTTTTTTATTTTTAATCAGTTGTCCTTTTATGTAATTTTATATATTTCAAAAGCTTCCAGCCCCTTTTGCCAAACATTCATATAACAAATAAAAGCTACAGCTTCTCGCTACCAGCTACCAGCTACACGCTACCCGCTACCCGCTACCAGGTAACCGCTACCCGCTTCCAGCTAACAGCTACTTTTGCCAAACACGCCCTATATATGTATCTTATATCTACAAAATATGTTGGGTAAAACATGGGTAGATAAATAACGAGGGATGAAAGTTGATATAAAGGAACATTGACAGTATGGACATAGTGCCCTATAGGTGAACGTTGACAGCAATGGACTTAGTAACCTATAGATGAGCATTGGCAACTGCACTACAACCTGTAGATGTTTTTGATCTACAATGTACTCTAAACATCCTAGCAGCTGCGCCTAATAGAGAACATCATAACCATGGCAGTTGTGCCTAAAGGACAATACCGACAATTGCGCCTCACAGAGAATGTCACAATTCTGGCAGTTACGCCTAAATGATAATATTAGTAGCAGTGCTTGACAGCTGTGTCATTGGCAACGATGGACTTCATGCCTATTCCTCAGGATAATCTTTAGGAATGAATGAACGAAGAATAGCTAATTCTTAGGGTAGATCCTTAAGAGTAAAGAAGAGAAATGTGGATGGGTAATTGTGTTGATTATTTGATGTTTAAACATAATAATTATATTATTGTGGGTTGAAAACCCTATGTACTCACCAGGTTTCCCAACCTGACCCACTCAATTTATTTGTATCACAGGCATTGATACGAAGCTACTTTACACTAAGAGATTTAAAAGAGATGTAGATCACTAGTGTAAAAGAATGTAATGTCTGTTTATGCTTTTGTTTCTTTATTGACGATGACATCCCAATGTTCTAAAAATGAATAAAATACATTTCTTCGGAAATGCTTAATAACGTATTTATCATGTTTTTTTCTGGGAAAAAATTCTGCAAAACTTTTCTTAAAAGGTTACTATGATTTTCAATATAAAGCATAAACAAATCGGTCTTTTCTGGCCGTGAAAATGAGGACGTCACACACACATCCTATGGTAGACATTAACAATGTCAGACTTTAAAACAACACTTAATAAAATTAGAGGGTGAACTACATAGATTTTCTCGACGGAGACAACCTCTGTGAGGGGAACAAAGCCATCTTCACTAATACAAGTTAGTATCGGATAATACTACTTATATGATATAAGCCAACATGATGTTTTCCATGTAGTAAGATTCTTATATCAGACTCTTTGCCCGTAATCTCCACCATATCACCTCTTTGAAACTTCATTGTTTATGTTGAAGGGTTTCCAACTCCAAAGGTGATTAGGTTTTCATTAGGGGCTAGGGTTTTCCGATGGTTAATGATTGGGCAAATTCAAATGGGGCGGCGAAGGTTTGATGAAGAGTAGGTGTGGGTGATGACTGTAAGTGTGAGATAATTTGTGAGAGAGGACTATATTTGTCATTTCAGGATCAAAGGTTTACACTTAATGGGACTTAACAAAGGGAGTTAGCCATAAGGACTGTTCTTGCAAAGGTTTTCAAACATAAGGATCATTTTGCAAAAAATTCCTCATAAGGATTAAACTTGGTATATTTTGCCAAGTGCAGGGACCATGTATGTAATTTTTTCTAGTGTTTAAGTTATCATCAAAAGTCACGTTCAAACTTCCAATAAGAAGGCAAAAGTGTAAAAATAAACTACTTTCCAAAACATTTGAAATTTACACAAGAGAGAGAGAGAGAGAACAAGTCAAGGGGAAAAAGAATCATACGTGTGGCCCATGTCTCCTTGTAATAGACAAAATATATCAACAAGTATTCACGTTGGAAAATTTTAGCCTTTAGGATCGTCATAGTATGTTAAACATGATATGATACTATTCTTGTATTCTATACTTACGTCATTGTTAGAACTCTGATATTCTGAATTCCGACATGTATAAAGTATAAACGTCTTTCTTTAACCAATTCTTAATGTTAATAAGGTTAAATAAATTTAAATAATTATATTTATCATCGAGGAAATTTAATGAATACAATTCATTAATTAAAATAGGTTTAATCAAGGTTGTCAAAATCATAAACTGTTTGTCTAAGATTTAAGATTTATGATTAAATCGGAATGGTAAGATTCTACAAAAAAAAAAAATATATTTTAAAATATAAAAAATACATTTTAGTCCATTAGGTAACAATTCAGTTAACAATAAATAGCTTAAAACATAAAACATATTTATCAAATACATCATTTAACAATAAAAAATTCAAAAGAGGTTTAATATGGTTTAAAGTCAGATGTATTTAGTTAGTCTAAGACAAAATATTGGAAAAAATATTTTAAAAAATATGATCAATTCTATGATCTTACGATCCGATCATATGATCTTACCCTGATCTTACCCAAAAATGACTCACGTACGATCGAGATCGATTTGCCTAGGTGAAATCATATGATCATACAAACATACGATCATGATCGCGATTTTAACAACTTTTGTTTACCAGATGAAATAAGACAATTTAATTAATAAAAAAAATGTTTAACTAATGATATAAATAACTAAGACGAGCTAGAATTAGCAATCACATTTGGATTTGAGTTTAGTGATAAAATCATTAAGGAGTTTACCGGAAGAGAAATATATATATATATATTTATATATATATATATATATATATATATATATATATATATATATATATATATATATATATATATATATATATATATATATATTATTGTGTTCTAACTAATTATTGTATGGATATAAGGATGAATGTGGATCAATGGTTTTTACTTATTTTAAAAAAATGATTTACTTATATCATTAAACTAAAGAAAATAGAATATATACCATTTAATTAAAAAAATGGTAAGATTGTACATTTGACTTATCTTCAAATTAGGAAACACATGTTTAATTAATGAAAATTTCAGAATTTAAGGGATATTAATGTTTTTTTTTTAATTTTGAATTTTGATTTTTTTAATTAATTAATTTTTAATTCTAACATAATTTTTAATTTTACTTGATTTTATTCTTTTAGAATGCAATTCTGTTAGAATGATATTCTATAAAATACCAGAATAAACATTCTGTATAGTACATATTTTGATTGAAGTAACTTCTTGTAGGAAAACAACATTCTTCAACCTTCGGTTGAAAAATAACATGATTCTTATATATTCAGATATCGAAATGCAAATATAGATTCATACATATTCTTATATAATAATAGTCTTATACACTTCAATACAGTTATACATATTCTAATAGAATATCATAAAAATAACTAAAATTCTTAAGAACATAACATTATGGAATATACAATTCTTGAATGAATACACAATGATCCAAAGTCGACTTCAATCCAACCATTCTTACAATAATGACAATCTGTGAAAATAACTGTCATAAAATCGAATTACGTAAAAATAACATTCTGTGAGAATGTTTTATATGACAAATAATATTACAACTTTAGTAACTCTGACAAAATATAGTTTATAGGTATGGAATATATGAAAAAGATCAACCAACTATACGAGCTAAATGAAAATTTTCGACAAACAAAATGACATTTACAAATAAAATTGACGGATGCTGTAAATTTACAAAAATAAATACTAATAACACACCATATGAAAATATGTGGTTATGCATTGTACAAAGAAGAATTAAAAAAAAACATAATATGTAATTCCGAAATAACTCATATTTATATAAATTTAATATTTTATGTTCACAGTTAGTGCAACTTACATTTATATAAATTTACCCTTTATCTCTAGTTTGTACCCTTTATAATTTGAGCCTTTTCTTAAATCTTAAAATAGTTATAGATTTAATATTCTGCACATTTAATTTTAAAACACCATGATAAACTAGATAAACCTATAGTAGAGAAAACATAAAAGAAAATTTTGATCCTTTAAGTGAATAGAAACTTTTGATAATGACAATTGACAAGTAGATTAAACTCAACGTCTCAATGACATTAAGTACCATACATAATACATATGAAGAAATCATTTGTTCCTTTACAATTGGTGGTCTTCAATTTGCATATAAATGAGTCCTTTTGATATAAAGAAATGCTTACAGTGATTTGAGATCCAGTGTTTGAGAACTTATTGAACTCTCACAAGCCATTCAATATCATCCATAACACTAGTCCTTGCCAATCACAACAACTTTTGGGTTTCCAGAAACATCAATTTGACTGGAAAATAAGAATAAAAGAAAGATTAATATAATGAAGTAGAAAAGGCGAAGAATTTACCAGCTTGGTTACCTAATTAATCGGAGAAGGAGACAGGTACTCTCGATGGTAGGGGTTCCCTCTACGCAAAGAGATACATCCAAACAAATTGCAAACATCGATTTTTCAGAATTCACAATTTAAAAATTACAAAGCACAAGCAAACCATCGGTTCAAATAAAATGCAAAGAAATACTTCCAAACAGATTGCAAACATCGATTTTTCAGAAATGGCGTTCAAAAAATCAATTACCCAAAACCGGATACATAAAATTGATTAAATAAAAAACGAGTTCATTAGAAGAAAAAGAAACTTATGGTTTGATTGGAGAATGAGAATCGTCCATGGCTTGAGTCTTGTGCTCGATCGGATAAAAAAATTGTCCATGGTCATGGGTCTGGAATCTTGATGATCGATAGTGGAGAGTTTAGGTCTCAAACCTTGGAGAGTTTAGGGCTCGATGTGAATTGGAATTAGGCACCATTAGGGTTGATGTTTGTATTGTGCTTCTGATTGATGATGATGGGCATGGTGGGCTTCTTTTCTTGGTATCATGAAGGAGTTGATGGTGAAGATTAAAGAAGCAATTTAAGGGAAAAATAAAACGGATCCAACATATAAGCAATTTTCCATGTATATTGGATTTTAATTTAGGTATATAAAAGAAAATTACCATTATACCCTTATCTAGGTTTTTGAAATGATTGGTCTACAATCATTCCTACATCCATACAATTGATAGTTAGAATAAATGAACCTATCTCTCTCTCTCTCTCTCTCTATATATATATATATATATATATATATATATATATATATATATATATATATATATAAAGGATAAATACACCATGAATTGCATTCTAATCTAGATAATATTGCCTTGTTTCTTAGTCACAAAAATACATTCGCCTTATGTACTCTGTGATCTGGTTTATTGTTAAGGTTAGTTGTTGAAGGCTCTATCAATTATTGATCGCCAAATGAACCAACAAGTTGAAATGCATATCATATTGATGATGTTTTTTGTGTAGATCTGACAGTGAAGACATTATGGTAAGGTCATCATGTCCTTGACAGAGTTTGACAGTAGTGGATTCAATTTGCACCGAATCATAATTTGTTCCCAAAATATTTATGTAATTTGGAAGCCAACCGGTAAATGGTCCACTGTTTGACATTCGATACCACACAAATATGGTTGAGTTTATGCTAATTCCCTTCCTTGATAACGTTGATAGTGTCAATATTTTCCACTTTCAACCCTTATACAAAGCAAGTCAAATTGTTTGGCACTCAATTTGACCATTAAAATTCCCATGAATCGGAAAAATAGTATCCGACCTTAATAACGTTCCTCAAGAAATACACTAAGAATTCACCTGATAGGTTTCCTCTCCATCACCATTTATCATATTTGTTAGTTCGAAAAAATTGATTGAGCAACATGGTACACTATTATAATTCGATTGTTTACAATATCTTGATTGGTGTTCTTTTCTAATCATAGTACCAATGTAGTTATTAACCATTCTCTATGTAATCTTACATAAATTGGAAGATTCCAAGGAGTATAGTGTTAGGAGTAAAAGGAATAAAGTCATATATCCTATCAAATTGTCATTCAATAAAAAAACCTTTTTTTTTTCTTTCCTAGTATTAAGTTTATAAAAAAAATTGATGCCAATAAAATCTTATTTTATTTTTGCAATATTTTTCCAGGCCCTAAAAAAATTCAAATCTTGTCGGAAGGAGTTTCCATACTTGAGGTGTAACATCTATTGAATCGATAACTTTCACCCAAAGAGTTTTATGTTTCCCTTTTATACCTCTACTATTAGTTTGCTAGAATAGCAAAGTTTGAAACTCTTAAGCATTCTATCCCAAGTCCATTAATTGTGTTGGTGCCACTATTTTGTACCAAGACACACAACATATTTGTTTTTTTGTAGCATTGCTACCACATAAGAACAACATTCTATAATTGTGCTCCTACTAGTCGAAATCATTGTGCTCCTATCTCCTCTCGTATAACGACTACTACCCGAACCTGTAATACATGAAAAATCCACATCAAACTATATGTGCAGTGAGTTATATCTAACTTTGTTTTCATGCACTCATACTCTACTTATATTCTTTCTTTATTCTCATACTCTACCATTCTGTCATCTTTTTCGCATACTCTTACTCTATCTCACCTTATGTCTTCGCATCTCTTCTCACACTAGTCTCATACTCGATCTTCATTTCCTCTCATGCTCATCTCATGCTCTATTCATACTCTATCTCTGCTTCTTCCCGACTCCTCTTGTTCCTCCTTCTCACTTCATCTATTTCCTCTTGTTAGTCTATCTACATCTCTTATTATGTCCTTCTCTCTAACATCATGCTCTATTCTCATTCTATGGAATACTTTCTCCTCTCTTTTCGCCCCATCTCATATTTGATCTCATATCTTCTCTTCACTTTTCCATTCTACTTTCATTTAGACCAAACAGTCAAATCATATATGATAACTTCATCTATCATGTATGGGGACAACTTACTTTGACCTTACCGGTGTAAAATCATCCATACTTAGTCTCCTCAGTTTAATCCTACACGGATCCTTTGACAACTTTTCCTTTCTTGAATCTCTCATGGATTACAATGACCCCTTACATATCCTCTATACTTAATCCCTCACGGATTATATAACAAGGTTCTTTAGAAGAACTCTCTTACTTTGTTCCACTCATGGAACCTGTATCTCAAATTTCTCTAACAACCCATACCCTTACTCCTACAAGAATTATCTATCTATATTCCCGAAGGAATCGTAATCTCATTCAAGAAGGAATCATCTTTTTATATTCTCATAATCGTTCATGTTAATGCTATGTCTATCCATAGTCTTACACATCACATGTCACATAACATATTATCTCATCATCTCATTAAGAGATCTTCTACTACCAATCTAGTACTTACTTCATTACGTACTTAATCTGAATACTCATATATTAAGATATAGACATTCGACACAATACCATTAGCATCTAACTATACTTACCTACTCTATTTTCATCTAGTCTATGATTGGTACTTAACATAATACCATTAATATCTAACCACAAATACATACTTTATCTTTATCTATTAGCTTGTAGGTATTTAACATAATACCATTATCATCTAAACATACATAGATACTCATTTACATGATTATAAACACATAATCATAATCAATCTTCATTTAACATCTTATAGGTATTTAACATAATACCATTTACATTGAATCACATTTTCATACCCTATCTTTAATCTAATATATTACGAGTATTTAACACAATACCACTAACATCTACTCATACATACATAATCATCCATAAGGTTATAATTCATATAGCCATGCACTATCTTTATCTAATGAGTTATGGATATAAAAAAATACCATTAGCATTTAAACATGCATACATAATAATATAAACACATGTAAACATGCATACATAATCTAGTGAGAGAGAATTATAAATCACCTTGTTAGTTAGTGAAGACTAACTACCCTTGTCTCCAAATCTTTAATTGATGCATCTTGATCCATCTTCTTTGCTCAAGGTCTATTCATACAACATACCAAGCTCCTTAGAATGTGTATTACCCTATTGAGAGCTTACCCGCTCTCCATATCAAAATGATTACCTAATTGATTATAATTCTAACATTTCTCTTCTAAATCTAAATCTAATTTACCCAATGAAATAATCATCCCATGCTATTTATGGGTTTTGATACTAAAAGTAAGAGAGTTTTTCATAAAAACTAGGAAACAGAAGCCATAAAATTTTCAAGAAAATTTCGAGTTTATTTCAAAACAAAACCACCAAGGATCCTTTTAAATAGTTTAGAATGATATTAAAAATAACCATATGGTGTTTTAGAATGAAAACCTTTAGAGCATTTGAACCCACTTAGTTTTGGAGTGTTGATAAATATGGAAAGATAAAAGAGTATGATCTTCTCTACAAGTATCCACCACCAAGATTAAGGTATTAAGAAATGCTATTTTCCTCTTGTATGCTTTGTTATTTAATATTTTAAGTGCTTAACAAAATAAGCACTAAAGGAAGACACAAAGGGAAGCACAAATCACCAAAGACAAACTTCAAAAGAGATCAAATATGACGATGAAAGACCTCTACGGTTTTGGTGTGATTTCTAAGCCTAGTGGAAGTGTTTTTTATGCAGAACATTCCTTTAAATACTCCCATTCAAAGTAAGACTACATATTATTTTACTATAAAGTAATGGCTATTAAAGTAAGCATGGGGACAAGAGGAGGGAGGTTGACAAGCTACTTCCCATCTTTCTAGTATTTCCGGCCATGGAAGGAAAAAGAGATAAAAATTGTCTCCTAGTATATTATACCAATTACACCAACAAAACTAGCTAATTCATGGTTAGCCAAAGTGTCCAAAACATTTTTACATGACTTATAAATCATACCATATGATGTATTAACTAGTTTGTCTTCTCTTTTATTACTATATTAAAAAAATAATAATTTTCCTCTAATTAATTACAAGAGTTGAATTCATTTATAAATAATCAAATACTTAATAAATATTCACATAAGTACCAACTTGATTAAGGTGTGACCATATAGGATTATATGCTATTTGCAATATCACTCAATAATGATTCTTGAGCATATAGATACAACAATCTCCCACTTGCACAAGATTCATTACAAACTAACATAGACAGTTGTTGGTGTCTAGCAACAGGCTGCTGCCCCTAACAACACGTGAAGGGGTGCCATCAATAAACATCCAATTCCAGGAGCCCAAAAAGCTGAAATTGAAGTATGAGGTAAGTGCATGAATATTCTCTTTGTTACATGCATCATGTTGGATATGAGACATGGAAAGTAATAATTCTCATTTGAAATCCAACTTTAAGTAAGGCGCCTTATATGTCTAACTCTCAACACATTAGAGGAATAAATCCCATCTTGAATAGATACACACTCCCACATAGTTCATGATACACCTAACGAAGGCTTTTATGATTGCATAGTTACTAATAATGTTTAACCATGTCAAAGTACAAAAATTCTCATATTTGAGTTCTTCAATATGTATCTCAGGTCAAAGGACATTAAAAACTTTATTAGTTTTCAAGATTCACTTATGATAACGATCCATGAAGTGACTCTTGACGCGGGCCATATCCAATAGTTGTTCTCTAACGAGTACATATGAATTTGGATGCAACACTTTTCTATTTCACCACTTGAAATAAACCAATCCGATTCATATTAGTCTTAATTCACAGTTGCTCCCACAATAGTGGATGACTACGGATAATTTTGAATAATGTCATTATTCGAGGATTAAATAACATGATAACATAGGACACAATAATATTTAACAAAAAAGAGATATTTCATATATCAAAAAAGATTACATATCATTGCTACATAGTTCAGAATATCCAGATATTAGTAGAGTATAAATTTAAATCCAATCACTAGCTAATCGAAGACCGATTCCTTTTGCATGGACCTCAAACTTGTTTTGAGAAAGAGTCTTTGTGAATGGACCTGCTATATTATTATTCGCATGAACCTTCTCAATGCGTATATTTCCTAATTCCAATTCTTGACGAATGAAATTGAATTTTCGTTGAATGTGTCTAGTCATGTTGGTAACCATCGGGTCTCTTGCGATAGCGATAGCACCAGTTTTGTCACAAATCATCTTAATGACATTTTTATGCTTGGAACAACATTTTTATCACCGGTGATTTTCCTCATCCAATCAACTTCTTGAGCTGCCTCAGACGCATCTATATACTCAGATTCTATTGTAGAAAGTGCGGACACTTCTTGTTTTGAACTTTTCTAGGCAACGGGTCCTCCATTAAGTGTGAGCACATATCCCGACTATGACTGTGAGTTATCTCGATCAGTGTTGAATCAAGCATCAGTGTAACATCTTACAACAAGCTGTTTCTCTACTCCTCCAAAAACTAGGAACATGTCTTCAGTCCTTCTTAAATACTTAAGTATGTTCTTTATAGTAATCCAATGTATTCTGCTAGATTTAGCTTGATATCTACTAGTTAGACTAATATCATAAGATACATTCGGTCTTGTACATTTCATATCATACATAATTGAACCTACTGCTGAAGCATACAGTATGTGACTCATTCTCTTGAGCTCACCGTCAGTACTAGGGCAATCTTCCTTATAAAGAATGGCGTCGGGCATTATTCGTATAATTCCTTATAATGAATTTAATATGTATATGTTCATACAATATAAGATACACGTATATATAAGTACAACACGGGAAAGCCAAAAGTCAATAATAAATGACAAAAACTGATAATCTGTTGATAAGCTAGAGTAATACCCCCTGCAAGCAAGACAGTGGTGGACCAAGGCAAAGCCGATCGCAAAAGAACTCAAACTAGGGTTTTGGGAGACATTTCGTAAATATGTGTAACGCCTGTGTTTCCGGGCTTGCCATTTTTAGCAATGTAATGGTCTAGGTTAACCTTTGTAACCCATTTTGAAATAATAAGATTGTATTATTTGAGTATTATGTGTTTTGTGCTTAATTGCTTAATTTTGTGGTTTGATTAATTAAGAATAAAAATAAGCGTCAAAATTAAAGTGTAAAATAAACTTGATATCTTTGGATAATGTTGTAGTAGTTGAAACGAGGTTTCCGAATATATATAGAACGCCTAAATCTGACTTCGTATGAGGAAGTTATGATTTATCGAAGTTTCGGCTTAGCGGTATGCAGCCTGAAATGCTCGATTTGAGAGTGAGCGGTTTTTAGCCGAAGCAATCTAAACGAGGATCGAAGGTCTCGTTGTTTGTATCGAAGCGATAAAAAGTTAGGCGAGAACGGACGTCAAACGAAGAAGTTATGAATTTATAACAAAGTTTTTCTGTCCCGGCCTATTAAAAATAAATAATAAAAATAAAGTTAAAACTAGCCGACGATGTCTAAACGAAAGTTGTAGAGCGTAGTCTCACCTTCGCGTGGATATAAAGAACGTCAAAAACGGAGTTCGTATGAAGAAGATATGAATTTCCAAAGTTTATTAAATAATTTGTATTTAAATTTAATTCGAAAATCCGACATTATCCGAAGAGGAGTCATCGGACTCATCCGAAGTACGCCCCGCGTACACCGAGGAATGTCGACACTCGCACTCGAGCACTTCGGATACGTAAGCAGTGACGATTTCGGACCAGTACGCCCCGCGTACTCCGAGGCTCCAGCCTCCTATAAATAGGATGCGAGGGCAGCCGACTTCTTTGCTAGTTTCTCTCTTCTCTCTCCCGTTTTGCATCGATTTGCGTGCCAGAAATACCCCGTAGCCCCGGTATTATTCTTGAGCCCCAAAGCAAGTCCCGAGATCCCGAAGATCCCGAGAAGTGAGGTTCCCGAGCCGAAGCTCTGCCCGCGAGAAGTTCGATTTTTGTGAAGATCTTCCAGATATGCTGAGGATTACTACTTCTGCAAGTCGTAGTGCTGTCCGATCATCTTCTGATCAAGTGAGTGTATACTACCTTTCATAAACACGATAATAATACAAGTATGGTTTGAGTGTATTAAGTATATTGTTGTTTATAGGTGTGAGTGTGTGGTCACTTTCTTCTAATGCATAATTATAAAGTATTTTATACGAAATACGTGTTATGTGTATATTTTGTGTTATATGTGTGGATGTATATTCACTCTCTTCTATCTCATAGATCTGATTTGTTTTCTATGAAATACGTGTTATGTGTGTGTGCCTCATCTGTTATGTGGAATATGTATTGATCAAAGCATGCTATACAAGTTTTTATCTATGTATAAAAATGTATATTTTTATCTACTAATATGTTGGGTAGAACATGGGTAGATAGTTGGTGTGTAATAAACAGAAGAGAGGCCTCGTTGTTGTTTGATTTAGTCATCTAGCGGAGTTTAGATGACGACCACTGATGTGTGTAAAACCAACTAGTTTTAATCCTACTAACTTAGACACAAAATAAACACACGAAAGGCAGTGTACCTATCGATTAATAATATAGTTCAAGCAAGTAGGGTATCGAACACAGGGAACGGTAAACAATTAAAATAAATGCTAATATTATCTAAATAAAACAAATAACAAAAGGGGGTTTTCTCTAGTTTTACAAGACTAGGAACTTAATTAGAATAACCAACACACAAATTAACTAACTAGCAACTAAAACAATTAATTACCAACTAAATTCAATAGTAAAGAGGACTTCTGTTTAGGTACGACTCATTTGTTCCCATGGATGATTTTAATGTATCAGATTAATTCTTCATTGGCTACCGATTAAGATAATTAGGTTCACGTTCGCTATTCCTAATTCTTAGAAAACAAATTAACTCAAGCAATGGCCAGTTGTCTAAATTAACGGGTTTCCTAGATTATTGATTCGGGTTAAGTAAGACTTGTAATGGTTAATTAAATTGACCCTTCAATTAACCTATTGTTGATGTTCATCAAACAATCTCACACATTAACTTACTTATCTTCTAGTTAATTCTAGTTTCACATTCGTTATTCCTAGACATACAACTATGTGGTCACACTAAATCATATGAAATTAATAACTAAGAGATGTTCATACAACTTAATTACTAATTTATTAACAGAAGAATAGTTATTGTCAACACATAAGGTTCTTTAACAAGCTTAACAAAACATAATTACCAATTAAAAATAATCCTACTCAAATAATCAATCCATGTTCACAAAATTGTCTACCCTCACAGAAGAATAAGTTTTTAGCTCATGATTGCAGTAAACATAAACTCAAAAACGAAATCAAAGTATATAAACATGATTCAAATCAAAAAGTTACTAAGAATAAACCAAAATTGTCTTGATTCTCTTCACAATTGAATGTAGGGTTGATTCTTCAGTTCCTCACGACCTAGCAGCACTTCCATTCGTTTCTCAGCCTCCTAGGGTTTCTCTCCATGCTATGATATCGATCTGAAAGTCCCTTTATATAGATTTTCACAAAACAGAGGCTACTCGGCGAGTCCAGTGACCTACTCGGCGAGTCCGTCACTTAAAACCCGTGTACGGCAAGTCAGCGCGTCCAGAATCGCGAAAGTTCGATACAACTCGCCGAGTAATCGACCCTACTCGCCGAGTACGTTTCGAATCAGCATTTTCTCAAAACACGAAAGTCGTCCGAAATTGTGTCTGCTTTTCAGAACATTTTGAATCTCGTCAATCGGAGTTACGGTTTATGAGATATGGCCAAAACACTGACGAGGGGTCAAGCTGTCCAGCAACATCCTTCTTTCTTCAAAATCCAAGATTCAATCTTCCAATCGCTAGTTCCGCTTCATTTTCCACCCGATCATGTCTTTGTTGCTGAAAATGAAATATTTAAGCTAATTAAGCACCTTTTGTTCATTAAATGAGATAAAAACAACATAAAGTATTAAGATAAGGCATGAATTATATAACTAAATATGCTCATATCAAAATACCCCACACTTGACTTTTGCTTGCCCCCAAGCAAAACTGAATTTTAGTACACTAATATTACATAAGACAATCCCAATCGAACCCAGCCATTATGCCAAGACCGCAACGCATGCATTTGTGTCTAAAATTTTCCTAATAACCCCCTATACTCCAAATACTCACAATCCTCATAAACATTCGCCCACTTTTTCCGAACAATGCTCATTTTATGCATCCCTCCGAATCCATCCTCAGAAAATCTCCTAACCTCAAGGTATTTTTGGTTGAGCAACCCAAGCATACATAATCTAGAATTACAACTTTTCGATACCACTATGGAGCTCTTTGGAATTCTTCACTTCTTTGACATTTCATCTTTGATCTCTTTGAATTCACCACCTTGTTGTTTGATTTTTGGTATCTTCAACGTTTTAAATCTTTGGAATTTTAATCTTTGAACTTCATACTTAACTTTGATGCTCCAAAAATTCTTCAAACCTTTCTTGTAATTCACTCTCTCTCTCTTTTTTTTTAACATGTAACTCACTTTTTTCACTCAATAAACCTACATGCTTAAGCAGGGGCGCTCAACTTCAACCTTTATTGGTTAACGATAATAATTTTCCTGGATACATTTCTGGTACACGATGCTAAACATATTGCATCCTTCAAACTAAGCGAGCTCGTGTTTTTGTCCCATGATTTCACTAGAATAAGGAAGCCACAAATGCACTACAACGTATATAGGCTCAACTAAATATTTGGGTCTTCATGCAATCATCAAATATAATACTAGCATGATCCCTAATTGCTTTACCAAAAATTTCTAACTTAGCCCTAGCAATTTTAATGAAAAAAATTTCAAATTTTATCATAAATTAACTAAATTTTTAACTAATATAACCAACCCCCTACCCCACACTTAATTTATGCAATGTCCCCATTGCATATTATGCATGAATAAGAAAACATAAAAATAAAGAGGGAATTGGAACAAACTCCCCTGGGATAGTAGTTGCGAGGTTGATCTTCTTTAATTAAAGCTCCATCTTCAGCTGACTTTAGACATGGGAACAGCTCATCCATGTCTTGGGTGTCATTCATCTCGTGTGGTTGACAGCTCCAAAATATATGGGAAAAACTCTTGGAAATGCTCGGAAAATGATCTTCAAAGAATAGAACCAATGCCCATATCAAATGTCATCAAATCTTCAGCTCAAAAGTAAGAAGAATGAGCGACTCGTCGAGTAAGTATGTAGACTCGCCGAGTTGAAGCGTAAATGGCAGAAGAATCGTGAATTTTCACATGCACTCGGCGAGTCCATAAGATGCACTCGGCGAGTAGACCGCTGTGTGACAAAAATTTTATTCTGCCCAAGTCGGTTTTGATGTATGGGGGTTATATAAACTAATAATTTCCCTCATTTTCTTCAGGGAATAAACACTCTATAACCCTTCTATCAATTGGACTCATAGCTTGACTCAAAACTTCGTTTCCTCTCTCGCCTAGACTCGATTTCTTGCTTCGTCAGCCTTGACTCTAGACCCTCACATGCATCCTTACACTCAAACTGAAAAGATCAAAAACAAAAACCAAGTAATAAAAAAAATCCTAAATTATCCTTAAACACGAAAAGTTTAGAACGAAAAAGAAAAGAAAACTCTAATGACGGGTTGCCTCCCGCAAGCGCTTCTTTTTGTGCGAGTCTTGAGCTGGACTCCCAACTTAATAAACTTCCAATAAACTCATTGCCAATCCATCCGTTGCATTAAATATTTTCTTTGGTGGACCAATTTGTAAAATTTGACTCTTTGCTTCTAAAATTGGCCAAACGAGCTCTAATACATAAAACCCAAGAATATTGACAAGGGTTGGAACCGGTTGGATACTAATCAGAAATGGATCGTGCTTCAGAACTTTCTCCAAAGTTGGAGTCGTCACCCCATGCTTCGAAACACAAACGGGAAGAATAGGGGACCATGTCGTGGTAATGGTCAAACCACAACTTGGTTCCTGCAATTCAGCTTGTTCTTGTTCTTCGCCTGACCTCTCTGCTAGCAACCTTTCCAGCTCCTCCAAATCTCTTTCTGGATTAAATTCTTCATCTTGAAACTTTAGCTCTTGTGACTCAAATTTTTCTTGATCGTTAGACAAGATGTTATCTAACCATCTATCAAATTTTTTCAAATCTTCATCCGATCCACACTCCTCGTCTTCTTGCTCAATTTCCTGCACTACTTCCTCAAGAAAAGCATCAAAAGCATCGAGATTTGGAAAATACATAATAAATAAAAATTAAGCTATATAAAAAAAATAAAAATATATGATAACAATTAGCAAATAAATTAACTATTTAGAACCGTTCCCCGGCAACGGCGCCAAAAGCTTGATGTGTGTAAAACCAACTAGTTTTAATCCTACTAACTTAGACACAAAATAAACACACGAAAGGCAGTGTACCTATCGATTAATAATATAGTTCAAGCAAGTAGGGTATCGAACACAGGGAACGGTAAACAATTAAAATAAATGCTAATATTATCTAAATAAAACAAATAACAAAAGGGGGTTTTCTCTAGTTTTACAAGACTAGGAACTTAATTAGAATAACCAACACACAAATTAACTAACTAGCAACTAAAACAATTAATTACCAACTAAATTCAATAGTAAAGAGGACTTCTGTTTAGGTACGACTCATTTGTTCCCATGGATGATTTTAATGTATCAGATTAATTCTTCATTGGCTACCGATTAAGATAATTAGGTTCACGTTCGCTATTCCTAATTCTTAGAAAACAAATTAACTCAAGCAATGGCCAGTTGTCTAAATTAACGGGTTTCCTAGATTATTGATTCGGGTTAAGTAAGACTTGTAATGGTTAATTAAATTGACCCTTCAATTAACCTATTGTTGATGTTCATCAAACAATCTCACACATTAACTTACTTATCTTCTAGTTAATTCTAGTTTCACATTCGTTATTCCTAGACATACAACTATGTGGTCACACTAAATCATATGAAATTAATAACTAAGAGATGTTCATACAACTTAATTACTAATTTATTAACAGAAGAATAGTTATTGTCAACACATAAGGTTCTTTAACAAGCTTAACAAAACATAATTACCAATTAAAAATAATCCTACTCAAATAATCAATCCATGTTCACAAAATTGTCTACCCTCACAGAAGAATAAGTTTTTAGCTCATGATTGCAGTAAACATAAACTCAAAAACGAAATCAAAGTATATAAACATGATTCAAATCAAAAAGTTACTAAGAATAAACCAAAATTGTCTTGATTCTCTTCACAATTGAATGTAGGGTTGATTCTTCAGTTCCTCACGACCTAGCAGCACTTCCATTCGTTTCTCAGCCTCCTAGGGTTTCTCTCCATGCTATGATATCGATCTGAAAGTCCCTTTATATAGATTTTCACAAAACAGAGGCTACTCGGCGAGTCCAGTGACCTACTCGGCGAGTCCGTCACTTAAAACCCGTGTACGGCAAGTCAGCGCGTCCAGAATCGCGAAAGTTCGATACAACTCGCCGAGTAATCGACCCTACTCGCCGAGTACGTTTCGAATCAGCATTTTCTCAAAACACGAAAGTCGTCCGAAATTGTGTCTGCTTTTCAGAACATTTTGAATCTCGTCAATCGGAGTTACGGTTTATGAGATATGGCCAAAACACTGACGAGGGGTCAAGCTGTCCAGCAACATCCTTCTTTCTTCAAAATCCAAGATTCAATCTTCCAATCGCTAGTTCCGCTTCATTTTCCACCCGATCATGTCTTTGTTGCTGAAAATGAAATATTTAAGCTAATTAAGCACCTTTTGTTCATTAAATGAGATAAAAACAACATAAAGTATTAAGATAAGGCATGAATTATATAACTAAATATGCTCATATCAACCACGAACTTTTCTAGACAGTCTTGTGGAAACATTAGCAGGTTCGCCACCTGTAGGTGTTAATGAACTTGGGTGTTCATTCGCTGTACTCCATCCCCCTCATGGTTGCCTTATTTGACATATATTGTTGAGGAACCCCCGAAGCATGTGTTGTCGCCCCGATGAAATATTCTTAGACTAGGTCCCTTATGTTAGTTGTCTTAGGGACATAAAGTGAGAATAACGGGAATGAATAATTGGGTTATTGTTGGTTGGTGAAAATTAAATATGATTATTTATTGTGGGTTGAAAACCCTATATGCTCACCAGGCTCCCAAGCCTGACCCACTCAGTTTTATTTGTATTACAGGAAGTGGCGCAAGGGCATAAGATGGATGAACCATCAAGTTGTTTTGTTTACAAGTCTGTATATGTATATATTTGTTGAATGACTTGTAATGTTATCGTTTATGCTTATTGGTCTGTATCGGAACATGACACCCCGAGTTTTGATTATATAATGAAAATATATTTCTTTTATGAAATGGTTTGGTAAACATTGTTTTATCATGTTTTGTTTTTGGGAACAAATTCCGCAACTCTTTCAAATCAAAAGGATTTACTCTGAAATTATTTTAAAAGCATAAATGAAAATCAGTCTTTTCTGGCCGAGATTTTGGGGATGTCACAGTTGGTATCAGAACATTAGTTTAAGCGAACTAGGAATTTGTAGGATTTCTAGACTTAAACTTAGAATGCTAAGTGAAGTTTTGAGATGTGTGTCTGTTATGTTTTAGACACGAGCACTGGTTTATTTTAGGAAAGTTGCCTAAAATGCTTTTATGTGCTAAATGTTATATGTTGCCATATATGATATTATTTGTTCGCATCTATGGTCTGTTGCCGACCGGATCTAGAAACCTTATGTGTGTAGGATTCTAAGCGTACGTCTATGATATTAGAACTAGCATGTAAACGTTTCGGAGTGATAAGGACGATTTGAATATCTATTGTGATTGAGGATCTAATTTCACCTTATTCGGTGTGTAGATCAAAAATGGTGAGAACAAGAAGTGGAGTTGGAAATGCTAATGAAAACATAAATCAACCACCAGTGATTGAACAAATACCTGTCGTAGCAGCAACACCTGAGCCAATAACCATGGCTGGTTTGAAAATGATGATTCAGACGATGTTGGATCGTCAGATGGATGAAACTAGACGGTTGCTTCAACAGAATCATGAAGAACTATCAATTCGTGTGGAAGAGGCCGAATTAAATGAAGGGCACTCGGAAGGTGGAAACTTCAGTGGGTCTGTTGGTCAAGCCAACCCACCGATAGTTAGACAAGATAACCATGATGGAAGGAATGATGGAATGGGATGCAAGTACAAGGACTTTCTAACTTGCAAACCATCGACCTTCAATGGAAAGGAGGATCCTATTGGAGTTATGGATTGGATCTCCGAAATGGAATTGGCCTTTATGACTTGTGGCTGCAGAGGCAAGTTGCAGACTATCTATGCAGTGCGACATTTCCGAGGTGGAGCCATTCGTTGGTGGAACACTCTAGGGAAGACCTTAAGCCCTAATGAGCCACTACAATTGTCATGGGCAGAGTTCTTGGTGCAGTTCAAGCGCAAGTTCTGCTCGGCCCAAAATCTGTTGGAATTAGAAAACAAGTTTTTGGCATTGACGAAAGGCAGCATGTCAGTTGATGAATACACCAATAACTTCACCGATAAGATGGAGTTTGCCTTGCGCATCGTTCCAGACGAGCTGACAAAGGTGGACCGGTATGCGAAGGGACTCCCATGGGAGTACGAGGTGCCAGTACGTCAGGAACATACTCTAGAGGCAGCTATCTGGGCTGCCAAGTCTGTTGAGAACATGATTAAGGGGAGAACCATTGTCAAGGTTGAGGTTGGTGAGAAAAGAAAGTTTGAGGGAACATCTGGTTCCGGTAAGAAAGGCAGATTTTCGAAATCTGATTCGAAAAAGTTTGGAGGAAAGGGAGGCGAAGCGAAGTGGTGTGATAAGTGTAAGAAAAAACACTTTGGGAAATGTAGCGAGGATGTAACCTGCTACAAGTGTGGAAAGGTTGGACATTTTGCCAATGAGTGTCCGAACAACAAAAGGATGTGTTTTGGATGTAATGAAGAAAGGCATATTTTGAAGGACTGTCCGAAGAAGAAGGAGGCAGCTAGGCCCAACATTCCACCAAAGCCGAAGGCGAGAGCCTTCCAGATGACACTTGAGGCCGCGAAAGATGAAGCTGATGTTGCTTCAGGTACCTTTCTCGTAAACGAATTACCTGCTCAAATTTTGTTTGATTCTGGAGCCAACTATTCCTTTATTTCGCATGAGTTTGGTAGAAAGCTAGCTTTGCCTATTGATAGACTAGATAATGCTTTATTAGTCGAAGTAGCTAGTGGCAAGTTTGTACCTGTTAGCCATTGTATGAAAAACATCTTAATTGATCTTAATGGGAATAAGTTCCACGAGGAGTTATTTCCTATCGAACTAAATGGTTTCGACATCGTGTTGGGAATGGATTGGCTTAGCGCCAATGATGCCGAAATTTTATGCAAGAAGAAGATAGTTAAAGTAAACCCGCCTGGGAAAGATTCATTTATGGTGTACGGGGACAAACGGCGAGTGAATTCTGGAATCATTTCCCTAATGAAAGCCAGAAAGTGTTTGACCAAGGGATGTACATCATATTTAGCATTCGTGATTGATGCTAAGAAAGAAAAGAAGGTGATGAAGAGTATTCCAGTGGTGTGTGAGTATCCGAAAGTATTTCCCGAAGATCTTCCTGGATTACCACCTGATAGACAAGTGGAGTTCATAATTGACTTGTTACCAGGAACCACGCCAATAGCAAAAACACCTTACTGATTAGCACCGACGGAGATGAAGGAGCTGATGATGCAACTTCAGGAATTATTGGACAAAGGTTTCATTAGACCTAGTTCATCGCCCTGGGGAGCTCCGATGTTATTCGTGAAGAAGAAAGATGGAAGTATGAGAATGTGCATCGATTACAGAGAGCTGAACAAGGCAACAATAAAGAATAGATATCCGTTGCCAAGGATTGATGACCTGTTTGATCAATTGCAAGGTTCGAGCTATTTCTCGAAGATCGATCTAAGGTCAGGATATCATCAGCTAAAAGTAAGAGAGCAAGATATCGAGAAGACTGCATTCAGAACTAGATATGGACACTACGAGTTCTTGGTTATGTCGTTTGGACTAACCAATGCTCCAGCAGCGTTCATGGATTTGATGAATAGGGTTTGTAATCCTTTCCTTGATAAATCCGTGATAGTGTTCATAGACGACATTCTGATTTACTCGAAAAGCCAGGAGGAGCATGGCAGACACTTGCGGGAAGTGTTAGAAGTCTTGAAGAAGGAGAAGCTGTATGCTAAGTTCTCCAAATGTAATTTTTGGATTCGTGAAGTCCAATTCTTGGGTCACGTGGTCAACCAAGAAGGGATAATGGTTGATCCAACAAAGATTGAAGCTGTGATGAAGTGGGAACAACCGAAAAGTCCCACAGAGATTCGAAGCTTTTTAGGATTACCCGGATATTACCGAAGGTTTCTCCAAGGCTTTTCTTCGATCGCTACTCCATTGACAGCTTTGACCCACAAAGGAGCTACTTATGCTTGGAGTGATAAGCATAAAGAAGCATTCGAGAAGCTGAAGAAAAAGCTATGCGAGGCACCGATACTTTCTCTACCCGATGGAATTGAAGACTTCGCTGTTTATAGCGATGCGTCTGGGGTTGGATTGGGTTGTGTTTTGACCCAAAGAGAAAAGGTGATAGCATATGCGTCTCGACAGCTGAAAGAGCATGAAAAGAATTACCCGACTCATGATTTGGAGTTGGCAGCGGTAGTTTTCACTCTGAAAATATGGAGGCGTTACCTCTATGGCATGAAGTGCAAACTTTTCACTGATCATAAGAGTCTCTAATATCTTTTTAATAAGAAGGAATTGAATATGAGGCAACGACGCTGGCTAGAATTACTTAAAGACTACGACTGCGAGATACTTTACCACCCCGGTAAAGCTAATGTTGTTGCTGATGCTCTCAGTCGGAAAGTCAATCTTGAAATGAAAAGGCCAAGAGCGTTGAGAATTGAAGTTGTCTCGACCATTGTGGAAAGTATAAAGAAAGCTCAAGAGGAAGCTTCTGAGAAAAATAACCGAAAGGAGGAACGTTTGGGTAAAACGTTGGTGTTTGGTACAAACGGTCATGGACTGAAGGTATTCCAAGATCGTATTTGGGTACCTAAGTCAGGAGGAATTAGGGATCTTCTGATGGAAGAAGCTCACAAAACCATGTACTCAATTCATCCGGGTAGCACTAAAATGTATAGGGACCTGAAACCCTACTACTGGTGGCCGATGATGAAGCTTGATGTTGCAAAGTATGTGGCCGAGTGTGTGACTTGTGCGAGAGTCAAGACACAACATTAGAAACCGTACGGGAGTTTCGAACCATTGCCTGTGCCTATGGGTAAGTAGGAAGACATTGCTATGGATTTTGTCACTAAACTGCCCAGAACAAAGAATGGTCACGACATGATTTGGGTGGTCGTTGATCGATTCACTAAGAGTGCGCATTTCATAGCAGCCAAGGAGAAATGGTCTATGGAAAAGCTTGCGAATTCTTACGTGAGGGAAATTGTGAGGCTTCACGGTGTTCCGTTAACGATTGTTTCGGATCGTGATATCCGTTTCACCTCAAGGATTTGGAAAAGTCTACAAGAGGAAATGGGTACCAAGTTATGTTTAAGCACAGCTTACCATCCGCAGACTGATGGTCAGAGTGAAAGAACGATACAAACACTTGAAGATATGCTAAGAGCATGTACCTTGGAATTCCTAGGTAACTGGGATGAACATTTACCATTGGTAGAATTTTCCTACAATAATAGTTTCCACTCAAGCGTTAAAATGGCACCTTATCAAGCTTTGTATGGACAGAAGTGTCGTACGCCGTCTTGTTGGCTTGAGGCTGGGGAAAAGCAGTTTATGGGACCGGAGACGGTTCATCAAACTGCTGAAAAGTTGAAAATAATTAGGGAAAGAATGTTAGCAGCTCAGGATCGTCAAAAGAGCTATGCTGACAAGAAGCGAAGACCGATGACTTTTGAGGTTGGAGATTCGGTTTTGCTTAAAGTCTCGCCGTGGAAGGGACTTATAAGATTTGGAAAAAGGGGAAAGTTGAGTCCAAGGTTTATTGGACCGTTTAAAGTTCTTCAGAGGGTTGGGAACCAAGCTTACAAGCTCGAATTACCCGAAGAACTGAATGGAATTCACAACACTTTTCATGTGTGTTATTTGAGGAAGTTCACAGGAGAAGTTCCCGATATAATTCCAATTTCTGAATTGACAATTGATGAAAACAAAAGGTTGATTGAAGAACCAGAGGCAATTGTTGACCAAAAGACTAAGAAGTTGCACCGCAAAATGGTTGGGTTAGTGCTTGTCCGATGGAAACACACGAATGGGCCGAATCTCACCTGGGAGACGGAGAGTGACATCTTGAGTCGCTATCCGCGTTTGTTTGTTGACGTGTGATTCCGGGGACGGAATCATTCTAAGGTGGAGAGAATTGTAACGCCTGTGTTTCCTAGCTTGCAATTTTTAGCAATGTAATGGTCTAGGTTAACCTTTGTAACCCGTTTGAAAATAATAAGATTGTATTATTTGAGTATTATGTGTTTTGTGCTTAATTGATTAATTTTGTGGTTTGATTAATTAAGAATAAAAATAAGCGTCAAAATTAAAGTGTAAAATAAACTTGATATCTTTGGATAATGTTGTAGTAGTTGAAACGAGGTTTCCGATTATATATAGCACGCCCAAATCTGACTTCGTATGAGGAAGTTATGATTTATCGAAGTTTCGGCTTAGCGGTATGCAGCTTGAAATGCTCGATTTGAGATTGAGCGGTTTTTAGCCGAAGCAATCTAAACGTGGATCGAAGGTCTCGTTGTTTGTATCGAAGCGATAAAAAGTTAGGCGAGAACGGACGTCAAACGAAGAAGTTATGAATTTATAACGAAGTTTTTCTGTCTCGGCCTATTAAAAATAAATAATAAAAATAAATTTAAAATTAGCCGACGATGTCTAAACGAAAGTTGTAGAGCGTAGTCTCACCTTCGCGTGGATATAAAGAACGTCAAAAACAGAGTTCGTATGAAGAAGATATGAATTTCCAAAGTTTATTAAATAATTTGTATTTAAATTTAATTTGAAAATCCGGCATTATCCGAAGTACGCCCCGCGTACTCGTGTACGCCCCGCGTACACCGAGGAATGTCGACACTCGCACTCGAGCACTTCGGATACGTAAGCAGTGACGATTTCGGACTAGTACGCCCCGCGTACTCCGAGGCTCCAGCCTCCTATAAATAGGATGCGAGGGCAGCCGACTCCTTTGCTATTTTCTCTCTTCTCTCTCCCATTTTGCATCGATTTGCGTGCCAGAAATACCCCGAAGCCCCGATATTATTCTTGAGCCCCGAAGCAAGTCTCGAGATCCCGAAGATCCCGAGAAGTGAGGTTCCCGAGCCGAAGCTCTGCCCGCGAGAAGTTCGATTTTTGTGAAGATCTTCCAGATCTGCTGAGGATTACTACTTCTACAAGTCGTAGTGTTGTCCGATCATCTTCTGATCAAGTGAGTGTATACTACCTTTCATAAACACGATAATAATACAAGTATGGTTTGAGTGTATTAAGTATATTGTTGTTTATAGGTGTGAGTGTGTCGTCACTTTCTTCTAATGCATAATTATAAAGTATTTTATACGAAATACGTGTTATGTGTATATTTTGTGTTATATGTGTGGATGTATATTCACTCTCTTCTATCTCATAGATCTGATTTGTTTTCTATGAAATACGTGTTATGTGTGTGTGCCTCATCTGTTATATGGAATATGTATTGATCAAAGCATGCTATACAAGTTTTTATCTATGTATAAAAATGTATATTTTTATCTACTAATATGTTGGGTAGAACATGGGTAGATAGTTGGTGTGTAATAAACAGAAGAGAGGCCTCGTTGTTGTTTGATTCAGTCATCTAGCGGAGTTTAGATGACGACCACGAACTTTTCTAGACAGTCTTGTGGAAACATTAGCAGGTTTGCCACCTGTAGGTGTTAATGAACTTGGGTGTTCATTCGCTGTACTCCATCCCCCTCATGGTTGCCTTATTTGACATATATTGTTGTGGAACCCCTGAAGCATGTGTTGTCGCCCCGATGAAATATTCTTAGACTAGGTCCCTTATGTTAGTTGTCTTAGGGTCATAAAGTGAGAATAACGGGAATGGATAATTGGGTTATTGTTGGTTGGTGAAAATTAAATATGATTATTTATTGTGGGTTGAAAACCCTATATGCTCACCAGACTCCCAAGCCTGACCCACTCAGTTTTATTTGTATTACAGGAAGTGGCGCAAGGGCATAAGATGGATGAACCATCAAGTTGTTTTGTTTACAAGTCTGTATATGTATATATTTGTTGAATGACTTGTAATGTTATCGTTTATGCTTATTGGTCTGTATCGGAACATGACACCCCGAGTTTTGATTATATAATGAAAATACATTTCTTTTATGAAATGGTTTGGTAAACATTGTTTTATCATGTTTTGTTTTTGGGAACAAATTCCGCAACTCTTTCAAATCAAAAGGATTTACTCTAGAATTATTTTAAAAGCATAAATGAAAATCGGTCTTTTCTGGCCGAGATTTTGGGGATGTCACAATATGTCTGCCACTTGAAGCTTGGTAGGTATAAAGCGAGTGTGAAGCTTTCTGGAGGACACGAGTTCACATATAAAATGAAGCTTTTTGAGTGAGAAAGTGAAGGGTTTTAAGCATTCTAACACTCCTGTGGTATACATGCAACTCTAGAAACATTGGATCTATGTTTTCTCTATTATACATGCAAATATTCTTTTTCCAAGGCTCTCAACCTAACTAGCATGTTATGGGGTACTTGTACCATAAAAACCTTAGTAGAATAACTAACCTTTTCTTGTGGTTGATTGCTTGGAGTCTTGAGAGCCTAGCACCAATAATGTGGATGCCTCAACTAGAATCACAAATCACCAAAACACCTTGAATGACTTTAAGAGAATAGTATGCACACTAGAAATCTGCCCACTCTTGTTCACTCATACACTAGTGCCTTTTTGATGTGCCAAACACCTCCTTATATAGTATGGTGGATTAGGGTTACATCCATGTATACCCTAATACCCATGACCTTTCATTTCCATAGGATCCATGAGTTAAAAACTCCATGGACTATCCATGCAAGCTTAGCCCATCCTAAATGAACTTGGTCCATTATATATATAAGAGTCCATATTTAATTAGTCTCTTTTGATCACTAAATTAATTCCAAGTCAATTCTTTATCAACACTAATTAAATAATATGATATCATATTAATATATTATAACTTATAATATATTAATAGATTATAAATATACCATCCTTAAAAGATTATACATCCAAATTGTTTTGGTGAAGTGCAACCCAAATGGACCATGCCGGGTCGGGTCAAGTACATACCAAATATAGTTACAAACTTAGACACCTTATCCAATAGTTTTCCACTTGGATAAGTCTGATAACTATAGCTGCAAGTATGACTTCAGGAACCGACCAGCAATCATAGCTCTTAAAACTCTGTTGAACTATGAAGTGCCATTTTAGATAAGTGATAATATAATCCTCTGTTCTAGATATCAGCTGGAAAAATACATGGAACAATGTCATACTTATTGTCCAACAGTTTCTTTCCCGATTTTCGATTTTTTTGACATAGAACTAAAGTGAACACATCAATTTGGTTATGACCGGGCCCGACACATAGGCCAAAACGAAACCATCGAGGGGCCCAAACATCACTTTTAATCCTCCAAGGACTAAAAGGAAAAGATAAAATTCGACTCATATGCTTGTTCTACTACTTGTTGAATCATAAACAAAGGCAAGTTTTATGACATCAAGTTACTGATGCATTTTCGTACAATCAATGCACAACCAGCTCAAAGGAAACAACTCATATCTCCAGGTTTGAAGACTTATATGATATTATTGTCTCACAATCACTTGAGATAAATTCCATGAAGTGATACAAGTGAGCATGGGTTTAATCCAATACTCAGAACTTATGAGCACTCATGAATATTGTAGCAACTCTTTGATATGTCCAACACCTTAGACATCTACAAGCCCAATTCATGACAGTCTTGATTCATACCTACTTCCAACATATGACCGACTGTGGAGAGTTTGAATAAAGTAATTATTCTAGAAGTCAAAACATGCAAAGTTGAAACAATAGTAAACGATTGACACAAGATAGTAACACCTTACTTATAAATAAACAACAACTTTTATTTAATCATCAAATGTCAATTACATTTTACAAGTTTTAGAGCTATCTAATCTGTAAAACTAATATCGTCATTCAGCCCGATGTGCCTCGAATGCTGTAAATGCCTAACCCTAGTCAGTCCCTTCGTGACAGGATCTGTCGGGTTCTCTTCTGACGATACCCTCTTTGCCACGAGGAGTCATTCTTCTATCGTATGTCTTATGAAGTGATATTTTTTGTCAATGTGTCTAGATCTGCCATGATCTCTCGGTTCCTTGGCTAAGGCAACCGCATCACTGGCACAACTCTATCTTATGTCTTATGAAGTGATATTTTTTGTCAATGTGTCTAGATCTGCCACGAGGAGTCCTTCTTTTAAAAAGCTAATAAGCTAAGAAAGTGTTTGTGTATTTAAAAAGCGTTTTTTAAAACAACTTTTTGGATAGGAAAAAGTAAAACTTTCAAAAAGCTGGAAAATCCTAACTTCTTAGATTTTTAAGCCATTTTACTCCTAAAAATCAGCTTTTCTTATCCAAACACTTTTTAAAATCAGCTTTTCGTAAAAGCCATAAGCTAATAAGAACTTTTCTTAAAAATCAATTTTGTGCTAAAAAAAAGCTAACCCAAACATGCCCTTAGCCACAAATTTGGATCCTTTGAGAGATTGGAGAAGTTGATCATGGAGGTTGTGAACACGCTTAACCGAGGAATTACCAAAGGCAGCCTCCAACACCGACCATATTGCATGAGCCGAGGAGAGACCGACAACCACAGTGACAACTTCTTTAGTTAAGGAGGCATGAAGGACGATGGTGGTTTCTAATCATTAGTGGCCCACGAGACATAATCGGGGTTATTTATAGATTTTCCATCGGGTTGAGATAGAAGAAAGGGAGGGGTGACAGTAGATCCATCAACATGACCAAGAAGATTTTGGCAAGATAGGATGGGTAGCATCTGATTTTTCCATAGCAGGTAGTTTGAGGAGGACAGTTTGATAATGAGCATGTCGATGAGCGTATTGAGAGGGATGGCTCTGTCAGGTGAGGAAGAAGACACCATGGAGAAAGAGAGATCAAAGGGTAAGATGAAGGAGAAAGGGGATGGGAGATCAACCAATTAGGCTGATATAATATAATGAATTGAATCTGAATATGTTCATACAACATAAGATATACATATATTCCTCGTTTTTGAGTTATCCATTGAAAAGCATTTTAAGACTTTGTCAATGTATGTGCTCTGACACAAACCAATTAGTCTTTGCGATCTATCTTTATAGATCTTAATACTGAGTATGTATGCAGCATCCCCTATATATTTTATTTGAAAGGACTTACTGAGGTAAGCCTTAGTATCTTTCAATGTTGGGATATCTTTCCCGATCAGTAATATGTCATCGACATATAGAATTAGAAAAACCATTTGGCTCCCACTTACTTTAATGTATACACATGGTTCATCGGTAATTTATGAGAAACCAAACTTTTTGAAATCCTCATCACCAGGACCTAGATGTTTGTTTCAATCCATAAATGTACTTCTTTGGTTTGTACACCTTCTTTAGGTTATCTAGGTTAACAAAACCTTCAGATTGTTCCATATAGACATCTTCCTCAAGATATCCATTAAGGAAATCTGTTTTGACATCCTTTTTCCATATCTCATAGTCATAATATGCAACTATGGCCATGATAATCCTAATAGATTTAATCTTAGCAACTGGCGAGAAAGTATATGCATAGTCGATGCCTAGAATTTGAGTATACCCTTAGTCGAAAAGTCGTGCCTTGAATGTTTGTATATTTTCATCCATGTCGATCTTCTTCTTCAAGATCTTCTTGCTTCCAACAGCCCTGCTGTTAGGAGGTAAGTCAACCAAGTCCCATACTTGATTGTTATTCGTGGACTGAATTTCAGCTCTCATGGCTTCAAGCCATTTATCATACTATGGTTCTGCAGTATCTGCCTTGAAATTTATGGGCTCAAATTGATCTATCAAGATGAATTCCTCTTCAGGAATGACAAATCCAAATATGTCAGGTTCCCAACGAGGTCTACTTGAGCGTCGTACAATTTTTTTGTGTTTTTTGGCGTCTAAACGATAATTTTAAGTTCAATAATGCTTTTTTGATTATCATTCTGAACTAAAGGTTGTGTTTTTCAAATTTCTTTGAGATCAATGGGACTCCCACTTACTTTATACAAGATAAAGTCATTTTTAAGAAACACTGTTTTTCGGGCTATAAACACTCGATTCTCTTCTTTCTGAAAGAAGTAATCACCTATGGTTTGCTTTGGGTATCCAAAAAGATATACTTTTGAGATCTAGGTTCAAGCTTGTTATAAGTCTCTCTTTTAACATATGCTTCACAACCCAAAATCTTTAAGTAAGACATTGAAGGAACTTTTTCATTCCATAACTCGTAAGGAGTCTTGCTAACCTTTTTAGTTGGGACCATATTTACAATTTGAGGTGCAGTATTAAGGGCATAACCCCAAAAAAAATAAGGAAGGGAAGTATGAATGATCATTGATCATACCATGTCAAGTAGAGTATGATTTCTCCTTTCCTAAACACCATTATGTTGTGGTGTTCCCGATGGAGTGAATTGTAACAACATGCCACAATTCTTAAATGTTCATCAAACTCATAGCTTAGAGTTTCACCACCACGATCTGATCATATGGTTTTAATCTTTTTACCAATATGATTTTGTACTTCATTCTAGAATACCTTGAAGACATTGAATGCTTCATGTTTGTGTTTCATGAGGTACACATATCCAAATCTACTGAACTCATCAGTAAATGTAATGAAGTATCTTTCACTGTTTCTACTCATTGTATCAAAAGTTCCACATAGATTAGTATGTATGAGTCCTAATAGATCTGAAGCTCTTTCACCGAAACCGGTAAAATGAGCTTTGGTCATCTTGCTACAAAGACATGATTTGTGTAACACCCAGTTTCCAAAACGGATCAGTTTAGGGCTTCAAGGAGTCAAAGGCATGGTTTTTAGGTAAAACAGTGTCATGATGTGACAAGTGATTAATTGAAAATGATGATTTAAAGTGATCTCACGACATGAGACATATGTGCTCACGATGTTAGATGTGCTGCAACCCAATCCTGTGATCTTTTAGGGTTCCCTTCGTATTTAAACCCTATAAACTTTATTTTAGGGTTCCTTAATAGCCTCCCTCATCCTAAGACACATAAAAACCCTAACCCTAGCCTCTCCTTGTGGCTTTTGAGCTTTTGGTGGCTTGAAGAAGAAGGGATCACCTTTGGATCATAGATCCAACTTAGAAGTTTCATTTGCATCTTCTAGCAACATCTGTAGACCATTATGAGTAACCAAGATTCAAGATTTATGATTCCTGGTTAATGTGGTATACACTAGCGTTACACTTGGTAAACCCTAATGCTCCATGAATTTTCACATTCTTATGCTCCATGGGTTAACCTCCATGGACTATCCATGGATTATCTTATTGGTTTAGCCAAACCATGTAGTCATTGATCATTAGCCCACATTACAAGAATCATTAATTTACATTATTAATCCCCATATATTTAATTAGTCTCTTTTGATCACAAAATTAATTCTTGATCAATACTAATTAAATAATATTAATATATTATACTTGTAATATATTAATAACCTTATTTTCAAAAATCTTTACTATCAAATTGCATTGGTGAAGACAACCCAAAAAGGGACCATGCTACAATCGGGTCAAGTACATACCAGTAATATTTATGGGCTTAGACACCAAATCCAACAATCTCTCACTTGTTTAAGTCTAATAACTATTACTGCTAATGCACTTCAGGATCCGACTTAGCAATCGCAAGCTTTTAAAAGCCTTTGTCAACTTTAACCCATTCAGTGACACATCCTTTAGATAAGTGATCATATACTCCTCTGTTCTCAAGATATCAGCTAGACAAATACATGGAACAATGTCATACTCATTGTCCAACAGTTTGTTTCCCGATTTTTGATTCGTCTGACATAGAACATAACTGAACACATCAATTTAGTTTTGACCGGGCCCAGCACATAAGTCAAAACAGAATCATCGGGAGGCCCAAGATATCACTTTTAATCCTCATAGGATTAAAGGAACAGATAAACTTCGACATTATGTGACTAACTACTCATCAAATCATGCACAACGACATGTTTTATAACATCAAGTTACTGATGCGTTTTCGTGCCATCAATGCACAACCGACTCGTAGTCAACAACTCATATATCTTGGTTTGAAGATTATATTATATTATCATCTCACAATTACTCGTGATAAATTCCATCAAGTCATTCAGGTGAGCGTGGGTTGAATCCAATACTCACATCTTATTTCAAGAGCACTCATGAATGGTGTAGCAAACTGTTACTATTCCTAACTCCTTAGACAATCTACAAGCCAAATCATGACAGCCTTGTTTCATACTTACTTCCAACGTATAATCGGCTGTGGATAGTTTGAATAATAATAATAATCACATTTTTATTACTCTGGAAGTCAAAACATGCAAAGTGAAATAATAGTAAATAATTGGCACAAAACAGTAACTTTACTTATAAATAAAACTCCTTTTATTTAATCATCAAATTTCAATTACCATTTAGCTATTACAAGTTTCTATTTATCTAACCACTAAAACTAATATTGACCGTTAGCCCAATGCCCCTTGCATGCTGCAAGTGCCTAACCCAAGTCAATCCCTTTGTAAGATGATCTGTTCGGTTGTCCTATGACGATATCCCCTTTACCATGAGGTTCCCTTCTTCTACTTGAAGTCTTATGAAGTGGTACTTTCTATCGATATGCCTTGATCTACCATGATCTCTCGGTTCCTTGGTTAAGGCAACCGCACCTTCATTATCGTAGAAAATCTCCATAGGCTCCTTTATGGATGGAATGAATCCAAGGTCTCCAATGAAGTTTTTCAACCATATTGCCTCCTTCGATGCTTTGCTTGCAGCTATGTTCTTTGATTCACATGTTAAGTCAGCTACAGTCTCCTGCTTGGAACTTTTCCATGTCACTGCTCCTCCATTCAGGGTAAACACCCAGCCCGACTGAGAGCGGAAATTATCTATGTCGGTCTGAAAGCTGGCGTCGCTATACCCTGTCACTCTCAAGTCATCACTCCCATCGAGGGTAAGCATCCACTCCTTATTCCTCCGTAGGTACTTGAGAATATTCTTAACCGCAGTCCAATGAGCTTTACCAGGATTCCCTTGATATCTACTGACCATGGTCAAAGCGAAGGCCACATCAGGACGAGTACAATTGATAGCATACATGATCGAGCCAACTGCATAAGCATATGGTATTCGACTCATTTATGCTATTTCAGCTTCTGTACTTGAACTCTGAGTCTTACTCAGTTTGGTATTTCTTAGGATAGGTAGGTTACCTTTCTTAGATTTCTCCATGCTAAAACGTTTCAACACCTTGTCCAAGTACGTAATTTGACTAAGTCTTATTAGTCTTTTACTCCTGTCTCTCAATATCCTTATCCCTAGGATATAAGCAGCTTCTCCAAGGTCCTTCATAGCGAAACACTTCCCAAGCCAGGACTTAACCTCCTGCAAGGTTGGGATGTCGTTTCCTATGAGCAGTATGTCATCTACACACAATACTAGAAAGCTAACTATACTCCCACTAGCTTTGACATATACACATGACTCATCCTCGCTTCTCGAAAAACCAAACTCTTTGACTTTCTCATCAAAACAAAGATTCCATCTACGAGATGCTTGTTTCAATCCATAAATGGACTTCTCAAGCTTACACACTCTATTGGGGTACTCTACATCAACAAAACCTTCTGGCTGACTCATGTAAACATCTTCAGCCATCTTTCCATTAATGAAAGCGGTTTTGACATCCATTTGCCATATTTTATAATCATGAAATGCAACTATGGCCAACAAAACCCTTATAGATTTAATCTTCGCCACCGGTGAGAAGGTCTCATCATAGTCAACTCCTGGAGTTTGAGTAAAGCCCTTCGCAACCAGTCGCGCCTTATATGTGTGTACTTTCCCATCCATGTCGGTCTTCTTCTTGAAGATCCATTTGCACCCGACTATCGTTCGACCTGGTACATTGTCAACCAATTTCCAAACTTAATTGTCATACATAGACTGAATCTTGCTGTCCATAGCCTCTTTCCATTTAGCAGACTCGGGGCCTGCCATGGATTTCTTGTAGTTGTTAGGTTCATCTAAATTTACCAACGTGCTATCACTGATAAACGTATCACCTTCAGTAGTAATATGGATACCATAAAACTCAGGTGTGTTCCTAACTCTACTGGAACGCCTCAAAGGTAAGGACTCGTCAATTGGATCAACTGGAGTTTCCTCCTCAAATTGATTGCTAGTGTTTGAGGTTCCTTCACTGCTTGACTCGTGAAGCTCTTCAAGGTCAATTTGCCTCCCATTGTTTCCTTCGCTTATGAGTTCTCTCTCGCGAAAGACTCCTTTCCTTGCAACGAAGACGACATTGTCACTCGGTTTGTAAAAGAGATATCCAAAGGATGTTTGTGGGTAGCCGATGAAAATACATCGCTCACTCCGAGGTTCGAGCTTTTCGGGAGTTTCTTTTCTCACAAAAGCCTCGCAACCCCAAACTTTGATGTGGTCTAAAGTGGGAACTTTCCCTGTCCACATCTCATGAGGTGTTTTGGAAACCTTTTTAGTAGGGACTAGATTAAGGACATGTGCGGCATTATCTAAGGCATACCCCCATAATGATAAGGTAACGAAACTCGACTCATCATGGAACGAACCATGTCGACCAAGGTTCTATTGCGCCTCTTAGCCACACCATTAAGATGTGGTGTCCTAGGTGGCATCAATTGTGAAACAATTCCACATTCCTTAAGATAGTCAAGGAACTCGATACTAAGATACTGTCTTCCACGATCGGATCGCAACATTGTTATCTTCCTGCCCAATTGATTCTCTACTTCTTGCTTAAACTCTTTGAACTTTTCAAAGGTTTCTAACTTATGCTTGATCAAGTAAATATACCCATATCTACTATAATCATCAGTAAAAGTCACATAGAAGCGGTTAACATCTCTTGTGGCGGTTCTGAATGGTCCATACACATCAGTGTGTATGAGATCCAATAGACTTTCTGAAACGACCCAAAAATACGACCCAAAAATTTTTGTTTTTAATATAATCCAAAACTGCAATCAGAGCATCATGTAATAAAACCATACGTGATGTATTCCAAAACATAATAAAATACTGTGCGGAGAAACTGTATCATACTACATCAGATCAAAAACATCTAAATCAATCCCAGGCTAAAACTGAGGCGGTGGTGTGTGCGATGCCATCATCCCGAGCTCTTCCCTTTGCTTGCGGAAGTACCTGAAACCAAAACTGAAACTGTAAGCACGTAGCTTAGTGAGCTCCCCCAAACTACCACATACCATACAATAACACATAAACACATATTGGGCCTTGCCACTGCATCGGGCCGAAGCCCGGAAACTGCATCGGACCAAAGTCCGGAACTGACTGGGACCTTGTCCCCTGCATCGGACCGAAGTCCGGAACTAACTGCATCGGACCGAAGTCCGGAACTGACTGCATCGGACCGAAGTCCGGAACTGACTGCATCGGACCGAAGTCCGGAACTGACTGGGACCGTGTCCCCTGCATCGGACCGAGGTCCGGAACTAACTGCATCGCATATCATAACCATTTATACTGCATGCTGTATCGGGCCGTGGCCCGGAACATAAACACATACACATAGCACATAAAACATGTCTGAACCACGAAGGCATCAAACATACGAACTACTACATCGGACCGAAGTCCGGAAACTACTATTAACTGGACGGGCCGGCAATGTGGCCTTTGACCCGCCCCTACGGAAAGGAAACTCACCTCGTAAGCTAGCGGATGAGTGTGTGGCTCGGAAAGCTAACGGCTGCTGCTCCTGAATCTCCTCGGCTACAAATCCATAAACATACTCAATCAATCACTAGCACTATACTCAGGGTAAAATGACTCTTTTACCCTTGGTCAGAGTTGACTTACACAGGGCTGACTCGCCGAGTCGGGATACCCGACTCGCCGAGTCCTAGACTCTCCGTTCAACTCTTACATGCTGTTACTCGTCGAGTGTGGCATCGACTCGACGAGTACCCTCTGGATCCAAGAACTCAGATGATCTTCATCCGACTCGCCGAGTCAGATGAACAGACTCGACGAGTTGTTCTTAATCCTCAAGGAGATTGCCTTGGACTCGCCGAGTTGTATGAACAACTCGCCGAGTCCCTCCATTACTGAGTCTACTCTTAACTCGCTGAGTCCACTCCCTAACTCACCTCGTCCACTCGACACTGAAGAAACTGGAGAACTCGGGACTCGCGACCTGACTCGTCGAGTCGTTCTTCCGACTCGCCGAGTCGCCGCCATGCAACATATTTTTACTCGATTTCTCTTGAATCCAACACATGCAAATGATAGATCTAGGTCCATTAAGCTGTTTTACCACGTAAAGTTTCCAACTTTACGTGCACAACCACATGAATGAGGGAAATAAGACTAAAATATGCACAATAAGGGTAGATCCATGGCTTATAAGCAATGTAACTCCAAAAAGACAGTGGATCTGGACTCTTCAACACCCCAACACTCAGATCCAAAGGTATTTCGGCTTAATAACACAATCAAGCAAGCATAAAGCTTGGAACAAGCATCAAATAGCCCTTAAAAGAGCTCTAATGGAAGTTTAAGCATGAAACCAGAAGAGAACTCCGAAAATACCTGAATAAGTTCACACTTGATCTTGGATCTTGGCACTAGAACTCGTTTCCTTGCTTCCTTCTTCTTCTCCTTCTTCACCCCTTCACAAGATGGAACAAGATCACTTATACGCTCACAAGAGGAAGGTTTAGGGTTTCTCACAGTGCTCTCAGGGGGAAAGTGACGAGATGGAGGCTATAATGGGGTTTAAATAGTGAGCAAAACCCGGGGAGTTAGGGTTTCACCCAGACGGATGGACTCGCCGAGTCCAGGATATGGACTCGCCGAGTCGCCGGCTCCCGCGTGCACAAGATGCGCGACCCGACTCGGCGAGTCAGGCTATAACTCGCCGAGTCCCTCTTGAAAACTTAGCCCAAAACAAATTAATTAACATACCGGAAACAGGTCGTTACACTTTCACCCCTTTCACAAGTACCAGTGAAGGGTGACTTGGTCATCTTTCCAAGTAAACAAGATTCGTAAGTGTCATCCGAATTTATGTTGAATGACTCCAAAACTCCATCCTTTTGGAGTTGGGTTATACGCTTCTTGTTGACATGTCCAAGATGGCAATGCCACAAACATGCTTTATCCAAATCATTGGAAGAATCAATATTCAACACATCATTTACTAAGTTATCTACAACCATCACCGTTTCATATATACCATTGCAAGGTAATGTTTCAAAGTAAAATACACCATTACAATAAGCATAAATACCACCATTTTCATTATTAAGAGAAAAGGTAAAACCTTGTTTATACAAACTGTGAAAGGAAATAACATTTCTCGCCATGTCGGCCGGGTAATAACAATTATTCAAATCTAAATTAAAACCATTACTAAGCAATAAATAATAAAATCCAATCTTGGTCACAAGAGAAACTTTTCTATTTCCCATGATTAAGTTTATCTTCCCGTGGTCCACATCCCTACTTCTTTTTAGTCCCTACAAATCAGAACAAATGTGAATACCACAACCTGTATCAAGGACCCAAGAATTAGCATGTGATGAGTTATTAGAGTGAATAGTATAAATACCTACAAAGGAGGGCTTGATCTTCCCATCCTTAATGTCATATAAGTACTTGGGGCAACTTCGTTTCCAATGCCCTTGGTCATGACAGTGGAAGAACTCTGCTTCCTTCGGGTTGGAAGAAGGATTAACAGAACCAACTTTGGTCCCACTTGAAGAGGATCCATCAAGAGACTTTCCCTTGCGGCTCTTGTAGGGAGCCTTCCTTTTCTTGCCCTTCCCATGTCCGATTGCCAGAATAGCAGAAGTAGTAGTAGGAGTAGACACAACCGACTTGCCTTTCAGGTTGCTTTCTACAGTCCTAAAAAGGCCTTGGAGCTTTCTAAGAGCGACATCTTCCTTGGCAAGAAAGTCAATAAATTAGTGTATGATTTTGATAAAGTTTTATCAAAGCATCACGTATCAGAAATCTGAACTTTGGTAAGAAAGTCAATAAAGTATTGATTTCTAGAAGTCCAACTAATTTTTGGATACATGTCAAAGCTAGTGGGAGCATAAGTGTTATGCTAATAATTTTCATGTTAGTGGGAGCATGATAACTATGATAAGAGTTTCAAGTTAGCAATGTTAATTATAGAATACAAAATCTTCAATTGGGAAAAGTTGTTTTGCTATAATTAAGGGAGAGGAAATTATACTTCATTTCAATTCTAAAAGCTTAGGTTGAGATTTTAATCATCTTTAGTCAATATATATATATATATATATATATATATATATATATATATATATATATATATATATGAATTTTATGTTGGAATGGTTCAACATATGGAAAATCTATATATATATATATATATATATATATATATATATCTTGCGTTCTCAAATTTTGATTATGATTACGACATCGCTCTTCATAGTCAGATTATGGAAACATGGCAAATGAAAAAAATATTGTAGCAAAAGACTGGTCTAGGATCATGTATTTATGTGAGACATCATGAATCGTGTCCCATATGCTTCGAGTATAGGATCAATTACATTTGCTATAATATTTATCCTTTCTAAAATTTTCAAATGCCTAGGGCATTAAGAGGAGAAAAAGGTCTAGAATTGGATATGACTAAAATGATTAAGCAATTGTTGAGGACAATCTAAGGTTTTACCATAGATTGGTTTCTCATGGACAGTTGGAAGTATGATGTAAATTTTTGGAAATGACCATATTGACATATTTTGAAAAGAGGTAGCTCTTGTTCAGAAGTGATAGTCAAAATGGGAATGTGGAAATGTTTCCATATGTGGAGGTTATTCTTTAAATCTGTGTAAGATTAGAAAAAAACTTAATGCAAGAAGGATGTTCAAAGGAATATACTTTGAATTTGAGACTTCGTTTCCATGGAATTGATCTCCATTGGAGTACTTTGTAATGTCTGTTGCGAAGTCTTAGTGACTTTGTGCATAGTCATTACAAGAGGATCAATGCACTTGAGTTTAGAATTTAACAGATTTTGGTAAATGTCGGGAATTTGGAATTCTTACATTTACGATAAGGATTTGGGATTGTGAAATGAGAATTATTGGAATTGTGTTCAATTGATCTATTCCACAAAGTAAGGATCATAGACAAACATATTGTGCATACTTGGTGTATGGCATAACTATTGTTTGGACAAACATAGTGTGCATGGTTGGAGCATGGTAGGACTATTGTTTTAATTCAAGTATTAAGTTGATTATTTGAAACATTATGCAATGAATATTATGTAATCAATATGGTGAAAAATAAAAGGTGTTTTATTTATATTCATAAGTTTCGAGACCATATTGGATTCGATTATTCTTGTGTTTCACTTTGCATGTTTTGAGTTCCTGAATAACTAGGTTATTCAATCTATTCACAGTCGATCATACTTTGGAAGTAGGTATAGAGGCAAGACTGTCATGAAGGGTCTGTAGTTTGTCTGGGATAAGTGGCTGTAGTGTTCATGAGTGCTCCTGTAATGAGATTCGAGTATTGGATTCAACACACGCTCATTTGAATCAATTCATAGACTTTATCACGAGTGACTAATGAGACGATAATATCTTATATTCTTCAAACCTTGAGATATGATTTGTTGACTATGAGTTGGTTATACATTGATTATATGAAAACGCATTGATAACTCGATGTTATAAAACGTTCCTCTAAAACCCTAAATTTCTAATGTTCAATGAAGGGCCAAAAGTGTAAATTTAGGAAAGGGACTCGACAAGTAGGTCCGCTTACTCGCCGAGTCGGAGCGGGATTCTGTCGCGATTTAAGTGGCCAACTCGCCGAGTCGGCGGCTTGGACTCGACGAGTTGGTGTTGAAGAGAGAAAACCCTAATCCCAAGAGTTGTGCCCTATATAAAGAACATTATAACCCACCCTATGCCTCTTTGCTACCCTTTTGAGATCCAGAAACCCTAAATCATGAGTGAGAGCCCTTGGAAGCAATCTGGAGTCTTGATAAGTGATTTTGGGTGGAAAGGGGCTTGAAGATCAAGAGGTTTGTTGCAAGGAGGGGTGTAGATCCGAGATCTACTTCAGTTGGAGCTTATATTGGAGGTGATAATCTATTTCTTGGACTCTTTTGCATTTAGATCTATTATCATGTGACATTTGGGGCATTTTTGGTATGATTAAGAGTTATTTTGAGTTAGAGGCTTAGATTTGACGTTGCTACTTCAGATCTAGGCTTGTGATGGTCCATAATGTCATAAAGCTTCTGTCTAAGAGTGATTGGTGAAGCCCCTTTGTCATAAACCCAAGCCCTGGAGTGTTTTGGGCTTATATCTCCTTGGTTTCACGTAAAGCTTGCAACTTTATGTGAGTGTTAGGGTGTAGAAGAGTGGATTTATAGATTAAAGCCCTTGCATGGCTCGAAAAGCCTTTGTATGGATTGAGAACTGAAGGGACTCGGCAAGTCACATGGGTGTACTCGACGAGTTGTATGAACATGTGCATGGACTCGGCGAGTTGGAAGAACAACTCGGCGAGTCTATTGAAGATTGCCTTAGACTCGGTGAGTCTGTTCTTGGACTCGGTGAGTCTGGTCGCAGAACCCAACCTCTTTTGGTTAAAGCCTTGGATTAAGTGAGTCGGTCGGCGAATAGATGAGTCGGGTAGGATGGGACTTAGAGATCATTGGACTCAGCGAGTCTTCGGGCGACTCGGCGAGTTAAGTTGTGTTATGAGAGTTTTCTAGGAATGGGGACTCGGCGAGTCAACGAATTGACTCGGCGAGTAGAATCAACCAGGAAGGTTGACTTTGACTGAGGACTTTGACTTTGACCAAGAGTTGACCAGTTTGACTTCCAAGGGTATTTTGGTAATTTTGGTATTTATGGAATTGGTTCTTTGGTAGTGTTCTGTGGTAAAGTTCATGTCGGTGGTCGGAGCAGCTTGGTCTTATCTCTTCAGTCGACAATTGCAGGTGAGTTATCCTCACTATATCGACAGGGTCTACGGCACCAAGGCCGGCCCTTTATCGGATGGAAATCCGGGTATTGTTTGTTATGTTATTGCTTTGCTAGACCTGCATCCTGGTATTTAGGATGGTGTTATGTTAGCGACTTGGATAAGGTCGGTACCCGGTATTTAGGGTAACGTTATGATAGTGACTTGGTAAAGGTCGGTACCCGGTATATAGGGTAATGTTATGCTAGTGACCGGTTAGATCGGAATCTTGGTTAGGATGTTGATATGCTATGTGATCAGTTAGACTGTTTGTCTGGTTAAGAATTTGTAATGTGATTAATTGTTTTTATATGCACATGGTTGTTTGACGGGGGTTGGGTTGAGGCGGGTCCTGCTTTGTGCTGTATGCCAACATACCCAGGGCGGACGAGATAATCCGAAGGCCTAGCGAGCGGTCCTGATAGGCTGAAGGCCCCAAGAGGGCGGACTAGACGTGCTGAGGCTCGGAGAGTGGACCAGGCCGACTGAAGGCCCGGTGTGGGCAGACCAGTCATACTGTAGACTCGATGTGCATGGCTGTTATATTTGTGTTATGTTATGAGTATGTTTATGTGTGGTTGGTATTTTGGGGGTAACTCACTAAGCTTTCGAGCTTACAGTTCAGTGTATTTTTTCTGGTACTTTAGGAGATCGTGGCAAGGCGAATGCATGATCGTACCGCTCCTCATGTTTTATGATCTATGTGATATGGTTCTGGGGGATACTCTGATGTTTAAACTATTTTGTAATCAAGATGTATGAACTTAAGGGTTTTTGAATGAAATAAAATGTTTTAAATTGGTTGAAATTTTTGGTCATTACAAGTTGGTATCAAAGCCTTGGTTTGAGTGAATTGGAGGAACATTCGCGTGACTCCAGTCTCAAATTAAGGAAAGGTTTTCAAAATGGATTCTAAAATGGTTTTCAAATAAGTAAAAGAGGATGCGAAGTGTATGATCAGCCGGAGCCAGTAAGTAGACCCCAAAATACCATACTGTTATTTGATATTGTGATATGTTAGAATAACAAGCTAGTACTAGGCTAGGGATCTTCAGGAATTGCATGATAGAATTGCCTGATTTCATGATGCCTATTAGCCTAGGGTTTTCCTTATATGAGATTGACATCCTTACTGTAGTTGTTTAGTGTATGCATCACGGCTGTGCATAATCAAGATCTTATAGCCTGAGAATGTTTGATTCGACCATAGGGTAGAATTGGATATTCGAAAGTCTATCGGGTCCAGCGTTATGTGTGGCTAGTATACACTAATGTTACAGGGTTGGTGGAAGTTTCATGGATTGGGTGGGTGGTGAGAGGACGGGAAGCCAGTTATGAGATGTTTAGCATTCCTCTAGGAGCGAGGATTTAAGCGCTCACTATATTTATGTATATTGTTAGGGCGTTGTGATGATACTTAAGACAAATATGGGTAGGTGTGGATGGTAGTATAGGCCCGTAGTACAGAAAGCACATGACCCATACGCGTGGCAAGGAAGTCACAACCCCTAGGGTTGGGTTTTGGAGTTGTTTCCCTGTCATTATATAGGTTATTAGAGACCTTTTGATGTATTGCCAGAATGGTGGTCACAAGACATCTTGTGACCGGATCCAGGTTAGGATCAGGAGTTGGCAGCCAGGATAGGCGAACATTGTCAGGAGATCGTGTCAGGGAGATCCTCCGGGAGGAGACGATTAAGATTGTTCGAGGATAAATTACGAAGATGATTGGGTCTTTCAAGACCGCCATGGTTGAGTATTTTGTCGAGCGGAATGCAGACATTGCTGAGACGGTTGTTGCGGCAACTTTGGCAGTCGTAACAACGACAAGGGGAGGAGCTGGTCGAGCTTCTTAGTTATGTGACATATTCTGATGAGTAGAGTGTTGCAGTTATTTGGGATTCAGGAAGTGATCATCTGGTTCTTAAAAGTGTGTGATGAGTCTGGTCCAGCTAGCAATGGAAAACTAGTGGGAAAGAGTTGGTTGTCATCGGATAAATCGTTGGGAAGTGAGGAGGATTGAGAATCCTCCAATTTTCATGTATTTTGAAGGCTTAGTTGAATCTACGTGGGGGCATGTCACCCGAGATGCTGAAGTGGGAAAGGTTTTGAAACGGGGATAAGTTTCACAACGCGACAGGGAGAATGAAGGCCCTATTGGCTGCTTAGCTTGAGGGTTGTGTTGATTGGGGGTTCAACAAAACTCCCCAGCATAAGAACACGTCTTCTGGATGCTTGATAGCAGAATCTGAGGAACCAGGTTGGGGTCCTAGTCAAGAATCGAGTTCAGTTCGAGTTTTCGGTCGAGGGTGTGCTCGACTCTGAGGGTTTTGGATTGATAGATTGAGGGTTTTGTTAGATGGTAGGGCTCAACAGTGCATTCAACACGGGAGTGCGGGTTATTTAGCGTGTATGGTAGACATGTGTGCCATGGAACGTACCTCGGATTTCCAAGAAGGTGGACGATCGATTGAAGGCCTGGTAGGGCGGTCCAGTGATGATGAAGACTCTGTTTATGTTTGTAGATCTATGTTCGGGTATTGAGTGGGCTGCTATGCTTTAGCACTAAATAGGTCTATTCCGCGTATTGAGCATGCTGCTAGAGTAGGCTGAGGAGTCCGATGTATCTTGGTTGATCGAAAGTTGTTATTAGTGGTCTGACGAAGTTTAAAGGATCTTGGTGATCTCATCAGTTCGGAGTGTCTCTGAGGTTTCATCTTCTTGGATCGGGTAATACTCTAGTTGGGGACTGTGAGTGGATCTGAATGGGCGTTTTAATTAAAATGTTGGATCCAGTAGTGTTTTAGCCGAGAATGTGGTGACAGACACGTGGGGAAGGGAACAGACCATGGCTTTCAGAGAAAGTGATTGATTGTTGTGAGGCCGGGGATAGGCTGGAATGTGAGTATATGGAATGGAGCTGGAGTTCGGAACCCCAAGAGGGCGAGAACAGTATGCATGGGAGAGATTCCTAGAAAGAATGGTTCAGGGTGATGTACGAAAATTTTGAGCAGTCCAGATAGACTGAAGGCCGGTGGGCGTACCAGTCAGGTTGAAGGCTCGAAGAACGGTCCAGATAGGCTGAAGGCCCAGAAGGGCGGTCCAGACATGTTGAAGGTTCTGAGGGTGGTCCAGATAGGCTGAAGGCCTGGTAAGGCGGTCCAGTCATGTTGAAGACCCTGTGTGTGTTAGTAGACCTGTATGCGGAGAATGAGTGAGTATGTCGCCTTGAAATAGAAATCGATAAGGTATGGCCCCAAGTATTGATCATGATGATGGAGTTGGCTGGAGGCCGTGCGTGGGCCTAGTTAGTTATGTGCTCGGATTCGGAGTATATGGGAGTTCGAGAATAGCAGTTTATCTACATGGTTAGTGTAGAATGGAGTTTAGCTCAGTGACACTTATAGGTGCGGTAAGGGTTGTTGAGTATACTTCCTGGAAAGGAAAGGTATGTAGCTCCGGAAGGAGTGTGGGTCCTCTAAAAGGAAGGCAGCAAAGTAAATGGATGATCGAAAGTGTTCCAGTTATTGGTAGTAAGCACTGGTATTGTACCAGATATATGGAAGCACATACGGGTTGGATACCCGTTGAAGTTATAGCAATGTTGGATGATGCGCATGCATGTTTTTTTCAGTCTCCTTGGAAGAGGAGGAGGATAATGATTCCAGATTGGAAATTAGGACAGAGGAAGGTGATCAGCAGGATAACAGACTCGGGAGTAGTCTGGACCGGTGCTGAGGACTGTATAAGGATATTACCGTCGGAGGTCAAGGACCTAGAGATCGTGATAGGGAGGTATGAGTGGGTCGCACTCTATTGTGTCGAACTGAAAGGTTCGAGGGTGACTCAAGCACAAGGTCCTTAGTTCCGGGTATGGTTGTAGATTTGAGTTATGTATGTGGAGGTATCCAATATGGGGTATTCCATCATGAGGACGACCGTACCCTATGATTGATTGGACCTGGTGTGTTTGGTATTCCAGCCCAAAGCTGTTTGGGCCAGGTACGAGTGGTTACGCGCTATGTTGGTTGATGGGTTATGGGAGCCGAGGGATGCAGTATCCTGTCAGCGCGTAAGGGATAGAACCAGAGGATGGAACAAGATTCATTCTAGGTTGCAAGTTATCAGGGTTATCATCAATCTTGGGCAAAGGAAGATGGATTAGTGTCTCGGTGGGGCTCATTGGGTGTTTGTGGTATCTAGCGTACGTGGGGCGCGAAGGCATGTTCCTGATTTGAAGGGATGGTATCATCGGGTAATACGTGGTTATTATCTAGTGCTATTGAGTTGAAAGGCCGATGGTCGATTGGGAATAGTGGCAAGGATGCCACATGAGAATAAGCCATTTTAAGAGAGATACAGAAGTAGGGTTAGTAAGAGCATGAGTAAATTGAGTCGGAGTCTGCAGTGCAAGGGGTTTGTTCTGAAGCATATAATTCAGTAGGCTTCGAGGACGACGCCTAATTTAAGTAAGGGAGAGTTGTAACACCCCAAATTTCTAATGTTCAATGAAGGGCCAAAACTGTAAATTTAGGAAAGGGACTCGACGAGTAGGTCCTCTTACTCGCCGAGTCGGAGCAAAATTCTGTTGCGGTTTAAGTGGCCAACACGCCGATTCGGTGGCTTGGACTCGACGAGTTGGTGCTGAAGAGAGAAAACACTAATCCCAGGGGTTGTGCCCTATATAAAGCACATTATAACCCACCCTCAGCCTCTTTGCTACCCTGTTGAGATCCAGAAACCCTAAATCGTGAGTGAGAGCCCTTGGAAGCAATTTGGAGCCTTGATAAGTGATTTTGGGTGGAAAGGGGCTTGAAGATCAAGAGGTTTGCTGCAAGGAGGGGTGTGGATTCGGGATCTACTTCAGTTGGAGCTTATATTGGAGGTAATAATATGTTGCTTGGACTCTTTTGCATTTAGATATATTATCATGTGAGATTTGGGGCATTTTTGGTATGATTAAGAGCTATTTCGAGTTAGAGGCTTAGATCTAAGGTTGCTACTTCAGATCTAGGCTTGCGATGGTCCATAATGTCATAAAGCTTCTGTCTAAGAGTGATTGGTGAAGCCCCTTTGTCATAAACCCAAGCCCTAGAGTGATTTGGGCTTATATCTCCTTGGTTTCACGTAAAGTTTGCAACTTTATGTGAGTGTTAGGGTGTAGAAGAGTGGATTTATAGATTGAAGCCCCTGCATGGCTCGAAAAGCCTTTGTATGGATTGAGAACTGAAGGGACTCGGCGAGTCACATGGGTGTACTCGACGAGTTGTATGAACATGTGCATGGACTCGGCGAGTTGGAAGAACAACTCGGCAAGTTTGTTGAATATTGCCTTAGACTCGGCGAGTCTGTTCTTGGACTTGACGAGTCTGGTCGTAGAACCCAACTTTTTTTGGTTAAAGCCTTGGATTAAGTGAGTCGGTCGGTGACTCAGTGAGTCGGGAAGGATGAGACTCATAGATCGTTGGATTCGGTGAGTGTTGGGGCGACTCGGCGAGTTAGGTTATGTTATGAGAGTTTTCTGGGAATGAAGACTCGGCGAGTCAACGGGTTGACTCAACGAGTAGAATCAACCAGGAAGGTTAACTTTGACTGAGGACTTTGACTTTGACCAAGAGTTGACCAGTTTGACTTCCAAGGGTATTTTGGTAATTCTGGTATTTATGGAATTTGTTCTTTGGTAGTGTTCTGTGGTAAAGTTTGTGTTGGTGGTCGGCACAACTTGGTCTTATCTCTTCAGTTGGCAATTGCAGGTGAGATATCCTCACAATATCGACAAGGTCTACGGCACCAAGGCCGACCCTTTATCGGATGAAAATCCGGGTGTTGTTTATTATGTTATTGCTTTGCTAGACCTGCATCATGGTATTTAGGATGGTGTTATGTTAGTGACTTGGATAAGGTCGGTACCCGATATTTAGGGTAATGTTATGATAGTGACCTGGTTAAGGTCGGTACCCGGTATATAGGGTAATGTTATGCTAGTGACCGGTTAGATCGGAATCCAGGTTAGGATGTTGATATGCTATGTGATCGGTTAGACTATTTGTCTGGTTAAGGATTTGTTACGTGATTAATTGTTTTTATGTGCACATGGTTTTTTGACGAGGGTTGGGTTGAGGCGGGTCCTGCTTTGTGCTGTAGGCCAACATACCCAGGGCGGACTGGATAATCTGAAGGCCCAGCGAGCGGTCCGGATAGGCTGAAGGCCCCAAGAGGGCGGACCAGACGTGCTGAGGCTCGGAGAGTGGACCAGGCCGACTGAAGGCCCGGTGTGGGCGGACCAGTCATACTATAGACTCGATGTGCATGGCTGTTATATTTGTGATATGTTATGAGTATGTTTATGTGTGGTTGGTATTTTGGGGGTAACTCACTAAGCTTTTGAGCTTACAGTTCAATGTATTGTTTCAGGTACTTCAGGAGATCGTTGCAAGGCGAATGCGTGATCGTACCAGTCCTCATGTTTTATGATCTATGTGATTTGGTTCTGGGGGATACTCTGATGTTTAAACTATTTTGTAATCAAGAGGTATGAACTTAATGGTTTTTGAATGAAATAAAATGTTTTAAATTGGTTGAAAATTTTGGTTGTTACAGTGCCTTTGTGTATGATTCAACAAGTAGTAGAACAAGCATATGAGTCGAAGTTTATCTATTCCTTTTATCCTTGGAGGGATAAAAGCGATATTTGTGGGCCCCTCGATAATTTTGTGATGACACCCCTAAGTGCTTGGCCAAGCCGGGAGTAATTGGATTTGTTCAATTAGTCAGTCGTCATAAATCGAAAATCGGGAAACAAAAAATGGACAGAGAGAATGATTATAATCCATGTCTCAGTCCATATGATATCTAGAATGGAAGAATATATGATCCCTTATCTAATGGACAAGTCATTGACTAGGTCAGAGTTCGACAGCGGCCATAAGAGCTACGATTTCTACTCAGGTTTTGGAGTCATACACAATAATAGTTTTAGACTTATCCAAGTGGGAGACTGTTGGATTAGTGTCTAAGTCCATAACTATAATTGGTATGTACTTGACCTGATGGTCCATTTGGGTTGCATGACATCGGAACAATTTGATAGAAAAAATGAGAAAAAGGTTACTTATGATTTATATAAATATATTATAAGTTCTAATATATTAATATTGAATCATATTATTTAATTAATATTCATCAAGAATTAATTTAGTGATAAAAAAGGAACTAATTAAATATGGACTCTTATATATAGGATGGGCCAAGTTCATTTAGGTTGGGCTAAGCTTTCATGGATAGTCCATGGAGTGTTTAACCCATGGATCCTATGGAAATGAAAGGTCATGGGTATTAGGGTTTACATGAATGTAACCTTAATCCTCCAAACTATATAAATAGGTCTCTAGTTCATGAAATGGGCACTAGTGTATAGTACACAGGAGGGAAAATCCGATTTCATAAGAGTGAACTTAAGTATTATTCTTCTCAAGTTATTCCAAGGGCTTTTGGTTTTGTGTGAACCATTTGAGGTGCAAAACTTGGGGCACTAAGCTCTTAAAGGTTCAAGACTTCAAGCTCCATCAAAAGGTATGTCATTCTACTAGATTCTTGTATTGTATATACTTCATATTATGCTAGTTAGGATGAAACCTTGGAATATTGAATATTTGCATGTATAATAGAGAAAGCATAGATCCAAGGTTTATAGGGTTGCATGTACACCATAGGAGTGTTAGAATGCTCAAAAACCATCATCTCTAACATTCTCTAGTCACTACATATCATTGCAAATGTTAGTACCACTTCCAATATCGAATACCCAATAATTCGTACCTCATACATATATTTCAACCATATATATATATATATATATATATATATATATATATATATATATATATATATATATATATATATATATATATATATACACCTGAGGTGCCAACCTGGTTGGCCTTGTTTTTCTTAACCTCCTCTAGGTACTTGGGATAGTTGCGTTTCCAGTTTCCCTTTTCATTGTAGAAAATCAAACAAAGTCAACGACAGTTTTAGGGTTACGAGTTGGGTTAGTAGCAGAAGGCTTCCATTGACCCTTTCCTTTTCCCTTGCCTTTCTTGCCAGCTTTGCCTTTCCTCTTACCGGTAGCATTACTAGTTTTCTTCTTGGATATTTGACCCTCGTGGATCATCAACACTTGATTCCCAGATTTCTTGATATTTTCCTTGGCATTCTTGAGCACTAAATGAAGCTCATTAATGCTTCTCTCTTAGTTATTCATAGTGAAGTTCAAAACAAATTGGTTAAATGACTTAGACAATGAGGCTAGGATCACATGGGTCGCTAGCTCATCCCCAAAAGGGAATCCGATGCAAGCAAGATGGTGAGTGTAAGATTTCATTTTTAGTACATGTGCACTCATAGAAGACCCCTCAGTCATTTTTCAACCAATAAACGCATTTAAGGTCTCAAACCTCTCTTGCAAAGTAAACCTACATATTATTTTACTACAAAGTAATGGATATTAAAGTAAGCATTGGGGACAAGAGGAAGGAGGTTGACAAGCAACCTCCCATCCCTCTAGTATTTTCAGCCATGGAGGGAAAAAAGACAAAAAAATGTCTCCTAGTATATTAAAACAATTACACCAACTAAATTAGTTAAGTCATGGTTAGCTAAAGTGTCCAAAACATTTGTACATGACTTATAAATCATACCATATGATGTATTAACTAGTTTGTTTTCTCTTTTATTATTATTTTCCTCAAATACTTCATAAATATTCAATAAGTAGCAACTTGATTAAGGTGTGACCATATATGATCATATGTTATTAGCAATATCACTCAATAATGATTCTTGAGCATATATATATATATATATATATATATATATATATATATATATATATATATATATATATATATATATATATATATAGATCCAACAACTACCTAATTCTTTACACTCTAATTTCTATTGCATCAATTCATCATCCTTACTAGTTAGGGTTTTAAACTGTAATTTTCCATATATGGATTTCACCATGGAAATCACATACAAAGATTATTCAAAGCTTCTAAACACTCTCAAATATATGTAAATTAAGATACAATTCGATTAACTCAATCAATCTAGTCAAACTAACAATTTCACCATTGAAGCTCAAAGCTTCATAAAAAGGAGAAACCATTACCTCAAGGGGAAGAGGGTGTTAATCCTTGCAATAGGCCATCTCTACCTTGTCTTGGAACCAAAATCTCCCACCTTAGCTCTCAAACGAATTTGGGAAGAAAATGGTCCGAGAATGAGCCCTTAACAGATTTAAATGAGTCTTCTGATTGCGAAACCACACCGCGATAATACGCCTATCGTGCCGTGGTGCACCATATTAGGCTGGAATCTCCCTCTGACCGAGGTACCGAAGCACGATGCATTTATCATATAACATCCTAGTTTTCACCACCACGCCATGGTATCCATATACCATGCCTTGCCCTCAACTTACGACCGAGCTTTCCTCTATTTTAACATTCTGAAAACCATGCCACGACAAGGCACTTACCGTACCGTGGTAGCTGCACATCAGCAGCTCCCTAGCTGATTCCATTCCAACTTTGGGATAGTTTTCTCCCAATTTTATAATACTCATGTCTTTTTCGTTTAAAACCCATTTTCGATGATCTTTTGTCACACCCCGAAAACCGGAGGCGGAAACATTTCCGGGGTTGACTCCACGTTGAGTATCAAATCCAATGCACATAGTAAGTAAAGTAAAACAACCATTACATTACATATAGAAAAGTTTACATTTTGTTTCAAAAGTAAGTTGTACAGTTGTGATACATAGTATATATAAACAAAACGAGACAAGTCTTCTGCTCACTTCACCTTTGGATAAAAGGATCTTCAGGTACCTGTTCTATCGCTGACCTGAGAACACAAGCGGTTTGAAAGTCAGCATAACGCTGGTGAGTTCATAAGCAGTTTTATTTTGTGAAAATGTTCAAGTTTCCTTTCTGTTTCTGAAAATGTTACATACACCAAGAAAATGCCATATTTTCTTAATAAGGTTGGTTATTGTTTCTCAACATGAAAAGTAAAGTTGTATACTGAAAACACGTATATTCTTGTGGAAATGTATAGTTAGGTTATCTGGTTTGTTGTACTGTTTTGGTTATGTACAAATGTATTTCTAGGAAAATCCCATACCTTCCTGATTGTTGGTTATCAAATGTAACAGATGTATTCTGAAAAACATGTTTACCCTTCTGAGATGTAAAGTTACCCGGTTTGTTACCCTTTTCTAGTTATGTATAATGTTCCCCAGGAAAGTCCCATACTTTCCTGACTGTTGGTTACTAATGTGAAAAATGTATACTGAAACCTGGTTATCTTGTGAAATGTATTACGTTATTCATTATTACTATTAAGTAAATTTCTGTTATCCTAATTGCGAGTTCCATAACCATACAATAGACTAGATGTGGCAATAAGTAGTCCACATCACCTTATGACTTTTGTCACCCTTGAACCATTTTGGTTCGGCTGTAGCTAGCAGCCAGGTGTGGGATAGTCAGCCCCGTATAGATCTATACACTCAAGTCACGCTCCCTATCCAAGAGATTCTGGTTACAGGTGTAGTCCTCCACTCGCATATCTCTGTGGAGTGTTCACCGAGGACGTGTCTCCAATCATATAGGACTAACAAATTTACTAGTAATAATATGATAATCCTCCACTCGCGTATCTCTGTGGAGTGTTACCGAGGACAAAACAGTGTACAAGTTCTATGCTCAAAGGTTCTAATGTCATGCTTTTAACTGATAAAATGTGGAAAATCATTTGTGAAATATATATAAAACATAACAATTTAAATTCCATTTCACAAATATATGTTTACGTGATCTGCATGTTCAAACGGTTATCGGTTGTAACGATCAGTGTTAAAAGCATATAAAATGTGAAACACACACAAGAAAACAAGTTTTGAGTACAAGTAATCCCTTGTACTTTGCTTGTGTTCCCCCCTGAAAACAGTGAAAAACAGTGACAAAGGGTAGGGGTATGAACTCACCGCTTTAATGTAGAGTTCGAGTGTCAACGGATGCCCTGAACTCCTATGGCCCCTATTTATCATGAGACGCACATAAATGAGTTAGAACTAAGGTGTTTCATGACTAAACAAGATGGGAAAACATCCTTAGGGCTTGGAATTACTAAGAATAAGTGTCCTATGATCCAAACTTAATGATTTATGCATGTTTAGGGCCAAATATGGGTATTAGAGTGGGTGTATGATCTTGAAAATGAGTGTGCGGTTGGGGAGTGCGGCCAGGAGTGTGTGTGAGGCAGCACACAAGAGTGTGCGGCCGTATAGAGGGTGTGTGCGGCCGTACACAGGAGTGTGCGGCCGTACACTCCTCATTTGAGTCCATATGTTGATTTTTGAAGTGTATGCTCTTCATACTTGGGAGTTTTGAATGTGTGTTGCCCCCATATGAAGGTGTGCGGTCGTACACCTTCATGGGATGATGAATATGATGAACATAATGAGTTTTAAGCTTGGGATCCAAGTGTTTACCACTATACTTAGCTTGAAGATGAAGTAGATCACGATTATGAAGCCTTCCAAGTGTTCTTGGTTGATGATTTAGAGAGAGAAAGTAGAGAGAGGGAAGAGAACATCTAAATGAATGAATGAAGGGGGGGGGGGGGGGTATCCATCCATAAATATAATTGGGTGAGAGGTTGAGGGTGTCTGTGGTTGTGTGTGGCCGTACACACAGGTGTGTGGCCGCACACACAAGTGTGTGGCCGCACACACCTTATTTAGTGAGCTTGGCCCGATATTGTGATACTAAACACTCTCCAACCCTTCCTAAGACTCATATCTTAGATTATACTAAGTCTAGAGCACTCAATGAAACCACAAGATTTAATAAAAGACAATGAACTCAAGTTTTAGTGCTAGAACAATTACATGGGTTAGAAGTTTCGGGTTGTCACATCTTTATATCCATGCGAAGGTGGGGAAGAGTTCTACAACTCCATTAAGTCATTTATGACTAACTGCTTACAGGTCTTAATCTATTAAGTCACAAACTTGGTCAAAAAAATATAGAATTCCCATTTTCCCTTTATGGCCTAAATGCATCATCTCTTACATTTCTTCTCTTGAAATCATTCATCTTATCTTATATAAGTGACTTAAACTTATCTTGACTCATATCATGAAGTTTACATCTTCTTAATTCATGAAATTCCTATAAATGACCAAATTGCCCTTTCGGTCAAACTTTCACCCAAAGTCAAAATTCTCTAAATTTTGGGTTCTTACAATGAGAGTGATCCTCCCACTGAATGAGAGATATTTAGCCTTCCTAAGCTTTATATTGAACTTGTCAAGCACAACCTTCTAATTCTTAGAAAGTTATATATTTTCCCCTGTGGGAAGTCTCAAGTATGTGACTGGAATGTGGCAAATTAGCAATTTAGAATAGAAACCATAAATGAGATATGGATGAGATCAACACCAAAACCGGATACTTAGTTTTTTTTGAATTTAGCTTTGAGACACGAGGCTAAGAGAAAATATCGTAGAATCCTTTTAAGATTGTGAAAGTTGGATGAAGATTATTCACCATAAATAAAATGTCCTCGACATATAAAAAGTGGAAAACTAAAGACCCATTATTAGGTGTTTTAATCCCCATAAAATACCCAATTCACAAGCCTTGTTGGTGACCACATTCAAAGCTTCCATTATGATTTTAAAAAGGAAATGGACAATTTGGTCACCTTGCCTCACACCTTTTTGGAACCACAAATTCCTTTGTTAGAGATTTGTTTACTATAATCGGACATTTTGTGGATGTGAGAAGTCCTTCAAATCATTGGAAAGCCCATTTGTTCTATGGTTGAGTCAAGAAAATCCCAACTCACAAGTCGAACATTTTTCTAAATCGACTTTTAAAAATACGCATTCTTTCTTTGATTTTTTGCCCAAGGCTACAATTTATTTATGATTAGTGGTCTGTCAAGAATGTTCCTCGCACGATGAATATGGTTTGGACATAACTAACCACCGAGGCAATCACCAATATAGAAGAAGAGTTAGAATTTGAAAAGAATTTTAAACTGTTCAATATCACCTTTAGTTTTAGAGGTGAGCTTTTGAGAATTTTAATTTAAAGAACAAGGGAATCTCTTCTTTAACAAGAATCGGATCTGTAGAAACTCTCAAAATGCTATCATTACTTTTCAAGCTTCCGTAAATAATCATTCCAGGAAAGGAATAAAGCTTTAACTAAAAAGATATACGACAAATTTAAAAGAGAAAAAATGTCAATTTATATGAGTAAATGACCAATCACATAATAAATTGAAATCATATAATCCGTGTAACAAAAAGATGTTAGGACAAAACTTGCAAATCTGAAAACCCATATGAACCATTTATGTAGTTTTGTCTATTATTTTAGTTTTCTCAATAAATACAAACGTTTTGACATGTTTATGTAATAACAAAATAACATAAGGAAAAATTGCATTATTAGAAATCATGGGTTGGTATGTTTATATATATAAAATTGTATTTTTGGCCTTCGGTGGTTCCTTCGCCTCCTCCTCCTTCCACATCTCCAACGACCCGATCCCTACTCCCCAAGACCCCACATTGCGGTGATTCATAAGGTTTTGACTTCCATTACCATCCATTCCATTATAATTTGATGTAGCAGTTTTGATGAATGCTTAACAAGATAGGTTTTTGGCTAGGTCAAGGTCAAAGCGTGGGTTGAATTGGGTGAGGTCAAGATCAAAGGGTGAGATAATGTGGCCACATCACATACAACTGTCAAGATACGAGCACCCACACCATATCTCCCTTCCCATCCCATCGATGCATGATGCACCCTTCAACTATATTTATGACTTCGGGCACACACACACACGTACACACACTTCATGCCATGAAATGAAATTGGTCTTAATAAATAATGTTTTTTTTTTTGGTTTATTGCTTCCTTCATGCGAGATATTTTATTTGTATGCCATTTTCATAACGAAGTTTGTCGTCTAAATTTAGCTACATGAACAACTTAATGATAAATTTTTGTTTAATTATCTCTTTTTCATGTTTTCACTGAAGAGCAAATAACTAATTAGTATGTTGATCCATTACTATAGCAATATGATATCTTTCTTGTATTAGAGAAAATAGCGACGGTGGATAAACTGTTTAGATTTTAAAGGGACAAAGGTGTTAGTCGAATGGTTTTTAAATTAATTAAATAGAACTATCAGTCACTGTATAAGTTCTAAACAATAAGAACTCCAATAATACAAAAATAGATTTTTTTAGAGTATCTATTCGCAGTATTTCCTTGTAGTTTTCTGAATTATAAAATAGACATTTTAATTTTATATTCAAATTGCAAGCTGTAGAGCAGAGAGAAAGAAACCGTGTACATAGTTTTAACTTTGAACCTACTATTTATTTTATTTATTATTTTATTATATTATATTATATGATTGTGTATTAATTTTTTTGTAAAGAAATAAAATATACTAAAATTGGATGCCAACTGTTTCTACTAAACCATCACGGCGGCACCGACGACAGCTCGTCTGTGTCTCCTCCGTACTACTCACTTTATAAATGCATGTCATGAAGCCTAACCTAGATGCATGTTACATAATAGTTGGGCCAAAAAGAATATTTACAAATGAGTTAATTGTATAAAAGATTTTATATTTATATTTTTCTGTTCAAATATAAGGTGTTGTTTGGTTCACATAATGAATATGTCAGAAATTTGAATCAAATTTCATATAATGTTTGGTTGGCAGAGAAATGGAGTTAGAATGAATTTCAAATTATATTTGGTTCGCAGGAAATGAAATTAAAAATCCATGTAAAATAACATAATTACTCATTTTGTTTATTTTGCTTAATTTTACTTTATTTTTTCTAACTTTTATGTAAATATACATTCCATTATATAAATTATAAAAAATAGTAAAATCTCGATAGTGGTGGTGGTAACGGTGGCGGTGGTAGTGAAACGGTGGTAGTGGTGTTGGGTGATGGTAGTGGTGGTGGCGGCGACGATAGTGTTGGTGATGGTGGCGGAGGCGATGGTGTTGGTGGTGGTGGTAGTGGTGGCGACGTGGTAGTGGTGGTTGTTTTAATAGTGGTGGGTGATGGTAATGATGGTGACATCGATAATAGTGGTTGTGGTGGTGGCGACGATGGTGGTGGCGGTGGAGATGGTGGGGGTGGCGGCAGTAGTAGTGGTGGTGGGTAGTGGCGATGGCAACTATTGTAGTGGCGGCGGTAGAAGTATGGTGGTGGTGGGTGATGGCGGTGGTGGTTGTTGGTCGGTGGCGGTGGTAGCTAGTGGCGATGACGGTGGTGGTTGTAGCGATGGTGGTGGTAGCGGTGTTGGCAGAAGTGGTGGTGGTAGGGGTGGTGATAATGACGATTGATGGTCAATAGCAGTAGTGATGAGTGTTGATTTTCTGATAAGTAACTGAGTATTTTTATAATATGTCATTTTCTTTGTAAGAATAAATGTTTTCTATCCAATTTTAGAAGGAATCTATTTTCCTTCATATCGTGGAAAATTTATTTTCATTTAGGAATCATTCTTCCTCCTCTAAGTCTAGCCAAACACATGAATTCGAAGAAATTTGAGTTATTTTCCTTTGAATTCTATTCTTTTACTACCAAACAAAACAAGCGTAAGTGTTTTTTTATTATTTTAAAAATGATGTTAGTACATGTACCTCTATCACTCATATAAAAAAAATCAATCACATATTCATATATTTATACAAGGGGTACATATAAAATAAATAAAATAAGGTTTTTAAAAATCTTTTAAGGGTTCTTATTAAATCTTGTTTGTTTAACAAGTTTATGGTAATCGTATAGTTTTACAATAATTTTTCTTTTTTTTAAAAAATCTCAACATTTTATTTCCAAATCAATCTGAACTTTTTAAAATAAACTCCCATTTGACAAACCATTTTGGTTTGTACTAATATTTTTCGTTTTGGGTCATGATTCCTTTGTTTTTATTGTTGTCGCTGTTTTGTGGTGTTGTTGATTGATTCTCATGTTTTTGTTTTTGTTTATGGTGTTGTTGATTATTTTCAACATTAAAACTAAAATGAAACATTTAATTTTTTTAAACAAAGAAAAAGGCCGGAGTGTCTAACATTTGTTGGAAAAATAAATATCAAAATCTATTTGTAGAATGCTCATAAATAATACGCATGTAATTAAATAAACGATCTAGGTTGGCTTGGAATCTAATTCCAGCTTTTATATTTTCACTATTAGAAACATTTTTAATCAATCAAAAATGATTTGATCCATAATAATCTCATTAAATTCTTTTATTATTTATTTTCTCCATTGATAACTATATAAATATTAATAATAACATTGTCAATAAAATCTTTAAGCATTGAATTATTGTTCATTTTCAAAATAGCACTCATAAAACCTTCAATTAGTAAATGGAAGGTTTTAGTGACAAAAGGCTTTGTGCATAATAACCCAAGGTTTTGGTTTTGCGTTGCAACACTCAAAAAAAATTTCATTAACTTTTTAAATTTTAAAATGCTATGGTTATAAAATAATTTTGGGGATAAACTCGCATTTAATAAAAACCAGCTCCCACAAAAACATTTACATAAAAGTAACATGGGGTGTTATATTAACTCATTAAGCATCACAAAAAACCATAGCAAACAAATACGAATTACATCGATATCATTAATAAGGAACTTGGTAAGCTCCACGCCATCCACTAACTCTTAACTTCTAACTTCTATCTATCATCTTTTCTCCTTAAGTACAACCTGAGATACATGATATTAGGCCTGACAATCGTGTCGTGTTCGGGTTGGCGTGTCGCGGGTTGGCGGGTCAAAATATGTCAACCCAAACACGACCCATTTAAATATACAGGTCACGGGTTGGCGGGTTTGGAACATAAACCCATATATGACCCACGAACCCATTTATTTATATGGGTTCACAGGTTGGCGGGTTTGTGGGTTAGATTTGGGTTCGTGGGTCAGATTCCATAAATAAAATTAACAATTAAACATGAATAAATTCTTGATGGTTGACGCAAACATATCTAATATTTAGACACTTAACTACTTAAGTCTTAAAGTCTTAAACATCCAAATGAAAATTAAAAACATTCATAGAAACATGTTCAATGCCTCAATCGCTTATACAGCCATATGCCGATACGCCATTTGATTTAGGGAAAAAATGAGGAAAATCAATTAGTTACAAACTTACTTACGACCTTATGAGGTAGGACTACAAGTCAAAATATAAATACATTTAAAAATAAAAAATATTTTTTTAAATTAAAAATATAAACGGGTTGGCGGGTCAACCCATTTATGTTTTGAGAAACCCATATATCACCCGTTTAATAAACGTGTTGGCAGGTTGGCGGGTTGGCGGGTTGAAAAATTCAACCCAAACCCGTTTATTTCGTGTCGTGTCGCGGGTCGTGTCGCGTGTCGTGTCGAGAATTGCCAGCCCTACATGATATTAAAAAGAGATGCATAAGACAATAATGTCTCGTGAGATACACAAGTTTGTGAACCAAAATATTTTAAATCATTTACATGAAAATCATTTCATACATAACAACATATCATATCATATCATTTTATACATACCATAGCTTATCATATTATAACTATAATGTCACACCTTATGATCTGATGAATCAAACACATTAGACGTTGACCACCAGTGCCAACGCCAATACCAGATCATATCAGCGTTAGTGTGAACCAATAATCTTGGTATATATAATAGATATGTGGTCTTTAATCTTTGTGCTTAGGATCAGACCTTAACTTACATAGGTATACATCCTATAATTAGTGGGATATTAGTTATTGTAATCACACACATCACAATATTGTCCGCTTTGGGCCACTCGGCACGAGGACTTCCCAGGGGGTCACTCATCCTAGTACTACTCCCGCCCGAGCACGCTTAACTGCAGAGTTCTTATGGGATCTGCTGCCCTCACGGCTTTAAAATGCGTTGTGTTAGGGAAGGTATCCACACCCCTTATAAGGAATGCTTAGTTCTCCTTCCCAGCCGATGTGGGATCAGATCTAACCCACTTTCACCCCCCATTATAGGGTTCGACGTCCCCGTCGAACACATCGACCCATGCCCTGGCTCTGATACCATTTGTAACATCCCCCTCTGGCACGCATCACAATATTGTCCGCTTTGGGCCACTCGGCACGAGGACTTCCCACGGGATCACCCATCCTGGTACTACTCCCGCCCGAACACGCTTAACTGCAGAGTTCTTATGGGATCTGCTGCCCTCACGGCTTTAAAACGCGTTGTGTTAGGGAAGGTATCCACACCCCTTATAAGGAATGCTTAGTTCTCCTTCCCAGCCGATGTGGGATCAGATCTAACCCACTTTCACCCCACATCGGCTGGGAAGGAGAACTAAGCATTCCTTATAAGGGGTGTGGATACCTTCCCTAACACAACGCGTTTTAAAGCCGTGAGGGCAGCAGATCCCATAAGAACTCTACAGTTAAGCGTGCTCGGGCGGGAGTAGTACCAGGATGGGTGACCCCCTAGGAAGTCCTCGTGCCGAGTGGCCCAAAGCGGACAATATTATGATGCGTGCCAGAGGGGGATGTTACAAATGGTATCAGAGCCAGGGCACGGGTCGAAGTGTTCGACGGCGACGTCGAACCCTATAATGGGGGGTAAAAGTGGGTTAGATCTGATCCCACATCGGCTGGGAAGGAGAACTAAGCATCATTCATTATAAGGGGTGTGGATACCTTCCCTATCACAACGTACGTGTCTTTTAAAGCCGTGAGGGCATCAGATCCCATAAGAACTCTGCAGTTAAGCGTGCTCGTGCGGGAGTAGTACCAGGATGGGTGACCCCCTGGGAAGTCCTCGTTCCGAGTGGCTCAAAGCGGACAATATTGTGATATGTGCCAGAGGGGGATGTTATATATATATATATATATATATATATATATATATATATATATATATATATATATATATATATATATATATATATTCAACATTGGGGTGAAAACCCTAATGTAAGTCTTGGTGACCGTCTTTATGACATTCGTTCTCTTGGTGAGAACATTTTTTCTTAGTGAAAGCAGCTTTTTGATTACTTATGCTCTTATGTTTTTCCGTTTAATCTTTGCTTAGTTTGTTTATTCATTGTTATTCATACTTGAGTGTATCCGATACATGCAAACCTTCAATTGGTATCAGAGCGGGTTTACGATACACTCAAGCTATCATGTCGACCTCCTATAATCCCAAGTCGTCTGTTTGCAACAAGATCTTTCCTTTTGATGAATTCAACTGTACTTCTTGGAAATTAAAGGCCATTGATTTTGTCGAGATCATGGACTATGACATGCTTGATATCATCAACAAGGGTCCCATTGTCTCTAGGCATCGACTCTCGAATGACAATGCATTTGGTAGTGAACTAAAGCAGAAATATATTCATGGATACAACAACGAAGAGAAAATGGTTCTAAATCTCGATGTGAAGGCGATGATTACTATAGGAAACTCTCTTCTATATCATGTTTATCGTTTGGTTCAAAATTGATCAATTACATAAGAGATGATGATCACTCTATCATTGGCCTTTGACAAAGAAGGTCTTTCAAATGATGAAGTTTCAAAAGGTAAGTGTCTCACGACTCAAATCATCGAGTCTTCTGCTGAAACACCAAGGGGCGGCGTTAGCACGTTTGATGCTGACCTTTCTTTAGCCGTTATAGACTCTAAGTCTGAGGATTGGGACTCAGCCTCAACGTATCAGGTAAAGAATTTCGGTAACTATTCTTCTGTTGAAAAAGATGATATATTTGATCATTTATGTTTCAATCTATATATTTCAAAAAAAGAAAGATCTTCTCTCAAAATTGAGTAAAAAAAATCTTATAGAAAAACTCTCTTTTTCTGAGAACTCTCTTTCTCAATTAAAAAGGGAAAACGCTTGCATCTCTCTGACCAACAATTTTCTTCAGGCTGAAAAGGAAAAAAGTTGTTGATCATGCAAGAAGCATTCAACTTATTTTAAAAACCTAGGATTCATCACACTATAATGTCACGAGAATTATTAATGATCAAATTGATGATCAGTGTGAGAAAATCCTTGGGGTGATGTTAAAGGCACTCTTCCCTAGAATACTTTTTCTCAAACTCAGTAATCTCTTAAAACTTCTTTACTGTTAGAACACCCCTAAAAATGGCATTGTTGAAAGACGAAATAGAACTCTCATTGAAGTTGGGAGAACTATGGTTGTTGAAGATGGTCTTCCTCTATCCTTCTGGGCTGAAGCTGTCAACACAATGTCTTACACTCAAAACTGTTCCATTATTGTAAAGCGTCATGGGGACTTCCGATGAGATGCTTAATGGGAGAAAACCATACGTTTCTTACTTTATAGTGTTTGGGTGTGACTGTACATTTTGAATCAAACAGATCAGCACTCAAAGTTTGAAGCTAAAGCTGATGAAGGAGTGTTTCTGGGATACTCTAGTGTGTCCATGGCCTTCATGGTATTCAATATAGCAAGGCAAACTGTTGTGGAAATAGGTCATGTCATGTTCGATGAAGACTCATTTATCCATGATCAGATTGATCATCCTTCTTCCATTCCGAATGAACTTACCTTCAGTCCTTCAGACCATGTTCCCGAGTTCCTACCAAATGTCACTGAGCCTGTTGTTCCGAATATTGATCAAATTGTCAACTCTGATTCTGACTTTGAAGATCATTTTGTCATCTCTGAAGAAGATGAGCCATCTACCCTCTCAAATCAAAAAGATTCACTTCCAAACAACATGAGTGAATGTACTAATCCTATAAGTCTTCGAGATCATCCTGAATCTCAAATCACTAGAGATGTAAATTATGGGATTCTCACTCATAGCAGAGTCCACAAAAACTTCTGCATGTTTGTGAATTTTGTCTCGATGATCGAACTAAAGAATGTTTTTGATGTTGTCAAGGAATCTGACTGGATAAAAGCTATGTAGGACAAGCTGAATGAATTTGAATGTCATCATGTTTAGACTCTTGTTCCCAGGCTTGAAGGAAAAACCATCATTGGTACTCGTTGGGTGTTCAGAAACAAGATGGATGAAGATGGAATCGTCATTAGAAACAAAGCGAGACTTGTGGCCCAAGGATTTTGTCAAATGGAAGGGTTAGACTATGACGAAACCTTTACCCCTATTTCTAGACTTGAAGCGATTCACATGTTCCTTTCTTTTTCTTCATTCAAGAACTTCAAAGTCTATCAAATGGATGTAAAGTGTAACGCCTGTTCCAGGTATCATTTTATCTTATAAGTTATTTTAGGATTTTAGACTGGAACTCGATGATTTGGGGAGCTCCAACTCGTCGAGTAGAAATCATTTTGGACGTGGGACTTAGGATCTACTCGACGAGTTGGACGTTGTAAAGGTAAACCCTAATTTTCAGGGATTTGTACCCTATTTAAAGAACTTATGGCTCATTTATAGCCTCTCTCATCGTCCTTACAGCCCAGAGAAACCCTAGTTCGAGCCTTACACCTTCTTGAGTGTGTGAGAGAGCTTTGGAGAGTGATTTTTGTGTGGTTGTGAAGGATTTTGAAGCTTGAAGAAGGTGTAGTAAATAAAGAAGCAGTAGATCCGACATCTACTATATTTTGGCAACCATCTTGAGGTATAAAGTTGCTACCTCGACCTTTATTTTCTTAGATCTCATCTCATGAAAGTAAATGGTCACTTTTGATGCATAAGGGTGTCATTTTCGGATTTGAACTTGTCATGAGGATATGGATTCAGATCTGGACACCTCTAGGACTCCATGGATATAAAGTTGGTCACTTTATCTAGTTTTAGCCCTTCTCCATGCCCTAAACCTTGTATAAACCTTAGTTTTGAGTGTTTTAGCCTCTTAAGGCCTTGGATGCATGTAAAGTTGGCAACTTTACGTGGTAACTACACCCTAGGGGGCTAGATTTGTAGTTTGGAGCCTTGAATCCCACTGGAAATGAGTGAACATGAAAAGGGATGAAGGGACTCGATGAGTTGTGTGACAATCGTCAAATTCTGGCCAAGTCAAAGTCAATAAAAGTCAACGGTTCAAACCTATAAACTCATTTAGTGCTTGTATGATAGGGTATATTCTATGTTTTCCAATATACAACTTTATATCATAATACAAAGAATCACTCAGAAGTTTCAAATTTTCAGAAATTCTAAACCCTAACTGGGGTGAGTGATGTAATGACTTTATAAAGCACTATTAAACACCTCCGGGGGTGTAAATGTAACGCCCGTAGGTCCGGGCTAGTCAATTTAGAGACGTTAGGCGTCAAAAATGATTTTTTGATGGAAGATCATCTAGAAGGATTAATCTTAACCAAGTTGTAGTATATGTCACGAGGTTTCCGTGCATATAAAGAAAGCCAAAATCCGAGTTATAACGAAGAAGTTATGACCCGTCGAAGTTTCGCGACAGAACCGGCACGACGCAATGCAACGTAAAAGGTGAATTTACGTTAGAGCGGTATTTAGCCAAAACGATCTAAATGAGAATCGAAGATCTCATTGTTGGTAGCGAAGCGATAAAAAGTTAGGCGAGAACGGACGTCAAACGAAGAAGTTATGAATTTTTAACGAAAGTTTATGTCCCGGCCTATTAAAAATAAATAATAAAAATAAAAGTCAAAATTAGCCGACGGAGTCTAAACGAAAGTTGTAGATCGTAGTCTCACCTTCGCATGGATATAAAGAACGTCGAAAACGGAGTTCGTATGAAGAAGATATGAATTTCCAAAGATTATTAAATAATTTGTATTTATTTTTAATCTTTAATTCGGAAGCATTAACCGAAGGAGTCACCGGTCTGATCCGAGGTACGCGCCGCGTACTCGAGTACGCCCCGCATACTCCGAAGTGTCGACATTCGCAGCAAGTGGCTTCGGATGACGAACGCAGTGACGTTTTTCGGACCAGTACGCCCCGCGTACGTGCGAGGCTCAGCCTCTATAAAAGGAAACCGAAGGCAGCCGATAGTTTTGCCAATTTCTCCTCTTCTTTCTCCCATTTTGCATCGGTTTGCGTACCAGAAATACCCCGAAGCCTCGGTATTGTTCTCGAGCCCCGAAGAAAGTCCCGAGATCCCGAAGATCCCGAGAAGTGCGGTTCCCGAGCCGAAGCTCTGCCTGCGAGAAGTTCGATTTTTGAAGAGATCTTCCAGATCTGCTGAGGATTACTACTTCTGCAAGTCGTAGTGCTGTCCGATCATCTTCTGATCAAGTGAGTGTGTAGTTATTTTCTTCTAACGCATAATTATTAAGTATTTTCGTTGAAATACGTGCTACGTGGATAATATAAAGTTGTTTATATGGATGGATGTATAGTCCCTTTCATAAACACGGGTATAATACAAGTATTGTTTGAATTATTAAGTGTACGTTTGGGAGAGTGTATGGTTACTTTCTTCTAACACATAAATATGAAGTATTTGGTATAAAATACGTGCTATGTGTTTATATATTGTTGTTTATTTGAGATGAGTATGGAATGAATGTTTTATATAGTTTTAAAATGAGATAAACTGTATGTGTATTCTAGATCTACAAATATGTTGGGTAGAACATGGGTAGGTGAGATAGTTGGTATGTGATAAAATGATGAGGTATGAAAGATGATTAAGAATGATATTGGTAGATGTACCAATTAAAGAATGTCATAAGACTAGCAGATGTGCTGTGGAGTAATATCGGTAGATGCACCAAGTAGTGAATGTCGTAATCCTAGCAGATGCGCTTATAGGATAATGTCGGCAGATGCGCCAAATAGAGATTGTCATAATAAAAGCAGATGCGCTTATAGAGTGATCCTAGCAGATGCGCTTATAGGATTAAGTCGGCAGATGCGCCAAATAAAGATTGTCATAATAATAGCGGATGCGCTTATAGGGTAATCTTGGCAGATGCGCTTATAAGATAATGTCGGCAGATGCTCCTAAAAGAGAATGTCATAAACCCGGCAGTCGCGCCTCATAGGGTATGACGGAATCATGGCAGATGCGCTTAAAGGATGATGTTGGTAGATGGGCCTTATGTAGCAATAGATTTGTGCTAATTCCTTAGGTCAATCCTAGGAATGGATGAATGGCGGGTAGTTGAATTCTTAGGGTAAAATCCTAAGAAATAAAGGAGATAATGGGGATGGGTAATTGGGTTGATTGTTTGATGGTTGAATATAATAATTATATTATTGTGGGTTGAAAACCCTATATGCTCACCAGGCTCCCAAGCCTGACCCACTCAGTTTTCTTTGCATTACAGGTAATGACACAAGAGTATAAGTTGGTGGACTTGACGAGAGGTTTTGGACTATAGATCAATAGTTGAATAACTATTGTAAGGTTTATTTATATTGTTTATGCTTTTGGTCTGTATCGAAACATGACATCCCGAGGTTTTATTATTTAATGGAAATACATTCTCTTTGAGAAATGTTTTGATAAATGGTTATCATATTTTATTTTGGGAACAAATTCCGCAACCGTTTTCTTTAAACGATCACTCTGATTTATAAAACAAAGCATAAACAAATCGGTCTTTTCTGGCCGTGAAATTGGGGATGTCACAGTAAAACACTCATAACGAGGCATAATGGGGTTTAAAAACCTTGCATTACTAAGACAAACACTAATAAAGGCCATCGGCCAAGTCTCTCTCAATCTCTATCTCTCTCTCTCTGTAACACTAGTCAAAATAGGTCAATAACAATCACATGTGATTATACCAATCATGTAATGTGATTTTGTTAAAACTAGTAATGTAGTAAACTTACTATGTATTTCATGATAATTCTAATGTAAATATGAACTTTCATACATACTTTATAGTATAAATCAAAGTATATGTCCATACGATTCCAAAAATGTAGAGAACGTCGAAAATATGGCTTCGCGTGAAGAAGTTATGATAAACTGAACACTATAAAATCTTTATAACAAGATTAATTTAAAATAGTCTTATAGTTAGCTATTGTAATCTATTAGAGAGTTGTAGTAGTCGGAATTACCTACGCGTGCATATAAAGAACGTCAAAAACGGAGTTCGTATACAAAAGTTATGGCCTTCCGAAGATGTCGCTGTCAGAAACCCTAATTTGACTGAACTCACGAGGTGAGCATCAAAACTCACGACGTGATGAGTCAAAACGCCACATTTTGAAGCTAGAAGTCTACGGAATGATAACCCAAAAGCTGACGACGTGAGCAAGGTTTTCTCACGACGTGAGGACGCTACAGGACACGAATCGGGGCTAGAAAACACGTTAAAGCTACATGATAACTCTTACCATAACTCACGATGTGAACATATCATTTCTCACGTCGTGAGGGCCAAAAATCAGCCTATAAATAGCCATTTCGACCCCAAGGCTTAGTACACCTGAATTTCTTATCTCTCTCTCTCGTTTGTTGAAGCCATTTCGCTTCCCGAGCCCGGTGATCGCAAACCGCTGACTGTTTTCATTTAGATTCTATCGAATCACGATATTAAGGTGAGTTTCACGGCCCCACTTTCTAATATTTTCAGGGGAAAACACATGCTAAATATTATATATATGTTATTATTATGTCTATATGATAGTATATATCAGTATCAACGTAGTTAGTTATAATAACCGGGATATAGTTATTTCGTATTTGAAAGTATACAACTATCGTAAAGTTGTTAGCATGTTATTGTCATACTAATGTAGATCTTGAGTTATACTTAGGATTGTATATATATTTTGTGTTCGATATAGTTCCAAAGTTATACTCGGAAGTTCTATATGTGAATTAATAAGTATGTTTTTATTATTGGTTTTATGTCAAGATAAAACAAGGTATGTTATATGTTGCTATTATTGGTTTTATGTCAAGATAAAACTGGATATGTTATATGTTGTTATTGTTAGTTTTATGTTAAGATAAAACTTAGTATTTTTATTGATAGTTTTATGTCAAGATAAAACTAGGAACGTTATGTGTTGTTATTATTGGTTCTAGGTCAAGATAAAACTTGGTTATACTTCAAGATATAGCTGTTATACTGCCTAAATGTTATGAAGTTAGGAGTAATGTTTAAAAGCATAGTCTAGTGACTTAGGGTTTTAGACCTCAAAATGCTTTTGTTATTAGAGCTATAGGAAGCCGTCAAAGTCTTTATGATCTTAATGTATATGTACAAGTGATGTAAGCTGTAAGTTCTATTTTGAAAGTTCGCATGTTCCTCTAGAAAATCATATATTTCCTACTTGAATGAAAGTTAAGTAAAATGACACTACAAGCCTTTCTATGGGTACTAAGTGAGTACAAGCTATATATACTCAGAGTAAACAAACAATCGATTGTGCGCATCTGCCCTAAGCTCACAACCCAACGGGGAACACAAAGTAAGGCGGATAGCACACATTCAATTGGTTGTTAGATCGTTGTCATATATAACCCTGGTGTATTCACTTGTTACTCATGGAGTTATTTGTAGTGGTTCCTTTATATTTAATGAAAAGTTCTTTTAAGAAAACCTATACTTCTTATAGTAAAATATTGACCACAGTGACTACTTTTATAATAGCTTTGTTTATACTACTATATATAATCTGATATCGGGTAGAAAGTTAATTGGGTGAATCTGCCCTAAGTCCACAACCCAACGAGGACAGGAAGTAAGGCGGAAAACACACATTTAACTATCTATTGGGTATTAGTTTTATATATAAACATGGTGTATAAACTAAGGTGTTATAGAGTTACTCACCTAAAGTCTTTAAAATTGTATTGGCTTAATAAATGGATTAAGCCCTTATCTGGGAAATTTCTAGTTTTGTATACCAAAAGTAATGACTTTGAAAAGTATGTTTTGTACTAGAAAAGTTGTGCTTTGACTCTGTGTCCTATAACCTGATCCATACCTGATACCCTTATGATGACTTAATGTATACTAAGCATAAATATATATATATATATATATATATATATATATATATATATATATATATATATATATATATATATATATATATAGAATCGGGTAGATAATAGATTGGGTGAATCCGTTCCAAGCCCACAACCAAACAAGGACAAGAAATGAAGCGGAGAGCACACATTCTATTAGCTGTCGGATCCTATTGGTATATATGTATCCTATGGTGTATACATTAAGGAATCATAAGACTAGCATTATGGTCCTAACTTTTAAAAGTAGCCTTCTACCGAGACCTGACTATTTTGAAAGTAGCCTTCTACCAAGACCCGACTGTTTTGAAAGTAGTCTTCTACCAAGACCCGACTGTACGACTATTATTAATTAAATCTAACCTACCTCATCGATTATGTGAATATGACACATGGTAAAGGTATTAATAATATTGAAACTGGAATTTTATATCCTTCTGTAATTGTCATATTGACAGTGTAAGTACTGTAGTATTTGTAATAAGTGACTACTTTATGTACTATTTTGCCTTAATTGAGGGTTAAGGCATAATGTGATGGCTAGATCCTATGCTAAACACTCCCTTGTCAAGAGATTCTAGGAACTACACGCGACCCCTGCATGAGTGCAAGCCGCGAACATACACATTACTATGATCATGTATACCCAATATAACTATCACAATGCATTGTGATTCATTGGTATAGTTAGATCCTGAACTTGTTCCATGCTAAAGCACCTTATTATGTTCTGCTCTGTTATCGTGTATTGATACCGTATTTATGTATACGTATTCATATAAGCGTATCCATGTAAACGTATTTATGTAAATGTATTGCGTTAGTATAGACTCATGAACTGGACTGAGTCTTTGTGTGCTTCATTGTACTAGAAGTAATGAATAGCATTCTCATAAACTATACCTATAATAGTTTACTAATGTTCTACCTGGATTGTTACTGAAGAGACTCATTTATCTACTAAGTTATGCTTGTACTTTAAAAACAGAGTTTTGTATAACTATAAAGTAACATAACCTTTAAAAGAGTTTTGGAATATTTTGACAACTTATAAATAACATAAGTAACATTTTGAAAGATGTTTATAACAAACATTTACACAATTATCATTGTGTTCAACTTGTATTCCCCCCCCCCCCCCTAAAACATTTAAAATAGTTAAAAGATTCATTACGGGGTATGAACTCACCTGATGTGGGTGATTAAAACGGGTATGCGCGTACGGATGAGAAGTTCCACGAATGAAGTCCCGAGACACAATAAGTTATAAATGATATATAATGACACATATTGACATGAATATAGTGTTTATCAACAACTATATGAAAGAAAACACCTTTCGGGACTAGGAAAGACCTTGACCAAGTGTTGGAATCACTTGTGATTCAACAAAGGAAGGTAGAATGGCACTCACATGAGTTTACTACCATGGGTTTACGGCCGTAAACTCATGGTTATTCATGTGTAAGTGCAAGTTTGAAGGCTATGGATGTTTTAGGGACCTTAACTCTACCCTAGGATGAGGAAGGCCGCTATCTTTGAAGCCTTTGGGGTGTTTACGGCCCATGGACCACTTTGTCGTGTGTTTGCGGCCATAATCACCTATGGGTGATGGTATTTTGATAGTTTTGAGTACTAAACACATCAAGGTAAGGTGCTAGGCTAGTTTCTAGGCATAAGGAAGGAATTTAGGACATCTCTGCACCATAAAAGGGAGTTTATGGCCCGAGAACATGCTTGGCCGTAAACTCTCTCCAAACCTTTGATTCTTAATGTTTTTAAGTGTCTAAACATGAATCCTAACTGAATATGTAGTGTAGGGAAGAGCACTTACAATCTAGAAGCTTGTAATGGTTGATATTGGCCAAGAACACTAGTGTGTGTTCTTGGTGTAACTTGAATATCTAAACAAACATGATTTTCATGAATGAAATCAATGTAAGAAGCTAGTTAATAAGATGTATTAACTAATCAAGGGATAGAATACTCACTGTTTTGAAGATCTAAGGAAGAAGGTTGGATGATAGTTGAGAGGATTTGGAGGAAAATCCGGCCAAGAAAGGAAGAAATGAGAGGAAATGACCCAATGCTCTATATATACCCTTGAGTTTACGGTCACATGAGTTTACGGTCGTAAACTCATGGTCTTGTGGCCGTGAACTCACTTAGATGAGGTTTAGGTTCGATTTGCTACACTGTGGTTCTAGCGTGTACTTTCTAACACTTAATCCTTAAGTGTTTTAGGCTCAAAACTCATTAGAATGACCTGTAACCAGGCTAGAACTTTGTCCTAATGATTTTGACACTCAGTTGAGTTGACTGACTGAGCTTATAAAATAAAAATTTTCGGGTTGTCACGTCATCCCCCTGTTAGAGGGAATTTCGTCCTGAAATTAGCTTTCTTAACATTACTACTGGGGTTGAGCTCTTCTGTTTTGTAGAATACTCACTTGTAGACCTGGTTATACTTCAAGATATAGTTGTTATACTGCCTAAATGTTATGAAGTTAGGAGTAATGTTTAAAAGCATAGTCTAGTGACTTAGGGTTTTAGACCTGAAAATGCTTTTGTTGTTAGAGCTATAGGAAGCTATCAAAGTCTACATGAGCTACCTCATTCATCAACTAAGATTGGGTATCTTAGTGGAAGTCCTCCGACCTGTAACCGTTAATCCCGTGTGAGCGAGGAAGTCGTGTATGAATAAGATACGGGTTGCCGTCCCCACTCGTTGTTGTTAATCACAACCCAAGACAAGCGAGTGACGATTCATTCCTTTTATTTTTATTCCGGTGTCAATGAAGCGCGCGGTGTTGTTTCTCATGGTAAATCATGAGTGTATTGTTTCTCATGGTAAATCATGAGTGTATTGTTTTGTCAGAGGGTTTGTTGTCAAGCAGCGGTTACAGACTTATGGTAGCAACTTGTTAGAAACATTATACTTCGTCGCTATACAAGTATTAATGTTAAGTATAAGTTTCCCCTACTTATACCCTAGGTACTACTTGTATATTAAGCAGATAATTATACCTAGCACACATACTCGTATAGAATTGAAATAGATTTATACGTAGTGGTTTTACTCGTATAGAACTGAAATAAGATTTATACGTAGCAACTTTCGTTTGTATGGAATTACAAACACTTATATTCATAGTATATGAGACTTATAGGTATATACTTATTTGGTAAGTAAACTTTTATACCTAGGATATATATAGTAAACGTTGGAGAGTCAAAATTATACTTTCAAAACTATACTTTCGAAACTCGGAATATGTATTATTTTTATATGGAGTCAAAACCTATGGACTCACCAACTTTATGTTGACGTATTTTAAATGCATGTGTTTTCAGGAAGTTGATAACAATGATACGAGAAATGACGTTACACTGCCCGGTGTTTCCGCCGACGGCCGAGATGTGACAGATTGGTATCAGAGCTATTAACTATAGTGAATTAGTACTTTCTTAGGAAAGCATGACTATAGTTTAGGTCTTACTATGTTAGGTTTAGGTATATCCCTTAGCCTATAAATATAAACTATTATTAATTATACTACTAAAGGACTACTTACGGGAGCGGTGACAGGATAAACATGTCGCTTGGGTTGCTGGATTTCAGAACGGCTATATGCTAAAATGATCCTGCCCTTCGACTGTCCTGACTGGTCGGTGCCTTATCAGCTAGACCTGAAGTAACAAACAATGATTAATAGAGCATGAATACAACAAATAATAAATATAGAGTCATATATGAAGACTCAGACCCGCGATGAGAATACACCTAAGTACCTAGAATGTTTTTGATCTCAAGGATTTAGATCACATATTCCAATTAAAGTTCATATGTGCATAGATCTTATCACAATTAGATGTAGGTGTACAACTATATTTTATTTTGATCAGATCATATGAACTATTTAAATTGGGAGTAATATTTGATAGACTAAACACTTGGTGATCCAAAATGTATAGGAACTAAACAAAATGCCTAGAAGAAGTAGCGCTTGTCTCAACCTGAACCAACGACCAGAACCAAAACAACAACAACCGCAACCACCACCACCAGAAACAAACCCTCCAATAAGTTCAGTAGAACTTGAAGAAATTATAGCTAAGAGAATCGTTACAGCTCTTGCTAATGTCACAAGAGGAGGAGTTAGAAATGAAGGCAATGTAAGGACCGCCAGAATGTGTACCTACAAGGATTTTGTAAATTGCAAACCTAAGAGTTTCCATGGAACGAAAGGGGTCGTTAGCTTGACTCGGTGGATTGAAAAGACATAATCAGTATTTCAAATAAGCTTCTGTCCGAACGAATGTAAGGTACGATTTGCTGCGTGTACCTTCACTGATGCAACACTTACATGGTGGAACAACCAAGTGAATACAATGGGTATTGATGATGCCAATTCCATGCAATGGGAAGAGCTGAAGAGGATGCTAGTAGAGGAGTATTGTTCCAGGGAGGAAATACATAAGTTGGAACAAGAACTGTGGACCCTAACCATGAAGGGTTCAGAGATAAATGCTTATACTACTAGATTTAATGATCTTGCGGTGATGTGTCCAGCACTAGTAACCCCAGAGTATAAGAAGATCGAGCGATATATCTGGGGTCTAACATCGCAAATCAAAGGAATGGTGATCGCATTGAAGCCTACAACATATGACAGTGCAAAGCGTATAGCTCATCAGCTAACCAACATAGAAATCTAAGTGGGATTTATAGCTGAGTCTCCCGAATCTGGAACGAACAAGCGCACATTTAATGGGAAGAATCCCATACAATCATTTGAGGAGAGACAAGAGGTGGCAACTAATTATGCAGCCACAACAGCAATACCCCTACAACCAAGGAAGTATGCTTGAAAACTCCCAATGTGCGCTCAGTGAAATCGTCATCACATAGGTAACTGTTCATGGTGCAGTCAATGTAACCGTCAGCACGCAGGTGACTGTTATATTTGCATGAAGTGCAAAAAGAAGGGACACACTGCCAGTTACTGTAGGAGCACAACACCTACAACAGAAAATCAAGGAATAAACATTGGAATAGGCTATGATGGAGGAAGATCATGCTTTGAGTGTGGTGAAATTGGACATATCAAGCAGGAATGTCGAAAGTTAAGGGGTCAATGAAGTTAGGTCGTGGTAGCGCAATTGTAATAGGAAGCAGGGAATCTATCTAGTACCCTTCGGTGGTATCTAGTTAAAGATAAATTTCGGGATGAAATTTACTTCAACGGGGGGAGAATGTAACACTAGTCAAAATAGGTCAATAACAATCATATGTGATTATACCAATCATGTAATGTGATTTTGTTAAAACTAGTAATGTAGTAAACTTACTATATATTTCATTATAATTCTAATATAAATATGAACTTTCATACATACTTTATAGTATAACTCAAAGTATATGTCCATACGATTCCAAAAATGTAGAGAACGTCGAAATCTGGCTTCGCGTGAAGAAGTTATGATAAACCGAACACTATAAAATCTTTATAACAAGAGTAATTTAAAGTAGGCTTAGAGTTAGCTATTGTAATCTATTAGACAGTTGTAGTACTCGGAATTACCTATGCGTGCATATAAAGAATGTCAAAAACGGAGTTTGTATGCAAAAGTTATGGCCTTCCGAAGATGTCGCTGTCAGAAACCCTAATTTGACTGAACTCACGAGGTGAGCATCAAAACTCACGACATGAGGAGTCAAAACGCCACATTTCGAAGCTAGAAGTCTACAGAATGATAACCTAAAAGCTCACGACGTGATCAAGGTTTTCTCACGACGTGAGGACGTTGCAGGACACAAATCGGGGCTAGAAAACACGCGTTAAAGCTACATGATAACTCTTACCATAACTCACGACGTGAACATATCATTTCTCACGTCGTGAGGGCCAAAAATCAGCCTATAAATAGCCATTTCGACCCCAAGGCTTAGTACACCTGAATTTCTTCTCTCTCTCTCTCTCTCTCTCTCTCTCTCGTTTGTTGAAGCCATTTCGCTTCCCGAGCCCAGTGATCGCGAACCGCTGACAATTTTCAGTTAGATTCTATCGAATCACGATATTAAGGTGAGTTTCACGGCCCCACTTTCTAATATTTTCATGGGAAAACACATGCTAAATATTATATATATGTTATTATTATGTCTATATGATAGTATATATCAGTATCAACGTAGATAGTTATAATAACCGGGATATAGTTATTTCGTATTTGAAAGTATACAACTATCGTAAAGTTGTTAGCATGTTATTGTCATACTAAGGTAGATCTTGAGTTATACTTAGGATTCTATATATATTTTGTCTGCGATATAGTTCCAAAGTTATACTCGGAAGTTCTATATGTGAATTGATAAGTATGTTTTTATTATTGGTTTTATGTCAAGATAAAACAAGGTATGTTATATGTTGCTATTATTGGTTTTATGTCAAGATAAAACTGGATATGTTATATGTTGTTATTGTTAGTTTTATGTTAAGATAAAACTTAGTATTGTTATTGATAGTTTTATGTCAAGATAAAACTAGGAACGTTATGTGTTGTTATTATTGATTTTAGGTCAAGATAAAACCTGGTTATACTTAAAGATATAGTTGTTATACTGCCTAAATGTTATGAAGTTAGGAGTAATGTTTAAAAGCATAGTCTAGTGACTTAGGGTTTTAGACCTGAAAATGCTTTTGTTATTAGAGCTATAGGAAGCCGTCAAAGTCTATATGAGCTACCTCATTCATCAACTAAGATTGGGGATCTTAGTGGAAGTCCTCCGACCTATAACCGTTAATCCCGTGTGAGCGAGGAAGTCGTGTATTAATAAGATACGGGTTGACGACCCCACTCGTGGTTGTTAATTACAACCCAAGACAAGCGAGTGACGATTCGTTCCTTTTATTTTTATTCCGGCGTCGATGAAGCGTGCGGTTTTGTTTCTCATGGTAAATCATGAGTGTATTGTTTCTCATGGTAAATCATGAGTGTATTGTTTTGTCAGAGGTTTTGTTGTCAAGCAGCGGTTACAGACTCATGGTAGCAACTTGTTAGAAACATTATACTTCGTCGCTATACATGTATTAATGTTAAGTATAAGTTTCCCCTACTTATACCCTAGGTACTACTTGTATATTAAGTAGATAATTATACCTAGCACACATACTCGTATAGAATTGAAATAGATTTATACGTAGTGGTTTTACTCGTATAGAACTGAAATAAGATTTATACGTAGCAACTTTCGTTTGTATGGAATTACAAACACTTATATTCATAGTATATGAGACTTATAGGTATATACTTATTTGGTAAGTAAACTTTTATACCTAGGATATTTATAGTAAACGTTGGAGAGTCAAAATTATACTTTCAAAACTATACTTTTGAAACTCGGAATATGTATTATTTTTATATGGAGTCAAAACCTGTGGACTCACCATCTTTATGTTGACGTATTTTAAATGCATGTGTTTTCAGGAAGTTGATAACGATGATACGAGAAATGACGTTACACTGCCCGGTGTTTCCGCCGACGGCTGGGGTGTGACACTCTCTCTCTCTCTCTCTCTCTCTCTCTTTATATATATATATATATATATATATATATATATATATATATATATATATATATATATATATATATATATGATAAACACCTGGGCCATCCCGATACTTCAATTAGTTGAAAATCCCTTGAGCCGGGAAGAAAATACGAAAAACAACACACTAGAAGTGAAACCCTCTCACACCCTCGCTGCTAACTTAGGAAATTATGGCATTTTCTCACTTTTCTTGATATTTGTGAGTCTTTGACGCGGGATTTTCACTCAATTCGTATTTTTGATATATTAGACCCCTAGACTCATATTTTATTCCTATTTTAGGGAAATTATTATTCATAAATCATATCTTTTGTTCAAGATAATATTTAAAGGCTTGTTGACTTTTCCATAAAGGTATGACACCAAACCATCCCCACACCCACTTTATGTCACTATTCACACTCTACCTAGTCAAATCATTGTCCTTTTCAACTCTTCCCAACACTCCATTAGATTTTGCTTTAATCAAATCCACCTAAGAAAACTATATTCTTCACATTCCAAAAATCTCAATTGCCTTCACCAAAAGCAAACTTCTTCTTCTCTCTCCCAGAATCCAATTTCCCTAGGAAGTTCCTGAGAACTTTTTCCTCCGTTCATTTTGGTGACTATATTCATCCAAATCCTAAACATTCTACACATTATTATACAAATCGTGATCATTTACACAAATACTCATATATTTGTTCAGAGTATCGTCAAAAACTCAAGTGTTGTTCAAGTGTTCTTGACTTGAAATCCTTCATCCTCAACCTTCCAATCTACAAGAAATCACTCAAGGTGAGTTCATATCCCCATCTTTTCACATTTTATTAAAATTTTAAGGGGGGGGGGGAGGGGAATACACGTTACAACACCAAAACATATTCGAACTTGATAAGTTATTAACTAACTTGATGATCGATTAGATCTTCGTAACAGGTAAGCGATGAATGTAAAAACAGTAAATAACCCAAGTATGAATGAAGATGTGTCGAATGATTAGATTACTCAATCCTTAGCAGAGCTCGACTAAGAACTTCCGTTGTAGAGGATACTAGGGTTACAAAACAACAACGATAAATTTGCTGAACAATAAATCTCTAATCGTTACTAATCGTCCTCTCGTTCTAAGATGCATGCAAGCACCTATTTATACTAAACCCTACAAAACTCACGGATGGACATGCCCATACCGGAGATACATATTGAACTAGCTAACGAGCCCAATAGAAGCAACACAAAATACGACCCAACAATCTCCCCCTTTGCGTCAAATTGGAGCGAGACTACTTCGTCTTCTTGCTTGGGTTAGCAGCGGGAACCTTCTTTGTTGTATCAAATAGACGTGAGATCAGTGCCAGGATAGTCTGTCTGAACCGAATGTACCATTGAATCATATCATCAAAGTACTTAACATCATCCGCTATGTTCTGCTTGCATCGATGGATGATCCCCAAAACGTGTTCCAAACAGGCAGTGGTGTAGAGATGTTTGTCTGCTAAGGCGAAAAGACATTTCTGCCCTTCGTTCCTGGTAAACATGACAGAGTTTTTCTTTGGGTCAATCTTCCCCATCTGCATCATATTGAGATTACTGGCAGATCCAACAGGAGATATGGTAGGTTTCTTCTTGAACACGCTCGCAATCTCCTGATTCATCAAAACAACTTCCATGATATAGCATAAAAGCATCCTCTTAAAGTGGTCGATGATCGGACCTTATTCAGCTTCGTTTGTAAGAAGGATGTTGTGCAAGATAATCCAATCATGGGGATCAAGGTTTGGAAGATCTGCAAGTGAGATGGCATGTTCGATCTTAGCAGATCCCTGTAGTACCTTGAACCGAACGTTGGTGAAGTTGCCTTCCCTGTATGGCTTCAGGACCCGAACATTGATGATTTTCTGAGCGCTCCAAGTCTGGTATTGGGGTTGAGTTGCCTTCAGATAAAAATCGATTAAGTCCCGATCAACCTGTGGATGAGGCTGAGGGAACTCTGCAATGTTGGAAAAGGCATGAAAAATAAACGCCTTTCGGGTCAGTGGCATGTCGAACTGTGAGTCGACAGTGTTAGAACGATCTAAGAGGATCACAGGTTCTAGCCACAAGAGACTTGGTGTGTCAATGGCTTCTTTAATCAGCCTGTCAAGAGTCCACGGAGGAAAAAGAGTTTTCCTGCTCTCAAGAAGGTCGTGGGCTTCTTTCTGTCTTCTTTCGGCTTCTTCAGCCTCTCTAGCCACACGAGCATTAATGTCAGCCTCGTTGTTTCGACTTTGCCGTTTCAGAATGTCGGCAATCGTCTCTTTATCATCTTCATCACTCTCTTCAGCAATGTTTTTGCCTTTGTCTTTCACACCGAAACCGGAGGCTTGGCCTACAGGAGGAGGTTCGGTTGTGTGTGTTGTTGTTGAAGAGGGAGGTGGTTGAGACATAGTTTCCTTCTCTCCCCCTTGTTTCGGAATGGACACGAAATCAAGGAGCCCTTCGATTTTGCTGAGTAGAGAGAGGGCGGGAGTGAGCTTCTCTGCAAGGTCACGCCTCACAGAATAACTGAGAATTGGATCATGTGCTTCAAGGATGTTTGAGATAGCAGAGTGGACATCCGAAACACACGATTTAACCACCTCTCTTTCAGATCGAAGAGACTCAATCTCCTATTGAGAATTGGAGAGTTGAATACTCTTGACCTTCAGAGCAGTAGTTTTCCTAGCAAGAACATCCATTAGAGTGTTCTTGGCAGCCAAGTCTTCTTGAAGCTTGGAGAGACGCTCCTCGATGGTTGTTCTGAAAGCTGAGTTGTCGTCAAAAATGGTTTGACGAAGCGAAGCAAATGACTTCAGCTCAGAAGCAACTGATGTAGCCAACTGGTTGATAATGGGTTCCAGCGTAGTCTTGGTGGCTTCAACACTTTCCTGTAAAGATTTCAACAAGGAAGAGGCATCAGTAAATAGTTTATCGACTTTTTCGGTCGCTTCCTGACAGGCTTTAGTTGAGGAATCTATGGCTGCAGTGGCTGAATCAAGGGAAACTTGATGAGCTTTGGAAAAAGCCTCAACAATTTTCTGAATTGCAGCTTCAGATATGGAGGACTGAGAAGTGGAAGACGAGGCGATGAGCGAATCAATTTTGTCATGTAGCTCCTTGAGATGCCTCTTTGTGACAGGAGCATCATCATCGTCGTCAATTTGAACTTGAAACGGGCTGTAATAGACCGAATCAAAAGTCATATTCTCCTCGAAAAGGAGTGGTTCTTCTTCCTCTGAAGCATGAGCAGGAGAAGATGGTGGTGAAACTGGAGGCTCGGTAGTAGTTGTAGTTTCGGGTTGGGTGGTGTGTTCGGTTGTTGGTGTGGGTTCGGGTGCTGAGGTGGATTTTGGTGCATCAGTATGAACCCCCGTATCAGATATGTTGGTTCTAACATCTGCAGTGGTGGTGGTTGTTGCTTCGGTAAAGATTGGTGGTGGTATTGGGATGGAAGTAGGTGGTATTTGAGTGGTGGAGGTTATGGGGGGAATAGAAAAAGGTATCGTAACTGGTGGAGAGGAAATTGGAGAAGTAGAGATGTGAATCTTTGGTGTAGGAGAACGTGGTGGAGTGTTGCAACGTTGAGATCCATCTGAATCAGAACTCTCTTCCTCAGATTCGCTTAAGGATGAAGCGATAATCAGCTTTCGCCTCGGTTGAGTTTTTCTCCTCTTCTACTGTGGAGTTTGAGCAACTCTGGTGGTTTTCCTCTTCTTGGGAGATGGGCCTTTTACTCCCTTTGCCACCTGTTTTCCCTTATCAGCCTTCTTCCCTCTAGGAGCAGGCTTGTGAACGTCATGAATTGACTTGAGCATCTCCGGAGTAAGGTCTCTCGGACCAGAACGTTTGAACTTCTTGTACGTTCTAATGATCCGGCTGTCAGCAGGAACATCACCATACATCGTTTCCGGGATAGACCCGTTGAAGGGAAACTTTGAAGCATCCGACACAATGATCTTCGTGGTATGGAAAGTACCAATCGAAGACATTGGAGGACCAGCGACAATGGGGACGTGGTACTTTTCCATCACCCATTTCGTGACAATAGTCCAGAACCAGGCATAAGAAATCTCTGAGTGTCGAGAGGTCGAAGAGAGACTCTGGATAAGTTGTTGCCATAGGACCGACCCGTAGTCCATGTTGATGCCATTGTAGATCCCGTACATGATGTAGAGAAATAAACGACTTGCCCCATCGGATCCAGCACTTCGTTTAGATAAGCCCTTTAAAAGAACAGTGAACATCCCATTCCACTGAGGGGGTAGGCACGAATTCTTGAATTTCATGACTGTAGTGAGCACCTCAGTGTACCCCATGTTGTAGAACATGTTGAACAGATGACCCATGGGAATGGTTTCCGGATTAACCCTCGAAGAATCAACGCCAAACCCTAACAGCGTACATAACCTCTGTTTGGAAATCGACGCCTTGTGCTCAAAGATATCGAAGAAAATCCTGTCGACGACCTTGTCGTAGTGTGCTGTGGCAAAAATTTGTGACAGGAACTCCATTGGAACAGCTTCAGCCCTGGTAAGAGCAGGAGCGATTGAGGAGTACTTCAGGCATTCGATAATGGGAAACATGAAAGCATCGTACACCTGAGGAGTGAGATCAATGATCAAAATCTGTTGTGGGTGAATGGGCAAGATTTGAGATGTTGCATGAACTGATGAAGAATCCGCCATTGTTGGATGAAAGTGGGAGAGATGATGAACAGTAAAGGTTGAAGGATTTCTTGCTCTCTGGAAATATAGGTGCAGTAAAGAGGTAAACAGTGGTTTACATTGCCTTTTATACTGAGGGTAGAGGAGAGAGAAGAATCTTTCCCAAATCTTCGATTGAAAAATGAAGGGTTTTTCGGAGGCGACTGACGCGTGACAGTTGGGGTTCCGATGATCACGCATGAGAGAGAATGTCAGGCCCTAATTACACGCCTTCCCATCAGGCGCCATTTGGAGATGAAACGGTTCCTATTCGCACGCTTTTCCCTCTTGCGCCGTTTGAAATCAAAGCGATTGGACTAGGGCCTGAGTCAGCATTTTATTATCTTATCCCTTTAGAGTGTAACGGCATCTTTAAAATAAAATCTTCCACGTGGATCAATATTCACCACAATCTTTTATAACAACCAATTCCAATTAAAACGCCTTGAAATTAAGGAAACTAGAATTTGGAAAAATGAAAAAGATTTTCGTGTTGAGTGTGTAAAAGAAAAAGAAATAAAGCAACACTTTTTGAGGGATTATGTGATGTCAATAAAGACACGAAACAATGGATCCCGGGCACGAATCTCTTCCTTCAAAGTCAAGAGAGACTTTAAAGTGTTTGTGTGGTTTCCCGTTGAATAACGATCAGACACTTATTAAGAAGTGTTGAAAGGCTTCTTTTAATTAGGCTTATGAGGGTGGCTTTCGCTTCGATTCAGAATTCCTAATCTTGATATAAGATAGAAATCGAACGAAGTACTTGTGAGACCAATGTAGTCTGTTGAACAAGTAGGTTGGAGATAATGTAAGTAGCAAGGTAAACTAATATATATGAAATCTCAAAAAAAAAAAATAAAACTGGATCCCAAGGGAAGAAATGTTATTGGATTTAACAATTTCATAGGAATCACTCAAAAGAAAAATAGAGATTTCATGTTGTACCCCCATGGATAAGTCCGTCAAGTCGTTAGTGAAAGCTAGAGCAAATTAATTGTTCACCTTCAATGCATAATAGGTATTGAATTTTGGGTTTCACCTAGCACGTAGTGACACGAAGCTAAGATCATGAACACAGAAATTGTGCAACCATAAACCTCAGTGGTAATGTATGAGAGTCTCAAGGGTTACATTTATGAAGCGAATGTGATGGAGAAAAGTAATGTAGGTGGTGTAAAGAAACCAAAGTACCTCTGCTATAAAAATAGGGACTAAGCAGAAAACTCTTATCTCATGTGAGAAGAGAGTTAGGTAGCTCATGATTAGAATAAATATAAGAGCCTAATTGGGAAGACAAGGTTTGTTTGTACCTAGTCAGTAAGGCTATTATTTAGAATCAGATGAGGCTTTGGACACATACAACAACATGCTTCTAGGGACACTTAGCTAGTGAAATAGGTTACCCACAATGAAATAAAAAAATAATAGCCAAAATAAAATAAAAAATATTTTTAGAGTTTTTGAATTTACGAAAAAAAAATTATTTTTGGAATTTTTGATCGAAATAAATAAGAGATGAAAAAATTTATACAAAAAAATGTTGGAACCGAACCCGAGCGTTCGGTTTATTTCGGTTGAGAAAACTTTGGAACCGAACCCGAGCGTTCGGTCTATTTCGGGTGAGAAAAATTTTGTAACCGAACCCGAACGTTCGGTCCATTTCGGTTGCCAGAAAAATTAAGTTTGAAAAAGAAAAGAACTTCGACAATAAGATAAATGAATTTGGAAAAAAGAATACAAAAGATTTACAACCAAGGAAACTACCTTTGAGCGATAAGCGAAGATCAGATGATGCAACCGAACCCGAGCGTTCGGTACATTTCGGTACACCAGATCAAGACCCGAACCCGAGCGTTCGGTCCATTTCGGCATACAAGAGACCTGAACCCAAACGTTCGGTCTATTTCGCTTCTTACTTTTGATCTTGAGAGGTAATTTTTGGTACTGACTCCGATTCCATCATTCCAAGCCCTTGTAGAATTTTGTTGAAAGAAGCTTCAGGAAGAGCTTTGGTGAAGATGTCGGGCAGTTGATCAGTGGTTCAAACAAAATGAATTTCGACGTTCCCATCTTCCACATGATCCTTAATGAAGTGATACCTCAGTGCTATGTGCTTAGTCTTGGAGTGTTGCACTGGGTTATGACAGATCCTAATTGCACTTTCAGAGTCGCAATATAGTGGGATCTTTTTCATATTGAGTCCATAGTCCCGAAGTTGGCTTTGGATCCAAATCACTTGAGATGTACAGGAGGCAGTTGTGATGTATTCTGCTTCAGCTGTAGACAGAGATACACAAGTCTATTTCTTTGATTGCCAGCTAACCAACTTCCCGTCAAGGAATTAGCAGCCTCCAGTGGTGCTTTTCCTGTCTAGTCCACAACCTCCAAGGTCTGCATCTGAGTAGGCTTGAACGAAGAAACCTGAGTCTGATGGATACCATAAACTGAGAGAGGTAGTTCGTTTGAGATACCGAAGTATGTTCTTCACTACAACCATGTGAGGTTCACGAGGATTCGCCTGAAATCTAGCACAGTAACAAACAGAAAACATTATATCAGGCCTGCTAGCAGTAAGGTACATTAGCGAACCGATCATCTGGCGATATAGCGTAATATCGACTGTTGGCTTATCCAAGGATGGAGTGAGCTTGGTGCCGAACGCCATTGGAACTTTAACCTTTGAGTCTCCCATCATGTCGAATTTAGTAAGGAGAGTCTTAGTGTAAGCTTCCTAGTTAATAAAGATGCCTTCGGGTCCCTGTCTGATATTTAAACCAAGGAAAAAGTTAATCGGACCCATTGAGCTCATTTCAAATTTAGTCTCCATCAGCTTTCTGAATTCAGCTGTTAAGCTAGGATTCGTTGAGCCAAAGATGATATCATCGACATAGATTTGAACAATCATAAGGTGGTTACCTTCCTTCTTACGAAAGAAGGTTGGGTCAACCGATCCTTGTTTGAATTTGGACATCTTTAAAAACTTGGTTAGCGTTTCATACCAGGCCCTAGGTGCTTGTTTCAGTCCATATACCGCTTTGTCCAGAATATAGCAGTGATTGAGATATTTTTCATTGACGAATCCCGGAGGTTGCTCCACGTACACCGTTTCTTCAAGTTCTCCATTTAGAAATGCACACTTGACGTCCATTTGGTAGACCTCAAAGTTCTTGTGTGTAGCATAGGCAAGAAATATTCGAACAGATTCCAGCCTAGCTATAGGAGCAAAAGTTTCTTCATAATCGATTCCTTCCTCCTGGCAGTATCCTTTCACAACTAGACGAGCTTTGTTTCTTATCACATTGCCTTCCTTGTCCATTTTATTTCTGAAGACCCATTTGAGACCAAAAACCGAGGCATCTTTAGGAGTTGGAATGAGGCGCCAAACCTTATTTCTTTCGAACTCATTAAGTTTGTCTTGCATAGCTTGAACCCAATCAGAGTGATCAAGAGCAGTGTTTACTGTCTTTGGTTCAAATTTTGAGACGAAAGAGTTAAACATACAGAACTCTACTTTTGAAAATAAAGATGTTTGCTTTGCCTTCAGTTGAGATCGGGTCAACACCTTTTCAGAGACATTACCCACAACCTGTGAAACAGGATGATCTCTAGTCCATTTGACAAGAGGAGGGTAATTTGGATCATAGGATGGATCTAATTCAGCATTTACCATCTCTTCTTGTTCAGATTTACTGTCATCGTCATAAAACATATCGGCATTCTCCCCCTTGACTGATGAGCTTTCAGGTGTATCATGTCTTTCCGGTGCTACAGGAGTTTCGGGTGCAGTTGAGCTTTCGGGAGCTACAGTACCTTCGGGTGCAGTAGAGCTTTCGGGAGTTACAGTACCTTCGGGTGCCGTAGGGCTTTTGGGTGTAGCTGGAGAAGAGTTCTCCCCCTCAACTTGTGAACTTGTCTGTTTTGAAGAAGATGGATTCTCCCCCTCAACTGAAGCACCCTGCTGAGAAGGTTCAGTTGGAACTGATTCTCCTTCACTCAGTCGTTTGGCAGCGTCATCGACGATTTGCTTCAGATGATCAACTTTGCTGTCTGCTGCATTGGCTTCTGAGAGAGTAGCCTTCTCTGGTTCATCGAACAACTCCACAAACTGCTCAAACAAATTTGCAATCGAGGCTGTGACTTGGCCTGGTTGAGAGAAGATTTCTCCAACTGTTTCTTTCGTGGCCTTCAGCTTCTTGACATATCTGTCATCAAAAGTCACATAATATGTTTCTTCAATCTTCCTCGAATGCTTGTTTAAAACCCTGTATGCTTTCGAAGTGAGAGAATATCCCAGAAAAATCCCTTCATCGGCTTTTACGTCGAACTTGTTACGATGTTCTTTATAATTGAAGATAAAGCATCGTGAGCCGAATACGTGGAAGAATTTGACATTTGGCTTTCTGTTGTTGATGATCTCATAAGGAGTAAGAGTGAAACGCTTATTGAGATAGGACCTGTTCTGCGTAAAACATGCTGCAGCAATAGCATCAGCCCAGAAATATAGAGGTAGAGAAGCGAAACTTAGCATGGTTCGGGCCGCCTCACACAAAGATCAGTTTCGTCTTTCGACAATCTCATTTTGTTGAGGGGTGTAGGGAGCTGAGAAGTTGTGGCTGGTTCCTTTTTCTGCCAAAAAGTCTTCAAATTCTTTATTTTTAAACTCCATCCCATTGTCGCTTCTGATGTTGCGAACGACTTTCCTCAGTTGCACTTCAACCTGCTTGATAAACATCTTTAGCTTGAGAGTTGCCTCAGATTTGTGCTTCAGAAAGAACACCCATGTAAAACGTGAAAAGTCATCAACAATAACACGAATATACTTGCTACCGCCAATGCTTTCAATAGATGATGGACTACACAAGTCAATATGGATTAACTCTAGTGGTTCAACAACTTTAGTGTTTATAATTGATGAGTGACGTTGACGACTCTGCTTCCCCATTTCACACGCAGCACATAAATGTTCTCGATCGAACTTGAGCAATGGAAGACCCCGAACGTGACCTCCTGTGACAAGTTTGTTGATATCCTTGAAGTTGAGATGGGAGAGCCTTCGGCGCCACAGCAAGCTTTCGTCAGAATGTGCTTTGGATAACAGACAGATAGTTGGATTTCCTTTGATAGGTTTGAGATTAAGAGGAAACATTTCGCCTTTGCGCTCCGATTTGAGAATTACTCTTTTTGTTTTCTTTTCTATTATCTCCGAACTCTCATCATCAAACGAAACTTTAAGACCGGTACCTCCAACAAGCTGAGATACGCTGATGAGGTTATGCTGTAGTCCTTCAACATATGCAACCTTTCTAATCATGAAGACTCCATTTGTGATCATCCCATAACCTTTTATTATCCCATAAGAGTTGTTCCCGAATTTAACATTCCCGCCGTTTGGAAGAGATCGGAATTCCCTGAGCTCTTCCTTCCTCCCTGTCATGTGACGTGAGCAGCCACTGTCAGTATACCTTTCTTCGTCGAATTGCTCGTCACTGGTAACCTGCAAAAATCAAGCAGATTTAGGAACCCAAAGTTTCTTGGGTCCACGTGAGCCTTTCACAGGAACAGGAATAGTAAGAGAGATGTCAACAAGATATGTTCTTTTTATTAAAGTTGTTTCATCTTTCTTTTTAATGGTGAAAACTTTAAATTTGTTGGGATTTGCTACAGTCAGTTTGGATTCAGGTTTAGGCGTTTGGGCCTTGGAATGCTTTTGATCATTCTTGACTGAGGAGACGTTCGATTTTCCTTTCAAATCTGTTGAAGATTTTAGATTTTGAGTTTGAACAGAATTGGATTTAGAATGGGGTTGTGAAGAATTAGAATGAGAGAAGTTAGACCGAGAAGTTTTCTTGACTTGAGGTTCTAGGTGGCCCTTTTGTTTTTGGTCATTAGTGGGACCGAACCTTGAACCTTGGTAGCTTTTCCTCTCGGAACCGAACATATGCTTTCGGTAGCTGGTGTTCTTTGAACCGAACCTTTCCCTTCGGTTGATATTACTTTCTTGCGGTCTGACTGCTCTTTTCTCTGACTTTCTGTCATGATAAGAAAAATGGGCGTTTTGAGATCGCCAGAACTGTTTTCGCTCTGAGAGATTCTTTTTGTATCTCAGATTCCTTTGCTGCTTTTGATCCTTTACTTGCTTCGGCTGTCGGTGGATGTTGGCTTTTTGCTTTTGCTTTTTGTCAGCCGGTTCACTTTGAACTGAAGATGTTTCACTTGAATGAGTGACTTCTTCTACAGGTACTTCTTTTGTACCACTAGTACTTGGCACATCGAAGTTGTCAGGCTTGTTTAGTGGCTCCGGCACATATCTGCCTTTGGTTTTCTAGGACGTCCGCTCTGACAGACCAACAGTTTCGTCAGCATTATCTATAGGAGCAGACCAGAAGTACTCATCACAGCCATCAGCATTATCTTCATTTACAATGGTGGTGAGTTCGGCTGTCTGATGTTCGGTTACTCCTGTGACCTTATACACCTGATTTGGTGTTGTTCTCACCTTTTGATGCACAACAGCCTTTTCTTCTAGAATCGGGGACTTATTTTGGGACAAACGAGCAAACTCCACAGAATTTTCAGAAATAAGATTTTTGTGGTTTTTGGGTTCGCTCTTGACAAACTCAGAACAGTCGACTTCATCCTCTACAGAAATTACGCTCATATCATCATCCTCATTAAGCTCAGATGTGTTTTCAACATCAATTTTATTTTCTGAGCTCAAGTTGGCATTCAATGAGTCAAATTTTTGTATGGTTTCGGTCCTTAGTTTCAGTTTATCGTTTTCATCCAAAAGGTTTTTCAGCATGTCATTATGGTCCTTGGAGTTTATAAAAGATTCAATTTTGTCTAGACCATACATATAAGTCGGATTCACATCATCAGACGAAACTACACTTTCGCAATTATATGCTTCAGCGTCGATTTCATCCTCCTTAAAGTCAAGGAAGGGCAAAATCATACGATGATTTTTCTGCCCTATTTCACAGTTCAAATGAAGTTGAGTGATGTTAGAATAAAGACGCTTAGTAATTAAACAAAAAACATTTCTTTGTTTCAAAGTTTCAAATTGTCTCTTTGTAAATAAATGTTTTCGTCCTTAGATTTGATCAGCTCCAACTCCTTCAGCTCTATCCACATCCTCCGTTCCTCACTTTTTGATGACACCCTGCTTATTTGGTCAGTTAGGTTAGAATAGGTGACCCGTGTTTGAGTTAAACTACTATCTAGATTTGAGATTCTTGAGTTTAAGCTTTTTAATTCTTTTTCATATGAATTTTGTGGGACTTTGAATGAAACAAAAATGGATTGTACCTTCTTGATTAATTCATCAAGCTCATTGAACTGTACGCTGAGAGGTTTTGCAGTGAAGCATAACTCCTCTCGCTCCTTCGTTTCTTCATTCCCACCGTATGTATTGTATCCCCTCATTTGAGATACATCTGTCACCATCAAACACTTCCCACCGCTTTCTTCACCTTTTGCAACATACGCCTTTCCATGAGATGGCTTCCTGACTTCATCATCCTCTGAGTCGGTTGACCAGACCTGCACGCCACCGAACTCATCATCCGCTGCCGAACCCTGCACAATTAAAGCATTCATCGAAGGATTAGTGGCAGCTTTCTTTCTCTTGATCTCTTCAAGATTTTTCATCAACACAGTCTCTTCATCATTTTCCTCATCCTTCTCTGCCATTTTCTTTAGGACACAGTCTTTGGCATAGTGGTTCTTTCCTCCACAGTAATAGCAGTTCACACCAGAATCTCCTTCAACTTTCGCTTCTTTCTTTGGTTCTTCTGCCTTCGGTTCCTCCCTAACTTTTTCAGAACTATAGCTTCCCTGCCAATTTCGGTTCTTATTGGTAGGGAACCTTTTCTTATTAAACCTCTTTGGATTTAATACCATCATTGCATAATCTTCAGAGGTAAGATCATAATCTTCTAAGTTGAGATCTTCATCTTCTACCACACTTTTGCTTTTAGACAGAAGGGCCAAGGACCCCAAGCTTGAGACCACATTTTTCTCTTGCAAGACAATCTTTTCTTGGGATTTCAAAATCCCTACCAGCTTTGCCAATGAATAAGATTTAAATTGCTCATGAGCTTTAATAGTGGACACAACCGCTCTCCACTCAGATCTAAGTCCATTCAAAAAGGTAACCTTTTGTTCAATCAGCTTCCTTTCTATATCGTGTTTGATCATCTTACTAAGAAGATGATTGATGCGATCGAACGTCTGAGTAACAGTTCCATCGGGTTTCTACTTAAATTTGCCAAACTCAGACAAAAGTAAGGTCTGAATGGAATGCTCCAGATCTTCATCTGTGGAATATAGCTCTCGCAGCCTATCCCATATTTCTTTAGCGGTGCTACATGAACTCACTAGCCTGAATGTATCGGATTGAAGAGCGAATCGAATCAGTCTCAATGCTTTAATGTTGCACTGAAACTTTTCCTTTTCATCTTGAGCAACATCCTTTACGTCCTTTAACAGATCATTATACTCTTTCTGAGTTTTAATGATTTTTGACGTTGCTGAATGAGCAAATGGTCCAGATACGATTGCTTCCCAAATAAGATATCCATTGTCTTCAGATCCGATGACATAATCTTCGAAGTGATGTGCCCAAACTTCGTAATCCTGGGTGTAAAGAATAGGAATCTTCGTCGTTGATCCAATGTTGTTTAAGATGTTGATGGGATTTGATTGTGACTCGTCCATGCTTGATCGTTTAACCCGTTTGAAAGATCAGACTTGTAATGAATAATATTAGGGAAAAACAAATAAATGCTGAGTTACGTCAATTATGGAATGACGGCTCAATAAATATTAGTTAATGCGGAATAACCCTAATCGCAAACTCTTTCACAGAAAAGATGTGTATGAATTACACAGCCTCTTGCTCTGATACCAATTGATAAGTTATTAACTAACTTGATGATCGATTAGATCTTCGTAACAGGTAAGCGATGAATGTAAAAACAGTAAATAACCCAAGTATGAATCAAGATGTGTCGAATGATTAGATTACTCAATCCTTAGTAGAGCTCGACTAAGAACTTCCGCTGTAGAGGATACTAGGGTTACAAAACAAGAACGATAAATTTGCTGAACAATAAATCTCTAATCGTTACTAATCGTCCTCTCATTCTAAGATGCATGCAAGCACCTATTTATACTAAACGCTACAAAATTCACGGATGGACAAGCCCATACCGGAGATACATATTGAACTAGCTAACGAGCCCAATAGACGCAACACAAAATACAACCCAACAGAACTCAAATAACAGCTTTCAACAGAAAAGTGATGGTCTATTCACGAAGTTTTTTTTACCATCTTCAACTTAATATTTTTCAAAACTGTTCAATATGCAAATAGTTCAGGTTTATACCTTTCTAATGACTACTTGCACACATTCATAAGATTTTTATACAATGTATGGCGTTTTTTACAAAACTGCCTATCATTTCAAGAGTGATTTCAGACCAGTAAGTGAAGATGAACATTTTCACACTAGTTTGAGACCACTAAAAATCATAATAAAAATGATGAACAAAGTAGACTTATTTCTAAATTCTCAGAGTTTACAGATCCATTTTTCGACTTACAATGATTTTTCTATAATTTTTCAAATAACATGGACATAAATGTTAAAACTAGGAAAATTGTTTACAAGTTCATTTACACTTTGTAACATGTTGTGCAAAGTGTGTAGCCATATAAAAAAAATACATGTTGATTATATTTCATGATATTTTATTTCTATGAAAAAGAAATAATCATTCACATAAGGGATTTTTCATCATTACAAACTCATATGATAAACTATAATAGGTATAGTTTATGCTACATAAATACTAAAAACATACTAAGAAAAGTTTCATATCTACTACAAAAACGGTTTTCATTCAAACTACATGTAAACTCGTTGAATAAAATTTAGCAGACATTACTTCGTTGTACTCTTTAGAGTACCGGTTAAAGTCTTGTATTATAACCATAGTCTCTTGTAGGGAGAGCGTGATACTTGACTATAGATCTATATTGGGACTGACAATCCCGCACCTAAGTTGCTTGCAACAGCTAGACCGGCAGGGCTGGGGTGAAAAATGTCAAAACATTCTGATGCCTGAAGAACGTCGTAACAGGCTTACTATGTCAATTACACGGTTATGATAACTCACATAGGGAAACAACGACCGGTATAGTTTACAGGGATTTAACAATCATATAAAAAGGGGTTTTATTAATATCATTATAAAACTACGTTACATTGTTGTCATGTATAGAACAACTGTCATTTTTGAAATCATCTTACAATCAAAAGGGTTTTTATTTATCAAAAACCGCGTATACCATTATAAGTTTGAAATAACACTTTTACATTCGGTCTTTGGTTTTAAGACTGCATTTCATTAAATAAGAGAATATTGGATTTTTTTGAAGGAACACACAAACGTTTTCAAGGAACAAATAACATAATTTCGAATACCAAAATGCTTATGAACTCACCAACTTAAATGTTGATACAATTTCAAAACCACTTGTATTCTCAGGAAACCAGTAGACAGGTACACACACATATTTCAAGAAGACGGAGTATAATAGCTTCAAGTCTTAGTTTTTGCGATTTTACTTTTGAAAAAAATCGTTTGTAATTCGAATACAATGTAAACACTCTATTATCAATACAATGGTTGTTGTTTCTTTGATTACTATTATTCATTTGTGATGATACTGTATATGACGTCCTCCGCCCCGAACTTTTCCGCCGCCTCGGTTTGGGGGTGTGACAGATTGGTATCAGAGCATTGTTTATAGTGAACTCAGTCTATCAACCAATAAGAATATATACAAGTATAAATACAAAGGGGCCGAAGTGCTCTGACTTAAACTATACTTTTAAATTATAAGTATTTTATATACAAACATGCATACATGCTAGAAAAAGTATTACAAGAAGAACAAAACAGAAGTATTTAGAGGTTGGAGACTACAGTGAAACCTAGACAGTTATGTAATCATATATGGGATAAATATAGCATGATCAAATATATTTATTTGAGATACGACCAACATGTGTTTGGGAGTGATAGTGTTATTGCAACAAGTCTAAAACTTACCAACACTACTTGCCAAGGAATACTAGAATCGAACATAAAGTTTAAAATACTATAGGAGTATTTTAGGCACTATAACTAACTTATGTGAAAACAAAAAGACCCTTCCTGGTAGGTCTATAATTACTGAGTGTATACGTTAAGGCTATATATAATGGAGATTTCATAGACTTAGAATTTTTTATTTTCGCTCTACTTCCTATTCCTTGTTTGGTTGTGGTTTTAGAGAGGATCACTTATTAGAAGGTCTATCTAATCTCGGTTATATATAATATGTATACACTACATGATTATAGAAGGACACGGTAAGGATCACCATAAAAATTTCGAAATTAATGATTTACATAACCTCATAGATTCTTTAGATACTCCCATTCTAGTACGCACAACATAGATAGAGATAGCCACTCCATTACAGCAGGCAATAGAGGAATCGAGGAGGAAACATAAAGGGTTCATGAGGGAGATTCCAAGGAGGAATTATCCGAAGAGAAAGGATGCCGACAAGATCGATAATGAACCCTACCTTATCAAAATCAGACATGAAAATCTCCCTTGGACATTCGGGTTCAAGATTTTCATTATGAAGTAATGGAAATCAGCGACAAAACTCGAAACATGATGGAGCAGAGGTTCAACACCCCTATGAAGAACAAGAAAACTATAGGAATACTCTAAGATAACAAAACCTTACAACTGAAACTAGAACAAACATGACAACGGAACAAAGATCAGAAGAGGTCACTCGCGAGACGTACAAGGTGGAAAAACCATTTATGCGTCACGTTAATAAACAAACCAATATTACCTAGTGAGTTAGTGACTACACTACTCACACTATATGTTAGGATTCTTGCCTCTTTTGTCACAACTAATAACAAGTGAATCAAGTCACGAAATTTCATTTAAGGGTGTTTAATATTAAAAAACAATATATATAGATATATATATATATATATATATATATATATATATATATATATATATATATATATATATATAGAAAAGACCATAGTTACTAATGAGCTCATTTTTCATCATGCAACAGAATCATGCCTTCACAAGGAAGTAACCAGCCAACTGGCGAAACATCGATTCTACAGTTAGACTCCACCACTTTTCAAGCCGTGATCACGACCGCCGTGACAACCGTCATGCCACAACTCAATGCAAACAACACAAACGAGAATGGAATCAACATCGACAATTCCAATCGTAGTAATAACCAAGGAAACCAACGAGTGTCTGCCTACTAAGACACTCCAAACCGCGAACCTAAGAACTATAAACGAAAGGATTGGAGTAAGAATAAGGAACAACCAACACAAGAGCCATGGAAGAGGCAACAGATTGTGGTAGTTCATGCTGCCACAACATCCACCACTCCAGCACTAGCCCGTCGATATGCTAGAACGCTACCGAAGTGCAATAAGTGTAACTTCCATCATAAGGGAGTCTGACGGGTGTTGCATTGCAATAACTACAATAGGAAGGGGCACACTACTCGCTTCTATAGGACTCTGGCCCAACGCAGCACTTCAACCACCAATGTCGAAGAAAGACCAGTATGCCATGCATGCGGTGCAACGGGACATTTCAAGAGAGATTGTCCAACAGAGAGGTATGACAAAGTATCACTCAAAAGTTTCAAGAGTTCATAAATTCTAAACCCTAACAAGGGTGAGTGATGTAATGACTTTATAAAGCACTATTAAGCACCTTCGGGGGTGTAAAACACTCATAACGAGGCATAATGGGGTTTACAAACCTTGCATTACTAAGCCAAAAACTAATAAAGGCCATCGGCCAAGTCTCTCTCAATCTCTCTCACTCTATCTCTCTTCCAAATCTCTCTCTACTTTTAATAAACACCTGGGCCATCCCGACACTTCAATTAGTTGAAAATCCCTTGAGCCAGGAAGAAAATACGAAAAACAACACACTAGAAGGGAAACCCTCTCAAGAAACAAAACCCTCTCAAGAAGGGAAACCCTATCAAGAAGCGAAACCCTCTCAAGAAGGGAAACCCTCTCACACCTTCACTGCTAACTTCGGAAATTATGGCATTTTCACACTTTTCTTCATTTTTATAAGTCTTTGACGCAGGGTTTTCACTCAATTCGTATTTTTGACATATTAGACCCCATAGACTCATATTTTATTCCTATTTTAGGGAAATTATTATTCATAAATCATATCTTTTGTTGAAGATAATATTTAAAGGCTTGTTGACTTTTCCATAAAGTTATCACACCAATCCATCCCCACACCCACTTTATGTCACTATTTGCACTCTACCTAGTCAAAACATTGTCCTTTTCAACTATTCCTAACACTTTATCAGATTTTGCCTTAATCAAATCCACCTAAGAAATCTATATTCTTCACATTCCAACAATCTCAAATACCTTCACCAAAAACAAACTTCTTCTTCTTCTTCTTCTTCTTCTTCTTCTTCTTCTTCTTCTTCTTCTTCTTCTCTCTCTCTCTCTCTCTCCCTCTCTCTCTCTCTCTTCCTCTCTCCCTGGAATCTAATTTCCCCAAGAATTTCTAGAGAACTTTTTCCTCCGTTTATTTTGGTGAGTATATTCATCCAACTCCTAAACATTCTACACATTATAATACAAATCGTGATCATTTACACAAATATTCATATGTTTGTTCATAGTATCGTCAAAACCTCAAGTGTTGTTCAAATGTTCTTGACTTGAAATCCTTCATCCTCAACCTTCCAATCTACAAGAAATCACTCAAGGTGAGTTCATACCCCTATCTTTTCACGTTTTCTTAAAGTTTTAAGGGGGAGAATACACATTACAACACCAACACATATTCTAACTCAAATAATAGCTTTCAAAAGAAAAGTTATGGTCTATTCACGAACTATTTTGACCATCTTAAACTTAATATTTTTCAAAACTGTTCAATATGAAAATACTTTAGGTTTATACCTTTCTAATGACTATTTCCACACGTTCATACAATTTTTATACAATTATGGCGATTTTTACAAAACTGCATATCATTTCAAGAGTGATTTCGGACCAGTCAGTGAAGATGAACATTTTCACACTAGTTCGAGACCACTAAAAATCATAATAAAAATTACGAACAAAGTAGACTCATTTTCTAAATTCTCAGAGTTTACGGATCCATTTTTCGGATTACAATTATTTTTCTATAATTTTTCTAATAACACGTACAAAAATGTTAAAACTAGGAGAACTGTTTACAAGTTCATTTACACTTTGTAACATGTTGAGCAAAGTGTGTAGCCATATAAAAAAAATACATGTTGATTATATTTCATGATATTTTATTTCTATGAAAAAGAAATAATCATTCACATAAGGGACTTTTCGTCATTACAAACTCATATGATAAACTATAATAGGTATAGTTTATGGTACATTAATAGTACGAACATACTAAGAAAAGTTTCTTATCTACTACAAAAATGGTTTTCATTCAAACTACACGTAAACTCGTTGAATCAAATTTGTGAGACATTACTTCGTTGTATTCTTTAGAGTACCAGTTAAAGTCATGTATTAAAACCATAGTCTCTTGTAAGGAGAGTGTGATACTTGTGTATAGATCTATATTAGGATTGACAATCCCGCACCTAAGCTGCTTGCAACAGCTAGACCGGCATGTTTGGGGTGAAAAATGTCAAAACATTCCGACGCCCGAAGAACGTCGTAATAGGCTTACTATGTCAATTGTACAGTTATAATAACTCACATAGGGAAACAACGACAGGTATAGTTTACGGGGATTTAACAATCATATAAAAAGGGGTTTTATTAATATCATTATAAAACTACGTTACATTGTTGTCAAGTACAGAACAACTATCATTTTTGAAATCATCTTACAATCAAAAGGGTTTTTATTTATCAAAAACGTGTATACCATTATAAGTATGAAATAACACTTTTACATTCGGTCTTTGGTTTTAAGACTGCATTTCATTTAATAAGAGAATATTGGATTTTTTTTTGAAGGAACACACTAACGTTTTCAAGGAACAAAGAACATAATTTTGATTACCAAAATGCTTATGAACTCACCAACTTAAATGTTGATACACTTTCAAAACCACTTGTATTCTCAAGAAACCAGTAGACAGCTACACACACAGATGTCGAGAAGATGGAGTATAATAGCTTCAAATCTTAGTTTTTGTGAATTTACTTTTGAATAAATCGTTTGTAATTCGAATACAATGTAAAAAAACTATTATCATTACAATGGTAGTTGTTATTTTTCATTTGTGATGATACTGTACATGACGTCCTCCGCCCCCGAACGTTTCCGCCGCCTCGGTTTGGGGTGTGACAAGTTGCTTAGCCAACTCGACGAGTCGGGCAGAGTTTAACCATTTTCGGGATCCTCAGTGATTTCTTTGAGCTAAATAGGAATTTCGGTTTAGAGTTTCCGGTCTCTTGGACACTAAAGAACTCTACGAGTTGACTCGGGACTTCAGTTTTTATGGACTCTGAAGGAACTCGACGAGTTGCTAGATACACTCACCGAGTTGGGGTCAACATGGACTGTTGACCTTGACTATTAACCTTGACTTTGACTAGGCTGACCAAGTTTGACCTTAAGGGTATTTTTGGTATTTCGGGTGTTTTGATAAGACCAGTCACATGATGATTGTAGGAAATTGAGTTGGAATTGCGCATTGGGACTTATCTGATCGTATCTCATCAGTTCAACATTTTTGAGAGGTGAGTCTGCTCATCATACCAATAGGTCGAAGGCACCAAGTCCGACCCATTTTGTGATATGTGGTACACTAGTTGATGTAGTGATATATGGTATGTTAGTTGGTCATATGCTAAGTGGTATTCTAGTTATATATTTGATACTTGCAGGGAAGACCATAGGTGGAGCCCATGACGCTTGGATGTAAGACCATGTGGGGGATGCCATGGCTTTTCAAGTAAAGACCATGGGGGGAGTCCATGGCACTTGGATGTAAGACCATGCAGGGGAGCCCATGGCTTTTCAGCTAAAGACCATGGGGGAGCCTATGGCACTTAGGTGTATGACCATGTGGGGGAGCCCATGACATCCTGGAGTAAGACCCTGGGAGGAGCCCACATCATTCTTATCTGTTTATATGCATGGATTATGTGGTTTATGTAGCTTTTATAGCTAATATGGATTATGTGATTATGTGGATTATGTGGGGTATGCTCTGGGGAACTCACTAAGCATTAGCTTACAGTTTGTTGGTTTGTTTTAGGTACTTCTGAGCCTAAGGGCAAGGGCAAGACTTGATGGCGCGGCATGCACTCTATCAGGTGTTTTTATGGGACACTCTGATAATTCAAATAGAATTGTTGATGATATGATTCTGAAAACGATTGTACTTGAGATTTGGTGGTTTATTGGGAAATGTTTTGATTATTTAAAAATGAAAATTTTCTTTTGAAAAAAGTCGGTTGTTACATAAAAGACTGCCTTCTTAGATGGGGATCTTCAAGAAGAAGTCTTTCTAAAGCAACATTTAGGGTTTGAAAGTGAAGAATTTTGCAATCATGTATATCGTCTAGATAAAGCTGTTTATGGTTTGAAGCAGGCATCTAGGGCATGGTATGACACATTGGCAAGTTATCTTCTGGAGAGTGGATACAAATGCGGAAAGATTGACAACACTTTGTTCATCAAGCATTCAGGATCTCACATCATCCTTTCTCAAGTGTATGTTGATGATATCATTTTTGGATCCACTGATGAGAAACTAAGTTCTGAGTTCGTTGCGGTTATGGCCAAGAAATTTGAGAGGAGCATGACGGGTGAACTAACTTTCTTTTTAGGTTTGCAGGTTAAACATCTAAATGATGGAATCTTTGTTTGTTAAGCTAAATATACTGCAGACATACTGAAGAAGTTTGGCTTTTCTAATAGCAAACCAACACAGAATCTAATGTCTTCATCGGTGTGTATCTTCGCTGATCCAAATGGCGCTGATGTGAATGCCACCCTATACCGAGGAATGATAGGTTCACTTCTCTATCTTACTTTCCTTCGCCCTGACATTATTTTTGCCACCATATTATGTGCTTGATATCAAGCCTATCGTAAGGAATCCCATATCCTCGCTATAAAAAGGATTTTTTTTGTTACTTGAAGCATACACCCAATCTTGGGTTATGGTATCCTCATGATTTTGAGTTCAAGATGGTGGGATACACTGATCCGGATCATGGTGGATGTGGTATTTATCGTAAAAGTACTTTAAGAGGGGCTCAAATGTTAGGAGATAGATTGGTGGGTTGGTCCAACAAGAAGTAGACATCAGTTGCCTGTTCTACTGCCGAAGCAGAATATGTAGCCGCTGGAAGGTGTTGTGCTCAGATTCTGTGGATTTAGAATCATCTCTTAGATTATGGTCTCAACTTCTCAAAGACTCTTATATTATGTGACAACACCAGCGCCATTTAGGTGGTATAGAGCCCAATACAGCATTCCAAAACCAAGCACATCCACATTCGTCATCACTTCATCAGGGACATTGTTCAAAAGGGAAAATTGGAGTTGTTATACATTTCATCCATTGATTAACTGGCTGACATTTTCACTAAGGCATTGGACGAGAAGACCCTGAACTAATTGATTGCAGATCTTGGCATGCTTTCAATGACTCAATCATTTTTCTAACTCGTTTAAAATAACTTTGCTTCTACTTGCTTTCTTAAAACACAAAAAAGAGGTGCTTCTTTTATTATGCTTTTGTCAAAGAACTTTACATAGTTTGCTTAAGCTTTACAATATAATGTTTACAAGTACTCTCTTTTCTCTTTATTCTCTATTACAGATGCACACAAAATCCGGATCCTCGAAATGAAACTGATTCTATCCGAAAACTGGTTTTGGTTAAAACTGATGGGTTTTAGCCATATGAACATTCCTATGTGCACATACAAACCCTAATGCTTGGATCTAGGTTTTTCTAATTGAACATGCATTGAATCCAAGACTTCTAATGGCAATTCTAGTATAATAACATAAGAAATCAGATTTGGAAGATTACCTTGAATCACTTGCTTGAATCTTCTTGTCCTTGGAGCTTTAGAGTCACAATTGTCACTCCTCTAATGGCTTACAAACACCAACTAGCAAGAGGATGATTAGAGAGAGAGGGAAGAGAGCTAGAAATCAGTCAGGGTTCTTCCAAAGGCAAGAGTGCCGATTTCCTTGACCCCTTGGGTCTATTTATACTTGTAAGGCTCCTAGGGTTTCACCCTTAAAACCCTAATTGGATAACTTAGGCCCTAAGCAATCCAATACCTTAATGATAAGCCTTGGACGATTTCAAGGTCTATCCAAAGCCCCAAAACCGTCCCCATTTATCCATAAGGGATTATAGCCCAAAGTACAACTATCATACAATTGACAGTTTATACCCTTCTATTTAATTAATCTCCTTAAGTCACCAAATTAATTCCTAATTAATTTATGACTTATATTAATCAAATAATAATATTATTATTCCTTATATTATTCTCATAATATATTAATAATATTTCCTCTCTCATTATAAATCATCCTGTCAAGTTGCTATGGTGAAGGCAACCCAAAAGGACCATGCACAACCGGGTCAAATACTTGCCTAATATAGTTGCAGCCTTAGACACTATTCCAACAGTCTCCCACTTGGATAAGTCTAGTAACTATATATTCAAGTATAATCCGATTAGCAATCATAGCTCTCAAAGACGTTGTCAAACTCTGATCTTATCAATCTTGTCCTTCAGATAAGGGATCATATAGTCCTCTGTTTAGATATCATGCAGACATTTACATGGAACCAATTGTCTAGCATTTGGTTTCTCGATCTCAGATTTATTTGACATAGAACTTAATCGAACACATCAATTCAGTTCTGACCGGGCCCGACACATAAGTCAAATCAAATCATCGAGCGGCCGAGATATCGCTTTTACCCTCTTAGGATAAAAGTAACAGATAAACTTCGACTTATATGCATTTACTTATTCATTAATAAACTATACACAACAATGTGTTTTATAACATCAAGTTACTGATGCGGTTTCGCATTATCAATGAACAACCAATTAACAAATAACAAATCATATATCTAGGTTTTAAGACCATATGATATTATCGTCTTGCGATCACCCTTTTTATCACATTCCATAAGGTGATTCCAGCAAGCGGGGGTTTGTTCCAATGCTCAAAACTAGTTCATAAGCACTCATGAACGTTGCAGCAAACTTTTGCTATGTCTAATACCATTTAGACAATCTACATACCAATTCATGACAATCTTCATTCATACCTACTTCCAACATATGAACGATTGTGGATAATTTGAATAATTCGATTATTCTTAATAAACTCAATTATTCTGGAAGTCAAAACATGCAAAGTGAAACAATAGTTAAACAATTAACATAAGATAATAACATTACTCATAAATAATACTCTTTTATTTAATCATCAAATGTTAATTACATTTATCTATTACACGTTTCCAATACTATCTAATCTATACTAATATCATCCTTCAGCCCAATACTCCTAGCATGCTGCAAGTGCTTAACCCTGCTCAGTCCTTTCGTAAGTGGATCTGCTGGGTTATCTTCTGATGATATCCTCTTCACTACGAGTTGTCCTTCTTCTACTCGATGTCTAATAAAGTGATATTTTCTGTCGTTATGTCTAGATCTACCATGATCCCTCGGTTTCTTGGTCAAGGCAACCGCTCCTTCATTATCACAGAAAATCTCCATGGGCTCCTTTATGGCAGGTACAACTCCAAGATCACCGATGAAGTTCTTCAACCATATTGCCTTTTTCGACGCTTCGCTCGCTGCAATGTACTTTGATTCGCACATTGAATCAGCTATGGTTTCCTGCTTGGAACTTTTCCAAGTTATTGCTCCTCCATTCAGGGTAAAGACCCAGCCCGACTGCGAACGGTAGTTATCCCTGTCGGTCTGAAAGCTGGCATCACTATACCCTCGCACCTTCAAGTCATCACCCCCTCCGAGGACTAAAAACCATTCCTTCGTCCTCCGAAGGTACTTAAGGATATTCTTGACTGCAATCCAATGGGCTCTGCCAGGGTTCCCTTGATATCTGCTAACCATGCTCAAAGCAAAGGCTACATCAGGGCGAGTACAAGTCATAGCGTACATGATTGAGCCAACTGCGGAAGTGTATGGTAGTCGGCTCATTTCTGCTATTTCAGCTTCGGTACTCGGACTTTGAGTCTTACTCAACTTGGCATTACTTTGTATTGGTAATTCTCCCTTCTTCTAGTTTTCCATACTAAAACGTTTTAGTACTTTATCTAAGTAAGTGTTCTGACTAAGTCCAATTAGTCTCTTACTTCGTTCTCTCACTATCCTTATTCCTAAAATATAGGAAGCCTCTCCGAGGTCCTTCATAGCAAAACACTTCCCGAGCTAGGACTTAACCTCCTGCAGTGTTGGGACGTCGTTTCCTATGAGTAGTATGTCGTCGACATACAAAACGAGGAAGCTTACTATATTCCCACTGGCTTTGACATATACACATGATTCATCTTCGCTTCGTACAAATCCAAACTCTTTGACTTATGGATCGAAGCAAAGATTCCATCTGCGAGATGCTTGCATAAGTCCATAAATGGACTTCTTAAGCTTACACACTCTATTTGGATGCTTTGGATCAACAAAACCCTCTGGCTGAGCCATGTACACATCCTCATCCAACTTCCCATTAAGGAAAGCGGTCTTGACATCCATTTTCCAAATCTCATAATCATGAAATGCGGCAATTGCTAGCATCACTCTAATAGATTTTATCTTCGCAACTGGTGAGAAGGTCTCATCATAGTCAACTCCGGGTGTTTGAGTAAAGCCCTTTGCAACCAATCGCGCCTTATATGTGTGCACATTTCCATCCACGTCGGTCTTCTTCTTGAAGATCCACTTGCACCCAACGGTCTTACGTCTGGGCACATTATCAACCAAATTCCAAACTTGGTTGTCATACATGGATTGGATCTCGCTGTCCATTGCCTCTTTCCATTTTGCAGACTCCGGGCCTTCCATGGCTTCCTTATAGCTATTAGGTTCATCTAAATTTATTAGTGTACCATCACTAATATACGTATCTTCTTCGGTAGTAATATGAAAACCATAAAATTGGGGTTGAACTCTAACTCTTTCGGAACGTCTAAGAGGTAATGACTCATCAATCGGTTCAACCAGAGTTTCCTCCTCGGGTTGAGTGCCAGCGGTAGAGGTTCGTTCATCTATCGACTCTTGAATCTCTTCAAGCTCGATTTGCCTCCCACTGTCTCCTTGGCTTATGAGTTATCACTCTCGGAAAACTCCTCTCCTCGCAACAAAGACAACATTGTCCTTCGGTCTATAGAAGAGATATCCAAAGGATTTCTGCGAGTAGCCAATGAAAATACATCGCTCACTACGAGGTTCGAGCTTGTCGTGAGTATCTCGTCTTACGAAAACCTCACAACCCCAAACCTTGATATGTGCTAACGAGGGAGCTTTCCCTGTCCACATCTCGTGAGGTGTTTTGGCAGCCTTCCTAGTACGGACTCGATTAAGGATATGGGCGGCAGTCTCTAAGGCATACCCCCAGAATAAGATAGGTAGTGAAGCACGACTCATCATAGAGCGAACCATGTCTAACAAGGTTCGATTACGCCTTTCTGCCACACCATTCAACTGCGGTGTCCTAGGTGGCGTCAATGGTGAAACTATTCCACACTCCTTGAGATAGTCGTGGAATTCAAAACTTAGGTACTCTCCTCCTCGATCGAATCGGAGCATCTTGATTTTCTTGCCCAATTGATTCTCCACTTCATTCTTGAACTCTTTGAACTTTTCAAACGTTTCTGACTTTTTCTTGATTAAGTAGATATACCCATATCTACTATAGTCATCGGTAAAGGTCACATAGAAGCGGTTCCCATCCTTTGTGGTTGATCTAAACGGTCCACATACATCGGTATGTATAAGGTCCAATAAACCCTCACCCCTTTCACATGTACTAGTGAAGGGTGACTTGGTCATATTTCCAAGTAAACAAGACTCGCATGTGTCATCTTCCCTAAGGTCGAATGACTCCAATACTCCATCCTTTTGGAGTTGGGCTACGCTCTTCTTGTTGACATGTCCAAGACGACGATGCCACAAGGATGCTTTATCCATACTATTGGAAGAATCCATGCATAAAACATCATTTCCTAGGTTATCTACAATCATAACAGTTTCATAAATTCCATTACATGGTATTGCTTCAAAATATAAGACACCATTTAGATAAGCACAAATAGAACCATTCTCATTATTAAAAGAAAATCTAAATCCTTGTCTAAACAAACCATGAAATGAAATGATGTTTCTTGCCATTTCTGGCGAATAGCAATAATTGTTCAAATCTAAACATAAAACCATTCCTAAGCACTAAAGAATACACTCCAATCTTGGTCACGGGTGGAGATCTTCTGTTCCCCATGATTAGATTTATTCTTCCATGCTCCATATCCCTATTTCTTCTTTAGTCCCTGCAATTCAAAACAAATGTGGTCACCACACCCGGTATCGAGGACCCAAGAAATAGCATGAGATGAATCATTAGATTTAATTGTATATATACCTGCGAAAGACGGCTTGATCTTTCCTTCCATGATGGCTTGCAGGTAGTTTGGGCAGCTTCTCTTCCAATGCCCTATTTTATGGCAGTGGTGGCACTCTGCCTCCTTTAGGTTAGGGTTAGGCTTAGCAGGATCAACTTTGGTCCCACTAGAAGAGGAACCATCTCGGGACTTTCCCTTGCGGTGGCTCTTGGACGGAGCCTTCCTCTTCTTGCCTCTTCCTTGCCCAATGGCCAAAACAGGAGCAGCGGGTAGATTGGGAGTGGGTGCAACAGACTTGTCCTTGAGGTTGCTCTCAGCAACCCTAAGGAGACCTTGGAGCTTACTTAGGGTGACCTCTTCCTTGTTCATGTGGTAGGTCATGCTAAATTGATTGTAACACGGAGGCAAGGAGTGAAGCACCATGTTGATTGCCAACTCTTCCCCAAAGTCAACATTCAACTTGACGATCGACATACCTTTGCATCTTTTGCAGGTGTACGGTTAGAGATTCTCCATGACCCATTTTAGTGGAGATCATGTTAGTGAAGATCTCGTAACGTTCCTGCCTCGCGTTTTGGTGGTGTCTCTCCAACAAATCTTGGTTCATTTCGTACGGATACATGTCCTCGTAGAACTTTTGGAATTCGGCGTTCATTGTGGCTATCATGATACAATGAACCTTCGTTGCATCACGTTCATGAGTCTTAAAAGCAGTTATTTCAGCCGGAGTAGCGATTTTTGGGTTGATCTTCTCGAGCTTCTCATCGAGGACATACTCCTTGTCCTCGTAGCGAGCAATCGTGCGAATGTATCTTATCCATTCACTAAAGTTCGTCCCATCGAAAGTCACCTTTTGGCAAAGGCTCATCAATGTGAACGAGCTAGTAGCAGCGTTGTTCACGTTCGACATCTACAAATAGAAAGGACAAAGATAGATTAGAATTTGAATCCCTAATTATCACCCAATAAGAAAAATTAGGGCTAGGATCCAACAACAATATTTACATATTAGAAAAGGGATGTCGTAATCTAACATGCAAACAATTTGAAGGTAAGTGAATGACGATTCACTAATTCTCCACCATGAAAACCTAACTTTAAGTTCTAAATGTATTGAGAATTCCTAGGTTTTGATGAGATTCATTGAAACCTTTCAATGGCATGTTTAAATCTCGATATGCCCCTCTCATTTGTGACTGGGATACCGAGCATCACAAAGTGGGTGTGAATTACCATGCAAATTCACACGGTGCCTTCATTGTAACAATCACCTATTTGATGTGCCGGTAAACCACACACGCTCCACCGAACTATGATAAACAATGAATCACCTTTTGCCACCTTTGCTTAGAACCAATTAGTGTGCCGGTAAACCACACATGCTCCACTAACTTCTTAGCAAGGTTGCAAAGTGTAATTTCATGGGATTGTATCAATTTACTTTTCCTAAAGTAACTAGGATTGGGAATTTTTGTAAAACGTTTAGTTTCTTTGTATTTCATATTATAGTTTTAATGAGGATATGAGGTTGCCCTATCCTACCCGTTCGGCTAACGACCCTCCACCGATCAAGCAAGCGGTGGGTGTGAGTGTACACCCATTAAGCGCCATTTTATAGGCAGCAACCTTATACCCACCTTATAGATCGGCTTCGTGAATGAGGCCTACTAATGGTAAGACTAGCATTTTTAATTTTATATATATATATATATATATATATATATATATATATATATATATATATATATATATATTAATCTTGTAATATTATACTAGTATAGGGTTGAATTTTAAACTTGTAAAATTCTAGGGTTTTGAAATTTAAATTGTCTAAATTAAACTTTTAATCACAAAACATAAATTTCAAAACTTGAGGGCAAGTTTTAAACTTTTTAAAACATAGGGGATCAAATAACAAATAATCCAAATTAACATTTAGTCACATAATTATCCATATTTGATTTATTCAATTATTTCTTGCAAAACAAATTACCAATTTAATTAAATAATTAATCAAATATCATATAAGGAAATTAATATTCAATTAATCGATAAATATCTTCAATTAGGTCAGGAATATACTCAAATATATCATAAAAACGGATTTATATTGACCTATTAAGATTATGGTAAGTATCCAAATGATAAACAGCAAGAAATCCCAAAATTAGCTCTTTCTGACGCTCGAACTCGCCGAGTACCACAATGGACTCGCCGAGTTGAGCCTACTCGCCGAGTCCACTATGGGACTCACCGAGTTCATCAGGCAGAATGACAAAATTAGAATTTTACAAACAACAAACAAGCAACCAATGCATCAATTCAATAGAAACCAATCTAGGCTCTGATACCACTGATGTGTTTTTGCCATATGAACATTCCTATGTGCACATACAAACCCTAATGCTTGGATCTAGGTTTCTCAAATTGAACATGCGTTGAATCCAAGACTTCTAATGACAATTCTAGTATAATAACATAAGAAATCAGATTTGGAAGATTACCTTGAATCACTTGCTTGAATCGTCTTGTCCTTGGAGCTTTAGAGTCACAATTGTCACTCCTCTAATGGCTTACAAACACCAACTAGCAAGAGGATGATTAGAGAGAGAGGGAAGAGAGCTAGAAATCGGCCAGGGTTCTTCCAAAGGCAAGAGTGTCGATTTACTTGACCCCTTGGGTCTATTTATACTTGTAAGGCTCCTAGGGTTTCACCCTTAAAACCCTAATTGGATAACTTAGGCCCTAAGCAATCCAATACCTTAATGATAAGCCTTGCACAATTTCAAGGTCTATCCAAAGCCCCAAAACCGTCCCCCTTTATCCATAAGGGATTATAGCCCAAAGTACAACTATCATACAATTGACAGTTTATGCCCTTCTATTTAATTAATCTCCTTAAGTCACCAAATTAATTCCTAATTAATTTATGACTTATATTAATCAAATAATAATATTATTATTCCTTATATTATTCTCATAATATATTAATAATATTTCCTCTCTCATTATAAATCATCCTGTCAAGTTGCTATGGTGAAGGCAACCCAAAAGGACCATGCACAACCGGGTCAAATACTTGCCTAATATAGTTGCAGCCTTAGACACTATTCCAACAAAAACCAGTTTTGACCAAACCAGATCGGAGTAAACCGGTGACCGGATTCAAACCGGTTTGACTTTTCGGACTTAAAATCGGATTTACCTCCGGGTCACAAACCGGATTCTACAAAAACCGATTCTTAAACCGTTGAAAAATCTAGTAAAAGATAACAAAATCCGGATCAAACCGGTTTCAAATCAGATTCGGATTATTGACCAGATTTGGATCAGATTTTGACCAGCTCCGAATCGGATTGTTGTCCGGATCAGATCGGATCGGATCTTGGGTTTGTTCATCTTTATTCTCTATTTCAACCCTATAAATACCTTATCTACGGATTATCTGCACCTCCTCCTTGCGGAGTTAGAAAGATCTAGGGCCAGTTAGAATGTTCTGAATTCTCTAGTTGTTGAGAAAACTATTGGCATCAAGTTTTCTTTTTGTTAACAATACTCTTTCTCTCCTCCATTCGTTATTATAGATGCAAAAAGCCACCATCACTACAATGAGTCTTACTTTCATCTATGGACTCATAATCTGATAAAACCTTGAGTGCCCTCGTGGTGATCTTGTCAACTCGATGGTTACACGGTTTAGAGCCCATTACCTCGTTGGTTACAAAGACTGGTTCCTATTCCTTTCTTGCTCCTGTTTAACATGAAGCTTGGAATCTATCTGCAACATTTCAATGATTAAAGGCTATGTCATTCTCGGTTTGTCGTAAGTTGTATTTTATATTGATGTGCTTGTTCTTTCTTGTGTACTCTTTTATAGACTATATTGAGGAGGAGGTATCTCGAAGAATGGAAACTGATTTATGAGCTTTTAAATCAAAAGATCTTCTAGCATCAGTTTTATGATTCTCCTGAAAAAGATTACATAAAGGGCCTGTGAAAAAGCTGTATATTCCTTTTTGACTATTCATATGTTGACCATCTCTTATGTTTTTATCCCCTTACCAATTTTTTCGTGTACAACATTAAATGAATTGATGGTAAACTCTAAAATTATACACTGAAACTTAACTTTATTATACATAAGATAGACCACTTCTTGCTGATAAGTTCACTATTTATGATTCATGCTGATTTCACCTCAGCATGATTGAAACATTCCATTCACTCCTCAAAATCTTCTTGATAAAACTTAACAATTCACTATGATAAACCACACACTGATAAAAGTTTGAAACTCTGTGTCGATGGTTAATCTATGTACCGTAGGCTATCATACACACCAATCCCCTCTTGCCCATAAATTCTTCTTTAAAGCTTTATGATGCAACGAAATGTACCATACACTGATGAGAGCTTGAAAATTTTGTGCCGATGGTTAAGCTATGCACCATAGCTTATCACATGCACCAATCCATTATCGTCATACATTCATCTTTAGAATTTTATGATTCATCGTATGAAGCCAGACGCCGATGAGAACTCAAAAAATTTGTGCCGATGGGTATATCATTGTCCGTGACATATTACACGCACCTACCCATTCTCACCTAACAAATCTTTTAATAAAATAAGTTAATGATTCATTGTACCTTCCATACACTGATAAAACTTTGACAATATTTGTCGATGGGTACATTTCATACCAAAATATATTACACACATCATTCCATTCTTGACCCTCATTCTTCTAATAAAAGAAGTTGGTGATTCGGTGTATAGAACCATATGTAGATGAGACCTTTCAATACTATGTTTGTGAGTTAGAGGTAAAACTGATACTATCAGGAGACATCACATTAACACTTGATTGTCAGTTGCATTTTTGATCCACTGATGGAGTAAATCAGATACACTGATCACTTTCGCTAGTACTATACATGTGTTGATGTCAAAAAGGAGGAAAAATACTTTCAAATATTCAGGGGGAGATATCAATACTTTCTTGTCTTTAGTTACTCAGAGGGAGTTTGTAAGGTGAGATACTTTCATATGATTTTTCATACGCTATCTTTGGTATACCTTCATATGTGTCTAGGCAAATATCTTAATTAGAAGAATAGACTATGCTATCAGAGTCAAGCAAGAAAGTTCTTATTCTCAGGGGGGGGGGGGGGGGTATTCATTATCTCCTTACTCTAGAAGCTGACAATTTTTCCAATGTTGACCTTGATAACTCTGTTGAAGATTAGTTTTGATATCACCGGATATGAGAGATTGTAAGGTCACACCTTATGATCTGATGATTCAAACACATTACAAGCTAACCAGCGGCACCAACACCAACACCAACCCCAAATCTTATTAGCGTCAGTATGAACCAATGATCTTGGTGATCTTTTGTATATTAGGCAGTTATATATATATATATATATATATATATATATATATATATATATATATATATATATATATATATAATAGATATCTAATTCGGAATCTTTATGATTAGGATCATACCTTTACTTAGACAGGTATACATCCCTTAATTAGTGGTATATCAGTTATGTTAATCGTATATATTCAACATTAGGGTGAAACCCTAATGTAAGTCTTGGTGACCGTCTTTGTGACCTTCGTTCTCTTGGTGAGAACATTCTTTCTGAGTGAAAGCATCTTTGTGATTACTTGTGTTCTTTCGTTTTTATGTTTAATCTTTGCTTAGTTTGTTTATTCATTATTATTCATACTTGAGTGTATCCAATCGATACAAACCTTCAATAACATTCTCTTGGATTCCTTTCCAAGTCTAACACCAAGGTGAAAAGAACAAATGTCACACCCCCGGCCGACGACGAAAATGTCGGGTTGTGCGACATTAGAATGTTGGATCACAGACAATAGATATACAGCAACACACCAAATGTTATCAAATAAAATTACCTTTTACATATTATATAATATAGGTTACATAATTGTTCGAGGTACACGTACAAGACAAATGCCAAGTAAATTATCAGAACACAAATACTTCCAACTTTCTCCTAGAAATACACCCTTCATCTCTAGTACTCATTCTCCTGATAATACATGTGGTTTTGAAAGGTCAACATAATGTTGGTGAGTTTACAGGTTTTTGTATTTGAAAGTGTTTTTTATGGTTTTACTGTATAATGGTTTATAGGTACTATTATTATTCTGAACTCACATCCTTGAGTTTGTTACAGTGTCACTACTCCTTAGGTTTATCCCTATTAGTAATTGTAGTTAGTTTAGACTAACAATGTTACAATGAGTTCCTATAATCGATATCTTGACATTGAAACTCCCCCAAACAATGCTTCATCGGACGTCGCCAAAGTTTAGAAAGTTTTGCCCTCTGTGAATCGACCGTCAAGGATGTAGCTAGCAACTGTAGGTAGGGGTGTCAGCCCCGTATAGATCTATACATACATTTCCCGATCACTTAAGATTTAACGATTATGAGTCGAGGTTAGTTAAAGGGATGAATAATGCCTCATTTAAATATTGTTAACATGTAGCCATATCGGTACTTTCGTTTTCCTTGTTCCATTAGTTATACTTATATATATATATATATATATATATATATATATATATATATATATATATATATATATATATATATATATATATAATTAAGTTAGGATAGTTTATTCGGCAGAATATTCGAGCATAGTAACAACTAGGCACAATACTATCCCAAAAGTTGGCCAGGGTAACGACTAGGTATAATGTTTACTAGAAAATTGGATAGCATAACAACTAGGTACAATGTTATCCTTAAGGTTTTGTTAGCGTAACGACTAGGCCTAATAGTATCCTTAAAAGTTAGACAGGGTATCTGATGGGTTTTGGTCCTAAGAACATCCTATGTGCTCATACAAACCCTAATGCTTGGATCTAGGTTTCTCTATTGTACATGCAAGTTATCCAAGACTATAAACCCTAATTCTCGCATACAAGTAATCATATTAACATAAGAATAGGTTTAAGATGTTACCTTGATTGTTATGTAGCAATAACAATCCTAAATCTCCTTGTATTGACTTTAGAAAGCTTAGAGTCACAATTGTCACTCCTCTAATGGTTCACAAACACCATAAGCAAGAGGATGAAGAGGAGAGAGGATGGAGGCTGCCCAAAACGTCTACAAACCCTAGAACAAGTCTTGTCCACGTTTTTAGGTCATAAGGGATGTATATATAGGAGGCTATTAGGGTTATCTTAACAAGGAAACCCTAATTTGGATGCTTAAGCCCTAAGCAACCCATAGACTCCTTTAATTAAGGGCCTTGGACAATTTCTTCTTGGGTTTCCCCGTAGAATTCATCCACTCCTTAATACAAGGCAATCCATGGCCCAAATTGCAATTATCTTATAATTACAATTCCAGTCCCTTAAGTTTAATTAATCTCTTTTAGTCACAAAACTAATTACCAATTAATTATTGACTAATATTAATTAAACAATATGATTTCTCCTTTAATATATTATTCCCATAATATATTAATAAATCATATTTAATCCTTTCTCTCCATAATTCATCCTATCAAGTTGCTTTGGTGAAGGCAACCCAAAAGGACCATGCACCATCGGGTCAAGTACATACCAAAATAGTTATGTACTTAGACACTAATCCAACAGTCTTCCACTTGGATAAGTCTAATAACTATTATGCGTATGACTTCAGATCCTGATCTACAATCGTAGCTTTCTAAAGCCACTGTCAACTCTGATCCAATCAGATACGCGTGTCCTTAGATAAGGGATCATATATTCCTCCATTCTAGATATCATATGAGATATGATTTCAAATCATTCTCTTTGTACTATATCTCGATTCCCGATTTATGATGACTGACTAATTGAACAAATCAAATTAGCCCTAGCATGGCCGAGCATTTACGTTTTGTCATCACTAAATCATCGAGGGGCCCAAAGATATCGCTTTTATCCTACTTTGGATAAAAGGAACGGATAAACTTTGATACAATGCTTGCTTGCACTCACTCACCGAATTACACACAACAATATGTTTTATAACACCAAGTTACTAGTGCGTTTACATATTATCAATGTGCAACCAATTCGCAAGATACAACTCACACATCTCGGTTTCAAGAATATAAGACGTTATCTTCTCACCAATCACTCATGATACAATCCATGGAGTGATCCAAGTGAGCGTGGGTTTAATCCAATGCTCAAATCATATTCATAAGCACTCATGAACGCTACAGAAAACATTTGCATATGTCTAATACTCTTTAGACAATCCACACACCAATTCATGACAGTCTTCTTTCATATCTACTTCCAACATATGAACGACTGTGACCCGTTCGAATAATCTGACTGTTCTTAACCAATTAAATTATTCAGGAAGTCAAAACATGCAACTGTGAAACACAAGAATAATACTAATCCCATATGGCATCAACCCTTTGAGCATAAATAAAACACCTTTTATTTGTCACCATATCGATTACTCATTATTTGTCGTTTCGAGTAATCAACTTCTTACTTGAATTACAACACTTGTCCCATGCTTCTTAGCATGCACACAATGTTTACTTATGGTTCTTTCTTTGTGAAATAGATCAAATTAAACACATTTCCAATCATTCTCATTTCACAACTCCTAATCCTTTTTCATAAGTGAAAGAATATCAAATTCTTGCTACTTATAAAATATGCTAGATTCTAACATTTTATGCAATGATCCTTTCGTAATATCACTGCACCAAAGTCACAAAGACTATTGCCAATGAGATTACAAAGTCCTCTATCGGAGATTGTTACAATACAATTCCTTAGATATGATGTCACTCACTCAAAGTACATTCCTTTAAACATCCTTTTGCATAAAAGTTTCTAATCTAGACATAGATTTTTCAATATTCCATTCCCAATATGGAAACGTTTCCATATTTTCCATACAACAACTTATTCTTAATAGAATCTTATCTATTCGTAATAATGTCGATATGGTCCATTCAATACCATGCTTCCAACTACTCACAAGCAACCAATCCTCGTCGAACTTTGGATTGTCCTTTGATAGTTGTTTAATTATTTTAGTCAAAACCGATTCTAGTCCCTTTTCCCTCTAAATGCGCTAGACATTTGGAAAATTTTAGAATGGTCAAACATTAAAGCATTTGCAATCGATCCTATACCCGAAGCGTATGGGACACGATGCATAATGTTTTATTTGCTATGTGCTCAAAATTCGAATTGTGAAGAGGAATGCTGTAATCATAATCAAAATTTTAAGAACACACTATGTACCTTTGACTAATTTTATTAACATTTCTCAACCTAATCCTTTAGATTTGAAATGAAGCATAATATTCTCTCCCTTAATTATAGCAAAACAACCTTTCAACTCTTACAACTTTCCAAAGTATGACTCTTGTTTTCTATAATTAATATTGCTAACCTTGCAATACTTTCCTTAATAATCATACAATCATAACATTTATGCTCCCACTATCATGATGATTATTATAAACATAACACTTATGCTCCCACTAGCTTCGATATGTATTCATAAACATCTTAACTTTTTCAGAAAAACAATACCTATTGAATTTCTTAAGTCCATGTTTCTAATACTTAATGCTTTGATAATCTTTTATCAAGGCTTCTTGAACTTATACACCTTTGTCTTAGATAGTTCATATGTGTGTCTAAACAATTAAGACTAATTGCCAAACCTCACAATTCAAATTATGGAAAGGGATACCGTAACCATAATCGAATTTGAGAATGCAATTTTACAATCACTATCTTCTTAAAATCTTTCTTAGTGAAAGCATTTCCTCACAATAGTTTTCATGTAGGAGGAAATCTTATGACACTTAGATTTAAATGGTGTATTTGTTCCTATCCATGTGAATTTGTCAAAACCAAAGTTTACGACAAATTCAAACTCATATGGATCGAACTTTCTTAATCTCGATTTCTTACCTTATGGTAGCACAACTACCCACCACGTCTTCCAAGTAGTTAAGCAGCTCACCTTTTCTTATCAATGTACTTTTCATTGATCAAGGTCCTTGCCTTTTATGCATTCAAATGAGAACTCATAGGACTCACATGCATAATTAACTCGATTAGATTGGCACATAAACAAAATAATGTCAACACGATAGGTTATAAACCTCAACTCGTGTGCTAGTGATGATCGATAAGGTCTATTTGATTTGTTCTTGAAACTTTTCAAGACCATTAAGACTCCCACTGACTCCTTGACATATACGATTCTCTTGTTAATAACCATTTCTTAACAAACAAATATTCAAGAGTTAGTGTAGCTTTTATAAAAAACACTTCATAAATTGGTTCTAGTTGGTCTTTGTCTTATCCAAGACATCACAACTTTCCACATTTGATGAATGCTATAAACCTTCTTAATACTTATCCACTCAATGTCACAATCTTAACTTTAAGACTTGTTTTTGGAACGAAGTATGATTTACTTCTTGATTTAACCATTTCTTCAATTCTTGATTTCTCTTCTTAGACGTACAATTGCACTAACACTCACTTAGAGGATCAATTGAGATATGGTTCTTAATCATTAAGACCTATCATAAAGCATAAAAGCTACTCTCCCTTCTTCTTAGAATGGAGAAACTTTTATCTTTCTGCCTACTTGATTCTTCTTATTCATTCTACTATTGATTTAAACCTTTTTCAATCAATCTAGAATTACACTTAATCTTGTAAGTATAATCACATTTACTAAACCTTTAGTAAATCATGACGAATATCTTTGTTACTCTTATGGTGGACTTGATCAACACATAACTTTGTGTACTCGATCTCCTAGTCCTTCACTTAACACTTTGTCAATGAATTAGTCTAATTATCAAATATGAGATTTCTCATTCATCGTGCAACCAAGTTACGTGATTCCAAATTTTTGTCCAATTGAAACTTTGGGCGATGAGAAACTCTCCCTATTTGGTAAATTCTCGACTTTCCATAAATAACATAATAAGAACCAAATCCATTATTGCTAATATTCAAACATCAATTTTTCATATACGCCATTGCAAGGATAAATAAATATTATAAAATCAAAATTTATTTTATTGCGGAAAAATTTGTCCTTACAATGCAATTCATTGAAAAACTATGCTAATACATCTTTCTTAGCAATCTAATTCTAACTCTAAGCAGTAGCTCAAGAATCTAATCTTCGAGAAATGCGATCGAAATCCATTCCTTCATGGTTAGATTCTGCTCACTTCTTCCTTTAAGCTTCCTTTCTTTTCTTTGATCCTACAAAACATCAATTGTAATCTTATCACATTATGTATAAAGAATCTAGAATAGAAGCTTAAAAGAGTTAGTTAATGGATTTTACCTATATTAGAGCCATACGTTTCGACTCTCCCATCTCTTAGATCTCTTAGGTAAATGGGGAAGCTTCGTCTCCAATGCCCTTTCTCTTGGCAATAAAAGCAAATTGACTCTTTTGGAACATGACATGGAACTACTTTAGACATTGCCTTTCTCTTATAATCAAACCTTTCAATCATAGCATGTCTTTTGTTGCCATTGTCTATATCCATAGAGGTCTTGAAGGCAGATTCACCAATCAACTTTGCTTTTCTATTGCGCCAAACCATTGTTGATTCAGCAGCAATAAGCATATAGGTGAGATCTATAAGGGTCACGTCGTGGTTCATCATATAGTACTCTCTTACGAACTCACTATATGAGTTAGGAAGTGACTGAAGAACCCAATCAACAGTCATTTCCTTACAGACAACGGATCCCAACATTCTTAACCTATCAATGTGTGACTTCATCCCTAGGACATGTGCACACACCGACTCTCCTTCTTTATGTTTACTTGCCAAAAGGGCTTGAGTGATCTTGAACTTTTCAAGCCTTCGAACTTGTGGGTTAGGGAGAATAATTGGAGGAGGTGGAGGAAGTGAAGCATGATTTCTTGTTCCTCGATCGAATCGTGGAATATCATCTTCATGTGGAAAGCTTGTTCCACGGGATTTGGGAAGACCATAGTTGTCGAACTTTGACATCTATAAAACGGGAGAAAACGAATTCAAGTTAGTTGATTGATTGAGTCCTTAGTAAATCACCAAAATGAGATACTAAGGCTAGGACCCAACACAATATTCTACAACTCGGGAGAGGGATGTCGTAACCCAAATTGCAGAACATTTGAAGGTAAGTGAATGGCGATTCACTAATTTCCACCATGAAAAACGAAAAAAAAAAAAAAGAAATTTAAGTTTTAAATCTATGAATACTCCTAGATCTTTTGAGATTCATTGAACATTTCAATGGCATGTTTAAATCTCGATATGCCCCTCTTGTTTGTGACTGGGATGCCGAGGATCACAAAGCGGGTGTGAATAACCATGCAAACTTACATGGTGCCCTCACATGTTACAGTCACCTATTCGATGTGCCGGTAAACCACACACGCTCCACCGAACTATGACAAACATTGAGTCACCCTTTGCTACCTTTGCTTAGAACCATTTAGTGTGCCGGTAAACCACACACGCTCCACTAACGTCTTCGCAAGGGCGCAAAGTGTAATTTCATGGAATTGCATCAATTCACTTTTGCCTAAGTAACTAAGATTGGGAATTTTATGAAAACATTTAGTTACTTTTATACTTCATTATACTTATAATGGAAGGTTTCCGTCCTATCCTACCCGTTCGGCTAACGACCCTCCATTAGTCAAGAGTGCGGTGGGTAAGAGTGGATACCCATTCAATCGCCATTTTATAGGCAATGTCCTTAAACACCCCTTATAGACCAGCTTCGTGAATGAGGCCTACTATCGGTAAGACTGACTTTTACTCATACATATATATATAATGTTAGACTTTTAGTGTTATATATGTAGTATAGGGTGTATTTTATACTTTTAAAATATTAGGTGGTCAAATTTAACAATTATTCAATTAAATTTTAAACCAAAAACTTTATGGATTTATTAAACCTCTTTTAATTATACAGCTTAATTAATTAATAAAACCATAAGGGTGTGATTTGAACTTTTTCAAAACAATACTAGAGTTTTAGAATTTAACATTCCTAATTAAACTTTTAATCAACTTTTAAATTCCAAAACTTGAGGGCAAGTTTTGAAACATTTCAAAACATTAGGGTTTAGAATTTAAATATACATCAAAATTTAAATTCCAAAACTTGAGGGCAAGTTTTGAAACCTCTTTCAAAACATTAGGGTTTTAACTATTTAAATTTCAAAACAACAAAACTTTTGGGTTCAAATTTAAACTATAAAACCTAAAGGGGAAACATGAAACTTTTCAAAGCACAAGTATCAAATAACAAATAATCTAAATTAACATTTAATCACATGATTATCCATATTTGATTTATTTAATGATTTCTTGCAAAACAATTTATCAATTTAATCAAAATAATTAATCCATTATCACATAAGGAAACAAATATTTTATTAATTGATAAATATCTTCAATTAGATCAAGAATATACTCATATATATCAAAAAATCAAATTTATATTGATCTAATGTGATAAGGCAACTTTTCATAAGCAAAAACAACAAGAAATCACGAAGATAGCCCCATCTGACGAGTTGACTCGTCGAGTCAAGCATGGACTCGGCGAGTTCAGCTATGGACTCGGCGAGTCCAGCCTCCAGAAACCAAAAAATCGACTTTTTCAAACATGTATAGCATCAATACAATAGAAACCAGTCTAGTCTCTGATACCACTGATGGGTTTTGGTCCTAAGAACATCCTATGTGCTCATACAAACCCTAATGCTTGGATCTAGGTTTCTCTATTGTACATGCAAGTTATCCAAGACTATAAACCCTAATTCTAGCATACAAGTAATCATATTAACATAAGAATAGGTTTAAGATGTTACCTTGATTGTTATGTAGCAATAACAATCCCAAATCTCCTTGTGTTGACTTTAGAAAGCTTAGAGTCACAATTGTCACTCCTCTAATGGTTCACAAACACCATAAGCAAGAGGATGAATAGGAGAGAGGATGGAGGCTGGCCAAAACGTCTACAAACCCTAGAACAAGTCTTGTCCACGTTTTTAGGTCATAAGGGATGTATGTATAGGAGGCTATTAGGGTTATCTTAACAAGGAAACCCTAATTTGGATGCTTAAGCCCTAAGCAACCCATAGACTCCTTTAATTAAGGGCCTTGGACAATTTCTTCTTGGGTTTCCCCGTAGAATTCATCCACTCCTTAATACAAGGCAACCCATGGCCCAAATTGCAATTATCTTATAATTACAATTCCAGTCCCTTAAGTTTAATTAATCTCTTTTAGTCACAAAACTAATTACCAATTAATTATTGACTAATATTAATTAAACAATATGATTTCTCCTTTAATATATTATTCCCATAATATATTAATAAATCATATTTAATCCTTTCTCTCCATAATTCATCCTATCAAGTTGCTTTGGTGAAGGCAACCCAAAAGGACCATGCACCATCGGGTCAAGTACATACCAAAATAGTTATGGACTTAGACACTAATCCAACAGTATTTACCAGTCATAATATTACCCTAACGTGCTAGGCATAGTTATATCACTAATACTATACAATTAGAGATGGTTATAAAATAGTGTAGTATTATAACATGTATTCCCCACCGTAAAACATTTGAAAATCAAATAAGTGGGATCGTGAACTCACTCTTGAAGCGTACTTGAATACCCAGGGCCGGGGGATGGTGTCAAAGCGTCGAAAGCTCGGGGACAACTTGAGAGGTGAGAAGGCTTGAAAATCGAGAAAGAGAATGGGAATTGAAGGCGTGCAGAATGATCGGCCAAACCTTTCTATTTATAAGAAATTTTGAAACGTGCGTCGCGGGTGTTGTGCACATGGCTCCATTCGGGAGCTGCCATGTGTCATCTCCACATTATGCCACGTCAACAATATCCTTACAGATCTCGACGTCAAAAACACACGCCGTTTTCTAAATTTTGCATCTCCCGTGTATGGTCTCCATTTTCGATGTTTCTTATATCCCCACGTAGGTATTGACGTGTACTACAACTTTCCTTTTGGCTGTTTTTCCTAATTCTAACTTTCATTTTTAGCCTATATTTCTACCCGTGATGATTTTACCAAAATCATATCTCTCTCATACGGGGTCCGTCTTTGACTTTCTTAGTCTCAAAATTCCTATTTTGAGGGGCACTACGATTTCCCTGTTGGTGACTTTTGTTAGATGTCAACAGTTCTCTTCGTAAATTTTGATGTTGTAACTTTTTATGCATGGTTGATTTTTATATATTATAAAAATCATATCTCCTCCATGCTAGGTCAGATTTTCACTAAGTTTATATTTTTGGGATCATGCTGACACCTACATTCTGAATGTGTTAACTTGCTCTCTTAGGCTGAAGTTCTGTTTTGTGTTGCGTCTTTTGGGCTCGTAGATTAGCCTTGTAGTCTCCGGTTTGGGCCTGTCCAACCGAGAGCCTTTTATGTATTGTATATAAGTTATCGCTTGCATGCATATTAGGTCAAGATTCAAGATTTCAGTTTTAGCATTCCAGAGTTTTACGATATTGCTTTCTTGTAATCTTCCAATCCTTTACAGTTGATGTTCTTAATCGAGCTCTTCTAAGGATTTTATTTAATCATTCGACACGTTTGATTCAAGCTGTTTGTTCTTATTGTTGCGTTCTGCCTTGTTATTTATATTGTGTTCTTGCAGTTTCATATTCATATACTTGTTCAAGATCTAATCGATCTTTATAGATTAAAAGTTGTTTTAATCTCATCAATTGGTATCAGAGCAGGAGGCTGTGTAATCGATACACTTCTTTTCTGTGAAAAAGATTTTCATTAGGGTTTTCCGCAATCATCGATATTTATTGAGCCGTCATCTTAATTGACGTATCTTAGTATTTATTGTTTTGCCCTAATCTGCTTTATTACAAGTCTGATCTTTGAACAGGTTATTACGATCATTATGGACGCAACGCAATCAAACCCTATTAATATTTCCAACAGCATTGGTTCGACGACAAAGATTCCAATCTTATACACCCATGACTATGAAGTATGGGCACATCATTTTGAAGATTACGTGATTGGATCGGAGGACAATGGTTTTCTCATATGGGAAGCCATTATCAATGGACCGTTTTCTCATTCCGCGACATCCAGAGTTATTAAGACGCAAAAAGAATACAACGATTTGCTCAAGGACGTGACGAATATTGCGCAGGATGAGAAAGATAAATTCCAGTGCAATATTAAGGCACTAAGGTTGATCAGATTCGCCCTTCAGTCCGACACATTCAGACTAGTCAGCTCATGCACTACGGCGAAGGAAGTGTGGGATAGACTTCGCGAACTGTATTCAACAGAAGAAGATCTTGAACATTCCATCCAAACCTTGCTTCTATCTGAATTTGGTGAATTCAGGCAAGGGGCCGAAGAATCTGTGACCCAGACGTTTGATCGCTTCAATCATCTTCTCAGCAAGATGATCAAACACGACATTGAAAGGAAGCTCATCGAACAAAAGGTTACTTTCTTGAACGGACTGCGATCTGAATGGAGAGCAGTTGTTTCCACAGTCAAAGCCCATGAACAGTTTAAATCATATTCTTTGGCGAAACTGGTGGGTATTCTAAAGTCCCAAGAAAAATTGTGGTTCAAGAGAAAAATGTTGTCTCCAGTCTTGGTTCGTTGGCCCTCCTATCTAAAAGTAAAGCTGTGATGGAGGATGAAGAGCTCAATTTAGAAGAATATGACCTCTCAACTGAGGATTATGCCATGATGGTATCCAATCCTAAGAGGTTCATAAAGAAAAGATTCCCCAACAACAAAAACCGAAACTGACAGGGGAGTTACAGCTCTGAAAAGGCGAACAATGAAACGAAGGCTGAGGAGTCCAAGAAGGAACCGAAGGCAGATGGCGATTCTGGAGTAAGCTGTTTTTACTGTGGTGGCAAGAACCACTATGCTAAGGACTGTGTTCTTAAAAAGATGGCTGAAAAGGATGACGGAAAGGATGAGGAAGCCGTACTGCAGAAGAGATTGGATGAGTTGAGAAAGAAAAAGTCTACCGCTAACCCTTCTATTAATGCTCTTATTGTGCAGGGTTCGGTTAATGACGATGAGTTCGGTAGCACCGAAGTTTGGTCTACTGACTCAGAAGACGAAGAAGTGAGGAAGCCTACTCATGGAAAGGCTTATATGGCTAAGGAGGAAAGCAGTGGTGGAAAATGATTCATGGTGTCAAGCGCATCTCAGATGAGGGGATACAATACCGATGGAGGAAGCAATGGACCGAAGGTGCAGGAAGATATGTGCTTCACAGCCAAACCACTCAGCCAACAGTTCAATGAGCTTGATGAACTGATAAAGAAGGTACAATCTGTTTTTATTTCATCTAAAGTACCATCATCCTCATATGAGAAAGAACTAAAAAACGTTAACACAAGAATTTCTCATTTAGGTAGTAGCTTAACTCAAACTCGAGTCACCAATTCTAACCTGACTGATCAATTAAGCAGGGTGGCGTCGAAGAGTGAGGAGCGGCGTATGTGGATTGAGTTAAAAGAATCGGAATTAATTAAAGTCAAAGACGAAAACATTTATTTACAGAGAGACAATTTGAAACTGTTAAAACAACGAAATGTTTTTTGTTTAATAGCTAAACGTTTATATTCCAATATTACTCAGCTGCACTTGGACTGTGAGATAGGCAAAAAGATCCACCGTATGATTTTACCATTCCTAGAATTTAAGGAGGATGAAATCGATGCCGAAGCTTACAATTGTGAGAGTGTGATTTCGTCTGATGATGTCAACCCAACTTATCAAATTGGACTGGACAAAATTGAGTCCTTCATTAAATCCAAAGACCATAAGGACGTGCTCAAAAATCTTTTGGACGAAAATGACAGACTTAAACTGAGAACCGAAACCATACAAAAGTTTGACTCTCTAAATGCCAAAGTAAGCTCAGAAAATAAAATCGATGTTGAAAATACATCTGAGCTTAACGAGGATGAAAACATGAGTGAAATTTCTGTAGAGGATACGGTTGACTGCTCAGAATTTGTTAAAAGTGAAACTGAAAACCACAAAAATCTTGTTTCTGAAAATTCTGTGGAATTCGCTAGATTGTCCCAACAAAAGTCCCCGAAATTAGTAGAAAAGGCTGTTGTGTATCAAAAAGTCAGAACCACTCCGAATCAGGTATACAAAGTGACTGGAGTAACCGAACATCAAACAGCTGAACTCACGGCTATTGTTAACGAAGACAATGCTGATGGCTGTGATGAGTTCTTCTGGGAAGCTCCTATTGACAATGGAAACGAAACCGTTGGCCTATCTGAAAGAACCTCTTGGATGAAGAAAGGGAGATACATACCTGAACCCTTGAACAAGCCTGATAATTTCAGTGAACCAAGCACCAGTGGTACAAAAGACACTCCTCAAGAGGTTGATCGTTCAGCGAAAGAAGACATTCCTTCAACGCCAACAGCTCGAAGTGAAACTTCATCAGATACTCCTTCCACTTCCTCAGGGCAAACTGAATCTTCTTCAGATATTCCCTCTGCTCCCTCGGTTCAAAGAAAAACTCCTAAAGTTCAAAAGGAATCAGCAAAGGCGACATCAAAAGCGAAAGCGAACGTTCATCATCAACCTAAACAGATGAGGGATAAAAAGATAGAAAGGAACCTAAGATACAGGAAAAACCTTTCTGAAAGGAAACAATTCTGGCACTCCCAGAATGCATACTATTCACACAAGGACAAGAATCTGAAGTATGAAAATAATCCCGTAAGAAAGCAAGAAAATTCCAACCGAAAGTCAAGGTTCGGTTCACAAGAGGATTTCAACAGAAACCAAAGGTTCGGTTCCAAGAACAACTCCAACCGAACTCAGAGGTTCGGCTCTGAAGTCAGACGAGAACAAGACTCAAACGTTAAACCCACCAACGATCAAAAGCAAAAGGGTCACCTAGAGTCATCAGCAAGGAAGACACCTCCATCCAAATCCAAATCCTCTCTTCCTAATTCTTCTTGTTCATCTCCATCTTGCTCTAACGCTAATTCCATGGGTTCTCAAAAACCACGTCCATCTGCTGAACAGAAGGGAAAGCAGAAGGTCGATGAATTCAAACCTGAGTCTAAAGCGAATAAACCCAATCCTAACAAAATAAAAGTCTTCACCATTAAAAAGAAAGATGAAACAACTTTAATTAAAAGAACATATCTTGTTGATATCTCTCTAACTATTCCTGTTCCCATGAAAACCTCACATGGACCCAAGAAACTTTGGGTTCCTAAATCTGCTTAATTTTTGCAGGTTATAAGTGACGAGCAGTTTGACGAAGAATGGTACATCGACAGTGGCTGCTCGCGTCACATGACAGGAAGGAAGGAGGAACTCAGGGAATACAGATCTCTTGCAAATGGTGGCAACGTTAAGTTTGGAAATAACTCTTTCGGCACCATAAAGGGATATGGGATGATAACGAATGGTGATTTTACCATAAGAAAGGTGGCCTATGTGGAAGGACTTCAACACAACCTCATCAGTGTATCTCAGCTTGTTGGAGGTACAGGTCTCAAAGTTTCATTCGATGATGAAGGTTCTGAAATAATAGAGAAAACGACAAAGAAAGTGATTCTGAAGTTAGAGCGAAAGGGTGAAATGTTTCCGCTGAACATGAAACCCATCAAAGGAAACCCAGCAATATGTCTGCTATCAAAAGCTCAATCCGACGAAAGCTGGTTGTGGCACAGAAGACTCTCTCATCTTAATTTCAAAGATATCAACCGACTTGTTACTGGAGGTCATGTTAGGGGTCTTCCATTGCTCAAGTTTGACAGAGAGCATTTATGTGCTGCATGTGAAATGGGAAAGCAGAGTCGTCAAAGTCACCCATCCATAATTAACACAAAAGTTGTTGAACCACTCGAATTGCTTCATATCGATTTATGTGGTCCTTCATCTATTGAAAGCATCGGTGGTAGCAAGTACATTCTTGTTGTCGTTGATGACTTCTCTAGATTTACATGGGTGTTCTTTCTAAAGCTCAAATCTGAAGCGACTCAAAAGCTGAAAGTGTTTATCAAGCAAATTGAAGTCCAGCTCAAGAAGGTCGTTCGCAACATCAGGAGCGACAATGGTCTCGAATTCAAGAACAGGGAGTTTGAAGCGTTTCTTGCAGAAAAGGGAATTAGCCATAATTTCTCAGCTCCCTACACACCACAGCAGAATGGAATAGTCGAAAGACGAAACCGATCTCTGTGTGAAGCTGCCCGAACTATGTTAAGTTTCGCTTCCTTACCTCTTTATTTTTGGGCTGACGCTATTTCTGCTGCTTGTTATACACAAAACAGGTCCTATCTCAACAAGCGATTCACGCTCACACCATATGAGATATTAAACAACAGGAAGCCCAATGTGAAATTTTTCCACGTTTTTGGCTCAAGGTGTTTCATCTTTAACTCTAAAGAACACCGCAACAAGTTTGATGTCAAAGCCGACGAAGGAATCTTTCTGGGTTACTCACTCACTTCAAAGGCGTACAGGGTCCTAAACAAACGATCAAGAAGGATTGAAGAGACATACTATGTGACCTTCGACGATAGCTATGTCAAGAAGCTACAGGGCATAGATGACACTGCCAGGGAAATCTTCCCTCAAACTAGTCAAGTCACAGTCTCAATCGCCAATATGTACGAGAATTTTCTGGATCTCTTTGATGAACCGGAAAAAGCTTCTCTCTCAGAAGCAGGGGCAGCCGACAACAAAATAGATCATATAAAGCAGATTGTCGAAGATGCTGCAAGAAGAATGCATGAAGGAGAATTACCTACTGATGAATCTCCAACCAACAATGCTTCAGTCGAGGGGGAGCCAAATTCTCTTGTCGAGGGGGAGCCTAGCTCACAAGTCCAGGGGGAGCCAAGCTCTACTACTTCAACCGAAGGTCCTTCATCAACCGAAGGTAACTCTCCAACCGAAGATGCACCTCCAAACGAAGGTGCTTCAATGCCTGAAAATCCAGCACCACAAGAAACCCCTGAACCTCATGTTTGTCAAGACTCATCAATTGAGGGGGAGCATGATGATATGACGCTTGATTTTGATAGCCAATCCGATCCTGAAGAGATGATCAACGCTGAACTAGATCCATCCTTTGATCCGAATTACCCTCCTCTTACAAAATGGACCAGAGATCATCCTATCTCTCAAGTAGTTGGTGATGTATCTGAAAAGGTTCTGACCCGATCTCAACTGAAGGCAAAACAGACATCCTTATTCTCAAAAGTTGAGTTTTGTATGTTTAACTCATTTGTATCAAAAGTTGAACCGAAGACAGTGAACACTGCCCTCGATCACTCTGATTGGGTTCAAGCAATGCAAGACGAACTAAACGAGTTTGAGAGGAACAAAGTCTGGCGCCTCATTCCAACTCCTCCGGATGCTTCAGTTGTTGGTCTCAAATGGGTTTTTAGAAACAAAATGGACAAGGAAGGTAATGTCATAAGGAACAAGGCTCGTCTGGTTGTCAAAGGATACTGTCAGGAGGAAGGGATAGATTACGAAGAGACGTTCGCTCCAGTAGCTAGGCTAGAATCGGTTAGAATATTTCTGGCCTATGCTGCTCACAAAAACTTTGAGGTCTTCCAAATGGACGTCAAGTGCGCATTTCTCAATGGAGAACTTGAAGAAACGGTGTATGTGGAGCAACCTCCTGGGTTCGTGAACGAAAAGTATCCAAATCATTGCTACATTCTGGATAAAGCTGTGTACGGCCTCAAACAAGCTCCGAGAGCCTGGTATGAAACGCTTACAAAATTTTTAAAGATGTCCAAATTCAAACAAGGTTCGGTTGACCCAACCTTCTTTCGCAAAAAGGAAGGTAACCACCTTATGATAGTTCAAATTTATGTCGATGACATCATCTTTGGCTCTACAAATCCCAGCTTAACAGCTGAATTCAGAAAGTTGATGGAGACTCAGTTTGAAATGAGCTCAATGGGTCCTATTAATTTTTTCCTTGGTTTAAATATAAGACAGGGACCCGAAGGCATCTTTATCAATCAGGAAGCTTACACAAAGACTCTCCTAGCAAAGTTCGGCATGATGGGAGACTCAAAAGTCAAAGTCACTATGGCATTCGGCACCAAACTTACCCCTTCACTGGATAAACCGGCTGTCGACATCACGCTCTATCGTCAAATGATAGGCTCACTGATGTATCTAACTGCTAGCAGGCCTGATATCATGTTTTTTGTATGTTATTGTGCTCGATTTCAGGCTAACCCACGCGAACCTCACATGCTGGCAGTGAAGAACATCCTACGCTATCTCAAGCGAACCGCCTCCTTGGGTCTATGGTATCCATCCAACTCTGGCTTCTTCGTTCAAGCCTATTCTGATGCAGACCTTGGAGGATGTGGACTCGACCGCAAAAGCACAACTGGTGGCTGTCAATTTCTTGATGGGAAGTTGGTCAGCTGGCAATCCAAGAAACAAACATGTGTGTCGCTGTCTACTGCTGAAGCGGAATACATTGCCGCTGCATCCTGCACATCACAAGTGATTTGGATCCAGAGTCAACTTCGAGACTATGGACTCAATATGAAGAAGATCCCTCTATATTGTGACTCTGAAAGTGCAATTAGGATCTGTCATAACCCGGTGCAACACTCTAAAACCAAACACATAGCACTGAGGTATCACTTCATCAAAGATCATGTGGAAGATGGAAATGTCGAAGTTCACTTCGTAAGAACCACTGATCAACTGGCTGACGTCTTCACCAAAGCTCTTCCAGAAGCCTCATTCAATAAAATTTTGCAAGGGCTAGGTATGATGGAATCAGAGTCAGTTCCTCACACTACCTCTCGATCTCAAACGTAAGAAGCGAATCCAACCGAACGTTCGGGTTCGGTTCAACCATCTCACTCGCTCATTACTTCAAAGGTAGTTTTTCAGTGCTGTATATTTCGTGTGCAAAATTTGTTTTTCTTTATGTAAAAAGTTTTTCCAAATTACCTTTCTAAACTCCTTGGTTTCTTAAAATTTTTTTTTTCCAAAACCGAAACCTCCAGAAGGTTCGGGTTCGGTTTTTCAAAATTCTCCAGAACCGAAACCAACCGAAGGTTCGGGTTCGGTTTTTCAAAATTTTCTAGAACCGAAACCAACCGAAGGTTCGGGTTCGGTTTTTCAAAATTTTCCAGAACCGAAACCAATCAAAGGTTCGGGTTCGGTTTTTCAACTTTTTCCAACCGAAACCAACCGAACGTTCGGGTTCGGTTTTTCAATTTTTCCAAAGTTTTTTTTTATTGTTTTTTTTTCCTTTCAATCTTTTATATTTTTTTTAAGTCTCATTTTAATTCTTTTTATATATCAAAACTCCAAAAATATTTTTTTTCGTGTGCTCCTTTCTTTATGGGAATATATTCGATGACTTACTTAAGTATCCCTAGAAGCATGCTGCTGTATGTGTCCCAAGCCTCATAAGATTTTGAATAATAGCCTTCATGACCTGGTAAACACAAACCTTGTCTTCCCAATAAGGCTAACTCATTTATTCTAATCGTGAGCTACCTCACTCTCTTCTCATATGAGTTCAGAGTCTCCTGCTTGGTCCTTATGTTCGCAGCAGAGGTACTATGTCTTCTTTCACCATCCCCTTCATACTTCTCCATAACATTCGCATCATCATTGTAACCCTTGAGACTCTCAGCAACTACCACTGAGGTTTATGGTTACACAACATCTGTGTTTATGATCTTAGCTTCGTGCCACTACGAGCTGAGTGAAACCCAAAACTCAACACCAACGAATTGATGGTGACCAATTAACTTGATCAAGTTTTCACCAATGAATTAACGAAAGTACCTTCATGAAATCTAAATTTCTTTTCTTTTTTGAATGATTCCAATGAAATTGTTACACACCATAACATTTCTTCCCAAGGGATCCAGTTTTAAATTTTTATCTGAGATTTCATATTAATCCAAGCCACTACAAAATTCATTCAAACCTACTTGTTCAACAGACTACACCGGTCTCACAAGTACTTTGTTCACATTCGTTCTTATATCAAGAATTGAATTGTTGAATCAAAGCAAAACCACCCTTAATAAGCCTTATTAAAAGAAGCCTTTCAACATTTATTAATAAATGTTTGATCGTAATTCAACGGGATTCCACACTAACACTTTGAGGTCTCTCTTGATCTTGAAGGAAGAGATTCGTGCCCGGGATCATCAGTTTCGTGTCATAATTGACATCACAGATTATCCTAACAAGAGTTGCTTTATTTCTTTATCTTTTACACTCTTTGCACGAAGATCCAAGATTTTCAAAATTCCGTTACTAATTATATTACAGGCTGGTTTTTTTTTAATGAGAGATTACTAATGAAGTTGTGGCTAAAAATAAGCCACGTGGGTCCTAAATTGACTACAGCAGATTAAAAAGGGGAAAAGACAAAAAGTTGCTGACGCGGCGGAAGTTCAAAGGATAGAAATTCAAACGACGGTACAAAAGGAGGGCGCGTGAATTTGAAGCGGCCGCGTTTTTTTTTACTGACACTATTGGACGCGTGTGCAGTATTGAAGAGTCATCCATCTGGCATTAATGGCGCGTGTGGAAATGGAAACGGTTCCTCTCTCTGAACCGGCGCTTATTGGGCGGCGTGATCCTAGGAATCTGACACTCTCTCTCCTACGTGATCATCGCACGTCCCAACTGTCACCAATCAGTCACTCAAAAACCCTTCCGTATTTCAATAAGAGATTTGAAACGATCTTTCTCTCTCCTATCACCTACTATAAAAAGCCATCAAAACCACCTTTTACCTCTTTACTGCACCCATAATTCCTAAAGCAAAATTACTCCCAAAACTCTCTCCCGGTCATCTTCTTTTCCACACCTGCAAAAATGGCTGAATCTTCATCCGTTCATGCCACTTCTCAAATTCTTCCCATCAGACCTCAACAATGCCTTGTCATTGATCTGAACCCACTAGCCTATGATCCCTACATGTCGCCGGTTATCGAATGCCTCAAGTACTCACAACTTGCTCCGGCATTGTCCAGAATTGAAACGGTGCCAATGGTGGCTCTATCTCAGGTCTATGCGACGGCCTACTACGACAAGGGCGTCGAAAGGATATTTTTCGAAGTGGCGGAACACAAAACGTCGATTTCTCGTCCCCGCTTCTGCACCATGCTTGGGTTTGCTGCAGACCCATCGCGTATTAACCCGGAGACGATTCCGGTTGGTATGTTATACAGCATGTTCTACAACATGGGCTACACGGAAGTTCTTACCTCCGTCGCCAGGTTCAAGAAGTCATGCCTACCGCCCCTGTGGAATGGGTTATTTACAGTTCTCTTCAAGGGACTGTCTGAGAGGAGTTCAGGATCGGACGGGGCCAGTCGTCTTTTCCTGTCAATCATGTATGGGGTGTACAACGGGATCAACCTCGATTATGGGTCTGTCCTTTGGCAACAACTGATTCAGAGCCTTTCTTCCACTTCTCGACACTCTGAAGTGTCGCTGGCCCGGTTCTGGATCTTGATCACAAGATGGGCCATGGACAGGTTTGAGGTCCCAACTGCTGACGGTGCACCGATGTCTTCTGTTGGTACATTCCATACCAAGAAGATCATCGTATCCGATGCATCGAAATTCTCCTTCATTGGCTCTATCCCGGAGTCGATGTATGGAAGTGTGCCATCAGACAGCAGTATGATCAAGGCGATCAAGGAGTTAGGGCCATCTGGTCCGAGGGAACTGACACCGGACATGCTGCGATCAATTCATGATGCCGACAAACCGGTGGCCAGGGGTAAGAAGGCAGACAAGGGGAAGAAACCATCCAAAGCCCCAAAACCTACTCCCAAGAAACGCAAACAACCAAAGGCTGCTTCCTCCCCACAACCGAAAAGGAGGAAGACCCAACCGAAACGAAAGCTCGTCCTTCCCTCAACCTCCAGTGAATCCGAAGGTGGGAGTTCGGACTCTGAGGGATCATAAGGAGACGAATCTCCACAAAGAGGCAATACACCCCCTCGGTCCCCAACCCCGGAGATGGAACTTCACCAATCCCCAGTTCCTTCCCCTCCACCTACAGTTCCTATTTCCATTCCCACCATAAACCCTACTATACCACCAACCTCATTCCCTATACCACCACCCATATTCACCACATCAACCGAAACACCACCTGTTACCGAAACCCCACCTGTAACCGAACCTCCACAAACCGAAACCCATACACAACCACCACCCGAAACTAACCCCCCACCCACTCAACCTGAACCAACCAAACCCATAACACCCCCAGCTTCACCACCACCTCAATCTCCAGAAGACGCCTCCGATGGCGATGATCAATACCTTGGTGGTGATCACCTGAACTTTGATTCGGTCTACTATAGTCCGTTTCAAGTTCAAAGTGATGAGGAGGATGATGCTCCTGTGACAAAGAAGCATCTCCGCGCGCTGAACGAGAAGGTTGATCAACTTCTCGCCTCCTCTTCCAATCAGCAGTCATCCTTATCTGAAGCTGCCCTTCAGAGGATAGTTGATGCCTTCTCTAGGGCTCAACATGACTCAGTGGCCTCAGCTACTGCTGCGATAGACGCCTCCACCCGAGCTTGTGAGGCAGCGACCGAAAAAGTCGATAAACTATTCCATGACGCTACAATCCTGCTGCAGTCTATGCAGGAAAGCGCCGAAGCCACCAAAACAACTCTGGAACCACTTGTTAATCAATTGGCCCAGTTTGTAAAGACGGAGTTATCCTCGTTCGCTACCCTCAGACAAAACCTTAGCGACGACAACTTGGCACTCCGTGCCTCCATCGATGCCCGCTTGGCAAAGCTACAAGAGGATCTTGCGGCTGAAAATTCCCTGATGGACGTCCTGGCGAGTAAGACTACTGCCCTCAAGGTCAAGAGCACCCAACTTTCCAACTCCGAACAACAATTGGAGGCTCTTCGATCCGAGAGGGAAATCATCAAGACGTGTGTTTCGGATGTCCACGCCGCTCTATCTAATATCCTGGAAGCACACGACCCCATCCTCAATCACTCGGTGAGGCGTACCCTCGCTGAGAAACTCTCTCCGGCCATGGACCTCTTGAGTAAAATTGAAGGCCTACCCAGTTTCGTGTCCATTCCGAAACAAGGGGGAGATGAGAAGAAAGGATCGAAACCACCTCCTTCCTCAAAAGCAACTCACACAACCGAACCACCCCCAACTGGTCATGCCTCGGGTTCGGGTGTGAAGGACAAGGGCAAAAACATTGCAGAGGGAGGAGATGAAGATGAAGATGAAGACAAGGAGACTATTGCGGACATGTTAAAGAGAAAGAACAGTCACAATACTGATGACGATGTCAGTCGTGTGGCACGTGAAGCTGAAGAAGCCGAACGTAAACAAAAAGAAGCCAACGATCTCCTTGAGAGCCGAAAGCTGCTCTTCCCTGCCTGGACCAGGGATCGTCTGATAAAAGAGGCCATAGAGACTCCAAGCATACTATGGCTCGAGCCGGTGGTATCGTTCGACTGCATCAACTCGGTCGATTCACAATTTGATATGCCACTGACTCGAAAGGCGTTCATCTTCCACGCCTTCTCCAACATTTTTGAAGTCCCGCATCCGAACGATGAGCTTGACAGGGAGCTCATTGACTTTTATCTGGAGGCCGCTCGCCCTCAATACCTTACATGGAGCGCCCAGAAGATTGTCAGTGTTCGGGTGATGAAGCCGTTTGCCGTGGGGAGATTCACAAACGTCAAGTTCAAGCTTATCAGAGGATCTGCAAGAACTGCTCACATGATCTCTCTGGCGGATCTGCCCAATCTGAACCCTCATGATTGGATAGTCTTGTACAACATCTTGCTGACAAACGAAGCCGAATATGGTCCCATCTTAGACCATGTCAAAAGGATGCTGGCATGCTATATCATGGAGGTGGCCCTAATGGATCAGGAGGTTGCCACAGTGTTTAAGAAGAAACCGAAAGTCAAGCCTGTGGGATCGGCCAGTGATCTAAACACGATGAAAATGGGCAAGATAGATTCAAGGCGAAACTCTGTGATGTTCACCAGAGCCGAAGGACAGAAATGTCTGTTCGCATTAGCTGACAAGCACCTCTACACCACTACCTGCTTGGAACACGTCCTATCAATCGTCAAGCGGTGTAAGGACAATTCGGCTGATGACATCAAATACTTTGAAGATATGATCAATTGGTACATCCGGTTTAGACAGACCATCCTTTCCATAACCAAGTGTCTGTTTAGTACCGTGAAGAAGAAGGTACCAGCTTCAGCCGCCGGCCCAAGTAAGAAGTGAAGGTCTCGCTCCAAATTGACGCAAAGGGGGAGATTGTTAGGCTGAAGTTCTGTTTTGTGTTGCGTCTTTTGGGCTCGTAGATTAGCCTTGTATTCTCCGGTTTGGGCCTGTCCAACCGAGAACCTTTTATGTATTGTATATAAGTTATCGCTTGCATGCATATTAGGTCAAGATTCAAGATTTCAGTTTTAGCATTCCAGAGTTTTACGATATTGCTTTCTTGTAATCTTCCAATCCTTTACAGTTGATGTTCTTAATCGAGCTCTTCTAAGGATTTTATTTAATCATTCGACACGTTTGATTCAAGCTGTTTGTTCTTATTGTTGCGTTCTGCCTTGTTATTTATATTGTGTTCTTGCAGTTTCATATTCATATACTTGTTCAAGATCTAATCGATCTTTATAGATTAAAAGTTGTTTTAATCTCATCATGCTCATAAGATAACACGACTTTTTGTGCATTTATTTATGAGCCTATTAGTCGAAATAATCGTATATGGTAAGGACATAATCGAATATATTTATTAATATATCGAAATATTACATCGTTTTCCTATTACACTTATTTATCTACATCAATTTCTAACGGTGCTCGGTGACGCTTTTGCCTCAGTTGTCACAACAAATCAATCCACCAAGATATTATGCTTCTCATGACATCTACTTTGAGAAAGGATGATACCATCCCAATATATTCCTCCAAGGCCTCTTATAAGGTATCATGGTTAGGACATTTTTCATTGTGCCCTTTTACTTTCTTTTTAGCTTTCACATTCCCCGTTATCCATACTTATATTATCATTTATAACAACATAGGTTACTAGAAAGATATACTTTGAAAACATTCTTTTCAAAAGTATTTAACACTTTCATTTCAAAACGTTTCATATATCAATCAATTGTTATTTCATTATCATAAAATCATTTTTCCATGTACCAAAGTGGTAAAATTCCACATGTACTCACCTTAGTCACAAGAAGATTGACTAGTCCTCTTCTATTTCCTTTTCTTAGAGCACACCCCCAAACACCACCTATATAACATGTATACAAGTTAATAAAGGACCAAAATACCTCTCATAGGTTCCATTACTAAGTTTTATTGCTTCAACTCATTCCTTATGAAGAAATATGAATGTAGACGAAAATTGTGCATAAATATAAGACCGTATGAAAAAGTTATGAGGAAAATACTAAAGTTCGGATTTGGTTGAGCTAGGCATTCTGACCCCTAAACGCAAGTCTCGCCCCTGACCATGCAGGTCGCGTCCCAAGGCACCCCAAACACACCCAAAAACTCATTTTTTGAGGCTTAAACTTGCATGAATGGTTTTGGTCTTTTAGGTAACCAATTGTAACACCTTTAAAAGTTTCTAAGCATTTTTAGAGGACATTTTATCATGTCAAAACATTTAACTTAATTCATTAAGTCCTCAATCAAAATGTAAGTTCACAATGCTTACAAACACTCAAATGAAAGGGTTAAGAACTTAAGTTGCTTAAAAACACTCTTCAACCAATATGAATTATTCCCAAATAATTTAATACATTATTGGGTGTTGTCAAGTGTTTAACATTACACAAATCTCATGTTTAGTCCTTAATGAAGTTATGGAATGTCCAATTCTATTCCAACTTTCTCATTTTGCCCTTTTGAGACTACATAGATTCATCTAATAGCCAATCAACATTTAATATGTTGCATGCAAATAGTTCTAATAGCATCCATTCATGGTTCTGAATTTCATTTCCTCACCAAATATACCATAATACATAAAATCCATTAGTGTCATCATATTTGCCTAATTTCATATTCCCAAATTGCCATTAGGCTAAAAAATCACTAGAGCTAGAAGTTCAATATCATTCGTTCATGATTATGTTCTAATTTCATCACTAGAGTGTTAATTCATGTTCATGAATGTCATCGATCTCCATGTATTTATCCATAGATTTTTCCAAAAACCATCACAAATCCATGTTTATACATGATTCTACCGTCATGCATGAGTTTGAGCATTCCAATTAGATTTATTTTTTTTTACCAAACATCATCTAGGTCATTGAATCCATTCCATATTAACTTATAGATACAAAATCCTCAAATTAGATTTCTAGGGTTCATGGGGATTTTTACCCAAATCATCAAATCCATCATTGGGATAATTAAATTGAGATTAGAACGATGTAAACTTCTCAAGGGAGGTTAGAAAACCAAAACCAAATCATCAATTGAATCCAAAATCAACATGGGTGTTCTACCTATTTCACAAAAACAATTTCTAGGTTAAATAGGGATAATATTTTATCTTGCAAGCCTTTGTTTCTTCCATTCTTTGCTTGGTTGCTCAATTCCCCACTTAAAACAAACTTGCGATGGAAATTAGATGAAAAAAATGCCATTTGGGGAGTCTCTTGGATGCAAAACACGGATATGGAATAGAATGGATAAGGTATGCATCTTATTTCCCTACTTTTTCACATTTGGTCCCGCTAGTTTACTTGTTTTGGCCAAAACCTACCAAAACCACAATATTTGTGATTTTAACTTAATTTTTGTCATAATAAGTCCTTCCTCGTCCATTTTTAAATTTGGTAGCCCCCTTCATTAATTGAGCCAACCCTTTGGTTAATTCTCTTTTCCAACTTGACACTTTTGGTCCTTTAACTTTTAAAATGTTATTATCTTCGCTTCTAAATTTCTAACCTTCATATCAACTAATGATATGATTATCCCATATTGATTTAATGACATAAATAACCCTTTATTTATTTACCATATTAAATTAACAATATAGTCTTAAATTTCGGATGTGGTTGGGTTTTTATTAAAAAATTAGTTTCAAAAACATGATTTTAGCAACGAAAGACTTGAGTATTTTTGAACAATTATAAACTAGTTATAACCAACCATGGATCTTCTTGCAAAGTTTGGAAAGAAATCAAGCACCAAAGAAGAAGAAGTGTTTAACAACCTTTGTAGACTTTGGATCCTTTAAGGGAGACTTGGAAGTTGATGGAGAATGCGGTACCTTTTGAGACACCAACAAGAACTCAACTTGATTTAATATGATAGTCTTGTAAAGCTCATAAAACTCTTAGACTTAAAGTTCATAACCAAAATATGAACTTCAAAAGAGTAAAAATGCAAGTAACTTGAAATCTTGATCTTCAAAAGCAAGAGAGAATGAAAGAGATAGAGAGGATTTCAGATTTTTCATGCCAAAATGAAAGCCTTCCTCACTTCATAAAAGCCAATTCTTTATCCTTAGGTCCTTATCACTTTAAGCATATCATGTCCCCTAAAGTCTATGTCACACCCCAAAACCAAGAATGGCGGAAACATTCTAGGGCGGAGGACGTCATGTAAAGTATCACAACACAGTAAATGTAAATAAGCAAACAACATCATCCATTGCATTAAATATATAATTTTAATACAAGCGTGTTCTGTACAGTTTTAGACACCAAAAATATAATGTGAATTAAAATAATATGATGAGTCTTGAATGCGCTCCATCTTCTCAAAAGCTGGCATCGGTACCTGTCTACTGATGACCTGAGAATACAAGTTAATTTGAAAGAGTTTATCAGCATTAAGCTGGTGAGTTCATAAGTATTTTAGTGTCAATGTTTGTTGTCAAAAACGTTTGAACCTGACACAAGTATAAGTTGTAAAATGTATGTAAGTGTTTGAAAGTGTTTGTAAAAGTTTGAATCTCTCAGAAAAACCTATATTTTCTATTAAAGTAGCCTTCTACCAAGGCCTAACTGTTTTGTATGCTCTTTTTATGTAAAAGTGTGTAATTTCCCAAGTGTAACTATCATTTAATAAAATATAGTTTGTACATTAATGTTTAAGTGAGGTTATCACTAAAAATGTAATGGGTAAATCATTGTAGTACTGTAGTTTTGTATTATAGGAACTACTGATGTACTAACTACCTTAAACTGGATTTTATATTAAGGCATTATGTGATAAATTGCACCATACTATCGACTAGTAACAACGACATAATGAATGGTCGTAATAACGAAATGACGTTTGGCACCCACAGACCTGCAGCTCCGGCTGTAGCTAGCAGCAAGGTGTAGGATAGTCAATCCAGTATAGATCTATACGCAAACTCACGCTCTCCCTCCAAGAGAATTCTGGCTACAACTCGGGCCATGACATTTAAGGCATGCTCCGATACAGTGGATCACAATTGTTAATGTATTCTTGTATATGAAATGAAATGTTTCTCGTTCTAGTATAGTAGTATATGTTCTCCTCCTAGTATAGTTGTATATGTTCTCATAGTATAGTTTTATATGTTCTCTTCCTAGTATAGTTGTATATGTTCTCATAGTATAGTTGTGTATAGACTCATGAATGAACTGACTCATTGATCTAGCAGTTGTAATAGTATGATCCTGTGTTACCCCAATGGTAACTTACTAATGATGTGTCTAGTACGTATGAATATGGAAGTACTTTTATGTCTATATATGTATATTTGATATATAATTAATATTGAAACGACCTTCGGAGGGTCACCCGAAATCCCACCAGACCACATCCAAATCGAGAAAAAGGAAATAGGGCAGATGGCCTTCCTAAGCCCTTTAAACATTATTTATACATCTATACATATATGGGCATGCAATTTATAAGAAGTAAAACAAGGTTTAAATAAAATCATTTGTTAAGTAAAAGAGTTTGTAAAACATTTTGAAGTAAAACAGTTTGATAAACAGTTTGAACAGTGATAAAATCATTGGTTTCCTAGTTATTAATCACATGTGATTAAATGCAATCACATGTGATTAAAGCAATAACTATAAGTATTTAACTTGTATCCCCCCCCCTTAAAGTATTTAAAACATTTAAAAGCATTTCAAAGGTTAATTAAAGGGGTATGAACTCACTTGTGGTGAGCTGACTGGATTGAAGTGTCGGATACCGTGCTAGGTGGCAAACGGAGACTTGCTTACACGCACGAGCCTAGTTATCATATAATAAGCATATATATAACTAATTAGCCAAATAATAACTTAATAAAATAATTTGGGACATTCAGGAACATGAAAACACTTTGTATAAATGTTATGGGTCCTAAGGGTTGCATCTAAGTCGATAGGTCCTAAGGGTTGCATCTAAGTCGATACGGGACAAGGCAAAAGGGTTTGAAGCTTCCAAAGACCTTGTATAAGAGCTTACCACCCAACAAACCCCACCTTTGGAGTTTACGGCCGTAAACCCATGAGTTTACGGCCGTGAACTCCTCACTTGGTGGTTTTGGGTGTTTTGAAGTGCTATACTAATCCTAGAATAAGCCTAGCATTGTTGGAATAATCCTTGAAGTAGTTTAAGGCCCTAGAATGCTCCATAGAGGAGTTTACGGCCTAAAGACCATATCCCCTAGAGTTTACGGCCATAAACTCCTATGGGGTGTTGGTTTTAATTCTTTTAAGTCCCTTGCACATGAAGGATAGCTTCTAGGTTTTTGTTTAAGGCTAAAGGGGACATTAGGCACACATTTGTGCCTTCACTTGGAGTTTACGGCCCAAGAGATGTTCCTTGGCTGTAAACTCCCTTTGAGGGATGATTTTGATGTAATTTACTCCCCATTCAAGTCATAAGTATTAAAGGGTAATTGTCTTAAAGCCTTAGGGGTGTTTAGGGCACTCTTAGCCCTTGAAAAAGGGGTTTACGGCCCAAGAGCATATCCTTGGCCGTAAACTCCTAAAACTATATGATTTTGAAGTGTTTTGGTGTCCAAGTTAGCTACAAGCATTAGAGGGTAAATGTCTTAAACCTTAGGGGTGATTTAGGGCTCACTTTGGCCCTTGAAAATGGTGTTTACGGTCCAAGAAACTCTTGGGCCGTAAACTCCAAAAGCTTTATGTTCTTGGATGATTTCTAGCCTCAAAAGATCCTAAAATAAGTCCTTAACTAGTTGTCTAACAAGGAATTGGGACTAGGTAGCTTTTAGGCCTTGTTTTGGAGTTTACACCCCAAGAACGTTCTTGGGCCGTAAGCTCCCGGATCTTGCATTTTAGGCATGTAAACAATGTTATAAAGCATATAACAAGTATTAAAACACATCTAGGAAAGTAGACTCACAATCTGGGATGAAAACCCGAAGATCCGTCAGAGAGAAAATGGCTTTTCTCTAGTTGGAATTGTGAATAATGAATTAATTTAATTCAGAAATCAATTTATAGTCCTGAAATATTTTGGCAGAAAATATTTTTATTCTAGAAATTGGACTATAACATTATGAAACTAGGAATGTTCAAATTTCACAAACCCAGGAGCATCCACTCTCCTGATATCTCCTTAAACGTAGACCCTAATGTACACAAACTTGTTCGGAAAAGTCTGAAAATCACTGAAACTGGATTGGCTTCTATTGAATAGATATTGTTCGTACAAAATGGAAATTTCGGGTTGTCACATCATCCCGCCGTTAGAAGGAATTTCGTCCCGAAATTAGAATTTAAGCAAATAAGGAGTTACAAATAATTAAGCGAAAAGATGAGGGTATTTCAGTTTCATCTGATCCTCACGTTCCCAAGTGAATTCCGGTCCTCGCATGGCGTTCCAGCGAACCTTCACGATAGGGATACGACTTTGCTTTGTCTGCTTGACCTCACGGTCCATGATCTCTACAAGTTCTTCCACGATGTTGAGGCTCTTGTTGATCTCGATCTCGTCGAGTGGGATTACAAGAGTCTCATCGGATAGACACTTTTTCAAGTTAGATACGTGGATTGTAGAATGTATGTTACGAAGTGTGTCGGGTAGGTTGAGTTTGTAAGCTACGGGGCCAACTCTGGCAAGAATCTCGAAAGGCCCTATGTACCTCGGATTAAGCTTCCCACGCTTGCCAAAGCGTACCAAGCCCTTCCAGGGTGAGACTTTGAGAAGGACTCGGTCTCCCACCTGAAATTCCAAAGGTTTTCTTCGTTTATCAGCGTAGCTCTTCTGTCGGTCTCTAGAGGCTTTCAATCGTTCATGGATCTGAACGATTTTCTCTGTCGTTTCCCGAATGATCTCCGGACCGGTGAGAGTACTGTCGGAAGCTTGCCCCTGGCTAATTGGGTATCACCCACCTCATCCCAGCACAGAGGGGATCTGCACTTTCGGCCGTAGAGAGCTTCAAATGGAGCAGCCTTGATGCTCGTGTGATAACTGTTATTATAGGAAAACTCAACAAGGGGTAAATGAGTATCCCATGCCTTCCCAAAGTCAATCACGCAGGCTCGCAACATATCTTCCAGTGTTTGGATGGTCCTCTCACTCTGTCCGTCGGTCTGTGGATGGTAGGCTGTGCTCATGTCCAGCCTTGTTCCCAAGGAATGTTGTAGTGATTGCCAAAATCTTGAGGTGAACCTACTATCTCTATCGGAGATAATGGACATAGGTACACCATGTAGCCGTACGATTTCCCTAATGTATGTTCTCGTAAGTTTCTCCATCTTGTCAGTTTCTTTGATAGGCAGGAAGTGTGCAGACTTGGTCAATCTATCAACGATGACCCATATGGTGTCAAGTCCACCCGTTGTCTTGGGCAACTTGGTTATGAAATCCATAGTGATCCGCTCCCACTTCCATTCCGGGATCTCTGGTTGCTGCAATAAACCAGAGGGCTTCTGGTACTCGACCTTAACCTTTGCGCAAGTAAGGCATTTACTTACAACGGTAGCAATCTCTGCTTTCATATTAGGCCACCAGTATAGCTTTTTAAGATCTAGATACATCTTATCTGAACCTGGGTGGACGGAATACCGAGTGTTGTGCGCCTCGGTTATGACCAAGTCTCGGAAACCACCATGTTTCGGTGTCCAGATCCGGTTCATGAAATATAAGGCTCCGTCACCCTTGGCTTCTAAATTCTTGTCCATTCCTCTAAGGGATTCACTCGTCACATTTTCAGGTTTCATGGCTTCAAGTTAAGCCGCCTGAATTTGCTTAGACAAGTGTGAATGGATGGTTATTGACAATGACTTGACTTTGCGACCAGAATATTCCTTCCGACTTAGGGCGTCTGCTACTACGTTGGCTTTACCCGGATGATAACGAATATCGCATTCGTAGTCACTGAGTAGCTCGAACCACCGCCGTTGTCTCATGTTGAGCTCCTTCTGATCGAAAATGTGTTGTAAACTCTTGTAGTCGGTAAAGATAGTGCTTTTCGTCCCGTACAAGTAATGTCTCCAGATCTTCAGAGCAAACACTACTGCTCCTAGTTCAAGATCGTGGGTCGTGTAGTTAACATCGTGTGTCTTCAACTGTCTCGAGGCGTAGGCAATGACCTTACCTCGCTGCATCAGAACACATCCTAGTCCTTGATTTGATGCATCGCAATAGACTACGAAGTCTTCTATTCCTTCGGGAAGGGATAGTATTGGCGCGGTGCACAAGGCTCGTTTGAGCGTTTGGAACGCTCTCTCTTGTTTCTCTTCCCAGTCAAAGGCCACGCCTTTCTGGGTCAGGGTCGTAAGAGGTTTCGCTATTCGGGAGAAGTTCTGAATGAATCTGCGGTAGTAGCCAGCGAGACCTAGAAATTGGCGAATTTCAGTAGGCGTCTTTGGCGCTGACCAGTTCTCAATGGCTTTAATTTTGGATGGGTCCACGTGGATTCCCTCTTCACTTACCACGTGTCCTAAGAATTCGACTCTTCGGATCCAAAATTCACATTTCGAGAACTTCGCATAAAGTTTCTCTTTTCGTAATGTCTCTAGAACTTGTCGCAGGTGATCGCCGTGCTCTTTCTTACTTCGGGAGTAGATCAGGATGTCATCAATGAAAACGATGACAAACTGATCCAAGTAAGGCCGGCATACTCTATTCATCAGATCCATGAAGACTGCAGGCGCATTGGTCAATCCGAATGGCATCACCACGAACTCGTAATGTCCGTAACGAGTTCGGAAGGCTGTCTTCGGCACATTCTCCTCTAGCACTCGTAACTGGTGATATCCGGATCTCAGATCAATCTTAGAGAAATAGTTCGCCCCTTGCAGTTGGTCGAATAGATCATCTATGTGAGGCAGAGGGTAACGATTCTTGACCGTCAATTTGTTGAGTTCTCTGTAGTCGATACACATACGGAATGATCCGTCTTTCTTCTTAACGAACAAGACCGGTGCTCCCCAAGGTGAGAAACTTGGTCTTCTAAAGCCCTTACTGAGCAGTTCGTTAAGTTGACCAGAGAGTTCCTGCATCTCAGCTGGTGCTAAGCGGTAGGGTGACTTGGCTACTGGGGTGGCTCCTGGGACTAAGTCGATTCTGAACTCGACCTGTCGTTGCGGAGGTAACCCAGGTAGTTCTTCTGGTAAAATGTCGGGTAAGTCGCTCACTACTGGGATGTTCTTTAGTTCTTTCATTTCGAGGCTCGTGTCGACGACGTGAGCAAGGAATGCATGGTATTCTTTACGCAGATATTTCTGTGCTTGAATACTTGATATAATACGAACACTTGCACCGGGTTTGTCGCCGTAGACTATAAGAGTTTCGTTAGACGGAAGGTTTAGACGGACTGCTTTCTCGTAACACATGATGTCGGCGTGATGAAGGCTTAACCAATCCATGCCAATGATAACGTCGAAACTTTTTATTGAGACTGGCATGAGGTCGATTGGGAATGAATGGTTATCTAGAGTTAGGGTACAACCTATGTATATGCTACTCGTACTTTCAATTTTTCCATTAGCCATTTCTACTGTGAATAGTTCTTTGAGTGCGTGCGGTGGTTGATTAAGCATGCGAGCAAATTTATGGTTTACGAAGCTTCGCTCCGCTCCACTATCGAACAGAATGCATGCATAGGAGTTATCGAGGAGGAACGTACCAGTCACCACGGTCGGGTCAGCAACTGCTTCCCCGTGGCCTATAGCTAGTACCCTCCCTGCTCCTCCAGCATTCCTCGCTTTGGGGCAGTCCCTCTTAAAGTGGCCTGTTTCGCCACATCCATAGCAGGTTGGGCTCGCGCCAGAGCCAGGGACTTGGTTGATAGGTTGTGCCGGGAACTTACAGAAACGGATGGTGTGTTCTTTCCTGTTGCAGTTAGAGCACTGCATTTCACGGTAGGGGCCGTTGTGGTGGAAGCTGCATTTGTTGCAGTTTGGCAAACTTCCAGCATACTGCTTTATCGGCGCAGTAACAACAGCAGGGGTTACCGCGGCATGCACTGCCATGATTTGCTGCTTTTTGGCAGCTCGCTGCTTCTTCTTTTCATCCCAGAATTTCCGCTTAGTGTCAGCGGGTTTGGAGGTTTCTGGGATGGCCAGGGTTGTTGTTGTTGCAGGGGTTTTGACTCCATGGTCAATGAGTCTTTGTGCCAATCGCTTGGCACTGTCGAAGGTAGCGGGGTTTGATGCTAAGACATTCCCCTGATACGGAGGCACTAGTCCCCATATGTACCGTTCGATCTTTTTCCCCTCAGTGGGAACCATATTGGGGCAGAGGGCCACCAGTTCGCTAAATCGGGCAGTATAAGCGACCACGTTGGTGCCCTTCATCTTCAGGTTCCAAAGTTCCTGCTCCAGTTTCTGGACCTCGCCCCTCGGGCAGTATTCCTCAGTCATGAGGTCTTTCATTGTTTCCCAGCCCATGTCGTTAGCCACGACGAGTGTTAGAGCTTTAACGTGGCCGTTCCACCACGTTAGGGCCTTTCCCTCAAAGGTGCATGCGGCATATTTGACTTTACTGGCCGCAGGGCATGAACAGATTTCGAAGACTGATTCAGTCTTCTCGAACCATTGCGAGAGGGCAATGACTCCGCCGGTGCCATAAAAAGGCTTCGGCTTGCAATTAGTGAAATCCTTGTAGGAGCACTCTCTCGAGTGCACAGGGGTTTCAACCGGAGTTGATTCGATAGGGGTTCCACCTCTACTGGCATCTAAAGAGTGATACTGAGCCATGGCAGTCGCCATTGCTGCAGCTACGGCAGCATTCAGGGTTGCAGTATCGATGACCGGAGGCGGAGGAGGTGGTGGTGGTGCAGGGTTATTCCTGGTGGATTTGCGAGGAGGCATCTTTCAGCTATAAGTTTATAAAGATAAGAAAAATGGTAAGAATCAATTTGTAAGCAACGTGAGAGTGACACATTGATATGGACATATTTAGTCATATAATTCATGCATTATCTTAATACTTTATGTTGTTTTTGTCTCATTTAATGAACAAAAGGTGCTTAATTAGTTTATAATTTCATTTTTCAGCAACAATTACATGCTTGGGTGGAAAATGAAGCGGAACTAGCAATTGGAGGCTTGGATCTTGGATTTTGAGGAAAGAAGGATGTTGCTAGACAGCTTGACCCCTCGTCAGTGTTTTGGCCGTATCTCATGAACCGTAACTCCGATTGACGAGATTCAAAATGTTCTGAAAAGAAGACACAATTTCGGACGACTTTCGTGTTTTGAGAAAATGCTGATTCGAAACGTACTCGGCGAGTAGGGTCGATTACTCGCCGAGTTGGTCAGAAGTTTCGCGATTCTGGACGCGCTGACTTGCCGTACACGGGTTTTAAGTGACCGACTCGCCGAGTAGGTCACTGGACTCGCCGAGTAGCCTCTGTTTTGTGAAAATCTATATAAAGGGACTTTCAGATCGATATCAGAGGATGAAGAGAAACCCTAGGAGGCTGAGAAACGATTGGAAGTGCTGCTAGGTCGTGAGGAACTGAAGAATCAAACCTACATTCAATTGTGAAGAGAATCAAGACAATTTTGGTTTATTCTTAGTAACTTTTTGATTTGAATCATGTTTACATACTTTGATTTCGTTTTTAAGTTTATGTTTACTGCAATCATGAGCTAAAAACTTATTCTTCTGTTAGGGTAGACAATTTTGTGAACATGGATTGATTATTTGAGTAGGATTAATTTTAATTGGTAATTATGTTTTGTTAAGCTTGTTAAAGAACCTTATGTGTTGACAATAACTATTCTTCTGTTAATAAATTAGTAATTAAGTTGTATGAACATCTCTTAGTTATTAATTTCATATGATTTATTGTGACCACATAGTTGTATGTCTAGGAATAACGAATGTGAAACTAGAATTAACTAGAAGATAGGTAAGTTAATGTGTGAGATTGTTTGATGAACATCAGCAATAGGTTAATTGAAGGGTTAATTTAATTAACCATTACAAGTCTTACTTAACCCGAATCAATAATCTAGGAAACCCGTTAATTTAGACAACTGGCCATTGCTTGAGTTAATTTGTTTTCTAAGAATTAGGAATAGCGAACGTGAACCTAATTATCTTAATCGGTAGCCAATGAAGAATTAATCTGATACATTAAAATCATCCATGGGAACAAATGAGTCGTACCTAAACAGAAGTCCTCTTTACTATTGAATTTAGTTGGTAATTAATTGTTTTAGTTGCTAGTTAGTTAATTTGTGTGTTGGTTATTCTAATTAAGTTTCTAGTCTTGTAAAACTAGAGAAAATTCCCTTTTTGTTATTTGTTTTATTTAGATAATATTAGCATTTATTTTAATTGTTTACCGTTCCCTGTGTTCGATACCCTACTTGCTTGAACTATATTACTAATCGATAGGTACACTGCCTTTCGTGTGTTTATTTTGTGTCTAAGTTAGTAGGATTAAAACTAGTTGGTTTTACACACATCAAGTTTTTGGCGCCGTTGTCGGGGAACGGTTCTAAATAGTTAATTTTATTTGCTAATTGTTATCGTTTTTATTTTATTGATTAGTTTTTTTATTTTTATTTTTACTTTTATTTATTATGTATTTTCCAAATCTCGATGCTTTTGATGCTTTTCTTGAGGAAGTAGTGCAGGCAAATGAGCAAAAAGATGAGGACTATGACTCAGATGATGATTTGAAGAAATTTGATAGATGGTTAGATAACATATTGTCTAACGATCAAAAACTATTTGAGTCACAAGAGCTAGATTTACAAGATGATGAATTTAATCCAGAAAAAGATTTGGAGGAGCTGGAAAGATTGCTAGCAGAGAGGTCAGAAGAAGAACAAGAACAAGCTGAATTGCAGGAACCAAGCTGTGGTTTGACCTTTACCACGACATGGTCCCCTGTTCTTCCGGTTTGTGTTTCAAAGCATGGGGTGACGATTCCAACTTTGGAGAAAGTTCTGAAGCGCGATCCATTTCTAATTAGTACCCGACCGGTCCCAACCCTTGTCAGAATTCATGGGTTTTATGTATTAAAGCTCGTTTGGCCAATTTTAGAAGCAAAGAGTCAAATTTTACAAATTGGTCCACCAAAGAAAATATTTAATGCAACGGATGGATGGGCATTGATTTTATTGGAAGTCTATTAAGTTGGGAGTCCAGCTAAAGACTCGCACAAAAAGAAGCGCTTGCAGGAGGCAACCCGTCATTAGAGTTTTCTTTTCTTTTTCTTTCTAAACTTCTAGTGTTTAAGGATAATTTAGGATTTTTTTTTATTTTAATGTTTTTTTTTATTACTTGGTTTTTGTTTTTGATCTTTTCAGTTTGAGTGTAAGGATGCATGTGAGGGTCTAGAGTCAAGGCTAAATGAAGCGAGAAATTGAGTCTAGGCGAGAGAGGAAACGAAGTTTTGAGTCTAGTTACGAGTCCGGTGATGAAAAAGGTTATTAAGAGCTCATTTACTAAAGAAAAAATGGGGAAAGTATCAATTTAATATTCCCCACACATATCAGAATCGGACCTGGAGCAGAAACATTTTCTTTATACAACGATGGACTCGGCGAGTGCACTTACCTACTCGTCGAGTTGATCCTTATTTTGTCTCTCAAGCTGATGATTTGATACGACAATTGGCTACACCTTTGAAGAACATTTTCCGAGCGTTTCCGAGAGTTTTTTTTCGTCTACATTTGGAGCTATACCACACGATACTTGACACCCAAGGCATGGAAAAGTTGTTCCCATGTCTAAAGTTAATTGAAGATGGAGCTAAATTGAAGACGATCAGCCTCGCCACTGCTATCCCAGGGGAGTTTGTTCCAATTCCCTCTTTACTTTAGTATTTTTCTTTATCATGCATAGCATGCAATGGGGACATTGCATGAATTAAGTGTGGGGTAGGGGGTTGGTCATATTAGTTGAATTAGAATCCTATTTTAGGTATAATTTTAAAATTTTGCATACCAAAAATGTTGCTTAGGACTTAATTTAGAAAATTTTGGTAAAAGTAATTAGGATTCCATGCTAGTATTATGTTGATGATTCTATGAAGACCCAAATGTTTAGTTGAGCCTATATACGTTCTAGTGCATTTGTGGCTTCCTTATTCCAGTGAAATCATGGGACAAAAACACGACCTCGCTTAGTTTGAAGGATGCAATATGTTTAGCATCGTGTACCAGAAATGTATCCAGGAAAATTATTATTGTTAACCAATAAAGGTTGAAGTTGAGCGCCCCTGCTTAAGCATGTAGGTTTTGAGTGAAAAAAAGTGAGTTACATGTTAAAAAAAAGAGAGAGAGAATTACAAGAAAAGTTGTAAGAATTTTGGAGCAATCAAAGTGAAGATCAAAAGATCAAAATTCCGAAGATTCAAAAAGTTGAAGATACCAAAAATCAAACAACAAGGTGGTGAATTCAAAGAAATTAAAGATCAAATGTCAAAGAAGTGAGGAATTCCAAAAGAGCTCCATAGTGGTATCATAAATTGTAATTGTCTAGATTATGTATGCTTGGGTTGCTCAACCAAAAATACCTTGAGGTTAAGAGGTTTTCTGAGGATGGATTCGGAGGGATGCATAAAATGAGCATTGTTCGAAAAAAGTGGGCGAATGTTTACGAGGATTGTGAGTATTTGGAGTATGGGAGGTTATTAGGAAAATTTTAGACACAAATGCATGCGTTGCGGTCTTGGCATAATGGCTGGATTCGATTGGGATTGTCTTATATGTAATATTAGTGTACTAAAATTCAGTTTTGCTTGGGGGCAAGCAAAAGTCAAGTGTGGGGTATTTTGATATGGACATATTTAGTCATATAATTCATGCATTATCTTAATACTTTATGTTGTTTTTGTCTCATTTAATGAACAAAAGGTGCTTAATTAGTTTATAATTTCATTTTTCAGCACCAATTACATGCTCGGGTGGAAAATGAAGCGGAACTAGCAATTGGAGGCTTGGATCTTGGATTTTGAGGAAAGAAGGATGTTGCTAGACAGCTTGACCCCTCGTCAGTGTTTTGGCCGTATCTCATGAACCGTAACTTCGATTGACGAGATTCAAAATGTTCTGAAAAGAAGACACAATTTCGGACGACTTTCGTGTTTTGAGAAAATGCTGATTCGAAACGTACTCGGCGAGTAGGGTCGATTACTCGCCGAGTTGGTCAGAAGTTTCGCGATTCTGGACGCGCTGACTTGCCGTACACGGGTTTTAAGTGACCGACTCGCCGAGTAGGTCACTGGACTCGCCGAGTAGCCTCTGTTTTGTGAAAATCTATATAAAGGGACTTTCAGATCGATATCAGAGGATGAAGAGAAACCCTAGGAGGCTGAGAAACGATTGGAAGTGCTGCTAGGTCGTGAGGAACTGAAGAATCAAACCTACATTCAATTGTGAAGAGAATCAAGACAATTTTGGTTTATTCTTAGTAACTTTTTGATTTGAATCATGTTTACATACTTTGATTTCGTTTTTAAGTTTATGTTTACTGCAATCATGAGCTAAAAACTTATTCTTCTGTTAGGGTAGACAATTTTGTGAACATGGATTGATTATTTGAGTAGGATTAATTTTAATTGGTAATTATGTTTTGTTAAGCTTGTTAAAGAACCTTATGTGTTGACAATAACTATTCTTCTGTTAATAAATTAGTAATTAAGTTGTATGAACATCTCTTAGTTATTAATTTCATATGATTTATTGTGACCACATAGTTGTATGTCTAGGAATAACGAATGTGAAACTAGAATTAACTAGAAGATAGGTAAGTTAATGTGTGAGATTGTTTGATGAACATCAGCAATAGGTTAATTGAAGGGTTAATTTAATTAACCATTACAAGTCTTACTTAACCCGAATCAATAATCTAGGAAACCCGTTAATTTAGACAACTGGCCATTGCTTGAGTTAATTTGTTTTCTAAGAATTAGGAATAGCGAACGTGAACCTAATTATCTTAATCGGTAGCCAATGAAGAATTAATCTGATACATTAAAATCATCCATGGGAACAAATGAGTCGTACCTAAACAGAAGTCCTCTTTACTATTGAATTTAGTTGGTAATTAATTGTTTTAGTTGCTAGTTAGTTAATTTGTGTGTTGGTTATTCTAATTAAGTTTCTAGTCTTGTAAAACTAGAGAAAATTCCCTTTTTGTTATTTGTTTTATTTAGATAATATTAGCATTTATTTTAATTGTTTACCGTTCCCTGTGTTCGATACCCTACTTGCTTGAACTATATTACTAATCGATAGGTACACTGCCTTTCGTGTGTTTATTTTGTGTCTAAGTTAGTAGGATTAAAACTAGTTGGTTTTACACACATCACACATGGACTAACTAACCATAGCCCAACAGTTGAATGAGTGTTTGAAATCACAATAAGGAATATTAGTAGGAAAGCACAAGTGTAAAGATTTTTCCCACATATTAGGTAGATTTCAATAATACCGGTATTACTGATGTAATAAGTTCAGGGAAAATTGACCTAACAGTAGGTCTTACATCATACCAAACAGATAAGTTTTACAGTTCTTAGATTCCTAATTAGAGTACTGAAAGTTAGGAATATTTTACAGACAATTGCTACTTAGACTACAGATGTTAAAGGCTATTCCTTAACCAAAAGACAGAGATGTACTAGACATCATCTAACGGCGATGGGAATTTCCCGGGCGAGCCCTGAGGTCGGACACTTGACGAAACACCTCCTGAAGGTGTCGATCTTGAGCCCTCTGACGAGCTCGAAGTTCCAAGATTTCAGCTCGTGAGGCAGCCAGCTGCTGCTGTAGGGTTTCATTGGTTCTCCGGGTTCGTTCCATGTCTTCTTCAAGACGGCGGATGCGGACTGTACTGACACCTGAGTTGGCATCAATCTCCATGACCCGGTCGATGGCTGCTCGACCTTGCTCGACATTTTGAGCTATTCTGCGGATAATGACAGGCAGAGCTCGGTCAGCAGAGCCACCATCGCTGATGTTGTAAAAGCTTCGGTCCCCAAAGTATGGTAAGGGTTGACCCTGTTCATCACTCCAGCGATTCAAGTTGTTTGCCCACAAGGGATTAGGACCTGGAAAAGTTGGTCGAGGGTTGTTGTTCGGGGCTTGACCTACAAGCGGTAGGTTGTTGACTTCAGGCTCGGAGTCGGATCCATCAGAAAAGCCTTCTGCGAGGTGATCATCCAAAGGGATTGGATGCTCATCTTCGGGCTCTTCATCGATCCACCTGGCATTGCCTTCATTTGGAAAGTACGGGTCGCCGTGATGGAATCCAGCCATTTAATCTACGTGAGAAGAGAGGTATAAGAATACAGTATACGTGTAACTAGTAATACAAAATACTCCTATAGTATTTTAAGTTTAAGTTCTACTGATCTTCTTGTGGTACTGCTGGTAAGTTTTTAGACTTGTTAACATATCACAACCATTCTAGGGCATATACTAATCACTCCTCGGACCAGCATAGTTGATCAGGCTATGCCATTCCCAGGACTGACCATACATCCCCGAGCTCACTTGTGATATTTAACAATCGTAATACTTTTGTTCTTGTCATTGTGACACTGATTTTAGTATGAATGCAGACTAGTATACTTAATTAAATATTTTAATATTTAAAGTGTAGACTCTTGGTCAGAGTGCTTTAATCCCAAATGGGTTTATAGTTTAGTATATCTTTTATGGGTTGATATACTTGATTCACTATAAACAATGCTCTGATACCAATCTGTCACACCCCAAAACCAAGAACGGCGGAAACGTTCTGGGGCGGAGGATGTCATGTAAAGTATCACAACACAGTAAATGTAAATAAGCAAACAACATCATCCATTGCATTAAATATATAATTTTAATACAAGCGTGTTCTGTACAGTTTTAGACACCAAAAATATAATGTGAATCAAAATAATATGATGAGTCTTGAATGCGCTCCATCTTCTCAAAAGCTAGCATCGGTACCTGTCTACTGATGACCTGAGAATACAAGTTATTTTGAAAGAGTTTATCAGCATTAAGCTGGTGAGTTCATAAGTATTTTTGTAACAGCCCAAAATCTCAAGTATTGCTAAGTTGCATTTTGGGGGTGTTTTAAAGGGGAGACTCGGCGAGTTGGAGCCAGACTCGCCGAGTAGGGTCGCAGACTTGGTCGCGGGTTCGCGACTGGACTCGACGAGTCCAGATATAGACTCGGCGAGTCGACGCTGTTCAGCAGAAAACCCTAGCCGTTCAGTATTGGGTCGTATTTAAGGGTTATTATGCCGTCATTTCACGACTTTTGATCGATTAGGGAGAACCCTAGGCGACTGGGACGGCTAGAGCAAGGATTGAAGATCATTGGTGATTTGAGGAAGTTATTGTCCAAGAAGGAGAAGGTTTTGGCTAATGGGACAGCAAGGGAATCACGTTTTGAGGCTTGGGGACACTGAGAGTGCATGATTCAGGTAACCTTTTCGGATTATTTTCTGTTATGTGAATGTGTGCATGGATTTAGGGTTGTGAAACCCATTTGGAGATTTGATGGATTGTTGTGTTGTTATCCAACGTTGATAACCCTGTATTAGTACCCCTTAGAGGTCCAGAAGGTCCTATGTTTGTATATTTGGGAAAATATGTATCTCAGGAAGCAGTTTGGTCGACTGCATGGCGTGGACTCGCCGAGTCGGATGATCAGACTCGGCGAGTAGCTTGAAGATTCACTGGGACTCGCCGAGTTGTTCTTCAGACTCGGCGAGTGGAGTCGGGGTGGCCCCGCGATTCTTCCAGGAGTGACTCGTCGAGTCAAAGAGGATACTCGACGAGTAGAAGGGGAATCTTAGAGGATTGAAGGACGACCAGACTCGCCGAGTTGCCAGGGAACTCGCCGAGTCCAGTCGAGCTGACAGTGGACTGTTGACCAGAGTTGACTGGTGTGATTTCTTAGGGTCAGTTAACGTGGAAGATAGAAGCATTAATAAGGGACATATGATGTTACAGGGAGCTTGTAGCTCGGAGGATCAAGTGCAAGGGATTTTAGGAGTTGCTATCTTCCAGTGTCCGCGAGGTGAGTCTTCTCACTATACTGTACCCGGAAGGGTTTGACTGTGTGACCGGAAGGTCGGATATGATATGTGATATGTATGCTATATGTGGTAAGTTATCTGTTATATGTGCTATGTATGCTATGGGCCGGAAGGCGATTATGTTATGGGCCGAAAGGCGATATGATGTGTGATGGACCGGAAGGTCGGCGTGGGTAAGGCCGGAAGGTTTACCCAGCAGGGACGGAAGTCCCCTGAGACACATGGACCGAAAGGTCCGGGCCGGAAGGCAATGTTATGTGGATCGAAAGGTCCGGGCCGGAAGGCGTATGTGCGTAAGGTATATTGGGGAACTCACTAAGCTTCGTGCTTACGTTGTTTATGTTATGTTGTTTCAGGTTCCTACAGTAACGCGGGATGGCAACGGTTCGATTGTACACACCGAAGAAAGAGTTGTGTTTTGGAGGATCCTGGTCTTCTATTATAATGAAAATGAAACCATGTTTTGTAATTCGAATGTGAATAAGATTTTAAACAAGTGTTTTTAATATTAAATTGATTATTTAAATGAAAATTTTGTTTTTGGAAATCATGGTGTTACAATTTTAGTGTCAATGTTTGTTGTCAAAAACGTTTGAACCTGACGCAAGTATAAGTTGTAAAATGTATGTAAGTGTTTGAAAGTGTTTGTAAAAGTTTGAATCTTTCAGAAAAACCTATATTTTCTATTAAAGTAGCCTTCTACCAAGGCCTAACTGTTTTGTATGCTCTTTTGATGTAAAAGTGTGTAATTTCCCAAGTGTAACTATCATTTAATAAAATATAGTTTGTACATTAATGTTTAAGTGAGGTTATCACTAAAAATGTAATGGGTAATCATTGTAGTACTGTAGTTTTGTATTATAGGAACTACTGATGTACTAACTACCTTAAACTGGATTTTATATTAAGGCATTATGTGATAAATTGCACCATACTATCGACTAGTAACAACAACATAATGAATGGTCGTAATAACGAAATAACGTTTGGCACCCACAGACCTGCAGGTCCGGCTGTAGCTAGCAGCAAGGTGTAGGATAGTCAATCCAGTATAGATCTATACGCAAACTCATGCTCTCCCTCCAAGAGAATTCTGGCTACAACTCGGGCCATGACATTTAAGGCATGCTCCGATACAGTGGATCACAATTGTTAATGTATTCTTGTATATGAAATGAAATGTTTCTCGTTCTAGTATAGTAGTATATGTTCTCCTCCTAGTATAGTTGTATATGTTCTCATAGTATAGTTGTATATGTTCTCATAGTATAGTTTTATATGTTCTCTTCCTAGTATAGTTGTATATGTTCTCATAGTATAGTTGTGTATAGACTCATGAATGAACTGACTCATTGATCTAGCAGTTGTAATAGTATGATCCTGTGTTACCCCGATGGTAACTTACTAATGATGTGTCTAGTACGTATGAATATGGAAGTACTTTTATGTCTATATATGTATATTTGATATATAATTAATATTGAAACGACCGTCGGAGGGTCACCCGAAATCCCACCAGACCACATCCAAATCGAGAAAAAGGAAATAGGGCGGATGGCCTTCCTAAGCCCTTTAAACATTATTTATACATCTATACATATATGGGCATGCAATTTATAAGAAGTAAAACAAGCTTTAAATAAAAGCATTTGTTAAGTAAAAGAGTTTGTAAAACATTTTGAAGTAAAACAGTTTGATAAACAGTTTGAACAGTGATAAAATCATTGGTTTCCTAGTTATTAATCACATGTGATTAAATGCAATCACATGTGATTGAAGCAATAACTATAAGTATTTAACTTGTATCCCCCCCCCCCTTAAAGTATTTAAAACATTTAAAAGCATTTCAAAGGTTAATTAAAGGGGTATGAACTCACTTGTGGTGAGCTGACTGGATTGAAGTGTCGGATACCGTGCTAGGTGGCAAACGGAGACTTGCTTACACGCACGAGCCTAGTTATCATATAATAAGCATATATATAACTAATTAGCCAAATAATAACTTAATAAAATAAGTTGGAACACTCAGGAACATGAAAACACTTTGTATAAATGTTATGGGTCCTAAGGGTTGCATCTAAGTCGATACGGGACAAGGCAAAAGGGTTTGAAACTTCCAAAGACCTTGTATAAGAGCTTACCACCCAAAAAACCCCACCTTTGGAGTTAACGGCCGTAAACCCATGAGTTTACGGCCGTGAACTCCTCACTTGGTGGTTTTGGGTGTTTTGAAGTGCTATACTAATCCTAGAATAAGCCTAGCATTGTTGGAATAATCCTTGAAGTAGTTTAAGGCCCTAGAATGGTCCATAGAGGAGTTTACGGCCTAAAGACCATATCCCCTAGAGTTTACGGCCGTAAACTCCTATGGGGTGTTGGTTTTAATTCTTTTAAGTCCCTTGCACATGAAGGATAGCTTCTAGGTTTTTGTTTAAGGCTAAAGGGGACATTAGGCACACATTTGTGCCTTCACTTGGAGTTTACGGCCCAAGAGATGTTCCTTGGCCGTAAACTCCCTTTGAGGGATGATTTTGATGTAATTTACTCCCCATTCAAGTCATAAGTATTAAAGGGTAATTGTCTTAAAGCCTTAGGGGTGTTTAGGGCACTCTTAGCCCTTGAAAAAGGGGTTTACGGCCCAAGAGCATATCCTTGGCCGTAAACTCCTAAAACTATATGATTTTGAAGTTTTTTGGTGTCCAAATTAGCTACAAGCATTAGAGGGTAAATGTCTTAAACCTTAGGGGTGATTTAGGGCTCACTTTGGCCCTTGAAAATGGTGTTTACGGTCCAAGAAACTCTTGGGCCGTAAACTCCAAAAGCTTTATGTTCTTGGATGATTTCTAGCCTCAAAAGATCCTAAAATAAGTCCTTAACTAGTTGTCTAACAAGGAATTGGGACTAGGTAGCTTTTAGGCCTTGTTTTGGAGTTTACACCCCAAGAACGTTCTTGGGCCGTAAGCTCCCGGATCTTGCATTTTAGGCATGTAAACAATGTTATAAAGCATATAACAAGTATTAAAACACATCTAGGAAAGTAGACTCACAATCTGGGATGAAAACCCGAAGATCCGTCAGAGAGAAAATGGCTTTTCTCTAGTTGGAATTGTGAATAATGAATTAATTTAATTCAGAAATCTATTTATAGTCCTGAAATATTTTGGCAGAAAATATTTTTATTCTAGAAATTGGACTATAACATTATGAAACTTGGAATGTTCAAATTTCACAAACCCAGGAGCATCCACTCTCCTGATATCTCCTTAAACGTAGACCCTAATATACACAAACTTGTTCGGAAAAGTCTGAAAATCACTGAAACTGGAATGGCTTCTATTGAATAGATATTGTTCGTACAAAATGGAAATTTCGGGTTGTCACAGTCTAAGTGTTCCCCCATTCTTTTAGACATATCTTACTTTATACTTGTTTATTCAAAAGCACATAACTTTTCTAGCATATATGAAGTCATGGTTTTGAGTAATAAAACAATAAGAAAGTTTGTGAATTTTATAAACTCTTTTATAAAATATAAACCTTAATTTTTTGGTAAAAGATAAAAGTGTCTTTTTAGTCCAAAATGTTGTACATAACTTAATAAATCATACCATATGATATATATATATATATATATATATATATATATATATATATATATATACATACATACATACATACATACATATATATATATATATATATATATATATATATATATATATATATATATATGTATGTATTATGTTTCTTGCTAATGAAAATAATTATTTCCAAGAAATAAATAATTACCAATTAATTATAAGAGTTTGTTGAGTATTTTATTAAAATCATTTTCTAATAAATAATCAATTGTATCAAGTTTTTGTTAGTGTAACCCTTAGGATCTTATTTTAATTACCAATATCACTTTAATATGACTCTTGAGCATACAAGACCTTTCAATCTCCTACTTGTGCAAGACTTATATTAGATTGATATTAACCGTGGTGAACATCTAGTAACATTTCAGTGCCCCTAACAACATACGACTTTGAGCCACTTTATCAACACCCAATTCCCTAGAAGCTCAAAGCTACAATTGGTGTATAAGGTAATTTATCTGTTATCCCTTTGTCACATGCATCCTATTGAACATGATATGTGGATCACAATCATTCTCATCTAGTGTTCAACTTTTAGTAAGGCGCCTTAGATGTCTAACTCTCAAAACATAAGAGAAACAAATACAATCATGACTACATAAACCTCTTGCATAGCTCACACCATACCTGAAAATGGCTTTTATAACTGCCCAGTTAAGGAACAACATTTGACCATATCAAAGCACACCACTCCCTATACTTAAGTCCCACTATTTATCTCAGGTGTTAAGGTTACAAAGATAGTACTTTTCAATCATTTATCACTCATGATAATGATCCATGAGGTAATCTTTATGTGGTTCAGTTCAATAATAGTTCTCTGACCAATACATATGAAACTTGGTTACAACCACTTGCCTGCTTTCACCTAGTGGGAGTCAACCAATCCAATTCATATTAGTCTTACTTCGAAATTGCTCCCACAATTATAACTAACTATAAACTTTTCGAATAATAAGATTATTCATAAGTATTGATGTTATGATCAAATCTCAGTATATCAAAAGATTATATAGTAGTTGTTGTCACAATGTTTCAATATCCAAATACTAAATCCAAATCAAAATCCCATTTTTAGAACAATAGAGTCTTATAGTTGAAGTGTGACCATTCATACTTAGCTCAGAAGAAGGGATCTATTAATAGGTTCGACTAAACTTAATTAGTGTGAATTCTAAGAATACTTTCATCTCCATATTTGACTTTACTCTAAGTATAGTTAAATATCTTGGAGAATATGATTGGAGTTTTTCATTACATAGAGTCTCTTAGATTGATTAAGTATACCCTCGATGTCACAAATATTTCTATGCGATTCTCAAATGGCATTCATCCAATCATATTTGATTTCAAATTCTAAAATAGTGTATTATATTGTAGTAGATCGTGTCATTTTGTTGTTCTTGAACCACATTACAACTAAACTTACTATTCATTCCACAATGAAGTCATAATCCAATTATAATTCACAATTATCTATATTTTTTAGAAATTTGAATCATGTATAGCTCTTTACATGAATATTTTATTCTAAACTAGTTATCTAATATACATTCTCTTAGTTCTTCGTAAGTAATCTTAGACTGTTCTCATAGTTATCCAGTGACTTAACCATCTATTCAACTGGTATCTTATGATATTCTCACAACATGATCATATACCAGGTATTATGCATAATATGACATAAATGATGGATTCATTCGCTAAGAAAATCGAATATAAGTCATTTTAGCTAGTTCAAACCTATGAGTTATGTTCTTTTGAGGCTGACTCAAACTTGGTGCCATATGACAATGCTAAGATTCCTCCAAAGGAATCTTCTATCTTGATCTCTTTCAAGATATTGTCAATATACTCATAAAGATATAAAACTTTGAACGTTCATTTTATCTATATCTATATATTTTACATTCCAAGAATGTATCTTGTCCTTCCTACTTCTTTCATCTTAGAAACACATTCCGAGTCAAGGTGAAAAGGCTTGGCATGGTCAGAATGAAATTTCTCATGATTAAATATGTATCATTCATATAAGATAATGAATTTCACTATGCTCCCACTAGTTCTTAGTAAACATACGTGTTCGATTTATTTTGATATAAAAGCCTACCTTGTGGTTTTATATTAAAATTATGATTACAACCTTGAGATGTTTGCTTTATATCCACAAGTGGATCTCAGGCTTTACACATTTTCCTAGGATAACAGGGATTAGAAAAACCTATAGGCTAGTCTATATAGATATCTTCTAGTATATGTCTATTAAGAAAAGTGGTCTTTCTTGAAATCTATTTGTTATATCTTATATTAAGAATATGAATTTATAGTAAATAATATCCTTGTTGATCTAATCATAACTACTTGTGAAAAAAGGTTTGATCATGGTCAATTTCATGAGTATGATAAGGACCATAGTCAATGAAATGAGTATGAGAAAATTCTTTTATAACAAGTCTTGCTTTAAATGTGTATAGTTATCCCTGTAATGTATTCTTTCTAGCAGAATCACTTAGTCCTTCTAGCCTTGATATAGGGAGGAAGTTTAATCAAGACCACACTTGATTATAATACATGGATTACATCTCATGTTCATGAATCTAATTCATATATCAAATTCGAGATTTGATATAACATTTTGGTAGTTGATGGATTTGCTAGAAACCATGAAGAAGAGCCCATCAATGAGAGATTCCACATTTCTCAAGTCATAGATGATCTCTACCACCAATGAAAACAATTTTTGTTTGTGCATAACTCTTATTCAATTTTAACAATCCCTTGTTAAAACCAATGCTAATTGTTACTACATCAGACTTTGGTTCTTGAGTTGCTTCAAGTTCCATGCTCCTCCCACTTACTTTGTCATTAGAAGCTTGCATTCTACTAACATAGCTTTCACAAGAAAAATAGAACTTATCCTTGGTGGGTTTACATATAATAATCTAAGCCAAATTTAGAGTATTATATAAATATATATTTAGTAAATATTAGGTTTAAAAGATTTAGTCTAACATAGGCTTCAAAACCACAAAACAGTTAAATAAGATAGGGATGGAGCCTTTCCATACAAAATCTTATAAAGAAAATGTTTTATCTACTTATTAGTTTGTATTTGTAGTCAAGGTACAATTGATACTGTTATAGGTGTTATCCCAAGGAAATAAAAGGAGGACATTTCCACCGATTAGAAAGTTAACCATACCAAGTAAGATTTAATTCGCCCTTTATTATCATTAAGGCTTTAGAAAGTTCTTACCGATTTGTATCTCAAAATTATATTTGAAAACTTAAACAAAGGTTTCACAATTATAATTTACCATGTAAAATATAATTATAACTACTATAGTTGTTAATAAAGCTGGTTTGGTATCTTGTGCTAAATCTTAGACATCCATTAGAAAGGAAGTCATACATCACAATATATATTCCCTTAATAATTCATTTTATCTACTACTTAGTGAAAATTGAGTTTGATTCAAAACAAGTTTAAGTCAAAAAGTATTTTGCATATAGAACTTGTTATTTATAAAGCATTGATATGTACTTTATAATTCTCATTAATAGATCTAGTCTCATAAAAAAATTAATCATTTCCGAATATGAAAGTGATCGTTATGAAAAACGATTTAAGTAAATAGTAAATCATTCATAAATTAAAATAACTGAGAAATATATTTAGACAAGCTAAATTAAAACATACAATATTCCAATTAAAACATTCAATATTCCAAAACAAACATTGTTTTATATTACAAGTAATTTATGTTTTAAACATAAATAATAAACTAAACTCCGAGAGTATAGTTCCACCTTGTTTTTGCTCAACTGGTTACTTTTCTGTAAATATCTTCATGCCATTTACAAATATTATATTAACATTTAAGTACCAAGTACTTAAGTGTTACATGAAAAATATAAGTTCTATCTAGTAGATACCTGAAATACTAGTCTCTTCCAGACATTCTTTTCGGATAAGAGGATCAATTCCTCTTCTAGTGTCCAACTTCTCCATAAAAGAAACTAGATCCATCTATGTGGGTCTTACTGATTTCTTGGGATTAAAGGTATACAGTCCATAAAACATGGGCCTCTTAGGTCATACAAGGTGATTCTTTTAGCCTTGCATTATTCCAATGTTGAAACCAGTTAAAAAACAAAATATCACTATATTTATTGGAATATTGCTTAACCTGTAATATATATATATATATATATATATATATATATATATATATATATATATATATATATGAATTATCTAAGACTTCCTGGAAGTCAGCAAATAAATATTCCTAGTTTGATGTTAGAAACATCTTTAGCTTCATAGTGATGCCTTTACTAGGTATCATGTTCAGATTTATTGCTCAAAGTAGGTTTTTTAGGACTAGGACTTTTAAATATATACAATTTCACATCTCTTATGAGATTGTCTTTTAAGACATGAACCCATTCATTAAAGTTGTATCTATTGAATGTTATTGTTTCATTAAGCCATTAAAGAAAATGACAATTCATGGTAATTAGTTATATCTACAAAGTTTTTACAAAGTTCATTTAGTATTTTCAATATTCAATTTTTAATAATTAATACCCTTTTAGTTTCCAAAAACATCAATTTATCAAAGTCTAGGATCCAAGTTGAAAAACATAAATGATTATGTATCCTTTATCCTATCCATTTGAATCCAACCCGATAGATACCGATTATCAATTATATATTAGTATATAATTCCTAGATTTATGGGATCGCTAATAACAAATTTAATTAGGCATGTTTTATCTCATCTATGCCTCAGAACTCTCTTGCTTAGGTATCCTTTATCATAAAATATTTCCGATCAAATCATCCAATTTTGAAAAAACTTGTGTAATCGGCCTATAACTTGGTTATAAAAATCGCGAAGACACCTCGGCCATTAAAAGATAACACTAAGCGGTTATGTGTCATTTATCCCACTAGTGCATATAAAAGATGTGTGAGTGTTCTTCAAATTGGATTACATAAATTTTACGTTTAAATGAGTATTTTTATCTTTTATAAGTCTAGTTTTAAAAACAAATGATATCATGGTTATTACATGTATTTAATAAGCTATGATATCAATTTTCAAAAGAAAATCACTTTTAAAGGTTCAATATAAAAAGCTAGTTTTTATATAATTTAACGCGATTAAATTTTTAATTTAATAACTGGTATTAAGTTTAAGTTTGAACGCATTTGAACCTTTGATATCTTTAATAAAACTTCATTTTATTACTTATATATTTGGAGTTTGTATAAGTTACAAAATCACTATTTTAAAACTTACAATTGAGTAATTAAAAACTTGTCGTTATTAATATTTTTATAAAGCCAGTTTGTATTTAAAAATAATAACTTGTTACATCTTATGTCCATATTTTAAATTTTGAAAATCAAACTCCATGTGATGTTTATTTTGTCCAAAATTATTTTAGAATGTGAAAAACTAATTTATCAACCACACATAATAATTGCAAAAAAAATAAACAAGACAAGCATGCATAAAATATAGAGTAAATTACACGAATAGTCCCTATGGTTTAGGTTAATTTGCGCGTTTGGTCCCTAACTTATTTTTTTAACTCAGAAGGTCCCTAATGTTTGTTTTTGTTACACGCTTGGTCATTGTCTTACCTAAAAACCCTATTTTGCCCTTGATTTTTTAAAATATTTGAGTAAATTACACGAATGGTCCCTATGGTTTGGGGTAATTTGCGCGTTTGGTCCTTAACTTATTTTTTAACTCGGAAGGTCCCTACTGTTTGTTTTTGTTACACGCATGGTCCCTGTCTTACCTAAAAAGACTATTTTTCCCTTGATTTATTTATTTATTTAAATAAACACACCCCAAACTCCACCCCTCTCATCTTATCTTACCTACCTCAATATTTTTCTCTATTTAAATAATAGTATTTTTAGGTAAAACAGGGATCAAGTGCGTAACAAAAACAAACAGTAGGGACCAAGTGTGTAACAAAAACAAACAATAGGGACCTTCCTATTTAAAAAAATAAGTTAGGGACCAAACACGCAAATTACTCCAAACCATAGGGACGATTCGTGTAATTTACTAAAAATATTTAAATAAACACACCCCAATCCCAACCCCCTCACCTTACCTTACCTATCCCATAATTTTTTCTTATTTAAATAATAGTATTTTTAGGTAAGACAGGGACCAATCGTGTAACAAAAACAAACAATAGAGTCTTTTCGAGTTAAAAAAATAAGTTAGGGAACAAGCGTGCAAATTACCCCAAACCATAGGGACCATTCGTGTAATTTACTCTAAAATATATGTGCATAAATATAACCAACTAATAATATTTTTGTGAGCGAACACAAAAGATGTCAATTCCATTCCTAAAGGGACGTTTAAAGGGACCAAAAAACTTCTAGTAATGTTGTTGTAGAAGTTCTCACTTGATAAAACATTCATTGCTTGCAAAAGACTGGAAAAAACTTCTTGAAGGTAATAGTTCAGCAGCTGTCGTGAAAAGTCTAGCAACCCTTAAGGAACAACTTTAGTTACAATTTCCAGAAACTGTCACTAATTTCCCAGCATGCTTATAACTTCGAAAATTACCCATTTGTCTTCAAAAAATGGCTCCAAGTTCATTTTTTGTTACATTTTTGTACAAATAACTTATTTCTAAAAACTAATCTATTACTTACCAAAAATAAACCAAGAAAACTAATCTATTTAATTTATTACATAGCATATGAATAAATAAATAATTACAACCATTTTATAACAAAAACAACACAATGGTCTTTGGCTAGTTTATGCACATCATACATATCGACATACACATATAACAATCTTTGTTTTTCTAAGACAACTTTAAATGACAAAAGGTGCATGGAAACTTTTTTTCATAAAAATAACAATTATAAAGTTGTCATAGAAAATATGTATGAACTCATTTCCTTACAAAAACAAGTTATCCATATTTTCCAAAGAATAAGATTTCTAAAAATCATAAAATATAACCAAACTTGCAAGGTAGCTCTGATACCAATTGTTAAGTTTTTATTCAAAAGTTAGTTTAAAAAACAATATTTTAGCAACGTAAGACTTGAGTATTTTTGAACAATTATAAACTAGTTATAACCAACCATGAATCTTCTTGCAAAGTTTGGAAAGAAAACAAGCACCAAAGAAGAAGAAGATTTTAACAACCTTTGTAGACTTTGGATCCTCTAAGGGAGGCTTGAAAGTTGATGGAGAATATGGAACATTTGAGACATCAACAAGAACTCAACTTGATTTAATATGCTAGTCTTGTAATACTCTTAAAACTCACAAGCTTAAAGTTCATAACCAAAGTATGAACTTTAAGGGACTAAAAATGCAAGTAACTTTAACTCTTGATCTTTAAAAGCAAGAGAGAATGATAGAGATAGAGAGTATTTCAGATTTTACATGCCAAAATGAAAGTCTATCTCACTTCATAAAGCTAATTTTTTATCCTTAGGTCCTTAGCACTTTAAGCATATCATGTCCCCTAAATTCTAAGTGTCCCCCCTTGCTTTTATACATGTCTTACTTTCCATTTGTTTAATCAAAGCCCATATATTGTCTAGCATATAGGAAGTCATGGTTTTGACTAATAAAAGAAATAGAAAATTTGTGAATTTTATAAAATATAAACCTTAACTTTTTTTAGAAGACAAAGTGCCTTTCTATTCCAAAATGTCGTACATGACTTAATAAATTATACCACATTGTATATATTAAGTTACTTGCAAATGAAAATTATTATTTCCAAGAAATAAATCATTCCTAATTAAATATCAGAGTTTATTGATTATTTATTAAAATCAATTTCTAATAAATAAGTAATTGTATCAAGTTGTTGTTAGTGTGACCCTTAGGATCATATGTTAATTAACAATAGCACTTTAATATGACTCTTGAACATACAAGATCTTTCAGATGTTACATTTCTGCCTCCTAATTTGAAATTAAATAATAGTTCAATTGTAAAAAATTTATTGACTATAAAATACTATTGATATTACTATTAATGAGAAAAAACGAGTCTCAGATGAAACTAATGAGATTATTATTAATCAAATTAGTTTTGAGTTTGAAAATGTTTCTAACGTGGAAAACTTAAAAAACATAAATTAGATTCCAATCCAGTCTACAACGTGGTTCTTCACTTAGTCCTATCTTTCAACATTGGAAATAGATTTTGATATGCATTTTTTCAACAAAAAATTACACACACCAATCTTTCTCTTTGTTTAAAAAACTCAAATGTTTCATTTATATTTTAATGTTGAAGACCAAAAACATCATAAAAAGAACCACCAAAAAGAAAAACGTGAGAATCATGAGCTAAAACTATCAAGAACACAATAAACCACAAGAAGAAGAAAAATAGAGGATTATGAGCCAAAACAAAAAAGCTGGTACAACGAAAAGTTTTTCAAATGCATGTGTAGCTTTTTTCGAAAGCATAAGTTAAGTGTTTTTTTTTCAAAACAAAAACAAACAAAGCAAAACTTAGAGTGTTTTTTTCGAAAAACTAAAGTTTCATTAGTAAGACTTAAAGTGATGTTAATGATATATAGAACATGTGAAGGGGTTAGAAATGGCTATGCAAGTAAGTAACTAAGTATGTACCTAAGAAATGATATGTTGTTATTATATTATACATATATTAGTCCCAAATATGGATGTTTCGATGGTCCTCTAATGAAAATGTAGTTCTATTCGTCTCAAACAGTGATGTATTCATAATGGTCCCAAAATAAGGATGTATTTCTATATATCCTAAATGGGAATATATTTCTAGTGGCCCCGAAATGGGGATGTATATGTATTAGTACCAAATGGGGATGTATATTTAATGGTCTCAAAATAGAGATACATTTCTATTGGTCCCAAAAGTGGATGTATTTTTAATGGCCACTCTTAGGGATGCATTTTGTAATCATCCTAAAATGGGGATGTATCTCTATTGGTACCAAACGAGGATGTATTTATGTTGGTCTTAAATGGGGGTGTACTTATATTAGTCTTGTATTTGGATGTGTTTGTATTTGTACATTTAGAGACAATATCTTACAACATACTAAAATTAAGATCACAAGAAAGTTATTCATATTCACTAATTACCCAACTGTTGGTATAGATAAGTTGATGTTATCACGTTGATAGTGTTAAGACGTTTATAAGTTGTAATATATGAAGACATACATGTTACTAACTAAGCTCTTTGCAACTTACCATTATTGTTATGTTAAATGATTATGGTGCAAGTAATAGTAACATAAGTAAAATAATTGATTTTGAAATGATGTAAAAGGACTAGAAGATAAGTGCTTATGTTGGTTCATGATGTAGTTATGTAACATCATGAAACAACAGTATAGTTTTGTACTTTAACTATGGTTCTTAATATTGCTTATATCTTTTGCTAGTATACATCACACCATATGTATATATTAAAAGAGTTAAAAAGAATTTTTTTGGTGTACCTTATACTAGAATTATGTTGTTACATTAAAGCACCAACAAAGGTAATATCTTGAATTGGTTCAAAATGGTAGATTCCAACATGGAATTACCCCTACGTTACATAACGCGGTTGAAAGAGACTCAATGTATAATTTCAAAATAGTAGATTCCATATGCCATGCATATTGGATCAATCATTTATAAAAGTAATGTACTAAAGCCAAAAATGAATAACAGAAAATCCTAATGATCATCATTGGATACTTATACAAATATAATTACATGTGAAGAACTTGTTTTGGTCTATAAACTATTAACAAGGACCAACAAGTAAAGAAGGTGCACATATGTGGTTTGCCTAACTGACTATTGGTCTTTGTGACCTTGGTCGATTGGGACTACTATATACTTGAAAACTTCAATGCAAGATATAATTGCCATAGAAACTTACTATATAGCAGCATATGATGCATTAATGAAGGCTCTTGGATGAAGAAATCCATTACGGACATTATAATTATTTGTAATGTCTCCAAAACAATTGGAATTCTTTATGAAATTAATGATGTGATTGTACTAGAAAAAGATTTATCTAGAAGATACCTTTGTAACCTCAGAAAGTGTAACATCCCGACTTTCAGGTATGAGATTTATTCCTTAAAAGGAAAATTCCCCTTGGAATTCTTCAAGTTGATGGCCTCAACTCGACCTGTTGAAGGCTTTTGGGCCGCACATATTTTCGGACCAACTCGACGAGTTGGTGAGTAAAACTCGACGAGTTGGTGGCTGATTAAGAAACCCTAATTTTTAGGGTGTTGCACCCTATTAAAAGGCATTATACCCTTTGGATGGCCTCCTTATTGTTGGATTAGTGTCTAAGTCCATAACTATAATTGGTATGACTTGACCCGACCCGGCATGGTCCATTTGGGTTACACTTCACCGGAACAATGTGTATGGATAGACTTATGAGAAAAGGATATTTATGATTTATTAATATATTATAAGTTATAATATATTAATATGAAATCATATTATTTAATTAGTATTGATCAATAATTAATTTGTAATTAATTTAGTGATCAAAAGAGGCTAATTAAATATGGACTCTTATATATATATATATATATATATATATATATATATATATATATATATATATATATATATGGAATGGGCCAAGGTTTATTTAGGATGGGCTAAGAGTGTACGGAAGTCCATGGATAGTCCATGGAGATTTTAACCCATGGATCCTATGTAAATGAAAGGTCATGGGTATTAGGGTTCACATGGATGTAACCCTAATCCTCCATAATATATAAAGGGGTCCTTGGCTCACAAAATTGGCACTAGTGTGTGTGAAAGAAAAGGTGGCCGATTTTATTGAGCTCCATATTCTGTCAAAGTTCTTCCAAGTTGTTTTGGTGATTTGTGATTCCACTTGACGCATTCACATTATTTATGTTAGGCTCTTAAAGCTCTAAGGAATCAACCACAAGAAAAAGGTATGTAATTCTATCTAGTTTTATTATGAAAGTAACATATGATTATCTGCTAGTTAGGGTAATACCTTGGAATATTCAAGTTTGCATGTATAATAGAGAAAACATAGATCCAAGGTATTTAGGGTTGCATATACACCTTAGGAGTGTGAGAATGCTCAAAACCCAACAGTGGTATCAAAGCCTAGGGCTGTTTTCAATTATACTTGATGCTACTTGCTGTTTAAAGTTGAAAAAATCAAGTTTTCTGCGTTCTGGGTGATGAACTCGCTGAGTCCACTGATGGAATCGACGAGTCCATGTACAAAATGTGCAACTCGACAAGTCGTGTTCATGGGCTCGCCGTGTTGGCTGGGCAGAGTGCAGAAAAAAACGTTTTTTGGCCCTAAATGGATAGGATCATTATCCAAACTATTTTAAATCATAAAAATATTTTTTTAAGATATGATAATTCTCATGCTAATCTATTTGAAAGGTGATTGTCAAAATTTCATGTTTTCTATTAGTTTATATGATTAAGTCTAATTGCATGGAATTTGTTTGACTTGAATTGCCTAGTTCATATGAGTTTAGTCTAGAACTTGTAACATTCTTGGTTGAATTGTTGTTTTTGATGATTTTAATGGACTCCATAACTTGTCCTCAAGTTATGGAATTCCAAAGGTTTTTCTTTTAAATGGATCATTAAAAGTCATAAGTTATAAAACTTGAAGACACTCTTTTCCATAAATTGTTTTATGATCTTCATAACTGGTCCTCAAGTTATGGATTTTCAAGAGTCTTGCCATTAAAGAAACATTAAACTCATATGTTACGAATATGAAAGGTTTTCAATAGTTTCAAAACTTGCCCTCAAGTTTTGGAGTTTGTAAAGTCTCACACACATTAATGCTTTAATTCCAAACCCTAGAATTTTAAAAGTTAAAAATCAAACTTTATGGACTTTATTAAATTAATTACAGTGTTTAATTAAAAGTGTTAATAGTTCCATAATGACATGGTTTAAGTTATACAAATATACGTACATGTGAAGAACATAACACTTGTTTTGGTCTATAAACTATTAACAAGGACCAACAAGTAAAGAAGGTGCACATATGTGGTTTGCCGGTCTTTGTGACCTTGGTCGATTGGGACTACTATATACTTGAAAACTTCAATGCAAGATATAATTGCCATAGAAACTTAGTATATAGCAGCATATGATGCATTAATGAATGCTCTTGGATGAAGAAATCCATTACGGACATTATAATTATTTGTAGTGTCTCCAAAACAATTGGAATTCTTTATGAAATTAATGATGTGATTGTACTAGAAAAAGATTTATCTAGAAGATACATTTGTAACCTCAGAAAGTGTAACATCCCGACTTCCAGGTATGAGATTTATTCCTTAAAAGGAAAATTCCCCTTGGAATTCTTCAAGTTGATGGCCTCAACTTGACTTGTTGAAGGCTTTTGGGCCGCACATATTTTTGGACCAACTCGACGAGTTGGTAAGTAAAACTCGACGAGTTGGTGGCTGATTAAGAAACCCTAATTTTTAGGGTGTTGCACCCTATTAAAAGGCATTATACCCTTTGGATGGCCTCCTTATTGTTGGATTAGTGTCTAAGTCCATAACTATAATTGGTATGACTTGACCCGACCCGGCATGGTCCATTTGGGTTACACTTCACCGGAACAATTTGTATGGATAGACTTATGAGAAAATGATATTTATGATTTATTAATATATTATAAGTTATAATATATTAATATGAAATCATATTATTTAATTAGTATTGATCAATAATTAATTTGTAATTAATTTAGTGATCAAAAGAGGCTAATTAAATATGGACTCTTATATATATATATATATATATATATATATATATATATATATATATATATATATATATATATGGAATGGGCCAAGGTTTATTTAGGATGGGCTATGAGTGTATGGAAGTCCATGGAGCTTTTAACCCATGGATCTTATGTAAATGAAAGGTCATGGGTATTAGGGTTCACATGGATGTAACCCTAATCCTCCATAATATATAAAGGGGTCCTTGGCTCACAAAATTGGCACTAGTGTGTGTGAAAGAAAAGGTGGCCGATTTTAGTGAGCTCCATATTCTGTCAAAGTTCTTCCAGGTTGTTTTGGTGATTTGTGATTCCACTTGAGGCATTCACATTATTGGTGTTAGGCTCTTAAAGCTCCAAGGAATCAACCACAAGAAAAAGGTATGTAATTCTATCTAGTTTTATTATGAAAGTAACATATGATTATCTGCTAGTTAGGGTAATACCTTGGAATATTCAAGTTTGCATGTATAATAGAGAAAACATAGATCCAAGGTATTTAGGGTTGCATATACACCTTAGGAGTGTGAGAATGCTCAAAACCCAACAGTGGTATCAGAGCCTAGGGCTGTTTTCAATTATACTTGATGCTACTTGCTGTTTAAAGTTGAAAAAATCAAGTTTTCTGCGTTCTGGGTGATGAACTCGCTGAGTCCACTGATGGAATCGACGAGTCCATGTACAAAATGTGCAACTCGACAAGTCGTGTTCATGGGCTCGCCGTGTTGGCTGGGCAGAGTGCAGAAAAAAACGTTTTTTGGCCCTAAATGGATAGGATCATTATTCAAACTGTTTTAAATCATAAAATTATTTTTTTAAGATATGATAATTCTCATGCTAATCTATTTGAAAGGTGATTGTCAAAATTTCATGTTTTCTATTAGTTTATATGATTAAGTCTAATTGCATGGAATTTGTTTGACTTGAATTGCCTAGTTCATATGAGTTTAGTCTAGAACTTGTAACATTCTTGGTTGAATTGTTGTTTTTGATGATTTTAATGGACTCCATAACTTGTCCTCAAGTTATGGAATTCCAAAGGTTTTTCTTTTAAATGGATCATTAAAAGTCATAAGTTATAAAACTTGAAGACACTCTTTTCCGTAAATTGTTTTATGATCTCCATAACTGGTCCTCAAGTTATGGATTTTCAAGAGTCTTGCCATTAAAGAAACATTAAAATCATATGTTACGAATATGAAAGGTTTTGAATAGTTTCAAAACTTTCCCTCAAGTTTTGGAGTTTGTAAAGTCTCACACACATTAATGCTTTAATTCCAAACCCCAGAATTTTAAAAGTTAAAATTCAAACTTTATGGACTTCATTAAATTAATTATAGTGTTTAATTAAAAGTGTTAATAGTTCCATAATGACATGGTTTAAGTTTATTTAAATTAAGTTTATAGTTTAATTAATAATATTAAACCACCAAATATTTTAAATATGTAAAATACACCCTTACACTATTATAATATTAAAAGTTAATACTTATATATAAGTATAAGAACAAATTCATTCTTACCGTTAGTAGGCCTCATTCTCGAAGCCAGCCTATAAGGGGGTATAAGGTTACTGCCTATAAAATGGAAGTTTAATGGGTGTCCACTCTCGCTGACCGCTTCCTTGACTGGTGAAGGGTCGTTAGCCAAACGGGTAGGAAAGGACTATAATTCTCCCTTCATTAAAAGTATAATGATAAATACTAAGTAACTAAACACTTATAAATTCTCAGTCTTAGTTACTTAGGAAAATGTGAATTTGGTGCTAACCCATGAAATTACACTTTGCACCATTGTTAAGTCGTTAGTGGAGCATGTTTGGTTAACCGACACACTAACATGGGACTGACAATGTGTAGCAAATGGTGACTTAAGTTTTATCATAGATTTGTGGAGCACGTGTGGTTAATCAGCACATCGATTGGGTGATAAAATTAAGGGTACCAAGTCAATTTGCATGGTTATTCACACCTTGTTTGTGATCCTCGGCATCCCAGTCACAAACTTGAGAGGGCACAATCGAGATTTAAACATGCCATTGAAAGTTCAATGAATCTCAAAAGATCTAGGAGTTTCAATCCAATTAAAACTTAATAATTTATTTTGTTTTTCATGGTCGAAATTGGTAAATCGTCATTTACCTACCTTCACATATTTTGTAGCTTGGATTACGACATCCCTCTTCCAAGTTATAAAATAGTTTGTTGGGTCCTAGCCTTAATATTTCATATTGGGTGTTATGTTAAGGACTTAAATCAACTGAAACTTGAATTTCTCCCTCATAGATGTCTAAGTTCAGACAAATATGGTCTTACTCATCCTTTTGGATAGAGCTTTCCTAATGAAGATAATATCCCAAATGGTAATCAAGGTGAAAGATTAATCCCTTTGTTGTGCATTAATGAGACTGGAAATCATACTTCACTTCCTGCGCCTCCTCCAAATAATTCTCCCTATCCCACAAGTTTCAAGACTTGAAAAGCTCTAAGTCACTCAATCCCTATTGGCATGCTGGGAGAGTTGGGTGTCAAAGTCTCAAGGAAGTTGGTTGTTGATTGGGTTCTTCAATCACTTCCCAAGTCATATAGTGAGTTCTTTAAGGAATACTATGTGACACTCTATGACTTGACCTGTAATGGTCTTACCTATTTGCTTGTTGCTGCTAAATCAACAATGATTTGGAACACTAGTAAAGAAAATCTGATTGGAAGATCTACTTCCCAAACCTATTTGGACATTAACAATGGTAACATTGAAAGTCCAGAAAATCTTTCTCTTCCCAATGGAAAGGGATCGGTCATGGTTAAGTCATTTGACCTAATGGTAAAGAGAAAGGCTAATTCTGAGATAGTCTCGTGCACCATTTCCAAAGATTCCATATATTTCTATTGCCAAGAGAAGGGACATTGGTTATGAAGCTGCCTATTTTACCTGAAAGATCATAAGGATGGTAAAGTCAAAAAGGTTTGACTCTACTTCAGGTAAAGTCCACTATCTAATTCTATTAAGTTCTTATTTGGAGATTCTTAATACATGATGTAATGTAATTACATTTTGATGTTTTGTAGAATCAAAGAAAAGTAAGGAAGCTTAAAGAAAGAGTAAGTTGATTCTGATCGTAATAGATGGATTTTGATCGCATGGTTCGATGATCAAAATTTTGAGTTGCTGCTTAAAGTTATGATAACAGAGAGCAAGAGAGATGGAATTGGAGTTAGAATTATGAGAAGAAGCAAGGTGGAGAAATCATACCTAACGCCTATACGTCATTGAGGAATTTTCTTGAACAATTGGTGTGTTTGTCTATAAACAACGTTAACAAAGAAAATTTTAGTTGACGAATTTGTGAATAATGAAAGCCAATCAGAAAAATCATTATTCCTTACAAACAATATAGATAGAACCATAAACAAAAGAGATGAATATGAAAAAATATACACGAACAAATGAAGCATGCTGAGACCCAAAAATCAAAGGAAGAAAAGACATATAAAGGAAGCAGTCTATTATACAAAAAAAAAGACGTATGGAAAACAAAGTACAACTTATTTTCAATTACCTATCGAGGTTGTGGATAGATGATCGATTAGCATTTTGGTGTAACAGCCCGGAAATTCAAATATTGGCATAATTATGATTTTGGGGTGTTTTAAGAGGGGACTCGGCGAGTTGGAGCCTAGACTCGCCGAGTAGGATCGCAGACTTGGTCGCGGGTTCGCGACTGGACTCGACGAGTCCAGATATGGACTCGGCGAGTCGACGCTGTTCAACAGAAACCCTAACCGTTCGATTTTGGATCGTATATAACGCCTCTTAGGCCGTCATTGTCCGTCTTTTGGTCGATTGAGAAGAACCCTAAGCGGCTGTGGGCATCTAGAGCAAGATTGAAGGTCATTCGTGACTTGAAGAAATTATGGTGCAAGAAGGGAAGAGTTTTGGCTAAAGGAACTGCAAGGGATTCGAGTTCTGAGGTTTGGGGACACAGAGAGTGCGTCATTCAGGTAATATTCGGATCATTTCTGTTATATTGATGTGTGCATGGATCTAGGGTTTATGGAACCCATTTGGTGATTAGATGGATTATTACCTTGTTACCCAAACGAATATAACCCTGTATTAGGACCTTTAGAGGTCCAGAAGGTCCCATGCTTGTGTATTTCGGAACCATACCTATCTCAGGAAGCAGTTTGATCGACTGCATGGTATGGACTCGCCGAGTCCGATGAACAGACTCGGCGAGTAGCTTGAAGATTTACTGGGACTCGTCGAGTTGTTCTTCAGACTCGGCGAGTTGAGTCGGGGTGGCCCCGCGATTCTTCCAGGAGGAACTCGTCGAGTAAAAGGGGATACTCGACGTGTAGAAAGGGAATTTTAAGGAATCGGTGAGTCAAGGGCGAGTGGACTCAGAGTCGTTGAACTCGGCGAGTCTTGGGGTGACTCGGCGAGTTAGGTCGCGGGTTGAGTGAAGTTCTGAGTATGGGGACTCGGCGAGTCATAGGGTTGACTCGGCGAGTAGGGTCAGTCAGGGGTTGACTTTGACCTTGTCTTTGACCAAGGGTTTACCAGTGGTTCCAGGGGTATTTTGGTAATTGTTGTTATTGTTTGAGTTCAGTGCATTAGTGACTGTCCAGAGGTGGAGATCGTATCCGTGATCGGAGCAGCTTGAGCTATCTGTTCAGTCGGCAGTTTCGAGGTGAGTTATCCTCACTATATCGCTAGGGTTTATGGCACCAAGGCCGACCCTTTTTACCGGATGGAAATCCGGGTAGTTGTCATTACATGTCATGGGCTGGAAGGCGTTGCTATGTGGACCGGAAGGTCATGGCCTGGAAAGGCGTATGTATGCATTTAGTATGTTGACTGATTTAAAGGGTAATGTTATGCTAGTGACCGGCTAGACCGGTGTCTTGTTTAGAGTAATGTTATGATATGTGATCTGTTGATCGATTGTTGTCTATGAACTGCTATATGATTATTTGTTATGTTATATATGCATTGTATGCTTATGGGCCGGAAGGCAATATGTTATGGGCCGGAAGGCAATATGTTATGGGCCGGAAGGCGATATGTTATGGGCCGGAAGGCGTATATGTGGTTGTTATTCTGGGGGTATCTCACTAAGCTTTCGGGCTTACAGTTGTGGTTTTATGTTTCAGGTTCTCAAGAGTCTGTGGCAAGGCAAAGGCGTGATCGTACCGTTCCTCGCGTTGGTGGTTTATGATATGAACCTGGGAAATTACTCTGTTAAATAATGTATTGAAAACCTTTTTGTAACAATGTTAATAAAATGGGTGATTTTGAAAAGTTTTAATTGTTTTGAAATTTCGGACGTTACAAGTTGGTATCAGAGCCTTGGTTTGAGTGAATTGGGGAAACATTCGTGTGACTCCAGTCTCAAATCGAGGAGGATTTTAAAAAGAGAAATTAAAAGGAGGAATTAAAATGGTTTTCAAATTTGGTAAAAGGAGGACGCAGAGGTACGATCAGCCGGAGCCAGTAAGTAACCCCAAGATACCATACATGATATTTGTTTATTTGAGCTTGATAGCACAGCATGCTAGAGTTAGGCTAGGGATCTTCAGGAATTCATGATAATGTTGCCTGATATGTGATGCATGTAGCCTAGGGTTCCCTATGGGATGTTCTCAGTGTTCCTCTAGTGGTGAGGGTTGATAGTTGTTATGCATGTTCTCTAGGGTATTGTGGTAGTACTTCATACAAATATGGGTAGGTGTGGAAGGTAGTATGGGCCCGTACTACTGAAAGCACAGGACCCATACGCGTATCAGGGAAACCATGATCTCTAGGGTAGGGTTGCGAGAGTTGGATCCCAGGATTGTAAGAAGTGTCTGGGATTTGGTATGGTGTTTTCGGTATGGAGATTTCGAGGCATGATGATAGTGGATCCGGATCAGGATCGGGAGCTGGAGAGCGAGTTCCGGGTGGATCGGTACCGTCTGAGGTTATCGATCGGACGAGCACGAACGAGTTGGACGCGAAGGTTCGCGAGATCCTGCGTGATGAGGTTGCTGCATTGCTACGGGTTGAGTTGCTGGAATTGTTTGGGTCGATCAGGACCGCCATGGTTGAGTAGTTTGATGAGCGATATGCGGCTCTCGCAGAGACGGCTGCCGCGGCGGCTACAGCGGCTGTAGCAGCGGCAAAGGGAAGACCTAGTCGGGGTTTCAGTATCGGGACTTCTATTATACGAAGCCTCCCACATTCGACGGAGTTCAGGACCCGATTGTTGCTATGAGACGGTTATCAGATTTGGAGGGGTGTTTCTCCACGAGTTTATGCCCTGCTGATCAGAGGGTGAGGTGTGCTCTGAACCTATTGAGGCTCGGGGCGAAGGATTGGTGGAGATTGACCACGGGGTCATATTTCGACGCACTGAGGGCTGCGGTTTTGGAGGATCAGTTCAGAGAGATGTTCAGTACTCGCTATGTTCCGCGAGGTGAAAAGGAGAGATTGGCTCGGGAGTTCCTTGAGCTGAAGCAGGATTTGGAGTCGGTGACTGAGATCACCGGGATGTTTATTGAGAGGGCGATGTTTTGCTCTGAGTTGGCTTCGGAGCAGGCTCAGATGTCCCGATATCTGAGTATGCTCAAGGGGGATATCAGACAGTTCATGTCTGCGCAGAAGTGCGAGACCTTGTTGGTGTTGCAGGAGGCCGCCATGCGGCGTGAGTTAGAGGTTGAGTTGCAGTTGCGTGAGCCGAGGCAGGCTCCGATGCAGTCGCAGCCAGCGCCGAAACGATCCGGTACCGTTGATGTTAGAGTGGGGGATCGGAGCGGCCACACTTGTGGGAAGTGTGGGAGGGGTCACACCGGAGTTGCTAGTCCGGTGGTGCATGCCGCAAGTGCGGAAAGGAGGGGAACTATGCGCGGGATTGTCGGCAGTCAGTGCCGATTCGGGATTTGAGGATTTGTTATCATTGTCGGCAGGTTGGACATTTGAGGGTCAACTGTCCACAGCTTTCTGCAGGACCGGTGCAGACTCTAGCATCAGCCACCTTGAGGAGTTCAGGAGGAGGACAGGATGGAGCGGAGCCCCAAAGGGCTCAGGGTCGTGCTTATCTGCTTGCGACAGGGGGAGACGGAGCAGTGCCGGAGGCAGCTGCGGGTATGATGCTTTCATGATGTATTAATTGTCTTGCATTGATTTGGCGTATTGTTTGTGCTGGTATCTTGTATGGATTTCGATGCGGTATTCGTTGTTTCGCGGGTCTGGCATGGTTATGGATTGGTGCTTCAGGTTTTCGCTTTGGCATTCGTTGTTCCCTGATGGTTGGGTATGGTTATAGTTGGTGTTTTAGTGCCGGTAGCCTTGTGCGGTTTTCGATGTGGTGTTCATCCTTTGGCAGATTGTGGGTTTGGTTACGGGTTATTGTCGAGAATTCCGTTGGTTATCGTTCGTGGGGGTTGTTAGTGGAGATGCGGCACTGGGTTGAATGTCGGGTAGCATCTGCAGTCGTGGAGTGGATGATTGAAGGACCAGATTCTTTTGAGTGGGTTGATCAGGGAGGAGATGTGTTTTGCTGAGGGTTGCTTATGCTTGTGGGAAGCAGTCAGTGCTTTAGTGGGGGAGAATTGGAAAATTCTCCGGGAGATCGATGAGTATGTGAGGGTGCTTAGCTGTTGGGATTCAGCAGTGTTTGTCAGCGCAGAGTATAGGCCGACGAGAGCGAGTTTCGGGTATGCGGGGCGGGATACAGACCTAGGGCATTTGATTGTGGAGGCCTGAGAGAAGGCCGGGATCAAGCTTGAGTAAGTAACTGGGGTTATGCGATCAGAGTATTGGTATGTTTGAGGTACGTGATGGGTTGTACTGCGTTAATCCCACGGGATTTATGTTGTGCATGTTTCTAGAGTTGGAACCGGAAGGTTCCCAGAGTTAGAACCTGAGGGTTCGCAGAGTTTGGGTGTACGGACCCACTGAGATATAGCCTCGAGTGGCTAGTATGTGTTATGAGAGTCGGTCCAGTCATGCTGGAGACTCTGTTGGTATTGCTGGATCAGCTTGAGATTGTGGATGGTGTATGTGCAGTGTGATTACATTGGAAGGTCTGGCCCCGGGATTGGTGATCTTGTTTAGCTGAGGCAGTGATTTTGATGAGTGGAGAGAGTGCATGAGATTGAGAGCCCCTGCAATGAGAGCCAGAGTATGTGAATAGCGGTTACGCAAAAAGGGTGGTGTCGCTTGGGGCGAGCACCGTGGCACCGTTTGGAGTGGCATTATGGCCAAGAGGGTTCCTTGGAAAAGGAAAAGAGGAAGGTGTGTAACTCCGAAGGGGGTGCAAGTTCACGAAAGTGAAAGCTGCAGAGCAGAGTTATGGTTAGAGTATTTCGAGTATGGTTTTGAGCATCGTGTTCGCGGCAGTGAAGTAGGAACCCATCCGGGTTGGGATGACTGACGAGACTCAGAAAGGATGCAGGGGAAGAGAGAATCTTGAATTCTCAGTGTGATTCTGATCAGAGTGTAGGGTGGATGTAGTGGTTCATCTTGGAAGATGTTCGAGGATATCATCAGTGTATCGGGTCTTCCAACCTGCGGGTGTTGGGGCTAGTTCAGCATGTGTATGTGATGGCAAGAGGAGAACTTGTGAGAGTTGCTCTGAGAGTGAGAAAGGATCTCTCAGTCGGTCCGGTATGGACAAGATGGGCTTTGGATCGGGGATCCGGTGGCTTCTGGTTTCCTAACCCTTATGGGTCGAGTGATTGTTGAGATTTAGAGCAGAGTTGCATCTTGAGTAATTTTCGGTTACAGAGAGTGATGTGCAGTACAGAGACCGGGCTTCAGTCGACAGAGCAGATTCAGCGGATGAGACAGAGGTTATTGACCGCCCAGAGCCGACAGGAAAGTTATGCGGACGGACGCCGGTCCGAGCTTGAATTTCAGGTCGGCGACCTCGTACTCCTGAAGGCCTCTCCTTGGAGAGGAGTGATTCGATTCAGGAAGAGGGCAAGTTGGGGCCCCGGTATATTGGGCCTTTTCATGTGATTGCGGGGGTAGGCCGGGTGGCCTACCGTTTGGATTTGCCCACGGATTTGAGACAAATCCACGATATTTTTTCATATGTCGCAATTGAGGAAGTATGTAGCCGATGAGTCGGCAGTGGATCCACTAGAAGACATTCAGGTGAATGCGGGCCTGAATTATGCTGAGAGACCAGTGGTCATCAGAGATCGGGAGATCAAGATTCTGAGGAATAAGGAGATACCTCTAGTGTTAATTCAGTGGCAGCACCGGAGGGGATCGGGAATGAACTGTGATCTGGAACGTGATATGTGGGAGCAGCATCCGGGGCTATTTTCAGAGTGAGACTTCGAGGGCGAAGTCTAGTTCTAGTGGGGGAGAGTTGTAACAGCCCGGAAATTCAAATATTGGCATAATTATGATTTTGGGGTGTTTTAAGAGGGGACTCGGCGAGTTGGAGCCTAGACTCGCCGAGTAGGATCGCAGACTTGGTCGCGGGTTCGCGACTGGACTCGACGAGTCCAGATATGGACTCGGCGAGTCGACGCTGTTCAGCAGAAACCCTAACCGTTCGGTTTTGGATCGTATATAACGCCTCTTAGGCCGTCATTGTCCGTCTTTTGGTCGATTGAGAAGAACCCTAAGCGGCTGTGGGCATCTAGAGCAAGATTGAAGGCCATTGGTGACTTGAAGAAATTGTGGTGCAAGAAGGGAAGAGTTTTGGCTAAAGGAACTGCAAGGGATTCGAGTTCTGAGGTTTGGGGACACAGAGAGTGCGTCATTCAGGTAATATTCGGATCATTTCTGTTATATTGATGTGTGCATGGATCTAGGGTTTATGGAACCCATTTGGTGATTAGATGGATTATTACCTTGTTACCCAAACGAATATAACCCTGTATTAGGACCTTTAGAGGTCCAGAAGGTCCCATGCTTGTGTATTTCGGAACCATACCTATCTCAGGAAGCAGTTTGATCGACTGCATGGTATGGACTCACCGAGTCCGATGAACAGACTCGGCGAGTAGCTTGAAGATTTACTGGGACTCGTCGAGTTGTTCTTCAGACTCGGCGAGTTGAGTCGGGGTGGCCCCGCGATTCTTCCAGGAGGAACTCGTCGAGTAAAAGGGGATACGCGACGTGTAGAAAGGGAATTTTAAGGAATCGGTGAGTCAAGGGCAAGTGGACTCAGAGTCGTTGAACTCGGCGAGTCTTGGGGTGACTCGGCGAGTTAGGTCGCGGGTTGAGTGAAGTTCTGAGTATGGGGACTCAGCGAGTCATAGGGTTGACTCGGCGAGTAGGGTCAGTCAGGGGTTGACTTTGACCTTGTCTTTGACCAAGGATTTACCAGTGGTTCCAGGGGTATTTTGGTAATTGTTGTTATTGTTTGAGTTCAGTGCATTAGTGACTGTCCAGAGGTGGAGATCGTATCCGTGATCGGAGCAGCTTGAGCTATCTGTTCAGTCGGCAGTTTCGAGGTGAGTTATCCTCACTATATCGCTAGGGTTTATGGCACCAAGGCTGACCCTTTTTACCGGATGGAAATCCGAGTAGTTATCATTACATGTCATGGGCCGGAAGGCGTTGCTATGTGGACCGGAAGGTCATGGCCTGGAAAGGCGTATGTATGCATTTAGTATGTTGACTGATTTAAAGGGTAATGTTATGCTAGTGACCGGCTAGACCGGTGTCTTGTTTAGAGTAATGTTATGATATGTGATCTGTTGATCGATTGTTGTCTATGAACTGCTATATGATTATTTGTTATGTTATATATGCATTGTATGCTTATGGGCCGGAAGGCAATATGTTATGGGCCGGAAGGCAATATGTTATGGGCCGGAAGGCGATATGTTATGGGCCGGAAGGCGTATATGTGGTTGGTATTCTGGGGGTATCTCACTAAGCTTTCGGGCTTACAGTTGTGGTTTTATGTTTCAGGTTCTCAAGAGTCTGTGGCAAGGCAAAGGCGTGATCGTACCGTTCCTCGCGTTGGTGGTTTATGATATGAACCTGGGAAATTACTCTGTTAAATAATGTATTGAAAACCTTTTTGTAACAATGTTAATAAAATGGGTGATTTTGAAAAGTTTTAATTGTTTTGAAATTTCGGACGTTACATTTGGAGAGCAGTAGCAGTCACAATAAAAAAAACCCTAGAGAGCACATTGTCTTATACATAAGAAGACGATAGAAGATCTCAGTCAAACTTGTGCTCCTGATTTCTTGCAATAAGCTTGATTTACGAAAGATTTATTGTTGATTTTATGGGATAATTAATAATCAAAATAAAAATCGGACATAGCATTACATAGAGACAAGTTAGAGCGGGAAACAAAAAACGGGTTGAACAAAAAGATGACACGTGGCAGAAGGTTAGTCTAAAAGATGGACACGTGGCGTTTAAGGGAGGTTTTTATTAGGCATGGAGATTATCACTAATAGACATATTTTTTGGGTGAATTTCAAAAAAATAGACACAAAAAATCAAATTTCCAGGTATAGACATGGATTTTGCGGATGTGAGCTCCGAGGGCTCAACGGAATCAACTTAATCTCCAAGGAATTGATGTGGCAAAAAAATAAAAATAAAATCTTGAGACCCATACCGCGGAGCTACCTCCGAGGAATGGATCTTCAAATTTTTTTCTCACCTTCCATGTTTCTTTTATGCAAAGATCTCCTATTAAAAGATCAATTTTTTTGCACCTCACATTCATTCCAAACATTGTCAAGAAAATTTCATACTATCATAATCTTTTATGAAAAATAATTAGTTGGGGAATGAGTATACACCCCAAAGAATCGATGTGAAAAAAATAAATAAATAAAAAATCTAAAGATCCATTCCTCGGAACTCCCTCCGTAGAATGGATCTTAAGATTTTTTTTTTTTTGCCACATCAATTCCTCGGAGATTAAGTTGATTCGGCGGAACCCTCGAAACTCATCTCTACGGAATTCATGCCTATACCTGAAAGTTTAATTTTTTATCTCTATTTTTTGAAATTCTCCAAAAAAAAATATCTATTAATGGCAAATTCCCTTGACTGGTAAAAAGAGAAAAAGGATAATGAATTACTTCATGCTGGGTCCAAAAGACAACAGTTGACTTCTTATATTCTCGTCATCTCACACGCACACATAGGACAGATGTTTGTTTGAGAACTTGTAGTCTTGTAGAGCAAGTTTTGGGCCAAAACGATGTCGCCATGGTGGAGCTTGTCAAACAAGTTGTATTGGTAAACTTCATGTCCTTTTTCTTGACTTTATTGACTTCACATTTATTTATTATCATATAAAGTAAATGACTATATATTTTTTTATTTCCTAATGTTTTCTCTATTAAAAATAATAGTTTTACTTTCTTAAGGTTACACAATATTTGGAGCTTGGAGCGTCTGATGACTGATCCAATTTCAATCATGCTCTATAGAACACAATCCATTTATCTAAAATACTAATTTATTATAATTTTTAGTCATTAAATTTTAATTTCCCTCTTTATTAATTAATTGTCATATATTGGTTATTTCATATAATATGATAAATATTTATCAATTAAAGATCAAAAACATTTTATACAAAATGTATCATTATAGAAGTCTCGTTGGAATCTTTAAGACAAACTCCTTTACATGATACTTGTTATCAAAAAAGTATAATCTATAAAGTAATTTTCTGTTATATAATGAACAAAACATATAACATAGATCATACGTAACCAATAAAAAAGAATGTAAAATATAATATTGATTAAAACTAAGTGTCTGTCTTTTTTATTTATTAGCTTAATGATTTAACAACTATACAAGATCAATTTTTTTTTTTCATTTGAAAGTAATGGCAGATGATGAGTGTCGAATCCATCAAATTATAAATCTTTTTTTGGACCTATCGTGTCAATCCATAGAGAATCGGATTTAAAAATAAATCAAACTAGTCACATTTTTATTCTAACGTATAAAAATAGAACAGTTTTGAAAATGAGTAAGCTAAACTGAAACTATCACTATTATGCAAATAAAATTAACAATAAACAAAGTAAAAACAATTTGGTTATAAGTTCTATTCACCTAATTGTACAATTTAATTAGGAATTGTCATGAAATAGTATTTTAATCGATACTAAAAAACACTAACAAACTTCAAAACAAACTCTTTAATTAAACCTAATCTCACTAATTAAATTTAGGTTGAGACTCATTAACGAGCTTATTGATAATAAATCCAATTTTTCTACCACTTGATTACAAGCTTTTTAACTAAGTTACAAATTATCTAAATAAAACATGTTACATAATTATTGAACAAACTCTCAATAATTATATGAAAATTGCATTAATGTTCAAACAAATATACCAACCACAAGTGGTTTTCTCATAAGCTCCAACGATTGTACCAATTGATTATATAATATCAATCAACATCTATTGCATTCTCAATAACATTATCACTACTTTAGTCAATTAAATGGTCGATTATGTAACCAAACAATCAACATAACAATTCAATCATCCAAACCCTAATTAAGGTGATAAAAAGAAACTAAGACAACAAAATTTAATGCTGGATCAAAAAAAAAAAAAATCTAAAATCATTCACATGATACCGTTTAAGACGCCTAAACCACCAAAAACTACAAAATAATCAACAATAAATTAAAACTTACAAACGGAAATTCAAGATTGTTTTGATGCTAAGAACACTAGAGAAAACATCAAGTAGTTCGCTCCCTCTTGCTCTGTTTCTGTCGTGAGTTGAAGAAGAAGAAGAAGAAGAAGAAGAAAAAGTGTGCGTGTCTTTTTTTATATAGATGATCCCCTTTCTTTCTTTTTTCCTTCCTGCATACTTCATCTCAAACAACGCTAATGGGCTCTTCAATTGTGACTTGGGCTTCCATTTAGTTCAATTTATGGGCTGCTATTAATTTCCAAACGTGGGCAGCAAATGGAATAAGAAAATCAGGTTTTCGGCCTGAGTTTAAATGCTTTTATGTTGGATAGATTTTCGCTGCTGTAAATTGTAATGCTGTTCACCTGGCCCAAAATCCAGTCACTTTATTAAGATCATTATTGTAAAAACCCAAACATTTATTTATATCGTTTTGTTTTTCTCCTTGATCACGAATGTTGTTGCAAGATTTCAATCACTTTAGCATTACCTGCTTGCATAAATATACACAAATTTAAACTAAAGGGTAAAAATATTCAAAAATATATTATGTGATGATTAGATGTAAAATGGAATGTTAATTATATGTCAAACGATTTAGAAAATATGGTAAATGACGGATAAAAATGAACCTAGCAACATTATAGGCCAAGTCCAAAAATCTGTCGTAATATATTAAGATGCCAACCTTTTACATACTTGTCTTTCTTCTTTTCTACTTCAACTCAGCTCAATTTAAAATTGATTACTATTGAAAAAATCGATGAATTTATGAAAAGTTGTTTTTGGAAAAAGGTAAAGTAGTGATTTAGTTTCATTCAAACGGCTTATTGAGTCTAGAAAAGAAACATAAATTATGTATACCATTTTATCTAGATATAAGTCATCACTCATTCAGCCACTTTACCCATAAAGAACTTAATATATCATAAAAGGCAACCACCCCTAAAATGTACTACATTACAATGTTAACCGAAACAAAACCAAAACAAACTAAGTCACTTTATTGATAAAAGTGTACAATCTTTATTGTATGTTAATATTTTTTTTTCAAATTTGCTTATACATAAACCGCACACATATATACATGTTTCTACATAGACATGTTATACAGAAGACAAAATTACACGATTGGTCCTCTAGTTTTCTAGTTGGTTGAAGACAACTATGAAAACCACACGTTTGTCCCTCTGGTTTCAATTTCTTGCGTGGTTGGTTTTCATAGTTGTCCTCAACCAGCTAGTTCTGGCAAACAAACCAGAGGGACCAATGGTGTAATTTTCTCTACATAGAATCATCAGACTCATCACTTTCGCTTCTCTCAGGCTCAACAACATTTGTTCCCGCCTCCGAAACATCAGGTTTTTCTACACGTGTGGGTCCCGCTTTCTTCCTACCAATTTCCTCTTGCTCACCCATTTCCGTATGTAAACCTCTAAGTCAAGGATACAAAATACAAACATGTACTTTGTTTTTTCTTATTAAGGTATTGTACTTTAAGAGAATTGGTGCTATGAAAACAAATAAATGAAAGTACATTGCTATTTCTTGCATTTAACAGATAAAGTAAATTTGACAATACGAAAGGATATCGAAATTTTCAGCCGTTCCACCATTCATGATGTTTAGCAGATCCTTCTCTACTCGTCTAACAAGTTCAGGCTACAATTCAAATCAATATCTATTATAATTTATAAGATTATATTTTTCAATTTTTTTTTATAAAATGCTATAATAATTAACTCAAAGAAAGTATATTGCTATTTCTTACATTCAAATCCGGCTCCCTACGAAACCTCCGCCTTCGAGCATCTCTCATGGGCGGCGTAAGACCATGGCGGTGCTCCACCACCTCTGGTGGAGGATCACCATCATCTCTCACCATAATCATCTGTCACAATAACACAATTGCATCACATCACATCACATGAAAATGAATATTAAAAACAATAGAAATCATGTTTTTTTACAATTTAACATGTATAAGAAAATAAGAAAAATAAAATAACATACTTGGCCAACATCTGCAGTTTTGATCAAAACATTGTCATCATAAGTCTTGTAAGACTCCACAATGCAAGGAAGGTCTAAAAGAGATGCAGGAAAATGGTCTTCACCTATAATAAATGCACCACTCCTTCCATCTTCTGCATCGAATATTAATTCTTTTCTGAACTTTTATATTTTTATTTGTATTTAGTAAATTAAATAAAATGTCATATCATACCTGAGAATGATAAATCAATTGACTCTGAGCCACTCTCATTTAAAAGACGATCTATACGTTCAGCAACAGAAGGTGGCACTCTCAGTATGAACTGTTCCTCCATTTTTATTCAAACTGAGAAGCTCTGTAAAAGGACAATTTTTTAACAAGACGAGGATAAGGGTTTTATTTAGGAAATGCACTGATACCAATACAATATATAAATCCTAGAAATTTAGTCCTTTTTAAGCCAAAAGCCTACTTCTGCAGATATAAGAGTGAATTTGATGTTGAATTCATAGGCTAATCGTATCCCAATCTCATGGTCAATACCATTTTAAGTTTCCTATGCTCAATTCAGTGGTCAATCTCTGCAATTTAAGGTGTATTGAAGAGGTAGAACTCATGAATCAGTAATAATCACGAATGGTAAAAAGTTCTGAGAGTGAAGATAGAAAAGGCATGTGGAGAATGAATTAAGTTAATTAAATATGAATGGATTGAGTAACTTCATTCGAATGATTTCTTGAGGGAGTTTTTCGTTTCAACCATCATCAATAAATCTGGAGGATCACGATTCACGAAGTCACAGTAACAATTTGAGAAGAGATCATGCAGATAAAAGAGGTTCGTATCACGTAATTATCCAAATTCTCGAGCGCTCTCGTCAATTAAAAACTCACAGAGAAAAAGTAAGAAGTGAGACCTAGCGAAAGATCAATTCAAAATGATAACTGGAAGTTAGAGTCGTTGAGATGAAAGGGCTTATGTGTGTTCGTAAGCAATTCTTCAATTCAATTAGACAATTACCATCTTTTATGCTCAAACTTAAGAATGAACACTCGCAATTTAGGGTTAAGAACGAAATAAGATTGTTTAGAGGAAAAGGTTACCTGGGTTTGTATATAGTGGGATTGAGATTTAATGGAGATTTGAGAACCCTGCTCGTCGTAAATTGCAGATTTTGGGGGTTAGATAGAAGTGGAAGGTTCCAGTTTAATCCTCTAGATAAGTTGGACCGATATTCGAGATCAAAACAAGATTTCCTTCCTTCTCTTAAAAAAAAATAAATAAATAAATAAATAAATAAAGTGATATTAACATTTACAGGATTAATTTATCCGCACACTTTTATAACCCATCAACGGCTATAAAATTAATTAGTTTTTTATAATAAAAATATAAAATTATTTATCAATTATAGCCGGATCTAAGTGTTGGCTAAGTAAGCGTCCTGTAGTAAGAGGAGTAGTTATGAATCCTCTGGACCATCCACGGGGCGGTGAAGAAGGGCCCCAATTGGTAGAAAACAACCCACAACCCCCTTGGGGTTATCCGATACTAGGAAAAAGGAGTAGAAAAAGAAATAAATATAATGATAATTTGATTCTTTGTCGCCGTAGTAAATAGGAAAGAAATATTCGTCATTATAAAACAAAAAAATACGAGGAAGCTGTGACACGTTATAAAAAATATTTCTTAATTAATAATTTATTTAAAATAATTGATAAATAATTTTATATTTTATAATTGTTGATTTGAAAAAATAAATGAAATTATACCACCTTATATATTAATTTTTGTAGGAATTATATTACGGAAATGTACGAAAACAAACAATAAAATAGAAAAGACTGAGACATGTGTTTAACACATTATATTTAAAACAAATTTGTTCGCTATCGGGTGTTTGTTTCTCAGAATACAACAGTTTAAAATAGTTCTTCTAGATCATCCGAACCCTCAATAAGACTAGATTTTACCCTTAATTCAGCAAGAAAACTGAAAACGTGAAATTATGAAATGGAAAAGACGAGTTTTTGTATTCTAATTTGTGTCCTCAAATAGTTGTATAGTAGTAGTATTTATACTATATATATTCTATAACCTCTCATTTAAACACTTCTTTAATCACAAAATTAATTTGTATTAATATGTAATTAAATTGTAATATTAGTTACAATTTCAGTTACAAAAGAAAGAAATGTTTGCAATAAAGGTCCCTGAACTTTTCTTTTCTTTCTCCCAACCATTAAACTCTTTTATTTACTTCTTCGGGATAATGTCACTGTAGCACATGGAACTTTTATCATTTGACTAATTTGGTCCTTAAAGTTTTTTTGGTACATTAGACCAGTAAACTCGTAATTGACTTTTTAATTACACCATTTTAGCAACTTTTAGAAGGTTTCCCGATTATACGATGCCATTTTGTCAATTAATATATATTTTTTGTCTAATCCAATGCCACGTGAGATATGCCACGTCAATTAATGAAATACAACGCTTAAAGCCTTTCGTCTTTAGCTATCGAACTTCACTAGTCTTTGTCTTCATTATTCAGCTGTAAAAGAAACTGATTTAGGGTTTGTGAAGCATTCCTGTGATCAAGCTGAAAGAAACAAAGAACTCGTAGCAATGGCACAATAGGAACCTAATGGACTGTTTGCGATGGTGGAACTCAACTACTAAGGGGTATTTAATCGAAATCCTTTCTCTTACACTGGTGGTGTTAAAACCATCTTCAATGATGTTGACTTTTCTTCTATGACTTATTCTGAGTTTGTGACCTTCTGCGAACGTTTAATGCATGAAGAGTGTAAAAAGTTTTACTACTGTGAACCAGACATGTCCTTGATGGAAGGGCTTAATCCCATTTCAGATGATGTGGAATATTCTTCTTTTATTTTTGATGCTTATGGAACAGATGGTGTAATTTCGGTTTATGTGGATCATATTGGGGTTGGTGTTGATGGGTGGCATGATGATGAAGATAATGATGATGATGAACATGAGTCTTGTATTGATGGTGAAAATGAAGACAGCATAGATGAACTTAGAAATGTTGCCTTTGAATTTAATGAGGATGTAGTGCATATGAATAGGACATCAAATGATCCTTTCTTGAGTAAGCTATGTGTTGATGATGAGGATGCAAACAACATTGTAGATGATGACAATAGGAGAGAAGTTGAAGTTAACATACAAACTCATTTCATATTTAATGAGCTATTACACTGGAAAAAACAAAAACCAATTCTAGGGATGAGATTTAAGGGTCCATGGCAAGTAAAATCAATGTTGTGTAACTATGTTGTAGCTAATGGATATCAATTATGTTTTGAAAAAAAATGATAGGATAAGACTTTTGGTGAGGTGTAGCAAGGGTGCTTGCACATTTAGATTATGGGCTTCCTGGATGAGTGATGAAGAGAGTTTCCAAATCAAGTCACTAAAAGTTGATCATAATTGTGCTAGGAACTTCAAGTTTGGATCATTGGTGACATATGCATGGATTGGGAGTCACTATACCAAAGAGATTGTAGAAAGTCAGAAAATAAGTGTAAGGAAGCTTAGGTTAAAGGTAATGGCCAAGTTTGGTATCCAAGTTAGTATGAGGCAATGTAGAAGAGCAAAGAAGTATGCACTGAAACTTGTTGAAGGTAACCTTATTGAACATTATGGTAAGCTATGGTCATATTGTCATGAGATTTTAAGGACAAATCCTGGGTCAACTGTGAAACTAGATATAAAGGATGGTCCAGATGGAAAGAAATATTTTAGCAAGTTCTATTGTTGTTTTCAAGGAGTTAAACAAGGTTGGATTGAAGGGTGTAGAAGGGTAATTGGTATTGATGGATGTTTTCTTAAAGGTGTTTGTAAGGGAGAATTGCTTTGTGCTATTGGGAGGGATGCAAATGACAAGATATATCCTATTGCTTGAGCAGTGGTTAATGTGGAGAACAAGCAGAATTGGAAGTGGTTTCTAAAGCTTCTCATTGATGATCTACACTTGAATTTAGGCAATGGTTTCAGTTTAATGTTAGACCAACATAAGGTTAGTATTTTACATAGTAATGTATTTATGTTAATTTTACACTATCTGAATTAAACCTTTTTACTACTACAGGGTTTGATAGAGGCTGTTAAAGAGTTGCTGCCATATATAGAGCACAGACAGTGTGCTAGACATATTTGCCAGAATTTGCAGAAGAGATTTACTGGTGCCATATATCATACCTTGTTTTGGAGAGCATCTAAAGCCACAACTAAGCATGCTTTTAAAGTTGTGATGAAAGAAATTGAGACATTGAACCTAGATGCCCATCATTATCTCATGGAGAAAGATCCTAAAACATGGTCTAGAGCTTTCTTTCAAACTGGAAGGTGTTGTGATGCAGTTGAAAATGGGTTCTCAGAAAGTTTTAATGTTGTAATAGTAGATGCCAGGAAGAAGCCCATAATAACCATGTTAGAGGAGATAAGATTATACATGATGGACAGAATCTACAACATGAAATTAAAGGGACAACAATGGGAAAATCATATTTGTCCAGAGATAAGGGATAAGGTGAATTTGCTTAAAAAAGCTCAAAGGCATTATCAGGTACTACCAAGTGGATTAAACCAGTTTGAGATAAGGGGAGCAATAGATGCATATGAGGTGGACTTAGAAAGGAAAACATGCTCATGTAGGTTGTGGCAATTGAATGGATATGGATATGCTCATTCTGTAGCTAGCATTTCCTTTCTTAATAGGGATGTAGAAGCCTATGTAGACAACATGTTTAGCACAACCACATTTAGGAAGGCATACAATTACAGAATTGCTCCCATGAATAGCAGTGACATGTGGCCAGAGACAAACTATACTCCACCATTGCCTCCTATTAATAGAAGGATGCCTGGTAGGCCAACTACTAAGAGGAAGAAATCCACTACAAAGAATACAGGAACACACATGGTTTCTAAGGCTGGAAAGAAAATCAGATGTAGTATTTGCAAGGAGATAGGTCACAACAAGGCCACTTGTCCACAGAGAAGGCCCCAAAAGTTAAATGTGGAGAAACAGAAGAAACAGAAGAAACAAAAAGTATGTGTGAACCAAAATGCAGGACAGGTAAAACAATTTAAAATATAAGATTAATTACATATAATCTGTCACTAACATAATTATATTATGCCATGTAGGGTAGTACAAGTGAACCACAACAACATGAAGAGTTTGAAATGACTCCAATTGAGATGGATACTACTCAAAATGATATGCAAGTTGCTCCTACTGATGTTGAATCTAATAGTGCAGGGGATTTTCGTCATTATATGCAATTTACTACACCTAAATGTTATGAAGGTGATGAGGGTGTTATGGGTGAGGAAGCTGATGTGGTTGAGGAAGCTGTTGTGGTTGAGCAAGTTGTTCAAGATGAGGAGGCTGAGGAGGTTGATCCTGTTATCCAAGTTGATAATGTAAATGTTTAGGAGGTTGATGAGGTTAATCCTAATGCCCAAGTGGATAATGGTAATGTTAAGGAGGTTGCTCCTGTTAACCAAGTTCAACAGGTTTGTGTTAGGCCAATTTCAAATATTTTGAAGAGGATAAAGAGAAGAAAGTCAGAGAGAATATTGAAGCTGAAATTAGGCAAAACAATTGGTGGTGTTGATGATCTAGGAATTCGAAGGGAAAAGCTCTTGTAATTGATTAGTGTTTATTGTAATTTGTGTTTAAAGTTTATGTAATGGGATGATGGTAAATTGGATTTAAAGTTTATGTAATAGGATGATGGTAATTTATATTTAAAGTTTATGTAATAGGATGTTGGTAATTTATATTTAAGTATGTATGACATTAAAGGGTATTTTAGTCATTTAAGTATGTATGAAAGAAAAGGGTGTTTTGGTCATTTAAGTATGTATGAAAGAAAAGGGGTATTTTGGTCATTTAAGTATTTATGAAAGAAAAGGGTATGTTGGTCATTTATTTATTGATGACAGATAAGGGTATTTAGGTCATTCATTTATGTATGCAAGAAAAAGGGTAATTTGGTCATTTAAGTATGTATGACAGAAAAGGGTAATTTGGTCATTTAAGTATGTATGACAGAAAAGGGTAATTTGGTCATTTAAGTATGTATGACAGAAAATGGTATGTTGGTTATTTATTTATGTATGACATGAAGTATGAAAGTATGTTACCATTTTAAGTAAAATCATGACAATTGGCTTTGAATATTTATGCATGGAAAAAATTGGAATAATGTGCATGCATGGGGATGTTTTATATGGTCCCGAATATGGTTTTTTAATGGCTTCACAGGTCCCATTTTTTCATTATTAAAACACTCACTGACTACAAATGGTCCTCATACACATAGTGTACTTCCACATGGACCACTTCCTAATTAAATATATTTGTTGGGAATATAGACCATGCATATGTTTGATAAACATCATCTGATTATACAAAATGCCCTACTATTCGGACTTTGAATATTTTTTTACATTACTTATCATATGCCCTTTCATTAGGGACTTACCACCTTACAACATCAACACATTAAGGTTGATAACCCCAACTTATAACTAAAACCAGCTTCAATACATACAAAATGCCCCTTATGGAACTGACTTTCCAGTCTGCCTTTACAAAAAATACAAGGGATCCCAAAAAAACAAAAGGTTACACTAACCAACCAAACTAACTACATTGACCCCCCCCCCCCTAACTTCAAAACATATAGGGCCAAGCAAGCAAACAACAGGGCAACTATCATCCTGTACCTGCCTATTGCCTTCCTTGCATCATGAACTTCTTTCTCACTCTTTGCCACTTTATACTGCTCCTGTGACAGCAGAAAATCCACTTCAACAATCCTTCTCCTCAATTTGTTCATCTCAGACAGTTCATCTTTGGCATCCAGTTTCTGCTTCAGAGAATATAGCAGGTTTTTGTAGTACCCGTCTGCCTGTTCTTCATCTTTCCATTCAAAGAAGCTACATTTCCTCAATCTAGTCTATAAAAAGCCAATAAAATTAGGGTTTGACTGACAATCACAAATCAACTACCTTTAATGTACCAGCGAAATGGGTTTTATTCACAGTGATCGTCAAGAAGGAAATAAAATTAGGGTTTTTAACATATGAAACAAAATACAAATAACCATTATCGTCTTTACAGAAAGAAACAACACATCAAACCATAAAATACTAACTTATCAAAATCAAGAGAATCGGGACCTACCATACTGTTTTGACAATTGGAAAATCGCCTCCCAGGGTTTGTTATCTTCCAACAGGTTCGTTCTTTAGTTGGAACGACACAATCACAAACCTTTACCCCTTCTTGCGACTGAATATGGGTGACTTGTAGCTGATTCCTTGACGTCGATGAGCTCGAAGACATTCTTCTTCAAGATGGAAATAGTCGGGGAGGGAGAAGTCTTTGACTTTTCAGAGAAGGGTAAGTAAAGATTTAAAGGAGGTCCGAATGAGGGTTTCAATTAATAAGCCTATATCGACAACTGGACTACTTCGACACATAAGCTTCCCACGTAAGCTTATTGGACACTTCAGCATGCCACATAAGCATTATAACCGGGAAACCTTCTAAAATGGTGTAATTAAAAGGTCAATTACGAGTTTACTGGTCTAATGTACCAAAAAAAACTTTAAGGACCAAATTAGCCAAATGATAAAAGTTCCATGTACTACAGTAACATTATCCCTACTTCTTCTAACACCCATTTTCCAAAAACTTTATTTTATTTTTTATTCTAATGTTATTAATTTAATATAATTAGAATGTGAAATTTAAAATTTGAAATTTGAGATGAATAATTAATTATTAATTTAATGTAATTAGTGATGTGAACTTTTAAATTTTAAATTTGAAATGGAGAATTAATAGCTTGACATGTGGTATGATATGTAACATATAATATTATGATACTTGTCAATAAGAAATATAAAGTTATTCATTTATTAGAATAAAGAGAAGAGATTATATGTTTTGTCGATTTGTATGATAGCTATAAATATGTTGTATCATATTTTGAGTAGCATTTAATGTTTGTTTCTCTTTTTGATTCGTTTTATGTTTTTTTCAAATTATAAAAAACCCAAAAATATTTTATTTTTATCTTTATTTTACTGTTAAGTTCTCTTTTTCGTGTTTGTTGGACATTGGTGTTTTCTTTGCAAACTTTTACAGGCTTTGCATGCATAATTGCAATTTGCAATTAGATGATCTTCATCGGTATGTATTAATCTAGGGATCGAAAGATCCACACTTAGGAAACGCACACAGACACCATTTCGATCTCGAAAAATAAGATTTTTTTGATTATCCCTTAAAATCTATAAATGAAAAAATATTTATTACTTTTTATCGTTTATTAATTTCCTAATTGCATTATTCCTTTAATTTTTTTTGGGCATCAAGACAAGAATAAACTAGCACACCGAGCGAGAAGCTAGGGAAGGAATTACAAGATAGTAGCCATGGGCTAATTACACGAGCTCTCCCAATCTAAGTTTACGTCCTCTTTCCACCTGCTATTAAAGCCAAAGAAAAGCAAAGGTCTTAATATCAAACATAATAGAATTAATACAATGTGTATTGTTGTCAAACACCAAATGGTTCCAACTTTTCCAAATCGCCCCAAACAAACACTTTTGTTATGATTTTGAGAACAGATTGAGCCATTTCTCTTGGAAACCCATTTGAAACATAACATCTCCAAGATACTCCCAATTGAGGGAGTCGAAAGCCATGTCAAAATCCACTTTAAAATTAAAAATCTTCTTTTTCCTTCTCTTTGCCCAAGCTAGGATCTCACTAACCAAATTAAGTGTAAGTTACGAAAAAAATATTTAAAATTAACAAGTAAATTACACGAACGGTCCCTATGGTTTAGGGCAATTTGCACGTTTGGTCCATAATTTATTTTTGTTAACTTGGAAGGTCTCTATTGTTCGTTTTTGTTACGTTTTTTGTCCCTGTCTTACCTAAAAAGATTATTTTCCCTTATTTTTTTAATTTATTTAAATAAACACACCCAACCCTACCCCCTCACCCTATCTTACATACTCCACAATTTTTCCCTATTTAAATAATAATATTTTTAGGTAAGACAGAGACCAAGAACGTAACAAAATCAAACAGTAGGGACCAAGCGTGTAACAAGAACAAATGGCAGGGACCTTCCGAGTTAAAAAATAAGTTAGGAACCAAACATTCAAATTACTCTAAACCATAAAGATCATTCGTGTAGTTTACTCAAAATTAATGAACATCTGTAACTGATTTAGGGAGAGGGGGTTTCGTGTTAGGTATGTGGTAGTTTATTGTAACACCCGTGTTTCTAGGTTAGACATTAATGTTGATGTAATGGTGTAGGTTAACCTTAGTAACTCATTTTGAAATAATAGATATGTATTATTTGAGTATTATGTGTTTTATGCTTAATTGTTGTGATTTAAATGAATTAAGGATAAAATAAGAGTTAAAATGAAATATTAGATAAGTCTGATATGTATACATAAAGAGGTAGTGGTCATGACAAGGATTTCGAATATATATAGAATGCCGAAATCTGAGTTATAACGAAGAAATTATGATATGTCGAAGTTTCGCGACAGAACCGGTACGACACTGCGTGACGTAAATAGTGAATTTACGATAGAGCAATATTTAGCCTTAGTGATCTAAATGAAAGTCGTAGAATACGTTAAACCGAGAGCGTGCATAAAAATAACGTCTAAATCTTACTTCGTGTGAGGAAGTTATGATTTTTCGAAGTTTCGACTTAGCAGTATGCAGCCCAAAGTTCGATTATGAGATCGAGTGATTTCTAGCCGAAACAATCTAAATGAGAATCGAAGATCTCATCGATAGTAGTTCAATGGTAAAAAGACAAACGAAAACAGACGTCGGACGAAGAAGTTATGAATTTCTAACGGAGTTTTCTTGTCCCGGCCTACTAATAATAATATAATTAAAATAAAGTTAGAATTAGCCGACGGAGTCTAAACGAGAATTATAGAGCATAATCTCACCTATGCGTGGATATAAAAAACGGAGCTCGTATGCGAAAGTTATGAATTTCTGAAGTTCGAGGCACGCAAACTGAGGCACGTCAGAAAGGAACGCCTAACGTTTGGAAAGGGAACGCCCCACGTTCGTTGCTAGGCCTCGGATTACCCACGTCTCTGCTGACTCGGAGCTCTCATCGGATAGAGACCAAACCCCACTCCTACGTGCAACGTTCGGAGGAACGCCCAACGTTCAGGGAACGCACTACGTACCGAAGGCCAGCCTCACCCTATAAATAGAATGTGAGGCCAGCCGTTGGTGGTTGCCAAATTTCCACTCTTAACCGTTAAACTTTCTTCAACCTTGCGAGAAATACCCCCGAAGCCCCGGTATCAATCCCGACACCCGAAGCAAGTCCCGAAGCCCGAAGATCCAGAGAAATAGAGTTGTCGAGCCGAAACTCTACCTGCGAGAAGCCCGGTTTTTGGAAGATATCTCGGTTTCATCGAAGATTATTATTTTAAGAGACGAAGCGTTGTCCGATAATCGTCTTATCAAGTGAGTGTGTAGTTGCTTTCTTCTAACACATATATGTGAATTATTTCTCTATAAAATACGTGCTATGTGTTTATATATTATCTGTTATTTGGAATAAGTACTGAATGAATATTTTATACAGGTTTTTAAGCTGTATATGAATGTGTGTGTGTGTGTGTATATATATATATATATATATATATATATATATATATATATATATATATATACAAATATGTTGGGTAAAACATGGGTAGATAGTTGATGTGTGATGAAATAAAATGATGAGAAGCCTCGATGTTGTTGTTGATCTAGTCATCTAGCGGAGTATGGATGACGACCACAGACTCTTTCTAGACTGTCCAGTGGAATGTTGGCAGGTTCATAACCTATAAGTGTTGTGAAAGATGTGTTCACATGTGTACTTTATCCCCCTCATGGTTGCCTTTAGGATATTTATTGTTGAGGAAACCCCTTTGCAGTAGTGTCCATCCCGATGAAAATCCTTAGACTAGGTCCCTTGTGATAGTTGTTGTTTTAGGGACGTAAAGTGAGGATAACGGGAATGGGTAATCGGGTTATTTTTGGTTGGTGAAATTAAATTAATTATTTATTGTGGGTTGAAAACCCTATATGCTCACCAGGCCCCCGAGCCTGACCCACTCAGTTTTATTTGTATTACAGGTAGTGGCGCGAGAGCATAAGTTGGATGAGTCATCAAGTTATTTTGTTTATAGACCTGTAGTTGTAAATAACTGTTGTAAGGCTTATAATGTGCCGTTTATGCTTTTGGTCTGTATCAGAACACACTACAAGAAAATTTCGATTTAGCTACGGAAAAATTCCATAGCAAAAACATGAAATTTCGTAGCTAAAGTCGAATAACTAAGGAATTTGCTACGCAAATTTTCAATTAGACTCCGTTGCTTTATTTCTTGTAGCAAACTGTTTAGCTACAAAATTGGAATTCCGTAGCAATTTTGCTATGATAGTTTCTACGAGATATATTCGTTGCAATTTGAGTTCCATAGCATTTTCGTAGTAAATTTCGTAGCAATTTTTCATAGCAAATTTCGTATCAATTTTTCCGTAACCAATTCCATAGCAATGTTTCCGTAGCATATTCCATAGCGTTTTTTCCGTAGTGATTTTTCCATAGTCAATTCCGTAACAATTCTTCCGTAGTAAATTTCGTAGTAATTTTTCCGTAGCAAATTTCGTAACAATTTTTCCATAGCAAATTCCGTAGCAATTGTTTTATAGCTAATTTCATAGCAATTGTTCCGTAGCCAATTCTGTAGAAAATTTTCCATAACAAATTTTGTAGCAAATGTTTTGTACCATTATTTTATAAAATTCGGTATTTGAATTCGACTACTTATAACAATTTCTAAAAATACAATTAATATAAAACCAAAAGTGGTATTTCTATATAGAAACTAAAATAAATATCCAACACATCTAAAGGCTATAAATTAAACATAAAATGTTATTTGATACATAATATTCTATCATTCATTAAAAAAAGTTTCCAATTGTCACAAAACTTAGGTATCACAAGCCAATGCCATCTAAAACCTTGTTCCCGTAGGTATCCTTGTTGTTGGTGGCTCTTAAGCTCTTAGCCACAAATTATTGTCATGCACCTTCTACTACAACAATTACCACATGCCCGTTTTTTTTTTTAATATTTTTTCTATATGTTTAAAAAGACCACCATGCCCTTCACGATAGAAAGGCGACCCAGCCACTTAGGGATCAAACAATAATCAACATCTAGGCTTGCAAGAGCCGCATACATTGCAATAAAAATAAAGTATTCATAAATATTTTCAAATTTAAACCACAAACACTAAATTTTATTTAATCTTGTTTTACAAAACTTACCATTATTACGTAACTTAACAAGTCCTATACAAGTCTTGTTGCTCTCTTCTTCAACATCTGTTGTATTAATCGCGCGTTGAGCCTCCTCAACAGCAGTATCAAATCCAAATGATTTATCAATAATCTATAAAAACAAGATCAAAGTAATGAATTTTATTTTAATCATATAACACGAAGGACTAAAATCGACAACACTTCAATATAAAGTACCGGAATGTCATAATCGATAGTTTTTGCTATCCCGATAACCGCAACTTTAAGACCCCGTCTTCTAAGTTCCTGTATAAATACAAAAAGTTTATACTTTTCTTCATTAAAAAATAACATCAAGGTTGTATCATATATATGTCACAAAACTAGTAAAATTACTTGTTTTTGGTTGTTTTATAATAACCTGATTAATTCTGGGATCTTTAACACTATTGACTATCTTTTTGTTATCATAGCCACCTCGTGATGTCCCGGTTATGGTGCCACCTTGTTTATGAATGCAATTAGCAAGTTTAGGTGTTAATGGTATTGTATTTCAGGAGTAAAATCCTCTGTATCCACCCTGCATATAAATTAAATTGGTATAAAATTAAGATCACACTAAAAAAAATATACCTTGAGATGTAATGTGATGCAAGATCCTCAAGGACTAAACTTCTCAAGATCAGTCTCCTCTTAGATTATATAAGAGCTATAATTCGCTTCTCCTTCCCAAACATATTTGCTTATCAGAGTTTGGAGTTCTTGTTGACAACATCACCTGTTATTATTATATAAAACAATCAGGACAAAAATGAGTAAAAAAACTCCATAAATAATTCATGGTATTTTATAAAAAGAAGTATCAAAGGGTTGAAAAACGACACACCTTATCAACTTGAAAGGCATAATAAAATCCCACACCAAATTGACCAATCAAATTGTTGTCTAAACCATCATCTTTGCTATTCTGTCAAATACAACGGTTAGTGCAAGTATATTATTTATAATTCTCATAATAAAATATTTATATATGTTAATAAAAGCATCTAATGTATGGAAATTAGCAAATTTTCATTTAAACTTTCAATTAAGATTCTTAGCTTACTGTATGATTATTATTCTAATCTCTTGATCATTTTAATGTGTATATTATTTCATAAGCATCCTCCAAAAGCTATTGATCAGTAACACTGAGCAATCGAAGGTTGTCCAAGGCATTACTTGGTTTGGCCTATGAATATTACAAGGCATTATTCGTAGGTTGTAATGTGTAAGTTCTTTATGATCAAGAATTTAAGTCTTCCTTCCTCTAGGCTCCAATTATATCTCCAATGAGTTTTCTTACAAACTAACTTATACATCAGCCTTTCATCCTAATATGTCCAACTGAAAGACAATTGAGTTAAACAAGGTGCTACAAGTAACGTTACGTTAATCAATAACACACAAAAAGTAATGACAATGCTACACAAAAGGTCATATTAAGGAAATATGATTGATAAAGCTCGTTGTGAATAATAATATAAGATCTATTTTCTAGTTCCTAAAGATATATTTTTGTAATATAGTGTTCTTCATAATTTGGAAGAGGCTACATACAAATTATTTTATAGCAAATCTACAAATTAAGAATTAAAGTTCCTTACGACCTCATGTAAGATCAAAATAACAACACTAGTCGATTACGATCCCAATTCCGAAGAATTTACAAATTATATCGTTATAATGACAACTTAGTAGGAAGACTCCAACTCCTATTCAATGTGCTTTGAATAAAAATCGATTTTTTAACAATTTTAACACCAGTCCGATGTAAAAACCTAATTCAATTGGCTTATTGGACTACAATTGAAGAGAGAGGGGGGGGGGGGGAGAGTACGATTTTAGGTTGAGGGAGGTGAGAATTGATCGGTTGCTAGACTGGATCTCACGGACGTCCCTTCCCTCTGCCATTTGATCAATACCGTTTCTCATTTGAGATCAACAACCTCGCTGCACAATCACATGTCGCCGTTTCCTTAATTACATTGCAGATGTCTGAGATGTTTGGATCAACTTCGCCATCGAAGTCATAGATACTCCTTTTCATACGCGATCGTCTTATGCTACTTCCAAATGTGATACGTATGATATGATTTGGGGAAAATTATGCTGCTTCCACCGAAGTTAAGGAGACAAAACGAGGGAACACAAAACGGGGGTTACTGCGATGATTTGGTGAAAAGTAGCTTAGGTAAAAATAAATAATGAGACGTAATATATATATATATATATATATATATATATATATATATATATATATATATGAGAAAAATGAATATACCCTTAAGGGTATATAAGCTTAGGTACCCAAACTCACCATAATACGTTGTTTTGTATCATATAATACATTCTAATTGTCTAATGTTCTTATAATTTAACTTCTAACTTGATTTACTTCCAAGATTTTTTATAAATTACACATTTATCTTTCTCTTACATAATTTTCATTTTCATCTACAATATATATAGCCTAATAAGTGTTCGGCAAAAAGATGTGATGTAAGAGAAAGATTATACGGAAATTTCGAATATCTTGAAAGTAAATCAACTTACGATTGAAGTTTATGAACATTATAATGAATTTATCAAACAAAACGACGTATTATGGTGTGTTCGGGTACCTAAGCTTATATACCCTTAAGAGTATATTCACTTTTCCATATATATATATATATATATATATATATATATATATATATATATATATATATATTTATTTATTTATTTATTTATGTCAATGAAGAAAAAATCATAACTTTTTAAGTTACGATGATATAGTTTTCTTCTTTTGTTTTAAGATTCTTACTATTTTCCTTTTAAAATAATTTTCTATATTTTGCTAGGGGAGAGGTATTACTTAGCTATTTAACTACGAAATAATTCGTAGAGAAATAGCCACATATTTGGTTTTTGTAGTTATTTTGCAAATTCCGAAACCAGTTGTATACACAAATAACTACGATTAGCATTTTCGTCACAAGTATCATGGTAGATTAACTACACAATTTTATTGTGTAGCAAATTTTCATAGCAAAATAACTACCGATTTCAATTTTGTAGCTAACTAGCTACAAATTTTGATTCCGTAGCGAACTTTCTAGCCAAGTATCTACGGATATGAATTCTATAACAAGTTTCATAACGAACTAGCTACAACCAAAAATTATGTAGCATATTTTATAGTAAAATAACTACGGGTTTCGATTTCGTAACAACTATTCATGATTCAGCTACGTAATGCAATTTCGTAGCAAAGTACCTACGACCAAGCATTTTGTATCATATTCCATAGTAGAATAGCTATGAATCTTAATTCCATAGGAACTTTACGTAGCTATTTAGGATTTAGCTATTGAATGCAATTTCGTAACCGTTTCCATAGCATTATAGCTACGACAAGCCATTCTGTAACATATTCCGTATTAAAATTGCTACGGATTTTGATTTCGTATAAATTTTCCGTAGCTATTCATGATTTTTCTTGTAGTGACATGACATCCCGAGTTTTGATTATATAATGAAAATACATTTCTTTATGAAATGATTTGGTAAATATTATTTTATCATATTTTGTTTGGTAACAAATTCCGCAACTCTTTTAATCAAATGATTACTCTGAAATTATTTTAAAAACATAAATTAAACCGGTCTTTTCTGGCTGTGAATTTGGGGATGTCACATTTATAAGATTTGGTAGGAATCGGAATTGAATTCCGACAAATTTCCACGTTTGGTTGCAAAAACATTAAAATTTTTAAAAGAAATTAAATATCCTCCTGCCTTTTGTTTCTATCAATCCTCCTACCCATTTAAATGATAACATGTGTCATATTAGTATTCTAAAAAATCCAATAAAATGCATCAAACAAGGTTTTTCAAAAAATTAAAGAATTTACTGTCTTATTACTTATTTAACACTACATATCATCTTCTTCATTTATTACTCTCACGATCCCACCTGTAACACCTCTTCCTTCTATCTCTCATTCATGATCTGCTACTCTCACAACATTCGCCCTGTCACACCATTTACCACATCTTCTTCCATAGTCCCCTGTTAAAGTCAAATCTAATTAATTAAAGATGATAGTAAAATGAGTTTTTGTGGGTATGTATGTATGTATGTGAAATACTATTAAATTCGTTCGGTAATAACTGTTTGTTAGACTTTAAAGGGTATCGAAAAGATTATATGCAAACATATATTTATGGTGTCGTACTAAGACATTTAACATATAAAATTGTACCATGCCACAGTTGGTATGATAAACTACGCGAGAATATGGATGGAGTGCATCATTAATGGAATGGAAATAGAATGCATCTCGTACTCTCGTGTCCATATACACGTTATTTGATATATATATATATATATATATATATATATATATATATATATATATATATATATATATATATATATATATATATATATATATATATATATATATATATATGCCAAAAAGAAAGCTATGAATTATTACTCTGGTGGATATTCGTTCATTTCTGACAACAAAGGTATATTACCTCTACCAATGGGTGTAGGAGGAGGCTTGCATGCAGGTCTACTATCTTTTGGTAAACAAGGCGGATCACCATAAAATAGGCTTGGATATCCGATATGGGGGGTAGCAGCAACTTCAAGTAGAAGTAATGACTCTAGCAATATGCTCAGGCAAAGCAAAGTTGTTGTTGCAAGGGCACCCATATTTGCCATTTGATCAAAAATGTGTTTGGAATTCAATTAATATATGAAGTTTTAGTGTTTTGAAACATGGGTACTTAAAGCATAGTAATGGTATGTTGAAACATATACATGTGTCTTTATGGCATTATTTATACCAAATATGAATAATAATAAAGTTATTCATATATATAAGAGTGTTTACAATTAAAATATTCACAAATTTATGTTATCAAAATGAATATATCCTATTTGGGTTAGTTTTCTTGAAGTTGTGATGTTCGTGAGAAAAGAAACCTCGTTTGTTGTTGGCATTCTCTGTTTTGTGGCAAAAATTGACGTTGGTTTTTGAATTTTGTCAAGCAACCCTTGTTTCCTGATAATATAAACTATTTGTAATGTTTTTTTTAGAACTAATTTATTATTATTTATTTATTTTGTCAAAGATTGATCTAAGTGGGAAACACTAAAAAAAAGCCTCTATTAGTGACCAATATTTTAGTGACGACCTAAACTTTAGTCACTAACAACATCATTTAGTCACCATATATTAAGTCTGTCACTAAATTCGGTAATCCTACAAATTTAATGCCCAATTCTATGTTGTCGTCACTAAATCAGTCACTAAACCGTGAGTAAAATTAAAATATATATTTTTTGATATCATAACATGTATTAGTAACTGAAAATAATTGTCACCGTTTTAGAGGCCTAATGACAAAAAATAATGGTCATTGCATTGAAAGTGACCAAAAATGGTGGTCACTAACTATTTGAAACCACCTAAACGCTATGTGTTATGTGGACCACTCAATAATGGTCATTGAAGTGCAAAATAAAAAAACAATTAGTGACAAAAAAATAGTGGTCACTGAATTGCAAATAAAGAGTGACCAAAAATAATGGTCACTATTTAAAAAAAGTGAAAATAAAACAGTGATTGAAAATTGCAAAATCCACCACTTACGTACTTGTCACACTCCAAAAACCTTACGAAATTCACAATATTTTATTTAGGTATTCTTTTTATTTCATCATAAATCTCACCCATATTTAGGTGGTGTTTGGCAAAAAAAGCTTATTGCTTATTAACTTATAACTTATTAGCTTATTAGTTTATAAGCTAATAAGTAAGTGTGGGGTAACTTATGAAAAAATGACTTATTAGAGGTTCCCTACCGGAATAAATTATTTTTCATCCAAACACTTTTTTAACTTATAATGGTGTGGAATCACTAATAAGCTAATAAGTTGTTTTAATAAGCTTAGCCAAACACCCCCTTAATTGCTTAAAAAACATTACATCCACTTTGTAAAGAAACATCCTTACATCACCAGGTATCCATCAGCAAGACCCGACCCATGAAACTGATCCCATTGGAACATACACTATCCGACCCAACTCACAAACCTTTCACAACCATGAAAAGAAATCAAATAAACACAAATTTTGAATCGCAACAATTAGTTCTCGTCAAATGTTGACATAATCAGCCCTAAATCGACATAGATGCACCTCTCTATCCAGTCTACCAGCACGCTCCACCCTCTCCCGTCGACCGTCTATGGACCTCGGTATGTCTTCGGTCTCACCCCCTCTCTATCATCTTTCACATGCCTCTTTGTTCTTTATCGCCATTAGATTGGAATATATCAGAGGATCCAGTGCTTGTGCCTTCACAACCCTCCGATGGATCAGATGGCAGTAGTATATCCTTTTGCAAGCAGCTTCCCGCCTCAGGCTTAACTTATACCGCAGTCACCATCCTCCTGTACCATGCTTCCGTCATGGCGGATATCTGTTTGGTCCAATTGAATTACTCGGCGCTTGATGTTTATCGACCACTTTAACCACACACTGCGTGACAAATTTCTTCATTAGTCGGCGCTTTTCTAATTAGAGCGCAACACAAGAGCTTCCACGTACAAGTTAGTTATCTCATACTTTTTCTTAAAATTAGGGCTCATTTCTTTTATAATAAGTGTAAACTCTCGACTTCATATCTTTCCTATCATCAACATCATCACCATTATTGTTTCCCCTTTCAGTCATCACTACCTAACATCAAGCATAACAATGAAAGATGCAGAGTTCTGAAATCAATGACCTTTTTGTTGAAAAATGGAATAGGTCGCTCCAGCTATGAAGCTTGTAGTAGGACATATTTTATGATTCAAGCCTCATATAATTTAGGCCTTTTTTCTAAATTGGAGAATATTTTGATTAAAACTTCATATAAATTAGGCAGTTTTACTAAATTTGAAGACTTTTCTGATTAGAACTTTGTACCTTCTATAAGAATAACTTAGTCATCTTTGTGTTATCGGTTGCACTCCATCTGTTCGATTAAATGCTTGTCAAAGGATGATCATCAGCTCATTATTTTACCATCCTTGGTAGTATGTCATATTGAAGGTTTGACCCTGCTATTTGAATTTCAGGAAGCTCGCCAAGGCTTCAGTTGTTTCCACTTTATTTGAGGTAGTTATTAAATTAAGGAGAAAGGATAATACAAACACCAGTAACTTTCTGTATATGGCTAAAATTTCTACTATATTTTGTTATGTGGATACTCTACCTGGTGCTAATCTGTTTATTTATCACACCTTTCAAGAATTTGATGATGAAGAGATTGAAATGCGTTTCAATCATTTGGAAAGAGTTTTTAGTTCTAAGGTTTTTGTTGGAAAGCTAATCGGTGTTACAAAGTGCTTCGGTACTCTTGATTTCTCTTATATACCCTTGAATTAGAGCAATCCTCATTGCACAAATATGTATTGCATATGCTTGAAAATCATTTGAAATGTACTTTTAGCTAAATGACTAAGATGCCATTGACCATGATGTGATCTTCGTGCAGAATGTCTAAGATCTTGTTTTGTGGGGAGGGCATGAAGCGAAGAAAATAATTATGGAAGAATTTGTGACCCTTGCATTTTTTTTAATCAGGTGCACTTCTTTGGTTTGTGTTCAGTTTTTTGTAGCTATTGATCCTGTTTTAAGGTGTAAATTAAACAATTATACCTAAATGCATACATGAAATATTATAGTTGACAATATCCAATGTAATTAGCACAAATATACATAAATAAGATGCATCCAACAATCAATACCACATCTTAACTTTCACAATTGTTAACTTTTACCATATTTGGGTATTCTTGGTTTAAGAAACATAGCAATTAATTGATATGATTAGGTTAAATAGGATGATTAAAAATCCCATTAATTTTGTGTCAAGATTGAAAAGATAAAAAATTAAGACATGTGTATTGTCTTATCAAGTTTGTACCTAATCCAGTCTACCTTATTGGACACAGTTGTATTCACATGAAACATTGGTTTTTATTATTCCCATTTTTTCCCATAACCACTTCACATGTATGTTGCTCCCAAGTCCTAATTCTTACTAATGTTTGCTTAACTGCCTTCCGCCAATCACCAAATCACACCACAAGGGTTGTAAAGGATATAGTGCATAAGAGATTGCATTATTTTTAAGAAAGCTTGGTTTTGATAAAGATACTGCTATTTGTTTGACTCAATCAAGATGGCATAGCAGCCTTGATGCTTTGAAAGAACTCTTCACCAAATCTTACACAAAGGTGAGACATAACATAATAAAAGAACATTTAAATTTCTTGATTTAATTTGAGTTAGTGATTGAATGATCGATTGATTTCAAGAGGGAATAATGCCAATGGACAAGAGAAGTCAAAGTTTCTTGAATATGAGAAGGTGATTAACTTCTACATATGTTTACAAATTGATGTAATCTTTTTATTTTTTCATGGTACAGAAGAGGTCGAATCCATTTTCTTTGAATATCATGTATAATCCTACTTTATACAAAGGTGAATATGTGTTTTTACCATTTAGTCATTTATGTATTGTATGTTATGGGTTTTGCTTAAATTTGAGAGCAATTTATGCTTATCATTGGATGACATATATTTTGATAAAATGATCATAGTATATCTTATCATTTACTAAGTTCAATGCTAATTATTTAAAGGGTTTAAATGTAATAAATAGCAACCTATGATGACTTTTTATTGTCACTATTTTGGGTAAACCGGTGACCACTTTTTCTAGTCACTAATTGCACAAAAGAGTGACGACCTTTTATGGTGACTCGTTATAGAAAACAGTGACGACTTTCAGTGACTAGTGACAACATTAAGTGACGAAATAGGTCGTCACTGATTTAGTGACCATTAAATTTTAGTCACTAATTAGTGGCCACTTTTATATTTTGGTCACTGATCAATTTTTGTGACGGACATATAGTGACGAAAAGTGACGACTAGAAGTGTGGTCACTAAATCATTTAGTGACGACGCCTTCTATTGTTAGTGACCATACGTTTTCGTCACTATTGTCATTTTTTTTTGTAGTGAAAGTAGACACATGATTCCAATTAATTTTTTACTTTTCAAATATGTATTGGAGTTAAATAGTATATATAGTTTATGTGGTTTTTCATTAATTTCATATGACTCAGGAACTTCAAAGTTAGTTTGTATGCATAAACTTGTAGTAGGAGCCTCATATTTATGGCATGATTGTTTGGAGCCTGTAACATATTATGATGAAGGAAATAAGGGTAATTATGGACGATATGGGAAGTTTGGAGCAATGAGACTTTGAATTGTGGCATATATCTCCTCTCTTGCTTTATATTGGAAGGTCTTCTAATGTAGTTAAGGCTGGTCCATATTTATTTTGGACTTAGACCGAAATAAGGTTGCCTAATGTAGTTAATAATAGTTCGATAAATAAATAAATACACAACCATTGCAAGTGGGTTTGAAGATTGAAAGACAAATAGTCTATGGTAGTTACGTTTTCATCATTAATTGAAGATTCAATTATAATTAAAAAGAAAGCCTATAGATTTTTCCTAACGAAATGCATCAACTATTTTACACTTAAATCTATATTTTCCGTCTCATATGAGACTTGAATAATCAATTTAGATGATGGATATATATCTTTCAATTCCTAATATTGCTAGACCAAAGACCATTTAGTAAATAGATTATAGATAGGATTGATTGATTGATTTTAGAGCAGAAAGCATTATGAGTTTTGAATTCTATTCCCTTTTAAGTGTTAGTATTTTCCATTTCGGTAATGTAGTACTCATTAAAAAAGGTATCTAATTCTAATACAAATGGTCATTGGCCTAACCATATCATGTGTTTGAAAATGTGTCTCCCCCAAAAGATTGAAAGTTCATGTTATGTGGTGACAAACATGTAATTTAAGAGTATGATTTATAGGCTATGTGTTAGTTGTTGTAAAAAATCTAATTCTAAACTATTTATAAAAAAAAATTTAGATGTAACTGAAAATAAATTGCAAATTTACATTATCTAATACTATATATAATATATTCTTTTATTATTTATTGAATAAGTTTGTATTTTTTTGTATAATATATTACGTAAAATGAAAAAGTTTTGTTATGTTTAAATTTTACTCAAAATAATAAAACTAATAATTGGTTAAAAAAAAATTATATTACACAAACCAGTAAACTAAAATAAAAAGAATATTAATATTAATTCAATATAAATAACTCAAACATACATATACTGTCTCTTTGACCGCATAAAGCGATTTATGTATTGACCTAGCATTTCATGTCAGGCAAATAGGGTCAATATGGTAAATTTCTATCGTTTAATTCTAAATGGGCTTCCGCCTATATAACTAAACCCTCATACGATGAGATTGACGGCTAGTAACACTTTTGTCCCATTGCCAGCAACCAACTTCTGTTTTGCGTTTTTCTGACTTTTCTCAAAATCTTATTCATTTTCTGCAAGTCATATAATCTAATCGTTGGCTAATGTTGATGGATGTTGGAATTGTTTATTGTGTGCTTGAACATGATATGTATATATCATTTTGGATGCATTTATTTGTTGAAATATTAGAGATGGTTTTCTGATTTGGGTCTGAAAAGTGATTCTCGTCCGTGATTTCCCTTTTTAAAAGGTCAGTTTCAATGGTAACTTAATCGGATGATTTGTTCTTTAGGCTTATTGTATATTGAATGACAAACATCTGAAGAAGGTGGGTGGGTAGGTGCCCTAAATGAATAATGGAAGGTAGAAAAAGAACTTTGCTAAAGAGGTCGGCCAAACCATTGGAGACCACCAGCATTATGGATAAGTTATCAATGGGCCGTTGAGAAAATGATCTAGTGGACTCATCACCCATCTCGCCAAACAAGATGCTAAGATATCAAACACCATTCCTTTGGATTTGCCAAATGAGGTGTTAAGAATTGATCGCCAAGCAAATAGCGAAAGAAAAGAAGAGAGAGAAGATGTAATGGTTGATTATGACTGGTTCGCTATTGTTATTTTTATCTCTTTTTTTCCCCCTCAAATAAAGAAAGAAAAATGATGTGGCACTCAAAATAATGACGTGACAAGGTGCTACGAGTGTTACCATTCCCCTTAGCCTTAGAGACCATTGGTATCATGTTGATTGGACAAGTGACCAGAGGTGATGATGAATAAACTTAATTATTTACATAACCATGTATGGAATTTTCCAAGAAAAAAAAAAAGAATTAGATATGATTCAAGTCTATATTTTTTGTTCCATTTTTGTATACAGCGTGCTCGTGTATATCGAAGGTATTTCACACACAAATTGTACATCGGAATGAAATTAAACAATGGTGTGTTTTATTGTAACATGAACTGCAAAAAAAATATATGCAAATTGTACATTGAGATGAAATCAAACAATGGTGTATTTTATTGTAATATGAACTGCAAAAAAAAAAATGAATACTCATGATGTAAGATTAATTGGTTAATAATCATAAATTCAACCTATTTTTTGGGCTTGTATTCGTAAGGTTTTTTAAGCTGTACATTATTTACAAACCATAATGCTTTTCATTTTCAGTTTCTAACATTCAATATTAATTTAAATATAAACTCACATAGTCAAAGAAAAAAATTATGATGATTCTTGGATGAATTCACAATAAGAGTTTTTTTCAAAATAAATTTCACCCCAAAATGCTCATTAAAACTGAAAAAACCATTGGAAGAATTTTTTTAAAGTCGAAGCTTTTACAAAGATTTTATTAATTAACAAGGTCTTAACATGAACTTTTTCAATGATTTGGTGGGTCTTATAGGTTTTCAACTAATTATAAATACACAACTTACCCCACTATAAAACAAATTTAAAAAAAAATCTCATATATATATATATATATATATATATATATATATATATATATATATATATATATATATATATATATATATATATATATATATATATATATATATATTTTGTGAAGATAAAATGAGTTTTTTCATAATACTTTTCATAGCTCAAGAAATTAAAAAAGAACTTATCAAGACAATAAATGAAGCAAAGTACTACTCAGTCATACTTGATTGTACTCTTGATTCAAGTCACCAAGAACAAATGACTAAAATAGTGAGGTATTTAAAGTTATCATATAATTTTATTATTGTCGAGGAGTCCTTTTTAGGTTTTTTAAATTTTAATGATACCTCCGGGAAAGGACTATTTGATATTACACTTGAGGAGTTAAAATCTTTTGGTCTTGAAGTTGATGATATGCGTGGTCAAGGCTATGATAATGGAGCAAACATGAAAGGAAAACACCAAGGAGTGCAAAAGAGATTTTCAGATATAAATCCTAGAGCATTTTACACTCCTTGTGGTTGCCATTCTCTTAATCTAACATTATATGATATGGCTAACAAGTGTGTAAAAGGAAAGAACTTCTTTGGATTCATCCAACACGTTTATACTATCTTTGCAAATTCTACTAAGAGGTGGGAAATCCTAAAAGATAATGTAAAATTTTTGAGTCTTAAGTCATCGTATCAAACTCGTTGGGAAAGCCGAGTTGAGAGTGTAAAGGCTATTAAAATGCAACTTGTTGATGTACGAGAAGCATTACTTCAAGTTGGATAAAAATATAATGATGTTGTAACAACTTCACTAGCAGAAAAAGAACTTGGTGACTTTCAATTTTTTGTATCAACTGTTATCTGACATGAAGTACTAAACCATGTGAATATTGTGAGTAAAAAGTTATAGTTAAAGGATATGCATCTTGATAATGATATTACAAAAATAAACAAATTGATGGGGTACTTCAAGGATTATAGAGACTGGTTTTTTAAAAGAGATTGATGAAACTAAGGACATTGCTATTGAAATGGATATTGATCCAATATTTCCACAAAAGCGTTTGATTGAAAGGAAAAAAATGTTTGATGAGAGTTCGAGTAGTGAAGAAGTTTCATTTACACCTGAAGAGAATTTCAGAGTCAATTATTTCTTATACACTGTTGATCAAACTATCTCTTATCTTAATACAAGATTTGAACAATTCAAAGAGTATGTCAAAGTATTTGGTTTTTTATTTCCATATAATTTGAAGAGAACTGAAGATAAAGATCTTAAGTCGTCTTGTCATCGTCTTAAAAAAGCACTCAAGCTTGAAGAAAGATCGGATATTGATACCGAGGAACTTTATACGGAGTTGAAATTATTTGAGACGTTGGAAACCAATGAATTTAGCAACCCTATAAATGTTTTGAAGTTTTTGAAAGAACTTGATTATTTCCCAAATGCAAGCATTGCATATAGAATATTGTTGACTATTCCAATAATGATGGCATCTGCAGAAAGGAGGTTTTCTAAAGTTATTGAGTCTTACTTACGCCCGACAATGTCCCAAGAAAGACTTAGGTGTCATTTTGTTCGTTGGAATGCATTGGAATTAGAAGGAATTGAAATCTAATTCCTTCACTTTCTTTTGTTTGGTTCAAGCTTTCAAAAGGAATTGGATTCCAAAATGAGTCAAATTTTCCTTCCAACAAGGGAAAATAAATTCCATCAAGAAAGTTAAGGAATTAAAATTCCTTTCAAGTAAGAATGTTGAATGTTAACATTTTACCCATTTTACTTTTAGCACTACATATGAAACCCATTTGTCTCCACCACCATCGCCACCTCCACCATCATTCAATACCCACCACCCCCGCTACACACCACCACCATCAATACCTCCGCTACTACCACCCTCCACCCACTAGCACCGTCACCTCCACCAACACTCATCACCAGCACCACACATCACCTTCGTCACCACCCACTACCACCATATCAACCACTACCTAACACCACGATAACCACCTACCACAACCACCGTCACCATAACTCGCCACCTCCACCATCGTTACCACCTCTACTACCACACCACCCTCCCGCTCTACCACCATGACCATACCATCACTGCCGCCACCACCGTCATCATTTCGCCACCACCACCACCACTGCCACCACCCTCATCATCACTACCGTTACTACCACCATTGCTACCTCCACTACTACACCACCCACCACCTTCGCCACTACACATTGCCACCACCATCACCATCAGAATTACTACAGCCACCATTGTCATCACCTTCGCTACTACCTCACATCACCTATGTGTGACATCCCCAAAATCTCGGCCAGAAAAAACCGATTTCATCTATGCTTTTTAAAATAATTTCAGAGTATATCCTTTTGATTTAAAACAGTTGCGGAATTTTTTCCCAAAACAAAATATGATAAAATAATATTTATCAAAGCATTTCATCAAGAGATGCATTTTCATTATATAATCAAAACTCGGGATGTCATGTTCCGATACAGACCATAAAGCATAGACGATAACATTACAAGTCATTCAACAAATATATACATATACAGACTTGTAAACAAAACAACTTGATGATTCATCCATCTTATGCCCTCGCGCCACTACCTGTAATACGAATAAACTGAGTGGGTCAGGCTTGTGAGCCTGGTGAGCATATAGGGTTTTCAACCCACAATAAATAATTATATTTAATTTCACCAACCAACAATAACCCGATTACCCATTCCCGTTATCCTCACTTTATGTCCCTAAAACAACATCTATCTCAAGGGACCTAATCTAGGATTTTCATCAGGACGGACATTACTGCTAAGGGGTTTCCTCAACAATAGATACCCTAAAGGCAACCATGAGGGGGAGAGAGTACACCGTGAACACATCGTTCACAACACCTACAGGTTATGAACCTGCTAGCGTTCCACAGGACTGTCTAGAAAGAGTCTTTGGTCGTTATCCATACTCCGCTGAATAACTAGATCAACAACAACAACATCGAGACCTCTCATCTGTTTATCACACATCAACTATCTACCCATGTTCTACCCAACATATTAGTAGATAAAAATATATATTTTTATGCATAGTTTAAAACCTGTATAGCATTCTCATTCAATACATATTCCACATAACAGATGAGGCACACCCACATAACACGTATTTCATAGAGAATAAATCAGATCTATGAGATAGAAGAAACTGAATATACATTCACGCATATAACAACAAAAATACACATAACACGTATTTCGTATAAAATAATTCATAATTATGTGTTAAAAGAAGGTAACTACACACTCACTTGATCAGAAGTGATCGAACAACACTACGACTTGCAGAAATAGTATTCTTCGGTAGATCGGGAAGATCTTCACAAAAATTGGCTTCTCGCGGGTAGAGCTACGGCTCTGGAATCTCACTTCTCGGGATCTTCGGGGCTTCGGAACTTGCTTCGGGGCTCGGGAATAATACCGGGGCTTCGGGGTATAATTGGCATGCAAATCGAGGCAAAAGCTAGAGAGAAAGTAAGAATTTGACAAAAGAATAAGGTTGCCCTCGCATGCCCTTTTATAGGAGGTCGAGGCCTCGCATTACGCTGGGCGTAATGCTCTATGCGGGGCGTACTCCTCCGAAATCGTCACTGCTTACGTATCCGAAGAACTCGAGTGCGAGGGTCGTCATTCTTCGCTGTACGTTGGGCGTAGTTCGGATGAGTTCGGTGACTCCCCTTCGGATAATATCGGATTTAATAATTAAATTTATATATTAATTATTTAATAAACTTCAAAAATTCATATCTTCCTCATACGAACTCCGTTTTCGACGTTCTTTATATCCACGCGTAGGTGAGACTACGCTCTATAACTTTCGTTTAGACTCCGTCGGCTAATTTTGACTTTTATTTTTATTATTTATTTTTAGTAGGCCGGGACAGGAAAACTTCATTATAAATTCATAACTTCTTTATCCGACGTCCGTTCTCGCCTATCTTTTTATCGTTTCGGTACTACTAACGAGATCTTCGATTCTCGTTTAGATTGTTTCGGCTAAAGACCGCTCGATCTCAAATCGAGTATTCGGGCTGCATACTGCTAAGTCGAAACTTTAGAAAATCATAACTTCCTCATACGAAGTCAGATTTGGGCGTTCTATATATATTTTGAAACCTCGTTTCGGCCACTACAACTTTATGCAAAGATATCGGGTTTATTTTACACTTAAATTTTGACGCTTATTTTATTCTTAATTAAATCAAATCACATAATTAAGCAATTAAGCACAAAACACATAATACTCAAATAATACGTTCTTATTATTTTAAAATGGGTTACAAAGGTTAACCTAGACTATTACATCAACATTAATGACAAGCCCAGAAACGCAGGCGTTACAATTCTCTCCACCTTAGAATGATTCCGTCCCCGGAATCACACATCAACAAACAAATGCGGATAGCGACCCATCATGTCACTCTCCGTCTCCTAGGTGAGATTCGGCTCATTCGTGTGTTTCCATCGGACAAGCACTAACTCGACCATCTTGCGTTGTAACTTCTTAGTCTTTCGGTCAACGATTACCTGTGGTTCTTCAATCAACCTTTTGTTCTCATCGATTCTCAACTCCGAAAGTGGAATCATGTCGGGAACTTCTCCTGTGAACTTCCTCAAATAACACACATGAAATGTGCTATGAATTCCATTCAGTTCTTCTGGTAGTTCGAGCTTGTAAGCTTCGTTCCCAATCCTCTGAAGAACTTTAAACTGTCCAATAAACCTTGGACTTAATTTCCCCTTTTACCAAATCTTATAAGTCCCTTCCACGGTGAGACTTTAAGCAAAACCGAATCTCTAACTTCAAAAGTCATCGGTCTTCGCTTGTTGTCAGCATAGCTCTTTTGACGATCCTGAGCTGCTAACATTCTTTCCCTAATCATTTTCAACTTTTCAGCAGTTTGATGGACTATCTCCGGTCCCATAAACTGTTTTTCCCCAGCCTCAAGCCAACAAGACGGCGTACGACCCTTCTGTCCATACAAAGCTTGATAAGGTGTCATCTTTATGCTCGAGTGGAAACTATTATTGTAGGAAAATTCTACCAAAGGTAAATATTCATCCCAGTTACCTTGGAATTCCACGTTACATGCTCTCAGCATATCTTCAAGTGTTTGTATCATCCGTTCGCTCTGACCATCAGTCTGTGGACGGTAAGGTGTACTCAAACACAACTTGGTACCCAATTCCTCTTGTAGACTTTTCCAAAATCGTGAGGTGAAACGGTTGTCACGATATGACACAATCGTTAACGAAACACCGTGAAGCCTCATAATTTCCTTCACGTAAGAATTCGCAAGCTTATATATAGACCATTTCTCCTTGGCTGCTATGAAATGCGCACTCTTAGTGAATCGATCAACGACCACCCAAATCATGTTGTGACCATTCTTTATTCTGGGCAGTTTAGTGACAAAATCCATAGCAATGTCTTCCCACTAACCCATAGGCACAGGCAATGATTCTAAACACCCGTACGGTTTCTGATGTTGTATCTTTACTCTCACACAAGTCACATACTCAGCCACATACTTTGCAACATCAAGCTTCATCATCGGCCACCAGTAGTAGGGTTTCAGGTCCCTATACATTTTAGTGCTACCGGGATGAATCGAGTACATGGTCTTATGAGCGTCTTCCATCAGAAGATCTCTGACTCCTCCAATCTTAGGTATCCAAATCCGATCTTGGAACACCTTCAGTCCATGACTGTTTATACCGAACACCAACGTTTTGCCCAAACGTTCCTCCTTTCGGTCATTCTTCTCAAAAGCTTCCTCTTAAGCTTTCTTTATACTTTCCACAATGGTCGAGACAACTTCAATTCTCAACCCTTTTGGCCTCTTCCTTTCAAGATTGACTTTCCGACTGAGAGCATCAGCAACAACATTTGCTTTACCGGGGTGGTAAAGTATCTCACAGTCGTAGTCCTTAAGTAACTCTAGCCAGCGTCGTTGCCTCATATTCAATTCTTTCTGATTAAAGAGATATTGGAGACTCTTATGATCAGTGAAAAGTTTGCACTTCGTGCCATAGAGGTAATGCCTCCATATCTTCAGAACGAAAACTACTGCTGCCAACTCCATATCATGAGTCGGGTAGTTCTTTTCATGCTCTTTCAATTGTCGAGACATGCGATCACCTTATCTCTTTGGGTCAAAACACAACCCAATCCAACCCCAGACGCATCACTATAAACAGCGAAGTCTTCAACTCCATCGGGTAGAGAAAGTATCAGTGCCTCGCATAGTTTCTTCTTTAGCTTCTCGAATGCTTCTTTATACTTATCACTCCAAGCATAAGTAGCTCCTTTGTGGGTCAAAGCTGTCAATGGAGTAGCGATCGAAGAAAATCCTTAGATAAACCTTCGGTAATATCCGGCTAATCCTAAAAAGCTTCGGATATCCGTGGGACTTTTTGGTTGTTCCCACTTCATCACAACTTCAATCTTTGCTGGATCAACCATTATCCCTTCTTGATTGACCACATGACCCAAGAATTGGACTTCTCGAATCCAAAAATCACATTTGGAGAACTTAGCATACAACTTCTCCTTCTTCAAGACTTCCAACACTTCTTGCAAGTGTCTGCCATGCTCCTCTTGGCTTTTTGAATAAATCAGAATGTCATCTATGAACACTATCACAGATTTATCTAGGAACGGATTACAAACCCTGTTCATTAAATCCATGAATGCTGATGGAGAATTGGTTAGTCCAAACGACATAACCAAAAACTCGTAGTGCCCATATCGTGTTCTGAATGCAGTCTTCTCTATATCCTACTCTCTTACTTTCAGCTGATGATATCCTAACCTAAGATCGATCTTCGAGAAATAGCTCGAACCTTGAAGTTGATCGAACATGTCATCAATCCTCGGCAATGGATATCTATTCTTTATTGTTTCTTTATTCAGCTCTCTGTAATCAATGCATATCCTCATGCTCCCGTCTTTCTTCTTTACGAATAACACCGGAGCTCCCCGGGGCGATGAACTAGGTCTAATGAAACCTTTGTCCAATAACTCCTGAAGTTGCATCATCATCTCCTTCATCTCCGTCGGTGCTAATCGGTAAGGTGTTTTTGCTATTGGCGTCGTCCCTGGTAACAAGTCTATTCTAAACTCCACTTGTCTATCAGGCGGTAATCCGGGAAGATCTTCGGGAAATACTTTCGGATAATCACATATGACAGGAATGCTCTACATCGCCTTTTTCTCCTTCTTAGCATCTATCACAAATGCTAGATACGACGTACATCCTTTGGCCAAACACTTTCTGGCTTTCATCAATGAAATGATTCCAAAATTTACTCTGCGTTTATCTCCATACACCATAAACGACTCTTTCCCAGGCGGGTTTACCTTTACAATCTTCTTCTTGCATAATATCTCAGCGTCATTGGCGCTAAGCCAATCCATTCCCAACACGATGTCGAAACCATTAAGTTCTATAGACAATAATTCCTCGTGGAACTTATTCCCATTTAAGTCAATTAAGATGTTTTTCATACGATGACTAACATGTACAAACTTGCCACTAGCAACTTCGACTAATAAAGCATTATCTAGTATATCAACAGACAAAGCTAGTTTTCTACCAAATTCATGTGAAATAAAGGAGTAGTTGGCTCCAGAATCAAATAAAATTTGGGCAGGCAATTTGTTTATGAGAAAGGTACCTGAAGCGACATCAGCTTCATCTTTAGCAGCTTCCAGTGTCATCTGGAATGCTCTCGCCTTCGGCTTTGGCGGAATGTTGGGTCTTGCTGCCTCCTTCTTTTTCGGGCAGTCCCTCGACATGTGTCCCTCCTCACCACAAACATAACAAACTTTCTTAGTGAGGGTGCATTCATTGGCATAGTGCCCTGGCTTTCCACATTTGAAGCATGTGGCCACTACCTCACATTTCCCATGATGCTTTTTCTTACATTTTTCGCACCATTTCGCTTCCCCTCCTCCTCCTCTCGAACTAGACTTCGAGAACTTGTTTTTCTTGTTGGACCCTGAAGTTCCATCGAACTTCCTCTTTTCACCAACCTTTATCCTTTCCAGACCCTTTTCCTTCTGATGGGCCTCCACATTCTTAGCTGCTCGAACAGCTGTTTTCAGAGTAGTTGCCATCTTGACTGTCGGCCAAAGTCGGCAGGTAGTCCATTAGCGAACCTCTCAATCTTGGAGAGTTTCGTTGGCACTAGGTACATAAATAACTTCATATTCTCAGTGAATGCAATAGCATAGTCATCTATATATGCTCATCCTCCCCTTCTTCAAGTTTTGGAACTCATTGTTCAGATCAATCAGATCTATCTCTGAACAATATTGCACCCTTAGTTGTTCCAAGAACTCCTCCCATGACATTTTCAGGGCTTCTCCTCGTGGCATAGTATCTGCCAACAACTTCCACCAACTCAAGACTCCAGTCTTCAATTGTCTAACTGCAAAGACAGTCTTCTGTTTGTTGCTACAGTCGCAACTTTCAAATACCATCTCAATTTCGGAGATCCAATCCATAATCTCAACAAGCTTTGGGCTTCCAGAAAGACTTGACGGCTTGGCGCCCAAGAAATTCTTGTACATTCGCCCATCCTTGTTGTTTCTCCTTTCCGAATCGTTCCTTCGTACTCCTTAAGTCCCAACTTGACTCACCATGCGACTATTGTTCCCTTCCTCCGATTGCTCGGGAATCAATTCAGGTTCCTCAATAGGTATGATAGGTTCGTCCTTATTATCATGCAACATCTGTCGCATTTCATCCCTTTGTTCGGCTAACATAGCCGGAATCATGGCTTGCACCCTAACCATTGTTATTGGTTCTGGTGCTGCTGCTACAACATGTGCTTGCTCAATCACTAGTGGTTGATTCCTGTTTTCATCCGCGTTTCCAACGTCACTCCTGGTTCTTACCATTTTTGATCTACACACCGAATAAGGTGAAATTAGATCCTCATCCATGATAGATAATTAAATCATCCTTATCACTCCGAAACGTTTACATGTTAGTTCTAATACCGTAGACGTACGCTTAGAATCCTACACACATAAGGTTTCCAGATCCGGTCGGCAACAGACCATAGATCCGAACAAATAATATCATATATGACAACATATAACCTTTAGCACATAAAAGCATTTTAGGCAGCTTCCTAAAATATACTAGTGCTCGTGTCTATAATATATCAGACACACATCTCACAATCTCCACTTAGCATTCTAAGTTTAAGTCTAGAAATCCTACAAATTCCTAGTTCGCTTAAACTAATGCTCTGATACCAACTGTGACATCCCAAAAATCTCGGCCAGAAAAGACCGATTTCATTTATGCTTTTTAAAATAATTTCAGAGTAAATCCTTTTGATTTAAAAGAGTTGCAGAATTTGTTCCCAAAACAAAATATGATAAAATAATATTTATCAAAGCATTTCATCAAGAGATGCATTTTCATTATATAATCAAAACTCGGGATGTCATGTTCCGATACAGACCATAAAGCATAGACGATAACATTACAAGTCATTCAACAAATATATACATATACAGACTTGTAAACAAAACAACTTGATGATTCATCCATCTTATGCCCTCGCGCCACTACCTGTAATACGAATAAACTGAGTGGGTCAGGCTTGGGAGCCTGGTGAGAATATAGGGTTTTCAACCCACAATAAATAATTATATTTAATTTCACCAACCAACAATAACCCGATTACCCATTCCCGTTATCCTCACTTTATGTCCCTAAAACAACATCTATCTCAAGGGACCTAATCTAGGATTTTCATCAGGACGGACATTACTGCTAAGGGGTTTCCTCAACAATAGATATCCTAAAGGCAACCATGAGAGGGATAGGGTACATCGTGAACACATCGTTCACAACACCTGCATGTTATGAACCTGCTAGCGTTCCACATGACTGTCTAGAAAAAGTATGTGGTCGTTATCCATACTCCGCTGAATAACTAGATCAACAACAACAACATCGAGATCTCTCATCTGTTTATCACACATCAACTATCTACCCATGTTCTACCCAACATATTAGTAGATAAAAATATATATTTTTATACATAGTTTAAAACCTGTATAGCGTTCTCATTCAATACATATTCCACATAACAGATGAGGCACACCCACATAACACATATTTCATAGAGAATAAATCAGATCTATGAGATAGAAGAAAGTGAATATACATTCATGCATATAACAACAAAATATACACATAACACGTATTTCGTATAAAATACTTCATAATTATGTGTTAGAAGAAGGTAACTACACACTCACTTGATCAGAAGATGATCGGACAGCACTACGACTTGCAGAAATAGTATTCTTCGGTAGATCTGGAAGATCTTCACAAAAATTGGCTTCTCGCGGGTAGAGCTTCGGCTCTGGAATCTCACTTCTTGGGATCTTCGGAGCTTCGGAACTTGCTTCGGGGCTCGGGAATAATACCGGGGCTTCGGGGTATAATTGGCACGCAAATCGAGGCAAAAGCTAGAGAGAAAGTAAGAATTTGGCAAAAGAATAATGCTGCCCTCGCATGCCCTTTTATAGGAGGCTGAGGCCTCGCATTACGCTGGGCGTAATGCTCTACGCGGGGCGTACTCCTCCGAAATCGTCACTGCTTACGTATCCGAAGAACTCGAGTGCAAGGGTCGTCATGCTTCGCTGTACGCTGGGCGTAGTTCGGATGAGTCCGGTGACTCCCCTTCGGATAATATCGAATTTAATAATTAAATTTATATATTAATTATTTAATAAACTTCAAAAATTCATATCTTCCTCATACGAACTCCGTTTTCGACGTTCTTTATATCCACGCGTAGGTGAGACTACACTCTATAACTTTCGTTTAGACTCCGTCGGCTAACTTTGACTTTTATTTTTATTATTTATTTTTAGTAGGCCGGGACAGGAAAACTTCATTATAAATTCATAACTTCTTTATCTGACGTTCGTTATCGCCTATCTTTTTATCGTTTCGCTACTACTAACGAGATCTTCGATTCTTGTTTAGATTGTTTCGGCTAAAGACCGCTCGATCTCAAATCGAGTATTCGGGCTGCATACTGCTAAGTTGAAACTTCAGAAAATCATAACTTCCTCATACGAAGTCAGATTCGGGCGTTCTATATATATTCGGAAACCTCTTTTCGGCCACTACAACTTTATGCAAAGATATCGGGTTTATTTTACACTTAAATTTTGACGCTTATTTTATTCTTAATTAAATCAAATCACATAATTAAGCAATTAAGCACAAAACACATAATACTCAAATAATACGTTCTTATTATTTTAAAATGGGTTACAAAGGTTAACCTAGACTATTACATCAATATTAATGACAAGCCCAGAAATACAGGCGTTACATTATGTCTCAATCAACACCACTACTGCCATCGTCAACATCACTCCCACCATCACTATCATTTATTATTTTTTTTAAAATTTTATATAATATGTTTTTACATACAAGTTATAAAACAAAGTAAAAATAAGAAAAAATGACAATTTTGTCATTTTATGTTATTTTAATACCATTTTCTGCCGACCAAACATAATATGAAATTGTATTCAAATTTCATTCCTAGCAACTAAACAGAATATGAAACCGGATTAGAATTCCTGACCGATTCTAATTCCTTAACAGATTCCAATTCCATCAAAAACATATTGCGAACCAAACGCAACATTAGTGGTTTGGCGATGATATCTATCGAGAACGAAATCTTAGATAGTATAGACTACGAAGAGTTGTTCAACTAATTTGCTATCGAGAACGCTAGGAGAGTTTCACGGATCGTGAGTTAGCTGTTACGATATGTAATTATTCATTAAAATACTATGATTTTGTTATGTTTGTTACTATAAAGTTTATTGTCGTTTTAAAAAAAAATATTAGTTTATGTAATTTTAATTCGTTACACTTAAAGGCCTAAGGACTTTTTATTTTTCGACTCATCCCGGACATTGAATTCTCGGGATTGACCATGACTATTCATGTAATTTACTATAAATAAAAAGTGAAAAATAAATAAAATAGTTTCTATATAAAATTTACACAAATAGTACAAACTATAATTTCCTAATCTAATTATTTATTAAACTATATATATATATATATATATATATATATATATATATATATATATATATATATATATATATATATATATATATACTAGGTGTAAGACCCGTGTATTACACAGGTTTATTATAAATTAATTTTAATATAAATATATAAATATGAAATATTTTATAATGAATACTTTACATAACATAATGTAATAAATCTGCAAAAGAAACTAAATTGTTTGAATTATTTATGATAATTTATTACCAAATTAATAAGATGATTTTATTTCCTTATAGAACTCATTATAATTTTTTGGAATTTTGTTTTTAAGAAAATGAAAATCCCTAAAAAATGACAAGTAGAAAATAAAATTTCAAAAATTCTCACAAAATGACAAGTATCAAAATGAAGGAGAAGATACATGTGACAAAAAAATCTTTATTTATTAAAGAGGATATATTATTAATAAATAAAAAAAACTACAAGAATCTAACGATCATTTACAAATTCTCAAATCGTAAATAGTTTGTTCTTCACGTTTTTTACCACATAAAATTGTAAAATGAAAATTGTCTATATATCTCCAAGCTAAAATTTGAAGATGCCTCCGGGGTCAATATGGTAAATACCTTAGGTTAACCCTAAATGCTTTGGTATATATATTACTTTTCTCTCTGAGACGGCTGTAGGCTGTAGGGATTTAGGGCGATTACTCTCGCCGTCTTGCATCTAAGGCCGCAATTACTATTGTCGCTGATTAATTTTCATGGAGGTTGATTTCGTCATGCATATATTGTTTTCGATGGAGCTTCAGCCACGATTTCTCTGTTTAAAAGGTATGGTTGTTTTTTTCTGTTGTGATTTACTATTTTTATCATTTGTATTTGTAGTACACGAATACACGATGTAGGATGATTTGTGTTTAATGTATTTGTCCAGTCTTTTTAATAATAATTTTTATTTGCTTTTTAGGACCTAGAAGAAAAAAAGTGTAAAAAAAAAAAATAATGATAGCTTTTATTTGCTCTTTGGACCAGAAGAATAGAGTAAAAAAACATTAGGGCGATTAAGACATTTAGTAAGTATTGAGAATTCAAAACGGTTATATGTTATACTCTAGATTTTGGCCCATTTTTAAATTGAGAAATTGTTTTATACTTATAATTTTTTTTAGCTGAAGCTATTGTATGATTAAACCCAAGAAACCAAAAAGAAGAAATTTACATATTATAACCAATTCCATATTCGCCTAATTAAACAATGTGGACTCCTACGGGCTGTCAACAATCTAAAGTTCCTATTTCTTTTTTATAAAATGACAAAAATAGCCATTTACACTAATTGCATTACAAAAATAGCCAAAATAAATCGAAATTACAAAAATAGCCACCAATTTCGCAGATGAGAAGGTCCCATCTGCAAAATGACCTTCTTATCTGCGAAAGTACAAGCACCTAAAGTACAGCTGTGCTTTAGGTGCTTGTACTTTCGCAGATGAGAAGGTCCATCTGCAAAATGCCCTCGATTTTGAGTATAAAAACGTTTTTTTTTCTCCATTTTTCACCCTTCTCTACACAAAAACTCCCTCTAACTTTGGGCTTCTTTCGGAATTTTGGCTAGTTTTTGAAGAAAATGGAGGATTATGTCAACAATCCTGCAAATATGGTTAGATTTTAACTCTTTTAATGTCAACAATCTCTTTATTTTATCATTTGTTGTATTATTTAGTGTTAAAAAAGGGTAATTTTGTTGTGTTTGATAGTTTTAATATTTTTTTAGTATACTTGAAGTTTAAATGCAAGTAGAGACAAGTAGAGACTGCGTAGATAATGTTTATAATTTGTTATTTTTGTTGTTTTTTTAGTTGTTGTATAACCTGAAATCTTGTATATTCTTATCGTATAATTGTTTATATAAAGTGCAAAATAGTCGTTTGTATATATATTTGTCGTATAAGTATAACATTTGTATAAGTTGAAAATTATGTTGCTCATGACTTTTTCATGTTGCTCATGACTTCTCCATGTTGCGCCTGCAACCTTACGTAGCAGGCGGTGAGGTTGTCATCCAAAATTATGTATTGCATTCATATGATGTCCAACATCGTTTGTTTAATTTCGTGTTAGATAGAGATTTTTGGAGCTTATTGTTTGGGCATACACACGACGGATGGTTGGAGTCAGCGGTAAATTAATTGTTAATTAATTATTTTAAAAGTTAATTGTTTTTTAGTCAATAACAAAACTATCATGTGTGCAGCATATAACCATTTGATACCGATTATTGATGGAGAAACGGTTTGAGAGCGACCGACATACAATAATGCCTCCAAATTTTTTTGTTTCTCATGCTTTGGAAGAAGGACAGGACTGGAGGGCGTTTATGGCTGGTATTGCTACGTACCCCAACTTCATGGTTGCTTGGTGAAATGTTGATACGGTAAACTTAATAGTTTATATTGAAAATAATATCGTTTTTTTGTTATGTTTTTGTATTGTGATGTAAATAAACATAATTTTATTTTCTAATCCTTATACAGGTCTTATTGCCGATTCATTCATCCCATAATCATTGGCTATTTGGGGAACTACGATTAGCGTCAATAGAAGTGCATATTTATGACAGTCTTGGTAGAGGGGCTTATGAAAAATTCAAATCTGAAAGAATCTTTTCCAAATTTGAACGTCGGGTGGCAAATTATTTGGACAAGATTAAGTATTGGGCCCGGAGGAACATCCCAAGGATTCCATTGAATATGCAATTCATTTATGAAGAAAATGTTCCCCAACAAAGTAGTCATTTGGGAGATTGCGGTGTTTTTGTTTGTATGTTTATGGAGCAATTGGTTTCAGGTCAACCAATACGTGTTCTTATTGACCCAAAGAACGCAGCTTTAGAGTTCCGTCTACGGATGACAAAAATTATTTGGGGGTCTAGTCTTGGTCCTATGTAGTTGGATTATATAAATGTATATATAAATTAATGTTGGATTTCATTATTAGTTTATTTTTACAGTTTACTCAACGGATGGCAAAAAATATAACGTTACGACAATTACAACAAATTAATGACCTACTAGTTACTTATCAATACATACAACATAAGAACGACTACAACATTTGTTTTAACGTTACAAATACAACAATTTATTGACCTAACAACTTCAAAACCATAAAAATAATATTGAAAAGCTTACAACTTGTAAACAAGAACTGCCAAAAACAACACCCAACTACAAACCAACGCTATCTTTAACTTCTTATTTTCTGATTGAAAGAGCTTATTAGAGTTAGCTACTTTAGCTATTATCATAGAAGATTGGTCCTTCTCTTCATCAACCCAACTGATAAACCCGCATTTTGGTCCCTATTAAATTAATATTCACAGTAAGAAAATAAATTTTTGTGATGTAAACACGAGGGTTTAAATTTGAATGACGTTAACAACATGATACTAAATATGGGCAAGCGTAAAACAATCTTCCTGGGTTTTTAGCTGTACCCGAAATCCTAACGATACGTTCTCCTCCGCAATTGCAGTATGCAATTAGCCTTCTTTTTCTTTTAAATCGGAGTTACTTTCTCAGTTAAATTTTTCATAATGAGTGACACCCATTTATAGAAGAAATCATATTACAGACAATTCTTTTTGACTATGAAATGAACTGGTTTGACTATGAATTCAAAAAGTTGAACTATGAAATGCAGACAAGTACATTCTGTAGTATTGTCATGTCGGTCAGTGAAATTTGACTATGAAATGAACTGGTTTGACTATGAATTCAAAAAGTTTAACTATGAAATGCAGACAAGTACATTCTGTAGTATTGTCATGTCGGTCAGTGAAATTTGACTATGAAATGAACTGGTTTGACTATGAATTTAAAAAGTTGAACTATGAATTTAAAAGGTTAAACTATGAATTTTGATCAGTAGAGATACAATATTTTCTATTTATAATTGCATTTGTTTCATATTGCATTTGTGTGATGATTGTAGAGCACTATCATCGGTATTGAAAATGAGTAGTTACAGCGAAAGAACCTTTTCTCAACTACCAATTTTCTTGCATAACCTTCAAAGAACAAATCCTAATACCTTCACAGCCATTAAGAAAACCGATACCAACCGCTTTCAATTCTGTTTTGTGGCTTTAGGTTGCGTGGTATAACATACTTCTTTTATTGAGTTATATAATATTTCATGGTAATGTATCTCGATTAGTTTTTACTTATCACTAATATGTGTTCGTTTTTATGTAGATTCGTACCTTCCTTAGGTGCATGATACCGCTGATATATGTGGGTTATTTACCCCTTCTTGGGAGCTTTCTGACAACAATGTACTTCGCAGTGGCTTTAGATGGAAATCATGAACCACTACTCTTAGCAATTGGTTTGGGAACCTTACAGTGTGAAGAATCATGGAGATGGTTCATGATGAGGTTAAGAGATTGTTTAGGTGAGGACATAGAGGTTGGTTTCATAAGTAACCTGTGTGATAACATAGACTTTGGTGTTTAGAGTGCCTACCTGGATTCCTATCATGGATATTGTCCTAAAGATATAGCTCGAAAGATACGTGAGTCTGTCGGACATAACAATATGGAAGTCGAATCGTTGTTTTGGAAGTCATGCAATGCATGTAGCGTTGATGATTTTTACTTGTGTTTGGAAAGGTTGCAAAGTACATGTAGGAAACCACCTTTCTGCACCTTGCTTATGAGTCCAATTTACTGGCTTGACGATATACCGATTTCAAAATGGACAAGAGCATTTTTCCCAAAAATACGTTACAATGTTAAATCGATTGACGTCCCTGAAATTTTGCAAATTATATCCTCACGTGAGTTTCCTATAACAACGATAATTGAGTTAACCACCACGTCGATACAATCAAAGTATGCTGAACGGGCCGAACTGGCTGGTAAGGGAGATTGTTATATTTAGTTTTTTTTATTGTGCTACTATTTTTATTAAAATATCAAATTTTACAGGGAGGTTGTCTGGTGGGTTGACCCCTTACGTTGAGAGTAAGGTTCAAAAAAGTCTCAACAAGTCTTATAATTGTAATGCAAGATGTTTGTATGGGGATACATTTGAAGTCGATGACACTTTTGCCACCAGCAACGTACAAGTTGAACGAAGGGTATGTAGTTGTGGTAAATGGCAAAAAAGCGGTATACCATGTGGCCACGCTATAGCATGTCTAAGAACCCGTACATCTGAGTCCATTCAGAGAATGGTTGATTACAAGTTCACTAATTATGTGTATCGACTCGCATATGGATCTGAGTTGGTGAATACTATACCATCACATGTGCATTGGGAAATACCAAATGAAACGGTGGTCCTGTTACCTCCCTCAATGCAGTAGTTATTCATGTAGCACCTTTATGTTTTATGTAGTATTATGTATTAGTTTTTTATGTACCCTGTTTTTATTTTAGTGTTGTGTTATTTATTAGTTATCCATGTACCCAGTTTATATTTTATGTCGTATTATGTATTAGTTATTTATGTACCCCATTTATATTTTATTGCGTTCTATATATTGGCTATTGACGAAACAACATACATTAAAAGAAATGGACGTTTATTAAATAGTAACGACTAGACACATACAACAACAAGTAACTTAAATAACGAAAAACAATTAACTTAACCAACATGCATATTAAAAATAAGGGACATTCTTTAAAAGATTCCATGCATCTAAGTGGGTAAACTCGCTACCATCATATTCAAAACGGTATAGTTCCAAAGCCACCTGCCGTAGAATGTCTTCATCCGTATTTGCATGTTCGTTATCCAACTCGTTATAAATACGTTGAAATTGTTTCACCTTCATTTTCATATCCAGAAACTTCGCTTTGACATCTCTTCTTCTTCGATATTGAGTGCGGTTCATTAAATGGTGAAACAAATGACAGACACAAGACCAAAATGATCCAGCACGAACTTGTGGGGGACCCGGTGGAAAATCCACCTCTACAGTTGTAATCCAAGCTTGAACCAAAGCGACCTCCTCTGCGTTCCTCCATATATGTGGTGAGTCCATAATTGCAAGGAGGGAAGTAATACAATACAATTACAACGAATATTGAAATCTATTTATAACGACTCCTTACTTTCCTGGTGCAATGACTTGTCAACTCAAGCAACAATGTATTGTGTTGTCATTCAACCGGGGATGAATTGTCAACTCGAACAGTGATCTGTTGTGTTATAAGTATAGTACACTGCATTCGTCAGTTAATTTTGACTATGAATTGTAGACATATTAGAAGATTGGACTGCGATTTTGTGTGGAAACTACTATAAATTGACCTTAAGTTACATGCAATACTTTATTAAATTAACCAATAAAGTTGTTCAAATATTGTTTTTTAGATTCTACTCTCTTTGTTTCAATCAAAATGAGTTCTATATCATGGAGCAATGAAGAGTTCTTGGTTCTTACACATGCTTATATTCATGTGTACGAGACAAGCAAGTTGAACGATCCAATGTTTTGGAGCCGTTTAACCAATATTTTCAATGCTGAAAACCGAATGGCTACAAGAAACGATCGTGACGAACTAGACATCTTAGCAAGATGGTATGAAATGAAAACCGAAGTTCTATTATTCAACGATCTTTATATCAAAATTGACGACACCCGTTTAAATGCTACTGAGGATGTCATCTTGGAAGCTGCTAAGGAGGAATACAAGTCATTAAGTAACGGGTTGGAATTCCAGTTTGAAGCCCCTTGGAATATTTTGAAATATATCCCGTTTGTTTAAAATCTATTTTAGTTTATTATTTGAGTACTAGGTTATTTTCATGTACTAGGTTATTTTCATGTATTTCTTATGTATTTCGTATGTATTTCGTTTGTTTAAAATCTATTTTAGTTTATTATGTGAGTACTAGGTTATTTTCATGTATTTCGTATGTATTTCATTTGTTTAAAATATATTTTAGTTTATTATGTGAGAAACTCGTATGATTAACTTGAGTTAATAAATGGCCATTGCATTAGTTATCACAATATATTAGAATACATTAGTAACAAGGATTCCATGAACCATTAAAAACATCACAACAATTACATGAAAAACAACGACATAATACGAACAAAGCATTAACGTAAAACACAAGTCCATGGGTTATTCTTAACACAAATTAGAGCGGTCTACTTGAAATACTGTTTATCTCTAACAACCTTCCAAACTTCCTCATATTCGAAGTCTCTGCCGTCATGCTCACAGATGTAAAACTCTGTAACTACTTCCAAGAACTCTTCTTCGTCACGATAACGAACGTTGTTACGTTTCGCATAACTACATGCTCGATTGAACCATGTCACTTCTTCCTTTACATCCGTCCACTTAGTAACAACATCTGATTTTTCTCTTTTTTGTCCTTCTCCCATCTCATGGTTTAACAAAGATGTGATGCGACTCCATTCATCACCAATTAGGCAATGCGGGGGAGCAAGTAACGATTCACCATCCTTAACACTTAGCCAGCATCGTGTTAGAACTAACACCTCGTTTGTCGTCCATGGCCTTTCAGAATTGGAACCGGGTACTTCATTCGAAGAACTTGCTGCATGCGACGACATTTCTAATAATGGGAATTCGTTTCGTTTAGGTGATTTGGGTGTTTGGTTTATAGATCTTAAACATCTATTTATATAAATAAATAGACTATGAATTAATACTTTGACTACGAAATGGTTATATTTGGACTACGATTTTCAGCTTTATGCAGTGTTTTGTCATGTCAAACTGTCATTTATCTCTTGTCACTTAAGGGTCCCACTGGGATGTGTAGGTTACTATAGTGACTTGTCATTACTGTCTAGTCATTTCAAAGTTGGACTTCTCATTACTGTCTAGTATGTATAAATACCACTTATTGCTCCAGTTTAATACAATATCGACTTTATTATGAGTTCCTCACACAAATTTGAAATTTGCTCATGCAACGAAGTAGATTGTTACTACTGTGATTTGGTAGACCCTTTTTTTACACCCTCTTCAGCCGGGCCATATATGTCACATGAAAATTTTGAAGAATTAAAGAAGGCTGAAGCACAACAAGAAGAGGACAAAGAGTCATCCCGACTTCTCACTCAACTTGCTAATGATATAGATTCGGAATGCAAACAAGCTCAAGAATGGATTGACCTCAATAAAAACAAAATCAAAGAGCATAAAGATTGGATAAAAAAGAGTAAGAAGGCAATCAAAACGACTGAAAAACGGCTTGCTGAGAAGGATGAGCAGTTGATACACATTATGGTAAAAAAGGATCGTTTCGAAGACAAAATGAGAATTAGGGATGACTATATAACAATAGAGAAAGAGAAGTACCTGTTGCAGTTCCCTGAGTTTAAAAATTAGTTACAAAGTTGTTGTAATATTATCATGAAACATATTAGGTTGCCAAAGGATCGTTTGTTGTTTTTTTTAAATAACATGTTGTAACTGTTAAAATAAATCTGCAAACTATATTTTATAATATAAAGGTTTCATTCATTGTTATAATCAACAAACTTAACTAAAATATGAAAGCATAGCAATGTCTTGTAAGAGTTAATAAAAATATTACAATACATAATAAGCTAACAACTCGTCATTACTCTTAATTTCAAGGTTGTTTTATATCAAAATCAGCATTATAGGTTTTGTGAGCAACCCGCTGAACCACCAATATTATATGCCATTTCTGCATTAGAAATTATGTGACCTGCTCTGCTACCGGACGCCCTTCCAGTACAATTATTTCTCGTGTGTCCTAGTTGACCACATGTAGAACACTCTTTTATAATTGGACCCTCGCCTTGGGATGGAATGCGGTTTGTGTTTCTTGGCCTGCCTGGCTGACGTTTATCCATTATAGGTGGCTTAACAATCATCAAATCATCGGGGATCTCCCATTCGGATGGCTTCGGCAGAGGGTTTATTGATTCCTCATATGTTTTCCTCAGTGTTTCGGTAAGGTAAGCATTTAATGCAAACCTCGAGCAGTCTTGGTAATTGTTCACTGTTAAACATCTTATGACATGACCACAAGGTATCCCATCAAGTTGCCAATGCCTACATGTACATGTCATATGTTGAAAATCAACAATCACATTTTGTGCCCCCTTTTTGACCTCGCATTTCGTATTTGAGATCATGCGAACATCCCATTTGGTAAAAGTTTTCTTGTTTTCTTTTACAACTTCATCCGCCCAAGGGGTAAGTGTTGTTGTTGCTTCCGCTAAAAAAACAGCCAAAATGAAGAAGTTAAGATCAATAACATCAAAACTAATAAAACATTAATATTACAAATTTACTTAATACCTGCAAAGTTACGTCTTTGAAACCACTATTGTTGCATTGTAGCACGAAAAAAATCAATCAACATAAGTATTGGCACCTTACGTGCGTGTCTAGATAATGCATTTATAGACTCCGCACTGTTGGACGACATAAGATTGTATCGGTTCCCTTTAAAATGTGCCCTTGACCAGGTTTCTGGATTTATACTTTTTAAGTACTCCCATACTGGTTCTTTTGTCTTTTTCATAACATCCATGGCAGCATCAAAAGCATCAACTGTGTACGCCCTACACGCCTCTCAAAAAATTCCTTTAACCGTCTTACTCTTGCCGAATCTAGATACTATGTTGAAATACAAATGGACACCACATATTCCATGATGAGCGTGAGGAAAAATGTTGGCAACGGATGTTGCTATAGATGGAGACCTATCAGATATAATTGTAAGCTCCTGCATATTTCCTATGCAATCATGTAGTTTTTGAAAAAACCATGTCCAAGAATCGGTACACTCATTTTTGCATATACCATATGCAACCGGTAATATTTGGTTTTGTCTGTCCTTAGTAACTGCAAGTAGCATGGTACCTTTGAACTCGCCCTTTAGGTGAGCTCCATCTACTACTAGGGTCGGCTTACAAAAATTGACAAAAGCTCGTACCTACAATACATTGTATATCTATTCAAATACACCAAAATAAATATTAAAAAATTAAATTAGGATATGATAATACTAACCGAGCAACCGAGTGCGACGTACGAAAACTCAAAGCGATCATCAGCATCTGTTTTAATATGTGTGACAGTACCCGGATTATGTTTGGCCAAGTTGTGACAATACGCCGGAAGTATGGTAAAAGAATCCTCTTTCGTACCCCTTAACGACAACAATGCATATTGCTTCGCACGCCATGCCTGATGGTATGAGATATTGATATTCAATTGAGCATTCATATCATTAACAATTTCTTTTCCTCGATAAACTCTACTATAGTCTTCAGCCAAAACATATTTGTTTGCTTGTCGATGATTAGGTTGCAACAATGTTGAAGAACATGTGTGTACATCAACAAATTTATTCACTTGGAAAAGTCCATCAGAATTTTTAATTGCTTTTGCTCTTAGTAACCAAGAACAATTTTTCGAAACACACACAACTTCATACCTTGATTTGGTGGATCTACTTGTCCTCGTCTGGAAACCTTCTCGAAGACATTTTTTACCAATACACCGCTTTAAAAGTTCTATGTTCTTAAATATACTCTCACATTGAATCTTTTGAAGATTCATGTCTACCATCTGTGTTGGGATATCTTCATTAATATCAACTGGCCATGCTGGTACAGGGGGCATACCGTGAAAAAGGTTATCGGGAAACTTAGCTTTAACTTCATCACCCAACTCATCTCTATCGGAATTGATTTGTAGCTCGGTTATATCTAAACATACATCACCAACATCAACATAATGCCCGTAAACATGATTTTTTTTCATTTTTTTGACTTGAATTTTTTTTCTTTTTAGTTTTATCTACCACACGCCTATTCATAAGTTTAACTTCTTGTTCGGCAACATCATCACAACGACCACCCACATGATTAAGATATGTACCAACATCATCATCACCAACAGACTTGTAATTCTCGGGATCCACATAGTGAATAGGTGAATAACTAACATTAACATTTTCAGCAACACTGTGAAACTGAGGTACACTAAGAGTATTGAAAGTACCTATCGGATCGTTGCTCCCTTTATAACTGCATAAATTACCAACAAGCTGGTTTCTAATTTCACCACCCCCATTAACCTCCTCAACTTCATCAACCACCACAAACACTTTCACAGCCCTTCCTCCACTACATTTGATTACGTTTATCAACATTCTAACATCCATGTCTTCAACTATAGCTATATAATAATTTAATTCAGGATGGTGGAAACGAAGACTAATTCTATATTTGTCTAACAAACCAATTTTGCTTCTTACCAAAGATACAAAATCACTATAACTAATATACTCAGAAAATATCAAAGCAAATTCAGAAATACCTCCCTGTGGACATATGTATTCCAGATTAGTTCCATTAACTTGCCATCTCCCACCGGTTACAAGACAAACCAAATATTCAATCATTTTTTGAGCAAATTGTAGAGAGAGTTCCTAAACAAACCAAAATGATATTTTTTCTACAAAACTTTTTATATAGCAACATGATTTCGTAGTCAAACCAATTCATTTCATAGTCAAACTTAAAAAAAAATAATAATAATAATAATACAAAAAAAACCACCATTTCACAGATAGAGTGAGAGTATTTCGCAGATGGACCTATTCCATCTACGAAATTACCCCTATATATACGGCAAAAATATAAAAAAAAAAATAACTTCTCATCTGCGAAAGTACAAGCACCTAAAGCACAGTGCTTTAGGTGCTTGTACTTTCGCAGATGAGAAGGTCATTTCGCAGATGGGACCTTCTCATCTGCGAAATTGGTGGCTATTTTTGTAATTTCGATTTTTTTTTGGCTATTTTTGTAATGCAATTAGTGTAAATGGCTATTTTTGTCATTTTCTTTTCTTTTTTCCCTAGATAACTTAGGGGGGGTGTTTGGATAATAATTTTTAGTTTATTAGCATATTACTTATTTCCTTATTGCTTATTGATGTGGAAATAATTATTTTTTTAAATGTGTTTGGATTAACTTATTGTGGTGGGAATAAACAATAAGTAATAAGCATTTTAAATATTTGGCAAACAAAACAGCTTATATGAGTAAAATAACTAATAAACAATAAGCAATAAACATTTTCATCATTGCTTATTAAAATCAACTTATTTGCCTTATTCCTACCGCAATAAGTTGATTTTTAAAGACTTCTATCCAAACACTAAAATTTGCTTATTGCGATGAGATTAATCAATAAGCAATAAACTGTCTATTTTTTTTTCCTATCCAAACACCCCCTTAGAATGAATTGATACTGGTATGGATAAAATATTGTATAGATAATATTTTTTTAGATTTACATAAAAAATTATAAAAAGTTAAGAAATATAAGTAATAATATTATTGATGATTTAAACTAAATATAATAACTATGCAATTTTTTTAACAAAAGTGATGTGATAAATAGAAAGTTTTGAAAATTTATCATTGAAATATGAATAAACAGAGACGGAGAAGATAAGAAAATGAATAGATTATTATAAAAAAATGGGGTGGTACTCATGGAGAAATGAAATTGCAAGAATAAAATTTGATTTTGACAAAGTAAAATGATATATGGTTACTTCAAATTAATATGATCATATTGTATTATGAAATAGAAAAATTATATAAACTGAAAAACACAAAGATAATAAATCATGAAAATAACATTGTTTTATTTGAAATTATGTGATAATTGTCAATTTTGATCAAACAAAGTCAACAAAAATCAATCAAGTCAACTCAACTCGTATTAGAACTTTAGAAGAAATATGATATCCCAAATGTTACTAACGTACTATTGACAAGTTATAATACAAAATATTTCTCTTTTGTCATTTATTGAATATAAACCCTAGTTAGGGTTAGTAACATAAGAATTCGATAATTCAATTTTATATTATTTAGGTATAAATATATATATTCATAACACAATGCAATTGAGTTCATAAGCTTTACACTACATGACAAATTCATGATTATTACAAGTTTAGATTTTTGGTGACGTCGTCACTAAATGCGATAAATTCTATATCCGACTTAAACACCTAATTTTAACGGAAAAAATTTAGGAATCAACGTAACTTTCATGTATCGTATTATTATTTTTGATGATACTGATTTTTATAATAATTTGAATTTTTATAATTCAAATTAAATATATATATATATATATATATACATCATTTATACCATATTCTTTTTTATAAAAAAGTTGAATATATATATATATATATATATATATATATATATATATATATATATATATATATATATATATATATATATATATATATATATATATATATATATAACTCATAAGAAACAAAAGTATCTCCTTTTTACCCACCATGTCCTAACACCTAACATACATATGCACAAATCATAAGACATTATTCAAATAGTCTCATCCATGTCCCCCTACCCATCTGTCACAACTAGCACTTTAGCTAGGAGAATCGATTCTCTTGTACTCATCAACTGTTCCAAGGCTTGTACTCTAAGTGAATATCATGATATATGCTAAAATGAAACCATCCATTTGAATCCAAACTCCTGAGTGAAGTTTAAAACCTAATACAATACATTCCATATATTCAACTATGGGTTGAAAACCCTAAAAATTCCGGTTCAAGTTTATTATGGACTAGGATCTTCTTATTGGGCCTAATGGACCAATACTTTCAATTTGACTATTCTGGGCCAAGGAACCCTATTTGGGCTCTAATTGGACCCACATCCATGAAACTAAAGTATTATGGGTCATGTGGGCCTAGAATGATCCATCTTATCTCTAATGGGCCATGATGGGCCATAAATTGTTTCATAAGCACTAATGGGCCGTAAACTATGTTCTAGGGCTTCATTGGGCCATGAACCCTCATAAGGGCCCACTAGGCCGAAAAATCTTCATATTGGGCCTCATAAATTCGAACTAAGTCAAAAAAGGGCCTAAACTATTTCATTTTTTTTTTCCTTTTCCCCATTCTCGGCCCAAATGAAAAAAAAGACAGACCTAATTTAATCAAACCTGGACACCTCATAATTGTTTAATGGACATCCATGATAATTACCTCACATATACCAAGAATTAAGTCCTAAACCCTCCATGCAATCACCACCTCACTCTTTTCTTTCTTCTTCCTCTATCTCTCAGCCTCTCACTCACCATTACACACATTCTCTTATTTCTAAAAACTCCTCTCTAACTCTCCAAAGAAAAGTTCCTCCTTTTCCTCCTAAAAATCATGAATTGGTGTGCTTCAAGTGGTTCACTTCAAACTTCTCATCAACTTGGTAAGTGATTGTGAAGCCTTATAACTTTTAATCCAAGTTTACACTAGTAATCTCTCCTTAACCCACTCTCACTTCATGATTTATGCTATTAGAACTTCATAGATCTCGAAAATCTCCTTAAGAACACATCAAGGGTCGAGATCTCTTCATTCCTCAACAAAAACCGAAAACTTCAAAGCCAAGCGAGTTCATACCCCCTATTTTTGGTTTTTACTTTGTTTTGAGGGAGAATACAAGTTGTTTTGTGTATATCTATATGTGTATGCATGATTTTGTGTGTTTTCTTTAGTTACATATGTGTTTATGTGTTGTAAACTTCATTAACTAACGCTTTGTTCTTGAGTTCTACTTAACGAGGGAAATGGGAGGATACAGAGGGAAAGTGAGGGTGTCGAAGGAAAATCGTGTTCCCAAGTTTCATTAATGGAAGGAAAGTGAAGGGAGGGGAAGGATTTTGGAGTCATATTTTCCTTCCAAAATTTCCTCCCAAATTGGACGGATTTGGGAAGAAAGTGAGGGGAAGGAATATTTCAATTTTTATTTTCTTTTTTCCTTCTAACTCGGGAACACAAAAACTTAAAATTTTTCTCTCATTTCTTTTCATTTCCTTCGAACTCGGGAACATAATATAATGAATATTTTCCTTCCCATCCCTTTCTTTGGGTCAAAATTTTCTTTCCCTTTCCTTTAATGAATTGGTCCAGTAGCTTATAATGAATATTTTCCTTCCTCTCCCTTTCTTGCCCGACTTGGTCCAGTAGCTTATAAGCTGCAGCTACCTTCTGAGCTCAGCAACGTACACCTCGTGTTCCACGTCTCGAATTTGAAAAAATGCTTATCAGATGAAAATCTTCTCATTCCTCTAGAAGAGATTGAAATAAACGAGAATCTCCTATTCGTCGAAGAACCAGTCGAGATAATGGATAAGGAAGTGAAGCGTACAAAACAAAGTCGCATTCCGATTATGAAGGTTCGATGGAACGCCAAACGTGGACCAGAATTCATATGGGAACGGGAAGACCAGATGAAGCAGAAGTACCCTCACTTATTCTCTCATTCATGATCCTACCTTCCAAAAGAATTTCGGGACGAAATTCCCTCTAACAGGGGGATAATGTGACAACTAGCATTTTAGCTAGGAGATCCGAATCTCATGTAATCATCAGCTGTTGCAAGACTTGTACTCTAAGTGAATATCATGCTATATGCTAAAATGAAACCATCCATTTGAATCCAAACTCCTGAGTGAAGTTCAAAACCTAATACAATACATTCCATATATTCATCTATCGGTTGAAAACCCTAAAAATCCTGGTTCAAGTTTATTATGGACTAGGATCCTCTTATTGGCCTAATTGACCAACAAACTTTCAATTTGACTATTTTGGGCCAAGGAACTCTATTTGGGCTATAATTGGACCCACATATTGTATTATGTGTGCCAACCTTCAATTTCCGATCAAGTCAAACTCAACTAAAGTCAACCGGTCAACTCATCTAACCCGTGTATATTAGGGTTTACACTATGTTACTATTGTGCAACTCACTATTTTAATAAGAAGTTATCTCTTGGAAAGTTCATTCGTTCAGAAATTTCAAACCCTAATCGGGGTAAGTGATGAAACCATTCGAAAAAACGTTATTTCATACCCCTCGGGAGCATAAAACCATCATAACTAAGCTTAACGGGGTGTATGAACCTTGCAGTGCGAAGCTAAACATCCAAAAAGGTCACAAATGAAGTCTCTCTCAATCTCTCTCTGTCTATCTCTCTCTCTCTCTCTCTCTCTCTCTCTCTCCCCCAAATCTCTCTCGTAACCTCCCTCAACTTTTTATAAAGATTTAGAAGCATCCCGACCCTTAACTTATCCAAAAACTACGCAAAACGTAGAGTTAACGAGAAAATCAGCCACTTAGGGCCGAACCCTCTTAGGACCGAACCTCCTTAAGGTGCCGAGACCCCAAGGAACCGAACCTCCCTAAGGAGCCGAAACCCTTGGAACCGAACCTATCAGAACCGAAGCTTCTCAGAACCGAAACCATCAACAGCCAAAATGAATCAAGCCTTCGGTCCATTTCGCTTCCTTCCGCTCTCGGTCTATCTCACCTGCAAGCTTCGCCTTCGCTTCCCTTCTCGCCTGCGAATTTGTCCGACCGAACCTCTCTCTCGGTTCCTCTCCAACGACCGAACCCTCCTCTCGACTCCCATCTACTTTCGGTTCTTAGCACCAGGGACCGAACCTCCTGCCGAGACTTCGGATTTTCGCCAGTTTTTCCCGGTTTTTGACCATTTTCGCGTTTTAAGCCCGTTTTTCGTGATTTTAACGCGAGATTTTCACCCAAACTTGTATTTCGACATATAAGACCTCATACTTCCATAATCTAAGCACATTTTTATGGAAATCTTTATTTAAGAATAAAATATGGTGGGTAAGTTATTTAGGTGGAGTGTTGACTTATCCTTTGTACAAGAACACAAGCAACCTCACAAACTCACTCCAAGGCCATACCCAGCCACTATTCCCCCATACCTGGTCAATCATTGTCCTTTTTCCCACCATTATTCCAACCATACTCTTGATCAAAAGCTGGAAATCCTCATCTCTCTTCCCATTTCACTCCTTCTCCACCAAAGAACAAACTCCATTCTCTCTCACTTCTCTCTCTAAGATTTCGAGATTTCAAGGCTGATTTTCAAATTCTTCATCTACTTTTGGTAAGTAAAATCATCTTTCATATGATTATTCCACCTCTTTCTACTCCAATCATAGGTTTCTTACACAAACTTCATCATATATGTGTTAGAACTTCGAATTTTCAAGCAATCTTCTAAGTGTTCTTGAGTTGAACACTTCCATTCTTCAACATCCATCCACTGAAATCATAAAAGGTGAGTTCATACCCCCACATTTTCATGTTTTCTTCAAGTTTTAGGGGGAGAATACAAGTTAAAACACCAACAACATAACTAAACTCAAACAACAACTTTCAACATAAAACTTCATGTTCATTCACGAACTGTTTTGAACATCTTAAACTTTTTAGTTTTCAAAACTGTATTAGGCGCAAATAGTTCAGGTTTATACCTTTAAAATGACTACTTGAATATGTCAATACGATTTTTCTACAATTTATGGTGATTTTTACAAAACTGTCTATCAGTGTAGCTACGAATTTGGACTAGTCTGTGAATATGAACACTTTCACACTATTTAAGGACTTCTAAAAATATTAATAAAATTTGTGAACAAACTAGATGCATTTTCTAAACTCTCAGAGTTTACGGATCTAGTTTTCAATCCCGTATGAATTTTCTGTGATTTTTCTAAATCAGTGCAGAAATGGTAAAAACAAGTTCACAGATTAAACTTTATGAACACTTTGTAACTGTTAGGTGCATTTCATGCATTCATTTTGTAGTTTTAGTTCATAAAAGTGCATTGCATTTAGGTTTAAACTCATGCATTTTGCATATTTTTCGGGATTTTTCATGATGCAATTCCATTCACACACTTTTATGATATTTCAGGGAGTTTTTGAAGGTTGGAAATCGTTGGAGGAAGTTTAAAAGAACTGGAGACAGAGTTACAGAAGTTTTGGTGCAAAGAAGTGAGAGAATGAAGAATTTGGCTTCTCAGAAGTTTACACGGCCGTGTAAATGATCCCCTTTAATTTACACGGTCCGTGTAAACGTACATGCAAAGGCATTCTACTTCGGAGACCTTGAAGAATTGAGTATTTTACTTTTATTGTTTACACGGCCGTGTAAATGTCACCCTTTAATTTACACGGGCCGTGTAAACGTCTCGACAGTTTTAAAGTGGTTTTATCCTCTTATAATTCAGACAATCGGTTTTGTGAGGAGTTAGGTCGGATTTTGGGAGAAAAGAAGGCGATTTTCAGAACTTTGGCAAGTAGATTAACACTTGGAAACACTTTAATTTCCTTTTTGTAAGTTAATTTGAAGTTTAAATTTGTTTGATTTGTAGTTCAACCTAGACATGTGTGGTTGATTTCATTATCATTTTCGAATATGAATTCTGAAGTATGTGTTGTTAGGTTGTAACTTGAATTTGACTTGTGTTTAACATCTAGTAATCTTTGATTTGATCTTAATCATGTGTTTGTTTGGTTCTCTTTTTCACTTGATCAATGAATTAGGGTTCTAGTCAATCTAGTTAATCAAATTATGAAATTCGTATATGTTTTATGATTTGATGTTAGTAACACACACTTACTTGGTTGTAATTAGATCAAAATTAGTGCAATCAAAGATTAAATGTTTATATTCCCAAGCTTAAGAGGAATGTTAAACATTGTTGGTAATTAGTGCAAGAACTTAATGTCATTTAATGATTTGATGCAAGAACTTATTTGAATTGAATCAATTAAATGAAGTTTTATTTGAAGAGCTTGTTTTGAATAAAATACTTATGCCAATTTGGATATTAGAGTTTATTAATATCCAACTTACCAACCTAGATTGAACATGAGTTATAATCATATTACATCTTTCAATATAATACATATATAAGAGTCAGAATCAGAAATGTACTTCTTTTACTGTATTTGTTATTAATCTTTCTTATCTATGAAGTTTAATTCAAGTTCAAACACAATCCCCGATTTTAATATTATTTGTATTATGTGTGAAAATATGGCAATATAAGAAGTCCTGTATTCCTGTGGACCGACCATGCTTACTCTATACTATCTTTAGTATTAGAAATAGTAGTGATTTTAGTTTTATCAATATTATTTTATCCCATCATTTGTTGGTTTGACAGCCAAACAGTAACTTGTTGAGCAAAGTGTAAAACCTTGATGTCTTCATATTTTGCATGAGTTTTCTGTTTGGATACATTTACGGTAGTACTAATTGTTTATGCCAAGATCTTTTCACACAGGTAAACCTTTACCAGTTGATTTGGAGATAGAAAAATCTGCTAAACAGAGAAGGAAGCAAGCCAAACTTTTAAAGAAACAACAACAATCCGGAGCTTCTTCATCAAATCCAATAACCACATCCTCTCCAACATTCAAAAGTATCACCCCACCATCTTCACCTACTCCTACCATGGCAGATAACCATGGAGGAAATCAAAATCCTCCACATCCACCACTTGGACAAACCTTTAGACAATGGGCCACTCAAGATGTCACCCAACAACCTTTGTGCATAAATTACCCTGCAGCAATCAACTTTGAACTCAAGTCTGGACTCATCCATTTGTTACCCTCATTCTGTGGTCTTGAGAATGAAGACCCACATAAATTCCTTAAGGAATTTCATGTTGTTTGTGTGGGTATGAAGACACATGAAGTCACAGAAGATCAAATCAAGTTAAGGGCATTCCCCTTTTCTTTACAAGATTCAGCCAAGGAGTGGTTGTATGACTTACCACCGGGGTCAGTCACAACATGGAATGAACTTGCAAGGATGTTTCTGGATAAATATTTTCCAGAAATGAGAGCTTCAGCTTTACGTAGAGAGATAATTGGTATCAAGCAAAAAAAGAGAGAAGCCTTGCATACTTATTGGGAACGGTTCAAGAAATTGTGCTCAAGATGTCCACAACATGGGATTACAGAATATCAGTTGCTGCAGTATTTTTGTGAAGGAATGTCATCTTGGGATAGGAGATTAGTCAATGCATCAAGTGGTGGATCTATAGCTGATAAGACTCCAACAGAAATCAGAGTTCTTATCAAAAACATGGCAGAAGAGTCCAAGCATACAATCCAATAAGAAGAGCGGTACAGTGATGCACCAAGGGGGGTGAAAGAAATTTCTACTCCAAAAATTGAAAGTCAACTTTCTGAGTTGACTAAGGTAGTAATGATGCTTGCAAAAGACAAGGGCGTGCAACCACCAACAGTTAGACCTTGTGGTATTTGTACACAAGTTGGACATCCAACCGACATGTGCCCTCAACTTCAAGAGGAAGATTATGAAGAAGCAAAAGCCCTGGGAGGTTTTCTTGGATCTAGTCAAAGGGGATATGAGCAGCCACGAGGTGATCAAAGATGGAACAACAATCAAGGTTGGGGAGGAAATCAACAAGGGAACTATCATCCAAGTCAACCACATCAATACCAACAAATACTACCTTTTCCACCACAAAACTTTCAGCCAAGGCAACCACAACACCCTCCTCAACAAGCGCGTTCATCAAGTATGCCTTGAGAGGACATAGTGAAAAGTTTGGCAACTAGTACACAAGTTTTCCAACAAGAGACAAAAGGAAGCATAAAGAACTTAGAGAAACAAGTTTCACAACTTGCTATTTCCGTAAGCAAACTAGAATCTCAAGGAAAGTTGCATGTCCAAACTGAAGCAAACCCAAGGCACAATGTATGTGCCATCACATTGAGAAGCAGGAAGAGTTATGATGGTCCAAAATTGTCGGTTGATCAAAAGGAAGAAGAAATAGTAGTTGAAGAGATGACCAAAGAAGAGAAGGAGGAAGAGAAAACAATTGAAAAGAAGCCCTTCATCACTGAGTCTAAAGCCACACCTGCTCCATTTCCCGAAAGATTAAAGAGCACAAAGAAAGAACGGGAGGAGAATGAGATCATGCAAATGTTCAAGAGAGTTCAAATCAACATTCCACTCCTCAAGGTCATCAAGCAGGTACCTAGATACGCAAGGTTCCTTAAGGATCTTTGTGTATCTAAAAAGAAATTAAAAGGAAATCAAGTCATAACGGTTGGGGAGCATGTATCCGCGGTTTTGCAAAAGAGGATGCCCCCGAAGTGCAAGGATCCCGGTGTTTTTACCGTGCCTTGCAAGTTGGGAAATCTTTATGTACCTCGAGCTATGCTTGATCTAGGTGCATCCGTAAATGTCCTACCACATTCTCTTTTCAAATCAATTGGTGTAGGAACATTGAGCAAAACCAGTGTGATCATCCAACTTGCTGACCGGTCTTTGGTATACCCAAAGGGAGTATTAGAGGACGTGTTAGTGCAAGTCGATAAATTTGTCTTCCCGGCTGATTTTTATGTCTTAGATATGGGAGATGATGACTCTCTAAGTTCAAGTTCCATACTTTTGGGTAGACCTTTTCTTAAAACTTCTAAAACAAAAATCGATGTCTACAATGGAACTTTGAGTATGGAATTTGATGGTGAAGTTATCAACTTCAATGTGCATGAAGCAAAAAAGACTCCTTTTGATGTTTAATCTGTTAATTTTGTCAATTTGATCAATCCCTCAACAAAAAAGGGTTTGAACTTGTCTAACAATGAATTTCTAGAATTAGTTTTGTCACGGAAACTAGACAGGGACAAAGCCAAAGAGCTTGCAAAGAAGTTTGATATGGATAATGAAGTGTTGGAGATTTTAGAGTTTATTGATGACAAGAAGCATGTGAGGAGTGATGATATGTTAGAGAGGCCCACGTATCCAGACTGAAGCACAAATAGTTGGGGCAAAGTCGAGCTAACGACATTAAAAAGGGGCGGCTAACCGGGAGGCAACCCGGGGGTATTTTTGTCATTTCGTATATTTTCGTTGTATTTTCTTTGTTTTCAAACTTCCTAGTTGTTTTTCATGCTAAAAGAGGGTTAAAAATCATTTTTCGGGCAGTAGAGGTTTAGCGGGTTGCAATTTCAAAAAGTGAAAAAAATCAAATTTTTTGGCCTTTTCAGAAGTTTACACGGCCGTGTAAACTTATGACTTTCATTTACACGGGCCGTGTAAACGATTAAACGCGGTATATCTGATTCAGGGATTTACACGGCCGTGTAAATTCTCTCCTTTAATTTACACGGACCGTGTAAACGCAAAAACAGAGCTGAACGATTTTAAGGTCAAATCTTGATTTTTCTAACTCATTCTTCTCTCAATACCTGCGATTCCTTCTCTCCCTACTGCCCCCTTCGAAAAAAACCCTTCCAAATACTCAATCTTCCTCCATTTTGCATCAAAAATCAAGCTCCAAGGTATGAAATTCTTCTCTTTTCTTCATCTTCTTTATCTTTCACATCTATTTCAACCTCTCATGGCTGATTTTGGGGTTTTTGAGCAAAACCCTAGAATTTTTGAACTTCAAAATTTCGACCTAATGCTTGAAATTTCTTGTAGGATAAGCTTGGGGATAGCTTGGGGAAGCATTGGATATCACCCTATCACCATTTTCAAGCACAAATCGGTATAATTGTTCCAAACTCTTACTTTGTGCATTTAGATAGAACCACATTTTTTTTGGGTGATTTTTGGTGAGACTTGCTAGTTCTTGTGCTTCAATTGTCTTAATTGTGTGCAATTCTTTGTTGATTCATTTGGGTAATGGCTTCCCGGGGCAAAAAAGACCTAGAATTGGAACTTCACAGGATGAAGAAGACCCACATCCCATGGACAACCCTTATGAATTTGGTCTTATTTTTGAGACCAATAGACAGGAGATATTGTATGCAAATCTTGTTACAAGAACAATGGGTGCTCAAAAATTTGTGGACATCCAAGCCCTCAAAGATTTACATATCTATAAGGGTGTCCACAAACTCTTTAAAAACATAGGATGGGAGGGCCTTTTGAATCTTCATGCAGTTAGTTACCAAACACCGATGTTGGAATTTTTGTCTTCCATTACCTTTGACTATCAAACCCATCTCCTCACATTCCGTTTGCTCAATCAAACCCATCAGTTTCATGCTGACATCCTCTGTGATATGATTGGTGCTCCCAAAGCAAAAAGAGATGTATACACAGCAAAGGGAAAAAATATCATTTTTGAGCAAAACTGTACAAATTTTTGGAGAACACTACAAGAAAAAAGGCCTTTTACGACGCTCATTGCGCGTCGTAAAACGCTCAGACGACGCGCAAATGCGTGTCAAGGAAGGCCCTGTCATAAAGAGAGACGACGCGCATTTACGACGCGCGTTTATGACGCGCATTTACGACGCGCGTTTATGACACGCAATGCGTATCAAGGAAGGCCCTGTCATAAAGGAAGACGACATGCATTTGCGTGTCGTAACCTTACGACGCGCGTGTTTATGACACGCAATGCGTATCAAGGAAGCCCCTGTCAAGAAAGGCCATGTCATAAATGAAGATGACACACATTTTTGCGTATCATAATTTTAAATGTTTAAAAAAAATATTATTTATAGATTTGCTTATTTTCAAATTAAATTTGTATTGAATGTTTAATAATAGATAATAAAATATCATATACAAAAATAGAATCCATTGCATAAATTTAATGTCATACAAATAATTGTTCCATATGTAAACAATTATATACCAAAAACATCATGTCAAAAAATTGTAATACATTTATATTAAGGGGATCTAATTGTACATTGTTATTAAGAGGTTTTCCCTAACTATATAACATAATACTAAATTGTTATTAAGGGACACCTTATGCAATGTAATGCTATACAAACTAAAAAGATATACACAAAGATGATAAACATCAAATTCCAACTAAGTAGAGTTGAATCTTGCCTTTCATACTTCTTTAAGACTAATATTGAACCCCTGCTCCGATAATTCTTGTGACCTGATCAAATAAAAGTCAAAAAATTAATATGTTAATACAATTATTAGAAGAATCAAACTTGGAATGTTAGTTGTAAAAGACGAAATTACCCTTTTCTCCATCCAAAGAATTTGGGATTTGGAATAAATACACTACAATATGAATTACCTAATATCAACAATGACAAACACAATGACAAGAATACCCGCATACAAATGGTAAATATTATCTGTAAAGCTATCAACAATGATAATCACAATGACAATCTTTGATCATATAAACTAGAGAGTATATCATCACAATTCCATCTAACACCACCCATTAGAACACGTAAAGCTACTCAACCAACATATCATGTCATGTAATGTATTTTTTGTCAGTATATCTTCACATAGAAAACAAAAGTGAAATAAATAAAAATAACAACCTTCTCATTTACTGAAAATGGATATTGTTCACATATATGGGAGCCATTTTCAGAATTACCATCCCCATTTACCTGAAATCATTCATGCCATTTTAACTCAAATAATTTATTTATAGTAAAAAAAATAAATATTTATAATTATAGTGTTTTGATTATATAATATATACCCATCTGTCACTGACTCCTCATTCGTCATAAGAATGAACAAATATTTTAATTAATTACCTTGAAATGATAATAATATAAATACTATAACACCATGGCATGGTATATTTGAATAATACCTAGTGTAGCATCCAAGATAAGACGTTGACTTGTTGCTTGAGCAGATTTTGCAGTGTATGCTTTAAGGGCATCATCCCACCGTTGCAGCCTTTCATACCTTGTATTTGGAAGCAACATAAACAATTAATATTTTGAGAAAATAAGACAATGTAAATGATTTCAGGGTCCTGGAAATATACCATGATTCCTTCAGTTGTAAATCCAAACAGCATCCCATATATAGTTATATACTTAAGAGAGTGAAAAAAGGAAAGTGAGCTAGTTTCTATATATGCTTACCCTCCAAAAAGATAGAAGTGAAAGTATCCAAAAGAAAGCACTTATCCGCCTTCATTCCTTATATGCAATCCACACCTAATCAAAAGAAGCAATCAAACATTATTGTTATAACAAAAGTCGAAAAATCTCCTTTTCACTATAGTTGGAAAGTATATAATAAACAAAGACTTACTGCTACAATGACAATACAAAAATAGAAACCGGTTGTTGTTGCTATCATGCACCTGTGAGCATTTACAACTATGTATGAGCATTTACTATTACACTTTTTTACATAAATTAAATAAAAGGGAAATTTTAAATGGTACCTTGATAATACATTGGCATTGAATGTAGATCCATCAACGATAAGCACATAAATAAAAGTTCCCAGCATCAAGTAGCCTAGTGCAGAAATGATTATATCTGAATAAAGTGTTGTACTGAATGAACCGTCGGAAAATGAGTAAATGAACATTTTACCCTTCTGTATAGAAAGGAGGGTAAATAACAGATGATTTTATTTAAGAACATTTCTAAATCAGAGTTTACTTTCTATAAATAACAATACAGATGATAATATATTTAATTACAATAAGATTAGCAACTTAGAGTGATCATGAAATTTAATCATAAATACTATTAATAGTAGTTTTAACCGGACATAGTAGTTAAGAATTGTTATGATTGTGAATAAACTTCAACTCGAACAAATATGTTGACCTAAGAAGGTTTTACACTAGTTTTGATCTTAAGAAGCTATTAGACTTCAGTTTTCAAAGATGATTATAAGAAAAATATCGTTAAAATAATATTTTAATACAAAGTAAAATGATTTTGGAGGTTGTAAGTGTTTGAAATGTTCGAATACGTAAATGAAAATGGTCTGAAAATTCAAATTCAAAAAACCATTAAGCAAAGCTTTTTCAGATCAAAACTAATGTAAAACCTTGTTAGGTCATCATGAAGTGAGAACATGAGAAAAGTTGTCTGGAGGGAAAAAATGGGGGGGGGGGGGGGGTAAATAGGTAAACAAGTAATGTCCAAATACATTAAGCCAAGTTTTTTGCTTAAACCGGTAAGCTATTCTGTCCGAATTAAGTCAAAAAACAACAGTGATATAAATAGTTGTCCATATTACGTGCTTAGCCCATTAAGCTCATTAAGTCGGAAAGAAATAACCCCTGAGATGATAAATGAAAAATATATTTTAAAAAAAAAAAAAAAACAAGTTCTACAAACCTTTATACGCCTGAAAGCTAGAATCTGGGCTTTGAGAACATGTAGTTGCTGCTTTGTAAATCCTGGGTGTGGTTGGCCTTGTAGTGTTTGTTGTTTCTGAGTTGTTAAAGGGTTTTCCAATCCAACACCATTAGCTGAAGCTGCAGGAGGCTGTGGAGAAGACCTATTCATCTGCTGCCTAGCATGCTGTAACTGCAACAAATGATCTGGACCCAGGCTCATGTTAGCAGGTGACTGTGGGGGAGGCATAGAAGACACTCCACTACCAATACCATTATTGGTGGGTTGCCTAGGTGGCAACTAGTTCATGTTCTCCCTCCCATGAATGGGGAATTGCTGACCTTGACCTTGACTTGCATTTGAGGTTGAACCCAGATGACCAAGTTGCACCTGCAACAAAAACAAAGATTAATCAATTTCTCGATCATCAGAATTGATACTGAGATCTACCAAATCTTAGGTAACAAAACTCAAACATGGTTTAGACTAAAATCAAGGATCGATTAAATAAAAATTAAAAACCCAAACTAGATGCGCAGAATCCATTACAACCAAATGAGGAATTCAGTAATCTTTACAGCATTGAAGCTCCTCACAGAAGTTGGCTGGGCACAAAACTACGTACAAAGGAGTTAGAGCTCTACACAGAAGAGCTAATTAACCAAGCATTTCACTCAATTTTATATTTACTACACCTACTACTAATCTAATTAAAAGCTGCTACATCCTTACGTGATCAAACACAACATCACAAATTCCCTTTTTGCCGTTAAAGAAAGCCTTGTTTCTAACTTTCCTAATAATCGGTGGTTTTGAGTACATCAAGAAGCTAATCCGAATAGTCACACATAGTTTAAAGAGTCAACTTTATCTATGATATGAAGCATTGTAGCTAGAGCTAACACTGATGGTTGATAACCCCCAGATCTTGAATCTTGACTTCAAAGAAAATAAACAAAAGCGTGATGAATGGAATAAATAACTTTGTGATCTGATATGGATTTTGAATGTTATTTAGTCAAACTTAAAGAAATATTTTACTTAGACCAATGAATTACCATAGACCAGGGATTCGATTTTCAGAGGAAAAAGAAAAGACATAAAAAACTAAATATACACATCTGGAACTCGATTTCAGCCTCAAACAGTTCTAGAAGAACTACATTTATGCATCTAGAACGCGATTTTTAGATGAAAAGGAAATGGAAACCTTACCTGCAGAAGCTGGAGGACTCGGAAGCGTGAATGGAGAAGTTATCGGAGGTAGAGGGGAAGCCGACGTCGGAGGTGGTGCAAATTTGAGGGTGGCGACGACGCTGAAGGGAGGGATGCAGAAGTCTCGACAATAGGAAAGTTGCACCTAATTCCAAAATTAACAAAATTCCAAACGTAAATCAACCCAAAATCAGGAAAAATGAAGAGTTAAATGACGCTTCTCGATCAATTGAACCCTAATATTTATAGAATCCGAAGATCTAGGGTTAAATGTGTGATGAAGGATTGAAGGGGAATTGAGAATTCATACCAACAACCTTGACTCTCGATTCAGTATAGGGAATAAACCATACAAGAGCTATCAAATAACCCTTGAAGAGATGCGAGAGTGTCTTCGTTCATGAAAAAAGCCCTAGTTAAAATGGTCACAACGATTTTGTGGAATTTAGTATTTGGTGATGTTTTGGGATTTTGTTGTGCGAGAAAAGAGGAGTGGTTATGATATTGGGGTTTTTTGGGTATTGATCAGTGAGCAGAGGGAAGAATGATGGAAATAATGCAGAGGATGAACGGGATGTTTGATGATACTGATAAGAAGGAGATCGAGTAGAGATTGATGATACTGAAGATGAAGATGAGGGACCTAGGGCTTTTTCTTGCTAAGTAGAAGAGGCGGGGGGATTAATTTTTGGGATTCAATAGGCGGGGATAATTTTCGTCGATTTCATTTCCCGCCTAAAACGCGTATTTCACTTAAAAATTATAAAGCGACACATTTACATGACGCACATTTTATGAAAGGCGCCCTCCGCATTTCTTTTTTTTTTCTTTTCTGACACTAATTTTAGGGCGCGCACAAATGCGTGCCCTCTATCCTTCAAATTTTGCAAAATTGACATTATCTTTTAGGGCACTTACAAATGCGCGTCGTCTATCAGCGAGTGTCATTGTTTGCGCGTCGTAAAAGGCCTTTTTTCTTGTAGTGGAAGCATCTCTTGTGAGTATGACTATCAGTCAGGCACAGCCAAAGCTTCTAGCATTATCCATCCGGTCTTGAAAGTCGCCCACCGGATCATTGCTTCTCTCTTATTCCCTCAAGAAGAGATTAGCAAGGCTAACAAGAAAGAGCTAGAAGTCTTATGGTGTATGATTCATAAGCCTGCAGAAGTCCCTCATTTTGGGTGTTGGGTTATTCAAAAAATGCTCAGAAGTGCTACGAGCCATGGTGGGCAGTTACATTGTGGAGGCATGGTTTCTGTTATTGCCGAGCATCTTGGCCTCCATTTACCCAATAACCCAACAAACATAGTCATGGGCCATACTCGTCTATCCATTGATGTTATGGAAACAATGCATCTCTTCCACCGCCTTTCCACTGGGGATGTTCATTGGACAGTAGATGGGAAAGAGTATCTACGCATAGACAACAGAAACAAGAAGATACTCAATTTAGCCAATGACATTCCATCAACCACTTGGAAACTCAGATCCAATTTAGGTGTTACAGTAGATCATAGTCCTCCACCCTCTCCTCTTCCTGCTCCTACTGTTGGTGCCTCTAGCTCATCTCGTCCCACTTCTTCTTCTGAACACAATCTTTATATGGGCAAGTTTGCACGTTTGAACCACCGTTACACCAGCATACAACAGGAAGTCGGAGAAATTTATACGGATGTCGCTGAAATCACTTCTGATTTTCAGGACTACCGTAACTTGCAAGAAGAGCATTGGGCCCAACAAGAGTTGTGGTGGGCTGAACAGGATCAAAGATGGGCCGCTCAAGAGCAGCACAACCGCAACATTCATCACCTACTGAGCGATATCCATAGAGTTCTTGTACTCCCCACACAGCCGCAACCACCATCAACATCTCAACCCCAATGGCCTCCCTACTACCCTGCAGATTATCCTTCATAGTTCCCTCCGTACCAACCGCTCGGTCCTCAATAGGACGGTTATGCCTCTCTCCAAGCATCGAGGACGATGCTTATTTTAAGCTTGGGGAGGGGCATCCATCCATGCATTATCCCGTTGCATCTAGGTTGCATGTAAATTTTGTACATATTGCATTGCATTGCATTATTTTTCTGTCATTTTTTTTAGAAAAATTTTCAAAAACCAAAAAGATTTTCTTTCTACTCTATTTTTATTATACTTTTTTCATTTAGGTTGCATGTAAATTTTGTACATATTGCATTGCATTGCATTATTTTTTTGTCATTTTTTTAGAAAAATTTTCAAAAACCAAAAAGATTTTCTTTCTACTCTATTTTTATTATACTTTTTGAATTTTGCATCTAAATTTTTGCATTTTCATTTAAAAAAAAAATTGATCCAATCCCAAGCAGCCAAATCTTCTCAAAACAATTGAGATGGTAAGTGAGTTGTGTGCCTTGAGATTTTACTTGCTATTTTTTTTGAAAAATCTAAAAGCAAGTTAATCACACACGAGCACATCTCTCGAAGCTACTTGTGCAAAGCATAAAATGAGAAGATTGTCAACATTGGAGCATAACAGCAGGTATGAGTCGATTCTTTGGGACATATTGACCGGTCTTATGAGTAGTAATGCTCAATTGAACTTAAAATGCCAAATTCAAAAGTTCATAAAAAGAATGCAAAATCTCAATGTCCCGCCTTCCAGCGCTCTTAAAAGTCCTTTCTACTCATTCCCTTTTATATACCCTGCTTGAGGACATAGCTTTCAACTATACTTACGGGTTTTTGCATGTTAACATTTAGTCCCCCGAAAAATGTCTAGAAGTCCCTCACGGTAATAGACCGTGAGATGTCCCATAACAGAAAAGTCAAGGACGAAAATATAAAGAAATCAGTCAAATAAATAAATTAAGTGTTATGTGTTAACTTAGTTATTTGTATTTATATAATAATAATAATGGATTTAAAAAAAAACTATTATTAAGTTAATTTGTGACCTTTGGGATTCGAACAAGTAAACTCTGAGGGGGTGTTCTACACCTAATCACCTAAAGCTAAATTGTTTGGGATTGATTGGGTTGAAAGTTCGCTACACGGTTTCCATAGAAAGTCATGAACTTAATAATAGCAAATAAAACTAATATGTGGCCTTTGAGGTTCGGGCAAGTAAACCCGAGGGATCTCTTCAAATCTAGCACACTAAGGTCATTTGATTTGGATGTGTTGGTTGGAAGCCCGTTACACGGATTTCAAAGAAAGCCATGAGCTTTATTTGTAAAAAAATGTAATTAGGAAGTTTGTATATAGTTGTGTTGATAGTTTAATTAGATATTGTGTTTAGGAAAAATACTTGGCTGTCAAAAGATTTCCTTGGACTTGGATTTGAATTTATGACATTGGACTGAATGTTAATTACTTCGACTGGTGTAAGTGGTTTGAAGTTTGTAACCAATCTGGATAAATATTAGGGAATTTTTAGAAAATATTTTTTAGAAAAAGATTGTTGTTAACCAACAAATAGCTGGAATCGGACATTGTTATATTTTATGAAACAAAGATGGTTGAGCATGTTTTGTCACATATAATTTCACGAGAGTAAGACCATAATTTGTTCCAAGAATTGACTTGATGACATCGAAAAGGAATAAGTGTTGTGATCTTTGATTCTGCTGAGTTGTACTAGGGAGTGACCAAAGTCTTGTTTCTATTATCATATAATATTTTGAGATTAAAGCCAAGTTAACTCAAGGCATGACAGGTACATTCTCAACTATGGTACAAAACAGGGTAATGGGGTTGGATCTTTTCATGTTTATTTTAATTTCATGCATTAAGTTTCAAAAAGTTTTAACTTTAATTTCTTTTCTTCTATTTTATTTTATTCTCTCCGGTTTAAACTTCTTGTTCTTTCTTGAGGACAAGAAAGGTTCAAGCTTGGGGAGATTTGTTAGGTGCATTTCATGCATTCATTTTGTAGTTTTAGTTCATAAAAGTGCATTGCATTTAGGTTTAAACTCATGCATTTTGCATATTTTTCGGGATTTTTCATGATGCAATTCCATTCACACACTTTTATGATATTTCAGGGACTTTTTGAAGGTTGGAAATCGTTGGAGGAAGTTTAAAAGAACTGGAGACAGAGTTACAGAAGTTTTGGAGCAAAGAAGTGAGAGAATGAAGAATTTGGCTTCTCAGAAGTTTACACGGCCGTGTAAATGATCCCCTTTAATTTACACGGTCCGTGTAAACGTACATGCAAAGGCATTCTACTTCGGAGACCTTGAAGAATTGAGTATTTTACTTTTATTGTTTACACGGCCGTGTAAATGTCACCCTTTAATTTACACGGGCCGTGTAAACGTCTCGACAGTTTTAAAGTGGTTTTATCCTCTTATAATTCAGACAATCGGTTTTGTGAGGAGTTAGGTCGGATTTTGGGAGAAAAGAAGGCGATTTTCAGAACTTTGGCAAGTAGATTAACAGTTGGAAACACTTTAATTTCCTTTTTGTAAGTTAATTTGAAGTTTAAATTTTTTTGATTTGTAGTTCAACCTAGACATGTGTGGTTGATTTCATTATCATTTTCGAATCTGAATTCTGAAGTATGTGTTGTTAGGTTGTAACTTGAATTTGACTTGTGTTTAACATCTAGTAATCTTTGATTTGATCTTAATCATGTGTTTGTTTGGTTCTCTTTTTCACTCGATCAATGAATTAGGGTTCTAGTCAATCTAGTTAATCAAATTATGAAATTCGTATATGTTTTATGATTTGATGTTAGTAACACACACTTACTTGGTTGTAATTAGATCAAAATTAGTGCAATCAAAGATTAAATGTTTATATTCCCAAGCTTAAGAGGAATGTTAAACATTGTTGGTAATTAGTGTAAGAACTTAATGTCATTTAATGATTTGATGCAAGAACTTATTTGAATTGAATCAATTAAATGAAGTTTTATTTGAAGAGCTTGTTTTGAATAAAATACTTATGCCAATTTGGATATTAGAGTTTATTAATATCCAACTTACCAACCTAGATTGAACATGAGCTATAATCATATTACATCTTTCAACATAATACATGTATAAGAGTCAGAATCAGAAATGTACTTTTACTGTATTTGTTATTAATCTTTCTTATCTATGAAGTTTTATTCAAGTTCAAACACAATCCCCGATTTTAATATTATTTGTATTATGTGTGAAAATATGGCAAGATAAGAAGTCCTGTATTCCTGTGGACCGACCATGCTTACTCTATACTATCTTTAGTATTAGAAATAGCAGTGATTTGAGTTTTATTAATATTATTTTATCCCATCATTTGTTGGTTTGACAGCTAAACAGTAACTTGTTGAGCAAAGTGTAAAACCTTGATGTCTTCATATTTTGCATGAGTTTTCTGTTTGGATACATTTATGTTACAGAAAAATGTTCACTAAATTGTAAGAATTCTCTATCATTGCAATTAATGCATTATGAAGCATGGAAAACATAGAATCATTTTGCTATATACATTCTACTTACATAGAAAGTGAATACTACACACTACAAACATTTGGTTAAACTATAATAGGTATGGTTTATGTTACATATACAATACAAAAGAATGCATTTCTACAAAAAAGGGTTTTCATTAACACATTACGTAAATTTGTTAATGAATAAATTTGTGAGACATTCACTTCACGTTACTTCCAAGTAGCGCAACAAAAGTACTTTAATTATAACCAGAATCCCTTGTAGGGAGAACGTGATAGTTGTGTATAGATCTATACCGGGTTTAACAAACCCACACCTTAGTTGCATGCAACAGCTAGACCAGCAGGTCTGGGGTGACAAATGTCATTAACATACCGACGCCTGAAGAACGTCGTATATAAGGCCAACTAAGTCATAATATGGTTATAATAACTCACATGGGGTATTAACAAACATAAGATTTATGGGATTTCCATTTAAACTAACAAGTTTATGCCGATTTAAACTTCCATGATTCAAATTTTAAATGGAAAAATACTAGCTTACTATTATTTTTGGCATTTTAGACTACAATACATTTTAGAGAGAAAATATGGGATTTTCTGGAACAAACTCTACTTTTACAAGAAAGGATTTCAACATTTCATTCTAAAAGGTTATGAACTCACCAACTTAATTGTTGACACTTTTTCAAAAATACTTGTATTCTCAGGGAATCCGTAAAACAGGTAAACAACGACTTTTGAGAATGGAACGTTAAGGCGTCAAACATTGTATATTTTGTCAACATAATGTAATTGATTTAGAAACATGTAAACCTATACTATGATGTAACTTTTTAAATTATATTTATGTTGGTTGTTTGTACTTTGAGCACTATTATACTTGTTGTTATGATATTATACATGAAGTCCTCCACCCCCAGACGTTTCCGCCATCCTTGGTTTGGGGGTGTGACAGATTGGTATTAGAGTAATGTTTATAGTGAACTAAGTATATCGAACCAAATAAGATATACAAACTATAAATGCATTTGGGACTAAAAGTCTCTGGTTAAACACTTTCAAATGACTATACTTTTAGAAAATAAATAGTCTATTGGTAAAAGTATAAGTACATGCATACATGCTCGAGTAGTGTCATAACTAGGAAGAACATAAAATAAAACGAGGAGTTGTGCATTACGAGTATGCCTTGGGATATGTGGTCAAGTCTGGGATGGATATAGCCCGATCAACTATATCTGTCCGAGAAGTGACTTGCATATATCGGGGGATAGTCGTAGTGGGAAAAAAATCTAATAACCTAACATCACCCGTTAATGAATGTGCTAAAAATCCAAACATAACATTTAAAAATACTATGGGAGTATTTTGTAACCCCATAACTTGACATTTTAGATTCATTTCATATCTCTTACACCTCTATCCTCGTACAGACATGGCAAGATTCCATCTACCTGGAGACCCTTACTTCCCTAATGAGGGAAACGCTGGATGGCTCGAGGCAGAACCCGAGGAAATGATCGAGGAGGATCCTGAAGAAGACCCTAAAGAGGTTGATGAAGAAGAAGAACCCGAGGAGGAAGATGAAATGGAGGACGAAGAAGAAGAAGAAGAAGAGGAACCAGAGGAGAAAGTCATCAACCCTCCTTACATCGCCAGGGTGCCTGCGAACCGTTTCGGCTACAACGAGCATGAGCCTCGTTGGGCAACAGTAATTGAGAGGTGGAGCCGACAACAACGCCAACGATCACCATATGGCGATCCTCAGCCACGGGGGACTGGCTGACAGAGCCCTACCCGTCATGGTCCAGCATATTACGAATCTGGGAAACCAGAATAGGGAAAGGGCATATCAAGTTCGAAATCTCAATGTTGTTACGGAAGCCACCGATGCACGCACCAGAGAGTTAGAAAGGGACTTCTATCCCGTGGACCAACTTATCGAGGACCTTACCGCTGCTCGAGTGGAAGTAAGGGAGTACCAAGTGAGACACACAACTCTCGAGGAAAGAGTGCTCGCGGCCGAACACCAGATTGCGGAGCTTCAGGGAGCCTCAACCTCATCTTAAGGCCACAGTGGACCAGATGCCACCCGCCTCGAGTAGTGTTTACACTGCTCACATTTTGTTATAAAACTAGGATTTCGAGTATGCGTTGGTGCTACTTTTCTTACAAGTAGGTTCGACCCTATGTCTAAGTGATTACACTATTCGAAGGGTCGTTATGTTGTCAAAATTTTCTTCTACATTGATGTAATGTAGACCTCCTATGAGGTCAAATTTTCTTAAGCAATATGTACTAAACTTACATCAATGAAATTGGCGTGCATGTTATTTTGTTGGATAATTGGCATGATAACTCATAACTTGATAATACAAACGATTGTAAATGAGAACTCTAAAATTCTTAAGTTGTACATCGAGGTTATGTGTAATTGAAGGACAGTCAACTTAGAAATGGTAAGTCCGCCTTAGGACTTGTTCCTTGTTTGGTTGTGGACTTAGGGCATATTCATTAGGTTCAATGGTTTATCGAAACTTAATTACATACGAACTATGTACGTCGAGTGAATTTTAAGAGTGGATCAGGCACTAAGTAAAACACAAGTGTTCAGTTGAGTCATTATTTCTAAATTCATAAATCTAATCATACATATCTTATTTATGAATTGTTTTCAATTACCGTGAAGTTGGGGCATAACACTAATAATGAAGCACAAATATCACCCGACTTACTCTTACTATTAATGACTTACCAAGGTTTTGTTATTTTTGCAGAATTATGCCACGGAAAAATCCCAGACCAAATCGCAATGATCCACCTTCTCCGCCACCATCTCCACCACCACCTCCATAATTCGACCCTGCCATATTTCAAGCTGCCGTAACAGCAGCAGTGGCGGTTGCAATGTCGCAAATAGGTACGAACGGTATCGGTGATTCTGGATCTGGCGCTACACACTCTAATCACGGGGACAGTGCGTGGCATGTAAGGCAATGTTCTTACAAAGATTTCATGAATGGCAAACCCGATTCTTTCAATGGGAGCGGGTGCGTCGTCACTCTAATGCAATGGTTCGAGAGGACCGAAGCAGTCTTCGAAATTTGTGCTTGCCCCAAAAGGAGCAAAGTTAAGTATGTGACATTCACTTTCACCGGTAGAGCTCTCACTTGGTGGAATGGCCGTGTTAAGTCACTTACTCCCGCAGTGGCTAACTCCATAAACTGGGAAGATTTTAAAGCTTTGATGCTAAAGGAATATTGTCCGAGGGGTGAGGTGCAGAAACTCGAAGAGGAACTCTGGAATCTTAAGATGAAAGGCACTGACCTTGAAACCTATAATGCCCGATTCAATGACCTAGCAGTCCTTTGTCCGACTATGGTCACTCCAGAAGGGAAGAAAGTGGAATGATACCTCTGGGGATTATCATCCCAGGTTCATGATAGTGTGTTGGCATCGAGACCCACTACTTTTGAAAGTGCCAAGGAATTGGCACAACTTATCGATCATAGGGCCAGCCGTGGCACTGTGATCGCCGCGTCCGATCAAGCAAGAGGGGGAAACAATAATAGAAAATTCTGGAGCAACAAAAAGAAATAGTCGGGACCAGACTCCGCCAAGAAACAGCAGACAGTTGCTGTTCGTGCTGTCACTACTCCTGCCACTCCAACAGCACCAAGACAATATGTTGGAACCCTTCCCAAATGCAACAAGTGCAACTTCTACCATACGGGTGCTTGTCGGGAAATGCATTGCAGCAACTGCAATAGGAAGGGACTTACCACTCGATTCTGTAGAGCACCAACCTAACCCATTACTCAAGTCCCCAGCAGCGGAGTGGGTCGAGCCTGCTACGGCTGTGGAGAAATGGGGCACTTCAAACAAGACTGCCCAAAGGCGCGAAACGCCAACGCTGGAGGTTTAGGAAGACTCCTAGCTATAGGACATGGAGAAGCAGTCCAGGATCCCATGGTGGTTACCGGTATGTTCCTCCTAAATAACTCATATGCATGTGTACTTTTCGATAGTGGGGCTGAGAGGAGTTTCATGAGCCACCAATACAAACATTTACTTAAACAAAACCCACAAGCACTAAAAGAATCATACGTCATAGAAATGGCAAACGGGAAAGCAGAACGCACTAGTGATTTATACTCAGGGTGTATTCTCACTCTAGACAACCATTCGCTCAAAATCGACCTAATGCCGGTCACAATAAAAAGTTTCGACATCATCATTGGTATGGATTGGTTAAGTCCTAATCGTGCCGACATTCTATGTCACGAAAGGGCCGCCCGCCTTAATCTGCCAAATGGCGAAACCCTTTTAATCTACAACGATAAACCCAATACTAATTTACAAATCATCTCGTGCGTCAAAGCCCACAAGTATCTCCGAAAGGAATACCTTGCCTTTTTAGCCCACGTGGTAGATAAGAAACAAGAAACAAGAAACAAAGGACCTCAAAGACATCCCGAAGGTCTGTAACTTTCCCGACATGTTCACAGAAGACCTTCCAGGCATACCACTTGCACGACAAGTCGAATTCCGAATCGAATTGGTCCCAAGAGCTATCCCCGTAGCCAGGGCTCCATACCGTCTTGTGCCGGAGGAAATACAAGAATTGTCCAGTCAACTGAACGAGCTTCTGAGCAAAGGATTTATCAGACCTAGCTTTTCACCTTGGGGAGCACCAGTTCTCTTTGTGAAGAAGAAGGATGGATCCTTTCACATGTGCATCGACTATCGGGAGTTAAACAAACTTACTGTCAAGAATTGATATCCCCTACCCCGAATCGACGACCTCTTCGACCAACTACAAGGAGCGAGTTACTTTTCAAAAATAGACTTGAGGTCGGGTTATCATCAACTGCGAGTTCAAGAGGATGATATACCCAAGACACCTTTCAGAACGCGCTACGGCCATTACGAATTTGTGGTGATGCCCTTTGGACTAACAAACGCACCTGCGGTGTTCATGGATCTGATGAACCGAGTGTGCCGACCCTTTTTAGACAAATTCGTAATCATATTCATCGACAATATCTTGGTCTATTCGCGAAGCAAAGAAGAGCACAACCAACATCTGCGACTAGTATTGGAGACTCTAAGAACTGAGAAGCTTTATGCTAAACTTTCAAAGTGCGAATTTTGGCTCCGAGAAGTGAGATTTCTTGGCTATGTGGTTAGCAAGAAAGAGATACATGTGGATCCCTCAAAAATCAAAGGATCGAAAACTGGGCTACACCAACGGAAATCCAACAATTCCTAGGGCTAGCGGGATATTATTGGAGATTCATCCACAACTTCTCCAAGATCGCAAAAACACTCACCACCCTAACTTAGAAGGGTGTGGTGTTTAGTTGGGATGATAAACAAGAAACTGCGTTCCAAACACTGAAGCAAGCCCTGTGCAGCGCACCAATCTTGTCTCTTCCAGAAAGGACCGAAGATTTTGTGGTCTATTGCGATGCTTCAAAGCAAGGCCTTGGATGTGTGCTCATGCAAAGGGGAAAGGTCATCGCCTATGCCTCAAGACAACTTAAAACGCATGAAGTTAACTACACTACTCATGATCTCGAGTTGGGAGCGGTGGTGTTTGCCCTGAAGATCTGGAGACACTACCTCTATGGAACAAGGTGCACTATATACACTGATCGTAAGAGCCTCCAACATATCCTCAATCAAAAAGAACTCAACATGAGACAGAGACGATGGGTAGAATTACTGAACGACTACGAGTGTGAGATTCGCTATCATCCGGCAAGGCCAATGTGGTGTCGATGCCCTGAGCAGGAAGGAATATTCGGGTCGACGAGTAAAGTCATTAACGATGACAATCCATTCACACCTGTCCACACAAATCAAGGAGGCTCAGATGGAGGCCCTGAAACTAGAAAATGTGACGAGTGAGGCATTACGGGGAATGGATAAGAACCTTGAAGTCAAAAACGATGGAGCTCGTTACCTTATGGATCGAATTTGGACCCCGAAGTTCGGCGGGTTCCGAGACGTTGTCATGAACAAAGCCTACGAAACTCGATACTCTGTCCATGCAGGTTCAGATAAGATGTATATGGATCTTAAGAAGTTATACTGGTGGCCGAACATGAAAGCGGAGATTGCTAGTTACGTGGGCAAGTGTCTGACTTACGCCAAGGTGAAAGTAGAACACCAAAAACCGTCAGGCTTACTGCAACAACTAGAAGTCCCCGAATGGAAGTGGGAATGGATAACTATGGACTTGATAACCAAGTTACCCAAGACGACGAGTGGACTGGATACCATTTGGGTAATCGTTGACAGGCTAACCAAATCCGCGCACTTCCTGCCGATCAAGGAGACTGACGAGATGGAGAAACTGACCAGGACCTACATTAAAGAGATTGTACGACTACATGGGGTGCCAATATCCATTATTTCTAATAGAGATAGTAGATTTACTTCATGATTTTGGCAGTCTTTACAAAAATCTCTGGGATCTAGGCTAGACATGAGTACAGCCTACCACCCACAAATCGACAGATAGAGCGAAAGAACCATTCAGAAACTTGAGGACATGCTGAGAGCTTGTGTGATAGACTTTGGTAAGGCATGGGATACCCACTTACCACTCATCGAATTCTCCTACAGTAATAGCTATCATACCAGCATTAAGGTTGCTCTGTTCGAAGCTCTATATGGTCGTAAATGTAGATCACCCTTGTGTTGGACCGAAGTGGGGGACACTCAATTAGCAAAGGGACAAGTCCCAGATAGCACCCTCACTGGTCCTGAAATCATAAGGGAAACCACAGAAAAGATCGTTCAAATACGAGAAAGACTGAAAGCATCTCGCGACCAAAAAAAGAGTTATGCCGATAAACGACACAAACCATTGAAGTTCCAGGATGGAGACCGCGTGCTATTAAAGGTCTCTCCTTGGAAGGGTATGATACGTTTTGGTAAACGTGGGAATCTAAACCCTAGGTACATCGGGCCGTTTGAAATCCTTGCCAGGATTGGTCCCGTGGCGTACAAACTCCAACTACCACATGAACTTAATAACGTACACCCTACCTTCCACGTATCGAACTTAAAGAAGTGCCTATCCGACGAGACCCACGTAATACCACTCGAGGAAATCGAAGTTAACGAGAATCTCCACTTCGTGGAAGAACCGGTTGAAATCATGGATCTGGAGATCAAAAGAACAAAGCAAAGTCGTATTCCTATCGTGAAGGTTCGTTGGAATGCTAAACGAGGACCCGAATTCACTTGGGAACGCGAGGATCAAATGAAACAAAAATACCCACATCTCTTCCCAATTTCTTGAAGTCCCAGGAAAAACGCTCATTTCGGGACAAAATTCCTTCTAACGGGGGGATGATGTGACAATCGTCAATTTCCGATCAACTCAAAGTCAACTAAAATCAACCGATCAAACCGGTCAACTCATCTAACCCTTGTATATTAGGGTTTACACTATGTACTATTGTGCAACTCACTATTTTAATAAGAAGTTGTCTCTTGGAAAGTTCATTCGTTCAGAAATTTCAAACCCTAATCGGGGTAAGTGATGAAACTATTCGATAAAATGTTATTTCATACCCCTCAGGGGCATAAAACCATCATAACTAAGCTTAATGGGGTGTATGAACCTTGCATTGCGAAGCTAAACATCCAAAAAGGTCACAAATGAAGTCTCTCTCAATCTATCTCTGTCTATCTCTCTCTCCCAAATCTCTCTCGTAACCTCCCTCAACTTTTTATAAAGATTTAGGGGCATCCCGACCCTTAACTTAGCCAAAAACTATGCAAAACGTAGAGTTAACGCGAAAATCAGCCACTTAGGGCCGAACCCTCTTAGAACCGAACGTCCCTAAGGAGCCGAAACACCCTAAGGAGCCGAAACCCTTGGAACCGAACCTATCAGAACCGAGCCTTGTCAGAACTGAAGCTTCTCAGAACCGAAACCATTAATAGCCGAAATGAATCGAGCCTTCGGTCCATTTCGCTTCCTTCCGCTCTCGGTCCATCTCACCTGCGAGCTTCGCCTTCGCTTCCCTTCTCGCCTGTGAATCTGTCCGACCGAACTTCTCTCTCGGTTCCTCTCCAACGACCGAACCCTCCTCTCGACTCCCATCTACTTTCGGTTCTAAGCACCAGGGACCGAACCTCCTGCCGAGACTTCGGATTTTCGCCCGTTTTTCCCGGTTTTTGACAATTTTTGCGTTTTAAGCCCGTTTTTCGTGATTTTAACGCGAGATTTTTAGCCAAAATTATATTTCGACATATAAGACCCCATATTTCCATAATCTAAGCACATTTTTATGTAAATCTTTATTTAAGAATAAAATATGGTGGGTAAGTTATTTAGGTGGAGTGTTGACTTATCCTTTGTACAAGAACACAAGCAACCTCGCAAACTCACTCCAAGGCCATACCCAGCCACTATTCCCCCATACCTGGTCAATCATTGTCCTTTTTCCCACCATTATTCCAACCATACTCTTGATCAAAAGCTGGAAATCCTCATCTCTCTTCCCATTTCACTCCTTCTCCACCAAAGAACAAACTCCATTCTCTCTCACTTCTCTCTCTAAGATTTCGAGATTTCAAGGCTGATTTTCAAATTCTTCATCTACTTTTGGTAAGTAAAATCATCTTTCATATGATTATTCCACCTCTTTCTACTCCAATCATAGGTTTCTTACACAAACTTCATCATATTTGTGTTAGAACTTCTAATTTTCAAGCAATCTTCTAAGTGTTCTTGAGTTGAACACTTCCATTCTTCAACATCCATCCACTGAAATCATAAAAGGTGAGTTCATACCCCCACATTTTCATGTTTTCTTCAAGTTTTAGGGGGAGAATACAAGTTAAAACACCAACAACATAACTAAACTCAAACAACAGCTTTCAACATAAAACTTCATGTTCATTCACGAACTGTTTTGAACATCTTAAACTTTTTAGTTTGCAAAACTGTATTAGGCGCAAATATTTCAGATTTATAACTTTAAAATGACTACTTGCATATGTCCATACGATTTTTCTACATTTTATGGTGATTTTTACAAAACTGTCTATCAGTGTAGCTACGAATTTGGACTAGTCTGTGAATATGAACACTTTCACACTAGTTAAGGACTTCTAAAAATCTTAATAAAATTTGTGAACAAACTAGACACATTTTCTAAACTCTCAGAGTTTACGGATCTAGTTTTCAATCCCGTATGAATTTTCTGTGATTTTTCTAAATTAGTGCAGAAATGGTAAAAACAAGTTCACAGATTACAACTTTATGATCACTTTGTAACTTGTTGAGCAAAGTGTAAAACCTTGACGTCTTCATATTTTGCATGAGTTTTACATTTATGTTACAGAAAGGTCCAAAACTATTTCATTTTTTTTCCTTTTCCCGTTTCTCTGCCCAAATGAAAAAAAACCTAATTTAATCAAACCTTGACACCTCATAATTGTTTAATGGACATCCATGATAATTACCTCACATATACCAAGAATTAAGTCCTTAACCCTCCATGCAATGGCCACCTCACTCTTTTCTTTCTTCTTCCTCCATCTATCGGCCTCTCACTCACCATTACACACATTCTCTCATTTCTAAAAACTCCTCTCTAACCCTCCAAAGAAAAGTTCCTCCTTTTCCTCTTAAAAATCGTGAATTGGTGTGCTTCAAGAGGTTCACTTCAAGCTTCACATTATCTTGGTAAGTGATTGTGTAGATCTATATGTGTATGAATGGTTTTGTGTGTTTTCTTTAGTTACTTATGTGTTCATGTGTTGTAAACTTTATGAACTAAAGGATCTACTAAAAGATGATGATATCGGTACAACTTAACACTTATTCAACATATCTCACACGAAAAGATTTAAAATACATCTAGGATACTTGGATCTAAGAAAAACTTCATGAAAGGGGCTACAATCGACAAAATAACAAAGTATGGGTTATTTATGTAACTCATGGCTAGTAAGGGGTTCAAAAGGAAATTTTTGCTAAACTCGACATTTAAGACCTTATAGGGACCAAACATGTAAATATTTTCATGAATGGGCCTTATGTGGGCTTTTCATGGTTTTGGGCCCAAAAATTGTAATTTTTGATCTTTTGTCGGCTTAATTGCCATTTTCAAGAAAGCTGTGTCAAAAATGTATAATTTTGACAAAAGGGGTCAAAGTTGCGAAATTATGAACTTTTAGGCCAAAATATGACATTTTCTGTAAATGGGCTGAAAATGTATATTCTCACAAAAATCAAGCCAAAAATGATATTTGTGACAAAAATGAGTTAAAAATGTTATTTTCACAAAAACTAGTCTTAAACACAAGTTTTGTCCAAACGGGGCCTAAAATGTTATTTTTACTAAAATTGGGCTTTAATTGTAAATTTTTGGCTAAATGGGCCAAGGATGTCATTTTTACAAAAGTGGGCTTTTTATGCTATTTTAGTAAATATTTGAGCTAATACTAGCAAAATAATAACAAATGGGCTAATTTTGTCATTCTCATGTTATTAGGCCTTAGTGACCCATTTATATGCTTGATAGGTCCGGAATACTATTTATTTGTTTATTGGGCCTTATTGACCCATTAACATGCGCGACGGACCTTGGATACTATTTGCACACTATTTAGGCCCGTAAATACCTTACATGTGAAATGGGCCTCGTTTTTCCTTTTACATATATTTTGGGCCCATGTTATATAATCTCGTTCCTTTCGGGCCTGGAAAAGACTTACATGTTTAGCGAGCCCCCATGGTTTGTTTACATGATTCAATGGGCCTGGAATGAGTTTTATATGTTTCTCTTTGCGTAAATTCGATTAAGGATCTAGTTAGACATGTCGGTTGACACCTATTGAGTGTATGATCAAAGTCTGTAGTTATAACCCGAGTCTCTTGGAGGGAGAGCAGGGGTTTGTGTATAGATATATACGGGGATGACACCCCACACCTGAGCTATTCGCTACAATTAGACTACACCGGTCTAGGATGACGAAAACCTTATACTATTTTCCACCAGGGTTCAACAACACCAAGACAGGCGAAATTGTCACAAATTAGTATGGTTATAATGACTTACTTAGAGGAATTAACATTATGATATTTATGGGAGACCATTCTTTTTCTCTTTGGGTTACTCTGGAACATAATCGCACCGGTACTTGACCTCGGGGGTTGATCTATCGACATTCTCTTTTTCAGGCAACATAGGTTGCCTGGGGGCATTCTCTTTACAATCTCATCATTTACTTTTGGAATCCTTTCAAACAAAAACACACATGCATTAATACATGATCGGACACAAACATACTAAACTATTTTAAGAAAATATAGGATTTTCTTGTGATTACAAAGGTAACAAATCATTTTCGCAAAACATGCTTATGAACTCACCAACATTTTTATATTGACATTTTTAAACTAACTTGTATTCTCAAGAAACCGTTGAAGCAGGTTGGGCTGGATAATCTAACGGATGTTTTGCTATATTTTGTTTCATAATACTTTAAACATTTTGGCATGTAATATTTAAACACATAACTCGATGTAAAAAATGTATGTTGTTATATTACATGTGTGATGATGATGATGATGTTATCTTTCAATTATATACTTTGTGATGATACTACAAGGATGAAGTCACGCGCAAGCCCCAATACATTTCCGCCGTCTTGTTTGGGGTTGTGACAGATTGGTATCGGAGCATTGTTTATAGTGAACCAGCATATATTATCATATTGGACATGCAACTATAGATACAATGGGACTAAAACACTCTGAATAAGATGATACCTAAGTATACAATAAAACTATAACACTAAAAGTCTCTAGAGGAAATTGAACACTATGATTAAACCCGGACAGTTATGTAGTCATTTTGGGGATAAATATAGCCTGATCAACTATATTTATTCAAAATATGACCAAAGTGTGTTTAGGAGTAATCATGGCGTGAAATGGATCTAGAAGCTTACCTCGTATCCAAGAACTCTAAGGAACTCAAACTTAAATAATTAAAATACTATAGGAGTATTTTAAAATGCTATATACATACTCTTCTTACACATCTCCCACCCCTCGTGCAGACACTATAGCCGAATTTCAACATCCTGGAGATCCCTATTTCCCCAACCAGGGGAATGGTGGATGGTTGGAACTAGTGGAAGAACATGAGGAAGAGCCCGAGAAAGAGCCTATAGGAGGACCGGCGGAACCAGTAGTTGACTCAGACGAGGAGGAGGCTGATGGCAGCGACACAGATGACTCGGACGTGGGGTTCGAAGTCATCAATGTGTCGTACATGGCCAGGGTGCCCCTATACAGGATGGACCCCGATGGTCCTACGCCCCCATGGGCACACGCCATCTGGAGATGGAGCTGCCAGCAAGGGGTGCGACCCCCATTTGGTATGAACTGAGACTACTATGACTTGAGTCACGGTGGATCCGCCGACCGAGCCTTGCCTGTGATAGTAAGGAGGACACGCGATATCGACGAGCAGGCGCAGGAACCACTGGCCAAATGGTTGCCAGGAGAGCCGCAGTTGATCACGCGAAGATGATGTCATATGAGGTAGTCAGGGACTACCAGGCGCGCCAGGCAACATTGGAAGCCCGACTTCGGGCCGCCGAGCACCACCTGACTAGACTTCAGGGCGCATTTACCTCGTCGTCAACACCACCATACCCATCTCGTCACAAATAGTACCCGTTCACCTATTACCGCTATGATTTTCTTTTATAAACTACTGTTGGGTATTATGTGTTGCGTCATGGGCCATTCTTTTGTATATCCGGTATGGGCTTGTCCAACCGTGATGATAGATTAGGGTTACGTTATATATATGGTGCATGCATGTATGCCTTAGAGGAGAACATAGTCATTTATTATCTATGTTGCATTGTAACCCTAACACCTCTACAATCGAAGTTCTTAATCGAGCTCTTCTGAGGTGTTCCAGTTAATCATTCGACATCAGTTAAACCATTCTTGTGTTCAAGAATTCTTTATCTTTATTTTTCTGCTTGAATCTAAAGATCTATAAGAAGTTTTCATTTCAACAATTGGTATCAGAGCAAGAGACTGTGTTACTCATACACATTCCTTCTGTGTGAAGAATTCATTGGGGTTTAATAAAACCCTAATCTCAAGTTTACAATTCTGATTCTGGCAGATCCAGAGAACAAGCTCATCATGTCACACGAAGACTCTCAAAGCAATCCCATCAACATCTCGAATAGCATTGGATCAACCACAAGAGTTCTCATTCTTTACACTCAAGACTATGAAGTGTAGGCACATCACTTTGAAGATTACGTGGTTGGATCTGAAGATAATAGTTATCTCATCTGGGAGGCTATCACAACTGGTCCGTTCATTCATTCTGGAACAAACAGGACAGTGAAGACTCAAAAGGAGTACAATCAACTTTTTGTGGACGTAGAGAAGATTCCACAAGATGAAAAAGAAAAGCAGTTGTGCAATCTCAAAGCCTTGAGGATGATCATATTTGCCCTACAAGCCAATAACTTTCGTCTTGTTAGTTCATGCATGACTGCAAAAGAAATATTGGACAGACTGAAAGAATTGTATTCAACCGCCGAAGATCTAGAGCACTCAATACAAACCTTGTTACTCTCTGAGTTCGGTGCTTTTGCTCAAAAACCTGAGGAGACTCTTCTTCAGACGTTTGATCGCTACAATCATATGCTCAGCAAGATGATGAAGCACGATATTGAAAGGAAGGAGATTTAACAGAAAGTCACGTTTATGAATGGCCTGAGACCTGAGTGTATGGCAGTAGTCTCAACTGTAAAGGCTCATGAACAATTCAAATCTTACTCGCTAGCAAAATTGATGGGCATCTTAAAATCCCATGAAAGCACAGTAACAAAAGAAGCGAAGGTTGTGTCTGGTATGGGCTCTTTAGCTCTTGTCTCAAAAGGGAAGAATGTGGCGGAAGAAGAAGATGACTCAGATATGTCTGAGTGTGACCTTACAGGTGAAGAATATGCAATGATGGTCTCCAACCATAAGAAGTTTGCAAGAAGGAAAATCCCTGCCAATAAGAACTGAAACTAGCAAGGGAGTAACAACTCCGAGAAGGTGAAAGAAGAATCGAAGAATGCCTCTTAAAAGGATGATGATAAGAAAGAAAGCAAGCTAGTTGGAGATTATGGATACGATTGCAATTATTGTCACGGCAAGAACCACTTTGCCAAAGATTGCATGTTACGAAAGATGGCTGAGAAAAGGGATAGTGAATAGGATGAGGCTTATCATACACGAAAACTGGAAGAGCTAAAGAAAAAGAAGGAAGTTAACAGTTCAATGAATGCCTTGATTGTGCAGGAGAATGTGGTCGATGATGAGTTTGGAGGCGTTGAAGTATGGTCAACCGACTCTGAGGATGAAGAAGTGAGGAAGCCCACACATGGCAGAGCATATGTGGCGAGAGAGGGAGTTAACAGTTCGGCTGAGAAGTGCTTGATGGTGACTACAAGAGTACCAACAGAAGACGAGCGTAAGGAGCCGAACTTGAAAGAGGACAAGTGTTTTGAAGCAAAGCCCGTGAGTGAAAGGATCAACGACTACGATCGGTTGATCAAAAAGGTACAAGCCATCCTTGAATCTCTTAAAGTTCCCATCACAAATTATGAAGAAAAATTAAACAAACTTAAATTTAAATTTACTAATCTAAGTAGTAGTCTCATGCAAACTCGCTTAACGAACTCTAACCTAACCGACCAACTCAGCAGGGAGTCATCGAAGAGTGAGGAGAGACGCATGTGAATTGAGTTGAAGGAGACGAAGTTAACTAGGGCTAGGGATGAGATTATTTATTTACAGTGAGACAATTTAAAGCTTTTGATACAAAGAAATATTTTTTGCTTGGTTGCTAAACGTTTATATACTAATATTACTCAATTGCATTTAGATTGTGAAATAGGGAAAAAGATTCATAAGATGATCTTACCCTTCCTTGAGTTTAAGGAGGATGAGGTCATTGCTGAATGTGAATCCATAATGTCCTCAGAAGACACTTCCACCACTTATAAAATCGGTCTGGACAAAATTGAAACTTTCATTGACTCTAAGGAACACAAATGCATGCTTAAAAAGCTCTTAGATGAAAATGATAGGTTGAAAATTAAGACAGAGACCATACAATCATTTGACTCCTCAAACACCAAATTAATGACCGAACATAAAATTAATGTAGAAAGTACGTCTGAATTTGATGAGGAGAGTGAGATGAGTGAAATTTCAGTGGAAGATGTGGTTGATTGCTCTGATTTTTTGAAGAGCGAAACCAAGAAACCCCTTATATCTAAGAACTCGGTTGAATATGCTCGCTTGTCAAAGGACAAGTCAAAGAAACTCAAAGAGAATGCAATGGTTTACCAGAAAGTTCAAACCGTGCCAAATCAGGTTTATGCTGTTACAGGGATCACTGAAAAATAAACATCAGAACTTAAAATCCTGGTTGACAAAGACAATGCTGAAGGGTGTGATGATTATTTCTGGTCTGCTCCTATCGATAATGCAGGCGAGACTGCCGGCCTCTCGGAGCGAACCTCATGGAGGGTAAAGGGTAGATATGTTGCTGAACCCATCAACAAACCCTCAAGCTTTGACAAACCAAGCTCAAGTGGGACAAAAGAGATACCAGAAAAGCCGAAGAACACACCCAATGTATCTTCCAATACAACCAAAGCTCAAAAGGAGATGCCAAAATCAAGCTTCAACATTCATAAATCTCAAAAGCAGCTGGCTGAACAGAAACGCCAAAGAAATCAGAGATACATGAAGAATCTGAATGAGAGAAAAAGGTCTTGGCAATCTCAAAACCTTAACCATGTTCCCCCGAAGAAAGAAGCAAATGTTAAAGAAATTGACAAACCAGATATCAAAAGGAAGAAAATTTTCAGTCCCAGCTCTTACTATTCTCGAGCTCAAAACCGAACATCCAGTCTCGGTTTCAACAACAGAGTTCAGAATCGAACATCATGCTTCGGTCCCAACACCAAGGCTGAGAACCGAAGGTCAAGTTTTGGTTCTTCCAAACAAAAGCCTCACTCAAAAAAGGATGTTAAAGGGAAGGGAAAGCTTGAGTCAGATGCAAATATCAATGATAAGAACAAAGTAGCTAACCCTAGGTATCAAAAAAATATTCCGACATACAAAACATCATCTGGTACACTACAATTTAAGCAAGATAAAAATAAAATAAAAGTGTACACCATCAAAAGAAAAGACGAAACCACACTAATAAAAAGAACTTATCTTGTTGATATTTCTGTTGTTGTTCCTTTTTCTGTGAAAAACTCACCAGGGCCCAAGAGACTTCGGGTTCCTAAATCTGCTTAAATTTGCAGGTTATAAGTGACGAGCAGTTCGATGATGAATGATACATAGACAATGGCTGCTCACGTCTTATGACAAGGAGAAAGGAAGAGCTAAGGGAGTTTTTGTCCCTTAAGGATGGTGGATGTGTGAAGTATGGCAACAACTCTTATGGAACAATCAAAGGATATGGGATGATAACCAACGGAGAGTTCACAATTCGAAAAGTAGCGTACGTGGAAGGATTACAATACAATCTCATAATTGTATCTCAATTGGTTGTGGGTACCAGACTGAAAGTCTCATTCGGTGATGAAGGATCAGAAATTATCGAAAAGCAATCCAAAAGAGTCTTGTTAAAGTCTGAATGAAAAGGAGAAATGTACCTCCTAAACCTTAGTCAAATTAAAGGAAAACCAGCTATTTGCCTGCTGTCCAAGGCGAATTCTGACGAAAGTTGGTTATGACACCGACGCCTATCACACATAAAGTTTAAAGATATTAATAAGTTGGTGCTTGGTGATCATGTTCGAGGTCTTCCAGTTCTCAAGTTTGATAAGGAACACCTGTGTGCAACATGCGAGATGGGTAAACAAAGCCGAAAGAGCCATTCTACACGTATCAATACCAAGATCGTGGAAGCTCTCGAACTTCTGCATATTGACTTATGTGGACCTTCGGCTATTGAAAGCACCGGTGTCAGTAAGTTCATTCTTGTTATAGAAGATGATTTTTCACGCTTTACCTGGGTATTCTTTCTTAAACAGAAGTCAGAGGCGACTCCCAAGTTGAAGGCTTTCATCAAGCAAGTCGAACTTCAACTGCGAAAGGTGGTGAGGAACATTCGAAGCGATAATGGGCTTGAATTCAAGAATATAGAGTTCGAAGACATTCTGGCCGAAAAGGGAACTTCTCACAACTTCTTAGCTCCCTATACCCCACAATAAAATGGAATTTTTGAAAGACGAAACTGTTCCCTGTGTGAAGCTGTCCGATCCATGCTGAGCTTCACTTCACTCCCATTATACTTCTGGGCTGATGTTGTTGCTACTGCATGCTTTACTCAGAACCGATCCTTACTTAATAAGCTATTCTCCATCACTCCATATGAAATTATGAACAACAGGAAGCCCAATGTTAAGTTTTTCCACGTGTTCGGTTCCAGATGCTTCATTTTTAATTCCAAAGAGAGTCGAAACAAATTCGATGTCAAGGCTGACGAAGGAATCTTTCTTGGCTATTCACTAACTTCAAAGGCTTATAGGTTTTTGAATAAACACTTCAAGCGAATTAAAGAAACCTACTACGTAACATTTGATGACAAATACATGAAGAAAGTTCAAACAAACGAGAGTATCACAGGGGAAATATTTCCAGAATCAGGTCAAGTCTCAATTCCAATTTCCAACTTGTTTGAAGAGTATATAAGGTTGTTCGATGAACCAGAAAAGGCCATACTCTCAGAGGCTAAAGAAGATGACAACAAAATCGACCATCTGAAGAAGATCATCGATGAAGCTACAAAAGATATGGAAAAAGATTCTCCTAAACCAGCTGAAAGTCAACCCTCAACAAATCCTCCAAACCACAGCTAAATGATCAAGGGGGAGCATCCAACTCCAACTCATGATGGTCCAGTCGAGGGAGAGAACCCAGCTCCAACTGCAAGAGAGTATCCCACTCCAACCGAGGGAGGGGCTCCTGAACTTGACATGGGATACGCTTCGCCATTTGAGGGGGAGACTGCAAATACAAATGACGAAGACGATCAATCAGAATTTGAAGAAGAGATTAACGCAGAGTTGGATCCTGTTTATGACCTGAACTACCCTCCTCTGAAAAAATGGACTAAGGATCATCCCAAAACATAGATAATTGGTGAATCATCTGAGTGGGTTCTCACATGCTCCCAATTGAAAGCGAAGCAAACTGCATTATTCTTTCACGTTGAATTCTGCATGTTTAATTCGTTTGTCTCTAAAATCGAACCAAAGACAGTCAATACAACACTTGATCATGCCGATTGGGTACATACAATGCAAGATGAACTCCATGAGTTTGAACGTAATCGAGTTGGGAGACTAATTCCCACACCAAAGGATGCTTCTGTGGTCGGTTTGAAGTGGCTCTTCAGGAACAAGGTGGATAAAGAGGGAAATGTCATTCAGAATAAGGCTTGGCTGGTGGTAAAGGGATATTGCCAAGAAGAAGGAATAGACTATGAGGAGACCTTCGCTCGTGTAGCAAGATTGGAATCGGTTCGAATCTTTCTAGCATATGATGCTCATAAAAACTTCGAAGTTTTTCAAATGGATGTGAAATGTGCCTTCCTAAATGGAGAATTAGAAGAAACTGTGTATGTTGAGCAACCACTCAGGTTCGTGAATGAGAAATACCATGATCATTGCTATGTGTTAGATAAAGCTGTGTGTGGACTGAAGTAAGCACCAAGGGCGTGGTATGTAACATTAACTCGCTTTCTAAAAATGTCTAAATTCAAGCAAGGTTCGGTTGACCCAACCTTCTTTCACAAGAAAGAAGGCGAACATCTAATGATAGTTCAAATTTATGTCGATGATATCATCTTCGGCTCCACGAATCCTAGCTTAACAGCTGAATTCAGGAAGCTGATGGAGACTAAATTTGAAATGAGCGCAATGGGTCCCATTAAATTTTTTCTTGGGTTGAATATAAGACATGGACCAGAACGTATTTTTATTAACCAGGAGGCCTACACGAAGAATCTATTAGCAAAGTTTGGTATGATGGGAGTCTCGAAGGTGAAGGTTCCCATGGCGTTTGGCACTAAGTTAACACCATCTCTGGAAAAGCCTGTTGTTGACATGACTCTCTATCATCAAATGATAGGATCTCTCATGTATCTAACTGCTAGTAGACCGGACATTATGTTTTCTGTCTGTTATTGTGCCAGGTTTCTAGCTAATCCTAGAGTACCTCACATGGTGGCAGTGAAGAATATTTTTTGCTATTTGAAGCGAACCTCGTCACTCGGTCTCTGATATCCAGCGAAATCCAGTTAATTTGTTCAAGCCTTTTCTGATGCTGATCTGGGTGGATGCGGTCTAGATAGAAAGAGCACAACTGGGGGATGCCAGTTCCTTGATGGTAAACTTGTTAGCTGGCAGTCCAAGAAGCAAACTTGTGTGTCTCTCTCAACAGCCGAAGCTGAGTACATAGCTGCTGCTTCATGTACCTCACAAGTAATCTGGATACAAAGTCAACTTAGAGACTATAGACTGAGTATGAAGAAGATTCCTCTTTATTGTGACTCTGAAAGCACGATAAGAATTTGTCGCAATCCAGTGCAACACTCAAAGACAAAGCATATTGCACTAAGGTACCATTTCATTAAGGACCATGTTGAAGATGGAAACGTGGAAATCCATTTTGTTAGGTCCTCAAACCAACTTGCTGACATCTTCACTAAAGTCTTACCAGAAGCAAGCTTCAATAAAATTTTGCAAGGTTTAGGAATGATGGAAGCAGAGTCGGTATCGAATCCTCAAACCTCTCTTTGAAAAATTAGGCAAGCGAAATAGAGCGAATGCTCGGTCTATTTCGATTCTGGAATTTTACGGAACCGAAATGAACCGAGCGCTCTGCTTATTTCGGATCGTTAATTTTTGGGAATCGAAATGAACCGATCGCTCGGTCTATTTCGGCTCCGGAATTTTAGGGAACCGAAATGAATCGAGCGCTCTGCTTATTTTGGCTCCTCAATTTTGGGGGGACTGAAATGAACTGATCTCTCGGTTTACTTAGCTTCAATTATTTAAGGTTTATGTTCGGCAATACCTTTTGTTATACTTTCTTTTCGACTCATTACATGCTTTATTTTTTTCATTTTTCTTTATTTCTAACATGTTTAAAATTATTTTTGCTTATTTTTGTTTTTATTGTTTTTATTATTTTGTAGAAATTACAGAAAATTTGAAATTCCAAAAAGATTTTATGTTTTAGTTATCTCTTGTTATCTTCTGTATTGTTTCATTTTCTGTTTTTCTTGTGTGTGGTTTGTTTGTCTCTTCTTCTTTAATAGGTATCAATTACATAGTCGCTACATGAACTTGAGAAGGGGCAAGTATGTCAATTTCAATATGAACCAGCTAGGTGTCCCTAGAAGCATGTTGTTGCATGTAGGCCAAAGACTCTAAAACTTTGAGTGAGGCCTTAATGATTCGATCAGTACCTATCGTTTCTTCCCAATCAGGCCGATACATTCACTCAAGTCAAGAGCTACCCTACTCTTCTCAAATGAGTCAAGAGTTTTCTGCTATGTCACTGTAACGCCCGTAGATCCGGGCTAGTCAATTTAGAGGCAATAATTGTTGCAAACGACTTTTCGGAAAAGGATTATTTATAATAAATAGTCTTAAACAAGTTGTAGAATATGTATCAAGGTTTCTGTACATATAAAGAACGCCGAAATCCGAGTTATAACGAAGAAGTTATGACCCGTCGAAGTTTTACGGCAAAACCGGCACGACACCGGGAAGCGTAAATAGTAAATTTACGATGGAGCGACTTTTAGCCTTAGCAATCTAAACAAAATTTGTAGTATATGTTAAACTGAGAACAAACAAAAAAACAACGCCCAAATCTGACTTCGTATGATGAAGTTATGATTTTTCTAAGATTTGACTTAGCAGTGCACGGCCCGAAACTCGAATTTTAGTTCGAGCGGTTTTTGGCTTACACGACCTAAATGAGAGTTGAAGATCTCATTAATAGGAACTCAACGGTAAAAAGATGGACGAAAACGGAGTTTGTATGAAGGAGGTACGAATTCTTCGCGGTCATTTAATAGTCTAAACACCTCCTACTATTAAATTTGAGATCGGTCGAGAATTAGCCAACGGAGTCTAAATGAAAGTTGTAGATCTTGTTTTTACCTACGCATGGAAAAAAAGAACGTCGAAAACGGAGCTCGTATGCGAAAGTGACGGGGTTTAGAAGTCGGCAGGGTGCTGCTGCAAAAGGGGTGACGTGGTTGAATATGGGCCAACGCTTTCTCCCCATGGGAAGCCATCAGATGATGACACGTGGCACTGACTCGGCGAGTCAGTGAACCGACTTGGCGAGTCCGTCAGGAATTCACTGTATAAATAGAAGTGTCGGGTCTTGCCATTTCCTCACACGTTCAAACCCTTCTTTCTCTCTCTAGTTTCTCTCTCTAAAGCGCCTAACCCCCTAAAAGCCTAGGTAAACCCCTAGCACCCGAAGGAAGCCCCAAGGATCCTGGAGCCCCGAGAAAAGAGCCTTTCGGCTCGGGAACGCTGCTCCAGCGAAGCCCGGTTTTCGAGAAAACCCTCTGTAAGTGAGCTACGCCTAACCTATCTTTAGTATAGCTTATGTTTTAATATAGTAATGTTATTAGGACCTTATAATAAGTATTTGGACTATTATTATGAGTTATATTGAGTGTTATTTAATGCTAATATAATACTAATAATATTTGGACTATTAATTTGTCGCGGTTATCGTTAGTCTAAACCCTAGTGGTATTGATACTAGGTTTTATCGAAGGAAATTGTTTTGAGAGTATCGAAGCGCTATCCGAGTGCTGAGTCACCACCTTTCAGGTGAATGCATGGTACCTTTCATCTTACACATAGATATGAAGTATTTTACATAAATTGCATGCTATGTGTGCATATTATCTGAATACTTGTTGTCTATGTTGGACGAATTATTTCATATATGTTTTAAATTATTTAAATTGTATACGTATTTTATATCTATAAAATGTGTTGGGTAAAACATGGGTAGATGAAATAGTTTCTGTGTGACAAAAATAAAATGAGAAAGAGGTGATATAGACCATGAGGTGAGGGTGAGAGGTGAACAATGAGAGAAGCCTTTTACCCAAGTGATGGCCCCGTCATCCAGCAGAGTATGAATGACAACCACAGACTATTCTAGACAGTCCAGTGGACACTAGCAGGCTCGCAACATGTAGGTGTTTTGAACTGTGTATTCACCAGGTGTACTCTAAAAACCCATTGATGTGTATTGCGAGTGGACTCTCGAAAATGATACTGTCAATAAAACCCTGACAGATGTGCCTAAAGGGCTCTAACGGCAGAAGCGCCTAATAGAGAACCTCATAACCCCGGCATATGCGCCTAAAAGGACTATTCTAGCAGATGCACCCCATAGAGAATGTTACAATTTCGGCAACCGCGACTAAGTGACAGAACTAGCAGTTGTGCTTGATAGATGTGTCATTTACAACGATTGAATTCGTACCTATTCCTTAGGATACTCCTTAGGGATGAATGAATAAGAAATAACTGATTCTTAGGGTAGATCCTTAAGAATAAAGAAGATAATGGGGATGAGTAATTGGGTTAACTGTTTGATGATTAAACATAATAATTATATTATTGTGGGTTGAAAACCCTATGTGCTCACCAGGTTTCCCAACCTGACCCACTCAGTTTATTTATATCACAGGTGTTGATATGAAGTCACATTACACTGAGAGATTAAGGAGATATAAATCACTAGTGATAATGAATCTAAGTTATGTTTATGCTTATGTTTCTGTATTGACGATGACATCCCAAATGTCAAAAAATGAATAAAAAATACTTTTTTTCGGAAATTCTTTGTTAACGTATTTATCACGTTTTACTGGGAACAAATTCCGCAACATTTTTATTAAAAGAGGTACTCTGATTTTTATAAAGCATAAACAAAATCGGTCTTTTCTGGCCGTGAAAATGGGGATGTCACAGTCACTCTCTTAAAGCAGGGGTACTTTCTGTTCTTTAACCACCTCATCTATATTCTCCATCTACTTTCAGTTCATCAACGTAACCCTTGAGACTCTCAGAGATTACCACTGAGGTTTATGGTTACACAAACTCTGAGTTAATGATCTTAGATGCGTACACCACGTGCTAAGTGAAACCCAAAATCCAACACCAATGTTGAATTGGCGGTGAATATTTATATTCAAGAACTCACTTGTTACCTAATGAAGTCTCTTTTATTTTCTTGCGTGATCTTTATGAATCTATCTAACACTGAGGCATTTCTTCCCATAAGATCCAGTTTAGTTATTGTTTTTGAGAATTCTATTATAAATCCTGTTACTTCAAAAATATCCAACCTACTTGTTCAAAAGACCACATCGGTCTCACAAGTACTTCATCCAACGTTCGGTCTTATATTAAGTATCGACGTTCGGTTGAAGATTAACCACCCACTGCAGCTTATGTTTAAAAAGAAGCCTTTCAATGTTTCTTAACAAACATTTGATCGTATTCTCATGGGAAACCACACAAGCACTTCAAGCCTCTCTTGACTTTGAAGGGCGAGATTTGTGCCTGGGATCCTCTGCTATATGTCGTATTTGACATCACTCACGTCTCATACACTTATTGCTTTATTTATTATTCTTTGGCACACTAATGCACGGAAATCTTCATGATTTTCCAACATTCGGGTATGTAACAATTATGTGTTGTTTTTACTTTCGGCTCTAACCATTAAATAGATTTATAGAAGTGAAAGTGGTATTCTGTACTGTGAATAAACAACGGATCGGGTCAATTGAATGGATAAGAAGTTGAAACGGGTTTTTGGATAAGTTCAAGAATGGGCGCCTGGATTCAAAACGGCTCCTAAACCTTCACCGTATGACATCTATATGAGGAAACCAAGTTGTCAAATCCCGCTTTTCCAGGCGCTTTTTCAGAGATCTTCTCATCATTATGGCAGATTCTTTCTCTCTCTCCTAGCAATCGTATATAAAGGAATTCTCGCACCACTGTACCTTCTTACCATTCTCAAATTCTCTCAAATACACCAGTGATATTAAACTGTTCATCTTCTTCACGAGTTCAATAATGGCGGAATCTTCCTCACTTCAAGATCAAACTGCATCGTCATCATTGCTTACGATCAAGCCCAATCAGAACATGATTATTCAGATGACTCCATTCCTGTATGATTTGTACATGCTTCAAGTCGTTGAATGTCTCAAGTATTCTCCTCTGGTAATTGCTCTTACACAAGTGGAATATGTTCCAATGTCGTTGTTGTCGCAGGTGTATTCTACCGCGACTTACGTCAAAACCAAGGAGAGAATCTACTTTCAGATTCTTACTTACAAGGCTTCCATCTCAAAAGGGCGATTTTGCTCACTTCTAGGGCTTGATGTAGACGCTTCAGTTATCTCTCCGGATTTCATCACTACGACTCAACTATTTTCGATGTTTTATTAGATGGGTTACACTGAGGTGCTTACTACCTTCACCAAATTCAAGAAATCATGCTTACCTCCTCAATGGAATGGGTTACTCACTCTTCTTCACAAGGGGTTAGCTGAGCGTGTTGGTGGGTCTGATGGTACGAACAAGTGTTTTATGACGATTCTGTATGGTCTTTACAACGGACTCAACCTGGACTGTGGTTCATTAATTTGGACTCAACTGGTGCAGATCTTGAACTCTTCAACGAAGCATCCAGAAATCCCGTGTGGTCGTTTTTCGACTCTTGACACACGAAGGGCTATGAACTCTCTTGAGATTCCGGTCACGAAGGATGCTTTGCTCTCATCTGTCTCATCCTTTCACACTAAGAAGATCATTGTAGCTGATCCAACCAGGTTCTTTCACAACGGTTCTATTCCGGAAACTATGTATCAGTGTGTCTCTCCAAAGAGTAAAGTTATTTCAGAATACAAACTGGTTCCTCCCAAAATTCCATGCAAATTGACTCCAGAGATGCAAGCTGCTCTGGATGAGGTTGAGAAGCCAGCTAAAAGAGGGAAGAAAGCCAATCCCAAGAAAGACGCAATCGAAGGTCCTTCCTCTAAACCAACCAAGTCCAAGAAAAGAAAAAGTGAAACAGGTAACTCTTCTGCTCCAAATAAAGCGAAGAGAATGGCTCGAAGAAAACAAACTCCTTCACCTTCCCATTCAGAAAAGAATGATGAGCCGTCTGCTGATGAGGAAGAGGAAGAGCAGCATGAAGGTTCTCCAAGGGGAAATACACCTCCTCGGTCTCCAACACCAGAGGATGTTGTTAATAATTCTATTCCTATTCCTCCTCCATCTCCACCCAAGTCTACTATTCAGGATTCGGCTCCATCTCCACCTCCACCGACATCACAACCTTCTTCTACAATTGCTCCACCACCGCCTGTCGGCTCTACTCCTATCACTACCGCTCTGTTACCACCTCCTATTTTTTCCCATGCAACTTTCACCACTACACCTATCGTCACCTCTACCATCGATTCTTCAGTAAAAGTCAACACATCTGATGTGGGGGCGTAGACTGAAGATCCTCCTAAATTCACAACCGAACCAATTTCCCCAAATCCTTTAGTGATTCTAATCCGGTTCTTGGAGGAACCAAATTTGAGTTTGATTCTACTTACTACAGTCCATACATAATCCCAAGTGATGAGGATGAATCTACTCCAGCGACCAAGCAACATATAAACAGTGTAAATGAAAAGCTTGATGCACTGATTGAGTCATCTAAGAAGTGCAATGATGTCGTAATGAAAGCCTTTCTGGATACCGCTTTACACCAGTATCATGAGTCCATCGACAAATGCACTGCTGATGTGGATGATTCTACTTCTTTGTGCAAGAACGCTACAGCTGACGTCAAAAACCTTATTAATGATTTCAAGGTTTTCCTTGATTCTCTCAAGGGTCATGCTGAGACAAACGCTGCTAAGGTGAATGCATCAGTTGCTTCCTTATCTCAGTCTCTTCAAGGAGAACAAGCCAAATTTGAGACTCTTCGGTCTGATGTTTTTACTGATAACAAGACTTTTCTGGCATCTGTTGACTCTCGGTTAGACAAGCTCAATGCTGATTTCCAGGTGGAAAGGAAACTATGAGATGATCTTGCTCAACAGATCGCTATCATTGAAGTGTAGAAGGCTGAAATTGCCAGAGCAGAAAGAGAGATTCCGCTGTTAAAAACCGAGCGAGCGATTTTTCGTAGCTGTGATGGGGATGTTCTTACACAGCTGCACAATATGATTCAAGCTCATGACCTGATTCTTACGCTTACCATTTGAAATCATCTAACATCCAAACTCCTTCCAACAATTGAACTCTTACGAGAAATGAAGGGTTTTTCGGAGAGGATGGCCACTCCGCAACAAGGGGGAGAAAGTACTGTGAAGTTCCCTCCTAATGTTAAACCGAAGGTGACTGTAAAAACCGAACCGAAGGATAATGTAGCTTCGGGTTCTGGTAATAAAGAAAATAAGAAACATGTCATTGGGGAAGATGATGATAGTGAAGAAGATCAATAAACTATATCTGAGATCCTGAAGCGAAAGAAAAGGGATCAGGAGATAGATGAAAATCTTCGAGTTGCAAAGGAAGAAGAAGAAAGAGAAATAAAGAAGAAAGAAGAGGATGATTCTCTTAGTTGCAAGAAGACGTTGTTCCCCCCTTGGACTAGGGAAACACTGATCAAAGAAGCTATAGAGTTTCCAAGCACATGCTGGCTGGAACCTGTGAATTCGTTTGACTGTGATAATACGAGGGATTCACAATTTGACATGCCTGTAACACACAAGGCATTAATTTTTCATTGTTTTGATTCGACTACTAAAGTCCCTTCACCTCATCCTCAAATCGACCGAGAACTTATTGATTTTTATCTTCAGTTCGGCCAGCCTCAGTACCTGACCTGGAGCACACAGAAAATTACAAAGGTCAAGGTGCTGAAGCCTTTGCCTGCAGGGAAGTTCGTTAATGTTCAATTCATAATATCCCGAGGTTTAGATAACTCGGTTTCTTTGATTTCCCTGGCAGATCTTCCTAATTTAAATCCTCATGATTGGATCGTGCTGTTTAATATTTTTCTCTCTAATGAGAAAGAGTATGAGCCGATCCTAAATCATCTGAAGAGGATGTTGGCTTCCTACATCCATGAAGTTGTCAAGATGGATCAGGAAATAGCTTCTGTTTTAAGGAAGAAACCAATGGTGAAGCCTACTGCAAAGCCAGGAGATGTCAACAAAATGCGTCTTTGTTAGATTGATTCTGCTCACCTCACTATTATGTTCACAAGAGCTAAAGGTGAAAATTTTATGTTTGCTCTTATTGGCAAGCACCTGTTCTCCACCGATTGCTTGGAATAATTAACAAACTTGTTCATCGGTGTAAGGAGAATTCTGCTTCAGATAAGAAGAACTTCACAGACATGCTTCGGTGGTACATCACATTCAGGCATACTCTTTTGGCCATTATACTGAGCATGTTCAAGACTGTCAAGAAGTCTGCTATAGCTCAACCGAACTGAGCTTTTGGCTCCATTGACGCAAAGGGGGAGATTGTTGGGTATTATGTGTTGCGTCATGGGCCATTCTTTTGTATATCTGGTATGGGCCTGTCCAACCGTGATTATAGATTAGGGTTACGTTATATATATATATATATATATATATATATATATATATATATATATATATATATATATATATATATATATATATATATATAGTGCATGCATGTATGCCTTAGAGGAGAACATAGTCATTTATTATCTCTGTTTCATTATAACCCTAAACACCTCTACAGTCGAAATTCTTAATCAAGCTCTTCTGAGGTGTTCTAGTTAATCATTCGACATCAGTTAAACCATTCTTGTGTTCATCAATTCTTTATCTTTATTTTTCTGCTTGAATCTAACGATCTATAAGATGTTTTTATTTCAACAACTACCTTATGTACTATCGACTACATGATTACGTGACTACACTACTCATGGAGTCGTTACTCTATTGGATTTTGTTTCACTGCATATATTCTATACACATATATACTAGTTTTGTTACAATTACACACATTAATATGTGTTAATATCCATAGGATAATTCCATCTTCAAGGGTTTTAAGCTTAAAACCTTAATTTTCAACTCGTTATCCACCAAGAAACACACTCACGGTGAGTTCATACCCATCATTTGCGTTTTTATCCAAGTTTTAGGGGGGGGGGGGGGGGGGGGAATACAATTAAATTGTATAAGTCAACTCGACAAGTATTAGGATTTTAGGATAAGTGTTGTTCATAATGTTCCTAATGTACAACTTACAAATATTAATACAAAGTACGTCGCTTTTCATCAATTATTGAATAAAAATCCTACTTAGGATTAACAACGCGAAATTCGATAATTCAAGTATGTATTATTTTGGTATCAATAATATTCATAGAACCATGTGCAAATATTTTTGATGATATTAAGGTTTATAATAATTTGAAATTTTTGTGATTCAAAATTTCGTAATTTGGCATTATTTTACCACACATTTTATAAAATATCATCTCTTTTTATAAAGAGGCCAAAATTTATATATATATATATATATATATATATATATATATATATATATATATATATATATATATATATATATATATAAAATAATAATAATAATAATAATAATAATAATAAAAATAATAATAATAAATAAATAAATAAATAAATACAAGGGTTATATCACACCCCCGAACCAGGACAACGGAAACGTCTGGGGGCGTATGTGTGACAGATTGGTATTAGAGCTAGATTTATAGTGAACTAGTATATCTAACCATACAAGATATACAACTATAAATACAATGAGACTAAAACACTCTGACTAAAAGTATACTTTAAAAATATAAGTATTTCTTTTTATAAAAGTATACCTACATGTGAGCATATTAAAAGTAGAGTCCTAATAAGAAACAAATAAAAAGTCTTTATAGGAGTTAGACATCGCGACTAAACCTAGACAGTTATGTAATCATATCTAGGGTAAATATTGTCTGATCAACTATATTTATCCGAGATATGACCAACATGTGTTTAGGAGTGGTCGATACGGACAACAAATCTAAAACTTACCAACTTTAAACCAAAAGGGTCTAAGAACAAAAACTAAAAGAAATAAAATACTATAGGAGTATTTTGGGATTCTATCTATTTTCTCGTACTTATTTACTCTCGTATAGACGCCATGGCAGGTTTTCACCACTCAGGAGATCCTTATCGCCCCAACCAGGGTAACAAGGGATGGATAAAGGAGGATCCAGAAGAGGTCATGGAGGAGTTCGAGGAAGAAGAGATTGATGAGGAGGTCGATGACGACGAGGAGGAGGATGATTAGGATGCAGAGTTTAAAGTCATTGACCCTCCCTACATGGCTAGAGCACCAGCACATCGATGGGGCTATAATGGCCCTACGCCCCCTAGGCATATGATCTTGAGAGATGGAGCAAGCACAAGAGGCAGTGTCCACCATTCAGGATGAAGTGAGGGTTTTATGACATTCACCATGGAGGACTGCCGACCAAGCACTTCTTGTTTTGATCCGACGGATCTTAGATATTGGTGATCCGACTCAGACGATGAAAAATAGAGTTGGAGAGATGAGAGTTTCTGTGGAGCTCACGGCGGCACGCACTCAGGACCTCGAGAGGGACTTCTGCCCCGTTGACTGACTTGTCGAGGACCTTACTATCGTGTGAGCAGAAGTAAGGGAATACCAGGTGAGACATACTACCCTTGAGGAGAGGGTACTGGCAACCGAGCGTCGACCAGCTGAGCTGCAGGGTGCTTTTACTTCATCCCAGACACTGCATGGAACTACTCGGTGTGATTAGGACCTATCCTACTCCCCTGCTATGATAGACTAGATATTGGGTATGCCTTAGTGCTACCCCTTTCTTTTATTTTGTATGTAGGACTGACCCTACATTTAAGTGATTACACTACTCGGAGGGTCGTTATGCTGCCGGATTATTATCTTGATGTACTGTATTATGTACCACTACTTTATCATTAATGAAACAAATATGTGTTTTATTTATGGACGTTGTTATTTGCTATGTTTTATTTGTTCATTTTTATTTGGTATAACAGGATTTCAATTACATGTACAAAGTAACACTCAATAACCACTAGCTTGACATATATATAAATGCAATGTTACATTACAATAGTGTTCAAAACGTAACTCTGATAAAAAAACTTATTGTAAATTTTACTTGTGGCAGTAAAATGCCACCTCGAAAGAACACCAAATGCGAAGAACACCATAACAGCACCACCACCACCACCATCACCGCTGCCTCCACCACAAATGAATTCGGCCATATTTCAGGCGGCAGCCACAACCGTAGTGTCACAACTAGCATTTTTTATTAGGAAATTCTGTCTATATGTAGTCAATTCTTGATGTATCTTATAACTTCAAGTTTAAGGTTATACCTATTACTCGATCGAAAACAACTATTCAAATCAAATTTCACTCGTGAAGCCCAAAACCTAATTCAATACATTTCATACACTCAACTTTAAGTAGTAACCCTAACTTCCCGGTTCAAACATATTAATGGGCTAAAAATCATTTATTGGGCCTAATGGGCCAATAAACTCTCAATTGGATTATTTTGGGCCAAGGAAACTCATTTGGGCCCTAATTGGACCCATATTCATTAAACTATAACATTATGGGCCTTAATGGGCCTAAAATGTATTATTTGGTATTCATGGGCCTTGTTGGGCCGAAAACCATCTCTTGTGATCATAATGGGCTGAAAACCCATTGTTTTTACTCCCCCTTTTTGGGCTGTGAACTCATAAGAGGGCCCAATGGGCCAAAAATTTTATTCTTGGGCCGCACAAGTTCGGTTGATAATCCATATGAGCCCAACACTTATTCTCTTCTTCTCTTCTCCTTCTCATTCTCGGTTGTTATAGTAATAGTAATAATAATAGTAATAGTAATAGTAATAGTAATAGTAATAGTAATAGTAATAGTAATAACATTGCCACCTCATTAATAACCATTAGGTGTCACTACTATTGTTTAACATATATTTATGCGACTAAGTTAGGTCCTCCATGCAAAAACCATTTCACCCTCCCTCTTCCCTTCTTAATCTCGACCAAGGAGCAAAACACCCATCATCATTCTCTCCTCCCTTCCTCTCTAACACAAAATTTCCTCCACATTTCCTTCAATAAAAACGTTAGGTGGTGTGGGGTTTTCAACAAATTGTCATCAAAATTCATCCTTCTTGGTAATTTTCTTCATAATTAAGATGTTAAACTTCATCTTCAGGCTAATATATATCATCAAAACATCACTAATCTCGTGTTTATGCTCCTAGAATCATATCATTTTTGAAGATCTTCTCAAGAAGCTTGTTAGGCCGAAAACATCTTCCTATCTTCATCAAAAACCGATCTATCACCCCAAAATGAGGTCATCCCCCTTATTTTCGGTTTTATTTTGTTTTTGGGGGAGGATACAAGTTGATTTGTGTTAGATTTATGTATTTATGCATGTATATGTGTGTTTTATGTTAAGTGTTGTAGTTTATACCATGAGAACTTGTTGAAACATCATAAAACCCAAATATTCACTAAACATGGTGATAATTGCAAACTAAAAACCATTACATGCAACTTACCATGAAGTGAAAGGAGAAAACATGTTGAAGAACACTAGAAAACTAGATAAAATCGTGTAAAGGGCCATTTTTGACAAAATAAGCAAAAAGTGAGGTTCTTATGTTAACTCACGATTTTAAGTGGTCAAAAAGGGTCATTTTTAAATAAAATGGATCTTTATGATATTCATGGTTTTCAAAGGGACAAAAGTGTAAATTTTCACAAAATGGGTCTCAAATTGGGCGTTCACGGTTCATGGGCTAACTATGTAATATTTTGACTTTTGTGGGTTAAATTTTCAATTTAAACAAATTTGAGGCAAAAATGAAATTTTTTGATTAAATGGGCTGAAAAGGACAATTTTATTAAACTTGGGCCAAAAAGGTTAATTTCTATGCATTTCGGCCGTAAATGTCAACTTTAGGTACGCTTAGCGTACCCTCCCCCCCTTTGGCCCAAAGTTTCAACTTTAGGTCCCTACACTTCCTGGGACTCAACATAACTTCTTCGAGGGCAATAAAAGATAATAATCAAAAGAAGGCGGGTTTCAAAATATACCTGCTTGGTTCGGGGCGTTACAACTCTCCCCCACTTGATCTAGACTTCGTCCTCGAAGTCGAATGCTGCAAAGAGATCTGGGTAGTGCTCCCTCATCTCGGACTCTAGCTCCCAAGTCCACTCAGATCCCTTACGGTGCCACCACTGCACCTTGACCAACGGTATTTCCTTGCTACGCAAAATTTTTATTTTCCTTCCCAAAATAGCCACTGGCTGCTCCACGTAGTTCAGGTGCTCGTCAACTTGAACATCATCCAGAGATACCACTGCATCCTCATCCAAAATGCACTTCCGCAACTGGGAAACGTGAAAAGTGTTGTGTATCTGACTGAGCTCTTCTGGAAGGTCCAGCCTATAGGTTACCTTGCCAACTCTGGCTAACACCCGAAAGGGTCCAATAAACCGGGGACCCAATTTTCCCTTCTTCCTGAAACGGATCACACCCTTCCAGGGTGACACTTTCAGGAGCACCATGTCTCCGACCTGGAACTCCAACTCCGATCGACGTCAGTCAGCGTAACTCTTTTTCCGACTCTGAGCAGTCTGAAGTCTCTGTCTGATCTGCTGAATCCTCTCGATAGTTTGTAGAACTACCTTAGTCCGACCCATAACCTTATGACCCACTTCACCCCAACAGACTGGGGTGCGACATCTCCTTCCATACAAGAGCTCATAAGGCGGGGCACCTATACGGGAATGAAAGCTGTTATTGTATGAGAATTCCGCGAGAGGTAAGTAGGAGTCCCAGCTCCCACCAAAATCGATAACACATGCCCTCAGCATGTCCTCAAGTGTCTGAATGGTCCGCTCACTCTGGCTGTCTGTCTGCGGATGATAAGATGTACTTAGATGCAGTCGTGTGCCCAGTTCCTCGTGGAACTTCTGCAAAAATCGAGAGGTGAAGCGAACATCACGATCTGAGACAATAGAGACCGGGACTCCATGTCGCCCGATAATCTCGCGAACGTATATCTCAGCTAACTTCTCGGCTGAGGATTCCTCCCGAATGGCAAGAAAGTGAGCACTCTTGGTTAATCGGTCTACAATGACCCATATAGTGTCAAAACCCCTTGCCGTCCTCGACAGCTTGGTGATGAAATCCATCGCGACCTGCTCCCATTTCCACATAGGAACCTCAAGAGGCTGCAACTTCCCGTGGGGCCTCTGATGCTCCGCCTTGACCATCCTACAGGTCAGGCATCTCTCTACGTACTCAACGATTTCTCGCTTCATGCACGACCACCAATAGCTTAAACATAAATCCCAGTACATCTTGGTTGCTCCCGGGTGAATGGAGAACCGAGACTTATGAGCCTCCTCCAATATATTCTGCCTGACTCCACCAGTCACTGGAACCCAGAACCGGCCATAAAGGGTCATCAATTCCCGACTGTCCTGCTCAAATCGTGCGTTTTCACCCTTTATCCTCTCTAGTTTCCAGTTCTCTCTACGCATACCCTCCGAATGTGCTCCTTGGAGCAAGCTCACAAGTGTGGAATCCACTGATATCCTCATGCATGATACTGGGACAGATGGTCCGACTGCCTTGCGGCTTAAGGCATCTGCAACCACGTTCGCTTTACCAGGATGGTAAAGGATCTCACAGTCGTAATCATTGACTACATCCAACCACCTGCGCTACAACATATTTAGGTTCGGCTGATCCATGATATACCTCAAGCTCTTGTGGTCCGTGTAGATGGTACGACGGACCCCATAGAGGTAGTGTCTCCAAATCTTGAGAGCGAACACCATCGCTCCCAATTCCAGATCATGAGTGGGGTATCTCGACTCATGCGACTTCAACTGCCGCGATGCGTAGGCGATAACTCTACCCCTCTGCATGAGAACCGCTCCCAATCCTGTGATGGATGCATCACAGTACACCACAAAATCCTCCACCCCTTCGGGTAGGGTCAAGACTGGGGATTCACACAACCGTTGCCTGGGAGTCTTAAATGCCCCTTGCTGCTCAGGGCCACACCGGAAATCGACCCCCTTCCTCGTCAGACGAGTGAGGGGTACTGCAATCTTAGAGAAATCCTGAATGAATCTCCGATAGTACCCTGCCAAACCTAAAAAGCTCCTGATGTCTGAGGGGGATCTCGGGACCTCCCACTGCATAACGGCCTCGATCTTGGCCGGATCTAACAAAATCCCATCCTGGTTAACGAGATGCCCTAGGAAATGAACCTCTCGTAACCAAAACTCGCACTTCGAGAACTTAGCATAAAGTCGTTCTTTCCTCAGAACCTCCAATAACTCTCATAAATGCTCCTCGTGTTGCTCCCGGGTCTTGGAATATACCAATATGTCATCAATGAACACTGTGACCGAGCGATCCAGCATCGGTCTACAAACCCTATTCATGAGGTCCATGAAAATTGCTGGTGCATTGGTGAGCCCAAATGGCATCACAACAAACTCGTAATGCCCATATCTAGTTCTAAACGCCGTCTTTTCCTCATCCTCTTCCCGTACTCTGACCTGATGGTACCTGAACCTCAAATCAATCTTGGAAAACCAAGATGCCCCCTGCGACTGATCAAACAGATCATCTATCCTTGGGAGTGGGTAACGGTTCTTCACCGTTAACTTGTTTAACTCCCTATAGTCTATGCACATTCGATGAGATCCATCCTTCTTCTTTACGAAGAGTATCGGGGCTCCCCATGGAGAACTGTGCGGACGAATAAACTGCTTCCCTAGCAGCTCTTGCAGCTGTGACGAAAACTCATGCATCTCCGGTGGTGCCATTCGGTACGGGGCCTTAGCCACAGGGGTCGCACCCGACATCAGGTCGATCCTGAACTCGACCTGCCTCTCCGGAGGTATTCTGGGTAACTCCTCCGGAAACACATCGGTGAACTCCCTAACTACGGAGACATCTGAAACTGAAGACGGGTTGCCGACCCGCGTATCCTCCACGTACACAAGATAACCCGCACACTCGTGCTGAATATACTGTTGAGCCCTAGAAGCTGAACAAAATCCGAAACCCGATCTGATGCCCTCACCATAAACCACCAGTTCTCCCCCACTTGGGGTTCGAACTGTAACCCGTTGACCTTCGCAGTCAATCATGGCACTGAACCGACTCAACCAATCCATCCCCACAATCACGCAGACATCCCTCATGGGGATGGGAATCAGGTCAATCGAAAAAGGTATCCCAAATATTTCCAATGTGCAATCCCGATAAACTGAGGAAGCAGAAACCCCAAGCTCACTGGCAATAGAGACTAATAACGAATGCTCGAGTTCTCCTAAAGGCAGACCAAGTCTGCTACCGAGAGTCGGGGAAACGAATGAATGACTCGCACCCGAGTCGAACAATACCAAGGCAGAAAAGGAATTCACTAAAAACGTACCTAATACAGGTACCCACAATAATTTAGAATAAACAATCATATATATATATATATATATATATATATATATATATATATATATATATATATATATATATATATGTATGTATTTAGTAAGAAAGAGTATAGAAACATACTGGCCACCACATCTACTACTGCTCTGGCCTCCTCGGCAGTGAGCTGAAAAGCACGTCCCCGAGCCTTGGGAGGCTCTGTACCACCCTGCTTCCCATCTGTGATCCTCAATGTAGCCGGCGCTGGAGCCTGCACTGGTCTGGCGGCTAACTACGGATAGTGGGTCTTCACATGACCTACCTGATGACAATGATAACAAATCCTCATATCAGGAGTAGGGGCGGGTTGGCGGCACTCCCATGCGTAATGTCCCTCCTCGCCACATTTGTGGCATCCAGTACTCATCCAACATACTCCCGAATGAACCTTCTTGCACTTCCCACAAGTGCGGGTCTGCTGCCCTCTCGACCTAGAATCTGCGGCTTTGAACCGCTTCGGCGCCGGCTGCGCTTGACCTGGGGACTGCCTCACCTCCCGTAACTGCAACTCAATCTCCAGCTCGCGCCTCCTCGCGGCCTCCTGGAGCTCCAATAACGTACTACACCTCTGCGTCGCGACAAACTGTCTGATATTCGTCTTGAGCATACCCAGATAGCGAGTCGTCTGTGTCTGCTCTGACGCGAACTCCAGGTAAAACATCGCCCTCTCAGTAAACAGTCTCGTAATCTCTGCCACCGACTCCTTGTCCTGTCGCAGGTCTAAGAACTCCTGTGCCAGTCTCTCCCTCTCTACTCGTGCAACATAATGGGTACTGAACAAGTCTCTGAACTGATCCCAAGAAATCTCAGCTTGCTGCTCCTCAGTGTGTGATCCAGTAACCAATCTCCACCAATCCTTTGCCCCGGACCGCAAAAGGTTCAGAGCACACCTCACCCTCTGATTATCAGGGCACGAACACGTGAAGAAACATCCCTCCACGTTGGACAACCATCTCATAGCAATAATCGGATCTTGAGTCCCATCAAAAGTCGGGGGCTTCGTATAGTCGAAGTCCCGATACTGGAAGGCTCGAGCAGCTCCTCCTCGCGCTGTTGTTACAGCCGATGTATCTACAGCAGCGGCCGTCTCAGCCAAAGCCGCATAACGCTAGTCAAAGTACTCCACCATGGCGGTGTTAATAGACCTGAACATCTCTAGTAACTATACCCAAAACAGATTGGCAACCTCATCATGCAGGATCTCCCGAATCCTGGCATCCAACTTATCCGAACCCAACTGAACAACAACCTCGGGCTGTACTGGTTCCCCCTGCCCGTCAACTCCTTTCCCTGATCCCGATCCGGATGTGGCTCCAAAGCTCCTCGTCATCACCATACTGAAAACATACCAAAAATACATCAGGAAGATCTAGAATAACCCATATGCTAACAGGGAACCAACTCCCAACCAACCCTAGGGGTTGTGGCTTCCTTGCTACGCATATGGGTCATGTGCTTTCAGTAGTACAGGCCCATACTACCTTCCACACCTACCCATATTTGTCTCAAGTATCACCACAACACCCCGACAATATACATAAATTGGCAAACGCTCGATCCTCAGTCTTAAAAGAAGGCCAAATATCACATAACTGGCCTCCCGACCTCATACAACCCACCCATCTGTAACACCCCCAAACCAGAACGGCGGAATCGTTCGAGGGCAGATGACTTCATGTGTAACGTCCCAAAAATACGAGCCAAAAATGTCATTTTTAAAACGTATACTTAGCAAAATATTGGAATTAAACATTAATTGATCAAATTGTTTTATAAAAGATAATGTGTGTCTGGAAAAACATTTATATAAAAAAAACATAATAGTGTCAGAGTACAATCCCCAGGAAGATCTCATAGTGCGGAATACAAGCATGTGTGTGATGTACCGCTACCGCGCCAGCTCCTTCCCTTTCAAAGAAGAGGTACCTGAAACCAAAACTGAAAACTGTAAGCACGAAGCTTAGTGAGTTCCCCCAACATACCACATACCATACAATCACATAAAATACATATATTGTCAGGCATATCTGGGTGCCCGACCTACCCCTTCGGTCCTCTCAATCGGATACTGGCTAGCATATCTGCGTGCTGGCATCCCCTTCAGTCCTCTCGACCGGATACTGACTAGCATATCTGGGTGTTGGTCTCCCCTTCGGTCCTCTCGACCGGATACTGACTAGCATATCTGGGTGCTGGTCTCCCCTTCGGTCCTCTCGACCGGATACTGGGGATTATTTCACCCCCTACTGCTACCACATAACACATATCACATAATCTATCTAGCATGGCTGGGCTTGACCGCCCCTTCGACCCTATTGACCGGTAATCTGGGGACTATCTCCCCCTACTGTCACTAGCACATAGCATCATATCATACTAACACATAAACATATCACAGGTAGTAGCAACCTTAGATGAATATCACAGAGACAATCATCTATCATACAACTCCTACTGGTGGGCCGGCATTTTGGTCGTAGACCCACCGCTACTAGAAGGTAACTCACCTCAAAATAGATGTTGATCTGTGTGGGAACTGACTGTCTCCTGCTGCTGCTGCCCCTGGAATCCTCCGACTATAATCCCCACAAACACTCAGTCAATTACTGCTAAACGACCTCAGGGTAAAATGACCATTTACCCTTAACCAAACCAAGAGTCAATAGTCAAAGTCAACTTCCAGTTGACCCGATTCGCTGAGTTGGCTTGCCAACTCGCCGAGTCCCTATCCATTCGATTGACCATAATCCCGTCTCAACTCGTCGAGTTAGGCATTGACTCGACGAGTTTTCCTTCTAAACCAAGGTCCAATAGTCCTTCATCCTACTCGCCGAGTTGTATGAACAACTCGTCGAGTTCATCTTCATCCGAAGAACATGCTACACTGAGACTCGTCGAGTTGTATGAACAACCCGCCGAGTCTGTTCTTGAGGAAAGAAGATTGCCTTGAACTCGCCGAGTCAGGGCATTGACTCGCCGAGTTCCTTCATGGGTGAGTCTGGCTTCCGACTCACTGAGTCACACCCCCATGACTCACTACTCCACCCCGCAAACACGAAAAAGGGGAAAAATCGGGGACTCGCGACTCGACTCGCCAAGTCCGATGAACGACTCGCCGAGTCTGTCACATGCAAATACTATATACTCTATTTTGCTTGAATCCAACTCATGCCATTCATAGATCTGGGTTTCTAGGGATCGATTAACACGTAAAGTTTCCAACTTTACGTGTAAATAAACACCAATGAAGATTTTAGGGCTTAAAATGCACTAAAAGAGTAGATCTAGGGCTTTCATGCAATATGGCTCCATAAAGGCAGTTGATCCAAGCTCCTGGGGCTCAATTATGCCTAGATCTAAAGGCTAAACAACTTATTACAAACCCTAATACACAACCAAGCTTGGGGAAAGGCTCAAGAAGGACTTTCATGGAGCTATAAGGGACTATAAGCCTGAAAACAGAGGGAAACCGAGTTATACCTAAAGGAAATCACTGAAGTAACACCAAGATGCCTGGCCTCCTTCTTCTCTTCTTGATCTACTCTCCTTTCCTCTCAAAATCTTTAAGAAAACACACCAAAATGCTTCAATCTCACAAGGAACAAGGCTTGGACGAAGTAGAGAGCTCAGAGGGTGAAGGGGCGAGCTTGGGGGCGGATAAGAGGGTTTAAATAGGGTGCAAGCCCTTGAAATTTAGGGTTTCATCAGACAGCAGGGACTCGCCGAGTCCAAAATATGGACTCGCCGAGTCGCCAACTTAAACATGTTCCGAATCCCGTCTCTACTCCGCGATTCGGGCCTGCAACTCGCCGAGTCCAAGGCTAAAATGCAAAACACTTAGATAAATTTTACTTACCAGGAACCAGGTGCTACAAATCTCCCCCACTTATTTTAGACTTCGTCCTCGAAGTCTACTGCTCGATCCTAAAACAGCTCGGGGTAATGTTCCATCATTTCTTCCACCGGCTCCCACGTCCACTCCGAACCCTTTCGGTGCTGCCATTGCACCTTCACTAATTCCACCTTCTTGTTCCTCAGATCCTTCGACTTTCGGTCGAGGATTGCGACTGGGCGCTCAATGTAATTCAGGCTGTCATCAACCTTAATATCCTCTAACGGCACCACTGCTGAATCATCCATTAGGCACTTCCGCAGCTGGGAGACATGGAAGGTGTTGTGGATCTGACTGAGCTCGGCTGGCAAATCCAGCCTATATGCCACCTTGCCCACCCAGGCTACAACCCTGAACGAACCAATGTATCTTGGGCCCAACTTACCCCGCTTCCTGAATCGAATGACGCCTTTCCAAGGCAACACCTTCAGGAGAACCATATCCCCGACCTGGAACTCCAGGTCTGATTGACGCTTGTCGGCGTAGCTTTTCTGTCGAATCTGCACAGTCTGAAGCCTGCTTCGAACCTGCTGGATTCTCTCGGTCGTCTTGAGCACCACCTCAGTGCTCCCCATGACCCTCTGGCCAACTTCACCCCAACATATCGGGGTCCTTCACCTCCGTCTGTACAACATCTCGAATGGAGGACAGTCAATACTCGTGTGGTAGTTGTTGTTGTACGAGAACTCAGCCAAGGGAAGATAGGTATCCTAGCTACCACCAAAGTCTAGCACGTATGCCCGCAACATATCCTCCAAAATCTGGATCGTCCGCTCGCTCTGACCATCCGCCTGCGGGTGAAAGGCGGTGCTAAAATGCAGACGAGTGCCCAAATCATCATGAAACTTCTTCCAAAACTTGGAAGTGAACCGCACATCTCGGTCTGATATCACTGACACTGGCACCCCGTGTCACGCCACTATCTCCCTGATATAGAAATCGGCTAACTTTTCGGCCGAGATGCTCTCCTGGATCAGAATAAAATGGGTGCTCTTGGTCAATCGATCCACGATGACCCAAATCGAATCTACTCCACGCGCAGTCCTGGGAAGTGTTGTGATAAAATCCATCATAATATCTTCCCATTTCCACAACGGGATATCCAACGACTGCATCTTGTCGTGCGGTCTCTAATGCTCGGCCTTGACCTTCCTGCAGGTCAAACATCGCTCGACGTACCAAGGCACATCCCGATTCATACAAGGCCACCAATAGTCTAGACGAAGATCCCTATACATCTTCGTCGCTCCTGGATGAATGGAGAATTAGGATTTGTGCGCCTCCTCCATCAAGATCTGGCGCACGCCTCCGTGATACGGCACCCACACCCTACGATGTAGTGTCAATAATCCTCGGCTATCATAATCGAAGGAGGTGACTTGACCCACTATTCACTTACTCTTTCGATGTTCCTCCTTCATAGCCTCCTACTGAGCTTCCCGAATCTGCTCTAACAGTGGAGTCACCATCGTCATCCTCATACACACATCCCTGATCGGTGCCGCCTTACGGCTAAGCACATCGGCCACCACATTGGCCTTCCCCGGGTGATAAAGGATTTTGCAATCATAATCCTTCACCACGTCCAACCACCGACGCTGCCTCATGTTCAGATTCGGCTGATCCATGAGGTACCTCAAACTCTTGTGGTCCGTGTAATGGGTACACTGAACACCGTAGAGGTAATGCCGCCAAATCTTGAGGGCGAAGACCACCGCCCCTAACTCTAAATCATGCGTCGGGTAGTTCGCCTCGTGAGGCTTCAGCTGCCTCGAGGCGTAAGCAATGACATGTCCCCTCTGCATCAATACTGCGCCTAAGCCCGAGATAGACGCATCACAGTATACCACAAAATCCTCTACGCCATCGGGCAGGGCTAAGATTGGCGCCTCGCACAATCTCTGCCTCAGAATCTCGAACGCTGCCTGCTGCTCAGGCCCCATCGAAAGACCACAACTTTCCTAGTCAACCGGGTCAGGGGTACGACTATCTTGGAGAAATCATGAATGAATCTCCGATAGTAGCCTGCTAATCCTAGGAAACTCCGAATCTCGGATGGAGACTGCGGAACCTCCAATCTCATCACGGCCTCTACCTTGGCCGGGTCTACTGAAATCTCATTCTGGTTGACGAGGTGCCCAAGAAACTGTACCTTGCACAACCAAAACTCACATTTGGAGAACTTGGCGTACAAGCTCTCCCTCCTCAAGGTCTCCAAAACCTCTCTCAGATGCTCCTCGTGCTCCTCCTGCGTCTTGGAATAAACCAAGATGTCATCAATAAAAACTATCACAGACCGTTCCAGCATCGGTCTACACACGCGGTTCATGAGGTCCATGAACGCGGCAGGAGCATTGGTGAGCCCAAACGGCATCTCCACGAACTCATAATGGCCATAGCGCATCCGAAACGCGGTCTTCTGTACATCCTCCTCTCTGACCCTCATCTGATGATAACCTGAACGCAAATCGATCTTGGAGAACCAAGATGCTCCCTGTAACTGATCAAAGAGGTCATCAATCCTCGGGAGTGGGTAACGGTTCTTCACCGTTACCTTATTCAGCTCCCGGTAATCTATACACATCCGATGCGACCCGTCCTTCTTCTTCACAAACAGGATCGGGGCTCCCCAGGGTGAACTGCTTGGTCGAATAAATCCCTTGTCTAGCAGCTCCTGTAGTTGCGTAGACAACTCTTGCATCTCGGGAGGAGCCAACCGATAGGGTGCCTTGGCTATCGGAGCCGCACCAGGAACTAGGTCGATCCTGAACTCTATCTGATGCTCCGGAGGTATTCCAGGAAGCTCCTCCGGGAACGCATCCGCGTAGTCTTGCACCACTGGAACCTCGCTCACCGTCGCCTTACCCGCCTCCCGGGTATCCATAACGTACGCGACATATCCCACGCAACCCTGCTGAAGGTAGCACCTAGCCCTTACTGCTGAACATATTGTGGGTCCACGTTGTGGCCTCTCGCCGTGGATCACCAACTCTCCCCCACTTGGGGTCCTGATCCGCACTAGCTGTTGTGCACAATCTATCACCGACCCATTAGGGCTCAACCAATCCATGCCTATAATCACTTTGTTCCCACGCAACGGAATGAGAACCAAATCCACCAAGTAGCGCTCCTCAAATAACCTTAGGACACAATCTCTGAACACCCATGATGCTTGCACCGATCGATCATCAGCAATCTCTAACTCTAAAGGGCAATCCAACATGCCCGAAGACTCGGTAAACCTCTTGCTAAGCACAAGGGAAACGAATGATCGGGTGGCACCCGAGTCAAACACCACCTGAACAGGGATACCGTTCACATGGAACGATCCTAACGCATATACATAGAGCACATATCAATATCATAACATCATAAAACTAACATAGAGGGAAAGAATCATACCCGTCACCACATCGGGTGCGGCGTGTGCCTCCTCGGCAGTCAGCTAAAACGCCCGGCTCCTCACCACTGGAGCCTCCGCCTTGCCCTGCCGGCCATCTGTAATCCGCAGGGTAGCTGGAGCTGGCGCCTTAACCGACGCTGATGCTGTTAACTGGGGGCAATTGGCCTTCTTGTGGCCCCTCTGGTTGCAGTGGAAACACAGCAACTCAGACGTCTGATTCACAGGTGCAGGGGTGGTACAATCCCTGCTGAAGTGCCCAGGCTTGCCGCACTTGTAGCAGCCTGACGATCCCATCTTGCACGCTCCCTCGTGCGCCTTTCCGCATTTCCTGTAGCGGCCCCGCCCCTGTTGGCCTTTTGACCCTGCATCTGGTCCCTTGGGCTTCTTCCCCGAAGCCCCCATAACATGCCCCTCTTCCGCTTTCCTATTCCGGATGTGCTCCAGATCTATCTCCCTCTCCCTTGCCCTGGCAATCATAGAGTCCATGGTAGGGCAAGCTGAAAAACTGACATGCTCCCGAATATCAGCTCGTAGCATGTCATGATAGCAGGTCCTCCTCATATCCTCATCACCCGCGTACTGGGGCACCAGCAACACCCTCTCCTGGAACTTGGCGGTGATCTCCACCACAGCCTCCATCGTCTGTCTCATATCTAGGAACTCCCTGGCCAGCTGCTGAAGCTCGACAGCCAGCGCAAACTCTGCCCTGAACCTGGTCACAAAGTCCAACCAAGTCCTGGCCTCGACAGTCGAGGCTCCCAACGAGTCACCAACGGACTCCCACCAATCCCTAGCTCAGTCTCTCAAACATCCTGCTGCAAATCTCACCTTTGACCCCTCAGGGCAGAAGCTAGTCAACTGTGCAGACTCAATGTCTGCAATCCATCGCCTGGTAGCTATGGGGTCCTTCGCCCCGTGAAAATCCGGCGCACCACTGCCCCGAAAGTCCTTGAAGGACAGTATGCGAGATCCCGACTGGCCAGATGCCATGTCGCTCCTGAATGCCCTGAGGCGATCCTCCATCAACTCCAATATCCCTTCCTTGATCGAGCCGAAGATAATGGGGGTCGACTCAAGGATGCCTCTGTGATCTCTGACGCGATGAACTCGCGTAGCCCCTCATCTACTGGCTCGGAACCTGATCCCGAACCCGACCCCTCTCCTGTACTGCCAACTGCGGGCCTCGAGCGTAGTACCACCATTCTGAAATACATAAATAATAATCGTTAGCGATACTAATACCTCTGGAGGGATCACACTTACTACAAGTTCCTTGGTCTTATCTCGGCCATCCTCAATTCGGGTACGGATCCTCTGCTTTCAGTAGTACGGGCCCATACTACCTTCCACATCTATTCGTACCTTCTTCAAGGACTGCCTTGACTCCACCAGGTCCCTTTCACTACCGTTGATCACTGCTATACTCATCCTAGGATGGCCCTAGGAAAATCTCTAACACCACCCTACCCGGTCCTCAGCTGCTGAAGGTCTCCTTGTAATGCCAATTAGCCATTACCTGAACACCATCACATGTGATGAGGCTCAGATAATCCTTCTAGTAACAGACTCGTCCCAATAATGGCTAGACTCAAACGAGAGCTGCGCAATAGGGCCAAATCCAGCACTCTAAGATTATTCAACCTTGTTCACATGTGACGTGACGTATTCACCTAATGGCTAACTTCCATCACCCAGAATACCACAAAGCACAAAGCAAGCGGCATTCAGACCAAAGGGAACAATCTCAAGCAAATCCGTTCTCATATAGAGAAACTAAGCTAGCATACAGTGCTAAACTCCTACTATCAGGAATAACCTAAACAGGCTATCCTACTGCTGTCTACTCAATTCTAGCATGCAGTTTTCATTTACTGAAGCACATAAAGCAGGTACATAAGGCATCACTTCTAGATCCTTAGTCCTATTCTAGCATGTTGTTCTACTGAAACTGATAAACATAACATAAACTTGTATGGGTACTTTGGGGAATACTTACTTGAGCTCGGCCGGTTGTGCACATCACACACTTCGTTCCTTCTTAAAATTCTTTACTTAGCTTTTCCGAAAATATTTTCTTTCTTAAAATCTTTAATCCCTCGATTTGAGTTCAGACACCCCCGAAAGTGTGTCCGAATCCCTCAAACCAAGACTCTGATACCAACTTATAACGTCCCAAAAATACGAGCCAAAATTTTAATTTTTAAAACGTATACTTAGAAAAATATTGGAATTAAACATTCATCGATCATATTGTTTTATAAAATATATTGCGTGTCTGGAAAACATTTATAAAAAAACATAATAGTGTCAGAGTACAATCCCCAGGAAGATCTCATAGTGCGGAATACAAGCATGTGTGTGATGTACCACTACCGCGCCAGCTCTTTCCCCTTCGAAGAAGAGGTACCTGAAACCAAAACTGAAAACTGTAAGCACGAAGCTTAGTGATGTTCCCCCAACATACCACATACCATACAATCACATAACATACATATATTGTCAGGCATATATGGGTGCCCGACCTACCCCTTCGGTCCTCTCGACCGGATACTGGCTAGCATATCTGCGTGTTGGCATCCCCTTCGGTCCTCTCGACCGGATACTGACTAGCATATCTGGGTGCTGGTCTCCCCTTCGGTCCTCTCGACCGGATACTGACTAGCATATCTGGGTGCTGGTCTCCCCTTCGGTCCTCTCGACCGGATACTGGGGATTATTTCACCCCCTACTGCTACCACATAACACATATCACATAATCTATCTAGCATGGCTGGGCTTGACCGCCCCTTCGACCCTATTGACCGGTAATCTGGGGACTATCTCCCCCTACTGTCACTAGCACATAGCATCATATCATACTAGCACATAAACATATCACAGGTAGTAGCAACCTTAGATGAATATCAAAGAGACAATCATCTATCATACAACTCCTACTGGTTGGCCGACATTGTAGCCGTAGACCCAACGCTACTATAAGGTAACTCACCTCAAAGTAGCTGCTGATCTGTGTGGGAACTGACTGTCTCCTGCTGTTACTGCCTCGGGAATCCTCCGGCTATAATCTGTGACATCCCCAAAATCTCGGCCAGAAAAGACCGATTTTCATTTATGCTTTTAAATATTTTCAGAGTAAATCCTTTTGATTTGAAAGAGTTGCGGAATTTGTTCCCAAAACAAAACATGATAAAACATTGTTTATCGAAGCATTTCATAAAAGAAATGTATTTTCATTATAATCAAAACTCGAGGTGTCATGTTCCGATACAGACCAATAAGAATAAACGAATACATTACAAGTCATATAACAAATATAAACATATGCAGACTTGTAAACAAAACAACTTGATGGTTCATCCATCTCATGCCCTTCCGCCACTACCTGTAATACAATTTAAAACTGAGTGGGTCAGGCTTGGGAGCCTGGTGAGCATATAGGGTTTTCAACCCACAATAAATATCATATTTAATTTTCACCAACCAACAATAACCCAATTACCCATTCCCGTTATTCTCACTTTAATGTCCCTAAAACAACTAACATAAGGGACCTAGTCTAAGAATATTTCATCGGGGCGACAACACATGCTTCGGGGGTACCTCAGCAATATAAGTCAAATAAGGCAACCATGAGGGGGATGGAGTACAGCGAATGAACACCCAAGTTCATTAACACCTACAGGTGGCGAACCTGCTAATGTTTCCACAAGACTGTCTAGAATAGCCAGTGGTCGTCATCTAAACTCCGCTAGATGACTCAATCAAACAACAACGAGGCCTCTCATCTGTTTATTACACACCAACGGTCTACCCATGTTCTACCCAACATATTAGTAGATAAAAATATACATTTGTATACATAGTTTAAAGAAAACCTGTATAGCATGCTTTAATCAACACATATATCACATAACAGATGAGGCACACACACACACATAATACATATCTCATAAAGAAATAAGCAGATCTATAAGATAGAAGAGAGTGAATACACATTCACACATAACACAACCAAATATATACACATAGCACGTATTTTTTTTATATAAAATACTTCGTATTATTGTATTAGAAGAAATAACTACACACTCACTTGATCAGAAGATGATCGGACAGCACTACGGCTTATAGAAGTAGTAATCAACAGCAGATCTGGAAGATCTTCTCGAAAATCGAACTTCTCGCGGGCAGAGCTTCGACTCGGGAACCGCACTTTTCGGGATCTTCGGGATCTCGGGACTTGCCTCGGGGCTAGAGTATGATACCGGGACTTCGGGGTAGCTTCGGGGGTTTTTGCACAAAGCTTCGACACGAAAACGAGAGGGAATTGGCAAAAATACCCGGAACCCTCGCATCCTATTTATAGGAGGCTGGAGCCTCGGAGTACGCGGGGCGTACTGCCCAAAACGTCATTGCTTACGTATCCGAAGTGCTCGAGTGCGAGTGTCGACATCCCTCGGAGTACGCGGGGCGTACTCGAGTACGCGGGGCGTACCTCGGATCAGATCGGTGACTCCTTCGGATAATGCTTCCGAATTTTGAATTAAAAATAAATACAAAATGATTACTAAACTTCGGAAATTCATAACTTCTTCATACGAACTCCGTTTTCGACGTTCTTTATATCCACGTGAAGGTGAGACCACGCTCTACGACTTTCGTTTAGACTCCGTCGGCTAATTTTGACTTTATTTTTATTAATTATTTTTAATAGGCCGGGACAGAAACTTTCGTTATAAATTCATAACTTCTTCGTTTGACGTCCGTTCTCGCCTAACTTTTTATCGTTTCAATACCAACAATGAGATCTTCGATTCTCATTTAGATTGCTTCGGCTAACAACCGCTCGATCTCAAATCGAGTAAAACAGGCTGTATATCGCTAAGCCGGAACTTCGATAAATCATAACTTCCTCATACGAAGTTAGATTTGGGCGTTCTATATATATTCGGAAATCTCGTTTCAACTACTACGACATTAACCAAATATATTAAGTTTATTTTACACTTAAATTTTGACGCTTATTTTTATTCTTAATTAATCAAACCACATAATTAAGCAATTAAGCACAAAATACATAATACTCAAATAATACACTTTTATTATTTCAAAACGGGTTACAAAGGTTAACCTAGACTATTACATTGCTAAAAGTGGCAAGCCCGGAAACACAGGCGTTACAATTCTCCCCACCTTAGAATGATTCCGTCCCCGGAATCACACATCAACAAACAAATGCGGATAGCGACTCAACATGTCGCTCTCCGTCTCCCAAGTGAGATTCGGCCCATTCGTGTGTTTCCATCGGACAAGCACTAACCCAACCATTTTGCGTCGCAACTTCTTAGTCTTTAGGTCAACAATTGCCTCTGGTTCTTCAATCAACCTTTTGTTCTCATCAATTCTCAATTCCGAAATTGGAATTATATCGGGAACTTCTCCCATGAACTTCCTCAAATAACACACATGAAAAGTGTTGTGAATTCCATTCAGCTCTTCGGGTAATTCGAGCTTGTAAGCTTGGTTCCCAATCCTCTGAAGGACTTTAAACGGTCCAATAAACCTTGGACTCAACTTTCCCCTTTTTCCAAATCTTATAAGTCCCTTCCACGGTGAGACTTTAAGCAAAACCGAATCTCCAACCTCAAAAGTCATCGGTCTTCGCTTCTTGTCAGCATAGCTCTTTTGACGATCTTGAGTTGCTAACATTCTTTCCCTAATTATTTTCAACTTTTCAGCAGTTTGATGAACCATCTCCGGTCCCATAAACTGCTTTTCCCCAGCCTCAAGCCAACAAGACGGCGTACGACACTTCTGTCCATACAAAGCTTGATAAGGTGCCATCTTAATGCTCGAGTGAAAACTATTATTATAGGAAAATTCTACCAACGGTAAATGTTCATCCCAATTACCTAGGAATTCCAAGGTACATGCTCTCAGCATATCTTCAAGTGTTTGTATTGTTCTTTCACTCTGACCATCAGTCTGCGGATGGTAAGCTGTGCTTAAACATAACTTGGTACCCATTTCCTCTTGTAGACTTTTCCAAAACCTTGAGGTGAAACGGCTATCACGATCCGATACAATCGTTAACGGAACACCGTGAAGCCTCACAATTTCCTTCACGTAAGAATTCGCAAGCTTCTCCATAGACCATTTCTCCCTGGCCGCTATGAAATGCGCATTCTTAGTGAATCGATCAACGACCACCCAAATCATGTCGTGACCATTCTTTGTTCTGGGCAGTTTAGTGACAAAATCCATAGCAATGTCTTCCCACTTACCCATAGGCACAGGCAAAGGTTCTAAACTCCCGTAAGGTTTCTGATGTTGTGTCTTGACTCTCGCACAAGTCACACACTCAGCCACATACTTTGCAACATCAAGCTTCATCGTTGGCCACCAGTAGTAGGGTTTTAGGTCCCTATACATTTTAGTGCTACCCGGATGAATTGAGTACATGGTTTTGTGAGCTTCTTCCATCAGAAGATCCCTAATTCCTCCTAACTTAGGTACCCAAATACGATCTTGGAATACCTTCAGTCCATGACCGTTAGTACCAAACACTAACGTTTTACCCAAACGTTCCTCCTTTCGGTAATTTTTCTCAGAAGCTTCCTCTTGAGCTTTCTTTATACTTTCCACAATGGTCGAGACAACTTCAATTTTCAACGCTCTTGGCCTCTTCCTTTCAAGATTGACCTTCCGACTGAGAGCATCAGCAACAACATTAGCTTTACCGGGGTGGTAAAGTATCTCGCAGTCGTAGTCTTTAAGTAATTCTAGCCAGCGTCGTTGCCTCATATTCAATTCTTTCTGATTAAAGAGGTATTGGAGACTCTTATGATCAGTGAAAAGTTTGCACTTCGTGCCATAGAGGTAATGCCTCCATATTTTTAGAGCGAAAACTATTGCTGCCAACTCCAAATCATGAGTCGGGTAATTCTTTTCATGCTCTTTCAACTGTCGAGACGCATATGCTATCACCTTTTCTCTTTGGGTCAAAACACAACCCAATCCAACACCAGACGCATCGCTATAAACAGCGAAGTCTTCAACTCCATCGGGTAGAGAAAGTATCGGTGCCTCGCATAGCTTCTTCTTTAACTTCTCGAATGCTTCTTTATGCTTCTCACTCCAAGCATAAGTAGCTCCTTTGTGGGTCAAAGCTGTTAATGGAGTAGCAATCAAAGAAAAACCTTGGATAAACCTTCGGTAATATCCGGCTAATCCTAAAAAGCTTCGAATCTCCGTGGGACTTTTCGGTTGTTCCCACTTCATCACAGCTTCGATCTTCGCTGGATCAACCATTATCCCTTCTTGGTTGACCACGTGACCCAAGAATTGGACCTCACGAATCCAAAAATCACATTTGGAGAACTTCGCATAAAGCTTCTCCTTCTTCAAAACTTCTAACACTTCTCGCAAGTGTCTGCCATGCTCCTCCTGGCTTTTCGAGTAGATCAGAATGTCGTCTATGAACACTATCACGGATTTATCAAGGAAAGGATTACAAACCCTATTCATCAAATCCATGAACGCTGCTGGAGCATTAGTTAGTCCAAACGACATAACCAAGAACTCGTAGTGTCCATATCTAGTTCTGAATGCAGTCTTCTCGATATCTTGCTCTCTTACTTTTAGCTGATGATATCCTGACCTAAGATCGATCTTCGAGAAATAGCTCGAACCTTGCAATTGGTCAAACAGGTCATCAATCCTCGGCAACGGATATCTATTCTTTATTGTTGCCTTGTTCAGCTCTCTGTAATCGATGCACATTCTCATACTTCCATCTTTCTTCTTTACAAATAACACCGGAGCTCCCCAGGGCGATGAACTAGGTCTAATGAAACCTTTGTCCAATAACTCCTGAAGTTGTATCATCAGCTCCTTCATCTCCGTCGGTGCTAATCGATAAGGTGCTTTTGCAATTGGCGTGGTTCCTGGTAACAAGTCTATTCTGAACTCCACTTGTCTATCAGGTGGTAATCCAGGAAGATCCTCGGGGAACACTTCCGGAAAATCACACACCACTGGAATGCTCTGCATCACCTTCTTTTCCTTCTTAGCATCAATCACAAATGCTAAATATGATGTACATCCCTTGGTCAAACACTTTCTGGCTTTCATTAGAGAAATGATTCCAGAATTCACTCTGCATTTGTCCCCATACACCATAAACGAATCTTTCCCAGGCGGGTTTACTTTAACTATCTTCTTCTTGCACAAAATTTCGGCATCATTGGCGCTAAGCCAATCCATTCCCAAGACGATGTCGAAACCATTTAGTTCGATAGGCAATAATTCCTCGAGAAACTTATTCCCATTAAGGTCGATCAAGACGTTTTTCATACGATGGCTAACAGGTACAAACTTGCCACTAGCTACTTCGACTAATAAAGCATTATTTAGTCTATCAACAGGCAAAGCTAGCTTTCTACCAAACTCATGCGAAATAAAGGAGTAGTTGGCTCCAGAATCAAACAATATATGAGCAGGTAATTCGTTTACGAGAAAGGTACCTGAAGCGACATCAGCTTCATCTTTAGCAGCCTCAAGTGTCATCTGGAAGGCTCTCGCCTTCGGCTTTGGTGGAATGTTGGGCCTAGCTGCCTCCTTCTTCTTCGGACAGTCTTTCAAAATATGCCCCTCTTCATTACAACCAAAACACATCCTTTTGTTGTTCGGACATTCATTGGCAAAATGTCCAACCTTCCCACACTTGTAGCAGGTCACATCCTCGCTACATTTCCCAAAGTGCTTTTTCTTACACTTATCACACCACTTCGCTTCGCCTCCTTTTCCTCCAAACTTTTTCGAATCAGATTTCGAAAATTTGCTTCTTTTACCGGAACCAGATGTTCCCTCAAACTTTCTTTTCTCACCAACCTCAACCTTGTCGGTGGTTCTTCCCTTTATCATGTTCTCCACAGACTTGGCAGCCCAGATAGCTGCCTCTAGAGTAAGTGCCTGACGTACCGGCACCTCGTACTCCCATGGAAGTCCCTTCGCATACCGATCCACCTTTGTCAGCTCGTCTGGAACGATACGCAAGGCAAACTCCATCTTATCGGTGAAGTTATTGGTGTACTCATCCACTGACATGCTACCCTTCGTCAATGTCAAAAACTTGTTCTCCAACTCCAACAGATTTTGAGCCGAGCAGAACTTGCGCTTGAACTGCACCAAGAACTCTGCCCATGACAATTGCAGTGGCTCGCTAGGGCTTAAGGTCTTCCCTAGAGTGTTCCACCAACGAACGGCTCCACCTCGGAATTGTCGCACGGCATAGATAGTCTGCAACTTGCCTCTACAGCCACATGTCATAAAGGCTAACTCCATTTCGGAGATCCAATCCATAACCCCAATCGGATCCTCCTTTCCATTGAAGGTCGATGGTTTGCAAGTCAAAAAGTCCTTGTACTTGCATCCCATTCCATCATTCCTTCCTTCATGGTTATCTTGCCTAACTATCGGTGGGTTGGCTGGACCAACAGACCCACTGAAGTTTCCACCTTCCGAGTGCCCTTCATTCAGTTCAGGCTCTTCCACCCGAATCGATAGTTCTTCACGATTTTGTTGAAGCAACCATCTAGTTTCATCCATCTGACGATCCAACATCGTCTGAATCATCAATTGCACACCAGCCATGGTTATTGGCTCAGGTGTTGCTGCTACGACAGGTATTGGCTCAATCACTGGTGGTTGATTCCTGTTTTCGTCAGCATTTCCAACTCCACTTCTTGTTCTCACCATTTTGATCTACACCGAATAAGGTGAAATTAGATCCTCAATCATGATAGATATTCAAATCATCCTTATCACTCCGAAACGTTTACATGCTAGTTCTAATAACGTAGACGTACGCTTAGAATCCTACACACATAAGGATTCTAGATCCGGTCGGCAACAGACCATAGATCCGAACAAATAATATCATATATGGCAACATATAACATTTAGCACATAAAGCATTTTAGGCAACTTTCCTAAAATAAACTAGTGCTCGTGTCTAAAACATAACAGACACGCATCTCAAAACTTCACTTAGCATTCTAAGTTTAAGTCTAGAAATCCAACAAATTCCTAGTTCGCTTAAACTAATGCTCTGATACCAACTGTGACATCCCCAAAATCTCGGCCAGAAAAGACCGATTTTCATTTATGCTTTTAAATATTTTCAGAGTAAATCCTTTTGATTTGAAAGAGTTGCGGAATTTGTTCCCAAAACAAAACATGATAAAACATTGTTTATCGAAGCATTTCATAAAAGAAATGTATTTTCATTATAATCAAAACTCAGGGTGTCATGTTCCGATACAGACCAATAAGCATAAACGAATACATTACAAGTCATATAACAAATATAAACATATGCAGACTTGTAAACAAAACAACTTGATGGTTCATCCATCTCATGCCCTTCTGCCACTACCTGTAATACAATTTAAAACTGAGTGGGTCAGGCTTGGGAGCCTGGTGAGCATATAGGGTTTTCAACCCACAATAAATATCATATTTAATTTTCACCAACCAACAATAACCCAATTACCCATTCCCGTTATTCTCACTTTAATGTCCCTAAAACAACTAACATAAGGGACCTAGTCTAAGAATATTTCATCGGGGCGACAACACATGCTTCGGGGGTACCTCAGCAATATAAGTCAAATAAGGCAACCATGAGGGGGATGGAGTACAGCGAATGAACACCCAAGTTCATTAACACCTACAGGTGGCGAACCTGCTAATGTTTCCACAAGACTGTCTAGAATAGCCAGTGGTCGTCATCTAAACTCCGCTAGATGACTCAATCAAACAACAACGAGGCCTCTCATCTGTTTATTACACACCAACTGTCTACCCATGTTCTACCCAACATATTAGTAGATAAAAATATACATTTGTATACATAGTTTAAAGAAAACCTGTATAGCATGCTTTAATCAACACATATATCACATAACAGATGAGGCACACACACACATAACACATATCTCATAAAGAAATAAGCAGATCTATAAGATAGAAGAGAGTGAATACACATTCACACATAACACAACCAAATATATACACATAGCACGTATTTTTATATAAAATACTTCGTATTATTGTATTAGAAGAAAATAACTACACACTCACTTGATCAGAAGATGATCGGACAGCACTACGGCTTAAAGAAGTAGTAATCCACAGCAGATCTAGAAGATCTCTTCGAAAATCGAACTTCTCGCGGGCAGAGCTTCGACTCGGGAACCGCACTTTTCGGGATCTTCGGGATCTCGGGACTTGCCTCGGGGCTAGAGTAAGATACCGGGACTTCGGGGTAGCTTCGGGGGTTTTTGCACAGAGCTTCGACACGAAAACGAGAGGGAATTGGCAAAAATACCCGGAACCCTCGCATCCTATTTATAGGAGGCTGGAGCCTCGAAGTACGCGGGGCGTACTGCGTTACGCGGGGCGTACTGCCCAAAACGTCATTGCTTACGTATCCGAAGTGCTCGAGTGCGAGTGTCGACATCCCTCGGAGTACGCGGGGCGTACCTCGGATCAGATCGGTGACTCCTTCGGATAATGCTTCCGAATTTTGAATTAAAAATAAATACAAAATGATTACTAAACTTCGGAAATTCATAACTTCTTCATACGAACTCCGTTTTCGACGTTCTTTATATCCACGCGAAGGTGAGACCACGCTCTACGACTTTCGGTTAGACTCCGTCGGCTAATTTTGACTTTATTTTTATTAATTATTTTTAATAGGCCGGGACAGAAACTTTCGTTATAAATTCATAACTTCTTCGTTTGACGTCCGTTCTCGCCTAACTTTTTATCGTTTCAATACCAACAATGAGATCTTCGATTCTCATTTAGATTGCTTCGGCTAACAACCGCTCGATCTCAAATCGAGTAAAACAGGCTGTATATCGCTAAGCCGGAACTTCGATAAATCATAACTTCCTCATACGAAGTTAGATTTGGGCGTTCTATATATATTCGGAAATCTCGTTTCAACTACTACGACATTAACCAAATATATTAAGTTTATTTTACACTTAAATTTTGACGCTTATTTTTATTCTTAATTAATCAAACCACATAATTAAGCAATTAAGCACAAAATACATAATACTCAAATAATACACTTTTATTATTTCAAAACGGGTTACAAAGGTTAACCTAGACTATTACATTGCTAAAAGTGGCAAGCCCGGAAACACAGGCGTTACATAATCCCCACAAAACACTCAGTCAATTACTGCTAAACGACCTCAGGGTAAAATGACCATTTACCCTTAACCAAACCAAGAGTCAATAGTCAAAGTCAACTTCCAGTTGACCCGACTCGCCGAGTTGGCTTGCCAACTCGCCGAGTCCCTATCCATTCGATTGACCATAATCCCGTCTCTACTCATCGAGTTAGGCATTGAATCGACGAGTTTTCCTTCTAAACCAAGGTCCAATAGTCCTTCATCCTACTCGCCGAGTTGTATGAACAACTCTTCGAGTTCATCTTCATCCGAAGAACATGCTACGCTGAGACTCGCCGAGTTGTATGAACAACTCGCCGAGTCTGTTCTTGAGGCAAGAAGATTGCCTTGAACTCGCCGAGTTAAGGCATTGACTCGCCGAGTTCCTTCATGGGTGAGTCTGGCTTCCGACTCACTGAGTCACACCCCATGACTCACATGCAAATACTATATACTCGATTTTGCTTGAATCCAACTCATGCCATTCATAGATATGTGTTTCTAGGGCTCGATTAACACGTAAAGTTTCCAACTTTACGTGTAAATAAACACCAATGAAGGTTTTAGGGCTCAAAATGCACTAAAAGAGTAGATCTAGGGCTTTCATGCAATATGGCTCCATAAAGGCAATAGATCCAAGCTCCTAGAGCTCAATCATGCCTAGATCTAGAGGTTAAACAACTTATTACAAACCCTAACACACAACCAAGCTTAGGGAAAGGCTCAAGAAGGACTTTCATGGAGCTATAAGGGACTATAAGCATGAAAACAGTGGGAAACCGAGTTATACCTGAAGGAAATCACTGAAGTAACACCAAAATGCTTCAATCTCACAAGGAACAAGGCTTGGACGAAGTAGAGAGCTCTGAGGGTGAAGGAGGTGAGCTTGGGGGCGGATAGGAGGGTTTAAATATGGTGCAAGCCCTTGAAATTTAGAGTTTCATCAGACAGCGGGGACTCGCCGAGTCCAAAATATGGACTCGCCGAGTCGCCAACTTAAACGTGTTCCAAATCCCGTCTCTACTCGGTGAGTCGGGCCTGTAACTCGCCGAGTCCAAGGCTAAAATGCAAAACCCTTAGATAAATTTTACATACCAGGAACCAGGTACTACATCATGTAGTATCAAAACAGTTGAATACATAGTAAAGAAAGTAAACACAACCAACATATATATATAATTAAAAAGTTACATCATTTGTAGGTATTACAGGTTCCAAAATATCAATTACAATATGTTGTCAAAATGAAATTAAACTATCGTCGCAGCGTCCCTTATTCAAAAGCAGTAGTTTACCTGTATTACTGAATCCCTGAGAGATACAAGTAGTTTTGAAAGAGTAGGTCAGCATTTAAGCTGGCGAGTTCATAAGTATTTAATGTTGTTGTTTGAATAAAATCAAATGAAATTTGTTTGTAGATGTTCGAAAAACTCCTAGAAAATCCAATATTTCCTACTAGTATAAAAGTAGTCTTCCTCAAAGACTCGATTGTTTTGAAGGTTTGCCTTTAGAAATCCAATATCCATTCATAAGTGTGTGGTAGTTTAAAAGTTCCAAAACTGAAATGCAATCGTGTTTTTCATGCCTAGAGTAGTAAATTTGTGTAAGTATAAAATCACTAAGGCATTTGATAACCCTGTAAATCAATAAGTTCTTAATACTCCATGTGAGTTTTATAACCATACTAATGACCCAAACTGCCTGTAACAACGTTCTTCAGGCGTTGAAATGTTATGACCTTTGTCACCTCAGGCCTGCCGGCCTAGCTGTAGCTAACAGCTTAGGTGCGGGATTGTCAATCCCGTATAGATCTATACACAAGTATCACGCTCCCCCTACAAGGGATTATGGTATATAATACAGGACTTAAAATGCATACTCGAAAGTACGTGAAATGTCTCACAAAACTTAGTATAAAACTGATTTATGTATGAAAATGTCCATTTGTTCTTGTATATGAAAGTATCTCTTTGATATAGTGTTTCTAGTATGTAAATGTTCATGATTTTCTTGTAAACTATACCTATTATAGTTATTCAAAGTGTGTGTTTCGTTCGTATAGTAAATCCTAGTGTAATACTCACTTATTATGTAAAGTATAACATCTAAAGTGACATAAATGATCACATATACTTAAAGTATAAATAAAGGGTTTGATTCGCATATATATATATATATATATATATATATATATATATATATATATATATATAAACATGTTTTATTTCGAAAAGACAAGATGTTATCGTGAATATATATTGCATACAAAAGTTCCCATGTAGTAGTTATGAATCACATATGATTCACTTGATAGAAAAGAGTATATAGTGAAACTTTATGTTCCACACGATAATAACTGTGTGTTTACTTGTATTCCCCCCCCCCCTTAAAAGTGTATAAAAAGCATTGATAAACATTTGAAAGTGTAGTTTATAGGGGTATGAACTCACTTGATTGATTGAAGAGAACGAGATGAAAATCGAGCAGAACTTCAGCTTGTGAAAGTCGATTTTCTCGGGATTCTCGGAAATCTCGGGAATGTCTGGGATCTTGGGAGTGTAGAACCTTCCTTCGGAACTTAAGTGTGAAAACCGGGGCTTCGGGAGCTTAACCGCAGAGTTTCAGCACGAGAGATGGAAGAATGGAGCACCTAAACCCGACACCCCACGAGTTCTATTTATAGGGTGGATTTTTGGGTGCCACGTCGTGGCTAAGGCTGGCCACGTCGTGGGGAGCAAGTCTTATCCACTTTCGTTGATTGGATGCCCTCATTCACTTGTCGGGTCGCGGCAAACTGTGCCACGTCGTGGGAGGCCTGACAGCCTCAGATTTTGGACCCCGAACTTGTAAAATCCATAATTTTCGTGTACGAGCTCCGTTTTCGATGTTCTTTATATGCACGCGTAGCTGAAAATATGATCTACAACTCTCGTTTAGACTTCATCGGCAAATTTTGAATTTATTTTTAATTATTTATTTTTAACGGGCCGGGACACGAAAAGTCCGTTAAAATTCCATAACTTCTTCATCTGATGTCCGTTTTCGTCAGACTTTTCGCCGTTGCGCTACTATTGTTGAGACCTTTGATTCTCATTTAGGTTGTTTCGGTCAAAAGTCTCTCGAGCTCTATTTCGAGTTTTTAACTGTCTACTGCTATATCCGGATCTTGGAAAAATCATAACTTCCTCATACGAAGTCAGATTTGGACGTTCTTTTTATGTACACTCACGGTTTAATGTTATCTACAACTTTCATTTAGATACTTAAGGCTAAAAACTATTGTATTGAAACTTCGCATTTTTCGTTTAATCGGTGTTGCCGGTTTTGTCGAAAATCTTAGAATGGTCATAACTTCTTCGTTATAACTCGGATTTTAGTGTTCTTAGTATTTCTATAAACCTTGACACGTTATCTAGCATAATAGATATCCCTATAGAGAATTTTGCATGTTTTATTTTTTAAGTTAATTTCATTAACTCAAAAGTAGTTATAATACTTGACTTATTAGGTCATTACATAGAGTCGAAATATCGGGTTGTCACACCATCCATGAAACTTCCACCAACCCTGCAACACTAGTGTATGCTAGCTATACATAATGTTGGACCCGATAGAATTTCAAATATCCAATCCTACTCTAAGCTCCCAATCAAATAAGAACAGAACATAAGGCCAAATCAAACATTCTCAAGCTATAAGATCTTAATTATGTACGGCCATGATGAAAACACTGAGCAACTACAGTAATGATGTCAATTTCATATAAGGAAAATCCTAGGCTAGCAGACATCATATAATCAAACAATTCTATCATGCAATTCCTGAAGTTCCCTAGCCTATCTCTAGCATGCGGTTCTAACACATCATAACATCAAATAACAATATGATATTTTGGGGTCTACTTACTAGCTCTGGCTGACGGTACACACCTCATCCCCTCCGTTCAAGTTAAATTTTTATTTCGAAAATCATTTAAAAAAAATATTTCCTTGATTTGAGTCTGGATTCACACGTATGTTCCTCCAATTCACTCAAACCAAGGCTCTGATACCAACTTGTAACAACCCAAAAATTTTAAAAGAAATTCAAACCTTCCAAAAACCATTCTTACATAATTAAAAGTTATTTAAACATCAACAAGTTCTAATTGTTTTCAAAATGTTTTCATATCAGAGTTCCTAGAAATCCATAAGAAAAAAACAGGGATGTGTACGTCACGCCTTCGCCTTGCCATGGTCAACTGATGTACCTGAAACAATAAACGATAAAATGTAAGCTCAAAGGCTTAGTGAGTTACCCCCAAAATACCAACCTCTAGCATCTAGTACAAAAAGAATAATAATTAACAGCATGCATAATGGTCCTTTAGCCTGACTGGACCGCCTCCTACGGGCCTACAGCCTATCTGGACTGCTCTCGAGCCTTCGGCATGACTGGACCGCCTCGTACGGGCCTACAGCCTATCCGGACCGCTCCGGGTATTTTGGCCTCAACCGCACAAAGTAGGACACCGCCTCAACCCAACCCATCCATATATGTTGACATATAAATAGCACATAATCATACAATAAACACAGATCATACTAACGGCTAACATAGTAGCATTCTATCCATCAAGATACCGATCCAACTGATCATGAATATGGAACACATACTAACACCGGGATTAAATCCCAAGGGACCGACCTAGTGTCGTAGACCCTGTTGGTATAGTGAGGAGAACTCACCTAGCAATAGTGCAGAACTGAACTGAGAGTCTTCAACTGCTATGCCCGACACCCTCGACTGAGATAAAAGAATACGAATTACTCAACTAGACCCAAATTGTTCAAATCTATTATTGGCCCAATTTATTAAACTGGGCCCATCACTCCATTGGGCCTACATGAAACCTACAAGTCTAACCTGTCCCAACAGCATTGCATCCATAGCCCATTAAGGGTTTAACCCAATTGACCCATAACCGGCCCAAAGCATAAAACCCACAAGCCAAAAGTCCAACAGGGAGCGTACGCGGGGCGTACCTCCCAGTTACGCTGGGCGTACCGTAGTTCATCATTGACCATCATTGAGACGGCTGACCACGTATGTTGGGCGTACAAATATTACGTGGGACGTACACGCAGGTTTACCAAAGTCTTATTAAGTGCTTAATGGGTTGAGCTCTTGAACCCACATTCCAGATCCTTCGACCAAATAGGCCATAGAATCATAAAGTTTCAGACTTTATCACATTGGACGTCCAAAAAGTCCTTAACTCATAGTCTTAATCCATTAAGACCTTCTTATCACATGCATAGATCAAGTTTAGCTAAAAAGGACTGATTTTTATCACTCAAGGCCTCTCAAAACATCTGAAAGGACAACTTGTTTCGTCTATAACTTCCTATGCATCAACTTGAGAAATCTAGGGACCAAAAGACCTTCATAAAGCTAAAAAGTCTAGATCTAAGGTAAATAAGCATAAAGGTTCAATCTTTTTACCTTCTAGAGCTCTAATGGTGCAACCCAACTTCAGATCCAAGGCCTTGCTTTCCTCCTCTAGCTTCTTGGTGCAATAACTCCACTCTCCAAAGCTCAAGATGCACACTAACTCACTCTTCACACACAAACTAGGGTTTTGGGGCATTCTTTGAGGTATGGAGGCTGACGTGAGGGTAAAGAATGAGCCATAAGGGTGTTTATATAGTCCCAACTCTGAATATTAGGGTTTTTAGCTGACGCGAGTATGCGCAGTGTACATAGGCTTACGCCCAGTGTACTAGGGCGCGCCTAGTACGCCCAGCGTACTCTAATGTACGCTTAGCGTACCCTCCCCCCTTTGGCCCAAAGTTTCAACTTTAGGTCCCTACACTTCTCGGGACTCAACGTAACTTCTCTGAGGGCTATAAAAGACAATAATCAAAAGAAGGCGGGTTTCGAAATATACCTGCTCGGTTCGGGGCGTTACAGGAACATTGGGAATTTCTCTTGGGGTTCAGATCGCGAGTCCCAACGGGAATGCAACACGTTTATGAGCCTTACACAAGGCGTTCGTGTCTAGTCTCCAAAAATTAGCCATTAAGCACTTAATGCTTAAGCCATGCTATCCAAACATAGATCTAAGTTATCTAGGACCTCTAGAATCATAAAGTCACAGACTTGGTGACTTTTCTTGTCCCCAAAAGTCCCAATCCTAATAAATAGCAATCAACTTCCATAAAAATGGCCATAACTCTTGCAAGAACCCATTATGACCTTAAAGATGACAACTTTTCTGTACTAGGGACTCAAATAGCATCAAGGGTGGCAACCCTAATTCCAGAAACGGATTTGAACCATAAAAATCCATTCTTGGGACCAAAAGGTCCAAAACATCATTACCACAAATCTAAGCTTGCATGATGCAAGTTGTGAGCTTCTTACCTCAGAAGAGTAACAAGTGATGATGCTATCCCAGATCTTTGAGCTCAAGATACTCAAGTTCTTCTTTACTAACTTCTTCTTCTCCTTCCAAGCTTAAAACCACCAAGATGAGCTACACAAGGTCAAAATCACACAAGGATGAGAGTATTCGACTTTCTAGGGTTTTTCTGAGGTTGAGAGGCTGGTAAAGAGGCTGTGGTATTGGACATAATGTTCTTTATATAGGTCCCAAACCCTAAATATTAGGGTTTGCATTTAGCGCGGGAACGCAACGTTGTTGGAAATATTTTTATGTGATTGTCACTTGAAATAAGTTGAGTATTGATTTACATTTTCTAATAAATATTATCAGAATGTTTAAGGTTGGAAAGATACTGAAGATTCAACAAGTGTTTGAAGAATCATATGTTGGAGCACTTGAAGCTTACATAGAGTAAATGTTGTTGACATGGATCACTTGCTGAAAGCTAGTTGGATCATCATGATCTCAAATGGCACATCTAGATCATATGTGGAGCATCAAGACGCCGATGGATCATCTAGAATATTGATGGCTCATCAGAAATATTGTTGGCTCATCTATAACTCTATGGCTCAACAAGAGTTGATGGCTCAACATGAATACTTGGTGGCTTAACTCAAGTTAACGGATCAACATGATCACATTGATGGATCAACAAGGCTGCACATGGCACATCATGTACAATGAAGGCACATATAAATGCTCAAAGGCACATGAATTTTGTACATGGTCCATCCTGAACATGTGGTGGTACATCTTCAAGTTCAAGACACAATCCAACGTTCAAGAAACTACTCAACATGATCAACAACACTTCTAAAAGTTGATGAAATCTAAGAAGACAATTAAGCAACATGATGCTCATGTTGCTCATCACTTTTTCAATGTTGATCAAGAAGGTTCAAGAATTATAAAGACTCATAACTTGGATGGAACCCTAACAAAATACTAACGGAATTGGAATATTCCATCCATTCTCTGTTAAGTAGGGCAAAGGTGTCAACTGATGACTAAGTCATGATGACGTGTCAACACCTGATTCGTCAAGCCATGTAATGGGCTTTTCCAAAGCCTATAAATAGGCCCCTTGGGATCCGTTATAAAGTTGCTCTTTTTTTATCATTCCAGCCCATTCTGCACAATTGTTGCTTAGACTAGTCTTTAGAGAGCCATTTGAGAGATTTAGTGTGTTCTACATTCAAACACTTGTAATTGAATCTTCATGAATATGAGAAGCATTTGAATCATTGATCTTGAACATTAAAAATGTTTTTCTATTAATTTGATTGATTCACAACTCTTTATTTTTCACACTACTTGCCACTTGTCGATTCTGAAACTCTGTTTCAGTATTTTCAACACTTGGACTATTCTAGTCTAGGTTTACTGAATTTTTCTCATTCCTTCAGTTGGTATCACAACTCAAGTGATCGACTTTCAGACTTAGAAAACTTTTCACAAAAACATTTTTTTGAAGTTTCAAACTAGTGTCACCTGTTCTCAATGGCAAGTATGAATCAAATCCAAAATGTTCTCTATTCAGTTTCAGTTGCAAATAGTCTTGTGCCTAGTGAATACACTTCATGGACAGATCGCATCAAGTACTACCTAAAAGGTCATGACTCTGACATCTGTACCTTCATATCCATTGTGAATCATACTCCAGAATTTTTGAAGGGCATCTGAGTTCCTAAAGCTGATGTCTCTCCAAAAACCTCCAAAGTTATCTTTGGGTCTGTTTCCTCTGCTACTCAACTTCATGACAAGAAAATCAAGAAGTTTGAGGCTAAGTCAAAGCAATAACCCTTATCTAGAATTCCTCATGACATCTATGAAAAACTTCCCGATGAAGACAAGATTTCACCCTTCAATGTCTGGAATGCACTCAAGAAACAATTTGAGGGAACTGATAAGATCCTTGCAAATAGGAAGAAAGCTGCGTTGACAGACATGGACAACTTCAAGATGTTATCTCATGAAACTCCCTTTGATGCATATTATAGGTAAAACATTGTTGTCAACAAGGTGAAGAAACTTAAAGGAGAAAGATCGCAAGAGGATTTCAATATGAAATTCTTGAACAATTTATCTCCAAAATGGGATACAATGCATATGATCATACTGCAAACTACAATCAATCTAGAAACCATGTCTCTGTTTGATCTATATGTTGAACTGCAACAACATGAGCCAAAGGTCAACAAGCTAGCTCAAGCAACTCCCTTTGATAATGAAGGACTTGCCCTGGGAAATTCAGCACCCATGGCAAATCATTCTCAAAACTTGATTGCACATCATAATCCAATCCCACACCACTTTCTAATCAGTTTGTCAACCAAGGATATGGATCATATCCTTATCAAAGTTCGAGTATGGCTCAGCAGTACAACTAGAATCCGTACATGCCAACTCAACAACCTCTTCAGATCGAAAATGGGTACATGGCTAATCATCAAGCTTTCATTGGAACCACAATGGAATCTCCTCAAATCAATGAGGAAAAGGAGTATGAAGAACTCTTGGCACTCCTGACCAAGTTCAATCCAAACTTCAAGAAGTTTGTGAACAAGACAATAAGGAACTTTAGAGCACAAAGTTATCAGCAACCCCAACACTATCATCAGAACTCTAGAAACTTCCAAGGAGGAAGCAACAGTCAACAAAGCTTCACTTCTCAAAATTCAAATTCTAAAAGTTACAATTCTCAAAGGATGAACACAAGGGTTCAAGATAACAAGTTGAAGTCCCATGAAGATAATGAAGTAAACAGGTGCCACAACTGTCAAGGTGAAAATCATTTTTCCAAGGATTGCAAAATGAAAATTAAGAAGGTCAAAGACAAAGCATACTACGTTCAAAAAGCGGAGCAGATTAAGAATCAGTCAAAAGACAAAGCTTTCATGGTCATGGAAACTCCAACTGTGGAAGTTTGGGAAACAGATGATGAAGTAGATCAAGTAGAAGAAACTGAAGCCTACAAGAACTACTTCTACTTCATGGCCAATGATGACAAAGAGCCTTCTCCTATCCATCAGCAAGTTGTTGAAAAGGTACGCTTTATGCTTCGTGATAATCATTTAACTATTGAGCCGTTTCTTGATAAAATTGACTATATTTCTGAAATAATCAAAGAATATGTCACCAATGCTGAATACCGTGTCAGTTACTACAAAGATGAACTGACCATACTCAGTTCAGACTTGAAGAATTGAGATGTCGTATGGCTAAGTTACAAAATGACCTCGCAATCAAAACTGAGGCACATCTTATGTCAGTTGAACAATATGAAATTGTATTGAATGAGCGTGACATTATTGAAAAAGACAATTGTGAGATGTATGCCCAAATCAATACAAAAATCAATAGTTATAAGGCATCCAAAACCCTTCTCGAACAGAACTCACATGCTATTCTTAAGGGACCAAAACCATCATGGATCAAATATGGTCTTGGTTATGATGAAATGAACTAGGAAATCATGGGTCTCAATACTTAACCAGATTTGTTAGCATGTGATCCAAGTATCTTCGCCGGAGACAATGAGGATCATGAAGAGGTGTTAACTTGCAATCCTGATGTAATTCCCACATCATCCTCAAACATTCCATTAGAAGTCACATCATCCCATGATCTTCCAGACTCAGACACTGATTCTGACTCTTTAGTAGAATTTTCACTTGAGTGTCCTACCATGGAAAGTTTCAATTCAAAAGATGCCACCTTTGAAAAACCAAATATCCCTGACTCTAAATCTAGTGATAAAAAGCCTAAATCATATGAGCCAATAGGATATTCCAAGACTGAACCCATTGAATTCCTCAGTCAAGAAACATTTCCATCTCATAATGCTTTTGTCTCTGGAACAAAGGACTTGGGATGTAAATATTCTAAGAAACAACAAATTGGGAAGTCTCCAATTCCAGTCAACAAGGATGAAACTTTGAAGATTGTGAGCAATGAGAAAACTATTGTTGAAATACTCAAGTGACCTTCTATTCCATTCAAAATCTCTTCACCCAGTCCTAAACAATATGAGACAATTGTAAAACCAACAATGTCTCTAAAGACAAGGGAAAAAAAGAAAATTGATGCCTCTAAAGAACAAGGTCCAACTATAGTCCATCCTTTAAAACCCAGAGTGGTTAAGACTACAAATAATGACAAGGATAGGAAGACCAAGAGAGTACATAAGGCTAAGACAAGCCAAGGGAAGACCAGACATACCAGTCCTTCCAAAACTTCAAGGACTTAGAGATCCTCTCCTTCCAATCATGGTTTCTCAAATTCTGGATTTCCAAACCAAACTGGAATTCGCTATCAGAATAATTTCAGATCTAACAATCTTCCTGATTTGTCTGAAATGATGAAACCAAGACCTATTCAAATCAACCCTTTCATGTATCAGAATAGTAATTACCCTATGAATTCTATTCTTGGTCCATATTGTTATTTTTCTCCGTCTATAGGAGGGAATCACATGTTTGGGGGAAACTCTGGGTTTCCAATGATCAATCAATTCGGGGGAAATACCCAGTTTCCCATGTTTGATCAAATTGGAATGCCTGTAAACTAAGGATTTCCTTCTCTGGGAATTCCTACTCAGTTCACCAACTCTCCATTCTTCCCACAAACCAAACCTCAAAAGAAGACCCCTAAGAAGACAAAAACCAAGGTCACTAGAAACCAAGAAAAACCCAAAGAGGTTAATGCAAAACAGGAAAAGACTGTCCCAACTCCCACAAGTTCGAAGGAAGCTAACACTCAAGGACCCAAAAAAACATGGGTACCTAAGCCTTCTCTCTAATTGCAGGCTTTTTGTGCCAGGGTACCACATGACGATACATGGTACATTGACAGTGGATGCTCTAGGCACATGACCGGGAATAAAGGATATCTCAAAGATTTCAAGGTCACAACGCTAGGTCAGTATGTTACTTTTGGAAACAACATGAAGGGAGAAGTTATGGGACATGGAAACATCTCAAACGGGAACTTTATGTTAAGCATGTAGCATATGTAGATGGTCTTAAACATAACCTTGTCAGTTTTGCACAACTGTGTGACAATGATCATGAGGTTTTGTTCACCAAAACAAACAGATTGATTATGGATACCAACAAGTGCATCCTTGTTGATTCCCCATGAAATGGGAACATGTATCCTCTTGATATTGAACAAATTGGGGGAACTCCAGATATTTGTCTTCTTTCCAAAGATACCTCTGACATCAGTTAGTTGTGGCATAGAAGACTTTCCCAAACAAAATCATTGGAAAGGATCTTGTGAGAGAACTACCATTGTTAAAACTTGATGATGATATACTTTGTGCTGCCTGTGAACAAGGCAAATTTTCCAAATCTCTGTACAAAAGTATAACAAAATATAGTGTATCTGAACCTCTTCAGCTTATACATATTGATCTATGTGGTCTCACTACAGTTCCTAGCTTAAGTGGAAAGAAATACATTCTTGTAATTATGGATGACCATACCAAATTCACTTGGGTGTACTTTCTACGAAACAAATCTGAAACCACCATTGATCTAATCAACTTCATTCACTACATAGAAGTTAGGGTAGGCAAGCCACTTAGAAGATTGAGAAATGACAATGTTGGCGAATTCAAGAACAATGCCTTAGGTAGCTTCCTTATATCCAAAGGCATCAAGCACAACTTTTCTGCACCCTACACTCCACAACAGAATGGTGTAGTTGAAAGGAAGAATCAAACACTATGTGAAGCCGCTCGATCCATGTTGATCTTCACAAATCTACCATAATACTTATGGGCTAAAGCCGCAACAACTGCCTGTTTCACTCAAAACAGATCCCAAATAAACAACAGGCTCGAAGTCACTACCTATGAAGCAATAAAAAAGAGGAAGCCCAATGTCAAATTCTTTTGCATCTTTGGTTGTAATTGCTACATCAAGAACAATGGGGATCAACTAGGGAAATTTGCACCCAAGGCTGACGAAGGTATCTTTCTTGGATATTGCCTTCATGCTGCGGTCTATAGAGTTATGAACAAAAGAACCAGGGTGATAGAGGATAGCAGTGATGTCACTTTTGATGAAAGTTATGTAAGGGTTCTGGATTCAAACCACTTTGGTCCTTAAATGGTAGTATCATTTGATAAAATGAACCAACCATCACCTGTTATTGCTTCTACTCCAGTCCATGCTATTGAAGTGTAACGACCAAAAATTTCAACCAATTTAAAACATTTTATTTCATTCAAAAAGCATTACTTTCATACATCTTTTTTTCAAAATAGTTTAAACATCAGAGAATTTCCCCAGAACCATATCACATAAAGCATAAAACATGAGGAGCGGTACGATCATGCCTTCGTCTTTCCACGATCTCCTGAAGCACCTGAAACAATAAACCACAACTGTAAACCCGAAAGCTTAGTGAGTTCCTCCAAAGTACCCATACACACATAAACATACACATACAACAAAGAACAACATACTACGGGTCCAATCAACCTTTTGGTTGAAAAACCCCTGGCCCTCAACCATCAGGTTGGAATGCCTTCATACTACGAGCCCAATCATCCTACCGGGCTGGGATACTCTCGGCCCACAACCATCGGGTTGGAATGCCCAAACCCCTATACGTACAATAATAACTACTATGGGTCCAATCATCCCTAAGGATGGAATACCCCAGGCCCCTCAACCGTCGGGTTGGAATGCCAAACTACTATGAGTCCAGTCATCCTACCGGGATGGAATACTCCTGGCCCATAACCATCGGTTTGGAATGCCCCACTTCCTATACATACTATAACTACTACTACTATGGGTCCAATCATCCCTCAGGATGGAATACCCCAGGCCCCTCAACCATCGGGTTGGAATGCCAAACTACTATGAGTCCAATCATCCTATCCGGATGGAATACTCCTGGCCCACAACCATCGGGTTTGCATGCCAATCTACACTAGCAGACATATATATAACAGGCAACCACATAATACTCTACAGAACCAACACACTAGGGCCCTATCATCCTACCGGGATGGAATACTCTCTGCTACCGCTCAACATACATAACCCGCAGGTAACCTCCTACCAGCGTACATAAGGCAAGACCAACTACCAGTCTATAAATAATCACTACCCAACTACCAGGGCGCTGATCCAACAGAACTAGCCATCATACAACTATCCATTTCTCTAGGATACTAAGCTAACAAAGCATATCATCATACTACTATCCTATCTACCAGGATACTATAAAGCATATCATCACATAACATAACAAGCTCTAACAACAATTCAAAGGGCCGGCCTTGGTGCCTTAGACCCTTGAGTCCAGTGAGGATAACTCACCTTGCAACTGCCGAAATCCTGCAAATCTCTGACTGCTGATTCACCGAAAATCCTAATTATCATATGCAAAACCATCACATTAGAAACCATCATGACTTTCTAGACCAAGGGCCCACAACACTCATTAAGTCCATCATCCTCTTATTGGGCCAAGACCCAAAAGCAAATCCTCATGCAATGCCCAATATCGGCCCAATTTACTAAATTGGGCCCACCTCACCAAATGGGCCTAGATCCAAGGTCCATAATAATTATTGGGTCTAAATTACTCCATCCATAATGTTCAGTCACGGTCCAAGCCCCTCTAGCCCATAAACAGCCCAATCACTTAAGGCCCAAAATCAAAAACCCAACAGAGGGAGTACGCTGGGCGTACTCCCTCTTGGTACGCTGGGCGTACTTCGATTCTCGTGGCCTGGGAACGGGAAACTGACCCACTATGTTGGGCGTACATTAGCTTACATGGGGCATAATCTCGCTGACCTAAAATCCCACATAAGTTCTTAATGGCTTAAGCTATTAAGCCCAAACTTCAGATCCATCGACCAAACATGCCTAGGATTCATAAAGTCTCAAACTTTATTACTTGGGACGTCCATAAAGCTCTTAACTCAAGGTCTTAATCCATTAAGACCCACCTACATCACACACGAGACAATCAAAGCCTTTGGGACCTCATTTTTCTCACTTAAGACCTCTCCTAAGGTCTGAAAGGACATATAATCTCAACCAACTCGCATCATGCATCACTTTGGGGTTTTGGGACAAGAAATGGTGTCAAAACTTCATAACACCTAGATCTACACAAAATAGGTGTCAATCAAGAGACTTTATACCTCAAAAGGGCTCTAGAAGATGATGCCTTCCCAGATCTACAAGCTCCAGCCACCCAACTCCTTCCTTGACAACTTCTTCTTTCTCCTCAAGGCTCTCCTTTGCCAAACCAAGCTCCCTAACGTCAAATATCCCCAACAATAGAAGAAGAACGGCTACTTAGGGTTTCTGAGGGTAAGAGGGCAGATATGGAGGCTAGGGTTGGAACCATAATGTTCCTTATATAGTGGTTGGCCCTAAAACTAGGGTTTCTGGACACTAGACGTACGCTGGGCATACGCCCCCAACACCTGCGTTCATTTAACCACTCTACGCTGGGTGTAACCTAGCTTACGCTGGGCGTACCCAGCCAGTTACACACATGCACTCCATGCATGCCTAGGACCCCTTTGCCAAATATTTCCTTTAGGGACCATTATTGACACTATCTTCAAAGTGTCATAACCCCTTTATTCTAAGTCCGTTTCCGACAGAATTTATATCCACGAAAAGGCGGCGAGAAGCCTTATGCTTCTAGTAACACACCCCGACCTGAAACATTCTCGAATAAAACCCATTGCTCATAAAAGACCGAAACGCCCTTACTCTTGGTCTCGGGGATCCATGAATAATTACACTTAGAACGGGGTGTTACATGACGTAGATTTTGATTTCCTTTTTCCAACTCAAACTTCTTCACTAGAATCAGAAAAGCTCACAAAAATAGCTTCTCCTGATGTCTCTCAACCTCATCAACCATCAAAAGTCTAAAGTTCCACCAAAGCTTCGGTTGAGAGGGAACCATCTTCGAATAACTCTATCCCTAAAAGTCCATTAGCATCTTCTGAACCTTTTACTCTAATCTCCCAACATCAATTTGAACCAGTCTTAACACTAGTCACTACATCTTTCGAGGGGGATTTCATTCTTAAAGGTACTTTACAATCCTCCTAACTATCCAGTCCATGGTGTTAGGGTGAACCCCACTTGACTAGTTCCAGTCCCTCAAGCTCCTTCACATCCACTCCATCTGTTGAATTTAAGCATGCAATAGTTGAGGGGGAACCACCTCTTTCAGGTAGTTCTGGACTCTTCCAAGACTATATTTTTGAAGGAACATTCACTTCTGACTACCCTTCTCCTCTAAGAGAACAATATAAGTAGTTTTCACTACTCAAATCCATAATGAAGCTCGCCTCACAAAATGTACAAAGGATCATCCGGCCGATCAAATCATAGGTGATCTAGATTCGGGATTTGTGATTCGTTCAACAACCAATAATGAATGTCTATATGCAAGCTTTCTATCCATGATAGCGCCTAAAGGAATCAAATAGGCTCTACAAGATGCAGATTTGGTAAAAGCAATGCAAGATGAGTTAGCTGAATTTAAACACAACAACATGTGGGACTTAGTGCCAACGCCAGAAGGGGTATCAGTTGTTGGTTCAATATGGGTCTACATGAACAAAAATGATGAAGATGGAGTTATCATCAGGAACAAAGCCTGACTAGTTGTCAAAGGCTACTCATAACAAGAAGGCATAGGGTATGATGAAACCTTTGCACCTACTGCAAGGATAGAAACCATTAGGATTTTCTTGGAATTTGATGTACACATGAATTTTAAGGTCTATCAAATGGATATGCAGTGTACATTCTTGAATGGAAAAATTGATAGGGACGTCTATGTTCAACAACCTCTTGGATTCGAAGATCCAAAGTTCCCTAACCATTGTTATAAGCTTCAAAAGGCTGTCTATGGATTGAATCAAGCCCCAAGAGCATGGTATGGAACATTGTCCAAGTTCCTAGAAGATTCTAAGTTTCAAAGATGTTCTATTGATCCCACACTCTTTAGGAAAATCCACAAAAACCATCTGATCGTCGTGCAGATCTACGTCGACGACATCATATTCGGTTCAACTAGCAAGAACCTAAGTGATGAGTTTGCTGAGTTGATGAAAAGCAAATTTAGAATGAGTATGAGGGGTGGGCTCAACTACTTCCTAGGTCTACAAGTTCGTCAATCTCCTAAGGGAATCTTCATTGGTTAAGAGAAGTACATCAAAAATCTGTTGAAAAAATACTCCATGGAGAACGCATCAACTGCAAAGACATCAACTTCTACATCTTACAAGCTTGATTCAGAACCTTATGGGAAATCCGTAGATCAGAAGCACTACATAGGAATGATTGGCTCATTACTGTATCTTACAGCTAGTCAACCAAACATCATATTTTCAACATGTCTGTGTGCACGCTTTCAATTTAATCCCAAGGAATCAAATCTCATAGTAGTCAAAACAATTTTCAAATATCTGAAAGGAACTGCTTCTCTGGGTCTATTATATCCTGCTAAAGGCAACTTCTATCTCCAAGCCTTTACTGACTCAAATTATGGAGGATGCAAGCTCGACAGGAAGAGCACTTCTGGTAGTTGTCAATTCTTAGGAGGTATGTTGGTTAGTTGGACCTCAAAGAAGCAAACATGTGTTTCAACCTCTACTACTGAAGTTGAGTATGTTGCGGCCGCCAGCTGTTGTTCTCAAGTGCTCAGGATGCAAACACAACTAAAAGATTATGAATTCAAAATGCAACAGATCCCAATCTATTGTGACTCTAAGAGTGCAATTGCAATCTCTCACAATCCAGTAACTCACTCAATGACCAAGCACATTGATATCAAGTATCACTTCCTTAATGATAATATTCAAAAAGTTCATATTTAGCTTCATTTTGTTCCTACAGAAGAAGAGACTGCAGATGTGTTCACGAACGTTGTGGATGAATCCAATTTCTTACATTTTCTAGGACGACTTGGCATGCTTAATCTAGATTCTCTAGGCATTTGAATTTTTTTCTTTCTCATTTTTTTTAAGAAAACTCCAAACATATTTTATTTCTAATTCATTGTATTTTTGCTTTACTTTTCACAAAAGAAAACCCTCAAAAAGATTTTACATTTTTACTTTACATAAGAGAAAACTACAAAAAGATTTTATTTTTTGTATTTTGTCTTTACTTTAAACAAAAGAAAATACCAAAAAGATTTTATCTTTATTTTTGTTAGGAAAATGCAAGTTGTCATCACAACTTTGCAATAGTGAAGGTTAGTTGCTCCGCATTTCAATGATTTTTGAAAATACTAAATTTTGTGGTTTTGTAGTTTGCTTCAGTACACAACTAATATTGGTACTTCAGTGACCATAACAAGCTTCATGGTTATACTCTACTTAAAGTTATAAGAAACATCAAGTACTAATGTTATGTGGGATAATTTGAGGCGAACTCTAAGGTTTAGTTAATTTAATGTGTTATAGTATATTTGTGCTTCCCTGTCCTAGTGAACTCATGAGACAAAAATGCGAACTTGTGTAGTTTGAGGGACATAAAAAGTTTCGCTTTGTGAATATCTATACCCAATGAAAAGCTTCTTAGTTAAAACAAAGCGAGTCAAGTTCCAAGTGTATCTGTTTAGTTTCTGCACTTTGAGTCTAGTTATATATTCAATAAGTTATAGTTCAGGAGTGGAGTCAATCTGTGAACTATGAGAACTCGGCTAGTAAACCCCATGGGATATTGAAAATATGTCCTCCTGCAGTACATTAACGCGGATCATACCGGGAAGAATTCTGCTACATGTATTTTCATAGAAAGTCATGGACTCCATTAGTGACCTAAGCGATTCTGAGCACTTCAATGAATTTCTTAGAAAGTCATGAACTAAAGTACAAATAGAAGTAAATATAAGAATTATTTTCTTGTGTGCTTTGTCAAAGTTAAAGTTATAAGAAAAGATTAAAAAAATCAAAAAAGTCTAGTTATATCACTAGGTAAACTATATATATATATATATATATATATATATATATATATATATATATATATTATTTTTTTTATTTTCAAGTCGGTTCACTAGGAATTTGGCGATACCTTCTGAAACAAAAAGAGAATAAATAAAAATGTATGGGTGGTAGGAATGTCAAAAATGAATGTTGTTCAAAATAAGTGAGGAACATTTATGAAGATTGTAAGTATTTAGGGCTTGGGAAGTAAATAAGCCTTAGACACAAATATACACATTGCGGTGAGACATAATTGGTGAGTACAAATCGGGATATTCTGTGTGATGTTAAGGAATTCAAAACATAATAATCCACAAGGGAATTCTTTACAACGTGAAGTGAAGAATCAAACACAAAATTTAGTTTCTTGTTAAATCTGTAAGTAACAACAAGATAATCCTCAATGCCTAAAATCAGTCAATAAGTGTTTCTTTAAAGTTCTTGTTTCAACATGCACATACTTCACTGCATTTTACTATTCCCTTCTCAGATTCTCTATCTATATGCACACACATCACTTTCAAAGTTAGATTACTTAGTCTTTTCACTTTTATACTTTCTTTTTAACTCATGTCTTAGAATCTGGGTAAAGCAGCTAAGTTAGATAGAGAATATCACTTAATTGATCAATGGAACATCCTTAGCTAAGTGGAGCATCTTATGACAATGGATCATCCTCTTCAAGAAAACCATATGTGTTTGTCTTGGTTTATGGAGCATTCTTGTATATTATGAAGAAGGTCAAGATCAAAAGCCTTAAAGAACCATCTTAAAGCAACTTTGTCCTCTTGGACCAACATGAAACAACTTCTGGTACATGGACCACATATGGAGCAACAACATACAACTTGAACCATCTTGGACCATCTCCTCATCTTTGGACCAAGTGGACGAATGAATGAAGCATCTTCATTCATCTTGATCATCTTGAGGCACGTTGGACCATCTTCATCATCTTGATCGTCTTAAGGCATCTTGGAACACCTTCATCATCTCAATCAACTAGAAGTACCTTGGAGAAATTTCACCAACTTGAAGGATCTTGATCACTTGGACCAGCTTGGAGCATCGTTAGTCATTTGGAGCATGTTCAAAAATGTTGGACCATGTTCAACAACATTGGAGCATGATCAAGAACATTGGCACATGATCAACAGCTTGAAGCGTCTTCAGCCACTTGATGCATCACACCCATGTGGCTCATTAAGTCCACATAAAGCATAGAAAATGTTCCATGCATGTTTTGAATAGGCCATACAAGTTTTCAATGAGCCATGTACGTTTAAAGTGAGCCATGCACGTTTCATGTAGACCATGCACATCTCAAGCAGGCTATGCACATGTCAAGTATGTCATGCATGTTTCGAGTAGGTTTTTCCATAGGTACCATGCACGTCTCAAAGATATCATCCATGCATGCACCACCTTTTCTTTCTTGATTCTCAAGGCATCATTCTCGTGATGGCGACACAAGTTGAAATTCTCCTATTTATACTTGAGTACCATCCAAGCCTTTTGGACCCACAAGTTGGCCCATGCAAGGCCTATTTCTATTGAGCAACCCTAGAAACCTTCAAATATAAATACCTCACTTCTAATTCTCATTCTTTCCTTTTCACTTTCTCACAAATTCTTACTCTCATACTGTAGCACTTGATTCCCGGTATGCATTTAATTTGAACATTTCTGTATTTTCTCTGGGACTCGACGAGTTGGTGGCCCAACTCGTTGAGTAGGGTCGTGATCCGCGGGCATTTTATGTGACCTACTCGACGAGTTGGGAGACTGACTCAGCGAGTAGGTGTTGTATGAGGGAAACCCTATATCCAAGGTTTTGAACCCTATTTAAATGCCTTATTGGAGCCTCCATTGTCCCTTATGCTCCCTAAACACCTCTTATAGAAACCATAGCCGCTTTGAGTGATCTAAGGCCATTTTTGGTGCATTTTGGTGGATTGTGAAGCTTGAAAAGAGGAAGGAAGCTTAGGAGTTCGAGTTGGGGCTTGTAGATCCAGAGATCTTATTCCATCTTCAGCTCAAGCAAGGTAAATGCCCCCTGTTTTGGTCTTTCTTTTGGTTGTTCATCTTTAGGACTTAGATTTTGGGTGCATTTAGGGATTTCTAAGCCATTTCCGGATTTGTGAAGTGATTCATTGAGTTCTACTTTTGTATCTGAGTTATTGGAGGGGTCTCATGGCATAAAGGTGCCAACTCTATGCCCATGAGAGCCCCATGCACATTGTAGAGCACCTTTTATGGATTTTTGAGCTAAAAACCCCATGCATGTGCACCAAGTTTGGAACTTTACGTATACAATAGACATTAGGAGGCCAGATCTATGGTTTTGATGTGTTAAGACCCATTTAAATCGATTGTATAGTAATGGTTAAGGACGGACTTGCCGATTTGTTCTTGGGACTCGGCGATTCGAGGCTTAATGACCACCAAATCCACTCTGCGAATGGACCGGTTGTTAGGAAGGGGAGTCCCGTAGATGTTTATACGCGTAAAAGGACCTGAGAACCATGGGACTCGACGAGTGTATGAACAGACTCGGCGAGCAAAAGGCAATCTCCCAACCCTTGAAAATGGACTCGACGAGTTGTTCTACAACTTGACGATTCATAGACTGGACATGTTCTTATGAGGGAGATGAACTCGCCGAGTTCAAGGAAGAACTCAGTGAATCGGATGAAGTTGGTCCCGATAGTTTGAAGGAAGAAGAACCCGTCGAGTTCTTTCTAGACTCGACGAGCGGAGTTCAGGTTGTATCGGATTAGTGGGGTATGGACTCGGCAAGTTGGCAGGCCAACTCGGCGAGTCAAGTCAACTGGATGTTGACTTTGACCAAGGTTGACTTTGTCTGGTTACAATATTGACCAAGGTTGAATTCAACCTCGAAGTCCTGCTCGACAAACAACTCTGGATGCTGCTCCCACATCTCCAACTCCAGATCCTAGGTCAGCTCGGACCCTTTACGATGTTGCCACTAGACCTACACCAGTGACACCTCCTTGTTCCTCAGAACCTTGATCTTCCGATCGCAGGTTGCGATTGGCCTTTCCGCATAATTCAGGATCGCATCCACCTGAATATCATCCAACGGTACCACCGCCGACTCGTCGGCTATACACTTCCTCAACTGAGACACGTGGAAGGTATCATGAATCTGGCTCAACTCCGTAGGTAGCTCTAACCGATATGCTACCTTGCCCACCCTCGCGGTCACCCTGAATGGACCGATGTACCGGGGCCCCAACTTTCCCCTCCTCATGAATCGGATCACTCCTTTCCAAGGAGATACTTTCTGGAGTACGAAGTCCCCCACCTGGAACTCCAACTCGGATCGTCGCCGATCCGCATAACTCTTCTGATGACTCTGAGCCGTCAGTAACCTCTGTCTAACCTGTTGTATCTGCTCTTTCATCTGAAGCACTATCTCAGTGCTACCCCATCACACGCTGCCCTACGTCTCCCCAAAAAATGGGAGTCCGACACCTCCTCCCATACAATAACTCGAAGGGAGGCATACAAATACTAGAATGGTGGCTGTTGTTGTAGGAAAACTCAGCCAACGACAGATACGTGTCCCAACTTCCTCCGAAGTCCAACACACATGCTCGGAGCATGTTCTTGAGCGTCTTAATAGTCCGCTCACTCTGTCCGTCCGTCAGGGGGTGGTAGGCGGTACTGAAATGCAATCTCGTACCCAACTCCTCGTGGAACTTCTTCCAGAACCTGGAAGTGAAACGTACATCTCGATCTGACACAATCGAGATCGGTACTCCATGACGCAATACTACCTCCCTCACATACAACTCTGCCAACCTCTCGGCATAAGAGCTCTCACTAAAAGCAAGAAAATGCGTGCTCTTCGTCAGCCAGTCGACGATCACCCAAATTGCATCGACACCCCTTGCGGTCCTCGGCAATTTGGTGATGAAGTCCATGGAAATTTGTTCCCACTTCCACTGGGGAACCTCAAGCGGGTGCAACTTGCCATGCGGACACTGGTGCTCGGCCTTAACCTTGTGACAGGTCAAGCATCTCTCGACAAACCACGCGACATCCCTCTTCATATAGGGCCACCAATAATCTTTCTTCAGGTCCAAATACATCTTCGTGGCTCCGGGATGGATCGAGAACCTCGATCTATGTGCCTCCTCCATCAGAATGGTACGTGCTCCGCCTGCATACGGCTCCCAAATCCGACCTTGAAAGGTCACCAGTCCTCGACTTTCGGTAACAAACTCGGACACTTTCCCGATCACCCGCTCCCTCTTGTGGTTCTCTGGTATCACGAACTCTGACTGGGCCTCCCGAATGGTGTCCAACACCGGATTCATCACTGTCAATCTCATAAAAGTGCCTCGAATCGGGCACTCTCCGCCCTACAGCTCAGCGCATCAGCTACAACATTAGCTTTGCCCGGGTGGTACATGATCTCACAATCGTAATCCTTTACCACATCCAACCATCTCCTCTGGCGCATATTCAGGTTGGGCTGATCCATCAGATACTTCAAACTCTTATGGTCCGTGTATATGGTACACCGAACCCCATACAAATAATGACGCCATATCTTGAGGGCGAACACCACTGCTCCCAACTCCAGATCGTGGGTGGGATACCTCGTCTCATGAGGCTTCAGCTGCCTCGATGCATACGCTATCACATGCCCTCTTTGCATAAGCACCGCACCCAACCCCGATATCAATGCGTCACAATACACTACAAAATCCTCCATCCCTTCCGGGAGGGCTAACACAGGGGCTTCTATAACTTCTGGCGAAGTGTCTCAAACGAGGTCTGTTGCTCTGGACCCCATGAAAAAGCAACACCCTTCCAGGTCAACATGGTGAGAGGCACGGTGATCTTGCAGAAATCTTTGATAAATCTCCGATAGTAGCCGGCCAATCCTAGAAAACTCCTGATCTCGGTGGGAGATCTCGGAACCTCCCAACTCATAACCGCCTCAATCTTGGCCGGATCGACCAAAATCCCATCCTGGTTGACGAGATGTCCCAAGAACTGGACCTCCCATAACCAGAACTCGCACTTGGAGAATTTGGCATAGAGCCTCTTCATCCTCAATACCCCGAGAATCTCTCTCAGATGCTCCTCGTGCTACTCTCTAGATCTCGAATACACTAGTATATTGTCGATGAACACGATCACCGAACGATCCAACATCGGTCTACACACCCTGTTCATGAGATCCACGAATGCTGATGGTGCATTGGTGAGCCCGAAAGGCATCACCACAAAGTCATAGTGACCATAACGAGCCTGAAAGGTTGTCTTCTGCACATCTTCGTCCCTGACTTACATCTGGTGATAACTCGATCGCAGATCAATCTTGGAGAACCAAGATGCACCCTGAAGTTGGTAAAATAAATCATCAATCCTCATGAGGGAATAACGGTTCTTCACCGTTACCTTACTCAGATCTCGATAATCTATACACATCTGATGTGACCCGTCCTTCTTCTTCAAAAACAGGATCGGGGCACCCTATGGCGAACTGATCGGCTTAATAAATACCTTGTCTAACAGCTCCTGCAGCTGTGTAGACAACTTCTGCATCTTGGGAGGAGCCAACTGATATGATGCCTTGGATATCAAAGCTGCACCAGGAACTAGGTCAATCTTGAACTCTACCTGCCTCTCCGGAGGCACCCTAGGAAAATCCTCTGGGAACGCGTCCGGGTACTCCCCTACGATCAGGAAATCATCCTTGGTCGCCTTATCCTTATCTCGGATATCCATAATATAGGCGACATAACCTGTACAACCCTACTGAAGGTAGTGCCTATCTCTCGCTACTGAACATAAAGTCAGTCCACCCTGCGACCTCTCTCTTTGAATTACTAAACCTCCCCCACTTGGGGTCTAAACCTGCACCAACTGCTGCTCACATTCGATTATTGCCCCATTGGGGCTCAACCAGTCCATAGCCACGATAACCTTATTCCCTCGCAGGGGAATAGGGACTAAATCCACAGATTTAGCCCTCGACATTGCGAGAAAATACCATGGGGGTAGCCCATGACACTTGTATATATTTGTGTCGGTATTGCAAGAAAAAACCATGGATTATCCGATGACACTTGTACGTTTTTTGTATGTGTTATTCTGGAGAACTCACTAAGCTTTGTGCTTATAGTTTTTACAGTTACAGTTTCAGGTACATCTGGTTTGAAAGGGAAGGGCCCGACTTGATCGTAGTGCATCCAGCAATGTTTCGCATTTTGATGATTTTGGGATTGTACTCTAATAACTGTTTTCTTATAAAGTACTTTTGAATATCTAGAAAAAGGATAATGAATATTTGGCTTAAAGATGATTTAATGTTTTGTTTGAATTAAAAATGAACATTTTACCTCATAATTTTCAAGATGTTACACTCCTTCACCAGTAACTCCTCGTCCTTCTTCTTCAACTCTTGTTCTCTTGACAATTGGATTTGTTCCATTTGCCTATTCAAAGCATCAAAATCCTTCTTGATGTCATCGGTACCCTTCAGAATAAGACCAGTAACTTGAAAACAAAAAATGAAAAATCAATTAATAAATGTTAGTACATATGTAATTTTAAACTAATAGTTTGCCTATTTGTTAGGTAAGAACTATCAAGTTTTGTTTAACTTCTATCAGAGATAATCCAAGAAAAACATATTTGCTTGAACTCTTGGGATGTTTCCTTTTTTTAAATCAAGACTAATAGCATTCATCATTGCCTTCTTGAGAATTGAAGGGCGTAATTTTTCATCCTTTACTGGGGAACTGATTGAAATAAACTCTTCTACATTGAAGTTTGAAGAAAGGGAAGCAAAACGGGTGATCCTGAAGCCTGTGAAAATTAGGTTGAGTTACTAGGAAAAAGAAGGGAGATTTTTTCTTAAAAATAAAGATTAAAACACCTACCATTAGACATATTAAGAACTCAGCGATCTTGTGGTAATTTGATGGACTCTACCAAGATATGATTTGATACATTCCTAAAGCACCGTAGATCTTCAGACAGGTTCAGAAACTTGCCAATTCTTTCTTCGCCATCCTCTCGAGGCGGGAATAAGTATTCAAAATTGGGAACTGTTAGAAAACAAGAGTTAGCATTCCCTCCTTGAATGATAAACATAGAAAGAAGAAAAACTAAGATCCTACCTAAACTAATCCACTCAGTACGTAGAGTATAGCCATCACTAAGCAAATGCCTATTAACAAAAAAAGTTTTTATTTTTCCATCCAATGTTATGGCAAGATGTGTTTAGGACTAAATGGTTTCTCCAGAGTTTTATTTTGGAAAAGATATGGGAAGAACCAAAGGTTCTAAGATTATAAACACTAGCAATCTCAAGTAAACCAAGATAAAGATTCTTAGTTTTATTAATATGGTCAATCCAGAACAAAATATGCCAAACCATAGGCATGATTTGAGTATAAGGGAAACGTGTCACCTCAAAAAGTTCAGAAATTAAAGGAGGAAAAGGAAAAGACAGCCCGAGCTAGAAGGGAAGATAATAAAAGCATAACCTGGATTACGATATAAAATCAAGTCTTAGTTTCACATCATGCGATCTAAAGAACGTCTATGAAGGAAAGACTTTTTAGCCTCAAGAGATTCAATCTTTGTATCTGAAAAAGTGTTGATTTCCTTTTTTATTTTTGAGAATCCCTAGATCAATGAAACCTTCATGGATAAAACCCTTGTTATCGGTTCTCAAGGTAACAATAGATTTATCCATGATTCTTGAAGAAGCAAAAATAATGCAGAGAAAGTAACTTTACTTAAGGAACTGGTAGGATGAATGGGCACGAAAGATTGTAATGGTCAATTTATAGGTTAGTGGATTGATTCAAATTCAAATTTGTTAGTAAATTGAACAGACATCCCGACTCTCTAGCATATAACGGCTAAATTACTTGGAATTATGAATTTTAGTAATCTCCAATCACCCAGGATCCTAGATTGAAGATTTCTAGGGGCAATTATTGTGGGTAGAAATTTTAACTTATCGTTTCTATATCTTGAACGTGAACTAACATCTCAGGCGAGCCCATATCAAGGATTTATTCAGTATCTTGGTATGTCATTGTTTTTCTTGTAAAATCTTGTGCAGGTACTTAAAGCTTAAGGAAAAAGAAACGGACCAAGTCAACTACATGTGGTCAATGCCTCATGAATGTTGAAGACCCTCGAGAAAGTCGGTTCAAGAAAAGATCAAGGAGAATCCCAAGAATCTCGGAATTTTAGTTACTCTTGTTATGTATAAAAGACTAGCCGATCATTGTACACACAGAAACAACATGGTACTAAATGCAATGCCTTCCGGTTATTAACCATGATTGACCAAAAAATCAAAGCAGAATGTGATGCATAGAAGCATCAAATGTAACGTGTTCATGGAGAAATCATGTTTTATCTCTCTTATCCTAATTCACTTTTTACTTTTTCATACACTATTATCATCGCTCACCTACGACCTTCAAGGATTTTACATAAAAACTCTACTTTCCTTTGGTTTTCTAGTGTAATCCTCCAACAAGGTATGATCTTTATTAACCCCTTTGATGGCATTGCTTGATTTCTGGGGGTGTTGTTGCTACATTGAGAACCTTAAGAATAACATAAGGTTCCTATGATTTCTACTTGATTGTAGTTGTATTCTTTGAAATTGATGGTACATTGATGCTTAATCAGAATGTGAAAGTCGTGAATGACAAATCCTTTGAGTTGTTGGCTTTGATTTTTCCTATTTCCAAGGTAACTCGTCCGACTACTCAATACGTTGTGTAAAATAGTAGCACACATGTCGTAAGTCCATCGGGAAACCAAATGTTGATGTTTTGATCCGATTTTAGGTTTTTTGTTTGGTTTTCCATTTGTTCTTACATGTCTATGGCTAGAAGAAATCAAAGGGAACAACCTGCTGAGGTTGCAATGGATTTTCCTGTGCAACCATATTTTAAGTTTCCTTAGACATTAACTGTTGCACCAGTAACCATATATAACAGGAAATTGGGTGGATTGATGAGCATAGGTATTCACACAACACCAATAAGTTTAGTGAATGTGGCCCCACACTTGCTACAGTCCACGTAGGCGTCATGTCATTTTTGCCAAAACTTGTCATTTGCTAGGCGCAGGTTACCACACTTGTCACTTGTCTTTAATTAATTTAGAAAATAAATATTGCAAACATATTATTTTTTTAAACTTAAATTCCATTAAAACAAATGTAGAAATTCAAAAAAAAATCACGCTAGAAATTAAAAAAAAAACATCAAACTAAAAATTAAAAAAAAAAAACCTAGACATTAAAAATATCACAAGAATACTAAAATTCAGAAACACCACACTAGAAATTCAAACATTACGCTATTTGAGGCTCTGCCTCACAATTTGCCAAAACTCAATAAGCTTGAAATCTCTGTCAGTTTCAAAACAGTAAACCTCAAGAGCATTTGGTAGCAAAATATTTCCGTTTTAACCATTTCTGGCATCCTGCATTACCCTACGAAAGACAATAGTAAACCGAGTTGCGAGTGTGTGTGCACTTCTCCATTTGGCATAGAGTAGATCTTTTCTTCGTGGTTGAAGGGCTTGGTGGTTGTATATTTCAGCGACTCTACTCCAACAAGTAGTCGAAGTGTAGTCACTGTGGTGTGGAACTGTGGATCTTCTGCTATCAATCCATGAAAGAGCGAGTAAGATGTCTTCTTCGGTCGACGAAACAATAGCAATTTTTTGTGATGAGGTGTAGAAAGGAATGGAAAAATAAGAAAGTTAAGAGAATAAAATTAATGAGATTTGATTAGGGTGAAGAGTGAATAAGGATGGGGGAATTTATAGTTAAAGATTAAGCATTTAAAATTTAAAATTAAAAAAATGGTTATATTTTTAAAGTAGGTATTTTTTTGAAAGAGGGTAATTTTTGGAAAAAAATATTTAAATAATAAATGGGTTAAAAGAAAAGAAAAAAAATATCTCACATATGTTCGTCCTCGCCGAGTTGCCGAGCCGATCTCGCCATGCCGAGGGTTGGCCCGGTGTTTGCCGAAGTAACCGAACGGTAAACGAATGCTACACTCACCAACCTAATGGACTGAGAGTTAGCAATTGATTTGGTTTTGGATGCTCGAATCTAGTTTGATTTGACTACTATTGACTTTACCAATAGTATAACATTTACATTCCGACCGGGTGGTGAGACTCGACAATGTAGTGTTAGAGATCTAACATGGTAAAGAGTGATTAATCGATTAAAACAACACTTATGGAATAAAGTAATTGAAATTCAGAGTAAACATTTCAAGAAGATCTTCATGGATCTATGAACGATTACAAATGTAATACAAGCTCTAGCAAAACACTACTTAGCGTTATTGTAACATCCCAAAATTCAAGACTAAAAATTTATTTTAATAAAACATTACTTTAAGCAAATTCATCATTTCAAAACATAACAGAGTATTAGTTTCCAAAATACATGTTCGTTATCAGAGTAAACATTCCCAGGCTATCTAATCTATGGTGTGTGCCATGCGATCACCCCGAGCTCTTCCCTCCGCTACCGGAAGTACCTGAAACCAAAACTGAAAACCGTAAGCACAAAGCTTAGTGAGTTCCCCACCCTACCACATACCATGCATAACCACATACTGCACATACTGGGCTACACCCGCTATTCTGGGCCTCGCCCCCTACCTCGGGCCTCGCCCCCTACAACGGCCCCGCCGCTCTAGGCCCCGCCTGGCTTCGAGCCCCGCTCGGATACAGATCTGTTTCACTTAGGCCTCGCCTGTCACAGGGCCTCGCCCACTAACATATAATAGCACATAAACATATCACATCACGTCACATAAGCTAAACACATACTAACGGATCTTGTCCTAAGGCCTCGCCTATCTCTGGGCCCCGCCCTTGTCCTGCTACTGATGAGTCATGGAACCCCGTCCATACTCCTACTGATGGTGAGGTACGGGCCCAGCCCACCCTCACTCCTTCCCTAACCTGGGCCTCGCCCCTGCTCTGCTGCTACTGAGATGTGGAACACCATCTACACTCCGCTATTGGTGAGATACGGGACCTCGCCCACACTTACCTCCCTACCAGGCACATACAAGTATCACATAGACAACAAGTATAAACTATCACATAAACCATTCCTTGGGCACCCGCCCTCTATCATTGGACCTCGTCCCGAATATCATACTAGCATACTGTGCCTAGGGCTGACCCCTGGGTCTTCTACTCGTAACTACATGGGCCGACATTGTGGCCGTAGACCCATTCATACAAAGGGAAACTCACCTGCACTGGCTGAACTTCCTGATGATCCCACTAGCCGCTGCCCGGCAACTCTCTGAACTCCTGCTCCACCCGCTCCCCAAGCTACCAATAACAATGTAACACTGAGTCTAATTGACCCCCGGAAGACAACCAAGTCAACTATGGTCAAAGTCAAAGTCCTGGTCCAAGTCAACCTTCCAGGTCAACCCTACTCGCCGAGTCACCTTACTGACTCGCCGAGTTCATATGTTAAAAGTCCTTCCATTCGCGACTCGACTCGCCGAGTCAGTCCATGACTCGCCGAGTCTACCGATTTCCGAGTCCTGACCTGTCCAACTCACCGAGTCTCCACTCGACTCACTGATTCGAGTCTCAACTCGAAGGGTTTGGGGTTTCGCGACCTGACTCGTCGAGTCTAAGAATAGACTCGCCGAGTCCAAGACAACCTTCAACAGACTCACCGAGTTGTTCTCCCAACTCGCCGAGTTCCTGCCCATCTTCATCTGACTCGACGAGCTGTTCATCCCACTCGTCGAGTTTCTCCAAATCTTCATGCTACTCGCCGAGTCCACTCAAAGGACTCGCCGAGTCCATTCAGATCTCCATACATGCAGAGGACTTTTGAGTCATACATGGACTCCAAACTATAGATCTACCCTTCCCAAGTCCATTCCTCACGTAAAGTTGCAAACTTTACGTGTAGAGAAGGAGATCTAGGCAAAATACACCACAAACTAGGGTTTAAGGCAAGGAGGCTCCATAGTCAACTCAAGGGCTACTACTTTATGCTTCTCAAGACCATAATATGCTTAGATCTGAAGTAGCAACTTTAGTTCTGGCTTCTAACTCAAAATAATAACATTATGGCTAAAAAGCCCCAACAACCACACATAGATCTAGGTGCAAAAAGGGTCCAGGAACTAGTTTATTACCTCCAAATTCTCAAAATGAACTCACAATCCCAGATCTATAGTCCCTTCTTGCTCCTCCAAGTTCCTTCTTCCTTCTCCAAGCTTTAATGCACCTTCCAAGGCAACAAATGGCTCAAATAGAGGATATGGCGGCTAGGGTTTAATGTTTTGGGTGAAAGAGGCAGTAAAGGAACCCTAGGGGAGAGATTGAGGCGCTTAAATAGGCTCCAAGTCCCGAATTTAGGGTTTTCCTTGCACAGACCAGACTCGCCGAGTCCACTTGGCCGACTCGCCGAGTTGGTCACTTACACCTCGACCCGGATCCCGCTCGGACTCGCCGAGTCGACCCCTAAACTTAGGGTTCTCTTTCCTTTCTTGGTCTTCAAAACTTTGGGTGTTACAACTCTCCCCACTTAAACTAAACTTCGTCCTCGAAGTTTGCCATGGCCCACCGCCTGTGATCTGCCTCCAATACCCCACCAATTATTTCAACACCAGCTGCCTACCTTCGCTGGTCTTCCACCCGGTCATTCTGACTACCATCACTCCTTGCGGATAATCATTTCGGGTCAACTCTGACCATGATCATCTTGGAACACAACTTACTTATCGACAATCCTTCTGGTACTCACCGAGTACTGCACTGAACCTATAGGGGTTCACCCCTTCTTTCCTTGCACAATTCCTTGCCTTCCCAAGGCAAAGCTCCATAACCAACTATTTCTTCTGTCACTGTGAAGATCCTATCTTCACCAATCCATTATACCCGCTAAATCCAGTGCGGGTCATTACCGTCAGTAACCACTGACACTCCTCTCTGCCAAAACTTGGTGCCGAGCACCCCTCGATTCAACTAACTGAATTCCACTATACACTGCTTACCCGCAGTACTACTGACTGAAAATTCTGCTATTCCTTGTCTGCCTTCCGGATAACTAAGACCACCCTGGTCCCTACCAACCTATCAATGCCTGGATTACCAGCTCCCACCGGTAGCTAGTCCCATCACCACCACTAGTCGCTCCTAGTGACTTCCGAAGAAACTTCGACCACCTATAACTGCTCAATCTATTCTGCCACTCAGGCACTACAATCCTGGGATCCCCGATCCCCTAACTTGACACTAAGGTCCCTACCAGGTCCCACCTGCGCTGCTAAAACTCACGGGCCTCGCCCACGGGTCCCACCCGCCTCTATCCTTCTAGTCCCACTAGTCTAATCACTCTCGCTCGGGCCTCGCCCACAGGTCTAACCCAACCATACTACTGGGCAACCCTGCTCTCAGGTCTCACCTACACTGCTAATCTCATACGGGCCTCGCCCACGGGTCTCACCTGACTATATCCTGGAGCGGCCTCTCCCAAGGTCTCACCTCTCTAGGGCTATACAGGCAACTCCCTATCATTCTCATCCACTACCCATTCCTGATCCCTATCTGATCACTAGGAGATAAAGGCCTCGCCCTAACTCCGCTAACGAAACTACTAAGGAATGCTACGGCTTACCCGTAGTCTTACCTCACCATCCATTGCTGACTGCTAGTGAATGCTACGGCTGCCCCGTAGTCTTACAACACTTCCATCACTGATTGCTAATACGAAGGCACCCACGTGCCATTAGCTCTCAAGATCCTCATTCCGACTCCCTCGAGTCCTACGGGCGATCCACAACCTGAATTCCCAACCACGTACTAACCATACCATCACACGCACTAGCTGATGGGGAGTTTCTCAAACTCCCAACCCTGAAATCCTCAATCCATCAAATGTTGAACTACTTCTTTTCCTCCTCGGAGGTTGCACACTCATTCTGGATCTGCGTGCTCCTACCTTTGCACACTCGGAGGATTCTCCCCCACTTCGATCCTGCTTACCCCTTGTTGCGCGCTACTCAAAAAGAAATCTCAATCCTTGCTACCATTCCATAATCAATCTGTTGAGGAACCCAAGCTTACCATAGCTAGGGACCTAACCAATCCATTTCTAACACTATACAACTCCGATCTAGCGAGACATACCAAGTCCCTCCCAAGCATGCTATAGTTACTGCATCCTCTGTAACCTTCTCCAATAGAGCGCATCCCCTCACTACCATTTGAATATCCAAGGTATGCAGATGGCATATAACAAGATCACAATCAACCGCTCAAAATAAAATACTCATACCGATAATGATGCAGAACCATAACAATATAATCATGCACAAATAAAAGAACTGAAAACGGAAATCGCGTACCTGCAACGTCCGGTGCTGATCGCGCCTCCAAGGTAGTCATCTGAAGAGCTCTGCCTCCTACCACAGACGCCTCTGCATGAACCTGACGGCCGTCTGTGATCCTTAAAGTTGCAGGGGCAGGTGCCATCACCCGTCCTGCTGAAAACAAACTGGGGCACTGGGCCTTCTTGTGGCCCCGCTGGTTGTAGTGAAAACATAACAGGTCTGATCCCTGTGAGGTGGTAACAGTACAATCCCTGCTGAAATGACCAGTCCGACCGCACTTGAAACAGCCAGACTCACCACCGCTACCACTCCTGCACGCGCCCCCGTGCGCCCTGCCACACTTCCCGCACCGGCTGCGGTCCTGATAATCCCTCGACCTCGAATCCGATCCCTTGGGCCTTTTGCCCGAACCTGCAGCTACCTGAACCTCATCCGGCTTCCTCTTCCGGATCTGCTCCAAATCAATTTCCCTTTCTCTAGCTCGAGAAATCATATCTTCCAGCGTCTTACAGCTGGATCTGCTCACGAACTCCCTGATGTCATCCCTCAACATCTCATGGTATCGGGCCTTCTTAATCTCCTCATCCGCAACATACTGCGGTACAAGAAGAGCCCTCTCCCTGAACTTGGCGGTGATCTCCGCCACAGTCTCAGTGGTCTTCATCAAATCCTTAAACTCCCGTGCCAACTGCTGCACCTCAATAATCGGCGAAAACTCCGCCCTGAACCTGGCCGAGAAATCGCTCCAGGTCATCGCGTCCAACGCGGCATCATCCCCCAAAGCATGACCAATCTCCTCCCACCAATCCCTCGCTCTGTCCTTCAGAAGATAGGAAGCGAGTCTGACCTTGTCCCCCTCAGGGCACCGGTTCGTACGGAATGCGTTGGCAACATCAGCCAACCATCTGCTGCTAGCGATGGGGTCCCTAGCCCCATGATAATCTGGTGCCCCGCAAGCCCTGAACTCCCGAAATATCAAGGTACGCGCTCCCATCAAAGCCATCATCTCAATACGGAAGGCTCCCAGCCTCTCATCCAAAATCTCCAATATACCCTCCTTGACCGTGCCAAAGATCACAGGAGTCTGATTCAAAATATTGCGCGTAACCTCGGCGGATATCAACTCCCTCATTCGCTCCTCGAGCTGCTCGGCCCCTGAACCCAAGCCCGATCCCTCTCCGGCGCCTGATCCGCCCGCTGGTCTCTCTCGCAATGTCACCATGTTGAAAGTATACCACAACCACTATCAGATTACTCATCACTGCTGCGAGACCAAACACACTCCCTACTAGGTTCCTGGTCTTGTCTTGGCCTTTCTCGAATCGAGTACGGATCCTCTGCTTTCAGTAGTATGGGCCCATACTACCTTCCACATCTATCTGTACTTTCCTCAGGAATTGCTTTGACTCCACCAGGCCCCTTAACCACTACTACTGCTCCCAGCACTATCTCATCCTAGGCTTACCCTAGGAAAACCTCTGACTCAACTCAAACCAGTCCTCAGCTGCTGAAGGTCTCCTTGTGATGCCAATTAGCCATCACCTGGATACCATTACATGTGACGAGGCTCAGATAATCCTTCGAGTAAGAGACTCGTCCCTACAACGGTTGGACTCAGACGAGAGCTGCGCAATAGGGCCAAATCCAGTACTCTGAGATTATTCAAACCCGATCACATGTGGCGTGACGTATCCACCTAAGGGCTAACTTCCATCCCTCAGAATCCCACCATGCACAAAGCAAGCAGCATTCAGACAAGGGAAAATCTAACCACAACATACTCAAGCAATCATATCCACATAGCAAGAAACTGAACTAGCATGCAACATAAACTCATAGACCCACACAAACTCATAAACCCAGGCATAACCTAAACATGCTATCCTACTACTGTCTAATCAGCGTTATCATGCAGCTCAGAACACATATAATAGGCACATAAGGCATCATTCCTAGATCCTTAGTCCTAATCTAGCATGCTATTCTACTAACCGAGAATCAAATCATAAACTTGTATGGGTATTTTGGGGTACTTACTTGAGCTCGGCTGATTGCATGCACCACACCTTTTTTCTCTTTTCAAAGTTCTTTTCTTTCTGAATTACTTTTGCTTTTCTAAAACTGTTTTCTTTCTCAAAACTCTCTTTTTACAAAATTGTCTTTCCATTTTGAAAAGTTTTATACCAATTCCTCAGTTTGAGTTCAGACACACCCGAGAGCATGTCTGAATCCCTCAAACCAAGGCCCTGATACCAACTTGTAACGTCCCAAAATTCAAGACTAAAAATTTCTTTAATAAAACATTACTTTAAGCAAATTCATCATTTCAAAACATAACAGAGTATTAGTTTCCAAAATACATGTTCGTTATCAGAGTAAACATTCCCAGGCTGTCTAATCTATGGTGTGTGTCATGCGATCACCCCGAGCTCTTCCCTCCGCTACCGGAAGTACCTGAAACCAAAACTGAAAACCGTAAGCACGAAGCTTAGTGAGTTCCCCACCCTACCACATACCATGCATAACCACATACTGCACATACTGGGCCACGCCCGCTATTCTGGGCCTCGCCCCTACCTCGGGCCTCGCCCGCTACAACGACCCCGCCGCTCCAGGCCCCGCCTGGCTTCGAGCCCCGCTCGGATACAGATCTGTTTCACTTAGGCCTCGCCTGTCACAGGGCCTCGCCCACTAACATATAATAGCACATAAATATATCACATCACATCACATAAGCTAAACACATACTAACGGATCTTGTCCTAAGGCCTCGCCTATCTCTGGGCCCCACCCTTGTCCTGCTACTGATGAGTCATGGAACCCCATCCATACTCCTGCTGATGGTGAGGTACGGGCCCAGCCCACCCTCACTCCTTCCCTAACTTGGCCTCGCCCCTGCTCTGTTGCTGCTGAGATGTGGAACACCATCCACACTCCGCTATTGGTGAGATATGGGACCTCGCCCACACTCACCTCCCTACCAGGCACATATAAGTATCACACAGACAACAAGTATAAACTATCACATAAACCATTCCTTGGGCACCCGCCCTCTATCATTGGACCTCGTCCCGAATATCATACTAGCATAATGTGCCTAGGGCTAACCCCTGGGTCTTCTACTCGTAACTACATGGGCCGGCATTGTGGCCGTAGACCCATTCATACAAAGGGAAACTCACCTGCACTGGCTGAACTTCCTGATGATCCCACTAGCCGCTGCCCGGCAACTCTCTGAACTCCTGCTCCACCCGCTCCCCGAGCTACCAATAACAATGTAACACTGAGTCTAATTGACCCCCGGAAGACAACCAAGTCAAATCTGGTCAAAGTCAAAATCCTGGTCCAAGTCAACCCTACTCGCCGAGTCACCCTACTGACTCGCCGAGTTCATATGTTAAAAGTCCTTCCATTCGCGACTCGACTCGCCGAGTCAGTCCATGACTCGCCGAGTCTACCGATTTCTGAGTCCTGACCTGTCCAACTCACCGAGTCTCCACTCGACTCACTGATTCGAGTCTCAACTCGAAGGGTTTGGGGTTTCGCGACCTGACTCGCCGAGTCTAAGAACAGACTCGCCGAGTCCAAGACAACCTTCAACAGACTCACCGAGTTGTTCTTCCAACTCGCCGAGTTCCTGCCCATCTTCATCTGACTCGACGAGCTGTTCATCCCACTCGTCGAGTTTCTCCAAATCTTCATGCTACTCGCCGAGTCCACTCAAAGGACTCGCCGAGTCCATTCAGATCTCCATACATGCAGAGGACTTTTGAGTCATACATGGACTCCAAACTATAGATCTACCCTTCCCAAGTCCATTCCTCACGTAAAGTTGCAAACTTTACGTGTAGAGAAGGAGATCTAGGCAAAATACACCACAAACTAGGGTTTAAGGCAAGGAGACTCCATAGTCAACTCAAGGGCTACTACTTTATGCTTCTCAAGACCATAATATGCTTAGATTTGAAGTAGCAACTTTAGTTCTGGCTTCTAACTCAAAATAATAACATTATGGCTAAAAAGCCCCAACAACCACACATAGATCTAGGTGCAAAAAGGGTCCAGGAACTATTTTATTACCTCCAAATGCTCAGAATGAACTCACAATCCCAGATCTATAGTCCCTTCTTGCTCCTCCAAGTTCCTTCTTCCTTCTCCAAGCTTTAATGCACCTTCCAAGGCAACAAATGGCTCAAATAGAGGAGATGGCCGCTAGGGTTTAATGTTCAGGGTGAAAGAGGCAGTAAAGGAACCCTAGGGGAGAGAATGAGGCGCTTAAATAGGCTCCAAGTCCCGAATTTAGGGTTTTCCTTGCACAGACCAGACTCGCCGAGTCCACTTGGCCGACTCACCGAGTTGGTCACTTACACCTCGACCCGGATCCCGCTCGGACTCGCCGAGTCGACCCCTAAACTTAGGGTTCTCTTTCCTTTCTTGGTCTTCAAAACTTTGGGTGTTACAGTTATATTAGTAGTCATATCATAAATTTTGATTACAGTTAAATCATGTTTACAAACTATTCTTACCTTGCAACCGATAGGTGGGAAGAATTATTAAAATGAATGGTATGAATTTATCAGTGGTGTAAGTAAGACGATAAATGTTTCCTTTGGGAGATGTTACTGACAACCTTTCTTGCATTGTTTACACCATTATGGCATCACGAACCACTTGAGCGACCATGAAAAGTCATTACACAAAACCGTGATGTTTTGAGAGTAGAAAAGAAGAAGAAATAAGATAAAGTGAGTACATATTTACGAAATGGTTCAGTTTAACTTAAATGTTTGCCAACTAGGATCATATATGTGTAAGCACATCAATTTTTTGTTAAGCCAACAATTGAGAAACATGAAACGCTTAAAGAAAACGAGTTGATTGGTTAAATTTGCAATAAAATTGTAAACCTAATGACTTAATTAAGAAAAAACACAATGTCAAAATCAAAATCTTATGTAAAATTAATGTTTTTTATGCAATTTGCTCAAAAAATAATTAGATCTACAACAAAATAAATAAGAAAAAAGTAGATAATATCTGAAGCAAAATACATCTTTATTGTAGAAATACGGATCACATCATTTTACAAGATACAAGTGAATGCCACCTCCTCCCCGCAAAAAAGATTTTCCCATTGAAGATTTCCATTTACAAACCGTATAAAATCGAGTTTTTATTATTAAAGTTATAACTTTATAGGTTAATGACTTAAAAGGGCACCAAACTTTGTTTTATATTTATATATAGCAAATATTTTTTTACAAGTTTGACCATTGAAATTATTTTATTAGTTCAAAAAAAAGATATTATTGGTTGTGGTAAATAATGATACTTTTTTGGGTTAATACCTTAAAAACCATTATTTATACATCCTCGTTTCGATTTAACCCCAAATTTATTTTTTGTTCTTCATTTGCCATTATATTTTAGAAAACGTTTCATTTTCGAACCCTTGACCGGTCATCAACAGGTAATGATGACGTGTCAGTTTTTGCATTTTTTTGTTTGCATTTGGCCCCAACATTTCCATATAAGTTTGCGTTTAACCCCAATATTTTTTGTTCCCCATTTGCCATTATTTTTTAGACAAAATTTCGTTTTAGCCATTGGTCAGTCACGAATAGATATTTTAAAACGTAAGAGTTGAAACTACGACTTCTCATTGAGGGTGAGGCGTGTTACCTAGTAAGCCAATAACTTTTTTTTGTATTATCAGTGTTTGTTGTATTTAATCTACACATGTATTTTAAAATGAAGGAAAAATATCTAGTGTAAGTCTTGAGTCTGTAACATCTAATAAACAATAGGACATGCTAATCTTTAAGCTAATCAAAATTGTTAATTCATTCGTAATTCATCTAAAAATAATTGGTTATGTTTACCGACATATTTGTTAAGAAACCATATATTTCTAAAGTGATGCTTTGTTTCTTGGAATTGTCTACATTCTCATAGTTCTTAAAGGTCCATGCTTATTGACTTCATCTGATTCAGCCCAACTCAGGTGCTCCATCTATATCTATGTTTTCTCTAATTTTTTGTTTCTCCTTTTTGCTGTGAAAATCGTAAGAAGTTTCAATGTAATTTCAATATATCAACACTTGAAACATCTTCTCATGATTTTTTGGTAAACATTTTGAAAAAGATTAAACTTACCAAATCCTCAAATTCCTCTTTTTACTTCAATTACATTTCAGGATGGGGTGATTGATACACCTAAAATTATTTTTATGGGTATATCCTAATATGTAAGTAGCAGTTTTGTTTATGAAAATATTAAATATCATTTTTTTCATTTTGATAAAATGAGTGAACTGTAGTTCACCTCAGTTTTGTTTGAATCTATTTTTGATTTTAGTTTTATTTTTTTCCCTTTATTTTTGAACATATTATATTTGAAATATTAACATATCATGTGAAAAAGGAAAAGGGAACGGAGATGTTAAAAGAAAAGAAAGATGTTGGTATGCGTTTCCATGTATTATCTTATATCATGGGTGTATGCAGATCCATACATGCATTTTTCTTACTTTTTTTTTTCAGATTTGGTTATTTGAATTTGGCGTATGTATACAAAAACAAGGAACAGTGGTGGAGTTATGGCGATAAATTCTTGGAACTTTTGTTGTCGAATATTTACTTTAGGTTTACTATGACTTCATGTGCAACTGCCCCTGATGGAAATGAAGCTCTTTTGGAAGGGTAAGATGGTAAATTGCACATGTATTCGGTTGAAGGGTAATTTTTCAAAAAAAGTTGTTCTTGAAACAACTTTTGACCCTAAAACGAGAATTCCAATGGCTTTTACCTTGAATTACATTGTTTAAATAACCAAAATATTGTTTTTATTCTGTCTTACCTAATTGAAATAAGCAAAGTCACAGAAATAGAAACTTTTGACTTAAATGGTTAGAATGACACAAATGGTCAAATTACTTTCTTCTTTATCTATTATTCTCTGATTGATCTGACCAGAATAATATTTTCATTTCTGTTTTACCTATTGGATATGAGGAACATGGCTAAAAAGGTCATTTGGTCATTTTACTGAAATGGTAAATTTTGATTTAAATAGTCACAATTGCCAAATTGGTTAAAATACTTTCTTTTGATATAACAAAATAACTAAAATGATCGTTTTGACCAAAATGACCAAATTTGTCGTTTTGACCAAAATGACCAAAATTGTCTATCCATCTTATCAGAATCTATTAACACAAAAATGCCAATCTCAAATGCGTTCTACTTATTTGGTTTCCTGTATTTAGCTCACTCATTTCCAATAAAGTTTAATATTTTGAGTTCATTTTAGTCAAAATGACATTTCTGATATTTCCTTCTTAAAAATGATTACATGCATTCAACAATGTACTTAAAGTTTCCAACCATTTCCTGCTTAAATTAATTTATGTTTGTTTTAGGATTATTAATCGGGTGAATACCACATAATAAAGGATTAGTTGACTTTTAGAAATTTAATGATTGCATTTGTAGAAAAATTGGACCAAGGTGGCCTTTTTTTCAAATCTAATAATCAGTTAAATAGGTTGTGTATCTCAACATATTTACTACAGGCAAGCTGTAAATTTTAAAAACGGCATAACGGTTACTAAATTCGGCTCGATTTTAATAATTTAAAGGTTTGTAACTATTTTCATTCTTTGATTGTTGATTGGTTTTGTGTTTTTTTATTTGATTGGTTGTAATTTCTCTCTATTTTATTCACTTCAGACCATCAGCAACAACAACTGAACTCTCTACCGGTGGATTTCTGGGAATCATGAACAACAGATGACGTCGGATGCAGCAACTCCTGTTCGACAACAACTATGAGAGAGCAAAACGAGATGCAAAAGAAATATGAAGCCCTTATTCAAAATCTAAAAAAAAAAATTCAAAAACCTCCCCGACGACAAACATCCTTACTTCTAATTCGTTTCTATGTTTAATGCATTTTGTGTTCTTTCGTTTGCTACAACTTCAAATAAGGAAAAAAAAACAAACGCAGCGCCAAAGGCGCAGTTAATTCCCCTCTAGTTGAAAAAAAAGCAAAACAAATTTCGATATCCATTTAACTTATTATTAACCCAACAGGATTTGATTGTAAACAAATATATATATATATATATATATATATATATATATATATATATATATATATATATATATATTGGGTGATGTTCAATAGAGAACCATAATTAACTAAGAAACCAAGGAACCAATCTTTTTTTCAACTATTGGAACTTATGTTTTATCAAAAAAAAAAAACTAAAAATATAGAAATTCATAACTTTTTATCTTTTTTCCAATGATATCAAATTCGATTTTTTTTTACGTCAAATTTACAATGTGAATTTTTGAAAATTAACAACGTAAATCCGGATTCACACGATGAATCTGAAAAATATTTTTCACATTCACAATGTTAATATATGAATTTAGATATTTTTAAATTTTTTTCGATAAAGAATAAGCTCTAGAAATTGAAAAAAAGATTTGGTTCCTTGAAGAACCAATAATTATGGTTCTTTATTGAACTTTTATATATATATATATATATATATTCACTTTATCCCTATATATATATATATATATATATATATATATATATATATATATATATATATATATATATATATATATATATATATATATATATGGATAAAGTGAATATACTCATAAGGGTATATAAGCTTAGGTACCCTAACTCACATTAATACGTCGTTTTGTTTTATATATTCATTATAATATTCTAAAACTTCAACTCCTAATTTGATTTACTTTCAAGAGTTTTGAAATTTCACTATGATCTTACTATTACGTCACATATTTTTGCCGAACACCTATTAAGCTATATATTATAGTTGAAAATAAAAATTATGTAAGAGGAAAATAAATGTGAAATTTATAAAAATCTTGGAGTTAAATCAAATTAAAAGTTGAATTATAAGAACATTGGACAATTACAATCCATATATATGATAGAAAATAACGTAATATGGTGAGTTAGGGTACCTAAGCTTATATAACCATAAGAGTATATTCACTTTTCTTTTATATATATATATATATATATATATATATATATATATATATATATATATATATATATATATATATATATATATATATAATGATGATGATGATGAATAATCCACTTCTTTCATCTCTCAATTGTTTTTTTAGTCTTCGACGTTCATTTATAATCCAACAAAAGCCCATATTTTGTGGTGTATTTTATATCATATTCAACGGCAGATCTTTATTAGGGTTACGGGGGTTGTGGCCCCCTTATTTTTCTTATCACAATTAGTCATTATACTTTAATTTTATGCATATTAGGCTCAAAAATATAAAATTTTAGCTGTGACACCCCTTGCTCACAATTAGTCCTTACACTTTAATTTTATGCATATTAGGCTCAAAAATATAAAATTTTAGCTGTGACACCCCTTGCTCATCGATTTTTATACATATTATATTTCCGACCCCCAAATAAAATGTTGAAGCTCCTCCCTGATCATTAGGGTTGTTCACTATTTGGATAAAATCGAATTGTCCAATTGGACAATTTGGATCGGACTATTTGGTTCGGATATTTGGATTTTTGGATTGGTTTTTTAGCAAAACCAAATTATTATTTTGGATTTCGGATTGGTTTTGGTTCACATTATAAAAACCGAATAGTCCAAAAAAACCGAATTGCAATTTATTATTTGTTCTTTCTAATATATATCTTTAATAATTTATAAATTTACAAAATTATTCTTTTAGTATATAAAAAAATTTCATCATTTATAATACTTTAATATCTACTTCTTATTAAAAAAATTGTCTATAAAGTAGTAATATATAATATATTTTTCTTGATAGTTATTTATAAGTTTTAATTCACAACTAATTAAACAATATTTTTTAGTTTATATTATAGAGTAAGTTAATACTAAATTTATATATTTGTTGAAATCATGAAATGTCTTGATTCTTGAAAACCGAATTGTAAAAAACCGATCCAACCGAATTATAATTTGGTTGGATCGGATCGGATTTGAATTTAGTTTGGACTATTTGGATCTACGTTTTGAAAACCGAAATTATTTTGGATTCACATGATCGGATCGGATTAAACCGATCCATCCAAACGAACACCCCTAGTGATCATATTCATCCTTATTCTAACTTTTTATTATTATAAAGAAATAGAAAAAGCATTGAAGAACCAGCCCACCCCACACTCACACCATATTTCTAACATTTTAATATTTTGAGGAGTTTATTATTTTTCTATTTAGTAAATATATATTTTGTACAACAAAAATCTAAATTAGATAAGCCAACGAGGCTTGCCAACGAGGCTTACCAACTCCAACAGCTCCATCTACTTTAGATCCCATATTCTCATCCCAACATCCATAAATCAATTTTTTTGAAAAAGTTAAAATTTTAATTTTGTTTAAGTTATAACAACCTATGTGGTATTTTGGTCTTTACAATAAATCAAACTATAATCAAAGATTCGAAGCTTCGAGCTACGTTTCTTCCGATGTATTTTTTCTTTTATGTTATTTGGGTGGTGGGGTATGAATGTCCATTTATGTCCTGCACAATTATTATGCAATAAGTGAAACGGAATTTGGAATTATGTCGATATAGGGTTCTAAAAGACACTCTTCTATTCTCTTTCTCAAAAAGCTCACACCTTTCATAAAATGCTTCATTAAACCAGCAACAAGTTGCTTTAGATTCTCTCCCAGATTTCATTCCCATTCGTCTTGATTTCTTGAAGATTCCGCCATCGAAGAACTTGTACACTAGTGATACAATCTTTAATTAAACTCCTGGTATTTGCCTCTTCTTTATTTCCTCTGTTCTTTCTTTCAAGGGTTCTTGAATTCTGCCAAGAAACCTGTTTGGGTTTTCTTGAAATTGCAATAATTGTGAACAAAAGAAACCTTTTTTTGATTTGGGTATTCCCTGTTTTATGTCAACCCGTGGGTTTCCTCAATTTTGTAAAGAAACCATAAACCTTTCTTGATTTGGGTGTTCTTCTTTCTTCTTTCAAAGATTGACCTAAATTCGGAAAATGGACAAGAATTTCAAGCGTCTTCTATTTACGTTTGTAGAGTTACTATACACTTTATGCTGTTTTTCATTCGTTTCTTATGACTCAGAAACCTCAAAGTTAGCTTATTTGCTCAATTATTTCCAACGTGTAACAGACTATGATAAAGTTTCGGAGAAAATAAGGTTGATGTCCGACAATATCGGCGGTTGGAACAATGAGGCTCGAATTGTGGCTTGGAAGTATCTTGTTTATATTTGGAAGTCTATCCAATGTAACAGGTAATGTTATCTGTTCTTGAAGGTTGACTTGAGGTCAAACTTATTACTCCCAATTTTGAATGAAATAATCTATAATCTTGATAAAAATCGGAGCTTTAACAAGAGAGATGTAGGTTTAGTATAAAATCTGGTTTTCCCTCTTCAATTTATGTTTATATTCTTGGATTTGCAGTTGCCTTTGTGGGAATAAACATCGCCGGCGAACTTTCAAACCTACCGTCGCCGGAGCAGGTGGTGGCGATCCTTAGAGCCCATAAAATAACACATGTTCGGCTTTTTAATTCCGACGTTCGCTTGATTAACGCATTATCAGACACAGGGATCGAAGTTATGATTAGTGTTGCTAACTCGGACATCATGGGAATCGGAAAGTCACCTTCAGCTGCCGCCTCATGGATTAACACACACGTTGCAGCGTTCAAACCCGCCACCAATATCACCGCCATTGCTGTCGGAAGTGAAGTTATTTCTTCTACTCCAACCGCCGTCCCTTTTCTTGTTTCCGCCATGAACTATCTTTACAAAGCTTTACTCGCTTCAAATCTAAACGACGTTAAAGTATCAACCCCTTTATCAATGGATTTAATTCCGACGCCTTTTCCGCCGTCCACCGCCACTTTTAACCATTCATGGAATTCAACTATTTACGATATTCTTGAGTTCTTGAAAAACTCGAATTCCTTTTACATGTTGAACGCGTATCCTTATAAAGATTACATACAACACAATGGTGTTTTTCCGATTCAATATGCTCTTTTTCAGCCCCTTCCGGTGGTCAAACAAATCGTTGACCCAAACACTCTTTTCCATTATGAAAGCATGCTTGATGCTATGGTGGATGCCACGTATTACTCCATAGCTGCTTGTATTACTCCGGTGATCCCGATAATAGTGACGGAAACAGGGTGGCCCTGGGCGGGTGCCGCCAATGAAAGTGCCGCCACGGTGGAAAACGCGGAGACTTTTAAGAATAACTTGATTAAGCGTGTTTTGACCGGGTCTGGCCCACCGAGTCAACCGGGTATTCTTATGAACTCGTACATTTTCGAGTTGTTTAATGAAGATGATAATCGAAGCTATGGTGTGTATTTTAGAAACGGGAGTGCGGTTTATAGTCTTGATCTTGGTGATTCTATGGAGAATAATACGGGCGGGTTTTGTGTTGCGAGAAAAGGGGCGGATCCGGATGGGTTGCAAAGCGGGTTGAATTGGGCATGTGGGCAAGGGCAGGCGAACTGTAGTGCTATTCAATCCGGGCAGCCATGTTATCTGCCCAATACGGTTCAAAACCATGCTTCTTATGCTTATAATGACTATTACCAAAGAAAACGGGTCGAAGGTGCAACATGCGACTTTGGTGGCACAGCTATTATAACTAATATTGATCCTAGTAAGTGTCGTAAACTCTTTATTCTTTTTGTAAACTCTTTATTCTTTTTGTTAGAGAGTGCTGTATTAGGGGAAGACGGGAGACTCCAACATATATAAAGGCATATAGGATCATGTCATGTCATGTCTAGCTGACATGGGACTAGACATTTTTAGATCGGAGGTTAATATTGTAAATGAGCAAAACCCTAATGTTTTTTTCGGATTTGTAACGAATTATCTTGTCTTTCTCTTGCAGGTTACGGATCGTGCATATTTAAAGGAAGGTGAGATAAATATTCTTGGATCATGATTTATGACAAGTGTCTTATTTTGATAGTCAAATTTAATGACACTTGTCACCTTCTAAAATAGTTAGGAGGATATTAAGAAGAAAAAGTAGGAGATTAATTTAATTTCTCATTTTGATATCTTTGACTAGATTTTTAATGTGGAAAGAATGTTTTGAACAGTTCAAATTCGAGCGCCGGTAGGGTCAGCCCGCCAGCATTTGGACCGGTGGGTCCCACGGGAAGCGCATCACCAACACATCGAGTTCATGAAATTGGATATTTGATGTTGGCAACATTGCTTTTTTGCTAGATGTGCATGTGTAGATTTTGTGCAGATTTGTATAGTTGATTCCATTGGGTCTCATTATGCTTAATGCAAGTGATTTTGTTTAATGTTTTGTGTTGATATGAGTATCATCATTATATTCAAAATAGTTTATCATTCGAATCATTCATACATGTTTTTTGTTTTGTTGTACCTTTTTTCAAAGGTGTTGTCAAAATTATATTTGTATAGATGATTACATATTTTGTTACCATTTTTTTTTCATCTGAGAATCAAATCTATATACTTGAACAAAGTTAATAACTATGAGATATGTGAATTTGTTAAGACTGGATTTAGTTGTTGTTCAATATGTTTGTGTCTTATCATTTGATTAATAGAATATTAACCATTGTGTTCTATGGAATGTTACTCATATATTACTATGATCATGATTTCATAGGTAGTCTTGATTAATTAATATGGTCATTATTTAATAAATCAAATATTGGTATATGGATATTAGTTTGGTAATCGACATTAATTAATTATAAATATATGTTTTAAATATAGTTTTTTATTTAACAAATGTCAGTTTTAATATAACATCAAATTCGGATTAATAATATACAAATAACTATTATGGTTATGGATATCATGTAATAATATATTTTATATTTTATAAAATCTTTTAAAAGAACGATGTAAATAAATAGGTAAAAAAACTAGTATGTTGAGTTGTTTTTGACAATCTACAAGTTAAAAAGGGAAAAAAATATATTGAAGAATATACTTTCGAAAAAAAAATTCAATATTATTCTCGGTGTAAGAAATAGTAGGGTATATACCCGCAACATATTTTTCAAGACCGTTGTATTCTTATAATAAGACTCGACTGTAACTCAAATTTATAAATGAGGCCCAAAAGTGCATTGAATAATGTTTAACTAAGGCTATCGGGTGTGGTATATGTTTTTATGCGTAAAGCTGACATGGGGGGGGGGGGGGGGGGGGTTCTATGCGTGAACACCGTCCCCTCCCCTAGTTCGTAAACGTGATGCGGATTGAAGCCATGCACGCGTTGTTACGACCAATCAATGCAAAAGTTTTAAACGGTCAATATTTGAGCCGTTGTAAATTAAAAAATAAAATTAACTTTTTAAACTTATATAAATACCAAATAATTTTAAACCATTTTACACCACAACAATTCTTTACATATCTCTCTATTTTCTTTTAAAAGTATGGAGCAACATCAAAATACATCTACCACTCCAAGCACCCCAACAACCCCAATCACTCCAAATGATCAATATCAATGTTACATTCAAATGCTTACATCCCCAATACAACAACAACCTCTATTTACCAATATTCCATTTCAACCAAACTACTTCCAACAACAAACACCGCAACAATTCAATCAACCCCAATTCCAAGGTTTTCAACAATTTCAACCCCAACAATTCCAAACACAACCATCTCAACAATTCCAAACACAACAATCTCAAGTCTCTTTTTCTCAATCCCCACCTATAAATCTGGACAACGACGACGACGACCGGGTCGAAGAAACACAACCGTCCAGGCAAAGGAAATCAAAAGGAAAAGCTACAAATGAAAGAGGAACAACTTGGATCGAAGAGGAGGAGGAAGTTTTAGCTAAAGCTTGGATTTCTATATCATGCGACTCAAGGACGGGCAACGCGCAAACGTGAAACAATTTTTGGCTTCGTGTTTTAGATCACTTTCACTCGCTTTTGGGAAGGCAAACGGGCCGAATGTACAGAGCGATCAATGGAAAATGGTGTGAACTACAAGTGGCGTGCACCAAGTTTAACGACATATTTGAAAATCTAAAAAATATGCATAAAAGTGGTAGCAACGATTTCAATATTTTATCAACCGCTTGCCAACAATTCAAAGTTACCAACGGTGGTAAAGCGTTTGGCCACCAAAAAGCATGAGAAATTTGTCGTAAGGGTCCAAAATGGGTCCTTAACCCGGAGAATTCGCATTCAAAATCGACAACCGGCTCCAACAAAAGGCCAAGAACTTCCGAGTCGGATGTGGGTTTCGGTGTCGGCCTCAATGACGACTACGATGGGACCAAAGGGGAGGGTCCACCGGAAGTCCAACTTCATCGACCATCGGGAAGGGATAAAGGGAAAAAAGCGGCGTCTTCAAACGGAAAAAAGACTAATGAAGACGTACTTGCGGACAAAATTGACAAAACTCTAAGTGTTTTACAAAAAAAAAATATGAGTCAACGGAGGAAGCTCGACGTTGGAAACAAGCACCACCGATATTCAAATTTTAAACACGAAACCGCAATCGGATATCGACCCGGTAAATTTAACCGCATTTCTGAAAATCCAACAACAAGTTCGGGAAAAATATGAACCTTAGATTTTTAATATTTTTAATATTTATGTTTAATTTCTATGGTTTTTAGTTATTTATGGTTTTATGGTTTTTAGTAATCTAGTTTTTAATTTTTATGTTTTATGTTTTTTATGTAATGTGAAATATCTAATTATGTTATTAATTTAGGTTTTTTTTCTTAATTTTAATCTAAATATAACAAAAAAATGAAAAATAAATAAATAAAACGTTGTAGAGTGATACCTATTTTCATGGCTAGTAAACATGTAATTGGATGATGTGGTGCATATGTGGCATCATTTTTCTATTTCTATTTATTTAATTATTCTTATACTTATGCTTTTATATTAAATAATTAAAAGAAAAGCAAAACGTTAAAATGACTCATGTGTATGTTAAATCACAAAGATGTCGAAAAGATAAATCATATGCTTATAAACTAAAATGTTGTGTGGATTTCATAGAGACAGATAAACTTGAAGAAATATGTAATCAAAGTATTTAACAGGTTTAATGCAGGATCATGGAGAATACTTACTTGGTAGTGTTAGCTTTGTTGAAGAGGATGCCATACCAGTGATTCCATTCTTCCCTTAATGGTGTACTAACTAGTTTTCTGATGGAGAGAATGATATATCTCATGGCATACACGATCATCACATTTATAGGGAGCCTTAGCATAAATGAAGAGCCCTCAAGCATAAATGAAGAACCCTTCAAACTCCTTTGGATCGTATGTATGCCATGGTATTAACTTCACCGATTACACCTTAAGGACAAGATTTATAGAACCACAAATTTAGTCCCTCATGTTATAGAGTCATGTCATATCCATCATACTACATTTATTTAAGTCTAGGGACTGATTAGTCATTATGGCAAACATTATGGTACATAGTAAGAATGTACCTAACATGTACTAAGTATTACAAAATAGTCCTAAGTCCATAATTAATATGTTATTTTCCAACATTCTCCTACTTGGCCGAGTGACTATTTATATACATGTTCCGTTATTTGGCCAAGATAAGTTCATCATATTTCATGTGAATACCAAAAGCAGAAAAGTACAGCCTGACGCATCCGTTTTTTATACGGGACCCCTACCGATCATACTATGGTACTTCATATGAAACATACGATTACTTTCTGCCAAATGACTTTAGAGTTAAGTGGTAATGCATTATAACTATCTATATAGAACGTAAGTGTGCACAAGTTATTAATGTAGACAGATTGCATATTATGGAGGAAAAATAATCAAGTACTTGAATAATTAAACATAACAGTTTCATTTAAAGCCTTATGCTAGAATTACATTATACTAGGTCTACCCTGAAACCCATATTGACAACATGTTGTTGGAATACTTTGGGTGGTAGACCTTTCGTCATCGGATCCGCTAGCATATTAGTAGTGCTTATGTGTTCGACACAAATATCATCTTCCTCCACTCGTTCTCGTACAAACAAGTATTTTGTATCGAGATATAAGCCAGCCCCACTTGAACTATTATTGTTTGAAAAACTTACGGCGGCTGAGTTATCACAATAGATTTTTAATGGCCTTTCTATGGAATTAACTATCATGAGTCCTTTTATCAAATTCCTCAACAACATCCCATGACATGTTGCATTATAAACCACAACGTACTCCGCCATCATTGTTGACGTTGTCGTCAATTTCTGTTTATGACTCCTCCAAGATATTGGCACTCCTGACAACATAAAGATGTATCCCGAAGTTGACTTCTTGTCGTCTTTGCATTTTGCAAAATCAGAGTCTGAATAACCTATTACTTCTAAATTAGCACTTCTTTTGTAAACAAGTTTGTGATCCTTAGTCCCTTGTAAATATCGCAAGACTTTCTTGGCAGCTTTCTAGTGATCCAGGCCAGGGTTTGATTGATAACGACCTAACATGCCAGTAACATAAGCGATGTCGGGACGAGTACAAACTTGTGCATACGTTAAACTTCCTACTACCGAAGCATAAGGTACCAGCTTCATTTGATCTCGTTCTACCTCTGTTTTTGGGCATTGAAACATGCCAAAAACATCCCCTTTAACTACAGGAGCAACTGAGGCGGAGCAATGTTGCATGTTATATCGACTAAGCACACGCTCGATATATGCCTTTGGGATAACCCTAAAGTCCCATGGGTTCTATCTCGATGTATTTCTATGCCTATAACATAAGAGGCTTCACCAAGATCCTTCATATCAAAGTGATGCGACAATAAACGCTTTGATTCATGCAATAAATCAATACTGTTACTTGCTAAGAGAATATCATCTACGTAAAGGACAAGTATGATGAAGTTCCTCCCACTCATCTTGAGGTATATGCATTGATCTACCTGGTTTTTAATGAAGTCGTTTCTCTTCATGACTTTGTCGAATTTCAAATACCATTGACGTGAAGATTGTTTTAACCCATATATTGATTTCTTGAGTTTACACACCAGATGTTCATGACCCTTAGATATAAAACCTTCCGGTTGGCTCATGTAAACATCTTCATGTAAATCTCCATTAAGGAATGTTGTTTTGACGTCCATTTGATGTAACTCTAAATCAAAATGAGATACGAGGGCCATCACAGTCCTAAGGGAATCCTTTCGAGAAACAGGGGAGAAAGTCTCTCGGTAATCAATACCCTCCTTTTGTGTATACCCTTTAGCGACCAATCGTGCCTTATGTCGCTCGATGTTTCCATTCGGATCCAATTTGGTCTTAAAGACCCACTTGCATCCAATAGGTTTATACCCATTTGGCAATTCAACAAGTTCCCAAACATCATTCTTTTTCATGGAATTAAGCTCATCAATCATAGCTTCATTCCACTTAACTGATTGATCGCAAGTCACAACATCACTATAAGTAATAGGGTCATTTTCCTTCCCTATGTCAAGATCAACCTCGTTTAAATATGTGACGTAATCATCAAAATTTGTTGGTCGCCTTGACCATTGTGATCGTCTTTCAGGCTGCTGAGTTTCTTGTCCTTCATTGTCAATTTCTTGAGTGGGTTCATCCTGTGTGCTTCATTTGCCTCTGAATTATTATGAGGAAAAATGTTTTGATTTGAATCTCCTAATGAAGTGACAGTCATAATAGGCACTTGAGTTATGGGTGGCTCTTCATTGGATTCTTTGAGATCAAAATCACTTGATAAACCACTCCCACTAATGTTGACATTCTCAAGAAATTCAGCATGCTTCGTTTCAACAATCCGAGTACTATGTGACGGGGCATAAAATCGGTACCCTTTAGATCTTTCGGGATACCCGATGAAGAAGCAACTTATGGTTTTCATGTCAAGTTTATGTGATTGAGGATTGTAGAGTTTTGCTTCGGACGGACAACCCCACACCTTTAAATACCTTAAACTTGGTTTCCTACCTGTCCAAAGCTCAAAAGGAGTTTTAGGTACTGCTTTTGAAGGAACCTTATTCAAGATGTGAACGGCTGTTTTTAATGCCTCAGTCCATAAAAATTAGGGTAGGTTAGTATTTGCAAGCATGCTTCGTACCATGTCCATTAAGGTTCTATTCCTCCTCTCGGCTACACCGTTTTGTTGAGGAGTACCTGACATGGTGTATTGGTTAACAATCCCATTATCCTTACAAAATTCAAAGAAAGGTCCGGGAGCTTGACCAATGTCTGTATGCCTACCATAATAATAAATCTTTCCCCTCTTCTTTTCTGGATTTGTGGTTGTAGTGACATATGCAACATCAGGCTTCTCAACTTTTAAACGTTCTTCCTCTTGGACACACATAGCAATTAACTCACTCATCTTCCATTTTTCCCGTTGTGTGTTATAGTTGATCTTAAATGGACTAAACTGAGCGGGAAGAGATGTCATAATGAAGTGAATGAGAAACCCTTCACTTATTTCCATGTCCATGCCTTTTAGTTTATTTGCGATGTCATTCATCATCATAATATGCTCACGCACCCCACTTGTCCCGTCATACGTTGATGTCAACATTTTGAGAATTAAGGTGCTCGCATGAGCTTTTGAAGTACCTTTGAACTGCTCTTCTACAGACTCAAGATAGGTCCTTGCATTTTCAGAGTCAGGTATGGCTCCACGAATAGGCATTGAAATGGAATTTTTTATGATCATTAAAGACATACAGTTCGACCTCTCCCACTGATCAAAGAAATGTTTTTGTTCAGTAGTGCTGTTTTCGTTAAGAGCTTCGGGAGGGTCATAACGTAGTGCATGATCTAGGTCCATCACCCCTAGAGCCAATTTTAGAGAATCTCTCCATGTTGTAAAGTTTGTGTCGGTCAGCTGTTCGATCACATGAGTTGGGGAGATAGTAGATGCTGAAAAGGTAGTATTATTCGATGTATGCAAAGAAGATACTAAAGTGATTCCAGGGATAGTACATTTATCATCAATACTAAAGTAATAGACCATGACGCCTTATTCAATTATTAGTTTCGCTTTGATTATACCAATAATTGAACATAATGGTGTCCTAAATTTTACATTACGCTAGATAAATGTTGCAATCACCTTTGGGCACAAATACAACATTTACACAGATTACGTTAAAATTTCACTGTGTGGGTAATCATTCAATTAGCCTTTGGGATCTTTGAACAACAACTCAAACAGTTATTTAATGTGGTGTTTAATAAATTTCAACATTAAATTCAAACAACCTTTCTTTGGTCCAGTCATTTGAATTTGACGTCAAAATCACCACTTATCAAAATTAAAATACTTACATAATATAATAAACTAATGAAAACAGAAATATACAATTAACTTCGTCCCATTAGCAAGTAAAATAAATTGGACGGCCAGCGCACATGCACACAATTTTAGAGATCAATCAATACAAACATATAATCCTTATTAAAATAAGTGTATTCCATTTGTTGCTCCAAATTAAAATAAAATAAATGTATTCTACAATAACTTGTTGTTTACAGGAATTAAAATTCAAACTAGTAAAACCCACGTCATAAGGTATGGCCTATATCTGATTTTGTTATTATTTATTTATACATGACATCTTAATGTGAGCTATGCAAAAAGAAAAGTATGTTTAAGCCCATTAGAAAGCTCAGCCCATTTTCTAGTTGTAGTACGCCCTAAAACCAACGGCGTTCTTTAAATCATTGTTTATTTATTTATTTATTTCATATTGTGCTGAAGTATTAATCGTAGCTATGGATGAAAAGGAAAAGAATCAGTTCCGTTGGTTTACTTGATCCATTCGAGATTTTTTTTTTTTTTTTAAAGAAAAAAAAATGATGTTTGCTTCCAGTTTTTGTTTCAACGAAACATCTTATTCCAGCAAACAAAATTAAAGTTTGAATTCAGGGTAAAATCAAATTCATGATGGTTGTTGTTTTAAAAAACCAAATGTAGTTCTCATCTTTTTTTTTTTGGTTTTATGACGATAAATTTGGTACATCACAGTGAAGATATTTATCACAGAGAACCAAAATCAAAAAACCATGCATAAAAAGAAAACCATGCTCTGATACCACAATCAAAATATTTAACAGGTTTAATGCAGGATCATGAAGAATACTTACTTGGTAGTGTTAGCTTTGTTGAAGAGGATGCCATATCAGTGATTCCATTCTTCCCTTAATGGTGTACTAACTAGTTTTCTGATGGAGAGAATGATATATCTCATGGCATACACGATCGTCACATTTATAGGGAGCCTTAGCATAAATGAAGAGCCCTCAAGCATAAATGAAGAACCCTTCAAACTCCTTTGGATCGTATGTATGCCATGGTATTAACTTCACCGATTACACCTTAAGGACAAGATTTATAGAACCACAAATTTAGTCCCTCATGTTATAGAGTCATGTCATATCCATCATACTACATTTATTTAAGTCTAGCGACTGATTAATCATTATGGCAAACATTATGGTACATAGTAAGAATGTACCTAACATGTACTAAATATTACAAAATAGTCCTAAGTCCATAATTAATATGTTATTTTCCAACATGTAACACATACAATTAACTTATAAGGTGAAGCAACCAATTTTTGACTAATGATTTTTGTTAGTTCTGTCAATTTTATAGATGTAGCTGACGATAATATATTAATCCTTATTGAAAGAGATGTCACGGGTCTGGAGAAACACCACTATCACAAAAACCAATCCCATAGATCGCGGGAAGTTTGGCCGCTTAAATAGGGGTGTTCGTTTGGATGGATCGATTTAATCTGATCCAATCAACTGAATCCAAATTAATTTCGGTTTTCAAAAAATGTATCCGAATAGTCCAAATTAAATTCAAATCAAATCCGATCCGATCCAATTACAATTCGGTTGGATCGGTTTTTATAATTCGGTTTTCAAAAACCAAAACATTTTAAAATGACATATAATTATAATATTACCCAATTTTACACAACAAATGAAAACAAATTATTTAGTTGTGATTTAAAATTCATAAATAACTATTAAAAAGATATATTGTAGTTAAGTATTTTATAGATATAAAACTTTTGAGAGAAAATGCATATTAATGTTTTTTTATCAGGTGAAATGTTTTTTAACCTATTTGAAAAAATAATTTACATAATTAATAAATAGGTATAGATATATATTATAAATAATAAATATTTATTCGGTTTTTTTGGACTATTCGGTTATTATTTTATAAACCAAAACCAATCCGAAATCCAAAATAATAATTCGGTTTTGTTGAAAACCAATCCAAAAATCCGAATATCCGAACCAAATAGTCCAATCCAAATTGTCCAATTGGACAATTCGGTTTTATCCAAATAGTGAACAGTCCTACGTTTAAACCTCTCAACTTTCATCATAAGCAGGAATGGAATGAAAAAAAAACAGGGTACCCCAAAAGAATGAAAATGACGTTTTTTTTTGGAGGAATCACACTCTCACCGTAGCGAACCATTCTTTTACATACTAATAACCAAACATGATTTTTTATGGTAACTGAATGGTTGATTCCATTCCTCCCTTCATTCCACTATACCAAATGGGTTTGAGATAGTTGTTGGCAGATTCTTAAAAATAATAAAAATCTACAACGTAGGGTAAAATGGTAATTTATAAAAGGTTGTAACAGATGGAATTGTACGTAAGGTATTTTCCCATGAATAATACTTATCATTAAATTGGTATAAATAGTATTACAAATAAAACTTGGTTGTATTACAAATACAATCATAACAAATGCGTTATACTAAATATATAATATACGCTAACAGCCCCCGCAGTTGGAATCGGAGGATCAAAGATATTTAGAATGGACCAAAAATCAATGAACAAAGAAGATGGTAAGCCCTTTGTGAAAATATCAACATATTGCGACGAAGATGGGACATGAAGAACACGGACTTGTCCTAAGGAGACTTTGTCATGAATAGAATTTAAGTCAATCTCTATATGTTTGGTTCAGTGATGTTGAACCAAGTTGGTAGATAAATAGATTGCACTCACATTGTCACAATAGATAATCGTAACCATAAGAGTTGGTTGATGAAGCTCACAATGTAAGTTACAGATCCATCAAGTTTCAACAACATTGGCAACACCTCGATACTCAACTTCAACACCATACCTTGAAATTATCCCTTGATGTTTGGATGACCATGAAATTAGATTTTGTTCCAGAAAAACACAATAACCGGAAGTGGAACGTCTGATGTTGGGACAACCGGCCTAATCAGAATCAGAGTAGGCAATGAGGCTGCAGGCTAGAGAGATATACAACTGAAGACCATGATCAATAGTGCCTCATGGATAATGCATATATAGACAACTCTGAAGAACAATATAAGAATTACCTGGACGTGTAAATTTTAAGTACCGAAGAGCACCCGCAGGGCTTCTATAGGAGGTTTGATTAGCGAATGGAGGGCCTTCGAGACCGAGTTTGGCACTAGTGTCACCAAGTGTGCGTGTTGGTTTGCAATTCGGCATGTTAGCTCTTTCAAGCACTTCAAGGGCACATTCTCATTGGAACAGAAACATTCCTGACTAATCACATGGGAGAACAACACCAAGAAAGAAATTAAGGTCACCAAGACCAGTCATAGAGAATTTAGTGTGAGGATTGTCATCCACATATAGTAAAAAATATGATGTTTGAGACCCCTAGCATAAAATAAACAACGAATAATCACACTTGCTATTAGTAAATCCAAGTTTGTAAATATATTGTACAAATCAATAAAACCATGCTCGTGGTGCATGTTTAAGACCATGAGAGATTTTTGCAATAGAAAAACATGGCTAATATGGTGAGGCTAGGAGGTTGATGCATATAAACTGTCTCAACTAGATCAACGTGAAGAAAAGAATTCCTCTCATCAAGCTGTTTAACCGGCCATTGCTAAGATACATCTAATGTCATAATTGTTTGTATGGTAGTGGGTTTAACCATTGGGCTAAACGTCTCATCACAATCAATATTGGGTCATTGATTACTACCGTTAGCCACAAGTCGGGCCTTATATCTAACGTCCCAAATGCCATAATAAATTTCTCATTTTCAAAATAGAATAAACACTTATTTCTATAAAGATATAATCGATGCAAAACCATTTGTTCATATGTAATTAAAAATCAGAGTTATAACAAACGATAACACAGAGTCTCGAATCTTAAAAACGGCTGATGTGTGTGTAATCCTGCCTTTGTGATCCGATAAGTACCTGAAAAACATTTAATCTACAACTGTAATCCAAAGCTTTGTGAGTTCCCCCAAAATACCTCACACAACAATACACATACAATGCATGTACACATGAGCCTTTAGTCTGCCTGGACCGCCTCGCAAGGCCTACAGTATGCATGGACCGCTCTCCCAAGCCTACATCTAACTAGACTACCCCTCGAGAACTACAATATAGATGGACCACTCCTTTGTTGGATTAGTGTCTAAGCCCGTAACTATATTTGGTATGTACTTGACCCGGTTGTGCATGGTCCTTTTGGGTTGCCTTCACCAAAGCAACTTGACAAGGTAATTTATGGAGAGAGAGGATATTATGATTTATCAATATATTATAAGATTAATGTATTAAAAAGGAAATCATATTATTTAATTAATATTAGTAACAATTTAATTAGAAATTAATTTGGTGGCTAAAAGAGATTAATTAAATATAGGGGCTTAAACTGTCAAATGTGTGATAGTTGGATTTTGGGCTGGGAAACCTAATGGATTAAAGGGAGAACGAAATTATGATGAGAGTCCATCAAAATTTCGTCCATAGGACCTATTGCAGAAGGTTCCATGGGCTGCTTGGTGATTAAGATGTCCATTATGGTTTTGACTGAAACCCTAGCAGCCAACAATATAAATAAGACCCCTAGCCTTCAATTTTTGGAACTTGCTTCTAAGAGAACCCTAGGGCTGAAATTTAGAGCCTCCTCCCTCTCTCATAATATCCTTCTTGCTTCTTGGTGTTTGTAAACCATTAGAGGAGTTACACTTGTGACTCTAAGCTCAACAAAGAAGAAAGATCAAGCATTCTTAAAGAGGTAATCATCTAGAATTGATATTTTATGTCAATTTTGATTTATGTATGCTAGATCTAGGGTTTCAAATCTTGGATGAATTGCATGTACAATAGAGAAACCTAGATCCAAGTATTAGGGTTTCCATGAGCACATAGGGAAGTTCTTGTGTATAAAACCCCTCAGTGGTATCAGAGCCTTGATTGGTTTCTATTGTATGTGTTGCAATGATCGTTTGTTAACTGAAAATCGTTTTTCTGCCTCTGCCCGGCTCGACTCGGCGAGTCACTAGTTGGACTCGGCGAGTCGGCCCAACTCGACGAGTACAAGTAGTGACTCGGCGAGTCCGGTCGTCAGACAGAGGAAAACTCGGGATTTTATGCTGTTTTGCTGAAGGATAATTGCCAAAATTGTTTTTGAATGATAAAATCCGAATTTTATTGTAATTATGAGATTATCCTTACCAAAACAAAAGATAATTACCAATTAGTTAAATAATAAATTCATTATATGATAAAATTTGATTATTTGAATTTATTGATCAATTATCTTGCATGAAATTGGATTAGGTCAAATATAGATAATCACTAAATTGATTGTTTAATTTAAATTATTTGTTATTTGATCATTTATGTCTTGAAAAGTTCAAAACTTATCCTCAAGTCTTGAAATTTAAATTTTGATTAAAAGTTTAATTTTGAATAATTTAAATTTCAAACCTTTAGAATTTTACAAGTTTAAAAATCAACCTTATACTTTATTTATTATAAGATTAATATATATATATATATATATATGTGTGTGTGTGTGTGTGTGTATAAGAATAAGCTAGTCTTATCGCTAGTAGGCCTCATTCATGAAGCCGGTCTATAAGGAGGGTATAAGGTTGCTACCTACAAAATGGCGCTTAATGGGTGTCCACTCTCACCCACCGCTTCCTTGATTGGTGGAGGGTCGTTAGTCGAACGGATAGGATAGGGAATTTAATTCCTCATTATAAGTATATCACAAGTAACTAAATGTTTTTCAAATTCCCAATCTTAGTTACTTTAGGGTAAAATGTGTAAATGATGCTATTCCATGGAATTACACTTTTTACCCTTGTCAAACGTTAGCGGAGCGCGTGTGGTTAACCGGCACACTAATTTGGGGTTGACATTGGTAGCGAAGGGTGGCTCGATGTTTATCATTGATCAATGGAGTGTGTGTGGCTAACCGGTACATTGATTAGATGATAGTGACAATGAGTGCACCATGTTGATTCGCATGGTTATTCACACCTTGTTTGTGATCCTCGGTATTCCAGTCACAAACTTGAAGGGCATATCGAAATTGAAACATGCCATTGAAAAGTTCAATGAATCTCAAAGATCTAGGAGTTTTTCAAAACATTTAAAACATAATCTTCTTTTGTTTTTCATGGTGGAAAATTAGTGAATCGTCATTCACTTACCTTCAAATTATTTACTTTTAGATTACGGCATCCCTTTTCTAAGTTGTAAATAATGTTGTTGGATCCTAACCCTAAATTCTCATTTGGGTGATTAATTGGGGATTCATTCTAATCAAACTTGTCCTTTTCTATTTTCAGATGTCTAATGCAAACAACAACAACGCTCATGCAGCTACTGGTGGATTATCACTCATGAATTTGTGTGGGAAAGTGATCTTTAATCGCAACAACTTCAACGAGTGAATCCGAAACATTCGGATGATCACTTGCTACGAGGACAAGGAGTATGTCCTCAACGAGAAGGTTGAAAAGATCAATCCTGAAATTGCCACTATTAAAGAAATTGTTGCCTTTGAGGCACATGAGAGTGATGCTACGAAGGTTCATTGCATCATGCTCGCGACTATGAATGCAGAACTCCAAAAGTCCTACGAGGACATGTATCCATTAGAGATGCATCAGGATTTAATGGATAGGTACCACCAAAGTGCGAAGCAAGAGCGCTATGAGATCATCACTAACATGATCATCGCTAGGATGGGGAATGGAGAATCCCTAACCTCGCATCTGCAGAAGATGCAGAGGTATGTTGATCGTCTTCTAAAGTTAAATGTTAACTTTGATGAGGATTTGGCTATCGACATCATCCTCCACTCCTTGTCTCCATGCTACAACCAGTTCAGAATGACCTACCATATGAACAAAGAAAAGGTCACTTTGAGCAAGCTTCAAGGGTTGTTAAGGACTGCTGAGAGCAACCTAAAGGATAAATCTGTTGCATCAACTCCTACTGATTCGTCCCCAGTGTTGGCAATTGGGCAAGGAAAGGGTAAGAAGAGGAAGGCTTCTTCTAAGAGCCACCAAAAGTGAAAGTCCCATGATGGTTCCTCTTCTAGTGGGACCAAAGTTGGTTCCATTAAACCATCTTCTGACCCTAAGGATGCAAAGTGCTTTTACTGCCATGAGAAGGGCCACTGGAAACGAAGCTGCCCTAAATATCTACAAGATATTAAGGATGGGAAGATAAATCCCACCTTTGCAGGTATGTATTCAATTAAATCTAATAACTCATCACTTGCTACTTCATGGGTTCTTGATACTGGATGTGGTTTCCACATTTATTCTGATTTGCTGGGCCTAAGAGAAATTAGGGAAGTGGAGCATGGGAGGATAAACTTGCTCATGGGAAACTGAAGATCGTTACCTGTCACCAAGATCGGAGTTTATTCCTTAGTGTTGAGTAATGGGTTAGGGTTAGATTTAAACAATTGTTACTATTCGCCAGATATGGCAAGAAACATCATTTCTTTTCATGGATTATATAGACAAGGGTTTAGATATTCATTTGATAATAGTAATGGTTCTATTAATATTTATCTTGATGGTGTTTTCGTTTTTAATGCACTACCTTGTAATGGAATATATGAATCTGTGTTGGTTGTAGACAACTTAGGAAATGATGTGTTGAATATTGATTCGTCCAATAGTCTGGACAAAGCATGCTTGTGGAATTTTCATCTTGTCCATGTCAACAAGAAATGCATAGCCCAAATCCAAAAGGATGGAGTGTTGGAGTCATTCTACCTTAAGGACGATGACACGTGTGAGTCTTGTTTACTTGGGAAGATGACCAAGTAACCCTTTACTGGCACTTGTGAAAGGGGTGAGAGTCTACTGGATCTCATACATATAGATGTATGTGGGCCCTTTAGATCCACTACAAGGGATGCTTGCCACTTCTACGTGACCTTTACAGATGATTATAGCAGATATGGATATATCTAATTAATCAAGCACAAGTTCGAAACCTTTGAAAAGTTCAAAGAGTTTAAGAATGAAGTGGAGAATCAGCTGGGCATGAAAATCAAGATGCTTCGATCTGATCGAGGAGGAGAGTACCTAAGTCTTGAATTTCACGACTATTTAAAGGAATGCAGAATTGTTTCACAATTGATGCCTCCTAGGACCCCATAATTGAATGATGTGGCTGAGAGACGTAATCGGACCTTGTTGGACATGGTTCGGTCTATGATGAGTCGGGCTTCATTACCAATAGATTTCTGGGGGTATTCCTTAGAGACTGCCTCCTATATCCTTAACCTAGTTCCTATGAAGAAGGTTGCCAAAAAAACTCACGAGATGTGGACAGGGAAAGCTCCCTCGTTGGCACATATCAAGGTTTGGGGTTGTGAAGCCTTCATAAGACGAGAGACTCACGACAAGATTGAACCTCGTAGCGAGAAGTGTTATTTCATCGGGTATCCACAAAAGTCCTTTGGCTATCTCTTCTATAGACCGAGTGACAATGTTGTCTTTGTTACGAGGAGAAGGGTTTTCCGAGAGAGAGAGAGATCTCATAAGCTGAAGGGACAGTGGGAGCCAACTCGATCTTGAAGAGCTTCAAGAGTCGAGCGATGAAGGAACCTCTAACACTGGAAATCAACTTGAGGAGGAAACTCCTGTTGAACCTGTTGACGAGTCCTTACCTCTTAGACGTTCCAGTAGCGCTAGTGTTCCAACCCATTTGTATGGATGCCATATTACTACCAAAGGGGATACATTTATTAATGATAGTACACTGGTAAATTTGGACAAACCTAGCAGCTACAAGGAAGCCATGGCAGGCCCGAAGTCTGCTAAATGGAAAGAGACAATGGACAGTGAGATTCAGTCTATGTACGACAACCAAGTTTGGAATGTGGTTGATAATGTACCAGGTCGTAAGACAGTCGGGTGCAAGTGGATCTTCAAGAAGAAGACGGACATGGATGGGAAAGTACACACTTATAAAGCACGATTGGTTGCGAAGGGATTTACTGAAACTCCAGGAGTTGACTATGATGAGACTTTTCACCAGTCGCGAAAATAAAGTCTATTAGGGTGATGCTTGCAATAGCTGCATTTCATGACTATGAAATATGGCAGATGGACGTTAAAACTGCTTTCCTTAATGGGAAGTGTGCTGAGGATGTTTACATGAATCAGCCAAAGGGTTTTGTCAATGCGAAGCACCCTAATAGAGTGTGCAAGCTTGAGAAATCCATTTATGGATTGAAGCAAGCGTCTCGCAGATGGAATCTTTGTTTCGACGAGAAGGTCAAAGAGTTTGGTTTTCTGCGAAGCGAAGATGAGTCATGTGTATATGTCAAAGCCAGTGGGAATATAGTGAGCTTCCTCATATTGTATGTCGATGACATACTACTCCTAGGAAACAACATCCCAACCTTGCAGGAAGTCAAGTCCTGGCTTGGGAAGTGCTTCGCTATGAAGGACCTCGAAGAAGCTGCATATATTCTGGGAATAAGGTTAGTAAGAAACAGGAGTAAGAGACTGATATGGATCAGTCAGGATACATACTTGGATAAGGTGCTAAAACGGTTTTTTATGGAAAATTCCAAGAAAGGGGAGTTGCCAGTCCAAAGCAATACCAAGCTGAATAAGACTCAGAGCCCGAGTACAGAGGCAGAGATAGCTGAGATGAGTTGAGTACGTTACACTTCCGCAGCTGGCTCAATCATGTACGATATGACTTGTACTCACCCTGATGTGGCCTTCGCTTTGGGCATGGTCAACATATATTAGGGAAACCCTGGTAGAGCTCATTGGACTGCAGTTAAGAATATTCTTAAGTACCTTCGGAGGACCAAGGAATGGTTTCTAGTCCTCGGTGGGAGTGATGACTTAAGGGTACGAGGGTACAGTGACGCTAGTTTTCAGATGGATTGGGACAATTACCGATCACAGTCTGGCTGGGTCTTTACCCTTAACGGAGGAGCGGTAACTTGGAAAAGTTCCAATCAGGAGACTGTAGCTGATTCAACGTGTGAATCTGAGTAAATTGCAGTGAGTGAAGCATCGAAGGAGGCAATATGGTTGAAAAACTTCATTAGAGACCTTGGAGTTGTTTAATCCATAAAGGAGCCTATGGATATTTTATGTGATAATGAAGGTGCGGTTGCCTTGACCAAGGAACCAAGGGATCATGGCAGGTCCAGACATATCGACAGAAAATATCACTTCATTAGACATCGGGTAGAAGAAGGACTCCTTGTAGTAAAGAGAGTATCATCAGAAGATAACCCACCAGATCCCTTTACAAAGGGACTGGGTAGGGTTAAGCACTTGCAGCATGCAAGGGGTATTGGGCTGAAAGACGATATAAGTTTAGATTAGATAGATAGGAAACATATAATAGATAATTTGTACTTGACATTTGATGAATAAATAAAGGTGTATTATTTATGAGTAAAGTCACTATCTTATGTTGCTTATTTATCTATGGTTTCAATTTCGCATATTTTGACTTCCTGGATAATAAGACTATTCAAACGGTCCACAGTCGCTCATATGTTGGAAGTAGATGTGAAAGAAGACTGTCATGAATTTGTTTGTAGATTGTCTAAAAGGTTTTGGGCATGGAAAAGGTTTGCTGCAAAGTTCATGAGTGCTTATGAATTATGATTTGAGCATTGGAATAAACCCGCGCTTGCTGGTATCACATCATAGAATTTATCACAAGTGATTGCAAGACGATAATATCTTATAGTCTTAAAACTTAGAGATATGGTTATTGTTTGCTGGTTAGTTATACATTGATGATGTGTAAACGCATCAGTAACTTGATGTTATAAAACACATTGTCGTGCATGATTTGATTGGTAAATAGTAAAAGCATATGAGTCGAAGTTTATCTGTTCCTTTTATTCTAAGAGGATAAAAGCGATATCTGGCCACTTGATGATTTGGTTTGACTTATGTGCCGGGCCCGGTCAGGACGAAGTTGATGTGTTCAACTAAATTCTATGTCAAAAAAATCAGAGATCAAGGAATAATGTGCTGAACAATAAGTATGACTATGTTCCATGTGATTGTCAGCATGATATCTAGAACAAAGGATTATATGATCCCTTATCTAAAGGACATGATTTTGATAAGAGTTGACAGCAGCGTATAAGAGCTACGATTGCTAATTGGATCCTGAAGTCATATGTGAGATATAGTTGTCATACTTATCCAAGTGGGAGACTGTTGGATTAGTGTCTAAGCCCGTAACTATATTTGGTATGTACTTGACCCGGTTGTGCATGGTCCTTTTGGGTTGCCTTCACCAAAACAACTTGACAAGGTAATTTATGGAGAGAGAGGATATTATGATTTATCAATATATTATAAGATTAATGTATTAAAAGGGAAATCATATTATTTAATTAATATTATTCATAACTTAATTAGAAATTAATTTGGTGGCTAAAAGAGATTAATTAAATATAGGGGCTTAAACTGTCAAATGTGTGATAGTTGGATTTTGGGTTGGGAAACCTAATGGATTAAAGGGAGAACGAAATTATGATGAGAGTCCATCAAAATTTCGTCCATAGGACCTATTCCAGAAGGTTCCATGTACTGCTTGGTGATTAAGATGTCCATTATGGTTTTGACTGAAACCCTAGCAGCCAACAATATAAATAAGACCCCTAGCCTTCAATTTTCGGGATTTGCTTCTAAGAGAACCCTAGGGCCGAAATTTAGAGCCTCCTCCCTCTCTCATAATAGCCTTCTTGCTTCTTGGTGTTTGTAAACCGTTAGAGGAGTTACACTTGTGACTCTAAGCTCAACAAAGAAGAAAGATCAAGCATTCTTAAAGAGGTAATCATCTAGTATTGATATTTTATGTCAATTTTGATTTATGTATGCTAGATCTAGGGTTTCAAATCTTGGATGAATTGCATGTACAATAGAGAGACCTAGATCCAAGTATTAGGGTTTGCATGAGCACATAGGAAAGTTCTTGTGTATAAAATCCATCATCCTTTAGGCCTACAGTTTGACTACACCGCCTTGCAAGGCCTATAGAACACCTGGACCGCTCGTGTATCTTGGCCTACCACACAAAGCATGACCGCCTCAATCTAACCACAGCATGTCGACATATACACATAACAATAACAAACAAGCATAGGTAATTATAACCAATCTACCTGCCTAACAGAGCATAACAACATCTTATACACAAGGATATACAGATCACTACATCATAACACATCCTATACATAAGGATATATATTGTAGTACAAAGTATAATAAGAAAACTCACCTCGCTTTCAAACATGTATCACCATAACTCACAGGAAGATAAGGCTGGCATAACAACCACCTAATTATAAATAAAAGATCAAACCTCGGTCTATTACCCTAAACCCTAATGTTTAACCTAAAGTCAAACGAATTCAAAAAGTCAACAAAAATCAACGTCTTGTCAAAAGGGCACCACACATTCTAAAAGCGCCCAACGCTTTCTATGGGACAAAATAATCAATCCTTTAAGCAAAACAATCTCGCAATAGAAAACCCTAAAAAGTGCTCCACGCTCCAGAAAAACGCACCGCGCTCAGGCTGAATCTAAAGGGATAAGTGACTTAATCAGTTAAGTCAATCCCCTTAATTACAGATTTGAACTCCCATAAGGCCCAAATAGATAAAGTTTCCTACTTTATCCGTTAAGCATTTCCAAAACAAACAAGGTCTAAACTTTAAGCCCAAAAAGTCCAATAATGCACTTTTAACAACTTAATGTATTATATCTAAGCCTCCAACTTTTAGAACTGAAATAAAATACTGTCAAGATGGATAAAGTTTCCAACTTTATCTATAATAAAGCCAAAAACTTACAAGAGGCAAGATAATTTGTATAGCCAAGAGAGAAAGCTCCAAGATGCCAACTTTCTAGATTCAAATGTTCCAACACATACTTCTATCAACTTAGAAGGAGCTAGAGTCACTTCAACTCCAAGATCATCACCAAAATGGGATCAAAAGCATAAGATATGGACCAAAAGCTAGATCTAAAAAAGTAGAAGTAAAGGTGGAAGCTTTTTACCCACAATGGTCCATAAATGAAGTATCCTTTCTACATCCAACCTTGAGCCCTTCATCTAAGTTCCTTGCAACAACCTTGATTTTCAAGCTTCACACTAAAGTATAATAAATAAGCCTCCAAAAGTAGTTTTAAGCTCAAAATGAGAGAAGATAGGCTAAGGTTTCACTGGGGATCATTCTATAAGTGATGGAGGATGAGAAATGGCAATTCTATGGTTTAATGACCTTTAAATACCCTCAAAAACCGTAAAAAAAAACCGGTAGCCCACTGGGTTGGAAGGCCCCTATGCTTTTTAGGGGCTCTCCGCGCTCCCGCTGGATTCTGATTTTAAGCTTTTAGGTTCAAACAATCATAACTTCTTCGTTCTAACTCTGTTATCAGTGATCTTTATATGCACATGAAGGTATTGACAAGACCTACTATCTTATCTACTTAAAACATACCAAACTAAAATATCAATTCATGCAAGACGTCTGAAATATTACTTTTCCCATTTACCCTTTTGCTCCAAAACACAATTCAAGGGATTAAATAACTTAACCGACATATCATCATCCAATATGGTCTAAACTCTATTCCCTTGAAGCCCAATACCTTTATTCGATCAAATTACAGTCCGATAACCCTAAATCAAAAATATCCCGAAATTGGATCTTATAATTTAGCTAAAGAATCGCCAGCATGTTGTTTCTTTTTAAATATCCAAATATAGTTGATGATGTTGGCACCTCGGGGTTGTGGAACCTAAGTATATGTTTGATTAGTGATAAGATCATTGTATTCATCATTCATTTCATTTAGTGAATTTGGATCTCGAAATGCTTGTGAGTAATTGCGGGGTTTCGGAGATGAGGTATCTACATGAAGGTTGAGTCTGCGGATGGGTTTGACATCGCCTAGACGAGACCTAGTGACCATAGGACAAGTACAAACATGAAAGGGAGAAAAATCAGAGGAGGAGGAGGATCCGTTAGGAAATGGATCGACATTCCAGGGAGCTGATGAGGCATCATTGTTAGTGGGAGAGGTGGCAGTCGGCGATGGAATGACCAGTGCAGATGTGGTAATGGGTGACGAAGAGGGGACATATCTTCAGTAGTGGGAAATAAAACGACTTGTTGGTGAAATTATAAAGATGTGGTAGTGGAGCCATTGATGTCATCAAGAAACTCATATGATGGAGGATTGTCAAGAGTCATGGGAGCTGAAATGAAATGCGGATTCGTCAAATGTGACATAACTTGAAATGATAATTTCTTGGGTATCAAGGATAAGGCAGCAAAAGCCACAATATTGTGAGGGATAACCCAAAATGACACAGGGAACAAATTTACGATCGGGTTTGTGAGAGGTGTGAATGTGAGGATATCATAAACACTCAAAGATGTGAGTATGATGAGTGTTTATGGAATAGCTTGTAAAAAGGTGTGTAGTTTTGAATGGTAGTGGATGATAAAATATTAAAATGAGTATCTATGTGAAGAGCCTCCATCCGTAGGTAGGAGGGAGATGGAATCAACATATCATGTATGTATCCATTGAAGTGAAGATGAGTAAGAGGGGTGGGTGTGGGCAACACCCACATGCATTATTAGGAGGAAAAAAATGCCGTTACTAAATGTTGTGGTGGTAACAGGAAGCAACAGGGATACCTTTAACACGCAATAATGGTGGAGAGGGGCGGTGTTCATTGGCGTTATTAGGTGTTATTAGGCACAATAATGGGAGAGGGCGTTGCCCACTCCGAGTAGCCTAACAGATAGGAGAAAGCAAAGAAAACGAGGGAGAACACAAGCCGACAACGACGGCTGAAGAGTTTGAGAAAGGTACGTATTTTAGGAAGGAATACATGGGTATCTCGGATACCATGTACATAAGGTATTTTCCTATGAATATTACTTCTCATTAAATTCATATAAATAGCATTACAAATACGGCTTGGGCCTATGACTATATAGACTCATAATATAACTATGTACACTCATAACAAACAAGCTACACTAAATATATACGCCAAAATGAATTACCCAGGGTTAAATTTAAGGATTAAACCCAAAATCAAACCTTCCGAGAAAATTTATATTTGCAAGTTAGAAATTATTATTATTATTATTATTATTATTATTATTATTATTATCTTCTTTAATAAATGAATGTTTTTTTTGTCACATGTCATATTCTCTTTTATTTTGACACTTGTCATTTTGTGAAAATTTTAGAAATATTATTTTTCACTTGTCATTTTTTAGGGATTTCTATTTTTTTAAAATAAAATTCCATAAAATTGTAATGGGTTCTATAAAGAAATAAAATCATCCTATTAATTTGGTAATAAATTCTCATAAATACTTCAAATGATTTAGTTTATTTTGTAAATTTTCAGAAGATTACATTATGTTATGTAAAGTATTACATTATAAAATATTTCATATTTATATATTGATATTAAAATTTTATTGTTAATAAACATGTGTAATACACGGGTCTCACACCTAGTTATTATTAAGTAAAAAATACAAACAACGTGAAATATTTTTGCGACTATCTGGTAAACTTGACTAGAAAATGTATTTTCGATAGTTTATTGTAATCTATTTAACTTAACAAAAAAGTACAAACCACACAGAGTATTATTACAACTTTGGAAACCTTAAACAAAAAATCTATTTTTGATAGTTTATTGCAATCTATTATCAATAAACATTTATGGTGATCTTTTCTATTTTTAAACAAATGACAAACTATCAATACTTAAAACAACGTAAAAAATCTTCGAATAACTAAAAAACAAACAACTAAACTATATATATATATATATATATATATATATATATATATATATATATATATATATATATATATATATATATATATATATATATATATATATATAAAGGTTCAAATGAGAACCATAAAAAGTTAAGAACCATAAGAACCACTATTTTTACGTTGTAACTTAAATCATCAGATATATTTGCTCAATTTTATCTCACAAGACAACTTTTCTCTCACCTCTCTCTCATCTCTCTCTTTCTCTCTCTTACGTCCTACCGCTGCCGACCACCATTGCCGGCACCGTCGTCGTCGCCGGAATACAATGATCTTCAGATTTGTAGCCGCCACCTTCAGATATGAAGCATTTACCTTCAGATCTGGTGCATTTGCCTTCAGATCTAGAACCCCTGACTTTAGATCTGTCATCACCACCGAGCGCCGCCTCCTTCCACCGCCATCTATCTCACCAGTACTGACTATCGCCTTCAATCAGCCGCTTTGCTTTGCTGGAACACCTAGAAAACACTAAACTCGATTTTAAAGTCTGAATATGCTTCTTCTCCAAATCTCCAACGTTTCTGATTTGATGAAGCAAAAGAAAAACACTTTGATCTGTTTCGCCGGAATAACAGATGTGATGGAGTATGAAGCTCTTTGTTGGATTTGTACCAGATCTGTTATGTGTCGCCCCTTCCCATCTATAATTCATTTTCGTCTCTGTCTCTCTTATTTTTGGTCAAAACACCACCAAATCGACACCTGATCTGATGTGTTTGTCCATTTTCAGGTTAGCTCTGGTGTGTATGGTGTTTACATTGATGGTGTTTACAAAAGGAAGTTCTGAAAAAAAAGATGTAGACAAGGTGTTTGATGAAATGTCTCAATGAAATTCGGTAAGTTATTAAGCTGTGAATTTAGTTGTGAATGCATATTTTGTGTATATTAAACTATGAAGTTTGTGTATTTAGCTTTGATATTTTTGTTTAAAATTGTGAATTAAATGCATTAAGCTGTGATTTTGTTGTTTAAACTGTAAATTGACTATATTAAGCTGTGAGTTTTGTATATTTAACTAGGAATTAATTGTATTAAACTGTGAATTGATTGTATTAACTTTTTAAGTTGATAATATGCTTTTGAATACATACTTTTTTTGTATTAAATAGTGATTTTCTATATTTAACTATGAATTAAAAGTTTTAAGTTGATAATATGCTTTTCTACTGGCATTTGTTGTGGATCTCTATGATATAGTTCTTTTTTTTTTTTTTCTGTTAATGTGTGAATTTGATGTTTTAATCTCTCATTTGTCGTATAATTTTGGTAATCTTAGTTTTAACTGCTATTAAGTTGTGAATGTATAATTTTTTTTGAATTAAACTTTAAATTTATTATACTAGTTTGTGAATTTTCTATATTAAATTGTGTATTAATTGTAATAAGTGTTTTAAGTTGATAATATGGACGTGAATACTACTTTTTGAGTATTAAAATGTGAATTTAGTGTACTAAGTTGTCATTTTTGTGTTTTAAACTGTGAATTGATTGCATTAAGCTTTGAATTTTCTTTTTAAACTACGAATTGACTGTATTAAGCTGTGAATTTCCTGTTTGAACTGTAAATTGACTAGATTAAGTTGTGAATTATGTGTATAAAACTATGAAGTTACTTGTATTAAGCTTGAATTTTGTGTATAAACTTTGAATTGACTATATAAAGAGTGTTAAGTTGAAAATATGGTTGTGGATGCATACTTTTTGTATATTAAACTTTGAATTTTGTGTATTAAACTATGATTTTTATGTTTTAAACTGTTAATTGACTGCATTAAACTGTGTATTTTCTTCGTAGACTATGAATTGACTATATTAAGCTGTGAATTTTGTGTATTAAATTACGAGTTGATTGTATTAAGCTGTGAATGAATTGACATTAAGCTGTGATTATTTTATAATTTTTTTGTTTGCTTTTGAAATAATGTAAATTTTATTCACGACTTAATATATTAAATTCACAATTTTAAAATATGAATGGTTTATGTATAAATTTTTTTGTTAATTTTTTTCTGAATATATTTATTTTTTGTGATGTATAAGTATATAAGAATACATTAGTTTTAATAATAATTTGCATTTAATTCAAAATGTGTGAAATAAATGGTTTTATTAGACTGTGAATGTAGTAGATATGTTATTAATGCATTATTTTATTTACAGATCTGATTTAGAAGAAAATAATGGTTGCGATGCTGGTACAGATGGTTGGTGGCAGCGTGTGGTGGTGGTACTAGAGTTTGAATTTTTTTATTTCTTTAAGTTTGTGAATTATTATAAAATGGTTTGTATTAAGTTGTGAATTAAACTATCAATGTACTCTATAAACTTGTACTTATATAAGTTTTGTGTTCAAATATGAGAACATACAAGAATGAAAATATTATATTGCAAAAATTAGAATTTTGCTATTTTTGTATCAAAAAGAGAAAAAAAAAGGATTTTCACATGTTCAATAAGAATATCATGTAAATATTTACTAACTAATGGGGGTTCTTAGGGTTCTTAATCTTTTATGGTTCTCATTTGAACCACACCTTATATATATATATATATATATATATATATATATATATATATATATATATATATATATATATATATATATATATATATATATATATATATATTCAGATACATTTAAGACCATGCTAATTTTGTGAAATCGTGAGAAATAATCTAAAAATAATTTTAAAATGCAAAATAAAAGGAAAAATCTGAAAATTCTTTTTTTAATTATTATTTTCGTCACGTTACTTACCTAAATAAAATAAAATAAAATAAAAATTACCGTTTTTTTTAAAATACGTGAAATATTTTAATAGAATATTACACTGTAAATATTCTATTGTGATTTTTAGAATTTTAGAATGTTAGATATGTAAAATATTCTAATATTCTACTAGAATATGTAAAAAAATATTTTTTTTTAAAAAAAAATTGGTATTTTTTTGGAAAATATAAATGCCAATAATAATATTTGAAAATTTTTTTTCGAAAATTTTCAAATATTTTGCATTTTAATGTTTTTTTTATCTACAAAATGAGTGGCTATGATTGCGTCTAACGGTCTCACAAAATTAGGTCGTCTTACATTAACCTAACCCTATGTACATATATATATATATATATATATATATATATATATATATATATATAAATATATATATATATATATATATATATATATATATATATATATATATATATATATATATATATTGATGAGATCGGTTGAAAACTCATAGTTTCCTGAAAACCTAAGAAGTAAAGGTGGAACATTAGATCAAAATTAATTCATTAAAGACATGATCGTAATCTTACCGATCTGATGTAATGTTTATTTTTTGTGTTATTGGACAAAATTAACATAATAAAAATTTACGATTTTTTTAAAATAATTTTTGATTCTTAAAAAAAAATAGAGAATTTTTAATTTTTTTCAGAAAACATGAATTTTTTAAAAAAATTGAAAAAAATATAATTTTTTAAAAATATTGCATTTCTTTAAAAAAAAAAACTATTTTTTTTATTAAAAAAATGGCATTTTTTTTTTCAAAAAAACTACAAATTTTTCAAAAAAAAAAACTTCAATTTTTTAAAAAAAAAACGGCAATTGTTTTACAAAAACTACTTTTTTTTTCAAAAAAAAAAAAATAAAGCAAATATTAAAAAAAAAGCTGCCTTTTCTTTTAAAAAAAAACTGCAACTTTTAAAAAAAAAATCAATTTTTAAAAAAAACTTTGAATATTAAAAAAAAACCCTAATTTTTTTAACAAAAAAAAATCAACGTTTTAGGTGCGTATATGTATATTTTTTTTCAAATGCATATATGCATATTTCTTATACTATAATATTCGTAAGTAAATCATAAAAAATCTTATTTTATTAGTTAATCTATAAACATAATAATACAAACATTTTATTCAATACAATATAAAATGTAAAATAAAAAAAAAAAGCTACAAAGATTCACCGTATTATTATTTCTTTATATCAAGATTTCCATATTTTCTTCAGTTTATCACTTTTTACATATTTAAAACTTTCCACAAAATCTTTCCACAAAATCTTTCAAATCTACAAGAAAAAAATGATTAATGCAAGAACATTCACAAAAATACATATGTATATATCATGTGATTTACATGTAATTTATATGTGAATTATTTGTGATTTACTTGTAAATTACATGTGATTTATGTAAATTACATATGAATCACATGTAACTTATATGTGATTCACTTGGGATTTACATGTAATTCATGTGTGAATCACTTGTGATGTACTTGTGAATTACATGTGATTCATATGTAAATTACATATGAGTCACATGTGATTCCAGTGTTCTAAAAGGCGCGTCATGGCGTGAGGCGCGACGTCGCCATTACGAAAAGTTTCATAACGTTGCTGTTAGGCATGGCGCGTGGCAAGGCGTGCCATGGCGCGTTATGACGTGTTATGACACATGTTTTTTCATTTGAGACACATTTTTTTGCTCTTTTTTATACTTTTTCTAATCGGACATACAAGTATTGTGTTTTTTTATTAACTTTCTGTTATTAGTTGTTGATATAACACTTCTAAAAACTAGGTATATTTGATATAAATTTATATTTATGCGGTAATATAATTATAAATTAATACAAAATCGTCGCCTTACATCACGCCTTGAAAAACATCATGGCTTGCCATAACTCGTTAAGCTTAAGGCTTGGCCTTGCCGCCACGCCTTTTAGAACCTTGTGCGATTCACTTGTGATTTACATGTGAATTACATGTGATTTACATGTAAATCACATGTAATTCATATTTGAGTCGCTAGTGCTTTAATTGTGAATTACATGTGATTCATATGTAAATTACATATGAATCACATGTAACTCATATGTGATTCACTTGTGATTTACATGTGAATTACATGCAATTTACATGTGAATCACATGTAATTCATATGTTAATAACTTGTGAATCACATGTGATTTATATGTAAATTACATATGAATCACATGCAACTCATATGTGATTCACTTGTGATTTACTTGCGAATTATATGTGATTTACATGTGAATCACATGTAATTCATTTGTGAATCAGTTGTGAATTTTGCCATATTATGTGAACTTTCCCCAATATAAAGCTACCTGATCAATCTTAAATCTTTCAGATTCACATCGTTTTGGTTCATGTGTATTTTGAAATCCATCATCCCCATCAATCATCTTGCAACTCTATCAGCCCACCCAGCACATATCGCTTACCCCAAAAGCTCCTCTTCATTCAACATCAATTTGAATGCTCACAATTTCCATTATGTCTTAGTAATCCATATAAACCATAATTAATCTTAAAAACTTTATGATAAGAAATCCAAAATAGCATATAATATAACTTACGGATCATAGATTCCACTTTTTTTATTCAGCTTTGCAACAGGACAATATGCACCTAAAGGGCATGCTTCAGTCACAAAGTTTTCAATAAATTAGAGACATAAAAAACAATATTTTATGCATAAATTAAAATTAGTTTTGCACTAAGAAAAAAGGTCAAACATGTCCATCTGTTAGTTGCTTCATGGGCAACTTTAATCGCTTCCTCTAAAATCAATCATAAAAATTTCTAAATTTAGTAGAGAAATGGATGCAAATCTTTAAAACAGAGAAAATACATAAGCGAAAGGAATATAAGAAAAAGTTTGTAGTTAGTTATATGATTACTCATTGCTTCAAATGTTGCAGGATCATTGTCTGCATATTGTCCCATTTCTTCCTGGAATTTAATTTATTAACTCCTTTCACATATGTAAATTTGACTAATGATTAAAAGATGATATCTAATGAAATGTTACTTACTTTCAGATTGTTATACTTTTGTTCACTGGCTTTGAGCTCACTCAAAGCCTCTTCTTGTGCATCCTGTTAAGATACTTGAAATTAAAGATAATATTTAAAATGCCAAAAATAATTGTAGAATAAAAAAAAGGTAAGTCACCAACTTACTGAATCCTCCCTACCTTTTTTAAAAGACTCACATTGCTCCAAAAGCTCTACATGCCGCTTCTTGTTGATTTCAAGCTCTCACTCAAGTTTCTTGGACACATTTCTTAGCTTTTATACATAACAAAAATAAATAAATAAATAATAACATGAATGAAGTTAGAAAATATGATTTTATGGTATAGACTACAGACCCAAAATCATTTATGCATAACTTGATCTCGAAATAAAAGTTTACCTGGTTTCCAGCACAACTAGGAAGACTCCAAAAGTATACCTAAAATTTTTTGAGATTAAATTGTGTTTATGAGCTCTTATTTTATTAGTATCACATTTCTTACATATGTTTCAATCTTGTCTTTTGAGACCAAGTCATCATCGACTAGTGTTTGAACAACATCTTTGACAGCTTGGCTGATAACACCTTTTCTGGGGCCCAACTTTTCAAGTTCCTTGAGCTGAAATTTCTACACAAAATTAACATGAGTATTAAACCAAACAAAGGATATACTCACGGTCTAACTTAATCATACAGAGAAAATCACTAATAACCAATCTTGGTGCATACATTTTGCAGATAATAATAATAATTTATAGCAATCTATATAAAATTGGAAGTGTATATGATGTTATATACTCACAAGGTAAAAATCTTGGGAGTCGTATAATATTTAAAGCATATTCTCCTGCTTCTCTTCCAATGACAACCCTCTTTTCTTCGACTATGACAGCATGAAAATGACATGAATTTGGAAATGATAAATACTAAATAGATATAATTAGCATTATCATTATAATTCGAAGATCCATAAAAGATTTACACTACAAACACCAGCTGAAAAACAAACCAGGGGAACTATGTTGCTACTTATGTTCCCATATTTAAACAACTTGGTTCATCGTGACCTTGAGCTTTACCAAATTATACCATTTGATTCTATTATAACTTCATTCTAAATAGGTAACTAAAGACAAAAACTATGTTTGAGCTAGACAAACCATAGCAACAAAAACACATAATTATTCATTGACCTTTTCTCCTTATGTGAACACTTCATAAGCAATATCAGTGTTTCATCATGTTCATCGAGACAAAAAGAGTTCAAATAAAACTAAACGAGTTTGCGCATGGACAAGCACAAAGCTAACAAGTGAATTTCTGCAAACTATTAATTGAGGAAAAATTAGGGCATGAAACGAACCAGTTATTCCACTGATTCAATGTTAAATTAACACTGCCCTTCCATAGATCAGACATAGAGGAAGTATCACTATCGATTTACGAGCCTATTACAACGACATATGATTCGAAAATCTAAAGAACTTTATACGACTATGATGTGTGTTTATGTGGGAATCTCATAAAAACTTTAACAAACAGATTAATTCCACACATATTCATGATATACATCGGAAAACAAAATCAGTATGCAATAACTATACAGTCAATCTCGATTCAAAAGTTTCAGCTGTCAAACAAATGGATTATTGTGTGAATGAAATCTTCGCAACGAATATGACAGAGAAACAGATTAATTCTCCAATAGATTCACGATATACATCCAAAACCAAAATCAACACGAAATTGTTATACATACCCATCTGGAATTTCAATATTTTAACTGTGGGAGTAAATAGATTAAAGTTGCCCAAGAAGCAGCTAATAGATCGCACCTTCATCTTGTTTATAATTAAAAAATAACGAAGAATTGATCAATGGTAGATTTCAGATGAATTGATAATCATTGACGATGAAACCTGGATCGATGGTGGATATTAATCTGGAGGCAGTAAGAAGACGCCAAAGAAGAACGTAAACGAGAATTTGACACCATCTGGAGGTGAATCGAAGAGAGGAGGAAGGAAATAGAGAGATCTATGAACGAGATGTTCTCTCTCAATCTCTCATTGATGATTTCACCGACGAAGGAAGCACCAAGGCGGAGCGATGAAGACTTCTTGTGTGTGTAAGAGAAGGGGACAGAGAGAGAAAGATAGAATCGGTAAGTAATCAAGAGAGAATTTGATTTTCTTAAATTAGTTAAATTTATTATTATGAAATAATATAATTTATCCCTAATATACCCCCTGGTCAATTATTTAAAAGTCTAAAATACCATTAAAAGTGTTGATAATAACAACTATGCCATATTTAATCTAAACCATTAAAATTTTTGATCTAACGTCCCACATTTAGTTCTCGGGTTCTCGAGAAACTATAGGTTCTCAAATGATCATTCATCTCTCTCTCTCTCTATCTTTCTCTCCCTCTCTCTCTCTCTCTCTCTCTCTCTCTCTCTTCGTATGTATATATGGCCGCTTTTGAGAATTTAAATATCCCCAAATGCCCTGGACGAGTAAGAAAAAATGGTCCTTATCGCTATTATAAATATTATAAATATTATATATATATATATATATATATATATATATATATATATATATATATATATATATATATATATATAACATAGTAATAATAAATTGTCCCCCAAAAAAAGTTGGGCCCTATGCAGCTGCGCATTTTGTCCCTCCTTCCGCACCCCCATGTATGTGTGTGTGTGTATATATATATATATATATATATATATATATATATATATATATATATATATATATATATATATATATGTGTGTGTGTGTGTGTGTGTGTGTGTGTGTGTATAAAAGCTAGACGTGGCTTATGAATAGCAATCTTTCATGGTTTATATTTTTGGCCCAATATTTCCAATGTTTTAAAAACCGATTTTTTAGTTGAACCGGTATGGTGACCGGTTTCCGGTTCAACCGTCGTGTCAATTGGTTTCTATAATTTTCATTTTTTTCTCTTATTTTTCTACACATACATACATACATAAACCATGAATTTGACGTTTACAAGTTCAAACATTAAAAATACACATAAAAATAAGTTGTAGATCAATCAAAATACATTAAAACAACACATAACTATAAGTTTTACATCAATTCACATACGTCAAAAAAATAAAGTATAATAGTGAAACAAAATATAGTTTTAGAGAAATACAATTGCATCAAAAAACATTATAACATTTACCATATGTTTTTATTTACAGAAATTTAAATAGATGTGAAAAAGTCCACCAAAGTTTATTATTAAAAATGGTTTTTTTTCCATTTATTTTTATTTAGTTTAACCGGTTCAGTTGGTTTATTTTGACCGGTTCAAGCGGTTTTTTTCAAAAAACCGACCGCTTCAATCCAGTATTGAAATTTGTGTAAAACCAATGATAGTTAAATCATTCCCTTCTCCGATTACCGGTCCAAACGGTTCGACCGAACGGTTCAAACCGGTTTTTAAAACACTGAATATTTCTTACATTTTATCAATATGGTTTCTTTTATATGGTCTTTTTTTCTTTAATTTGCTGTTATGGTATTTAGCCTTTCTAAATATTTAATTAATTTTCATTTTATATAACATGATTTGCTTTTAGTAAAAATGTTTTTTAGTTTTTATAAATAACCGAAGATATATCTTTTTTTCTTACGGTATAAAATGGGTTGCACATTGACCCGGCATTTCATTTGAGCAAACTTTTTCTAGATTCATCCGAGGTCAATATCGTAACTTCGTGTGATTGTTTAACCCTAAAAGGAGCAGCCTATATAATGAAATGAAGCACTCCAACCCCTCAAAAGCCAATCCTGATTTAGGTCTGCTAGGCACGCCGTTATGGATCTTATATATCGGTAATAATCCTGTGGTCTTTGTTTCATGCAAGTACTCTTCTACGGATAAAAGCAACTGATTGAGGTTCTGCTTTGTATTTCTGTATAGATTTTCTCAAATTCTATTTCATGCTCTGCAAATTGCATCATCAAAATCGCTGGTTAATGTTCATAGAGGTTGAAAAAGTTGATCTTGTAGATGAATTCGATATTTACTTATTCTTTTCAATGGATTTAGTTGGTGAAATATTGTAGATGGATTTTCAGATTTCTTTCGGCCGTGATTTCCCTGTTTAAAATGGTCGGTATAATCTGTTTATGATTTAATCGGATGACACAATATACATCTAAGGTAAGGTGGAAGATGCATAGGGTGTTGTCAAAATCATAAATGGTAGATTGTTTTTGTTGTTGCAAGAAAGGTAGGTTGGAAGAGCGCAAACATTTTGTTAGGAAGATGCGGAGGGTGTTATCATCTAAGCCGAGACCGTTATCATCTTTATATTCAGATCATTTAACCTTGCAACTATTAAAACATATTTTTTGTTTTGTTATTCCGTTTTTTGTTTTATTGTATCGATATTATTAAGGGCGTTGTCAAAATCATACTTATATAAATTATTACATATTTTGTTATTATCTTTTGTTTTTTGTGTTTGTTAAAATTTGGGTTTATTGTTTTCTTTGAAAGTATTGATTTTTGTTGATTGAATGTTACATGTTTTTAATGAGAATATCATCTTAATGAACTATGAAGCTATGTTTTAGGTGTTTATATATAAATACTTTATTAAGTAGATTTTGATAATTACATTTTGGCAACCAAATTTGTCATAGTATGTAATGTTCAAGTTTGATCAATTTTAAAAATAAAATACGATATCAAGACATAGTTTTAGAAAATTGAGGTATTTTGTAATTATCAATGTTATGAATTATAACACCTACATATATGTACATACCAACTTTCAAATATATATATATATATATATATATATATATATATATAATATATATATATATATATATATATATATATATATATATATATATATATTAACTAGTTAAAAAAAAAAAAAACTCAAAACATTCATTTCATAGTTAATAAACATGTGAATACATATTAAATATGTAAAACTCTTGATATTTTTGTCTTTTTGGTAATAAAATGTCAAAATCGTAACTTTTACTGTTTAATATTTTTATTTATATTTTAACACAAAATATTTAATTATTACACAATTTAATACAATCTATTTACAGTTTAATATACAAAATTTACAACTTAATGCAATTTATTTTATAATAATTCAAAATTTCAAAGAAGTTAAATTCAAACTTTACCACCACAAACAACTACAAAGCATTGCCAACAACCTCATGTGCTATCGTTGCAACCATCATTCCTTCCAAATCAGATATGTATAGAAAATCATGTATTGACAATTTAAATACTATATTCACAATTTAATAAACCTATTAATTCACTATTTAGAGTTTACACTATAAGAAAAACACGATTTTGCTATGGAAGGAATCCGTTGCCAAAAACTGAAATTCCGTTGCAAAATATGATTTACTATGGAATTTGCAACGGACCATTTCCGTCCTTAAAAACGCCGTAGTGAGGGTTTGCAACGGAAACGATAATTCCATCACAAATGTGACAACGAAATGAAATTCGTGGTCGGTGGTATTCCTTCTTGTATTCCGTAGTAGGATTCCATCACACAATTCGTGGTAGTTATTCCATCACAAATTCCATGGTAATGATTCCCTAGCAAATTCCATGGTGCTGAATCCCTAGCAAATTATGTGGTGGTGAATCCCTAGTAAATTCTGTGGTAGTCATTCCCTAGTAAATTTTGTGGTGGTGATTCCTAGCAAATTCTGTGGTGATGAATCCCTAGCAAATTCTGTAGTGGTGAATCCCTAGTAAATTCCTTGGTGTTCATTCCCTAGTAAATTCCGTGGTTGTGATTCCATATCAAATTTCGTCGTGCTACATCCCTAGCAAATTCTGTTTGATCATTTCCTAGCAAATTCCGTGGTCATGAATCCCTATCAATTTTCGCGGTGTACATTATTTACCAGATTCCATATGGACCGATGGACAATTGATTTATAAATTATATCTAAATTATTTTGTAGTAATATATGAAAAACAAAAATAACAAAAAAAAAATCAAAATATTATATCATAAAATAATACAGTAATTATTTATTACATGGAAAAAGGAAAGTTGTTAATCTAAAATAAATACTCTACAATAAACATATATCAACACTTTATGACCTACTAGTGTTGTTGCTTTGTAAAGACATTAATAAGATCCTTTGCAGTTCGAAGTTGTTTTTCAAGATGCCCAACTCTTGCTTTGTTTTCTTCTTGTTGGGCGTTCATCGTTTCTTTAAGCTCTTCATTTTGTTGTTTTTGTTTAGCAACAAGCTCCCTCATTTCTTCTATTTCATCATTTTTTTTTCCGGAATGTAAGATACATCCATTTTACCGTTCTTATTGGGAACCGCCTTTGCAAAAGAGCCTAATCCATAAAGTCTTCTTTTTTTGTCATGACCACCAACAACATCATAAAATAGCTTGTCCTCCTCAAATTCAACACCTCTAACTTCTAACTCTTCCCGTTTTTCTATAAATCTACAAAATAAAAATGATATAAGTTAAAAGATATCAAATTTATGAATGATATTATGGACTAGCTACAATATAAAAGTTTAACACTGAAATGAATATTAAATGAATTTGTCTATCTTTTTCATTTGTGAAAGTGACTCTATCGTGATTCTTCGTGTGTGTATACAAGAACAATTCACTATAGGGTATATCACGTCCTAATTTCCTCTTCTGCATAAATACCATATAAAATGTCAAATATACATATAAACATATATAAACATTGATACGATGTACCATTAAAAAAATTTACCAAATCAGAAGCTATCTTCAAATGACTTGTGGATTCAGCGTTATGTGTAGCTTTTGCTACTCCATCAGCCACACCCTTACACCTATTTTCTTATTCTACTCAGATTTTAGCTTGTATTTCATCTGTATTCCATTTTAATTGCTAGGAGTTCCAGACTTCATGTGGAATATGAGTTGGTTTAAAGTCATTTTTTTTCTTTTTGGGCTCCGCATGTAGAAGAGATATTGACCATAACTTTGTGCCGCTTTCCTTGCCCAAGCTTGCCTCACCAACGAGTCTATTGTTTCATCCCAACAACATGTTTTCTACACATTAACAATACAAACATAAGTTTAAATGTAAATATTTACCAAACAACAATTTATCACATATAGTTAATTACCTGAAACTCCTCCCAATATATTTTGTGCATTTCTTTGGTTACTTTTCCCCAAGCGTACCCTTGTGGATCTACTCCTTATAAAAAGGACCGACTAATAAAGTGTGCACAAGGGCCTGGTGGCATGATCCTGCAAGTAATCATGTGATGGTTTAAGTTTTTAATTGATATGTACGTGTAAACGAAAAGGTTATACACAGAAGAAGTTGTAAGATATGATTGGTAACTTACGTTTTTTTCCAAACATGAATAGTTAAATGTCCATCCGGTCCACAATCTTCAGAGGAATTGTTTTCACCTTATACAATTTCCAGTACAGATCCATTCATGGTTGGTTGTGTTGGTGATGGGGTAGATTCTGGGATAAGTGTTGTTGATGGGGTATATTCTGGGGGAGTTGTTGGGATAGATGTAGATGTGGTAGTTCCTTTACTTAAGGATGATGTGGTAGTTATTGTAGTTGTAGATGCATCTTTTGAGGTTGTGGTAGTAGATATAGTGTTGATGATGTGGTAGTGGGTGTCGGTGTTGAGGATGGTTTAGATGATGTAAGTGCCAAAGTTTTGGTTATTGATGTAAGTGTTGAGGATTGTATTATTCCAGTTTCTAAAGTTTTAGATGTATTTTCTAAGAACGGTGTGGATGTTGTAAGTGATGTCGAGGAAGTGGTAGTCATGGTTGGTGTTAACGATTCGGGTTTAGGGGTTTTATTGGTAGATGTTATAGGTGCATTGGATGTAGTTGTTGGTATTGGGAAGTCGATTTCTTCATCTTGTAATTGTCTGCTTATGAATTTTGCAGTTGAAGTCCTGTTGCAGTTCAAAACCTGTGGTGCAATGAATTTAGTTGGCTTCACACTGGATGCTCCTTTTTCTTTCAAGTTCGACATCTTTCTTGCTTAAAAATATACAAAAAAACTGTAGTCAATACCAATGTATTAAAGATTATAAACTACTGATGAAAAGAGAGAACAAACAAACAATAAAAATAAATTATATATGAAAGCATTACTACAACAATAATTTTAGATGATAATATACATGAAGATGATCAGAGAACAAAAAACGATCATCATGACAACAGTAAATTAAATAAAAATAAAATTTAGATGAGTGACAACCTATATCGCCAAAGTCAATGCACAAATGTATAATGAACAAAGATTTCGATCAATTAGCTGCCGGAGATGATGATTACAGAAAATGTAAACCCTATTTCTAATCAGTAAACTTACCCTAATATGCAGCCTAAACGTGTGTAGGTCGGAGGGAAAGGAATTGCGAAATATTTTGAAGCTCCGCTAATGAAAAATCCGAATTAAGCTAATTAGTGCTACATATTTAGTAATTCAAATTTATTAAATTAGTTCCAGATTGATAAATAGGGTATATACATATAACGTCAAGAAAGAACATAGACTAACGAGGTGTTCATAACATAATTTTAATTTAAAATTATAAACTAGGATTAAACATTAATAAACTATACATCTTTATGCTGTTATGTTTAAACCGAAATTTATATATAAAAGACATACGGGTCTTGTCAATATATATGATAGTTGTTATGGTGTCATGGTATCACCCATGGATGACATATGGGTTAAGTCAATAAACATTTGGTAGTTGCTTATGGTGTCCATGGATGATATATGGGTCATCGATCAACATGGTAGTTGCTTATGGTGTCCATGGATGACATATGGGTCATTGGTCAACAGGGTAGTTACTTATGGTGTCCATGGATGACATATAGGTCAATTGTCAACATATGGTAGTTGCTTATGGTGTCCATGGATGACATATGGGCCATCGGTCAACATGGTAGTTGCTTATGGTGTCCATGGATGACATATGGGTCCTTGATCAACATATGGTAGTTGCTTATGGTGTCTATGGATGACATATGGGTCATTGGTCAACATGGTAGTTGCTTATGGTGTCCATGGATGACATATGGGTCATTGGTCAACGTATGGTAGTTGTTTATGGTGTCCATGGATGACATATGGGTCATTGGTCAACATATGGTAGTTGCTTATGGTGTCCATGGATGACATATGGATCATTAGTCAACACATGGTAGTTGCTTATTGTGTCTATGGATGACATATGGGCCATTGGTCAACACATGGTAGTTGCTTATGGTGTCCATGGATGACATATATGTCATTGGTCAACATATGGTAGTTGCTTATGGTGTCTATGGATGACATATGGGTTATTGGTCAACACATGGTAGTTGCTTATGGTGTCCATGGATAACATATGGGTCATTGGTCAACACATGGTAATTGCTTATGGTGTCCATGGATGACATATGGGCATTGGTCAACACATAGTAGTTGCTTATGGTGTCCATGGATAACATATGGGTCATTAGTCAACATATGGTAGTTTCTTATGGTGTCCATGGATGACATATGGGTCATTGATCAACATGGTAGTTGCTTATGGTGTCCATGGATGACATATGGGTCATTGATCTGTAACAGCCCGGAATTTCAAATATTGATATAAGTATGATTTTGGGGGTTTTTTAAGAGGGGACTCGGCGAGTTGGAGCCTAGACTCGCCGAGTAGGATCGCAGACTTGGTCGCGGGTTCGCAACTGGACTCGACGAGTCCGATATGGACTCGGCGAGTCTACGCTGTGTAGCGAAAACCCTAACCGTTCAGGTTTGGGTCGTATATAACGCACTATATGCCGTCATTGCCCGTCTTTTAGTCGACTGAGAAGAACCCTAAGCGGCTGTGGGCATCTAGAGCAAGATTGAAGGCCATTGGTGACTTGAAGAAATTGTGGTGCAAGGAGGAGAAGAGTCTTGGCTAAAGGAACTGCAAGGGATTCGAGTTCTGAGGTTTGGGGACACAGAGAGTGTGTTATTCAGGTAATATTTCGGATTCCTTTCTGTTATGTTGATGTGTGCATGGATTTAGGGTTTGTGGAACCCAATTGATGATTAGATGAATTAGTACCTTGTTATCCAACGACTATAATCCTGTATTAGGACCCTTAGAGGTCCAGAAGGTCCCATGCTTGTGTATTTCGGGACGAAACTAATCTCAGGAAGCAGTTTGATCGACTGCATGGCATGGACTCGCCGAGTCCGATGAACAGACTCGGCGAGTAGCTTGAAGATTTACTGGGACTCGTCGAGTTGTTCTTCAGACTCGGCGAGTTGAGTCGGGGTGGCCCCGCGATTCTTCCAGGAGGAACTCGTCGAGTAAAAAGGGGATACTCGACGTGTAGAAAGGGGAATCTTAAGGAATCGGTGAGTCAAGGGCGAGTGGACTCAGAGTCGTTGAACTCGGCGAGTCTTGGGGTGACTCGGCGAGTTAGGTCGCGGGTTAAGTGAAGTTCTGAGTATGGGGACTCGGCGAGTCATAGGGTTGACTCGGCGAGTAGGGTCAGTCAGGGGTTGACTTTGACCTTGTCTTTGACCAAGGATTGACCAGTGGTTCCAGGGGTATTTTGGTAATTGTTGTTTATTGTTTGAGTTCAGTGCATTGGTGACTGTCCAGAGGTGGAGATCGTATCAGTGATCGGAGCAGCTTGAGCTATCTGTTCAGTCGGCAGTTTCGAGGTGAGTTATCCTCACTATATCGCTAGGGTTTATGGCACCAAGGCCGACCCTGTTTGTCGGATGGAAATCCGGGTAGTTGTCATTACATGTTATGGGCCGGAAGGCATTGCTATGTGGACCGGAAGGTCATGGCCTGGAAAGGCGTATTTATGCATTTAGTATGTTGACTGATTCATAGGGTAATGTTATGTTAGTGACCGGCTAGACCGGTATCTTGTTAGAGTAAAGCTATGATATGTGATCTGTTGATCGATTGTTGTCTTTGAACTTCTATATGATTATTTTTTTATGTTATATATGCATTTTATGCTTATGGGCCGAAAGGCAATATGTTATGGGCCGGAAGGCGATTATGTTGTGTGATGGACCGGAAGGTCGGCGTGGGTAGGACCGGAAGGTTTACCCAGCAGGGACGGAAGTCCCCTGAGACACATGGACCGGAAGGTCAGGGCCTGGAAAGGCGTATATGTGGTTGGTATTCTGGGGGGTATCTCACTAAGCTTTCGGGCTTACAGTTGTGGTTTTATGTTTCAGGTTCTCAAGAGTCTGTGGCAAGGCAAAGGCGTGATCGTACCGTTCCTCGCGTTGGTGTTTTATGATATGAACCTGGGAAATTACTCTGTTTAATAATGTATTGAAAACTTTTTTGTAACAACGTTAATAAAATGGATGATTTTGAAAAGTTTTAATTGTTTTGAAATTTTGGATGTTACAAGTTGGTATCAGAGCCTTGGTTTGAGTGAATTGGGGAAACATTCGTGTGACTCCAGTCTCAAATCGAGGAGGATTTTAAAAAGAGAAATTAAAATGGTTTTCAAATTTAGTAAAAGGAGGACGCGGAGGTACGATCAGCCGGAGCCAGTAAGTAACCCCAAGATACCATACATGATATTTGTTTTATTGAGCTTGATAAAACAGCATGCTAGGGTTAGGCTAGGGATCTTCAGGAATTCATGATAATGTTGCCTGATTTGTGATGCCTGTAGCCTAGGGTCCCTTATGGGATATTCTCAGTGTTCCTCTAGTGGTGAGGGTTGATAGTTGTTATGCATGTTCCCTAGGGTATTGTGGTAGTACTTCATACAAATATGGGTAGGTGTGGAAGGTAGTATGGGCCCGTACTACTGAAAGCACAGGACCCATACGCGTATCAGGGAAACCATGGTCTCTAGGGTAGGGTTGCGAGAGTTGGATCCCAGGATTGTGGGAAGTGTCTGAGATTGGTAGGGTGCCTTCAGTATGGAGATTTCGAGGCATGATGATAGTGGATCCGGATCAGGATCGGGAGCGGGGGAGCGAGTTCCAGGTGAATCGGTGCCGTCGGAGGTTATCGATCGGACGAGCACGAGCGAGCGGGATGCGAGGATTCGCGAGATCCTGCGTGATGAGGTTGCTGCATTGTTACGGGCTGAGTCGCCAGAATTGTTTGGGTCGATCAGGACCGCCATGGTTGAGTAGTTTGATGAGCGATATGCGGCTCTCGCAGAGACGACTGCCGCGGCAGTTATAGCGGCTGTAGCAACGGCAAAGAGAGGAACTAGTCGGGGTCTCCAGTATCGGGACTTCTATTATACGAAGCCTCCTACATTCGATGGAGTTCAGAACCCGATTGCTGCTATGAGATGGTTATCAGACGTGGAGGGGTGTTTCTCCACGAGTTTATGCCCTACTGATCAGAGGGTGAGGGGTGCTCTGAACCTATTGAGGCTCGGAGTGAAGGATTGGTGGAGATTGACCACGGGGTCATTTTCCGATGTGCAAAGGGCTGCGGTTTCATGGGATCAATTCAGAGAGATGTTCAGTACTCGCTATGTTCCGCGGGATGAAAATGAGAGATTGGCTCGGGAGTTCTTTGAGCTGAAGCAGGATTTGGAGTCGGTGACTGAGATCACCAGGATGTTTATTGAGAGGGCGATGTTTTGCCCTGAGTTCGCTTCGGAGCAGGCTCAGATGTCCTGATATCTGAGTATGCTCAAGAGGGATATCAGACAGTTCGTGTCTGCGCAGAGGTGTGAGACCTTGTTGGAGTTGCAGGAGGCCGCCATGTGGCGTGAGTTAGAGGTTGAGTTGCAGTTGCGTGAGCTGAGGCAGACCCCGATGCAGTCGCAGTCGGCGCCGAAACGGTCCAGGACCGTAGATGTTAGAATGGGGGATCGGAGCGGCCACACTTGTGGGAAGCGTGGGAGGGGTTACACCGGAGCTTGTTGGTTCGGTGGTGCATGCCGCAAGTGCGGAAAGGAGGGGCACGGTGCACGGGATTGTCGGCAGTCAGTGCCAATTCGGGATTTGAGGATTTGTTATCAGTGTCGGCAGGTTGGACATTTGAGGGTCAACTGTCCACAGCTTTCTGCAGGACCGGTGCAGGCTCTAGCACCGGCCACCTTGAGGAGTTCAGGAGGAGGACAGGATGGAGCGGAGCCCCAAGGGCTCAGAGTCGTGCTTATCGGCTTGCGGCAGAGGGAGACGGAGCAATGCCGGAGGAAGCTGCGGGTATGATGCTTTCTTGATGTCTTGATTGCCTTGCGATGATTGTGGCGTATTGTTTGTGCTGGTATCTTGTGTGGATTTCGATGCGGTATTCGTTGTTTCGCGGGTTTGGCATGGTTATGGATTGGTGCTTCAGGTTTTCGCTTTGGCATTCGTTGTTCCCTGATGGTTTGGTATGGTTATAGTTGGTGTTTTGGTGCCGGTATCCTTGTGCGGTTTTCGATGCGGTATTCATCCTTTTTCAGGTTGTGGGTTTGGTTATGGGTTATTGCTTGGGAATTCTGTTGGTTATCGTTCGTGAGGGTTGATAGTGGAGATGCGGCACTGGGTTGAATGTCGGGTAGCATCTGCAGTCGTGGAGTGGATAATTGAAAGACCGGATTCTTTTGAGCGGATTGATCAGGGAGGAGATGTGTTTTGCTGAGGGTTGCTTATGCTTGTGGGAAGCAGTCAGTGGGTAAATGTTCTCTTTGTGCAGGATTGTTCTGAAAGGTCGTTAATGACGATCGGTGGCAGTTAGTCAGTGCTTTAGTGGGGGAGAATTGGAGAATTCTCCGGGAGATCGATGAGTATGTGAGGGTGCTTAGTTGTCAGGATTCAGCAGTGTTTGTCAGCGCAGAGTATATGCCGACGAGAGCGAGTGTCGGGTATGCGGGGCGGGATACACACCTAGGGCATTTGATTGTGGAGGCCTGAGAGAAGGTCGGGATCAAGCTTGAGTAAGTAACCGGGGTTATGCGATCAGAGTATTGGTATGTTTGAGGTACGTGATGGGTTGTACTGCATCAATCCCACGGGATTATGTTGTGCATGTTTCTAGAGCTGGAACCGGAAGGTTCCCGGAGTTAGAACCTGAGGGTTCGCAGAGTTGGGTGTACGGACCCACAGGGATATAGCCTCGAGTGGCTAGTATGTGTTATGAGAGTCGGTCCAGTCATGCTGGAGACTCTGTTGGTATTGCTGGATCAGTTAAGATTGCGGATCGTGTATGTTGCAGTGTGATTGCATTGGAAGGTCTGGCCCCGGGTTAGTGATCTTGTTTAGCTGAGGCAGTGATTTCGATGAGTGGAGAGAGTGCATGGGATTGAGAGCCCCTGCAATGAGAACCAGAGTTTGTGAATAGCGGTTACGCAAAAAGGGTGGTGTCGCTTGGGGCAAGCACCGTAGCACCGGTTGGAGTGGCATTATGGCCAAGAGGGTCCCTTGGAAGGAAAAGAGAAAGGTGTGTAACTCCGAAGGGGAGTGCAAGTTCACGAGAATGAAAGCTGCAGAGCAGAGTTATGGTTAGAGTATTTCGAGTATGCCTTCGAGCATCGTGTTCGCGGCAGCGAAGTAGGAACCCATCCGGTTTGGGATGTCTGTTGAGGCTCAGAAGGGATGCAGGGAGAGGGAGAATCTTAAATTCTCAGTGTGATTCTGATCAGAGTGTAGGGTGGAAGTAGTGGTTCATCTTGGGAGATGTTCGAGGATATCATCAGTGTATCGGGTCTTTCAACCTGCGGGTGTTGGGACTAGTTCAGTATGTGTATGTGATGGCAAGAGGAGAACTTGTTAGAGTTGCTCTGAGAGTGAGAATGGATCTCTCAGTCGGTCCGGAATGGACAAAGTGGGCTTTGGATCGGGGATCCGGTGGTTCATGGTTTCCTAACCCTTATAGGTCGAGTGATCGTTGAGATTTAGAGCAGAGTTGCATCTTGGGTAATTTTCGGTTACATAGAGTGATGTGCAGTACAGAGATCGTGCTTCAGTCGACAGAGCAGATTCAACAGATTAGACAGAGGTTATTGACCGCCCAGAGCCGACAGGAAAGTTATGCAGACAGACGCCGGTCCGAGCTTGAGTTTCAGGTCGGTGACTTCGTATTCCTGCAGGCCTCTCCTTGGAGAGGAGTGATTCGATTCAGGAAGAGGGGCAAGTTGGGGCCCCGGTATATTGGACCTTTTCATGTGATTGCGGGGGTAGGCCGGGTGGCCTATCGTTTGGAGTTGCCCACAGATTTGAGACAAATCCACGATATTTTTTTTTCATGTGTCGCAATTGAGGAAGTATATAGCCGATGAGTCGGCAGTGGTTCCATTAGAAGACATTCAGGTGGATGCGAGCTTGAATTATGCCGAGAAGCCAGTGGTCATCAGAGAACGGAAGATCGAGGTTCTGAGGAATAAGGAAATACCTCTGGGTTAGTTCAGTGGCAGCACTGGAGGGGATCGGAAATGAACTGTGATCTGGAAAGTGATATGTGGGAGCAGCATCCGGGGCTATTTTCAGAGTGAGACTTCGAGGGGGAAGTCTAGTTCTAGTGGGGGAGAGTTGTAACAGCCCGGAATTTCAAATATTGATATAAGTATGATTTTGGGGGTGTTTTAAGAGGGGACTCGGCGAGTTAGAGCCTAGACTCGCCGAGTAGGATCGCAGACTTGGTCGCGGGTTCGCGACTGGACTCGACGAGTCCGATATGGACTCGGCGAGTCTACGCTGTGTAGCGAAAACCCTAACCGTTCAGGTTTGGGTCGTATATAACGCACTATATGCCGTCATTGCCCGTCTTTTAGTCGACTGAGAAGAACCCTAAGCGGCTGTGGGCATCTAGAGCAAGATTGAAGGCCATTGGTGACTTGAAGAAATTGTGGTGCAAGGAGGAGAAGAGTCTTGGCTAAAGGAACTGCAAGGGATTCGAGTTCTGAGGTTTGGGGACACAGAGAGTGTGTTATTCAGGTAATATTTCGGATTCCTTTCTGTTATGTTGATGTGTGCATGGATTTAGGGTTTATGGAACCCAATTGATGATTAGATGAATTAGTACCTTGTTATCCAACGACTATAATCCTGTATTAGGACCCTTAGAGGTCCAGAAGGTCCCATGCTTGTGTATTTCGAGACGAAACTTATCTCAGGAAGCAGTTTGATCGACTGCATGGCATGGACTCACCGAGTCCGATGAACAGACTCGGCGAGTAGCTTGAAGATTTACTGGGACTCGTCGAGTTGTTCTTCAGACTCGGCGAGTTGAGTCGGGGTGGCCCCGCGATTCTTCCAGAAGGAACTCGTCGAGTAAAATGGGGATACTCGACGTGTAGAAAGGGGAATCTTAAGGAATCGGTGAGTCAAGGGCGAGTGGACTCAGAGTCGTTGAACTCGGCGAGTCTTGGGGTGACTCGACGAGTTAGGTCGCGGGTTAAGTGAAGTTCTGAGTATGGGGACTCGGCGAGTCATAGGGTTGACTCGGCGAGTAGGGTCAGTCAGGGGTTAACTTTGACCTTGTCTTTGACCAAGGATTGACCAGTGGTTCCAGGGGTATTTTGGTAATTGTTGTTTATTGTTTGAGTTCAGTGCATTGGTGACTGTCCAGAGGTGGAGATCGTATCAGTGATCGGAGCAGCTTGAGCTATCTGTTCAGTCGGCAGTTTCGAGGTGAGTTATCCTCACTATATCGCTAGGGTTTATGGCACCAAATCCGACCCTGTTTGTCGGATGGAAATCAGGGTAGTTGTCATTACATGTTATGGGCCGGAAGGCATTGCTATGTGGACCGGAAGGTCATGGCCTGGAAAGGCGTATTTATGCATTTAGTATGTTGACTGATTCATAGGGTAATGTTATGCTAGTGACCGGCTAGACCGGTATCTTGTTAGAGTAAAGCTATGATATGTGATCTGTTGATCGATTGTTGTCTTTGAACTGCTATATGATTATTTGTTATGTTATATATGCATTTTATGCTTATGGGCCGGAAGGCAATATGTTATGGGCCGGAAGGCGATTATGTTGTGTGATGGACCGGAAGGTCGGCGTGGGTAGGACCGGAAGGTTTACCCAGCAGGGACGGAAGTCCCCTGAGACACATGGACCGGAAGGTCAGGGCCTGGAAAGGCGTATATGTGGTTGGTATTCTGGGGGGTATCTCACTAAGCTTTCGGGCTTACAGTTGTGGTTTTATGTTTCAGGTTCTCAAGAGTCTGTGGCAAGGCAAAGGCGTGATCGTACCGTTCCTCGCGTTGGTGTTTTATGATATGAACCTGGGAAATTACTCTGTTTAATAATGTATTGAAAACTTTTTTGTAACAACGTTAATAAAATGGATGATTTTGAAAAGTTTTAATTGTTTTGAAATTTTGGATGTTACATGATCAACATATGGTAGTTGCTTATGGTCAACATGGGCTGCAATATTAAAGAACATAATATAAAGGTTATTCAATTTGAAGAAACGGAAGTTACTTTAGTTTAGCTGGAAGACGCGTCTTACGTCTTACCCGAAGTCGCAGGTTCGAATCCTACTTCTGTCAATAATTTTATTTAAATTCGTCTTTTTAAATTTAAACAATAATTTTATTTAACTTCATCTTTTTAAATTTAAACTGTCAAAGTTCCACATTACCCTATACAAGTTAGAATGTTTAAATAATTTATTTATACACAAATGCCCATAGATATTGACAAAATACCCTAACCATTTACGTATTAACCTTTGTACGTTTAAGGGCAATTGTGTCAATTCATAGTCTAAACACTTAGGCGCCAAAATTTGGAGTTCGAGTCATCCCGTCGTTTCAGTTTATCGTTGATAGATCAACTACAATCCATTCACAACCATCAAGCTTCCGGCACGTTGATCAATAAACCCTAAAATCGTTGTTGTTACATAATTTGAATTATACTTGAAGCAATTCAACATAATGGCAGCGAGTTATTCATCAGTAAGAATGCAAAGAAGACAACAAGGAAAAAGGATAACTGCTTTGCCATCGCACTTGATCGAAAAAATAGTAACAACGGTTGGGGGAAAATCACCAATCAATGCTTTGAAGTGCCAGTTAGTATGGTGTACATTACTTCTATTATACTTGTATACATAGTTAATATAGTGTTTAATAGATGGATTTTGTTGATTTTTGTGAATTATAGTTGCAAATTCTTTAGGGATTCTGTAACATCATACGCAATATATAAAACCATAAACACAAATCAATTAAGGTTTCGTCCATTTAGTGTTCATACGTATGAAGTCTTAAGCAGATGCAGAAAGTTGAACAACCCACACGTACTCTTCGACGATAGAATGGTACTCTTCTTTTAAGCATATAGATAATTACGAATGCAATTAGTTTTCTATATTTGTATTATTAAAATTGTATGATTACTTATTGTATATCAGGCGAAGTATTTTTCGTTTAGGGAAGAAATAGTAGGGAAACAGTTGCATCAAGATGCAGCCGACAAGGGACAGCTGGATGTGATCTTTGTTCTGGGAATGATGTTGATGGCCGAAGGCAATGAAAGGAAGCAAGAAGCTCTGATCATGTTGAATAATACCTACATTAATACGAGAAGATGTTGGAATCGGATACATACGTGTTACAAGGTTCAAAGCCACTTGGTAAGGAGATCTAAGCAGATACAATTTCATGGCTTACATAAACGTTGTGCAAAGCATCCTTCTGTGAGCTGTTATGGAACTACTTTTATGTATCAATACATTTGGTTGTTTAATTGTGATATTTGCTTGTGGGATGCATGTTTGGTTAAGTTTGCTAGGATGTTTGACATTATTTTAGAGTAGTTATATGATGGTTGTTTGATTCACACAATTAGTGATGCATATTGTATATGTATTTTGGTGTAATGTGAATACATACTTTAAATTTTGTTAATTGTTTATATATATATATATATATATATATATATATATATATATATATATATATATATATGTTATTTTTGATTGAATGTTAATATATATGTTAATATTAATGTATTATATTATGATCTATGATATATATGTTATTTTTGTCTTTTTCATTTCAATAACCAAAAGTCCACTGTGACCCATAAAAGGTTATAATGTTTGAATAATGTGTTTTGACTCAAATACCCTTAGTAATCACATATTTGGAATGATTTCAACGGCGCTTTGGTCTATTTGCAATCTCTAAAGTGAAGGCGCCATTTTTTGCTATGGAAATAAAAATAAGTGTGTAATTAAGTCGTTATTAAGGAAAATACTCTATATAGAATATATATTTTAATTAGTTCTATATATATTTATTATGAATGTTATTTATATTTATAATTACCCGTATACTACATGGGTTTTAAACTGGTATTGATTAATATCGACCCAATAATTTGACCTAGTATCCATCCAACACATCAAAATCAAGGGCTATCGAAGGTTCCCTAATCGGGACACACTTTGTTTTGAAATGTGTTCTGCAAGTGTCGATCTCTATTAAACCATTTTACTAATATTCTAAGCCATTATCCAATTATCAAAGTTATTCAACCATTCAAATTAGAAAACTTTGAAGATTGCTTCAACATTCGGTCATTAGCTTTGTGAAGCAAGTTGTTGTTAAGGTACCTTTGCAATGTTTATATTGTAACTATATATTTACTTCAAATGTCATGTATTAATTCAAATCTACATTATGAACATACAATATTGTCTTATTTAAATTTATACTTTACAGATTTAACACAATGAACAATCCAAATAGAAAGTGGATGTATGAAATAAAAGATAATCGTAGTTGTGTATTGCTTGTTTTCGTACAAGGAGTGAATTTTTTTTTTATAGATTTTGCTACCAATCAACATAGGTTCATGGACGAATATAAAATCAAATGCCCATGCATCAAATGTCGTAACATACCATATAGTGACGTTGATACTATTAAGCATCATTTGTATAAGTTTCATTTTGTTGAGGAGTATTGGTTTTGGGATAAACATGGCGAAACATCCATGGATGATGACAATACATTTTTAGGGGTGGATGATTCAAACACAAATTTTAATGAAGGTGCATGTTCTTATAGAGAAATGGTCATAGATGCAATGGATCCTGATTTAAATACAAGTAATCCTAAAGAAGAGCCAAGTGCACTAGATAAAAAATTCTTTGATATGCTAGATTCAGCCAATAAAGAATTGTGGCATGGATGTAAAAAGGCGACACAACTATCTGCTATAGCTAGACTATTGAATATAAAATCAGAGTATCGCATACCTGAGCAAAGTTATGATGCTATCTGCCAGTTGATAAATGATGTGTTATCGGAGGAGAATAATATGGTAGGTAGTTTATATGAGATCAAAAAGTTAATACAAGTCCTATGGAGATGATTGACTGCTGCAGGTCTGGATGTACGATATATTGGAGGCAAGACAAAGATCTTTATCGATGCAAATTCTGCAATGCAGATAGGTACAAACGGTCAAGAAATTTGGCCAGATGTTCTCGTGTATCCTTTAAGAAAATGCATTACTTTCCTTTGAATCCAAGGTTGAAGAGACTGTATGCTTCACAAGACACGGCCACTTCCATGCGATGACACTCCGAGAATCATGGACACGATGTTGGAGTAATGTGTCATCCATCTGATTCAGAAGCTTCGAAGCACTTTGACAAATTTCATCCTTCATTTGCAGGAGAAATACGTAATGTAAGATTAGGCCTAAGTAAAGATGGGTTTGCACCACATGGAGCATTTGGAAAACAATATTCATCTTGGCCTATTATTATAACACCTTATAATTTGCCACCTTCTATGTGCATGAAAGAGCCTTACATGTTTTTGACCGTTGCCAGGACCGTCAAACCCTAAGCAAAAATAGATGTATTTTTGCAACCAGTTGTTGCAGAGTTGGAGCAATTATGGGAAGAAGGCGTAGTAACATACGATATATCTTAAAAACAAAATTTCCATTTAAGAGCAGGTTTGATGTAGACAACAAGCGATTTGCCAGCATATGCAATGTTGTCTGAATGCTCTACAACAGGTAACCTATCATGTCCACATTGTGGGAAATGTCACACCCCCGAACCCGACGGTGGAAACGTCAGGGAGCTTGGGTGACTTCATTTTTGTAGTATCATCACAGAGTATATAATTGAAACATCATCATCATCACACATGTAATATTACAACATTCATTTTTTATGTCAAGTATTGTATTCAATATTACATGCCAAAATATTCAAAGTATGATGAAAACAAAACATAACAAAATATGCATGTAGTCTTGCTGGCCAACCTGCTCAACGGTTTCCTGAGAATACAAGCTAATTTAAAAAGGTCAACATAAAAATGTTGGTGAGTTCATAAGCATGTTGACACACCGGAAAATCCAATATTTTCTAAAATACAGTTTGAAATATTTGAAATGTTTTCGTCTCTGATATTGTATTAATGCATGTGTGTTAATGTTTGTGAGAGTATAAAGAGAATAATCCCAGACAACTCGATATTGTTTGCTTATGAGAATGTTGGAATCTCAACACCCGAGTTTGAGTACCAACGCGAGTATAATACAGTGTTATCCACAAAAGATGATTTCCGAATATAAAGAGAATGAACTCCAGACAACCCGATGTTGTCTGCGTAAGAGAATGCTGGAATCTCAACAGCCGAGGTTGAGTACCAATGCGTATAGGTTACCGTGTTATCCACAAAAGATGGTTTCCCATAAATTTTATAACGTTAATTCCTCTAAGTTGAAAATTTACATTTTTGGCACAAATATGTTGAAAATGACACTTAAGCCCACAAAAGCCCAAAAAGTTACAATTTTGGCCCAAGGCCGTGAGAAGCCCAAATAAAGCCCAAGTGTGAAATTTTTTACATTTTTAGTCCTTGTAGGGTCCCAAATGCCATAAATATCCATATTTAGCAAAAATAATCCTTTTTGAACCCCTAAAAACAATGAGTTACATAAAAATACCCCATTTTTGGTTATCTTATCACTTTTGGCGCTCTTATGCAAATTTTCTTAGTTTTAAGTAACTTTGATGTATTTTAAAACCATTTCTTTGCATGATAAGTTGAAATGAGTGTTATGTTCTACAAATAGCATCATATTTTAGTAGAACTTCAAGTTCATGGAGTTTATAACACATAATCACATATATATCATGACAAACACACAAAATCATGCATACACACATAGATCTACACAAAACAACTTGTATTCTCCCCCAAAACATAGTAAAAACCAAAAATAGGGGGTATGAACTCACTTTGCTTTGGAGATTTCGGTTTTTGATGAAGAAATGGAAAGATCTCGGCCCTTAGCAAGCTTTCTTGAGTAGATTTAGAACCTAAGGTGGATCTAGAGCATGGATCATGAAACGATGTGGGCTAAGAAGAGATTTCTAAAGTGACTTGAATCAAAAGTTATAGAGTTTCACAATGGCTTACCAAGGATGTATTAGCTTTGATAGAGAGTCCTTGATGTACCCTTAAAACTCACGAGAATTTAGAGGATGAAGGACAGGAGTTCTTGAGCTAGAGAGTGTTTGAAGTAACTAGAATTGAGAGTGAAGGTGGTGGTGGGAGTCCTCTGCTGTGAATAAGAAGGGAGGGGAGAGAGTGAATGATGAGACTGCCCTAGATGTATGAGATTTCATATCTGTATGGTGGGTATTATGCATGGATATTCACCATGCAAAAGGTAAGGTGTCTTCCCCATAATTTTCCTCATTTTATTTATTTATTTATTTTGTTTTTTTAGTGTGGGCCGTGAATGAGGGAAGGGAAAAGAGAAGGGAAAGGGTTTGGGCCTTGATTGCTTATATTTGAAATCATGAGGCCCAAATTGAAGGCTTTCGGCCCATTGGGCCCTTCTTATGGATTTACGGCCCAAAGTTGGTGAAGGAATGGGGTTCACGACCCAACCTTGATCTAGGTTGTTGTTCACGGCCCATAAGGCCCATAAGAATGAAGTGGGACATTTTAGGCCCAATAAGGCCCATGAGAAGTCGTATGTCCCAAAATGATATTATTTAATGAATATGGATCCAATTGGGGCCCATATGAGGATTCTTGACCCAAAATACTCAATTCGAGAGTTTATTGACCCATTAGGCACAATAAACGACCTCTTGTCCATCCTGGGTTTAAATTGGGATATTAGGGTTTCAAGCTCAAAATTGAGTATATGAGATGTATTGGATTAGGTTTTGAACTTCATTAAGGAGTTTTGATTCAAATGGTTGATTTGGACTGAGCATCGTACTTGACATTAGCTTAGATTACAAGACATTTAAGAGTTGATCTTTACATGAAGACATAATTTCCTAGCTAAAACGCTAGTTGTGACAGGAAACATACACAAGCATTTAGACTAAAGAATGATAATAAGATGTCATGGTTTGACTGCCATAGAAGATTTCTACAGGTAAATTACCCATATAGAAAGGATAAATATAAATTCAAGAAGAATCGTGAAGTGACAAAAGATCCTCCTCCAAGTAAGAATGGTGAACAAACTTTAAGGGAGATTGAACAATTAGGTATGGTAAAAGTGACTGAACTAAATGCTAATGATGTAAACAAAAGATGTGGCGATCATGGTTGGAAAAAGAAAAACATATTTTAGGATTTACCATATTGGAAAACAAGCCTCATTAGACATAATTTTGATGTTATGCATATTGTGAAAAATGTATTTGAAAACTTTTTTTTACACTATAATGGATGTCAAAGGGAAGACGAAGGAAAATGTAGCATCCAAAAGGGATCTGAAGCTCAATTGTAGGAAGAGAAAAGGAGTCAAAAATAATGAAATAGCAACAAGAATCAAAAGAAAGTCATATGCAAATGGGTGGAGAAATTGCGTTTCCCTGATGGGTATGTTTCTAATTTTGGGAGGTGCGTTGATTTAACAGGGTGTAGACTGTTCGGAATGAAAAGCCATGATTGTCATGTTTTTATGCAAAGATTGATGCCAATTGCTTTTCATGAGATGTTGCCAAAACATGTGTGGGAAGCATTAACAAAGTTGATTATTTTCTTCAAAACATTAACAACAACATCAATCACAACAAAAGAAATGAAAAGGATTGAAACCGAGATCCTAATAATTCTATGTAAATTAAAGACCATCTTTGTCCCTGGTATTTTTAACTCCATGGAACAATTGCCAATACATTTGCCATACGAAGCAAAGATAGCTGATCCTGTCCAGTATCGGTGGATGCATCTATTTGAAAGGTTTGTATGGTACATCATAACTAATGTATGTTGCTAGTTTTGTAAGCTAATTTAAATAATCTTCACTATAGATATCTAAACCAGTTGAAAAAAGATGTGAAAAATAAAGCTCGAGTGGAAGGTTCCGTTGTTAACGTGTACTTGCTACGTGAAGCATCCATATTTTTCCCTCATGATTTCGAGATTGGTGTCCCCACATGTAATAGAAAACTGCCTCGAAATGATGGTAGAGGAGGAGATCAGCAACCGGATGCTAACAAAGAAATGTTAGATATATTTTCATATCCTGGGTGTCATTATGGAAGACTCACGAATAGAATGATGTATGATGAGGAAGTGCATGTTTCCCAAACTTACATACTCCTTAACGAAGATAAGATCAAGCATTACATCAGGTACGTAACATATGCATCACTTTTAATTATAATAATAATTTTTGTGTAATTGCTCTCAATAACATTTACCTGCATGATTTTGGTTATTACATCATACTAACTTTAAAAATGTTATTCAAATGATGATACAAAATATTTGAAGAAGATATGATCGAACTTATTGGGGATATGGATGAACATGAGCTTGCAGCCGAAGTTAAGAAGAACTTTGCAGTATGGTTTCAAAGCTATGTGGGTGTTAAGTTTGTATTTTTTTTAATCTTATTATTTATTGTTATGGTTATAATTAACTCTAATTAAGTGTTTTACCATTTTTCATATAGGCACGTAAAATCCGGATAAACAACAAGTATATATCTACCTTTCCAAAATGCCATTCAAAAAAGTTAAATTATATAGTGTATACTTTGTCAATGGTTACAAGTTTCACACAGAAGCTCATGGTCTGAACTAATCAACAACCAATAGTGGATTGTGTGTTAGTAGCCAAGGAAGTGATTATTATGGTAAGGTAGAGGAAATTTTAGAGGTCGAGGACCCATGTTACCCAATTAAAACCACAGTTTTGTTTAAATGTCATTGGTACGATCCAACACCTAACATAGAAGTTAAGGTTCACAAACAATATAAATTGGTCAAGATAAACGTCAAAAGAAAATACAACACGTTCGAGTCGTTTGTTTTAGCCATGCAAGTCACTCAGGTGTGTTACATTCCTTACCCAAGTTTGAAAACAAACAACTCGGACTGGTGGGTTAAGTTAAACCTCGTGGTTGGATCGATGAAAATCATCCTAAAAAAGACGTTTATTTCTAAGAAGATGAGGTTGAATCAAATGAAATCATTATACCAATTAGAGCCGATACAGACAATAATGAAGATCACGACATGTCAAGCAACGTTTCAGATAATGAAAATAACATTGATGAAGAAGGTGAAATTCATGAGGACGATAATGATGGTATTCCTGACAGCAAGGGTAGTTATGAGTATAATACATCAAGCAATGAAGAAGAAGACGATGAAGAAGAAGATAATGAATAGATGTTTTTGTTTCTTTACAAAAGGATGGTTAATATATGGATATATAGTAATTTACTTGATAAGTAATTACTTGATGTTGTTACTTGATTAGTAAATATGTTGTGTTGTTAATAAGGGACTAAAAGAGTAAAAGTTTGGAAAGTCGTATGGCAAAATGAAAGTCAACAAAAGTTTACTACTCCTAACTTGGTCAAGTTATAATATGTATATATATCACATACTTGTAATGATGTTTGAATAATGTTTTAATATATATATATATATATATATATATATATATATATATATATATATCACATATTTGGAATAATGTTTAAATGATGTTTGAATAATGTATTTTGGACTTTCAATATCAATGTTTATATTGTATTGTGATTATAGTTGTATGTAGCAAATGTTTGTTCTTTCCCAATATTAAATACATATAAAATACAATAAAACAAACAAAATATATTACCAATTCAAAAACATATCATTCAAACCATTTCTTACAAATTTGGTTTAATATCAATACATGAATACATACTTGTAATTTGATTAAATGCTAATATGTATTAATTTGTAATTTGGTTTATTATCAATACATAAATGTATTTTATTTTGGATTTGGTAATTTGGTTTAATATCAATACATGAATATATACTAGTAATTTGGTAAAATGTTTATATAAATGTATTACATTTTGGATTATGATATATATGTTATTTTTGTCTTTTTCATTTCAACAATCAAAAGTCCACTGTTACCTATAAAAGGTTATAATATTTGAATAATGTGATTTGACACAAATACTCTTAGTATTGACATATTTGGAATGATTTCAAGGGCATTTTGGTCTTTTTGCACTCTAAATCATTAAGGCGCGATCATACCTCTAACATCACGTCGACGTTTCAGTTCTTCAACCATTTAGAACATCTTAACTTTTCCGGACAATAAATCTGCATACAAACACTAAAAACCCCAATTCGCCAAAGGATAATAGTTCTTAAAATCAATTTTCTCCGATAATAGTGACTCCTGTACTCCTCGCGACCAGATCATCATAAAGTAAGTTTTTTTCCATACCCTGTTACACTGACTTTCATAATTACTCTTAATTTAAAAAAAATTGAGTAAGATATTTGTAGTATTAAGGGCAGAATCTGCAAAAGACATCGTCTCTGCAAGACATTGGTAATTCTCAGTAAACATCAACTAATGAATGTAGACTTGATGAAATACAACTTTATTTATTTGTTATTTACTGTGTATTTAAATTTTTGAAGTTCAAAGAAGATGTATGAAGCGGGGGGTGATCCTCAAGTTTTTAGAACAGCATGCATTGACATGTTTGAATGAATGGGTCCCATAAATCTGAAAGTTGATTTATCTATATGCACATGTGCATTGCATAATGACATTGAAGCCATGTCCAGACAAGGAATTGTTTGTGTAATTTCAGTAATTATATGTAATCTATACCATTTATTAATATTTAGTGTCATTGATGTTATATATTGATATTGTTATTCTGTCAACAGGATGAGTGCTTTTATTATGGCAATTTTGATTTAGGATTGACTTTGTTGAGACAAGCAGCAGATGAAGATCATCTTGAGGCAATTTATTTGCTTGGAATGATCTACATTTCAAGAGGGCCTCATCAATGTGATGAAGGTATGTATGGTATATATGTAAATTACATTTTATATATAGTTAATTAATGCATGTTTGTAGTTTGGGGTTAGTATTTAGCTGTGTTGTGTGGTATAATATTTACTTTTGTGTTGAAAAGGATACATTGGATTAATTGATGGTTATTTTAATGTGTAGGTTTACAATTACTTGATGCCTATTTTGGCTGGGCACTTCCGGATGATGGGGAGTACACGGGTGTTGTTGTTGCGGACTGTTGATGTTGTTCATAGACTTACAACGAACGACATCACATTCCAATGTGAACACCCACATCATTTTGTTAAAGGGACATTTGCGATAGGCCATGGAGAGGATGAGGACCGACAAAGATATTGCATGATTTGTCGTTGGTATGTAGAGTATAGTAGGTTTTGTATATTTCTTAGAAATATAAATGGTTGATAATGGATTGGACATTGAATATTATTCTTCATATTGTATTGTATATGAAGTTGTATATAATTTTTTTTGGGTTTATGTTTACATCATTCTGTTAAAAGGGCATTTTAGTCATTTTTTCTTGGTATGCTATTTGAGTAGGATGAAGTATAGTTAAAACCCATGTTATTTTAGTGATCAAGTATAGTTAAGTGTTTTACCAATTTTCATATAGGCACGTAAGATCCGGATAAACAACAAGTATATATCCGACCTTTCCAAAATGTTATTCAAAAAGTGAAATTATATAGTGTATACTTTGTCAATGGTTACAAGTATATACTCCTTATCAACGTTGCTATGGAATATAATTTTGTAACAAATGCTGTGAAAAATTAGCTAGCATTTTTGTTCCATAGCAAAGCAAGCAAACGAAATCAAATTCCATAGCAGAATTCCCTAACAAATACCTACGAATGATACTTCCATAGCAAATCAACTGTAACACCGTAAATTTTCAAAATAATTTTTCGCATAATATAAAAACATATTCATTTAATTTTCATAAAAACATCAATGTTCAAAACTCCAATCCATGTCATACAAAATCCCAAGATCACATATCATAAAATCCCATGTGTGTGTACTGATCAAGCCGGCGCCTTCCCACGGTCATCACTAGTACCTGAAACAAATAACACCAACACTGTAAGCATAAAGCTTAGTGAGTTCCCCAAAATACCACACATAACACATATTAGCCACTCGAGGCTATAACTCTGTGGGTCCGTAGACCCTACTCTGTGAACCCACTGGTTCTAACTTTGGGAACCTTCCGGTTCCATCTTTATAAACATGCACATCATAAATCATATAGAAATAATGCAGCACAACACATAACATACATATAGCATACAAATACTCTGCCACGTAACTCTGATTACCTACTCAAGGTAAAGTATAGTGAGAAGACTCACCTCGCGTATCTCGATAACTCGCAAATCCCGGAAATCACTCGCGCTCGATCCTCCGAGCTATAATCCTCCTATAACACAATATATCTCTAATTAACACTTTCTCAACTAAGGTTGACTACCCCTATCAAGTCAACACTAGTCAACTCTGGTCAACGGTCAACGGTCAACTTTGACCGGACTCGGGGAGTGCACTAGAGCGACTCGGCGAGTCTATACGTGTTCACTGACTCCCTAGGATCCTCTTTTGACACGTCGAGTACTTCCCTGACTCGACGAGTTCCACCTGGCATGAATCGCGGGGCCACCACGACTCAACTCGCCGAGTCTCAAGAACAACTCGGCGAGTTCCAGCTCGACTCAGTCCATCTGTCAACCCTCTCTAACTCTCCCTAACTCACTGAGTCAACCCCTTAACTCGGCAAGACCACTCGCTGAGTGGTTAAGGACAATCTTCATGCTACTCGCCGAGTATGTTCTTCGGACTCGGCGAGTCCATGCCATGCATCAACTCAAACTTGCTCCTAAGGTCAGATCCGCTCCAACAACTCATAGATCTAGTCCTCCCAAGCACATTCATCACGTAAAGTTACAATCTTGGCTACCATGCAACGCCTACAAGGTTGCTTTTGGTGAAATGACCTCTAAAATGGTAACCTATGTCCCCAACTCAAAAGGAAAGGCATAAAGCAGGGCATTTGGGACTCTCTGGACCTAATAAGGTCCAGATCTAGGCACCATTTCCCCAAGGGACCTCTCACACTCCAAATACAAGGCAAACAAGGCATGAAGAAACCCTAGATTTGGCCATATCACAAAAACACGAGAGTAAGCTCTGAATGTTACCTCAAATAGCTTCCTCTGTCGAAATGGAAGTAGATCCAAGCTCCCCAAATCTCCTAGCTTGACCTTCCTCTTCCTTTCTTGCAAACACACACAAAAATGATGAATAATTGCCTCTTATTTCACTCACAAGGACTCTCAGCTGCTCTGGTGCTCTCAAGGTCGAAGGTAGCCGCAATGAAGGGGTATAAGGTCCTATAAATAGGGCTCAAGGCCGGGAAATTAGGGTTTCATTAAACAGCGTGGACTCGCCGAGTCCACTTTTGGACTCGCCGAGTCCGGACGTGAACCCACGTCCAAATCCGCGATCATACTCGGCGAGTCTAGGCTCCAACTCGTCGAGTCTCCTCACAAATCATCAAAAATAAATAAATGAATAATACCTAGGAATTCGGGCTGTTACAATTCTCCCCCACTAGAACTAGACTTCGCCCTCGAAGTCTCGCTCTGCAAATAACTCTGGATGCTGCTCACGCATCTCACGCTCCGGTTCCCAAGTCATCTCGGACCCCTTCCGATGCTGCCACTGAACCAAAACCAGGGGTACCTCCTTGTTCCTCAGAACCTTGATTTTCCAATCTCTGATGGCCACTGGTCTCTCAGCATAATTCAGGCTCGCATCCACCTGAATATCCTCTAATGGAACCACTGCCGACTCATCGGCTATACACTTCCTCAGCTGCGACACATGAAAAGTGTCGTGAATTTGCCCCAACTCTGCTGACAAATCCAAACGATAGGCTACCCGACCTACCCTCGGGATCACTCGGAAAGGACCAATATATCGGGGCCCCAACTTGCCCCTCTTCTTGAATCGAATCACTCCTTTCCAAGGAGAGACCTTCAGGAGTACAAGGTCGTCGACCTGAAACTCAAGCTCGAACCGACGTCTGTCTGCATAACTCTTCTGACGACTCTGAGTGGTCAACAACCTCTGTCTGACCTGCTGGATCTGCTCTGTCTTCTGAAGCACGATCTCTGTACTGCCCATCACCCACTGTCCAACCTCTCCCCAACAAATGGGGCTCCGACACCTCCTCCCATACAACAGCTCAAAGGGCGGCATACCAATGTTCGAATGATGGCTGTTGTTGTAGGAAAACTCTGCCAAGGGAAAATATGCATCCCAGCTACCCCCGAAATCCAACACACATGCCCGGAGCATGTCCTCGAGCGTCTGAATCGTCCGCTCACTCTGACCATCTGTCTGGGGATGATATGCGGTACTAAAATGCAACCTAGTACCCAACTCATCATGAAACTTCTTCCAGAATCTGGAAGTGAACTGCACATCACGGTCTGAAACAATCGAGATCGGCACCCCATGCCGAGATATCACTTCCCTCACATACACCTCCGCCAATTTCTCTGCTGAAGAACTCTCGTTGATAGCAAGAAAATGAGCGCTCTTTGTCAATCTGTCCACAATCACCCAAATTGCATCAACTCCTCTGGCAGTCCTTGGCAATTTGGTGATGAAATCCATGGTGATCTGTTCCCACTTCCATTCGGGAACCTCCAATGGCTGCAACTTACCATGCGGCCTCTAGTGCTCGGCCTTAACCCTACGGCAGGTCAAGCACCTCTCAAAAAACCACACAACATCCCTTTTCATATAGGGCCACCAATACTCCTTTCTCAGGTCCAAATACATCTTAGTGGCCCCGGGATGGATCGAAAATTTCGACCGATGAGCCTCTTCCATCAAAATGGTACGCGTTCCTCCCACAAACGGCACCCAGATATGCCCCTGAAATGTCATAAGCCCCCGATCATCGGTAAAGAACTCTGAAACCAAACCAATAACCCGTTCTTTCTTCTGCATTCCAGGTTGCACAGCCTCGGCCTGTGCCCCACGAATGGCGTCCAACACTAGAGCTATCACGGTCAATCTCAAACATACATCCCGCAACGGGGTGCTCTCCGCCCTGCGGCTCAATGCATCGGCTACAACATTAGCTTTGCCTGGGTGGTACATGATCTCACAATCATAATCCTTGACCACATCCAACCACCTCCTCTGACGCATGTTTAGGTTGGGCTGATCCATCAAATATTTCAAACTCTTGTGGTCCGTGTATATCGTACACCGAACCCCATACAGGTAGTGACGCCAAATCTTGAGAGCGAACACCACTGCCCCCAACTCTAGATCATGGGTGGGGTATCTCATCTCATGAGGCTTCAGCTGCCTCGATGCATATGCTATCACATGCCCCCTCTGCATCAGCACCGCCCCCAACCCCAAAATCGATGCGTCACAGTATACCACAAAGTCCTCCATCCCTTCCGGGAGGGCTAACACCGGGGCTTCGCATAACCTTTGGCGAAGTGTCTCAAAGGAGGCCTGCTGCTCGGGGCCCCATGAAAAAGCAACACCCTTCCGGGTCAATCTGGTGAGTGGCACTGCGATCTTAGAGAAATCCTTGATAAATCTCCGATAATACCCTGCCAACCCTAGGAAACTCCTGATCTCGGAGGGTGACCTCGGCACCTCCCAACTCATCACCGCCTCAACCTTGGCCGGGTCGACCAATATCCCTTTCTGGTTAACGAGATGTCCTAAGAACTAGACCTCCCACAACCAGAAATCACACTTGGAGAATTTGGCATAAAGCCTCTCCGATCTCAAAACTCCGAGAACCTCTCTCAAATGCTCCTCATGCTGCTCTCTAGATCTCGAATATACCAGAATGTCGTCGATAAATACAATCACCGACCGATCCAGCATCGGCCTGCACACTCGGTTCATGAGATCCATGAACACTGCCGGGGCATTGGTGAGCCCGAAAGGCATCACCATTAACTCGTAATGCCCATAACGCATGCTGAATGCTGTCTTCTGGATGTCCTCATCTCGCACCCTCACCTGATGATATCCAGACCTCGAATCGATCTTGGAGAACCAAGAGGCTCCCTGCAACTGATCGAACAAATCGTCGATCCTCGGCAATGGGTAACGGTTCTTGACCGTCAGCTTGTTCAACTCCCGGTAATCAATGCATATCCGGTGTGAACCATCCTTCTTCTTGACGAACAGGATAGGCGCTCCCCACGGTGAGCTGCTCGGCCAAATAAACCCCTTCCCCAGCAGCTCCTAAAGCTGCGAGGATAACTCTTGCATCTCTGGAGGTGCAAGGCGATAAGGCACCTTAGCGATAGGCGTGGCCCCCGGAACCAAATCGATATTGAACTCCACTTGCCTCACAGGAGGCACACCCGACAACTCCTCGGGAAATATATCGGGGAACTCACGCACTACCGGAACCTCCTCAACTGAACTCGGTCTCTCAGAATCCACCCGTGTATCCATCACATACGCCACAAAACCCTTACAGCCCTGCTGTAGACACTGCCTCGCCCTAGCGGCCGAACAAAATGCTAATCCTGAACGTGTACCCTCGCCGTACACCGAAAGAACTCCCTCACTAGGGTCTCGTATGGTCACCAGCTGTCGCTCGCAGTCGATAACCGCACCGAATCTGCTCAACCAGTCTGATGGGATTAAACAACTTTTAATCTAAGAAGATCGATTAGATCTTGAACAAGTATATGAATATGAAACAGCAAGAACACAATTTTAAAAACAAAGCAAAACGCAATATTAAGAACAAAATGGACAAGGAAGGTAATGTCATAAGGAACAAGGCTCGTCTGGTTGTCAAGGGATACTGTCAGGAGGAAGGGATAGATTACGAAGAGACGTTCGCTCCAGTAGCTAGGCTAGAATCGGTTAGAATATTTCTGGCCTATGCTGCTCACAAAAACTTTGAGGTTTTCCAAATGGACGTCAAGTGTGCATTTCTAAATGGAGAACTCGAAGAAACTGTGTATGTGGAGCAACCTCCTGGGTTTGTGAACGAAAAGTATCCAAATCATTGCTATATTTTGGATAAAGCTGTGTACGGCCTCAAACAAGCTCCGAGAGCCTGGTATGAAATGCTTACAAAATTTTTAAAGATGTCCAAATTCAAACAAGGTTCGGTTGACCCAACCTTCTTTCGTAAAAAGGAAGGTAACCACCTTATGATAGTTCAAATTTATGTCGATGACATCATCTTTGGCTCTACGAATCCCAGCTTAACAGCTGAATTCAGAAAGTTGATGGAGACTAAGTTTGAAATGAGCTCAATGGGTCCTATTAATTTTTTTCTTGGTTTAAATATAAGACAGGGACCCGAAGGCATCTTCATCAATCAGGAAGCTTACACGAAGACTCTCCTAGCGAAGTTTGGCATGATGGGAGACTCAAAAGTCAAAGTCCCAATGGCGTTCGGCACCAAACTTACCCCTTCACTAGATAAACCGGTTGTCGACATCACGCTCTATCGTCAAATGATAGGCTCACTGATGTATCTAACTGCTAGCAGGCCTGATATCATGTTTTCTGTGTGCTATTGTGCTCGATTTCAGGCTAACCCTCGCGAACCTCACATGCTGGCAGTGAAGACCATCCTACGCTATCTCAAGCGAACCGCCTCCTTAGGTCTATGGTATCCATCCAATTCAGGCTTCTTCGTTCAAGCCTATTCTGATGCTGACCTTGGAGGATGTGGACTCGACCGCAAAAGCACAACTGGTGGCTGTCAATTTCTTGATGGGAAGTTGGTCAGCTGGCAATCCAAGAAACAAACGTGTGTGTCGCTGTCTACTGCCGAAGCGGAATACATTGCCGCTGCATCCTGCACATCTCAAGTGATTTGGATCCAGAGTCAACTTCGAGACTATGGACTCAATATGAAGAAGATCCCTCTATATTGTGACTCTGAAAGTGCAATTAGGATCTGTCATAACCCAATGCAACACTCTAAAACCAAACACATAGCACTGAGGTATCACTTCATCAAAGATCATGTGGAAGATGGAAATGTCGAAGTTCACTTCGTAAGAACCACTGATCAACTGGCTGACGTCTTTACCAAAGCTCTTCCAGAAGCATCGTTCAATAAAATATTGCAAGGACTGGGAATGATGGAATCAGAGTCAGTACCTCACACTACCTCTCAATCTCAAACGTAAGAAGCGAAACCAATCGAACGTTCGGGTTCGGTTCAACCATTTCACTCGCTCATTACTTCAAAGGTAGTTTTTCTGTGTTGTATATTTCTTGTGCAAAATTTGTTTTTCTTTATGTAAAAAGTTTTTTTATTGCATATCTAAACTCCTTGGTTTCTTAAAATTTTCCAAAACCGAAACCTCCCGAAGGTTCGGGTTCGGTTTTTCAAAATTTTCAAGAACCGAAACCAACCGAATGTTCGGGTTCGGTTTTTCAAAATTTTCCTGAACCGAAACCAATTGAAGGTTCGGGTTCGGTTTTTCAAAATTTTCCTGAACCGAAACCAACCGAAGGTTCGGGTTCGGTTTTTCATCTTTTTCCAACCGAAACCAACCGAACGCTCGGGTTCGGTTTTTCAATCTTTTTCCAAGTTTTTTTTAATTTTTTTTTATTATTATTTATTTTTATTATTTTTTTCAAAAACTCCAAAAATATTTTCTTTCATTTTTCTTTGTGTGCTCATTTGTTTATGGGAATATATTCCATGCCTTACTTAAGTGTCCCTAGAAGCATGCTGCTGTATGTGTCCCAAGCCTCATAAGATTTTGAATAATAGCCTTCATGACCTGGTATACACAAACCTTGTCTTCCCAATAAGGCTGACTCATTTATTCTAATCGTGAGCTACCTCACTCTCTTCTCACATGAGTTCAGAGTCTCCTGCTTGGTCCTTTTGTTCGCAGCAGAGGTACTATGTCTTCTTTCACCATCCCCATTACACTTCTCCATAACATTCGTTTCATCACTGTAACCCTTGAGACTCTCAGAAACTACCACTGAGGTTTATGGTTACACAACATCTGTGTTTATGATCTTAGTTTCGTGCCACTACGAACTGAGTGAAACCCAAAATTCAACACCAACGAATTGACGGTGACCAATTAACTTGATCAAGTTTTCACCAATGAATTGACGAATGTACCTTCATGGAATCTCAGTTTCTTTTCCTTTTGAGTGATTCCAATGAAATTGTTACACACCATAACATTTCTTCCCATGGGATCCAGTTTTAAATTTTTATCTGAGATTTCATATTAATCCAAGTCAGTACCAAATCAACTCAAACCTACTTGTTCAACAGACTACACTGGTCTCACAAGTACTTTGTTCACGTTCGTTCTTATATCAAGGATTGAATTGTTGAATCAAAGTGAAACCACCCTTAATTTTCCTTATTAAAAGAAGCCTTTCAACATTTATTAATAAATGTTTGATCGTAATTCAACGGGACTCCACACTAACACTTTGAGGTCTCTCTTGACCTTGAAGGAAGAGATTCGTGCCCGGGATCATCAGTTTCGTGTCCTTATGGACATCACAGATTATCCTAAAAAGAGTTGCTTTATTTCTTTTTCTTTTACACTCTTTGCACGAAAATCCAAGATTTTCAAAAATTCCGTTACTAATTATTTTACAGGCTGGATATTTACTGGATGGTTACAAATGAAGTTGTGGTCAAACATTAGCCACGTGGATCATTAATTGGAAACAGCCGTTTAAAAGGGGATAAGACAAAAGTTGCTGACTCGGCGGGAGTTAAATGGATATAAATTCAAACGACGGTACAAAGGAGGGCGCGTGAATTTGAAACGACCGCGCTTTTTCTGACACTTGAGGACACGTGTGCAATATCGAAGCGTCATATCTCTGAAGTTACAGGCGCGTGTGGAAATGGAAACGATTTCTTTCTCTGAACCGGCGCTTATTGGGCGGCGTGATCCTAGGAATCTGACACTATCTCTCCTACGTGATCATCGCACGTCCCAACTGTCACCAATCAGTCACTCCAAAAACCCGTTTCGTATTTCCATAAGAGATTTGAAACGATTTTTCTCTCTCCTATCACCTACTATAAAAACCCATCAACACCACCTTTTACCTCTTTATTGCCCCATAATTTCCAAAGCAAAAATACTTCCAAACTCTCTCCCGGTTATCTCCTTCTCCAAACCTGCAACAATGGCTGAATCCTCTTCCGTCCATGCTACTTCTCAGATTCTTCCCATCCGACCTCAGCAATGCCTGGTGATTGATCTCAACCCACTGGCCTATGACTCCTATATGTCGCCGGTTATCGAATGTCTCAAATACTCCCAACTTGCTCCAGCACTGTCACGGATTGAAACGGTGCGAATGGTGGCATTATCTCAGGTCTACGCGACGGCGTACTACGACAAGACTGTCGACAGGGTCTTTTTCGAAGTGGCGGAACACAAGACGTCGATTTCTCGTCCCCGCTTCTGCACCATGCTTGGGTTTGCTGCAGACCCGTCACACGTTCACCCGGAGACGATTCCGGTTGGTATGCTCTACAACATGTTCTACAACATGGGCTACACGGAAGTTCTCACCTCCGTCGCCAGGTTCAAGAAGTCCTGCCTACCGCCCCAGTGGAATGGGTTATTTACAGTTCTCTTCAAGGGACTGTCAGAAAGGAGCTCAGGATCGGACGGGGCCAGTCGTCTTTTCCTGTCAATCATGTATGGGGTGTACAACGGGATCAATTTGGACTATGGGTTTGTCCTTTGGCAACAACTGATTCAGAGCCTCTCTTCCTCTTCCCGACACTCCGAGGTGTCGCTGGCCCGGTTCTGGATCTTGATCACCAGATGGGCTATGGACAAGTTTAATGTTCCCACAGCCGATGGTGCACCGATGTCTTCTATTGGTACCTTTCATACCAAGAAGATCATCGTATCCGATGCATCAAAATTCTCCTTCGTTGGCTCTATCCCGGAGTCGATGTATGCTGATGTGCCAGCAGATAGCAGATTGATCAGTACGATCAAGGAGTTTCGTCAAACTGGTCCGAGGGAATTGACACCGGACATGCTGCGCTCAATTCATGATGCCGACAAACCGGTGGCCAGGGGCAAAAAGGGTGACAAGGGAAAGCAAGTGTCCAAAGCTCCAAAGGGACCTTCTCCAAAGAAGCGTAAACAACAGAAACCTGCTTCATCCCCACAACCGAAAAGGAGGAAGACCCAACAAAAGCGAAAGCTCATCATTCCCTCCTCCTCAAGTGAATCCGAAGGTGGGAGTTCGGACTCTGAGGGATCCCAAGGAGACGAATCTCCTCAGCGAGGTAACACACCCCCTCGCTCACTAACCCCGGAGATGGAACTTCACCAATCCCCAGTTCCTTCCCCTCCACCCACAATACCTATTTCCATTCCCACCATAAACCCTACTATACCACCAACCTCATTCCCTATACCCCCACCAATATTCACCACATCAACCGAAACACCACCTGTAACCGAAACCCCTCCCGTAACCGAACCTCCACAAACCGAAACCCATACACCACCACCACCCGAAACTAACCCCCACCCACTCAACCTGAACCAACCAAACCCACAACACCCCCAGCTTCACCACCACCTCAATCTCCAGAAGACGCCTCCGATGGCGATGATCAATACCTTGGTGGTAATCACATGAACTTTGATTCGGTCTACTATAGTCCGTTTCAAGTTCAAAGTGATGAGGAGGATGATGCTCCAGTGACAAAGAAGCATCTCCGCGAGCTTAACGAGAAGGTTGATCAACTTCTCGCCTCCTCTTCCAACCAGCAGTCATCCTTATCTGAAGCTGCCCTTCAGAAGATAGTTGATGCCTTCTCCAGGGCTCAACATGACTCAGTGGCCTCAGCAACTGCTGCGATAGACGCCTCCACCCGAGCCTGTGAGGCTGCGACCGAAAAAGTCGATAAACTATTCTCCGACGCTTCTGCCCTGCTGAAGTCTCTGCAGGAAAGCGCCAATGCCACAAAGACAACTCTGGAACCGATTGTTCAGCAATTGGCCAAGTTAGTCTCGACGGAGTTGACTTCGTTCGCTACCCTCCGACAAACTCTCAGCGACGACAACTCGGCACTCCGTGCCTCCATCGATGCCCGTCTGGCAAAACTTCAAGAGGATCTTGCGGCAGAGAACTCTCTGATGGACGTTCTGGCAAGTAAAACAACTGCCCTAAAGGTCAAGAGCACGCAGCTTTCCAACTCCGAACAACAATTGGAAGCTCTTCGATCCGAGAGGGAAGTCATAAAGACGTGTGTTTCGGATGTCCACGCCGCTCTATCCAACATCCTGGAAGCACACGACCCCATCCTTAATCATTCGGTGAGGCGCACCCTCGCTGAAAAGCTCTCCCCGGCCATGGACCTCTTAAGCAAAATTGAAGGTCTGCCGAGTTTCGTGTCCATTCCGAAACAAGGGGGAGATGAGAAGAAAGGATCGAAACCGCCTCCTTCCTCCAAAGCTGCTCACACCACCGAACCACCCCCAACTGGTCATGCCTCGGGTTCGGGTGTGAAGAACAAGGGTAAAAACATAGCAGAGGGAGGAGATGAAGATGAAGATGAAGATGAAGACAAGGAGACCATTGCCGACATGTTGAAACGGAAAAACAGTCGCAATGCTGAAGGTGATGCCAGTCGTGTGGCGCGTGAGGCTGAAGAAGCCGAACGAAAGCAAAAAGAAGCCCACGATCTCCTTGAGAGCCGAAAGCTGCTCTTCCCTGCCTGGACCAGGGATCGTTTGATAAAGGAGGCCATAGAGACTCCAAGCATACTATGGCTCGAGCCGGTGATATCGTTCGACTGCAACAACACCATCGATTCGCAGTTCGATATGCCACTAACTCGAAAGGCGTTCGTCTTCCACGCCTTCTCCAACATCTTTGAAGTCCCGCATCCGAACGATGAGCTTGACAGGGAGCTCATTGACTTCTACCTGGAGGCCGCTCGCCCTCAATACCTTACATGGAGCGCCTAGAAGATTGTCAATGTTCGGGTGATGAAGCCTTTTGCCGTGGGGAGATTCACAAATGTCAAGTTCAAGCTTATCCGAGGATCTGCAAGAACTGCTCACATGATCTCTCTCGCGGATCTGCCCAATCTGAACCCTCATGATTGGATAGTCTTGTACAATATCCTGCTGACAAACGAAGCCGAATATGGTCCCATCTTAGACCATGTCAAAAGGATGCTGGCATGCTATATCATGGAGGTGGCCCTAATGGATCAGGAGGTTGCCACAGTTTTTAAGAAGAAACCGAAAGTCAAGCCTGTGGGATCGGCCAGTGATCTGAATCAAATGCAAATGGGCAAGATAGATTCGAGGCGAAACTCTGTGATGTTCACTAGAGCCGAAGGACAGAAATGTCTCTTCGCTTTAGCTGACAAACATCTTTACACTACAACTTGCTTGGAGCACATCTTATTCATCATCAAAAAGTGTAAGGACAATTCGGCTGATGATATCAAGTACTTCAATGATATGATCAATTGGTACATCCGGTTTAGACAGACCATCCTTTCCATAACCAAGTGTCTGTTTAGTACCGTGAAGAAGAAGGTACCAGCTTCAGCCGCCGGCCCAAGTAAGAAGTAAAGGTCTCGCTCCAAATTGACGCAAAGGGGGAGATTGTTGGGCTGAAGTTCTATTAGATGTTGCGTCTTTTGGGCTCGTTATATTAGCCTTGTATTCTCCGGTTTGGGCCTGTCCAACCGAGAGCCTTTTATGTATAGTATTTAAGTTAATGCTTGCATGCATATTAGGTTAAGATTCTAGAGATTATCGAAATAGCGATTAATCAAGAGTACAATATTTTCCAGTAATCATTCTTGTAATCTTCCAATCCTTTACAGTTGATGTTCTTAATCGAGCTCTTCTAAGGATTTTATTTAATCATTCGACACGATTGATAAAGCTGTTTTGTTCTTAATATTGCGTTTTGCTTTGTTTTTAAAATTGTGCTCTTGCTGTTTCATATTCATATACTTGTTCAAGATCTAATCGATCTTCATAGATTAAAAGTTGTTTTAATCCCATCACATTCCATGCCCACAATGACACAAACATCACCCATCGCAATAGGAACCAGATCAATCGGGAACTCAACACCGAAAATCTCGACTACGCACCCTCGGAGAACCTCTGTGGCATATATCACCCTCTCATCAGCTATGGAAACTCTCAGAGGCCGACTCAACGCCTCACGACTAACACTGATATGTTGACTAAAAGCCAAAGATACAAAGGACCGACTCGCACCCGAGTCAAATAACACCAAGGCAGGTACAGAATTCACAAGAAAAGTACCTACGCATAACATAATATAAGCATAATATCTCAACATCAAAATAAATACACGAAAGAATACATACCAACCACGACATCGGGCGCTGCACGGACTTCCTCCGCGGTCAGCTGAAAAGCTCTCCCTCGTGCCCTCGGCGCCTCGGCCTTCACTGGCCGACTCTCGGTAGCTCTGATGGCGGCAGGGGCAGATCCCTAAGGTGCTCCCTGAGATGATCCTCGCAATTGCGGACACTCTGCCTTCCAGTGTCCGGTCTGGTTGTAGTGGAAACACACCGCAAACCCCTTGGGGCAGTCCTTGGCCATATGCCCCTCCTTGCCACACTTGTAGCAAGATCCCGCTCTACAGACTCCATCATGACCCTTGCCGCACTTCCCACAAGTGCGGGCCTTCTGGCTCCCTGGTTTGGGATCAGCAGGCTTGGCCCGCTTGGCTGCTGGCTGAGACTGCGCCGGTCGCCGATCCCTCCCCTGAGACTCCGCCTCCTCCCTGGCCTGAGTGTCTAGCTCAATCTCCCACTTTGGGGCATTTTCCTGAAGCTCGGCAAATGTCCGGTACGAGGAGTTCGCCGCGAACTCCCGAATGTTTCTCCTCAAAATACTCAGATATCGGCTCATACGTGCCTGCTCAGTGGACACGTGCTCAGGGCAGAACATCGCCCTCTCATGGAACATCTTGGTAATCGCCGTAACAGACTCAGTACCCTGCTTGAGGGTCAGAAACTCCTGGGCCAAACGCTCCCTCTCCCACTGGGGAACGTACTCATCTCGGAACATGGCAGTGAACCTATCCCAGGCACTGCCGCAAGCTCAGCAGGCGTAAAGTGCGCCGTCACAAACTTCCACCAGTCCTTCGCTCCCAAGCGAAGCTGGTTCAGCGTGAACCGAACCTTCAAATGCTCAGGAGTTGAGCAAGTGAAGAAACACCCCTCCATGTCAGAAATCCATCTCATAGCCGCCACCGGGTCCTGGGTCCCATCAAACTCTGGCGGTTTTGTGTTGCTGAACTCTCGGAACAGCAACGCATCACCACCCTGCGGCCTCGCGGCAGCAATAGCTGCGGTGGCCGCTGCAACAGCAGCCTCAGAAAGAGTGGCATAACGCTCGTAAAAGGTCTCAATCAGCGTGGTCTTAATAAACCCGAACATATCTGGTATCTCTGCCCATATGGCCGCAGCCACCTCCTCGTGGATGATCCGGCGGATCTCCTCATCACTGGTCTCACTGCTCTCAGGCATCAGACGTGTCCTCACCATGATCTACCTCTGAAATACAACATACCATAAATTAGAATCCATTCGAGCATACTCACACTCGACAACTCATCCCTCCTTGATCCTTGGTATTCCAAAGATTCTTACCTGGGGCTGTACACCGCTCCGGTGCTTTCAGTAGTACGGGCCCAATACTACTGTCCGCACCGTATCAGAATACACCCCAAGTCCTCCTTTTCGGATCCGAAATTCCAAGTACTCTATCATGCATAATCCACTTTCTAACAGATCTCTCATAAGCCCCTCGCTGCTACCTACTCACTCTCAAACATCTCATAGCAGCTCACCCCTCCCTAGGCTAAGGCATCACAAATCAGGTCACTCTAGTCCTAATAGGAGTACCTAGCCTACTCTAGCATGAGAATACATCATATCAATATCAATATCACATAACATGAGTGTATTTTGGGAAATCACCGTTCGGGCGCGGACTGATCGTACACACAACTCTGCTCTATGTTTTTCCAAAAATCTTTTATTCTTTTTGAAAATACTTTTCAAATCCTCAGTTTGAGTTCAAATACGCCCAAAGGTGTACTCGAATCCCTCAAACCAAGGCTCTGATACCAACTTGTAACACCGTAAATTTTCAAAATAATTTTTCGCATAATATAAAAACATATTCATTTAATTTTCATAAAAACATCAATGTTCAAAACTCCAATCCATGTCATACAAAATCCCAAGATCACATATCATAAAATCCCATGTGTGTGTACTAATCAAGCCGGCGCCTTCCCACGGTGATCACTAGTACCTGAAACAAATAACACCAACACTGTAAGCATAAAGCTTAGCGAGTTCCCCAAAATACCACACATAACACATATTAGCCACTCGAGGCTATAACTCTGTGGGTCCGTAGACCCTACTCTGTGAACCCACTGGTTCTAACTTTGGGAACCTTCCGGTTCCATCTTTATAAACATGCACAACATAAAGCATATAGAAATAATGCAGCACAACACATAACATACATATAGCATACAAATACTCTGCTACGTAACTCTGATTACCTACTCAAGGTAAAGTATAGTGAGAAGACTCACCTTGCGTATCTCGATAACTCGCAAATCCCGGAAATCACTCGCGCTCGATCCTCCGAGCTATAATCCTCCTATAACACAATATATCTCTAATTAACACTTTCTCAACTAAGGTTGACTACCCCTATCAAGTCAACACTAGTCAACTCTGGTCAACGGTCAACGGTCAACTTTGACCGGACTCGGGGAGTGCACTAGAGCGACTCGGCGAGTCTATACGTGTTCACTGACTCCCTAGGATCCTCTTTTGACACGTCGAGTACTTCCCTGACTCAACGAGTTCCACCTGGCATGAATCGCAGGACCACCACGACTCAACTCGCCGAGTCTCAAGAACAACTCGGCGAGTTCCAGCTCGACTCAGTCCATCTGTCAACCCTCTCTAACTCTCCCTGACTCACTGAGTCAACCCCTTAACTCGGCAAGACCACTCGCTGAGTGGTTAAGGAAAATCTTCATGCTACTCGCCGAGTATGTTCTTTGGACTCGGCGAGTCCATGCCATGCATCAACTCAAACTTGCTCCTGAGGTCAGATCCGCTCCAACAACTCATAGATCTAGTCCTCCCAAGCACATTCATCACGTAAAGTTACAATCTTGGCTACCATGCAACGCCTACAAGGCTCCTTTTGGTGAAATGACCTGTAAGTCCCTAATTTGCCCGTGTATCAGCCATATCCGTTTGATGGTGCGGAATCCCAATCAAACGGATGATGTCAGATAAAGAAAGAAGAGAAGGAGAAGAAGAATTAATATGAATCTTGTATGTATTGATATGAATTATAATCCGGATACAAAAGATTCACACACACGATTTCTCTCTCTGGCCATAAACTACTTCGTGTTTATCAATCTCTACTCCTCACCCTAACACCTATATTTATACTTGGAGAACATGGGCTGGATAACATGGGCCGTAAATGAGTTTACGTCTGTAAACTCCGCCATAAACTAGACCATAAATTAATAAAATATTACATAAAAATAATTGCCTAGAAAAGTAAAGTATAAACCATATTTTTGACCCAACAATCTCCCCCTTGGTTTATAGCTTTCTTTTCTTAATTAACCCAACAAGCTCCCCCTAAAAAGTAGCTGGCTTTCTTGTTAATCTTCAATGGGAGCTTGGCTTCAGCTTTAACCTTCGATTTCTTCACAGCATCAGGATGAACATATGAATTTTCAATGAATGACTTCATGTTGAGCACTTGGACATTTCTTCAGAATTTGACATTGAACGCACGTTGGGTGAGGAGGCTTGACGTAATGATTCTTGAAAGATAGCGCTTTCAGCTTGAGAATCTTCAGAGAGAACATCAGAGAGAACAAATCTTCTGGATCACTTCAGCAGGTACAAAGATAGCAGCAGACTGATTGAGGAGGCTTCAATGCAATCCGTCACATAATCTTCAAGTACTGCTTCACCTTGCTTCTGGGGTTGAAAGATAGAATGTTGAAAGAATGATCTTCATTTCTTGCTCCTTTGAATGAGAATTCTTCGATGCTCACGGACGAAGCCTTTGGCTCAGAAATCTTCAACACAAACTCCATGAGTCTTATCTATACCTGAAATCACTTTTCAAGACAAAAACAAAACTAAAAGAAAACTTTGCACACAAATTAAAATAGAAACAAAAATATTTTTGGATTTTTTATTTTTCTGAACAAGAAATAAAATAGAAATAACACTATTTTTGGATTTTCAATTTTTGTTTTTTTTTTAATTTTTTTAATTAATTTTAAATTTTAATTCTCCCCTAATATTTAAATTAGAAGAAATTATGACAAGTTTAACAAAAATAAAATGATATCTAACTTTAAGAGAGATTTGGGATCAAAGTTTTTAGACAGCCTTTATCCACTTGTCGGTACCTTCCATATTCACATCTTTGTCTAGTCGATCGTCGGTATTGTGGTCCACTTAAACACGAAAAATTTGTGACAGATTTAGGACATACTATTTGTTACAAGACAAGGTGAACTTAAGTTCCTAAAAATTATATCTGATCCTAATTCCTTAGATACTATATCTTAAGGACCATTCATCTGACGACGACCAGGGATATTGTTGTCCACCTAAATTGAGCAGCGAGATCTACAGACAATCTGTATAAGTTTAATTTTAAGTGTACTGGTGTAACGCCTGTTTATTTAAATAAATTAATAAATGTAAGTCCCGGGATGATTTGTGAAGAATATTAGAAGTCGAGGGTTAAAAGTGTATGTTCGGGACTTAAATTGAAGAGATTTTAGAGCTAAGGGGCTGTTTATTAAACTAAGGATTAGATTTATGAGAAGACATGGAAACAAGGGTGTAATTGCTAAATGTTGTACCTAGAATGAAATGAAATTATGAAATCAGGGACTAAAGAGTAAATGTGGGATTAAAGTTGAGGAAGATTTTGTGAGGAGGGGTTGATTGTGGATATATGGATTCAAGTTTGAAATGTGACACGGGTTTAACCCCGTATCCCATTTTTTCCTCTCATTCACACGATGGCAACCTAACCCTAATGTGCAACATATTCTCCAGCCGCCAAGAGAAGCCCCAGCCGCAAACCTCGTCCCTCCATCTACTTAGCCGTCACCTATTCGCCACCACTAAAGGATTACCGGAGTTGCCACCATGTTCAGTCGCTGGTAAAGACGAAGAAGGCATGCCGAGATCGAGATCGGGAAGCATGGTTCGTGGGTGCTTCTGCGGTCCGTGAGCGATCGGGAAGACCACCGAGATCAGAGCGGAGCTGTGGAAAGCGAAGTTGAGGTTGCCAGCGACCAAGAACAGTTCGGTAAGGCTATTTCTCCATTGCTCTTCTCTCTCCCAGCGACGTTGGTCACCTGGAAGGTGGCCAGATGCTTAGGGATTCCCACATATAAGCTGCTCATTGTGGTTTAGAGTTGCAAGCATGATTTATCGTCGGAAAACCCACCACCACCTTAAGGTGGTGGCTGTCACTATCTTCTGCCGCCACCAGCCACCATGAAGCGTGGCTGTGTGCGTGATTTAGTGTGTGTGCAGGTCTAATTCGTGAGTTAATATTGTATGGATGTTCTTGGACAGGAAAAAATGAAGAAAACTCAACAGCAACACCTTCTATCGCCATCTTGCCACGGTTAGCCACCATCTTGGGTGGCTGTGGGGTTTTGGGTGCTTTTGGATCGATATTTGGGGTACCTTGCCGTCGTAGTGGCTGAAGATCATAGTCACCACCACCGTGAGGTGGTGGCTGCCGCCAAGCATCGCCGCCGGCCACCATGGTGTGGTTGTGTATGTAGTTAGCTTAGTTAGTGTGTGTGTGTGTGTTAGTTTTGGAGTAAAACTTGTAATTGTAATTAGCTTGGATTATTAATGAAAATAATAATAACCACCACCGTAAGGTGGTGGCCGCCGCCATGAGCCGCCATCGACCACCACTACCCGAGGTGGTAGTAGGTGGTGCCCCGCTAGCAAACCCTAATGGGCCTAGAGATTAGTTTTGGACATTTGGGCCATGTTTGAGTGAAAACCCTAATTGTGAGTAATTGGGCCTTAGACTTATTGGGCCCACTTGTGGGCCATTGGGATTGGATTGTGAATTAAGCCCAAATTATTCTATGCTATTTATCTAGTAGAGTAAATGAATTAATTGATTAAGTCCTTAATGGGCTAAGTGGGAAAACCCTAAATTTGAGAAGTTATGGGGACACACACACGAGAATTATTTTATAAGTGAACTATTAAATAATAATCATTGGCAGAAATTAACCTAAGCAATAATGGACTTAATGGATTAAGTCCTTAGTGGATTAAGCCCTTAATGGTTTAAGTGAGAAACACTTAACCCTAGTTATCATTTGATGTGAAACCCTAATTTCACTTGGGCTTTGTGTTGGGCCATCCGAGAATAATCAAATGGACTAGAGTAATTAGTTGGGCTTTAGGGTAAGGCCCATATGAAGGATTGGGCCCAGTTTCGAAAATTGGGCCATAGATGGGCCATAGTTGGGGCCAAGAGGATTGTATGATATTGGGCCCTTAGAATGGGACATGTTGGACTAGACTGGACATTTGGGCCTTAAGGGAAGTCCATGTAGAGGTTTGGGCCCAATTTGGAAAATTGGGGCATATGTTGGGCTTTGATCCCTAGTTGACTTTGGGCCTATGGAATTGGGCCTTGGGCTTGGGTAAGCCAAGTTAGGGGTAATGTAGTAATTATCCAAAGTATGTATTTATAGTATTTGTTAGAACCCAATTATTAATTGGGTGTTATTGGTGTTGACAGTTCGGGAATCTGTCAGCCAGCAGCTGGGGTGGAGTTTGCGGGACTTCAGCAGTGTGGGATTGTGTATGCGGGACTTCAGCAGTGTGATGTGAGTTTCCTTCCAGTAGGAACGGGTCTAAGGCCACAATGCCGGCCCGTTCAGTTAGCCGTAGTTTCTGGACTTTGGTCCAATGTAGTAGTTAGTATGTTTGACGCCTCTGTGGCTCAGACAGGATTTATGTGTTTATGCTAATTGATATGTTATGCTATGCTGTGTTCAGTCAGTCAGCTTCGGACTTCGGTCCGATGTAGGGGACAAGGTCCCAGTCAGTCAGCTTCGGACTTCGGTTCGATAGAGGGGGGCAAGTCCCCAGTTAGCCCGAACTTCGGTCCGATGCAGTGGGCAGGGCCCAGTATGTGCTTTATATGTTATTGCATGGTATGTGGTAGTTTGGGGGAGCTCACTAAGCTTCGTGCTTACGGTTTTCAGTTTTGGTTTCAGGTACTCAGTTTTTAAAAGAGGAGCTCGGGAAGATTGCAGTGCACACACCATTTGTTCAGCCTGGGATGTTTATACTCTGATATATTTGACAATTGTTAAGATATTTTGAGATACATTCTTTATGATTCTTATATGACGATTGATGAACATGGTTTTATTACTATTTTAAAACGAAATTTTCAGACTGTATTTTTGGGATGTTACAACTGGAACGTGTTTCCCGCTTCCTGATATGCCCCAGCCATCAAGAACTTCCAGAGTACTCCTTACACCGGGTGAGCAGACAACCATTCAGAGAGAGAAGAAATTCAGAATTCTATTGCTAACTACTTCAGAGGGGTTGAGAAGAAGAAGGTTGCATATGCTGTGTACCAGGTCGGATTAGAAGTCGCGCAAAGGAGACAGCATATGGCTAACAGATGAGAAGTATTTCACACATATATTTCACACACACACACACACACACATATATATATATATATATATATATATATATATATATATATATATATCCTGCAGAGAAATAGAGTCGCATATGTTGTGTACCAGGTTGGATTGGAAGTCACACAAAGCAGACAACATATGACTAACAGACGGAAAGAAAGAAAATGATATTCTACAGACCTAATTTATCGGAATTTACCAGTCGCCCCATCCAACCAGAATTAAGGACAGAATCCGCACATCGAGGAAAAGTTAAGCCACGATTCCAAGTATGGGTTCAATTAATGTGACGAGTAGATTCCCATATATATCTCCCTGCTCAACCTATCCGAGCGTCGTATTATCAGGCTGAACGTATCTAACTAGGTCAAGATTTGTCAAGTCTATAAATTTCCTAAGTTCAACTCTGCCTAGTCATGTCCATTTAAATTTTTTCGTGCCTACCGACGCATCAAGTCAGAGCATAGACCCTTCAACTTTGGGTACGTTACGCAGACTCAGATTGCCTGTTATCACTAGATAATATCACTTCCCAGAACATCTCCTGCAAGCACATTCCATTAACACCACATTTTTTATTTTTTTTTTATTTTCTAATGTTTTTGGATTTTTTAATTTTTTTAATATATTTTTTTAAATTTTTTTAATTTTCTAATTTTTGTTTTATTTTTATTTCTCCCCCTAAATTTGTGCATAGGAGAGAAACGAAAGTAAATGCGCAAATTTAAACTATCCTAAAACAAAAATTAGTCTTTAAAGTGAATCAGCTTAAGAAAAACTCAGAAGTATAGAGAAGAAAACGCAAACCGTAATTCAACGATTGAATCTGCACTCAGAAGGTCTGAGAACAGCAAGCATAATCTCAGAACAGATCCGAAAATTCTTTATATCATTAAGCACTAACCCCGTTTGATCCCTTCTTTTCTTCCTTTCCCGCAAAAGGACACATGCTCTCAAACAATGTTCTGAGTGTTGTACAGTTGAGAGATGTCCCCCATCATGTGCTTGGAACAGCCACTACCAACAAACTGAAGTTTGATGATATGCCTCCATAGCTGCTCCGACACAGAGCGGGATCAGTTGGTCTTTGGAACCCAGTCCATTTTGAAACTGGGTCGACCCTTGTCATCAACGCACGATACTCTCTCCCATGACATATCCTGTTTATCATAAACAGAAGATGTAGAAACGTTAGAAGCATTAGGAGATTTGGGAGAGTGAGCCTTTGGAACCCATTTGTAGTTGGGTTTAACCCATTTCTTTTTCGATCCTATGGGTGGCTCAGTACTTGATTTGGAACTTGAAGCCGACTGCCGAGATGACTTTGACCTAACCGGTCTTGACTTCACAGGAGCATCTCTTGAACTGGGCTTCTTGGCCGGCATTCCCTTCTTGCCCTTGGGATTCAAATTCTTTGCCTTGTGGGTTGGATGCTTGGCCTTGGGAGTTGAATTCTTGGCCTTCTTGGCATTCCAGTCGTTAATGTCTGATCATGATCTCGAGGGGTATCTTTTGGAGTGTCTCCCTCTTGACGCGTTCTACCAGCCTTGTGCGTAGTAGGGAACATACACACGATTAGGACAATTTCTGGCAATGTGTCCAGGTGTTCCACAGTGAAAACATGTCCTTTTCTTCACTGGGGAGTTGTCTCTTCCTGCCCCTGGTGGCGTATCTTTGCCTTGTTTCTTATTGTTCCCACATGCACACTTGCCACAAGAACTCTGTTGCGTTGGAATTGGTGGCCTGTATTTACCAACGGCAGGTTGATTAGAAGCAACAGATTTAGAGTTCAAGGGGTCGTTTGTTTGTTCAGAAGAACTCTCCTTGTTCTCATCCTCTGCTACTTTACCTGCACATGAAGTAGCAACATTAGTATCTTCAAAATTAATAACTCCTCCTGACACAAATCCAGCTGGTTTTCCGTATTTAAGATGTGCCTCCCTGTCAATTTCGTCTTGTTTCATAGGGATGGATGTGTAGTTATGATTGTAAGGAGGAGGTACACTATCATACCCTAGACCCTTGTTTTGATTCCTTTTAAACTGCATGCTTTGGTCTATCATATTTGCAACCACCTCACTTGAGAAATCATATTTTCTAACATCAAGTTTGGCGGTTTCAAACTTTCCTTTCAAAGATTCAACTTCAGCCACTAGCTCAGCATTTTGTTTAACTACATAATCATAGTTTTCACATTTGTTATTGTAGTCTTCCCGAAGTTTCCTAAAGTCCTTGGTTTTTGCTTCTAATTCAGTCTTCAAGGGTTTCTGTCCTTTCCTGAGTTGATATCCTTCATATCTCAGGTCCTCAACTTCTCTTTTAAATAACTCAATTTGTTCTCGAAGAAATTTAATCGTATCTTCACATGATTGAGAAGATGAAACTTCACATGAATGAGAACATGACACTTCATTGACCGGAAGGTTTACAGAACTCTTTAAAGCGTCAAGCTCTTCAATTACTTCAGCAATACTAAGACGATTGAGATCTTTTGTCTTCTTGATGACAACTACGTTCATATCCCACGATTTCGGAAGTGAATTTAGCAGCTTTTTGTTTATCTCTGATTTGGACAAGAAGATCCCGACTATATTCATCTCAGTAGTGAGTGTAGTAAATCTTTGCAATTGAGTTTCGAGGGTTTCTCCAGGGATATAATCGAAAATGTTGAAATTTTGTCTTAACATATCCTGACGACTCTCTTTCATGTTTTCAACTCCCTCGTAGACATTAAAATCAATTAATTAAAAAAACAACTAGAAGCTAAGATAAAAATTAAACGTCAAATTTAAAATGCCCCCCCCCCCCTTTTTTTTTATAATAAAAAAATCAACCTTAAAAGTCAAATTTAAAAAATTAAACTTGAAAAGTCAAACTTAAAAGTCAAACCGAAAAGTTAAATTTGAAATTTTAAAGGTTAAACGAAAAAGTCAAAATTTAAAAACAAAAGTCAAACTTGAAAGACAAAATCAAAATTTTAAATAAAAAGTCAAAAACAAAAATCAAAAATAAAAACAATTTATTATTATTATTATTATTATTATTATTATTAATTAATTAATTAATTAATTAATTATTTTTATTATTTTGGATGAAAAAGGAATTTAAAATAAAAAGGAATAGAGTTTTGGGGTTAAAAGTGTCAAAATTGCGAAACTTGAAGCGAAAAAGACGGTTTATGTTTTAAATTTCGAAGGAATAAAACAACAAACTTGCTAGTTGAGATGGTAAGGTGCTGTGTTTGGGAGTTGGAGGTCCGGGTTCGATCTCCAGCGCCTCCAAAGTCGCGTCTTCTTTTTAATTGAACCACTGATGCGAGCTGCTGCTTAGCCGCCCACTGAGTTGAGCTACCGAGCCGCGATTCACCAAGCTGAGCCGCAAGTCGCGAGCCGCCACGTCCGCGCCGATTTGCCGAGCCGAGCTGTAAACTCCGGAAACCCTAGCCGTAAACCCGAACCCCGCCGCCGGCCGTGAACTGTTTCCGGCAGTAAGCTCCGGCCGAAAACCCGTCAACAATTACGTGAAAAACAACGATTTTTCGACTTTGAAGCTCCAAAACTCAATCAAAAACCCTTTTTTTTGAAAAACACAAAGAACAAACCCCCTTATTTTTGCGAGATCTATCCAAAAACGCAAAAATATTTCGAAAATAAGATCAAATATTGCTCCAAATAGAGTTTACGGCCCAAGAACTTGGTGTTTATGGCCGGCGGCGGGGTTCAGGTTTACGGCTAGGGTTTCTGGAGTTTACGGCTTGGCAGATCGGCTCGGACGTGGCGGCTCGTGACTTGCAGCTCGGCTTGGTGAATCGCGGCTCGGTAGCTCGGCTTAGTGGGTGGCTAAGCAGCAGCTCGCATCAGTGGTTCAATTAAAAAGAAGACGCGACTTTGGAGGCGTTGGGGATCGAACCCTCGACCTCCAACTCCCAAACACAGCACCTTACCATCTCAACTAGCAAGCTTGTTGTTTTATTCCTTCGAAATTTAAAACATAAACCGTCTTTTTCGCTTCAAGCTTTGCAATTTTGACACTTTTAACCCCAAAACTCAATTCCTTTTAATTTTAAATTCCTTTTCATCCAAAATTTACGGTCAGAGAGAGAAATTGTGTGTGTGAATCTTTTGTATCCGGATCATAATTCTAATCAATTCATACATAGATTCATAATATTCTTCTTCTCCTTCTCTTTTAAATACATCAATTTGTTCTCGAAGAAACTTAATCGTATCTTCACATGATTGAGAACATGAAGCTTCACATGAATGAGAACATGACACTTCATTGACCGGAAGGTTTACAGAACTCTTTAAAGCGTCAAGCTCTTCAATTACTTCAGCAATACTAAGACGATTGAGATCTTTTGTCTTCTTGATGACAGCTACATTCATATCCCACGATTTTGGAAGTGAATTCAATAGCTTTTTGTTTATCTCGGATTTAGACAAGAAGATTCCAACTATATTCATCTCGGTAGTGAGTGTAGTAAGCCGCTGCAGCTGAGTTTCGAGCGTTTCTCCAGGGACATAATCGAAAAAGTTGAAATTTTGTCTTAACATATCCTGACGACTTTCTTTCATGTTTTCAACTCCCTCGTAGACCTTAAAATTAATAATAAAAGAAACTAGAAGCAAACGTCAAATTTAAAATGCATTTATTTTTATTTTTATTTTTAAAAACAACCTTAAAAGTCAAATTTAAAAAAAATCAAACTCAAAAGTCGAACTTGAAAAGTCAAACCGAAAAGCTAAATTTGAAAATTTAAAAATTAAACGAAAAAGTCAAAGTTTAAAATCAAAGGTCAAACCTGAAAGTCAAAATCAAAATTTGAAATAAAAAGTCAAAAATAAAGAAAAAAAATAAAAACAATTTATTATTATTATTATTATTATTATTATTATTATTATTATTATTATTATTATTATTTTAATTTTGGATGAAAAAGGAATTTTAAAATAAAAGGAAATTGATTTTTGGGTTAAAAGTGTCAAAATTCGAAATTTGGTGCGAAAAAGACAGGTTATATTTTAATTTTCGAAGGAATGTAACAAGTTATCAGCTAGAGGAGATGGTTAAGGCGCTGGACTTCTATGGGGTAGACCCGAGTTTGAATCCCGGCACCCCCTTAAATCGTGGCGCGTCCTTATTTTTATTGAAGCGCTGTGCGGCTTGCTTAGCCGGCTTCCCTAGTCGAGCTGTTCTTCAAGCCACGCTCCACCGCTTCGATCCGCAAGCCGCTTCCGAGCCGAGCCGATTCTTCAAGCCGCTAAGCCGCCGAGCCGAATTTCGAGCCGAGAACTTCCAACTGAGCCGCAAGCTCGGAAACCCTAGCCGCAAACACGAATCCGCCGCCGGCCGTGAACAGTTTCCGGCCGTAAACTCCGGCCGTGAACTGTTTCTGGCAGTAAGCTCCGGCCGAAAACCCTTCAAGATTACGTGAAAAACAGCGATTTTTCGACTTTGAAGCTCCAAAATTCGATCAAAAACTTTTTTTTATGAAAAACACGAATAACAAACCCCCCTTAATTTTGCGAGATCTATCCAAAAACGCAAAAATATTACGAAAATAAGATCAAATATTGCTCCAAATAGAGTTTACGGCCTAAGAACTCGGTGTTTACGGTCGTAAGCTTAGACCGTAAACACCAATTATTCAGATTCCAAACGAAACAATAAAACCTTTTGACTGATACAACTTGGCTCTGATACCAATTGTAAGTCCCTAATTTGCCCATGTATCAGCCAGATCCGTTTGATGGTGCGGAATCCCAATCAAACGGATGATGTCAGATAAAGAAAGAAGAGAAGGAGAAGAAGAATATGATGAATCTATGTATGAATTGATTAGAATTATGATCCGGATACAAAAGATTCACACACACAATTTCTCTCTCTGGTCGTAAACTACTTCGTGTTCATCAATCTCTACTCCTCACCCTAACACCTCTATTTATACTTGGAGAACATGGGCTGGATAACATGGGCCGTAAATGAGTTTACGGCCGTAAGGTGTTTACGGCCGTAAACTCCGCCGTAAACTAGACCATAAATTAATAAAATATTACATAAAAATAATTGCCTAGAAAAGTTAAGTATAAACCATATTTTTGACCCAACATGACCTCTAAAATGGTAACCTAAGCCCCCAACTCAAAAGGAAAGACATAAAGTAGGGAATTTGGGACTCTCTGGACCTAATAAGGTCCAGATCTAGGCATCATTTCCCCAAGGGACCTCTCACACTCCAAATACAAGGCAAACAAGGCATGAAGAAACCCTAGATTTGGCCATATCACAAAAACACGAGAGTAAGCTCTGAATGTTACCTCAAATAGCTTCCTCTGTCGAAATGGAAGTAGATCCAAGCTCCCCAACTCTCCTAGCTTGACCTTCCTCTTCCTTTCTTGCAAACACACACAAAAATGATGAATAATGGCCTCTTATTTCACTCACAAGGACTCTCAGCTGCTCTGGTGCTCTCAAGGTCGAAGGTAGCCGCAATGAAGGGGTATAAGGTCCTATAAATAGGGCTCAAGGCCGGGAAATTAGGGTTTCATTAAACAGTGTGGACTCGCCGAGTCCGGACGCGAACCCGCGTCCAAATCCGCGATCATACTTGGCGAGTCTAGGCTCCAACTCGCCGAGTCTCCTCACAAATCATCAAAAATAAATAAATGAATAATACCTGACAATCCGGGCTGTTACATCAACTATGGAATCGGTTTCCGTCACAAACTCCATTGCATAGTAACCACGATAATTAATTCAATAGCAGCAGTACAACGGAAAGTAATTTTGTAACAAATGTCGTTGAAAAATTGCTACGAATTTTTGTTCCATAGAAATATCGATAGCATAATACCAACGGATATGGAGTCGGTAGCATTTTCCCTAACAAGTCCCATTCTCGCTACTAGAAATAAAATCCGTAGATGGTAGCAACATTGCTACGGAACGATATTCCATAGCACGGTCCATTGTAGATTAACAACAAAAATACGTTCCGTAGCAACCTTCCCTAGCAAAATCGCGTTTTTCTTGTTGTGTTAATGCAAAACGATTAAAAAACTACTACATTCTTAAACATATATATACAACACAAAAAATTAATATACTTACAAGAAAAATAATACAAACATTCTGTAACGGCTGTGTTTCCGGGCTTGCCGTTTTTAGCAATATAATAGTCTAGGTTAACCTTTGTAACCCGTTTTGAAATAATAAGATTGTATTATTTGAGTATTATGTGTTTTGTGCTTAATTGCTTAATTATGTGGTTTGATTAATTAAGAATAAAAATAAGCGTCAAAATTTAAGTGTAAAATAAACTTAATATCTTTGATCTATGTTGTAGTAGTTGAAACGAGGTTTCCGAATATATATAGAACGCCCAAATCTGACTTCGTATGAGGAAGTTATGATTTATCGAAGTTCCGGCTTAGCGGTGTGCAGCCCGAAATACTCGATTTGAGATCGAGCAGTTTTTAGCCGAAGCAATCTAAACGAGGATCGAAGGTCTCGTTGTTGGTATCAAAGCGATAAAAAGTTAGGCGAGAACGGACGTCAAACGAAGAAGTTATGAATTTATAACGAAGTTTTTATGTCACGGCCTATTAAAAATAAATAATAAAAATAAATTCGAAATTAGCCGACGGAGTCTAAACGAAAGTTGTAGAGCGTAGTCTCACCTTCGCGTGGATATAAAGAACGTCGAAAACGGAGTTCGTATGAAGAAGATATGAATTTCCGAAGTTTATTTAATATTTTGTATTTAAATTTAATTGGAAATTCGGAAGCATTATCCGAAGGAGTCACCGATCTGATCCGAGGTACGCCCCGCGTACTCGAGTACGCCCTGCGTACTCCGAGGGATGTCGACACTCGCACTCGAGCACTTCGGATACGTAAGCAATGACGTTTTGGGCAGTACGCCCCGCGTAACGCAGTACGCCCCGCGTACTCCGAGGCTCCAGCCTCCTATAAATAGGATGCGAGGGTTCCGGGTATTTTTGCCAATTCCCTCTCATTTTCGTGTCGAAGCTCTGCATTTTTACCCCCGAAGCTACCCCGAAGCCCCGGTATCATACTCTAGCCCCGAGGCAAGTCCCGAGATCCCGAAGATCCCGAGAAGCGCGGTTCCCGAGTCGAAGCTCTGCCCGCGAGAAGTTCGATTTTCGAGGAGATCTTCCAGATCTGCTGTGGATTACTACTTCTATAAGTCGTAGTGCTGTCGGATCGTCTTCTGATCAAGTGAGTGTGTAGTTATTTCTTCTAATACAATAATACGAAGTATTTTATATAAAAGTACGTGCTATGTGTATATATTTGGTTGTGTTATGTGTGAATGAGTATTCACTCTCTTCTATCTTATAGATCTGCTTATTTCTTTATGAGATATGTGTTATGTGTGTGTGCCTCATCTGTTATGTGACATATGTGTTGATTAAAGCATGCTATACAGGTTTTCTTTAAACTACGTATGAAAATATATATTTTTATCTACTAATATGTTGGGTAGAACATGGGTAGATAGTTGGTGTGTAATAAACAGATGAGAGGCCTCGATGTTGTTGTTGTTGTTGATCTAGTTATTCAGCGGAGTATGGATAACGACCACGGACTCTTTCTAGACAGTCCAGTGGAACACTAGCAGGTTCATAACCTGTAGGTGTTGTGAACGATGTGTTCACCGGTGTACTCTATCCCCCTCATGGTTGCCTTTAGGATATCTATTGTTGAGGAAACCCCTTCGCAGTGATGTCCGTCCCGATGAAAATCCTAGATTAGGTCCCTTGAGATAGTTGTTTTAGGGACGTAAAGTGAGGATAACGGGAATGGGTAATCGGGATAGTGGTTGGTTGGTGAAATTAAATATAACTTATTTATTGTGGGTTGAAAACCCTATATACTCACCAGGCTCCCAAGCCTGACCCACTCAGTTTTATTTGTATTACAGGAAGTGGCACAAGGGCGTAAGATGGATGGATCATCTTGTTGTTTTGTTTACAAGTCTGTATATGTATATATTTGTTGAATGACTTGTAATGTTTATCGTTTATGCTTTATGGTCTGTATCGGAACATGACATCCCGAGTTTTGATTATATAATGAAATGCATCTCTTGATGAAATGCTTTGATAAATATTATTTTATCATGTTTTGTTTTGGGAACAAATTCCGCAACTCTTTCAAATAAAAAGGATTTACTCTGAAAATATTTAAAAGCATAAATGAAAATCGGTCTTTTCTGGCCGAGATTTTGGGGATGTCACAGTTGGTATCAGAGCATTAGTTTAAGCGAACTAGGAATTTGTAGGATTTCTAGACTTAAACTTAGAATGCTAAGTGGAATTTTGAGATGTGTGTCTGTTGGATTTTAGACACGAGCACTAGTTTATTTTAGGAAAGTTGCCTAAAATGCTTTTATGTGCTAAATGTTATATGTTGCCATATATGATATTATTTGTTCGGATCTACGGTTTGTTGCCAACCGGATCTGAAGGTTTATGTGTTTAGGATTCTAAGCGTATGTATACGATATTAGAACTAGCATGTAATCGTTTGGAGTAATAAGGTGAAATTATTCGGTGTAGATCAAAAATGGTGAGAACAAGGAGTGGCGTTGGAAACGCAGATGAAAACAGGAATCAACCGCCAGTGATTGAGCAAATACCTGTTGTAGCAGCAGCGCCAGAACCAATAACAATGGCTGCGGTGCAAGCCATGATTCGGGCTATGCTAGCCGAACAAAGGGAGGAGATGCGACAAATGTTGCATAATAATAGGGATGAACCTGTCATACCTATTGAGGAACCTGAATTGATTCCCGAGCAATCGGAGGAAGGGAACAATAGTCGCATGGTGAGTCAAGTTGGGACTCAATAGGAACGAAGGAACGATCCGGAAAGGAGAAACAACAAGGATGGGCGTATGTACAAGAATTTCTTGGGCGCCAAACCGCCAAGTCTTTCTGGGAGCCCAAAGCCTGTTGAGATAATGGATTGGATCTCCGAAATGGAGATGGTATTTGAAAGTTGCGACTGTAGCAACAAACAGAAGACCGTCTTTGCGGTTAGACAACTGAAGACTGGGGTCTTGAGTTGGTGGAAGTTGTTGGCAGATACTATGCCACGAGGAGAAGCCCTGAAAATGTCATGGGAGGAGTTCTTGGAACAGCTGAGGGTGCAGTATTGTTCAGAGATAGATCTGATTGATCTGAACAATGAGTTCCAAAACTTAAAGAAGGGGAAGATGAGCATAGATGACTATGCTACTGCATTTACTGAGAAGATGAAGTTGTTTCCGTACCTAGTGCCAACGGAACTCTCCAAGATTGAGAGGTTTGCTAACGGACTGCCTGCTGACTTTGGTCCGACAGTCAAAATGGCAACCACTCTGAAAACGGCTGTTCGTGCAGCTAAGAATGTGGAGGCCCAGCATAAGGAAAAGGGTCTGGAAAGAATAGATGTTGGAGAAAAGAGGAAGTTCGATGGAACTTCAGGGTCCAACAAGAAAAACAAGTTCTCGAAGTCTGGTTCGAGGGGAGGTGGAGGTGAAGCGAAATGGTGCGACAAATGTAAGAAGAAGCATCATGGAAAATGTGAGGTGGCGAACACATGCTACAAGTGTGGAAAGCCAGGGCACTATGCCAATGAGTGTAACCTCACAAAGAAAGTTTGCTATGGTTGTGGTGAGGAGGGTCATATGTCGAGAGACTGCCCGAAGAAGAAGGAGGCAGCTAGACCCAACATTCCGCCAAAGCCAAAGGCGAGAGCATTCCAGATGACACTGGAAGCTGCTAAAGATGAAGCTGATGTCGCTTCAGGTACCTTTCTCGTTAATGAATTGCCTGCCCAAATTTTATTTGATTCTGGAGCCAACTACTCCTTTATATCGCATGAATTTGGTAGAAAGCCAGCTTTGCCTGTTGATAGACTAGATAATGCCTTATTAGTCGAAGTTGCTAGTGGCAAGTTTGTACCTGTTAGCTATCGCATGAAAAACATCTTAATTGATCTGAATGGGAATAAGTTCCACGAGGAATTATTGCCTATCGAACTTAATGGTTTCGACATCGTATTGGGAATGGATTGGCTTAGCGCCAACGACGCCGAAATTTTATGCAAGAAGAAAATAGTCAAAGTAAACCCGCCTGGGAAAGATTCGTTTATGGTGTATGGAGATAAACGCAGAGTGAATTCTGGAATCATTTCATTGATGAAAGCCAGAAAATTTTTGACCAAGGGGTGTACATCGTTTTTAGCATTCGTGATTGATGCTAAGAAGGAAAAGAAGGTGATGCAGAATATTCCAGTGGTGTGTGATTATCCGGAAGTATTTCCCGAAGATCTTCCTGGATTACCGCCTGATCGACAAGTGGAATTCCGTATTGACTTGTTGCCAGGAACAACGCCAATTGCGAAAGCACCTTATCGATTAGCACCGACGGAGATGAAGGAACTAATGATGCAACTTCAGGAGTTATTGGACAACGGTTTCATTAGACCTAGTTCATCGCCCTGGGGAGCTCCGGTGTTATTTGTAAAGAAGAAAGATGGAAGTATGAGAATGTGCATCGATTACAGAGAGCTGAACAAGGCAACAATAAAGAATAGATATCCGTTGCCGAGGATTGATGACCTGTTTGATCAATTGCAAGGTTCGAGCTATTTCTCGAAGATCGATCTTAGGTCAGGATATCATCAGCTAAAAGTAAGAGAGCAAGATATCGAGAAGACTGCATTCAGAACTAGATATGGACACTACGAGTTCTTGGTTATGTCGTTTGGACTAACCAATGCTCCAGCAGCGTTCATGGATTTGATGAATAGAGTTTGTAACCCGTTCCTTGATAAATCCGTGATAGTGTTCATAGACGACATTCTGATTTACTCGAAAAGCCAGGAGGAGCATGGCAGACACTTGCGAGAAGTGTTAGAAGTCTTGAAGAAGGAGAAGCTGTATGCTAAGTTCTCCAAATGTGATTTTTGGATTCGTGAAGTCCAATTCTTGGGTCACGTGGTCAACCAAGAAGGGATAATGGTTGATCCAGCGAAGATCGAAGCTGTGACGAAGTGGGAACAACCGAAAAGTCCCACGGAGATTCGAAGCTTTTTAGGATTAGCCGGATATTACCGAAGGTTTATCCAAGGCTTTTCTGCGATCGCTAGTCCATTGTCAGCTTTGACCCACAAAGGAGCTACTTATGCTTGGGGTGAGAAGCATCAGGAAGCATTTGAGAAGCTAAAGAAGAAGCTATGCGAGGCACCGATACTTTCTCTACCCGATGGAGTTGAAGACTTCGCTGTCTATAGCGATGCGTCTGGTGTTGGTTTGGGTTGTGTTTTGACCCAAAGAGAAAAGGTGATAGCATATGCGTCTCGACAGCTGAAAGAGCATGAAAAGAACTACCCGAATCATGATTTGGAGTTGGCAGCGGTAGTTTTCGCTCTGAAAATATGGAGGCATTACCTCTATGGCACGAAGTGCAAACTTTTCACTGATCATAAGAGTCTCCAATACCTCTTTAATCAGAAAGAATTGAATATGAGGCAACGACGCTGGCTAGAATTACTTAAAGACTATGACTGCGAGATACTTTACCACCCCAGTAAAGCTAATGTTGTTGCTGATGCTCTCAGTCGGAAAGTCAATCCCGAAAGGAAGAGGCCAAGAGCGTTGAGAATTGAAGTTGTCTCAACTATTTTGGAAAGTATAAAGAAAGCTCAGAGCGAAGCTTCTGAGAAGAATGACAGAAAGGAGGAACGTTTGGGCAAAACGTTGGTGTTCGGTGTAAACAGTCATGGACTGAAGGTGTTCCAAGATCGGATTTGGATACCTAAGACAGGTGGAGTCAGAGATCTTCTGATGGAAGAAGCTCACAAGACCATGTACTCGATTCATCCGGGTAGCACTAAAATGTATAGGGACCTGAAACCCTACTACTGGTGGCCGACGATGAAGCTTGATGTTGCAAAGTATGTGGCCGAGTGTGTGACTTGTGCGAGAGTCAAGACACAACATCAGAAACCGTACGGGAGTTTAGAACCTTTTCCTGTGCCTATGGGTAATTGGGAAGACATTGCTATGGATTTTGTCACTAAACTGCCCAGAACAAAGAATGGTCACGACATGATTTGGGTGGTCGTTGATCGATTCACTAAGAGTGCGCATTTCATAGCGGCCAGGGAGAAATGGTCTATGGATAAGCTTGCGAATTCTTACGTGAAGGAAATTGTGAGGCTTCACGGTGTCCCGTTAACGATTGTGTCGGATCGTGATAGCCGTTTCACATCGAGCTTTTGGAAAAGTCTACAAGAGGAATTGGGTACCAAGTTGTGTTTAAGTACAGCTTACCATCCGCAGACTGATGGTCATAGCGAACGAACGATACAAACACTTGAAGATATCCTGAGAGCATGTACTCTGGAATTCCTAGGTAATTGGGATGAACATTTACCGTTGGTAGAATTTTCCTATAATAATAGTTTCCACTCGAGCATTAAGATGGCACCTTACCAAGCTTTGTATGGACAGAAGTGTCGTACGCCGTCTTGTTGGCTTGAGGCTGGGGAAAAGCAGTTTATGGGACCGGAGTTGGTTCATCAAACTGCTGAAAAGTTGAAAATAATTAGGGAAAGAATGTTAGCGGCTCAGGATCGTCAAAAGAGCTATGCTGACAAAGCGAAGACCGATGACTTTTGAAGTTGGAGATTCAGTTTTGCTTAAAGTCTCGCCGTGGAAGGGACTTATAAGATTTGGTAAAAGGGGAAAGTTAAGTCCAAGGTTTATTGGACCGTTTAAAGTTCTTCAGAGGATTGGGAACCAAGCTTACAAGCTCGAACTACCAGAAGAACTGAATGGAATTCATAACACTTTTCATGTGTATTATTTGAGGAAGTTCACGGGAGAAGTTCCCGACATAATTCCAATTTCTGAATTGAGAATTGATGAGAACAAAAGGTTGATTGAAGAACCAGAGGCAATTGTTGACCGAAAGACTAAGAAATTGCGACGCAAGATGGTTGGGTTAGTGCTTGTCCGATGGAAACACACGAATGGGCCGAATCTCACCTGGGAGACGGAGAGTGACATGATGGGTCGCTATCCGCATTTGTTTGTTGATGTGTGATTCCGGGGACGGAATCATTCTAAGGTGGAGAGAATTGTAACGCCTGTGTTTCCGGGCTTGCCGTTTTTAGCAATATAATAGTCTAGGTTAACCTTTGTAACCCGTTTTGAAATAATAAGATTGTATTATTTGAGTATTATGTGTTTTGTGCTTAATTGCTTAATTATGTGGTTTGATTAATTAAGAATAAAAATAAGCGTCAAAATTTAAGTGTAAAATAAACTTAATATCTTTGATCTATGTTGTAGTAGTTGAAACAAGGTTTCCGAATATATATAGAACGCCCAAATCTGACTTCGTATGAGGAAGTTATGATTTATCGAAGTTCCGGCTTAGCGGTGTGCAGCCCGAAATACTCGATTTGAGATCGAGCAGTTTTTAGCCGAAGCAATCTAAACGAGGATCGAAGGTCTCGTTGTTGGTATCAAAGCGATAAAAAGTTAGGCGAGAACGGACGTCAAACGAAGAAGTTATGAATTTATAACGAAGTTTTTATGTCACGGCCTATTAAAAATAAATAATAAAAATAAATTCGAAATTAGCCGACGGAGTCTAAACGAAAGTTGTAGAGCGTAGTCTCACCTTCGCGTGGATATAAAGAACGTCGAAAATGGAGTTCGTATGAAGAAGATATGAATTTCCGAAGTTTATTTAATATTTTGTATTTAAATTTAATTGGAAATTCGGAAGCATTATCCGAAGGAGTCACCGATCTGATCCGAGGTACGCCCCGCGTACTCCGAGGGATGTCGACACTCGCACTCGAGCACTTCGGATACGTAAGCAATGACGTTTTGGGCAGTACGCCCCGCGTAACGCAGTACGCCCCGCGTACTCCGAGGCTCCAGCCTCCTATAAATAGGATGCGAGGGTTCCGGGTATTTTTGCCAATTCCCTCTCATTTTCGTGTCGAAGCTCTGCATTTTTACCCCCGAAGCTACCCCGAAGCCCCGGTATCATACTCTAGCCCCGAGGCAAGTCCCGAGATCCCGAAGATCCCGAGAAGCGCGGTTCCCGAGTCGAAGCTCTGCCCGCGAGAAGTTCGATTTTCGAGGAGATCTTCCAGATCTGCTGTGGATTACTACTTCTATAAGCCGTAGTGCTGTCGGATCGTCTTCTGATCAAGTGAGTGTGTAGTTATTTCTTCTAATACAATAATACGAAGTATTTTATATAAAAATACGTGCTATGTGTATATATTTGGTTGTGTTATGTGTGAATGAGTATTCACTCTCTTCTATCTTATAGATCTGCTTATTTCTTTATGAGATATGTGTTATGTGTGTGTGCCTCATCTGTTATGTGACATATGTGTTGATTAAAGCATGCTATACAGGTTTTCTTTAAACTACGTATGAAAATATATATTTTTATCTACTAATATGTTGGGTAGAACATGGGTAGATAGTTGGTGTGTAATAAACAGATGAGAGGCCTCGATGTTGTTGTTGTTGTTGATCTAGTTATTCAGCGGAGTATGGATAACGACCACGGACTCTTTCTAGACAGTCCAGTGGAACACTAGCAGGTTCATAACCTGTAGGTGTTGTGAACGATGTGTTCACCGGTGTACTCTATCCCCCTCATGGTTGCATTTAGGATATCTATTGTTGAGGAAACCCCTTCGCAGTGATGTCCGTCCCGATGAAAATCCTAGATTAGGTCCCTTGAGATAGTTGTTTTAGGGACGTAAAGTGAGGATAACGGGAATGGGTAATCGGGATAGTGGTTGGTTGGTGAAATTAAATATAACTTATTTATTGTGGGTTGAAAACCCTATATGCTCACCAGGCTCCCAAGCCTGACCCACTCAGTTTTATTTGTATTACAGGAAGTGGCACAAGGGCGTAAGATGGATGGATCATCTTGTTGTTTTGTTTACAAGTCTGTATATGTATATATTTGTTGAATGACTTGTAATGTTTATCGTTTATGCTTTATGGTCTGTATCGGAACATGACATCCCGAGTTTTGATTATATAATGAAATGCATCTCTTGATGAAATGCTTTGATAAATATTATTTTATCATGTTTTGTTTTGGGAACAAATTCCGCAACTCTTTCAAATAAAAAGGATTTACTCTGAAAATATTTAAAAGCATAAATGAAAATCGGTCTTTTCTGGCCGAGATTTTGGGGATGTCACACATTCATAGATAAATAATTCATATTTTAACACATAATTTATAAAAATTTCACACCTTAATACAGTCAACTCACAGTTTAAAACATTCAGTTCACAGTTTAATACAAAATAAAATCACAGCTTAATACAATAAATTTACAGTTTAATACACAGAAACATCATATTCTTAACTTAAAACTTACATTTATACCTTTAGATATTGAGGCTAATATTTCTTTTAAAGTTTAATTTACATAGTGTTCACAATTTAATTTTTATATAATTTATTTATAGATAGAGAAAACCATATATGTGTATAATAATTATTTTCTTCTAATATTTCCGAAGCAAATACAAAATTCTTAAAAAAAATCATAGCTTAATACAACGTATTCACAGCTTAATAGAATCAATTCACAATTTAATATACAAAATTCTTCGTTTAGAACAATAACTTCACAGTTTAATATACAAAATTCACAACTTTATACAATTAATTTGTAACTTAATACAATTAATTCACAGCTTAATACAGTTAATTCACAGTTTAATACATAAAATTCACAACTCAATGTAATAATGTTACAGATTAATAGATATAAAATATACATTCCAAGTCATATTCCCAACTTAATAGAGTAGTTCAAACACTAATTCACAGCTTAAAACATATAAAAACTCATGACTTCACAACTTAAAACTTATATTTTCTATATAATATTAATTAAAACTAACAATAACACAACTAAAAAATGATTAAAACATCAAAATTCAAACCTTAAAAATACTTAAATTTACATTATTTGAGAAAAAACATAAACATAATAACACACATTCAAAATTCATTGCACAACATAACAACAATAAAGCACAAATAGTTTAAAACATTAAATTCATACCTTAACAAATAAGAAAACAAATTAAGATTCACAACTTAATAGCATGTAAAAATAAGATTAGCAAAAATAACAACAAATGGAGAGATTAACATATTAAATTCACACTTTAACATAAGGAAAAGCAATCAAAACAAAAGTTGACATGCCTGATGCAGATTTGGTGGTGTTTCACCAGATATCAAAAAGAAAGAGTTGGAGGCGAGTTGGTGGTGGTTCATCGGAATGACAAGGCAGAAGCTGTGGTGGCGGATGATGGTGATCTCAGTTGTGGTCCACAAATCTTGTCAAATCTCATAAATCTAGATGCATAAATTATATATCTGAAACCGGAGCTCAGAGAATTATAACCGTACATCGTAGATCTGGAGGAGGAAATCATAGATCTGTGTCACACCCCGAACCTCAGAACGGACGGCGGAAACGTCCATGGGCGGGTGACGTCATGCGTAGTATCACAACAATGGTATCATAGCAATCAAAGTAAACACAACCATTACATTGAAATATGAATATTTACATCTGTTTGAAAACATAGTTTGTGTACATCATAATGAAAAGAAAAGTAAAAGACGAATCTTCAAAATACTTCGTCTTCTCCAAAAGCTGGCAAGGGTACATGTCTATCGTTGCCCTGAGAATACAAGCAGTATTGAAAACGTATCAACATAAAAATGGTGAGTTCATAAGCATGTTTTTGTATTGGAAACTATTCATTGAATTTGTACAAATGATTTCTTTTCATTATAAGTAAATACCGTTTGTATCGAAACCCTGGTTACCACCAGTAAATAAAGTATATACCGTTTGAAAACCCTGGCTATCACCAGTATGTAAAGTATGTTCTGTCTTTTTTGAAAACCCTGGCTACTACCAGTATGTGAGGTATGTCCTGATCGAAAACCATGGCTACCGCCAGTAAGTAAGGTATGTTCTGTTCGAAAACCCTGGTACTACCAATAAGTAAAGTACGTTTTGTTCGAAACCTTAGCTACCGACAGTAAGGTAGTTTTATTACATAAAATAAAACCAAAGGTTGCATCCCTGGAATACCCTCCAGCATAGTAAGTAGGTAGTCTTATTATATAAAATAAAACTATTGAAGAAGGAAAAATCCCGTAAACAAAGGTTAGCTGATACTATTGTGAGTTCGTATAACCATGCTAATATGACTGATGTCCTCCATGACGTTTCTTCAGGCGTCAGATGTTACAAAATTTGTCACCCCAGGCATGCCTACCTAACTGTAGCTAACAGTTCAGGTGTGGGATTGTCAGTCCCGAATAGATCTATTCACAAATTTAATGCTCTCCCTCCAGGAGACTCTGGTTATACTAAAAGTAGAGGATTTACTAGTGTGACATCCCCAAAATCTCGCCAGAAAAGACCGATTTTCACTTATGCTTTTAAAATAATTTCAGAGTAAATCCTTTTGATTTGAAAGAGTTGCAGAATTTGTTCCCAAAAACAAAACGCGATAAAACAATGTTTACCAAAGCATTTCATAAAAGAAATGTATTTTCGTTATATAATCAAAACTCGGGGTGTCATGTTCCGATACAAACCAATAAGCATAAACGATAACATTACAAGTCATTCAACAAATATATACATATACAGACTTGTAAACAAAACAACTTGATGGTTCATCCATCTTATGCCCTCGCACCACTTCCTTTAATACAAATAAAACTGAGTGGGTCAGGCTTGGGAGCCTGGTGAGCATATAGGGTTTTCAACCCACAATAAATAATTATATTTAATTCCACCAACCAACGATAACCCAATTACCCATTCCCGTTATTCTCACTTTATGTCCCTAAAATAACTAACACAAGGGACCTAGTCTAAGAATATTTCATCGGGGCGACAACACATGCTTGGGTTCCTCAGCAATATAAGTCAAATAAGGCAACCATGAGGGGGATGGAGTACAACGAATGAACACCCAAGTTCATTAACACCTACAGGTGGCGAACCTGCTAATGTTTCCACAAGACTGTCTAGAAAAGTCCGTGGTCGTCATCTAAACTCTGCTAGATGACTAAATCAAACAACAACGAGGCCTTTCATCTGTTTATTACACACTAACTATCTACCCATGTTTTACCCAACATATTAGTAGATAAAAATATACATTTTTATATATAGTTTAAAAAAACTGTATAGCATGCTTTAATCAATACATATTCCACATAACAGATGAGGCACACACACACACATAACACGTATTTCATAGAGAATAAATCATATCTATGAGATAGAAGAAATTTAATATACATTCACACACATAACAACAAAATATACACATAATACGTATTCCGTATAAAATACTTCATAATTATGCGTTAGAAGAAAGTAAATACACACTCACACGTATAAACAACAATATACTTAATACACTCAAACCATACTTGTATTGTTATCGTGTTTGTGAAAGGTAGTATACACTCACTTGATCAGAAGATGATCGGACAACACTACGACTTGTAGAAGTAGTAATCCTCAGCAGATCTGGAAGATCTCTACAAAAATCGAACTTTTCGCGGGCAGAGCTTCGGCTCGGGAATCGCACTTCTCGGGATCTTCGGGATCTCGGGACTTGCTTCGGGGCTCGAGAATATTACCGGGGCTTTGGGGTACATCTGGCATGCAAATCGAGGTAAAACGGGAGAGAGAAGAGAGAAAAATAGCAATTGAGTCGGCTGCCCTCGCATCCTATTTATAGGAGGCTGGAGCCTCGGAGTACGCGGGGCGTACTGCTCCGAAACGTCATTGCTTACGTATCCGAAGAACTCGAGTGCGAGGCGGTGCATGCATCGGGGTACGCTGGGCGTACGCGAGTACGCGGGGCGTACCTCGGATCAGATTGGTGACTCCTCTTCGGATAATGCCGGCTTTTATAATTAAATTTAAATACAAATTATTTAATAAACTTCGGAAATTCATATGTTCTTCATACGAACTCCGTTTTCGACGATCTTTATATCCACGCGAAGGTGAGACTACGCTCTACAACTTTCGTTTAGACTCCGTCGGCTAATTTTAGCTTTATTTTTATTATTTATTTTTAATAGGCCGGGACAGAAAACTTCGTTATAAATTCATAACTTCTTCGTTTGACGTCTGTTCTCGCCTAACTTTTCATCGCTTCGATACCAAAAACGAGATATTCGACTCTCGTTTAGATTGCTTCGGCTAAAAACCGATCGATCTCAAATCGAGTATTTCAGGCTGCATACCGCTAAGTCGAAACTTCGATAAATCATAAATTCCTCATACGAAGTCAGATTTGGGCGTTCTATATATATTCGGAAACCTCGTTTCAACTACTACAACATTAACCAAAGATATCAAGTTTATTTTGGTAACATCCGGGATTTCAGGTATATTAATTAATCTTTTTATTTTGAGTTTTGAGAAGGGACTCGGCGAGTTGGTGCGTAGACTCGCCGAGTTAAGACGCAGGTTCTCATCCGGATTGATGCTCGGACTCGGCGAGTCGCCTTAGTGGACTTAGCGAGTCTGCGTCGTTTAATGAAACCCTAATTTCTCGGGTTTGTGGCCTATTTAAAGGGCCTTATGGACGTCATTTGCGCTCATTAGTCCCCAGAGTGAAACCCTATAACATTTGAGTGATTCAAGTGAGAGAAGGAGCCATTGTTGATTCTTGGAGTTATTATCTAGCAAGGGAAGACAAGATCTAGCCAAGAGGAAGCAAGAGAGGGGTGGATTCTTGAAGAGCTAAGGTCCAGGACATCACATCTGAGGTACCATTCGAATCCTTCTTTGTTATTGAGATGTCCATATAGATTTAGGGTTTTTGAACCCATTTGTGGCTAGATCTAGCATCATCATGGTCCCTTGGCGAGTTATGGCTCTGAATCTAGACCCATAGAGGTCCAGAGCACCTCCTTGCCCATGCTTTATGTGCATCCATGGAGGTTTTAGATTGGGATCTATGTATTTGAGGCTAAACCTCCATTAATGAGCTATTTGATGCTTAATGAGCACCAAGACTCGGACTTTACGTGGTCAATAAGCTTAAGGGGACTGGATCTATGAGTTACTAGAGTGGATCTGACCTTAGAAGGTCATTTGAGGTTGTGCATGGAGTGCACTCGCCGAGTCCAATCCCAGACTCGGCGATTCGGTGCGGGTTGTTCTGAGACTTCAGACCAAAGACTGTGTAACCGAGTCGGGTGAGTGACTCGGTGAGTTGGGATAGATTCAGAGGGAATCGGGTTCCTGTAGGGACTCGGCGAGTCCACGCTAGACTCGGCGAGTCGGGTTGACCGTTGACCAGTGTTGACTGGTTTGACTTAGTGGTATTAGTCAGCCAGAGTCAAGTGGTATTAAGTAAAAATACACCTGTGTTGTAGGAGGACGATAGCTCGGGAGATCGAGCACTAGTAGTTGAGAGCTTTACGAGTTACCGAGACATGCGAGGTGGGTCTTCTCACTATACGTTACCTTGAGTGGTATTATGAGTTGACCAGAGGGTCTTATATGCTATGTCCGAGATTATGTGTTATTTATGAGATTGTATGCTATGTGTTATTTGTATGCTGTATGACTATATAGATCGAATCGGAGGGTCCAACGATTCAGATCGAGCCAGAGGGCCCAATGAGCTATGACTGGACCAGAGGGTCCGACGAGCTGCGGGACTGGAAGGTCCCGCTGAGACATCTTGACCAGAGGGTCAGGTTAGCCTTGAGTGGCGTATTTGTAGTATGTGGTATTTTGGGGAACTCACTAAGCATTTATGCTTACAGTTGTTATGTTTAATGTCTCAGGTACCAGCGAGGACCGTGGGAAGGCGACGGCTTGACACGTACACACACACTGATGGAGATTTTCATATGTAGAGATCTTGGGATTTGTTTTTGAAAACAGAATTGATTATGGATTTTGATTTGTGATGTGATACATTATGTGATTTTGGAAATGAAAAATTATTTTGAAAATTTACGGTGTTACAAGTTGGTATCAGAGCCTTGGTTTGAGGTATTCGGATGCACCTTCGGGCGTATTTGAACTCAAACCGAGGATTTGAGGAATTTTCAAATAAAACTAAAATTTTCTAAAAAGAAAAAGAGGTTTTGGGAAACGAGCAGAGTGGAAGGTGTGTACGGTCAGCCCGCGCTCGAACGGTGAATCCCCAAAATATGTTTACATTATATGTTATGAGTTATGAGATAATTGTGTGGTGCATGTTAGAGAGGCTAGGTATTCCTATTAGGACTAGAGTGGGCCTGATGGTGATGCCTTAGCTTAGGAGATCGCTGCTGCTAGGAGACACTTTGAGAGAGTGAGTAGGTAGCAGTGAGGAGCTCAGGGGAGGGCTATTGAGAGTAGCCAGTGCATAGCGAGAGTAGAGTGTTTACGATTTGGGATCTTAGGAGGAGGACTTGGGTTGTATATTGATTCGGTGTGGACGATAGTATTGGGCCCATACTATCAAAGACACCGGATTGGTGCGCAGTCCAAGTAAGAATCCTTGGGAGTACCAGGAGAGAGGATGTTTGAGTTATCGAGTTTGAGTATACTCGAGAGTATTCCTGATATTTCTTATGTTGTATTTCAGAGGTTGATCATGGTTGGGACACGCCATAACCCCGAGAGCAGTGGGGTGAGCGATGAGGAGATCCGTCGGATCATCCATGAGGAGGTGGCCGCTGCCATCAGAGCGGAGATTCCGGAGATGTTTGGGTCTATTAAGACCACACTGATCGAGACGTTTGACGAGCGTTACGCTGCTTTGACTGATGCTGCTGTTGCTGCAGCCACCATAGCTGTTGCTGCTGCGAGACCCCAGGGTGGTGATTCGTTGCTGTACTGAGAGTTCAGCAACACGAAACCACCGGAGTTCGATGGTACACAGGATCCGATCGCCGCTATGAGGTGGATCTCAGACATAGAGGGGTGTTTCTATACGTGCTCATGTCCGGAGCACTTAAGGGTGCGATTCGCACTCAACCAGCTTCGCTTGGGGGTGAAGGACTGGTGGAAATTCGTGACCGCGAGCTATTCTACAGCTGAGCTGACAACAGTGACCTGGGAGAGGTTTACTGTGATGTTTCGTGACGAGTATGTTCCCCAGGTGGAGAGGGAACGTTTAGCTCAGGAGTTTCTGACCCTCAAGCAGGGGACCGAGTCGGTGACAGTGGTTACGAGAATGTTTCTTGAGCGGGCGCTGTTTATCCCAGAGTTGGTGTCCACTGAGCAGGCTCGCATGAGCCGTTATCTGAGCATCTTGAGGAGGGACATCCATGAGTTCGTGGCGAACTCGACTTATCAGACATTTGCCGAGCTCCAGGCAAATGCCAGGAAGAGGGAGATCGGGATTGAGACACAGGCGAGGGAGGAGACCGAGTTGCAGAAGGGTGATCGGCGACCAGCACAGTCGCAGCCGGCCGCCAAGCGGGCAAAGCCCACTGATTCGAGGACAGGCAGTTCGAGGGGCCGCACTTGTGGGAAGTGCGGCAAGAGCCATGACGGGCCGTGCAAGACTGGGGTATGCTACAAATGCGGGAAGGAAGGACATTTTGTGAGGGACTGTCCGAAGGGGTTCTCGGTTTGCTTCCATTGCAACCAGACCGGCCATCGGAAGGCCGAGTGCCCCCAGCTTCAGAGATCAGCGCAGGGATCTGCACCTGTGGTTCGAGCTACCGAGACCTAGCCAGTGAAGGCCGAAGCACCGAAGGCTAGGGGAGAGCCTTCCAGCTGACTGCGGAGGAGGTCCGTGCAGCACCTGACGTCGTGGCGGGTATGTAATCTTTATTTATTGTATGTTGAGTTTATGCTATTGTAATTGCTATATGTTATGCGTAGGTACTTTTCTTGTGAGTTCTGTACCTGCATTGGTTTTATTCGACTCGGGTGCGAGTTGGTCCTTCATATCTTTAGCTTTTAGTCAGCACATTAGTATTCCGAGAGAGGCGTTGAGGCGACCTCTGCGGGTTTCCATAGCAGATGAGCGTGAGGTATGTGCTACCGAGGTGATACGTGGATGCGTGCTGGAGATCTTCGGGGTGGAGTTCCCGATTGATTTGTTTTTGATTGCTATGGGGGATGTATGTGTCATAGTAGGCATGGATTGGTTGAGCCGTTTTGGGGCTGTCATAGATTGCGAGCGTCAGTTGGTGACGATCCGAGATCCTAGTGGGGGAGTGCTGACAGTTTATGGCGAGTGGACTCGTGGTGGTTCGGTATTCTGTTCGGCTGCCAGAGCGAGGCGGAGTTTGCAGCAGGGTTGCAAGGGATTCGTGGCCTATGTGACGGATGTACAAGAGGCCGTTGGGAGGCCAAGTTCAGTGGATGATGTGCCGATAGTGCATGAGTTCCGGGACGTGTTCCCCGAGGAGTTGTCGGGCGTACCTCCCGAGAGGCAAGTGGAGTTTCGTATCGATTTGATTCCCGGGGCTGCGCCTATCGCTAAGGCGCCATATCGGCTGGCACCGCCAGAGATGCAGGAGTTATCCTCACAGCTGCAAGAGCTGTTGGGGAAAGGGTTCGTCCGTACCAGTAGCTCTCCCTGGGGAGCGCCGATCCTTTTTGTCAAGAAAAAGGATGGTTCACACCGGATGTGCATTGATTACCGGGAGTTGAACAAGTTAACGGTCAAGAACCGTTATCCGTTGCCGAGGATCGACAATCTATTCGATCAGTTGCAGGGGGCGTCTTGGTTCTCCAAGATTGACTTGAGATCGGGATATCACCAGATGAGAGTTCAGGATGAGGATATCCAGAAGACGGCGTTTAGGACTCGTTACGGGCATTACGAGTTCGTGGTGATGCCATTCGGGCTCACCAATGCACCAGCGGCATTCATGGATCTCATGAACAGGGTGTGTAGGCCAATGTTGGATCGTTCAGTCATTGTATTCATTGATGATATCCTGGTGTATTCGAGGACCAGAGAGCAGCATGAGGAGCAGTTGAGGGAGCTCCTCGGGGTTCTGAGGTCGGAGAGGCTATTCGCCAAATTCTCCAAGTGCGATTTTTGGTTACGGGAGGTCCAGTTCTTAGGGCATCTCGTTAACCAGAATGGGATATTGGTTGACCCGACCTAGATCGAGGCCGTGATGAGTTGGGAAGTGCCGAGGTCACCTGCGGAGATCCAGAGTTTCTTGGGGCTGGCAGGCTACTATTGGAGATTTATCAGGGACTTCTCCAAAATTGTTGTGCCACTTACCAAGTTAACCCGGAAGGGTGTTACTTTCTCATGGGGTCCGGAGCAGCAAACCTCATTTGAGACTCTTCGCCAGAGATTGTGCGAAGCTCCCGTGCTTGCATTGCCGGAAGGGATGGAGGATTTTGTGGTGTACTGTGATGCATCGATATCGGGAGCGGTGTTGATGCAGAGAGGGCATGTGATCGCGTATGCATCGAGGCAGTTAAAGCCTCATGATACGAGATATCCCACCCATGATCTGGAGTTGGGGGCTGTGGTGTTCGCCCTCAAGATCTGGCGTCACTATCTGTATGGGGTTCGGTGTACGATATACACGGACCACAAGAGTTTGAAGTACCTGATGGATCAGCCAAATCTGAATATGCGGCAGAGGAGATGGTTGGATGTGGTAAAGGATTATGATTGCGAGATCCTGTACTACCCGAGCAAGGCTAATGTGGTAGCCGACGCCCTGAGTCGTAGGGCAGAGAGTGCCCCATTGCGAGACATCTGTTTGAGGTTGATGGTGACAACTCCGATTTTGGACACCATCCGAGGGGCTCAAGCTGAGGCTGCGAGATCAGAAAATCAGAAGAGGGAGCGGGTGGTTGGTCAGGTATCGGAATTCGTTACCGATGGTCGGGGACTTATGACGTTTCAGGGTCGGATTTGGGTACCGTTTGTGGGCGGAACGCATACCATTTTGATGGAGGAGGCACATCGATCGAAGTTATCGATCCATCCTGGGGCTACCAAGATGTATTTGGACCTAAAGAAGGAGTATTGGTGGCCCTGTATGAAGAGGGATGTTGCTTGGTTTGTCGAGAGGTGCCTAACTTGTCGCCAAGTTAAGGCCGAGCACCAGCGTCCGCATGGCAAGCTGCAACCGTTAGAGATTCCCGAGTGGAAGTGGGAACAGATTACCATGGATTTTATCACCAAATTGCCAAGGACTGCGAGAGGAGTTGATGCGATTTGGGTGATCGTGGATAGATTGACGAAGAGCGCTCATTTTCTAGCCATCAGCGAGAGCTCTTCTGCGGAGAAATTGGCAGAATTATATGTGAGAGAGGTGGTATCGCGACATGGGGTTCCGATGTCGATTGTCTCAGACCGGGATGTGCGTTTTACTTCCAGGTTTTTTGGAAGAAGTTTCATGAGGAGTTGGGTACGAGATTGCATTTTAGTACCACATACCACCCGCAGACGGACGGACAGAGCGAGCGAACAATTCAAACGCTTGAGGATATGCTCCGAGCATGTGTTCTGAATTTTGGAGGGTGCTGGGACACCTACCTACCTTTAGCAGAGTTTTCGTATAACAACAACCATCATTCGAGCATTGGTATGCCACCCTTTGAGCTGTTGTATGGGCGGAGGTGTTGCACCCCCATCTGCTGGGGAGAGGTGGGGCAGCGGGTGATGGGTAGCACGGAGATTGTACTCCAGACGACCAAGCAGATTCAGCAGGTCAGGCAGAGGTTGTTGACTGCGCAGAGTCGCCAGAAGAGTTATGCGGACAGGCGTCGGTCCGAGCTCGAGTTTCAGGTCGGTGATCTTGTGCTCCTAAAGGTCTCTCCTTGGAAAGGAGTGATACGATTCAGGAAGAGGGGCAAGTTGGGACCCTGGTACATTGGACCCTTCAGGGTAATTGCTAGGGTAGGCAGGGTAGCCTACCGGTTGGACCTACCTGTTGAGTTGGGACAGATCCATGATACCTTTCATGTCTCGCAGTTGAGGAAATGTATTGCCGACGAGTCGGCAGTGGTGCCGTTGGAAGATATTCAGGTGGATGCGAGCCTGAACTACGCAGAGAGACCAGTTGCGATTATGCATCGAAAGATCAAGGTTTTGAGGAACAAGGAAGTGCCTCTGTTACAGGTTCAGTGGCAGCATCGGAAGGGATCCGTGTTGACCTGGGAACCGGAGCGGGAGATGCGGGGGCAGCATCCAGAGTTATTTTAGGAATGAGACTTCGAGGGCGAAGTCAGATTCTAGTGGGGGAGAATTGTAACATCCGGGATTTCAGGTATATTAATTAATCTTTTTATTTTGAGTTTTGAGAAGGGACTCGGCGAGTTGGTGCGTAGACTCGCCGAGTTAAGACGCGGGTTCTCATTCGGATTGATGCTCGGACTCGGCGAGTCGCCTTAGTGGACACGGCGAGTCTGCGTCGTTTAATGAAACCCTAATTTCTCGGGTTTGTGGCCTATTTAAAGGGCCTTATGGCCGTCATTTGAGCTCATTAGTCCCCAGAGTGAAACCCTAGAACATTTGAGTGATTCAAGTGAGAGAAGGAGCCATTGTTGATTCTTGGCGTTATTGTCTAGCAAGGGAAGAGAAGATCTAGCCAAGAGGAAGCAAGAGAGGGGTGGATTCTTGAAGAGCTAAGGTCCAGGACATCACATCTGAGGTACCATTCGAATCCTTCTTTGTTATTGAGATGCTCATATAGATTTAGGGTTTTTGAACCCATTTGTGGCTAGATCTAGCATCATCATGGTCCCTTGGCGAGTTAATGCTCTGAATCTAGACCCATAGAGGTCCAGAGAACCTCCTTGCCCAAGCTTTATGTGCATCCATGGAGGTTTTAGATTGGGATCTATGTATTTGAGGCTAAACCTCCATTAATGAGCTATTTGATGCTTAATGAGCACCAAGACTCGGACTTTACGTGGTCAATAAGCTTAAGGGGACTGGATCTATGAGTTACTAGAGTGGATCTGACCTTAGAAGGTCATTTGAGGTTGTGCATGGAGTGCAGTCGCCGAGTCCAATCCTAGACTCGGCGAGTCGGTGCGGGTTGTTCTGAGACTTCGGACCAGAGACTGTGTAACGGAGTCGGGTGAGTGACTCGGTGAGTTGGGAGAGATTCAGAGGGAATCGGGTTCCTATAGGGACTCGGCGAGTCCGCGCCAGACTCGGCGAGTCGGGTTGACCGTTGACCGTTGACTGGTTTGACTTAGTGGTATTAGTCAGCCAGAGTCAAGTAGTATTAAGTAAAAATACACCTGTGTTGTAGTAGGACGATAGCTCGGGAGATCGAGCAGTAGTAGTTGAGAGCTTTACAAGTTACCGAGACACGCGAGGTGAGTCTTCTCACTATACGTTACCTTGAGTGGTATTATGAGTTGACCAGAGGGTCTTATATGCTATGTATGAGATTATGTGTTATTTATGAGATTGTATGCTATGTGTTATTTGTATGCTGTATGACTATATAGACCGGACCGGAGGGTCCAACGATTCAGATCGGGCCAGAGGGCCCAATGAGCTATGACTGGACCAGAGGGTCCGATGAGCTGCGGGACTGGAAGGTCCCGCTGAGACATCTTGACCAGAGGGTCGGGTTAGCCTCGAGTGGCGTATTTGTAGTATGTGGTATTTTGGGGAACTCACTAAGCATTTATGCTTACAGTTGTTATGTTTAATGTCTCAGGTACCAGCGAGGACCGTGGGAAGGCGACGGCTTGACACGTACACACACACTGATGGAGATTTTCATATGTAGAGATCTTGGGATTTGTTTTTGAAAACAGAATTGATTATGGATTTTGATTTGTGATGTGATACATTATGTGATTTTGGAAATGAAAAATTATTTTGAAAATTTACGGTGTTACAATTTTACACTTAAATTTCGACGCTTATTTTTATTCTTAATTAATCAAACCACATAATTAAGCAATTAAGCACAAAACACTTAATACTAAAATAATACAATCTTATTATTTCAAAACGGGTTACAAATGTTAACCTAGACTATTACATTGCTAAAAATGGCAATCCCGGAAACACAGGCGTTACAACTAGTACCTCGAAGGGTACTATGAAGAAGGTCTCACAATCATGTATTAACTAGTTTACGTGTTGTTCTGTTGTTCTCGTGTTCAAAATCGTTTGTATACGGTGTAGAGTATAAATAATTATACACAAAATAATTATTTAGTATGAGACTCTTGTTACCTATATGTAATAATGGATAAACTAAATCTGTCATAGTTTATGTGTTTGACTTGGTACATAGTTTGAATCTGTAAAACCGGTAATGAATTCTCCAAACTATACCTATTATAGTTTGAATGGTAAGTTGTGTTCTGGAAACTATGTAATTATGTTTAGAAAACGTCCCTTATGCTCCGCATATTACAAAAGGGATAAAGTATCTAAATGTTTGATATAAAACTTGTTGTAATTGCATCAGTTTTTAACTTGTGAAAACCTTTATGTTTGGCTTGTATTCCCCCCATGAAAACATTATAAAAACTTATAAAAGCGTAGGGTTATGGACTCACAGTTGGTTGGTTGCAAAGGATTTAACTGGAAGATCTTTGAGTTGATGTACGTTGCACTTAACGAAATCCTAATATCAAATATATACATATATGTATCTAAATTAGCGATTTCATTAGATAAAGTGTTAGATAAACACTTGGTTCGGTTAAGGAATGTTATCGGGACTTGGTTGAATCGAGGAAACGGACTTTTCCCCACGAAAGAGCTGTTTACGGCCGTGAACAAGGTTTGCGGCCGTGCATGGAGATTATGTCCAAGAACTGGGTTTACGGCCGTGAACAGGGCTTACAGCCGTGAACTGATTTTATGGCTTTTGAAGATCTGAAAGGTTACGGTCGTGAAATGAAGCACAAGGGTGTTTTTTTTCGACGAAAAGTGTTCCAGAGGCTCCCAAACGGACCCAAATGACGATTTCCAACTTTTTTCTGGTGAAAGGAAGGCTTTATGGTGTTTACGGTCAAGAGGTTTTGAGAGAGAAAGTGGGTGTTTCCGGCCAAGAAGGTTCAAATGAGAGTGGGGGTCCTGTATTTATAGGCTAGGGGTATGGTCGGTGGTGGGGTCCACCTGGCACCGACCATAAACTGGGTTTACGGCCGTAAACTCGTTCTGACCATGAACTCGGTGTTTTCGAGTGAAGTTTCGAGTTTTTCACGTGATTTTCGGTTTATTCCGAATCGTATAAAGTACATATTATTTATTTAAATCATAAAGTGTTTCCCAAACCAAGAAATTTGATGGAATTTAATAAAAACCCAAATTTTATTAATGGAAACTGGGTAAGGATAACGTAAAAAGTTTCGGGTTGTCACATCATCCCCCCATTAGAGGGAATTTCGTCCTAAAATTCGAACATAGAATACAAATCATGGATTAGAAAAGAGATGCAGATACTTCTGTTTCATCTGATCTTCGCGCTCCCAAGTGAATTCAAGTCCCCGCTTGGCATTCCAGTGATCCTTCACTATCGGGATGCGACTTTGTTTCGTTCATTTGATCTCTCTGTCCATGACTTTGACTGGTTCTTCCACAAAGTTTAGGTTCTCGTTGATTTCAATCTCATCGAGAGGGATTATAAGGGTCTCGTCGGGATAAACATTTTTAAGGTCCGAGACTTGGAAGACGGGATGAATGTTGCTAAGCTCTTGTGGGAGATGAAGTTTGTATGCTATGGGACCGATCCTAACAAGGATCTCGAATGGTCCTATGTATCTCGGGCTCAGCTTTCCACGCTTTCCAAAGCGTACCAAGTCTTTCCAGGGTGAGACCTTCAGCAAAACACGGTCTCCAACCTGGAACTCCAAAGTTTTTTGTCGTGTATCGGCATAACTCTTTTGTCTATCTCATGAGGCCTTCATCCGTTCTCGGATTCGTACGATCTTTTCTATGGTTTCGTGGATGATTTATGGACCAGTGAGAGTGCTGTCAGGGACTTGCCCCTTGGCTAGCTGCGTGTCGCCCACCTCAACCCAGCACAGAGGGGATCGGCACTTGCGGCCATAGAGGGCTTCGAAAGGCGCAACCTTGATGCTGGTATGATAAATGTTGTTGTAGGAGAACTCAACCAAGGGAAAATGGGTATCCCATGACTTACCGAAGTCGATAACACATGCTCTTATCATGTCTTCCAGGGTCTGAATGGTTCTCTCACTCTGCCCATCTGTCTCAGGATGGTAAGTTGTGCTTATATCCAGTTTAGTTCCAAGAGCTTTCTATAGGGACTGCCAAAGTCTCGAGGTAAACCTGCTATCTCGGTCGGAGATAAGGGACACAGGCACACCGTGTAGTCGAACTATTTCTTGGATGTAGATCCGTGCGAGTCTTTCCATTTTGAAAGTCTCCTTGATTGGCTGGAAGTGGGAGGATTTTGTTAATCGGTCGACTATTACACAGATGGTGTCGTACCCACTCAGAGATTTGGGTAATTTAGTGATGAAATCTATTGTAATCCTCTCCCACTTCCACTCAGGTTTCTCTGGCTGTTGAAGCAAACCTGAGGGCTTCTGATATTCAACCTTCACCTTGGCGCAAGTCAGACATTAGCCCATGAAGGTAGCGATCTCTGCTTTCATGTTTGGCCATCAATATAGTTTCTTGAGATCTAGGTACATCTTATCCGAACCTGGATGAATGGAGTATCTGGTCTTGTGAGCTTCGTTCAAGACAACCTCTCTGTAACCACCAAACTTTGGGGTCTAGATCCAGTCCATGAAATAATAGACTCCGTCTCCCTTGATCTCTAGGTTCTTCTCCATTCCTCTCAAGGCTTCACCCGACATGTTCTCTGGTTTTAAGGCTTCCAGCCGAGCCTCCTTAATTTGTGCGGGTAAATGGGAATGGATAGTCATTGTTAGTGGTTTCACTTTACGACCTGAGTACTCCTTCCAGCTGAGGGCATCTACCACCACATTGGCCTTGCCGGGATGGCAGTGTATTTCGCACTCGTAATCGCTGAGTAGCTCGACCCATCTTCGTTGTCTTATGTTCAGCTCCTTCTGATCGAAGATGTGCTTCAAGCTTTTATGGTCAGTGAAGAAAGTGCACTTGGTTCCGTAGGGATAATGTCTCCATATCTTCAATGCGAATTCCATTGCTCCCAATTCCATGTCGTGCGTTCTGTAGTAGACTTCGTGTGCTTTCAGCTGTCTTGAGGCATAAGCAATGACTTTTCCTCGTTGCATGAGCACACAGCCTAGGCCCTGATTGGATGCATCGTAGTAGACAACGAAGTCCTCCGTCCCTTCAGGCAGAGACAAGATAGGTGCGCTACATAGGGTCCGCTTCAATGTTTGGAACGCAGTGTCTTGCCTTTCACTCCAACAAAAGGATACGCCTTTCTGAGTCAGAGTGGTTAAGGGTTTGACAATTCTGGAAAAATTCAGGATAAATCTGCGATAATAGCCAACGAGACCCAAGAATTGATGGATTTCTATGGGCGTCTTCGGTGTTGACTAGTTCTCTATCACTTTGATTTTGGAGGGGTCCACGTGTATGCCTTCGTCGCTTACCACGTGACCTAGGAAGATTACTTTTCGAATCCAGAATTCGCACTTAGAGAATTTCGTGGATAGCTTCTCCGCCCTTAGAGTCTCCAACATTAACCTCAAGTGTTGCCTGTGTTCTTCCTCACTCTTAGAATAGACAAGTATATCGTCGATGAACACGATTACGAACTTGTCCAGGAAAGAACGGCACACCCGATTCATCAGTTGCATGAATACTGCCGGTGCGTTGTGTCACACCCCGGCCGTCAGCGGAAACACCGGGCAATGTAACGTCATTTCTCGTATCATAGTTATCAACTTCCTGAAAACACATGCAATTTAAAATACGTCAACATAAAGTTGGTGAGTTCATAGTTTTTGACTCCATATACAAATAACACTTTTTCTCAAGTTCAAAAGTATAGTTTTGAATGTATAATAATTTTGACTCTCCAATGTTTACTATATATATCCTAGGTATAAAAGTTTACTTACCAAATAATTATATACCTATAAGTCTCATATACTATGAATACAAGTTTTTGTAATTCCATACAAACGAATGTATAAATCTTATTTCAGTTCTATACGGGTAAAACCACTACGTCTAAATCTATTTCAATTCTATACGAGTAAAAACGCTACGTATAAATCTATTTCAATTCTATACGAGTATGTGTTCTAGGTATAATTATCTACTTAATATAAGTAGTACCTAGGGTATAAGTAGGGGGAAACATATACTTAACATTAATACTTGTATAACGATGAAGTATAATGTTTCTAACAAGTTGCTACCATGAGTCTGTAACCGCTGCTTGACAACAAAACCTCTGACAAAATAATACACTCATGATTTACCATGAGAAACAATACACTCATGATTTACCATGAGAAACAAACACCGCACACTTCATCGACGCCGGAATAAAAAATAAAAGGAACGAGTCGTCACTCGCTTGTCTTGGGTTGTAATCAACCACGAGTGGGGTCGTCAACCCGTATCTTATTCATACACGACTTCCTCGCTCACACAGGATAAACGGTTACAGGTCAGAGGACTTCCACTAAGATCCCCAATCTTAGTTGATGAATGAGGTAGCTCATGTAGACTTTGACGGCTTCCTATAGCTCTAACAACAAAAACATTTTCATGTCTAAAACCCTAAGTCACTAGACTATGCTTTTAAACATTACTCCTAACTTCATAACATTTAGGCAATATAACAGCTATATCTTGAAGTAAAACCAGGTTTTATATTGACCTAAAACCAATAATAACAACATATAACGTTCCTAGTTTTATCTTGACATAAAACTATCAATAGCTATACTAAGTTTTATCTTAACATAAAACTAATCAATAACAACATATAACATATCCAGTTTTATCTTGACATAAAACCAATAACAACAACATATAACAAACACGGTTTTATCTTGACATAAAACCAATAATAACAACATATTTATCAATTAACATATAGAACTTCCGAGTATAACTCTGGAATTATATCGCACACATATTATATATAGAATCCTAAGTATAACTAAAGATCTACATTAGTATGACAATAACATGCTAACAACTTTACGATAGTTGTATACTTTCAAATTCGAAATAACTATATCCCGATTATTATATCTATCTACGTTGATACTGATATATACTATCATATAGACATAATAATAGCATATATATATATATATATATATATATATATATATATATATATATATATATATATATATATAATATTTAGCTTGTATTTTCCCCCGAAAATATTAGAAAGTGGGGCCGTGAAACTCACCTTAGCAGGGTGATTTTATGTAATCTAAGCAGAAACGGTCGGCGGTACGAGGTCGTCGGGGCTCGGGAAGCGAAACGGCTTCAACAAACGAGAGAGAGAGAGAGAGAGAGAGAGAGAGAGAGAGAAAGGAAATGGTGTAAGGAGAGAGGAGGTTGGACTTGCTATTTATAGGCTAATTTTTGGCCTCTCACAACGTGAGAATGATAGATTCACGTCGTGAGCTATGGCAAGAGTCATCCCGTAGCTTTAACACGTGTTTTCTAGCCTCGAATAGTGTCCTGCAGCGTCCTCACGTCGTGAGAAAACCTAGCTCACGTCGTGAGCTTTTGGGTTATCGTTCCGTAGACTTCTAGCTTCGAAATGTAGCATTTTGACTCCTCACGTCGTGAGTTTTTGATGCTCACGTCATGAGTCCAGTCAGATTAGGGTTTCTGACACGTGTCGTGCTCTCAGATAGCTGTAACTTCGGAAGGTCGTAACTTTTGCATACGAACTCCGTTTGTGACGTTCTTTATATCCACACATAGTTAATTCCAAGTACTACAACTTTCTTTTAGATTCCAATAGCTAATTCTAAGTCTATTTTAAATTCCTCTTATTATAGATATTTATAGTGTTTGGTTTATCATAACTTCTTCATGTGAAGTCAGATTTAGATGTTCTCTATATTTTTGGAATCCTATGGACATATACTTTGAGTTGTATCATGAAAGTTCATACTTTAACATGAATTAAATATTAAGTTTATCACATTACTAGTTTAACAAAATCACATTACATGACTGGCATAATCACATGTGATTATTATTGACCTATTTTGACTGATGTTACATTCTCCCCCTGTTAGAATAATTTCGTCACAAAATTTATTATGTGGACGCGGTTTTGTTAAATAGTTCGGGAAAACATTGTGGATATTGCTTAGCACTTGATGTAACTTAAGTTGATATGCGACCGAACCAATTCTTGCTAGAAAAAGGCCCTATATACCGTTGGTTTAGTTTGCTTCATTTCCTGAATCGATTTACAGCTTTCCAAGGAGAGACTTTCAACATTACTTTATCTCAAACTTGGAATTCTAAAGGCTTACGTCTTACGTCAGCATAGCTCTTTTGACGATCACGTGCAACCTTTAACCGATCCTTAACTTGCATGATCTTTTGGGTTTGTCTTGTGGATTATTTCTAGCTTAGCACATAAGGTATCACCTATATGTTCTCTGGCCAATTGTGTGTCTCCAACTTCCAACTTCTGCCCAACACACTGGGGAACGACATTTTCATCCATAAAGAGCCTCAAATGGTGCAGTCTTGATGTTGGTGTGATGACTATTGTTATAGGAAAACTCAATTAACGGTAAATGAGTATTCCGTGCATTTCCAAAGTCAAAAACACAGGTGCGGAGCATATATTCTAAAGTCTGAATGGTTCTCTCACTCTGACCATCAGTCTGTGGATGGTAAGCTATACTCATATCTAGACGTGTTCCTAAGGATTTTTGTAGAGATTGCCAAAATCGTGAAGTATATCTACTATCTCGGTTAGAAATAATAGAATTTGGAACTCCATGCAATCTGACAATTTCCTTAAGATAAACTCTAGTCAGCTTCTCCATCTTGTCATTCTCCTTAATTGGTAAGAAATGGACGGACTTAGTCAATCTATTGACTATTACCCAAATAGTGTCGAACCCATTAGGAGTTTTAGGTAACTTATTGATGAAGTCCATTGATATCTGCTCCCATTTCCATTAAGGTATTTCTGGTTGTTGAAGTAAACCTGAAGGCTTTTGATGTTCTGCCTTTACTCTAGAACAAGTCAAGCATTTTCTCACATAAGTAGCAATTTCTGCCTTCATGTTTGGCCACCAATAATATACTTTTAAATCTAAGTACATTTTGTCAAAGCCTGGATGCACATAATATCTGGACTTGTGGGCTTCTTCTAAGACCAAGTCCCTAACTCTACCGAACATAGGCGTCCAAATTCGGTTCATAAAGTGTCGCGTTCCGTCATCTTTTTGTATAAGTTTCTTTTCCATTCCTCGCAAAGATTCGTTCTTGATGTTTTCTTCTTTTAGAGTCTCAAGTTGAGCTTCTCTAATATGTGCGGTAAAGTTTAGAATGGATAGTTATGGTTAACGCTCGTACCTGACGGGGTTTAATATATTCTTTCCGGCTCAAGGCATTTGCTACCACGTTTTCCTTTCCAGGATGATAAAGAATCTCACCTTCGTAGTCATTCAATAATTCGACCCATCTTCGTTGTCTCATATTAAGGTCTTTTTGGTCAAAATGTGTTGGAGACTCTTGTGGTCGGTAAAAATAGTACACTTAGTACTGTATAATGTCTCCAAATTTTTAGTGCAAAAATTACAGCCCCCAATTCAAGATCATGGGTAGTGTAATTATTCTCATGCACCTTAAGTTGTTGTGATGCGTAGGCGATAACCTTTCCTCTTTGCATCAACACACATCCCAATTCTTGATTTGATGTGTCGTAGTATACGACGAAATCTTTTGTCCCATCTGGGAGGGATAGGATTGGTGCACTACACAACATTTGTTTTAGTTTCTGAAAAGCAGCTTCTTGTTTGTCTTCCCAGTTGAACTTCATAACCTTTTGGGTTAGTTTTGTAAGCGTCTTGGCAATTTTGGAGAAATTCTCTATGAATTTACAGTAATAGCCAGAAAGTCCTAAGAATTGACGCACTTCTATTGGCGTCTTTGGTGCTTCCAATTCTTAATTGCTTCAATATTGGAGGGTTCGACATGAATCCCTTAGTTGCTAACTACATGTCCTAAAAATTGTACTTCTCTAATCCAAAATTCACATTCGGAGAATTTGGCATAAAAATTTTCTTTTCTTAGTAGTTCCAAGATTATTTGCAAGTGTTGACCGTGTTCTTTCTTGGTTTGTGAATATATCAATATATCATTGATAACCACTATCACAAATTTATCCAAGTATGGTTTGCAAACACTATTCATGAGGTCCTTGAACATTGTTGCAGCTTTGGTCAATCCAAAGGCATAACTAAGAACTCTTAATGACCATACCGATTCCTAAATGTTGTTTTCGGAACATCGTATTCTCGTACTCCAAGTTGATGGTATCCTGATATGAGATCTATCTTGAATCTTCTAAAATCTTTAGGTGTTTTAGTCTATCAACCACCGTATCCAAGTTTAGTTGTGCATCGGTCTGACCATAATTAAACATAGGAGATCAGTCTACGTTTAGTTGTGGTTCGGCCCATGTACAATAAAACTCGACTAAGTAGTTGACCTAAAACCTTGCGTTGTATTGCTATCGAGGGTTTGGGTTCTCCATATTTTTGGTTTATACATGTGTTCTCATTGCGAGACTGAGTTCATACATAACTCTATATCTTTATATTTGTTGTATTCACATGTATTATTAGTTATAGTTTGTTACTTCAGGTATAGCTGATAAGGCACCGGCCAGTCGGCGGGCATGATCATTTTAGCAAATAGCCGTTCTGAAATCCAGCAACCCAAATCGACATGTCTATCCTTGTCACCGCTCCCGTAAGTAGTCCTTCAGTAGTGTAAATACTAATACTTTATATTACTAGGCTAAGGGATATACCTAAACCTAACAGAGTAAGCCCTAAACTATAGTCGTGCTTTCCTAAGAAAGTACTAATTCACTATAGTTAATAGCTCTGATACCAATCTGTCACACCTCGGCCGTCGGCAGAAACACCGGGCAGTGTAACGTCATTTCTCGTATCATAGTTATCAACTTCCTGAAAACACATGCAATTTAAAATACGTCAACATAAAGTTGGTGAGTTCACAGTTTTTGACTCCATATAAAAATAACACTTTTTCTCAAGTTCAAAAGTATAGTTTTGAAAGTATAATAAGTTTGACTCTCCAAAATTTACTATATATATCCTAGGTATAAAAGTTTACTTACCAAATAAGTATATACCTATAAGTCTCATATGCTATGAATATAAGTGTTTATAATTCCATACAAACGAAAGTTGCTACGTATAAATCTTATTTCAGTTCTATACAAGTAAAACCACTACGTATAAATCTATTTCAATTCTGTACGAGTAAAAACGCTACGTATAAATCTATTTCAATTCTATACGAGTATGTGTGCTAGGTATAATTATCTACTTAATATAAGTAGTACCTAGGGTATAAGTCGGGGGAAACTTATACTTAACATTAATACTTGTATAACGACGAAGTATAATGTTTCTAACAAGTTGCTACCATGAGTCTGTAACCGCTGCTTGACAACAAAACCTCTTACGAAATAATACACTCATGATTTACCATGAGAAACAATACACTCATGATTTACCATGAGAAACAAACACCGCACGCTTCATCGACGCTGGAATAAAAATAAAAGGAACGAATCGTCACTTGCTTGTCTTGGGTTGTAATCAACCACGAGTGGGGTCGTCAACCCGTATCTTATTCATACACGACTTCCTCGCTCACACGGGATTAACGGTTACAGGTCAGAGGACTTCCACTAAGATCCCCAATCTTAGTTGATGAATGAGGTAGCTCATGTAGACTTTGACGGCTTCCTATAGCTCTAACAACAAAAGCATTTTCATGTCTAAAACCCTAAGTCACTAGACTATGCTTTTAAACATTACTCCTAACTTCATAACATTTAGGCAATATAACAGCTATATCTTGAAGTAAAACCAGGTTTTATATTGACCTAAAACCAATAATAACAACATATAACGTTCCTAGTTTTATCTTGACATAAAACTATCAATAGCTATACTAAGTTTTATCTTAACTTAAAACTAATCAATAACAACATATAACATATCCAGTTATATCTTGACATAAAACCAATAACAACAACATATAACAAACATGGTTTTATCTTGACATAAAACCAATAATAACAACATATTTATCAATTAACATATAGGACTTCCGAGTATAACTCTGGAACTATATCGCACACATAATATATATATATATATATATATATATATATATATATATATATATATATATATATATATATATATATATATATATATATATATATATATATATATATATATATATAGAATCCTAAGTATAACTCAAGATCTACATTAGTATGACAATAACATGCTAACAACTTTACGATAGTTGTATAGTTTGAAATACGAAATAACTATATCTCAGTTATTATAACTATCTACGTTGATACTGATATATACTATCATATAGACATAATAATAACATATATATAATATTTAGCATGTGTTTTCCCCTAAAAATATTATAAAGTGGGGCCGTGAAACTCACCTTACTAGGGTGATTTTATGTAACCTAAGCAGAAACGGTCAGCGGTACGAGGTCGTCGGGGATCGGGAAGCGAAACGGCTTCAACAAATGAGAGAGGGAGAGAGAGAGAAAGAGAAAGAGAGAGAGAGAGAGAGAGAGAGAGAGAAAGGAAATGGTGTAAGGAGAGAGGAGGCTGGACTTGATATTTATAGGATGATTTTTGGCCTCTCACGACATGAGAATGATAGATTCACGTCATGAGCTATGGCAAGAGTCATCCCGTAGCTTTAACGCGTGTTTTCTAGCCTCGAATAGTGTCCTGCAGCGTCCTCACGTCGTGAGAAAACCTAGCTCATGTTGTGAGTTGTTGGGTTATCGTTCTGTAGACTTCTAGCTTCGAAATGTGGCATTTTGACTCCTCACATCGTGAGTTTTTGATGCTCACGTCGTGAGTCCAGTCAGATTAGGGGTTCTGACACGTGTCGTGCTCTCAGACAGCTGTAACTTCGGAAGGTCGTAACTTTTGCATACGAACTCCGTTTTTGACGTTCTTTATATCCACACGTAGGTAATTCTGAGTACTACCACTTTCTTTTAGATTCCAATAGCTAATTCTCAGTCTATTTTAAATTCCTCTTATTATAGATATTTATAGTGCTCGGTTTATCATAACTTCTTCATGCGAAGTCAGATTTAGACGTTCTCTATATTTTTGGAATCGTATGGACATATACTTTGAGTTGTATCATGAAATTTCATACTTTAATATGAATTACATAGTAAGTTTATCACATTACTAGTTTAACAAAATGACATTACATGATTGGCATAATCACATGTGATTGTTATTGACCTATTTTGACTAGTGTTACACGTTGGTTAGACCGAAGGGCATTACTATGAACTCATAGTGACCATACTGAGTCCGAAATGTTGTATTAGGAACATCACTCTCGTGAACTCGCAGCTGATGGTATCCTGATCTTAGGTCTATATTGGAGAAGTATCTGGCTCCTTGAAGTTGGTCGAAGAGATGATCGATTCGAGGAAGAGGATAACGGTTTTTGACAGCGAGCTTGTTCAGTTTGCGGTAGTCGATGCACATCCGAAAAGTTCCATCCTTCTTTTTCACAAATAAAACCGGGGCTCCCCAGGGTGAGGAATTCGGTCTAATGAATCCTTTGCTGAGCAACTCATTGAGCTGACTGGATAACTCCTGCATTTCTACTGGCGCTAAGCGGTATGGAGATTTAGCTATGGGGGTACCTCTGGGGATTAAGTAGATTCGGATCTCGACTTGGCACTCAGGAGTGATTCCTGGGAGCTCTTCAGGAAAGACTTTAGGAAAGTTACCAGACTTCGGGGATGCTGTTGAGGTCTTTCACTTCCTGTTTTTTGTTAACGACATGAGCTAAGAATGCATGACACTCCTTTCGCATAAATTTTTGGGCTTTGATGCACGAAATGATGTGAAGGTTTGAACTGAGTTTATCGCCATAAATCATGAAGGTTTCACCAGAGGGAAGATTGAGACGGATGGTTTTTTCGTAGCAAAGGATATCAGCACGATTGGGGCTCAACCAATCCGTGCCGATGATGACATCGAAGCTTTTTATGGAAACTGGCATAAGGTCAATGGGAAATGAATGATCATTTAGGGTAAGGGTACAGCTGACGAATATGTCGTTAGTGCTTTCTTTCTCACCTTTATCCATCTCGACCATAAATGTTTCGGTTAGGAGTTGAGGTTTGAGTTTGAGTAAGTGCTTGAATGCATGACTAACAAAACTTCTCTCTGCACCATAATCAAAAAGGATGCATGCATATGAGTTGTCGAGAAGGAACGTACCCGTAACAACTGTGGCATCTGCAACTGCCTCCTATTGCCCCATAGTCAGTACTCTCCCCGTGTTCCTGGTCGTTGTTGCCTTGGGGCAGTTTCTCCTGTAATGCCCGACTTCCCCATAGCCATAACAGGCTTGACCGACACCTGCTCTAGATGCCTGATTGGTTGGTTGGACTGGAGTTTTGCAGAAATGAGCTGTGTGCCCCTTCTTGCCACAACTGTTGCAGAGTATTTCTCAATATGGGTCGGGGTTATGATGGTAGTTGCACTTGTTGCACCGAGGAAAAGTACCAGCATATCCACTGGTAGGTGCTTGAGTTGCAAGAGCAGCGGCATGAGTAGTAGCAACATGAACTGCCACCGTATGTTGTTTCTTGGAAGGATCTTGCGAAGACTGGCCCTTTCGCTGCTTCCAAAACTTTCTTTTCTCACCACTCCCTTTTGTTGGTTCGGAAGCGACTGTCACTTTATGAAGATCAACTCCGTGATCTATGAGAGTCTGCGCCAGGCACTTGGCACTATCAAAACTGATTGGCCTAGCAGCTAAGACATTTCCTTGAGTTGGAGGTGTCAATCCCCAAATGTATCTCTCTATCTTCTTGCTTTCCGGGGTCACCATTCCCGGGCAAAGAAATGCTAGGTCTTCAAACCTAGAAGTGTAGGCAGCAATGTCGGAACCCTTCATCTTCAAGTTCCATAACTCGTGCTCCAGTTTCTGCATCTCTCCCCATGGGCAGTACTCAGCAAGCATGAGTTCCTTCAAGCTCTCCCAACCCATAGCATCCACTACTGGAAGGGTTAGGGATTTGACCCGACCATTCCACCAGGTCAGTGGTCTGTTGGTGAAAGTGCAAGCGGCGAATTTCACCTTGTTGGCTTTGGAATAGGAACAAATTTCGAAGATGGACTCGATTTTCTCGAACCATCGAGTCAGGGCAATAACACCTCCATTGTCGTCGAAAGATGTGGGTTTTGCATTCATGAAGTCTTTATAGGAGCACTCCTTCTGGTGTCCTTAACTACCTTCATGATTTTGTGGATGAATACCACTCCCCCGATCCACCAGAGCCATTAGGGTTAATCTGTGACAAAGCGGCAGTAACAGTTGCCTGAAACATAGCAGGATCGAACTGAGGAGGTGGTGGTGGATCCGTCGAGGAATTGTTGTTCTTTTTGCTGGGTCTTTTCTTTGGAGGCATCTTGTTCTAAAAATAATCAGGAAGAAGAGGATGGTAAGTCCTCTAGAATCAAATCAAGAGATATGAAGCAAGATATATCTCAATCTGATAGTTAGAGTGTCCTACTAAGCGATAACAAGGAAAAGCTACTAATGCAATTAAGTCATCACTAAAAGGAATGAGTAGAAACACTAGGAATGAATCTTTACAATGTACTCGGCTCTGACTAAAATACTCCTATAGTATTTTAAGTTGTTTGTTTTGTTCTATCGACATCTTGTTGTATGGATACTTGGTAAGTTTTAGGCCTGCTGCAACACCACATGTTGGTCATGTCTCGAATGAATATAGTTGATCATGCTATATTGACCCTAGACATGATTACATAATTGCCCAGGTTTAACCGCAGTGTCCAACATCTAAATACTTTTGTTTTGTTCTACACATGATACTGTTTCTGGTATGTAGATATACTTGTATACTTTTTGTAAAAATACTTATATTTTAATAGTATACATTTAGTTCAGAGCACTTCAGCCCCTTAGTGTTTATAGTTGTATACCATGTAAGGTTCGGTATACTTTGTTCACTATAAACATTAGCTCTGATACCAATCTATCACACTCCCGAACCGTCAGAACAGACGGCGGAAATGTCCGCGGGCGGGTGACGTCATGCGTAGTATCACAACAATCGTATCATAGCAATCAAAGTAAACACAACCATTACACTGAAATATGAATTTTTACATCTGTTTGAAAACATAGTTTGTGTACATCATAATGAAAAGCAAAGTAAAAGACGAGTCTTCAAAATACTCTGTCATCTCCAAAAGCTAGCAAGGGTACCTGTCTATCGTAGCCCTGAGAATACTAGCAGTTTTGAAAACGTATCAGCATAAAGCTGGTGAGTTCACAAACATGTTCCAGAGGCTCCCAAATTGTAATGACCCGTCTCTGGTATGTTGCTTCAATGACATTTATTTAGAAGTTTTCAAGAGGGACTCGGCGAGTCTATAGCCCGACTCGTCGAGTAGGGACGGGATTTCGAGCACGTGTAAGTCGGCGACTCGGCGAGTCCATATTCGGGACTCGGCGAGTCTGCCTGCCAGGAAGAAACCCTAAATCCCCGGGTTTTCTCACTATTCAAGCAGTGTTATGTGCCCCAAACTCAGCTCCTTCACCCTCAGAGAGCTGTGAGAAACCCTAAACCCATCCCTTGATTGATTAAAGTGTTTTTGTGTGGATTCTTGAAGGCTTGAAGAAGAAAAAGAAGAAAGGACCAAAGAGAAGAGGTGTAGAGCAAAGATCCAAGGTCAAAATCAGAGTTCATTGAGGTATTTCTCGGAATCCTTCTGTTTTATGCTTAAAACCTCCATTAGAACATTTCTAGGGCTAGTTTGATGTATTTTCCAACCTTATAGTTGTATGGATGACTTAATAGGTCAAGATATCCCTAGATCTGTTCATTTAGGAGTTGTAGAGCCCGGATCTATTGCCTTTTTGAAGTTGCTTTGCATGAGAACCCTAGATCTAGCCTTTATTATGCTTTTTGAGCCTTATAATCTTCATGGATGCTTATGGACACGTAAAGATAGAATCTTTACGTGTTAATCAAGCTAAGGGAGCCCAGATCTATAAGTTTTATATGTTGGATTCAAGCAGAATCGAGTTTAGAGTAGCTGCATGCATGCGACTCGGTGAGTCGGAAGAACGACTCGGCGAGTCGAGTCGCGAGTCCCCGATTTTTCCCCCCTTTTGAGTGATGTCGAGTGGGGACCTGTGAGTAGTAGAGTGGAATCAGTGAGTGGGAGGACAGACTCAGTGATGGAGGGACTCGACGAGTTGTTCATACAATTCGGCGAGTCCAAGACAATCTTCTTAGCTTAAGAACAACTCGACGAGTTGTTCATACGACTCGGCGAGTCGGATGCAGATTGCCTGAGTTTTTGAATCGAAAAGGAACTCGTCGAGTCGATGCCATACTCGACGAGTAGCCACGAGTAGGGTTGAGAAGTGAGAATAGAGACTCGGCGAGTTGGCGGCCCAACTCGGCGAGTCAGGTCAACTGTAGGTTGACTTTGACCGGGAGAGTTGACTTTGACCAGGGGTAAAAGAGTCATTTTACCCCAATGCAGTGATTAGCATTTGATTGAGTGTGTTTATGGATTTGTAGCCGGGGAGATACCGGAGCAGCAGCAGATAGCTTCCAGAGCCATACACACAGCATCCAGTTCACGAGGTGAGTTTCCTTCTAGTAGGAACGGGTCTACGGCCACAATGCCGACCCGTTTAGTTAACAGTAGTTCCGGACTTCAGTCCGATGCAGTAGTTAGAGTGCTTTATGTCTTTGTGATTCAAGCATGTTTTGTGTTCTGTGTTCCGGACTTCGGTCCGCTGCAGTATGTGTGTTATGTTAGCAAATACGTGTTTAAGTTATGCTATGTTCAGACAGTTCCGGACTTCGGTCCGATGTAGTTAGTTCCGGACTCCGGTCCGATGCAGGGGACAAGGTCCCAGTCAGTTCCGGACTTCGGTCCGATGCAGTTAGTTCCGGACTTCGGTCCGATGTAGTCAGTTCCGGACTTTGGTCCGATGCAGCTAGTTCCGGACTTCGGTCCGATGCAGTGGGCAAGGCCCAGTATGTGCTTTATTTGTTATTGTGTGCTATGTGGTAGTTTGGGGTGGCTCACTAAGCTTCGTGCTTATGGTTTCAGTTTTTGGTTTCAGGTACTTCCGCAAGTAAAGGGAAGAGCTCAGGATGATGGCATCGCACACACCACAGTTTTAGTTTTTGTCCTGGGAGTTGATTCAGTTTCTTAGATATGTTTGATACAGTTGTGGCACAGTTTTTCTCACAATATTTTAGTATGGTTTTGAGATACGCAATGCATGGTTTTATTATGTGATACTCAGTTTTATGGTTTTTGTTATATTAAAATGAAATTTTCGGGTCGTATTTTTGGGTTGTTACAAGTTGGTATCAGAGCCTTGGTTTGACGGATTTGGATACACTTCCGGGTGTATCTAAACTCAAACTAAGGGAAAAATAAAAAAAAATTCAAAAGGAAAACATTTTCGAAAGAATTTTGAAAAGCACTTAGAAAGAAAAGAATTTTTAAACGAGATAAGGGTGTGGTGCATGCGATCAGCCGAGCTCAAGTAAGTACTCCCAAAATTACCCATACAAGTTTATTAGTTCAGTTTCAGTTTCAGTAGAACAACATGCTAGTATAGGACTAAGGATCTAGGAGGATGCCTTATGTGCCTGCTATATGTGTTTCAGCTTTATGAGAATTGCATGCTAGTATTGAGTAGATAGCAGTAGGACAGCCTGTTTAGGTTATGCCTGATAGTATGAGTTTAGCATTGTATGCTAGTACAGTTTTCTTGTTACGAGGATAGAATTGCTTGAGTAGTTACTTGTGTACGAATGCTGCTTGCTTGGTGCTTTGTGGGACTCCGAGTGATGGGAGTCAGCCATTAGGTGAATGCGTCACATCACATGTGATCCGGGTTGAATAATCTCAGAGTGTTGGATTTGACCCTATTGCGCAGCTCTTGTTTGAGTCCAACCGTTGTAGAGACGAGCCTTTTACTCGAAGGATTATCTGAGCCTCATCACATGTGATGGTATTCAGGTGATGGCTAATTAGCATTATAAGGAGGCCTTCAGCAGCTGAGGACTGGTTTGAGTGGAGTCAGAGATTTCCCTAGGGCAAGCCTAAGATGAGAGTAGCAGAGAGTAGTAGTAGTAGTAGTAGTAGTAGTAGTGACTTGGTGGAGTCAAGGTAGTTCTTGAGGAAAGTACGGATAGATGTGGAAGGTAGTATGGGCCCGTACTACTGAAAGCAAAGGATCCGTACTCGAATCAAGGAAGGCTGAGGCAAGACCAGGAAGCTAGTAGTAGTATCAATGATCCCTTGAGATACTCCAGTTTTCTGATGTTGTCATGATGTGTTTCAGAATGGTGGTTTTGCGTTCGAGGCTAGCAGACGACAATATCGGTGCTGGGGAGGGATCAGGATCAGGCTCGGGGGCTGAGCGCATGGATGAGCAGACCAGAGAGTTTCTTTCTTCAGAGATTACTCGTATCATACTGGAGCAGACTCCTGTGATCTTCGGTTCGATCAAGGAGGGTATCCTAGAGCTGATGGATGAGAGGTTGGGCACCTTCCGTGCCAAGGTGGCGGCCATGATGGGGTCGCGCACACTTACGTTCAGGGAGTTCAGGGCATGTGGAGCTCCAGATTACCACGGGGCACGGGACCCCATAGCGAGTACTAGATGGTTGGCGGATGTGGCCAACGCTTTCCGCACGAGCAGGTGTCCCGAGGGGGACAAGGTTAGATTGGCGTTCTATCTTCTGAAGGACATGGCACGGGATTGGTGGGAAGAGGTCGGACATACCATTGGAGATGATGTAGCACTAGATGCCATGACCTGGGCTGATTTCTCTACCAGGTTCAGAGCGGAGTTTGCACCGGTTATTGAGGTGCAGTAGTTAGCTAGAGAGTTTCAGGACCTCACCCAGACTACAGAGACCGTGGCAGAGATCACCGCCAAGTTCAGGGAGAGGGCTCTTCTCGTTCCTCAGTATGCAGCCGATGAGAAGATGAAGAAGGCCCGTTATCATGAGATGTTGCGGAGCGATATCCGCCAGTTTGTGAGCCGGTCTAGCTGTAAAACGCTGGATGACATGATTGCTAGGGCTCGGGATAGGGAGATTGACCTTGAGATGGAGAAGAAGAGGAAACCGGAGGCGGTTTCGGGTATAGGTAGTTCGAGCAAAAATCCCAAGGTTTCAGATCACAGATCTAGGAGTCAGCAGAGCCACGGTCGATGTGGCAAGTGTGGGAGATTGGACGATGGGGTGTGCAAGGCAGGGAGTTCCGGCTGCTACAAGTGCGGTCGGACTGGGCATTTGAGCATGGATTATACGGCCCCTGCTACCGCCATTGCAGGATCAGATCTGATTTGCTTTTAGTGCAATCAGAGGGGACATAAAAAGTCCCAGTGTCCGAGTTTAGCTGCTTTAGGGAAGGTGGCTGCACCTGCCCCTGCTACTTTGAGGATTACAGATGGCTGGCAGGGCCAAGCCGAGGCGCCAGTGGCGAAGAGTAGGGCTTTTCAGATGACAGCAGAGGAGGCACGAGCGACTCCTGATGTGGTGACGGGTATGTATCTTCCCTTCATCTCTATATTATTATTATTGATTGATTATTGCTTATGATTATATGTTTTGTATAGGGTCGTTCTCTGTGAACGGCATTTCTGCTACAATATTATTTGATTCGGGGGCTACCCGATCATTTGTATCGCTAGCGCTTAGCAAGAGATTTAGTAGAGCTCCAGGGGAGCTGGATTGTCCACTAGAGGTTGAGATAGCAGATGACAGGACCGTGAGGGTCGACAGAGTGCATAGAGGGTGTTCTCTTCAGTTGTTCGACGAGCAGTTTTCGGTGGACTTGGTTCCTATTCCCCTGCGAGGGAATAAGGTTATAGTAGGCATGGATTAGTTGAGTCCCAATGGGGCGGTGATTGATTGTGAGCTGCAGCTAATGAGGGTTCGCACTCCCAGTGGGGGAGCGTTAGTGATTCAGGGCGAGAGGCCACAGCGCGGACCAGCTTTTTGTTCAGCCGCGAGAGCGAGGCGCTATTTTCAGCAGGGTTGCGCCGGATATATAGCTTATGTTGTAGACGCCCGGGAAAAGGGTAAGGTGGAAGTAGATGATGTTTCGGTAGTGCGAGACTACCCGGATGTATTCCCAGAGGATTTGCCTGGAATACCTCCAGAGAGACAGGTCGAGTTCGGGATCGATCTGATTCCGGGTGTGGCACCGATAGCTAAGGCCCCGTATCGGTTAGCTCCCCTTGAGATGCAGGAGTTGTCTACGCAGTTGCAGGAGCTGCTAGACAAAGGTTTCATCAGACCGAGTAGTTCGCCTTGGGGAGCTCCGATTTTGTTTGTGAAGAAAAAGGACGGGTCGCACCGCATGTGTATAGATTACCGGGAGTTGAATAAGGTAACGGTGAAGAACCGTTACCCACTCCCGAGGATAGATGATTTGTTTGACCAGCTTCAGGGAGCGTCTTGGTTTTCCAAGATCGATCTACATTCCGGGTATCATCAGATGCGAGTCAGAAATGAGGATGTGCAGAAGAATGCTTTCAGGACCAGGTATGGTCATTATGAGTTTGTGGTGATGCCATTTGGGCTCACCAACGCTCCAGCCTTGTTAATGGACCTCATGAATCGTGTGTGCAGGCCGATGCTGGATCGGTATGTGATAGTATTCATAGATGATATCTTGGTGTATTCCAAGACGCAGGAGCAGCATGAGGAGAACCTGAGAGAGGTGCTAGAAGTTCTGAGGAGGGAGAGACTTTTCGCAAAGTTCTCCAAGGGCGAGTCCTGGTTGCGCGAGGAGCAGTTCCTTGGTCACCTCGTCAACCAAAAAGGAATTTTAGTAGACCCGGCCAAGATAGAGGCCGTGATGCAGTGGGAGGTCCCGAAGTCTCCATCCAAGATTCGGAGCTTCCTAGGGTTGGCAGGGTATTACTGGAGATTCATTCAGGATTTCTCCAAGATAGCAGTGCCGCTCACCCGACTGACCAAGAAGTCGGTGGTGTTCCGTTGGGGGCCTGAGCAGCAGGCAGCATTTGAGACCCTCAGGCGGAGGTTGTGCGAGGCTCCGATCCTTACCCTGCCAGAAGGAGTAGAGGATTTTGTAGTCTACTGTGATGCCTCAATCACAGGTATGGGAGCAGTATTGATGCAGCGAGGCCATGTTATAGCTTACGCCTCGAGACAGTTGAAGCCCCACGAGGCTAACTATCCTACTCATGATTTAGAGCTGGGGGCGGTTGTGTTTGCCCTCAAGATTTGGAGACATTACCTTTATGGGGTCCGTTGTACCATCTACACGGATCACAAGAGTTTGAGGTACCTTATGGATCAGCCGAATCTGAACATGAGACAGAGGAGGTGGTTGGATGTGATGAAGGATTATGATTGTGAAATCCTTTACCATCCAGGGAAGGCCAACGTAGTGGCCGACGCCCTAAGCTGCAAGGTGATAGCAGCCCCTATCAGAGACTTATGTCTGAGGATGACAGTAATTACTCCGTTGTTGGAACGGATCAGGGAGGCTCAGGTGGAGGGACTCAAGGAGGAAAGACAGAAGTGTGAGAGGATAGTGGGCCGAGTAGCTTCGTTTGATTATGATAGTCGGGGGTTGTTGACCCTTCATGGGAGAGTATGGGTACCGTACTGGGGCGGAGTACGGCAGGTGTTGATGGATGAGGCTCATAAGTCTCGATTTTCTATCCACCCAGGGGCGACGAAGATGTATAGAGATCTTCGACCCGATTACTGGTCGCCCTGCATGAAGCGGGATGTTGCCTGGTATGTAGAGAGGTGCCTGACCTGAAGGAAGGTCAAGGCAGAACATCAGAGACCTCACGACAAGATGCAGCCGTTAGACATTCCCGTGTGGAAATGGGAGGACATCACCATGGATTTTATCACCAAGCTTCCCAGGACTATGCGTGGGGTAGATTCGATTTGGGTAACAGTGGATCGGTTGACGAAGAGTGCGCATTTCATACCGATCTAGGAGAGCATATCGGCAGAAAAGTTAGCCGATATCTATGTGCGTGAGGTAGTGGCACGTCATGGAGTGCCGGTATCGGTGGTGTCAGACTGAGACGTCCATTTTACATCCAGATTCTGGAAGCGGTTTCACGACGAGATGGGTACTCGTCTCCATTTCAGCACCGCTTTCCACCCTCAGACGGACAGGCAGAGCGAGAGGACGATTCAGACTCTCGAGGACATGCTCAGGGCATGTGTTCTAGACTTTTGTGACAGTTAGGATACGTATCTTCCGTTAGCGGAAGTTTTGTAACAGCCCGGAATTTCAGGTATTTCTTTAAATTATTTTTGGGGCACATTTAGGAGGGGACTCGGCGAGTTGGTGCACGACTCGCCGAGTAGGGCCATGGTCTTGGTCGCAGACGCGCGACTGGACTCGACGAGTCCAATAAGGGACTCGGCGAGTCGACGCTGTTTCAGCTGAACCCTAGCTGTTTCATTTATGATCGTATATAACGATCTTATGGCCGTCATGTCGCGTCTTTTGGCCGGTTGAAGATCCCCTGGGAGTGTGTGAGCATTTGAAGCAAGAGAGAGGAATTGTGAAGGCTTGAAGAGGTTGTTAGACAAGGAGGAGCAAGGTGGTAATCAAAGGAATCGAGTACTGGAGGTTTGGAGACACAGGGAACACGTTTTCAGGTAATCTTCGGATCGAAATCTGTAACTTTTACGTTGTATGCGAGTTTAGGGTTTAGGAAACCCAATTAAGGGTTAGTTGGATTATATTGTTGTTATAAGTGTTAAAAACCCCTGTAATAGTATATGTGAAAGTCCAGGAAGCCCTATATCTATATACTTCGAAATCATGCGAAATACAGGAGGCAGCGGATTGACTGCATGGCGAGGACTCGCCGAGTCCAATGATCAGACTCGGCGAGTAGCTTGAAGATTCACTAGAACTCGCCGAGTTGTTCTTCAGACTCGGCGAGTAGCTTGAAGGTTCACTAGGACTCGTCGAGTTGTTCTTCAGACTCGGCGAGTAGCTTGAAGATCTACTGGAACTCGTCGAGTCGTTCTTCAGACTCGGCGAGTGGTGTCAGGATGTCTATACTCGTCGAGTTACCCTTTGCACTCGACGAGTCCGGTCAAGATTGACCGTTGACCTGTATATATCTTAGAGGGGTCAGTTGTCTTGTTTGATAAGATCATTAACTAGGGCTGTGGTATTATAGGGAACCTGCGGACTAGCGGATTGTGTGCGAGTAGCTCGAAGAGGTTATAGCCTGCGTACTACGAGGTGAGTCTTCTCACTATACTTCACCCGGAAGGGTTTGACTGTTAGACCGGAAGGTCGTGTGTGTTATATTCATGCTATGTCTAGAGAGGTAGATGCTTTATATGTGATGTGTGCTTATATGCGATATATGTTATGTGGATCGAAAGATCCGGGCCGGAAGGCAATGTTATGTGGATCGAAAGATCCGGGCCGGAAGGCAATGTTATGTGGATCGAAAGATCCGGGCCGGAAGGCAATGTTATGTGGACCGAAAGGTCCGGGCCGGAAGGCAATGTTATGTGGACCGAAAGGTCCGGGCCGAAAGGCAATGTTATGTGGATCGAAAGGTCCGGGCCGGAAGGCGTATGTGGGTAAGTCGTATACTGGGGAACTCACTAAGCGTTTATGCTTACTAGTTGTGTTTATGTTTTTCAGGTACTAGTGATGACCGTGGAAAGGAGCCGGCGTGACACGTACACACTGCCACTGTTGAAGATCCTGGAGATTTATTATTTATATTTTGAAACAAACTTGGAATAAACCCTTTTGTCGAATAATGATGTTTTGTTTTTAACGAAAAATTTATTTGAAAATTTGAGCTGTTACAATTGGTATCAGAGCCTTGGTTTGAGGGATTCGGGGGTACTTTTGGGTGCAACTGAACTCAGACCGGGGATTTGAGGAAAAACTTTTTCTTAAAAATGATAAGGACGTAACATTTTATAAAGGGCAAGGCGGTAAAAACAAGGGTGGAACAGTGTGTACGAGCAGCCAGCGTCCGAACGGTAAAGATCCCCAGAATACCTTACGATGTTATGTTATGCACTGAATTATGAATTGTTATGCATGCTAGAAGACTAGGTATACATGATAGGAATAGAATTGCCTGTTTTGTGATGCCTTAGTCTAGGGAGATTGCTTATATGAGATATTTGGTAGCGTGCAAGTAAATAGTGCATACTAGAAGTAGAGTACTCGTTATTCGGGATTTGGGGAGGAAGATTTGGGACGAATACTGATACGGTGTGGTCGGTAGTATTGGGCCCGTACTATCGAAGGCACCGGATCAGTGGAAGACTCAAATAAGAATCCCTGGAAACCGGAGACTGGGTAGGGCGCGTATCGAGTACAATTGTACTTGGCGGAGTCTCTGATGATTTTATGTTGTATTTCAGAGACATCATGGTTATCACACGCAATGGGGCGAGTTCGAGCGGTACGAGTGACGAGGAGATTCGTCAGATTATTCAGGAGGAGGTAGCTGCGGCGGTCCGGGCTGAGATCCCGGAGATGTTTGGGTCTATTAAGACCACGTTGATGGAGGAGTTTGAGGAGCGGTGCGCCGCAATTTCTGAAGCTGCAGTTGCTGCCGCTACCGCAGCGGTGGCTGCTGCCAGGCCGCAAGGGGGTGATTCATTACTATTCAGGGAATTCAGCAACACGAAACCCCCTGAATTTGATGGGACGCAGGATCCGATTGCAGCTATGAGGTGGATCGCCGACATCGAGGGGTGTTTCTATACTTGCTCATGCCCGGAGCACTTGAGGGTACGGTTCGCCTTGAACCAGCTCCGTCTGGGAGCGAAGGATTGGTGGAAGTTCGTGACAGCGAACTTCACTCAGGCAGAGATTTCGGCGGTGACATGGGAGAGGTTTACAGAGATGTTCAGGGATGAGTACGTTCCCCCGGTAGAGAGGGAGCGATTGATTCAGGAGTTCTTGACCCTTAAGCAGGGTACTGATTCCGTGGCAGTGATCACACGGAAGTTTCATGAGAGGGCAATGTTCTGCCCCGAGCTGGTATCTACGGAGCAGTCGCGAATGAGCCGCTATTTGGGTGTTTTGAAGAGGGAGATTCGGGAGTTTGTGTCAAACTCCACCTATCGTACTTTCACTGAGCTTCAGGCGAACGCCAGGAAGCGCGAGATTGAGTTGGAGACTCAAGCGAGGGAGGAGGCTGAGTCTCGGCAGGTGGATCGACGGCCGGCCCAGTCTCAGCCGGCAGCCAAGTGGACTAAGTTCGCTGATTCGAGGATGGGAGGTTCGAAGGGTCGCACTTGCGCGAAGTGCGGCAAGAGTCACGAGGGGGCGTGTCGAGCTAGTGGTTGCTACAAGTGTGGCAAGGACGGACATATTGCCAGGGATTTCCCTAAGGGGTTTATGGTTTGCTTTCACTGCAACCAGACAGGCCATCGGAAGGCCGAGTGCCCGCAACTTCGTCAGGGAGCTACACCTACTACCCGGACTACTGAGACCCGACCGGCGAAGGTCGAGGCCCCGAGGGCTCGCGGGAGAGCCTTTCAGCTGACTGCGGAGGAGGTCCGCGCTGCGCCCGATGTTGTGGCAGGTATGTTATCTTTCATGTATTTAATTAAAGGTCGAAATGTTATGCTTATGTTAATATATGTGTAGGTACTTTCCTTGTGAACTCTATGCCTGCTCTAGTATTATTTGATTCGGGTGCGAGTAGATCGTTTGTATCGTTAGCTTTTAGTCAGCACATCGGCATTAGTCGTGAGCCGTTAAGTCGGCCTTTGAGCGTTTCCATTGCGGCTGAGAGGGTGATTTGTGCTACGGAGGTTTTTCGGGGATGTGTGCTAGAGATCTTCGGGGTCGCATTTCTGATTGACCTAATTCCTATTGCGATGGGTGATGTCTGTGTCATTGTAGGCATGGACTGGTTGAGCCGATTCAGCGCTGTCATCGACTGCGAGCGTCAGCTGGTGACTATACGAGACCCTAGTGGGGGAGTTCTTACGGTGTACGGCGAGGGTACCCGTTCGAGATCAGCTTTTTGTTCGGCTGCTAGGGCGAGGCAATGCCTACAGCGGGGATGTAACGGTTTTGTGGCGTATGTGATGGATACGCGGGAGAGTTCCGAGAGACCGAAGACATTGAAGGAGGTTCCAGTGGTGCGCGAGTTTCCAAATGTTTTCCCCGAGGATTTTCCGGGAATACCTCCTGCGAGGCAAGTGGAGTTTGGTATCGATCTAGTTCCAGGGGCGGCGCCTATTGCGAAGGTGCCTTATCGTCTTGCACCTCCGGAGATGCAAGAATTGTCCTCGCAACTTCAAGGGTTGTTGGGGAAGGGATTTATTCGGCCGAGTAGCTCGCCGTGGGGAGCACCGATTCTGTTCGTCAAGAAGAAGGATGGTTCACACCGGATGTGTATCGATTACCGGGAACTGAACAAGGTGACAGTTAAGAACCGCTATCCGTTACCAAGAATCGATGATCTATTCGATCAGTTGCAAGGGGCATCTTGGTTTTCCAAGATTGATTTGAGATCAGGGTACCATCAGGTAAGGGTGCGGGATGAGGACGTCCAGAAGACAGCCTTTAGGACGCGGTATAGGCATTACGAGTTCGTGGTGATGCCTTTTGGGCTCACCAATGCCCCAGCAGTGTTCATGGATCTCATGAACAGGGTATGCAGGCCGATGCTGGATCGGTCTGTGATTGTATTCATCGACGACATTCTGGTGTATTCGCGGTCTAGGGAGCAGCATGAGGGACATTTGAGGGAGGTCCTTGAGGTACTGAGGTCGGAGAAGCTATATGCAAAATTCTCCAAATGTGACTTCTGGTTACGGGAGGTTCAATTTCTGGGGCACGTTGTAAATCAGGCAGGGATATTGGTCGATCCGGCCAAGGTGGAGGCGGTGATGAGATGGGAGGCACCAAAGTCACCTTCGGAGATCAGGAGTTTCCTTGGGTTGGCAGGGTACTATCGAAGGTTCATTAGGGACTTCTCCAAGATCGCAGTGCCACTTACCAAATTGACCCGAAAGGGTGTTACATTCTCATGGGGACCCGAGCAGCAGACTTCCTTCGAGACACTTCGTCAGAGACTGTGCGAAGCACCAGTATTAGCCCTTCCTGAAGGGATGGAGGACTTCGTCGTATATTGCGACGCATCGATTTCAGGACTGGGTGCAGTGTTGATGCAGAGGGGCCATGTGATAGCCTATGCATCGAGGCAGCTGAAGCCTCACGAAGCGAGATATCCCACGCATGACTTAGAGTTGGGGGCAGTAGTGTTCGCCCTCAAAATTTGGCGTCACTACCTGTACGGGGTTCGTTGTACCATATACACGGACCATAAGAGTTTGAAGTATTTGATGGATCAACCCAACCTAAACATGCGCCAGAGGAGATGGTTAGACGTGGTTAAGGATTATGACTGTGAGATCCTATACCACCCAGGCAAGGCTAATGTGGTAGCCGATGCATTGAGTCGTAGGGCGGAGGGTACTCCATTGCGGGACGTATGTTTGAGATTGACGGTGGTGACTCCGGTATTAGATACTATTCGTGGGGCACAGGCCGAGGTTGTGAAGTCTGGGATGCAGAAACAGGAGCGGGTCGTCGGGTTAATTTCAGAGTTCGTTACGGATGGGCGGGGACTTCTGACATTTCAGGGTCGGATCTGGGTGCCATTCGTGGGCGGTACGCGTGTCATTTTGATGGAGGAGGCACATAGATCGAAATTCTCGATCCATCCCGGTGCTACGAAAATGTATCTGGATTTGAAAAAGGAGTACTGGTGGCCTTGCATGAAGAGAGACGTTGCTTGGTTCGTGGAGAGGTGTTTGACCTGCCGTAAAGTTAAGGCCGAGCACCAGAGACCGCACGGTAAGTTGCAACCCTTGGAGATCCCTGAGTGGAAGTGGGATCAGATCACGATGGATTTCATCACCAAATTGCCGAAAACTGCCAGGGGAGTCGATGCGATTTGGGTGATTGTGGATAGACTAACAAAGAGTGCACATTTCCTTGCAATTAGTGAAAGTTCATCAGCAGAGAAGTTGGCGGAGTTGTACGTGAGAGAGATAGTATCTCGGCATGGAGTGCCGACCTCGATTGTTTCGGACCGCGATGTACGTTTCACTTCCAGGTTCTGGAAGAAATTCCATGAGGAGTTGGGTACTAAACTGCATTTTAGTACCGCATACCATCCCCAGACCGACGGTCAAAGCGAGCGGACGATCCAGACATTGGAAGATATGCTTAGAGCGTGTGTGTTAGACTTCGGGGGTAGCTGGGATGCGCATCTGCCGCTGGCTGAGTTTTCCTACAACAACAGCCATCATTCGAGCATTGGTATGCCACCTTTTGAGTTGTTGTATGGTAGGAGGTGTCGGACTCCCATTTGCTGGGGAGAAGTGGGACAGAGAGTGATGGGCAGTACAGAGATCGTACTTCAAACGACTGAACAGATCCAACGGGTGAGGCAGAGGTTATTGACCGCCCAGAGTCGACAGAAGAGTTATGCGGACAGACGCCGGTCCGAGCTCGAATTCCAGGTCGGCGACTTCGTTCTCCTAAAGGTTTCTCCTTGGAAAGGGGTGATTCGGTTCAGGAAGAGGGGCAAATTGGGGCCCCGGTTCATAGGTCCATTTCGGGTAATTGCAAGGGTGGGTCGGGTAGCTTATCGGTTGGAGTTGCCAGCGGAGCTGAATCAGATTCACAATACCTTCCACGTATCACAGCTGAGGAAGTGTATAGCCGATGAGGCAGCAGTGGTTCCGTTAGAAGATATCCAGGTAGATGCGAGTCTGAATTACGCCGAGAGACCAGTAGCTATCAGGGATCGGAAGATCAAGGTTCTACGGAACAAGGAAATACCTCTGGTGTTGGTTCAGTGGCAACATCGGAAAGGATCGGAGATGACTTGGGAGCCGGAAGGAGAAATGCGGGAGCAACATCCGGAGTTATTCGCGGAATGAGAGACTTCGAGGGCGAAGTCTAGTTCTAGTGGGGGAGAGTTGTAACAGCCCGGAATTTCAGGTATTTCTTTAAATTATTTTTGGGGCACATTTAGGAGGGGACTCGGCGAGTTGGTGCACGACTCGCCGAGTAGGGCCATGGTCTTGGTCGCAGACGCGCGACTGGACTCGACGAGTCCAATAAGGGACTCGGCGAGTCGACGCTGTTTCAGCTGAACCCTAGCCGTTTCATTTCTGATCGTATATAACGATCTTATGGCCGTCATGTCGCGTCTTTTGGTCGGTTGAAGATCCCCTGGGAGTGTGTGAGCATTTGAAGCAAGAGAGAGGAATTGTGAAGGCTTGAAGAGGTTGTTAGACAAGGAGGAGCAAGGTGGTAATCAAAGGAATCGAGTACTGGAGGTTTGGAGACACAGGGAACACGTTTTCAGGTAATCTTCGGATCGAAATCTGTAACTTTTACGTTGTATGCGAGTTTAGGGTTTAGGAAACCCAATTAAGGGTTAGTTGGATTATATTGTTGTTATAAGTGTTAAAAACCCCTGTAATAGTATATGTGAAAGTCCAGGAAGCCCTATATCTATATACTTCGAAATCATGCGAAATACAGGAGGCAGCGGATTGACTGCATGGCGAGGACTCGCCGAGTCCAATGATCAGACTCGGCGAGTAGCTTGAAGATTCACTAGAACTCGCCGAGTTGTTCTTCAGACTCGGCGAGTAGCTTGAAGGTTCACTAGGACTCGTCGAGTTGTTCTTCAGACTCGGCGAGTAGCTTGAAGATCTACTGGAACTCGTCGAGTCGTTCTTCAGACTCGGCGAGTGGTGTCAGGATGTCTATACTCGTCGAGTTACCCTTTGCACTCGACGAGTCCGGTCAAGATTGACCGTTGACCTGTATATATCTTAGAGGGGTCAGTTGTCTTGTTTGATAAGATCATTAACTAGGGCTGTGGTATTATAGGGAACCTGCGGACTAGCGGATTGTGTGCGAGTAGCTCGAAGAGGTTATAGCCTGCGTACTACGAGGTGAGTCTTCTCACTATACTTCACCCGGAAGGGTTTGACTGTTAGACCGGAAGGTCGTGTGTGTTATATTCATGCTATGTCTAGAGAGGTAGATGCTTTATATGTGATGTGTGCTTATATGCGATATATGTTATGTGGATCGAAAGATCCGGGCCGGAAGGCAATGTTATGTGGATCGAAAGATCCGGGCCGGAAGGCAATGTTATGTGGATCGAAAGATCCGGGCCGGAAGGCAATGTTATGTGGACCGAAAGGTCCGGGCCGGAAGGCAATGTTATGTGGACCGAAAGGTCCGGGCCGGAAGGCAATGTTATGTGGATCGAAAGGTCCGGGCCGGAAGGCGTATGTGGGTAAGTCGTATACTGGGGAACTCACTAAGCATTTATGCTTACTAGTTGTGTTTATGTTTTTCAGGTACTAGTGATGACCGTGGAAAGGAGCCGGCGTGACACGTACACACTGCCACTGTTGAAGATCCTGGAGATTTATTATTTATATTTTGAAACAAACTTGGAATAAACCCTTTTGTCGAATAATGATGTTTTGTTTTTAACGAAAAATTTATTTGAAAATTTGAGCTGTTACAAGTTTCGTATAACAACAGTTATCATGTGAGCATTGATCAACTTCCCTTTGAGATGCTTTATGGGAGGAAGTGTAGGACCCCAATTTGTTGGGGCGAGGTCGGTCAGCAGGTCATTGGGAGCACAGAGGTGGTGCTCAAGACGATTGAGTTGATTCAGCAGGTCCGTAGTAGACTGCAGACTACGCACAGTCGGCAGAAGAGCTACGCCGACAGGAGGCGTTCAGACTTGGAGTTCCGGGTGGGCGATATGGTCCTTCTGAAGGTCTCACCTTGGAAGGGTGTCATCAGGTTTCGGAAGAGGGGCAAGCTGGGCCCCAGGTTCATTGGTCCTTTCAGGGTTTTGGACCGAGTGGGTCGGGGTGCTTATCGGTTGGATCTTCCAGTAGAGCTTAGCCAGATCCACAACACTTTCCATGTGTCTCAATTGAGGAAGTGTTTGGTGGATGAGTCAGCAGTTGTTCCCTTAGAAGATATTCAGGTTGATTGTAACACCGTGAATTTCAAAATAATTTTTCGCAAAATATAAAAACATTTTTCATTTAATTTTAATAAAACATCAAGTTTAAAACTCCAATTCATATCATACAAAATCCCAAGATCACATATCATAAAAATTCCCATGCGTGTGTATAGATCAAGCTGGCGCCTTCCCACGATCGTAACTAGTACCTGAAACAAACAACACTAACACTGTAAGCACGAAGCTTAGTGAGTTCCCCAAAATACCACACATAACACATATTAGCCACTCGAGGCTATAACTCTGTGGGTCCGTAGACCCTACTCTGTGAACCCACTGGCTCTAACTCTAGGAACCTTCCGGTTCCAACTCTATAAGCATGCACAGCATAAATCACATAGACATCATGCAGTACAACACATAATATACATATAACATACACATACTCTGTCACATAACTCTGATTACCTACTCAAGGTAAAGTATAGTGAGAAGACTCACCTCGTATATCTCGATAACTCGCGAATCCTGGAAATCACTCGTGCTCGATCCTCCGAGCTATAATCCTCCTATAACATCATATATCTCTAATTAACACTTTTACCACTAAGGTTGACTACCCCTATCAAGTCAACACTGGTCAACTATGGTCAACAGTCAACGGTCAACTTTGACCGGACTCGGTGAGTGCACTAGGGCGACTCGGCGAGTCTATACATGTTCACTGACTCCCTAGGATCCTCTCTTGACACGTCGAGTACTCCCCTGACTCGACGAGTTCCACCTGGCATGAATCGTGGGGCCACCACGACTCAACTCGCCGAGTCTCAAGAACAACTCGGCGAGTTCCAGCTCAACTCAGTCCACCTGTCAACCCTCTCTAACTCTCCCTGACTCACTGAGTCAACCCATAACTCGGCAGGACCACTCGCTGAGTGGTTAAGGACAATCCTCATGCTACTCGCCGAGTCTGTTCTTCGGACTTGGTGAGTCCATGCCATGCATCAACTCAATCTCGCTTCTGAGGTTAGATCCTCTCCATCAACTCATAGATCTGGCCCTCCTAAGCTCATTCATCACGTAAAGTCACAGTCTTGGCTACCATGCAACACCTTCAAGGCTCTTTTTGAAGAAATGACCTCTAAGATGGCAACCCTAGTCTCCAACCCAAAAGGAAGGACATAAAGCATGGCATTTGGGACTCTGTGGATCTGCTAAGGTTCAGATCTAGGTACCATATCCCCATGGGACCTCTCACACTTCAATTACAAAGCATACAAGGCATGAAGAAACCCTAGATTTGACCATATCAACAAAAACACGGAAATAAGCTCTGAATGATACCTGAAGAAGCTTCCCCTAACGAAATGGAAGTAGATCCAAGCTCCCCAACTCTTCTAGCTTGACTTTCCCCTTCCTTTCTTGCAAATACACACAAATTTGGTGAATAATGGCCTCTTATCTCACTCACAAGAACCCTCAACTGCTTTGGTGCTCTCTAGGTCAAGGTAGCCGCAATGAAGGGCCATAAGGTCCTTTAAATAGGGCTTAGGACCGGGAAATTAGGGTTTCATTAAACAGCGCGGACTCGCCGAGTCCATTCCTTGGACTCGCCGAGTCTAGGCGCGAACCCACGTCCAGAACCGCGATCCTACTCGGCGAGTTTGAGCTCCAACTCGCCGAGTCCCCTCACAAAACACCAAAATTATATGAATAAAAGATACCTGGAAATCCGGGCTGTTACAATTCTCCCCCACTAGAACTAGACTTCGCCCTTGAAGTCTCGCTCTGCAAATAGTTCCGGATGCTGCTCACGCATCTCACGCTCCGGCTCCCAGGTTATCTCTGATCCCTTCCGATGCTGCCACTGAACCAACACCAGGGGTACCTCCTTGTTCCTCAAAACCTTGATTTTCCGATCTCTGATGGCCACTGGTCTCTCGGCATAATTCAGGCTCGCATCCACCTGAATATCCTCTAATGGAACCACTACCGAGTCGTCGGCAATACACTTCCTCAGCTGCGACACATGAAAAGTGTCGTGAATCTGCCCCAACTCTGCTGGCAAATCCAAACGATAGGCTACCCGGCCTACCCTCGCGATCACACGGAAAGGACCAATATATCGGGGCCCCAACTTGCCCCTCTTCTTGAATCGAATCACTCCTTTCCAAGGAGAGACCTTCAGGAGCACAAGGTCGCCGACCTAAAACTCAAGCTCGGACCGGCGTCTGTCTGCATAACTCTTCTGTCGGCTCTGAGCGGCCAACAACCTCTGTCTGACCTGCTGGATCTGCTCTGCCGTCTGAAGCACGATCTTTGTACTGCCTATCACCCTCTGTCCAACCTCTCCCCAACAAATGGGGGTCCGACACCTCCTCCCATACAACAGCTCAAAGGGTGGCATACCAATGCTCGAATGATGGCTGTTGTTGTAGGAAAACTCTGCCAAGGGTAAATATGCATCCTAGCTACCCCCGAAATCCAACACACATGCCCGAAGCATGTCCTCGAGCGTCTGAATCGTATACTCACTCTGACCGTCTGTTTAGGGATGATATGTGGTACTAAAATGCAGTTTAGTACCCAACTCCTCATGAAACTTTTTCCAGAATCTGGAAGTGAAGCACACATCACGGTTTGAAACAATCGAGATCGGCACCCCATGCCGAGATAGCAAGGAAATGAGCGCTCTTCGTCAACCTGTCCACAATCACCAAAATTGCATCAACTCCTCTGGCAGTCCTCGACAATTTGGTGATGAAATCCATAGTGATTTGTTCCCACTCCCATTCGGGAACCTCCAATGGCTGCAACTTACCATACGACCTCTGGTGCTCGGCCTTAACCCTACGGCAGGTCAAGCACCTCTCAACAAACCACGCGACATCCCTCTTCATACAGGGCCACCAATACTCCTTTTTCAGATCCAAAAACATCTTAGTGGCCCCCGGATGGATCGAAAATTTCGACCGATGAGCCTCCTCCATCAAAATGGTACGCGTTCCTCCCACAAACGGCACCCAGATACGCCCTGAAACGTCATAAGCCCCCGACCATCGGTAACGAACTCTGAAATCAGACCAACAATCCGTTTCTCTTCTGCATTTCAGGTTGCACAACCTCGGCCTGTGCCCCACGAATGGCGTCCAACACTGGAGCTATCACGGTCAATCTCAAACATACCTCTCGCAGCGGGGTGCTCTCCGCCCTGCAGCTCAATGCATCGTCTACCACATTAGCCTTGCCTGGGTGGTAAAGGATCTCACAATCATAATCCTTGACCACATCCAACCACCTTCTCTAACGCATATTTAGGTTGGGCTGATCCATCAAATACTTCAAACTCTTATGGTGCGTGTATATCGCACACCAAACCCCATACAAGTAGTGACGCCAAATCTTGAGGGCGAACACCACTGCCCCCAACTCCAGATCATGGGTGGGATATCTCGTCTCATGAGGCTTCAGCTGTTTCGATGCATATGCTATCACATGCCCTCTTTGCATCAGCATCGCTCCCAACCCCAAAATCGATGCATCACAGTATACCACAAAGTCCTCCATCCCATCCGGGAGGGCTAACACCGGGGCTTCGCACAACCTTTGGCGAAGTGTCTCAAAGGAGGCCTGCTGCTCGGGGCCCCATGAAAAAGCAACACCCTTCCGGGTCAATCTGGTGAGTGGCACTGCGATCTTAGAGAAATCCTTGATAAACCTCCGATAATACCCTACCAACCCTAGGAAACTCCTGATCTCGGAGGGTGACCTCGACACCTCCCAACTCATCACCGCCTCAACCTTGGCCGGATCGACCAATATCCCTTCCTGGTTAACGAGATGTCCTAAGAACTGGACCTCCCGCAACCAGAAATCACACTTGGAGAATTTGGCATAAAGCCTCTCCGATCTCAGAACTCCGAGAACCTCTCTCAAATGCTCCTCATTCTGCTCTCTAGATCTCGAATATACCAGAATGTCGTCAATAAACACAATCACTGACCGATCTAGCATCGGCCTACACACTCGGTTCATGAGATCCATGAACACTGCCGGGGCATTGGTGAGCCCAAAAGGCATCACCACAAACTCATAATGCCCATAACGCGTCCTGAACGCTGTCTTCTGGACGTCCTCATCCCGCACCCTCACCTGATGATATCCAGACCTCAAATCGATCTTGGAGAACCAAGATGCTCCCTGCAACTGATCGAATAAATCGTCGATCCTTGGCAACGGGTCACAGTTCTTGACCGTTAGCTTGTTCAACTCCCGGTAATCAATGCACATCCGGTGTGAACAATCCTTCTTCTTGACGAACAGGATAGGCGCTCCCCACAGCGAGCTGCTCGGCCGAATAAACCCCTTCCCTAGCAGCTCCTGAAGCTGCAAGGATAACTCTTGCATCTCTGGAGGTGCAAGGCGATAAGGCACCTTGGCGATAGGCGTGGCCCCCGGAACCAAGTTGATACTGAACTCCACTTGCTTCACAGGAGGCACACCCGGCAACTCCTCGGGAATCACATTTGGGAACTCACGCACCACCGGAACCTCCTCAACTGAACTAGGCCTCTCGGAATCCACCCGCGTATCCATCACATACGCCACAAAACCCTTACAGCCCTGCTGTAGACACTGCCTCGCTCTAGCGGCCGAACAAAATGCTGATCCTGAACGTGTACCCTCACCGTACACCGAAAGAACTCCCCCACTAGGGTCTATGGTCACCAGCTGACACTCGCAGTCGATAACCGCACCGAATCTTCTCAACTAGTCCATGCCCACAATGACACAGACATCTCCCATCGCAATAGGAACCAGATCAATCGGGAACTCAACACCGAAAATCTCGACTACGCAACCTCGGAGAACCTCCGTGGCATATATCACCCTCTCATCAGCTATGGCTACTCTCAGAGGCCGAATCAACGCCTCACGACTAACACAGATATGCTGACTAAAAGCCAAAGATACAAAAGACCGACTCGCACCCGAGTCAAATAACACCAAGGCAGGTACATAATTCACAAGAAAAGTACCTACGTATAACATAACATAAGCATAATATCTCAACATCAAAATAAATACATGAAAGAATACATACCAGCCACGACATCGGGCGCTGCGTGGACCTCCTCTGCGGTCAGTTGAAAGGCTCTCCCTCGTGCCCTCGGCGCCTCGGCCTTCACTGGCCGACTCTCTGTAGCTCTGATGGCAGCAGGCGCAGATCCCTGAGGTGCTCCCTGAGATGACCTTCGCAACTACGGACACTCTGCCTTCCGGTGTCCGGTCTAATTGCAGTGGAAGCACACTGCAAACCCCTTGGGGCAATCCTTGGCCATATGCCCCTCCTTGCCACACTTGTAGCAAGATCCTGCTCTGCAGACTCCATCGTGACCCTTGCCACACTTCCCACAAGTGCGGCCCTTCTGGCTCCCTGTTTTGGGATCAGCGGGCTTGGCCCGCTTGGCTGCCGGCTGAGACTGTGCCGGTCGCCGATCCCTCCCCTGAGACTCCGCCTCCTCCCTGGCCTGAGTCTCTAGCTTAATCTCCCTCTTCCGGGCATTTGCCTAAAGCTCAGCAAATGTCCGGTATGAGGAGTTCTCTGCGAACTCCCGAATGTCTCACCTCAAAATACTCAAATATCGGCTCATACATGCCTGCTCAGTGGACACGTGCTCAGGGCAGAACATCGCCCTCTCATGGAACATCCTGGTAATCGTTGTAACTGACTCAGTACCCTGCTTAAGGGTCAGAAAATCCTGGGCCAAACGCTCCCTCTCCACCTGGGGAACATACTCATCTCGGAACATGGCAATGAACCTCTCCCAGGTCACTGCCGCAAGCTCAACAGGCGTAAAATGTGCCGTCACAAACTTCCACCAGTCCTTCGCTCCCAAGCGAAGCTGGTTCAGTGCGAACCGAACCTTCAAATGCTCAGGAGATGAGCAAGTGAAGAAACACCCCTCTATTTTAGAAATCCACCTCATAGCTGCCACCGGCTCCTGGGTCCCATCAAACTCTGGTGGTTTTGTGTTGCTGAACTCCCGGAACAGCAACGCATCACCACCTTGCGGCCTCGCAGCAGCAATAGCTGCGGTGGCCGCTGCAACAACAGCCTCAGAAAGAGCGGCATAACGCTCGTCAAAGGTCTCAATCAGTGTGGTCTTAATAGACCCGAACATCTCTGGTATCTCTCCCCTAATGGCCGCAGCCACCTCCTCGTGGATGATCCGGCGGATCTCCTCATCACTGGTATCACTGCTCTCAGGCATCAAACGTGTCCTCACCATGATCTACCTCTGAAATACAACATACGAAAAATTAGAACCCCTTCGAGCATACTCACACTCAACAACTCATTCCTCCTTGATCCTTGGTATTCCAAAGATTCTTACTTGGGCTGTACACCGCTCCGGTGCTTTCAGTAGTACGGGCCCAATACTACTGTCCGCACCGTATCAGAATACACCCCAAGTCCTCCTCTTCGGATCCCAAATTCCAAGTACTCTATCATGCATAGGCCACTCTTTATTAGATCTCTTATACGCCCCTCGCTGCTACCTACTCACTCTCAAGCATCTCATAGCAGCTCACCTCTTCCTAGGCTAAGGCATCACAAATCAGGCCACTCTAGTCCTAATAGGAATACCTAGCCTACTCTAGCATGCGAATATATCATATCGATATCAATATCACATAACATGAGGGTATTTTGGGAAATCACCGTTCGGGCGCGGGCTGATCGTACACACAACTCTGCTCTGCGTTTCTTTTCAAAATCTTTTACTCTTTTTGAAAATACTTCTCAAATCCTCATTTTGAGTTCAAATACGCCTGAAGGTGTACTCGAATCCCTCAAACCAAGGCTCTGATACCAACTTGTAACACCGTGAATTTCAAAATAATTTTTCGCAAAATATAAAAACATTTTTCATTTAATTTTCATAAAACATCAAGTTTAAAACTCCAATTCACATCATACAAAATCCCAAGATCACATATCATAAAAATTCCCACGGTCGTCACTAGTACCTGAAACAAACAACACTAACACTGTAAGCACGAAGCTTAGTGAGTTCCCCAAAATACCACACATAACACATATTAGCCACTCGAGGCTATAACTCTGTGGGTCCGTACCCTACTCTATGAACCCACTGGCTCTAAATCTAGGAACCTTCCGGTTCCAACTCTATAAGCATGCACAGCATAAATCACATAGACATCATGCAGTACAACACATAATATACATATAACATACACATACTCTGTCACATAACTCTGATTACCTACTCAAGGTAAAGTATAATGAGAAGACTCACCTCGTATATCTCGATAACTCATGAATCCTGGAAATCACTCGTGCTCGATCCTCCGAGCTATAATCCTCCTATAACATCATATATCTCTAATTAACACTTTTACCACTAAGGTTGACTACCCCTATCAAGTCAACACTGGTCAACTCTGGTCAACAGTCAATCGTCAACTTTGACCGGACTCGGCGAGTGCACTAGGGCGACTCGGCGAGTCTATACGTGTTCACTGACTCCCTAGGATCCTCTCTTGACACGTCGAGTACTCCCCTGACTCGACGAGTTCCACCTGGCATGAATCGCGGGGCCACCACGACTCAACTCGCCGAGTCTCAAGAACAACTCGGCGAGTTCCAGCTCAACTCAGTCCACCTGTCAACCCTCTCTAACTCTCCTTAACTCACTGAGTCAACCCATAACTCGGCAGGACCACTCACTAAGTGGTTAAGGACAATCCTCATGCTACTCGCCGAGTCTGTTCTTCGGACTCGGCGAGTCCATGCCATGCATCAACTCAATCTCGCTTCTGAGGTCAGATCCGCTCCATCAACTCATAGATCTGGCCCTCCTAAGCTCATTCATCACGTAAAGTCACAGTCTTGGCTACCATGCAACACCTTCAAGGCCCTTCTTGAAGAAATCACCTCTAAGATGGCAACCCTAGTCTCCAACCCAAAAGGAAGGACATAAAGCATGGCATTTAGGACTCTCTTGACCTGCTACGGTCCAGATCTAGGTACCATATCCCCATGGGACCTCTCACACTTCAATGACAAAGCAAACAAGGCATGAAGAAACCCTAGATTTGACCATATCAACAAAAACACAGAAATAAGCTCTGAAGGATACCTCAAGAAGCTTCCCCTGACGAAATGGAAGTAGATCCAAGCTCCCCAACTCTTCTAGCTTGACTTTCCCCTTCCTTTCTTGCAAATACACACAAATTTGGTGAATAACGGCCTCTTATCTCACTCACAAGAACCCTCAGCTGCTTTGGTGCTCTCTAGGTCAAGGTAGCCGCAATGAAGGGTCATAAGGTCCTTTAAATAGGGCTTAGGACCGGGAAATTAGGGTTTCATTAAACAGCGCGGACTCGCCGAGTCCAGGCGCGAAATCGCGTCCAGAACCGCGATCCTACTCGGCGAGTTTGAGCTCCAACTCGCCGAGTCCCCTCACAAAACACCAAAAATATATGAATAAAAGATACCTGGAAATCCGGGCTGTTACATTGATAGCAGCCTGAATTATATCGAGAGGCCGGTCGCGATTCTGGACCGGAAGACAAAGACCTTGAGGAATAAGGTAATTCAGTTAGTGAAGGTGCAGTGGCAGCACCGGAAGGGGTCTGAGTGGACGTAGGAGGCTGAGGAGGAGATGAGAGAGCACTACCCGGAGTTATTTGCAGATTCAGCCGTAGCAGACTTCGAGGACGAAGTCTGAGACAAGTTGGGGAGAATTGTAACGACCCGTCTCTGGTATGTTGCTTCCATGACATTTATTTAGAAGTTTTCAAGAGGGACTCGGCGAGTCTATAGCCCGACTCGTCGAGTAGGGACGGGATTTTGAGCAAGTGTAAGTCGGCAACTCGGCGAGTCCATATTCGGGACTCGGCGAGTCTGTCTGCCGAAAGAAACCCTAAATCCCCGGGTTTGCTCACTATTTAAGCAGTGTTATGTGCCCCAAACTCGCCTCCTTCACCCTCAGAGAGCTGTGAGAAACCCTAAACCCATCCCTTGATTGATTAAAGTGTTTTTGTGTGGATTCTTGAAGGCTTGAAGAAGAAAAAGAAGAAAGGACCAAAGAGAAGAGGTGTAGAGCAAAGATCCAAGGTCAAAATCAGAGTTCATTGAGGTATTTCTCGGAATCCTTCTGTTTTATGCTTAAAACCTCCATTAGAACATTTCTAGGGCTAGTTTGATGTATTTTCCAACCTTATAGTTGTATGGATGCCTTAATAGGTCGAGATATCCTTAGATCTGTTCATTTAGGAGTTGTAGAGCCCGGATCTATTGCCTTTTTGAAGTTGCTTTGCATGAGAACCCTAGATCTAGCCTTTATTATGCTTTTTGAGCCTTATAATCTTCATGGATGCTTATGGACACGTAAAGATAGAATCTTTACGTGTTAATCGAGCTAAGGGAGCCCAGATCTATAAGTTTTATACGCTGGATTCAAGTAGAATCGAGTTTAGAGTAGCTGCATGCATGTGACATGGCGAGTCAGAAGAACGACTCGGCGAGTCGAGTTGCGAGTCCCCGATTTTCCCCCCTTTTGAGTGATGTCGAGTGGGGACCTGTGAGTAGTAGAGTGGACTCAGTGAGTGGGAGGACAGACTCAGTGATGGAGGGACTCGACAAGTTGTTCATACAACTCAGCGAGTCCAAGACAATCTTCTTAGCTCAAGAACAACTCGTCGAGTTGTTCATACGACTCGACAAGTCGGATGCAGATTGCCTGAGTTTTTGAATCGAAAGGGAACTCGTCGAGTCGATGCCATACTCGACGAGTATCCACGAGTAGGGTTGAGAAGTGAGAATAGAGACTCGGCGAGTTGGCGGCCCAACTCGGCGAGTCAGGTCAACTATAGGTTGACTTTGACCAGGAGAGTTGACTTTGACCAGGGGTAAAAGAGTCATTTTACCCCAATGCAGTGATTAGCATTTGATTGAGTATGTTTATGGATTTGTAGCCGGGGAGATACCAGAGCAGCAGCAGATAGCTTCCAGAGCCATACACACAGCAACTAGTTCACGAGGTGAGTTTCTTTCTAGTAGGAACGGGTCTACGGCCACAATGCAGGTCCGTTTAGTTAACAGTAGTTCCGGACTTCAGTCCGATGCAGTAGTTAGAGTGCTTGATGTCTTTGTGATTCAAGCATGATTTGTGTTCTGTGTTTCGGACTTCGGTCTGATGCAGTATGTGTGTTATGTTAGCAAATACGTGTTTAAGTTATGCTATGTTCAGACAGTTCCGAACTTCGGTCCGATGCAGTTAGTTCCGGACTCCGGTCCGATGCAGGGGACAAGGTCCCAGTCAGTTCCGGACTTCGGTCCGATGCAGTTAGTTCCGGACTTCGGTCCGATGCAGTCAGTTCCGGACTTCGGTCCGATGCAGCTAGTTCCGGACTTCGGTCCGATGCAGTGGGCAAGGCCCAGTATGTGCTTTATTTGTTATTGTGTGGTATGTGGTAGTTTGAGGGAGCTTACTAAGCTTCGTGCTTACGGTTTCAGTTCTTGGTTTCAGGTACTTCCACAAGTAAAGGGAAGAGCTCGGGATGATGGCATCGCACACACCATAGTTTCAGTTTTTGTCCTTGGAGTTGATTCAGTTTCTTAGATATGTTTGATACAGTTGTGGCACAGTTTTTCTCACAATATTTTAGTATGGTTTTGAGATACGCAATGTATGGTTTTATTATGTGATACTCAATTTTATGGTTTTTGTTATATTAAAATGAAATTTTCGGGTCGTATTTTTGGGTTGTTACACAAATGGCCCCAAATGATGATTCCAATGTTTTTCTGGTGAAAGGAGGGCTTTTTGGTGTTTACGGTCAAGAGGTTTAGAGAGAGAAAGTGGGTGTTTCCGGCCAAGAAGGTTTAAATGAGGGTGGGGGTCCGGTATTTATAGGCCAGGGGTATGGTCGGTGGTGGGGTCCACCTGGCACCGACCGTAAATTGGGTTTACGGTCGTACACGAGTTTATGGCTGTAAACTCGTCCAGGCCGTGAACTCGGCGTTTTCGAGTGAAGTTTCGAGTTTTTTGTGTGTTTTCCGGTTTATTCCGACTCATATAAAATACATATTATTTATTTAAAACCTAAAGTCTTTCCAAAACCAAGAAATTTGACGGAATCTAATAAAAACCCAAATTTTATTAACGGAAACTGGGTAAGGATAACGTAAAAAGTTTCGAGTTGTCACAATCTGTCAATGAAAATCATATATCTTTCACCAAAGATTGTAGATTTGAATATTGTGATGTGAGGCAATGAATTTAGTGTTTTTTGAAACATCCCAAAAATACAGTATAAAATTTCATTTTAAATCATTAATAAAACCATAAATATCGTTCATCATATAAAAATCATAAGTCGTGTATCTCAAAAATATTATAAACATCTGTCAATATATCAAATCATATGTCAAAACATCAGAGTAAATCATCCCAGGCTAAACGTTGTGGTGTGTGCTATGTAGTCATCCTGAGCTCTTTCCCTTACTAGTGGAAGTACCTGAAATCAAAATTGAAAATTGTAAGCACGATGCTTAGTGCGTACCCCCAAAGTACCACATGCCAAACACATAATCACATAAACACATAACACATAACTTGGGCCTAGCCCACTACATCGGGCCCCACCCGACATCGGACCGAAGTTCGGCTGTAACATCCCAAAATTCAAGGCCAAAATTTTCATTTTTAAATAAGTTATTGTAAAACCAACAGTATAAGAAAACATCCATAATATCATGCCACGTCAAAACCAAAGTAGAAATAATCAAAACATGTTATCATGAAACAATATCAGAGTGTAATCCCAAGGATCTCATGTGCGGAAAAACCATAGTGTGATACACTGCGATCAAGCCGACTCCTTTCCTTTTAAGACAAAGTACCTGAAACCAAAACTGAAAACCGTAAGCACGGAGCTTAGTGAGTTCCCCCTTCATACCACATACCATACAACCACATAGCATACATACCGCCAGACAATTCTGGGGTGCCCAACCTACCCATGTCAAGCCATTCTAGGGTGCCGACTGCTCATGTCAAGCCATTCTAGGGTGTTGACTACCCGCGTCAGGCCATTCTGGGGTGCCTGCCTACCCTCCGGTCTATCTCACCCAGTCACAGGGAGTATTTCACCCCTACTAATATCACATAATAACATATCATAAACATGCTGTCAGACATATCTGGGGTGTCCGACCTACCCTTCGGTCCTAACAACCGATCGGGGGACTATTTCCCTCCTAATACCGCTATCACATAGAACATAACATACTTGCACATAGAACATGTCAAGTAATAGAAAACCAGATAATTATCACAAAGACAATGATCTCAACTATACTCAACTACTAGTGGGTCGACCTTGGTGCCTTAGACCCACTTCTACTGAAGGGTAACTCACCTCACACTACTGAAGTCCCGCAGACCCAACCCCAGCTGTTGGATGATAGGTTCCCGAACTGTCAACATCAAAACAACACCCAATTAATAATTGGGTTCCAATACATAAGCATAAGTCCATGCTTGGGGTAAAAGACTGCTTTACCCCAATATTAGCTTGATCCAAGCCTAAGGCCCAATCCAAAGGCCCAAAAGTCAACTACGGTCAACACCCAACACATGGCCTAATTTTTTAAATTGGGCCCAAACTGTAACAACCCGTTATTTCCAGGCATTATAAACCGAGTCTTGTAAACCCTTTTGAATGTAATGGGCATTTTATCGATAAATGAATTATTCAAAAGCTCTGATTTGGTATACGCTATGTGGTAGATATCATCTTAAAGGTTCCAAATATATAAAGAACACCAAAATCTGAGTTATGGCGAAGAAGCTATGACCATTCTAAGAATTCTGGCAAAACCGACAACATCGATCAAACGAAAAACGCAAAGTTTCAATACGATAACATTTAGCCTTAGGTATCTAAATGAAAGTCATAGATAACATTAAACCGTGAGCGTACACAAAAAGAACGTCCAAATCTGACTTCGCATGAGGAAGTTATGATTTTTCAAAGAAATTCCTTAAAAACGATTAGTTATAAAATAAATAATAAAAATAATTTTGGAATTTGCCAACGGAGTCTAAACGAAAGTTGTAGATCGTAGTCTCACCTACGCGTGGATATAAAGACCATCGAAAACGGAGTTCGTATGAAGAAGATATGGATTTTTGAAGTTTATTAAATAAATTAATTATTTATTTAATTCAAAATTCGGATATTATCCGAAGAGGAGTCAGCGTCCTTCTCCGAAGTACGCGCTGCGTACTCCTGTACGCCCCGCGTAACCGAGAGGATTGGCCTTGGATCATCCACGTCGCCATATCCGAGGAAGCCGACCCGTCCGAACCAACGTCCCATCCGACCCGGCGTCCCATCCGACCCACCTCCCCAGCAACCCGTCCCATCCGACCCGAGAACCCAAGAACCCGTCCCATCCGAACCGAGGCAGTCGAGGCTTCGGTCATGCATGACGTACGCGTACGCAGCGCGTACGAGCGTACGCCCCGCGTACCGAGGCAGACCTGCCTTCCTATAAATAGAATGCGAGGGTTTCCAAAGAAAGGGTTCATTTCTCTTCTCTCTCTCTCAGCATTTCCTCGTTTTCCGTGTCCGTTCAAACCCGAAGCTCTGGTCTTTTTGGCTCAAGTCCCGAAGGCCGATTCTACTCCCGAGATTCCCGAGAATCCCAAGAAAAATCAGTTTCCCGAGACGAAACTCTGCTCGGTTTTCCATCTCACAATCTTCAAACTATCAAGTGAGTTTATATCCCCTTTGAACACTCTTTAAATACATTTTAAATGTTTTATACTCTTTTTGGGGAGGAATACAAGTTAACACATGACTAAATTCGTGTGAAACATTAACCTTTTGATATACTTTTCATACTGTTGTTTTAACTATCTTGTGAGGTTATTATGATACAAAACCCCTCACAACACAGCTTTACCCTCTGGGGATATAATATGTTTATAAATAGAAATATGTTTTATTTATACGTTTACATACAAACACATCATATCAAGGGTAACATTCTTTACTAAGTCATTTCATGCATTCAAAGAACTTATGATTATGCTTTGTCAAACATTGTGGAAGAGGTTAAACTTTGCATACAAACTACTACCTTATTACGGACTTAGTTGAGAATCCATGAGTCGTGTATATCTTCAAACGTTACTTTCTTTATTAGAAAATAATGCTGCAAGTCCTGTCTATAACCAGAGTCTCCCGTTCGGAGAACGTGTCAAATGTGTATAGATCTATACGGGAAGTCATGATCCCGCGCCCTGACTGTTAGCTACAGTCCGTCTTTTGGGGTGACAGTTGTCATAACGCTACGACGCCTGAAGAACGTCGCTACAGGCATATTATGTTTAGTATGGTTATAAAACTCATCGGATATACAATTATTATGGTATTATGCTTTTATGAAAGAGTAGCTATTAAAACTATTCTTCATCTAACAAATGCGATCTTCGTATAGTTTTATTATATAAAACTATGCCACACCTTCGGGCACGTCGCTTGCTTGCGATTTTCGGTCTTAAAGACTGTCAGTTATGTCAGGAAAATAAGGGTTTTTCTTGTATACAAAACAAACAACTAATAGGAAAATAAGGGATTTTCTCGGTACAATTAGTTGCAATTTACATCGCGAACATTCATATGCATTTCATACTTTTATAGGAAAATAAGGGTTTTTCAGGAAAACATGCAAACACTTTCGAATGGCATACATCTTCTCAAAAACACCACTTATGAACTCACCAACTTAAATGTTGACACTTTTTCTTTGAAATAACTTGTATTCACAGGAAACCGCTAGCCAGGTAGCAACTACTTCTGAAGACTAACACACTGGCGTTAGTAACATATTTTGTATCACCATTTTATATTTGATTTCTTTTGCAAACATGTAACACCTACAATCATGTAAACTTTTCAAACATATTTATATTATGGTGGTGTGTACTTTCCTTTCTATGAACTGTTATGATACTGAATATGACGTCCTCCGCCCCCGAACGATTCCGCCGTTCTGGTTTGGGGGTGTGACACAAACCTTTATAAGGTCTTACCATAAGGCCCAAACATTTAGTCCAGTCCAACATTCAACATTCTAATGGACCGATATCATAGTATCACTCGATTAGCAATTGGGTCGCAAACCATGATCCATAATCCATACTTGGGGTGAAACGATCATTTCACCCCTGACGCATCGAGGTCCATACTATAATATCCCTGAAGGTCCACTAATGGCCCATGTCTAAAACCAATCTAGCCCAAAGCTCCAAAATCCATAAAGGTCCATCAACAGCCCACTAATGGCCCAATTTTCTAAATTGGTCCCAATCCTTTACGTGGGCCTCATCCTAAGCCCAATAACTTATTTCCAGCCCAAACATACATCCTTAGCTAGACCAACAATCCATAACCCAAATAATAGCCCAAACCCAAAATTGCCCATAAGGCCCAATAATGGTTCTTTAGTGCAAAAGTCCAAATCCAGATGGCCCACTAAGGCCCAAAGTAGTCAAGTCCAAAGAATGGCCCAAAAGAAAGCCCATTAGTTCGGAACCCACTATGACTGAGTACGCGGGGCGTACTCAGCTGTAGGCGGGGCGTATTGGGCTTGTGACTTGTACAATGCGCGTACCAGCCTATATGCCCATCGTACTTCCCTGTTAAGCCCCCTTTCTTCTATTAAGCACTTAATTACTTCATCCCTTTCCCCAACTCTCCAGTCTAACTTCTATGGGTGACTTTTCAAGTAAAGTTGGCAACTTTACTAACATGCATGGCTTAATGGGACTCTAGAGCTTGAAAGAGCTTAATGGTGATGGGTTTTAGCCATAAGAAATTTCCTATGTGCGCATGCAAAACCCTAATGCTTGGATCTAGGCTTTCTAATTAAACATGCTTTGAATACAAGACTTCTAATGACTATTTAGGTATAAGAACAATGTTAAAACAGATCTAGAATCATACCTTTGAATCCCTTGTTTGATCTTGTTGTCTTGGAGCTCTAGAGCCATAATTGTCACTCCTCTAATGGCTTACAAACACCAAATAGCAAGGAGGATGATTTGGGAGAAAGGAGAGGGGAGGAAATCGGTCAGGGGTTCTCTACTTTAGATGAAGTGCCGATTTCCCTATGCCATAGGGTCTATTTATACTTGTAGACTCCTTAAGGGTTACAGCTTAAACCCTAATTGGATATTCTTCTCTTAAAGCAATCCAAATCCATTCCTTAGATAACCCTTTGGACGATTTGAAGCTATCCATAGCTTCTAGAATCCTTCCACCTCTATCCAATATGGATTTACAGTCTAAAGTTTAACTATTAAACAATTGACAGTTTATACCCTCTTATTTAATTATTCTTTTTAAGTCACCAAATTAATTCCAATTAATTCTATGACTTATATTAATCAAATAACAATATTATTATTCTTTATATTATTCTCATAATATATTAATAATATTTATTCTCTTAATAAATCATCCTATCAAGTTGCTACGGTGAAGGCAACCCAAAAGGACCATGCACAACCGGGTCAAATACTTGCCTAATATAGTTGCAGCCTTAGACACTATTCCAACAGTCTCCCACTTGGATAAGTCTAGTAACTATATGCACAAGTACAATTTGGTATGCAATCGTAGCTCTCAAAGACGCTGTCAAACTCTGATCTAATGAATTTTGTCCTTTAGATAAGGGATCGTACAGTCCTCTGCTAGATATCATGCTGACAATCCTATGGAATGGTTAGTCAAGCATTTAGGTTTCTCGATCTCTGATTTATTTGACATAGAACTTAATCGAACACATCAATTCAGTTCTGACCGGGCCCGACACATAAGTCAAATCAAATCATCGAGCGGCCGAGATATCGCTTTTACCTTCTTAGATAAAAGTTACAGATAAACTTCGACTTATATGCATTTACTTATTCATTAACCAACTATACACAACAATACGTTTTATAACAACGAGTTACTGATGTGTTTTTGCATTATCAATGACAATCAATTAACAAATAACAAACCATATATCTATGTTTTAAGACTATATGATATTATCGTCTTGCGATCACCCTTTTATATCATATTCCATAAGGTGATTCCAGCAAACGCGGGTTTGTTCCAATGCTCAAAACTAGTTCATAAGCACTCATGAACATTGCAGCAACCCTTTGCTATGTCTAACACCATTTAGACAATCTACAAACCAATTCATGACAATCTTCATTCATATCTACTTCCAACATATGAACGATTGTGGACAATTTGAACAATTTCGATTATTCCTAATAAACTCAATTATTCTGGAAGTCAAAACATGCAAAGTGAAACAATAGTTAAACAATTAACATAAGACAGTAACATTACTCATAAATAAAACTCCTTTATTTAATCATCAAATGTTAATTACATTTATCTATTACACGTTTCTAATACTATCTAATCTATGCTAATATCGTCCTTCAGCCCAATACTCCTAGCATGCTGCAAGTGCTTAACCCTACTCAGTCCCTTCGTAAGCAGATCTGCTGGATTATCTTCTGATGATATCCTCTTCACTATGAGTTGTCCTTCTTCTACATGATGTCTAATAAAGTGATATTTTTTGTCGATATGTCTAGATCTACCATGATCCCTTGGTTCCTTGGTCAAGGCAACCGCTCCTTCGTTATCACAGAAAATCTCCATGGGCTCCTTTATGGCAGGTACAACTCCAAGATCACCGATGAATTTCTTCAGCCGTATTGCCTCCTTTGACGCTTCGCTCGCTGCAATGTACTCTAATTCGCACGTTGAATCAGCTACGGTTTCCTACTTGGAACTCTTCCATGTCACTGCTCCTCCATTCAGGGTAAAGACCCAGCCCGACTGCGAACGGTAGTTGTCCCTGTCGGTCTGAAAACTGGCGTCACTATACCCTCGTAGATTCAAGTCATCACTCCCTCCGAGGACTAAGAACCGTTCCTTCGTCCTCCGAAGGTAATTAAGGATATTCCTCACCTCAATCCAATGGGCTCTGCCAGGATTCCCTTGATATCTTCTAACCATGCTTAAAACGAAGGCTACATCAAGGCGAGTACAAGTCATAGCGCACATGATTGAACCAACTACGGAAGCGTATGGTACTCGGCTCCTTTCTGCTATCTCAGCTTTGGTACTCGGACTTTGAGTCTTACTCAACTTGGCATTACTTTGTATCGGTAATTCTCCCTTCTTCGAGTTTTCCATACTAAAACGTTTTAGTACCTTCTCTAAGTAAGTGTTCTAACTAAGTCCAATTAGTCTCTTACTTCTTTCTCTTACTATCCTTATTCCCAAAATGTAAGAAGCCTCTCCGAGGTCCTTCATAGCGAACAACTTCCTGAGCCAGGACTTAACATCCTGCATAGTCGGGATGTCGTTTCCTATGAGTAATATGTCATCGACATATAGAACGAGGAAGCTTACTACACTCCCACTGGCTTTGACATATACACATGATTCATCTTCACTTCGTACAAATCCAAACTCTTTGACTTTCTCATCGAAGCAAAGATTCCATCTGCGAGACGCTTGCTTAAGTCCATAAATGGACTTCTCAAGCTTACACACTCTATTCGGATGCTTCGGATCCACAAACCCCTCTGGCTGAGCCATGTAAACATCCTCAGCCAACTTTCCGTTAAGGAAAGCGGTCTTGACATCCATTTGCCAAATCTCATAATCATGAAATGCGGTAATAGCTAGCATCACTCTAATAGATTTTATCTTCGCAACTGGTGAGAAGGTCTCGTCATAGTCAACTCTGGGAGTTTGAGTAAAGCCCTTCGCAACCAATCGCGCTTTATATGTGTGTACGTTTCCATCCACGTCGGTCTTCTTCTTGAAGATCCATTTGCACCCAACGGGCTTACGTCCGGGCACATTATCAACCAAATTCCAAACTTGGTTATCATACATGGATTGGATCCCGCTATCCATTGCCTCTTTCCATTTCGCAGACTCCAGGCCTGCCATGGCTTCCTTATAGCTATTAGGTTCATCAAGATTTATTAGTGTACCGTCACTAATATACGTGTCCCCTTCGGTAGTAATATGAAAACCATAAAACTGGGGATGAACTCTAACTCTATCGGAACGTCTAAGAGGTAAGGACTCGTCAATTGGTTCAACTGGAGTTTCCTCCTCGGGTTGAGTACCAGTGGTAGAGGTTCCTTCATCTATCGACTCTTGAATCTCTTCAAGGTCAATTTGCCTCCCACTGTCTCCTTGGCCTATGAGTTCTCTCTCTCGGAAGACTCCTCTCCTTGCAACGAAGACAACATTGTCCTTCGGTCTATAGAAGAGATATCCAAAGGATTTCTGCGGGTAGCCAATGAAAATACATCGCTCACTTCGAGGTTCGAGCTTTTCGTGAGTATCTCGTCTTACGAAAGCCTCGCAACCCCAAACCTTGATATGTGCTAACGAGGGAGCTTTCCCTGTCCACATCTCGTGAGGTGTTTTGGCAACCTTCTTAGTAGGGACTCGGTTAAGGATATGGGCGGCAGTCTCTAAGGCATACCCCCAAAAATAGATTGGTAGTGAAGCACGGCTCATCATAGATCGAACCATATCCAATAGGGTTCGATTACGCTTTTCTGCCACAACATTCAACTGCGGTGTCCTAGGAGGCGTCAATTGTGAAACTATTCCACACTCCTTGAGATAATCGTGGAATTCAAGACTTAGGTACTCTCCTCCTCGATCAAATCGAAGCATCTTGATTTTCCTGCCCAATTGATTCTCCACTTCATTCTTGAACTCTTTGAACTTTTCAAAGGTTTCTAACTTTTGCTTGATTAAATAGATATACATGTATCTACTATAATCATCGGTAAAAGTCACGCAGAAGCGGTTCCTATACTTCGTGGTTGATCTAAACGATCCACATACATCGGTATGTATTAGGTCCAATAGACCCCCACCCCTTTCACACGTACTCGTGAAGGGTGACTTAGTCATCTTTCCATGTAAACAAGACTCGCACGTGTCATCTTCCCTAAGGTCGAATGACTCCAACACTCCATCCTTTTGGAGTTGGGCTATGCGTTTCTTGTTGACATGTCCAAGACGACAATGCCACAAGGATGCTTTATACATACTAGTGGAAGAATCTATGTTCAAAACATAATTTCCTAAGTTATCAACAATCATAACAGTTTCATAAATTCCATTACATGGTATAGCTTCAAAGTAAAAGACACCATTTAGATAAGCCAAAATAGAACCATTCTCATTATTAAAAGAAAATCTAAAACCTTGTCTATATAAACCATGAAATGAAATGATGTTTCTAGCCATTTCTGGCGAATAGCAACAATTGTTCAAATCTAAACATAAATTATTCCTAAGCACTAAAGAATACACTCCAATCTTGGTCACAGGCGACGATCTTCTGTTCCCCATGATTAGATTGATCCTTCCTTGCTCCACATCCCTACTTCTTCTTAGTCCCTGCACATTAGAAAAAATGTGGTAACCACAACCGGTATCAAGAACCCAAGAAATAGCATGATTAGAATCGTTAGATTTAATTGTGTATATACCTGCGAAATATGGCTTGATCTTTCCTTCCTTGATGGCTTGCAGGTACTCTGGGCAGCTTCTCTTCCAATGTCCTATCTTGTGGCAGTGGTGGCACTCTGCCTCCTTAGGGTTAGGGCAGGGCTTAGTGGGATCGACTTTGGTCCCACTAGAAGAGGCACCATCTCGGTCTTTAACCTTGCGATAGTTCTTAGACGAAGCCATCCTCTTCTTTCCCTTTCCTTGACCAATACCCAAGACAGGAGCAGCGGGTGGATTGGGAGTTGGTGCAACAGACTTGTCTTTGAAGTTGCTCTCAGCGACCCTCAAGAGACCTTGGAGTTTACTTAGGGTGACCTCCTCTTTGTTCATGTGGTAGGTCATCCTAAATTGATTGTACATCGGAGGCAAAGAGTGAAGCACCATGTCGATCGCCAAGTCTTCCCCAAAGTCAACATTTAACTTGCGAAGGCGGTCGACATACCTTTGCATCTTTTGCAGGTGCACGGTAAGAGATTCTCCATGACCCATCTTAGCGGAAATCATGTTGGTAAAAATCTCATAACGCTCTTGTCTCGCGTTCTGGTGGTATCTCTCCAATAAGTCTTGATGCATCTCGTACGGGTACATGTCCTCGTAGGACTTTTGGAATTCGGAGTTCATGGTGGCTATCATGATGCAATGTACCTTCGTTGCATCTCGCTCATGAGTTTTAAAAGCGGTAATTTCAGCCAGAGTAGCGATTTCAGGATTGATTTTCTCGAGTTTCTCATCGAGGACATACTCCTTATCCTCATAGCGAGCAATGGTGCTAATGTATCTTATCCATTCGCTAAAGTTCGTTCCATCGAAGGTGACCTTTTGGCAAAGGCTCATCAACATGAAAGAACTAGCAGCAGCGTTGTTTGCGTTCGACATCTACAAATACAAAGGACAAAGATAGATTAGAATATGAATCCCTAATTATCACCCAATAAGAAAAATTAGGGCTAGGATCCAACAACAACATTTACATATTAGAAAAGGGATGCCGTAATCTAACATGCAAATAAATTGAAGGTAAGTGAATGACGATTCACTAATTCTCCACCATAAAAACTAACTATAAGTCCTAAATGTATTGAGAATTCCTAGGTTCGGATGAGATTCATTGAAACTATTCAATGGCATGTTGAAATCTCGATATGCCCCTCTTGTTTGTGACTGGGATACCGAGGATCACAAAGCGTGTGTGAATTACCATGCAAATTCACATGGTGCCTTCATTGTAGCGATCACCTATTCGAGGTGCCGGTAAACCACACACGCTCCATCGAACTATGATAAACAATGAATCACCCTTTTCCACCTTTGCTTAGAACCAATTAATGTGCCGGTAAATCACACACGCTCCACTAACTTCTTAGCAAGGGTGCAAAGTGTAATTTCATGGAATTGCATCAATTCACTTTTCCTAAAGTAACTAAGATTGAGAATTTTTTTTTTTAAAAAAAAATGTGTAGTTACTTTGTATTACTTATTATAGTTTTATTGAGAGGATGAGGTTGCCCTATCCTACCCGTTCGGCTAACGACCCTCCACCGATCAAGCAAGCGGTGGGTGTGAGTGTACACCCATTAAGCGCCATTTTATAGGCCGCAACCTTATACCCACCTTATAGATCGGCTTCGTGAATGAGGCCTACTAACGGCAAGACTAGCATTTTAGTTATATATATATATATATATATATATATATATATATATATATATATATATTATTCTTGTAATATTATATTAGTATAGGGTTGTATTTTAAACCTTTTAAAATCAAGGGTTTGAAATTTAAATTGTCTAAATTAAAACTTTTAATCACAAATATAAATTTCAAAACTTGAGGACAAGTTTTAAACATTTAGAACATGGAGGATCAAATAACAAATAATTTCAATTAACAATTAATTTCCTAATTATCTATATTTGATTTATTCAAGATTTCTTTCAAGATAATTACCAAAATAATCAAAATAATTAATTAATTATCATATAAGGAAATTAAATATTTTATTAGTTGATAAATATCTTTAATTAGATCAAGATAATTGTCATATATATCAAAAAATCGGATTAGGGTTGATCTAATATGATTAAGGTAAGTTTCCATAAGATAATCATGAAGAAATCCCGAATCTGGCCATTCCTGACGCTCGGACTCGCCGAGTGCACCAAGGGACTCGCCGAGTCAAGCCAACTCGCCGAGTCCACTATGGAACTCGCCGAGTCCATGACTCAGAAACACAAAAATCGAATTTTGCAGTTAAGTTTCAAACAAATAAGCAACAATTTAATGAAAACCAAGCTAGGCTCTGATACCACTGATGGGTTTTAGCCATAAGAAATTTCCTATGTGCGCATGCAAAACCCTAATGCTTGGATCTAGGCTTTCTAATTAAACATGCTTTGAATCCAAGACTTCTAATGACTATTTAGGTATAAGAACAATGTTAAAAGAGATCTAGAATCATACCTTTGAATCCCTTGTTTGATCTTGTTGTCTTTGTAACAGCCCGAAATCTTAGGTATTGTTAAATTATGTTTTTGGGGTGATTTAAGAGGGGACTCGGCGAGTTGGAGCCTAGACTCGCCGAGTAGGATCGCAGACTTGGTCGCGGGTTCGCGACTGGACTCGACGAGTCCAGATATGGACTCGGCGAGTCGACGCTGTTCAGCAGAAACCCTAACCGCTCAGTTTTGGATCGTATTTAATGCTCTTATAGGCCGTCATTGTCCGTCTTTAGTCGATTGAGAGGAACCCTAAACGGCTGTGGGCATCTAGAGCAAGATTGGAGGATATTAGGGCTTGAAGAAATTGTTGGGCAAGGAGGAGAAGGGTTTAGGCTAAAGGAACAGCAAGGGATTCGAGTTCTGCGGTTTGGAGACACAGAGAGGACATAGTCCAGGTAATATTTCGGATTCCCTTCTGTTGTTTGATGTGTTTATGAATTTAGGGTTTATAGAACCCATTTGGTGATTAAATGAATTAGTGCCTTGTTACCCAACGACTATAATCTTGTAGTAGGACCTTTAGAGGTCCAGAAGGTCCCATGCATGTGTATTTCGGGACGAGACCTATCTCAGGAAGCAGTTTGATCGACTGCATGGCGTGGACTCGCCGAGTCCGATGAACAGACTCGGCGAGTAGCTTGAAGATTCATTGGGACTCGCCGAGTTGTTCTTCAGACTCGGCGAGTGGAGTCGGGGTGGCCCCGCGATTCTTCCAGGAGTAACTCGTCGGGTCGAGGAGGGTACTCGACGAGTAGATAAGGAATCTCAGAAAGTTGGAGGACGTCTAGACTCGCCGAGTCGCCAAGGTACTCGCCGAGTCCGGTCGAGCTGACCGTTGACCGTTGACCAGAGTTGACCTAAGTCTGACTTCTTAGGGATAGTCACACTTAGAAGATATGAGTGTTAATGAGATATGTGATGTTATAGGAAGGTTGTAGCTCGTTGGATTGTGCACGAGTGATTTCAGGAGTTGCTAGCTTTCAGCATTTATGAGGTGAGTCTTCTCACTATACTGTACCCGGAAGGGTTGACTGTGTGACCGGAAGGTCGGATATGATATGTGATATGTATGCTATATGTGGTAAGTTATTTGTTATATGTGCTATGTATGTTATGGGCCGGAAGGCGATTATATTATGGGCCGGAAGGCAATATGTTATGGGCCGGAAGGCGATATGTTGTGTGATGGACCGGAAGGTCGGCGTGGGTAAGGCCGGAAGGTTTACCCAGCAGGGACGGAAGTCCCCTGAGACACATGGACCGGAAGGTCGGGCCTGGAAAGGCGTATGTGCGTAAGTTGTATATTGGGGAACTCACTAAGCATTTATGCTTACAGTTGTTGTGCATGTATTTCAGGTACTAGCGAGGACCGTGGGAAGGCGCCGGCATGATCGATACACACTGAAGATTGTCTTTATGATCTTGGGATTTTGAATATATATATTTGACAGAATACTTAAACTATTTATGCCTTGTTTTAAATGGAATTAATTATGTTTAAAAATGAAAAATTTGTTGAAAAATTTGAGTTGTTACAATTGGTATCAGAGCCTTGGTTTGAGGGATTCGGGTGCACCTTCGGGGGTAACTGAACTCAAACCGAGGATTTGAGGAAACTTTTCAAATAAAGGCATAAACGTTTGTAAATGGTTTTGTGGTAAGCAAGAAAGAAGCAGTGTGTACGATCAGTCAGCGCCCGAACGGTAAAGATCCCCAAAATACCTTACAATATTATATGATGTGAATTGTTATGCATGCTAGAAGACTAGGTATTCATGATAGGACTAGAGTGGCCTGATCTGTGATGCCTTAGTCTAGGGAAGTTGCTTATATGAGATGCCTTGTTAGTATGTGGGTAGATAGTGCATATCAGAAGTAGAGTACTCACTATCCGAAGTTTGGGGAGGAGGACTTGGGATGAACACTGATGCGGTGTGGTCGGTAGTATTGGGCCCGTACTACCGAGGACACCGGGTCAGTGGGAGACCCAAGTAAGAATCCCTGGATATCGGGGACGGGGTAGGGTCGTGTTATCGAGTGCAGTTACACTTGATGGAGTCTCTGATAGTTTTATGTTGTATTTCAGAGACATCATGGTTAGACCACGCCACGGAGCGAGTACGAGCGGTGTGAGTGACGAGGATATTCGTCAGATGATTTACGAGGAGGTGGCGGCGGCGATCCGGGCTGAGATCCCGGAGATGTTTGGGTCTATTAAGACCACCCCGATGGAGACATTTGATGAGCGGTACGCCGCGTTGACTGAGGCTGCAACCGCTGCAGCTACCGCAGCTGTGGCCGCTGCTAGGCCACAGGGAGGTGACTCGTTGCTGTTCCGAGAGTTCAGCAACACGAAGCCACCGGAGTTCGATGGGACGCAGGATCCGATTGCTGCGATGAGGTGGATCGCGGATATAGAGGGGTGCTTCTACACTTGTTCATGCCCGGAGCACCTGAGGGTACGGTTCGCTTTGAACCAGCTCCGCCTGGGAGCGAAGGACTGGTGGAAGTTCGTGACAGCGAATTTCACTTTGGCAGAGACTACAGCGGTGACATGGGAGGGGTTTACTGCCATGTTCAGGGATGAGTACATTCCCCCGGTGGAGAGGGAACGATTGGTACAGGAGTTCTTAACCCTCAAGCAGGGTACCGATTCTGTTGCGGTGATTACACGGAAGTTTCATGAGAGGGCGATGTTTTGCCCTGAGCTGGTGTCCTCAGAGCAGGCTCGGATGAGCCGATACTTGGGTGTCTTGAGGAGGGATATTCGGGAGTTTGTGTCAAACTCCACTTACCATACTTTTGCTGAGCTTCAGGCGAATGCCAGGAAGCGCGAGATCGAGCTGGAGACCCAGGCTAGGGAGGAGGCCGAGTCTCAGCGGGTGGACCGGCGACCGGCTCAATTCCAGCCGGCAGCCAAGCGGACCAAGTCCGCTGATTCGAGGACAGGAGGTTCGAAGAGTCGCACTTGCGGGAAGTGCGGCAAGAGTCATGATGGAGTATGTCGATCTGGTGCTTGCTACAAGTGTGGCAAGGAGGGGCACATTGCTAGGGAGTGTCCCAAGGGATTTACGGTTTGCTTTCATTGCAACCAGACTGGCGGAGTTACGGCGACTCGACCGGTGAAGGCCGAGGCCCCGAGGGCTCGGGGAAGAGCCTTTCAGCTGACTGCAGAGGAGGTCCGCGCTGCGCCCGATGTTGTGGCAGGTATGTTGTAATTCATGTAATTATTTTAATGTCGATATGTTATGCTTATGATATTATGCGCGTAGGTACTTTCCTTGTGAACTCTGTGCCTGCCTTAGTGTTATTTGACTCGGGTGCGAGTAGGTCCTTTGTGTCCTTAGCCTTTAGTCAGCATATCGGCGTTAGTTGTGAGTCGTTGAGTCGACCTTTGAGAGTCTCTATAGCTGACGAGAAGGTGATTTGTGCTACGGAGGTTCTTCGGGGATGTGTACTAGAGATTTTCGGGGTTGGATTCCCGATTGATCTGATTCCTATCGCGATGGGGGATGTCTGTGTCATCGTGGGCATGGACTGGCTGAGCCGATTCGGCGCTGTCATCGACTGTGAGCGTCAGTTGATGACTATACGAGACCCTAGAGGGGGAGTTCTTTCGGTGTACGGCGAGGGTACCCGTTCGGGATCAGCTTTTTGTTCGGCCGCTAGGGCGAGGCAGTGTCTACAGCAGGGCTGTAAGGGTTTTGTGGCGTATGTGTTGGATACGCGGGAGATCGCCGAGAGACCGAAGTCAGTTGAGGAGGTCCCTGTGGTGCGTGAGTTTTCAGATGTTTTTCCCGAGGAACTGCCGGGAGTACCGCCTGTGAGGCAAGTAGAGTTTAGTATCGATCTGGTTCCGGGGGCAGCGCCTATTGCCAAAGTGCCCTATCGTCTTGCACCTCCAGAGATGCAAGAGTTGTCCTCGCAACTCCAGGAGTTGCTGGGGAAGGGATTCATTCGGCCGAGCAGCTCGCCATGGGGAGCACCTATTCTGTTCGTCAAAAAGAAGGATGGTTCACACCGGATGTGCATTGATTACCGGGAGTTGAACAAGCTAACGGTCAAGAACCGTTACCCGTTGCCGAGGATCGATGATTTATTCGATCAGTTGCAGGGAGCATCTTGGTTTTCCAAGATCGATCTGAGGTCAGGATACCATCAGGTGAGAGTACGGGATGAAGACGTCCAGAAGACAGCGTTTAGGACGCGATATGGGCATTATGAGTTTGTGGTGATGCCTTTTGGACTCACCAATGCCCCGGCTGTGTTCATGGATCTCATGAACAGGGTATGCAGGCCGATGTTGGATCGGTCAGTGATCGTATTTATCGACGACATTCTGGTGTATTCGAGATCTAGAGAGCAGCATGAGGAGCATTTGAGGGAGGTCCTGGAGGTATTGAGGTCGGAGAAGCTTTATGCAAAGTTCTCCAAATGTGACTTCTGGTTGCGGGAGGTCCAGTTTCTAGGACATGTGGTTAATCAGAAAGGGATATTGGTCGATCCGACCAAGGTTGAGGCGGTGATGAGTTGGGAGGTGCCGAAGTCACCCTCTGAGATCAGAAGTTTCCTTGGGTTGGCAGGGTATTATCGGAGGTTTATCAAAGATTTCTCCAAGATCGCAGTGCCACTCACCAGATTGACTCGGAAGGGTGTTACATTCTCATGGGGGCCCGCGCAGCAGACCTCCTTTGAGACACTTCGCCAGAGATTGTGCGAAGCCCCGGTATTAGCTCTCCCAGAAGGGATGGAAGATTTCGTGGTATATTGCGACGCATCGATTTCGGGATTGGGTGCGGTGTTGATGCAGAGGGGTCATGTGATAGCTTATGCGTCGAGGCAGCTGAAGCCTCATGAGGCGAGATATCCCACGCATGATTTAGAGTTGGGGGCAGTAGTGTTCGCTCTCAAGATTTGGCGTCACTACTTGTATGGGGTTCGATGTACGATTTACACGGACGATAAGAGTTTGAAGCATTTGATGGATCAGCCCAACCTAAATATGCGTCAGAGGAGGTGGTTGGATGTGGTCAAGGATTATGATTGTGAGATCCTGTACCACCCAGGCAAGGCTAATGTGGTAGCCGATGCATTGAGCCGCAGGGCGGAGAGCACTCCATTGCGAGACGTATGCTTGAGACTGACTGTGATGACTCCTGTATTGGATGATATTCGTAGGGCACAGACTGAGGCTGTACGACCAGAAATGCAGAAGAAAGAGCGGGTTGTGGGGTTAATCTCAGATTTTGTTAAGGATAGTCGAGGGCCTATGACGTTTCAGGGTCGAGTCTGGGTACCGTTCGCGGGCGGTACTCGTACTACTTTGATGGAAGAGGCTCATAGATCGAAATTCTCGATTCATCCCGGTGCTACAAAGATGTATTTGGATTTGAGGAAAGAATATTGGTGGCCCTGTATGAAGAGGGACGTGGCATGGTTCGTTGAGAGGTGCTTGACCTGCCGTAGGGTTAAGGCTGAGCACCAGAGACCGCATGGCAAGTTACAGCCATTAGAGATCCCCGAGTGGAAGTGGGAACAGATCACTATGGATTTTATCACCAAATTGCCGAGGACTGCTAGGGGAGTTGACGCAATTTGGGTGATCGTGGATAGGTTGACGAAGAGTGCACACTTCCTTGCCATCAGTGAGGGTTCTTCAGCGGAGAAGTTGGCGGAGATATATGTGAGAGAGGTGGTATCTCGGCACGGGGTGCCGATCTCGATTGTGTCAGACCGTGATGTGCGCTTTACTTCCAGATTCTGGAAGAAATTCCATGAGGAGCTGGGTACTAAATTGCATTTTAGTACCGCATACCATCCCCAGACAGATGGTCAGAGCGAGCGGACGATTCAGACGCTGGAGGACATGCTCCGAGCGTGTGTGTTAGACTTCGGGGGTAGTTGGGATGCGTATTTACCATTGGCAGAGTTCTCCTACAACAACAGCCATCATTCGAGCATTGGTATGCCACCTTTCGAGCTGTTGTATGGTAGGAGGTGTCGGACCCCCATTTGCTGGGGAGAGGTGGGACAGAGAGTGATGGGCAGCACGGAGATCGTGCTCCAGACGACAGAGCAGATTCAGCAAGTGAGACAAAGGTTATTGACTGCCCAGAGCCGACAGAAGAGTTATGCAGACAGGTGCCGATCCGAGCTTGAATTTCAGGTCGGCGACTTCGTCCTCCTGAAGGTCTCTCCTTGGAAAGGAGTGATTCGATTCAGGAAGAGGGGCAAATTGGGGCCCCGGTATATTGGACCATTTCGTGTGATCGCGAGGATAGGCCGGGTAGCCTATCGGTTGGAATTACCAGCGGAGTTGGGTCAGATCCATGACACTTTTCACGTGTCGCAGTTGAGGAAGTGCATAGCCGATGAGTCGGCAGTGATTCCATTGGAGGATATCCAGGTGGATGCGAGCCTGAATTATGCGGAGAGACCAGTGGCTATCAGAGATCGGAAGATCAAGGTTCTGAGGAACAAGGAGGTACCTCTGGTGTTGGTTCAATGGCAACACCGTAAGGGATCAGAAATGACTTGGGAACCGGAGCGCGAAATGCGGGAGCAGCATCCGGAACTATTTGCAGAGTGAGACTTCGAGGGCGAAGTCTAATCCAAGTGGGGGAGAGTTGTAACAGCCCGGAATCTCAGGTATTGTTAAATTATGTTTTTGGGGTGATTTAAGAGGGGACTCGGCGAGTTGGAGCCTAGACTCGCCGAGTAGGATCGCAGACTTGGTCGCGGGTTCGCGACTGGACTCGACGAGTCCAGATATGGACTCGGCGAGTCGACGTTGTTCAGCAGAAACCCTAACCGCTCAGTTTTGGATCGTATTTAATGCTCTTATAGGCCGTCATTGTCCGTCTTTAGTCGATTGAGAGGAACCCTAAACGGCTGTGGGCATCTAGAGCAAGATTGGAGGATATTAGGGCTTGAAGAAATTGTTGGGCAAGGAGGAGAAGGGTTTAGGCTAAAGGAACAGCAAGGGATTCGAGTTCTGCGGTTTGGAGACACAGAGAGGACATAGTCTAGGTAATATTTCGGATTCCCTTCTGTTGTTTGATGTGTTTATGAATTTAGGGTTTATAGAACCCATTTGGTGATTAAATGAATTAGTGCCTTGTTACCCAACGACTATAATCTTGTAGTAGGACCTTTAGAGGTCCAGAAGGTCCCATGCATGTGTATTTCGGGACGAGACCTATCTCAGGAAGCAGTTTGATCGACTGCATGGCGTGGACTCGCCGAGTCCGATGAACAGACTCAGCGAGTAGCTTGAAGATTCATTGGGACTCGCCGAGTTGTTCTTCAGACTCGGCGAGTGGAGTCGGGGTGGCCCCGCGATTCTTCCAGGAGTAACTCATCGGGTCGAGGAGGGTACTCGACGAGTAGATAAGGAATCTCAGAAAGTTGGAGGACGTCTAGACTCGCCGAGTCGCCAAGGTACTCGCCGAGTCCGGTCGAGCTGACCGTTGACCGTTGACCAGAGTTGACCTAAGTCTGACTTCTTAGGGATAGTCACACTTAGAAGATATGAGTGTTAATGAGATATGTGATGTTATAGGAAGGTTGTAGCTCGTTGGATTGTGCACGAGTGATTTCAGGAGTTGCTAGCTTTCAGCATTTACGAGGTGAGTCTTCTCACTATACTGTACCCGGAAGGGTTGACTGTGTGACCGGAAGGTCGGATATGATATGTGATATGTATGCTATATGTGGTAAGTTATTTGTTATATGTGCTATGTATGTTATGGGCCGGAAGGCGATTATATTATGGGCCGGAAGGCAATATGTTATGGGCCGGAAGGCGATATGTTGTGTGATGGACCGGAAGGTCGGCGTGGGTAAGGCCGGAAGGTTTACCCAGCAGGGACGGAAGTCCCCTGAGACACATGGACCGGAAGGTCGGGCCTGGAAAGGCGTATGTGCGTAAGTTGTATATTGGGGAACTCACTAAGCATTTATGCTTACAGTTGTTGTGCATGTATTTCAGGTACTAGCGAGGACCGTGGGAAGGCGCCGACATGATCGATACACACTGAAGATTGTCTTTATGATCTTGGGATTTTGAATATATATATTTGACAGAATACTTAAACTATTTATGCCTTGTTTTAAATGGAATTAATTATGTTTAAAAATGAAAAATTTGTTGAAAAATTTGAGTTGTTACAGTCTTGGAGCTCTAGAGTCACAATTGTCACTCCTCTAATGGCTTACAAACACCAAATAGCAAGGAGGATGATTTGGGAGAGAGAAGAGGGGAGGAAATCGGCCAGGGGTTCTCTACTTTAGATGAAGTGCCGATTTCCCTTTGCCATAGGGTCTATTTATACTTGTAGACTCCTTAAGGGTCACAGCTTAAACCGTAATTGGATAATCTTCTCTTAAAGCAATCCAAATCCATTCCTTAGATAACCCTTTGGACGATTTGAGGCTATCCATAGCTTCTAGAATCCGTCCACCTCTATCCAATATGGATTTACAGTCTAAAGTTTAACTATCAAACAATTGACAGTTTATACCCTCTTATTTAATTAATCTCTTTAAGTCACCAAATTAATTCCAATTAATTCTATGACTTATATTAATCAAATAACAATATTATTATTCTTTATATTATCCTCATAATATATTAATAATATTTATTCTCTCTTAGTAAATCATCCTATCAAGTTGCTATGGTGAAGGCAACCCAAAAGGACCATGCATAATCGGATCAAATACTTGCCTAATATAGTTGCAGCCTTAGACACTATTCCAACAAATGGATGGTCTTAACTCATGCTTGGACTCAAACACTTCACAAAGCTTGTGCCTTTATGAGAGAGAGGACCTTAGAATGTCCAGATCTACAAGTTTGAGTCCGCAAAACGACCCTAGCTCAAAAAGACCAAGAAAAAGGCTAAGAATGGCCAAAACTAACTCAAAAAAGGGTCTACAAAATGGAAGGTCAAGATTAGACCTTTTCACCTCCAATGGGTTGACAAATAGGAGAACTTTCTGGATCTACAAGCTCCCTTCCAAGATTAACACTTGAACACCACCTTTTCTTCTTACACACATACACTAAAAGTCTTCTTTCAAGCTCCAAGCTTCATCCAAGGTCATTTAGGGTTTCATGGTCATGAAAAGGGGTGGAGGTTGATCTGAAATGACCTAGGGAAGGATATAATGAGGCTTATACAGGGCACAAGTAGAGGAATTGGGGTTTTGGGCACTCTAAATGTACGCTGGGTGTACTTCTTGTATGTTGGGCGTACACCTCTCCACACTCGTGACCATGTGACTTAATACGCTGTGTGTAACCCAGCTTACGCTAGGCGTACCCAGCTAAACACACGCATGCATGGGTTGCCTTTGTCACAAAACTCCATTAGGGACCAGTTCTACCAACGACTTCAAAGTATTATAACTTCTTCGTTTTAAGTCCGTCTCCGAAAAACTTTATATCCACGGATAGGTGGCGAGAAGCCCTATGCTCCCAGCATCACACCCGAGCCTTAAAACCTTCTGAACAAAGCTTAAAATTCATAGCAGGCCGATATATCAATATACATTCGTACCCTTGGCTCCCGAAGACACAATTGAAAACATGGACACTTGAATTATAGCAACTACACCCGAGATGGGCTAAATCCTTCCTTTCCCAAAGATCTAATCCCCATGACAACTAATGATTGAGCCGCAACCCCAATTAATAAGGCAAATCTGAAACCGGATGTTACACCGGCATCGGGCCCCGCCCAACATCGGACCAAAATCCAGCATCGGGCCCCGCCCGGTATCGAGCAAAGCTCGGTATACATAAGCATATCAACAAATACATATAAACTTAAACACATAACATAAACATATAAACATTCCTCGGGCCCCACCCGACATCAGACCGAAATCCGGAAGCATATAAACATTCCTTGGGCTTGCCCCGACATCGGATCAAAGTATGGAAACATACAAACAGACACATGCAAGAATCATGACGACATCAAGCATACAAACATTCATTAGGCTTGCCCCGACATCGGACTGAAGTCGGGAAACATAAAAACCTATATCAGGCACAACCCGACATCGAACCTTAGTCAGATATATGCTAACATACATAAACGGACTGACATTGGTGCCTTCGACCCATTCCTACCGGAGGAAAACTCATCTCACAAAGTTGGCCGCTGAATCTCTATGTAAGGAATCTCTATCGGCTGCTTCCACGACTCCCCGTCTATCATTATCACAATAACATTTTGTCAAAATCCAAAAATTCTTCTTAGGGTAAAATGACCATTTTACCCCCTGATCTAATTTGGACCATAACGTAGGCCTAATTCCATTTAATCTTTTCCAAGCCCACTAATGGCACAAAATTTCTGAATTAGGCCCAACTCCTCAAATAGTCCTTCCCTTAAGTCTAAATATGTCCTTGGTCCATTATCTGAATTTTGATGGCCCATTAAGGCCCAATAACTGATAAGTCCAAAGATTGGCCTAAACCGAGGCCCAAATGTTGCGAAGCCCAAAACCTGAGTGTATGTTGGGCGTACTCCTCTATACGCTAAGCGTACTGCTGCATGGCTTGTACGCCCGGTGTACTACCCTGTTAAGCCATGAACTTCAAAAGTGCTTATTCCATTAAAACTTTAAGCCCATATTACACATTTGAGTCCCTCAGAATGCCTTAAGTCATAAAGTCGATTAGTTGGTGGCTTGCAACCCATTAAATGGACCCAAACTTGGAAAATAGCAACTAACTTCCATAGAAATTGTTATATCTCATGGATGTTCACAAAAGGACTTCAAAGATTAAAACTTTACTGATATTGGGACCTAAAGAGGTACAAAACTCCATAAATAAAGATCTAAGCATTCATGAGGCAAGACGGAATCTTTTTACCTCAAGTGAGTGCCAAGAGTTGGTGAAATCTTGGATCCTTAAGCTCAAGATACTCAAGTTCTTCTTCTCTAGTTCCTATTTTCTCCTTCCAAGCTTTAAATCATCACCAAGGACTTTACAGTGCCAAAAACACACACGAATGAAGAGTTAAGGGCTAGCTAGGGTTTCTGAGGTTGAGAGGCTGGTAAGGAGGCTAGGGTTTGAATCATAATGTTGTATTTTTATGGGTTGAACCCTAAAAATTAGGGTTTGGAGTCTGCTCATGTACAATGTGTGTGTTGGACTTGATGTCTAAGCCCATAACTATAATTGGGATGTATTTGACTCGATAGTAGCATGGTCCTTTTGGGTTGCCTTCACCAATGCCATTTGATAGGATGGACTTTTGAGAATAAGGTTATTTATGATTTATTAATATATTAAAAGTATAATATATTAATATGAAATCATATTATTTAATTAGTATTGATCAAGAATTAATTTGGAATTAATTTTATGATCAAAAGAGACTAATTAAATATGTGGGGATTGATTGTGTAAATTTGTGATTCTTATAGTGTGGGCTAATGATCCATGGTTATTTAGGATGGGCTAAACCAATAAGACAGTCCATGGATAGTCCATGGAGGTTTGACCCATGGAGCCTAAGTAATATGAAAGGTCATTAGGGTTTACAAGTTGTAACCCTAGAATTTACTACACTATAAAAGCACACCCTCATGACCAAAATCGGTTACATAAAGACACATATACACCATCATTCTAAGAAGTTTGATATTGAGTTTGTGCCAAGTAACTTATTCTCTCAAGCCTCCTCTTGCATATTGGTGTTTGTGAACCATTAGAGGCATCACACTTGAGGTGCTCAAGCTTTCAAAGGTCAAGAACTAATGGTCCTTCTAAGAGGTAACTCATCTAACTAGTTGTATTCCACAAATGTCAATTTGTATGCTAGTTAGGATGTATACTTTGGAAAATTTAAAATATGCATGTATAATTAGAGAAAACATAGATCCAAAGCATCTAGGATTGCATGTGCACCATAGGAGTGTTATAGTCCTCAAAACCAAACAGTGGTATCAGAGCCTAGGGTTGTTTTTTGTTATACTTGATGCTTATTAATTTTCAAAGTTGAAAAAGTTAATTTTCTGGCATCTGACTGGTGAATTCGCCGAGTCCACTGGCTGACTTGAGGAGTCCAGTGTGACAACCCGAAATTTATTCCGTCATTTTTAACCCCTCCTTCCATTAATAAGCCTCACTTTATTAAACTGTCTATTAACCTTTTGGATTGGTTAATTAATTTGGGACTTTTATAATGACATTGTAAGGGTTGAAACAAATTAGAAACACCCTCATAAATCCCTTGAAAAGTTTTAGTTTCAACCAAGTCAAAATGCGACCATTTAATCGGGTGCGACCAAAAGCCCCGTTTAACGTTAGTATCGAGTAGATTTCCACTGAGCCCCAACTCAAACCCATATATAAGGGTGAGTGGAGTCCATTTGAGACTTTCCACTCTCTCTCTACACTCTCTCTACAACTTGTTTCCAATCCAAAAACGCCCATCCCGAGCCCCAAACTAGTAAGTAATCTATCCTAACTTGTTGTGTAGCTTAGTTAACATGCAAATTCGTGTTTAAGACATCAAATAGGGGAAAATTCATGTGTTTACGGTCCAAGAACACTCTTGGACCGTGTACACCCTTAAGTGGGGTTTTGAAGCCCCAAAACCCCTCTAAACTACCCCTAGGGCTTAGATATGACTTGTGGACTTACACCTTCGAGCTTAGAACACCAAAACCTTGCACTTTGGAGAGTAAACATGAGTTTATGGCCCAAGAACACTCTTGGACCGTAAACCCCTCTTCATAGGCCGTGAACACCCTTTAAGGTGTTAGAATTGCCCTTAAACACCTCCTATGGCCTGGGAAAATGTCTAGATTCAACCACAATTGAAGTAGGGGCTTTAAACATTAAGTAACTATGGACATAGGAGTTTACGGCCGTAAACCCCCCAAGAATTGGTCCATGGGCCTTAAACTCCCCTAAATAGGCCAAATGGTTCCCTAACTCCCCTATATGGCTTGGAAAAATGCATAGAACTTTATTCTCTACCATTTAAGACCTTAATACACCAAAGGAATGAGCATATAGGAGCTTACGGCCATAAACTCCTTGTTTAGGGCCATAAACTCCTCAAATGGTCCATTTAGAGCCTTAAACCCGACATATGCCTTATATTTGGACCTAGCCTAATTCTATGAGTGATATAAGACCTTGAAGCTTCCTAGAACACACCACCCATGAGTTACGGCCGTAAACTCATGGGGATATGGTCTTAGGGCCGTAAACTCTATAAAGAGTTTACTCTTGAAGAGTAAACTCCCTAACTAGGCCATACACACCCTTAGATACTACCCGGGACACCCCTAGGACTTAACCAAAGTGTTTTCCACACTTTAGGATGCGTATACGTGTTTAATTAGTATTATAATTACTAATTGTATGTAAACACATGTCATCATATGTTAATAGGTCACTAAGTGTGTTCAAGTCTTTACTTGACACCAAGCAACCAAACAGCACTTTCGTTCGATCCACTTACAACAGGTGAGTTCATACCCCTGAATTAACCTTTTAAATGTTTTTACATGCTTTTATGGGGGGAACACAAGTTAAAACATGCTAGATATAATATCAATCATATGTGATTAATAACCCGCATGCACAAGGAATTTATTACACTTTCAGTTGTTGTACCAAGTATAATACCATGGATGGTTTTTCCAAAACGTTTTTACTTGTTTAAATCTCTTCTCAAGTTAACTCTCGTGATGTATGTTTTACTTCTAAACCAATTACAGCAGTGTTTTAAACAAAGGTTTTCTTTACTTATATTGTTTTATCAAGTTATATTCTAAACGTGTTTATGAACGGTTTTCAAACTTGTTTTACAAACTGACTTTAAGTCGTAAACTACTTATTTGTAAACGTTTTCCAAAGTTTTCATTAAATTTTTCTTCTATGCTTTTACTTCGTTAAATGCATGCCTGTATTTGTATAGTTATATAAATAATGTTTAAAAGACTTAGGAAGGCTAGTTCGCCCTATTTCCTTTTCCTCGTTGGGATGTGGTCTGGTGGGTATCGGATATCCGTACGAAGGTCGTTTAAACATTAGTTATATATAATGTATACATTTATGGACATAAAATCTCTCTCTCTCTCTCTCTCTCTCTCTCTCCCATTACATCGCCTTGGGTAGTAAAGGCCTCTCTATATTATTCATGTTCTTGGAACCCTAGTAACTATTATAGGAATAGTTAGGAGACTCTATCTCTCACACACTCTCTCTCTCTCACTCTATCTCTAACTCTATCTCTCTCTCTATCTCTCTCTCTTACTTTAGAATGTGACACACTATTTCCCTCTACGACGCTTCATTGCGCCAACGTCGTGTAACCAGAGTCTCCGGGAAGGAGAGCGAACATCATGTGTATAGATCTATACGGGACTGACACTCCCACACCCTGACTACTAGCTACAGTCCGCGCCGGTAAGGCCCATGGGTGACATAAACCCACTAGTACTACTGCCACTACCTCTACGCGTGACCTGGAGGGTCATCGGATACCCTATCGTCGATCAACATGGTTACATACGAGTTCACATTCACCCTTTGTATTAGACCTTGCTAGTTGTATCGTTCCTTTGATACTGTCTGGGGTCTATTTTTCCTTTGTTTTAGACCTTGCTAGCTGTATCGTTCATTTGATACTGTCTGGGATCTGTGTTCTTTGTTTTAGACCTTGCTAGCTGTATCGATCATTTGATATCGTCTGGGGTCTATGTTTCTTTTTGTTAGACTGGGTCAAGCGTATCATTCATTCGATACTCTCCTGGATTTTATGATTTCTTTTGCCTTAGTCAGCAGTATAACTGCTGAGGCATAGGTTATTTTTCCCTTTAGTATCCCCACTTTTGATTTTCTCATTACTCTTTTAAAGTAAATTATGTATTTGTTAATGATAGTAATATGGGGGATAGCTACTCCTTTAAAACATAAATCAGTCGGGTCTTGGTAGAAGACTGTTTTTAATAAGCAAATATAGGATTTTCTAGAAGGGACACTAATACACCGTAGATTCTAAACTACTACTTTTCGTAAAGTTATTTTGAATAAAATGCTTACTTACACAAATGACACTAAATACTTATGAACTCACCAGCATTTATAAAAATGCTGATACTCGCTTTCAAAATAACTTGTATTCTCTGGTCAGCAATAGACAGGTACACCCGGGAGTGTTTATGAAGCCAACCTAGAACCGAGCTGCATTTATACTAGTTATGTATTACTTTGATGTCACTATTAAATGTAACTTATGTAAAACTATTACTATTAATGCAATGGTTGTTGTACTTTGATTACTATACTACATATGTTGTGATACTTGACATGACGTCATCCACCCCAGAACGTTTCCGCCGTTCCGGTTTTGGGGTGTGACAGATTGGTATCAGATCATTGTTTATAGTGAGCTCAGTATATCAATTCATAAAAGATATACAACCTATAAATACATAGGGATAAAACACTCTGACCAAGAATTATACTTTAAAATATAACCATATTTTACCAAAGTATAAGAACATCCAGAATCTAAACACTTGAACAAAGTATCACAAGAAGAACAAGAATAAAAGTCTTCGGATGTTGCGCATTACCGTCAAACTTGGGCAGTTATGTAATCGTAAGCTGGAATAAATGTAACCTGATCAACTACATTTATTCGAGATGTGATGAACGTGTCCTTGGGAGTGATAGTGATGTTGCAACAGGTCTGAAACTTACCAACTAGGAATGCTAGAGCCAAACATAAAGTTTAAAAATACTATGGGAGTATTTTGGAATACTAAAAGACTCACATTAATCCCAGAATCATATTCAGAAGTTAAGAAACAAACAAGAAATTAAAATACCATAGGGGTATTTTAGGATCCATAGATAACCTTGTGTGAACAACTAAAAAAAACCTTATTGATATACCTACAATTATAGAGGGTATACTCCCAAGGTTATATATAATAAGGATCCCATAGACTAAGAATGTGTGGTTTCTCTCTACTTCCTTTTCCTCGTTGGGATGTGGATATAGAGTAGTATCACATATTCGAAGGCCTATCGGATCTAAGCTATATATGATTTGTGTACCCTATGTAATTGTAGCAGGACTCGATATGGATCACTCAGTGAAATGTTAATAATCTCGTAGGATTCTTTAGACATTTCCATTCTCGCACGAACCCTGTAGAAAACCCTATCCACTTCAGTATTCGACAGGAGAGTTGATTTAGACCCAGAAGAGGTTCATTGAGAATATTTTTTAGTTCGGAAATAAATGAACTAGGTTGAGACTATTGAAATCACCAAGTGCCTATACCTTTTTAGGGACATGGTGGGAAATTCGCCTAAATTTCCGAGATTTCCAGTCATCCATCCTGAAGCGATGACACTCAGAGTCGGGATCAGAAGAAAGGCGGAGTAGAGATTCAGTACGTCTATACGAGAAGAAAACCCTAGGTAATTACCCGAAGGAAAACCAACGCCGGTCCCGGTCAAGGATATGAGGTAAACAGAGGGAGCCAGTACATGGAACCCGAGAAGTGTCTTTTCTTCGTATCCGTCATGCTAATACACCCATAAAATAATACAATTTAGTGAGTTAGTGATCACATTACTCACTTTATGTGTTAGGTAAATCGCCTTTTCCCATTGCAAGTAATATGATTAGAGCGGATCCCCACACCTTTATTGAGAGTGTTTAGCCATAAGTCTCCATGAGCCTTTCTTCCCGCGGTCTTCGTTCCGAACTGTTCTCAGAAATTTCCAAGACGGAGAGTGAACCTTTCCCAGTATAAAGGTAACTTAGTAGGAACGACTCCCATCTTATGGCTTTTCCGATACTCATACTCCTACCTTAAATACCCGGACTACATCATAGGGATGTAGGTTAACACTCAGACAACCAATATCCGAGGCACGGGAAAAATTTATGCCTAATATAGTAAGGATAGATATGTCTAAGGGTTAACCATCGTCTCTCATCGGCTGTGTTCCTTTCCGTGTAGGAAAACCATGCCTCCGAAGAAGTGTAACCCATCCGCTGGAAAGAAACCGACTCTCCTATTCGATGAAGCTACTTTCCAGGCTGCAGTCTCGGCAGCCGTTGCAGTTGTCATGGCTCAACTGAATGCTAACAACGCCAATGTTAGCAAGAGCCTTATCGGGAATTCCGATCCAAGTAATGGACAGCAGCAACCAACCTCTGTGTACCCAGCAACCCAAGAACCTCAACCAAATCCACTGAAGAGAAAGTTCAAGATCGAGGAGGGAAGTACCTCGGCTCAAGGAACTTCCGAAGGGCAACGAGCTGAGACGGTCAATACCCCTTCCAGCCCTTCCATCCCGACTTCAAGAAGACCATACATAGGAAACCTTCCCCACTACAGCAAGTGTAGCTACCATCATCATGGTATATGCCGGGAACTCTCTTGTGATAGGTGCAACATGAAGGGGCATACTGCTCGTGTCTGCAGAACCCCGGTTGAATTTATTACATCAACCACCAATGTGGCGACCAATACAGTTTGCCGTCTATGTGGTGAGATTGGACACTTCAAGAAGGACTGTCCAACGGAAAGAAAAGACAAGGACACAGGAGGAGTCTAACTCTAATGCTTGGGGAGAAGCATCAAGGAACCCGGTAGATTTTTGGTACGTCTCTCAATCTCAGATAACTAACCGAAAACATTAAAAAGGCTAATTCTAAATGTAAATACTTCCCCGTTAAGGCGAAAGTCGTAGCACAGTTATAAAATTTAAAATTTCATTAGGTAAAACTATAATGGCTAGATATATACGTTACGGCCATGTATAATTGAGATAGATAGACCTAGAGTGAGTGAATGCCGCCTCATTTCCTGTTCCTCGTTTGGTTGTCGATTTAGGGCGGAGTCGCTCAATCAACAGTCCTCCCCACCTTAATTATACATGACTAGTATATGTTAGGAGATTATAGAAAGGCCTCATGAGAATCCACTCATGAAAGGTACCCTATTTAGAAACACTCGGGACCCTCTATAGTTCCGCGTCGACTCTATCGGCCCAAGTATCCGCGACAGTGATACACGGGACAAAACCTGAGACGCCAAGAACTGGTGTGCCCGTTCAGTACATGACCATATCGACGCTCATTCTATGTCATGTCGATGTATGCCAACTTCGACGCCTCTATCAATCATGGTTCGACTTCATGCAACCGTGTGTAACTCCCTAGTGTTGTGTAAAAAGAACTTTCTTCGTAGCCATTTCGGAAAAATAAAGGTTCTTCCGAACCTAAACAAAATAAAAATAATAAAGACTAATACGATCCGTCAGTCGTCACTCTTGTTTCAAACCTTCCGAAGTACCCAGGAGAAGGGTACCGCGTGCTGTTAACCAACCCTTCTTAGACAGATAGAAACCAAAGCGAAAGACACAGCAGGTATTGCAGAAGACGATAACCACCCGAAGCATACTCCGTAGATCCCCCAGAAAGACCCTTCGCACCTCGCAACCAGGTTCGTGAATCAAGAGGATAGAACTCATGGGACTGACCACTATAACTGAGTATATGCATAAGGGTGGTATATAATTGAGATCAAAAAGATTTAAGATGTGTGCTTCCTCCCTACTCCCTGTTCCTCGTTAGGTTGTGGGTCTGGGGTGGAGTCGCACAACTGAACATCCTGCCGACCTCAATTATATACGGCTTGCATACACCAAGTATTAGTGGTTAAGCCGAGTATGAGCTCTACCCCGAACCTCATAGTAAAACCCTTCATCCTATTCCATAGAAGAGGAGGTAGAGACAAGAGAACCACTGCTGGTTGAGCTACTATAATTACCACAAATTTGTTGTCAATCCCGATTAAGCCAACATAGTAGCTAACACCCTCAGTGGTTAAAGAAATCTGAGTCGTAAGAGTCAAGGACATTGAATACGACCATCCATTCACGCTTAATCCCACATATTAAGCATCTTAGCAAATATCCCGGAACCCTGGAAGCTGCGATAGGTTAAACTCTGGGAAGAGTGGATGAGGAGATTAAAGTTCCGAGTGACGGAACCCTATACTCACTAGATTTGACCTAGATCGAGAAAACTCAGAACCACCAGAAGAGTAGTTGCAGAAGATGTTCGCACTACTCAGGCACTTCGTCCACCCCGTTACCGACGAGAAGTGCCCAGGACACTCCGCCCCCTCACGTGGAAGAAGTCACCGTCGCCCTGTAGACAATAGACTGCATTCTCCGAAGTGAGCACTAGAATGCCAAGAACCACAGGATAACCTCCGCAACCAATAATACTTGATTTAAGTGTGAAAGTAGGTTGCGTTAAGCCTTATAACCCAGATCCTGAAGAGATTATAGACTTGACACCAATCTAGGTGTTAGTCGATGGGTTATACAAGAGCACGCGCTTTCTGCAACTGAAATAAACCAACGCCTTAGAGAATAGGGTATGTCTTAGAGATTCACTGGACTAATAGGTGTTCCAAGAATACTATCTGACTCAGAAATAGTAGAACCACCTCCCGAGATAGTCCAACACTTCAGAAAATCTCTAAGGATTGAGTTAGCCCTGAGCAGAGCCTGCTGTTCATGAAACAGCAAGGCAAGTAAGAGCATGATTCTTTCCCGTTAAGAATCATATTGTGAAAGCGCTAACTAGACGATAATGTAAAGTTTAAAAACTTTCTAAGCACACATCTGGTGAAACTCTAACTCCCGACCCTGGGAGTTTCCGTTAGAAACATCTCAAGAATCAGAAGTGCAGGTTTATTTTGCACAAGATTGAGATAGCCACCCTACAGCAAACAGATACCCGTAGACATGCAATCCATCTGATGACCTAGAAAACCTCTGAAAGCCAATTGACAGGAAACACAAATTCAAGGACAAACCGAGCTTTCTAAGAACCAACCTAAAGGACTACACCCTTAGTAAGAGAGAACTTTTAGAACTTCGGAATGACGATCACGCCGGTGATGATATCGCCATAGAAGTACACTATGTTCTAAGTACTGAAAAGCTCTACCCTTCCGAGAGCTTAGGACCATCCGAGATTCTTTACAAAGATTGGTCAAACCCTCGTGTAACGCCGGTAGATCCGGGCTAGTCGATTTAGAGGCAATAGGAGTCGAAAACGAATTTTCGACAAAAGATTATTTAGAATAAATAATCTTAACCAAGTTTTAGAATATGTCACAAGGTTTCCGTACATATAAAGAACGCCTAAATCCGAGTTATAACGAAGAAGTTATGACCCGTCGAAGTTTCGCGTCGGAACCGGCACGACACCGGGAAGCGTAAATAGTGAATTTACGATAGAGCGAGATTTAGCCTTAGCGATCTAAACGAAAGTCGTAGAATATGTTAAACTAAGAACATTGATAAAAAGAACGCCCAAATCTGACTTCGTATGAAGAAGTTATGATTTTTCGAAGTTTCGAGTTAGCAGTGTACAACCCGAAATTCGAATATTAGATCGAGCGGTTTTTAGCCGACACGACCTAAACGAGAATCGAAGATCTCGTTGAGAGTAGCGTAACGAGAAAAAGATGGGCGAAAACAGATGTCAGATGAAGAAGTTATGAGGATTTAACGGACCAATCCTGTCCCGGCCTGTTAATAATATAAAATTTAAAATCGAGCCAAAATTAGCCGACAAAGTCTAAACGAAAGTTGTAGAGTACATTCCCACCTTCGCATGGATATAAAGAACGTCAAAAACGGAGTTCGTATAAGAAAGTTACGAATTTTTAAAGTTGAAGCATGAATCTACGAAGTCTGTTGCGAGGTTGATGACGTGGCTGCATCTGGGCCGCCCATCGCTGATGAAGGAACGCGCTTCGGATCTTGACACGTCGCCCTTCGCATACGCCCCGCGTCCGAAGTCTGTACGCCCCGCGTACCCTCGCCCTGATCTACTCTGAAGTGGCTAACAGCTGGTGCGAAGCTGGCACTCTTATCCTATGGCTACGCCCAGCGTACCGAGGCCTCGCAGGGCTATAAAAGGGGGCCGATGGTTCTTCATTTTTCACACCAAAATCACTTCTCTCTCTAACTTCTTTCTCTCTCTACAACCCCAAACCACCCCTAAGCCCTAGATAAAACCCCTAGCACCCTAGGGAAGCCCCGAGGCTCCCGGAGTCCCGAGAAAAAGGAGTTTTTCGGTTTCGAAACGCTGCTCCAATTAAGTTCCGGTTTTCGATAAAATTCGCTGTAAGTGTGCTACGCTTACGCAATTTTTAATATAGCTTTCAAATAATTAAAGGAATGTTATTAGGTCCTTAAAATAATTATTTGGGCTATTATTATGAGTTATATTGAGCGTTATTAACGATTAATAATAGTCAGACTAATTAATTTGTCGTGGTTATCGTTAAACTAAACCCTAGTGGTATCGATACTAGGTTTTATCGAAGGAATGTCGTTTTGAGAGTATCGAAGCGCTGTCCGAGTGCTGATTCACCACCTACTCAGGTGAGTGCATAGTCCCTTTCATCTTACACATAGATATGAAGTATTTTATATAAACTACGTGCTATGTGTGCATATTATCTAAATACTTCCTATCTATTCTGGATGAACAATTTTATACACGTTTTAAAGGATTTAAACTGTATATGTATTTTATGTATACGAATATTTTGGGTATGAGATGGGTAGATGAATGATGAGAGATAGAAGATGACGTGAGTATACATTGGCAGCTATAAACTTAGTGCCTATGGGAAAAACACCGTTAGCTATGGACTTAGTACCTGTTGAACGCTGGTAGCTATGGATTTAGTACCTATTAGGAATTGGTAGCTATGGACTTAGTACCTATTAGTTAGACGTTGGTAGCTATGGATTTAGTACCTGTAGGAATTGGTAGCTATGGATTTAGTACCTGTAGGAATTGGAGATGTCACAGTTGGTATCAGAGCATTAGTTTAAGCGAACCAGGAATATGGATTTATTTCTAGACTTAAACTTAGAATGCTAAGCGATGGTTGTGAGGTGTGAGCACTAGCTTATTTTAGGAATTGTGCCTAAAATGCTTTTATGTGCTAAATACTTGTGTCTGATATGCTGTTAGTTGTTCGGATCTATGGTCTGTTGCCGATCGGATCTGGAAACCTTATGTGTTTAGGATTCTAAACGTACGACTACGATATTAGAACTAGCATATAAATGTTTCGAAGTGATAAGGATGATTTAACCGTCAATCCTAAGTAAAGATCTAGATTCACCTTATTCGGTGTATAGATCAAGATGGCAAGAACCCGTAGCGGAAACGTGAATGCAAATGGGAACCGAAACCAACCCCTAGTGATTGAGCAAATACCGGTTGTGGTAGCCGCTGCTGAGCCAATAACAACGGCCGGAGTGCAAGCAATGATCCAGACGATGTTGGATCGTCAAAATGGAGGAAACCAGACGTTTGCTCCAGCAAAATCGAGAGGAAGCGACTATTCAGATCGAACGGCCCGAGTTGAACGAAGGACTGACTGAGGAGGAGAACTATAGTGGAACTGTTGGTCAAGCTGATCCCCCGGTGATTAGGAGGAACAATCAAGATGAAGGAGTCGAGAGGAATGGATGCAAGTACAAAGATTTTCTAACTTGCAAGCCATCGACTTTCACTGGGAAGGAAGATCCGATCGGGGTCATGGATTGGATCTCAGAGATGGAATTGGCCTTCATGACATGTGGTTGCAAAGGCAAGCTACAAACCACGTTTGCAGTACGTCAATTTAGAGGAGGCGTTGTTCGCTGGTAGAATACCCTAGGGAAGACTTTGAGCCCCAATGAGCCCCTGCAACTGACATGGGCAGAGTTTCTGGTACAATTCAAACGAAAGTACTGCTCAGCTCAAAACCTGCTCGAGCTAGAGAACCAGTTTCTAACCCTGAAGAAGGGAAGCATGTCAATCGATGAATACACGAACAACTTCACAGAAAAGATGGAGTTTGCCTTGCGTCTTGTTTCGGATGACCTGACGAGAATTGATCAGTACGCAAAGGGATTACCATGGGAGTACGCGGTGCCAGTGCGTCAGGCACCTACTCTAGAGGCAGCTATCTGGGCTGCCAAGTCTGTGGAAGATATGATTAAGGGAAAGAGCTGCCAACAAGATTGAGGTTAGTGAAAAGAGGAAGTTTGAGGGGTCTGCAAAGCCCGATGAGAGAAGCAAGGCCAGTATCAGGAAGTTTAGAGGAGGGAGCGAAGAAAGATGGTGCGAGAAGTGCAAAAAGAAACACTCTGGAAAATGTGGTGAGGAGTTGACTTGTTTCAAGTGTGGGAAGCATGGGCATTATGCCAACAAGTGTAAATTCAACAAAAGGGTGTGTTACGAATGTAACGAGGAAGGGCACTTCAAGCAAGATTGCCCAAAGAGAGAAGGGGCTACAAAGCCAAATGTGCCGCCGAAACCAAAGGCAAGAGCATTTCAAATGATCCTTGACGAAGCAGCTGACGATGCAAGGATTCAGGAGTGAAGGCTTGACATCTGAAGGTCGAGTTATGAAGAAGCCATATAGATAGTGTCATATGATGTAGCTTATTAGAGGCATAATCTAGGGTGAACTTGAACACCTATGTAATCGTTTCAAGAAATAATATAAAACCTTTGTTTTGTTATCTGATGTGTTAAGTTGTTGTGTGGTTTTCTTGTATGGTGACTTGGAAAAACTGCGGGACAATACTTGGGATGAGTATGAGTAGGTGTGAATGGTAGTAGAGGCCTATACTTCCGGAAGCACAGGACTCACACTTAGATCAGGGAAAGTCACAAGGTTACCAAGAAGCTAGTAATTGATTCCGTTTTATTCAAGTGTGTTGTTACCATCGTTTCGGTAATGACTAAGAAGATTGTTGATATTCCGACCCTAGTGGTCATATCCCATTGAGTCCGACTATGATGAGTAGGTTACATGGTTCAGAGAACCAAGTTTGATGAAGCGTCCGACTTAAACCAAACGATTGGAATCAAAGCGATCAATAGAAATATCGCGCTCGTTGTTAAAGAAGTTGATAGCTAAAAATGCCTAATGTTAAAGTGTGATTATATCACATTAGAACATGAAGGAAGGCATAGTCTGTTTTAGAGTTTAACTCTAAGAGACCTAAGTCTAAGTGTTGCAACGTACGATGATAGGTCATTAGAATATGACACATCGATCCATAGTAGTAGTAAAAGAAATCATCTCAAGTTCGTATCCAGTAAGGATTGAGATTGTGACTTGAAGGTCATAATTGGGAGTCTAGCCTGAGGTAGAGAGCAGGTGCACGATCGAGTACTGCTTGCAGTCAATGAGTCTAGGAGATAGACTTGAAGGAATGTAGAAGTTATAATTATTACCTAGGATGAAGAGATGATGTATGGAGTCATTATCTGACCCTGTTTCATTGATGATTCTGGGACGTAATCATCCTAAGGGGGAGATAATTGTAACGCCCGTAGATCCGGGCTAGTCAATTTAGAGGCAATAGGAGTCGAAAACGACTTTTCGACAAAAGATTATTTAGAATAAATAATCTTAACAAAGTTTTAGAATATGTCACAAGGTTTCCATACATATAAAGAACGCCGAAATCCGAGTTATAACGAAGAAGTTATGACCCGTCGAAGTTTCGCGTCGGAACCGGCACGACACCGGGAAGCGTAAATAGTGAATTTACGATAGAGCGAGATTTAGCCTTAGCGATCTAAACAAAAGTCGTAGAATATGTTAAACTAAGAACATCGATAAAAAGAACGCCCAAATCTGACTTCGTATGAAGAAGTTATGATTTTTCGAAGTTTCGAGTTAGCAGTGTACAGCCCGAAATTCGAATATTAGATCGAGCGGTTTTTAGCCGACACGACCTAAACGAGAATCAAAGATCTCGTTGAGAGTAGCGAAACGAGAAAAAGATGGGCGAAAACGGATGTTGGATGAAGAAGTTATGAGGATTTAACGGACCAATCCTGTCCCGGCCTGTTAATAATATAAAATTTAAAATCGAGCCAAAATTAGCCGAAGAAGTCTAAACAAAAGTTGTAGAGTACGTTCCCACCTTCGCATGGATATAAAGAACGTCAAAAACGAAGTTCGTATGAGAAAGTTACGAATTTTTAAAGTTGAAGCATGAATCTACGAAGTCTGTTGCGAGGTTGATGACGTGGCTGCATCTAGGCCGCCCATCGCTGATGAAGGAACGCACTTCGGATCTAGACACGTCGCCCTTCGCATACGCCCCGCGTCCGAAGTCTGTACGCCCCGCGTACCCTCGCCCTGATCTACTCTGAAGTGGCTAACAGCTGGTGCGAAGCTGGCACTCTTATCCTATGGCTACGCCCAGCGTACCGAGGCCTCGCAGGGCTATAAAAGGGGGCCGATGGTTCTTCATTTTTCACACCAAAATCACTTCTCTCTCTAACTTCTTTCTCTCTCTACAACCCCAAACCACCCCTAAGCCCTAGATAAAACCCCTAGCACCCTAGGGAAGCCCCGAGGCTCCCGGAGTCCCGAGAAAAAGGAATTTTTCGGTTTCGAAACGCTGCTCCAATTAAGTTCCGGTTTTCGATAAAATTCGCTGTAAGTGTGCTACGCTTACGCAATTTTTAATATAGCTTTCAAATAATTAAAGGAATGTTATTAGGTCCTTAAAATAATTATTTGGGCTATTATTATGAGTTATATTGAGCGTTATTAACGATTAATAATAGTCAGACTAATTAATTTGTCGTGGTTATCGTTAAACTAAACCCTAGTGGTATCGATACTAGGTTTTATCGAAGGAATGTCGTTTTGAGAGTATCGAAGCGCTGTCCGAGTGCTGATTCACCACCTACTCAGGTGAGTGCATAGTCCCTTTCATCTTACACATAGATATGAAGTATTTTATATAAACTACGTGCTATGTGTGCATATTATCTAAATACTTCCTATCTATTCTGGATGAACAATTTTATACACGTTTTAAAGGATTTAAACTGTATATGTATTTTATGTATACGAATATTTTGGGTATGAGATGGGTAGATGAATGATGAGAGATAGAAGATGACGTGAGTATACATTGGCAGCTATAAACTTAGTGCCTATGGGAAAAACACCGTTAGCTATGGACTTAGTACCTGTTGAACGCTGGTAGCTATGGATTTAGTACCTATTAGGAATTGGTAGCTATGGACTTAGTACCTATTAGTTAGACGTTTGTAGCTATGAATTTAGTACCTGTAGGAATTGGTAGCTATGGACTTAGTACCTGTTGAACACTGGTAGCTAAGGATTTAGTACCTGATGAGTAGGATATAGCAGCTATGGAATTAGTGCTTTACGAACGAACTTCGGCAGCTATGGATTTAGTGCCAGTCCTATAACCCTGGAAGTAAGGGATTTCAGAATAAACGAATGCAGGATAGATGACTCTTAGGTTAAATCCTTAAGAGTAAAGAAGATAATGGGGATGGGTAATTGGGTTAATTGTTTGATGATTGAACATAATAATTATATTATTGTGGGTTGAAAACCCTATGTACTCACCAGGTTTCCCAACCTGACCCACTCAGTTTATATATATCACAGGTGACGAAGTGAAGTGACATTACACTGAGAGATTTAAAGAAATGTAGATCACTAGTGTAAATCATTATAAGTTCTGTTTATGCTTATGTTTCGGTATTAACGATGACATCCCAAACGTTTTAAAATGAAATAAATATGTTTCTTAGAAAATGTTTTAATAACGTATTTACCATGTTTTTCTGGGAACAAATTCCGCAGCATTTTTATAAAATGAAGTACTCTGATTTTTATAAAGCATAAACAAAATCGGTCTTTTCTGGCCGTGATTTTGGGGATGTCACACCTCGTCAGACCACTACTACTTTCGGAAATTCCACAAGTTTCACCCCAAATCAATCCACTTCTTAGACTCGAGAAGTGTTTGCCCGACCTCACTCTTTGTATCCCACTCGTCTTGATAGAAACCATTGAGAACCATAACTTCGTAGACACACCTATAGGTTTCACTAACTGATCAAATCAGAATCCGCATCCTGTCAGTGAAGGCTGTTAGAACGCCAAGCATAGGCCAGAGTTCACTAGGGAGTGCGAGGGCCAACTGAATAGGAAGTGCCCTCATACCTCTACCCGATTGTTCATGATTACTTCCTTGCCTAAACCTGAATTTCGAGACGAAATTCCCTCTAACGGGGGGATGATGTGACAACCCGAAATTTATTACGTCATTTTTAACCCCTCCTTCCGTTAATAAGCCTCACTTTATTAAACTGTTCGTTGACCTTTTGGATTGGCTAATTAATTTAAGACTTTTATAATGACTTAGTAAGGGTTGAAACAAATTAGAAACACCCTCATAAATCCCTTGAAAAGTTTTAGTTTCAACCAAGTCAAAATGCGACCATTTAATCGGGTGCGACCAAAAGCCCCGTTTAACGTCAGTATCGGGTAGATTTCCACTGAGCCCCAACTCAAACCCCGATATAAGGGTGAGTGGAGTCCATTTGAGACTTTCCACTCTCTCTCTACAACTTGTTTCTGATCCAAAAACGCCCATTCTGAGCCCCAAACTAGTAAGTAATCTATCCTAACTTGTTGTGTAGCTTAGTTATCATGCAAATTCGTGTTTAAGACATCAAATAGGGGCAAAGTCATGTGTTTATGACCCAAGAACACTCTTGGACCGTAATGTGACATCCCCAATTTCTCGGCCAGAAAAGACCGATTTGTTTATGCTTTGTTTTTAAAATCAGAGTAATCTCTTAAAGAAAACAGTTGCGGAATTTGTTCCCAAAACAAAATATGATAAAAATTATCAAAGCATTTCTTTTAAAGAAAGGTATTTTCATTATATAACAAAATCTCGGGATGTCATGTTCTGATACAGACACATAAGCATAAACAGAACTTACATTATTTACACTGAAGAGTTTACATCTCCTTTAATCTCTCCATGAAATATATCTTCGTATCGATACCTGTGATACAAAGAAAACTGAGTGGATCAGGCTTGGGAGCCTGGTGAGCATATAGGGTTTTCAACCCACAATAATATAATTATTATATTCTACCATCAAACAATCAACCCAATTACCCATCCCCATTATCTTCTTTATTTCTTAGGATTTTACCCTAAGAATTCAACTACCCGTCATTCATTCATTCCTAAGGATTGACCTAAGGAATTAGCACAAAATCTATTGCTACATAAGGCGCATCTACCAACATCATCCTTTAAGCGCCTCTGCCAGGATTATGTCATACACTATGAGGCGCGACTGCCAGGTTTATGACATTCTCTTTTAGGCGCATCTACCAACATTATCCTATAAGCGCATCTGCCAAGATTATCCTATAAGTGCATCTGCCAAGATTATTCTATAAGCGCATCTGCTATTGTTATGACAATCTCTATTTGGCGCATCTGCCAAGATCACGACATTCACTACTTGGTGCATCTACCGATATTATTCTGAAGCGATCTGCTAGTTTTATGACATTCTTTAATTGGTGCATCTACCAATATCATTCTTAATCATCTTTCATACCTCATCATTTTATCACATACCAACTATCTCATCTACCCATGTTCTGTCCAACATATTTGTAGATATAAAATACATATACAGTTTAACTCATTTAAAAACTATATAAAACATCCATTCCACACTCATCTCAAATAAACAACAATATATAAACACATAGCACGTATTTTATAACAAATACTTCATATTTATGTGTTAGAAGAAAGTAACCACACACTCTCCCAAACATATACTTAATACATTCAAACAATACTTGTATTATACCCGTGTTTATGAAAGGGACTATACACCCACACATATAAACAACTTTATATTATACACATAACACATATTTCATAGCAAATACTTAATATTTATGCGTTAGAAGAAAGTAACTACACACTCACTTGATCAGAAGATGATCGGACAACACTACGGCTTGTAGAAGTAGTATTCTTCGCTAGATCTGGAAGATCTTCACAAAAAAACTGGACTTCTCGCGGACAGAGCTTCGGCTCGGGAATTGCACTTCTCAGGATCTTTGGGGCCTCGAGACTTGCTTCGGGGCTCGGGAATGATACCGGGGCTTCGGGATAATTCTTGCACGAAAAACGATGCAAAAACGCGAGAAAAAGGGAAGAAATGAGCAAACTACTCGGCTGCCCTCGACACCCTTTTATAGGGGGCTGAAACTCGAATTATGCTGGGCGTAATTCTACATTACGCTGGGCGTAATGTGGATCAGATCGCTGACTCCCCCCATGGATAATATCGGTTAATTTATAATTAAATTAAATATCGAAAATAGTTAATAAACTTCAAAAATTCATATCTTCCTCATACGAACTCCGTTTTCGATGTTCTTTATATCCCCGCGTAGGTGAGACTACGCTCTACAACTTTCGTTTAGACTTCGTCGGCTAATTTTGACTTTATTTTTATTATTTATTTTTAGTAGGCCCGGACAGGAAAACTTCGTTATAAATTCATAACTTCTTCGTTTGACGTCCGTTCTCGCCTAACTTTTCATCGCTTCGATACCAACAACGAGATCTTCGATTCTCGTTTAGATTGTTTTGGCTAAAAACCGCTCGATCTCAAATCGAGTATTTCAGGCTGCATACCGCTAAGTCGAAACTTCAGAAAATCATAACTTCCTCATACGAAGTCAGATTTTGGCGTTCTATATATGTACGGAATCCTTGTAACATATACTACAACTTAGTTAAGATTATTCATTCTAAATAATCTTTCATCAAAAATTCATTTTTGACGCCTATCGTCTCTAAATTGACTAGACCTGATCTACGGGCGTTACAATTATCACCCTTTAGGATGATTACGTCCCGGAATCATCAACGAAAATAGAACTTGTACAATGATTCCATACGCTATCTCTTCATCCTAGGTAATAACCGTAAATTCTATGTTTCCTCGAAAGAGTATTTAACTCTATGGCTTTCTTGACCGCAGACGATGCCCAATCTTGCTTCTGCTTATCGTACTATGTTGTACTTTCAACCGTAACCCTTGAGTTACCAAATAAGTCGTTATTATGGACTCCTTCTTCTTCTCAGGATAAATACTTTTCTTTATCTATTGTAACAAACCGATGGGTCGTGCTCTACTGGCCTCTCATCGAATGATGCAATGCTTAGACTCAGGTCTCTTAGAGTTAAATTCCAAAATGGAATATACCTTCCTTCATATTCTAATGTGATTTAATCACATTTCAGCATGTAGCATTTCTACCTACAAACTTCTTTTAACAACGAGCGCGATACTATCAATTGCATTAACTTCAACCTTCTGACTTAAGTCAGATGTTACATCTAACTTGGTCCTCTAGACCACGTAACATACTCCTCGTAGTCGAACTCAAATTTAAATATGACCACTAGGGTCAGAACAAGAACCATCTTACTAGTCATTACCGAAACAATGGTAATGACATACCAAAATAAAATGGAATCAGTCACTAGCTTCTTTGTAACCTTGTGACTTTCCCTGATCCAAGTATGAGTCATGTGCTTCCGGTAGTATATGCATCTACTACCTTTCACACCTACTCATACTCGTCCCAAGTATTGTCCTGCAGTTGACCAAGTCACCATACAAGAAAATCAGACAATCATTCAACACATCAGTTAGCAAAACTAAGGTTTATATTAATTCCTTGAAACGATTACACAAAAGTCCAAGTTCACCCTATACTATGCCTCTAATAGGCTACATACATGATACCTTTCATATCACTACTTTATAACTTAATCTTTAGATATAAGATCCTTATTCCTGATTCCTTGCATTGCCATCTGCTTCATCAAGGATCACTTGAAATGCTCTTGCCTTTAGCTTTGGCGGCGCCTCTAGCCTTGCTGCTTGATTTTTCCTTGGGCAGTCTTGCTTGAAGTGCCCCTCTTCGTTACATTCGTAACACACCTTTTTGTTGAAAATACATTCATCGGCGTAATGCCCATGCTTTCCACACTTGAAACATGTCACCTCCACGCCACATTTTCCCGAGTGTTTCTTCTTGCACTTATCGCACCACCTTGCCTCATCCCTTCCTCCTCCTCCAGACTTCGAGAATTTTCTTTTCTCATTAGAACCTGAAGTTCCTTCTAACTTTCTCTTCTCGCCAACTTCAACCTTACTATCAGTCCTCCCCTTGATCATATTCTCAACAGACTTGGCAGCCCAAATAGCTGCCTCTAAAGTAGGTGCCTGACGCACTGGCACCGCATAATCCCAAGGGAGTCCCTTTGCGTATCGGTCGACTTTTGTCAGTTCGTCTGGGACGATGCGCAAAGCAAACTCCATCTTGTCTGTGAAGGCATTAGTGTATTCATCCACTGACATGCTGCCTTTCTTCAATATTAGAAATTTGTTCTCCAACTCTAGCAGGTTTTGGGCCGAGCAGAACTTGCGCTTGAATTGCACCAAGAACTCTACCCAGGTCAGTTGCAGTGGCTCATTAGGGCTTAGGATCTTCCCTAGAGTGTTCCACCATCGAACGACTCCACCTCGGAACTGACGCACTGCATAGATAGTCTGCAACTTGCCTCTGCAGCCACAAGTCATGAAGGCTAACTCCATTTCTGAGATCCAATCCATAACTCCAATCGGATCCTCCTTTCCATTGAAGGTCGATGGTTTGCAAGTTAGAAAGTCCTTGTACTTGCATCCCATTCCATCATTCCTTCCTTCATGGTTGTGTTGCCTAACTATCGGTGGGTTGGCTTGACCAACAGACCCACTGAAGTTTCCACCTTCCGAGTGCCCTTCATTTAATTCAGGCTCTTCCACATGAATTGACAGTTCTTCACGATTCTGTTGAAGCAACCGCCTAGTCTCCTCCATTTGACGATCCAACATCGTTTGAATCATCAATTGTACACCATCCATTGTTATCGGCTCAGGTGTTGCTGCTACGACAGGTATTTGCTCAATCACAGGTGGTTGATTCCTGTTTTCATCAGCATTTCCAACTCCAATTCTTGTTCTCACCATTTTTGATCTACACATCGAATAAGGTGAAATTAGATCCTCATTCACGATAGATATTCAAATCGTCCTTATCACTCTGAAACGTTTATATGCTAGTTCTAATATCGTAGTCATACGCTTAGAATCCTAAACACATAAGGTTTCCAGATCCGGTCGGCAACAGACCATAGATCCGAACAAATAATAGCATCAATATAGCTATCACACAAAACATTTTGCACATAAAAGCATTTTAGGCATCATTCCTAAAATAAACTAGTGCTTGTGTCAGTTTAGGTGTACTACCTAACATATTTTAGACACACTCCTCACAATCATTACTTAGCATTCTAAGTTTAAGTCTAGAAATTTCCTAAAAATTCCTAGTTCGCTTAAACTAATGCTCTAATACCAACTGTGACATCCCCAATTTCTCGGCCAGAAAAGACCGATTTGTTTATGCTTTGTTTTTAAAATCAGAGTAATCTTTTAAAGAAAACAGTTGCGGAATTTGTTCCCAAAACAAAATATGATAAAAATTATCAAAGCATTTCTTTTAAAGAAATGTATTTTCATTATATAACAAAATCTCGGGATGTCATGTTCCGATACAGACACATAAGCATAAACAGAACTTACATTATTTACACTAAAGAGTTTACATCTCCTTTAATCTCTCCGTGAAATATACTTCGTATCGATACCTATGATACAAAGAAAACTGAGTGGGTCAGGCTTGGGAGCCTGGTGAGCATATAGGGTTTTCAACCCACAGTAATATAATTATTATATTCAACATCAAACAATCAACCCAATTACCCATCCCCATTATCTTCTTTATTTCTTAGGATTTTACCCTAAGAATCATTCATTCATTCCTAAGGATTGACCTAAGGAATTAGCACAAAATCTATTGCTACATAAGGCGCATCTACCAACATCATCCTTTAAGCGCCTCTGCCAGGATTACGTCATACACTATGAGGTGCGACTGCCAGGTTTATGACATTCTCTTTTAGGCGCATCTGCCGACATTATCCTATAAGCGCATCTGCCAAGATTATCCTATAAGCGCATCTGCCAAGATTATCCTATAAGCGCATCTGCCAAGATTATCCTATAAGCGCATCTGCTATTGTTATGACAATCTCTATTTGGCGCATCTGCCAAGATCACGACATTCACTACTTGGTGCATCTACCGATATTATTCTCAAGCGCATCTTCTAGTTTTATCACATTCTTTAATTGGTGATTACATATTGTTATTATTGTATATTAGCCATTAGAAGTCTTGGATTCAATGTATGTTCAATTAGAGAAACCTAGATCCAATCATTAGGGTTGCATGTGCACATAGGAATGTTCATATGGCCAAAATCCATCAGTTGATTGGTATTGATAGCTTAGGAATCCGGCAGGGCAACAACTAGGGATTTCTTTCTGGGAGCTTTTGCATTCGAGGTGAGTTTTCCTCACTATTTTTGTGGGTTGAAGGCGCCAATGCCGACCCTTTTGGATTGGTATCCTGATAGATAGGATGTTGTTATGCTGTTATGATCTGTTAGATCGGAATCCAAGTAGATAGGATGTTTTTATGCTTAGTGATATGTAGATCTGTTTGTCTGGCTTTAGACTGTCATATAAGTATCTGTTATATGTGCGCTTGTTTGTTCGGTGGTTGATGCTTCACTGCTTTATGCGTAAGGGAACAGTCCTGGGGTATTCCAACTTGATGGTTGACTGGACCCATAGTATTTTTCATTCCAACCCGATGGTTGAGGGCCTAGGGTATTCCAACCCGATGGTTGACTAGACCCATAGTATGTTGGCATTCCAACCTGATGGTTAAGGGCCTGGGGTATTCCAAACCGATGGTTGAATGTACCCATAATATGTTGGCATTCCAACCGATGGTTAAGGGCCTAGGGTATTCCAACCTGATGGTTGACTGGACCCTTAGTATTGTGGCATTCCAATCCGATGGTTAAGGGACTAGGGTATTCCAACCCGATAGTTGACTGGACCCATAGTATGTTGGCATTCCAACCCGATGGTTGAGGGCCTTCGGTATTCCAACCTGATGGTTGATTGGACCCATAGTATGTTGGCATTCTAACCCGATGGTTGAGGGCCTGGGGTATTCCAACCCGATGGTTGATTGGACCCATAGTATGCTGTTATTTGTACATGTTATATGTTTGGGTGTTGGTACTTTGGGGGAACTCACTAAGCTTCGTGCTTATATTTTTGGTTTATGGTTTCAGGTACTTCAATAGATCATGGCAAGGTGAATGCATGATCGTACACATCCTCGCATTCCGGACTTATGACATCTGGGAAAACTCTAATAATGTGAAAGTTTTGAGAACTGTGTTGAAAGAGATTCTGATTTTTAAATAATTTTTTGGGAACAATAGTTTTTGTAAATACTTATATAGAAAAAGTATTATTTTGAAAAGTTTACATTTTATGAAATTTTTGGGATGTTGCAAGTTGGTATCAGAGCCTTGGTTTGAGTAAATTGGAGGAACACTCGTGTGAATCCAGTCTCAAACTAAGGAAAAAGTTTTTCAAATGATTTTCAGATAGTTTTCAAAATACTTAAGGAGGATGTGATGTATACAATCAATCGGATCCAGTAAGTTGACCGGAAATACCATACTGTTATTTTATATTTTGATATGTTAGAACAACATGCTAGTGATAGGCTAAGAATCTTCAGGAATTGCATGATAGAATTGCCTGATTATATGATGCCTAATAGCCTAGGATTGTCCTTTATATGGAATTGACATCATTACTGTAGTTGCTTCGTGTATGCATCATAGTTGTACATAACTAAGATTCTATAGTCTGAGAATATTTGGTTTGGCTTTATTTCCTGCTCCTTGTCTGGTTATGGGCTTAGAGTAGGACTGAGTATTCAGATTTCTATAGGATCCAATGTAATGTATGGCTAGCATACACGAGTGTTGTAAGGTTGGTGGAAGTTTCATGAGTAGGTATAGTGTATAGTAGGTCGGCTTGAAGAATGACTAGCCACTATTGAGAGAGTAAGGGGTGTACATGTGGTGCTGGGAGTTGGAGATCGAGGATTTCACATGAGGATGTGTCTGATTTTATTGCATTTTAGTGGTAGTCGGCTTCTTTGCTCAAATGCTACCTGCTTTGTGCTTTGTGGAACTCATGAGTGATGTGAGTTAGCCTTTAAGTTTGCAACTCTTGTTTGTGTTCAACTGTTATAGGGATGATTCTGTTACTCGAAGGATTATCTGAGCTTTGTTGCATGTAATTATATTCATGGAATGGCTAATTGATATTTTGAGGAGTTTTTCAGCAGCTAATGGCAGAGGGTGAGTGGGTAAATCCTATGATAGCCTAGAGAGTATTCTGGTGCAGTTGTTTCGATGTTGAGTAGGATTAAGGAGTATTTTGTGACTAGGTCTTAGAGGACCCGAGATGATTCTTGAGGAGAGTATTGATAGGTGTGGAAGGTAGCATTTGGCCCGTACTACTGGAAGGATAGGATTCATACTCAAATCGAGGAGCATTTCAGAGATTCTAAGGTCTGGTCAGGGTAGATATTGTTGGAATAGTGTCTAAGGCTGCAACTATATGATGGGTTTTAGCCATAAGAACTTTCCTATGTGCGCATGCAAAACCCTAATGCTCGGATCTAGGCTTTCTAATTAAACATGCTTTGAATCCAAGACTTCTAATGACTAATTAGGTGTAATAACAATATTGAAACAGATCTAGAATCATACCTTTGAATTCCTTGTTGATCTTGTTGTCTTGGAGCTTCTAGAGTCACAACTGTCACTCCTCTAATGGCTTACAAACACCAAATAGCAAGGAGGATGATTTGGGAGAGAGGAGAGGGGAGGAAATCGGCCAGGGCTTCTCTACTTTAGGTTAGGTGCCGATTTCCTTATGCCATAGGGTCTATTTATACTTGTAGACTCCTTAAGGGTTACAACCTAAACCCTAATTGGATAATCTTCTCTTAAGGCTATCCAAATCCATTCCTTAGATAACTCTTGGACGATTTGAAGCAATCCTTAGCTTCTAGAATCCGCCCAATCCATATCTATATGGATTTACAGTCTAAAGTTTAACTATCAAACAATTGACAATTTATACCCTCTTATTTAATTAATCTCTTTAAGTCACCAAATTAATTCCAATTAATTCTATGACTTATATTAATCAAATAACAATATATTATTCTTTATATTATTCTCATAATATATTAATAATATTTACTCTCTCTTAAATAAATCATCCTATCAAGTTGCTATGGTGAAGGCAACCTAAAAGGACCATGCACAACCGGGTCAAATACTTGCCTAATATAGTTGCAGCCTTAGACACTATTCCAACAGTCTCCCACTTGGATAAGTCTAGTAACTATATGCACAAGTACAATTTGGTATGCAATCGTAGCTCTCAAAGACGCTGTCAAACTCTGATCTAATCAATTTTGTCCTTTAGATAAGGGATCGTACAGTCCTCTGTTAGATATCATGATGACAATCCTATGGAATGGTTAGTCAAGCATTTAGGTTTCTCGATCTCTGATTTATTCAACATAGAACTTAATCGAACACATCAATTCAGTTCTGACCGGGCCCGGCACATAAGTCAAATCAAATCATCGAGCGGCCGAGATATCGCTTTTACCTTCTTAGATAAAAGTTACAGATAAACTTCGACTTATATGCATTTACTTATTCATTAACCAACCATACACAACAATGCGTTTTATAACACCGAGTTACTGATGCGTTTTCGCATTATCAATGTACAATCAATTAACAAATAACAAACCATATATCTAGGTTTTAAGACTATATGATATTATCGTCTTGCGATCACCCTTTTATATCATATTCCATAAGGTGATTCTAGCAAGCGCGGGTTTGTTCCATTGCTCAAAACCAGTTCATAAGCACTCATGAACGTTGCAGCAACCCTTTGCTATGTCTAACACCATTTAGACAATCTACACACCAATTCATGACAATCTTCATTCATATCTACTTTCAACATATGAACGATTGTGGACAATTTGAATAATTTGATTATTCCTAATAAACTCAATTATTCTGGAAGTCAAAACATGCAAAGTGAAACAATAGTTAAATAATTAACATAAGATAGTAACATTACTCATAAATAAAACTCCTTTATTTAATCATCAAATGTTAATTACATTTATCTATTACACGTTTCTAATACTATCTAATCTATGCTAATATCATCCTTCAAACCAATACTCCTAGAATGCTTGTCGCAAGTGTGTGTGTGGGAAAAGCAAGAGACAAGGCATGGATACGCCACCAAGGGCAGGAAGAAACAACTTTACAGTGAAGAAAAAGACTTGTTTTCACTGTGGAACACCTGGAAACATTACCAAAAATTGTCCTAATAACGCATACGTTCCCTACTATGCACAAGGGTGGCAGAACACGCCAAGAGGGAGATACTTCAAAGGAAACCCCTCAAGGTCACGTTCAGACCATGGTGACTGGAACGCGCAGAAGGCCAAGAATCCGAATCTCAAGGGCAAGAAGGAAATGTCAGCCAAGAAGCCTGATCCTAGAGATGCACCAGTGAAACAACGACCGGTTAGGTAAAAGTCATCTCAGCGACTGACATCAAGATCAAAAGCAAGTACTGAGCCACCCATCAGATCGAAAAAGAAATGGGTCAAACCCAACTATAAATGGGTACCAAAGGTTCAGTCTCCCAAATCACCTAACGATTCTAATATTTCTACATCTTCTGTTTGTGATAAATAGGACATGTCATGCGAGAAAGTATCATGTGTTGATAACAAAGGTCGACCCGGTTTCAAAATGGACTAGGTTCCAAAGACCAATTGATCCCGCTCTGTGCCGGAGCAGCTATGGAGGCATATCATCAGACTTCGGTTCGTGTTTGTAAGCCATTAGAGGAGTGACATTTGTGACTCTAAGCTCCAAGGACAAGAAGATTCAAGCATGCAATTCAAGGTAATCTTTCAAATCTGATTTCATGTGTTATTATATGAATGTTTTCATTAGATTTATCAATCAAAGTCTTGGATACATTGCATGTTCAATTAGAGAAACCTAGATCCAAGCATCAGGGTTTGTATGTGCACATAGGAATGTTCTTATGGCTCAAACCCATCAGTGGTATCAGAGCCTTGATTGGTTTCTATTGAATTGATGCATTGGTTGCTTGATTGTTGATTGCAAAATCGTTTTTTGTCCTTCTTCCTGATGAACTCGGCGAGTAACATAGTGTACTCGGCGAGTACCATTGTGTACTTGACGAGTAGGCCTCAACTCGGCGAGTACATTGTGGTACTCGGCGAGTTCGAACGTCAGAAGGAGCTAGTTTCGGGATTTTTTGTTGTTTATCTTATGGAAACTTGCCTTTATCTTAATGGGTCAATATAAATCCGATTTTAACATATATTTGAGTGTATCCTTGACCTAATTAAAGACATTTACCAATTAATTGAATAATAATTTCCTTATGTGATAATTGATTGATTATTTTAATTGAATTGGTGAATTGTTTTGCAAGAAACAATTAGATAAATCAAATATGGATAATTATGTGATTAAATGGTTAATTTAAATTATTTGTTATTTGATCCCTTATGTTTTGAAAAGTTTAAAAATTGTCCTCAAGTTTTGAAATTTATGTTTTGTGATTAAAAGTTTAATTTAGACAATTTAAATTTCAAACCCTAGAATTTTACAAGTTTAATATTCAACCCTATACTAATATAATATTACAAGATTAATATATATATATATATATATATATATATATATATATATATATATATATATATATGTATAATTAAAATGCTAGTCTTATCGTTAGTAGGCCTCATTCACGAAGCCGGTCTATAAGGTGGGTATAAGGTTGCGGCCTATAAAATGCCGCTTAATGGGTGTACACTCACACCCACCGCTTGCTTAATCGGTGGAGGACCGTTAGCCGAACGGGTAGGATAGGGCAACTCTATCTCCTCATTAAAAGTCTAATATGAAATACAAAGTAACTACACGTTTTTCAAATTCCCAATCCTAGTTACTTTAGGAAAAGTGAATTTATGCAATCCCATGAAATTACACTTTGCACCCCTGCTAAGAAGTTAGTGGAGCGTGTGTGGTTTACCGGCACACTAATTGGTTCTAAGCATAGGTGGCAAAGGGTGATTCATTGTTTATCATAGTTCGGTGGAGCGTGTGTGGTTTACCGGCACATCGAATAGGTGATTGTTACAATGATGGCACCGTGTAGATTTGCATGGTTATTCACACCCACTTTGTGATCCTCGGCATCCCAGTCACAAACGAGAGGGGCATATCGAGATTTAAACATGCCATTGAAAAGTTCAATGAATCTCATCGAAAACTAGGAATTCTCAAACATTTAAAACTTAAGGTTATGTTTTCATGGTGGAGAATTAGTGAATCGTCATTCACTTACCTTCAAATTGTTTGCATGTTGGATTACGGCATCCCTTTTCTAATATGTAAATAATGTTGTTGGATCCTAGCCCTAATTTTTCATATTGGGTGATAATTAGGGATTTTAAATTCTAATCAATCTTTGTCCTTTCTATTTGTAGATGTCAAACGCGAACAACGCTGCTGCTAGTTCGTTCACATTGATGAGCCTTTGCCAAATGGTGACCTTCAATGGAACGAACTTTAGCGAATGGATAAGATACATTCGCACGATTGCTCGCTACGAGAACAAGGAGTATATCCTTGATGAGAAGCTCGAGAAGATCAATCCAGAAATCGCTACTCCGGCTGAAATGACTGCTTTTGAGACTCATGAACGTGATGCGACAAAGGTTCATTGCATCATGATAGCCACAATGAACGCCGAATTCCTAAAGTCCTATGAGGACATGTATCCGTACGAAATGCATCAAGACTTATAGGAGAGATACCATCAAAACGCGAGGCAGGAACATTACGAGATCTTCACTAACATGATCTCCGCTAAAATGGGACATGGAGAATCTCTAACCGTACACTTGCAAAAGATGCAAAGGTATGTCGATCGTCTTCGCAAGTTGAATGTCGACTTTGGGGAAGACTTAGCTATCGACATGGTGCTTCATTCCTCTCCTCCGTGTTACAATCAATTTAGGATGACCTACCACATGAACAAGGAAGAGGTCACCCTAAGTAAGCTCCAAGGTCTCCTAAGGGTTGTTGAGAGCAACTTCAAGGACAAGTCTGTTGCACTAACTCCCAAATCCACCCGCTGCTCCTTTTTTGGCAATTGGGCAAGGAAGGGGTAAGAAGAGGAAGGCTCCATCTAAGAGTCACCGCAAGGGAAAGTCCCGAGATGGTTCCTCTTCTAGTGGGACCAAAGTTGATCCCGCTAAGCCTAACCCTAACCCAAAAGAGGCAGAGTGCCATCACTGCCATAAAATAGGGCATTGGAAGAGAAGCTGCCCAGACTACATGCAAGCCATCAGGGAAGGAAATATCAAGCCATCTTTTGCAGGTATATACACAATCAAATCTAACGATTCATCTCATGCTATTTCTTGGGTCCTTGATACCGGTTGTGGTTACCACATTTGTTCTGGATTGCAGGGACTAAGAAGAAATAGGGATGTGGAGCATGGAAGAATAAATCTAATCATGGGGAACAGAAGATTGTCGCATGTGACCAAGATTGGAGTGTATTCTTTAGTGCTTAGGAATGGTTTATGTTTAGATTTGAACAATTGTTGCTATTCGCCAGAAATGGCAAGAAACATCATTTCATTTCATGGTTTGTTTAGACAAGGTTTTAGATTTTCTTTTAATAATGAGAATGGTTCAATTTATGCTTATCTAAATGGTGTCTTATATTTTGAAGCAATTCCATGTAATGGAATTTATGAAACTGTTATGATTGTAGATAACCTAGGAAATGATATTTTATGCATGGATTCTTCCAATAGTATGGATAGAGCATCCTTATGGAATTGTCATCTTGGACATGTCAACAAGAAGCACATAGCCCAACTCCAAAAGGATGCAGTGTTGGAGTCATTCGACCTTAGGAAGTTGACACATGCGAATCTTGTTTACTTGGAAAGATGACCAAGTCACCCTTCACTAGCACATGTGAAAGGGGTGAGGGTTTATTGGACCTCATACATATCGATGTATGTGGACCCTTTAGATCAACCACAAAGGATGGGAACCGCTTCTATGTGACTTTTACTGATGACTTTAGTAGGTATGGGTATATTCACTTAATCAAGCAAAACTCAGAAACGTTTGAAAAGTTCAAAGAATTCAAAAATGAATTGGAGAATCAATTGGGCAGGAAAATCAAGATGCTTTGATCCGGTCGAGGAGGAGAGTACCTAAGTCTTGAATTCCATGACTATCTCAAAGAATGTGGAATAGTTTCGCAATTGACGCCACCTAGGACACCGCAGTTGAATGGTGTGGCAGAAAGGCGTAATCGAACCTTGTTAGACATGGTTCGTTCTATGATGAGTCGTGCTTCACTACCTATCTCATTATGGGGGTATGCCTTAGAGACTGCCAACCATATCCTTAACCGAGTCCCTACTAAGAAGGTTGCCAAAACACCTCATGAAATGTGGACAGGGAAAGCTCCCTCGTTAGCACATATCAAGGTTTGGGGTTGTGTGGCTTTCGTAAGACGAGATACTCACGACAAGCTCGAACCTCGTAGTGAGCAATGTATTTTCATCGGCTACCCGCAGAAATCCTTTGGATATCTCTTCTATAGACCGAATGAAAATGTTGTCTTCGTTGCGAGGAGAGGGGTTTTTCGAGAGCGAGAACTCATAAGCCGAGGAGACAGTGGGAGGCAAATCGAGCTTGAAGAGATTCAAGAATCGATTGATGAAGGAACCTCTACCGCTGGCGTTCAACCCGAGGAAGAAACTCCGGTTGAACCACTTGACGAGTCCTTACCTCTTAGACGTTCCGAAAGAGTTAGAGTTCAACCCCAGTTTTATGGCTTTCATATTACTACCGAAGGGGACACGTATATTAGTGATGATACACTAATAAATCTAGATGAACCTAATAGCTATAAGGAAGCCATGGCAGGCCCGGAGTCTGCAAAATGGAAGGAGGCAATGGACAGCGAGATCCAATCCATGTATGACAGCCAAGTTTGGAATTTGGTTGATAATGTGCCCGGACGTAAGACCGTTGGGTGCAAATGGATCTTCAAGAAGAAGACCGACGTGGATGGAAATGTACACACATATAAGGCGCGATTGGTTGCGAAGGGCTTTACTCAAACTCCTAGAGTTGACTATGATGAGACCTTCTCACCAGTTGTAAAGATAATGTCTATCAGAGTGATGCTAACTATTGCCGCATTTCATGATTATGTGATTTGGCAAATGGATGTCAAGACTGCTTTCCTTAATGGGAAGTTGGCTGAGGATGTTTACATGGCTCATCCAGAGGGTTTTGTTGATCCGAAGCATCCAAATAGAGTGTATAAGCTTGAGAAGTCCATTTATGGACTTAAGCAAGCGTCTCGCAGATGGAATCTTTGCTTTGATGAGAAAGTCAAAGAGTTTGGATTTGTACGAAGCGAAGATGAATCATGTGTATATGTCAAATCCAGTGGGAGTATAGTCAGCTTCCTCGTTCTGTATGTCAATGACATACTACTCATAGGAAACGACGTCCTGACACTGCAGGAGGTTAAGTCCTGGCTCGGGAAGTGCTTCGCTATGAAGGACCTCGGAGAGGCTTCCTATATTTTGGAAATAAGGATAGTGAGAGAATGAAGTAAGAGACTAATAGGACTTAGTCAGAACACTTACTTAGATAAAGTACTAAAACGTTTTAGTATGGAAAACTCAAAGAAGGGAGAATTACTGATACAAAGTAATGCCAAGTTGAGTAAGACTCAAAGTCCGAGTACCGAAGCTGAAATAGCATAAATGAGCCGAGTTCCATACGCTTCCGCAGTTGGCTCAATCATGTATGCTATGACTTGTACTCGCCCTGATGTAGCCTTTGCATTGAGCATGGTTAGTATATATCAAGGGAAACCTGGCAGATCCCATTAGATTGCGGTCAAGAATATCCTTAAGTACCTTCGGAGGACCAAGGAATTGTTTTTAGTCCTCGGGGGAAGTGATGACTTGAAGGTGCGAGGGTATAGTGACGCCAGCTTTCAGACCGACAGGGACAACTACCGTTCGCAGTCGGGCTGGGTCTTTAACCTTAATGGAGGAGCAGTAACTTGGAAGAGTTCCAAGCAGGAAACCATAGCTGATTCAACGTGTGAATCAGAGTACATTGCAACAAGCGAAGCGTCGAAGGAGGCAATATGGTTGAAGAACTTCATTGGTGATCTTGGAGTTGTGCCTGCCATAAAGGAGCCTATGGAAATATTCTGTGATAATGAAGGAGCGGTTGCCTTGACCAAGGAACCAAGGGGTCATGGTAGATCTCGTCATTTCGACAGAAATATCATTTTATTAGACATCGAGTAGAAGAAGGACACCTCGCGGTTAGGAGGATATCATCAGAAGATAACCTAGCTGATCCGCTTACGAAGGGACTGAGTAGGGTTAACATTTGCAGCATGCTAGGAGTATTGGACTGAGAGATGATATTAGATTAGATTAGATAATTTAAGAAACTTGTAATAGATAAATGTAATTGACATTTGATGATTAAATAAAGGAGTATTATTTATAAGTAAAGCTACTGTCTTATGTTAATTGTTTAACTATTGTTTCACTTTGCATGTTTTGACTTCCAGAATAATTGAGTTTATTTAGAATAATCGAATTATTCAAACAATCCACAATCGTTCATATGTTGGAAGTAGGTATGAATGAAGATTGGCATGAATTGGTGTGTAGATTGTCTAAATGGTATTAGACATAGCAAAAGTTTTCTACAACGTTCAAGAGTGCTTATGAACTAGTTTTGAGCATTGGAACAAACCCGCGCTTGCTGGAATCACCATATGGAATGTGACGAAAAGGTTGATCGCAAGACGATAATATCATATGGTCTTAAAACCTAGATATATGGTTTGTTATTTGTTGATTGGTTGTACATTGATAATGCGAAACCGCATCAGTAAATTGATGTTATAAAATGCATTGTTGTGTATAATTGGTTAATGAATAAGTAAATGCATATAAGTCGAAGTTTATCTGTTACTTTTATCTAAGAAGGTAAAAGCGATATCTCGGCCGCTCGATGATTTGATTTGACTTATGTGTCAGGCCCGGTCAGAACTAAGTTGATGTGTTCGATTAAGTTCTATGTCAAATAAATCTGAGATCGAGAAACCAACTACTGGACAATTGGTTCCATAGAATTGTTCGCATGATATCTAAGCAGAGGACTGTACGATCCCTTATCTAAAGGACAGGACTAATAAGATCAGAGTTTGACAGCGGCTTTGAGAGCTACGATTGCTAATCGGATTATGCTTGTATATATAGTTACTAGACTTATCCAAGTGGGAGACTGTTGGAATACTGTCTAAGGCTGCAACTATATTTGGCAAGTATTTGACCCGGTTGTGCATGGTCCTTTTGGGTTGCCTTCACCATAGCAACTTGACAGGATGATTTATAATGAGAGAAGAAATATGATTAATATATTATGAGAATAATATAAGGAATAATAATATTGTTATTTGATTAATATAAGTCATAAATTAATTAGGAATTAATTTGGTGACTTAAAGAGATTAATTAAATAAAGGGCCATTGAAACGACCCAAAATACGACCCAAAAATTTCGTTTTTCAACATAACCAAAAACCATAATCTGAGTGTTATATCATAAAACCCTACATGATGTATCTCAAAATAATAATAAAACACTGTGCGGAAAACTGTATCATATCCATGTCATATAAAAATCAAGAACTAAATCAACTCCCAGGATAAAAGCTGAAGCTGTGGTGTGTGCGATGCCATCATCTCGAGCTCTTCCCTCTACTTGCGGAAGTACCTGAAACCAAACCTGAAACTGTAAGCACGAAGCTTAGTGAGCTCCCCCAAACTACCACATACCAAACAATAACATATCAAACACATACTGGGGCCTTGCCCCCTCCATCGGACGAAGTCCGAAGCTGACTGACGGGGACCTTGTCCCCTACATCGGACCGAAATCCGAAGCTAACTGACTGGGGCCTTGCCCCCTCCATCAGACCGAAGTCCAAAGCTGACATCGGACCGAAGTCCGAAGCTGACTGGGACCTTGCCCCCTACATCGTACCGAAGTCCGAAGCTCACATCAGACCGAAGTCCGAAACTCACATCAGACCGAAGTCCGAAGCTAACTGGGACCTTGTCCCCTACATCGAACCGAAGTCCGAAGCTGACATCGGACCGAAGTCCGAAGCTGACTGATCATAGCATAAACATATCACTGACATAAACACACATAATCCTGTCTGAGCCACAAAGGCGACAGACATACTAACTACTGCATCGGATCGAAATCCGGATACTACTGCTAGCTAAACGGGCCGGCATTGTGGCCTTAGACCCGTTCCTACTGAAAGGAAACTCACCTCGTGAACTGGCTGCTGAGTGTATGGATCTGGAAGCTAACTGCTGCTGCTCTGGTATCTCCCCGGCTACAAGTCCATAAACACACTCAATCAAATACTAAACACTGCACTGGGTAAAATGACTCTTTTACCCTTGGACAAGGTCAACTCTCAGACAAAGTCAACTCTCGGTCAAAGTCAACCCACAGTTGACCTGACTCGCCGAGTTGGGCCGCCAACTCGCCGAGTCCCTATTCTCACTCCTCGACTCAGCTCGCTGCTACTCGTCGAGTATGGCATCGACTCGACGAGTACTCTCCCGATCCAAGAACTCAGACAATCTTCATCCGACTCGCCGAGTCCTATGAACAACTCGACGAGTTGTTCTTGAGCTTAAGAAGATTGCCTTGGACTCGCCGAGTTGTATGAACAACTCGCCGAGTCCCCCGATTACTGAGTCTACCCTCAAACTCACTGAGTCCACTCCACTACTCACTGGTCCCACTCGACACCGCTCAAAAAGGAAGAAATCGGGGACTCGCGACTCGACTCGCCGAGTCGCTCTTCCGACTCGCCGAGTCACAGCCATGCAACTATTCTACACTCGATTCTGCTCGAATCCAAAACATACAAATGATAGATCTGAGTCCAATAAGCTGATTTACCACGTAAAGTTTCCAACTTTACGTGTACAAACACATGAACAAGGGAATAAAAGCTAAAAGATGCTTAAAAGGGGTAGATCTAGGGTTAATATGCAAAATAGACCCATAAAGGCAATAGATCTGGGCTCTAAATGTGACATCCCCAAAATCCTCGGCCAGAAAAGACCGATTTCATTTATGCTTTTTAAACATTTTCAGAGTAAATCCGTTTGATTTTAAAAGAGATGCGGAATTTGTTCCCAAAAACAAAACATGATAAAATAGATATTTATCAAAACATTTCATATAGAAATATGATTTCATTTCATAATCAAAAGTCGGGATGTCATGTTCCGATATAGATCATAAAGCATAAACGATAACATTACAAGTCGTTCATCAAATATATACATATACAGACTTGTAAACAAAACAACTTGATTATTCGCCCATCTTAAGCTCTTGCGCCACTTCCTGTAATACAAATCAACTGAGTGGGTCAGGCTTAGGAGCCTGGTGAGCATATAGGGTTTTTCAAACCCACAATAATTATATTTAATTACAACAATCAACAATAAACCCGATTACCCATTCCCGTTATCCTCACCTTACGTTCCTAAAAATAACGTCTATTATAAGGAACTTATTTCAGGATTTTCATCGGGACGAACATTACTGCAGAGGGGCTTCCTCAACGATAAGTGTCCTAAAGGCAACCATGTGGGGGATAGAGTACACCGGTGAACACGTCGTTCACAACACCTACAGGTAATGAGCCTGCTAGTGTTCCACAGGACAGTCTAGAATAGTCCGTGGTCGTCATCCATACTCTGCTGAATGACTAGAATAACACCAATAACACCGAGGCCTCTCATCTGTTTATTTCACACCAATTATCTACCCATGTTCTACCCAACATATTAGTAGATAAAAATATACATTTTTATACATTGTTTAAAAACCTGTATAGCATGCTTTAATCAATACATATTCCACATAACAGATGACGCATACACACATAACACGTATTTCATAGAGAATATATCAGATCTATGAGATAGAAGAGAGTGAATATACATTCACATATAACCACAAAATATATACACGTAGCACGTATTTTATATTAAATACTTCATAATATTGCGTTAGAATGAAAATAACTACACACTCACATCCCGTATTCTTAAATACGTTTAAAAATTACTTGTATAATATCGCGTATTGAAAAGGGACTATACACTCACTTGATCAGAAGATGATCCGACAGTACTACGGCTTATAGAAGTAGCGTCTCTTTGCAGATCTGGAAGATCTTCACAAAAAACCGGCTCCTCGCGGGCAGGGCTTCGGCTCGGGAATAACGCTCTTCGGGATTCTCGGGGACTCGGATCTAGCTTCGGGGCTCGGGGATAATACCGGGGCTTCGGGGTATAATCGGCATGCAAAACGGGGCAAAGGGCTAGAGACAATGAGGGAATTTGCAAAGGAAACTCGGCTGCTTCGGATCTCCTTTTATAGGTGCTGAACCCTCGCATGTACGCGGGGCGTACGCCTCGGTGGTCGTCAGCGCTTACGTCACCGGGCCCTCTACGTCATTGCATACAACTCACTACTCCGTAGAACTCGAGTGCCCTACGCTATACGCGGGGCGTACAGCAGTACGCGCTGCGTACTTTGGATAGACCGCCTCGCTTCTCTTCGGATAATATCGGAGTTTAAATAAAAATAAATATTAAATATTTATTAAAACTTCAAAAATTCATATCTCCTTCATACGAACTCCGTTTTCGACGTTTTTTATATCCACGCGAAGGTGAGACTACGGTCTACAACTTTCGTTTAGACTCCGTCGGCTAATTTTGACTTTTATTTTTATTAATTATTTTTAGAAGGCTCGGACAGGAAAACTTCGTTATAAAATCATAACTTCTTCGTCCGACGTCCGTTCTCGCCTATCTTTTCATCGTTTCGCTACTAACAACGAGATCTTCGATTCTCATTTAGATTGATTCGGCTAGAAATCGCTCGATCTCAAATCGAGTATTCGGGCTGCATACTGCTAAGTCAAAACTTAGAAAAATCATAACTTCCTCATACGAAGTCAGATTTGGGCGTTCCTTTTATGTACGCTCTCGGTTTAACGAAATCTACGACTTTCTTTTAGATTGCTAAGGCTAAATATCGCTCTATCTTAAATTCATATTCTACGTCACTCGGCGTCGTGCCGGTTCCGTCGCGAAACTTCCACAGGTCATAACTTCTTCGTTATAACTCGGATTTTGGCATTCCTTATATCTCCGGAATCCTTGTTTCAACCACTACAACTTTATGCAAAGATATCGGGCTTATCTCACACTTTAATTTTGACGCTTATTTTATTCTTAATTCATTAAATTATAATAATTAAGAAAATAAACACATAAATCACATAATTCACAAATAATACATTTTTTTATTATTTCAAATTGGGGTTACAAAGGTTAACCTAGACTATTACATTGCTAAAAATGGCAATCCCAGAAACACGGGCATTACAATTCTCTCCACCTTAGAATGATTCCGTCCCCGGAATCACACACCAGCAAACAAATGCGGATAGCGACTCATCATGTCGCTCTCCGTCTCCCAAGTGAGATTCGGCCCATTCGCGTGTTTCCATCGGACAAGCACTAACTCAACCATCTTACGTCGCAACTTCTTAGTCTTTCTGTCAACGATTGCCTCCGGTTCCTCAATCAACCTTTTGTTCTCATCGATCTTCAACTCCGAAAGTGGAATTATGTCGGGAACTTCTCCCGTGAACTTCCTCAAATAACACACATGGAAAGTGTTATGAATTCCATTCAGTTCTTCTGGTAGTTCGAGCTTGTAAGCTTGGTTCCCAATCCTCTGAAGAACTTTAAACGGTCCAATAAACCTTGGACTTAACTTTCCCCTTTTACCATATCTTATAAGTCCCTTCCACGGCGAGACTTTAAGCAAAACCGAATCTCCAACTTCAAAAGTCATCGGTCTTCGCTTTTTGTCAGCATAGCTCTTTTGACGGTCCTGAGCTGCTAACATTCTTTCCCTAATTATCCTCAACTTTTCAGCCGTTTGATGGACTATCTTCGATCCCATAAACTGCTTTTCTCCAGCCTCAAGCCAACAAGACGGCGTACGACACTTCTGTCCATACAATGCTTGATAAGGTGCCATCTTTATGCTCGAGTGAAAACTATTATTATAGGAAAATTCTACCAAAGGTAAATGTTCATCCCAATTACCTAGGAATTCCAAGGTACACGCTCTCAGCATATCTTCAAGTGTTTGTATCGTTCTTTCACTCTAACCATCAGTCTGCGGATGGTAAGCTGTACTTAAACACAACTTGGTACCCAATTCCTCTTGTAGACTTTTCCAAAATCGTGAGGTGAAACCACTATCACGATCCGACACAATTGTTAACGGAACACCGTGAAGCCTCACAATTTCCTTCACGTAAGAATTCGCAAGCTTTTCCATAGTCCATTTCTCCTTTGCTGCTATGAAATGCGCACTCTTAGTGAATCGATCGACGACCACCCAAATCATGTCGTGACCACTTTTTGTTCTGGGCAGTTTAGTGACAAAATCCATAGCAATGTCTTCCCACCTACCCATAGGCACAGGTAATGGTTCTAAACTCCCGTATGGTTTCTGATGTTGTTCCTTGACTCTTGCACAAGTCACACACTCGGCCACATACTTCGCGATGTCGAGCTTCATCGTCGGCCACCAATAATAGGGTTTCAGGTCCCTATACATTTTTGTGCTACCGGGATGAATCGAGTACATGGTTTTGTGAGCTTCTTCCATCAGAAGATCTCTGACTCCTCCTGTCTTAGGTATCCAAATCCGATCTTGGAACACCTTTAGTCCGTGACTGTTTATGCCGAACACCAACGTTTTACCCAAACGTTCCTCCTTTCGGTCATTTTTCTCAGAAGCTTCGCTTTGAGCTTTCTTGATACTTTCCAAAATAGTCGAGACAACTTCGATTCTCAACGCTCTTGGCCTTCTCCTTTCATGATTGACTTTCCGACTGAGAGCGTCAGCAACAACATTGGCCTTACCGGGGTGGTCAAGTATCTCACAGTCGTAGTCCTTAAGTAATTCCAACCAGCGTCGTTGCCTCATATTTAATTCTTTCTGACCAAAAAGATATTGGAGACTCTTATGATCAGTGAAAAGTTTGCACTTCATGCCATAGAGGTAATGCCTCCATATTTTCAGTGCGAAAACTACCGCTGCCAACTCTAAATCATGAGTCGGGTAGTTCTTTTCATGCTCTTTCAATTGTCGAGACGCATATGCGATCACCTTATCTCTTTGGGTTAAAACACAGCCCAATCCAACCCCAGACGCATCGCTATAAACAGCGAAGTCTTCAACTCCATCGGGTAGAGAAAGTATCGGTGCCTTGCATAGTTTCTTCTTTAGCTTCTCGAATGCTTCTTTATGCTTATCACTCCAAGCATAAGTAGCTCCTTTGTGGGTCAAAGCTGTTAATGGACTAGCGATCGAAGAAAAGCCTTGGATAAACCTTCGGTAATATCCGGCTAATCCCAAAAAGCTTCGGATCTCCGTGGGACTTTTCGGTTGTTCCCACTTCATCACAGCTTCGATCTTCGCTGGATCAACCATTATCCCTTCTTGGTTGACCACGTGACCCAAAAATTGGACTTCACGAATCCAAAAATCACATTTGGAGAACTTTGCATACAGCTTCTCCTTCTTCAAGACTTCTAACACTTCTCGCAAGTGTCTGCCATGCTGCTCTTGGCTTTTCGAATAAATCAGAATGTCATCAATGAACACTATCACAGATTTATCAAGGAACGGATTACAAACCCTGTTCATTAAATCCATGAATGTTGCCGAAGCATTGGTTAGTCCAAACGACATAACCAAGAACTCGTAGTGTCCATATCGCGTTCTGAATGCAGTCTTCTCTATATCCTTCTCTCTTACCTTTAACTGATGATATCCTGACCTTAGGTCGATCTTTGAAAAATAACGTGAACCTTGTAGTTGATCGAATAGGTCATCAATCCTTGGCAACGGATATCTATTCTTTATTGTTGCCTTATTCAGCTCTCGGTAATCAATGCACGTCCTCATGCTTCCATCTTTCTTCTTTACGAATAACACCGGAGCTCCCCAGGGTGATGAACTAGGTCTAATGAAACCTTTGTCCAATAACTCCTGAAGTTGCATCATTAGCTCCTTCATCTCCGTCGGTGCTAATCGATAAGGTGCTTTTGCAATTGGCGTTGTTCCGGGCAACAAGTCGATACGAAATTCCACTTGTCGATCGGGCGGTAATCCAGGAAGATCTTCGGGAAATACTTCCGGATAATCACACACAACAGGAATATTTTGCATCACCTTCTTTTCCTTCTTAGCGTCGATCACGAATGCTAAGTATGATGTACACCCCTTGGTCAAACATTTTCTGGCTTTCGTTAGAGAAATGATCCCAGAATTTACTCTGCGTTTATCTCCGTACACCATAAACGATTCCTTCCCAGGCGGGTTCACTTTCACTATTTTCTTCTTGCATAAAATTTCGGCATCATTGGCGCTAAGCCAATCCATTCCCAAAACAATGTCGAAACCGTTAAGTTCGATAGGCAATAATTCCTCGTGGAACTTATTTCCATTCAGATCAATTAAGATGTTTTTCATACGATGGCTAACAGGTACAAACTTGCCACTAGCAACTTCAACTAATAAAGCATTATCTAGTCTAACAACAGGCAAAGCTAGCTTTCTACCAAATTCATGCGATATAAAGGAGTAGTTGGCTCCAGAATCAAATAAAATTTGGGCAGGCAATTTGTTAACGAGAAAGGTACCTGAAGCGACATCAGCTTCATCTTTAGCAGCTTCCAGTGTCATCCGGAATGCTCTCGCCTTTGGCTTTGGCGGAATGTTGGGTCTTGCTGCTTCCTTCTTCTTCGGACAATCCCTTGAGATGTGCCCCTCTTCACCACAACCATAACAAACATTCATGGTGAAGGTGCAGTCGTTGGCATAATGCCCTAGCTTTCCACATTTGAAGCATGTGGTTTCCCCTCCACACTTCCCATAATGCTTCTTCTTGCACTTGTCACACCATTTCGCTTCTACCTTTCCTCCACTTCCCCTCGAACTAGACTTCGAGAATTTACTTTTCTTGCTGGACCCTGAAAATCCATCGATTTTCCTTTTCTCGCCAACCTCTGACCTTTCCAGACCTTTTTCCCTGATCTGGGTCTCGGCATTTCTAGCAGCCCAGATGGCGGCTTTCAATGTGGTTGTTTGCTTAACCATTGGACGATAGTCCGCTGGTAATCCAAGGGCAAACTTGTTGACCTTAGAGAGTTCTGTAGGCACCAAATATGGGATAAACTTCATCTTTTCTGTGAAACTTGCAGCATATTCAGTAACGCTCAATTTCCCTTTCTTCAAATTCTGAAACTCATTACTGATTTCCAGAAGGTCCTGCTCGGAGCAGTATTGCAGTTTTAGTTGTTCCAGAAAGTCTTCCCAAGACATTTTGCTTGCTTCTCCCTTGGGCATAGAGTCAGCTAACAGCTTCCACCAACTCAACATGCCAGATTTTAGCAGAGGGATCACAAGAGTGGTCTTCTGCCTGTTGCTGCATTCGCAACTTTCAAACATAGTCTCCATTTCAGAGACCCAGTCCATAACTTGCACCGGTGTCGGGCTTCCGGATAGACATGGTGGTTTGGATGCCATGAAATCCTTATACTTGCACCCACGACCATCATTTCCTCCATACTGGTTATTGCGTCTAACCACTGGTTGTTCATCTTGACCAATGATTCCACTAAAGTTTTCTCCTTCAGACTGCCCTCCATTCTCCTCGGGCTCTTCCGCTTGAATTGACGGTTCTTCACGATTCTGCCTAAGCAGGCGTCTTGTTTCTTCCATCTGACGATCCAACATCATTTGAATCATCATTTGAACACCAGCCATTGTTATCGGCTCAGGTGCATCAGCTACAACAGGTACTTGTTGAATTACAGGCGGTTGATTCCTGTTTTCATCAGCATTTCCAACTCCGCTTCTTGTTCTCACCATTTTTGATCTACACACCGAATAATTTCACCTTATTACTCCAAACGATTACATGCTAGTTCTAATATCGTATACATACGCTTAGAATCCTAAACACATAAACCTTCAGATCCGGTTGGCAACAAACCGTAGATCCGAACAAACAATATCATATATGGCAACATATAACATTTAGCACATAAAAGCATTTTAGGCAACTTTCCTAAAATAAACTAGTGCTCGTGTCTAAAATTTATCAGACACACATCTCACAATCTCCACTTAGCATACTAAGTTTAAGTCTAGAAATCCTACAAATATATAGTTCGCTTGAACTAATGCTCTGATACCAACTGTGACATCCCCAAAATCCTCGGCCAGAAAAGACCGATTTCATTTATGCTTTTTAAACATTTTCAGAGTAAATCCGTTTGATTTTAAAAGAGATGCGGAATTTGTTCCCAAAAACAAAACATGATAAAATAGATATTTATCAAAACATTTCATATAGAAATATGATTTCATTTCATAATCAAAAGTCGGGATGTCATGTTCCGATATAGATCATAATACATAAACGATAACATTACAAGTCGTTCATCAAATATATACATATACAGACTTGTAAACAAAACAACTTGATGATTCGCCCATCTTAAGCTCTTACGCCACTTCCTGTAATACAAATCAACTGAGTGGGTCAGGCTTGGGAGCGTGGTGAGCATATAGGGTTTTTCAAACCCACAATAATTATATTTAATTACAACAATCAACAATAAACCCGATTACCCATTCCCGTTATCCTCACCTTACGTTCCTAAAAATAACGTCTATTATAAGGAACTTATTTCAGGATTTTCATCGGGACGAACATTACTGCAGAGGGGCTTCCTCAACGATAAGTGTCCTAAAGGCAACCATGTGGGGGATAGAGTACACCGGTGAACACGTCGTTCACAACACCTACAGGTAATGAGCCTGCTAGTGTTCCACAGGACAGTCTAGAATAGTCTGTGGTCGTCATCCATACTCTGCTGAATGACTAGAATAACACCAATAACACCGAGGCCTCTCATCTGTTTATTTCACACCAATTATCTACCCATGTTCTACCCAACATATTAGTAGATAAAAATATACATTTTTATACATTGTTTAAAAACCTGTATAGCATGCTTTAATCAATACATATTCCACATAACAGATGACGCATACACACATAACACGTATTTCATAGAGAATATATCAGATCTATGAGATAGAAGAGAGTGAATATACATTCACACATATAACCACAAAATATATACACGTAGCACGTATTTTATATTAAATACTTCATAATATTGCATTGGAATGAAAATAACTACACACTCACATCCCGTATTCTTAAATACGTTTAAAAATTACTTGTATAATATCGCGTATTGAAAAGGGACTATACACTCACTTGATCAGAAGATGATCCGACAGTACTACGGCTTATAGAAGTAGCGTCTCTCTGCAGATCTGGAAGATCTTCACAAAAAAACCGGCTCCTCGCGGGCAGGGCTTCGGCTCGGGAATAACGCTCTTCGGGATTCTCGGGGCTTCGGATCTCGCTTCGGGGCTCGGGGATAATACCGGGGCTTCGGGGTATAATCGGCATGCAAAATGGGGCAAAGGGCTAGAGACAATGAGGGAATTTGCAAAGGAAACTCGGCTGCTTCGGATCTCCTTTTATAGGTGCTGAACCCTCGCACGTACGCGGGGCGTACGAGGCTACGCGGGGCGTACGCCTCGGTGGTCGTCAGCGCTTACATCACCAGGCCCTCTACGTCATTGCATACGACTCACTACTCCGTAGAACTCGAGTGCCCTACGCTATACGCGGGGCGTACAGCAGTACGCGCTGCGTACTTCGGATAGACCGCCTCGCTTCTCTTCGGATAATATCGGAGTTTAAATTAAAATAAATATTAAATATTTATTAAAACTTCAAAAATTCATATCTCCTTCATACGAACTCCGTTTTCGACGTTCTTTATATCCACGCGAAGGTGAGACTACGCTCTACAACTTTCGCTTAGACTCCGTCGGCTAATTTTGACTTTTATTTTTATTAATTATTTTTAGAAGGCTCGGACAGAAAAACTTCGTTATAAAATCATAACTTCTTCGTCCGACGTCCGTTCTCACCTATCTTTTCATCGTTTCGCTACTAACAACGAGATCTTCGATTCTCATTTAGATTGATTCGGCTAGAAATCGCTCGATCTCAAATCGAGTATTCGGGCTGCATACTGCTAAGTCAAAACTTAGAAAAATCATAACTTCCTCATACGAAGTCAGATTTGGGCGTTCCTTTTATGCACGCTCTCGGTTTAACGAAATCTACGACTTTCGTTTAGATTGCTAAGGCTAAATATCGCTATATCTTAAATTCATATTCTACGTCACTCGGCGTCGTGCCGGTTCCGTCGCGAAACTTCGACAGGTCATAACTTCTTCGTTATAACTCGGATTTTGGCATTCCTTATATCTCCGGAACCCTTGTTTCAACCACTACAACTTTATGCAAAGATATCGGGCTTATCTCACACTTTAATTTTGACGCTTATTTTATTCTTAATTCATTAAATTATAATAATTAAGAAAATAAACACATAAATCACATAATTCACAAATAATACATTTTTTTATTATTTCAAATTGGGGTTACAAAGGTTAACCTAGACTATTACATTGCTAAAAATGGCAATCCCAGAAACACGGGCGTTACACTACAACTCCTAAAGGAACAGATCTAAGGTTATCTCGGCATAAGAGAGCTTTCATAACAACATAAAGCTTTGAGAAAGGCATTAACAAGATCTAGAAAGGGTTTTAAGGCATAAAAGAGAGGGAAAACTGAAGAATACCTCAAAGAGCTCTTGTTTTCCCTTGAATCTCTGCTCTGGAATCCTTCTCCTTGCTCCTTTCTTCTTCTCCTTCTTCAAGCCTTCACAAATGCACACAAGATCACTAAAACAAACACTCAAGATCGAATTAGGGTTTTCTCACAGCTTTAGAGGGTGAAGGAGGCGAGATTGGGGGCTATAAGGTGGCTTAAATAGTGGGCAACCCGGGGATTTAGGGATTCTCCCAGACGGACAGACTCGCCGAGTCCAGAATATGGACTCGCCGAGTCGCTAGCTAATCATGTGCTCGAAATCCCGACCCTACTCGGCGAGTCAGGCTATGAACTCGCCGAGTCCCTCTTGCAAAACTTCAAAATAAATACCAAGGAATTATCATACCGGAGACGGGTCGTTACAATTTTTCCCCACTTATCTCAGACTTCGTCCTCGAAGTCTGCTACGGCTGAATCTGCAAATATCTCTGGGTAGTGCTCCCTCATCTCCTCCTCAGCCTCCCACGTCCACTCAGACCCCTTCCGGTGCTGCCACTGCACCTTCACTAACTGTACTTCCTTGTTCCTCAAGGTCTTGGTCTTCCGGTCCAGAATCGCGACCGGTCTCTCAATATAATTCAGGCTGCTATCAACCTGAATATCCTCTAGTGGAACGACTGCTGACTCATCCACCAAACACATCCTCAACTGAGACACATGGAAAGTGTTGTGGATCTGACTAAGCTCCTCAGGAAGATCTAACCGATAAGCAACCCGACCCACCCGGGCCAAAACCCTGAAAGGACCAATAAATCTGGGGCCCAACTTGCCTCTTTTCCGGAACCTGATGACACCCTTCCAAGGTGAGACCTTCAGAAGGACCATATCTCCCACCTGGAACTCCAAGTCCGAACGCCTCCTGTCGGCGTAACTCTTCTGCCGACTCTGCGCAGTCTGCAGTCTACTACGGACCTGCTGGATCAACTCAGTCGTCTTGAGCACCACTTCTGTGCTCCCGATGACTCGCTGACCGACCTCGCCCCAACAAATCGGGGTCCTACACTTCCTCCCATACAGCATCTCAAAAGGAGGTCGATCAATGCTCGCATGATAACTGTTGTTATACGAAAATTCCGCCAACGGAAGATACGTATCCCAACTGCCACCGAAATCAAGAACACATGCCCTAAGCATATCCTCGAGAGTCTGAATCGTCCTCTCGCTCTGCCCGTTTGACTGAGGGTGGAAAGCGGTGCTGAAATGGAGACGAGTACCCATCTCGTCGTGGAACCGCTTCCAGAACCTGGATGTGAAACGGACATCTCGGTCCGACACCACCGATACCGGCACTCCATGACGTGGCACAATCTCACGCACATAGATATCGGCTAACTTCTCCGCCGATATACTCTCCTGGATCGGGATAAAATGGGCACTCTTCGTCAACCGATCCACTACTACCCATATCGAATCCACTCCACGTGCGGTCCGGGGAAGCTTGGTGACAAAATCCATGGTAATGTCCTCCCATTTCCACACGGGAATGTCTAACGGCTGCATCCTGCCGTGAGGTCTCTGGTGCTCCGCCTTGACCTTACGGCAGGTCAGGCATCTCTCGACGTACCAGGCGACGTCCCGCTTCATGCAGGGCCACCAATAATCAGGTCGAAGATCTCGATACATCTTCGTCGCCCCTGGGTGGATAGAAAACCGAGACTTATGAGCCTCATCCATCAACACTTTCCGTACTCCACCCCAGTACGGTACCCACACTCTCCCGTGAAGCGTCAACAAACCACGACTATCATAATCAAACGAGGCTACTCGGCCCACGATCCTCTCACACTTCTGTCTCTCCTCCTTGAGACCCTCCACCTGAGCCTCTTTGATCCGCTCCAACAACGGAGTGATCACTGTCATCCTCAAACATAGATCCCTAATAGGGGCCGCCGACACTTTGCATCTCAGGGCATCGGCCACCACATTGGCCTTCCCTGTATGGTATAGGATCTCACGGTCGTAATCCTTTAGCACATCCAACCACCTCATCTGCCTCATATTCAGACTCGGCTGATCCATAAGGTACCTCAAACTCTTGTGATCCGTGTAAATAGTACAACGGACCCCATAAAGGTAATGCCTCCAAATCTTGAGGGCAAACACAACTGCCCCCAGCTCCAAATCATGGGTAGGATAATTAGCCTCGTGAGGCTTCAACTGTCTCGAGGCATAAGCTATCACATGGCCTCGCTGCATCAAAACTGCTCCCATACCTGTGATCGAGGCATCACAATAGACTACGAAGTCCTCTACTCCCTTTGGCAAGGTAAGGATCGGAGCCTCGCACAATCTCTGCCTGAGGGTCTCAAATGCTGACTGCTGCTCAGGACCCCAACGAAATACCACTGACTTCCTGGTCAGTCGGGTGAGCGGCACTGCTACCTTGGAGAAATCCTGAATAAATCTTCGATAATACCCTGCCAACCCCAGGAAGCTCCGAATCTCAGATGGAGACTTCGGGACCTCCCACTGCATCACGGCCTCAATCTTGGACGGATCTACCAAAATACCCTTCTGGTTGACAAGGTGACCAAGGAACTGCACCTCGCACAACCAGAACTCACATTTGGAGAACTTTGCGAAAAGTCTCTCCCTCCTCAAAGCCTCCAGCACCTCCCGCAGGTGCTCCTCGTGCTGCTCCTGCGTCTTGGAATATACCAAGATATCATCTATGAACACTATCACTGACCGATCCAGCATCGGCCTACACACGCGGTTCATGAGATCCATGAACGCGGCTGGAGCATTGGTGAGCCCAAATGGCATCACCACAAACTCATAATGACCATACCTGGTCCTGAAAGCAGTCTTCTGAACATCCTCATCTCTAACCCGCATGTGATGATAACCGGAGCGTAGATCGATCTTGGAGAACCAAGACGCTCCCTGAAGCTGATCAAACAAATCATCTATCCTCGGTAGTGGGTAACGATTCTTCACCGTTATCTTATTCAACTCCCGATAATCAATACACATACAATGCGACCCATCCTTCTTCCTCACAAACAGGATCGGCGCTCCCCAAGGCGAACTGCTCGGCCGAATGAAACCCTTGTCTAACAGCTCCTGCAGCTGTATAGACAACTCCTGCATCTCAGGGGGAGCTAATCGATACGGTGCTTTGGCTATCGGAGCCGCACCAGGAATTAGGTCGATCCCGAACTCGACCTGTCTCTCAGGAGGTATCCCCGGCAAATCCTCGGGAAACACGTTCGGGTAGTCTCGAACAATAGGAACATCATCAACTGTCGTCTTGCCCTTCTCCCGGGCATCCAGGACGTAAGCTACAAAACCGGCGCAACCCTGCTGAACATAGCGCTTCGCCCTTGCGGCGGAACAAAAGGTCGGTCCCCGATGTGGCCTCTCGCCCTGAATCACTAACTCTCCCCCACTGGGAGTGCGGACCCTCACTAGCTGAAGCTCACAATCAATCACCGCCCCATTGGGGCTTAGCCAATCCATGCCCACGATAACCTTATTCCCTCGCAGAGGAATAGGTACCAGATCCACTGAAAACTGCTCGTCAAATAACTGAAGAGAACACCCTCTATGCACCCTGTCGACCCTCACGGTCCTATCATCTGCTATCTCAACCTCTAATGGACCATCCAGCTCCCCTGGAGCTCTACTAAATCTCTTGCTAAGCGCAAGTGATACGAATGATCGGGTAGCCCCCGAATCGAATAATACGAAAGCAGAAATGTCGTTCAAAGAGAACGACCCTGAATAAAACATACAATCATAAGCAATATTCAATCAATAACAATAAAGAGATAAAGGGAAAATACATACCCGTCACCACATCAGGAGTCGCCCGCGCCTCCTCTGCTGTCATCTGAAACGCCCTGCTCTTCGCCACTAGCGTCTCGGCTCGGCCCTGCCGGCCATCTGTAATCCTCAAGGTAGCAGGGGCAGGTGCAACCACCTTCCCTGCTGCGGCTAAGCTCGGACACTGCGACTTTTTATATCCCCTCTGATTGCACTGAAAGCAAATCAGATCTGATGCTGCAACAGTAGTAGCAGGAGCCGTACAATCCCTCCTCAAATGTCCAATCCGACCGCACTTGAAGCATCCGGAACTCCCTGCCTTGCACGCCCCCTCGTGCATCTTCCCACACCTACCACATCGACCGTGGCTCGGCTGTCCCCTGGACCTGTGATCTGAAACCCTGGGCTTTTTGCTCGAACCGCCTGAACCCGAAACCGCCTCTGGTTTCCTCTTCTTCTCCATCTCGAGATCAATCTCCCTCTCCCGAGCCCTAGCAATCATATCTTCCAGCGTTTTATAGCTGGATCGGCTCACAAACTGGCGAATATCGCTCCGCAACATCTCATGATAACGGGCCTTCTTCATTTCCTCATCAGCCACGTACTGAGGAACGAGAAGAGCCCTCTCCCTGAACTTGGCGGTGATCTCCGCCACTGTCTCTATAGTCTGGGTGAGGTCCTGAAACTCCCTAGCCAACTGCTGCACCTCAATGACCGGTGCGAATTCCGCCCTGAAGTTGGTAGAGAAATCTGCCCAAGTCATGGCGTCCAATGCTGCGTCATCTCCAATGGAGTGTCCGACCTCCTCCCACCAATCTCGTGCCCTGTCCTTCAGAAGACAGGATGCCAATCTGACCTTGTCCCCCTCGAGACACCTGCTAGTGCGGAAAGCGTTGGCCACATCCGCCAACCATCTGGTACTCGCTATGGGGTCCCGTGCCCCATGATAGTCCGGAGCTCCACATGCCCTGAACTCCCTGAAAGTAAGGGTGCGCGACCCCATCATGGCCGCCACCTCGGCACGGAAGGTGCCCAATCTCTCATCCATCAGCTCTAGAATCCCCTCCTTGATCGAACCGAAGATCACAGGAGTCTGCTCTATAATGATGCGTGTAATCTCCGAAGAAAGAAACTCTTGGGTCTGCTCATCAATGCGCTCACCCCCCGAGCCTGAACCTGATCCCTCCCCGGCACCTCCACTGCCGGCTGCTGGCCTCGAACGTAAAACCACCATTCTGAAACATATCACAACTACATCAGAAAACCGAAATATCACAAGGGATCATTAATTACTACAACTAGCTTCCTGGTCTTGTCTCAGCCTTTCTTGATTCGAGTACGGATCCTCTGCTTTCAGTAGTACGGGCCCATACTACCTTCCACATCTATCCGTACTTTCTTCAAGAACTGCCTTGACTCCCCCAAGTCACTTTTACTGCTACTAATCTCTGCTACTCTCATCCTAGGCTTGCCCTAGGGGAACCTCAGACTCAACTCAACTAGTCCTCAGCTGCTGAAGGTCTCCTTATAATGCTAATTAGCCACCACCTGAACACCATCACATGTGACGAGGATCAGATAATCCTTCAAGTAAAAGACTCGTCCCTATAACGGTTGGACTCAAACAAGAGCTGCGCAATAGGGCCAAATCTAGCACTCTAAGATTATTCAACCCTGATCACATGTGATGTGGCGTATTCACCTAATGGCTAACTCCCATTACTCAGAGTCCCACAAAGCACAAAGCAAGCAGCATTCGGATAAGGGAAACATACTCAGGCAAAGCTATTCTCATAACGAGAAGCTACTCTAGCATACAATGCTAAGCTCGCGCTACCAGGCATAACCTAAACAGGCTATCCTACTGCTGTTTACTTAATACTAGCATGCAATTCTCATAAATCTGTAACACATAAAGCAGGCACATAAGGCATCCTCCTAGATCCTTAGTCCTATACTAGCATGCTGTTCTACTGAATCTGGAACAATTAATCATAATAATAAAACTTGTATTGGTAATTTAGGAGTACTAACTTGAGCTCGGCTGATCGCATGCACCACACCCTTATCTCGTTTTAAAAATTTTCTTTCTTTCTAAGTGCTTTCAAAATTCTTTTAGAAACATTTTTCTTTTTTTTTTTAAAAAAAATCTTTTTATTTCCCCCTTAGTTTGAGTTCAGATACACCCGGAAGTGTATCCGAATCCCTCAAACAAGGGCTCTGATACCAACTTGAAACGACCCAAAATACGACCCAAAAATTTCATTTTTCAACATAACCAAAAACCATAATCTGAGTGTTATATCATAAAACCCTACATGATGTATCTCAAAATAATAATAAAACACTGTGCGGAAAACTGTATCATATCCATGTCATATAAAAATCAAGAACTAAATCAACTCCCAGGATAAAAGCTGAAGCTGTGGTGTGTGCGATGCCATCATCCCGAGCTCTTCCCTCTACTAGCGGAAGTACCTGAAACCAAAACTGAAACTGTAAGCACGAAGCTTAGTGAGCTCCCCCAAACTACCACATACCAAACAATAACATATCAAACACATACTGGGGCCTTGCCCCCTCCATCGGACGAAGTCCGAAGCTGACTAACGGGGACCTTGTCCCCTACATCGGACCGAAATCCGAAGCTAACTGACTGGGGCCTTGCCCCCTCCATCGGACCGAAGTCCAAAGCTGACATCGGACCGAAGTCCGAAGCTGACTGGGACCTTGCCCCCTACATCGTACCGAAGTCCGAAGCTCACATCAGACCGAAGTCCGAAGCTAATTGGGACCTTGTCCCCTACATCGAACCGAAGTCCGAAGCTGACATCGGACCGAAGTCCGAAGCGGACTGATCATAGCATAAACATATCACTGACATAAACACACATAATCCTGTCTGAGCCACAAAGGCGACAGACATACTAACTACTGCATCGGATCGAAATCCGGATACTACTGCTAGCTAAACGGGCCGGCATTGTGGCCTTAGACCCGTTCCTACTGAAAGGAAACTCACCTCGTGAACTGGCTGCTGAGTGTATGGCTCTGGAAGCTAACTGCTGCTGCTCCGATATCTCCTCGGCTACAAGTCCATAAACACACTCAATCAAATACTAAACACTGCACTGGGTAAAATGACTCTTTTACCCTTGGATAAGGTCAACTCTCAGACAAAGTCAACTCTCGGTCAAAGTCAACCCACAGTTGACCTGACTCGCCGAGTTGGGCCGCCAACTCGTCGAGTCCCTATTCTCACTCCTCGACTCAACTCGCTGCTACTCGTCGAGTATGGCATCGACTCGACGAGTACTCTCCCGATCCAAGAACTCAGACAATCTTCATCCGACTCGCCGAGTCCTATGAACAACTCAACGAGTTGTTCTTGAGCTTAAGAAGATTGCCTTGGACTCGCCGAGTTGTATGAACAACTCGCCGAGTCCCCCGATTACTGAGTCTACCCTCAAACTCACTGAGTCCACTCCACTACTCACTGGTCCCACTCGACACCGCTCAAAGAGGAAGAAATCGGGGACTCGCGACTCGACTCGCCGAGTCGCTCTTCCGACTCGCCGAGTCACAGCCATGCAACTATTCTACACTCGATTTTGCTCGAATCCAAAACATACAAATGATAGATCTGAGTCCAATAAGCTGATTTACCATGTAAAGTTTCCAACTTTACGTGTACAAACACATGAACAAGGGAATAAAAGCTAAAAGATGCTTAAAAGGGGTAGATCTAGGGTTAATATGCAAAATAGACCCATAAAGGCAATAGATCTGGGCTCTACAACTCCTAAAGGAACAGATTTAAGGTTATCTCGGCATAAGAGAGCTTTCATAACAACATAAAGCTTTGAGAAAGGCATTAACAAGATCTAGAAAGGGTTTTAAGGCATAAAAGAGAGGGAAAACTGAAGAATACCTCAAAGAGCTCTTGTTTTCCCTTGAATCTCTGCTCTGGAATCCTTCTCCTTGCTCCTTTCTTCTTCTCCTTCTTCAAGCCTTCACAAATGCACACAAGATCACTAAAACAAACACTCAAGATCGAATTAGGGTTTTCTCACAGCTTTAGAGGGTGAAGGAGGCGAGATTGGGGGCTATAAGGTGGCTTAAATAGTGGGCAACCCGGGGATTTAGGGTTTCTCCCAGACGGACAGACTCGCCGAGTCCAGAATATGGACTCGCCGAGTCGCCAGCTAATCATGTGCTCGAAATCCCGACCCTACTCGGCGAGTCAGGCTATGAACTCGCCGAGTCCCTCTTGCAAAACTTCAAAATAAATACCAAGGAATTATCATACCGGAGACGGGTCGTTACAGGCATAAACTGTCAATTGTATGATAGTTGTGTTTTGAGCAGTGATCCTTAATGGATAAGGGGTGGACGGTTTAGGGTTTGGAAGGACCTAGAAATCGTCCAAGGCTTATCAATAAGGAGATTGGATTTCTTAGGGCCTAAGTTATCCAATTAGGGTTTAAGGGTGAAACCCTAGGAGGCTCACTAGTATAAATAGACCCTTAGGGCTAACAAAATCGGCACCCCTTGGTATTGGAGAAACCCTGGCCGACTTTTCTCACCCTCCTCTCTCTCTAATCATCCTCTTGCTAAGTTGGTGTTTGTAAGCCATTAGAGGAGTGACGTTTGTGACTCTAAGCTCCAAGGACAAGAAGATTCAAGCAAGCAATTCAAGGTAATCTTTCAAATCTGATTTCATGTGTTATGATATGAATGTTTTCATTAGATCTATCAATCAAATTCTTGGATACATTGCATGTTCAATTAGTGAAACCTAGATCCAAGAATTGGGGTTTGTATGTGCATATAGGAATGTTCTTATGGCTCAAACCCATCAAATATCATGGTTGGATACCATGGTTCAAGGCAGTGGTTCTGTATCTATTGGTTTTTTTGCTTGGGCTGCTCAGGCGAGGATGGGTTTTGTGTTTGTTCAGGCCTCTGTGGCGATATTGATGTGGGTTGAATGGTTCAGACCCGGGTGAGGATGTTGATTGGAAGTCTCAATGGTTTTGTTAAGGGTCATGCCTCGAGCCTCGAGACATGGGTAGGAAGTGGTTGTCATGATTAGTTTGGAATTGCATCTAGGATTTAAGTAGCGGATTGTCGGTTTGGGTTGTCGTTATCTGTGGCACGGATTTTGCCTTCAGCTTTCCGAGTTAGAGGGAGTGGGTAGGCTTTTGACCTCCCGAGTTAGATGGGATTCTCAGCTTGAGGTCTGTTAGTCGTGGTGGTTGGAAATAGCATGTCTGCGTTAGTGTGCGCAAGTGGTTTGATGTGGCATAAGTATCTTAGCAATGTGAGCAAGGGTCGTATCCTTGGGGGATGGGAAGGCCAGGTGTCAGATTTTCGTGTGGGTTGCATGCATGGGTGTATGTTTGGATCGTAAACCGGCAGTTGCCTATGCTTTGTAACGGGTTATTATGGGAAGATCCGAGGTCTTCAACTATATTTCAGGTTCCTCGTGGGGTTTGTTTGATCCGTACCTGGAGGATGATTCTACGGGTGATATTTGTTTCATAGTCAATGGTGGGTCAAAAATATGGTTTATACTTTACTTTTCTAGGAAAATGTATTTTTTGTGTCTTGGACCGTAAACAACTTGGTGTTTACAGCCGTAAACCCATTTACGGCCCATGTTCTCCAAGCCCATATTCCCTGGTATATATATATATATAGGTGTTAGGGTTGAGGAGTGGATTGATGAACAATAGAGAGTTTACGATAGAGAGAAGAACAAATGTGTGTTGTGTGTGGATCTTGTAAGGGAACTTCATTCTAATCAATTCAAACAAGATTCATATTATTATTCTTCTCCTTCTCTTCTATTTGATCTGACATCATCCGTTTGATTGGAATTCCGCACCATCAAACGGATCTGATTGATACACAGACATTTTAGAGACTTACAATAGGCATCAGAGTTTGGATTGTATCAGTCAATTTTTTCAGATCTGGAGCTTATTTGATCTTATTTTCGAAATATTTTTTGCGTTTTTGGATAGATCTCTGAAAAATAAGGGGAGTTTGTTCTTCGTGTTTTTCATAAAAACGGGTTTTTGATCGAGTTTTGAAGCAAAAAAGGGCTAAAATCACTGTTTTTGGTCGTAACCTGCGAGGGGGTGGCGGCCAGCAGCTAGGGTTTCCGAGGAGTTCACGGCCAGAGGTTCACGGTCCGGAGTTTGCGGTCCGAGATTACGGCTCGCACATGTTCGGTCTCGTTTACGATCAGTAGCATCCTCGCACCTCGCATCGCATCGCGCCTCGTCCTCGCATAGGGTCCGAAGTTCGCATCTCGTCCTCGCTTCGCAGCAGTATCTTCGCTTCACCTATAAAAAATAAGAAACGAGTTTGGGGGCTGCCGAGGATGGAACTCGGGACCTCTGATTCATCGACCAGCGCCTTAACCAACTCCTCTAGGACCACCTTTGTTCGTTTCCTTCGCATTCTTTATTGAAAAACACTCCTTCTCGGTTCCTAGTTTCGCAAAATTGTCATTTTTAGCCCAAAAATTAAATTTCTTTTATTTTTATTTTCCTTTTTAATCCAAAATATAATAATAATAATAATAATAATAATAATAATAATAATAATAATAATAATAATTATAAATAAATAAAATAAAAAAAGGGTTTTTAATTTTTGACCTTTAATTTTGATTTTTTTTAAAATTTTAACTTTGACTTTAAAGTTTGACCTTTGACTTTAATCTTTGACTTTTTCGTATAGTTTTTAATTTTTAACTTTTGTCTTCAAAAATTGACTTTGACTTTCAAGTTTGACCTTTGACTTTAAACTTTGACTTTTTCATTTAATTTTTAAATTTTCAAATTTAGCTTTTCGGTTTGACTTTCAATTTTGATTTTTCAAGTTTGACTTTTTAAATTTGACTTTTAAAGTTGACTTTTGAGGTTTATAGTCAAAGGGCATTTTTAAATTTTATCTTGACATTTAAGTTTTATTTTAGCTTCGAGTTGTGCTTTTAATGGCTTTTGAGGCCAACAAGGGAATTGAAGACATGAAAGACAATTGTCAAGATATGTTAAAACAAATTTTCAACATGTTCAACTACATTCCCGGAGAAACCCTGGAAGCTAAGTTGCAACGATTTACCACGCTCACTACTGAGATGAATATAGCTGGGATCTTCTTGTCTAAATCTGAGATAAACAAAAAGCTGCTGAATGCACTTCCATAGTCGTGGGATATGAACGTAATTGTCATCAAGAAGACAAAAGATCTCAATCGACTTAGTCTTGATGCTGTTATTGAAGAACTTGACACTTTGTAGTGTGGAAAAACAATGAGTTCCGTAAACCTTCCAGTCAATGAAGTTTCATGTTCTCAATCATGTGAAGTTTCATGTACACTATCTAGTGAAGATACGATTAAATTTCTTCAGGAACAAATTGATTTATTAAAAAGAGAAGTTGAGGACCTGAGATATGAAGGAATCAACTCAGGAAAGGACAGAAACCCATGAAGGTTGAATTAGAAACAAAAATAAAGGACTTTAAGAGAATTCAGCAAGACTACAGTGAAAAATGTGAACATTATGATCATATCAAGAGAAGGAATGTTGAGTTAATTATTGAGCTTGATACATTAAAAGGGCAATTTGAAACTGCAAATTTTGATTTTAAAAAGTTTGATGTATCAAGTGAAGTAGTTGCCAACATGATAGACCATTGCATACAATTTAAACATAATCAGTCAAAGGGTTTAGGATACGATAATGTACCTCCTCCTTTTAATCATACATATCATTATCAACCTTTGTCTAAAGAGGAGATTGGCAACGAACCATTCATGGTTTATGGCAAGCCATCTGGTTTTGTTTCAGGAGGATTTATTAATGTTGAAAATACTAATTTTTCTACTTTATGTGCAGGTAAAGTAGTAGAAGATGAGAACAAGGAGAACACTACTGAACAAACCAATGACTCCTTGAACACAGAATCTGTTGCTTCAAATTTTGTTACTCCTAACAAACCTGCGGTTGAGAAATACAGGCCACCAATTCCAGCGCAACAGAATGCTTGTTGCAAGTGTGTGTGGGGGAAAAGCAAGAGACAAGGCATGGATACGCCACCAGGGGCAGGAAGAAACAACTTTACAGTGAAGAAAAAGACTTGTTTTCACTGTAGAACACCTGGAAACATTGCCAAAAATTGTCCTAATCACGCATACGTTCCCTACTATGCACAAGGGTGGCAGAACACGCCAAGAGGGAGATACTTCAAAGGAAACCCCTCAAGGTCACGTTCAGACCATGGTGATTGGAACTCGCAGAAGGCCAAGAATCCGAATCTCAAGGGCAAGAAGGAAATGTCGGCCAAGAAGCCTGATCCTAGAGATGCACCAGTGAAACAACGACCGGTTAGGTAAAAGTCATCTCAACGACTGACATCAAGATCAAAAGCAAGTACTGAGCCACCCATCGGATCGAAAAAGAAATGGGTCAAACCCAATTATAAATGGGTACCAAAGGTTCAGTCTCCCAAATCACCTAACGATTCTAATATTTCTACATCTTCTGTTTGTGATAAACAGGACATGTCATGCGAGAAAGTATCGTGTGTTGATAACAAAGGTCGACCCGGTTTCAAAATGGACTAGGTTCCAAAGACCAACTGATCCCGCTCTGTGCCAGAGTAGCTATGGAGGCATATCATCAGACTTCGGTTTCTTGGTAGTGCCAGGGTTTACTTAATTGGCACATCGTCACCAAGGTTTACTCGATAGGAACTAAGTCACATAATCGCCAGGGTTTACTTAATTGGCACAAAGTTACATCGTCACCATGGTTTACTCGATAGGCACTAAGTCACATAGTCACGAGGGTTTACTTAATAGGCACGAAGTCACATCGTCACCAAGGTTTACTCGATAGGCACTAAGTCGCATAGTCGCCAACTATTCCATCTACCCATGTTCTACCCAACATTTTTGTAGATATAAATACAAGCACAATTTAAATCATTTAACACCCGTATAAAAACATCAATTCCAAGCCCATCTAAAATAGACAAATAATATATAACACATAGCACGTAGTTCATAGCTAATACTTTATATTTATGTGTTAGAAGAAAGTAACTATACACTCACCCAAACATATACTTAATACATTCAAACAATACTTGTATTATACTCGTGTTTATGAAAGGGACTATACACTCACACATATAAAAAACAAAATATATACACATAGCACGTATTTTATAAAATACTTCATCTCTATGTGTAAGATGAAAGTGACTATACACTCACTTGATCAAAAGATGATCGGACATCACTACGACTTGTAAAAGTAGTATTCTTCGGTGAAACCGGGATCACTTCACACACTGGGCTTCTCGCGGACAGAGCTTCGGCTTGGAAACTCTTCTCTTCTTGGGATCTTCGGGCTTCGGGACTTGCTTTGGGTCTCGGGGGTATTTCTTTGCACGTAAATCGATGTAATATAGGTGAGAGATGAGAGAATGACCAACCAAACTCGGCTGGCCCTTGATTTCCATTTATAGGGCAAATTTCTCATTTTCCACGTCGTGGGCTTGATCGTCACTGCATGCGTCATCGCAAGTTGCGTCTGGGGGACTCTAGGAGGTGTCAGAAGACTTGCCACGTCGTGGCACTGCTTGCCACATCGTGGTATCAGACAATTTTGGGGTTTCACGACCCAAACTTTAGAAATTCATAACTTACGCATACGAACTCCGTTTTCGACGTTCTTTATCTCGACGCGTAGGTGAGATTCTGATCTACAACTATCGTTTGGACTCCGTTGGCTAATTTTGAATTTATTTTTAATATATTATAAATATGTTACTTATATATTATTTTTAGTAGTCCGGGACAGGAAACTCCGTTATAAATTCATAACTTCTTCATCCGACGTCCGTTTTCGCCTATCTTTTTATCGTTTCACTACTATCAACGAGATCTTCGATTCTCGTTTAGATTGTTTCGGCTAAAAACCGCTCGATCTCAAATCGAGTATTCGGACTGCGTACTGCTAAGTCGAAACTTAGAAAAATCATAACTTCCTTATACAAAGTCAGATTTTGACGTTCTTTTTATGCACACTCACGGTTTAATGTATTCTATGACTTTCGTTTAGATCTCTAAGGCCAAATATTGCTCTATCATAAATTCACTATTTACGTCGCGCTGTGTCGTGTCGATTCTGTCGCGAAACTTCGACAGGTCATAACTACTTCGTTATAACTCGAATTTCGGCGTTCTTTATATGTACGGAATCCTTGTAAGATATACTATAACTTAGTTAAGATTAATCCTTCAAAATAATCTTCCATCAAAAAGTCATTTTTGACACTTATTGTCTCTAAATTGACTAGCCCGGATCTACGGGGGTTACAATTATCTCCCCCTTAGGATGATTACGTCCCGGAATCATCAACGGAAATAGGGCTTGTATAATGATTCCATACGTTATCTTTCCATCCTAAGTAATAACCGTGATGCTAAATCTTGCACCTGTTCTTCGTACTATGTTGGACTTTCAATCATAACCTTCAAGTTACAAAATAAATCCTTATTGAGGACTCCTACTTCTTCTTAGGATAAGAACTTTCCTTTATCTATTGTAACAGATCGATGGGTGATGTTCTAATGACCTCTCATCGTATGATGCAACGCCTAGAATCAAGTCCCTTAGAGTCAAATTCCATAATGGAATATACCTTCCTTCATATTCTAATGTGATATAATCAAATTTTTGCATGTAGCATTTCTAGCTACAAGCTTCCTTCACAACAAGCGTGATGCCATCGATCGCATTGATTTCAATCTTCTGACTTAAGTCAGATGTTACATCGAACTTGGTCCTCTGAACCATGTAACAAACTCATCGTCGTCGGACTCAATTTGATATTACCACTAGGGTCAGAATATCAATTACCTCATTAGTCATTACTGAAAAATGGTAACAACATATTTGAATAAAAACGGAATCAATCACTAGATTCTTGGTAACCTTGTGACTTTCCCTGATCCAAGCGTGAGTCATGTGCTTCCAGTAGTATAGATCTCTACTACTATTCACACCTACTCATACTTGTCCCAAGTATTTTCTCACAGTCCCCAAGTCCTAAAATCACCAAACAATTTAACAAATACGAATGTGTCCAATTAATCACAAAAATTCTCCTAGACTCTACTAGGACTTCTTCCATGCGTATCTTCACTCATCAATTCTACTTCAATTCGGTTGGTGATGGAAATTCCAGACGATGGGACAACTTCAAGAATTACATCAATTGTTCCATCATCCTGCCAATCGAAGGTGTACTTCAGACGTATCGTACTCCTCTAAACGTTCCGTTATTTTATCAGGCATACTCTAAAGGCAAGATACCACTCTTACAATATCTTCCGATAGGGGTCATTCACTATCATAAGCCTTTCATTTCCTCCATTTACTCAATTCTCTATGAGTCTTCACCATAACGTTTTGTACACCCAAGCAGACATTTCGTGTATCGGGCGAGAATTTAAGATAAGAAAGCTTTATTTACGATAAGCGTATAAATCTTCTGATCACTCTGAAATGTTTACATGCTAGTTCTAATATCATAGTCGTACGCTTAGAATCCTAAACACATAAGGTTTCCAGATACGGTTGGCAACAAAATATAGATCCAAACAAATAATAGCATATATGGCAAACATATAACATTTACCACATAAAAGCATTTTAGGCATCATTCCAAAATAAACTAGCGCTTGTGTCAATTTAGGTGTACTACCTAAAATATAAAAGATACACACAACTCACAATCATCGCTTAGCATCCTAAGTTTAAGTCTAGAAATCCCAAAAATTCCTAGTTCGCTTAAACTAATGCTATTATACCAACTGTGACATCCCCAATTTCGCGTCCAGAAAAGACCGATTTGTTTATGCTTTGTTTTATAAAATCAGAGTAATCCTTTGATTAAAAGAGTTGCAGAATTTGTTCCCAAAATAAAATATGATAAAATAAATTTATCGAAGCATTTCTTAAATAAATGTATTTTCATTAAATAACAAAATCTCGAGATGTCATGTTCCGATACAGACCAAAAGCATAAACGGTATAAAATAGACCTTACAACAGTTATTTATAACTACTGATCTATAATCCAAAATCTCTCATCAAGTCCACCAACTTATACTCTTGTGACATTACCTTATTGCAAAGAAAACTGAGTGGGTCAGGCTTGGGAGCCTGGTGAGCATATAGGGTTTTCAACCCACAATAATATAATTATTATATTCAATTATCAAACAATTAACCCAACTACCCTTCCCCATTATCTTCTTTACTCTTAAAGTTTTACCCTAAGAATCAAGTATCCCTCATTCAATCATTCCTAAGGATTGACCTAAGGAAATGGCACGAAGTCCATTGCTGGCAAAGTTTATCTATCAGGTACTAAGTCCATAGTTACCAACGATTTATCTCTCAAATAATAATTCCATAGCTATCAGGCGCTAACTCCATAGTCACCAAGGTTTACTCAACGGGCGCTAACTCCATAGTCACCAAGGTTTATACAATAGGCACGAAGTCACATCGTCTCCAAGGTTTACTCGATAGGCACTAAGTCGCATAGTCGCCAGGGTTTACTCAATAGGCACGAAGTCACATCGTCTCCAAGGTTTACTCGATAGGCACTAAGTCTCATAGTCACCAGGGTTTACTTAATAGGCACGAAGTCACATCGTCACCAAGGTTTACTCGATAGGCACTAAGTCGCATAGTCGCCAGGGTTTACTTAATAGGCACGAAGTCACATCGTCACCAAGGTTTACTCGATAGGCACTAAGTCTCATAGTCACCAGGGTTTACTTAATAGGCACGAAGTCACATCGTCACCAATGTTTACTTGATAGGCACTAAGTCGCATAGTCACCAACTATTCCATCTACCCATGTTCTACCCAACATTTTTGTAGATATAAATAGAAGCACAATTTCAATCATTTAACACCCGTATAAAAACATCAATTCCAAGCCCATCTAAAATAGACAAATAATATATAACACATAGCACGTATTTCATAGCTAATACTTTATATTTATGTGTTAGAAGAAAGTAACTATACACTCACCCAAACATATACTGAATACATTCAAACAATACTTGTATTATACTCGTGTTTATGAAAGGGACTATACACTCACACATATAAAAAACAATATATATACACATAGCACGTATTTTATAAAATACTTCATCTCTATGTGTAAGATGAAAGTGACTATACACTCACTTGATCAAAAGATGATCGAACATCACTACGGCTTGTAAAAGTAGTATTCTTCGGTGAAACCGGGATCACTTCACACACCGGGCTTCTCGCGGACAGAGCTTCGGCTTGGAAACTCTTTTCTTCTTGGGATCTTCGGGCTTCGGGACTTGCTTTGGGTCTCGGGGGTATTTCTTTGCACATAAATCGATGCAATACATGTGAGAGATGAGAGAATGAGCAACCAAATTCGGCTGGCCCTTGATTTCTATTTATAGGGAAATTTTCTCATTTTCCACGTCGTGGTCACTATTTCCACGTCGTGGGCTTGATCGTCACTGCATGCGTCATCGCAAGTTGCGTCTGGGGGACTCCAGGAGGTGTCAGACTTGCCACGTCGTGGTATCTGACAGTTTTGGGGTTTCACGCCCTGAACTTCAGAAATTCATAACTTACGCATACGAACTCCGTTTTCGACGTTCTTTATATCGACGCGTAGGTGAGATTCTGATCTACAACTATCTTTTGGACTCCGTTGGCTAATTTTGAATTTATTTTTAATATATTATAAATATATTACTTATATATTATTTTTAGTAGGGCGGGACAGGAAAACTTCGTTATAAATTTATAACTTCTTCATCTGACGTCCGTTTTCGCCTATCTTTTTATCGTTTCACTACTATCAACGAGATCTTCGATTCTCGTTTAGATTGTTTCGGCTAAAAACCGATCAGTCTCAAATCGAGTATTCGGACTGCGTACTGCTAAGTCGAAACTTAGAAAAATCATAACTTCCCCATACGAAGTCAGATTTGGACGTTCTTTTTATGCACGCTCATGGTTGAACGTATTCTACGACTTTCGTTTAGATCTCTAAGGCCAAATATTGCTCTATCGTAAATTCACTATTTACGTCGCGTTGTGTCGTGCCGCATCTGTCGCGAAACTTCGACACGTCATAACTACTTCGTTATAACTCGGATTTCGACGTTCTTTATATGTACGGAATCCTTGTAACATATACTATAACTTAGTTAAGATTAATCCTTCAAAATAATCTTCCATCAAAAAGTCATTTTTTGACACTTATCGTCTCTAAATTGACTAGCCTGGATCTATGGGCATTACAATATGATAAGGGACATCTCTCAACTATACAACACTCAGAACTTTGTTCGAGAGTGTGTGTCCTTTGTGGGAAAGGAAAGAAAGGAGGAAAGGAAGAGATCACAAATGGGGTTAGTGTTTATTGACATGAAGAATTTTTGGATCTGTTATGAGATTATGCATGTTGTTCTCAGACCTTCTGGATGCAAATTCAATCAATGAATGATGGTTTGCGTTTTCTTCTCTATACTCCTGAGTTTATCTTAAACTGATTCTTTTCAAAGACAATTTTTCATTTTCTTATAGTTTTTCGTTAGTAGGTAATGTGTTGGGAAATGATATTAGCAAGTGATAACGGGCAATCTGAATCTACGTAACGTAACTAAATTGAATCGTCTACGCTTTGTAATCAATGTGCTGGCAGGCACGAAAGATTTTAAATGGACTTGACTAGGGAAAGTTGAACTTAATGAATTCAAGGACTTGACAAACATTGACCTAGTTAGATCCGTTTAGCCTGACATTACGACGCTCAGATAGGTTGAGCAGGGAGATATACACGAGAATCTACCGGTCACACTGAAAGAACCCGTATCTAGAACTTTGGATTAACTTTTCCTAGATGTGCGGATTCTATCCTTAATTTCGGTTTTGATGGGGTGACTGGGGAATTCCGTTAAACTAGGTCTGTAAAAGGTTATTTTCTTGCTTTTTGTCTGTTAATCATATGTTGCATCCTCTACGTGATCAAGAGATCCGACCTGGACTGTAACATATGTAATTCTATCTCTCTGCATCTTCTCTCTATGCAATTCTTTCTACCTATTAGCCATATACTGTCTCCTCTGTGTGACTCATAATCCGACCTGGTACACAGTATATGCAACATTCTCTTCTCAATCCCTCTGAAACTTCAGTTAGTCATATGTTTCATCCTTTGCGTGTTTGGAAGAGATCCGACCTGGATGTACAACATATGCATTCTAAATCTATCTTCTCTCTTAATAATTGTCTGTTCACCCCGTGTAAGGAGTATTTTGGAAGTCCTTGATGGCTGGAGCATATTAGGAAGCGGGAAACACGTTCTAGTACAATTAAAAATAAACACATACAAATTGTCTGTAGATATCGCTGCTTAATTTAGGTGGACAACAATATTCCTGGTTGTATTCAGTTAAATGGCAACAAGGAAATTTATTTAAAAATAAGGGCTAAAAACATCATGTTATTGGTAAATTGTCCAAATTCTATCACAAATGTGTCGTGCTTAAGTGGACCACAATACTTGCGATCGATCAAACAAAGACGTGAAAATAAGGGTACTGATAAGTAGACTAAGGATGTCTAACAACTTTGATCCCAAATATTTTTGTTTTGTTAAATTTGTTCATAGTTTTCCTTTATGCACAAATTTAGGGGGAGAATTAAAAAAAATTCAAAAATCAAACAAAAATCAGAAAATAAAAAAAAATTAAAAAAAAAGAAAATGAAAAATAAAAATAGTGTTATTTCTGTTTTATTTCATGTTCAAAAATAATCACAAATCCAAAAGTATTTTTGTTTTTGTTTTATTTTTCAAAAAGTACGAAAAACCCAAAAATATTATGTGCTAAATTTTCTTTTAGTTTTGTTTTGTCTTGAAAAGTAAATCCAGGTGTAGATGAGACTCATGCAGACTGTATCGAAGATTTTCTGAGCCAAGGCTTCGTCCATGAACATCGAAGAATTCTCATTTGAAGGAGCAAGAAATGAAGATTATACTTTCGACACTCATGATGGGTTTTAGCCATATGAACATTCCTATATGCACATGCAAACCCTAATGCTTGGATCTAGGTTTCTCTAATTAAACATGCATTAAATCCAAGACTTCTAATGGCTAATAGAGTATAATAACAATAAGAAATCAGAATTAGAAGTTTACCTTGAATCACTTGCTTGATCTTCTTGTCCTTGGAGCTTTAGAGTCACAATTGTCACTCCTCTAATGGCTTACAAACACCAACTAGCAAGAAGATGATTTGAGAGAGAGGAGAGGGAAGAGAAAATCGGCCAGGGTTTCTTTTCTATCAAGAGTGTCGATTTCCTTAACCCTTGGGGTCTATTTTTACTTGTAAGGCTCCTAGGGTTTCACCCTTAAACCCTAATTGGATAACTTAGGCCCTAAGCAATCCAATACCCTAATTGATAAGCCTTGGACGAATTCTAAGCCTATCCTAAGATCTAGAAATCGTCCCCCGCTTATCCTTAAGGGATTTATAGCCCAAAGTACAACTATCAAACACTTGACAGTCTATGCCCCTTTATTCAATTAATCTCTTTAAGTCACCAAATTAATTCCAAATTAATTTATAACTTATATTAATCAAATAATAATATTATTATTCCTTACATTATTCTCATAATATATTAATAATATTCCTTCTCTCATAATAAATCATCCTATCAAGTTGCTATGGTGAAGGCAACCCAAAAGGACCATGCACAACCAGGTCAAATACTTACCTAATATAGTTGCAGCCTTAGACACTATTCCAACAGTCTCCCACTTGGATAAGTCTAGTAACTATATATACAAGTATAATCCGATTAGCAATCGTAGCTCTCAAAGAAGTTGTCAAACACTAATCTAATCAATCTTGTCCTTTAGATAAGGGATCGTACAGTCCTCTGTTTAGATATCATGCAAACAATTCTATGGAACCAATATGTCTAGCATTTGGTTTCTCGATCTCAGATTTATTTGATATAGAACTTAATCGAACACATCAATTCAGTTCTGACCGGGCCCTACACATAAGTTAAATCGAATCATCGAGTGGCCGAGATATCGCTTTTAACCTCTTAGGATAAAAGTAATAGATAAACTTTGACTTATATGCATTTACTTATTCATTAATTAACTATACACAACAATGCGTTTTATAACATCAAGCTACTGATGCGGTTTCGCATTATCAATGTACAACCAATTAACAAATAACAAACCATATATCTAGGTTTTAAGACCATATGATATTATCGTCTTGCGATCACCCTTTTATCACATTCCATAAGGTGATTCCAACAAGCGCGGGTTTGTTCCAATGCTCAAAACTAGTTTATAAGCACTCATGAACGTTGCAGCAACCTTTTACTATGTCTAATACCATTTATACAATCTACACACCAATTCATGACAATCTTCATTCATACCTACTTCCAACATATGAACGATTGTGGACAATTTGAATAATTCGATTATTCTTAATAAACTCAATTATTCTGGAAGTCAAAACATGCAAAGTGAAACAATAGTTAAACAATTAACATAAGACAGTAACATTACTCATAAATAATACTCTTTTATTTAATCATCAAATGTTAATTACATTTATCTATTACACGTTTCCAATACTATCTAATCTATACTAATATCATCCTTCAGCCCAATACTCCTAGCATGTTGCAAGTGCTTAACCCTACTCAATCCCTTCGTAAGCGGATCTGTTGGGTTATCTTCTGATGATATCCTCTTCACCACGAGTTGTCCTTCTTCTACACGATGTCTAATAAAGTGATATTTTTTGTCGATATGTCGAGATCTACCATGATCCCTCGGTTCCTTGGTCAAGGCAACCGTTCCTTCATTATCACGGAAAATCTCCATGGGCTCCTTTATGGCAGGTACAACTCCAAGATCACCGATGAAGTTCTTCAACATATTGCCTCCTTCGACACTTCGCTCACTGCAATGTACTCTGATTCGCACGTTGAATCAACTACGGTTTCCTGCTTGGAACTTTTCCAAGTTACTGCTCCTCCATTCAGGGTAAAGACCCAGTCCGACTGTGAACGGTAGTTGTCCCTGTCGGTCTGAAAGTTGGCGTCACTATACCCTCGCACCTTCAAGTCATCACTCCCTCCGAGAACTAAGAACCATTCCTTCGTCCTCCGAAGGTACTTAAGGATATTCTTGACCGCAATCCAATGGGCTCTGCCAGGGTTCCCTTGATATCTACTAACCATGCTCAAAGCAAAGGCTACATCAGGGCGAGTACAAGTCATAGCATACATGATTGAGCCAACTGCGGAAGCGTATGGAACTCGGATCATTTATGCTATTTCAGCTTCGGTACTCGGACTTTGAGTCTTACTCAACTTGGCATTACTTTGTATCGGTAATTCTCCCTTCTTTGAGTTTTCCATTCTAAAACGTTTTAGTACTTTATCTAAGTAAGTGTTCTGACTAAGTCCTATTAGTCTCTTACTTCGTTCTCTCACTATCCTTATTCCCAAAATATAGGAAGCCTCTCTGAGGTCCTTCATAGCGAAGCACTTCCCGAGCCAGGACTTAACCTCCTGCAGAGTCGGGACGTCGTTTCCTATGAGTAGTATGTCATCGACATATAGAACGAGGAAGCTTACCATACTCCCACTGGCTTTGACATATACACATGATTCATCTTCGCTTCGTACAAATCCAAACTCTTTTACTTTCTCATCGAAGCAAAGATTCCATCTGCGAGACGCTTGCTTAAGTCCATAAATGGACTTCTCAAGCTTACACACTCTATTCGGATGCTTCGAATCAACAAAACCCTCCGGCTGAGCCATGTAAACATCCTCGGCCAACTTCCCATTAAGGAAAGCGGTTTTGACATCCATTTGCCAAATTTCATAATCATGGAATGCGGCAATAGCTAGCATCACTCTAATAGATTTTATTTTCGCAACTGGTGAGAAGGTCTCATCATAGTCAACTCTGGGAGTTTGAGTAAAGCCCTTCGCAACCAATCGCGCCTTATATGTGTGTATGTTTCCATCCACGTCGGTCTTCTTCTTGAAGATCCATTTGCACCCAACGGTCTTACGTCCGGGCACATTATCAACCAAATTCCAAACTTGGTTGTCATACATGGAATGGATCTCACTGTCCATTGCCTCTTTCCATTTCCCAGACTCCAGGCCTGCCATGGCTTCCTTATAGCTATTAGGTTCATCTAGATTTATTAGTGTACCATCACTAATATACGTGTCCCCTTCGGTAGTAATATGAAAACCATAAAACTGGGGTTGAACTCTAACTCTTTCGGAACGTCTAAGAAGTAAGGACTCGTCAATTGGTTCAACCAGGATTTCTTCCTTGGGTTGAGTGCTAGCGGTAAAGGTTCCTTCATCTATCGACTCTTGAATCTCTTCAAGCTCGATTTGCCTCCCACTGCCTCCTTGGCTTATGAGTTCTCGCTCTCGGAAAACTCCTCTCCTCGCAACAAAGACAACATTGTCCTTCGGTCTATAGAAGAGATATCCAAAGGATTTCTGCGGGTAGCCGATGAAAATACATCGCTCACTACGAGTTTTGAGCTTGTCGTGAGTATCTTGTCTTACGAAAACCTCGCAACCCCAAACCTTGATATGTGCCAACGAGGGAGCTTTCCCTGTCCACATCTCGTGAGGTGATTTGGCAACCTTCTTAGTAGGGACTCAATTAAGGATATGGGCGGCAATCTCTAACGCATACCCCTAAAAAGAGATAGGTAGTGAAGCACGACTCATCATAGAACGAACCATTTCTAACAAGGTTCGATTACGCCTTTCTACCACACCATTCAACTACGGTGTCCTAGGTGGCGTCAATTTATAAACTATTCCACACTCCTTGAGATAATCGTGGAATTCAAGACTTAGGTACTCTCCTCCTCGATCGGATCGAAGCATCTTGATTTTCCTGCCCAATTGATTCTCCACTTCATTCTTGAACTCTTTGAACTTTTCAAATGTTTCTGACTTTTGCTTGATTAAGTAGATATACCCATATCTACTATAGTCATCGGTAAAAGTCACATAGAAGCGGTTCCCATCCTTTGTGGTTGATCTAAACGGTCCACATACATCCATATGTATTAGGTCCAATAGACCCTCACCCCTTTCACATGTACTAGTGAAGGGTGACTTAGTCATCTTTCCATGCAAACAAGACTCGCATGTGTCATCTTCCCTAAGCTCAAATGACTCCAACACTCCATCCTTTTGGAGTTGGGCTATGCGCTTCTTGTTGACATGTCCAAGACGACAATGCTACAAGGATGCTCTATCCATACCATTGGAAGAATCCATGCATAAAACATCATTTCCTAAGTTATCTACAGTCATAACAGTTTCATAAATTCCATTACACGGTATTGCTTCAAAATATAAGACACCATTTAGATAAGCAATAATAGAACCATTCTCATTATTAAAAGAAAATCTAAAACCTTGTCTAAACAAACCATGAAATGAAATGATGTTTCTTGCCATTTCTGGCGAATAGCAACAATTGTTCAAATCTAAACATAAACCATTCCTAAGCACTAAAGAATACACTCCAATCTTGGTCACAGGCGACAATATTCTGTTCCCCATGATTAGATTTATTCTTCCATGCTCCACATCCCTATTTCTTCTTAGTCCCTGCAATCCAGAACAAATGTGGTAACCACAACCGGTATCAAGGACCCAAGAAATAGCATGCGATGAATCGTTAGATTTGATTGTGTATATACCTGCAAAAGACGGCTTGATCTTTCCTTCCCTGATGGCTTGCATGTAGTCTGGGCAGCTTCTATTCCAATGCCCTATTTTATGGCAGTGATGGCACTCTGCCTCTTTTGGGTTAGGGTTAGGCTTAGCGGGATCAACTTTGGTCCCACTAGAAGAGGAACCATCTCGGGACTTTCCCTTGCGGTGGCTCTTAGACGGAGCCTTCCTCTTCTTGCCTCTTCCTTGCCCAATGGCCAAAACAGGAGCAGCGGGTGGATTGGGAGTGGGTGCAACAGACTTGTCCTTGAGGTTGCTTTCAGCAACCCTAAGGAGACCTTGGAGCTTACTTAGGGTGACGTCTTCTTTGTTCATGTGGTAGGTCATCTTAAATTGATTGTAACACTGAGGCAAAGAGTGAAGCACCATGTCGATCGCCAAGTCTTCCCCAAAGTCAACATTCAACTTGCGAAGACGATCGACATACCTTTGCATCTTTTGCAGGTGCACGGTTAGAGATTCTCCATGACCTATTTTGGCGGAAATCATGTTACTGAAAATCTCGTAACGCTCCTGCCTTGCGTTCTGGTGGTATCTCTCCAACAAGTCTTGGTGCATTTCGTACGGATACATTTCCTCATAGGACTTTTGGAATTCGACGTTCATTGTGGCTATCATGATGCAATGAACCTTCGTCGCATCACGTTCATGAGTCTCAAAAGTAGTCATTTCAGCCGGAGTAGCGATTTTTGGGTTGATCTTCTCGAGCTTCTCATCGAGGACATACTCCTTGTCCTCGTAGCGAGCAATTGTGAGAATGTATCTTATCCATTCGCTAAAGTTCGTCCCATCGAAAGTCACCTTTTGACAAAGGCTCATCAATGTAAACGAACTAGCAGCAGCGTTGTTCGCATTCGACATCTACAAATAGAAAGGAAAAAGATAGATTAGAATTTGAATCCCTAATTATCACCCGATAAGAAAAATTAGGGCTAGGATCCAACAACAATGTTTACATATTAGAAATGGGATGTCGTAATCTAACATGCAAACAATTTGAAGGTAAGTGAATGACGATTCACTAATTCTCCACCATGAAAACATAACTTTAAGTTCTAAATGTATTGAGAATTCCTAGGTTTGGATGAGATTCATTGAAACTTTTCAATGGCATGTTTAAATCTTGATATGCCCCTCTCGTTTGTGACTGGGATACTGAGGATCACAAAGTGGGTGTGAATTACCATGCAAATTCACATGGTGCCTTCATTGTAACGCTCCATCGAACTATGATAAACAATGAATCACCCTTTGCCACCTTTGCTTAGAACTAATTAGTGTGCCGGTAAACCATACACGCTCCACTAACTTCTTAGCAAGGGTGAAAAGTGTAATTTCATGGGATTGCATCAATTCACTTTTCCTAAAGTAACTAGGATTGGGAAATTTTGAAAAACATGTAGTTACTTTGTATTTCATATTATACTTTTAATGAAGAGATAAGGTTGCCCTATCCTACCCGTTCGGCTAACGACCCTCCACCGATCAAGCAAGCGGTGGGTGTGAGTGTACACCCATTAAGCGTCATTTTATAGGCAGCAACCTTATACCCACCTTATAGACCGGCTTCGTGAATGAGACCTACTAACGGTAAGACTAGCATTTTTAATCATACATATATATATTAATCTTGTAATATTATATTAGTGTAGGGTTGAATTTTAAACTTGTAAAATTCTAGGGTTTGAAATTTAAATTGTCTAAATTAAACTTTTAATCACAAAATTTAAATTTCAAAACTTGAGGGCAAGTTTTAAACTTTTCAAAACATAGGGGATCAAATAACAAATAATCTAAATTAATATTTAATCACATAATTGTCCATATTTGATTTATTTAATAATTTCTTGCAAAACAATTTACCAATTTAATCAAAATAATTAATCAATTATCACATAAGGAAATAAATATTTTATTAATTGACAAATATCTTCAATTAGATCAAGAATATACTCATATATATGATAAAATCGGATTTATATTGATCTAATATGTTAAAGGCAAGTATCTCAAAGATAAACAGCAAGAAATCCCGATATTTGCTCTTTCTGACGCTTGGACTCGCCGAGTACCCCAATGGACTCGCCGAGTCGAGCCTACTCGCCGAGTCCATCAGACAAAAACATAAAATTCGAATTTAGCAAGCAACCAATGCATTAATTCAATAGAAACCAACCGAGGCTCCGATACCACTGATGGGTTTTAGCCATATGAACATTCCTATGTGCACATGCAAACCCTAATGCTTGGATCTAGGTGTTGGGTTTTGAGCATTCTAACACTCCTAAGTGTACATGCAACCCTAAATACCTTGGATCTATGTTTTCTCTATTATACATGCAAATAAGAACTTCCAAGGTATTATCCTAATCTAGCATACAAAACAATAACTATAGCAAGATAGAATACATACCTCTTTGGTGTAGAATGTCTTCATGAAGCTTGAGTGCCTAGTGCCCCAAGTGTGACACCTCAAATGGAATCACAATCATCAAAACACTTAGAATAACTTGAGAGAATTCTACACTCTTCAAAATCGGCTAGCCCTTTCTTGAAAACTACTAGTGGCCGATTTTTCCTCAATAATAAGATGCTTATATAGTTACACAATTAGGGTAAACTCTTAATTGTCATGGCTTTCCATTTCCTTGGATCCATGGGTACAAATACACCATGGAGCATCCATGGACCATCCTATGGGTTTTAGCCCAACTTGATTATCCATGGAGCATTAGCCCACTATACAAGTATGGATGATTTACACAATCAACCCATATATTTAATTAGTCTTCTTTTGATCACTTAATTAATCCTAGATTAATTCTTGATCAATACTAATTAAATAATCTTATTATTCTTATCATTAATATACTAGAACTTATAATATATTAATAACCATAAGTGTCTTATTTCTCTCATTCAAGTGCATGATGGTATGCAACCCAAATGGACCATGCCGGGTCGGGTCAAGTCTTACCAAATATAGTTATGGACTTAGACATTAATCCAACAGTCTCCCACTTGGATAAGTCTAAAACTATTATTGCGTATGACTTCAGGAACCAACCGGCAATCGTAGCTCTCAAAAGCTTCTGTCGAACTCTGACCTTGTCGATGAACTCTGACCTTTGTCAATGACTTGTCCATTAGATAAGGGATCATATATTCCTCCATTCTAGATATCATATGGACTGAGACATGGATTATAATCATTCTCTCTGTCCATTTGTTGTTTCCCGATTTCCGATTTATGACAACTGACTAATTGAACAAATCAAATCAGTCCTGGCCCGGCCGAGCACTTCCATTTGTCATCATCAAATCATCGAGGGGCCCACAGATATCGCTTTTATCCCGAAGGTAAAAGGAACGGATAAACTTCGACTCATATGGCTTGTTCTACTACTTGTTGAATCATACACAAAGGCACGTTTTATAGCACCGAGTTACCAAATGCGTTTTCGTGCTATCAATGTACTATCAACTCATAGTAACAACTCATATCTCTAGGTTTGAAGAATATAAGATATTATCGTCTCATGATCACTCGTGATAAAATCCATGAAGTGATTCCAATGAGCGCGGGTTGAATCCAATACTCAGAACTTATGAGCACTCATGATTGTTGTAGCCTTGTCCAACACCTTAGACCTCTACAACCCATCATGACAGTCTTAATTCATATCTACTTCCAACATATGACCGACTGTGGATAGTTTGAATAACTTAGTCATTCTGAAAGAATAACCCAGTTTATTCGGGAAGTCAAAACATGCAAAGTGAAACACAATAATAATTGAATCCAATATGGTATCAACTCTTTGAACATAAATAAACACCTTTTATTTATCACCATATGATTACACATTATTCATTGTATACTGTTTCAGCTATCAACTTTATTCTTGAATTTAAAACCAATAGTTGTCCCATGCTCCAAGCATGTACACTATGTTTTCTTAACACTAGTCATGCCATACACCAAGTATGCATACTATGTTTGTCTATGATCTTTACTTTGTGAACTAGATCCATTGAACATAACTTCAATGATTCTCTTTTCACACTCCCAAATCCTTACTGCAAATGCAAGAATTCCAAATTCATGCCATTTACTGGAATCTGTCAGATTCTAAACTTATATGCATTGATCCTCTTGTAATGATTATGCACAAAGTCATAAAGACTTGACAACAAACATTACAGATCATTCCAAAGGAGATCAACTCCTTGGAACCATCCTTCTTGCATTAAGTTTCCTTAATCTTACACAGAGTGAAAATTCTAACTTTGACACATTTCCAGATTCCATTTTGACTATCACTTCTGAACAAGAGTTGCCTCCTTACAGATTATGTCAATATGGTCCTTCCAGAATTATCACTATACTTCCAACTGTCCTTGAGCAACCAATCTTTGGTAAACCTTAGATTGTCCTCGACAATTGTTTAATCCTTTTAGTCATATCCAGTTCTAAACCTTTTCCCTTCTTAATGCCCCAGGCATTTGGAAAATTTTAGAACGGATGATTATAGCACATGTAATCGATCCTATATCCGAAGCATATGGGACACGATTCATGATGTCTTACATAAAGACTAAACCAGTCTTTTGCTATAATATTTCCATTTCAATTTGCCAAGTTCTCATAATTCAGATTATGAAAAGGGATGCCGTAATCATAATCGAATTTTAGAACGCAAATAATGGACCCATATACAGAATTTCCTTATGTTGAGCCATTCCAACATGAAATTCATATATATCCTTGACTAAATGATTAAAACCTCACAATCTAAGCTTATAGATTTGAGATGAAGTATAATTTCCTCTCCCTTAATTATAGCAAAAACACTTTTTCCCAATTGAGACTTTTGTTTTCTATAATTAACATTGCTAGCTTGCAATACTTAACATAATTATCATTGCTCCCACTAACATGATGATTATTAGCATAACACTTATGCTCCCACTAGCTTTGACATGTTCTCAGAAATCAGCTGGACTTCTAGAAATCAATACTTCATTGACTTTCTTACCAAAGTTCAGATTTCTGATACTAGATTGTTTTGATAAGTCTTTATCAAAATCATACACCTTCCCTTAGATAGCACACTTGTGTATCTAAACAATTATGAAGAGGGATGCCGTAATCATAATGTTTAGACCTTTTTGCCACTTCTCACAAGTCCAGGTTAGTGTGCCGGTTAACCACACGCGCTCCACTAACGACTTTGAGAATGCAAATATCACAATTGCTATCTAGCTAAAATCTACTTAGTGAAAGTGTTTCCTCACCATCATTTTCATGAATCGGAGAGAAACCTTATGACACTTAGATTTACTGGTGTATGTGTTCTTATCCATGTGAATTGTCAAAACCATAGTCACAAGACAAGGATAATGACAAATCCAAACTCATATGGATTGAACTCAATCTTAACTTCTTGCCACCTGGCAGCTCAAGGGCCTGCCATTGCTTCCAAGTTGTTGTGCAACAAATTGAGAACTCTAAGAACTCATATGCAAAGCCAACTTTAACTGGAATGGGCACAGATATGTCAACACGATAGGTTATAAACCTCAAGTCGTGTGCTAGCGAAGAACTTCAGGTTTTATTCTTGATTATTTCTTGAGACTTTCAAGACCTTTAAGACTCCCACTGTCCTCTTGACATATAAGACTCCCTTGTCAAATATCCAAGAGATAGTGAGGATTCTGATCAAGACAAACACTTCACACAATTGGCCTAAGTTGGTCTTTGTTTTATCCAAAACATCACAACTTACCAATTTCAAATGTACAAGAGTAGAAAAACTTTTACTCTTACATTTGACAAGTGTTTTAACCTTCTTTTGAGACATGTCACTCAAATTACAATCTTGGAGTATGACTCTAAGACTTGTATTGGAACGAAGTATGACTCATCTTCTTGATTTAACCACTTCAACAATTCAAGATCCCTCTTCTTAGTCATAAGAATGCACTAAGATTTCCTTAGAGAACTAATTGTGCTATGGTTTCTTAATCATTAAGATGATCACAAAAACTGATACTAAAGTACTCTCCCATCTTTTCAGATTTGAGAAACTTTTATCTTACTGCCTAAATTGATTCTTCTTATTCGCTCTGCCTTACATTGGAACCTTTTCCAATGTCTCAGAGTTACACTTAAGCTTGTAAGTATAATCATATTTACTGAACTTAAGTAAATCATGACGAATAGTCTTATCAAACTTTTTGTGGTGGACTTGACCAGTGCACAAGAATGTGTACTCGATCCCTTAGTCCTTTACTTGATTCACACATCCATGTGAACAAGTAATTAGTCTTAATTTTCCAAAACTTGAAAGTTCTCATTCATCATGCTATACAACTTGCATGATTCCAAGTTCCGGTCCAATTGAACCTTGGGTGATGAGAATCTTTCCTTATTTGGTAAATTTAGACATTACCACAAATGAAAGAATCAATTTCATACTTCCACTCTTGCTACTAATGGAATCTTATAAGCAACAAAAATTTCCACAGATGCCATTGTAAGGATATTTTAAAATAAATAAAATCAAAAATTTCCTTTTATTTTAAAACTTTGCGGAAAAATTATCCTTACAATCCATATGAAAACTTGTTGTTATCTATTCCTAAGCAATATCTCATAACTCCTAAGAAGTAGCTCAAGAATCCGATTTTTCAAACTATGCGATAGAAATCCATCTATGCGATCAGATTCAGCATATTCTTCCTTTAAGTTTCTTCACTTTCCTTTGATTCTTAAACCATCACCATGCGACCCGGTCACATCATGTATCAAGAATCTCAGAATAGAAACTTAACAGAGTTAGATAGTGGATTTTACCTGAAGTAGAGTCAAACTTATTGACTTTAACATCCTTAGGTAAATTTGGCAGCTTCGCAACCAATGCCCTTTCTTTGGCAATACAAACATATGGACCCTTTGATAATGGTACACAGGACTATCACAGACTTAGCTTTTCTCTTTACCATTTGGTCAACCGAGTTGACTATAGCCGATCCCTTTCCATTGGGAAGAGAATGCTTTACTGGATATCCAATGTCATCATTGTCAATGTCCATAAAGTTTTAGGAAGTTGATCTTAACAAATAGATAAGATCATTAAGGGTCTTGTCATAGTCTTTTTCATAGGTGTTCCAAAAGAACTCACTATGTGACTTAGAAAGTAGTTGAACCACCAACTTTCTCAAGACTTTGACACCCAACTCTCCCGGCTTGTCAATATGTGACTACATCTCCAAGATGTGACCACACCTAGACCTTGCCTTGCCTAATAGGGCCTGAGTGACCTTAAACTTTTCAAGAACTTGTGGGTTAGGGAGAATAATTTGAAGAGGTGAAGAAGTATGATATCCATGGGACATCATCTTCATTAGGAAACCTTGTTTCAAGAGATTTGGGAAGATCATGGGTGTCTAAACCAGACATCTTTTGGGAGATATTCAAGATAGTTGATTTAAAGTCCTTAATATGACACCCAATATGAAATATTAAGGCTAGGACCCAACAAACTATTTTATAACTTAGAAGAGGTATGCCGTAATCCAAGCTATAAAATATTTGAAGGTAGGTGAATGACGATTCACCAATTTCCACCAAGATAAACGAAATGTATTATTAGGTTTTAATTGGTTTTGAAACTCCTAGATCTTTGAGATTCATTGAACTTTTCAAAGGCATGTTTCAATCTCGAGTGTGCCCTTCAGGTTTTGTGACTGGGATGCCGAGGATCACAAAACAAGGTGTGAAGTAACCATGCAAATCACTTGGTACCCTTAATAAATTACCCCTCAATCGATGTGCCGGTTAACCACACACGCTCCATCGATACTATGATAAATATTAAGTCACCCTTTACCTACCTTGTTAAGTCCAAGTTAGTGTGCCGGTTAACCACACACGCTCCACTAACGACTTAGACAAAGTGTAAAGTGCAATTTCATGGATTAGCACCTTATTCACATTTTTCCTAAGTAACTAAGATTGGGTATTATTAAGAGTTTAGTTACTTAGTATTATCATTAATACTTTTAATGAAGGGAGAATTCTAGTCCTGTCAAACCCGTTCGGCTAACGACCCTCCACCAGTCAAGCAAGCGGTGGGTGAGAGTGGACACCCATTAAGTTGCCATTTTATAGGCAACAACCTTATACCCACCTTATAGACCGGCTTCGTGAATGAGGCGTACTAGCGGTAAGACTGACTTTACTCTTATACATATATATATTATTAACTTATAATATTATAAAGTATAAGGGTTGAATTTTAACTTTTAAAATTCTAAGGGCTAACTTGGAATTAAAGTATTCATAAGTGAAAACTTTACAAATTCCAAAACTTGAGGGCAAGTTTTGAAACTATTCAAAACTAATTAATTCCATAACTTATGTGTTTAAAGTAGTTTTAATCCAAAAACTCTTCAAGTTCCATAACTTGAGGACAAGTTATGGAAGACTTTAAACTAATAAAAGAATTAACTTTTCTTTATTTTATAACTTATGGAATTAATTAAGGTTACACTTTTTTTTATTTTATTTTATTTTATTAAATGAAGAGACTCTTGGTCCTCCATAACTTGAGGACAAGTTATGGAGTCATAAAACCATTTAATTAGAACTAGACTCTTCATTTTGTAACCTTTGCCAATTTTTATGAGTTTTATGATTCTTAAATGTGACTTTTCATATAACTTGAGGACAAGTTACAAAAACACATTTTTGAATCAATTCTTAGATTAATTTGGATTAAAACCAACTATCACATAATTTTCATCATTAATCCAAATTCACTCATAAAACAAGATAACACAAAAAACTTTTGGTGATCCATAACTTATTCTTAAGTTATGTAATCCTTTAAAACATTAACACCAAATTTTGTAACTCCAAAAAAACTTTGAATCAATTTTTTTTTTTTTAAAACCTTTTCAAATCCATAACTTATGGAGGTTTCAAAAAAATAAAACTTTTTAGATCAAACTTTTAAAACTAATAAAATAATCATATTATTTTATCTTTTATTAAATTTGACCTAATTCAACTCATAAAGCAAATTATTCAAATTTTACAAATAATTAGTTTTTCACAAGAACAAGTAATTATCTTAAAATTTGACAAACTTCATGGTTTTTTTTTTCCAACTTTGAAAAAAAAAATATTTGCATCAATATAACAGAAAACAACCCGTGGCTCTGATACCACTGTTGGGTTTTGAGCATTCTAACACTCCTAAGTGTACATGCAACCCTAAATACCTTGGATCTATGTTTTCTCTATTATACATGCAAATAAGAACTTCCAAGGTATTATCCTAATCTAGCATACAAAACAATAACTATAGCAAGATAGAATACATACCTCTTTGGTGTAGAATGTCTTCATGAAGCTTGAGTGCCTAGTGCCCCAAGTGTGACACCTCAAATGGAATCACAATCATCAAAACACTTAGAATAACTTGAGAGAATTCTACACTCTTCAAAATCGGCTAGCCCTTTCTTGAAAACTACTAGTGGCCGATTTTTCCTCAATAATAAGATGCTTATATAGTTACACAATTAGGGTAAACTCTTAATTGTCATGGCTTTCCATTTCCTTGGATCCATGGGTACAAATACACCATGGAGCATCCATGGACCATCCTATGGGTTTTAGCCCAACTTGATTATCCATGGAGCATTAGCCCACTATACAAGTATGGATGATTTACACAATCAACCCATATATTTAATTAGTCTTCTTTTGATCACTTAATTAATCCTAGATTAATTCTTGATCAATACTAATTAAATAATCTTATTATTCTTATCATTAATATACTAGAACTTATAATATATTAATAACCATAAGTGTCTTATTTCTCTCATTCAAGTGCATGATGGTATGCAACCCAAATGGACCATGCCGGGTCGGGTCAAGTCTTACCAAATATAGTTATGGACTTAGACATTAATCCAACACTAGGTTTCTCTAATTAAACATGCATTGAATCCAAGACTTCTAATGGCTAATAGAGTATAATAACAATAAGAAATCAGAATTAGAAGTTTACCGTGAATCACTTGCTTGATCTTCTTGTCCTTGGAGCTTTAGAGTCACAATTGTCACTCCTCTAATGACTTACAAACACCAACTAGCAAGAGGATGATTTGAGAGAGAGGAGAGGGAAGAGAAAATCGGCCAGGGTTTCTTTTCTATCAAGAGTGCCGATTTCCTTAACCCTTGGGGTCTATTTTTACTTGTAAGGCTCCTAGGGTTTCACCCTTAAACCCTAATTGGATAACTTAGGCCCTAAGCAATCCAATACCCTAATTGATAAGCCTTGGACGAATTCTAAGCCTATCCTAAGCCCTAGAAATCGTCCCTCCCCCCCCCCCCCCTTATCCTTAAGGGATTTATAGCCCAAAGTACAACTATCAAACACTTGACAGTTTATGCCCCTTTATTCAATTAATCTCTTTAAGTCACCAAATTAATTCCTAATTAATTTATGACTTATATTAATCAAATAATAATATTATTATTCCTTACATTATTCTCATAATATATTAATAATATTCCTTCTCTTATAATAAATCATCCTATCAAGTTGCTATGGTGAAGGCAACCCAAAAGGACCATGCACAATCGGGTCAAATACTTGCCTAATATAGTTGCAGCCTTAGACACTATTCCAACTATTCAATCCTTCAACCCCAGAAGCAAGGTGAAGCAGAAATTGAAGATTATGTGACGGATTGCATTGAAGCCTCCTCAATCAGTCTACTACTGTCGTTGTACCTGCTAAAGTGATCCAGAAGATTTGTTCTCTCTGATGTTCACTCGGAAGATTCTCAAGCTGAAATCACCAATTCTCAATAATCTCTACAAGAAGCCTCCTCACCCAATGTGCGTTCAATGTCAAATTTTTTAAGAAAAGCTTAAGTGCTCAAGATGAAGTCATTCATTGAAGATAAATGCTGAAGCCAAGCTCTCGATGAAGATTGACAAGAAAAGCCAGCTACTTTTTTCGGGGAGCTTGTTGGGTCATTTAAAAAAGAAAGTTATAAACCAAGAGGGATATTATTGGGTCAAAAATATGGTTTATACTTTACTTTTCTAGCAAAATGTATTTTTTGTGTCTTGGACCGTAAACAACTTGGTGTTTACAGCCGTAAACCCATTTACGGCCCATGTTCTCCAAGACCATATTCCCTAGTATATATATATATAGGTGTTAGGGTTGAGGAGTGGATTGATGAACAGTAGAGAGTGTACGGTAGAGAGAAGAACAAGTGTGTGTTGTGAGTGAATCTTGTAAGGGAAATTCATTCTAATCAATTCAAACAAGATTCATATTATTATTCTTCTCCTTCTCTTCTATGTGATCTGACATCATCCGTTTGATTGGGATTCCGCACCATCAAACGGATCTGATTGATACACAGACATTTTAGGGACATAAAGTCAGGTATGGTTACACAGATGGGCTACTTGGGTTATGTTTTGGTTCATCACCAATGGGCGGTGGTTTGAGTTCTAAGTGAGTTAGAATTGGCATTCCCAGGTTGAACATCAGTCATTGAGGGTTATGTTAGTTCGTTGGTTCGTTTGCTGCTTTCAGATCTGTTGGGCAGATGTTGGTTGGTGGGACCTTTTCAGAAGCAGGTATGTTCAACTCCAGGTGGGTTGTTGTTTCTCTGGTTTGAGTTTTAAGGTATTCGAGGCCATTGGTCATTGAGTTCGTTATTCAGCGAGAATTCTCTGAAGAATTTAAGTGGTGCCAGTTAAAGGTCAAGGAATGCACCAACTACCCTCCTGTTCGGTATATTCTAAATTCCATCGGTCTTCTGGTGTGCTTACTCTCAATGGTAGAGGGGGAGCTTGGTTCATAGCAGACTCAGGTTTTGGTAGCCTTCAGGATCATCTTGAAGGTTTTCTCGAGCTATTGGGGTAGTGATGGAATCTGTTCAATCCAGTATGGGTTCTTGTTTTGACCGACCGTAAAGATATTTTGTTGTTTTGATTAAGGTGGCATGTCGATTATCTCAGGTGTTTCTTTTCTCTTCGGATGAGATTTTTGGGTCTCTTAATTATGTGTATGGGGGTGTTCCATGTGAGCTGGGCAAGATGGCCGTGGGGGTCTTGGTTCGAGTTATGTGCATGGTTCTTTTGGGTTTCAGCTTTCGATTTGGATCAAGAGTCCGAGCATTATCCTTTCTATAGATCGTATGTGACTTTGTTTTCGTAAGGATTGCTTGGGTAGCAACTATGTGGTGGTCAGTGGCGCTGTGAGAGTGTCGTCAAGGTCTGCATGTTATCAGAAGCATTCCAATCATAGGATGTGGGCCTAGAGATCATAATGGTTCATTTATTCTGCTTGTAGTGTTTTCAGGGTTGGCACGTTGATGGGGGTCGGGCGAGTCGTAAATCTGTTGGTTGGATAACGGAAGTAGTAAGGATTGAGGAAAGTATCAGTTAGGTATCAGAAAGTCTCGGCAGATTGTATGCAATAATTCGATTTGTTCACAAGCAGTTGTTAGATTTGTGATCCTGAAGTTGGAAATTCCTTATGCAGTCGTAATGCGTAAAGTTCTGGGGGATTGTATCGAGTGGGTGCCCAGGTGGGAGTGTACCGGAGTTGGTAAGGGTTGTATGTATCGCTGATCATCATTGTGAGCAGTGGTCAGTAATGGCATAACATAGAGTTAAGGGTGTTAAGATTTTGGGTTCTTCATATGGTTTGGTTTTGGGATAAGTTCGCAATCAGTGTGTCTCGAGGATCATTCTTCATGGTTTTGGTAATACCCCAGTTAGGGACTAGGGGTAGATTCAAATAGATGGTTCTACCATTGTGAAGGTTGGGCTAGTGAGGAGGTTTCAGGCTCCTAGCATCAGTGTTTCGGGCAATATCAGTGTTTCAGGCAGTATCAGTGTTTTAGGCAGTATCCGTGTTTTGGGTTGTATTAGTAATGTGGGATTTTACGTATGCGTGGAGAGTATGCGTGTTTAGGAAGTGATAAGTCACTCGCAGTAGGATTAAATGATCTCAGAGTAATTGGTTTGACCATGTTGCACAAGTCTCGTCCGAGTCTAACCGTTACAGGAATGAATATTCTACTCGAAGGATTATCTGAGCCTTCTGTCAAGCATAAGTATACGGTTGCTATATATGGTCAGTGACATTGTATTCCTTTGAAGCAGCATGTGATCAGGTGTTGGAAGCATTTTGTTTGGTGCAAGACCCTATGAGTTTGGCTTGATGACAATTTAGTGGGGGAGGCCTAATAGGGAGTCAGACCATTGAGACTTTAGGTTTCAGATCTTAGGGGAGGTAAGATTGGTTTTTATTCAAAAGATTGAGGATTCATTCTCCATCGGGCTTGAAGAACTATTCTAGGGATGGTTTCGGTAGATCAGGATGGACCATTATATGATCAGAGTTGGGAGTGATATGGTTGGTTTGTTGTTCGTTGAGAGCTTGGCATGGAGTTGCTTCAGTATGGGGGGTTTGTCTGGGAGTTCGACCATTATAGATTTCAGGGGTCAGAAGGGTAAAAGTGGTTTGCATGGGCTGAAGTTTTGGTTGTTGTCTTCGAGATGGAAGTTTTGGTTCGGGTTCCGGATGCCATGAGAAGATTTTCTTAGGCACAGAATTTCTGTTTATAATCATTAGGTTGGTCGTTTTGATATGAGTATTAATAAGGAGCGATTTCAAGGATGAAATATGATTTAAGTGGGGGTGAGTTGTAACACCAAAAATCTAGAATGTTAATTGTGGAATTATGCCAATTCTAGTTGATCTCGTCAAGTTGGAGGAGCCAACTCAGCGAGTTGAAGATGAAGAATCGTGGATTTAATGGGTCTACTCGATGAGTTGAGGAGCCTCAACTCGGCGAGCAGAAGTTGGCTTGACTTCGAAGTTTAATGAGGCAACTCGATGAGTTGAGGAGCCTCAACTCGGCGACTTGTCCACTCAGAAGGAAACCCTAATTTTAGGGTCTTGCACCCTATTTAAACACCTTAAGTCCCAGGTGTTGTCCTCATTTCCAGCCTCCATAGCCCCTAAACCTAATCTCGAAACTCTAGAGCCTCCTTGAGTATTGTGTGCTCATGGTGGGTGTGTTTTTGTGTGTATTAAGATCATTAAAGGATGAAAAGCTTGGTGCAAAGTGGTGGTTTGAGTAGGAGCTTTCAGATCTGGGCTCTTTCCTCTATTTCCAGCATATTTCGGGTATAAAGTTCTAACCATGCTTAAAGTTTGATTAGATCTACTTATTTTAGGTTTTGAGGTGTTTTGGCCTCTTTTTTGGGGATGATGATGGAGTAAAGTCATTTTAGAGGTTGTTCTTCTATATTTGGGTTAGTTTTGGTACCATTTAGCTTAAAGGTGCAAACTTTATAAGGATTTTCGTGTCATGGATGCATTAAGTCAATTATTAAGTCCATTCCAAGCTTAAGAGCTTCATTTAGACACACATGAATGTAAAGTTGGCTACTTACATGGTTTTCCAGCTCAAGGAAGTTAGATCTATGTTTTGGAGTCATGACCTCATGGATTAAGTGCTTAATGTGTTATGGGGTGGGTTTCTGGCGAACTCCGCGAGTTTGTTGGATTAACTCGACGAGTTGGCTCGGTTTTCCCTAACATTTTCAGATTGATAGAGGAACTCGGCAAGTTGGCTTGGTTTTTCTTGATCTATGCAGATTGATGGAGAAACTCGACAAGTTGAAGGACAACTTGGCGAGTTGGGTCAACTTGTACCATTGACTTTGTCTTTTGACTTATGTCTTTGACTAAGTTTGTCATAAGGCGAGTTGGCATAGACTCGCCGAGTCCTCCTACTAACCTGGTCCTACACGCAAAGTCCCTCTTCCCACTCACCGAGTCACCCTCAACTCACTACTTGGGATTATAGAACTGACTCGCGATCCAACTCGTCGAGCCTCCACAAGCAGACCTCCCACTCGCTTCCAAATCCTCATCAGAGCATCCCTTATGAGGATTTAGGTTTCTAGGACTATTGCTACACGTTGAATTGCTAATTCCGTATGTAGATACGAAGGGTTGGACCTTCAACAATTAAACCCCTCTTACTCAGTAACAGTTCATATGACTCGCCGAGTTTGAAGAACAACTCGTCGAGTTCCAGGCAATATTCGTGGGACTCGCCGAGTTGTTCATCCAACTCACCGAGTCTAAGGCCACCTTCATAGAACTCGCCGAGTTCCACTTTGGGACTCGCCGAGTCCCTTTGACCCATTTCCCATACAGACCAAATCTAAGACATGCAACGCTTCCAAACCATAGATCTATGTTCCTAGGGCATGCTTATCACGTAAAGTTGCAAACTTTACGTGCATGCATGGCCCTATAAGCTCTAGAAGGCAAAACCAAGCTCTTAATGAGGTCATACACTCAATGGGGACCTCAATCACTTCAACCAAAGAAACTTTATACTTCTAATACATCCATAAGGTCTAGATCTGAAGTCCTTTCAGAACATAGAGCACAAATACATGGAGTTTGAGGTTTTAGGGCTTGAAAACCACTAATTTGGGACAAAAAGGGGATCTAATGAACTAGTGATCAAGGTAAGAACTTTTCTACCTCAATGGAAGCTTCTCTCAGTGAAGATTCCGGATCTACCTTCCCTCCTTGCACACTTCAACCTCTTCCTTCTTCTTCTAAGCTCCAAACCTTCTTCACAAAGCCAAGAACTCTCTCAAGAACAATATGGGGGCTAGGGTTTCGCTCTACAGCTCTCTGGAAGTGTTAGGGACAAAGGAAGCCAAGTTAGAGTGTTTAAATAGGGTGTAAACACCCGGATTAGGGTTTTTGCCCAAACAGGGTCTACTCGCCGAGTCCGGGGACCGACTCGCCGAGTCCAAAGCTTGGACCCTGCGTCTCATCCCGCTTCTACTTGGCGAGTTGGTCCTTCAACTCGCCAGTCCAAGGCAAAAATGCAAGAAATAAGAATTATTAATTACAAGGAATACGTACCAGGAACCAGGTGCTACAAATCTCCCCCACTTATTTTAGACTTCGTCCTCGAAGTCTGTTGTTCGCCCTGGAAACAGCTCGGGGTAGTGCTCCATCATCTCTTCCACCGGCTCCTAAGTCCACTCTGATCCCTTCCGGTGCTGCCATTGCACCTTCACGAGTTCCACCCTCTTGTTCCTCAAATCCTTCGACTTCCGGTCGAGGATCGCTACAGGCCGCTCGATGTAATTTAGGCTGCCATCAACCTGAATGTCCTCCAAGGGTACTACTGCTGAGTCGTCTACCAGACACTTTCGCAACTGAGAGACATGGAAAGTGTTGTGTATCTGACTGAGTTCGGCTGGCAAATCCAGCCTATATGCCACCTTGCCCACCCGGGCTATAACCCTGAACGGCCCAATATATCTCGGGCCCAACTTGCCCCGCTTCCTGAATCGAATGACGCCTTTCCACGGCGACACTTTCAGGAGGACCATATCTCCGACCTAGAACTCAAGGTCTGATCAACGCTTGTCGGCATAACTTTTCTGCCAACTCTGAGCAGTCTAAAGCCTACTTCGCACCTGCTGAATCTTCTCTGTCGTCTTGAGCACTACTTCGGTGCTCCCCATGACCCTCTGGCCAACCTCTCCCCAACATATCGGGGTCCTTCACCTCCTCCCATACAACATATCGAAGGGAGAACGGTCGATAATCGCATGATAGCTATTATTATGCGACAACTCCGCCAACGGAAGGTAAGTATCCCAACTACCCCCGAAATCCAGAACACATGCCCGCAACATATCCTATAACGTTTGGATGGTCCGCTCGCTCTGACCATCCATCTGCGGGTGAAAAGCGGTGCTGAAATGCAGACGAGTACCCAACTCGTCATGAAACTTCTTCCAAAACCTGGAAGTAAAATGCACATCCCTGTCTGAAACCACGGATATTGGCACCCCGTTCCGCGCCACTATCTCCCTGATATAAATGACGGCCAACTTTTCGGCTGATATGCTTTCCTGAATCGGAATAAAGTGGGCGCTCTTAGTCAATCGGTCCATGATGACCCATATAGAATCCACTCCTTGCGTGGTCCTGGGAAGCTTCGTGATAAAATCCATCGTAATATCTTCCTATTTCCACAACGGGATGTCCAACGGCTGCATCTTGTCGTGCGGTCTCTGATGCTCGGCCTTGACCTTCTTGCAGGTCAAACACCGCTCAACGTACCAAGCCACATCCCGAGTCATGCGGGGCCACCAATAATCTAGACGAAGATCCCTATACATCTTCGTCGCCCGAGACGAATAGAGAACCGAGATTTGCGCGCCTCCTCCATCAGAACCTGATGCATGCCACCATGATAAGGGACCCACACCCTACGGTGAAGGGTCGATAACCCCCGGCTATCATAGTCGAAGGAGGAAACCTGACCCACGATCTGCTCACTCTTCCGATGTTCCTCCTTCATAACCTCCTGCTGAGCCTCCCAAATCTGCTCCAATAGCTGAGTCACTACCATCATCCGTAGGCAGATATCTTGGATCGGTGATGCCTTAGTGCTAAGCGCGTCGGCCACCACATTGGCCTTCCCTAGGTGATAGAGGATCTCGCAATCGTAATCCTTTACCACATCCAACCACCGACGTTGCCTCATGTTTAGATTCGGCTGATCCATGAGGTACCTCAAACTCTTATGGTCCGTGTAAATGGTACAGCGAACCCCATAGAAGTAATGATGCCAAATCTTGAGGGTGAACACAACAGCTCCCAGCTCCAAGTCATGCGTCGGGTAATTCGCCTCGTGAGGCTTTCGCTTCCTCGACGCGTAGGCGATGACATGCCCTCTCTGCATCAATACCACGCCCAAACCTGTGATGGACGCATCGCAGTATACAACAAAATCCTCCATGCCCTCTGGCAGGGCTAAGATTGGGGCCTCGCACAATCTTTGTCTCAGTGTCTCAAACGCTGCCTGCTGCTCAGGCCCCCAACGAAAGACCACGACTTCCTTGTTAGCCTGGTCAATGGTATGACTATCTTGGAGAAATCCTGGATGAATCTCCGATAATAGCCCGCTAAACCCAGGAAACTCTGAATCTCGGATGGAGACTTCGGAACCTCCCATCTCATAACAGCCTCTACCTTGGCCGGGTCTACTGAAATCCTGTCCTGGTTGACAAGGTGCCCAAGAAACTGCATCTCACGCAACCAGAACTCACACTTGGAGAACTTAGCATATAAGCTCTCTCTCCTAAGGGTCTCCAACACCTTTCGGAGATGCCTCTCGTGCTCCTCCTGCGTCTTTGAATAAACCAAGATGTCATCAATGAAAACTATCACATACCGATCCAGCATCGGTCTGCACACACGGTTCATAAGATCCATGAACGTGGCAGGAGCATTGGTGAGCCCAAACGGCATCACCACAAACACATAATGGCCATAGCGCGTCCGAAACGCGGTCTTCTGCACATCCCCCTCTCTGACCCTCATCTGATGATAACCTGAATGCAAATCGATCTTGGAGAACCAAGATGCTCCCTATAACTGGTCAATTAGATCATCAATCCTCGGGAGTGAGTAACAGTTCTTCACCGTTACCTTGTTCAACTCCTGATAGTCTATACACATTCGATGCGACCCGTCCTTCTTCTTCACAAACAGGATCGGGGCTCCCCAGGGTCAACTGCTCGGTCTAATGAATCCCTTGTCTAACAGCTCCTGTAGCTGTGCAGACAACTCCTGCATCTCGGGAGGAGCCAACCGATACGGTGCCTTGGCTATCGGAGCCGCACCAGGGACTAGGTCGATCCTTAACTCCACCTGCCTCTCTAGAGGTATCCCAGGCAGCTCCTCGGGGAATACATCCGCGAACTCTCATACTATGGGCACCTCGTCCACTGCCGCTCTACCCGCCTCCCGGGCATCCGTAACATACGCGATATAACCTGCGCAACCCTGCTGGAGGTAGTGCCTTGCCCTCGCCGCCGAACATAAGGCTGGCCCTCGCTGTGGTCTCTCTCCCTGAGTCACCAACTCTCCCCCACTTGGGGCTTGGACTAGCACTAGATGTTGCACGCAGTCTATCACTGCCCCATTGGGGCTTAAGCAATCCATACCAATAATCACCTTGTTCCCACGCAACGGAATGAGAACCAAATCCACCAAGTAGCACTCCTCAAACAACCTTAGAACACAATCCCTGAACACTGCTGATGCTCGCACCGATCGATCATCGGCAATCTCTACCTCTAAAGGGTAACCCAACATGCCCGAAGACTCAGGAAACTTCTTGCTAAGCGCAATAGAAACAAACGATCGGGTAGCCCCCGAATCAAACAACACCTGAACTGGGATACCGTTCACATGGAACGATCCTAGACAAAGCACATACATATAGCATATCAAAATTACAGCAGCATAAAATAAAGCATAAATAAGAAATCAAACCCGTCACCACATCGGGCGTGGCGCGTGCCTCCTCTGCAGTCAGCTGAAAGGCCCGGCTCCTCACCACTGGAGCCTCCGACTTGCCCTGCCGGCCATCTGTGATCCGCAGGGTCGCTGGAGCTGGCGCCTTCACTGGCGCTGATGCTGCTGTCAGCTGGGGGTAATTGGCCCTCTTGTGGCCCCTCTGGTTGCAGCGGAAACACAGCAACTCAGATGTCTGAACAACTGAGGCAGGGGTAGTACAATCCCTGCTAAAGTCTCCTGTCTTGCCGCACTTGTAGCAGCCCGACGATCCCAATCTATATGCTCCCTCGTGTGACCTGCCGCATTTCCCACAGTGGCCCGGTCCTCCTTGGCCTTTCGGCTTACCATCTGATCCCCTGGGCTTCTTCCCCGAAGCCCCAGCCACCTGCCCCGCCTCTGCCTTCCTCTTGCGGATATGCTCCAGATCAATCTCCCTCCCCCTTGCCTTGGCAATCATAGATTCTAGGGTAGGGCAAGCTGAAAAGCTAACATGCTCTCGGATGTCAGCGCGGAGCATGTCATGATAGCGGTTCCTCCTCATATCCTCGTCTCCAGCATACTGGGGCACCAGCAATGCCCTCTCCCGAAACTTTGCGGTGATCTCCGCCACAGTCTCCGTAGTCTGTCTCATGTCTAAGAACTCCCTGGCCAGCTGCTGAAGCTCGACATTCGGCGCAAACTCTACCCTGAACCTGGTCACAAAGTCCAACCAGGTCATAGCCTCAACAGCCAAGGCTCCCAACGAGTCACCGACGGACTCCCACCAATCTCTAGCTCTGTCTCTCAAACACCCTGCTGCGTATCTCACCTTCGACCCCTCGAGGCAGAAGCTAATCAGTTGTGCAGATTCAATGTTCGCAATCCATCGTCTGGCAGCAATGGGGTCCTTCGCCCCATGGAAATCCGGCACACCACTGCCCATGAAGTCCTTAAAGGACAGTGTGCGAGATCCTGACTGGCCAGATGCCATGTCACTCCTGAACGCCCTGAGGCGGTCCTCCATCAGCTTAACTATCCCTTCCTTGATCGACCCGAAAATGATAGGGGTCGAATCAAGGATGCCTCTGGTGATCTCTGATGCGATGAACTCGTGTAGCCTCTCATCTACTGGCTCGGAACCTGATCCCTCTTCAGAACTGCCACCAGCTGGCCTCTGACGTAGCATCACCATTCTGCAATAGACACAAGCAACCATTAGTGATACTGATACTTCTAAAGGGACCACATCTATTTCAAGTACCCTGGTCTTGTCTCGGCCTTCCTTATTTCGGGTACGGATCCTCTACTTTCAGTAGTACGGGCCCATACTACCTTCCACATCTATCTGTACCTTCTTCAAGGACTGCCGTGACTCCACCAGATCCCTTTCACTACTACTGATCACTGATATACTCATCCTAGGCTTGCCCTAGGGAAATCTCTGACTCCACCCTACCCGGTCCTCAGCTGCTGAAGGCCTCCTTGTAATGCCAATTATCCATTACCTGAATACAATCACATGTGATGAGGCTCAGATAATCCTTTGAGTAGCAGACTCGTCCCTACAACGGTTAGACTCAAACGAGAGCTGCGCAATAGGGCCAAATCCAGCACTCTAAGTTTATTCAACCCTGGTCACATGTGACGTGACGTATTCACCTAATGGCTAACTCCCATCACTCAGAGCCCCCACAAAGCACAAAGCAAGCATCATTCAGACAAAAGGGAACAACCTCAAGCAAATCCGTTCTCATAAAGAGAAACTGATCTAGCATACAGTGCTAAACTTATACAGTCGGGCATAACCTAAACAGGCTATCCTACTGCTGTCTACTCAATACTAGCATGCAATCCTCATAAGTTGAAGCACCTAAAGCAAGCACGTAAGGCATCACTCCTAGATCCTTAGTCCTATTCTAGCATGCTGTTCTACTGAAACTGTTAAACATAACATAAACTTGTATGGGTATTTTGGGGAATACTTACTTGAGCTTGGCCGGTCGCGCACATCACACACTTCATTCTTTCGTAAAACTCTTTACTTAATCCTTTAGAAAACTTTTTCTTTTTCGAAATCCTTTAATCCTTTGATTTGAGTTCAGACATCCCCGAGGGTGTGTCCGAATCCCTCAAACCAGGGCTCTAATACCAACTTGTAACGACCCAATTTTCAAAGCCAAAAAATTCATTTTTAGTTAAACATTTTGCAAAACATTTGAAAATAAAAAACATTCGATCATATTGTTTCTTAAAACATATTACGTGTCTGAAAACCAAAACATGGAATCAACCATAGTGTCAGAGTACAAATCCCAGAACAATCTCATAGTGCAGAAAAACAAGAGGTGTGTATGATGTGCCGCTACCGTGCCAGCTCCTTCCCCTTCGCTGAAGAGGTACCTGAAACCAAAACTCTAAAATATAAGCACGAAGCTTAGTGAGTTTCCCCATAATACCACATACCATACAATCATATAATGAACAGCTAGGAGATACGGGCCTCGCCCACACTCAGGGAGATACGGGCCTCGCCCACACTCCACTAACTGGAAGATACGGGCCTCGCCCACATTCCGCTATCTAGGAGATACGGGCCTCGCCCACACTCCGCTATCTAGGAGGTACGGGCCTCGCCCACACTCCGCTATCTAGGAGATACGGGCCTCGCCCACACTCCACTACTAAACCATAACATACAAGTATCACACAGACAACGAGTATAAACAATTCTACCACGCTAGCATATATCATCATCAGACTCAACTAAGAGATACGGGCTCTGCCCACACTCCAATACTATCATATCGTCTATACGGGCCGGCCTTGGTGCCTTAGACCCATTCCTACTGGAAGGAAACTCACCTCGAAAAGTAACTACCAAAAGTCTAACTGCTGGACGTCTGACTGCTGCACCGGTAATCCTCCGGATATAAATCCATAAACATAGATTAGCCACTCATAAATACCCTTAGATCAAATGACTGACCCACCCCTGGTCCAAGGTCAACTCCTTGGTCAAATTCAACTTCCAATTGACTGGACTCGCCGATTCATGGCACAGACTCGCCGAGTCCTTCTCCTACTAACCTAGTCCTACACGCAAAGTCCCTCTTCCCACTCACTGAGTCACCCTCAACTCACTACTTGGGATTATAGAACCGACTTGCGATCCGACTCGCTGAGTCTCCAGGAGCAGACCTCCCACTTACTTCCAAATCCTCATCAGATCATCCTTTATGAGGATTTGGGTTTCTAGGACTATTGCTACACGTTAAATTGCTAATTCCGCGTGTAGATACAAAGGGTTGGACCTTCAACACTTAAACCCCTCTTACTCAGTAACAGTTCATATGACTCACCGAGTTTGAAGAACAACTCGTCGAGTTCCAGGCAATATTCATGGGACTCGCCGAGTTGTTCATCCAACTCACCGAGTCTAAGGCCACCTTCATAGAACTCGCCGAGTTCCACTTTGGGACTCGGCGAGTCCCTTCTACCCATTTCCCATACAGACCAAATATGAAACATGAAACGCTTCCAAACCATAGATCTATGTTCCTAGGGCATGCTTATCATGTAAAGTTGCAAACTTTACGTGCATGCATGGCCCTATAAGGTCCAGAAGGCAAAACCAAGCTCTTAATGAGGTCATACACTCAATGGGGACCTCAATCACTTCAACCACAGAAACTTTATACTTCTGATACGTCTATAAGGTCTAGATCTGAAGTCCTTTCACAACATAGAGCACAAATACGTGGAGTTTGAGGTTTTAGGGCTTGAAAACCACTAATTTGGGACAAAAAGGGGATCTAATGAACTAGTGATCAAGGTAAGAACTTTTCTACCTGAATGGAAGCTTCTCTCAGTGAAGATTCCGGATCTACCTCCCCTCCTTGCACACTTCAACCTCTTCCTTCTTCTTCTAAGCTCCAAACCTTCTTCACAAAGCCAAGAACACTCTCAAGAACAATATGGGGCTAGGGTTTCGCTCTACAGCTCTCTGGAAGTGTTAGGGACAAAGGAAGCCAAGTTAGAGCGTTTAAATAGGGTGCAAACACCCGGATTAGGGTTTTTGCCCAAACAGGGTCTACTCGCCGAGTCCGGGGACCGACTAGCCGAGTCAAAAGCTTGGACCCCGCGTCTCATCCCGCTTCTACTCGGCGAGTTGGTCCTTCAACTCGCCGAGTCCAAGGCAAAAATGAAAGAAATAAGAATTATTAATTACAAGGAATACGTACCAGGAACCAGGTGCTACATTTAGACAGTCATATGAGTATTTGTTATATGTGCATATGTTTGGTCGGTGACTGAGGCTTCAATGCTTTGTGCGTAAGCCAACAGGCCTAGGGTATTCCAACTCGTTGGTGGACTGGACCCATAGTATGTTGGCATTCCATCCCGATGGTTCACTGGACCCATAGTATGTTGGCATTCCAACCCAATGGTTGAGGGTCTGGGGTATTCCAACCCGATGGTTGACTGGACCCATAGTATGTTGGCATTCCAACCCGATGGTCTAGGGCTTGGGGTATTCCAACTCGATGGTTGATTGGACTATAGTATGTTGGCATTCCAACCCGATGGTTGAGGACCTGGGGTATTCTAACCCGATGGTTGATTGGACCCGTAGTATGTTGTTATTTGCACATGTTATCTGTTTGGGTGTTGGTACTTTGAGGGAACTCACTAAGCTTTGTGCTTATAGTTTTGGTTTATGGTTTCAGGTATTTCAATAGATCGTGGCAAGGTGAAGGCGTGACCGTACACATACTCGCGTTTTGGACTTATGATTTCTAGGAAAACTCTGGTAATGTGAACGTTTTGAAAACTATGTTGAAAGAGATTCTAATTTTTAAATAATGTTTTGGGAACAACGGTTTTGTAAATACTTCTATAGAAAAAGGGTTGTTTTGAAAACTTTAAATTTTATGAAATTTTTGGGATGTTACTGGATGCCCTTTGGTAGGCCATATCCTAAGAGGATATCATGGATTTCAATGGTCATGGTGGTAGCGCTGGGGTAGATTGAGATTAGATTGATGAGTAGTGACCGATTGACAGACAAGATTAATGAATTGTTGGAGATTAATTTATAGTCTAGCATCCTAGAATGAATTTATAAGGAGTCGTCGTTTTACATTCAGTTGTCTATTTGTATTTAAAAAAGCAATACATGATAAAATGTGATGGAATTGTATGTATATTAAACGAGAAATTAATTACCCTCCTGCAATTTCTTCCTACATATCTTCCTACCCATATTAAATGATGGCACGTGTCATATTTAATGAAAATAATAATATTTTAATACACTTGTGTGACACATGTCACCATTTAAGATGGATAGGAGGATATGTATGAAGAAATATAGGAGGATATTTAATTTCTCATAATAAAAAACCAAAAGGTGATCATTATCAAAATGTAAAAGGAATTGTATAATCAGTTTGTATAATAAAAATTTGAAATGGGATAGTTATTGAAGTGTAAGGGAATTATTGTATAATCGAAGTGTGTGAGAGATGGAGGTCATAAAAAAGGAAAAAGGAGAATCTTTCCAAAGCCAAAACATGGTTCTTTTAAGATGGGTCCCACATGGTGATCGGTAGGTTTTGGCTTAATTTAGTGGTTATTTAAAGGGGAAATGACACAAAATCTCCTACAAACTTGTGTAGGGTTGGTCCTTTTAGTCCATAAACTATTTTCGTGGCTTTATGAGGGAACAAACTCGTGGGCTACCTATCTTTTTAGTCACATTGTCTTGTTATACCTGGTTTGAGTGCCACATACACAAAACTTGGGCCCATCCCTTTCATGTTCATCATTTTCCTCTGTGTTAAAATGGAATAGTTTGAATTCATTTGGAGATGATAAAGGAGGTGAGATGGTTGTGGAAGGTGACGAAACCAATAATCTACCACGTGATGCTTATGATTTGTAGAAATTACAGAAAGTCGTTGATGGAGGTGGAGCTGGAGATGATGAATGTTGAAGGATTGATACGTGAGAATGTTGCGAGTCATCTTCAAAAGTATAGGTTATATCTGAAGATAATTCATATCCAATATCTTTCATCTTTAGATCACCTTTTCACTTTAACTCTGGCTCCCCAGAATTTACACAAATCCGACAGTAGCGGTCGTAGTAACCATTATCATGCTCTAGGGGCTATTACACTGCATTACACCCGATAGATGGTTTCCATGCTTTCTCTATCATCACAGATGGATCCTAATTCTATAGGTGGTGATGGAGGTTCTTACCATCATGGGTTTGATCCCCACTCGAATCCATATAATATGACATCGCAACATAGAGACAGTTCAACCTATCAGCATCATATGACCTCTAAGAAAAACAAAGCTAAAATGGATCTTCAATTCAAGAAACTCAACTTTTTAAATTGGAACTAGATTAAGGGATGTACTTTAACTTAAACACAAGATTGTTTTGTTCACATTCCGAAGACCCAAAGCTTCAAAGATGGATTATACATAAATATGAACATCATAAAGCAAAATTACCTAAATCATATAAGAATATAAAATAATCAGAGTAACAATAGCCTTAATTGCATGAAGAAAAAAATCCTAGATAAGATTTGATCACGAATTCATCTTTGCTTTGAAGGAAGAAAAGGAGATTTTAGGGTTTTTACCACAGTCTTAGAAGTCAAAATTCCATTTTCACAGAGGAAAATGATGAACAGGAAAGAGATGGGCCCAATTTTTATGTATGTGGTACTCAAACTGGGTATAACACGTAAAGGGGACTAAAAATACAGGTAGTCTACGAGTCCGTTCCATCATAAAGCCACAAAAATAGTTAATGGACTAAAAGGATCAACCCTCGAAAGTTTGTAGGGCATTTATGTCATTTTCCCTTAATTAAACAACATTGTAACTTTTTACAACCATCTATCACCCCTTAACACCATTTTCATTTACACCAAAAAAGATGCAAATAAAATTTATTTCAATCCTAACACTAGTCTTCACATCAAAAGAACACTTTAAATATATTTATTTCAAATTTAGTTATAAATATATTTTATATTAGATTTTTTATCACATATTCATGTTACATCTTTCGCAAAAGGTCATAGATCCATCATAGTTGTGGTATTCACCACTGTGATTAGATCTTATGATCTTGATCGTCTTGCCTTATTGATTTTCAACTTCAGTCTTAAAGGACTTAAATAAATCCCATATCTTTGATTTCTCATTTATCAAATAAAGATAACCATATCGAAATAAGTCATGTTTAAAATAGATAAAGTATCATTGACCATTACCAGGTTGGTATCTTCCTTTAGACCAATTAAAATTTACATGAAATTATTCCACAAACACCTTATAGATTCAATAACAAAATTGTCTTACGGTGGAGGCCACTTTTTTGACTTTTCTATATATTAATGAATCATGTAACTTCCCAAATTTTCAACCAATTTTTCTTCATTTTAAAAATAAGAGTTATCAGCCAAAAAAAATTCTCAAAAGTATGATAAAATATTCATTTGTTCGAAACATGTCACATCATGTTCAAAAGAGTAATAATAAATAAGAGTCATCATGCAAAATCATACCAACGGAAGTCTCCGAAAACAAATCTAATGGATGCAGTCTAGTTAGACCGTGATCTTCTCATTACCACTAGAACTATAAGAACCCAAAATTTAGAAATATTTGACTTTTAGTCAAATATTGACCAAAATGGCAAAATGGTCATTAATGAGGAATTAGCGAGAATATGAAGTTGCACCTTCATGAAAATGGCCAAGATGAGTTTAATTCACTTATAAGATGTTAGATTAGTAATTTCAAGAGAAAGAATGCATGAGAAAATGCATTTTGGCCAAAAGGGTAAAATAGGTGTTTTTATGCATTTAGGGCCAACTTTGTGACTTAACAGATTAAGAACCATATTAAATTAGTGAGAAATAACTTAACCGAATTGTAGAGTATACTCCCACCTTTGTTTATATAAAGATCATATAAAACATATTAGAAATGAAGAAGTTATGAAAGTTTGAATATTGAAGAAAAAGTGTCCCCAAAGTTGGAATGGAATCAGCAATGCATTTTGCTGATTCCCAGTTACCGCGACACGATATATAGCTCACGGCGGCCCGATGTGTGGAGAAAGGGATGAAAATGTTGTTATTCTTCATAAGAGAGAAAGGTAATGTACTTTTCCCCGAAGAATCGGTGTATGGGCACCACGCCGTAGTGGCCAAAGTAGGATGTTGTTGAGAAAGAGCACCACAACATGGCAAGTAGAATGACACAGTGTGGCAAGGAAGTGGTTATTGTTGACCACGGGTCAAATGGTCACCATAGTGCGGTAAAGAGACCACCACGGTGCGGTGTTGCAACAAATGTAAAATTTTTTGAATCTCCATTCTTTTCATTTAACATCCCAAACCCTAAGGAGCCGAGCTACGAAAATTCCGAGATAGGAAGAAGATCAAGTGGCGATTAAGGGTGTTTGTGGCTATGGTTGAAGGTGGAAAAAAGTTCATGAGGTAATCATGTTTTCCATAATCAAGCTAATTATGGCTTAATGGTGTTTTGATGAATTGGTTAAATTACTTGGTTAGATTAGCATGATGCTATTGATAGTGTCTAGAAGATTAACCAAGCTTAGAAAGTGATTCCCTTGGTGGAATCAATCTAATAAGATTTAGGGTTTGAAACTCTATCCTAGTGATTATGCTAATTGATGCATTAGAAGTTAGATTACGATTAATTAGGTATTAAGGGGGTGCTTAATTCATTAGTTGGAATAGATTAAGAGATATAGAAAGAAAAAATTAGAGTTTTGATCCATTAAGTGGTCATTTTGACCATAAGTCATTAAGATCTTAATAGGATAAGACAAGTATTAAGATGCTTGTATATGTGTATGATTAGGACTAGGATCAAAGAAGATGGATCCATAATGCCTAAATTAAAGAATGGAGCCAAGGTGATTTATATCTCTCACACTCTCTCTCTTTAGATTATGTTATATATTATTTATATACATGTATGTATGTTGGTATGTAAGAGTAATGTATCTGAGCATGACATAGAGAAAGAGAATATATGATTATATAAATTATAATCGTAAGAAAGAATATGTATTTTTGGTTATACATATAATACCATGTATCTGAGTATGTATGTAAAACCAAAGTATGTAGAGATGACTAAGAAAGAAAAAGGTATTATGAGTAATACCTAAAAGAGTAGTTAAATAATGATTGGGATTATATGTAATATGGTCCTATGTATGAATATATGATAAGAAGGGTATTCGTTAATACCTAAGAGGTTGTAGAAAGAGACAGAAGATGATTGTATGAAATATAATCACAAGAGTGTGTAAGTATGTCTAGACACTATTGGTATTGTGTAGAATACCTATGTGTTAATAAACATAGATAAAGATTAAGTACTTAATGAGTGAAGTACTAAATGGGAAGTATAAGATCTCTTATTGATATAAAAATATAGATTATCCATGGGACAAATATTATGTGACAAGTCACATAATAAAGATAGAGATGTTAGATAGATAATTCCTTCAGGAATGAGATAGAGGTTCCTTCGTGGACAAGAGTATGATTCCTTCGGGAATAAGGGGATGATTCCTTCGAGAATGAGATTATTTTCCTACGGGAAAAATAGATGATGATCCCTTTGGGGATATAGATAGATGATTCCTGCAGGAATAAGAATGTGTATGGTTAGAATAAAGGTAGATAAAGGTTCCATGAGTGGAACAAGGTAAGAGAGTTCTTTTGAGAACTTAGATGTAATCCACGAGGGATTAAGAGTAAGGAATATGTGAGGGATTCAATAGAATAGGTAAGGTTAAGGATCCATGAGTGATCATAAAAGAGAGGAACAAGTTTGAACGAGTGTACCTGGTAATGTTAGTGGGATGTGGTTTCCCTTAGAAGGTAGATGAGATTAAATCATGGGATGTGACTGTAGAGTCTAGATGAGAATAAAATGTTGATGCATTAGAGTAAAGAATATATGAAGAGCAAGCAAAGTATGATGCAGTCATGCTAATAGTCAAATATATGAGAAGAACAGAGTAAGAGATAGAGAAGAACATGCCTAGAATATAGAGAATAGACAAAACGGGGAAGTAATAGAGTATAGAAGAGAAAGATAAGAGAATAGATAGAGGTAAAGGTAAAGATAGAGCATGAGAAGAGTCTGAGAAGAGCCTAAGAAATAGTAAGATATGTAAAGAGAAGAGTATCAAAATATAGTAGATGGTAGATAAAGAGATAAGTACGATGAGAAATAGTAGAAAGAAAGATGGGAGAAGGAAGATATAAAAGATAGATGAAATGAGAAAGAATAATAGTGTATGCTATTAGAGAAATCGATTATATTGTAAAGTAATAGAAAGAATAGAAAAGAAAGAAAGAGTAGATGAAACATAATAATAGATTAGAATATAACTCATCGGACATATGGTCTCATGTAGTAGATACGTTTTATGTTTGCAGGTTCAGGATGCATCTGGTGTACAAGAAGAAGATAGGAGCACAATGACCTAGAATAGGTTGCCATTTGGCCTGCCTTTCCTTACTGTTGTACTTATGTAATAAATTTTATTGTAAACTCGTGATTTGTTGGATAAATGTGTCTAAGATCATAGCTAAATTGGTATATTTTTGTAATTAAAAGCAAAGTCCTTTTTGGGTTGCCCTCATAACTATAAATAGATTAGAATAGCATTTGGAGAAAAAGGAAATGATTTATTAATTTACTATGATTAATAAATTAATTAGAAATTGATTAAATTAATTAGAAATTGATTAAATTAATTTAGAATTGATCAGAATTAATTTGGAATTAATTTTGGGTCAGCTGGAATTAATTGGAAGTACAAGAGCTGATATGTAATTGTTTAATAGTTTAGCAAAGGAAGGATTATAGATCCTTCTTTGATTAGACGGTTTTGGAGGCTGCTTGTGGAGCTTCTGGAAGCCTTCAAGTATTGATAAGGATAATCAACTGATTTTGATTAAATTAATATTATTTTGAATTCAAATTAGGGTTTATCCTGGTTACCTTGCAAGTATAAATAAACCCTTTAGGGTATGATTTTCGGCCATCTCTTCTCTTGGAATACCCTAGCCGAAAATCTACTCCTCTCTCTCTCTCTCTCTCTCTCTCTCTCTCTCTCTCTCCCCCCCCCCCCCCTCTATTTCTCTATCTCTTTCTTTCTCTAAAAGTTGTATTCTAGATTCTAGGGTTTGGATGTGAGCCATTAGAGGTAGCCATATTTTTGGTGTTGGCTTTTTGAAGATCATGAAGGGATTCAATGATACTGTTTACTAGTACAATATCAAAGGTAAGTAATCTTAACTAGTAATTTCGATTATACCTAAGGCTTATTATAGTTTGATAAGTATGTTGCTATTAGTTGTTAAAAGACATATCCAAATAGGTTGCATGTACCCTTAAGTGTTAAGTGATTTTTTCGTATTTACATTGTTTTTGTAACCTATAAATCCCATCATTATTAACCCTGGGATTTAAAGTGTTTTAGTTTTAGTAAAATTGTGCAATTGTAAGAAAACTCTAATATTTCCTTTAGAAGTTTGTGTAGAAAATCTAGATTGTTACAAGAACAACCTAAAAAACATTTTAATTCAACAGGTAAGCACATAGTGAGTTCTTAAAGATATCATATATTCTACCATACTCATGTGTATGTTATACTCCAACCATAGTCTTACACCCACATCTGATTGGTATGTCCAACTATAGTCTTGACTGCTATAGTCCAACCATATTCTTATCTGTTATAGTCCAACTATAGTATTTCATATAACTATTATATTCTAACGATAATCTTTCATACAATTACTATAGTCCAACTATAGTCTTTCATACAACTGTTATAGTCTAACTATAGTCTTTCATACAACTTTTATAGTCCAACTATAGTCTTTCATACAAACATACATCATGTACAAGAAGACATACAATGTCACACATAATATAGTGAGAAAAGTCACCTGATGCTAGCAACTACAGTCTGACAAGTCTCAAAGGAATAACAGTTAGCATGAACCACCTAAAACCATACATAGGTCCAACCCCAATCACTAACTCATATCCAAAAATATTTGACCAAATATCCAACTTGCCAAAAGTCAACGGTCAATAGTCAATGTGTGTGACCCAACTTCTGATCGTGTCGCGATCACTAAACAACAAAATAGTCGTGGCCCAACTCAAATCTCGCAACGCGACCCTTCCTTGGTCGCACCGTGCTCTTTGAGGCAAAACCTTCTTTCTGTTGATCACTTAATCCCATAAGACCAAGACTCATACTATTAGATATGAATCAAAAAAAATGTCTTAATGGATAAAGTTTCCAACGTTATCCAGATCTTTGCCTCAATCAAGCAAAATACTAAACCCTAACTCAAAAGGTGTCTAAAACGGCCAAAACCTTGCACATGGCTCAAAGAGAGTCCAAACATGGATTCATATGACCCTAAAAATGTCAAAAAAAACCATCCATAGATAAGTATAATGTTCTAGAGTTCTCCAAACTCCAAAACATCAAGAAAAAGGACACCAAAAAGCAAAAAATACATCCAACAAATGGATCTATACATAAAACAACATATAGTAGGAAACTTTAAGACTTAAAAAGCTAGTAATATGTCTAGAATGTGGAATCTTCTGCTAGAATGAGCTTCACAATGCACCAAAGGCTCCGTTCTTCATCTAGAATCACCCAAAATCTCAAGAACAAAAAAGACGGAGTGATGAGAAGCTATGATTTCTCTTCTGAGGGTGGAGGCTAGTGGAGAAAGCAACCCTCGATGTCAGTTCCTTTAGATATGGTCCAAATATTGAAACCAGGTTTTTTTTTTCCTTTTTTTTTCTTTTTTTTGCAAATAGCAGTGTCGCCCCGTGACTATCACTTCAGTCACGTCGTGCTTAAGGGTTTAGCCTCGTGTTGTGACCAAAGCTTGGACGTGTCACGAAGTTGCTTCCCTTAAAAACCTTCGTTTCTAGATTACTTGAAATTAAACATATGTTAATAAAATATACCTGAAAAGTAGGCGTTACAAATCAACTACAAGAAAAAAATTTCAAATGAAACATTCATATTCATTTGATTTTGAAAAATTTAACTCAAAAATATAACTTATAAATTTTAACCATGTAATGAAACATCATGTACATATATGATGCATCGATGGATCTCATCTTTCGTTTATGATCACCATCAAGTTTGACATTTTTTAAATAATTTAGAAATCATTTCTTACAACCTAAATACAAATTGGGTTTATTACCATTTTTATAATCATAATTCATATACATAGATTTAAGTTTGTGTTCATTCTATAAGAACGTCCTTACAACAGTTTTTTGTGTACAATATCATCCTAGTTCCAATCTTTTCTATTTAAGTATTGTGCTTTCAATTTTTATCTTGTTATGATATTATACTTTTAAAATCTATAAAATCATGGTAAAAATTTATCTATTATTTGGGTGACATTGTCATCACTTGGTAGAATTTTTAAGATTAAAATAATGTATTTCTCAGTTATGAACATGATCTCACATTGTGAATAGTCAACAAATTGTTGTTTTCCTTTGGACCAATTAATATTTAAATAGCTAAACTTATTAATAAAACGACATTGTTTTATGTATTTTGGTTCAGATTTTTTTCGGACCAAACTAAATATAAAAACCTGGTGTTCCAAAAACCAAAGTTTTTTCATAAAAATTTGGTTTTTCCGTTACAGTCTTTTTCGGTTATGGTTTTTGTACACGCCTCAATGTTATAATATAATATGAAGAAACAAAAATAGGATGTGATAATGAACACATCAATGAACCTCCTTCATACTTAATCATTTGGTAGTTTACGTTGATATATGATAGAACAAAACATGTATTATAGTATCCTATTTTCAATTCCTTCAAATTTAAATAAAATCTTTAAATATTATTTTATCATTTTATTGCTTTGAAGGAACACCAGAGATTGTTCAAAATTGGTAATACATCGCTTTGAACATATTCATATTGTTTTTTTTAACGGATGATTAGTGATTACAAGTCAATATCACCAACCTGTTTAAATTCGCAAATGCCCGTAATAGAACCCGAAACTAGAACTACGTCTTATTATACTTTAATAATAATCAAGAGTTTCATAATGAAGGTTTTAGAATATGAAATTTGAAAAGAGTATTTTCAACTTTAACAAATAACACAATCAACACAATCAAATTTCTATGTTTGGAAAAATGATATTATATATAATAATTTTTATTGAGCATAAGATAAAACCATGAAAAGTAATAGAAGATTTTTATCAACCCAAATTGGACTTTACATAAGGCTATGTGGAGTGGTCACTACAAACTCACCGGAAAAATGGTGTCACATCTACTCCACGTCATCTTCACCACCAACCCACTCCACTATGGAAATGGTCATCACTAACAACATTTACTTTTTTTTTTATTATTTTTTTAACATTTTGTTAAATAAATAACATAATTTTTAAAATAGGTAAGTTTTTTATTTTTTGTAACACTATATGAAATAAAAAAAAAAAAACATAATTTATAAGATAAATAATTTTTTTGCAAATACAAAAAAAAAAAACTTTTCATTAATTAAAAACATAGAAATTTAAAAACTAAAATTACTAAAACACACATAAAACCTAACAAATCAACTACTACACTATTTAATTTTTTAAAAAAAAAGTAAAACATAAAAACCATAGACCAGTACTACTCGTCGTCATCATCATCATCCTCATCCGCCTCGTCGTCACCGTCTGCATTCTCATTGTAATCATCGCCCTCATCCTCTTCGTCTTCATCATCATTTCCCCCTTGGTGTTGTCTCCCCCATATGTGCTCGGTCAAATCGTGTCGTAGATTGTGATGTGTTTCACGATTTTGTATTTCCAAAACCCTAGAGAAGTATGCCGAGCTGCCAACTTGTATTACTGCAGGTGGGTTAAGTGCATCGTTGTCGGTATATGAACAAATAGCTCTGCCCTCTTCTTCTATTATCATGTTATGTAAAATCACACAGGCAGTCAACACTGTCGTTAGTTTTGCCCTATCCCATGTTCGTGCTGGATGCTTGATTATGTGTCACCTTTGTTTTAGGACTCCAAACGCTCTTTCAACGTCCTTCCATGCAGATTCCTGTGCTAACTTGAACAATTTTCGTTTCTCATCGGCTGGAAACGAAAAAGATTTAACAAATGTAGCATACTCTGGATATATCCCATCACCTAGGTAATATTCATACTTGTATTCATTTCCATTCACAACGTATGACATATCTGGTGCTTTACCCTGCAAAATATCGTTAAATATCGGAGACGCGTGAAGCACATTCAGGTCATTGTTTGACCCCGCCATACCAAAGAATGCATGCCAAAACCATAGGTCATTTGAAACAGCCGCCTCCAGTATAACAGTCGGGACCCCATGATCTCCTCGTGTGAATTGACCATGCCATGCATTGGGACAATTTGACCACTCCCAATGTGTACAATCAATACTACCAAGCATCCCTGGAAAACCATGTTTAGCTTCATGTGTGGCATACAACTGTTCAACATCACTTTTAGTCGGATGTCGCAGGTATATGTCACGGTAAAGCTCTATAACATACTCACAGAAAAGATATGTACAATCTCGACCCGTCCTCTCAGACATTTTCAGATACTCATCTGATGCGTCTGCGGTTATACCATACCCCAATTGTCTAAGAGCGGCCGTACATTTTTGTATTGTAGTAAAACCACGTTTACCTCTAGCATCCCAACGTAATTGGAAAAACTCATAATTACGTTCCAAATCTGAAGCTATACGTAAAAATAATTTTCTACTAATACGAAAACGGTCTTCGAATTTCGAAAGGTCATAAAGACTATCAGGGGCAAAATAATCACGTACCAAAAGTTCATGTACCGCCTCTCGATCCCGATTGATATATTTTCTATGTTTCTTCTCGCGATGTGAAGTTTCGCCTCTCTGACGAATCACGTCTTGTGCCACAGACAATAGTGTGTGCAAAACCAAATTGTCATCAGAATCACTATCCATTTTTTGGTTGAATCTATATGTTTGATTTGAGAGAATTTGTATGAATGTTTTAAAAAAAAATTATGTATAAGTGGATGTATATATAGATAGAGAAAGTAAATTAAAGGAAAAAAGTTTTTTTTTATTTAATAACCCAACGGTCGAAAAATTAAATAGCCAATCAACGTCCGCGTCTTCGTCCGTCCTGGGAGCCACGCCACGACCAACCCACTGAACCCAGGGGCGGTGTTCACGCGTGGAGAGACCCTCCACGTAAGCATTTCACGCGTGGAGATCTCTCTCCTCGATAGCCTAAAAACTAGACATGAATTTATAAGTACACAAAGTCAAAACCCTACAAAAATTCAATAGTATGCATAAAATTCAAAAGTAGAAGTATCCTTTTGACCAATATTTTCAATCAAATCGAAACTTTCAACTCAGATCCACTTCACGTAAAACAGAAAATTACATTTCCAATTAAATCGACTGAGAGTGGGATTCTGATTCATGTGTGTAAGCTTCACTATCACAATCGGGCACATCCTTGAACAAAGCAGCAGGGAATTTCTTCCGCAAACCACCCGTAACATTAAACACGAGCATATCAGAACCCGATTCCATATCCATACCCGAAACACTCATCCACGACAAAGATTCTTTTTCTTCAATACCAGAGACGACAGAGACCGATCCATTACTCAATCTGCCTATGATGTTCATGTTGTAGAAGACGATCTGAACGCCGAATGTAACGAAGCAGGGACGCGTGAGCTGAACGGAAAAGGTACCGTCGGTGGGGATGATATAGTACGATTGGACGGCGTTGGGGAGGATCCCCTTTGGTAGGCCGTATATCGGGAGGATATCGTGGAATTTCAAGGCGATGATGGTGGCGCCGAGGTAGATTGAGATCAGAGTGATGAGTAGTGATCGGTTGATGGACGCCATTGATGAATTGTTGGAGTTTAGTTTACAGTGCTTAGAGTCAACTCGAAGGATAATGATGATTAGAACGAGTTTTGGAGTTGCTCTTTTAATTCTAGACGTCACATTTGTATAATCAGAAACCAAAACGTGATAAAATATAAAGGAATTGTATAATCAATTTGTATAGTAAAAAAGCAAAACGTGATAACGGTATATAGGAATTGTATAATTAACGTGTGATTTCATAATAAAAAAATTAAAACGTGAAAAGAGTAAGGAATTGTATAATCAAAGTGTGATTTATAATTAAAAATTAAAAGGAAAAGGAAGACTCTTTCCAAAGTCAAAATGTCTTAAATAGGTTAAACATTGTTATTTAAAGGGAAAATGATAGCCTTATAAACTTTTGGTTTTTATTTTAAATGATTATTTATTAAATTTTTTTAGTAGTTTAGGGGCATAAAGTCCAAGTTTACCAGTAAAAAAAGTCATTTAACCTGTTATGATAGTTACTCATGACATGTCATATAGTTATTGTTGATTTGAACGTTTAATCATTGTATTAGTGGCAGCTGTGTATTTACTATTAGCACTCTTGAATGAAGAAATCTATTTTGTATGTGTGTAATCTGGTTTATTTTGTACCTAAATTTTGGTTTATTTAAGTAACCGATTGTGTTGGATTAAGCATGGAATTGTACAAAATGTTAATTGATCAATTAAACGAGTTGGATAATTAAAGTTAAATTGATGGGATCAGTTAACTTAGATCATCTCCAACCCATTTTCATTTTTTCCTCCATAAATAGAATAAAAAATGGAGTAAATAGTGTTTCATCTCCAACCCTACTCCATTTTCTACCCTATTTTTTACCCCAAAAAATATATCTAGAATATTTCATTTTTATAACTTATATATATTGTCAAATACACCCCTCTACTAATTAAACTTTATATTTATGATTAATTAATATAAATTAGTATACAATATGATATTATAAATATTAAATGTTGCATTTAAATTATAATTAATAGATAAAATAAACTAGAAATGTATAAAATAAAAATGAGAGGGACTAAAATTGACAACCAAACTTCACCTCCATTTTTTGAGATATGAATAGTATTCCCCCATATATGGGGGAATACTATTCATATCTCCAAAAATAAAGGTGAAAATTGGGTAGGGTTGGAGAAGAATGGGAGAATAAATGAAGGAAGAAATGGAGTATGGAGGTGGGTTGAAGATGCCCTTAGGTTAGACATAATATAAAATACCCTAATATATCATACTAAGATTATAAATATATGTCTGAAAATATGTTTATGTTTATCTCATAATGCACAAAAGGTCAACCGCCACATCCGTATTGTAAATGTCATCCGATTCATATGTTTATATGAAGATGGAATTGTCCAAAATATTAATGTGATCCAATTCATATGCACAAAATGTTAATGTACATGAGTTCACCAACATACACATGATTTGCTAAAGAAAATTTTCCTAACTTCAACATCATATTGTAAAGTAAAAACATGATATAGATACACACAAACATACATAAAACTTACTTAATTAAACTAAAGGAGTTAAAAAAAATAGTGAAACATGTTCATGGGACAATAACAGGTAAAAATACACACAAAGAAATTTAGTCGAGAATTAAATACAAACCATCAAAGCAACTAATGACGGCTCAACTCTAATGAAACCCTAATTTCATTTAATATATAAACAGTTCTTCATCTTTAGAAAAGGGTTACGATCTTAAGCTCTCGTTTTCATCATACTTTCACAGAATCCTCTAATATATTGGCTTACGATTTCTGTGTCTAGAATCGTAAGTGTCCATTTGGATTATTCTAGGCTGAATTTCCGTAACCCAGACATAGGATAGGAATATCAATTCGAAAAGTGATATCACGATCCAAGTTGGTATCCAGATCTCCACCACAAACCCTATATTTCCCTACATTTTGTTGAACTATTACATTTCCCATTTTTTTCCTTCTATTTTTTTTCGGCAACTTCTTAAATATCATATCTAATCTTTTTTGCATCTTTTGCTTTCCATTCCCTTGATCCTCATTTAACCTACTTTTTTCCTCTTGTGACATTGGCAACTTCTTAAATATCATTTCTAATTTTTTTGTCATCTTTTGCTTTCCGTTCCCTTGCTTTCCATTCCCTTGATCCTCATTTAACCACTTGTTTCCTCTTGTGACATTGACTTGACACATTCTTGTTGAGCTTTCTTATATTGTCCCACCTTTTTTTTGTTAATTTTAATTTGGGGTCTTTCCCCTTGATTACATATTGACTTGTTGTGTCCAACATATTTACATAAACCACAAAGAATTCTTTTGCCTGATCGTCTTCCTGTCCTCTATGAAACATCACTTTTATTGTGAGCCTTCCTGACATTCTCCTTTTTATTGGGTGCAATAGAAGAATAAAGTTTGTTGTGGGTCACCTTGGGCTTCGAATCATACCACATATGAAATATTTAAAACTTAAAAGAATTCATGTAGAAGGTAGCAAGAAAAAATGATCCACAAATGCCTTTAACATTTCTAGTTGATTCAGCTTTGGTCTTAAAAGACTTGAACACGTCGCATGACTTTGATAACTCATTTATCAAGTAAATATGAGAGAAGTCATCTTTAAAAGAGATAAAACATGATTGACCATTCCAAGATTAAATAACTCTTGCCAAATTGTTGTCTTCGTTTGGAGCAATTGGTATTGGACAAACGCAGAAATTAGTAGTAAAGGTTGCATAATTTTTTTTTTCGGTCAAACATAATATAAAACATTAAAAATAAATAAATAAATAATAAAAAATTCCCGTCAAACATAATATAAAATGTCTAATACAAAAAAAAAAAAAAAAAAAAAAAAAAAAAAAAAGTTAAAGATAATATAACAACGATCTATTACAATTTAAATTTGTCATCTTTGTGCAGACATCTTTTGAAACCGTTTCATTACTTTTTCATAATCAACTTTCACAAGTGCTTCGGTCTCAACATTATAAAGTAATGTGTCATTCAAAAATTCATCGCCAATTTTGTTACACAAGTCTTCAAGAGTTTCATCTTTGAAAAATATATTTCTACACTTGCGGTCGCTACGGGTAATATCAAAGCCAACTTTAAAAGCTTATATACCAAATGATAAGACCAATGCTTACCCGTACTAACCATCAAACGAGAAAGGTCGGAAATTTCTTTTAAACTAGTGAATCACTCATCTTTGCATGCAAGAGTGATAATATATCTTAAGTTGCCCCTCCTTTTTGTACAATGCATATTTTTTATTCCAAGTATCAAAACCTTGGGAAACAAATGCATCTCTCCCTCCTTTTTGTCTCATGAGGTCTCCACACACATAACAATGTAAACAATATGCTCTATTCTTTTTCACACTATTTTCCAACCAATCAAAATCATCAAACCATGAAGGAACGAATTTTCTAAATCTATCACCTTTTTTATGGAAACTTACGTGTCCTTATTGTTGGATTAGTGTCTAAGTCCATAACTATTTTGATATGTACTTGACCCGATGGTGAATAGTCCTTTTGGGTTGCCTTCATCAAAGCAACTTGATAGGATGAATTATGGAGAAAGAGGATTAATTATGATTTATTAATATATTATGAGAATAATATATTAAAGGAGAAATCATATTGTTTAATTAATATTAGTCAAGAATTAATAAGAATTAAGTTGTGGCTAAAAGACATTAATTAAACTTAAGGGACTTGAATTGTCAATTGTGTGATAGTTGAATATTGAACTAATGGACTCCATATTAAGGGGTGGACGAATTCTATGGGGAAACCCATTAGAAATCGTCCTAGGCCTTTAAGAAAGGAGTCAATGGGTTGCTTAGGGCTTAAGCATCCAAATTAGGGTTTCCTTGTTGGATAACCCTAATAGCTTCACTATTTAAAGGACCCTTAAGTCCCAAAAACGTGGTGAACTTGTTGATTAGGGTTTCCACACGTTTTGGGCCGCCTCCACTCTCCTTATTCTTCATCCTCTTGCTCTTGGTGTTTGTGAGCCATTAGAGGAGTGACATTTGTGACTCTAAGCTTTCTAAAGTCATTACAAGGAGGATTTGAGATTGTTATTGCTACATAACAATCAAGGTAATGTCTTAAAACCATTATTATGTTAATATTGATTATCATATGCTAGATCTAGGGTTTAAAGTCTTGGATGAATTGCATGTACAATAGAGAAACCTAGATCCAAGCATTAGGGTTTGTATGAGCACATATGATTGTTCTTATGCCTAAAACCCATCAGTGGTATCAGAGCCTTGATTGGTTTCTATTGTATTGATGTCTTGTATGTTTGTTCAAGTTGCAAAAACGTTTATTTGAGCTCCCTACCTGATGAACTCGGCGAGTACCACAGTGTACTCGGCGAGTAGGCCTCAACTCGGCGAGTCCAGTGTGGTACTCGGCGAGTTCGAGCGTCAGATGGAGCTATTTTCGAGATTTCTTGCTATTTTACTCATGGATACTTGCCTTATCTGTTTTGGATCATTAAAATCCGATTTTATACATATTTATGAGTATATCCTTGATTAAACAAAAGATAATTACCAATTGATTAGATAATAACTTCCTTATATGATAAAGTTTGATTATTTGTATTAATTGGGTAACTTACTTTGCAAGAAATTAAAATTAGGTCAAATATAGATAATGATAAAATAAATTGTTTAATTTATATTATTTGTTATTTGATCCTTGTGTTATGAAAAGTTTCAATTTTTCCCCTTTAGGTTTTATAGTCTAAATTTGAACTCAAAAGTTTTGTTTTGAAATTTAAATAGTTGAAACCCTAATGTTTTGAAAAAGGTTTCAAAACTTGCCCTCAAGTTTTGGAATTTAAATTTTGATTGAAAAGTTTGATTTTGAAATATTTAAATTCTAAACCCCAATGTTCTAAAATGTTTCAAAACTTGCCCTCAAGTTTTGGAATTTAAAAGTTGATTAAAAGTTTAATTTAGAAATGTTAAATTCTAAAACCCTAGTATAGTTTTGAAAAGTTCAAATCGCACCCTTATGGTTTAATTAATTAATTAAAGTGTATAATTAAAAGAGATTTAATAAATCCATAAAGTTTTGGTTTACAATTTAATTGAATTAAAAGTATAATTATTAAATTAGACCACCTAGTATTTTAAAAGTGTAAAATACACCCTATACTATATATATCATTAAAAGTCTAATATTATATATATGTATGAGTAAAAGTCAGTCTTACCGTTAGTAGGCCTCATTCACGAAGCTGGTCTATAAGGGGAGTTTAAGGAAATTGCCTATAAAATGGCGATTGAATGGGTATCCACCCTTACCCACCGCACTCTTGACTAGTGGAGGGTCGTTAGCCGAACGGGTAGGATAGGACAGAAACCTTCCATTATAAGTATAATGAAGTACAAAAGTAACTAAATGTTTTTACAAAATTCCCAATCTTAGTTACTTTAGGCAAAAGTGAATTGATGCAATTCCATGAAATTACACTTTGTGCCCTTGCGAAGACGTTAGTGGAGCGTGTGTGGTTAACCGGCACACTAAATGGTTCTAAGCAAAGGTAGCAAAAGGTGACTCAATGTTTGTCATAGTTCGGTGGAGCGTGTGTGGTTAACCGACACATCGAATAGGTGACTGTAACATGTGGGGGCACCATGTAGATTTGCATGGTTATTCACACCCTCTTTGTGATCCTCGGCATCCCAGTCACAAACTAGAGGGGCATATCGAGATTTAAACATGCCATTGAAGAGTTCAATGAATCTCAAATGATCTAGGAGTTTTCAATACATTTAAAACTTAATCTGTTTTTTCGTTTTGGAAAATTAGTGAATCGTCATTCACTTACCTTCAAATGTTCTGCAATTTGGGTTACGGCATCCCTCTCCCGAGTTGTGAAATATTGTGTTGGGTCCTAGCCCTAGTATATCATTTGGGTGATTTACTAAGGACTCAATAAATCAACTAACTTGAATTCATTTTCTCCCATTTTGTAGATGTCAAAGTATGACAATCATGGTCTTCCCAAATTTCAAGGAAAAGGTGCTCCTGCTGAAAATAAGTTGTTCCACTATTCAAGTGAAGAATCTAGGTGGACTAGTTTGATTTCACTTCCTCCTCCTCCTCCAACTATTCTTCCTAACCCACAAGATCGAAGAATTGAAAGGTTCAATGTCACTAAAGCCCTATTGGAAATGAAACATGAAGATGGTAAACCCGTGTGTGCCCACGTTCTAGGAATGAAATCACACATCGATAGGTTGATTATGTTAGGTGCGTCATTCCCTGATAAGTTGGTTGTAAACTGGGTTCTGCAATCACTCCCTGAATCATATAATGAGTTCAAAAGAAAGTATTATATGATGGATCATGACGCAAACCTCATTGACCTAACTTACATGCTCATTGCTGCTGAATCAGAAATGATTTGGCAAGGCAATGGAGCATATTTGTTGGGAAAGTCAACCAACCATGCTTCCGAGGACGTTCTAGGAGAACCAACCTGCGTTTGCTGCCAAAAGAAAGGGCGTTGGATACAAATCTACCCTAAGAGCCTGAAGAGTCCAGAAGATGGGAGAGTCAAGGAGTATGACTGTGCTTCAGGTAAAATCCACTATCTAACTCCATTAAGTTCCTATTCATTGATTCTTAATACATAATGTGATAAGATTGCATTTGAATGTTTTGCAGGATCAGTGAAAAGAGAGGAAGCTTGATGAAAGAGCAAGATGAGTCTAATCACGAAGAAATGGATCTCGGTCGCATGGATTTGAAGATTAGATTTTGAGCTTAGAAAATTATGATAGAGTTGTTAGGAATTTTTCCTTTTGACTACATAGTTTTTAGTTGATTTTCCATTGTAAGGACAAATGTTTTCCGCTGCTTTTATGAATAAAATAAATTTTGGTTTGACTCATTTATTTATTTATTTATTTCCTTGCAATGAAATGGTTATGAAAAATTGATGTTTGCATATTTCTACAACAAAATGGATGTGATTCTTAATTATGTTATTTGTGGAAAGGTCAAGAAATTACCAAATAGGGAAAGTTTCTCATCGCCCAAGTTTCAATTAGATAGAGACTTGGAATCATACAACAAGTATTGCATGATGAATGACAAGTTTCATATTTGAAAATTAGACTAATTCATTGACAAAGTGTCGAGTGAAGGACTAGGAGATCAAGTACACAAGGTTGTGTGTTGATCAAGTCCACCACAAGAGTAACAAAGAAATTTGTCATGATTTACTAAGGTTAAGTAAATATGATTACACTTATGAGATCAAGTGTAATTCTTAGTTGATTGAAAAAGTTTAAATCAATAGCAGAACGAATAATAAGAATCAAGTAGGCAGTATGATAAAAGTTTCTCTATTCTAAGAAGAAGGGAGAGTACCTTTTATTATGTTTTATGATGGATCTTAATGATTAAGAACCATATCTCAACTGATCCTCTAAGTGAGTCTTTATGCAAATTATATGTCTAAGAAGAGGAATCAAGAATTGAAGAAATGGTTAAATCAAGAAGTCAATCATACTTCGTTCCAAAACCAAATCTTAGAGTTAAGATTGTGACATTGAGTGACAAGTCTTAAGAAGGTTTATAACAATCATCAAATGTGGAAAGTTGTGATGTCTTGGATAAGACAAAGACCAACTAGGACCAATTTTATGAAGTGTTTTGTTTTGATAAAAGCTACACTAACTCTTGAATATTTGTTTGTTAAGAAATGGTTATTGACAAGAGAATCTTATATGTCAAGGAGTCAGTGGGAGTCTTAATGGTCTTGAAAGGTTTCAAGAACAAATCAAGAATAAACCTTGTCGATCATCACTAGCACACAACTTGAGGTTTACAACCTATTATGTTGACATTATTTTGTTTATGTGCCATTCCAATTGAGTTGATTATGCATGTGAGTTCTATGAGTTCTCATTTGAACGCATAAAAGGCAAGCACCTTGATCAATGAAAAGTACATTGATAAGATAGGGTGAGTTGATTAACTACTTGGAAGACATGGTGGGCAGCCGTGTTACCATAAGGCAAGAAATCAAGATTGAGAAGGCTCGGTCCATATGAGTTTGAATTTGTCATAAAATTTGGTTTTAACAAATTCACATGGATAGGAACACATACACCATTAAAATCGAAGTGTCATAAGATTTCCTCCTTCATTAAATGACTGTGAGGAAATGCTTTCACTAAGAAAAATTTTAAGAAGATTGTGAAATTGTCTTCTCAAATTCGATTATGGTTACGGTATCCCTTTCCATGATTCGAATTATGAGATTTGGCAATTAGTCTGAATTGTTTAAGACACACATATGAGCTATCTAAGGCAAAGGTGTATAAGTTTAAGAAGCATTGATAAAGGATTATCAAAGCATTAGGTATTAGAAATATGAACTTCAGAAATTCAATAAGTATTGTTTTCTGGAAGTTTAACTATTTTCCGAATACATGTCAAAGCTAGTGGGAGCATAAGTGTTATGCTTATATTATAATAATCATCATGATAGTGGGAGCATATGTCACACCCCAAAACCAAGAACGGCGGAAACGTTCTGGGGCGGAGGACGTCATGTATAATATCAACAACAATGTAAAGTAGTAAACAAGCAACAACATCATCCATTGCATTAATAAAATAATTATTATACAATTGTATTCTGTCAAATTTTGATAAACACTAAAGCATAAATCAAAATGAAAGATAAGTCTTGAACAAGCTCCATCTTCCTTTCTCCTTGCATCGGTACCTGTCTATCATGACCTGAGGATACAAGTAATTTTGAAAGCGAGTATCAGCTTTGAAGCTGGTGAGATCATAAGTATTTAGTGTCGTAATTTGTAAGTAAGTAATTGTATGTAAGAATTTGTAAGTCTATGTATTGTAAGAAATTGAAAGTGTATATGAATTGTAAGTGTTTGAAAAACCCTAGAATCCCTATGATTCCTTCTAGTATATGAAGGTGTCTTCTACCAAGACCTAACTGTTCTGTGTGTGTGTCTCTTGTAAGAGTATGTATTTTTCCAAAGTATAACTATCATTATCCAAAAATATAGTTTGTACATTTATGTTTAAGTGAGGTTATCACTAAAAATATGTAATGGAAAAATTAACGTAGTACTAAAACGTAGCTCTAAAAGGACTACTACCGTACTAACTACCTTAAACCGGATTTTAGGCTAAGGCATTCTGTGATAAATTGTACCATACTATCGACTGGTAACAACGACATACGAATGGTCGTAATAAGGAATGACGTTTGGCACCCGCAGATCTGCAAATCCCACTGTAGCTAGCAGTAAGGTGTAGGATAGTCAATCCAGTATAGATCTATAAACAAACTCATACTATGGACTGGTTACATCGACATAAGAATGGTCGAAATTAATGTACGACGTTTGGCACCCGCAGACCTGCAGGTCCCGCTGTAGCTAGCAGCAAGGTGTAGGATAGTCAATCCATTATAGAATCTATACGCAAACTCAACGCTCTCCCTTCAAGAGACTCTGGCTACAACTCGGGCCATGTCATTTAAGTCATGCTCCGATTTAAATCACAGTAATTAACGTATTCTCGTATATGTAATGAAATGAACTGTTCTAGCTGTAATGTACGTGCTCTCTACCTAGCAAGTATAGTAATGTAAGCGTTCTAGTATAGTTGTATATGTTCTCGTCCTAGTATAGTTGTATATGTAATGTATAGTGATGTTCTAGAAAGTATTGACTCATGAATGAACTGACTCATTGTATGATATCGCGTTCTAGTAATGGTTCTAGTATCTTCCTGAACTACCCATATGGTAGCTTACTAGTAATCTAAGTGGTACGTATGGACATGGATGTATAGCCTTGCTACCCAGGGGCATAGGATGAACTGGAAGGACCTTTTATGACTATATATTTACACATGATATATAACTAATATTTAAATGACTTTCGGACGATTACCCAATATCCCACCAGACCACATCTCAAGGCGCGAAAAGGAAATAGGGTGGATAGCCTTCCTAAGTCTTTTAAACATTTCTTATATAACTATACATATAGAGGCATGCAATTTATAATATAAAAGAATAAATAAATTTTGTAAGACATTTGAAACATAAATATTAGTTTAAGAAAAGATCGACTTGATGTCGATCTATAAAACAATTTGAAGGCATAAGTTTGATAAAACAGTTTAAGTACAAGAAAACATTTGTTTGAAACACAGTTGTAAATAAGTCTGAAAGGGTAATGTACAGAGTAAGATGTACAGTGTAATAAGTAGTTTGAAACATATAAAATGTTTATAAAAATCATTTGAAGGAAACTATTTGGTAAAACGGCTAATGAGTAGCCAAATCTTTTGAATGCTGTATATTAATCACATGTGATTGATATAATACTAGCATGATTCTACTTGTATCCCCCCTCCCCACAAAAGACAAGTATACGCAGCACGAGAATTCCTATACAGACAGGATCTCGCAAAAGGTAAGACTCTACTTGCACTAGTTCTAGATAGTTTATAAGTTTGTTACAACGAACGCCTTAATTACATTAACGTGGTTCCGGAGTAAGCTCTCCTGCAGCTGTGATCCTGAGAATCTTCCTATCAGCACCCGAGTTCTTTGTTATTGGGCAATCTTTCTTGAAGTGCCCTAACTCACCGCATTGATGGCATGACTGGCTAGTACTAGCCTTGGAGACGGGATTGCGGTGTTTAGCCAATGTTATGTGGACACGAGTGCCTTCCTCGTTACTCCACTTTGAAAATCTCTTCTTAAATCTTTCGGCGCTATAACTAATCTTGTGTGCAGGGTTAGTCCCGATGAAAGGGACTTGAGTGATGGGTCGCGCCGGTGCTCCACAGTTACTAGCAAGGTGCCCTATGTTTAGGCAATTGCAACACTGCATCTCATGGCAAGCCCCATGATGGTGGAAACTACACCTATCACACTTAGGGAGTTTTCCCTCGTATGGCCTGCGCGGTACGGGAACGGCAGGGGTTTCCACTTGCTGCTGTTGTATAGCCAGCTTTTGGGATCTCTTGTGTTCCTTCCGGGCTTGACGCTTTCGTTTCTTGTTCTCTGCTTTCTGGCATTGCGAGCCTATGACTGTTACTGTTTGGCGACTTCCTGGATGGATATCACGATTGGGAACTTCATTCCCATCAGCAGTATCGACTGTGCTGATAGCGCTACGGTGCGCAAGGACCACGGTTACGGCAGCCACCACAGAAGCTGTAACGGTGGCTTGAAAGGTAGTGGCGTCCATAGGAAAAGTAGAGGTCTCGTTGCTTGGCTGGTTGTTTCCGAATGACGACATGATTCTGTAACACGAAAGATAAGGGTTTTGTGAGCGGTTCTGGTTGACTCTGATGTACTTAGATGGTTCTTAAAAAGAGTAAGAGTATGATCTCGAAGGTTTGACCTACATCCCTATGATGCAGTCCTAGTAAAGAATGAAAGTATGTTCGCGAAGGTTTGACCTACATCCCTATGATGCAGTCCTAGTACGGAATGGAAGTATGTTCGTAGAATGGTCTCAAGATGTTTGTCGTTCGAGTTGAGGTATCGTGGGTTGGTGAATAACAAGATCCATCCACTGAAAGAGGCTTGGAAATGTCTCCGGAGCTAAATTACTATAGTCCAAATGACTTGACTAAAGCATGTTTCAGATAGACTCTAATGAAAGAATGATAAGAGTACTTGAATGAAGAATGACACAGAAGTTAGCCGGATGTCAATATCTTTGATATTCACGATGTAAAGATTCTGGAAAATGACCTTGTAAAGGTCTTACACCATATCTACAGAAGATAGTTCCTGACAGCATAAAGACCTAACTAAAGTACTTACGGTACAAGATAATTTCATAGAAAATGCCATGTCAAGCATAGATAGAAAATACGATTCCTCATTATAAGGAAATAAAGTAAATCGTCTACTACTGGCGACGGTCATCCCTCTGGTGAACTCTCAGTTCAACCAATTGACGTTCCATGTCAAGTAGGTGTCTTTCGCACACCATCTGGCGCACTCGGAGTTCTATGACTTCGGCTCGTGATTCAGCCAGTGCTTGCTGGGGTTCATGGTTTCTCTCTGATATCTCGTGAGCATCTTCTAGATGAATGGTGTGGAGGGTATGCATTCTAGCATAGGCGACTATTCCTGAAATCTGATGTAGGGTTGTCCTGCCTTGAATCTCATTTCGGGCCTCTCTGCGGACCAAGATTGGCAAGACTATATCTGCTAAGCCCTCATTGCTCAAGTCGTAAAAGCTTCGGTCGCCATCAAATAGCATAGACTGATCTTGTCCTTGGCTCCATATTTCAAAGCATTTCACTCACTCAGGGTCGGGCCATGAAAAGCCGGACGAGGGTTAGGAATTGGAAAGGGAGCTGCTCGGGGTAGGTTCTCAACCTCTGCTTCGGAGTTAGCATTGTACGAAAGGTCTTCATCATGGTGATCATTCAAGGGGATAGGATGATCATTTTCTGGTTCTTCTCCAAACCAACCAGCTATGACTTCGTTCGGAAGATGCTGGCTGCTGAGGGGATGGAGTCCAGTTATGATTTCTATGCGAGAATTTAGGGTAAGAGGATAATTATTATACGAACTATCTAGATAATTATTTAGAAAAACTTCATTAGTTACATCGCTATTTGTGAAGTGCATACCAGCTATGTGTAATCTAAACAGGATAGACCTTCGAATAAGTAACCTTAATTCCAAATTCACACAGAATAGGGGTAAGGCAAAATTATCACAGATTCTAAGTCTATATCATCCTAATTACATATAGCCTTAGTGTATCCACTTAGCAACTATCAACTTAGTAATGAAGATCCCTTTTTAATTCTCAAGTATAAAGTACTTATAGTAACACCAAATACTCCTATAGTATTTTAAATTTTAAGGTTATGTTCTATTGTTCTCATTGTGGTAGGGTTGGTAAGATTTTAGCATTGTTGCAACCACACACTTAAACTTAGGCACATGCTAGTCAACCCTCGGATAATATAGGTGATCAGGCTATATCTTCCCAGTTTTGACCATATGTCTCTAAGCCCACTTGTGTTACCCAATAATCGTAATTCTTTTGTATTGTCCTAGTGACACTGATTTTAGTATGAATGCAGCACGTATACTTTATTAAATATTTTACTATTTAAAGTATAAACTCTTGGTCAGAGTATTTTTAATCCCTTATGTATTTATAGTTAGTATATCTTTTATGGGTTGATATACTTAATTCACTATAAAGAATGCTCTGATACCAATCTGTCACACCCCAAAACCAAGAACGGCGGAAATGTTCTGGGGCGGAGGACGTCATGTATAATATCAACAACAATGTAAAGTAGTAAACAAGCAACAACATCATCCATTGCATTAATAAAATAATTATTATACAATTGTATTCTGTCAAATTTTGATAAACACTAAAGCATAAATCAAAATGAAAGATAAGTCTTGAACAAGCTCCATCTTCCTTTCTCCTTGCATCGGTACCTGTCTATCATGACCTGAGGATACAAGTAATTTTGAAAGCAAGTATCAGCTTTGAAGCTGGTGAGATCATAAGTATTTAGTGTCGTAATTTGTAAGTAAGTAATTGTATGTAAGAATTTGTAAGTCTATGTATTGTAAGAAATTGAAAGTGTATATGAATTGTAAGTGTTTGAAAAACCCTAGAATCCCTATGATTCCTTCTAGTATATGAAGGTGTCTTCTACCAAGACCTAACTGTTCTGTGTGTGTGTCTCTTGTAAGAGTATGTATTTTTCCAAAGTATAACTATCATTATCCAAAAATATAGTTTGTACATTTATGTTTAAGTGAGGTTATCACTAAAAATATGTAATGGAAAAATTAACGTAGTACTAAAACGTAGCTCTAAAAGGACTACTACCGTACTAACTACCTTAAACCGGATTTTAGGCTAAGGCATTCTGTGATAAATTGTACCATACTATCGACTGGTAACAACGACATACGAATGGTCGTAATAAGGAATGACGTTTGGCACCCGCAGATCTGCAAATCCCACTGTAGCTAGCAGTAAGGTGTAGGATAGTCAATCCAGTATAGATCTATACACAAACTCATACTATGGACTGGTTACATCGACATAAGAATGGTCGAAATTAATGTACGACGTTTGGCACCCGCAGACCTGCAGGTCCCGCTGTAGCTAGCAGCAAGGTGTAGGATAGTCAATCCATTATAGAATCTATACGCAAACTCAACGCTCTCCCTTCAAGAGACTCTGGCTACAACTCGGGCCATGTCATTTAAGTCATGCTCCGATTTAAATCACAGTAATTAACGTATTCTCGTATATGTAATGAAATGAACTGTTCTAGCTGTAATGTACGTGCTCTCTACCTAGCAAGTATAGTAATGTAAGCGTTCTAGTATAGTTGTATATGTTCTCGTCCTAGTATAGTTGTATATGTAATGTATAGTGATGTTCTAGAAAGTATTGACTCATGAATGAACTGACTCATTGTATGATATCGCGTTCTAGTAATGGTTCTAGTATCTTCCTGAACTACCCATATGGTAGCTTACTAGTAATCTAAGTGGTACGTATGGACATGGATGTATACCCTTGCTACCCAGGGGCATAGGATGAACTGGAAGGACCTTTTATGACTATATATTTACACATGATATATAACTAATATTTAAATGACTTTCGGACGATTACCCAATATCCCACCAGACCACATCTCAAGGCGCGAAAAGGAAATAGGGTGGATAGCCTTCCTAAGTCTTTTAAACATTTCTTATATAACTATACATATAGAGGCATGCAATTTATAATATAAAAGAATAAATAAATTTTGTAAGACATTTGAAACATAAATATTAGTTTAAGAAAAGATCGACTTGATGTCGATCTATAAAACAATTTGAAGGCATAAGTTTGATAAAACAGTTTAAGTACAAGAAAACATTTGTTTGAAACACAGTTGTAAATAAGTCTGAAAGGGTAATGTACAGAGTAAGATGTACAGTGTAATAAGTAGTTTGAAACATATAAAATGTTTATAAAAATCATTTGAAGGAAACTATTTGGTAAAACGGCTAATGAGTAGCCAAATCTTTTGAATGCTGTATATTAATCACATGTGATTGATGTAATAACTAGCATAATTCTACTTATTAATCGCATGTGATTGATATAATACTAGCATGATTCTACTTGTATCCCCCCTCCCCATAAAACATTTAAAATAGTTTAAAACATTAGTTAAGGGGTATGAACTCACCTGCAGCAAAGCGACTGGAATTAAACGGGTTGTTATCGTACGAAAGGATCGGACAAGTGCTTGGTGTCAAGTGAAGACTTAGACACACACAATGATCCTAATTACATATGAAGACATATGTATATAAATAATTAGAGATTAAATCACTAATTATACAAGTATAAACATTTAACGCGAGGACAACACTTTTGGTCAAGTGCTAGGAGGCTAATGGGTTGCAACAAAGGAGTGCAATGCCCCTAATGGAAGTTTAAGGTCAAAAGACCATATTCATTGGAGTTTACGGCCCAGGGGAGTAAGCTCCTGGCCGTAAACTCTCAACCAAGTCTTGAAATGGATTTTAGAATTATCACAACTCTAGTGGGGAATTGTTTCAAGGCTTAACAAGAGTTTAAGGTACCATATTGACTCCTATGGGGAGTTTACGGCCCAAAGACCCTATTCCCTTGGAGTTTACGGCCTTGGAACCTTTTGGGCCATAAACTCCCTCACTAGTGGGGTTCTAAGTGTTTTAGCTAGTCCAAAATACATTTAGGTACATGCCCAAATTGTCTCTTGGCTTAAGGAAGTGTTTAGGGTGTCCTTTGACCCCTTTATGGGAGTTTACGGCCCAAGAACCACTCTTGGCCGTAAACTCTTCAATACTTGTGCTTTTCTTATGTTTCCTAGGTCCTAAACACATTATGGTATTTGTCTAAAATAGAGTCCAAGCCTTTGGGGGTGATTAGGGCACTCTTAGCCCTTGAAAAAGGGGTTTACGGCCCAAGAGCATATCCTTGGCCGTAAACTCCTAAAACTTATATGATTTTGATTGATTTCTAGCCTCTAATGTTCATACCTAAAGTCACTAACTAGATACCTAACACGGGAATGGGACTAGATGGCCTTTAGGCCTTGTTTTGGAGTTTACACCCCAAGAACGTTCTTGGGCCGTAAGCTCCCGGATCTTGTGTTTTGGACATGAAAATAATGTTATTAAGCATATAACAAGTATTAAAACACATTTAGGGAAGTAGACTCACAATCTGGGATGAAAACCCGAAGATCCGTGAGAGAGAAATTGGCTTTTCTCTAATTGGAATTCAACTAATGAACCAATTTGGTTCAGAATTCTATTTATAGTCCTGAGATTTTTGGCAGAAAATATTTCTATTCTCGGAATGGATTCTAATGACCTAGAGTAATGGAATTACAGTGTTGCACAAAATCCTAGTGCATCCACTCTCCTAATAACTCCTTAGGTGTAAAACCCTGAAAACTTCCAAACTTATTCCATAGTCTGAATTTTCACTGTACTGTTCTACTTCTATTGGATTGAAATGGTTTGATTTGAATGGAAATTTCGGGTTGTCACATCATCCCCCTGTTAAAGGGAATTTCGTCCCGAAATTATAATTTAGGCAAGGAAGTATACACAAAAGATAAAGTCGTGAAGAGGAAACTTCCTAATCGATTGGTTCTAGCGCACTTAAGTGAAATTGGGCTCTCGGTTGGCATTCCAACGAACCTTCACTAAGTGGCGATGGCGTTGCTTCGTCCGCTTGACCTCTCGGTCGAGGGTCACTACGGTTCTAATACGAAGGCAAGGATCTCGACGAGTGGACTTGTAAGAGTCCTAACGGAAAGGTATGGTTTCACGATCGAGATGCGAAGAGTAGAAAGTACGTTACTGAGTTCGCGGAGTAGGTCTAGTTTGTGCGATGCACAGGACCGATTCTGATAAGAATCTCGGAGGTCCTGTCTAACTTGGATTTAGCTCTCCACGCTTTACGAAGCGTATTAAGCAATTCTCAGAGTGAGTTATCCTAAAGAACTTGGTCACTCACTTGGAATCTCAAAGATTCCTTTTCCTGCTTAACTTCCCAGTCAAGGGCCACCCCTTGCTGGGTCAAAGTCGTACGAGTTCCTGTAGCTTGCGAGGAGTTCTAAATGAACTAAGGCGGTAGGTCGGTAAGACCTAGAATCTGGCGAAAAACTGTCGGCGTCTCTGTTGTCGATAAATGCTCAACGGTTTTGACAAATTGAAAGAGTACTCAAAATTTCCCACATTACTAACAGTGTGTCCTAGAAATTTGACTCTTAAATTTCAAAACTCGTGCCTAGAGAACTTTGCTAAAAGTTCCTCTGTAGGAATGTTACCAGGGGCTTTCTTCTTACGACGAGGGTAGATAAGTAAGTCATTACATGGAGAAATGACGAATTGATCCAAGTAAGAAAGACGTAACCCTTTCGTTTAGCTCATGAAAACTATGGGCGTACTGGTCCTATCCGAAAGGTATCACTACGGACTTGAAGTGTCCGCATCGAGTTCAAGAGATAGTCTTCCGGACATCCTTCCCTAACACTCGAACTGGTGATATTCGGATTTCAGATCCAATCCTGGAAGTAGTTTCTTTCCTTGCGTTTGCTCAATCATTTCGTCTACGCGAGGCAGAGATAGCGATTTCAAATGAACATCTTGACGGAGTCCTCGAAATCTGAGGCACATACGATGCAATCCGTCGATCTCTGGAAGAATATGACCGGGGTTCTCTAGGGTGAGAAGCCTAGTCTTCTAATTCTATTTCTGTGTGGTTCGTTTAGTTGTTTGCACTGCTCAGGTATCTCCGTGGGTGTTTAATCTATAGGGCGATCTGTCTTCGGGAGTCGTACTGGGTTCTAAGTTTGTTCACATGACGATGTGATTACTCATAGGCTTAAGCGGTTCTCCGTCCTGAAGTTCATATTAGAATTCATACATGGTTTCACAATCACAACTTCGGGTATACGAGTCGTATATAATTAAGATTGAAAAGGTAGTCGAATAACTGATTCTTCTTTAAGCTCACATCCCATCGGGGGGAAAAAGAAGTTAAAGTGGAATCATCAATTCTAAACCTGTAGAAGCTTGATTATATATAACTCTTACGTATACCTTCCTCAGTGATAGATCAATCGCATGAATCCTTGGATTGAACTTGACGTACTGCACGAGTGGTACTTCGGGGATTTCTTCGGAAAGAAAATAACTAAGAGGTACTCCTGGCATGAGTACTTCGGGGATTTCTTCGGAAAGAATATAACTAAGAGGTACTCCTGGCGTGAGTACTTCGGTGTTCTGATATGACGGCTTCGCTGGAAGAGTGATCTAGAAGAAAGAGATGTACGTATGAAGCTGTTTTCGCGAGAATCAAATTTAATCGAGTCGTATGATAATGTCGGAATCATACTGAAACTTAAAGACATTAGATTCGAATATAAGACGGTTACAGACAAAACACAACCGTGCAACCATGAACAGAGTTACAGTACTTTAGATTTACCACAAGACTATTGATGCGAATAAGATATACTACAAAAGACAAGTATACGCAGCATGAGAATTCCTATACAGACAGGATCTCGCAAAAGGTAAGACTCTACTTGCACTAGTTCTAGATAGTTTATAAGTTTGTTACAACGAACGCCTTAATTACATTAACGTGGTTCCGGAGTAAGCTCTCCTGCAGCTGTGATCCTGAGAATCTTCCTATCAGCACCCGAGTTCTTTGTTATTGGGCAATCTTTCTTGAAGTGCCCTAACTCACCGCATTGATGGCATGACTGGCTAGTACTAGCCTTGGAGACGGGATTGCGGTGTTTAGCCAATGTTATGTGGACACGAGTGCCTTCCTCGTTACTCCACTTTGAAAATCTCTTCTTAAATCTTTCGGCGCTATAACTAATCTTGTGTGCAGGGTTAGTCCCGATGAAAGGGACTTGAGTGATGGGTCGCGCCGGTGCTCCACAGTTACTAGCAAGGTGCCCTATGTTTAGGCAATTGCAACACTGCATCTCATGGCAAGCCCCATGATGGTGGAAACTACACCTATCACACTTAGGGAGTTTTCCCTCGTATGGCCTGCGCGGTACGGGAACGGCAGGGGTTTCCACTTGCTGCTGTTGTATAGCCAGCTTTTGGGATCTCTTGTGTTCCTTCCGGGCTTGACGCTTTCGTTTCTTGTTCTCTGCTTTCTGGCATTGCGAGCCTATGACTGTTACTGTTTGGCGACTTCCTGGATGGATATCACGATTGGGAACTTCATTCCCATCAGCAGTATCGACTGTGCTGATAGCGCTACGGTGCGCAAGGACCACGGTTATGGCAGCCACCACAGAAGCTGTAACGGTGGCTTGAAAGGTAGTGGCGTCCATAGGAAAAGTAGAGGTCTCGTTGCTTGGCTGGTTGTTTCCGAATGACGACATGATTCTGTAACACGAAAGATAAGGGTTTTGTGAGCGGTTCTGGTTGACTCTGATGTACTTAGATGGTTCTTAAAAAGAGTAAGAGTATGATCTCGAAGGTTTGACCTACATCCCTATGATGCAGTCCTAGTAAAGAATGAAAGTATGTTCGCGAAGGTTTGACCTACATCCCTATGATGCAGTCCTAGTACGGAATGGAAGTATGTTCGTAGAATGGTCTCAAGATGTTTGTCGTTCGAGTTGAGGTATCGTGGGTTGGTGAATAACAAGATCCATCCACTGAAAGAGGCTTGGAAATGTCTCCGGAGCTAAATTACTATAGTCCAAATGACTTGACTAAAGCATGTTTCAGATAGACTCTAATGAAAGAATGATAAGAGTACTTGAATGAAGAATGACACAGAAGTTAGCCGGATGTCAATATCTTTGATATTCACGATGTAAAGATTCTGGAAAATGACCTTGTAAAGGTCTTACACCATATCTACAGAAGATAGTTCCTGACAGCATAAAGACCTAACTAAAGTACTTACGGTACAAGATAATTTCATAGAAAATGCCATGTCAGGCATAGATAGAAAATACGATTCCTCATTATAAGGAAATAAAGTAAATCGTCTACTACTGGCGACGGTCATCCCTCTGGTGAACTCTCAGTTCAACCAATTGACGTTCCATGTCAAGTAGGTGTCTTTCGCACACCATCTGGCGCACTCGGAGTTCTATGACTTCGGCTCGTGATTCAGCCAGTGCTTGCTGGGGTTCATGGTTTCTCTCTGATATCTCGTGAGCATCTTCTAGATGAATGGTGTGGAGGGTATGCATTCTAGCATAGGCGACTATTCCTGAAATCTGATGTAGGGTTGTCCTGCCTTGAATCTCATTTCGGGCCTCTCTGCGGACCAAGATTGGCAAGACTATATCTGCTAAGCCCTCATTGCTCAAGTCGTAAAAGCTTCGGTCGCCATCAAATAGCATAGACTGATCTTGTCCTTGGCTCCATATTTCAAAGCATTTCACTCACTCAGGGTCGGGCCATGAAAAGCCGGACGAGGGTTAGGAATTGGAAAGGGAGCTGCTCAGGGTAGGTTCTCAACCTCTGCTTCGGAGTTAGCATTGTACGAAAGGTCTTCATCATGGTGATCATTCAAGGGGATAGGATGATCATTTTCTGGTTCTTCTCCAAACCAACCAGCTATGACTTCGTTCGGAAGATGCTGGCTGCTGAGGGGATGGAGTCCAGTTATGATTTCTATGCGAGAATTTAGGGTAAGAGGATAATTATTATACGAACTATCTAGATAATTATTTAGAAAAACTTCATTAGTTACATCGCTATTTGTGAAGTGCATACCAGCTATGTGTAATCTAAACAGGATAGACCTTCGAATAAGTAACCTTAATTCCAAATTCACACAGAATAGGGGTAAGGCAAAATTATCACAGATTCTAAGTCTATATCATCCTAATTACATATAGCCTTAGTGTATCCACTTAGCAACTATCAACTTAGTAATGAAGATCCCTTTTTAATTCTCAAGTATAAAGTACTTATAGTAACACCAAATACTCCTATAGTATTTTAAATTTTAAGGTTATGTTCTATTGTTCTCATTGTGGTAGGGTTGGTAAGATTTTAGCATTGTTGCAACCACACACTTAAACTTAGGCACATGCTAGTCAACCCTCGGATAATATAGGTGATCAGGCTATATCTTCCCAGTTTTGACCATATGTCTCTAAGCCCACTTGTGTTACCCAATAATCGTAATTCTTTTGTATTGTCCTAGTGACACTGATTTTAGTATGAATGCAGCACGTATACTTTATTAAATATTTTACTATTTAAAGTATAAACTCTTGGTCAGAGTATTTTTAATCCCTTATGTATTTATAGTTAGTATATCTTTTATGGGTTGATATACTTAATTCACTATAAAGAATGCTCTGATACCAATCTGTCACACCCCAAAACCAAGAACGGCGGAAATGTTCTGGGGCGGAGGACGTCATGTATAATATCAACAACAATGTAAAGTAGTAAACAAGCAACAACATCATCCATTGCATTAATAAAATAATTATTATACAATTGTATTCTGTCAAATTTTGATAAACACTAAAGCATAAATCAAAATGAAAGATAAGTCTTGAACAAGCTCCATCTTCCTTTCTCCTTGCATCGGTACCTGTCTATCATGACCTGAGGATACAAGTAATTTTGAAAGCAAGTATCAGCTTTGAAGCTGGTGAGATCATAAGTATTTAGTGTCGTAATTTGTAAGTAAGTAATTGTATGTAAGAATTTGTAAGTCTATGTATTGTAAGAAATTGAAAGTGTATATGAATTGTAAGTGTTTGAAAAACCCTAGAATCCCTATGATTCCTTCTAGTATATGAAGGTGTCTTCTACCAAGACCTAACTGTTCTGTGTGTGTGTCTCTTGTAAGAGTATGTATTTTTCCAAAGTATAACTATCATTATCCAAAAATATAGTTTGTACATTTATGTTTAAGTGAGGTTATCACTAAAAATATGTAATGGAAAAATTAACGTAGTACTAAAACGTAGCTCTAAAAGGACTACTACCGTACTAACTACCTTAAACCGGATTTTAGGCTAAGGCATTCTGTGATAAATTGTACCATACTATCGACTGGTAGCAACGACATACGAATGGTCGTAATAAGGAATGACGTTTGGCACCCGCAGATCTGCAAATCCCACTGTAGCTAGCAGTAAGGTGTAGGATAGTCAATCCAGTATAGATCTATACACAAACTCATACTATGGACTGGTTACATCGACATAAGAATGGTCGAAATTAATGTACGACGTTTGGCACCCGCAGACCTGCAGGTCCCGCTGTAGCTAGCAGCAAGGTGTAGGATAGTCAATCCATTATAGAATCTATACGCAAACTCAACGCTCTCCCTTCAAGAGACTCTGGCTACAACTCGGGCCATGTCATTTAAGTCATGCTCCGATTTAAATCACAGTAATTAACGTATTCTCGTATATGTAATGAAATGAACTGTTCTAGCTGTAATGTACGTGCTCTCTACCTAGCAAGTATAGTAATGTAAGCGTTCTAGTATAGTTGTATATGTTCTCGTCCTAGTATAGTTGTATATGTAATGTATAGTGATGTTCTAGAAAGTATTGACTCATGAATGAACTGACTCATTGTATGATATCGCGTTCTAGTAATGGTTCTAGTATCTTCCTGAACTACCCATATGGTAGCTTACTAGTAATCTAAGTGGTACGTATGGACATGGATGTATACCCTTGCTACCCAGGGGCATAGGATGAACTGGAAGGACCTTTTATGACTATATATTTACACATGATATATAACTAATATTTAAATGACTTTCGGACGATTACCCAATATCCCACCAGACCACATCTCAAGGCGCGAAAAGGAAATAGGGTGGATAGCCTTCCTAAGTCTTTTAAACATTTCTTATATAACTATACATATAGAGGCATGCAATTTATAATATAAAAGAATAAATAAATTTTGTAAGACATTTGAAACATAAATATTAGTTTAAGAAAAGATCGACTTGATGTCGATCTATAAAACAATTTGAAGGCATAAGTTTGATAAAACAGTTTAAGTACAAGAAAACATTTGTTTGAAACACAGTTGTAAATAAGTCTGAAAGGGTAATGTACAGAGTAAGATGTACAGTGTAATAAGTAGTTTGAAACATATAAAATGTTTATAAAAATCATTTGAAGGAAACTATTTGGTAAAACGGCTAATGAGTAGCCAAATCTTTTGAATGCTGTATATTAATCACATGTGATTGATGTAATAACTAGCATAATTCTACTTATTAATCGCATGTGATTGATATAATACTAGCATGATTCTACTTGTATCCCCCCTCCCCATAAAACATTTAAAATAGTTTAAAACATTAGTTAAGGGGTATGAACTCACCTGCAGCAAAGCGACTGGAATTAAACGGGTTGTTATCGTACGAAAGGATCGGACAAGTGCTTGGTGTCAAGTGAAGACTTAGACACACACAATGATCCTAATTACATATGAAGACATATGTATATAAATAATTAGAGATTAAATCACTAATTATACAAGTATAAACATTTAACGCGAGGACAACACTTTTGGTCAAGTGCTAGGAGGCTAATGGGTTGCAACAAAGGAGTGCAATGCCCCTAATGGAAGTTTAAGGTCAAAAGACCATATTCATTGGAGTTTACGGCCCAGGGGAGTAAGCTCCTGGCCGTAAACTCTCAACCAAGTCTTGAAATGGATTTTAGAATTATCACAACTCTAGTGGGGAATTGTTTCAAGGCTTAACAAGAGTTTAAGGTACCATATTGACTCCTATGGGGAGTTTACGGCCCAAAGACCCTATTCCCTTGGAGTTTACGGCCTTGGAACCTTTTGGGCCATAAACTCCCTCACTAGTGGGGTTCTAAGTGTTTTAGCTAGTCCAAAATACATTTAGGTACATGCCCAAATTGTCTCTTGGCTTAAGGAAGTGTTTAGGGTGTCCTTTGACCCCTTTATGGGAGTTTACGGCCCAAGAACCACTCTTGGCCGTAAACTCTTCAATACTTGTGCTTTTCTTATGTTTCCTAGGTCCTAAACACATTATGGTATTTGTCTAAAATAGAGTCCAAGCCTTTGGGGGTGATTAGGGCACTCTTAGCCCTTGAAAAAGGGGTTTACGGCCCAAGAGCATATCCTTGGCCGTAAACTCCTAAAACTTATATGATTTTGATTGATTTCTAGCCTCTAATGTTCATACCTAAAGTCACTAACTAGATACCTAACACGGGAATGGGACTAGATGGCCTTTAGGCCTTGTTTTGGAGTTTACACCCCAAGAACGTTCTTGGGCCGTAAGCTCCCGGATCTTGTGTTTTGGACATGAAAATAATGTTATTAAGCATATAACAAGTATTAAAACACATTTAGGGAAGTAGACTCACAATCTGGGATGAAAACCCGAAGATCCGTGAGAGAGAAATTGGCTTTTCTCTAATTGGAATTCAACTAATGAACCAATTTGGTTCAGAATTCTATTTATAGTCCTGAGATTTTTGGCAGAAAATATTTCTATTCTCGGAATGGATTCTAATGACCTAGAGTAATGGAATTACAGTGTTGCACAAAATCCTAGTGCATCCACTCTCCTAATAACTCCTTAGGTGTAAAACCCTGAAAACTTCCAAACTTATTCCATAGTCTGAATTTTCACTGTACTGTTCTACTTCTATTGGATTGAAATGGTTTGATTTGAATGGAAATTTCGGGTTGTCACAGCATAAATGTTGTGCATGTATGATTATTAAAACAAGTATTGCAAGTTAGCAATATTAATTATAGAAAACAAAAGTTATACTTTGCAAAGTCGTAAGGGTTGAATAGTTGTTTTGCTATAATTAAGGGAGAGAATATTATGCTTCATTTCAAATCTAAAGGCTTAGGTTGTGGAATGTTAATAATTTTAGTCAAGGATACATAGTGAGTTCTTAAATTTCGTTTATGATTACGGCATTCCTCTTCATAATTCGAATTATAAGAACGTGACACATAAGATATTATGGCAGAAGATTGATAAAAAGTATCAAAACTTTATGTAAGACATTATGCATAGTGTCCCATACGCTTCGGGTATAGGATCGATTGCAAATGCGATAATATTTGACCATTCTAAAATTTTCCAAATGTCTAGCGCATTATGAGGGAAAAAAGACAAGAATCGGTTTTGACTAAGATAATTAAACAACTATCAAAGGACGATCCAAAGTTTGCCGAGGATTGGTCGCTTGTGAGTAGTTGGAAGTATGATATTAGATGAAGCATATCGACATTATTATGAATAGATAAGATTCTATTAAGAATGAGTTGTCATATGGTAAGTATGGAAAGGTTTCCATATTGGGAGTTGTATATTAAGAGTCTATGTCTAGATTAGAAACTTTTATGCAAGAAGGATGTTCAAAGGAATGTACTTTGAGTGAGAGACATCACATCTATGGAATTGTCTTGTAACAATCTCTAATAGAGAGATTTGTAATTCATTGGCAATAGTCATTATGACCTTAGTGCAGTGACATTACAAAAGAATCATTGCATAAAATGTTAGAATCTAACATATTCTATAAGTGGCAAGAATTTGATATTCTTACACTTCTGATAAGGATTGGGAGTTGTGAAATGAGTGTGATTGGAAATGTGTTCATTTGACCTATTTCACAAAGTAAGGACCACAGGTAAACATTGTGTGCATGCTAAGAGCATGGGACAAGTATAGTTATAATTCAAATAAGAAGTTGATTACCCAAAACAACAAATAATGAGTAATCGATATGGTGATAAATAAAAGGTGTTTTATTTATACTCAAAGGTTTGAGGCCATATGGGATTAGTATTATTCTTGTGTTTCACTTTGCATGTTTTGACTTCCTGAATACTTTAATTGGTTGAGTACAGTCAAATTATTCGAACGGGCCACAGTCGTTCATATGTTGGAAGTAGATATGAAAAAAGACTGTCATGAATTGGTGTGTGGATTGTCTAAAGAGTGTTGGACATAAGCAAATGTTTGCTGCAACGTTCATGAGTGCTTATGAATATGATTTGAGCATTGGATTAAACCCACGCTCACTTGGATCACTTCATGGATTTGTATCACAAGTGATTGGTGAGACGATAACATCTTATATTCTTGAAACCGCGAGATTTGTGAGTTGTATCTTGCGAGTCGGTTGCACATTGATAATATGTAAACACACCAGTAACTTGGTATTATAAAACATATTGTTGTGTGTAATTCAGTAAGTGAGTGCAAGCGAGCATTGAGTCAAAGTTTATCTGTTCCTTTTATCCAAAGTAGGATAAAAGCGATATCTTTGGGCCCCTCGATGATTTAGTGATGGCACCTAAGCGCTTGGCCAAGCCGGGACTAAATTGATGTGTTCAATTGTAGTCTGTTGTCAGTCGTCATAAATCGGAAGTCGAGAAATAGTATAGAAAGAATGATTAAGTTCATGTCTCATATCTATACGATATCTAGAATGGAGGAATATATGATCCCTTATCTAAAGGACACGCGTATCTGATAAGATCAGAGTTGACAGCGGCCTTAGAAAGCTACGATTGCATATCAGGATCTGAAGTCATACGCAGAATAGTTGTTAGACTTATCCAAGTGGGAGACTGTTGGATTAGTGTCTAAGTCCATAACTATTTTGATATGTACTTGACCCGATGGTGCATGGTCCTTTTGGGTTGCCTTCATCAAAGCAACTTGATATGATGAATTATGGAGAGAGAGGATTAATTATGATTTATTAATATATTATGAGAATAATATATTAAAGGAGAAATCATATTGTTTAATTAATATTAGTCAAGAATTAATAAGAATTAAGTTGTGGCTAAAAGACATTAATTAAACTTAAGGGACTTGAACTGTCAATTGTGTGATAGTTGAATATTGAACTAATGGACTCCATATTAAGGGGCTGGACGAATTATATGGGGAAACCCATTAGAAATCGTCATAGGCCTTTAATAAAGGAGTCCATGGGTTGCTTAGGGCTTAAGCATCCAAATTAGGGTTTCCTTGTTAGATAACCCTAATAGCCTCACTATTTAAAGGACCCTTAAGTCCCAAAAACGTGGTGAACTTGTTGATTAGGGTTTCCACACGTTTTGGGCCGCCTCCACTCTCCTTATTCTTCATCATCTTGCTCTTGGTGTTTGTGAGCCATTAGAGGAGTGACATTTGTGACTCTAAGCTTTCTAAAGTCATTACAATGAGGATTTGAGATTGTTATTGCTACATAACAATCAAGGTAATGTCTTAAAACCATTATTATGTTAATATTGATTATCATATGCTAGATCTAGGGTTTAAAGTCTTGGATGAATTGCATATACAATAGAGAAATCTAGATCCAAGAATTAGGGTTTGTATGAGCACATAGGATTGTTCTTATGCCTAAAACCCATCACTTATTTGACAAGGTCCTTAAAGCAAATACTTTCTTCTTACATCATCTCTTATATTTGATTTGTAATTTGTAATCTTTGGCCTATCCGTCGGGTCCTTTGGAAGATCTTTCAAGTCAACATTATCATTAAGTTGGTTAGAGCATGGTGTTTGTGGAGTTGCATTAGAAATCGAAGGGATTGATTGATTGGTGTTTGGTGTTTGTGGTTTGTGGAGTTGCCTTAGAATTAGAAACAGAAGAGATTGATTGATTGGTGATTGGTATTTGGGAACATTGTTCACCACTTTCATTAGGATTAGGTCTTTGTCTTTTGGTAAAAAAAAACCACTTATGTAACCTATAAAAATATAACAATTACACCTAATCAAACAATAACTTCAATAAAACAAGTTGCTTTCACTTAATCAAATAATAAATTCAATAAAACATAGCAATTTCACCTAATCAAACACTAAATTCAATAAAAACATAGCAATATAACCTAAGCAAACAATATAACTTCAATAAAACAAATCAATTTCACCCAAGTCAATCAATAACTTCAAAAAAACATATCAATTTCAAATATCTAAATGAATTGGCAAAACTTACTTGCTTCATTATAGGGCTTTGAGGTCGATTTTGTTAACCAAGAAAGTAGAAATCGAAGGAAGTTGATTTTGTCGAATGTGAAATATCGATCATTGTAAGTCACGAACGAATGGCCAGCCGATTGTCGATCGATCGAACTATCGAAGGAATTCAGGAACGTCAGAATGTTCGAAGTGCGAACTGGAGACGAAGTATCGATCTGTAGTTGTGTTTCTTTTCCTTTCTTGTATCGATAATACAATAAATTAGGATTGGGCCATTTTTTTACAAGCAATTAGAATTGGGCTAATTTATCCAATTAATGTTTTATTTGAGGCTTTGGGCAATTGGGCTATTAGATAGTAATTGATTAAAACATTGAGTTCATTATTATTTTTTTCGTTTGGTAATTCCCGATAGAGTGACAATTTTTTTTACGTAGTTGCACAGAATGTTTTTAGTAGTTGCACGATTTTTTTACGTAGTGACACAACAAGTAAATTTTTTTTAAAAAAAAAGTCAAAAAAAATTATATTACATGCGCGAGCTAGGTGTTGTCGGTGCCATGCCAGGCACCTAGCTAGGACCGCCGTTAGTATTGGGATTCCATTAATATTTGCATGAAATTATTCCACAAACACCTTATAAATCAAATAAGAAAAATTGTCTTACGGAAGAGACCGTGACATTTCTATATCAATGAGTCAACTACACGATAACAAATTTCAAATGAAAACAATCAAATTCATTTCATTTTGATGTATCCATCTCAAATTAAAACACATAAATTTTATCATATATATGAAACATCATATCATATACATATATGATGCATTGATGGGTCTCATCCACTCTTTATGAAAAAACGAAAACCATCAAGTTTAACATTTATTAAAATTTCGAAATCGTTTCTTACGATCATCAAAATTGGCTCTAATATCATTCGTTATAACCATAATTCAAATGCGTTCAAATACATAGATTCAATTTTGTTCTTTTATAACGTCCTTTTTAGTTTTTTCTCTTTTTTTCGATTTTTTTTGTGTACAATAACACCCGAGTTCCAATACTTTCTATTAAAGTATTAGGTAAATGGCATAAAAAACATTTTTTTACATAGAAATTCGATTTTAACACCGTGTTTTTTTTTTTTTGTTAATTTTAACACTGTGTTTTCCAATTTGTTACAATTCTGACCACTTGACCGGTTAACCAGGTTACATGCTGACGTGACATGATGACGTGTCAGTTTTGATAGCTTGTCATGCTGACATGATATGCTGACGTGTCAAAATCGAATTTTTTTTTCACAAAAAACACTAAGTTTTCATTTTTTTCGATTTTGACACTAAGTTTAATTTTTTCTTTCAACTTTGACACTATGTTTTTTTATTCCAAATCGAACATCATTTTTTCCAATTTTGTTCAATATTGACAATTTTCTATTTTAAACCGTATAAATATTTTTATAATACATTTAAACCGTATAAATATATTTTTTTTTCATTTAAAAACCATAATTTTGTATAAATACAACTTTTTTTTTACACGGAAAACATATTTTTATGTATAAATATGTATTAGTTATATAAAAATTGTATTTTATATTAAATATACAACTTTAAAATGTGTTTGGAGGTTTGGAGGCGTGTAGTCGATCAAAACTCGGATATCAAGTTTGCAACTCATCAAATTTTTACATCTTATTAGAAGCTTATGGTTAGTTTGATTCTCATGATATAACTAATACTTTGAATGTAAGAAGAAAAAAACACCTTGTATTTAAATAAAAATGTGGTTTTTAAACGAAAAAAGTATGTTAATACGGTTTAAAATGTAATAAAAAAAATATATATTTATACGGTTTCAAATGGAAAATAGACAAAATTGAACAAAATTTGATAAATGATGTTCGATTGGAACAAAAAAAAACATAGTGTCAAAATTGAAATAAAAAATTAAACTTAGTGCCAAAATCAAAAAAAAAATGAAAACTTAGTGTTTTTTGTGGAAAAAAAATCAATTTTGACACGTCAGCATATCATGTCAGCATGTCACGTCATCAAAACTGACACGTCATCATGCCACATCAGCATGTAACCTGGTTAGCCGATCAAGTGATCAGAATTGTAACAAATTGGAAAACACAGTGTTAAAATTGACAAAAAAAAAAAAACATAGTGTCAAAATCGAATTTCTGTGTAAAAAAAAAAAAAGTGTTTTTTGTGCTATTTACCCTAAAGTATTCTACTTTCAATTTTTGTCTTATTATGACATTGTATTTTAAAAATAGATTGAGTAAAATTTATCTTATATTTGTATGAGATTGTAATCATCGAATCATCTCTAATAAATGAATGAGTTTTTTTTGTCATTTGTCGCACTCGCATTCAAATTGTCAAATATCATTTTATGGTTATTTTGAATTAATTTTTTTCCACATGTTATTTTATGAGTTTTTTTATTTTATTAAATTATATATAATATTTTAATATAATAATTGCAATAAATCCTCTCTAATAAATGAAGAATTTTTTTGTCACTTGTCACACTCGCATTCAAATTGTCAAATGTTATATTATGGTTATTTTGAATTAATTTTTTTTCCACATGTCATTTTATGAGTTTTTATATTTTATTAAATTATATATAATATTTTAATATAATAATTGCAATAAATGAATATTAATTTCACTAATAAACTTACTTTTTAAATTCAAAATTCCCAAAATTAAAACTCATTAGTTTTTTTTCTTTATTTAAAATATTTGTTTAAATTTAAAAGATGAAAACAAATTTCATTATAATAAATCATTATTTTTCTTATTTTGTTATAATTCAAAGTTCTAAAATATTTTGATCTTTATATTTAACTTTTTTTTTTATTATATTAACTCATATAATACATAAGTCTTACAACTAGTAGAATTTTTTAAAATAAAATTATATATTTTCTCAATTGTGGTGAACATGATGATTATGTTTGGTTTGGTTTGGTTTTTTTTTTTTTTTTTTTTTTTTTTGACTAAACCAGAAACGTTTGACTTTTGATGTTGTTAAAAGAAATTGTTGATTTTTTCGGTTTTGATTTTCCAGATTTCCAGTTTTTTAATATTATATTTAATCTTTTGTGTTTTTTCATTTACCATGATAAAATATAACAAAAAAACAAGTAATATACTAAAAAGTAATACAAGATGACGTAAATCCATGTTTATTATTTTAATTTTCAATAAAAACCGAAAATAAATATTAATTATTTAATTTATTTAATCAATTAAACTCATATAAAACGATATCAATTTAGGTATTTTTGGTTGGTTCGGGTTTTCAGACTACTGACTAGACTGAACCTAAAAATCCAGTTTTTATCAATTAGATTCTTATAATTGTATTTTCTTCCTTTGATGCTTCATACCATTTTGTGTCTTATTATACTTTGATAATAATAAAAAAAAATCATTATGAAACTTTTAGAATATAAAATTTGAAAAGAGTGTTTTCATCTTTAACTAATAACACAATCAAGTTTCTATGTTTGGAAAAATGAATTGAACAAAAGATAGAATTAGAAACATAAAAAAGGAATAGAAGTTTTTATTAATCCAATTGAGAATTTACATAGAAACTAAGACATTCAAAAGGAAAATATTTACTATGCGGAACTTAGTTACATCATAAAACACTTTGGAACAGATTTGTTTGACTCGAAATCTTGCTCAAAATCCCTGCAAAAAAATTCAATAGTATGAATGAAAATTCAAGTTCTTGAAGAATCCTCCATTGCCAATTTTCATTCATGATCCTTGATAACTTGAGATACGATCAATCATGGGGTCAAGACCAAAGAGGGTGACTTAAATGCAGAACTAAAATCATAAATTAAGTATATTAATCAATGAACTCGTTTAAGTTGCAACAGTTAAAATTGTGTTGATGATCTGTATGATTATAGAATAATCAGATAACTAAATCAATATACATCTATATACCAATTATGTTTATAATCTGTCATAATTGAAGTCGTTCATCGTAGTTGCAGAAGTACAAGTATCTTTTTGAATCAAATCAGAATTTTCAACACAGATCCACTTGGCATAAAACAGAATTACCTTTCGATTTAAATCGATTGAGAGTAGGATTCGTCATCCTCTGCGTAAGCTTTGCTCTTACAATCGGGAACATCCTGGAACATATCAGCTGGCAATTTCTTCGACAAAGCCCCAACATGAAACTCGAGCATATCAGAACCCGAATCCATATCCATACCCGTAACACTTAGCCACAAGAACAGTTCTTTGGCTTGAATACCGGAAACATCAGAGACTGATCCGTAACTCAACTTGCCTTTGATGTTCTTGCTGTAGTAGACAGTCTGATCTTCGAATTTAACGTAGCAGGGACGTTTGAGCTGAACGGTGAAGGCGCCGTCGGTGGGGGAGATATTGTAGGAATCGACGGCGTTAGGTAGGATGCCCTTTGGTAGGCCGTATTCCGGGAGGAGATCGTGGATTTCGGTGGCGATGGCGGTGGTTGTGAGGTGGATTGAGATTAAAGCGATGAGTAGTGATCGGTTGATGGACGCCATTGATGGATTGTTGGAGATTAGTTTACAGAACTCAGAGTCAACTCGAAGGCTAATAATGTTTAAAACGAGTTTAGGAATTGCCCTTTTACATCTATCTGTCACATTTGTATTTGATAAGGTGGTTATCATGTGACATCTAGCGTAACATTTTTGTATTCTATTTACTTTTTTCTTCATAATTTAACGCGTAAATTACAATTTTGGTCTTTATGATTACCACTAGTTTTAGTCCAATTTTTTAAAAATTGATATGGATGACTATCCAGTGTTTTTTTTTTAAAAAAAAAAAAAAAAGCCTTATCTAACTATCCTGTTTTAAAAATGCCTTATCATAATATATGTATCATAAAGAAGTTTTCTAAGATATATTTAGAGGATTACACACTAAAGTTGTATCATCAAACAATAATATTATAGAGCAACATTAAGGATTTTCTTAGGATGATTTCTCCTCCTTCGCGATCAGCAGATAATTATAAGTTGTTTGTTTTCGTTTTTGTACATTGTTGTTCATCTTAAACACATGGAGTAATGACGACAAGGTTGGTGAAGAACGAGTACTCGGAATCAACTTAGGGAAATGACTTACTCATGTGTTGATGTATGAAAACACAATCAAATAGACATAAAAACGATTGACCTACATTTTGAAGGGGCCCGAAAATTACATAGCAATAACCAAACAAAAACCTAAAGTTATGATCTTCAAACCCGTAAGTAAAGTGAAATAGAGGCCTTCAAAAGTAATTAACGAGTAGAAATTATGACTCTAGTATATATGGTTGAAGCTTATAATTAGAAGGGCACCAACAACTACATAACAATAACTAGACAAAAACCTAAAGTTATGATCTCCAAACCCATAAGTAGACAGAAATAAACTCGCTGAGTAATTAGCGAGTATAATTTATGAATCTAGTGGCCATGGTTGAAGCTTACGTCGGAAACGAACGAAACATCAATACTAGAAATGAAAGTAGTTGCTCACGAACAAGTATTGAGTCTTGTTTGGTGGGGTCGAAGACTTTTTTTATTAATATAGCCCGCGGAGAACAATATAGTTGGTTATTTTTTTAAAGTTCAAAAAAAATATGGTTGTGTAATGATATTAAAGCTTCCAATATGATCAAAAACTCTTTGTTTATTTTTTTTTTCTATTTTTTTCTATTTTGATATTTTAGATTATTTGTCACACCTAAAACTGTGTGCACACCAAATTGAAACAGGTAACCTAAAATCAAAAGCAAATTAAAATCAAATCAAAATCAATGTGAATTTCATTAAAACAAAAAAAACTATTGTGCACCACTAAATTCAACCAAGTCTTGGAACTTTTTAATAACGACATATGGGTTTCATTAAACCAAAGAAAAAAGGCCGGTTATGGCACAGAAACAATGTACAATATGACTGAGAAGCCAAATACTCCAAAAAAAGTATAACACCATGATCGAGTATAATTACACAAAGAAAACAAGCTAGTATGAATTTGAGAGATGGATTGTGATTTGTGATCCAACCAACTCAACACCAGCAGCAGGGACAGAAGGATCATACAAGATGAGAATAGCATCAACCTAAGTTTTTTTTTCTTTTTTTTTTCGAGAAAGAACATCAATTAGTGACAAAAAACACGTAGAAGGGGAAAGTTGAAGTTGGGAAATTTGAGCTAATTTTATATAAGTTTTTTCTTAAGATAAGATATGAGGTTTTTAATTTTTTTTTACTAAGTAGACTATAAAACTATTTCTTTCTATTAAAATTAAAATTATATATAAATAACTTCCAACAAATTCAACTTAAACATTCTTATATTTTTTTTATTGATGCTTGACATGAGCCTTGATCATTTTTATAAAACACAAAATGTCCAGCCAAGTGAATTAAATGATATTTGTTGTCTCATATATAGAAAGAAAGATTATTAAACGTATGAATTTAGTTATTAAAACATGTGGAAAGATACAAAAGATAAATTCAGTGAGGAAAACAAAAGCAAACCACAGTTTCGTTCATTATATATATATATATATATATATATATATATATATATATATATATATATATATATATATATATATATATATATATATATATATATATATATATACACACACACACTAGCCATCTACCCGTGCAATGCGACGGGCGGCAATAATTTTGTTTCAGCAATTAGTTTCATTTCGGTGAATAGTTTTTAAACGAAAGTTAAAAACTTCAATAAATAGATTTCTTGCGACGATTTGTTTCATTGCAAAAACATGTAAAAATCCATAAATAACACAATGAAGTAGATGATGATTGTGCATTGTTGGGTTAAAAATAAAAATTTATTATTATCTTTCGTCAAAAATAAAGGTACGATTTTTAGTTTCAAAGTATTTTGTATGTTGTTTTCTTTTAACATATAAGTTGCATTATTATTTTGTGTTAAAAATAAAATTATATTATTGTTTTGGGTAAAATATTAAAAATCAAAATATGTCCATATTTTCGAGTTTTTTTTTTTTTTTAAATAATAAGGCAAATTACACATCTAGTCCTTTTACAAGTTTTTTTTTTTTATATTATCCACATTTTTCTATTGTTTTTTTGTGGTATACATATTAAGTTATAATATGAAGTCTTTGTATTTAATAGTTTATTGGGTATTAATCAATATAGTATTATTAAAATAGTTGGTTTCCGGTCAATTTAAATTAGACATGTTTGATTTTTATTGTCAAGAATTATTAATCATTCAGTTTGTTTTTATTTAAGACTTACTTTCTTGTTTTGTCAAATATTTTCAAATATAAAAATAATAATAAAAAACATGTAAATTGCATAGTTTTATTTTCTTCATATTGAAATTATTTTTGATAATTCCTATTTTTAGATTTGATATAAATGATGTGTATATATGTATAATAATTCTTATTACCACTTTATTTAAAAAGTAAAAGTTTTAAATTTCAAAAAAAAAAAAAAAAAACAATGACTAACTTTGTCTGTCATTTTCACTTTATATTAATAATCTATATTAATAACTAACTTGTATTTTTGTGTATTTTGTATAATAAAGATAAATATTATAATCAATATTATTTGACCTATTTTAATTTATTATCCACGTATTAACCTCAATAATAAAAGCGGAATTGTAACCTTCAATTTTAAAATTTGAATCGTCGTCTAGGATTTTCAATTTTCCACAATATATGAGACACGTTTTTTATTTGGTATAATAGATAAAGATTTATTAACTTTATTTTAGGCATAATATATTTTTAGTTTGAATCTCTGCCTATCTTTTCCACCTAAATAGGGTTAAGTTATAAATTTAATATTATTTTATTGGTTGTTACTTGTACTATTGGCTAAATCGTTTGGACGTCTTAAAAAAAATATTATTATATTGAAGTTATTTTTAGAAACAGTGAGATTTCCTTTATAATGTATTATAAATATATACACACAAGATAGTAATAGACTTAAAATTGGTCTCTAAGCAAGCATGAGTCCTAAGTCGTCGCCCAACTTGCATATCCTATTGGGTCGGGCCTAAAAATAGTGTTGAAGTTATAACTCCACAAACAAATCAAGCTTTATGTAGCTCGTGTGATACCTAACAATAACGGAGGAACATAAGATAAGAAGCACCGACATGAAAGTAAAAACATTGCTCAGAGTTTGTGGTTTTTTTAGATGAACTTTGGTTATTGTAGGGATGTTGGTTGTTGCAATTGAAGAGGGGACACTACAAGAATCGCTACCATAAGCACCGATATGAAAGTAACAGGAGTTTGTGGTTTTTTTAGATGAACTTTGGTTGTTGCAACTGAAGAGGGGACACTACAAGAATCACTGCGTATGGTGATCGACACTTTTTAAGCCTATGCCGACGACATATCGTCGGGATATGCTATATTAACGACAATTCGTCGGCTTAGAGTCATCGATATAGCTTTGTCGCAATAGGTGGAAAATGTGGTTGGGATATGTACCCCTATACCAACGATAGGTCATCGGCACAAGTTTCATCGGGAATGATTTTCACAAAAAAAAGTTTTATTGATAACTTTTAACAACAACATATTGTCCAGAAGGCAAAATCTATATCAATGACATGTCATCGGGATAGGTTTGTTCTATAATGACGACATGTCATCTCCAAAGGTTTGTAACCGTTTTCAATCAAAAAGTTATACCGCATGTCATGTGCAAACTGTTATTATAGTTAAGACATATAACAAAGACAAGTCTCTGGAGAACACGCTGAGAAATGATAAGGTTTAGACTAATGACCAATAAAGATAGTGGTGGCGCTTCTCAATGTTTTAAAATTGGTTTGAACCGGCTGATTGAACCGGTTGGACTGGGAACCGAGGACGAGAACAGTTTGACAACAACCGATTTTATGCAAATTTCTAGACCGGAACGAACCGAACGGGTTCTTAAAAAACCTGGTTGAATCGGTGTGATAGAACTGGTAAAAGACTGTTCGAACCAGTTTATTGAATTTGGATAGTTGGATTTCACTTAGCCCGTTAGAAAAACAACTCATTAATAGAGCAAACTGAATACTTTGAGTGATCAAGTTATCCAGAGTGTACAAAACTCGAAGGCCAACACATACCACTAGGGATGAAAGTGGGTCCAAACCCGGATCGGATGGACCCAACTCCGAAAACCCAGAACAGGTTAACGGGATTTTATAGAACCGAAAAGCGGACCGGTATATAGGACCCGGTTTCGGTTCGGTTCCGGGTACGGTACCGGGTAAAGTGGGTCTAAAACCGGAAAACCCAGAAACATCAAAGTGGGTAGGTTGGAACCGGATAAAGTGGGTTTAGAACCGGAAAACCCGGAAAAACCTGAATTTTTTGGTAATTACTTGCTACTTAGTGGTTTGAACTTTGAAAATTTTTATATTGATATCTCGATTTTGGGGGACTGTAACTCATTGAATATGAAACCCTAAAATCATGTACAAATTCTAAACTACACTCTGACAAAAACCGCATGTCAATCTGACTTTAAACCAAGGAAATATGCATGTGTTAACATTTTCATAGAATACAAAGTACAAAAACAAATAGTTTAAAAGTTGAAAATTTTCAGTTTTGATATCCCGACTTCGGAGGACTGTAAATCATTGAATATTAAACCAAAAATGACAAAATTATAGTCTAAACTCATGTACAAACTCTAAACTACAAGTTGGAAAAAACCACATGTCAATCCGACTTCAAACGAATTAGATATGCATGTTTTAAAACATTCACATAATACAAAAAAAAAAAACTAAAAAACTAAAAACTTTCAGCTTTGATATCTCGAATTTCGGGGACTGTAAGTCAACGAATATAAAACTAAAAATGGCAAATTTATAGTCTAAAATCATGTACAAACTCTAAGCTACACGTTGGAAAAAACTGCATGTCAATCGGAGTTGAAATGAATGAAATATGCATCTTTTAAACATTTCACAAAAACCGGTTGTAACCCCCGTAGATCAGGGCTAGTCAACTTAGAGACGATAAGCGTCAAAAATGACTTTTTGATAAAAGATTATTTAGAATGAATAATCTTAACTAATTTGTAGTATATGTTACAAGGATTCCGTACATATAAAGAACGCCGAAATCCGAGTTATAACGAAGAAGTTATGACCTGTCGAAGTTTCGCGACAGAACCGGCACGACACGGCGCGACGTAAAAAGTGAATTTACGTTAGAGCAATATTTAGCCTTAGCAATCTAAATGAAAGTCATATAATACGTTAAACCATGAGCGTGCATAAAAAGAACGCCCAAATCTGACTTCGTATGAGGAAGTTATGATTTTTCGAAGTTTCGACTTAGCGGTATGCAGTCCGAATACTCGATTTGAGACCGAGTGGTTTTTAGCCAAAACAATTTAAATGATAATTGAAGATCTCATTAATTGTAGTATAACGATAAAAAGATAGGCGAAAACGGACGTCGGATGAAGAAGTTATGATTTTATAACGGAGTTTTCCTGTCCCGGCCTACTAAAAATAAATAATAAAAATAAATTCAAAATTAGCCGACGGAGTCTAAACGAAAGTTGTAGATCGTAGTCTCACCTACGCGTGGATATAAAGAACGTCGAAAACAGAGTTTGTATGAGGAAGATATGAATTTTTGAAGTTTATTAAATATTTTCGAAATTAAATTTAAATATAAATTTTCGATATTATCCAAGGGGGGAGTCACCGGGCTTATCCAGGTTACGCCCCGCGTAACCTAAGAGTACGCCCCGCATAAATCGCAGATCCAGACCCTATAAAAGGGAGTCGAGTGCAGCCGATTCAATTGCTCATTTCTCTTCTTTCTCTCGCGTTTTTGCATCGTTTTTCGTGCAAGAATTATCCCGAAGCCCCGGTATCATTCCCGAGCCCCGAAGCAAGTCCCGAGGCCCCGAAGATCCCGAGAAGTGCGATTCCCGAGCCGAAGCTCTGCCCGCGAGAAGTTAGATTTTTGTAGAGATCTTCCAGATCTGTTGAGGATTACTACTTCTACAAGTCGTAGTACTGTCCGATCATCTTCTAATCAAGTGAGTGTATACTACCTTTCATAAACACGATAATAATACAAGTATGCTTTGAGTGTATTAAGTATATTGTTGTTTATATGTGTGAGTGTGTAGTTACTTTCTTCTAACGCATAATTATGAAGTATTTGCTATGAAATACGTGCTATGTGTTATATATTAATTGTCTATATGAGATGGGCTTGGAATTGATGTTTTTATATGGGTGTTAAATGATTTACACTATATATGTAATTTATATCTACAAATATGTTGGGTAGAACATGGGTAGATGAAATAGTTGATGTGTGTTGAAAGAATGTGATAATAGAAAGGTGAGGATATAATGGTGATGATAATTAGGTGATGATAGATAGGTGATGAATTTACGAGTCCAGGCGATGTTGTGGCTACGTATTCATGCGATGATAGTCTATCCCTTATTATGAATTACGAGTCCAGACGATGTTGTGGCTGCGTATTCATGCGATGATAGTCTAACCCTTATTATGATTTATGAGTCCAGGCGATGTTGTGGCTGCGTAATCATGCGATGATACCCTAACCTTTACTAGACATATATTGAGGGAGTGATCCCCGAATTAGTATTGTCTATATGATACAGGCGATGATCCTTAGGAAAAGTTCTTAGGAACAAACATATAATGAAATAAGATGTAAGGAGATGAGAGGTAAACATGATATAGGAGATGACCCTTAGGATAATATCTTTTGGGAAGATTAAATGAAGATAATGGGGATGGGTAATTGGGTTGATTGTTTGATAATGGAATATAATAAATGTATTATTATGGGTTGAAAACCCTATACGCTCACCAGGCTCCCAAGCCTGACCCACTCGGTTTTCTTTGCATTACAGGTGATGGCACAAGAGTATAAGTTGGTGGACTTGACGAGAGATTTTGGATTATAGATCAGTAGTTATAAATAACTGTTGTAAGGTTTATTTTATATTGTTTATGCTTTTGGTCTTTATCGAATATGACATCCCGAGGTTTTATTATTTAATGAAAATACATTCTCTTTGAGAAACGTTTTGATAAATTTTATCATATTTTATTTTGGGAACAAATTCCGCAACTCTTTTAATCAAAAGATTACTCTGATTTTATAAAACAAAGCATAAACAAATCGGTCTTTTATGGCCGTGAAATTGGGGATGTCACACCGGTTATAGACCTAAAAGTGGTTCCGGCTCCTAACACCGGTTCCGGTTTTTAGACCCGGTTTACCCGGACCCGATGGACCCAAATCCGGATTACCTGGAACCCAGATAAAGCAAATCCATACAATATTTGTCATAAAGAAGGTTTTAATGATGTGAAAATTTCTTACCTTGGTGGTGAAGGGGTTTCGATTAAATTTAAAAAACGTAATGTGTGTGATAAGTTCAAGAGAAGTGTTCAAATGAAGCAATATTTTGGTGAAATTAAAGCGTTAGCAAAGAATTTTGTGCTTGATTCATGAATTATTTTGATTGAAATATCAGGATTTCCATTGCATGCTTGGACCCCATCAGCTTTTAAAAAAGTGGTGTCATGTTGGGGGTGAGGCGCTATTTGTCGATTATGATGAGGATGAACCAGCTGGTGCAGGTAGGGTGTGCATCAAAACTTCATATTTGAACAAGATACATGGAGTTATTAATGTATAAATGGAGGGTACCAAATATCTTGTTACTGTTAGAGAAATTAGGAATTGGACACCTTCTATTACTCATGAAGCAAAAAATGGTGATGAGGAGAGTGATGTTTGTTCCGATTTTGGTCAGGCCGATGAACTTAATGTAGAGGAGGGTTAAATAAATGAAGTAGCTCAAGTAAATGGGAAGGTTTTGAATTTAAAAAAAAACAATGAAATGAAAAATGGTGTTGGAAATAATAAAGAGGAACAATTAGATCAAGAAAACAAAACTATGCAGGAGTCTAACTCGGCGGAGGGGTGTGTTTTGTCTCCTAAAAAGAAGAAGAAAGCGATATGGGGTGATGAACCATAGAATAATGATGTTGTTTTTAAGGAAAATGATAATTCTAATTCTTCTATGTCTAGACCTCCAGGTTTCGGTTCATTTATTAAAAATGGTGGCCGATTATCACATGTTTTAATGGAGGTGGTGTTGACTTGGAGCAGCATGGTTAACAGGTAGTGTTAACTCAAAAAAGAGAAAGTAATATATAATTGGAGTTATAAAGGTAGATGTTGAGAGAGGGTCTCTTGTTGATGCCATGGTAAAGTTTATTGAGGTTGGTACGACACTTGGGTATAAGATGACGAGGTGTAATAAAAATATGGAATTTATTATAAAAGTAATGGGGACTAAACTTGTTGATAAATGAATATTTTATCAATTAATGCATGCAGTGTCAGAAACAAAATGAAGAGGAGGATATTTCAACTTTATGTTACAGTCTAGGTGTCTCGTTTCTTGGGATTCAAGAGCCACGACTTCAGTCTAATGATCTTTTTATTTTTCGGAGTATATGGGAGAACTTTAATTTTGATTTTGCTTCCAATGTGTCTCTTGGTCGATCTGGTGGTATTGTATCGTTATGGGATCCATCGGTTTTTATGAAAGTTAAGGTGGGTTCGAATGAAAACGTGCTTATAGTTCAAGGAAAATGGGTGGATATTAATCATAATTGTTATATGGTTAATGTTTATGCACAACATGATAATAGAAGTAAGAGGGAGTTGTGGTTGTATTTGCATGATTACATCCAAAGTAATAAAGGATCTTATTTCTTTTGGTAATTTTAATGTTGTTCGATCTGCGGGTGAAAGATTGCGGTGTATGTTCTCCCAACGGGAGGCTGATAATTTTAAAGCTTGTGATTTATTTGACATTCCCACGAGAGGTTTTTTTTCACTAGAGTTAGTAATAATGGTGCTAAATCTTGTAATTTGATCGGTTCCTAGTATCCTATGATGTGTTGCACTTGTTGCCTGATATTTCTTCTTTAGCGCTGGATCTTACTATTGTTGATCATAGACCTATTTTTCTTGTGCAAGTCCAACCAAATTATGGTCCTCGTCCCTTCAAGTTTTTCAATTATTTGATGCTTGAAGAAGATTTTGACTAGGTTGAACGCTTGTTTTGGTCTAAAGACACTAGTAATGTCGAAGAATGTGCTCCTATCATCTTTAAAGAAAAACTAAACGGTTTAAATGGGGTATTGCAAGAACGGTGGAATAAGGTTAAACTTAAGTGTGATGGGGTTAAAAGTAATATTTTAGAAACATTACGAGATCGATGTGAAGATTGATATGGGTCTAGCTTTTTGGAAGAAAAAAATGAAAATGGTTAATATTAAGACTCAATTGTCTGATTTGGAGAAAAAAAGGTGGTTGACCTTTCTCAAAAGCGAACATCAAGTGGTGTATTGAGGGTGATGAAAATACAAAATTCTTTCACGGTATGATTAATAGTAAAAGATGTCAAATGGCTATTTTTGGGTTGAAAGTGGATGGTGTTTTGCTTAATAACCTAACACATTTTGAGAGAGATTTTTTCTATTTTTATAAAGAGAAGTTCAAGAAATTTTATCCTATCGAAATTGCCAACAGAAGTCAAAGAAATTCGATCTTTGTCTAGTGTTGTAGCTCACGGTTTAGAAGAAAATGTCACTTTGGAGGAAATAAAAAATGCAGTTTGGTCTTATGTTAGTGAGAAGGCGCCAGGTCTTTTTATTAGGAGATATAGGGATTTGTTAAAAGAAGATATTTTCGCTTCAATGGAGGGATTTATGGCAAAAGCAAGAATACCGTTAGGTTGTAGTTCTTCCTTTATTAATTTAATCCCTAAGAAAATAGTTTGGTCGCCTTAAATGATTACCGTCCTATTACTCTTATTGGTATTCAATATAAGATATTTGCTAAGATCTTGGCTTTAAGATTGTCAAAATTTATAAATCTTGTTGTTAATGGTGAACCATTGGCGTTTATAAAGCATCAACAAATTTTAGATGGCCCTTGGATGGTGAATGAATTGATTGATTGGTATAAGAAGAAAAAGAAAAAATTGATGCTTCTCAAAATAGACTTTGAAAAAGTCAATGATTCGGTGAGTTGGTCATATCCAGATAATATATTACACTAGGCGAATGTCCATGTGTTGCATAGAAAAACCTATATAGTTGAAGTGTTTACAAATATATGTTTTTTAAATATAACAACAACGTTGTTATCAAATTTGATAAAATAATTCGTATACTAAATTGATATGATATATATTGATTATTTTGAATTATATGATAATATATACATCTATTATAACTGCATAATCTCAATCGTTTGAATAACTTCTACCCGTGAGTTACACATGAATAAAATTAAATATAATATATGGTTTAATGTTATTTATAGTAGTTGTTATTGTTAATTAATTTTATAAATTTTATTTTCTTAATGTTTTAATTTCTATGATTATAATTATTTAAAACATCAAACATTATTTTTTCATTTTAAAGGTAACAATATAATCATTTATATAGAGTTATTTTTAATAATTGTTATTATAAGTTATTTTAAGCTTCTTATTGGAAAACTTTTAACGATTATAAAAATATCTTTAGGAAATATTTTAGTTAAATTGATATTACAATTAAGTTTTTCCATTTATCACTATAATTTATCACTTTAAACTATCTACAAAACATTATTTGGTTTTTTAAGTGGAACTGAAATTTATATTCAAGTTGACATTGTAATGTTATATTTAAATTAACAATTTAGGTATTTTGTCCAAACTGTTCAAAAGTTGTAGCTTTAAATTGATAATGGTGTAACACTCAAGTTTTTTAACCAAATTTTTAATTTTAAAAAGTCCCAAAAACATATTTTTAATACCATCTCATGTCAAACATAATTGTGAAATACATAACACCACAAAACAATGTCATAATATCCCATAATCCTAAAATATCTCCATCAGCAAACAAGTGTGTACAATCATGATGACACCTTCCCGCGATCCTAAGCTGTACCTGAAACACATTTACATCAACACTGTAAGCACGAAGCTTAATGAGTTCCCTAAAACACCACATATACTCATGGCTGTATCACGATAAGGACCCTCCGGTCATGTGTCTCAGTGAAGACCCTCCGGTCTCATGTCTCGGTATGGACCCTTCGGTCATAACTCAATATATACACAGAATAATATAACAGCATAAGTCATAAAGACAGAATGCATAAAACACATATCTCAGTATAAGCAAATAAGACCCTTCGGTCAACAATACAAATAAGACCTTTCGGTCAATACATGTATCACCAACAGGTAAGTATAGTGAGAGGACTCACCTCTCGTAGAAAAGCAAGTAACCCCGCACCCGCACTGTCGGTCTAGATTCCTCTTAAATGTGCCACATGTAACTCTAATTAATAATAATATCAATAACCTCGAATTGCTAGACCAAGCCTCTCAACTAAATCTCAGAAGGGTAAAAGACCATTTTGCCCCTATTTGGTCAAAAGTCCACAATTTGACCGAAAACTTAAAAGTTAACGAAAGTCAACACCCAATGCGTACCTTAGGCATACAACTCTCTATGTTAGGCGTACAACTGGCTAAGCATGCGACGGGGATTCTCCACCCTACGCTGCACGTAGCTGGGAGTATGCACGACGTACTGCTCGGTCTCCCTCTTCTCACTTCTTTTGGTCTTAACCCATTAAGAAAAACATTCCAACCATGGATCTGGACTAAATAAGACCTATTCCTTCATAAAGTTACTAACTTTAAGCCTTTACATGGCTAGTTAAGACCCAGTCTCAAAAACTCTATTTTTCTCAACATAAAAGGTCATACAACTCCTACATGAAGAGATTAAGACGTTCAAGAACTCATTTTTATAAACTAGAACACTCTAATACACCTAAAAGGACAGAAGAATAGCTCTGGAGTTCACTAAACTCACAAAGCTCCAAACTTGGGGCCTAAAACCCTAAAAAGGACCCAAAGCAAGAATTAGAACATACAATGAACAAGTTTTGAACTTGGTGATGGGTTATGAGCAAAACATCATTCCTATGGTGTACATGCAAACCCTAATAGCTTTTGGATCTATTTTGTCTAATGAACATGCAATTGAATATCCAAAGCTATAAACCCTAGATCTAGCATACAATTAATCATATTAATATAAGATTGGGGTTTAGATCTTACCTTGATTGTTATGTAGCAATAACAATCTCAAATCCTCCTTTGTAATGGCTTTAGAAAGCTTAGAGTCACAAGTGTCACTCCTCTAATGGCTCACAAACACCAAGAGCAAGAGGATGAAGAATGATAAGAGATGAGGCACCCAAAAACGTGTAGAAACCCTAAGGAGACTCTTCACCACGTTTTTGGTGCTCTAGGGATCCTTAAATAGTGAGGCTATTAGGGTTATCTAACAAGGAAACCCTAATTTGACTGCTTAGGCCCCAAGCAACCCATGGACTCCCTCCTTAGAGGCCTTGGACGATTTCTAATTGGTTTCCCCATAGAATTCGTCCACCCCTCTAATATAAAGTCCATTAGCCCAATATTCAATCTAGATTTCTTGCCTTATGGTAACACGAGTGCCCACCATGTCTTCAGAGTAGTTAAGTAGCTCACCCTTTCATATCAATGTACTTTTCATTTATCAAGGTGCTTGCCTTTTATGAGAACTCATAGACCTCACATGCATAATTAACTCAATTGGAATGGCACAGAAACAAAATAATGTCAACACGTTAGGTCATAAACCTCAAGTCGTGTGCTAGTGATGATTGATAAGGTTTATTCTTGATTTGTTCTTGAAACCTTTCAAGACCATTGAGACTCCCACTGACTCTTAGACATATAAGATTCTCTTGTCAATAAACATTTCTTGACAAACAAATATTCAAGAGTTAGTTTAGCTTTTATCAAGACAAAACACTTCTTGAGACTTGTAACTCAATTCACAATCTTAACTCTGAGACTTGTTTTTGGAACGAAGTATGATTGACTTCTTGATTTAACCATTTCTTCAATTCTTGATTCCTCTTCTCAGACATACAATTGCACTAAGACTCACTTAGAGGATCAATTGAGATATGGTTCTTAATCATTAAGATCTATCATAAAACATAATAAAAGGTACTCTCCCTTCTTCTTAGAATAGAGAAACTTTTATCTTTCTGCCTGCTTGATTCTTCTTATTCGTTCTGCTATTGATTTAAACTCTTTCAATCAACTCAGAATTACACTTAATCTTATAAGTATAATCATATTTACTAAACCTTTAGTAAATCATGACGAATATCTTTGTCACTCTTGTGGTGGACTTGATCAATACACAACCTTGTGTACTTGATCTCCTAGTCCTTCACTTGACACTTTGTCAACGAATTAGTCTAATTTCCAAATATGAAATTTCTCATTCATAAAGCAACCAAGTTGTTAACTTGTCTTTGACTTTTAGTTCATTACTTTATTCAGGTCGAAAAGAATGGCGCGGATCATGGAGCAGGTTCTCAAGCAATCCCATAAGTGGTATGCAAGAAAGGTATCAGTATAGAAGGTTGGAGGTTTCCCAACCCGGGGGGAGTGTCCGTGAGTGTTGGTGAACGGTATACGTAGAACAGGTGAGTAAAGAGTTGTCCTTTGAGATCTTAGCTATTCCAAGTTTCTGTCCAATTGGAACTTGGGCGATGAGAAACTTTCCATATTTGGTAAATTCTTGACCTTTCCACAAATAACATAATTAAGAATCAAATCCATTATTGTTAATAATAGAAACTTACAAACATCAATTTTTCATACACGCCATTGCAAGGATAAATAAATAATATAAAATCAAAATTTATTTTATTGCGGAAAAATTTGTCATATAATGCAATTCAATTGAAAAACTATGTTAATACATATTTCTTAGCAATCTTATTCTAACTCCAAGTAGTAGCTCAATATTCTAATCTTCAAGTAATGCGATTGAAATCCATTTCTTCATGATTAGATTCCGCTCACTTCTTCCCTTAAGCTTCCTCTATTTTCTTTGATCCTACAAAACATCAAAATGTAATCTTATCACATCATGTATTAAGAATCTAGAGTAGGAACTTAAAAGAGTTAGTTAATGGATTTTACCTAAAGTAGAGTCATACGTTTTGACTCTCCCATCTCTTAGATCTCTTAGGTAAATAGGGCAGCTTCATCTCCAATGCCCCTTCTCTTGGCAATAAAAGCAAATTGACTCTTTTGGAACAACACACAGAACTACTTCTGACTTTGCCTTTCTCTTATGATCAAACTTTTCGATCATGGCATGCCTTTCGTTTCCATTGCCTATATCCATAGAGGTCTGGAAGGCAGATCCAACAATCAACTTTGTTTTTTCCAGTGCATCAAATCATTGCTGGTTCAGCAGCAATAAGCATATAGGTGAGAATTGAGATCGATGAGGGTTACGTCGTGTTTCATCATATAGTACTCTCTTACGAACTCACTATATGAGTTAGGAAGTGACTGAAGAACCCAGTCAACAGCCAGCTCCTCACAGACAATAGATCCCAACATTCTTAACCTATCAATGCGTGCCTTCATCTCTTGGACGTGTGCACACACTGACTTTCCTTCTTCATGTTTACTTGCGAAAAGGGCTTGAGTGAGTTTGAACTTTTCAATCTTTTGAACTTGTGGGTTAGGGAGAACAATAGGAGGAGGTGGAGGAAGTGAAGCATGATCTCGTGTTCCTCGATCGAATCGTGGAATATCATCTTCATGTGGAAAGCTTGTTCCACGGGATTTGGGAAGACCATAGTTGTCATACTTTGACATCTACAAAACGGGAGAAAAAATCAAGTTAGTTGATTGATTGAGTCCTTAATAAATCACCCAAATGAGATATTAAGGCTAGGACCCAACACAATACTCTACAACTTGGGAGAGGGATGTCGTAACCCAAACTGCAGAACATTTGAAGGTAAGTGAATGACGATTCACTAATTTCCACCATGAAAAATGAAAAAGAAATTTAAGTTTTAAATCTATTGAAAATTCCTAGATCTTTTGAGATTCATTGAACTTTTCAATGACATGTTTAAATCTCGATATGCCCCTCGATTTGTGACTGGGATGCCGAGGATCACAAAATAGGGTGTGAATAACCATGCAAACTTACATGGTGCCCCCACATGTTACAGTCATCTATTCGATGTGCCGGTTAACCACACACGCTCCACAGAACTATGACAAACATTGAGTCACCCTTTGCTACCTTTTCTTAGAACCATTTAGTGTGCCGGTTAACCACACACGCTCCACTAACGTCTTTGCAAGGGCTCAAAGTGTAATTTCATGGAATTGCATAAATTCACTTTTGCCTAAAGTAACTAAGATTGGGAATTTTGTAAAAGCATTTAGTTACTTTTGTACTTCATTATACTTATAATGGAAGGTTTATGTCCTTATCCTACCCGTTCGGCTAACGACCCTCCACTAGTCAAGAGTGCGGTGGGTAAGAGTGGATACCTATTCAATCGCCATTTTATAGGCAATTTCCTTAAACACCCCTTATAGACCAGCTTCGTGAATGAGGCCTACTAACGGTAAGACTGACTGTTTACTCATACATATATAATACAAGACTTTTTAATGTTATATATAGTATAGGGTGTATTTTACACTTTTAAAATACTAGGTGGTCTAATTTAATAAATTATACTTTTAATTTAATTAAATGTAAACCAAAACTTTATGGATTTATTAAATCTGTTTTAATTATACACCTTAATTAATTAATAAAACCATAAGGGTGTGATTTGAACTTTTCAAAACAATACTAGGGTTTTAGAATTTAACAGTTCTAAATTAAACTTTTAATCAACTTTTAAATTCCAAAACTTGAGGGCAAGTTTTGAAACATTTCAAAACATTAAGGTTTAACTTATTTAAATTTCAAAAACAAAACTTTTAGGTTCAAATTTAAACTATAAAACCTAAAGGGATTAATTTGAAACTTTTCCAAACTTTGTCAAGAATATTCTAGATCACAAAATTCAAATAAGGCAATTAACAATTATTAATTGGTGGTTATCTAATTTGACCTAGTCCGAATTCTTGCAAGATAATTCACCAAATAATTCAAATAAATAAATCTAATCATATAAGGTAACAAATATTTGATTAATTGGTAATCATCTTCTATTTTGGTAAGGATATTCACCCAAAATCAATAAAAATCGGATTTTATTCATCAAAAACGTTTTTAGTAATAATCCTAAGCCAAAATAGCACAAAATCCCGATTTTCCCTCTTTCTGACCAGCTGACTCGTCGAGTCAGGCATGGACTCGGCGAGTTCACCATGAACTCGGCGATTTCAGCCCCCACAAACCCTAAATTTCGATCTTTAAGCAAGGATAATTCACAATAGCATCAAATACATCAAACAAACATCCATGGCTCTGATACCACTGATGGGTTATGAGCAAAACATCATTCCTATGGTGTACATGCAAACCCTAATAGCTTTTGGATCTAGTTTGTCTAATGAACATGCAATTGAATATCCAAAGCTATAAACCCTAGATCTAGCATACAATTAATCATATTAATATAAGATTAGGGTTTAGATCTTACCTTGATTGTTATGTAGCAATAACAATCTCAAATCCTCCTTTGTAATGGCTTTAGAAAGCTTAGAGTCACAAGTGTCACTCCTCTAATGGCTCACAAACACCAAGAGCAAGAGGATGAAGAATGATAAGAGAGGAGGCACCCAAAAACGTATAGAAACCCTAAGGAGACTCTTCACCACGTTTTTGGTGCTCTAGGGATCCTTAAATAGTGAGGCTATTAGGGTTATCTAACAAGGAAACCCTAGTTTGACTGCTTAGGCCCCAAGCAACCCATGGACTCCCTCCTTAGAGGCCTTGGACGATTTCTAATGGGTTTCCCCATAGAATTTGTCCACCCCTCTAATATGGAGTCCATTAGCCCAATATTCAACTATCATACAGTTGACAGTTCTAGTCCCTTAAGTTTAATTAATGTCTTTTAGCCACAAAATTAATTCTTAATTAATTATTGACTAATATTAATTAAACAATATGATTTCTCCTTTAATATATTATTCCCATAATATATTAATAAATCATAATTAATCCTCTCTCTCCATAATTCATCCTATCAAGTTGCTTTGGTGAAGGCAACACAAAAGGACCATGCACAATCGGGTCAAGTACATACCAAAATAGTTATGGACTTAGACACTAATCCAACACTTGATACCTCTGGAAGATGCATAGACTGAAGTAGAACTAAGATCCACAAGCTAGAAGCACAAGCTATCCTTCCTTCAAGGTTCCTTGTCCACCAAAAGCTTCACAAGAACACTTAAATGGGCCACAAGCACTCACATAAGCTATGAAAATGAGATTAGGGTTTGAAGGAGGTTGGAGGCTGATAATGGTGGCTAGAAATGAGGCCATCATGTTCTTTTAATAGGGATACAAGAAGATATTAGGGTTCCATTCTGAGCCTAATATACTTAGCGTACGAGGTGGCCTCCATGTCCAAGCCATGTACATGAGTATGCTGCGCGTACACATGCATATGCCCCACGTAATCAAATGCCACCTATTCCATAATAAGGACTAGTCTTGACATACACATACAAGATTAAGGTTTAAGAAGTTATACCTCCTTTTGGGGATGTTACAATTCTCCCCCACTAGAATCAGACTTCGCCCTCGAAGTCATCTTCTGGAAATAGCTCTGGATACTGCTCACACATCTTGGATTTCGGCTCTTAAGTCGACTCCGAACCTCTATGATCCTGCCACTAAACTCTGACTAAGTTCCATGCCTTGTTCCTCAAGGTCTTCACTCTCCTATCCAAGATCGCCACCGGTCGCTAAATATAATTCAAGCGGTCATCAACCTGAATGTCCTCTAAAGGAAGCACGACCGTCTCATCGGCTACACACTTCCTCAGTTAGGCTACATGGAAGGTGTCATGAATCTGATTGAGCTCTACGGGCAGCTCTAACCGATAAGCTACCTTTCCCACTCGAGCAACCACCCTGAAAGGACCAATAAATCTGAGACCCAAGTTGCTCGGCTTCCTGAATCGGACCAATGATCAGGACTATTAGGTCTTTACATTGTAACTTATGTATTTGTATTAATTATGACATCCTTAGGGTTTTAATAAATAGAGGCAATCACTTGTACTCAATTTTTTTTAAATAAATTGGGATCTTCCGCAACAATGATAAAATAATTTTAAAAGTGCAAAGGAAAGTTTTAATTGGTTCTGAAAATTAGAGGATATCACACCAACTTTATGGAATCCCAATGCTCCAAATAGTTTAAACGTGCAGAATAATGCATAAAAATTTAGATCTACCAACATAGAATTATAAATCTTGGAGCTTGAATACTCACAAAGGTCCAGATTAAGTGCTAGAAGATGTTGATGAGACTTGCAAGTTGGATCTATGCACCAAGGACACTCTCTTCTCCTTCATGACACAAAACATCACCAAAAGCTCTAGAACTCATCAATAGAGGCTAGGGTTTCGTTGAGAGGTTTGGAGGCTGAAGAGAATCCCCCAAACATTGAGTTTGGGGCTTAAATATAGAATAAACCCTAAAAGATCATGGGCTTAGGCTGCAGCGTCACGTCGTGACCTTCCTTTCGTCACATCGTGACAATCATCCCGAATACGCGTTCATCCAATTAGCATTTCACGTCGTGATGCTTCATTCATCATGTCGTGACACAAGGTTTTTCTCAAAAACCTTACCTTTGTTCCTTTTAAACCCTCAGCCACTCTAATATGGAAAACGGGTGTTGCATGACCAAATAGACTGATGGTATGTTCATTTTAACAATCTACATAGGATTGTTTTGCCAGTAAGTTGTTATTTTTTTTTTGTTAAAAAATTAATTTGAATGCAACATACTTGTGACAAAATGAGCTTAAAGGTCAAAAATAACATCTTGCTTGAAAATTTTTCCTAATACATTATTAAAGTGAACATACCATCAAACCTTATGAAAACATTATTGGGACAGCCTTCGAGAACATACTCAATCTTGTGAAAAAAAAAACTTTGGGGCATGAGGTAAATAGAGGAGCTTCATCCTCACAATAGCACAATTCCATTTTGAGCATTCCTTACAAAGATTATGTTCATGATACTTGAGGAAGAAGCCATTTCAGGGGATCAAATATGGCATACCAGATGAAAAACAACGAGAAATGTGCCTTAGGGTTTTATATTTGGTTATTATTTTAGGTGATCGATGCTTAGGACACACGTGAGTTAGGGGGATACAGGGTTACATGTTGGTAACTTACTCCATTAATGAAAAATAACAATAAATATATTAATATAATGTGTAACTAACCCACTTGGTAGAGGATTTGAATATTAGATTGGAGGTCCCATGGTCTAATTTGTGCATTGGCGATTTCCTTCTAACTTGGTGATACTAACTTCTAACCACTAACTATCCGTTAAAAAAACAAGGAATATGTTAACCCTACGTTTATTTTGAAAAAATAAATAAGTCTACAATGAAAAAAACAAAATATAGTTTATTATATGAAATAAACTCAACTTACATGTTGGTATCTAGCTCTATTAGTGAAATAACAATAAATGTAAAAACTGTTTTTTTTTTAAAAAAAAGTTAGGTCTAAAACAGAAGAAAAAAAAAATTCAAAATATATGGTCTTTTATTAAATAAACTCATTTGTTAAATAAGCCCTTGTGGCTTGTGTGACTATTATTATCATTTTCTCTTATTTATATTCATTGAAGTGTGATTATATTAACAAAAATAACCATAATAGCTAATTACTCCAAAGTTTTTTCAAAAAAAAAATTCAAAAAACCAAATAAAAATGACCAAAATAACAATAAGACCATACGAAAATCGAGGTGGCTTGTGATTTTTTTTATTTATATTTTTTGAAAATAAAATAAATTAATTTCATAGTTCAACACCTTCGAAAATCTAACTGGCTTGCAATTTTTTTATATTATTACAGGCTACCATTGTGATTGGAAGAACCTGCATGTTTGATGATTGTTATAAAGTTCGTATGCAAAAGTTATAAAGTTTGTTTTTTTCAAAATCTTTAGTGAATAACCTGCTTTGAAACTAAAAAAATATAACTTTTAGACATCCAAACTGAAAGTGTAAAATGTTAATGGATAAACTTTATTACAAAAAACATAATGGAAAAAAGAATTCAACTCAAAGAGAGTTCGTATGTAAAAATTATGAATAATCAAAGTTGAATGTTTTTTTTCATATTTGCAATAAGAGTAAATTACACGAATGATCCCTGTGGTATAGGGTAATTTGCGCGTTTGGTCCCTAACTTATTTTTTTAACTCGGAAAGTCCCTACTGTTTGTTTTTGTTACGCGCTTGGTCCTTGTCTTACCTAAAAAAATATTTTTCCCTTGATTTTTTAATTTATTTAATTAAACACACCTCCAACCCTACCCCTCTCATCTTACCTTACATACCCCATTATTTTTCTCTATTTAAATAATAGTTTTTTAAGGTAAGATAGGGACCAAACGTGTAACAAAAACAAACAGTAGGGACCAAGTGCATAACAAAACCAAATAGTAGGGACCTTCCGAGTTAAAAAAATAAATTAGGGACCAAACGTGCAAATTACCCCAAACCATAGGGACCATTCATGTAATTTACTCTTGCAATAAAGTGATCTATTTTGGAGTAAAAAATGTATAACTACGGACATCCAAATTTTCATTGATAAACTTTAATACAAATAATATAATGAAAAAAAAATCAAATCAAACGGAGTTGATATGATAGACTCACGAATGTTTGAAGCTATAAAAAAAATAAAAATAAAAAAGCCGGTTTTTGTAGGCACCCTCAAAATCTGGATAGGTGGCTCATCTGTGAAAATCATTGATATTTTGGTATTTTTTGCTATTTAAAAAAATAGAATAAAAAGATTGACTATTATGATATTTTCTCTTATTATTATGATTTTTTCTTATTGATTTTCACTGAATTTTTTTTAAAGATTTGTCTCTTTACCCACTTCGTTTCCTATACAAACAACCACCGCAACCCATCCATTACAACGTATCCATTGATAATCACCAACCCTTTAATCCAAACAAATATAAGAAAATAATGAGATTTTTTTTTCCTTTTTTTTACCAAAATTCAATTCATTATATTCAATTTGTGTCTATTTGAGTGCACGCATGTTTATTTATATATTTATAAATCTCAAATACGTGCGTCTAATCATATTTTATAAACCTTAAATCCAAGTACACAACTACTTGTAATGTGAAAACATGATGATCGATGTTGAAGTCTTGATGTTGGACTTGTGATGGCCTTTTCCAAGCGTATATTTGACGTTGAGAAGAAGAACATAGTGGAGCAGACCAGAAAGCGGGGCCCTTGTGTTGGACTATCATCACTTGTATAAAGTCGTTTAAGCTTTAAAAAAATACGGTAGATTTATACTATTTTGGGAAATTTATTATCCTGATTATGTTTAAGTTAATATTTTGGGATTGGGTCATTCGAATTATTTTATGTCAACATCAAAAATATCTTTTTGCGAAAAAAATACATTTTGTTGAAAAAATAATGTAATTCAAATACAAGTTTGAAATCCGATGTATAATTTTGTAATTCGAAAATATTTCGTTTTTAGTAAAATCTAACAAAAATTTAAAGAAAACATAGCAAATCTAAAAGTATATTAGATACAATTGCTTAAATTAAGATATTTGATTGAAAACGTTAATATTAAACATTTCGAAATGGATATTTTGTATATTAATAAAATGAGTTTTTTAAAGACAAAATTAGGTAAATAAGAAAAAAATACACATTAGATATTTTTTGTTGGTCTGAAATAATCCACCCACAATAATGCTTTCATTTTTGCAAAACTCAAAACATTTGGTTGCTTTTATGAATATTTCATTTATAATTATCAGTTTAATGAAGATCCCTATTTTATCAATTTCTTTAATATAGTTTTTATTCTTTAATAAGACAAAAATCATTGTTTTTGGTATTGTATATCAAATTCAAACATTTGAATGTAAGAAAGATATCATTTCTTTGTAGTTTTATAGTCTAACACTTTTTTTATTGCTTTATATAATATGTACATAAAATGGCTGAAAAGCTTTAATGGGTTGATAGAATAATGTAACTTTATTGAATTTTTCTTACATGTAGGATCTTTAATAGGACCTAATAAATCTTGTATCTTTTGATCAAGAAATAAACTTGTAAAAATTTTAATAACACCAATAAGGGATTTTGGATTATACATAAAGTATTTTTATGTATTGCAAAGATCATTTCGAGTTTGTAAAAACTATTTCTGAATTTTTATATTTTTTAGGTTAGAATCGTGATATTTGAAGAAAACATATAAAAACGAAAAACACTTAAAACTTTAAATTAAATATAAAATTATCAAGTTATTCGTAAATATTTAAAGAGTAAATTACAGTTTTGGTCTATGTGGTTTGGTCTGATTTTTATTTTTGGTCCAATTCTTGAAAAGTTGACATGATGCATCCTTGTGGTTTTAAAAAATTACATTCATGGTCCCTGAGGTTAACTCCATTTGTTTTTTCATGTCAAATATAATTTTAAAAGATCTTTTTACCCTTGTACCAAAAATATCAAAACGTATATAGTTCTATGAGCATTTAGGGAAATTGTTTCTAAATATGATTTAAAACCCTAAACTTATAGCCATCATTCACGACCCTTTCTCCTTGTCGAACTCCGCCTCCAACCATCATTATCCCATCAGAATGCCTTCGGACGCAGACAACATCCCTATAACCACCCCCTTCCCTTCTGGAAATTATAGGCACCATCCTTGTCTATCGTTGAATGTCGTCTTTTAATTTGTCACAATGATTAGCTCCTTTGTGACCACGTCTTCTCCAATAACACTTTTCTCTATGACCATGTCATCTATTAAACCGAACCCTACAACTTTAGCCATTGTGATATAATTAAAGAAAACAAATATTACATCTCTCTCCCCTACAACATCGACTCCATTCCAACACCACAAATCCATCCTTTCTGCCTCACCTCCTCCACAACTCAACCACCCACAACCACACCCACACCATACCCTTCGTCCCTTATGCTCCCTTCCTCCACCATCCGATGATCCTTATATTTCCCATGATTCTCTATGATTCCCTCATATTATACTCTATTAATGATGGCAATGTTCTTTCATAAAGGTTATTTTTCTTGCCTTAAATTGAAATTTTGGAGTTAGACTTTTGTCATATTCTTTGCATGTGACATCCCCAAAATCACGGCCAGAAAAGACCGATTTTGTTTATGCTTTATAAAAATCAGAGTACTTCATTTTATAAAAAGGTTGCGGAATTTGTTCCCAGAAAAACATGGTAAATACGTTATTAAAACATTTTCGAGGAAACGTATTTATTTCATTTTAAAACGTTTGGGATGTCATCGTTAATACTGAAACATAAGCATAAACAGAACTTACAATGATTTACACTAGTGATCTATATCTCTTTAAATCTCTCAGTGTAATGTCACTTCACTTCGTCACCTGTGATATACATAAACTGAGTGGGTCAGGTTGGGAAACCTGGTGAGTACATAGGATTTTCAACCCACAATAATATAATTGTTATGTTTAATCATCAAACAATTAACCCCATTACCCATCCCCGTTATCTTCTTTAATCTTAAGGATTTAACCTAAGAGTCGTCTATCCTACATTTGTTTATTCCGAAGTCCCTTACTTCCAGGGTTATAGGACTGGCACTAAATCCATAGCTGCCGATGTTCGTTCGTAAAGCACTAATTCCATAGCTGCTATATCCTACTCATCAGGTACTAAATCCATAGCTACCAATGTTCAACATGTACTAAGTCCATAGCTACCAATTCCTACAGGTACTAAATCCATAGCTACCAGCGTCTAACTAATAGGTACTAAGTCCATAGCTACCAATTTCTAACAGGTACTAAATCCATAGCTACCAACGTCTAACAGGTACTAAGTCCATAGCTACCGGTGTTTGTCCCATAGGCACTAAGTCTGTAGCTGCCAGTGTATACTCACGTCATCTTCTATCTCTCATCATTCATCTACCCATCTCATACCCAACATATTTGTATATATAAAATACGTATACAGTTTAAATCCTTTAAAACATGTATAAAACGTTCATCCAACATAGACAACAAGTATTCAGATAATATGCACACATAGCACGTAGTTTATATAAAATACTTCATATCTATGTGTAAGATGAAAGGGACTATGCAATCACCTGGGAAGGTGATGACTCGGCACTCGGACAACACTTCGTTACTCTTAAAACAACTTCCTCGACAAAACCTAGTATCATTACCACTAGAGTTTAGACTGACGTTAACCGCGACAAATTAATAGTCTAGCTATTATTATTATTATATAAGCGTTAAATAACACTCAATATAACTCATAATAATAGCCCAAATACTTATTATAAGGTCCTAATAACATTACTATATTGAAACATAAGCTATACTAAAGATAGCGTAGGCATAGCTTACTTACAGCGGGTTTTCTCGAAAACCGGGCTTCGCTGGAGCAGCGTTACCGAGCCGAAAGGCTCTTTTCTCGGGACTCTGGGAGCCTCGGGGCTTCCTTCGGGTGCTAGGGGGTTTACCTAGGCTTTTAGGGGGGTTAGGGAGGCTAGAGAGAGAAACTAGAGAGAGAAAGTGAGTTTGGGAGGTGTGAAGAGAAGGCTAGACCCGACACCTCTATTTATAGGGGAGAAATCTGATGGACTCGCCGAGTCTGAGTCATGACTCGTCGAGTTGGTGCATGTGGCAACCTTCTGGTGGTGCCACGTGTCCAATTCTGGTGGTGCCACGTCACCCCCTATCACGTATCAGCCTTCGAACTTAGAAAAATCATAACTTTCGCATACGAGCTCCGTTTTCGACGTTCTTTATATCCACACGTAGGTAAAATCAAGATCTACAACTTTCATTTAGACTCCGTCAGCTAATTCTCGACCGATCTCAAATTTAACAGTAGGAGGCGTTTAGACTGTTAAATGACCGCGAAGAATTCGTAACTCCTTCATACGAACTCCGTTTTCGTCCATCTTTTTACCGTTGAGTTCCTATTAATGAGATCTTCAACTCTCATTTAGGTCGCGTAAGCCAAAAACCGCTCGAACTAAAATTCGAGTTTCGGGCCGTGCACTACTAGGCCGAATCTTAGAAAAATCATAACTTCCTCATACGAAGTCAGATTTGGGCGTTCTTTTTATCGACGCTCTTAGTTTAACATATTCTACAACTTTTGTTTAGATTGCTAAAGCTAAATCTCGCTCTATCGTAAATTCACTATTTACGCTTCCCGGTGTCGTGCCGGTTTTGCCGTAAAACTTCGACGGGTCATAACTTCTTCGTTATAACTCGGATTTCGGCGTTCTTTATATGTACGGAAACCTTGAGACCTATTCTACCACTTGGTTAAGACTATTTATTATAAATAATCTTTTGCCAAAAAGTCATTTTCGACCCCTATTGCCTCTAATTTGACTAGCCTGGATTTGCGGGCGTTACATTGCATATATGTATGTGTATGTGTAAAAATAAAGAACAAATCTTGTCCAAAACCTAATTAGCAACATATATTATTGTTTTTTGCTTATGGTGTTGAATGTTTTTGTCAAATTTATACATCTTATGGTTTTCTCATGTGGTCATCACAAAATGAGAAAAATCAACCATTTGATTCATGTGTTGTATCTTTTGGTTTTTTATTTTCTTATTATATATTTTGTGGCAAATTTTCAACCTTAAGTGTCTACTGTGGTGATAGTCGGTGATGATGGTTCTCCCCCATAACCATCTATATCTTCCCACCACATCCTTTTACCGTCATAACCATTAGCAACATCATGTACGATCAACACACACATCCATCGTATACAGTTGAATCAATTTGGAATTGTCTATTTTTACTGAATCTGATACATTGACATGAAGCAATGGATATGGTTGTGTATCAAATTACATAAGAGAAAGGTTCCATGTATCTAGTTTTCCGCTTTTTCCTTCATCCTGATCTAATTTGTGTCTTGTGTTTGTACATTAAGTCATATAAGATGTTTAGTATCTAGTTTGTGGCTCGTCCTTGTGCAACAAATCCTTTAAGAATTTAGGTTTTTGGTTTGTAGTTAGATTCATTGAAGTCCATAACATTCACTTCCAAAGTTTTGTGTGGATTTGGTGTTTTGATTCATTTAGATTGATTAGAGAAGCAAATTTAAGGTTGAAGATTCGCAGATGAAGTTTTCAGAGAAGTAGACCAGAGGGCAGATCGGTGGAGCGACAGTGAAGGGTTGATCGAAAGAAGAAATATGGAGAGGGATATGGCCTTAAAGATAAATAATAATAAAATTAAAAAGAAAATAACAATGATAAATTAAATAAGAGGTATGTTAGTCATTTTACATGCTTTTAACGGACTTTTTCTAGCAGTGGTAGATAGAAAGACCAAAACTACAAAAATTGAAAACCATATGGATACGACTTATCAACTTTTCAAAAATTGGATCAAAACTATGAATTTGAACAAGACACAAGGACCATTTCTATAATTTACTCATATTTAAAAGTAATTTTTATATCATTGTTGACTATCTAGAAAAAGCACCGCCAATATTCGTAAGAATGAGTCAATGATGTAAAAGGAGCTATGGCTTCCACATTAACTTTGTATATTATCTAATTATTTTATCTAATATTTATAAAGGAAAAATGCATTTTTCGCTTTTAATGTCCAAATCATGTAACGAGTTATAAATAGAGTTCAAATTTTAAGATACATATAAAATTATTAAAGTATTTATAACTTCAAAAAAAAAAAAAAAAAATACTTACATGTGATACCTAAAATCAATGAAATTAAGGAGTCACCGTTCACGTTGTCCACATTCTCTTTTTAAACTATTTTTAAGAATAAGAGGATTTGTTAGGTGAGATGGTCCGCAAATTTACTTTTTAATTATTAGTTTGTAAGTGCAATCTCGAATGTAATTTATATATGGAATTTTGTAATTTATATAAGATTAAAATGCAAATTTAATATATTAAATATTTATATATAACATTTATTATTTACATAACAATAATATGTAAAAGAATTAATTAAGATCTATGGTATTCAAAAAACTGTGGATAGAGTCCAAAAAAATTTTAATTTACATGAGAGGTTCAAAACCAAGAATTTTTCTTAATTTTGGTCCAAAAAAAGTTAAAAAGACGGTTATGTCCTAATTTCTTTTTTATTTTTCTATAATTATGTTAATGATATTTTGATTAAAAAAATAAGAGCCACCACCCACCCCTATCATACACACACACTCTCTCTCTTCCCTTTCTATTTGACTCTCTCTCTCTCTCTCTCTCTCTCTCTTTCTCTCTTTCGATTTGATGAGCGCAGATAAGTTTCTCTTGCCAAATCCTCTACACCATGCCTTCTACTGCTCCTTGCCTTCATCATCTTTCAACATACACCAACTCACTGAATTAGCTTGATAAATATCGTTAGCCTGCTCATATATTTACAAACAACAATCACAAATTTTGGGAAATGATCAATATGTAAGTTAGGCTTTTGTATTATTGAATCTACTGCAAATGAATTCAAGAAAATTGACAAGTTCAAGAGTATTGATGAAGAAAGGTATATCTGTTATGAAGATCTTAAGCTGAGTCCCCTAATCAACTATGTCAACTAATATTCCTAACTCCTCACACTTCTTAATTTGTTTATCTGTCAATACATTTATGACTCTATTCTTCAAATTCAAAGAGTACAACATCATTTTTTCCAAGGGTGATTGGGACAGAAGAGGGTGTAGCATCGTGCGAAACATTGGAGGATAAAGCGATTTCGACGTCTTCGACTTCAATGGCGACTGAGCGGACTGCGAGGTTGTGGGTGTTGGATTTTTTTTTTCAAAATCAAGTTTCAAAAACATGATTTTTAGCAACGGGAGACTTTAAAATTAGAATAAACATAAAACTAGTTTATACCCACCATGGATCATCTAGCAAAGTTTGGAAAGAAAACAAACACCAAAGAAGAAGATGAAGAAATAACAACCTTTGTAGTTCCTTGGATCCCCTTAGGAGGCCTGGAAGTTGATGAAAAATGATGAAATTTATAGACACCAACAAGTTGTCAACTTGATTTAAGATGCTAGTCTTGTAAGAAAACTCTTAATCTCTTAAGCTTGAAGTTCATAACCAATATGAATTTCAAGAGAACATAAATGCAACTAAGCTTCATTCATGAACAAAAGATGAGAGAAAATACATATCTCTAAGCATGTTTCGGATTTTACATTATATAAGAGGAAGTGGTGAAAGCCTTCTTAAAGTATAGACATTACCCAAGAGTTCTTAATGCACTATACCTCTAGCCCTATCGTTTATTATTATCGTAAGACATGCTTCTAAAGCATGTCTCCTACAATAAACTAATGCAAAAGAGATCTTGTCTTTTGTCACTCTGTGCTTTAAGACATGCCATACTTTTGATTAAATAAATCAAATAACCATGCCTTATTTCTTCTTCCTCATTTTCAAAATTAAGAAATCAAAAGAGGACAAAAACTTTATATTTCATAAACCAAGTTAATAAAATATAAACTTTAACTTTTTGGTAAAATAAAAAAAATCTATCTAGTCCAAAATGTTATGCATGACATTCATACCATATGAATTATGTAATGTAACTTGCTAATGAAAATTATTATTTCCTAGAAATAAATAATTTCCAATTTAATTATAAGAGTTTATTGAATATTTATTAAAATAAATTTCTAATAAATAATCAATTATATCAAGCTGTTTTTAGTGTGACCCTTTAGTATCATATGTTAATTGGCAATATCACTTTAATATGATTCTTGAGCATACTAAATCTTTCATTCCCCCACTTGCGCAAGATTCATATTAGATTGATATAAACCGTGGTAAACGTCTAGTAACATTTCACTGCCCCCATCAACATACGACTTTGTGTCATTCTATAAACGTCCACTTCCAAAAAAAGCTCCAAGCTACAATTGGTGTACAAGGTAACTTTATCATTTATCCCTTTATCATAGACATAATGTTAACCATGAGACATGGATCACAATCAATATCATTAGGTGTTCAACTTTTGGTAAGGTGCCTTAGATGTCTAACTCTCAACGCATAAGAGCAACAAATCCCATCTTGACTACATAAGCCTTTTGCATAATTAATACCATACCTGAAAATGGCTTTTATAATTGAGCGGTTAAGGACCAAAGTTTGGCCATATCTAAGCACAATATTCACTACACTTAAGTCCCATTTTGTATCCCAGGTGTTAAGGATACAAATATAGTACCTTTTAATCAAGTATCATTCACGATAGCGATCCATGAGATGATCTTGATGCGGTTCAGTTTAGTACCAGTTCTCTGACAAGTACCTATGAAAATCAGTTACAACCCATTGCCTACCTTCATCAGGTGAAAGTCAACCAATCTAATTCATATTAGTCTTACTTCATAATCTATCCTATAATTATAATTGACTATGAACCTTTAGAATAATAATATTATTCATCGATTAAACATGTTAATATAGAACACAACAAGTATTGATGTTATGATCATACCCCAGTATATTAAAACATTATACAATAGTTGTTTTAACAATGTTCCAATATCCAAATACTAAATCCAAATCAAATCTCATTTCTAGAATAATAAAGTCTTATAGTTGAAGTGTGACCACTCATACTTAGCTCAAAAAATACTATATTAATGGGTTCGACTAAACTTAATTTGTATGAATTCTACGAATACTATCTTCTCCACATTTGAATTTACTCTTGGTATAGTCAAATATCTTGGAGTACATGATTCGTGTTCTTTCGTGACATAGAGTTTCTTAGCTCGATTAAGTATACTCTCGATGTAATGCCCTGTTCTAAAATATTCGTTTATGGAATTTCAGAGGCCAAGGCCAGGGGTGTTTTAGTCCTTTATTAAATTTGGAGTTATTATGCGAGAAGTTTTCGGACCGGGTTGTGTTGTTAGAAACGTAGGGTTTCTCGTCAGCTTTCCATGGATATAAAGTTCATCAGAATCGGATCTAGAATGACGGAGTTATGAGACTTTGAAGATTTAGCAAGAATGGCCCTTATAGAGAAAAGTTTGCATGGAAGGCCATGCATGAGTGTTTAGTGCACGCGTGTTTAGCTGAGTACGCCCAGCGTAAGGCAGGTGTACGCCCAGCGTAAAGGGGCAAAAGATCGCGGGTCCTATAGGCGTACGCCCGGCATACGGGAGTTACGCCCAGCGTATGCTAACAACTTAAAAACCCTAATTCTTGAACAAGCACTATATAAAGGACATTATAGCTCCAACCCTAGCCCCCATATCAACCTCCCCAACCTTAGAAGAAACCCTAAAACGTCCCTACCTTCATCTTATGAGTTCTTGACCTTGGAGAACCCATTTTGGTGGATTAAAGCTTGGAAGCAAAGAGAAGAAGGTTGGCAAGGAGAAATCTTTGAAGCTAGAGCTTGTAGATCTAGGATAAGTGCTTCATTTCAGACCTCTGCAAGGTAAAAAGTCTTGAGCTTGATGATTAACCTCTTAAATCTCCTTAGTACAAGTTTATGGACCTTTTGGTCCCAAGATTGGGACTTTATGACTTAAGCTCATTTCTAAGACCAGGGTTGCCTCCCGTAGAGACATATGAGTCCCATAAGCAGTAAAGTTCTGTTAGGTGCATTTCATGCATTCATTTTGTAGTTTTAATTCATAAAAGTGCATTGCATTTAGGTTTAAACTCATGTATTTTGCATATTTTTCGGGATTTTTCATGATGCAATTCCATTCACACACTTTTATGATGTTTCAGGGACTTTTTGAAGGTTGGAAATCGCTGGAGGAAGATTAAAAGAATTGGAGACAGAGTTACAGAAGTTTTGGAGCTCAGAAGAAGGAGAATGTAGAATTCAGCTTTTCAGAGGTTTACACGGCCGTGTAAACTTATGCCTTCCATTTACACGGGCCGTGTAAATGTACATGCAAGGGCAGTCTACTTCGATGATCTTGAAAGATTAAGCATTCTACTTCTATTGTTTACACGGTCGTGTAAATGGCACCCTATAATTTACACGGGCCGTGTAAACGTCTCGACAGTTTTAAAGTGGTTTTGTTTTCTTATAATGGAGACAATTAGTTTTGTGGGAGGTTAGGTCGGATTTTGGGAGGAAGGAAGGCGATTTTCAGAACTTTGGCAAGTAGATTAACACTTGGAAACACTTTAATTTCCTTTTTGTAAGTCAATTTGAAGTTTAAACTTGTTTGATATGTAGTTCAACCTAGACATGTGTAGTTGATTTCATTATCATTTCCGAATCTGAACTCTTAAGTATGTGTTGTTAGGTTGTAACTTGAATTTGACTTATGTTTAACATCTAGTAATATTTGATCTGATCTTAATCATGTGTTTAGTTGGTTCTCTTTTTCATTTGATCAATGAATTAGGGTTCTAGTTAATCTAGTTAATCAAATTATGAAATTCGTATATGTTTTATGATTTGATGTTAGTAACACACACTTACTTGGTTGTAATTAGATCAAAATTAGTGTAATCAAAGATTAAATGTTTATATTCCCAAGCTTAAGAGGAATGTTAAACATTGTTGGTAATTAGTGCAAGAACTTAATGTCATTTAATGATTTGATGCAAGAGCTTATTTGAGTTAAATCAATTAAATGAAGTTTTATTTGAAGAGCTTGTTTTGAATAAAATATTTTTGCCAATTTGGATACTAGAGTTTATTAATATCCAACATACCAACCTAGATTGAACATGAGTTATAATCATATTAAATCTTTCAACATAATACATGTATAAGAGTCAGAATCGGAAATGTACTTCTTTTATTGCGTTTTTTTTATCAATCTTTCTTATTTATGAAGTTTAGTTCAATTTCAAACACAATCCCCCATTTTAATATTATCTGTATTATGTGTGAAAATATGGCAAGATAAGAAATCCTGTATTCCTGTGGACTGACCCTGCTTACTCTATACTATTTTTAGTGTTAGAAATAGCAGTGATTTGAGTTTTATTAATATTATTTTATCCCATCATTTGTTGGTTTAACCACCAAACAAGTTCCAACCTTTATGGTCCTATTAAGTCCATGCATGAGATCTAGTCCCCTTTATGGAAGTAGAAATTTAGTTTGGGAGTTTGAGTTGGTTTGGGCCATATAAAGTCACCAAGTCAATGACTTTATGGATTAGGGCATGGAATAAGACCTAGATCTAAGTTTATGGCTCTTGAGTCGGAATATTAAGCACTTAATGGGAAGTGTCTTAACAGAGTAAGTACGCCGAGCGTAATTGCAGGTACACCCCGCATACTCTCTAGCAAGCCAGTACGCTAAGCGTACATTAGAGTACGCCCCGCGTAACGCAGTCAGTTGGGCTTATTGCATTTTGGGCCTCGGTGTGGGCTGAGTTGAGACTTAGGGTCCTTGGGCCTTATTGGGCCATCAAAATTCAGTTGCTAAGGACCAAGGATTTAGCAGTGGGCTTGAGTAAGGTCCAATAAAGGGCTTTGGGCCCAAAGGAGCAAATTGGGCCATTAGTGGGCCTTTAATGGGGTCATGGATGGGCTTAGAAGAATTAAAGGTTTTGGGCCTTGGTTATGACCCACACCATAGTAGGGGTAAAATAGTCATTTTACCCATCAAATGATTCCCCTTTTGATTTAGTGTTTGACTTGTCATGATAGCCGGAGAGCAGCCGGGACAGCAGTCGGGGATCTTTCACTCGAGCTTTCAGCAGTCAGCATTCCGAGGTGAGTTTCCTTCCAGTAGGAACGAGTCTAAGGCCACAATGCCGGCCCGTTTAGCTAGCAGTAGTTTCCGGACTTCGGTCCGATGCAGTAGTTAGTATGTTTGATGCATTCGTGGCTCAGACAAGATTTATGTGTTATGTGTTCCGGGTCACGGCCCAATGCAGTATGCAGTATATGTGTGTTCATGTTAGTCAATATGTTTATGTTATGCTTTGTTCGGTTAGTTCCGGACTTCGGTCCGATGCAGTTAGTCCGGACTTCGGTCCGATGCAGGGGACAAGGTCCCAGTCAGTTTCCGGACTTCAGTCCGATGCAGGGGCAAGGCCCCGGTTAGTCTGGACTTCGGTCCGATGCAGGGGACAAGGTCCCGGTCAGTTTTCGGACTTCGATCCGATGTAGGGGGCAAGGCCCCAGTGAGTCCGGACTTCGGTCCGATGCAGGGGACAAGGTCCCAGTTAGTCCGGACCTCGGTCCAATGCAATGGGCAAGGCCTAGTATGTGCTTTATATGTTGTATGGTATGTGGTAGTTTGGGGGAGCTCACTAAGCTTCGTGCTTACGGTTTTCAGTTTTGGTTTCAGGTACTCAGTTTTCAAAAGAGGAGTTCGGAGAGGTTGCAGTGCACACACCATAGTCAGTTAGCCTGGGGAATGTTTTACTCTGATAATGAGATTATGCTTTGAATTTAATACTCGAAAATTATGTTATGACTTATGATACGTTTTTATAAATATGGTTTTAGTAATGTTTTAAAAGAAATTTTTAGTCGTGATTTTTGGGTCGTTACAAGTTGGTATCAGAGCCTTGGTTTGAGGGATTCAGACATACTTGAGAGTGTGTCTGGACTCAAACTAAGGAAACGATAAATGGTTTTCAAATAACCATGCTTTAAGACATGTCATACTTTTGTTTAAATAAATCAAATAACCATGCCTTCTTTCTTTTTCCTTAATTTCGAGTTATGAAATCAAGAGGACAAAAACTTTGAATTTTATAAACCAAGTTTATAAAATATAAACTTTAACTTTTTGGTAAAAGAAAAAAGAATTTATCTGGTCCAAAATGTTGTGCATGGCTTATTAATTCATATCATATGAATTATGTAATGTTACTTGCTAATAAAAATTATTATTTCCTAGAAGTAAATAATTTCCAATTTAATTATAAGAGTTTATTGAATATTTATTAAAATCAATTTCTAATAAATAATCAATTATATCAAGGTGTTGTAAGTGTGACCCTTTAGTATCATATGTTAATTAATAATATCACTTTAATATGATTCTTGAGCATACTAGATCTTTCAGTGCGAGGCGGTGAAGTTACGACAATCGGTTTGGGAAAACGTTAGGATATAGAGGCGATGAAGCCAAAGAAATGTCGGGCGGTATTGGTGGTGTCGGACATAGCATTTGCTCGGATGAAGTTGTTGAAGTCATTTGGGCTTCTTGACGAAGTTGTTGAAGTTATTTGGGCTTCTTGACGGGAATGGAGAAGCCGATGTCTTTTTTTTTATGAGAGAAAGAGAGAGAGAGAGAGAGAGAGAGAGAGGTTCACATGGTGTAAGTGGGCCGATTTCTTTCTTTTATCTTATTTATTTAAAAAAATTCTCTAAAAAATAAAGAAATGAATAAAATAAATGTAAAGAAATATAAAAATAAAATTAAAAGGGTATAATGGTCTTTTCAAATCATTCAAGGACTAAAACCACGAAAATTACTTGATTTAAGACATTTTAAAAAACTTTTTGGACTTTATCTATGATTTTTTAACTACCTTTTTTGCAGTTTTGTGTACTATTAGAAGTGCCTTGGGAAAAATTGATTACATGTGTCTTGGTTTGAGATAGATATAAATGAGACAAAAAAGAAAAATCAATTTGATGTTTGGGTTAATAAAACTAAGGAGAAGGACTATGATGGAAGGGAAATCTTCAGAAAAGTTTCAATATTTACGGAAAAGTTATACTTTAGTCTTAATATTTTTTTAATGAAAAAGTCCTAAAAACCTACAAAAATTTACAGTTTGACCCTTTTTGACCGGTTGAAAGCAGTACCAAATTAATTTGGGGCTATTTCGTAAACTAACTCAAAATATTGAGACTTTTCTGTAAACAAAAAAATATTAGGACTTTTCTGTAAACAAAAATATTATGACTTTTCTACAAACAAAACTCTTATTATTATTATTATTATTATTATTATTATTATTATTATTATTATTATTATTAAAAATATAAATAAGAATACTATTTTTTGAACTTGTTATTATTAATATTGTTACTAATACATATAAATGCATTTAAATGAAAAAAATAATATTAATGACAATATTTAAGGGTGGAGGTGGAGGAGATGGTGATGTTTTTAGCATTGAAATCATGAATGTTTGTTTGTATATTTTTACGTTGTATATGGTCATTTCACATTTATTATTATTGTTTTCAATTCAGAATAATAATACTTAACTATTTAAAAGAAGTTGCATATTTGTAGAATTGTTTATATATAGTTTAAGGTAGCAATATTTCTCACTTTGTATATAAAAATGTTTAAGGTAGAATGATTACTTTCCAAATCCTACAGATCCACTACAAACATCTACATAGTTTGCCTATATCAAAAATTAAAAATATTAATTACAATATCTTGTTTAATAAAAAGTAATAGGACATGTTTTTCATATTAATACTTTTGAATTTCGATTAATACTTTTGAATTATTCCTATTACTTTTTATTAAACAAAATATTGTAATGAATACTTTTGAATTTTGATATGGGTTACCTATATAGATGTTTGTAGTGGATATGTTGGATTTGGAAAGTAATTCTTGTATCTTAAACAATTTTATATACAAAGTGAGAAATCCTTCTAACCTTAAACTATTTATAAACAATTTTACAAATATGCAACTTCTTTTAAATTGTTAAGATTTAATATTTTGAATTGAAAAAAATAATAATAAATGTGAAATGACCATATACAAAGTAAAAATATATAAACAGACATTCACGATTTCAATGCTAAAAACATCATCATCTCCTCCACCTCCACCCTTAAACAATGTCATTAATATTATTTTTTCATTTAAATGCATTTATATGTATTAGTAACAATATTAATAATAACAAGTTTAAAAAATAGTATTCTTATTTATATTTTTAATAATAATAATAATAATAATAATAATAATAATAATAATAGTTTGTTTGTAGAAAAATGTCATAATATTTTTGTTTACAAAAAAGTTCTAATATTTTTTGTTTACAGAAAAGTCCAAATATTTTAGGTTAGTTTACGAAATAGTCTCATATTAATTTGATACCGGTTTCAACCGGTCAAAAAGAGTCAAATTGCAAATTTTTGTCGATTTTTAAGACTTTTTCGTTCAAAAAAAATATTGAGACTAAAATGTAATTTTTCCATAAATATTGAGACTTTTCTGAAGATTTCCCGTATTAGAAAACACAGTGTCTCTTATTTTTAATTCTTTAAAATAAATAAATAAATAAATAAAATAATATAAAATAAAAAAATCTTATGTTTTATATTATTTTGTAGCGCTGAGTTATTCATTATAACTTTGGTTTATAAGTTAAAAAAGATCCCTCAAATAAAACATACATTCTTTAATAACTTCAATTGATTTATTAAAGAAAAAAAAGTGGCTTAATATTGCATTATAAAATGTCCTCACCCAGACCTCTTTTGTCACATCATTGTTCTTCGACCCAAATAGAATTTTCATCCTTCCACGATGGCAAAAGCTTTCTTCTGCCTCCTTCTCCCACTCCTCATCGCCTTCTCTCAAACATCTCCGACCACCGGAGCAGATTCCACCTTCGTGCAATCCGTAAAACGGAACCCAATGAAGCTCCGATCAGAAAAACTCAGCCACTTCCGATTCTACTGGCACGATATCATCAGTGGCCCCAACCCGACGGCCGTCAACATCGTGCAACCGCCTGGCAACAAAACAACACCCACCGGATTCGGTATGATCAACATGATCGACGATCCATTGACGGAAAAACCAGAAGCAGATTCCAAGTTATTGGGGAGAGCACAGGGGTTGTACGGACTGGCGTCACAGGGGGAGCCTGGGTTGTTAATGGCGATGAACTTTGTGTTTTCAACAGGAAAGTATAATGGGAGTACTTTGACGATTTTGGGGCGGAATCCGGTGTTTCATAAGGTGAGAGAGATGCCGGTGATCGGAGGAAGTGGGCTTTTCCGGTTTGCTAGAGGGTATGTTCAGGCGAGTACGCATACTTTTGATTTGAAAACAGGGGATGCAGTTGTTGAGTATAATGTTTATGTTATGCATTATTGATAATTTAATCTTTGTTGTTTTTGTTTCTCCGGCAACAAGTTAAATCATTTTTGGTTTTAGTTTTGGTTTTGTTGTTGGTTTGATGTTTAATAAATTATCTTTTTTTACACGCTTTAATCTTTATCATGGTTTAATATGGTATTCTCATTTGTCACCTTTCAAGTCAAATATTATAAAACGTGTTTGAAAATATTAAGTTTGGGTTTTGTAAATAATTATCGTATAAAAATATAATAATTATTTTTTTAATTAAGAAAATTTAAGAAATTAATGCATTTGGATGTAATGTAAACGAGTTTTAAATGGCCTATTACTTGTTGATGTATCGTATGTTTTGAACATGACACTAGAATGGCAATATGGCATACGCAACATTTGCAACGACATGCGAATATACAAAGAAAATTTGAATACATTGGAAAAAGTTCAATTGTATACTTATAAGAGAAACGCTTATATTATATTACTAAATAATGAAAACATAACATTGCTAAGGTAATTGTTACTTGCTATAATAACAAATCAAAAATACATATAGTAAAGACCAACATACTTGTTCTAAAAAGAAAGTAACTTGTAAATATTCTAAATATGCTCATAAAAGAAATGGCATACCCGTACTAGAGCAACAATTTGAAGAAAGCCAATAATCACAATGTAAATATAATATAACCTCCAATCTCTTGTATTGACACAAATATTTGTTGCATCGTGGCTCTTAAATGATATTAAATCTTTAGTGAAGGTTGAACGGTGCAACGTAAACAAATAAAACATAACCACTCCTTGGGTAAAATATGATCTACGTATCCTTAGAGGGCTTCAATTGGTAGGGATCATTGAATATCATAAATGTTTCTCACGAACATGAAGTGTATATGTAAAAGTTTATCGGTAGTATCTATCCTAATAAATAAAACTTATTTTCTGTCAGATCTCATATCCTTATTGATTTGGACATATAACATTTTAATAGATTTTTAGATTTATTTCCAGATGTAATTTGATTTGTTCACATACTCACAAATTATTTCGGTTACAATATTGCAAGAAATAAATGTTTCGTTGAAAAAGGATTTGATTTATCTGTAATGTAATACATGTCATAATTAATGACAACTCTAAAATTGATGTCTTTCTAATGTAATTTCGTAACAATTTCTCATATACTATCACAAGATATGTAACCTATCATCCCGTCAACTGCAACATCTAAAGAAGGTCAGCAAAGACGTCAGTCATTGTTATTCTTCTTCATATCATTCTACATACACGTATGTATGTTAATTCGTTCCTCTAAAACATTTCATCGTCTGATACTATACAAAAACTAATCTTCTATGCATCTGTATCTGTGAGGATCACTTCATCTAAACAAATTCATCCTTTAAATAAAAAGAGATGATGGTTCTATGGTGGATCGAAAAGCAGGAACCTTTTGTTGATGATTTCTGTTAGTGTGTAGTAATAAGCATACCGTATACTAATAAGCATGCAACATACCTATGGAAAAGCAAAAAATCAAGAACATGTCATGAGTGTGTACGATTAAGAACATTACCAATTTGTATTTCCGTTCAACATTATTGAGGAAATAAACGAAACTAAAATTCCAAAACCAAAACATCACAAACATTAGTTATTAGCACTTCACATTCTATAAAAAAAATAATATCACAGATGCGATTATCTTCTTTCAATTTGGTGTACATTCGGTTTTGGCAAATATTTTAAAATTGTTAAATTTTCTTGAAAAATTTTGATTTTGAATCTTTTTTGTTCATGATAACATAATAGTTTATTTTGTTGGAATGATTAAAAATGTTTCAAATTGTTTATTGGTGTTTGTTTGTTAAAATTGATAAGGCCCATTGTTACTGGTGGGTGTAAGGATAGAATCGTCTTTTTAGTTAAGTGTTTGTTTATTATCTCTACAGGTGATACAGTTGTTTTGGGGGACGACTTTCTCTGTCAAATTGTTGTCTATCATTGTGGTCCATCCTTGAGAGTATAAGTAGCTAGGTGGTAGTTGAGGTATTATTAAATTTTTAGAGATTCTATATGTGTTGCACAGAACTTTTCAAAATTTTAGAATTTACTTATTTCTAGATGTAACTTGTATCAAATTGTAATACACAATAATTCCAACACTCATTTTAATCTTTTCCACTTCTTTCACGGATCCAATTCTCATTTGTGTAATGCTAATGTACATTCTCAGTACTCTAACCAATATACATAGTCATAAGACAAAATTGCAAAAATGGTTCATGTGGTATGCATTTTTTTGGGGTTTTAGCCCAAACCCCGACTTTTTTGGATTAGTGGTCCTTTTGGACTAGTTTGTATGTAAAAATGGTCCTTGTGAAAATTGAAATGACTAAATTGCCCTTTTGAAATATTTTTTACATTTTTTCTATTTAATTTAATGTTTTATTAATAATAAAATGGGTCTCTCTCTCTCATGGAGTAAACATTAAACAATAATTTTGTCTAACTTATGAAAATTTTGTGTCTTCTTCTTGTACCCAATCACCACCTCCATTGCGGTTGATGTGACCACCGGACACAACCCAACACCACCTTCCATTCGTGACCCACCACCACTGATACCCACCTTATACCTCTCTCTCTCTCTCTCTCACTCACTCACTCTCTCTCTCTCTCTCTCTCTCTCGATTAAAAATCACCACCGAACACAGCCCTCATTCCTCCCTACCCTCCCTCTCATCGAGCTCACCGAAAAACAAGAAAACAAAGCAGCAGAAGCCACCGGAGCAGCTCCTGCCACCATCGTCGTCGTTGTTGTGAACCACCGTCGTCGTCGTCAGCTGTTGCTTCCGTCGATCATCTCTGACCAGCCCCTTCACCTCTTGCGACCCCTGTATGTTCGATTTTCCCCCTCGTTATTTTCGTTTTCCTTTTTGATCGATCAAAAGTCTTGGATAAGGAAGAACTGGTCTCTGATTTCGATTATATCTCCTCTGATGTCGTCTACTGGTGTTATTGTTGTTAGGCTACTTTGTGAGGACTCCATTTTGCCTTCGTTATCTGTGCGTAACCAAGATCTGATTTTGCCTTCGAATTCAAAGCTATAAGGGGTTTGTTCTTAAGAACCATAAGTTGGTTTGTGGAGTTAAAGTATTATCCATGAGTAGTACCCAATTTAAAATCTTGGATTTATCTAATCAATTTGATTGAGGCCTTCATTATTTTTGTTTTATGATCATAATTAATGTTTGGAGCTGCAATCATGTTCTTTGGTTGGAGAATATGAACTGGGAAAAGGTTTCGTACAGGCAGGAGAGAGAGAGAGAGGGTGGGTCCTCTATTATTTTTTAATTGTTAAAATAATTAAATAAATAGTATTAGATTTTAAAATAATGAAAGAAGATGAAAAATGAATACCCCAAGGGTATTATAGTCATTTCAATTTTCACAGGGACCATTTTCACATACAAACTAATCCAAAAGGACCACTAATCCAAAACAAATCGAGGTTTGGACTAAAACCCCAAAAATATGCATACCGTAGGGACCATTTTTGCAGTTTTGTCTAGTCATAAATACTAACAACTCACACAATTAACAAAAACAACTCTTAAAAAAAGCTCTTATTAGTTATTACCACATCACATTCAAAAACAATCATAGATGTGATTTTTTTTTCAATTTGGTGTACATTCGGTTTTGGCAAATATTTTAAAATTTTTAAATTTGCCAAAATAAATTTGGTTTTGTATCTTTTTCGTTCATAATAACATAATAGTTATATTTTGTTGGATTGTGTAAAAATGTTTTAAATTGTTTATTGGTGTTTGTTTGTTAAAATTGATAACCCCAAAGTCATTCGTGGCATAAGGGTATAATCGTCTTTTTAATTAAGTATTTGTTTTTTATCTCCAAAGGTGGTAAAGTTGTTTTGGGGATGACTTTCTCTGTCTGGGAATTGTTTTCTATCCTTGTGGTCCATCCTTGAGAGTATAAGTAGCTAGGTGGTACTTGAGTTATTATTAACTTTTTAGAGGTTCTATATGTGCTGCACCGAACTTGATTTGTATATCATTTTCAGCCTTATTTTGCATCCACACTCCATCCACTTCTATATAATGATTTCCTTATTTTGTGTATTTGTTGTAAATTGACTTTTTTCCCTACTCAACTAACTACTTTGTGACAAGTCGTTTTAAGTTATAATATATGAGTATACTACCACATTTCTACCATTTTAAACACCAAATTGAAAGTATTATGTTTTACTGTTTGTGTATGCAAACATTCCAAAAGTAAAATATTTTTAAAAAATGCAACATCCCGCATACATTTTACTGTTATTATATATACCAATTTTCTTAAATAAAATGTATATTTGTTACCTTGCTGCTTCTACACAAGGTTGGAATATGCTTTTACTCATCGCTAAACTCAATTCTTTTTTCTTAACCGTGTTATCACTGTGTGTAAATGTATGTCATTTGTATTTGTGTGTCTTTAGTTCCGTTTTATGTGTACGAATGGCCTGCAACCGAAACAAAACCCATCGTTGATGTGGTTTTTTTAGTTCTTGTGGAATCGAGACTGTTTGTGGTTATATTCAATGATCACATGGACATAAAACACCATCATTACAAGCAACAATATATTCAATTGTTTTAAAAGTAACAACTTAATTAATATATACCAATACACATCCCTATGTGGATTCTTGGACTCTTTGATGGAGTAGCTCAGGATCAACTTGGCATGTGGGTTCTTAAGCATTTTTAATGTAATCGTTGTGTATATAATTAAAAAAAACACATTCAAACAAATGAAATTTTCAATATACGTTGATCTTCATTTATTAATCCTATGTCAATTACATAACCAATATACGTTTTTTCTTGAAGACTACACAACATCATATATTTGTTATGAAATATTATTTAGTGAATGACTATTGGATTTCCCATATTCCCCCATTACTCTCCATAATTAGTGAGCATTATAACAAATATTATTATGAGTTTTATAAGTGTAGTTATGCACCATTATAATTAGCATTCATAACATACATCACCTTTCATCTTCTTTGTCTAGTATAAATAATGAGTGTTATGTATTGTAAAGTTTTAATGATTTCATAACAAGTATTGGAATAAAAGTTCTCTCTACTCTCATGTCTTTCTTTACTTTATAATTTATCTTGTTATTTGATCATATTTTATAACATGTTATCAGCACGACTTTCTCCTTATCGTTCTTTTTATTTTCAGGTATGTATTTTTTATAAGTTCAGATGTACAATGATTATATATTATTTTATGGAATTTCTTAATTAATAATTCTTTAACATACAAGTCTTTATTTTGATTAGTATTTTCATTATGGAAAACTATGTTATGCTAGAGAAAACGTTCTCTACTTTCCATGCCACCAGCATGATCATGTAGCAGCAATATCGTGAGAAATGTTTAAAAAAGAATTTGAATTAATCTCATGTCTTCTTGTGGCTAAACAAAACAATGAGTTATTGATTAAAAATCACCAATCAATCCCGACTGATTTTAGTGTATTCCCCGAAATGAATGCAACATCATATAATTATAATAGTCATAGGTGTAACCAAGGTCGTGAAGGTTATCATAATTATCATAAAAATAAAAAGATTACAAGTAACGACCAAAAGTTGGAAAATAGCAAAAAACCACATCCTAATGATAAAAGTGAGCATGGCAAAATGAAAGTTGAAAATGTTTGTCACCGATGTGGAATGACCGGTTATTGGTCTTGTACATGCCGCTTACCAAATCATTTTGTTGATCTTTATCAAGCTTCTCTAAAATCTAAATAAAAATGAAATATCAAAACAAACTTTATGCAAAATGATTTTCACGAAGATCAACCAAAAATGACACATTTGGATGTTGCAAATTATCTTGTCTACCAAGAATGGACAAGTGGTGCTATTGATGGTGATGGAAAAATAATATATAATAGTTTTGTTTCATGTCATTTATTATGTTTTTATGTCATATTCGTTTCATAAGAAATGATGTCGTCACAATATTCTCAAAGTAATAAAATATGACTTTATTTCTCAAAGTCGAATGTTTCTTATGTTTTATTTATTTATTTATTAAAGAGAAATAAGGATATTCGCAAAAGAAATGAGAAAGATATATGTCTTGCAGACAGTGTAAGGACACATAGCATTTTTAATAATGAAAAATATTTTTCTTATTTATCAGTTGGAGAAGCAAATGTTAATACAATAATAGGTAATGCAAAAATGATTGAAGGCTTCGGAAGAGCGAATATAATATTACCACAAGGGACAATAATTACAACTGGTGATGCATTAGTTTCATCAAAATCACCAAGAAATTTGTTAATTTTTAAGGATATTCGGTTCAACGGATATCATGTTGAAACAACTAATTATGGTGAAAAAGAGTATCTCAATATTACAAAATGATATCGGGAAAGAAAATTCTTTTGGAAAAATTACCCATATTGTCCTCCGGGTTGTATTATACAAATATTAGAATGATTGAATCTCATGCTATTGAAAATCAAAGGTAGTTTAACACCTTTAAATTTTGGCATGACCGGTTGGCCATCCCGAATCAATTATGATGCGCAAAATAATTGAAACTTCAAGTGGTCATTCCTTGAAAAACCAGAAGATTTTTCAAGCTAATGAAATGTCTTGTGTTGCATGTTCTCAAGGAAAATTAATTTCGCGTCCATCATTGAATAAAGTTGGGTATAAAAGTCCTAGTTTCTTAGAAAGAATTCAAGGGCATATATGTGGACCAATTCATCCACCATGTGGACCATTTAATGACGCATCAATAGATGGTCACACGTGTGCGTGTTATCTAGCCGTAATCTCTCTTTCGCAAGATTACTTGCACAAATAATCCGCCTAAAAGCACATCTCGATTGGGATAAGTATTGAACATCCTATTGCATATGTTCTACATAAAATGGTTTAGCTGATTCGTTAATCAAACGCCTTCAATTAACTGCAAGACCATTACCAATGCATTCTAAACATCCTACATCGACATGTGTCACACCCCCAAACCGGAATAACGGAAACGTTCGGGAGCAGATGACAGCATGTACAATATCACAACAACTGGATAATAGTATTCAAAACAACAACAACCATTATATTGATAATATAGAGTTTACATTGTGTTCGTAACATTGTTTGTATGACACCAAAAGTGTATAGCAAAAACTATAAGATGTGACACTATGATGCCCCGTCTTCTCAAAACCTGTAAGTGTACATGTCTACTGGTTCCCATAGAATACAAGTGGTTTTGAAAGTGTATCAACATTTAAGTTGGTGAGTTCATAAGCATTTTTGTATTAGAAGTATGTTTTTGTTCTTTGAAAATGTTAGTGTGTTTCCTCCAGAAAATCCAATATTTTCTTTTGTAAATGAAATGTAGTCTTAGGCCTTAAGACCAAAATGTATGTGTGTTATTGTACTCTGAAATATTATAATTTATTCTTATTATTAAATAAAACCATATAAATGAATGCTTCCTAGAAATGTATGTTGTACTGTATTTGGAAAATAGTATATTGTATTGTATTTGTATGAAAACCCTTTGTATGTATATGCCTGGAATCCACCAGTTGTACTGTAATGTGGTGTAATGTAGTTCTATTATTAAAATAAAAACCAATGAAGTTATGTTTGTACCGTAAACAAAAATGTTTAGTTAATGCTTATTGTGAGTGATATTATAACCATGCTAAAATGACTAGTGGCCTGCAAAACGTTCTTCAGATGTCGGAATGTTATGACATTTGTCACCTCAGACCTGCCAGTCTAACTGTAGCTAATAGTTTATGTGCGGGATTGTCAGTACCATATAGATCTATACACAAATTCACGCTCTCCCTCCAGGAGACTCTAGTTATAATTCAGAACTTTAACGTGTACTCTAGTAGGTATGATGAAATAGTGGCTCATAATCTTGTATTAACTTGTTTACGTATAGTGTGTAAATGTTCTTGTAAATGTATGTATTCCCCTTTTGTAGTGTACTTGTAGTGTAAAATAATTATACTTAAATAGTTATTTTTGTATTGTATCTTTGAACTTAGTAAAAATAGTGTAATTGTTCCATAAACTATACCTATTATAGTTTAATAAGTATGTTCTTGTATTGTTTCTTGAACTAGTATAGTGGTATGACTATTGGATTCCCGATATTCCCCCGTCACTCTCCATAATTAGTGAGCATTATAACAAACATTATTATGATTTATATGAGTGTAGTTATGCACCATTATAATGAGCATTCATAACATACATCACCTTTCATCTTCTTTGTCTAGTATAAATAGTGAGTGTTCTGTATTGTAAAGTTTTGATGATTTCATCATAAGTATTGGAATAAAAGTTCTCTCCACTTTCATGTCATTCTTTAATTTATAATTTATCTTGTTATTTGATCATATTTTATAACAATATTAACATTATTTTATATGTATGTACATTTAACTTTACATTATCTCCATTTTAGTATGCTTATTGGGTTACATAAATTAACACTTTTCGTTACACTATTTATTACATGAATATAAAAGTTTAACGATTCCGAACAAGATATGGATTCTACGGACCCTAAAGAAAGACGAAAACATAGAAAACTACATATGGATAAAAGAAAATCCAATGTTACGTCTAGCATGTCAATTGGTAATCGTTTGTATATAATTGAACTAGGTTATAACTCGTAGAAACCACGGTAGGTATGTTCAAATTTTTCATTATATAGACAAAAATAAGATTAAATGTCAACATAGTAAAAAGCAATGTATTTCATATTGTAAGTAATGCTGGATGAATTTGATAAGTAAAAAAGAAAATCTTTTAAATTACATTTTGAAACACTTCTTGGTATATATCATTTGACGTTTTATTGGTTAAATTATATTTTTTTATCTAAAATCAATAACTTCAATCATTATATGTTCATTTTTCTGGATAAAGCAACATATAACTGACCTTGTGAGAAAATTGATTTTTGTAAAAAAAAAATCAACATTTGACATCGATTGACATTGACTTTTATTTATGGTCATAGCAAAACAAACAACCAACGAAAATTGTCTCATTTTCAATTTGAATGGAATTTTGACGTCCAAAGGTGTTAAAGACAATTTATAAAAAGAGTATGTACTATATAAAAGTGTATAGATAAATATATGATAAAATCATAGTTATTGTATATTATTACTAAGCATTTTGTATGTATAAATTTTTTTAAAAATTAAACGTTAATGATGAAACATTAACTTTGTAAACTAAAATTTAACAATAATAATTTGTTGTGTTAAAAAAAGCTGTAAATGCATGTGATAGAAAGTAAAGTAATATAATGTTTTATAATTATTTAAAGATAAAAAGTAATTACATCGGTAAAAAGTTATTGGAAAAAAAAAAAGTTACATTGACTTATACCGGTACACTAATAAAGTATAGAGACTAAATTCAAACTTTAAATAAAAAAACATGAAATTTGATTGCAAGAGGTATACAAATTTTTAAATCAAAGATGGTTTACCGGTTACAAAAAAAAAATAAAAATAAAAATAAAAAAATAATTTTTTTTAAGTATTTCTTAATTTTTGGAATGGTGTTGTTAAAGACACCATAATCTAATACTTTATCACACCTTAGTCTAATAGTCTAGTATGTTTTATCTTTTATATATGATATCATAATCATTACATGTTTAATCATTTCATCAACTTTACTAAATAATGATTATATTATTACTAATCATTTTTAATAAAAATTAATATTATTATTATTATTTCTTTTTTCTAAAATTAGATTTTTATAAGATAAATAGAATTACAAAGATATATTTTATAAGATAATAATATTAATAATAATAATATTAAAATTATAAGAAAAATATCGAAATGAATCTTCTCCGATCTCCAGTTTTTCTTTTTAACTTTAAATATAACATAACAACAATACAATATAAAATTGAGTAACAACTAATCATTTATCGTTATAAAATCTTTTTGAGTAGGTGTGAGCTTCTTATAAAATTTTAGACGCGACTTATACATAGTTTGTCATCCAATTGCTAACGGGACTTTGTGACGAATCCATAATACTGAAATGGGAGGCATTGGATGCTCTCCTTCTAATCGTACCATGACATAGTGATCGTCGTACACAAGTGAAATTGTAAGAACATGATGATATTGCAACTCTTCAGGACCTCTCCAGAGAGGAAAAAAAGTTATAGGGCCTTCATTGGTCAAAAAATGAAGGATCACACCAAACCTGTTGGATATCATGACTCCTGTCTCAAGCATAAGCATCCAGTGTTCCTTTGGTGCTGGCGACTCTAAGAAAGACAATGAATTAAGTACTTCCTCGCATCCAATGAATGTCGGATAATTATGGGACCACTTCATAAATATGTACGATATATTATTAAATCCAATTATTATGGTAAGAATATAAATTGTTGATGGAGCGATTTATAGAATATTAACTTACCTTGTGGGTTGAGTTTCTGGTTTGACTCTAGATCCTCAAAATCTCTTCCATCTCTCACATTAGGGTATATCTTCATCTATATATACGTGTGATAAGGAGCAATCTAAACACACGAAATACACATGTAAATTTTTTAGGGTTTGCTGAGGGATTTAAGATGGAGCTCTTGAGATTAACTAGAAAACTCAACCCTAGTTCTTAAGATCCAAACATTATAATGAAATCAGGTATGTAATCGTTCTTTAATGATTAAGTTTTCTTTTAATCAGATTCGAGATTTAAGATCTAAGATTATGCTTCCGCGTTTTATGTTTTGGTTATCAAAATAACCAACAATTTGTATCAGAGCCTTCTCGTATCTGTTACTAGAAGTTGTTTTGATTGGTTTAAGATTACTAAAGATACATGTTTTGAAAGTTCTTAGATCTCTGAAATTTTTGGTTGACTAATGTAAGCTGTCATGAACCTGTTTTAAATTTACTTGCACAAAACAAGTTGTCTATTGTTGTCTCTCAAAGTGACAATTACCTATATTTTTTGACCGCCTAGATTGTGGTTGTTTGAAATGAAGGTGCACTTGTGTTTCGTTCTTTCACAACCAAACTTTATCTTTTGGTCACCTAGTATCAATAAATTGTCATAGTTGTATTTTATTATTATTTTTGTTTATGATCCGGTAAGTATAAAATTTGACTATAAGAGGCTAGTATGTAAATTATGTAAATTGTTACTCGAGATTATCGAAAAGTGGCAGTTTTTTTTTCTTTATCCTACTCATTTGGGTTTTTTGCTTCAAATAAGGCTTAATAAAAAAAATACGTGCAATATGTCAATTCGACTTAAGGGACTTTATTTTGCCATAAGATTTAAGAGAAAGAGAGTTATGATTTTCTTTTTCTCTATCATTTTTTTTTATGTGTGTGTTTTACTGTATTTATAAGTTGTCAAACTATAGTCTGATATTTCGATTCTATGTAATGACCTAAAAAACCAAGTATTGTAACCACTTTTGAAAATAATGAAATTAACTTTGAAAATAAAATGTACAAAAGTCTCTATTTGCTTACCTACTATGTTAGATATCATTAAACCGTGGGCATACATAAAAAGAACGTCCAAATCTGACTTCATATGAAGAAGTTATGATTTTTTCAAGTTCGGTAAACCGGTAGACAGCCAAAAACTCGAAACAGAGAGCGAGCGACTTTTGGCCGGAATGACCTAAATGAGAATCAAAGGTCTCGACAATGGTATTTCAACGGTAAAAAGTCTGGCAAAAACAGACATCGGATAAAAAAGTTATGGATTTCTAACGAACTTTTCCTACCCCGACCTATTAAAAATAAATAATAGAAATAATTTCAAAATTTGCCGACGGAGTCTAAACGAAAGTTGTAGAGCGTAGTCTCACCTACGCGTGGATATAAAGAACGTCGAAAACGGAGTTCGTATGAAGAAGATATGAATTTTTGAAGTTTACTAAATAATTAAAATATAAATTTAAATAAAAATCCGGTATTATCCGAAGGAGGAGTCACCGGGCCAATCCGAGTTACGCCCAGCGTACTCGAGGACTAGGCCTCGGAACGTCCACGTCGCCCCTCTACTCCCCTATGTCCTGTCCCGTCCGAAGTCCAGCAGTCGAGGATGCGGTCACGCATGACGCACGGGTACGCCCCGCGTAACCCCGTACGCCCAGCGTACCGAGGCGGTTCTCAGCCCCTATAAAAGGGATGCGAGGGTTCCGGGTAAATTGCTCATTTTCTTTCCTTTTTCTTGCGTTTTTACTTCGTTTTGCGTGCAAGTAATATCCCGAAGCCCCGGTTTCCATACCCAAGCCCCGAAGGAAGTTTACGCTCCAGAGATTCCCAAGAATCCCGAGAAAATCCGCTTTCTCAAGTTAAAGTTTTGCTCAGTTTTCGTCTCACCTTCTTCGATCTATCAAATGAGTTCATACCCCCTATAAACTACGCTTTTAAATGTTTGATAAATGTTTTTATACACTTTTAGGGGGGGGGGGGGGAATGAAAGTAAACACACAGTTATTATCGTGTGTAACCTAAAGTTTCACTAAGTAAACACACGGTTATTATCGTGTGTAACCTAAAGTTTCATTATATAAACTTTTTATCTAGTAATCATATGTGATTCATAACTACTACGTGAGAACTTTCATATGCAATATATATTCTCGATAACATCTTGTCTTTTGGAAATAAAACATGTTTATATATATATATATATATATATATATATATATATATATATATATATATATATATATATATATATATACACACACACACGAATCAAACACTTTATTTATACTTTAAGTATATGTGATCATTTATGTCACTTTAAATGTTATACTTTACATAACAAGTGAGCATTACAATAGGGTTTACTATATGAACGAAACACACTATGAAAAACTATAATAGGTATAGTTTACGAGAAAATCATGAACATTTACATACCAGAAACACTATATCAAAGAGATATTTTCATATGCAAGAACAAACGCACATTTTCATACGTAAATCTATTTTATACTAAGTTTTGTGAGACATTTCACGTACTTTCGAGTATGCATTTTAAGTCATGTATTATATACCATAGTCCCTTGTAGGGGGAGCGTGATACTTGTGTATAGATCTATACGGGATTGACAATCCCACACCTAAGCTGTTAGCTACAACTAGGCCGGCAGGCCTGGGGTGACAAACGTCATAACTTTCCAACGCCTGAAGAACGTTGCTATAGGCATCCTGGTCAAATAGTATGGTTATAAGACTCACATGGAGTATTAAAAACACGTTGATTTACCGGGTTTTTCAAATGCCTTAACGATTTATACATAAACCTATTATTTTCGGCATGAAAAGTACTATTGCATCACAGTTTTGGAACGACTAAACTACCATCCACTATAGTAGAAAATATGGGATTTTCTAGGAAATTTTACACATGTACAAACCATTTTCATTCTATTTCATATAAACATTGTCACTAAAAACTTATGAACTCACCAGCTTAAATGCTGACCTACTCTTTCAAAACTACTTGTATTTCTCAGGGATTCAGTAATACAGGTAAACTACAGCTTTTGAAGAAGGGACGATGCGACGTTAGTTTAATTTCATTTTGACATCATATTGTAATTTGTTTTTGAAACAAGTACCTTTCAACAATGTAAACTTTTAAATTATATATATGATGGTAGTATTAGTTTCTTTACTATGTATTCAATTGTTGCAATACTACATGAAGTCATCCGCCCTCGAAAGATTTCGTCGTTCTGGTTTGGGGGTGTGACAGATTGGTATCAGAGCATTGTTTATAGTGAACTAAGTATATCGAACCACATAAGATATACAAACTATAATTGTATAGGGACTCAAGGTCTCTGACAAAACATTTTTACACCTAAAACCTCATTTCATTTAATTTAGATTATTTTGGGTCGTAAAAGTACAAATACATGCATACAACAACATATTATCTTGGTTAGAACTATACAAGAAGTATTAAGACAAGTTGGACACTACGATTAGGCCTCGAAATATGTAATCAAATTTGGGACGAATATAGCCTGATCAACTATATTTATCCGAGATTGGACTAACGTATGTCGAGGAATGGTCGTAGTGAGCAACAAGTCAAAACTTACCAAAAATAAACACTAGTATCAAACATACAAATTTAAATACTATAGGAGTATTTGGTGCATGCAATAGTTTAATCGACATGTTTAGTGTTACATGTTTTCAAATTTTGTTCAATTCTTATAACCCTATTCTCGTATAGTCAAATGGTTGGATTCCACCCACCAAGGGACCCTTACCACCCGAATCAGGACAATGGAGGATGGGTAGCGGAGGATCCTGAAGAGGATGAAGAACCTATCGAGTTAGAGGAAGGGGATGACTCTGGGACAAACTCAGAACCAGAAGTAATCGACCCTCCAGCCGCTCAACCTCCCGCTGTTAGGAGGAACTTTCAGGGACCAACTCTCGTTTGGGAAGTCACCTTCACCATTGGAGCCAACAACAAGGGATACGTCCTCCCTACGGTATGTGTCGGGACTTCTACGACGTCAAAGACGGAGGTTCAGCCGACCGAGCACTCCCGGTCATGGTGGGCAAACTAGCCAACCAGTCCTATCAATCCGGGGTCCAAGCAAACCGACTACGTGAAGTCAACGTGGAAGTACAAGTTCACACTTCCTACATCCGTCGACTGGATAGGTTGCAGGATGACACCCAACTCTGCGTCGATGCATTCCAAGCACAAATGATTGCAGCCCTCTCTGAGATAAGGGAACAGCAAGCCGCCTTCAATAGGCGTCTTATGGAAGCAAAGCAATCAGACACGGAGTCAAGCTCCAAGCGCAACCTACGTCACAAGTAGTGCTTGCTAAATCCCAAAATTTTATTATAGAATAGGAACTCGGCTAAAAGTCTTACTTTTCTTTAACTTCTGTATCAAAGATCCTTAGAAGGGTCGAAATTTTCCCAACTACAAATGTAACTCGGCATGTGTTTAATATATATGAAGAAATTCCGTTGTGTGTAAATTCTTTGACTACCACTCAGATTCTTAAGTTTATCTAACACTATGCAAACTTTTATTATGAGTCAAACTCTAAACCATGGGTAGGTCAGTCGAATTTATAAATTGATAAAAATGACAAATTTATTAACACACTAAAAACTTATGTTCTTCATTATATTTCTTTATCAGCACAATGTCGCCCCGTAGATCTACACGTCGTGTCAACAACGCACCAGCTCCATCACCACCCCATCCCACGATGGAAAATGCGGCATTGATAGCTGCTCTAACGGCTGCAGTAACAGCGGCAATGGCCTAAATGAGTAACAATGGTTCTGGTGGGGGGTAAATAGTTCTACGAATGGCCAACGTCAAGGTCGCTCTGTTGGATTAGTGTCTAAGTCCATAACTATTTTGGTATGTACTTGACCCGATGGTCCATGGTCCTTTTGGGTTGCCTTCACCAAATCAAATTGATAGGATGAATAATGGAGAGAAAGGATTAAATATGATTTATTAATATATTATGAGAATAATATATTAAATGAGAAATCATATTGTTTAATTAATATTAGTCAAGAATTAATAAGAATTAAGTTTGTGGCTAAAAGAGATTAATTAAACTTAAGGGACTGGAATTGTAATTATAAGATAATTGAAATTGGGCTATGGATTACCTTATAATATAAGGTTGGACGAATTCTATGGGGAAGCCCATTAGAAATCGTCCAAGGATTGTTAAGGAAGGAGTCCATGGGTTGCTTATGGCTTAAGCATCCAAATTAGGGTTTCCTTCTTAGATAACCCTAATAGCCTCACTATTTAAAGGACCCTTAAGCTCCAAAAACGTGGTGAACAAGATCCTTTGGGTTTCCACACGTTTTGGGCAGCCTCCTTCTCTTCTCCTCTTCATCCTCTTGCTCTTGGTGTTTGTGAACCATTAGAGGAGTGACATTTGTGACTCTAAGCTTTCTAAAGTCATTACAAGGAGGATTTGAGATTGTTATTGCTACATAAAAATCAAGGTAATATCTTAAACCCATTCTTATGTTAATATTGATTATCATGTGCTAGATCTAGGGTTTAAAGTCTTGGATGAATTGCATGTACAATAGAGAAACCAAGATCCAAGCATTAGGGTTTGTATGAGCACATAGGATGTTCTTATGGCTAAAACCCATCAGTGGTATCAGAGCCTTGATTGGTTTCTATTGTATTGATGCCTTGTATGTTTGTTAAAGTTGCAAAAATGGTTTTTGAACTCCCTGCCTGATGAACTCGGCGAGTACCACAGTGTACTCGGCGAGTACGCGAGTTTCAGCGTCAGAAAGAGGGGATTTCGGGATTTCTTGCTGTTTTACTCATGGATACTTGCCTTATCTGTTTTAGGTCATTAAAATTCGATTTTAAACATATTTATGAGTATATCCTTGGTTAAACAAAAGATAATTACCAATTGATTAGATAATAACTTCCTTATATGATTAAAGTTGGATTATTTGTATTAATTGGGTAACTTATTTTGCAAGAAATTGAAATTAGGTCAAATATGGATAATGATAAAATTAATTGTTTAATTTATATTATTTGTTATTTGATCCTTGTGTTATGAAAAGTTTCAATTTTCCCCTTTAGGTTTTATAGTTTAAATTTGAACTCAAAAGTTTTTGTTTTCAAATTTAAATAGTTGAAACCCTAATGTTCTGAAAAAGGTTTCAAAACTTGCCCTCAATTTTTGGAATTTAAATTTTCATGTATATTTAAATTCTTAACCCTAATGTTTTGAAATGTTTCAAAACTTGCACTCAAGTTTTGGAATTTAAAAGTTGATTAAAAGTTTAATTTAGGATTGTTAAATTCTAAAACCGTAGTGATGTTTTGAAATGTTCATATCACACCCTTATGGTTTTATTAATTAATTAAGGTGTATAATTAAAAGAGGTTCAATAAATCCATAAAGTTTTGGTTTACAAATTGATTGAATTAAAAGTATAATTGTTGAATTTGACCACCTAGTGTTTTAAAAGTGTAAAATACACCCTATACTATATATAACATTAAAAGTCTAACATTATATATATGTATGAATAAAAGTCAGTCTTACCGTTAGTAGGCCTCATTCACGAAGCTGGTCTATAAGGGGTGTTTAAGGAAATTGCCTATAAAATGGCGATTGAATGGGTATCCACTCTTACCCACCGCACTCTTGACTAGTGGAGGGTCGTTAGCCGAACGGGTAGGATAGGACAGAACCTTCCATTATATGTATAATGAAGTACAAAAGTAACTAAATGTTTTACAAATTCCCAATCTTAGTTACTTTAGGCAAAAGTGAATTGATGCAATTCCATGAAATTACACTTTGTGCCCTTGCAAAGACGTTAGTGGAGCGTGTGTGGTTTACCGGCACACTAAATGGTTCTAAGCAAAGGTAGCAAAGGGTGACTCAATGTTTTTCATAGTTTGGTGGAGCGTGTGTGGTTTACCGGCACATCGAATAGGTGACTGTAACATGTGGGGGCACCACGTAAGTTTGCGTGGTTATTCACACCCGCTTTGTGATCCTCGGCATCCCAGTCACAAACTAGAGGGGCGTATCGAGATTTAAACATGCCATTGAAATGTTCAATGAATCTCATAGGATCTAGGAGTTTTCATAGATTTAAACTTAAATTTCCTTTTCGTTTTTCATGGTGGAAATTAGTGAGTCGTCATTCACTTACCTTCAAATATTCTACAAATAGATTACGGCATCCCTTTTCTAGGTTGTAGCGTATTGTGTGGGGTCCTAGCCTTAATATCTCATTTGGGTGATTTATTAAGGACTCAATCTATCAACTAACTTGAATTTATTTTTCTCTCGTTTTGTAGATATCAAAGTACGACAACTATGGTCTTCCCAAAATCCCGTGGAACAAGCATTCCACATGAAGATGATATTCCACGATTCGATCAAGGAACAAGAAATCATACTTCACTTCCTCCAACTCCTCCAATTATTCTCCCTAAACCACAAGATCGAAGAATTGAAATGTTCAATGTCACTAAAGCCCTATTGGAAATGAAACATGAAGATGGTAAACCCGTGTGTGCCCGCGTTCTAGGAATGAAATCACACATCGATAGGTTCATAATGTTGGGTGCGTCATTCCATGATAAGTTGGCTGTGAACTGGGTTCTGCAGTCACTTCCTGAACCATATAATGAGTTTAAAAGAAAGTATTATATGATGGATCATGACGATAACCTCAATGACCTAACTTACATGCTCATTGCTGCTGAATCAGAAATGATTTGGCAAAGCAATGGAGCATCTTTGTTGGGAAAGTCAACCAACCATGCTTCCGAGGAAGTTCTAGGAGAATCGACCTGTGTTTTTTGCCAAGAGAAAAGGCGTTGGATACAAGTCTGCCCTAGGAGCCTGAAGAGTCCAGAGGATGGGAGAGTCAAAGAGTATGGCTGCGCTTCAGGTAAAATCCACTATCTAACTCCATTAAGTTCCTATTCGTTGATTCTTAATACATGATGTCATAAGATTCCATTTGAATGTTTTGCAGGATCAGTGAAAAGAGAGGAAGCTTGATGGAAAAGCAAGATAAATCTAATCACGAAGAAATGGATCTCGATCGCATGGATTTGAAGATTAGATTTTGAGCTTAGAAAGTTATGATAGAGTTGTTAGGAATTTTTCTACATAGTTTTCAGTTGATTTTGCATTGTAAGGACAAATGTTTTCTGCTACTTTTATGAATAAAATAAATTTTGATTTGACTCATTTATTTATTTATTTATGTCCTTGCAATGAAATCGTTATGAAAAATTGATGTTTGCATATTTCTACAACGAATGGATGTGATTCTTTATTATGTTAATAGTGGAAATGTCAAGAATTTACCAAATAGGAAAAGTTTCTCATCACCCAAGTTTCAATTGGATAGAAACTTGGCATCATGCAACTTGGTTGCACAATGAATGAGAAATTTCATATTTGGAAATTAGACTAATTTGTTGACAAAGTGTCAAGTAAAGGACTAGGAGATCGAGTACACAAAGTTGTGTGTTGATCAAGTCCACCACAAGGATAACAAAGATATTCGTCATGATTTAATAAAGGATTAGTAAATATGATTATACTTATAAGATTAAGTGTAATTCTGAATTGATTGAAAAAGGTTTAAATCAATAGCAGAACGAATAAAAGAATCAAGTAGGCAGAAAGATAAAAGTTTCTCTATTCTAAGAAGAAGGGAGAGTACCTTTTATACTTTATGATATGTCTTAATGATTAAGAACCATATTTCAATTGATCCTCTAAATAAGTCTTAGTACAAGTGTATGTATAAGAAGAGGAATCAAGAATTGAAGAAATGGTTAAATCAAGAAGTCAATCATACTTCATTCCAAAACAAGTCTTAGAGTTAAGATTGTAATATTGAGTGACAAGTCTTAAGAAGGTTTATAACATTCATCAAATGTAGAATTTGGAAAAAGGCTTTCCTATTCTCGCACATTTGAAATTGGAAAGTTGTGATGTCTTGGATAAGACAAAGACCAACTAGGACCAATTTTGTGAAGTGTTTTGTCTTGATAAAAGCTACACTAACTCTTGGATATTTGTTTGTCAAGAAATGTTTATTGAAAAGAGAATATTATATGTCAAGGAGTCAGTGGGAGTCTAAATGGTCTTGAAAAGGTTTCAAGAACAATTCAAAATAAACCTTATCGATCATCACTAGCACACGAGTAGAGGTTTAAAACATATCGTGTTGACATTAGCATGTTTCTGTGCCGTTCCAATCAAGTTAATTATGCATGTGAGTCCTATGAGTTCTCATTTGAACGCATAAAAGGCAAACACCTTGATCAATGGAAAGTACATTGATAGGAAAGGGTGAGTTTCTTAACTACTTGGAAGACATGGTGGGCAGCCGTGTTAACATAAGGCAAGAAATCAAGATTGAGAAAGTTTGGTCCATATGAGTTTGAGTTTGTCATAAACTTTGGTTTTAACAAATTCACATGGATAGGAACACATACACCATTAAAATCTAAGTGTCATAAGATTCCCTCCTTCATGAAAATGAGTGTGAGGAAATGCTTTCACTAAGGAAGATTTTAAGAAGATAGTGATTGTGAAAACTGTATTCTCGGATTCGATTATGGTTACGGTATCCCTTTCCATGATTCGAATTATGAGATTTGGCAATTAGTCTAAATTGTTTAAGACACACATATAAACTATCTAAGGCAAAGGTGTATAAGTTTAAGAAGCCTTGATAAAAGATTATCAAAGCATTGGGTATTAGAAATATGAACTTAAAGAAATTCAATAGGCATTGTTTTTCTGAAAGTTAAGTTGTTTCTGAATACATGTCAAAGCTAGTGGGAGCATAGTGTTATGTTTGCAATAATCATCATGATAGTGGGAGCATAAATGTTATGCTTGTATGATTATTAATGCAAGTATTGAAAGTTAGCAATATTAAACAAGAGTTATACTTTGCAAAGTCGCAATGGTTGAAAAGTTGTTTTGCTATAATTAAGGGAGAGAATATTATGCTTCGTTTCAAATCTAAAGGCTTAGGTTGTGGAATGTTAATAAACTTAGTCAAGGATACATAGTGTGTTCTTAAATTTTGACTATGATTACGGCATTCCTCTTCATAGTTCGAATTATAATAACGTAGGACATAAAATATTGTGGCAGAAGATTGATAAAGTATCAAATCTTTATGTAAGACATTGTGCATCATGTCCCATACGCTTCGGGTATAGGATCGATTGCAAATGCTATAATATTTGACCATTCTAAAATTTTCCAAATGTCTAACGCATTTAGAGGGAAAAGGACAAGAATCGGCTTTGACTAAGATAATTAAACAACTATCAAAGGACGATTCAAAGCTCGCTGAGGATTGGTTGCTTGTAAGTAGTTGGAAGTATAGTATTGGATGGACCATATCGACATTATTATGAATAGATAAGATTCTATTAAGAATAAGTTGTCATATGGAAAATATGGAAACGTTTCCATATTGGGAATTGGATATTGAGAATCAATGTCTAGATTAGAAACTTTTATGCAAAAGGATGTTCAAAGGAATGTACTTTGAGTGAGAGACATCATATCTAAGGAATTGTCTTGTAACAATCTCCGATAGAGGAATTCGTAAATTCATTGGCAATAGTCATTGTGACTTTAGTGTAGTGACATACGAAAGGATTATTGCATAAAATGTTAGAATCTAACATATTCCATAAGTGGAAAGAATTTGATATTATTTCACTTATAAAAAAGGATTAGGAGTTGTGAAATGAGTATGATTGGAAATGTGTTCATTTGATCTATTTCACAAAGTAAGAACCATAGGTAAGCATTGTGTGCATGCTAAGAGCATGGGACAAGTGTAGTAATAATTCAAGTAAGAAGTTGATTACCCGAAACGACAAATAATGAGTAATCGATATGGTGATAAATAAAAGGTGTTTTATTTATACTCAAAGGTTTGAGGCCATATGGGATTAGTATTATTCATGTGTTTCACTTTGCATGTTTTGACTTCCTGAATAATTTAATTGGTTGAGAACAGTCAAATTATTCAAACGGGCCACAGTCGTTCATATGTTGGAAGTAGATATGAATGAAGACTGTCGTGAATTGGTGTGTGGATTGTCTAAAGAGCATTAGACATATGCATATGATTGTTGCAACGTTCATGAGTGCTTATGAATATGATTTGAGCATTGGATTAAACCCACGCTCACTTGGATCACTTCATGGATTTTATCACGAGTGATTGGTGAGATGATAACATCTTATATTCTTGAAACCGAGATGTGTGAGTTGTATCTTGCGAGTCGGTTGCACGTTGATAATATGTAAACGCACCAGTAACTTGGTGTTATAAAATATATTGTTGTGTGTGATTCGGTGAGTGAGTGCAAACGAGCATTGAGTCAAAGTTTATCTGTTCCTTTTATTCAAAGTAGGATAAAAGCGATATATGTGGGCCCCTAGATGATTTAGTGATGGCATCTAAGTGCTTGGCCAAGCCGGGACTAAATTAATGTGTTCAATTGTAGTCTGTTGTCAGTCATCATAAATCTGAATTCGGGAAACAGCACATAGACAGAGAGAATGATTTAGATCCATGTCTCAGTCTATACGATATCTAGAATGGAGGAATATATGATCCCTTATCTAAAGGACACGCGTATCTAATAAGAACAGAGTTGACAGCGGCTTTGGAAAGCTACGATTGCAGATCAGGATCTGAAGTCGTACGCAGAATAGTTATTAGACTTATCCAAGTGGGAGACTGTTGGATTAGTGTCTAAGTCCATAACTATTTTGGTATGTACTTGACCCGATGGTGCATGGTCCTTTTGGGTTACCTTCACCAAAGCAACTTGATAGGATGAATAATGGAGAGAAATGATTAAATATGATTTATTAATATATTATGAGAATAATATATTAAAGGAGAAATCATATTGTTTAATTAATATTAGTCAAGAATTAATAAGAATTAAGTTTGTGGCTAAAAGAGATTAATTAAACTTAAGGGACTGGAATTGTAATTATAAGATAATTGCAATTGGGCTATGGATTACCTTATAATATAAGGTTGGACGAATTCTATGGGGAAGCCCATTAGAAATCGTCCAAGGATTGTTAAGGAAGGAGTCCATGGGTTGCTTAGGGCTTAAGCATCCAAATTAGGGTTTCCTTCTTAGATAACCCTAATAGCCTCACTATTTAAAGGACCCTTAAGCTCCAAAAACGTGGTGAACAAGAACCTTTGGGTTTCCACACGTTTTGGGCAGCCTCCTTCACTTCTCATCTTCATCCTCTTGCTCTTGGTGTTTGTGAACCATTAAAGGAGTGACATTTGTGACTCTAAGCTTTCTAAAGTCATTACAAGGAGGATTTGAGATTGTTATTGCTACATAACAATCAAGGTAATATCTTAAACCCATTCTTATGTTAATATTGATTATCATGTGCTAGATCTACGGTTTAAAGTCTTGGATGAATTGCATGTACAGTAGAGAAACCTAGATCCAAGCATTAGGGTTTGTATGAGCACATAGGATGTTCTTATGGCTAAAACCCATCACGCTCAGAGGATTGTACATACAAGGATTTCATGAATAGAAAACCCATTACTTTTAATGGGGCCGGAGGGATAATGGCTCTATCACAGTGGATAGAGAAAACTATAGCGGTTTTCGAGATTTGTTCTTGTCCGGAAGGGAACAAAGTGAAGTTCGCTGCCTGTACTTTCTCCGTGAGAGCTCTGACATGGTGGAATGGCCATGTCAAGTCACTAACGCTAGTAGTGGCTAACTCTATGGGCTGGGAGAACCTAAAACAAATATTACTGCAAGAGTACTGTCCACAGGGCGAATTACAAAAGCTCGAACAGGAACTTTGGGGCCTTACCATGGTAGGCTCAGACATCACGACCTATACCAACAGGTTCAGTGATTTGGCAATCCTTTGCCCAGGGATAGTTGCTCTAGAGAGCAAGAAGATCGAAAGATACATCTGGGGACTGTCACCCCATATTCGAGGAAGTGTTCTAGCTTCCAAACCAATCACTTTCGATAGTGCCAAACAGTTGGCACAAGCTCTCGTAGACCATGGGGTCTGCCAAGACTTCGCAAGTACCGCACCGGAGCAACCCAGAGGAAGCAACAACAACAACAACAACAACAACAACAACAACAACAACAATACCAACAACAACAAGAAGAGGTTCTGGAACAAAAGGAAGAGTCAACCTTCACAAGAACCTTCCAAGAAACAACAGATTGTGGCAGTCCATGCCGCTACTGCCCCCGCTGCTGCACACTAACTCTAAACGAACGTTCATTTCAAATCGATCTAGTGTCGATCACTATAAAGAGCTTTGATGTCATCATCGGTATGGATTGGTTAAGCCTGCACCATACTGATATTCTTTGTCATGAAAGGGTTGTTCGCCTAAACCTGCCAAGCAGCGAAACTCTTGTCATTTATGGTGACAAACCCGGTACCAAATTACAAATCATCTCTTGCGTCAAATCCCAGAAATACCAACGTAAGGAGTACCATGCCTTCTTAGCCCACGTGGTAGATAAGGAAAAAGAAACAAAGAACATCAAAGACATTCCAGAGGTCTACGATTTTCCCGATATCTTCCCTGAAGATCTCCCAGGAGTCCCACCAGAACGACAAGTCGAGTTCAGAATCGATTTAATTCCCAGAGCTACCCTAGTAGCTAAGTCGCCTTATCGTCTGGCGCCAGCTGAGATGCAAGAATTATCCAGCCAATTAAACAAACTGATCAACAAAGGATTCATCAGGCCAAGTTACTCACCATGGGGAGCACCGGTCTTGTTTGTAAAGAAGAAGGATGGATCTTTCCGCATGTGCATTGATTACCGGGAACTTAACAAGCTTACTATCAAGAACCAGTACCCGCTACCACGCATTGATGACTTGTTCGACCAACTCCAAGGAGCGAGTTATTCCTCAAAGATCGACTTAAGATCCGGGTATCACCAACTACGAGTCTTGGAAGGAGATGTTCCCAAAACAGCTTTTCGAACTCGTTATGGTCACTACGAGTTTGTAATGATGCCCTTTGGATTAACAAACGCACCAGCGGTGTTCATGGACTTAATGAACCGAGTGTGTCGTTCATTCTTGCATAAATTTGTGATCGTGTTCATAGACGATATACTCATTTATTCAAAAAATAAAGAGGATCATAGTCAACACCTCCGACAAGTCTTGGAAACGCTAAGAAAAGAGAAGCTATACGCAAAATTCTCCAAGTGCGAATTTTGGATTCGGAAGGAAGATTTCCTAGGTCACGTGGTTAGTAAAGACGGAATACACGTGGACCCTTCCAAAATCAAAGCAATCGAGAACTGGTCAGCTCCAAGAACCCCAACGGAAATTCGACAATTCTTGGGCCTTGCTGGCTATTACCGTAGATTTATACAAAACTTCTCGAAGATTGCTAAACCACTCACCACCCTGACACAGAAGGGTGTAACTTTCAAATGGGAAGGAAAACAAGACGTTGCATTCCAAACGCTTAAGCAAGCACTATGCAGCGCACCTATATTGTCCTTGCCAGAAGGAACAGAAGACTTTGTGGTCTACTGTGATGCATCTAATCAAGGTCTTGGATGCATACTAATGCAACGAGGTAAGGTCATCGCTTACACCTCAAGACAACTCAAGACACACGAAGTCAACTACACTACCCACGATCTTGAACTAGGAGCAGTCGTTTTCGCGCTAAAGATCTGGAGACACTATCTTTATGGCACGAAATGCACGATCTTCACCGATCACAAGAGCCTTCAACACATCCTTAACCAAAAAGAACTCAACATGAGGCAGAGACGATGGGTTGAACTACTGAATGACTACGAATGCGAGATTCGCTATCACCCAGGAAAAGCGAATGTAGTAGCTGATGCCCTTAGTCGGAAAGAATACTCAGGTCGCCGAGTGAAATCCTTAACCATGGCGATCTATTCACGTCTGTCCACACAAATCAAGGAAGCTCAAAGAGAAGCCTTGAAAACAGAGAATGTGGCAGGTGAAGCCCTAAGAGGAATGGACAAGAATCTTGAAGTCAAGGGTGACGGAGTTCGTTACTTCATGGATCGGATCTGGACACCGAAGTTTGGTGGATTCAGAGACGTGGTCATGAACGAGGCTCATAAGACTCTATACTATATGCATCCAGGTTCGGGCAAGATGTATCTTGACCTCAAGAAACTGTATTGGTGACCGAACATGAAAGCAGAGATCGCTACCTATGCGGGCAAGTGTCTGACTTGCGCTAAAGTCAAGGTAGAATACCAAAAGCTATCGGGATTGCTGCAACAACCCAAAATACCCGAGTGGAAGTAGGAACGGATAACCATGGACTTCATAACCAAATTACCCAAGACAGCAGGTGGGCTAGACACCATCTGGGTAATCGTAGAAAGATTAACAAAATCCGCACACTTCCTGCCAATAAAAGAAACCAACAAGATGGAGAAGCTAGATTGAACCTACATCTGAGAGATTGTACGACTACATGGTGTACCAATATCCATTATCTCCGACAGAGATAGTAGGTTCACCTCGCGATTCTAGAAATCGTTACAAAAATCTCTAGGAACGAGGCTCGACATGAGTACTGCTTACCACCCACAAACCGACGGTCAAAGTGAGAGGACCATACAAACCTTGGAAGATATGCTAAGAGCTTGTGTAATCAATTTTGGTAAAGCGTGGGATACCCATTTACCACTAGTCGAATTTTCATACAACAATAGCTATCATTCCAGCATTAAAGTTGCTCCATTTGAAGTCCTCTACGAACGGAAGTGCAGATCACCACTGTGTTGGATTGAAGTAGGTGACACACAACTAGCCAAGGGACAAGTACCCGATAGCACTCTCACTGGCCCAAAAATCATAAGAGAGACAATTGAGAAGATTGTACAAATTCGGGAACGAATAAAGGCTTCAAGAGACAGACAAAAGAGTTATGCGGACAAAAGACGGAAGCCCTTGGAATTTCAGGTCGGGGACCGAGTGCTATTAAAGGTCTTGCCCTGGAAAGGGCTGATACGTTTTGGAAGACGCGGGAAACTAAACCCAAGGTATATCAGACCATTCGAGATCCTTGCAAGGATCGGCCCGGTAGCCTACAAACTTCGTCTACCGCAGGAACTCAATAACGTACACCCTACCTTTCATGTGTCAAACTTGAAGAAATGTTTGTCCGATGAGACCCTTTTCGTCCCTCTAGACGAAATCAAAATCAACGAGAGTCTCTATTTTATATAAGAACAAATAGAAATCATGGATAGGGAAATTAAAAGAACAAAACAAAGTCGCATACCCGTCGTGAAGGTCCACTGGAATGCAAAGTGAGGACCTGAATACACCTGGGAACGCGAAGACCAGATGAAACACAAGTACCCACATCTTTTTCCCTAATCCACAAGTGTTTTTCTTACATTAAATTTCAAGACGAAATTCCCTCTAACGGGGGGATGATGTGACAACCCGATATTTCGATTCTATGTAATGACCTAAAAAGCCAAGTATTGTAAGCACTTTTGAAAATAATGAAATTAACTTTGAAAATAAATGTACAAAAGTCTCTATTTGGTTACCTACTATGTTAGATATCATTAAACCGTGAGCATACATAAAAAGAACGTCCAAATCTGACTTCGTATGAGGAAGTTATGATTTTTCCAAGTTCGGTATAGCGGTAGACAGCCAAAAACTTGAAACAGAGAGCGAGCGACTTTTGGCCGGAATGACCTAAATGAGAATCAAAGGTCTCGACAATGGTAAAAAGTCTGGCAAAAACAGACATCGGATAAAGAAGTTATGGATTTCTAACGAACTTTTCCTACCTCGACCTTTTAAAAATAAATAATAAAAATAATTTCAAAATTTGCCGACGGAGTCTAAACGAAAGTTGTAGAGCGTAGTCTCACCTGTTGGGTTTTGAGCATTCTAACACTCCTAAGTGTACATGCAACCCTAAATACCTTGGATCTATGTTTTCTTTATTATACATACAAATATGAACATCCAATGTATTATCCTAATCTAGCATACAAAACAATGAATATAACAAGATAGAATACATACCTCTTTCATGTAGAAAATCTTCATGAAGCTTGAGTGCCTAGTGCCTCAAGTGTGACACCTCAAATGGTTAACACAACACCAAATACACTTGGAATAACTTGAGAGAATTCTACACTTCATGAAATCGGCTAGCCCTTCTATTACACACACTAGTAGCCGATTTTGGTCAAGAATAAGATGCATATATAGTTAGGGTTACACCAGGTAAACCCTAATTGTCATGGCCTTTCATTTCCATGATCCATGGGTACAAATACACCATGGAGCATCAGATGGGTTTTAGCCCAACTAGATAATCCATGGAGCATTAACCCACTATATAAGTATGGATGATTTGCACAATCAACCCATATATTTAATTAGTCTTCTTTTGATCACTTAATTAATCCTAGATTAATTCTTGATCAATACTAATTAAATAATATTATTATTCTTATTATTAATATACTAGAACTTATAATATATTAATAACCATAAGTGTCTTATTTTTCTCATTATAGTCTATCCAAATGCATGATGTCATGCAACCCAAATGGACCATACCGGGTCGGGTCAAGTGTTACCAATTATAGTTATGGACTTAGACATTAATACAACATCACCAACGTGTGGATATAAAGAACATCAAAAACGGAGTTCGTATGAAGAAGATATGAATTTTTGAAGTTTACTAAATAATTAAAATATAAATTTAAATAAAAATCCGGTATTATCCGAAGGAGGAGTCACCGGGCCAATCCGAGTTACGCCCAGCGTACCCTCGTACGCCCAGCGTACTCGAGGACTAGGCCTTGGAACATCCACGTCGCCCCTCTACTCCCCTATGTCTTGTCCCGTCCGAAGTCCAGGAGTCGAGGATGCGATCACGCATGATGAACGGGTACGCCCTGCGTAACCCCGTACGCCCAGCGTACCGAGGCAGTTCCCAGCCCCTATAAAAGGGATACGTGGGTTCCGGGTAAATTGCTCATTTTCTCTCCTTTTTCTTGCGTTTTTACTTCGTTTTATGTGCAAGTAATATCCCGAAGCCCCGGTTTCCATACCCAAGCCCCGAAGGAAGTTTACACTCCCGAGAATCCCGAGAAAATCTGCTTTCTCAAGTCAAAGTTCTGCTCGGTTTTCATCTCACCTTCTTCGATCTATCAAGTGAGTTCATACACCTATAAACTACGCTTTTAAATGTTTGATAAATGCTTTTTATACACTTTTAAGGGGGGGGGGGGGGGGGGGGGAGTGCAAGTAAACACACAGTTATTATCGTGTGTAACCTAAAGTTTTACTATATAAACTTTTTATCTAGTAATCATATGTGATTCATAACTACTACGTGAGAACTTTCGTATGCAATATATATTCTCGATAACATCTTGTCTTTTGGAAATAAAACATGTTTATATATATATATATATATATATATATATATATATATATATATATATATATATATATATATATATATATATATATACAAACACGAATCAAACACTTTATTTATACTTTAAGTATATGTGATCATTTATGTCACTTTAAATGTTATACTTTACATAACAAGTGAGCATTACACTAGAGTTTACTATATGAACGAAACACACTTTGAAAAACTATAATATGTATAGTTTACGAGAAAATCATGAACATTTACATACTAGAAACACTATATCAAAGAGATATTTTCATATGCAAGAACAAACGGACATTTTCATACGTAAATCTGTTTTATACTAAGTTTTGTGAGACATTTCACGTACTTTTGAGTATGCATTTTAAGTCTTGTATTATATACCATAATCCCTTGTAGGGGGAGCGTGATACTTGTGTATAGATCTATACGGGATTGACAATCCCACACCTAAGCTGTTAGCTACAGCTAGGCCGGCAGGCCTGGGGTGACAAACGTCATAACTTTCCAACGCCTGAAGAACGTTGCTATAGGCATCCTGGTCAAATAGTATGGTTATAAGACTCACATGGAGTATTAAAAACACGTTGATTTACCGGGTTTTTCAAATGCCTTAAAGATTTATACATAAACCTATTACTTTCGGCATGAAAAGTACTATTGCATCACAGTTTTGGAATGACTAAACTACCATCCACTAGAGTAGAAAATATGAGATTTTCTAGGAACTTTTAAACATGTACAAACCATTTTTATTCTATTTCATATTAACATTGTCACTACAAACTTATGAACTCACCAGCTTAAATGTTGACCTACTATTTCAAAACCACTTGTATTTCTCAGGGATTCATTAATATAGGTAAACTACAGCTTTTGAAGAAGGGACGTTGCGATGTTAGTTTAATTTTATTTTGACATCATATTGTAATTTGTTTTTGAAACAAGTACCTTTCAACAATGTAAATTTTTAAATTATATATATGATGGTTGTATTACTTTCTTTACTATGTATTCAATTGTTGCGATACTACATGAAGTCAGCCGCCTTCGAACGATTCTGCCGTTCTGGTTTTGGGGTGTGACAATTGGGCCTTTCATTGTGGTTTATTTAAGTGACTCAAGGTTCTCTGGCTTTCAATTTGATAAACTCATAAAATGATACATTTTTTATTTTATATCTCTAAAATCCATTCAAATGAATTTTTTTTTTTTTTTTTTTTTTTTTTTGGAGAAAAAGTTTAACGGGAGTTATTTAAAGGTGGGGATCTAGTTAAATGATTCATGAAATTATATGTATGTATCTATGTTAAGTTGTTACACGAAGGAAGTGATCATTTGTTTAAGATTTATACCTCGTCATTTTTTTTTCTTATTTATAAAATCTGCCCATGTGTATCTTGACATTTTGTGTACAGCTTGTCCATATCTAAATTTTTGTCTAGTGGTTTTGAAAATTGATTTAAATTATCAGTTTATAGAGACATACATTGTTTGATTTATTCAATTTGTTGCCTACTTAAGATGTTTTTAAGGTTTTCAATAAATTCAGTTATGAAAATTTATATTTTAGTTTATGTGTTATTAATACGGATATCAATCGATCCAAATGTAGGTTGACATTTGGTCGAATAAACACATATATGATAATAAGCATGCGACAATCTTCTCGGTTACATGTTACTAATAACTCAATAAAAAAGACTTATTAATTGATGATTTATTATCGATGTTTATTATTAAATTTTATATTTTTGTTTTATGTGTTTATTATTGCGGATATTAATCGACCCAAAGGTAGGTTCATATTTGGTCGGATAAACACATATTTGATGATAAATATCACTAATAAGTCAATCCAAAAAGAGACTTATTAATTGACATGTTTTATTGTCAATTTTTATTATCAAATTTTATAGTTTATCTGTTTATTAATGTGGGTATTAGCCGACCCAAAAGTAAACTGATATTTGGCCAAATAAACATATATGTGGTGATAAACATGTGACGATTTTTTGGTTTCATGTGATTAATAAGTCAATTCAAAGAGATGCTTGTTAATTGAAATGATTTCTTGTCAATGTTTATCTCTAAGACAAGGATATCTCTTGCAATTTAATATTATAGTCTAAAGACTTGATATTAATGTTGTGTTGATACCTTTTAAAGATCTCATACATTGAATTTATTGATTACGGTTTATGGATAAATAAGCATAAAAGGAGATTTGCTTATGTTTGAATTATGATATTATATTTGTTAACATTGATCACATTTATGATTTATGTAATCAATGAGATTAACTTTAAGGAATAAAATGAGGACATTATGTTAGTTCTCAATCGCATGGATATTAACCTTGCATTCTGTGAGGAGCTTGAGTTTGATGCTGACCACGCTTCACTTTTGGGTGTCCACGATTATTTTTCTTAATCGAAGGTTCATTGATCAGAATTTTTGACGGATCCATTATCCCCCTTGACTTTCTTATAAAATTGATTTTTCCTTGATCTGGTTGATTGTTGTATATTTCTTTAAACCTTTGCATGCCATGATCACAATTAAAATCACCATATTCCACAGATACAAAAAGCTCCAAATCAAGTTTTTTCCAAAAAAAAACATCAATTGAATCTAACGGAATAGGCAAATCTGCAGTAAAAAGCACTAAATATCACTAAGTGATTACAAATAAAAAAAAATATCAATTCAATCTAGTAGACTAAACATACCTTTATTGATATACATTGCAAGTTCATGAGCATATGGTAATCCAAAACATGTCCGCAATTGACAACCACATTTTTTAGGAGTTGGACTAAATCCTTTTAACCGGTGAAGCTCTTCTAAGACTTTATCCATAGCATGAAATGAAACAACAAACTCCAGTTCTCGGAATAGTTTATTCTCGAATTTTGGCTTACGAAAGATTCTACATCTTGCAAGACTTTCTTTGATAGCAGTGAGTTGTGCCTGAACAACTTTTTCAATGACATATATGAATCTGTCCAAATCACATTTCGCCGAATTTAGGTGTTTTTTCAGCTTGGAATGTTGGCTATCAACTCTATTTGTTGTTGAATTTCCAAAACTAATATGTTTGTCAGTCCATAATGATACAAATCTTTCGACATACTTGTCCAACCAAACACTACAAAGGTAACCAAAAACATCTAGAAGATGAAGAAAAATAAAAATCAGATTAGTATAACTGAATGAATAATAAGTGTTAAACAAATTAAGACTTCAAAAAATATATGAATGTTACTTGGATATTCAAACAATAATGTTTGAAGGGTTGCATAGTTTTCCAGGTATGCACTCGGTGTTGGAGATTCAACTAATTTCTTCCACATTGGCCGAAGAGAACCCCTTTGATGCATGTCATGCAATGCTTTGTTATATCATTGAATATATGTCACCTACAAAGTAAATTATTACTTTGTGGAAAAACTTCTTCGCACGCTTTCATCAATACCATATCTCTATCGGTAATGATAACACGAGGGAAAAAGATTCATTAATAGTTAATTTCAAACAAGTTAGTGCCCATCTATAGTTGCTTGTCTTTTCATTACACATGAATGCAAAGGCTATGGAAAACGTCTTATTTGTAGAAGTGACCCCAACAATTTCCAGAAAATGAAAGTTATACTTGTTTGTTTTATATGTATCATCCATCAACACCACATATGGAAATGTTTGCCACATTTTTAATGATGTAGGATGAATGAAAAATAAATCTTCTAACTCATTACCCCTATTTTAACGAAACTCAAAGTCGTACCCTTTAGTTTGCAAAATATGCATAACATTCTGCATCGGGGTTCTACCTTCTTGTTAAGATCTCTAAAACTTCGACGAAAATTGTATATAGTTCTCAGTGAAGACACATTATTTGGATTTTGCTCTTTTAATGTTGACAGAATATCTTGCGGTTTCACATTGAGCTTTGTCAATTCTTGCACCAAATGAGATTCTTTATCCGACAATTGCATTGCAAACAGATGACCCTCCATATACATTGATGGTTCATGATTGTGTTCATCACGTACGACCCTTAACGTCCAAAAACCACGAGCCTTCATATACTTCCCTACCGATTCGAATGGACAATTATTTTTTTTGAATCTACATCTTTGTTTTTTGGTATACCACCACGATCACTACCAAGTACTATGTTAGAGATGAATCCAATAGTTATTGCCCTTGATCGTTTAGTAACGATAACAAAACCTTGAGAGTGTGCCACATTTTGCACCCAATACATTAAATCTTCACGATATCTAAATACCTAAAAATTAAGAAAAAACTTTAAAAAAAAAAAAAGATAAACACATTGAATAATTACAAACATATAAATAATAAGAGTAGATACTATACTTGTTGGGTTGAAAATTCTGAATTTGTCGTCATTTGTTTCCTGTACATTTTAATTATAAATATCAAATCAAATGAGATCTAGCAACCAAAAATACCATAAATATATATATATATATATATATATATATATATATATATATATATATATATATATATATATATATATATATATATATATATCTTCAGTAATAAGTAAAGAACTTTTTGCCACATGTCATACTCTCATTGATTTTGCCACATGTCATTTTGTGGTTATTTTCAATTAATTTTTTTTTCCACATGGCATTTTGTGGTTTTTTCATTTTATTAATTTCCACATAATATTTAAATGTAATAATTGCAATAAATATAATAATAAATGCATATCAATTTCATTAATTGACTTCCTTCTAATTTCAAATTTTTTACATTAAAATTTCATTAGTTTTCTTTGTTTATTTATCTAAATTATTTGTTTAAATTAAAAAAAAACAAACAATTTAATTTTAATAATTTAATATTTTTCTATTTTTTTTTCTTTTAAATTCAAACTTTTCAAATGTTTATAATTTCATATTTTTTTTTAAAATAAACTCATGTAATACATAGGTCATACACCTAATATATATATATATATATATATATATATATATATATATATATATATATATATATATATATATATATATATATATATATATATATATATATATATATATATAACAAACGTATAAGATCAAGCAACGAAAAATACAAAAAATAAAAAGAAAATTATATAACAAACGTATGTGGCTGCCATTTGTTAAAAAAATGAACATAAAAAACAAAAAAATGGCCTTTAATATCACGGGCGCGTGATGTTTATTTCTTTTAGAAAGATACCAAGATTTTTTTTTTTTTTTTTTTTTTTTTGTGGCTTTGTATCTGTGATATGATATAATTTATAAGCTTCGTTGGACTTTGGTTTGTGGGAAATAAAAGCAAAAAGCAAAAGAACCAGGTGAAATCAAAAGGATGTCCGCCGGTAAGTAAAAGATGAAGAGTTTTTGTACTTTTTCTACGTGTTTCTGAACTTTTCCGGCAGGAATAACTTTACATATTCCTGTGATAGAATTTTTCTAGCAATGATGATTATTTAGATTAAGATAAATCTTCCGGTGAGCTTTAATTATCCATCATGTTTAATTGCATTTGATGATTATTAATATGGTTTTTTGTGTGTTGGCTTTGCTTTTAATTAATATGTTTAATTCTATCAAATGGCTTGTAGCCCAGCGGTATCAGGTGGTGCCCTCATTCTTTAAGGTCGAGGGTTCAAGTCCCATTGTGGATATAGGTGGAATAGGTGTTGTTAACTTAGGAATAGATTAAATTTGCCGATTAAAAAAAAAGTTTAAAATGTTTAGAAAGAATAAAAAGCTGGAAACGTTTGGAAAAATATAAAAAGAAATTATTGATAATTGATAACCAATAAAAGGTTAACGTTATATACTACAATGTATTTCAAAAGTAGATATGGTGTAAAAAAACCATTTTTTGAATATTTATGTTATTAAGATAGGATATTTTTAAAAATTTTAAATGAAAGATTTTTATAATTACCAAAAAAAATGGAAACTTGAATTTTGAATTCTTTATAAATACTTTCCGGAAAATAAGGAAATACCAAAAAAAAATCAAAAAATAAGAATTTCTTAAAAATTGCCACGTGTCAATTAGCCTATTTAGAAATAGGATATGTGTCATTTTAAGGTTTTGTTTATCAGAGGAGGTAGATTTATTATATTTTAATTTGTGAGGTTAATATCAATTAATTTATACAAAATATTGTATTATATCCTATCTAATCTTTATGTCATCTAACTAATATATTTTCTTATTTACTTTTGTTACTTTGGGTTATGGCAACAACATATAATTTGTTCCGATAATTCTACATATGTTACCCGTTTTGATGAAAATGTTAACCCAAATATAGCACATGGATATCAGCACACAAGTTTCAAATCTTTTTCCATTGTTAATATCAAAGGTCCAGTATATAAAATATATCCGTTTATCCAAATCCGTTTGTTTCTTTTGAACTAATTGATACATATTTATATTTACTAATGTTTATATTTTATAGCTAATCGTGGTCGCGTTCAACAAAATTTCGAATCTACTTCCATTTTTAATTTAATAATTTCGTTATCTAACATTTCCAACGATACGAATACATTCTGTTTAACATTTGTTTTATATGCTACTTATGTCGATCTACATGCATTATACATATTTCAATTTATATTTGTATCCGATTGATTTCTAAATTCAATACTAACAATCGAACATTGTCCACCACGCCAACATGTATTCCATATGGTTTATGAAAAATATTCGTTTATCAAAATCCATTTGTTTCTTTTTGAACTAATTAATACATATTTGTAGTTACTAATGTTTTTATTTTATAGCTAATCTTGGTCGTGTTCAACAAACTTCCGAATCTACTTCCAATTTTAATCTAAGAACTCTGGTATCTAACATTTCCAACGATACGAATACATTTCGTTTAACATTTATTGTATTTTATATGCTACTTATGTCGATATGCATGCATTATGTTTATATCCAATTCATTTCTAAAATTAGTACTAACAATTAAAACATTATCCTCGGGAAATGGACAATATTATGTATTATTTGATCAATCGACTTCATTAGCAATCACTCAAGATTCTTCCGTAAGTTTATTGTTCGGGAATCAAACTTTAAAAAGGAATAGTGAAAATATATTTGCTATACCCTTTTTTGATTTGACATAAGATGAAGACTTAAATGATCATCACATTCTTAAACATGTAATTTGAGGTCTCTCAAAAGGTAATGTTCATAATCTATGCCTCCATTTATTTTTAATTAAACTAATTCTTTATTAAAACTTTAATTTTTTCAATCTTTTAACAACTTTTATATATATATATATATATATATATATATATATATATATATATATATATATATATATATATATATATATATATATATATATATATATATATATATCAGATTACTTGGACTAGGGTGATGAGACTCTTGTATGTGCTATTTGCCATGCAAAATTACGGAAAGATGAAGTCCATTGAGGTAATAAATCTGGAAAGAACACATATTTTTCCATGTTTTGTGGTAAAGGCAAAGTTGAACTTCCAAAATTAAAAGAAGCGCCTCCATAATACCTAAATCTCTATCGTCATCTTGATCCCAGATGCAAATATTTCATGAAGAATATTCGTCGCTTCAATTAGATGTTTTCATTTACTTCGATGGGTGGAAAAGTTGACTCTTCCATTAACAAATGCAATGTTTCGTATACTTTCAGAATTAGCGGTCAAAATTATCATAGTATGGGCAGTCTTATACCTTCATATGGATCCAAACCAAAGTTCTCTCAACTTTACATATATGATACTGAAAACGAAGTTTCGAATAGACATAATGCTTTCAGTTTTGTCTTCATATTTATTTTCGGATGATTTTAAAAAAAAATTATAATCTATTTATTTAATTATTTAATTACTGAATAACTCATACAATCTTTATTATTAACAATAAAGAAAAAACAGGTGTATATCACCTTCTCATTCACTTGATATTGAGATCAGACAATTCTTGAAGGTTATGTTGGATTCAACAAATGAACTGATTAAGTGGTATAGAATGGCAAGATATTATTTTTCGGAAAATCCTCATATGGATTTAAAGTTACGTCTTATAGGAAGAAGGCAAAAAGATGGACGAACGTATAACCTACCTGTTAGCCTATATATTATTAGCCCACTTGCTTATGGGTCATTTAGTCTTTAGCCCATTAGGGTTTTGTCTAGCTAGTATCTATATACACTTTCTTCTTTGTAGTCTTTATGCTTTTCATTGAGAACCCTTGTATTTTCTCTTTATTATAATCATATGACAACTTTATCATGGTATCAGAGCGGAGGTTTGATACGTTGTTAGAAGCCTTTATATGGTTACTGTAGCAGATTCATTTGTAGCAGATCAATGTGTTGATTCGTTGTTGTTGTTGATTCATTCTTTGTTGCTGTTAATTCGCTCGTTGTTGTTAGTATTCGTTGTTACATTGATTCGTTGTCGCTGTTGATTCGTTGTCTGATTGATTGATTCCGCTGGTTTGTTACTCCTTTCATTCTCAGATTGTTATATTGTTATTGTGGTTATTTATTCGCTGCCAACATGACTGGAAAGGATGATTCCCTTCAGTCAATCAGTACTCGTCTAGATGGAAAGAATTATACGTATTGGAGTTACGTGATGAAGAACTTCCTTCGTGGGAAGAATATGTGGGGCTATGTCACTGGGACTAAAGCCAAACCCTCAATGCCTCAAACTGAGAATGTTGATTTATTGCTTAATACTTGGGAGACTGATAACTCCAAGGTTATCACTTGGATTAATAACTCTGTTACTCAGTCAATTGGTATGCAGTTAGCTAAGTATGACACAATAAAGGAAGTTTGGAATCACTTGGAGAGACTGTATACTCAGTCTAATGTTGCTAAACAATACTAGTTAGAATATGATATTCGTGCTCTTCAATAGAATGACCAGAGTATTCAAGATTTCTATGATGCTATGTCTGATCTATGGGATCAGTTGGATCTTACTGAATCTAAATAGTTAAAAGGTTTTGAGCCTTACATTACTAGGAGGAAGAACAACGCTTGGTCCAGTTCTTGATGGCCTTGCGTTCTGATTTTGAAGGTCTACGTGGAACAATTCTTCACCACTATCCTCTTCCCTCAGGTGATTCTATTGTCGATGAGTTAATTACATAAGAGACTCGTATCAAGTCTCATGCAGATAAAGGGTTTAAAGCAACCTCTATTCCTACTCTTGCTCCTGCTATGCTTGCTTTCTCCTCAAATCAGTCCCGACAAACTTCAAGGGTTGCTTATGATGATTGTGCATTCTGCAAACATAAGAATTTTTGGAAAGCTCAGTGTCCATTGTTAGTCAACAAGGGTGAATCTGGTCAACCTCAGTCGAGACAACAAAATAAGTCTAGTCAATAGAAGTTTTGGCCACGTTCATATAGTACTCCTTCATAGACCCCTCGTCCTCCACATTTTGTTGTTGCTACTATCCCATCAGTTGATACAGATTCTGTTGGAAACATGCCCCCATCTGCATTGGATCCAAAGGTGTTTGAGAGCTTCAGTTTAACATCCCAAAATTCAAGACTAAAAATTTCTTTTAATAAAACATTACTTAAAGCAAAATCATCAATCCAAAACATAATCAGAGTATTAATTTCCAAAACACATGTTCGTTATCAGAGTAAAACATTCCCAGGCGATCTAATCTCTGGTGTGTGCCATGCGATCACCCCGAGCTCTTCCCTCCGCTACCGAAAGTACCTGAAACCAAAACTGAAAACCGTAAGCACGAAGCTTAGTGACTTCCCCACCCTACCACATACCATGCATAACCACATACTGCACATACTGGGCCACTCCCGCCATTCTGGGCCTCACCCTCTACCACGGGCCTCGCCCGCTACAACGGCCCCACCGCTCCAGGCCTCGCCTGGCTTCGAGCCCCGCTCGGCTTCAGATCTGTTTCGCTTAGGCCTCGCCTGTCACAGGGCCTCGCCCGCTAACGTATAATAGCACATAAACATCTTACAACACGTAAGCTAACACATACTGACGGATCTTGTCCTAAGGCCTCGCCTATCCCGGGCTTCGCCCTTGTCCTGCTACTGATGAGTCATGGAACCCCGTCCATGCTCTTACTGATAGTGAGATACGGGCCCAGCCCACACTCACTATTTTCCTAACTTGGGCCTCTCCCCTGATCTATTGTTAATGAGATGTGGAACACCATCCTCACTCTGCTATTGGTGAGATACGGGACCTCGTCCTGAATATCATACTAGTATACTGTGCCTAGGGCTAACCCTCGGGTCTTCTACTCATAACTACATGGGTCGGCATTGTGGTCGTAGACCCATTCACACAAAAGGGAAACTCACATGCACTTGCTGAACTTGCTGATAACCCCTCTGGATGTTGACCGACAATACCCTGAACTGCTGCTACGCTAGCTCCCCGAGCTACCAATATCAATGCAACACTTAGTCTAACTGACCCTCGAAAGTCAACCCAGTCAACGCTGGTCAAAGTCAAAGTTCTGGTCAAAGTCAACCTTCCAGGTCAACCCTACTCGCCGAGTCTATCTACTGACTCGCCGAGTTCATATGCTCAAAGTCCTTCCATTCACGACTCGACTCGCCGAGTCAGTCCATGACTCGCCGAGTCTACCGATTTCCGAGTCCTGACCTGTCCGACTCACCGAGTCTCCACTCGCCTCACTGATTCGAGTCTCAACTCGAAGGGTTTGGGGTTTCGCGACCTGACTCGCCGAGTCTAAGAACAGACTCACCGAGTACAAGGCAATCTTCATCCGACTCAACGAGTTGTTCATCCCACTCGTCGAGTTGCTCCTAATCTTCATGCTACTCGCCGAGTCTACTCAAAGGACTCGCCGAGTCCATTCAGATATTCATACATGCAGAGGACTTTTGAGTCATGCATGGACTCCAAACTGTAGATCTGCCCTTCCCAAGCCTATTCCTCACGTAAAGTTGCAAACTTTACGTGTAGAGAAGGAGATCTAGGCTAAACACACCATAAACTAGGGTTTAAGGCAAGGAGGCTCTATAATCAACTCAAGGGCAGCTACTTTATGCTTCACAGGGCCAAAATGTGCTTAGATCCGAAGTAGCAACTTCAGATCTGACTTCTAACTCAAATGGGTAACTAATTATGGCTAAAAAGCCCCAAAACTCATAACTAGAATAGATCTAATTGAAGGAAATGACTTAGTACCTTCAATAACTCTGCAAGGTTCCACAAACTTCAGATCTAAGGCCAATCCTTGAAGCTTCAATGATTCCCCTTTTCTTTTTCCTTCAAATCACCCAAAAATGGCTTGGAAGCTTGAATGAGCAACAATGGGGCTTAGGGTTCGGTGTTCTGGGTGAGAGAGGCAGTAAAGGAACCCTAGGGGAGAAAATGAGATGTTTAAATAGGATCCAAGTCCCGGATTTAGGGTTTTCATCGATCAAACCAGACTCGCCGAGTCTCCTTGGCCGACTCGCCGTCGGCCACTTACTCCTTGACCCGGATCCCGCTCGGACTCGCTGAGTTCCTCCTTGGACTCGACGAGTCGTCCCTTAAACTTAGGGTTTCCTTTCCTTTCTTGGCCTTCCTGACTTTGGGTGTTACATTCAGACAGTATTTGGCTTCTAATCCCACTGCCATTTCTGCATCTATGTCTGACTCTGGTCCTACTGCATCTGGTTCAACAGGTATTCCCTCATCTTTGTGGATTTTAGATTCTGGTGCAACCAATCATATGACCCCTCCTTTTTTATCATTTACTTCTTTGTCGCAAGTGTCGTCTATTTCTGTTAAGTCTACTAGTGATACATCTACGTTAGCTGAGGGTGTTAGGTCTGTCTCTATTTCTCATATCACTCCCCCTGATATTTATTACATTCCCAAACTTACTTTGAATCTTGCCTCAGTCAGTCAGTTATATAAGTCTGGTAACTGGGTGTTCTTTTTTTATTATGTTTGTGTTATATAGGATCAACACACCCAGAAGGTGATTGGGATCGGTCGTAGGGTGGGGGAACTGTATGTCTTGGAGTGTAACAACACAAATTTTCAAACAAATTTTTCATTTTAAAAATAAAGTATTTCCATTCAAAACAAGGCATAAATAATTTAAGTATTATGTCAAATACAAATAGTCTAAATCCCAAGATCATAAAAACATCCTTCAGTGTGTATGGATCACGCCGGCGCCTTCCCACGGTCCTCGCTAGTACCTGAAACACATACATAACAACTGTAAGCATAAATGCTTAGTGAGTTCCCCAATATACAACTTACACGCATACGCCTTTCCAGGCCCTGACCTATCGGTCCATGTGTCTCAGGGGACTTCCGTCCCTGCTGGGTAAACCTTCCGGTCCTACCCACACCGACCTTCCGGTCCATCACACAACATATTGCCTTCCGGCCCATAACATACATAACAAACAGATTACCACATATAGCATACATATCACATATCATATCTGACCTTCCGGTCACACAGTCAAACCCTTCCGGGTACAGTATAGTGAGAAGACTCACCTCGTGAATGCTGAAGGCTAGCAAATCCTGAAATCACTCGTGCACAATCCGACGAGCTACAACCTCCCTATAACATCACATATCTCTCATTAACACTTATATCTTCTAAGTGTGACTATCCCTAAGAAGTCAGACTTAGGTCAACTATGGTCAACGGTCAACGGTCAACTCGTCCGGACTCGGCGAGTACCATGTCGACTCGGCGAGTCTAGACGTCCTCCAAATCTCTGAGATTCCCTATCTACTCGTCGAGTATCCTCCTTGGCTCGACGAGTTACTCCTAGAAGAATCGCGGGGCCACCCCGACTCAACTCGCCGAGTCTGAAGAACAACTCGACGAGTCCCAGTTAATCTTCAAGCTACTCGCCGAGTCTGTTCATCGAACTCAGCGAGTCCATGCCATGCAACTGCTCAAACTGCATCCTAAGGTCAGAACTGCTTCGACCATTCCTAGGTCTGGCCTTCCTAGGCTGATCCATCACGTAAAGTCCTCATTTCAGTGCTCATGATACACCATATGATTCATAATTTACATTTTGACCTAAGGCATAAGGATTCCAATCCAAAACCTTCATCAATTCCCGAAATGCACAGACATGGGACATTCTGGACCTCCAAAGGTCCCAATACAGGGTTACAATCGACATGGGGACTAGGGTAACATTCAATCTATTCACAAAAGGGTTCCATAAACCCTAATTCCATAATCACATCAACATAGCAGAGTATACTCGAATTCTTACCTGGATGATGTATACTCTGTGTCCCCAATCCTCAGAATGTGACTCCCTTGCTGCTCCTTTAGCCAATCCCTTCTCTTCCTTGCACAACCACTCTTCTATAATCAACAATGGCCTATAATCCTTGCTCCAGATGCACCCAATCGATTTAGGGTTCTTCTCAGAAGGCTAAAATGAACAATGACGGCCAATAAGTCTCCTTTATACGTCCCAAATCTGAACGGTTAGGGTTTTCGCTGAACAGTGTAGACTCGCCGAGTCCATATCTGGACTCGTCGAGTCCAGTCGCGAACCCGCGACCAAGTCTGCGATCCTACTCGGCGAGTCTAGGCTCCAACTCGCCGAGTCCCCTCTTAAATCACCCCAAAAACATAATTTAACAATACCTGAGATTTCGGGCTGTTACAACTCTCCCCCACTAGGATTAGACTTCGCCCTCGAAGTCTCACTCTGCAAATAGTTCCGGGTGCTGCTCCCGCATCTCACGTTCCGGATCCCAAGTCATTTCCGATCCCTTGCGGTGTTGCCACTGAACCAACACTAGAGGTACCTCATTGTTCCTCAGAACCTTGATCTTCCGATCCCTGATGGCCACTGGTCTCTCAGCATAATTCAGGCTCGCATCTACCAGAATATCCTCCAATGGAACCACTGCCGACTCATCGGCTATGCACTTCCTCAATTGCGACACATGAAAAGTGTCGTGGATCTGCCCCAACTCCGCTGGCAACTCCAACCGATAGGCTACCCGACCTATCCTTGCAATCACACGAAATGGCCCAATATACCGGGGCCCCAACTTGCCCCTCTTCCTGAATCGAATCACTCCTTTCCAAGGAGAGACCTTCAGGAGAACGAAGTCGCCGACTTGAAACTCAAGCTCGGATCGGCGCCTGTCTGCATAACTCTTCTGTCGGCTCTGGGCGGTCAATAACCTCTGTCTAACTTGCTGAATCTGCTCTGTCGTCTGAAGCACGATCTCTGTGCTGCCCATCACTCTCTGTCCCACCTCTCCCCAGCAAATGGGGGTCCGACACCTCCTACCATACAACAGCTCAAAAGGTGGCATACCAATGCTCGAATGATGGCTGTTGTTGTAGGAAAACTCTGCTAAGGGTAAATATGCATCCCAGCTACCCTCGAAGTCCAACACACACGCTCGAAGCATGTCCTCCAGCGTCTGAATCGTCCGCTCGCTCTGGCCGTCTGTCTGGGGATGGTATGCGATACTAAAATGCAATTTAGTACCTAGCTCCTCATGGAATTTCTTCCAGAACCTGGAAGTGAAACGTACATCACGGTCTGAAACAATCGAGATCGGCACCCCATGCCGAGATACCACTTCTCTCACATATATCTCCGCCAACTTCTCCGCTGAAGAACTCTCGTTGATGGCAAGGAAGTGTGCACTCTTCGTCAACCTATCCACAATCACCCAAATTGCATCGACTCCCCTGGCAGTCTTTGGCAATTTGGTGATGAAATCCATTGTGATTTGTTCCCATTTCCATTCGGGAATCTCCAACGGCTGTAACTTGCCATGCGGTCTCTGGTGCTCGGCCTTAACCCTGCGGCAGGTCAAGCACCTCTCAACGAACCATGCGACGTCCCTCTTCATACAGGGCCACCAATACTCTTTCCTCAAGTCCAAATACATCTTCGTAGCACCGGGATGGATCGAGAATTTCGACCTATGCACCTCTTCCATCAAAGTAATACGCGTACCGCCCACGAACGGCACCCAAATCCGACCCTGAAACGTCATAAGCCCTCGTCCATCCTTAACGAACTCTGAAATTAACCCCACAACCCGCTCTTTCTTCTGCATCTCTGGTCGCACGGCCTCGGCCTGTGCCCCACGAATAGCATCCAATACTGGGGTCATCACAGTCAGTCTCAAGCATACACCTCGCAATGGAGTGCTCTCCGCCCTGCGGCTCAATGCATCGGCTACCACATTAGCCTTGCCTGGGTGGTACAGGATCTCACAGTCATAACCCTTGACCACATCCAACCACCTCCTCTGACGCATATTTAGGTTGGGCTGATCCATCAAATACTTCAAGCTCTTATGGTCCGTGTATATCGTACATCGAACCCCGTACAGGTAGTGACGCCAAATCTTGAGAGCGAACACTACTGCCCCCAACTCTAAATCATGCGTGGGATATCTCGCATCATGAGGCTTCAGCTGCCTCGATGCATACGCTATCACATGACCCCTCTGCATCAACACTGCACCCAGTCCCGAAATCGATGCGTCGCAATATACTACAAAATCTTCCATCCCTTCCGGGAGAGCTAATACCGGGGCTTCGCACAACCTCTGGCGAAGTGTCTCAAAGGAGGTCTGCTGCTCGGGCCCCCATGAGAATGCAACACCCTTGCGGGTCAATTTGGTGAGCGGCACTGCAATCTTGGAGAAATCCTTAATGAATCTCCGATAATACCCTGCCAACCCAAGGAAGCTCCTGATCTCAGAGGGTGACTTCGGCACCTCCCAACTCATCACTGCCTCAACCTTGGCCGGATCGACCAATATCCCTTTCTGATTAACAACATGTCCTAGAAATTGGACCTCCCGCAACCAGAAGTCACATTTGGAGAACTTTGCATAAAGCTTCTCCGACCTCAATACCTCAAGGACCTCCCTCAAATGCTCCTCATGCTGCTCTTTAGATCTCGAATACACCAGAATGTCGTCGATAAATACAATCACTGACCGATCCAACATCGGCCTGCATACCCTGTTCATGAGATCCATGAACACAGCCGTGGCATTGGTGAGCCCGAAAGGCATCACCACAAACTCATAATGCCCATATCGCGTCCTAAACGCTGTCTTCTGGATATCCTCATCCCGCACTCTCACCTGATGGTACCCTGACCTCAGATCGATCTTGGAAAACCAAGATGCTCCCTGCAACTGATCGAATAAATCATCGATCCTCGGTAACGGGTAACGGTTCTTGACCGTCACTTTGTTCAACTCCCGGTAATCAATGCACATCCGGTGTGAACCATCCTTCTTCTTGACGAACAGAATAGGTGCTCCCCACGGCGAGCTGCTCGGCCGAATGAATCCCTTCCCCAGCAACTCCTGGAGCTGCGAGGACAACTCTTGCATCTCTGGAGGTGCAAGACGATAAGGCACCTTAGCAATAGGCGCGGCCCCCGGAACCAGATCGATACCAAACTCTACTTGCCTCACAGGAGGTACTCCCGGTAGCTCCTCGGGGAAAACATCTGGAAACTCACGCACCACAGGGACCTCCTCAACTGACTTCGGTCTCTCAGAACCCTCCCGCGTATCCATCACATACGCCACAAAACCCTTACAGCCCTGCTGTAGACACTGCCTCACCCTAGCGGCCGAACAAAAAGCTGATCCAGAACGGGTACCCTCGCCGTACACCGAAAGAACTCCCCCACTATGGTCTCGTATAGTCACCAGTTGACGCTCACAGTCGATGACAGCGCCGAATTGGCTCAACCAGTCCATACCCACGATGACACAGACTTCACCCATCGCAATAGGAATCAGGTCAATAGGGAATTCGACCCCGAAAATCTTTAACACGCATCCCCGGAGAACCTCCGTGGCACAAATCACTCTCTCGTCAGCTATAGAAACTCTCAGAGGCTGACTCAACGACTCACGACTAACGCTGATATGCTGACTAAAGGCTAAAGATACAAAGGATCTACTCGCACCCGAGTCAAATAACACTAAGGCCGGCACAGAGTTCACAAGGAAAGTACCTACGCATATAATAACATAAGCATAACGTCTCGACATTAAAATAAATACATGAATTACCGCATACCTGCCACAACATCGGGCGCAGCGCGGACCTCCTCCGCAGTCAGCTGAAAGGCTCTCCCCCGAGCCCTCGGGGCCTCGGCCTTCACCGGTCGAGTCGCAGTAGCTCTGGCAGCAGGTGCAGATCCCTGAAGAGGCTGAGGGCACTCGGCCTTCCTATGGCCTGTCTGGTTGCAATGAAAGAAAACCGTAAACCCCTTGGGACACTCCCTAGCAATGTGCCCCTCCTTGCCACACTTGTAGCAAGCACCAGATCGACACGCCCCATCATGACCCTTGCCGCACTTTCCGCAAGTGCGGCCCTTCGAACCTCCTGTTCTTGAATCGGTGGACTTTATCCGCTTGGCTGCCGGCTGGGACTGAGCCGGTCGCCGGTCCACCCGCTGAGACTCGGCCTCCTCCCTGGCCTGGGTCTCCAACTCGATCTCGCGCTTCCTGGCATTCGCCTGAAGCTCCGCAAAAGTATGGTAAGTGGAGTTTGACACAAACTCCCGGATATCCCTCCTCAACACTCCCAAGTACCGGCTCATCCGAGCCTGATCAGTGGACACCAGCTCGGGGCAGAACATCGCCCTCTCATGAAACTTCCGCGTGATCACCGCAACAGAATCAGTACCCTGCTTGAGGGTTAAGAACTCCTGAACCAATCGTTCCCTCTCCACCGGGGGAACGTACTCGTCCCTGAACATAGCAGTAAACCCCTCCCAAGTCACTGCTGTAATCTCTGCCAAAGTGAAGTTCGCCGTCACGAACTTCCACCAGTCCTTCGCTCCCAGACGGAGCTGGTTCAAAGCGAACCGTACCCTCAGGTGCTCCGGGCATGAACAAGTGTAGAAGCACCCCTCTATATCCGCGATCCACCTCATCGCAGCAATCGGATCCTGCGTCCCATCGAACTCTGGTGGCTTCGTGTTGCTGAACTCTCGGAACAGCAACGAGTCACCCCCGTGTGGCCTAGCAGCGGCCACAGCTGCGGTAGCTGCAGCGGTTGCAGCCTCAGTCAATGCGGCGTACCGCTCATCAAACGTCTCCATCAGGGTGGTCTTAATAGACCCAAACATCTCCGGGATCTCGGCCCGGATCGCCGCAGCTACCTCCTCGTGAATCATCTGACGAATCTCCTCGTCACTCACCCCGCTCGAACTCGCTCTGTGGCGTGGTCTAACCATGATGTCTCTGAAATACAACATAGAACTATCAGAGACTCCATCGAGAATAATCGCACTCGATAACGCAACCCTACTCAGTCTCCGATATCCAGGGATTCTTACTTGGGTCTCCCTCTGACCCGGTGTCTTCGGTAGTACGGGCCCAATACTACCGACCACACCGCATCAGCATTCATCCCAAGTCTTCCTCCCCAAACCCCGGATAGTGAGTACTCTACTTCTGATATGCACTATCTACCCGCACACTAGTAAAGCATCCCATATCGGCAAACTTCCCTAAACTAAGGCATCACAAATTAGGCCACTCTAGTCCTATCATGAATACCTAGTCTTCTAGCATGCATAACAATTCATATCATATAATATTGTAAGGTATTTTGGGGATCTTTACCGTTCGGGCGCTGACTGATCGTACACACTGCTTCTTTCTTGCTTACCACAAAACCATTTACAAAAGTTTATGCCTTTATTTAAAAAGTTTTCCTTAAATCCTCGGTTTGAGTTCAGTTACTCCCGAAGGTGCACCCGAATCCCTCAAACCAGGGCTCTGATACCAATTGTAACAACACAAATTTTCAAACAAATTTTTCATTTTAAAAATAAAGTATTTCCATTCAAAACAAGGCATAAATAATTTAAGTATTATGTCAAATACAAATAGTCTAAATCCCAAGATCATAAAAACATCCTTCAGTGTGTATCGATCACGCCGGCGCCTTCCCACGGTCCTCGCTAGTACCTGAAACACATACATAACAACTGTAAGCATAAATGCTTAGTGAGTTCCCCAATATACAACTTACACGCATACGCCTTTCCAGGCCCTGACCTATCGGTCCATGTGTCTCAGGGGACTTCCGTCCCTGCTGGGTAAACCTTCCGGTCCTACCCACACCGACCTTCCGGTCCATCACACAACATATTGCCTTCCGGCCCATAACATACATAACAAACAGATTACCACATATAGCATACATATCACATATCATATCTGACCTTCCGGTCACACAGTCAAACCCTTCCGGGTACAGTATAGTGAGAAGACTCACCTCGTGAATGCTGAAGGCTAGCAAATCCTGAAATCACTCGTGCACAATCCGACGAGCTACAACCTCCCTATAACATCACATATCTCTCATTAACAGTTATATCTTCTAAGTGTGACTATCCCTAAGAAGTCAGACTTAGGTCAACTATGGTCAACGGTCAACGGTCAACGGTCAACTCGTCCGGACTCGGCGAGTACCATGTCGACTCGGCGAGTCTAGACGTCCTCCAAATCTCTGAGATTCCCTATCTACTCGTCGAGTATCCTCCTTGACTCGACGAGTTACTCCTGGAAGAATCGCGGGGCCACCCCGACTCAACTCGCCGAGTCTGAAGAACAACTCGACGAGTCCCAGTTAATCTTCAAGCTACTCGCTGAGTCTGTTCATCGAACTCAGCGAGTCCATGCCATGCAACTGCTCAAACTGCATCCTAAGGTCAGAACTGCTTCGACCATTCCTAGGTCTGGCCTTCCTAGGCTGATCCATCACGTAAAGTCCTCATTTCAGTGCTCATGATACACCATATGATTCATAATTTACATTTTGACCCAAGGCATAAGGATTCCAATCCAAAACCTTCATCAATTCCCGAAATGCACAGACATGGGACATTTTGGACCTCCAAAGGTCCCAATACAGGGTTACAATCGACATGGGGACTAGGGTAACATTCAATCTATTCACAAAAGGGTTCCATAAACCCTAATTCCATAATCACATCAACATAGCAGAGTATACTCGAATTCATACCTGGATGATGTATCCTCTGTGTCCCCAATCCTCAGAATGTGACTCCCTTGCTGCTCCTTTAGCCAATCCCTTCTCTTCCTTGCACAACCACTCTTCTATAATCAACAATGGCCTATAATCCTTGCTCCAGATGCACCCAATCGATTTAGGGTTCTTCTCAGAAGGCTAAAATGAACAATGACGACCAATAAGTCTCCTTTATACGTCCCAAATCTGAACGGTTAGGGTTTTCGCTGAACAGTGTAGACTCGCCGAGTCCATATCTGGACTCGTCGAGTCCAGTCGCGAACCCGCGACCAAGTCTGCGATCCTACTCGGCGAGTCTAGGCTCCAACTCGCCGAGTCCCCTCTTAAATCACCCCAAAAACATAATTTAACAATACCTGAGATTTCGGGTTGTTACAACTAAAGTGGGTTAGATCTGATCCCACATCGGCTTGGAAGGAGAACGAAACATTTCCTTATAAAGGGATGTGGATACCTTCCTTGTCACAACGCGTTTTAAAGCCGTGAGAGCAACAGATCCCATAAGAACTCTGCAGTTAAGCGTGCTCGGGCAGGAGTAGTACCAGGATGGGTGACCCCCTGGGAAGTCCTCGTGCCGAGTGGCCCAAAGCGAACAATATTGTGATACGTGCCAGAGGGGGATGTTACAAATGGTATCAGAGCTAGGGCACGGGTTGATGTGTTCAACGGGGACGTCGAACCCTATAATGGGGGTGAAAGTGGGTTAGATCTGATCCCACATCGGCTTGGAAGGAGAACGAAACATTTCCTTATAAAGGGGTGTGGATACCTTCCTTGTCACAACGCGTTTTAAAGCCGTGAGGGCAACAGATCCCATAAGAACTCAGCAGTTAAGCGTGCTCGGGCGGGAGTAGTACCAGGATGGGTGACCCCCTGGGAAGTCCTCGTGCCGAGTGGCCCAAAGCGGACAATATTGTGATACGTGCCAGAGCGGGATGTTACATGGAGGTTCTTAAAGTGTCTGATGTTGCTGCCTCCAACATTGATTTATCTTCTTTCCGTTTGAGTCCTTTGTCGTCTGAGTTTTATCTTTGGCATTCTCGTTTGGGACATGTTTCTGTACCACGTTTGATTTTTTTAGCATCTAGTGGTGTTTTTTGTCATTTAGACACTTATGATATTTCTGATTGCAGTGGTTGTAAACTGGCAAAATTTTCTGCTTTACCTTTCAATAAAAGTATTTCCTGTTCTATTGCTCCTTTGACATTATTCATTCTGATGTATGGGGTCCTTCACCAGTATCCACAAAGGGTGGGTCAGCCTATTAGGTATCTTTTATAGATGATTATACTTGATATACATGGTTTTATCTTATGAAACGCATATCTGATTTCTTTGATATTTACAATAATTTTAGAGCTCTGATTAAGTGCTTCAGGTATGACTTAGGGGGTGAATATACCTCTAATGATTTTACTCCGTTACTTTCTTCTGATGGTACCAAAAATCAGTCCTCGTGTACTGACACACCTCAGCAAAACGATGTGGCAAAACGAAAACATCATCACATTATTGAGACTGCCCATTCATTGCTCTTGTCTGCGCAGGTCCCTAGTGCCTTTTGGGGAGAAGCAGTCCTAACTGTTGTGTATGTGATTAATCGTATCCCTACTTCATTAAATTCAGGAATGTCTCCTTTTGAGAAGTTGTATGGTCATCTACCAGACTATTCTTCCTTATGAGTTTTTGGATGTACTTGTTTTGTTCTTCGTCCTCATGTTGAGAGGAACAAGTTGGGGCCGAAATCTTCTATTTGTGTATTTTTGGGGTATGGTATTGGACAGAAAGGATACGGTTGCTATGATCCTGTGAGTCAGAAGTTATATGTGTTGGATTAGTGTCTAAGTCCATAACTATTTTGGTATGTACTTGACCCGATGGTGCATGGTCCTTTTGGGTTGCCTTCACCAAAGCAACTTGATTGGAGAAATAAATAGAGAGAGAGAGGTTATTATGATTTATTAATATGTTATAAGAATAATATATTAAAGGAGAAATCATATTTGTTTAATTAATATTGGTCAATAATTAATTAAGAATTAATTTTGTGATCAAGTGTAATTAATTAAACTAGAGGGGCTGAATTGTAATTATGTGATAGTTACAAAATAAGGTAAGGATTATCTTATATATAGGGTGAACGAATTTAAGGTGATAATGCCTTAGAATTCGACTAGGATAAGGGTTTCTAAGACTTATCTTATGGTTGCTTGGTGGACAAGCAACTAGATAAGGATAAGGACTAAAACCCTAATCTTTACACCTATATAAACCCCCTAAGGCTCATGAATTCGGCCAACCCTTCCCAAGAAGTCCTTAGGACGAATTCTAACACCTCTCCTCTCTCTATATACCTTCTCCACTTGCTTATGGTGTTTGTAAGCCATTAGAGGAGTGACACTTGTGACTCTAAGCATTCCAAAGTCAATTCAAGGAGGAATTGGGGTTGTTATTGCTACATAACAATCAAGGTAATATCATAAACCTAATTATATGTTAATATTGATTTCCATATGCTAAAATTAGGGTTTATAGTCTTGGATTCAACGCATGTACAATAGAGAAATCTAGACCCAAGCATTAGGGTTTGTATGAGCACATAGGATGTCTTATGACCAAAACCCATCAGTGGTATCAGAGACTTGACTGGTTTCTATTGTATTGATGCATTGTATATCTGAAAAATTCGATTTTTGGTGTTTTGGAGGCTGGACTCGCCGAGTCCATAGCTGGACTCGCCGAGTCCATAGCTGAACTCGCCGAGTCCAGGCTTGACTCGCCGAGTCAACTTGTCAGATAGAGCTTATCTCGGGATTTCTTGCTGTTTTTGCATTGGGATAGTTACCTTATCATGTTAGATCAATATTAATCCGATTATATGATATATTTGACTATATTTTTGATCTAATTGAGGATATTTATCAATTAATAAGATAATTGTTTCCTTATAAGATAATTGATTAATTATTTTGAGTAAATTGATAAATTGTTTTGCAAGAAATCATTAAACAAATCAAATATGGATAATTATGTAATTAAATGTTAGTTTAGATTAGTTGTTATTTGATCCTTGTTGTTATGAAAAGTTTCATATTTTGCCCTTTAGGTTTTATAGTTTAAATTTGAACCCAATAGTTTTGTAGTTTTGAAATTTAAATAGTTGAAACCCTAATGTGTTGAAATGTTTCAAAACTTGCCCTCAAGTTTTGGAATTTAAAATTTGATTAAAAGTTTAATTAGGAATGTTAAATTCTAAAACTCTAGTATAGTTTTGAAAAAGTTCAAATCACACCCTTATGGTTTTAATAATTAATTAAGGTGTATAATTAAAAGAGGTTTAATAAATCCATAAAAGTTTAGGTTTACAATTTAATTGAATTAAAAGCATAATTGTTAAATTAGACCACCTAGTATTTTAAAAGTATAAAATACACCCTATACTATATATAACATTAAAAGTCTAACATTATATATATGTATGAGTAAAAGTCAGTCTTACCGTTAGTAGGCCTCATTCACGAAGCTGGTCTATGAGGGGTGTTTAAGGAAATTGCCTATAATATGGCGATTGAATGGGTATCCACTCTTACCCACCGCACTCTTGACTAGTGGAGGGTCGTTAGACGAACGGGTAGGATAGGACGAACCCTTCCATTATAAGTATAATGAATTATCAAAGTAACTAAATGTTTTTATAAAATTCCCAATCTTAGTTACTTAGGCAAAAGTGAATTGATGCAATTCCATGAAATTACACTTTGTGCCCTTGCGAAGACGTTAGTGGAGCGTGTGTGGTCAACCGGCACACTAAATGGGTCTAAGCAAAGGTAGCAAAGGGTGACTCAGTGTTTGTCATAGTTCGGTGGAGCGTGTGTGGTTTACCGGCACATCGAATAGGTGACTGTAACATGTGAGTGCACCATGTAAGTTTGCATGGTTATTCACACCCGCTTTGTGATCCTCGGCATCCCAGTCACAAACAAGAGGGGCATATCGAGATTTAAACATCCCATTGAAAGTTCAATGAATCTCAAAGGATCTAGGAGTTTTCATAGATTTAAAACTTAAATTTCTTTTTCGTTTTTCATGGTGGAAATTAGTGAATCGTCATTCACTTACCTTCAAATATTCTGCAATTAGGGTAACGACATCCCTCTCCCGAGTTGTAGAATATTGTGTTGGGTCCTAGCCTTAGTATCTCGTGTTGGGTGATTTACTAAGGACTCAATCTAACAACTAACTTGAATTTGTTTTTCTCCCGTTTTGTAGATGTCAAAGTTCGACAACTATGGTCTTCCCAAATCCCGTGGAACAAGCATTCCACATGAAGATGATATTCCACGATTCAATCGAGGAACGAGAAATCATGCTTCAATTCCTACTCCTCCTCCTATTGTTCTCCCTAACCCACAAGATCGAAGAATTGAAAGGTTCAATATCACTAAAGCCCTATTGGAAATGAAACATGAAGATGGTAAACCCGTGTGTGCCCACGTTCTAGGAATGAAATCACACATTGATAGGTTGATAATGTTGGGTGTGTCATTCCCAGATCAGTTGGCTGTAAATTAGGTTTTGCAGTCACTTCCTGAATCATATAATGAGTTCAAAAGAAAGTATTATATGATGGATCATGACGACAACCTCATTGACCTAACTTACATGCTCATTGCTGCTGAATCAGAAATGATTTGGCGAAGCAATGGAGCGTATTTGTTGGGAAAGTCAACCGACCATGCTTCCGAGGACGTTCTAGGAGAACCGACCTACGTTTACTGCCAAAAGAAAGGGCTTTGGATACAAGTCTGCCCAAAGAGCCTAAAGAGTCCAGAAGATGGGAGAGTCAAAGAGTATGGCTACGCTTCAGGTAAAATCCACTATCTAACTCCATTAAGTTCCTATTCATTAATTCTTAATACATAATGTAATAAGATTGCATTTGAATGTTTTACAGGATCGGTGAAAAGAAAGGAAGCTTGGTGAAAGAGCAAGATGAATCTAATCACAAGGAATGGATCTTGATCGCATGGACTTGAAGATTAGATTTTGATCTTAGATAGTTATGATAAAGTTGTTAGAAAATTTTCTTTTGAAATACATAGTTTTCAATGGATTTTGCATTGTAAGGACAAATGTTTTCCGCTGCTTTTATAAATAAAAAAAATTCGTTTGACTTATTTATTTATTTGTTTATTTCCTTGCAATGAAATCGTTATGAAAATTGGTGTTTGAATATTTCTACAACAAATGGATATGATTCTTATTTATGGTGTTTATGTAAAAGTCGAGAATTTACCAAATAGGGAGAGTTTCTCATCGCCCAAGTTTCAATTGGACAGAAATTTGGAATCATGCAACTTGGTTGCACGATGAATGAGAAATTTCATATTTGGAAATTAGACTAATTCATTGAGAAAGTGTCAAGTGAAGGACTTGGAGATCGAATACATAAAGTTGCGTTTTGATCAAGTCCACCATAAGAGTAACAAAGATATTCGTCATGATTTACTAAAGGTTTAGTAAATATGATTATACTTACAAGATTAAGTGTAATTCTGAATTGATTAAAGGGTTTAGATCAATAGCAGAACGAATAAGAAGAATCAAGTAGGCAGAAAGATAAAAGTTTCTCCATTCTAAGAAGATGGGAGAGTACCTTTTATGCTTTATGATAGGTGTTAATGATTAAGAACCATATCTCAATTGATCCTCTAAGTGAGTCTTAGTACAATTGTATGTCTAAGAAGAGGAATCAAGAATTGAAGAAATGGTTAAATCAATAAGTCAATCATACTTCGTTCCAATAACAAGTCTTAAAGTTAAGATTGTGACATTGAGTGAAAGGTATTAAGAAGGTTTGTAACTTTCATTAAATGTGGAAAGTTGTGATGTCTTGGATAAGACAAAGACCAACTAGGACCAATTTATGAAGAGTTTTGATAAAAGCTACACTAACTCTTGAATATTTGTTTGTCAAGAAATGTTTTGACAAGAGAATCGTATATGTCAAGGAGTCAGTGGGAGCCTTAATGGTCTTGAAAGGTTTCAAGAACAAATCAAATAAACCTTAACGATCATCACCAGCACACGAGTTGAGGTTTACAACCTATCGTGTTGACATTATTTTGATTCTATGTCAATCCAATTGAGTTAATTATGCATGTGAGTTCTATGAGTTCTCATTTTGAACGCATAAAAGGCAAAGCACCTTAATCAATGAAAGGTACATTGATAGGAAAGGGTGAGCTGCTTAACTACTTGGAAGACATGGTGGGCAGCTGTGCTACCATAAAGGCAAGAAATCGAGATCAAGAAAGTTCGATCCATAAGAGTTTGAATTTGTCGAAAACTTTGGTTTTGACAAATTCACATGGATAGGAACAAATACACTGTTTAAATCTAAGTGTCATAAGATTTCCTCCTTCATGAAAATGATTGTGAGGAAATTCTTTCACTAAGACAGATTTTAAGAAGATAGTGATTGTAAAATTGCATTCTCGAATTCAATTATGGTTACGGCATCCCTTTCCATAATTTGAATTGTGAGGTTTGGCAATTAGTCTTAATTGTTTAGACACACATATGAACTATCTAAGGCAAATGTGTATAAGTTCAAGAAACCTTGATAAAAGATTATCAAAACACTAAGTATTAGAAACATGAACTTAAGAAATTCAATAAGCATTGTTTTTCTGAAAGTTAAGATGTTTATGAATACATGTCGAAGCTAGTGGGAGCATAAGTGTTATGTTTTATAATAATCATCAAGATAGTGGGAGCATAAAAGTTATGATTGTATGATTATTAAGGAAAGTATTGCAAGGTTAGCAATATTAATTATAGAAAACAAGAGTCATACTTTGCAAAGTCGCAATAGTTGAAGAGTTGTTTTGCTATAATTAAGGGAGAGAATATTATGCTTCATTTCAAATCTAAAGGTTTAGGTTGAGAAATGTTAATAAAATTTAGTCAAAGGTACAAAGTGTGTTCTTAAAATTTCGATTATGATTACGGCATCCCTCTTCATAATTCGAATTTTGAGAACATAGCAAATAAAACATTATGCGTCGTGTCCCATACGCTTCGGGTATAGGATCGATTGCAAATACTTTAATGTTTGACCATTCTAAAATTTTCCAAATGCCGAGCACATTTAGAGGGAAAAAGGACTAGAATCGGTTTAGACTAAAATAATTAAACAACTATCAAAGGACAATCCAAGTTCGACGAGGATTGGTCGCTTGTGAGTAGTTGGAAGTATAGTATTGGAAAATATGGAAATGTTTCCATATTGGATGGACCATATCGACATCATTACGAATAGATAAGATTCTATTAAGAATGAGTTGTCATATGGAACATATGGAAGTGTGTCAATATTGGGAATTGAATATTGAGAAATCTATGACTAGATTAGAAACTTCTATGCGAAAGGATGTTCAAAGAAAGTACTTTGAGTGAGAGACATCACATCTATGGAATTGTCTTGTAACAATCTCCGATAGAAGACTTTCTAATATCATTGGCAATAGTCTTTGTGACTTTGGTGCAGTGACATTACAAAAGAGATCATTACATAAAATGTTAGAATCTAGCATATTCTATAAGTAGCAAGAATTTGATATTCTTTCACTTATGAAAAGGATTTGGAGTTGTGAAATGAGAATGATTGGAAATGTGTTCAATGTGATCTATTTCACAAAGTAAGAACCATAGGTAAACATTGTGTGCATGCTAGGAGCATGGGACAAGTGTTATAATTCAAGTAAGAAGTTGATTACCCGAAACTACAAATAATGAGTAATCAATATGGTGATAAATAAAAGGTGTTTTATTTATGCTCAAAGGGTTGAGGCCATATGGGATTAGTATTATTCTTGTGTTTCACATTTGCATGTTTTGACTTCCAGAATAATTGAGTTTATTAAGAATAATCGAATTATTCAAACGGGCCACAGTCGTTCATATGTTGGAAGTAGATGTGAATGAAGACTGTCGTGAATTGGTGTGTGGATTGTCTAAAAGAGTATTAGACATAAGAAAATGTTTTTTGCAACGTTCATGAGTGCTTATGAATGTGATTTGAGCATTGGATTAGACCCACGCTCACTTGGATCACTCCATGGATTGTATCACGAGTGATTGGTGAGACGATAACATATTATATTCTTGAAACCGAGATGTGTGAGTTGTATCTTGCGAATTGGTTGCACATTGATAATATGTAAACGCACTAATAACTTGGTGCTATAAAACATATTGTTGTGTGTGATTCGGTGCGTGAGTACAAGCAAGCATTGTATCAAAGTTTATCTGTTCCTTTTATCCAAAGTAGGATAAAAGCGATATCTTTGGGCCCCTCGATGGTTTAGTGATGACAAACGTAAATGCTCGGCCGGGCTAGGGCTAATTTGATTTGTTCAATTAGTCAGTCTTCATAAATCGGAAATCGAGATATAGTACAAAGAGAATGATTTGAAATCATATATGATATCTAGAATGGAGGAATATATGATCCCTTATCTAAGGACACGCGTATCTGATAGGATCAGAGTTGATAGCGACTTTGGAAAGCTACGATTGCAGATCGGGATCTGAAATCATACGCATAATAGTTATTAGACTTATCCAAGTGGGAGACTGTTGGATTAGTGTCTAAGTCCATAACTATTTTGGTATGTACTTGACCCGATGGTGCATGGTCCTTTTGGGTTGCCTTCACCAAAGCAACTTGATTGGAGAAATAAATAGAGAGAGAGGTTATTATGATTTATTAATATGTTATAAGAATAATATATTAAAGGAGAAATCATATTTGTTTAATTAATATTGGTCAATAATTAATTAAGAATTAATTTTGTGATCAAGTGTAATTAATTAAACTAGAGGGGCTGAATTGTAATTATGTGATAGTTACAAAATAAGGTAAGGATTATCTTATATATAGGGTGAACGAATTTAAGGTGATAATGCCTTAGAATTCGACTAGGATAAGGGTTTCTAAGACTTATCTTATGGTTGCTTGGTGGACAAGCAACTAGATAAGGATAAGGACTAAAACCCTAATCTTTACACCTATATAAACCCCCTAAGGCTCATGAATTCGGCCAACCCTTCCCAAGAAGTCCTTAGGACGAATTCTAACACCTCTCCTCTCTCTATATACCTTCTCCACTTGCTTATGGTGTTTGTAAGCCATTAGAGGAGTGACACTTGTGACTCTAAGCATTCCAAAGTCAATTCAAGGAGGAATTGGGGTTGTTATTGCTACATAACAATCAAGGTAATATCATAAACCTAATTATATGTTAATATTGATTTCCATATGCTAGAATTAGGGTTTATAGTCTTGGATTCAACGCATGTACAATAGAGAAACCTAGACCCAAGCATTAGGGTTTGTATGAGCACATAGGATGTCTTATGACCAAAACCCATCAATATGTTTCCCAGCATGTCACCTTTTTGTAACATATTCCTTTCTACTCAATTCCTGCTACAGCCCACAATGTACCGAAATCGGATCTTCTTCATATTGATCCTTTTAATGAAGAGATAGAGGCCCGGGATCCATCTATGCCACCTGTTCCTTCAGCTCATGATACACCCACCTCTTCAGAGAGTTCCTCAAGCTCCCCTACTCCTGAGCCTGCTCCTCCGATTGTTAAAATTGAGGATCCACCTCCTCCACCACCCCTCAGGAGATCTACTCGTCCTATCAAGTCCACCAAGCTTCCAGATTTTACTTACTCTACATATTTAGGACCATTTGCTTCATTTATAGTGAGTATCCATCATCTGTCTGAACTTGAATCATATAGAGAAGTTGTTTTAGATCCTCTTTGGCACAATGTTATGGATGAGGAACTCACTGCTCTTCATCAGACTCATACATGTGATTCGGTTTCTCTTCCTTCTGGGAAACATACGATAGGTTGTCGTTGGGTGTACAAGATAAAAACAAAAGTTGATGGGTCTTTTGAGTGGTACAAGGCCAGGCTTGTAGCAAAAGGGTATTCTCAACAGTATGGTTTTGACTATGAGGAGACATTTGCCCCAGTTGCAAAGATGATGACAGTCTGTACTATGATTGCAGTTGCATCTGTTCGACAGTGGAAGATTTTTCAAACGGATGTCAAGAATGCTTTTTTTGAGTGGTGATCTTCATGAAGAGGTTTATATGACTCCTCCCCCAGGAATTCAGCATCGGCCGGGTGAGGTTTGTCTGCTTCGCAAAGCTTTGTATAGTCTCAAGCAAACCCCTCGTGCTTGGTTTGAAAAATTCTCCACAATGATTACCTCTCTTGGATTTGTCTAAAGTAATCACCATTCTGATTTGTTTGTTAGATGTTCGAGTGCAGGACAGATTCTTTTATCCTTATATGTGGATGACATGATTATTACAGGTGATGACCATGGTGGTATTGAGTCTTTGAAGCATGATCTAGCCCATCGATTTTCTATGAAGGATTTGGGCTTGCTGCGTTATTTCTTGGGTATTGAGGTAGCTCAGTCTAAGAAAGGGTATCTTCTTTCTCAGACTAAATATATATCTGACTTGTTTACATGGTCGGGCCTCTATGACAATCGGACTATTGATACTCCCCTTGAAACCAATACATGCTACTCTCCTACTGATGGTGTTCCTTTGTCCGATCTGAACCTTTATCGTACTATTGTGGGAAGTTTGATCTATCTTACAGTTACTCGTCCAGATATTGTCCATGTTGTTCAATTTGTCAGTCGTTTTGTAACTGCCCCTACCTCTGTTCATTGGGGAGCTATTCTTCGTATTCTGAGATATCTTCGTGGCACTCAGTTTCAGACCCTCTTGTTTCCCTTGACGTCTTCTCTTGAGTTATGTACATTAGTGATGATGATTAGGATGGTTATCTCCATGATCATAAGTCCACCACTGGATTTTGCGTATTTCTTGGAGAGTCTCTCATTTCGTGGAAGATCAACTGATCAAGAAACAAGATGTTGTCTCCGGATCTTCCACGGAGGCTGAATATCGTGCTATGGTTGTAACTACATGTAAGATTATCTGGTTACGGTGGCTGCTTGCAGATATGGGAGTTCATATTTCTTCATCTACTCCCTTGCATTGTGATAACAAAAGTGCGATAAAAATTGCAAAGAATTCTATTTTTCATGAGCGGACGAAGCACATTGAGATTGATTGTCATTTTACCCGTCATCACCTGCAGCTCGGGACCATATCGCTTCCGTTTGTTTCATCAACTTTGTAGATTGCGGATATTTTTACGAAGGCACTATCGCTTCTCGGTTTCGGTTCTTATGTGACAAAATCTCAATGCTTATTGCTGCGGCATTGTGAGTTTGAGGGGGGGATGTTAGCCTATATATTATTAGCCCACTTGCTTATGGGCCCTTTAGTCTTTAGCCCATTAGGGTTTTTTTTATAGCTAGTATTTATATCCACTTTCTTCTTTGTAGTCTTTATGCTTTTCATTGAGAACCCTTGTATTTTCTCTTTATTATAATCATATGACAATTTTATCACTACCTAAGGGTGTAAACGAGCCGAGCCGAACCCGAGCCTGACCAAGCTCAAGCTCGGCTTGTTTAATTTTGAGGAAGCTTGAGCTCGAGCTTGAGCTCGATTCGAGCCTTAAAATGAAGCTCGAGTTCGGCTCGTGAACAATTTAGTGGGCTCGCGAGCCTAATTGAGACTAAACGAGCCTCTATGTGTGTGTGTGTGTATATATATATATGTGTGTGTGTGTGCGCGCATGTATGTGTGTATGTATGTATGTATGTATATATATATATATATAGGCTCGTTTAAGCTCGTTTAGGCTCGCGAGCCCATTAATAGAAGCTCGGCTCGAGCTCGTTTAATAAACGAGCCTCATGTTTAGGCTCGAGCTCGGCTCAGGATCGTTTAATTTGATCTCGAGCCGAGCTTTTAACGAGTCGATCCCGAGTAGCTCATGAGTAGCTCGGCTCACTTACACCCCTATCACTACCTACTGCTTCTAAGGTTGTTGCTTTAATTGTTGGTGACATTGATGATTCCATTGATAATAGAGATATCATTGTAACAACTCAATCAGGAAGTCTACAACGTATAAATGAATTACATCTTGGTTACCTTGCCTTCAATACCCACTACTCTTTCCTTATGGAGATGATGGATATAGAGTTGAAATCCCGGTAGAGGTGTTATGCCTTCAACGGATACCAAACGACGCAACTGTACAATGAGAGAATTCTTTGCATATAGAGTTCAAGACATAGTGAATATTTTTTTCATTAGTTTTGAATTCAAAAAGACTTTCTCAACAATTCCTGGTTGATGCCTATACAATGATCGAAAGTGAGCGACTATATTACGTGCGCAACCAACAAAAAGTTCTTAGATGCGAATCTTATGAAACTTTTCGTAGCCTACAAAGTCATGGAAATACTGATATTTCCAACATCAGAAAACGCATGATCTTGCCTTCTTGTTTTACAGGTGGTGCACGGTAAATGATGCATAACTATTTAGATGCCATGTATCTTCGTAAGTGGTATGGGTACCTGCATTTTTTCATAATTGTAACATGTAATCCAAAGTAGCCAAAAATTAAAAGGTTTCTTAAGGATACAACGCTCAATCCCGAAGACTGGCCATATATCCTATCTAGGCTATTTAAAATGAAGCTCGAGTCGTTGATTACAAACATAAAGACAAACGCATTATTGGGTTCGGTCCAAGCAGGTACGTTCTATAACAACTATAATTTTAACATGTTTATATTTATAGTTGTTATTTTTTGTTATATTTTCAATATTTTATAATATGATATTTATTTATATACATTTGTAGTTGTTTACACGGTGGAGTTTCAAAAACGTGGCTCGCCTCACGTCCATATATGTATATTCATGCACTCTGATTATAAGTGCCTACCGTTGAGCATATTCATCGAGTTATATCTGCTGAAATTCCAAACAAAGTTGAGGATCTAGAATTATAGGCACTTGTCAAAGAGTTCATGATGCATGGTCCTTGTGGTGGTGATAATCCTAAATGCACATGCATGATTGAGAACAAGTGTTAAGAAACTTCTCGAAACCATTCTTAGATCATACTTCTGTTGATTCACATGGTTATCCTATATACAAGATACATAGTGATGGTTCATTTGTTGAAAAGTCGAGTGTGAAATTAGAGAACAAATATTTGCTTAAATATATTAACAAGGGTCATGATATCAAGCTCACAATAATGTTGAATGGTGCAATTAGGATGCTTCCAGCAAATATTTGCTTAAATATATTAACAAGGGTCATGATAGGGCTACCATGGCAGTTGTCCAAAGCACAACGCAGATGATACTGAAGATGCAGTTGATGAAATAAAGAAATCCTACGATTGTAGATATTTATCTGCATGTGAAGCCTCGTGGTGGATATTTGGATTTCACGTTCATTACATGTATTGAGCACTAAACACATTTTGATTTAGAAAAAATATAAATTGTAAATACTAATTATTTTTCTTAATTAAATAATAATTATTTACAAGTATCCTTCTGTTGTTAGACTTCCTTTCCATCTTCCTAGACAATAAAATGTTGTGTATGGTGCAGACGACGATATCGACGATGTCCTCGATAAACAATATGTTTTTTCTTCAATGTTCTTAGCTTGGATGACATGTAACAGACATAATAAATAAGCACAAAAACTTTTAAATTTCCTATGAAATTTGTATGGAAATTGAAAGAGTGTTGCTGGAAGCCAAGAAAAATAGGAAAATCGATTGGTAGAATTCATGCAGTTTCACCTAATATTGGTGAAGCATATTTTTTAAGAATTCTCTTAAATAAAGTCAAAGGTATGAAATCGTTTGAAGATATCCATACGGTAAATGGACACAAATATGATACTTTTAGAGAGGCATGTTATGCTCTTGGACTTTTAGAACACAATAGAGAATATATTGATGCCATCGAGGAAGCCAGTCATTCAGGGTTTGGTTACTATTTACGATCTCTATTTGCAATTATGTTAAAGTCGAATAGTTTGTCTAAACCGTCATGTGTTTAGGAAAATACATGGAAATATTTATTTGATGGAATTCTATACAATCAACAGATGCGATTAAAGTCTTCAGGTATTATGATATTTTTGAACATTTAAATATATGCATTAATAATATACTTATTTTTAATAAGTTTTTTTTATTCACAATTACAATTTTTTTGTAATATGTTTACATATTATTTTTGAAAACATTATTTCTATGTACTTATGATTGTGTACATTTCTTTATAAATAACTAACTTTCAATTTATATAGGTTTATTGTTTATTGAGGATCAACTTAAGAACTTGACCCTTTACGAGATTGAAAAATTTTACTACAGAACAACTCAAGCCTTAAAGATTATTATGGGATGCCTTACCCTGATCGTGAATCTATATCTTCTTCAAACAATCATATGATAACTGAGGGGCTAGATTTTGATAGGGTCGTTCTACACAACGAGTTTATTCAGCTGCTGGATTCGTTTACAGTTGAATAAAGAGGTGTTTTTGACGATATCATGAAACATGTTCAACAAAAAAAGCAGGCGTGTTTTTGTATACGGCTATGGTGGTATCGGGAAAACTTTTCTTTGGAAGACATTATCTGCAGCCTTAAGATCCAAAGGTGAAATCTTTTTAAATGTTGCTTCAAGTGGTATTGCTTCGTTATTACTGACAGGAGGTAGAACGGCACACTATCGCTTTATAATTCCTATAAATCTTACCGATGATTCTTTTTGTTCTTTCGCATCGGATAGTGATGTTGCCGATTTGTTAAGAAGAACATCATTGATTATATGGGATGATGCACCAATGGTTCATAAACATGCATTTGAAGCGTTGGATCGATCTTTGAAGGATATATTAAGTTGTGATCTTTGTAGCAACTTAAAATTGCCATTTGGAGGGATATCAATTGTTTTTGGAGGCGGTTTTAGGCAGATTCTACCTGTTGTTCCAAACGGAAGCAAACAAGACATTGTGAATGCTTCATTAAGTTCCTCCTACATTTGGTCAGATTGCAAAGTCTTAAGATTAACGAAAAACATGAGGTTGAGTGTTCGAACAAATGATATTAAAGAAACAAAGACCTTTGCAAACTAGCTTTTCGATATAGGAGAAGGAAATATGGGTGGTTTCAATGATGGTGAGGCAATTACTGATATACCAGATGATCTTCTCATTACTAATTCATCTAATCCAGTCGGTTCAGTAATTGCATTTGTCTATCCATCTATTATTGAAAATGCCAAGCATCCCATGTTTTTTCAAGAAAGAGCAATCATTGCACCGAAAAACGAAGTTGTTCAAGAAATAAATGATCGTCTGTTATCACTATTTCCAGGTGATGAAAAATAATACTTAAGTTCAGACAGTTCATTCAGATTTTGTTCATAATGACTTTGATGAAAGTTTGTATTCGCCAGATGTTCTACATGGTCTTAAACTGTCAGGTTTGCCGATCCATAAGTCGGTGTTAAAAGTCGGTGTTCCGATTATGTTACTAAAGAATAGTGATCCGAAAAGTGGTTTGTGTAATGGAACGAGACTAGGGGTTATAACATTGGGTAACCGTGTTATAGAAACAGAGATAATTTCCGGAAGTAATATAGGAAACCGTACTTTTATTCCAAAAATGTCATTAACTCCTTCAGAAAAAAAGAATTCCTTTCATATTTCAAAGAATACAATTTCCATTGGTTGTATGTTTTGCAATGAAAATTAACAAGAGTCAAGTACAATCGTTATCGAAAGTGAGTTTATTTTTTAGACAACTAGTGTTCACTCATGGACAATACAGTTGTATGTTGCATTGTCGAGAGTTACAAGCAAAGATGGATTAAAAATATTAATTTTAGACAGTGATGATAACCTTAGCAATAAAGCGTCTAATGTTGTATTCAAATAAGTATTTGGAAATTTGTGAGTAATTTTTTACAATATTTAAATACTCTTATTTATCACTATAGATTCAATTATTGTATTAATCATCATTTCGTTTATATTTATTTCTAAATTTCAGCTTTATGTTGCTGTACCATGATAAAATAATATGAATGTGTAATTATTAATCGACAAAATTGCAAAAATGGTCCCTGTGGTTTCTTATTTTATGTGGTTATGGTCCAAACGTTTGAAAAGTTGCAGATTTGGTCCTTTTCAACAAGTTTTATTGTGGTTTTGGTCCCTCATCCGTTAAGTTTAACTGGTTGGCTGTTAACTTTTTTAAAATGACAATTTTACCCTCAGGGACCATTTTCGCAGTTTTGTCTTTTACCATACCATAAGGACCATTTTTGCATAAGTTCTTTTTTATTTTATTGAAGTATTATATATTAATAAATATTATTTTTAATATATAATATTATATATTAATAAAAAAAATTTTATGGGAATATTAGTTTATTATAGTTGTTTTTTTTGGGGGAACGACTATAGTTGATTTTTTTTTAATTTTTTTTTGTTTGAGTAATTCTTTTTATTGATCTATTATATATAAATATATATAGTTTTTAATATATATAATTTATATCATAATAAATATTATATTATTGGATTATTAATTTCTTTTAGTTAATATTTTTAATTCTTTTTTAATTATTTTTATTGGATTATTTCTTTTATTTCTTTTAATTTATTATTTTCTTCATATACTGAATATTGTTTTATTGAATTATTAATTTATTTTAGTTAATTCTTTTTTAAAAAAATCGACGTAATTATTTTTTATTGAATTATTGTATATCAATACATATAGTTTTTAATATATAATATTTATATTATAATAAATATTATATTATTGTATTATTATTATCTTCTAGTTAATGTTTGTAATTTGTTTTTTTTGAACTACTTTTTGTTGGATTATTACTTTTAATTTATTATTTTCTTCATATACTAAATATTATTTTATCGGATTATAATAGTAGTTCTTGTAAATTTTATTGGTTCCACCACAAAGTCATGAGATACGCAAAATCGTGGTCTCTCATCATCGAAATCGTTAGGATCGTTGCCAAACACTTTCATTTCATCTAGCTTATGATGAGAAACCATTGGGAAAATACCACCACCATCACTCGGTCACCACCACCACTTATAAATGTTATCGGGGTTTGTTGCGCATTATGTGGGATATGAAGGATTCCATTAGATTATGAAGAGGTTGTCGCAGGTGGCTACCAACAACGCTGGGTGGAATAGGGTATAATATCTATGGAACCTCCGATGAGGGTGTTTGGAGGTGATCCTGCTAATTTTTGACGATGATAATCGACACTTTTACGTATTTTGGCGACTTTGTGGTGAAACTAATAAATTTAAAAACAGTTAATAGTATACATTCAAAATAAAATAATAATCCAATAAGATAATATTTATTATATTAAAAAAATAATAAGTTAAAAGTAATATTTCAATAAATTAATAATTCAAAAAAAAATACAATAATTAATAATCCAATAATGTATTATTTACTATGATGTAAATATTATATATTAAAAATAATATTTGTTGATATATAATAATCTAATAAAAAAGAATTGCTCCAACTAAATGAAATTATAAAAAGAGTCAACTAAAAGAAATTAATAATCCAATAAAATACTGTTTCGTAATATGTAATAATCCCATAATATAATATTTATTATGATATAAATATTATATATTAAAAACTATATGTACCGATACATAATAATTCAATAAAAAAGAATTACTTCGACAAAAAAAAATTTAAAAATAATTAGCTAAAATAAATTAATAATCCAATAAAACAACATTTAGTATATGAAGAAAATAATAAATTAAACGTAATAATACAATGAAAAATGTTTAAAAATTATAAAAATTAACTAAAAAAATTAATAATCCAATGATATAATATTTATTACGATATAAATATTATATATTAAAAACTATATGTATTGATATATAATAATTTAATAAAAAAGAATTACTCCAACAATTTTTAAAAAAAAATCAACTAAAATAAATTAATAATCCAATAAAAAATATTTATTAATATATAATATTATATATTAAAAATAATATCTATTAATATATAATACTTTATTAAAATAAAAAAGAATATATGCAAAAATGGTCCTTATAGTATAGTAAAAGACAAAACTGTGAAAATGGTCCCTGGGGGTAAAATTGTCATTTTAAGGAACTTAACGGATGAGGGACCAAAACCACAACAAAACTTATTGAAAATGACCAAATCTGCAACTTTTCAAACGTTTGGACCATAACCACATAAAATAAGAAACCACAAGGACCATTTTTGCAGTTTTGTCTTATTAATCATTTAGTTATAAAATTTTTTAGTAATCGTACATTTAAAAAAAATAAGAAAATAATATTCAAGTAAAATGCTATTTATTGTATGATTGTAAAAATGATTATTTGTCGTTAACATGGTCAAAATAACAACTTTTAACAAAAAAAAAATTACTTTATGTTTTTAGAGTTTCATATTAATGTATTGTTTTTTTTTAGGTACGCCAAGTTTAAAAAATGAAAATAAATTATTAATATGCATGTAAAACCTAACTAAATTTGATATAAAGTGAAAATGGTCATTTTGATTAAAAATATAAATAAAAAAAATATATATTTTATAATCTTTATATTACTATTTATTTTCATTTTAGTTATGCCAAATTAATAAACTTAGACAAATTATATTTTATGAAATAATTGACAAATTAATGTCGATCAATGTCATTTTAATACAAAATAATAATAATAATAATAAATCAGGACGAACACTACATTTTCAAAATCATTTTCTTAAAATGAAACTATTTTTCATTTTCCTAACCAAAACAAGTATGTCATGCTCACATTCCTCTATCGTTTATCTCGTTACGATAATTCGATACAAAATTTTCTTATTTACCGACAATTTGCCTATATAACTATACAATCAGAAGTCAGTTTTAAATCCCCTAAAAATCAGCAAAAAAAAATGATAGGGAATTGATGTTTTCTTTAAATTATATGCTACAATAAAGGATTTGATTTTTAAATTTATAGTGTAATATCTCAATATTTTAGGAAACAAAATGGATTATATAATCAAAATTGTGTATTAACACGTTTGCTATCATGTATCATATTGTCGCATTTTCTCATCTGTAGGTCAAGCTGCCATCGTTATTCTTCTTCAACTCAGTCTGCATACAGGTATGTATTTTATTTCCTTCATCTTATACATACCATCGTCTGATAATATTCAAAAACTAATCTTACATTATGTGTTGATTGAATGTTTCATTCAGATGGTTAATTTTTTATGTTTGCTAAAATGTTCATGTCTCGCACTCTATGTGTTTGCTAAAATGCCTCAGACAAATGAAATTACTATCATATCTAATATTCAATTGTATATAACATGCTTTTATAATCTATTTCACAAACTTGCTAATTGATATACCGTACTTATGACCATGTAGATGAAATGTGTTCAATGTATTTGATGCATTTTAAGTTTTTACAAAAACTTTTGAACCAAATATTGGCGAATATAGGATTTGAAAAAATCATGCACTACTGAAAAAAAATAATAGGATTATTCAAATGAATTAAGGACCGTGAGTTAAATACAACAACAAATTTTATATGTAAATATTGGACTGTGACTTAAGTTTTATTAGCATTGTCTATAATGTAGCTTTTGTTGGTTGTGCGTGTTACAGATTCACTTTGAAAGTTCAAGTCATTCGCTTGACGAAACGACTAACTTATGAATAAAAAGAAGCCTTTTCGTATTGATATGATGTTAGCTGATGAAGAGGTATTTATTCAAATTACTATTTTTTGGTCTCATTTTTTAAGCATACTACATCTCAATGGTATTCTATTAATTATGTTATTATTCTAAATTATGATTTTTGCATATGGGGTACTAAAATTGAAGCTCAAGTTCCAAATAGGTGAGTTTTCAGATTTGAAAAGATGATTGCTGAAAATGAATCTTATGATATTGAGAATCCTCAAGTTGGTGAAAGCACTGTAGATAACAAATTTGTGATTAATTCAAACAAATTACATTTTTGCCAATCACAATGGTTACCAAATCCAATGATTTTGTGGGTCCTCTGTATGGTTTTTCTTTTGAGAACTACCAAACAATCTTTGAAAATAATATTCGAGAAAAAAAACCAGTCGGTTAGTGCCTAATCTGAATTTAATTATCTAATTTATTATACTTTTCTTTCTTATAGTACAATTCCTAATCCCTATGTTATATTTTGTGTTATACTTTGCCCTTCACATATTCATTTTTCAAAATAAAGCTTAAATTAAACAATTTAGCTATAGACAATATGCATAATATGCAGAATTGTACTCTACAAAATTATATGTTTATAGTTTTTTTCATTATAATGTATACTGTTATTCTTTTACATGACTGATTTGCCCCTTGACTTTTTATATTATTTTTCCAGAAAAAAACTTATAACAAAACATCAAAAGCAAAAAATAGCATTATACTTTAACAAATAATAAATTCCTGCCACTTTAAACTTGAAAGTATATTTTATTAGGAACCTATTATATTGTTTTGACCGTACTCAAATAACTACTACATAATAATAATTCATATTTATTCCATTTTTTACACAAAAACCTGAAATCTAACTCTTTTTTGCAGGTTGTTTGTCTGTTTCAAATTGGTACTCTCTTACCAAACTTTACATCAATACTAACATAAAAGAAATCCTAACATTCAAGAACACGTTATATAGTTTCCATATTTTTTCATAATATTGTATTTGTTTTTATGCATTATTATATAATAACTATTAAACTTTATTCATGAACAGTTTGGTTTCCAAAAAATTATTTGAAAATTCGTCTGTTAATCGTAGCAAAGATTCATCATCTATGTTGTATTCTGAGACCGATGAGTTTCTTTTGAAACATGACTTCAAACCCATTACCGAAATCCAAGAAATCACAAATGTAAATTTTGTTGTATTTTTTTAAAGTTTTACCTAATTTCACTTGATTGTATTGTAAAACAACTTCTAATTTTTATAGGTAAGCCAAGTAATTGTGCTTGGTACAGTTAAGCGTCTGTGCACGGATTTTTCATGGTATTATTAGGGATGTAAATCCTGTCATAAGAAGGTTGATGAAGATATTATGATGGATATTGAGCTAAATGATGGATCAAACGACAAAAAAGTTGTTGTGTGTTCATCCGCAATCTGCAAAAATAAAGTTGTTACTGTTCTTCCTAGGTATTGGACACATACTTTATGCTTTCTCTTTGTTATTATTATTTTTTTACAAATTAATGTAATATTTCTTTATTGTTTTTTAATATGTTTAGGTTTAAAATCCAAATTAGAGTCCAAGATCGTACATGAGTAATTTCATTGACTCTTTTTGATGGTGATGCTAATAAGCTTTTTAGAAAAAAATGCACAATAATTGCTGGAAAGTTTTAATGAGGTTGGGTTTGTTTTATTATACAACTTAATTATTCTTCTCATGTTTTACCTTACACGTTATTCAATTGCATTTTTGGTAGGATGGTAATACTGATATTTTCCCTGTTAAAATTATTGATATGCTTGAGAGGAAATTTGCGTTTCTGATTGAAGTTTTTTATTATAATTTCAAAAATAAAGTTCAAGGGTATTCAATACGCAAGTTGACCACTGACTGTAAAATACCTTCTGAACTTGAAAAGACGTTTACAATTGACCAGGTATCAATTTTGCACAATTTATTTAATCCCTATAATATTTATATTGTTTAAGCAATTCTTGTTATGTCCTTATTTGCAACATGTTGATTCTGACTCTTTCAACACTGCAACATTTGAAGTCACATCTCAAGAAACTACCAATTTGAAGGTGCTATTTATTTTACATTTAAATTTAACTTCATTTGCATTACTACTTAATTAGCATATTATATGTACTTAAAAAAGGATGCAATATCATTCACGGGAGATAATATCATTCCGGCCTCTAATGTTGAGAAAATCATAGCGACAAGTCCGTTGGCCAAACACCATTTTTCTGAAGTTGTAGCTCCTAATGCAGAGCTAAAGCGCAATCTTTCCGAAGTTTACGATGTTGATGACCCACGAGCAATGCGATCGACAAAAGTGCGTTCAACAATCATGGATGATGGCTTTTCAGGACATGGCAAGATGGAACTTTTGATTCCAAAAATAGAGAAATAAATGCATCTTTAAGAATTTAAAACCAATTGGATATTTTAAGTGCATTATCCCTTTTAAAATTATTTTCAACTCTGGTTTTTTCTTTGTGTTGGTTTGATTTGCTTTGGTGGTTGGAACTATTTAACATCATTTTTATTGGGCTTGAATTATGGAGTTATTAGGATTATTATGGTGAAAATTGCATTTCGTTTTTTTATTCAGTTTTTCAAGTTTTTTTCATATATTTGTCACTTATATAACTACTTTTATTATTAAAATGTCACCACCATGATAACTACTACATTATTCAGAAATACAAAAATTTTACCATTATAATAATTTACTTTTTTTATTCTTTTGTAGAATGGTCCTATTAATTAATCCAACAAATATTTGTTTTATGGAAACATTAAAGGGGTGATTTTTTTTCAATTTTTGTCATAATAAATTGGTTTTGCTACATGTTCCTGATTTGCCCTTCAATTTATACATCTTTTAACTAAAAACACAAAAAAGCAAATAAAAAATCAACTTTATAACACATATTCTCTTTATAGAACATATTAGCTTTCTATTTATTCCAATATAATAGAATTTTCTGATTTTATTGTATTTTATATGTGTGTTTTAATAAAATACACAAATTGCAACAAATTTGTTTATTTTGTTCCTCTCATAAAAACTACTTTATACTAAGTCATAATTTTGCATTATATCTTTCTTTTTTATTCTGCATTTAATAAATGAAATTAAACAATGCAACTTTACAGAATATGCATAATGTAATAGCATTCTACTTTATAAACTGTTTATTTTTAACATTATAGAGTATATGTGGGGTTAGTTTTATGATTTTGCGGTTCATAAATAACATAATTATTTAAGATTTATGTAAACCTCAAATTACTCCAATTGTATAATCGACTTACCACATTTCCCCTTTCATTTCTAAAAACACCCACAAATATTTTTCCATGTTTGACATTTCATTACTATTGTAATGTTTTTATTATGTTACATTGCAAATTCAATTGTTCAATGGAATTGTCCTATTTACCCGTGCAACTGTTGTTGTTTTTGTTTTTGAATTTGTGTAATGTAGCATCATAATTCATATTTCGTTTTTATACCATAATAGCATCATATCTGTCTTTTTATCCCTTAACAACATCATAGTTTCATTTGTATCACATAATGTATTATGTGATACAAATGAAAGTATAATGCTATTAAGGGATAAAAATGCAAATATTCATTTCTTGTAATAATCACATCTAGTTGTATGTAAGAAAAGACATTAAAACAAGATTGTTGTTGTCGCCATCATCTAGGTGCGATGATTTTGTTAAGTTTCATACGAAAATAGTGTATGTTTTGCATATAACCTCAAATATGGTATTGTAGTGAATTACTTTGATTTCACACATGTAATTAGTATCTACACTAGTTTACCAATTTATATGTCAAATTAGAATTTACATATGTTAACACACACACAAAAATGAAATTAAGTTATATATTAGATTGTGTTTGTTATGTTTTTTTTTTATATAAAATGTCTTTTGAACCTTTTATGTCTACGGGTGAAAAGATATCTTAGAAAACGACGATTTGATTTTTAGAAGACAAAAACCATAAAATAAAATAAAAATTCTTATTGAATTCTTTTTCCAAAAGACAAATATATATATATATATATATATATATATATATATATATATATATATATATATATAGAGAGAGAGAGAGAGAGAGAGAGAGAGAGATTTTAGAAGACAAAAATATATATTTCCTTTTTCACAACCACCATTGTCGTCACAATCACTGCTATCGCCATTGCTACTGGTGTCGTTACCACCACAGTCGTCTCTGCCACCATTAACAACAACACCACCACTACCGTCATCACCAACACCAACACATCTATCGTTTTCACCACTTCCACACCTCATGTTTTAAAAAACGAACCATTTATTTATAAAAATTGAGGATGCAGAAAAATAATTTTTGTCCACATCTTACTCTGCTAAGATATGAGAAAAACTAAAAGCATTTTACGTATTTAAGATGAAAATACACACTTTAATAACTAAGATTTGATTAATCCAACAAATTTTAGTTTTATACAAAAGTAACAAAAATGTGGTGGGTAGTTACCAGGGGTAGATATTGCTTTATAAAATTAGGCTGATTGAGAAACCTTTGTGTCATTTTTTCCCCACAAAACGAATCTTCCACCATGACCACATTTTTCTTCTGCTTCCTTCTTCCACTCTTCATCCGCCTGCCAACAAAACCACACCTAACAAATTCGGTGCGATTTTGATGATCGACGATCCATTGACGGAAAAACCAGAAGCAGATTCGAAGTTATTGGGGAGAGCACAAGGGTTCTATGGACAGGCGTCACAGGAGGAAGTTGGGTTGTTAATGGCGATGAACTTTGTGTTCTCGACAGGGAAGTATAACGGGAGTACTTTGACGATTTTGGGGCGGAATCCGATTTTTGAAAAGGTGAGAGAGATGCCGGTGATCGGAGGAAGTGGGCTTTTCCGGTTTGCTAGAGGGTATGTTCAGGCGAGTACGGTTACTTCTGATATGAAAACAGGGGATGCAGTTGTTGAGTATAATGTTCATGTTATGCATTATTGATCTTGTTGTTTTTCCTTCTCCAGCAATAAGTTGATTAATCGTTGTGGGTTATGATCAATGCTTTATCTTTTGGATAAATGTAATATTCTTCTTCAAGAGTGCTAGAATAATTTTATGTAATGGTGATCTTTTTAGCTTAGTGTGTTTGTTGCTAACTCGAATAAGAAGCTCAAATTAATTGTTGAAGCCTTGGATATAGACCAAGGAATCCTTTATAAAGCAAAGGGCACCTAAAGGAAAAGTGACATTGACTTATAAGTTAGAGGACCGACGGATTTGGGCATGAGTCCTCACATTATGCATTGCATTTATTATGTGGCCATTTTGCCTCTAACTTGTGGTATATTCGTTTTTCTATAAAAGTATTTTTTGATTACTTTTTTTTCTGGTTGGTAGAATTTTCGTAAGTGCACGTCTTCTTTCGCAAATTTGAAAAAAATAAAAGACATTTAACCGCTTTCAAAACAATCAGCACCTATATGACTTTGTTAGAATGTTTTCCTTATTATGCAATACGCTTCCCATAAATAATACTTGCATAAGAAATAGGGTTATTTTAATATATAAGTAATATGTGTTTATATATTGTTTTTGAAATATATCTAACACAATGATCACAACCTAACATATTAGTATTTAGACACGTGCTTAGGTAAGAAAAACTACCCTAGTTCGCATTGATATAAATAAATAGTCAAACAAATGCAAGTAAAAATGATTTTGTTCTTAGGATAATTAAGAAACTTATTGTATGTATGGGTATGAGTTCGGTAAGAACCCAAAAATTGGTAGGAACCGCGAGAACTATTCTCCACTAATCATTTCGTCAATGGCACAAACGTCAAACACATTTAATTGGTCGTGACGCGTTCGCACGCAACACACGTGTATGAAACTTAATACGGACCCGATGGAATATTCATGTGCGACGAAAGTCCATGAAATTTCATTTCAATGAGTTTTTTTTCTTTTTCATTGATTTCGTTGTTTTTTAAATTCAATTTTTTTAAATAGATATATGCTCGGTTTTAATGTTTTTATATTCTTTTTGCTTTTTTGTTTTTTTTTAATTTTTTTTTTGTTTTTTTCGTTATTTTTCTCTTTTTTTTTCTTTTTTTTTAATATGTTTACTACATGCTTAAAGATAGTAGGGTTTTTTCTTTTCCTTTTTGTTTTTGTTTTTTATTTTTTAAATTAAATATCAGTTTGAGTTTTTTTTTAAACTAAATATTAAGGTTTTATTTCTTTTTTTTTTAAAGTAAATTCATGACTATGAAATTTGGCAGATAGATGTTAAAACCACTTTCCTTAATGGAAAGTTGGTTAAGGATGTTTACATGACTCGGATAGAGGGTTTTGCTGATGCAAAATTTCTCAATAGAGTGTGCAAGCTTGAGAAATCCATCTATGAGTTGAAACAAACTTCTCACAGATGGAATCTTTGTTTCGACGAGAAGGTCAAAGAGTTTGTTTCTCTAGAAGTGAAGATGAGTTTTATGTATATGTCAAAGCTAGTGGGAGTATAGTAACCTTCCTAGTATTGTATGTTGATGACATACTTCTTATAGGAAACGACATTCCAACTTTGCAAAATGTTAAGTCTTGGCTTGGAAAGTGTTTTGCTATGAAGGATTTAGGAGAGGCTGACTATATTATGGGGATAAGAATTCTAATAGACAGGAGTAAAAGACTATTTGGACTTAGTCAAAGTACATACTTGGAAAAGGTGCTAAAACGTTTTAGTGTGGAAAATTCCAAAAACGGAGAACTGCCCATCAAAAGTAATACCAAACTGAGTAAGACTCAGAGGCCAAGTACCAATGCGTAGATAGTAGAAATGAGTAGAGATCCATATGTTTTCAAACCATATTGAATGGTTTGGCTTACGGTTTTTAAGATTTCAAACTGTATAAAAACTGGACCGAATTTGTATATATATTAACTAATTTTTTATATGTATATGTATTTTTTTGTATTATATATTAATTTTTATATATAAATAATAAACTTTAAAACCCACAATATTTAATTATTACATCCCAATTGTAGTTTCTTTTGTGATCTGGTAATTGGTAAATGATGCCCAAATTGATAGTCCACCACCAAGCAATCGTGAATTCATGATTCACTTATTCGTTTCAGCTTACCCTAATCGAGTACGCAATTCGCAAAGATGCAAAGGATCCGTTTCTCTCGTTTCCAATTGTCACACCACGCCATGTCGCCAAGTCACTCGACTAAAATGGGCCTCAAAAGCCCAAACCGTGAAACCAAACCGGAGTCAAACCGTTAGTAACGGTTTGGTTTGGTTCGGTTTTAAATTTTCAACGGTTCGGCTTCGGGTTTTGCTTGACAAAAACCGTTAGTAACAGTTTGGCTTTGGTTTGACCTAAAAACCGAAAAAACCGAACCGCGAACACCCCTTGTTTGGTTGAAGAACTTCATCGGAGATCTTAGAGTTGTGCCAACCATCAAGGAGCCAATAGAATTTTTTTGTGATAATGAAGGAGCAGTTCCCTTAACAAAGGAGCCAAAAGATCATGGCAGATCAATACATATCAACAGAAAATACAATTTCATCGGACAAAGAGTAGAAAAAGGTCGCCTCGTAGTGAAGAGGGTATCCTCTGAAGAGAATCCTGTAAATCGACTTACAAAGCATCGGAGTAGGGCTAAACCCATTCAACATGCCAAGAGCATTGGTTTGAGAGATGATATTAGTTTTACTAGTTAGATAGCTAGTTTGAAACTTGTAGAAATGTAAATGTAATTGAATTTTGGTGATTAAATAATAAAAAACTATGTAGGAGTTTGTTTACTACCTTTTTTCAATTGTTTATTGTTGTGTTTCATTTTTTGCATGTTTTACTTCACGAATAATTTGAATATTCAAACTTCACAGTCATTCGTACTTTTGGAAGTAAGTAGTGAATTAATATTATCATGAATTGAATTGTAGATTGTCTAAAGTGTTTTAGACATAATGATAGTATTGCTACAATGTTCATGAGTACTTAGAAATGGAGATTTAAGTATTGGATAAACCCACGCTCAGATAATTACTTCATGGAATTAATCACGAGTAATTCTGAGATGATAATATCTTATAATCTTAAATCGAGATATATAAGTCAATTATACATTGATGATACGTAAACACATCAGTAACTTGATGTTATAAAACGTATTGGTGTGCATGATTTGATGAGTAAATGGTGCAATAATATAAGTCAATGTTTATTCATTTCTTTTTCCCTAACAGGAAAAGCGATATCTTTAGGCTCCTCGGTGATTTGGTATTGACCTATAGTGTCGGGCCAGGCCATGACTAAATTGATGTGTTCGATTAGAAGTTTATGTCATTACAAATCAGAAGTCGGGAAACAAAGTATTGGACAATGAGATTGAATATGTTCCATGTCTCATGTCCGAATGATATCTTGCAGAACGAAAGACTATATGATCACTTATCTTAGGACACCTAACTGAATGGGTCACAGTTCGACAACGGCTTTTGGAAGCTACAATTTGCTGATCGATTCGGAAGTTATACTAGTAATCATAGTTACAGACTTATCCAAGTGGTAGAATGTTGGATTAGGTGTCTAACTCCATAGCATATAATTGGTGTAAACTTGAATTGATAGTAACACATTCCTTTTGAGTTGCCCTCAAACCTAGCAATTGGAGATGATGATTTTTAGAGAGAGTGGTTGATTTTTTATTTGATTAATAAATTGAAATAAATAATTTATTAATATATTATGAGAATAATATATTAATTAGAAATAGTAATATTTAATTAATAATTAATTAGAAATTAATTGGAAATAATTTTGGGTTTAATAGAATTAACTAAAAGTGTAGGATCTAAAGTGTAATTGTTCAATAGTTGAACAAAAGGCCCCAAAACCTTCCACCAGGAGGGTGGGTGGACGGTTTCAAGGGGAGATAATCTAGGGTTTCTAGATTATCCCATATAGATAATTAGAAAGCTAGATAATTACCGAATTTGAATTATTATTATTTAATTCAAATCAGGGTTATCCAGGGTTTCCTAGTTATACTATATAAGGACTCCTAGGCTATGATTTTTGGCCATCACTTTCTTCCCAAGGCTTGACCAAAATTCTGCTCTCCCTTCTCCTCTCTCCATAATCTCCTTCTTGCTAGCTTGGGTGTAACCACTAGAGGCACAATATTTTTGGTGCTTGCTTCCAAAGGTTCTATAACTCAAGGATAATTGTTATTTACTACAATAACAAGAAGGTATATAATCCTAAACCCTTTCTTGTGTTTTTCGAAAATTACCTAGGCTTTTTAGGGTTCTTATTTTGATGTTCTTAGTTATAGGTTCAATAGTGAAAACATAGATCTTATTTTAGGTTGCATGCACATTTAAGAGTTTTAAAGTTGTTTTGTCATGCCTAACACCCATCAGGCAGAAAGAGAAAAGAAAAAGAAGAAGGTGATGTGTGTTGAGGCTTGCAAGGACTCATCATCATCATCTTACATTGTTTTTGTACCATTATTAGTATCAAATATTCCTCCTTTATTGTTTTATGAGGATAAATCTAGGTTTTGTCCTACTTTTCCTCTTGGATGTGCAAGCTTGATGAATGGAAATCATATTACCATATTTATACACATTTTTAGGCAATATTTCAATACCTTTTAACTAATACTTTGGTTAATTGCAAAGATACGTGATAATTATTGAATTAAATTGTATTTTGCAGCTAATAAAGACACTCTTGAGGAATATGGACTAGAAATCACAAGCATTCGAACTTTGGAGGATTGGAGCTTAAAAGAAGAAAATTCCAGCGAAAAACCAAGAACACAACGTGACAACTCAAGGCCACGACGTGAAGAGGGTATTCTGGAAGATTAATAAGCGGGAAGTCAGAATCCTTGCTCGATACAAATTTTTATCTAGTTCACGACGTGAGACCCTATTTTGCGTCGTGAGCCACTTCTTTTGCAAATCTGTATAAACTCATTTTTTATTATCGATTTAGAGGGATTTTGGGAGGAGAGATAGTCTGAGATATTTGATTTTAGAGGTCAAAGAAGTGCAAAAAACATATCTTTGAAGGAGAAATTGCTTGAAGATAAAGAAATTGAAGAACAAATCATCACATTGGTTTGATTTATTTTAGTCATGTCGATTTCTTTTGAACTTGTGTTTTTGTTTTCAGTCATGAGTAGCTAAACTCGTTTGCTTTCGTTTAGTTAGATGAAACCTTGAATCTATAGCTTAGTTTATTAATTTATGGATTTTATAAGTTCGTTTTGTGCTTGTGTTGATTATCATTACCTAGCATGTTAAAGTATATGACTTGTTGCTTTAATTCAAGTTAAGTGTAGCTTAGTGACCATTAAATTACATGAACTTGATTACCTAGTGATTCGGTGACTGTTAAATTGCAAGAGCTAGGATTGACCACATTTTAAATAAGTAATAAAAGTAACAAATTTAGTTGTGCTAGAGAACATAATTGTGACCACAATTGTGTTAGCTTAGATAACTCTTACATAGCCCATCTATAATTAATAACTAATTTTATGTTTGCTTTTGTATGACCATACATGGCAGTTTATAAATTGGTGAAAATATTAGTAAATTTGGACTTAAATTGATAATTACATAATAATTGGTAACCAAATTTTATAATCCATAATTAGTAACTAACCATAGAAATGAAATGTATTCGAACTAAACAAAATATTTTTAATATATTGATTAAAACCGTTAGTTAAGAGCTTAAATTTTCTAAACATGAAAAATCAGATAAAACCCTTTTAACTTTTGCTTGTTTTTAGATTAATCTGCTAGTGGTTAGGTTAAAAAAATTAATTTCGTTCCTTAAGTTTGATACCGGACTGTTTGTATTATATTATTTGCGAGAAGGTCTACTGCCTTAGTCGTAATAGTTAGTTAGATAGTTAGTAAAACTAATAGGTGTAATATTACGAAACATCAAAGTTTTTGGCGTCATTGCTAGGGAACGGCTATTTTAGTTTTTATTTAATTGTTTTAGGTTAAAAAATCCTTTTTGTAGGGTAAAAACCATAAAAAGTTAATTTCTGCAAAGTTTAATTTCTTTTTTTCAAAAACATCGACTTCATGATGTGAAGGCCCTTCTTACGACGTGATCCCGATGATATTAATTTTTTTATTTTTCGTTTTGTCGACTTGTTTTGATCTAACACGAGGCGGCACTATTACCACATCATGGTAATCGTTCAATAGGACTTTTTAGTTAGTTGTTGTTCATTTTTATATTTTTATTTTTTGTTTTTGTGTCAGTAGTATATGACCCGTGGATTAAACACACCATTGACACCACCATTTAAAGATCCAGAGTCATCTTTCCATTAAAAGAAGGACAAGAACGTAGGAGGATCAAGCAAAATTCCAAAAAATGATAGCACGTTCGATAGCTTTGAAAGAACCCCTAACAAAAATGAAGTTAGTTACAAGCCCGACACAAAAACCAATAGAAGTAGTGAACCCAAAAAAGTGAGCCAAAAATCATCATGACGAACATTGTTGACATGACGATGGAGGTATACAAAAAAAAGAATACGAGAGGATACCGGTCCAGGACTTGTGCAACCCACAATTCCCGCTACTGCTACCTTCGAGCTTAAGGGACATATCCTTTCCACACTAAAGGATATTCTATTTTTCGGACAACACCATGAAGATGCATATAAGCACCTCGATGAAGTCAATGACATTGTTGTCTACTTCAACATTCCTAATGTACCTCGAGAGACTATCTTGTTAAGAAAACTTCCAGTTAATTTTAAAGGAGCAACAACAGATTCGTTGAAGGCACTTTCATGAGGTTCAATCACCACATGTTCATAGATTCATGAAGAATTTCTCCAACAATTTTGCCCACTATCAAAAGTTTCGAAGCTCAAGAAAGCCATAGCTAATTTTGAGCAACAAGTGGGTGAGTCTTTGTACGAGGCTTGGGAGCGATACATAGGGTTAATAAGAAATTGTCCACAAAATGATCTAAACGAGCAACAAGAAGTCTCGATTTTCTACTATGGGGTGAACATCACGACAAGGAAACTCCTTGATTCTCAAGGACCTTTAACAGAGAAGAATCCCGCTGAAATTAAAGAACTAATTGAAGAGTTTTCAAAGCATTCATGAGAATATCACAACCCTCGTAATGAAGGAGCTAAAGGGATCAGGAATGGTGCTTCGGAAGATATGGCGGCGATATTGGCAATGTTAAGTAGCATGGATAGAAGAATGACTAAGATGGATTAATCTATACACGCTTTACGTGTGGGTTGTGAAAATTGCAATGGTCCACGTTTGACAAAAGATTGTCATTTGGACGAAAACGGGAATAGGAAGGCTCGAGTTTACTACTCAAGTGGAGACCGCTATGATAAGGATTGGAGGAATCTGAAGAAGGAATGGTTGCCTTATGATGAGTATAAAAAGCAAAAAAAAAGTATAGGCAAACCGGCCGGAGCTTTTACCCGAGAAAAAAGTGGACTTGGAGCCAATGCTTCATAGATTCATGGAAGCTTCCGAAAAACATCACGATATAGTTGATGCTACCATAAGAAATAATCAAGCATCCATCAAAAATATTGAAGCTCAACCCGAGCAATTAACTACATTGGTTAACGAGCGGTTACCGCTTAAAATTCCTGATAATAAACCGCCAGCACATGTCATGGCCATCACTACTGAAGAAGACAATATTTCTGAGTTCTTAGAGGCCTTGGAAGAAGAGACAAGCAGCCAAAATCATAGCCAAAGCGGACGAAAATCAAAGAAAAAAATGTTGTTGAAACACCGTCATCACGATGTGAGGCTTCAATCCTCACGACGTGGTCTCAGTCTGGGCATAAAAAAAAATTTGGTGCTTGACCTTATCAACCTCCTTTACCATTTCCTTCTCGAGCCAGAGTTCACCCATTATACAAGAGCATGTCAAGTTTATGACGCAAGTAAAGGGTATTCCGGTCAATACACCTTTTATTGAATCCTTAGAAAAAGTTCCCGAATATGCCAAATTTATTCAAGACTTACTTGACACTCGCGAAAACTAGAGAATACCTCCAAGGTAGTCCTTAGTGAGCAAAGTTCCATGGTCATTATGGAGGGAATACAAAGAAATATGGGAGATCCTGGACGCCTTACACTTTCATGTGAAGTCAGAAAAACACATGAAGAGATATGCTTTTTGTCGATTCTAGAGCGAGTATCAATTTGATGCCATATTCATTTTACCAAAAGCTTAACCTTCCAGAATTGAAGGCTACCGGAATGACAATTCATATCGCCAATCGTTCGGTCTCGAGGCATAGTTGAGGACATTTTGGTAAAAATTGAAAATTTTATTTTTCCAATCGATTTTGTGATGCTAGACATGAAGGAGGATAAAGATGTCCCAAGTATCAATGGATTCCCTTTACTTAATACCACACGAACCTTGGTGGATATTCACGAGTCAAAGCTTACATTGCGAGTGGGGAATTATGAAACAACATTTGGAGTGGAAGACGGATTCAAGAAGGATTGTGCTCAAAATGAAGTATTCATTATGGATGAATAAAACGAGCTTGAGGAGTTAGAGAAATTGATGGAAGAAGAAATTCAAACAAGAGAACAAGTCAAGCGTACTAAGCCAAGATCTTCAATTTCAAAGTTTTTGAGGTCTTTGCTTTTAAAACTCCAAAGTCTCTAGTGAATGAAGAAAGTGAAGAGAGTTTGGTATAAAGTGATGAAGAAGAAGAAATTACACAAGACTTGAGCAAGCTAAATTTGGATAAAGAGGATGGGGAAGATAAGGAGCTACAAAAGGAAAAAGGAAAACCTAGATTTCTTGTGAAGAATAAAGGGGCGAAAACGTAAGCATGAGGAAGGCGATTCTAAAATGAAGAAAGAAAATTCTAAAAAAGCCTACTTAAGAAGGGTGCAAACGTACAAGAAAGGTGGAGGGAACAGAAGGTGCATATGGAGATCGTACCTCCAAACAATACCACCTAGGGAATACAAAGTCCAACTTAGGACTCCATTAAAAAAGAAGCACTTCTCGGGAGGCAACCTGTGCTAAGTTTGCATTTTTTTTTTTTTTTTTGCATTTTTAGGATAAATTTTCTTTGTCACTCTCCATATATTTTCAAAATAAAGTGGGGATCCTTATCGTAAAAGAAAAATATTTTTATGGACAACATTTTTTTAAAATAAAATGATAATGATTTTCATAAATTAAATAAAAGGAAAAAGAATATGGACTAAACAATTTAGCCCAATAGCAACAACCCATAGAGTTGGCCTAGTGCAATGCCACGACATGGTACACTCAAAGTCACGGATGCATTTGTTCGAAACATCAGTTACTGTCTTTAAACACTTTCTTTTCAACATTATGTCGTGAACTCAGCACTGCTCCCCCACGCTTTGATTATGGCCACAATCTTGGTTTTCCTATTTCTATATTACGTCATTATCATCAAAAGGTATTTGTTTTGAGTTACGTAACCTTTAATTTCCTATATTTTTATTAATTAGAAATTAGGGTTTGTTATTGAAACAAAATGAAAAATTGAGTCGATTTTCAAATGAAATTGTTAATGCATTTATATTAAAAAGCCTTGGAATAGCAGCCTAAACAAACCCTAAACATAGATTTGAGTTCGATTTGACATGAGAATGACCGATGAACAGATTGAGTTCATTCAGATTTCACGACATGGTCTTCGTGACCACGACGTGAAAAATGGGTATTCAGTTTTCTGTTTTGTTTTAATTGCTTAACTGTTTAGTGGTTCTGTGCATTTTGCTTGCTATTAATTTTTCAGGTACCATGAGACCAAGGCATGCAATTCCTGAAGAACAAGATCATATTGATGTTCAAAGTATACATCCACTATATCGATTCCCCAAAAATATTTCGCAATCCATGCTCAACAACTATTCAAATAAATTGGGATGGTTATATAATCGGGAGTTCGCGTTAGCACCCGTGATTGATTGTTCTTGGCTAAGTGGGGTTGGAATGGTGACGGAATTGGAGTGATATTGGACAAAGCTATATGTAGGAGACAGGTTTAATATCCAATGCAATGGGTGGTGTAATTTATTTTCCATTCAAGAACCGGTTTATCGAGAGTTCTCCATTGAACTCTTTGCCATAATTAGTTTTGAAGAACAGACGATCGACCCGACTTTCAACCGGGCGCTTGCATTTAGATTGGGAGGTGTCTATCGAGAATGTAGCATGTGTGAGTTTGCTTTGGGAATGGGGTTATACACAGAAAAGGAAACACAATCACCACATTTTATCTTATTTTTACAAGGTTGTGTTCGAGACTTCACCATGGGATTGCTTGACGTGCAATTTTGGAGATCCATTTCCAGTCACGAGTGTAGTTTGTGGAATTCTTGTGAAGGACAGATTCGATCACCCATCCATCGGTTCTTGCATCGCTTGATCACCTTCACCATAAACCACAAATATCATGGTGACAAGGTTCCTTTCCAAAATTTATTCTATCTTTGGAGCATCATCACGCTGGGAGTTTTTTGTGATCTTTCATACATATTAGCAAGATTTTTAGGGACAAAGGCGGTAAATTCTCGGCCCGGTAGTCCTATTACTGGTGGACATTTGGTTACTCGACTCACTTGTTCATATGGGATTTTGAGTCCTAACTTTATTCGGAATCTAACACGTTTCAAGGACTCAAAATTGACGACTCAATTTTTGGGTCTTATGCGAGTGGTGTTGAATGTTGGTGGGGATATGTCATATTCCCGGAAGATGATGAGGAACAGATTGGTCAACAGGGGGAGAAATCGAGGCAAAGAGGAAGAAGGAATGTAAGATCACATAAAGAAAGGGGCCAACAACAACAACCACCTCAATAATTTGAGGGTGGGTTACCAACCGACCCATTCCAAAGATAGGTTTGTACATATCTGGATAATCTTTGTGGGGGTATCAATTATCACAATCAAGCAATTGATGTGTTTTTTTCACACCTTAGCATTGAGAAACCGCCTGCAATGCCACCTCATTATCCTTATATTCCTACATGGGAAGAGCTATGGTCGAGATAGGGAGATGGAGTCGGGACTAGTGGTGCGAGAGATGATGAAGAAGATTATTGATATTTATCCTTTTTATTTTTAGTCATTTTTCTTAATTATTTTGGTGTGTTTTATTTTATTTTGTGAGTTTTTATTTGTATTTGGTATGTTTTAAAACTTGTACCCAAATTGTGTGATAGTTGTTTTCAATTTTCCACCAAATGTTTGTTTTGTTGCAAATTCATTAGAATATCGAGAGTGAAAAATGAGAGAATAGAGAAAGCGAGAGAAGCCATGTGTTTTAGAGTTAGGATTCGAATCCCATAATTTTTAATAAGTGTGGGGTGTATTTTGTGTGCGAAAAATTAGAGAAAGAGAGGATTACATAAACATAAGAGTTTTAATAAGAGTCTTAATCCATTAAGAAGTTCAATTCCACATCACTTGAATGGAAGAAGTATTGCAAAACTGCTTTTTGATGCACCCAGTTTTCATGACGTGACTTTTACTCACCACGTTGTGACCTCGAAGCCATCACAATTCAGAATTCAATTTACATCGACACCACGTCGTGACTCACTATTATCACGTCGTGGTTGGTAAAAAAATGGCATTTTTATTCTACTCTTTCAACCTTACAATGTGGCCTATGCTTTCCCATATTGATATGTTTTGATTTGAAGATCTTATGCACCCCACTTTTTGAAGATGGAAGTTTCTCATTGACATCTTGCTGGAACATCCTCAAGGTGTTCAGGTTTTCCACATGTGTGCAAAATTTGAACTCGCCACTACTACCCTAGGAGAGTATGTTCCTTTTTCTCACTTTTATTGCTATTAAATTAATTTATGCATACAATGAGGGCATTGTATGAAATAAGTGTGGGGTAGGGGTCGAAATATAAAATTGCTAGAAAATTCAAAGGATTAAAAAAATTTAAAAATAGATTTGAAATAATAATCTAAAAATTAAATCTAATGAAAATTAAAAAAACTTAAGTTTTTAGTGTTGCGTGGGATGATCCAATGCGAGCTAGCCAACATATGTTATAGTATATTTGTGATTTCCCAAGTTTTAGTGAAAAACCATGAGATATGAAAGATAATCCGGTAGTTTATATGACATAATAAGTTTTGCAGTGTGTACCTGAAATCTATCCAGGAGAGCTTATATAGTCATTGCACTTAGACTAATACCTCTAACCAATAAAAGTTGAAGTTAAGCTCCATTGCTTGACCATGTAGGATTTGAGCAAAAAAAGTGAGATGTTTAAGAGAGAGAGAGAGAGAGAGAGAGAGAGAGAGAGAGATTGTGAAAATATTGTAAAAATTTTGGAGCTATCAAAGTATGAAAATTTTGAAGAATCAAAAGTTGAAGATACAAAAAATCAAACAAAAAGGTGGTGAATTCAAATAAATCAAAGAAGCAATTATCAAAGAAGTGAAGAATTCCAAAGAGCTCCATTGTGGTATCAAAAATTGTAATTCTTTCTAGATTATGTATGCTTAGGTAGCTTAACCAAACATACCATGAGGTTAAGAAATATTTCTGATGATGGATTCGGAGGGTTGCAGAAATGATTTTCGTATAAACTAAGGGGTGAAGGTTCATAAGGATTGCAAGTATTTAGTATTGAGAAGTTTTAAGGAGCCTTAGACACAAATATGTGCATTGATGTCTTGATATAATGGCTGAGTTCAAAATGGATTGTCTTATGTGATACTAGTAATGAAAGTTTAACTTAAATTAATTAGTTTTTCTTTGGGGCAAGCAAAAGATAAGTGTGGGGTATTTTGATATTGCCATATTTATACACATTTTTAGGTAATATTCTAATAGATTTTAACTAATATTTTAGTTAATTGCAAAGATATGTGATACTTAATGAATTAAATTGTATTTTGAAGTCGGTAAAGACACTCTTGAAGAATATGGACCATAAATGACAAGCACTGGAACTTTGGAGGATTAGAGATTAAAAGAAGAAAATTCCAGGGAAAAGCCAAGATCGCGATGTAACAACTCAAGGCCACGACGTGAAGAGGGTATTCTAGAAGATTACTATGCGGGAAGTCAGAATCCTTGCTCGACACGGGTTTTTATCGAAGTCATGACGTGAGACCCTATTTCACATTGTGGTCCACTTCTTTTGCAAATCTATATAAAATCCTTTGCATTATCGATTTAGAGGGTTCTTAGCAGGAAATATAGTCTGCGATATTCTATTGTAGATGTCAGACAAGTGCACAAAATATATCTTTGAGGGAGAAATTACTTGAAGATAAAGAAATTGAGAACAAATCATCACATCAGTTTGATTTATTTTAGTTATGTCGATTTCTTTTGAGTTTGTGTTTTTGTTTTCAGTCGTGAGTAGCTAAACTCGTTTTCTTTCGTTTAGCTAGATGAAACCTTGAATCTATGGCTTAGTTTATTAATTTATGGATTTTATAAGTTGGTTTTGTGCTTGTGCTTGATTATCATTACCTAGCATGTTAAAGTACATGACTTGTTGCTTTAATTCAAGTTAAGTGTAGCTTAGTGAACATTAAATTACATGAACTTTATTATTTAGTGATTCATTGACCATTAAATTGCTAGAGTTAGGATTGATCACATCTTAGATAAGTAATAAAAGTAACAAATTTAGCTGTGCTGGAGAACGTAATTGTGACCATAATTGTGTTAACTTAGATAAATCTTACATAACCCATCTATAATTTGTAATGGCCGATCCAAGTATTATTCATTTTTGGTCCTTTATATTTTAATTTATTGATTTTTGGCCTAGTTTTGCAAGTTTGTGGGAGAGGAGGGACCATTCTTTCCAAGTTTGGACTTTTGGTGGCGGAGCTCAAATGTTGGGCGTTCCCCTGGAGGAATGCAGGGAATTTACGCATGGAGCTCAAACCCTAACTTTTAGGGTTTAAGACCTATTTAAACACCTTAAGTCCCAGGTGTTGGCCTTATTTCCAGCCTCCATATCCCCTAACCCTAAACTCGAAACCCTAGAGCCTCCAAGAGTGTTTTAAGCTCATTGTGTGTGTTTTGGTGTGTATTTGAAGCTCAGTCAAGGAAGAGAAGCTTGCTGCAAGGTGGTGGTTCAAGTATGAGCTTATAGATCTTGGTTCTTTGCTCCATTTCCAGCTCATTTAAGGTATAAAGCTCTAACCTTGCTCATTAGAAGCATAGATCTAAGCCTTTACGGATTTTTAGCCCTTTTTGCCCCATGGTTGAGATCTTGTCGTTTGTGACCACTCCAGAAGCTTTGAGTTGCTCCTCTTGGCGTTTTTGAAGTTCTAGATCCTTAAAAATTGCATCTTTAGAGTTTTATAAGCCCCATGCGTGAGATTAAGCCCTTTTTATGGAAGTTGAATGCTATATCTTGAAGTTGGGACCTTTTGGGGCATACAAAGCCACCAAGTCAGTGACTTTATGGTTCTAGATGTTCTTTAGAACTTGGATCTAGTTTATGGATTTGTGGATTTAGGCATTAAGTGCTTAATAATCATTTTTGGAAGTCAGCGTGCGAATACCCAACGTTGGGTCGAGGAACACCCAACATTCTAGCTAAGGTTCGCGATCTATTGGCTAGTGATGAACTCCTAGCGTTCGTTCCATCAACGGGCTTCCCTTGGGCCATTTTCTTAGACCCTGTTGCTTTAGGCTTTAGTGGTCCATCTTAAATCAAGTTTTTGGCTATTATATGTATCGGCTTTAGGGTAAAGCCCATTAGAGGAGTTTGGTCCTAATTTGGAAAGTTGGGCCATAAGTGGGCCACTGGTGGGCTTTGGAAAACTATCTAGTGATGGACCTTTTATGTTATGGTTTTGGACCTTAGTCATGAAACAAATTAGGCTAGGGGTAAAATGGTCATTTTACCCTAAGATGGATTATTAGATTTTGATTGGATGTTATTTTGCACTGATAGCCCAAGGAGTCGTCGGGGCAGCAGCTAGAGATTTCCTTCTGTGAGATTCAGCTTTTCGAGGTGACTTTCCCTCATTAGGTTTAGCGAGTCAAAGGAACCAATGTCGGCCTATGTTTATATTATGTCAGCATGCTAGTTGTCTTCGTGACTCTTGCATGTGTTTGCGTTGATATGCTTTCTGGGGTAAGGCCCGATATCGGGCGGGGCCCGATGACTATTTGTATGATATGTATCTATGTGACTATTGCATGTGTATGTGTTTATTTAATATATGTTATATGTATGATGGGGGGCCCGATCTATTACCGAGCAGGGCTCCATGCCGGGCAGAGCCCGATGACAGGGCAGGGCCCACTATATGTTTATTTTATGTATGGTATGTGGTAGTTTGAGGGAACTCGCTAAGATTTGTGCTTACGGTTTCCATTTTATGTTCCAGGTACTTCCAGTTCCATGGGGAAGATCTCGAGGTGACTGCGTCGTACACACCATTGGAGTTCCCCATTTGACATTTACTCTAATTTTGATAACACTTGATACATTGGTTTTGTTGTGATGAATGATTGATATTTGAAAAATACTATTTTATCTATTATAAGAAAATGAAATTTTTGGGACCATATTTCTGGATGTTACTAGTTAGTATCAGAGCCTTGGTTTTAGGGATTCGGGCACACTCCTAGGTGTGACTGAACTCAAACTAAGAACTTGGTAGAAAATTTTTCAAAAGAAAAACATTTTATAAAAAGGATTTCTAAAATAGAAAAAGGGTGTAGTGCATGCAATCAACCGAGCTCAAGTAAGTTATCCCAAATTACCCATACATGTTTATGGTATGTTTTGAATTGTAAATCTGTGAGTCGCATGGTATATTAGGGCCAAGGATCTAGTAGAGATGCCTTTGTATGCCTGCTTTACGAGCTTATAGATTTGCATGGTAGTACTGATCAGTCAGTAATAGGATGGCCTGATTAGGTTATGTTTTGTTCTAATTACTTGATGATCGATTGTTGCTTGCTTTGTGCTTTTAGGAGTTTTAGCTAGCTTCAACTAATTAGTAAGCGAATATGCTAAGTTACATATTATGGAAACTAATCAATTTTAGAGGGTTAGGTTTAGCTCTATTGCGCAGCTCTTGTTTGAGTCAATCGTTGCAGTGTGAGACCTCCCATTCGAAGCATTATCTAGTTTTTGCAATATGTAATTGTATTCATGAGCTAGTTCGAGGAAGTTAGTGTGAGTTCCTTCTACAACTGATGGCAGAGAGTGGTGTGGAGTTTGCCCTAGGAAAACCTAGGATGAGAATTAGTGTTGGGAGCCATATCGGTGAGGAAACTGTTGGTTATATAGCAACTTGGCTGAGTTAACGCACTTCTTGAGGAAAGTACGGATAGATGTGGAAGGTAGTATGGCCTCATACTACTGGAAGTAGAGGATCTACACTCGATTCAAGGATGGATACAATGAAGCCAGGGAGCTTGTGGAGTTGTGATTTTCCCTGATGTGTGTATTGATGCATATTCTGATAGTTTTTATGGTCTATTTTCAGTATGGTGGTATTGTGAGGCAGGCAGTGGGCAGTTCCGGTGTTGGGGAGGGTTCAGGCTCAGGTTTTGGAGCCGGGCAGCTTGATAACCAAACGAGGGAGTTCATCTCGTCGGAGATTACGTGCAGTATCCTTTATGATGACTATGAACCGATTTGAATTTTTATTTTTGTGTAGTATCCTTTATGATTACTATCGTTTAGATTATTTCGGCTAACAATAAACCGATTTGAATTTTTATTTTTGTGTACACACGGTTGCACTGAAACTTTGAAAAATCATAACTTCCTTATATGAAGTCAGAATTTGACGTTCGCTATACGTACGCTTTCTCTTTTATGATTACAATGACTTTCGTTTAGATTACATAGGCTAATAAACAACCTATCTCTGATTCATATTTTACGAAATACTTTGTCGTATCGGGCTGAATGCAAAACTTTGACGAATCATAACTTCTTCATACGAAGTCAAATTCGAGCGTTCTATACATCTCCAAAATCATCATCACGACTACTACAACTCTCATCAAAATTATTTATAAAAAAATTATCTTCTATTAAAAACATCTATTTATCGCTCATAAAACGTATGAAGAATAATTATTACTTTTTATATTTTAAATATCTAACCCGAATTTGCGGACATTACAATATTTCTGAAAATAACGATTTGTTTTTTAGAAGACAAAAAACATAAAAAGAAATCTTTTTGAACTCGTTTTCCAAAAGACAAAAATATACATTCTGATTTTGGAAGACATTTTTTAAATTTCTAACGCCAAGGTGATATTTCCTTTTTCACAACCACTGTCATCGCCACTACTACTGCATTCACCATCACTACCATCATCGCCTCCACCACCATTAACACCAACTCCATCACTATCACCCCCTCCACACCACAGATTTTAAAAAGCAAACAATTTATTTTATAAAAACTGAAGATATAGAAAAATAATTTTTGTCCACGACTTATATGCTAAGATATGAGAAAAAAAAAACTAAAAACATTTTACATATTTAAGATGAAAATAAAAACCATCTTAGACCATCTTCAACTCATTTCTATTTTTTTTCCCTAAAAATAAAATAAAAAATGGGGTAAATAATGTTTCATCTTCAACCCTGCTCCATTTCTTACCCCATTTTTTACACAAAAAGTATATTCCTACTACTACATTCCATTATTCCGACTTTATATAGATTGTCGAACAAGATTATATTTATAACACAAACAAGTATATAATCTATATTTTTTTCATTACAATAACAATAAACAAACAAATTTATATTTATAACACACTTATAAGCTTTTTGTAAAATACGTTATTGTTTTTTTTAATTTCAATATGTATTTAACTTTTTATAATTTGATAAACAAAAAACAAACTTTATATTTATAATTAATTACTTTAATTTAAAATATAACAAAATATAATAAGTATTGAATATAACATTTAAATTACAATTGGTAAGTAAAAAAAATTAAAAATATGTAAATATATAAATAGATGGACTAAAACCAACATCACAAAGTTCTTTAAGAAAAATGAATAGTATAACTGGATGTAATAAAAACAGAAGTGACCCGACATCAAATAATAAAGTAACAAACATCTGTCGTGTTTCGAGTACAATTGAAAGGACGTTATGAGCGGCTGGAAAGTAGCTCGCCGGAAACAGAGGTCGGCGATCACCAAGAAACCACGTATTTCGCTACGAACGTGCCAAAGGAAGCAAAGAAAGGAGAGCTATGGAAAATATTCGAGAAATATGGGAAACTTTCAGATGTATACATGGGGCAAAAGCTGGGGAAGAATAAACAGTATTATGTGTTCATTAGATACAGAGGGGTTGGCAATGCTAAAGAGCTAGAAAGAAGATTGGACGCTGTGAAAGTTGGAGGAAATATACTTGCAGTCAATATCGCCCTACATGAGAGAAAGGTACCAGTAAGGAATCAAACCCAAAGCGAGCAATATAGGAGGATCAATGTTGAACAGACAGCCATGGCCCAAAACCATGGAATAAAAACAGGGGCTATTCTAAGGGACCATCGGTCGTATGCCGACATATTGAAACCGGTAAATGTAGTACAAACATATCCCCCTGGTCCACCACTTCCGGTACCCGTCATCCTCCATCCTGAACCGGCCACACGTAGTTGGTTGCGAAAAATATCACTAGTTGGAGAAGCAAAATCGCTAGAACACCTGGGCAATCTTCCAAAACTCCTCCTGGCTAAGGGGGAGACATGTGCTGAGGTGAAATACATTGGAGGCTTAAGATTCCTAATGTTGTTCGATCACTCCATAGCTGCTAAGGAATTCATGCTTGATGAACTTAAGTGGAAGGAATATCTAAAGTGGGTGCGGTGGGAAGATCAAGTCGATTCACATGAAGAACGTGTTGCATGGATTCGAGTTACGGGGCTTCCACTACACCTGTGGGGGCAGCGTAATTTTCGGTCTATTACTGATGGGTGTGGGAAGACGATAGCACCATTTGAAGACATTCCTCACAGAGTGGATCTATCCCATGCTAAGATCGGACTACTAACCTCCAGGAGGACTTGAATTAACGATGAAATACAAGCGACGTTTGAAGGTAAAGTCTACAAACTTGGCATCATCGAATTTGACGAAGATTGGTTTCCATTCAAATTCGATCCTCCTGAAGACAGCAATGAAATGACGGTAGCAGAAGAGGAGATGGCAGAGCAAAACGATGAAAGGGAAGAAGGGGAGATATGGCCGGAAAACAATGAATTGGATGATCAAGAACCGGGAAAATATAGGGTTCCGGCGAGTGAACCTACCAGGACGGAGATGGAAGCCGAAGAGACTCGTTGTGAAGCGACGGTTCAAACGAAAGTATCGAGGGAAGAAGCTGAAGCGACACCTCGGAATATGGAGTTTCAAATGACTAACGGTACGATGGAACAACCCAGCCACGGGAACGATGCATGCCAGTTGGACCCTAGTTCGCCAAAGTCAAAGTCAATACATGATGGGCCTGGTAACGGCCTTCCCCCACTTGGCTGTTTTGGGCCTTTTCCATCTTCAACTATATGCAACGAAGCCCATACTTTCATAGTGGGAAGGTCCTATGGGAAAAGGAGAAAAGTGTTAGATACAACTCCTAGTATTAGTCCAGTGATTGAAATGGGTGATATAGATCCGATGCCACATACTGTCCAACTGCCGGAATCCCCACCTGACTCACCAATAGAAAATCAAATTAACCTCAATACCCCCAAAACCTCCGACGATCTGAACTTGTAAAAACAGCCGAGATAGGAAAAGAACTGGGTTTCGACATCAACCCCGATGACCCTATTCTTCGGGAATCCATGGGAGATGAAGGTGAGCACCGTGAGTTGCAATGAATTGCCTAAGTCTGAATGTAAAAGGGATCAGCGAGGCTCATAAAGTCAGATGGGTTAAAAGACTTAAGGTCCAAAATAGGATCTCATTCCTGGGAGTGCAAGAAACTCAAATTACAAACAATGAAGCAATTGATGTTCGTGGGTGTTGGGACTCAGAGGATTTTGGCTTTTCGGCAATGCAATCGTTAGGAAGATCGGGCGGACTGTTGAGCATGTGGGATGTAAACATCTTTGAGGTTCACGAAATTATAAAATCAAGCCGGTTCTTGATAACAATTGGTGATTGGGAGGGAATTCCAGGTAACACAATATTGGCAAATATATGTGGTCCTCATGACCTGGATGAAAAGAAAAGATTATGGGATGAGCTGCTACAGATTAGAAGGGAGAGGCAAGGAACATGGATTTTGTTTGGAGATTTCAACACAGTTAGAAGAAGAGAGGAGCGTCTTAATTCTCATTTCTGTGGTTCCTCTGCGTTTTACTTCAGCAAATTCATCTCAGAAGCAAGCCTTCAAGATATCAGAATAGGGGGAGTAGATACACCTACTGTTGTAACTCTCTCAACAAACTCAGCAAACTCGATAGATTTCTGGTATGTAATAACTTTGTCAATACCTTTCCATTTACTTCAACCACTGCCCTGCCTAGGGAGCTGTCAGACCATGGCCCGATAACCCTTCAAACATCCTTCGCGGACTTTGGAAAACCCCCGTTCCGATTGTTCAACTCCTGGCTCGACTGAGAAGCTTTTGAAGAAGTTGTTAAAAATGCCTGGAAGGAATTTGAGGGCTATGGAGCTCCGGATATGTATATGATGGCCAAAATGAAATTTTTAAAAAATAGGATAAGGGGCTGGCGGGCCACAGATCACCCCAAGGAGGTGAAAGAAATGCAGGAAATTAAAAGAAGAATACATGAGATCGATCTCCTAGCAGAGGATCGACTACTTTCAGAAGAAGAGATTAATGAAAGAAAGGTAGGATTCCAAAAATTGGTGGAAATGGAGAGGTTCATGACATGCGACATCAAACAGCGGGCGAAAATTAAATGGGCAATTGACGGGGATGAAAACACTTCCTTCTTCCATGGCTTTATTAACAACAAAAAAAAGAAAGAACATGATAGCCGGGCTGCTTATCGCCGATCAATGGACCACAAACCCTGAAAGAATAAAAGTTGAGATCTTTAACTTCTATCAAGAGAAATTCCGAGAAAGGTGGCCATCCAGACCAAAGTTCATTAGTTCCAGATTTTGTGTCTTGGATCCATTGGCAAGCTCAAACCTTGAAGCCCCATTCACAGTTGAGGAGATAAAAGAGGCAATTTGGTCATGTGGAAGTGACAAAAGTCCCGGATCGGATGGATTTTCCTTTAAATTCCTTAAGAGAAATTGGGAGTTAATGAAGCATGATATAGTGAACACAGTTAGATACTCTAAAAGCTATGGAGTCATTAATAAGGGTTGTAATGCTTCATTTATCACCCTTGTTCCAAAGATAAAGGACCCGCTCACAATCGGGGACTATAGACCAATAAGTCTAATTGGTAGCATGTATAAGATAATTTCAAAAGTTTTATCTATTAGGCTGAAAAAGGTCATTGGCGAGTGTATTGGGAATGTTCAATCGGCATTTATAGAAGGGCGTAACATTCTTGAAGGCCCACTAATAATCAATGAAATGTACTCGTGGGCAAAAAAATCAAAAGAAAAAATGCTACTCTTTAAGGTAGACTTTAATAAAGCTTTCGATTCGGTCAATTGGGAGTATCTTGACCATGTTCAAAGGCAATTGGGCTTTGGCGAAAAATGGAGGGGATGGATACATAGTTGCCTGAAATTTGCAACACTGTCGGTCCTAGTTAACGGATCGCCAACTAGGGAATTTGAAATGGGGCGTGGAATAAGGCAAGGTGACCCGTTGTCCCCCTTCCTCTTTCTAATTGCGATGGAGGGGTTGAATATTGTAATGAAGGAGGCTTGTGCAAAAGGTATTTTCACAGGAACGAGAATCCCCAATAGTAACCTTACCCTCTCTCACCTGTTTTACGCAGACGATGCTCTCTTTGTCGGTGAATGGAGCGAGGAAAACATAAATAACCTCGCTAGAATTCTTCGTTGCTTCCATGTATCGTGGGGGCTAAAAGTGAATTTTAATAAGTCACGGGTATTTGGAATTGGGGTGGATAAACAGGAAATAACAAGTTTAGTGGAGCCGCTTGGGTGTAAGCCATCCGACTTACCATTCACCTATCTCGGTGTGCCTGTAGGGGCAAATATGAAATTCAAAATACATTGGGCACCTGTGATAGAGAGATTTCAATCCAGACTGAACCGTTGGAAGTCTAAGACCCTATCCCTCGGGGGTCGACTAACTCTTGTGAAGGCTGTTCTCGGCAGCCTTCCCACCTTTTATTTCTCACTGTTTGTTGCTCCTACAGGTGTTATCAAGAAACTAGAAAGCATAAGAAGAAGATTCCTATGGGGAGGTACGGATGATCAGAAGAAGATTAACTGGGTGGCATGGAAGTCGGTGACTGCTCCAAAAGAAATTGGCGGATTGGGGTTGGGATCTCTCAAGGCGATCAACCTCTCTCTAATCACAAAGTGGATTTGGCGGCTGAAGGTCGATAGCTCAGGCTTATGGTGTACGGTTATTAAAGGGATCCATAATCTCTATAATAAGCCCGCACAACATATCTCTAAAAAATCAATACCTGGAATTTGGAACCGGATTGCTAGAGTACAAGATGAACTGAAACTATTTGATATCGATATAGAAGAATTAATGGTGAAAAAAATTGGAGCTGGAAATGAGACCATGTTTTGGCTCGATAGATGGATTGGTGATTCGACACTAAAGACATCCTTCCCTGAAGCATACAAATTGGAACGCAACAAACACTGTAAAATCAATGATCGTCTACAAAATGGTGACATGATCTGGGATTGGAAGTCAGCACCAAGAACTTCGGAGGCGGTTAGTGAGATTGTCATGCTTGTTTCCAGAATTAGTGATTTCCAAACTGTGCAGGGAAATGATAAGTGGGTGTGTACCCTAGCTAGTGATGGGGTATTCCACGTTGATAGACTTAGAATAAAAATTGATCAACGGAACTTACCTACGGTGGAGACTACACTAAAATGGATTCATGAAATCCCACTGAAGGTCACCTGTTTCATGTGGAGAGCAAAATTGGAAAGAATCCCAACTGCTTGTGCTCTCCTCAAACGCGGTATCCAGATCACTTCCCCAATTTGTTCTTATTGCGAGAATGCAGAAGAAGATACAGCCCATGTACTCTTTCGATGCTCGATGGCTATAATCGTATGGGAATGGGTGCTTAGCTGGTGTGACCTCCCTAATATTCACTTTGAATCCGTTGAGGAGATGTTGGCATTCACAGCGCAGTGGGGATCATGTGAAACGAAAAGGAGATCTTTAATTAGTATTTGTTATGTGACTACATGGTTTCTTTGGAAGGCAAGGTGTGATTGGGTCTTCAAAAAATCAAGAACTTCCCCTGCCAAAGTGGTTGACTTGGTAAAATCCACGGTGTTTCTATGGAAGAAATATAGGAGAAAACATTGTACTTTTCAATGGATTGATTGGTGTATCAACGCTTTTATTTGCATGTAAATTTTCTTCTTCTTGTACTCTTTGCCCCTCCTAGCGTCTTGCTAGGGTGGTGGTTTTTCTTAATAATATTTGCCGGTTTCGGAAAAAAAAAACTGGATGTAATAACATTCATATCTTTATAAGGAATAAATGGGAAAGAATTGAAAAAGAATAAAAAAAAAATGGAAAAAAAATGGAAGTGAGAGTGGGTTGTCGACTTGTCGTTGCTCTGAGTAGTGATGAAGATTTGATTAACCCAACAAATTTTAGTTTTATACAAAAGTAGCAAAACGGTGGTGGGTAGTGACCAGGGGTAGATATTGCTTTAATGCTGATTGAGAGACCTCTTTGTCATTTTTTCCACACAAAACGAATCTTCCACCATGACCAAAATTTTCTTTTGCTTCCTTCTTCCACTCTTCATCGCCTTCTCACAAACATCTCCGACCACGGGAGCAGATACCACCTTCGTGCAATCCATAAAACGAAACCCAATGAAGCTCCGATCGGAAAAACTCAGCCACTTCCGATTCTACTGGCACGATATCGCCACTGGCCCCAATCCGTCGGTCGTCAAAATCGTGCAACCGCCTGCCAACAAAACCACACCCAACAACTTCGGTACGATTTTGATGATCGACGATCCATTGACGGAAAAACCAGAAGCAGATTCCAAGTTATTGGGGAGAGCACAAGGGTTCTATGGACAGGCGTCACAGGAGGAAATTGGGTTGTTAATGGCGATGAACTTTGTTTTCTCGACAGGGAAGTATAACGGGAGTACTTTGACGATTTTGGGGCGGAATCCGATTTTTGAAAAGGTGAGGGAGATGCCGGTGATCGGAGGAAGTGGGCTTTTCCGGTTTGCTAGAGGGTATGCTGAGGCGAGTACGATTACTTTTGATACGAAAACAGGGGATGCAGTTGTTGAGTATAATGTTCATGTTTTGCATTATTGATCTTGTTGCTTTTCCTTCTCTGGCAACAAGTTGATTAATCATTTTGGTTTTAGTTTCTGGGTTATGATTAATGCTTTATCTTTTGGATGACTGTAATACGTGCACTTATTCTTCTTCAAGAGTGCTTTTATGTAATGGTGATCTTTTTAGCTTAGTATGTTTGTTGCTAACTCGAATAAGAAGCTCAAATTAATTGTTGAAGCCTTGGATATAGACCAAGGAATCCTTTATAAAGCAAAGGGCACCTAAAGGAAAAGTGACATTGACTTATAAGTTAGAGGACTGAAGGATTTGGACATGAGTGCTCACATTATGCATTGCATTTATTATGTGGCCATTTTTGCCCCTAACTTGACTTAATGACTTTGTTAGAGTGTTTTCCTTATTATGCAATACGTTTTCCCATAAATAATATTTGCATAAGAATAGGGACATAGGGTTATTTTAATATATAAGTAATATGTGTTTATATATTGGTTTAGAAATATATCTAACATTATGCGACTCACTGTGATCCCGACCTAACATATTATTTAGACGTGTACTTAGGTAAGAAAAACTACTTTAGTACGCATTGATATAAATAAATAGTCAAAAAAATGAAAGTAAAAATGACTTTGGTTTTAGGATAATTAAGAAACTTATTGTATGCATTTGTCTCTATATGGATTATGATTATCTCTTGTATACTTCTAAATAATCAAGTTTTTTGTCTAAAGTCTTGTTGAATTGGAATTTCAGTAGTTTGAATCTCTAAATGTTTTGTAATAATTTATTCAAAGAATCAAATCTGTTTTATATGAGGGACGTTAAATATTACTATCCATTGGATTTCTATATTGCTCCATTATCAAAATTCAAAAATGCCCAAAACTAGTATAAAATTAAAAATACACTTGCCGCTAACAATCACCTGGTGAACCCATTGTCCACCGCACTCTAATATGCATCCAAGATGTAGACATTTGATTATTCTAAAAGATAATATTTGTCAAGTTTGTAATTATATTTTAGAAATGATTATATAAATGGTCCATATGTTTAAAAAAAAATCATAGAAACCCCTCATTTTTTTTCTTGACGAGGAAGGTCAACTGTGATTTCAATTTCCTGTATGGTTAGGTCATTTATGATTTTACCAATGTATTTCATGATTTTTATATCATTTTTATTATATATTTACTTAGTTACATTTAAAATGATTTTTATATCTTTCTATAACATTTAAATGTTAAAGGCCCAATTATGAACCTATCCACACTCCCACCTCATTTATACCCTACCCCAAACAACCATCGTCTTCTTAATCACCATTTCTCGATGACTGTGTTGTTGTCGGATTATATTACAATTGTTATAATCTATTGTAAAATTGATCATATGTGCAATTTTAGATTCCATTATAGCAGCTAACATCAAAATCAAAATTAGAAAAACAAAAATTAGGAAAATAATTTATAAAGTTTTCGAATATTTATAACAAAAATTAAGGACAATGATAATCGCTATATTTTGTCAAGTACAACCATGGACTAAAGTTGGGTTTTCATGGATTTGGTCATCATCTTCATTTCCTCGTACCTATGTCATCACTAGTTTTGATTTGGTCTCCATCTTCACCTTTCCTGGTCAAGTATAATATAAGCACGGACTAAAATTTGGGAGTCGAAAGAGAATCAAAATGGAATCACAATGTAACATTATAGCCATTATTATTAAAAGATACATAGTTTTAATAGTTTTAATGAAGCAATTTCCATTTGATCCATACAAACTTTTGAACCAATATATATGAAGTGAAGTTTGCAGTTTTAAGTCTAAATCGCATCAAAAACACCTCTATGTTTTATATTACTTATGTTGTAAATAAAGTTACAAAATCTTTTAAATATGTTACCAGTAGTTAACTGGATTACTACATTATATTTAATTTAAAATAGACTTCACAGTTTTCTTTTCAATAAGTTTAATGATTAATCGAAAAAAGAGTGGGTAGATATTGCATTATAAATTAGGTCCTCACCTACACACCTCTTTTGTCATATCATTCGTTTTCTCCACAATGGCCAAAATTTCCTTGTGCTTCCTTCTTCCACTCTTCATCGCCTTCTCACAAACATCTCCGACCACCGGAGCAGATTCCACCTTCGTGCAATCCGTAAAACGGAACCCAATGAAGCTCCGATCAGAAAAACTCAGCCACTTCCGATTCTACTGGCACGATATCATCAGTGGCCCCAACCCGACCGTCGTCAACATCGTGCAACCGCCGGCCAACAACAAAACGGGATCCATCGGAACCGGATTCGGTATGATTAACATGATTGACGATCCATTGACGGAAAAACCAGAGGCAGATTCCAAGTTATTGGGGAGAGCACAAGGGTTCTATGGACTGGCGTCACAGGAGGAAGTTGGGTTGTTAATGGCGATGAACTTTGTGTTTTCAACAGGAAAGTATAACGGGAGTACTTTGACGATTTTGGGGCGGAATCCGGTGTTTCATAAGGTGAGAGAGATGCCGGTGATCGGAGGAAGTGGGCTTTTCCGGTTTGCTAGAGGGTATGTTCAGGCGAGTACGCATACTTTTGATTTGAAAACAGGGGATGCAGTTGTTGAGTATAATGTTCATGTTTTGCATTATTGATCTTCTTGTTTTTTCAGGCAACAAGTTAATTGAATCAATTTGTTTTGGTTTTGTTTGATGATTAATAATTTATCTTTTTTTTGAGTTTTTCGTTTGTTGAAGTTGTTTTCAATTTGTAGTCGGTGGCACTTTTTCATCATGATGTCCATTGTGGTCTCATTTAGTATTCCTTTAAATAATACAATAAAAATGTGTTTGGCAATTTTTATTTTATTTTTACTATTAAAATAGATTGTGGAACAGGCCTACAAACTTTTTTTTTGTATTTGTTGTAATAAACATGATTACAAATGTTACTATAATAGTTTTATATTATTTTTTTAGTAACAGAACTAATAGACTTAGTAATTGTTTGGTATTAACCATTTGAGAACTTATAGCTTTTAGTTTTAATAAAAACCCGATTTAAAAAAATTGTTTCGGAATGCGAACGTTAACTTTTAGTTTAAATAAAAAAAATCGAAAGTAAAAGTTATTTCATATCCTGTTTAAAAAAAATTATTGACATTTTTTATCAATTTCCAGAATTAACTTTAAAAATATATTTATAGATTTATCTTTTTTAAACAATTGACTTTTTATGTAATTTTATATATTTTAAAAGCTTTCAACTATTTTTACTAAACACATATAATAAATAAAAGTTTCAGTTACCCGTTACCAGCTATTAACTGACAGTTGCTATTAACTGACAGCTACAAGCTACAGACTGGTTTTGTCAATCACATACATCTAAATACACATTAAAAACGAGTTATATTTATTTTCATTTTATTTAAACTTTATACTTTTATACATTATACAAAAAAAATCTATAAATCATCATCAATGTTTTTATATGTTTTGAACATGATTCTAGAATAACGATACATGATAACTACAAGAGCATGAAGAGTGTTTAGCAAAAGGAGCTATTAGCTGAAAGCTGGTAACGTGTAGCCGGTAGCTGGTAGCTGGAAGCTGTAATTTTTATTTGTTATATAAGTGTTTGGCAAAAGTAGCTAAAAGCTTTGGCAATATATAAAATTACATACAAAAATAAATAAATATATTTTTAAGGGCAATTGTGAAAATTGATTTCAAAAGCTCGGTAAGGTTTTGTTAAAAGCTAAATGAACTATTTTTTAGATCTAGAACGTTTTGTTTAAACTAAAACCTAAAGGCTCGCACTGTCAAACGAAGTTTTTTGTTTAAACTACAACGTTTTGTCAAAAGTTAAAAGCTAGAAACTTCAAACGCAAAAAAAACTGTGTCAAAAACGCCCAAAATGTAATATGTATATAGTAATAGAGGAACCTAAATTGGAAACAACACAAGCAAAGGCAAGAAAGTAATATCTATTCGGACACATAATAAAGAATTTTTCACATGATCACAGTGTCTTTGATGTTACAATCAAAAAGATTTTGTAAACAGTTAAGATATTAAGTTGACAAAATCATTCACTTTCGATGGATTGTACGTATAAATAAAAAGACGAAGTGTTAAGGACTTGCCTAATACAATACAACGCTCATAGGTGTTGAAACAAGGTCAAAAGTAGGTATATGAGTTGTAAATCTTTATAAATTGACATATTTACAAATCTAAGCTTTTTTTTAATTATTTTGTAAAAAATAGCACAAATTAGTTGTCAGCCAAAAAATAACCACCGAAACCGCATACGAGATTAACTCATATGTTGTTTTGTGCCTCATATTTACAAATCTAGCATTTTTCTTTAAATATTTTGTATAAAAAAAATCATTCCCCCCCCCCCCCCCCCATAAAATCACAAATGGCATAGACATTCTACAGTTTCCTCCCATCTCAACTACTATTTCGGTTGTTTTTCATCCTTGGAGAATCGAAGAACGAAACCGCAGATGACCATATGTCATCTGTTGTTTCGTCTCATCGTTTGTTTTGATTTTTTTTTATGTCTAAACGATTGCGTACTTCTTATAGTGTATGTTACGAGACTTTTATAGTAACACTTGTTTCTAGTATTTTATATTCATGATAAAAAAATGTTTAAACATGTTGTAATCTAATATAACATCTCTTATTCATATTAAGTATGGCCTCTCCTTGCGGTTTCATCCTTAAACTATTGTTTTGTTCATGAATTTTGCCGAATCAATCCAAATATCATAGAAACTATTAAATATAATCAAGCTGAAGCGCATAACAATGTTTAAACCTGCAACTAAACCTAAAGAAAAAAAGAACAAAACCGCATATGACATGTCATCTGCAATGTACAAGTTTTTAATGCACATTTCATACATCAACAACTTTTACGGTGCAAATGGAATTGCCATGGTTTTGTTCTTTTTTTCCACTTTTTCAAAAAAAAAAAAAAAAAAAAAACTCACAATTACTAAATTTTACGCCAAATGATATATAACGATAAAAAAAAAATAAGTACAGTACCACTAATTGATTGTTGTTGGAGCCTCCGTCATAGAAAAATTTGTATTTCAGATATTCAAAAATGACCAAAAAAAATTTTTTTTGTACTTTATATATTATGAGGTTCATGGGTTGCGAAACAACAACTCATTACATGAAACAGCACGCGAGTTAGGTAAAATAACTATCAAACAGTAGACGAGACATGGAACAGCATTCGAATTAACCTCGTATGTGGTTTCAGTGACTATTTTTTGTAAAATAATTAAAGGAAATTGCTAGATTTGTAAATCTCTCTTATAAATTTAGTGTTGGGAAGTTTTCTTGCATATAATTAATTAATTATAAATATAATTAAATTTGTGTATAAAAGTTCACATATAATATGTAGAAAAAGAGTTAAATTTATAATTAGTCACTAAACTTTTGAAATTATGTTCATTCGATCACTTAAGTCTTTTTTAAGCTTTAAAAATCACTAAACTTGTTAAAAAAAAATTCTAAAATGCTCATTATGACCGGTGAACAAAATTTCATTTTTTTTGCTATCTAATTTTATTGAACTCGTCAAGTCCTTATACTCAGAAACTCACCCAATACGCCTCAACTCGCCGAGTCACCCCGACGACTCGTCGAGTTCCACGATCTCCGAGTCCCATCCTGCCCAACTTACTGAGTCCCCACTAAACTCACCAATCTAAGTCTTAACCAAAATTGGGGGGGGGGGGGGGGGGGGGGGGGGTTAGTGCTTCGCGACCTGACTCGTCGAGTCCAAGAACAGACTCGCCGAGTCTATGACAATCTTCAACAGACTCGCCGAGTTGTTCTTCCAACTCGTCGAGTCCATGCTCATCTTCATCCAACTCGCCGAGTCCACCCATGTGACTCGTCGAGTCGTTTCAGTCCTTAATCCATACAGTGGCTTTTCGAGCCATGCAGGGGCTCCAACTCATAGATCCACTCTTCCCAAGTCTATTCCCCATGTAAAGTTGCAAACTTTACGTGAAACCAAAGAGATATGGGCTTAAAACACTCCAGGGCTAGGTTTTGTGACCAAGGGGCTTCACCAACAACTTATTGGCATAAACTTTATGGCTTTCTGGATCCTTAATTGCCTAGATCTAAGGTAGCAACCTCAGATCTACTCCAAACTCGAAATAAACCTCCTTCATACTCAAATTGCCCAAATCTTAATCATAAGATATATCTAAATGCAATAAGGTCGGCTTATTACCTCAGAGGATTCTGAAAAGCCACACCAACTCTGGATCTAAAGCCAATCCTTGAACCATCAAAGGTTCCCTTCCTCCTTCTTCCTTCAAATCACCCAAAATGGCAAGAAAGCTTGAATGTGCTAAAATGGGGGCTTAGGGTTTCGTGTTTTGGATAAGAGAGGCTATAGAGACCCCTAAGGGAGAGAATGAGATGTTTATATAGTGCACAAAGTCCTGGATTTAGGGTTTTCCTCTTCGGACCGGACTCGCCGAGTTCTCTTGCCGACCCGTTGAGTCGGTCACTTACTCCTCGACCTGGATCCCGCTCGGACTCGTCGAGTTCCACCCTGGACTCGACGAGTCGGCCCCCTTGACTTAGGGTTTTCCTTTCCTTTCTTGGTCTTTCTGATTATGGGTGTTACAACTCTCCCCCACTTAAACTAAACTTCATCCTCGAAGTTTCTCTACGGCCAATCGCCCTGCAATCTGCTTTCAACACTCTGCTTGGTAGACTTAACATCCGTTGACTACCTTCGTTGGCCTTCCGCCCGATCATTCTGACTAACATTAATCCTTACGGATAATATTATCGAGTTAACCCTAACCCTGACAATCCTGGGAACACCATTTACTCAACTGACAAACCTTCTGGTACTCCCCGAGTACTTATGATGGATACCCTAGGGGTTCATCCCCTTTTCCTTGTGCGTTTTCTGGCCTCACCAAGGCAACGTTCCATAACCAACTACTTCCTCTGTCACTGTGAAGGTCCTATCCTTCAACAACTCCATTACCCCCCCCCCCCCCGGGTACTTCCAGTACGGGTCATTACCACTAGTGTCCACTGGACACTTCTCACTACTATAACTTAGTGTTGAGTACCCGTCGATCAACTAACTGAATTCCACCATAGTCTGCTTACCATCACTGTCACTGACTGAAAATTTCTGATGTCCCTTATCCGCCTTCCGGATGAAAGGAGACCACCCTGGTCCCTACTGATCTATCAATATCTGGATTACCGGCTCCCACCGGTCGCTAGCCCCAACACAAACTTCTAGTCGCTCCTAGCGACTTCCGAGGAAACTTAGGCTACCTAATACTACCCCCTTTACTCTGCCACTCTGGGGCTACAAGTCCTGGGATCCTCGATCCCCCTAACTCGACCTTAAGGTTCTTACCAAGTCCCTCCTGTGCTACTAAAACTCACAGGCCTCGCCCACGGGTCCCACCCGACTACACTACTGAGCAACCCTGCTCTCAGGTCTCACTTATACTGCTACTCTCATACGGGCCTCGCCCACGGGTCTCACCCAACTACATCCTAGAGCGGCCTCTCCCAAGGTCTCACCTTTCTAAGGCTATGCAGGCAAGCTCCATACCATTCTCATCCACTACTCATTCCTGATTCCTACCTGGATCACTAGGAGGTAAAGGCCTCGCCCCAACTCCGCTAACTAGGAGATACGAGCCTCCGCCCATACTCCGCTAACTAAGCTGCTAGGGAATGCTACGACTTACCCGTAGTCTTACAACACTTTCCATACTCACTTGCTGCTGTCGAAAAATGTTGCAGCTCTTCCGCCGCTCTACCATGCTCTACATGCTGTCTATACCACTGACTACTAACACGAAAGCATCCCATGCTAACCATTCTCAAAATCCTCATTCCAACTTTCCCGAGTCCTACAGGCGACCCTCCAACCCGAATTCCTAACCAGATACTAACCATCTCGAATACATGAACCAACTGTTGGGAAGTCTCCCAAACTCCCAACGCTGAACTCCTCAACCCATCAATCGTTGTGCTACTCCTTTTCCTTCTTTGAGGTCGTGTACTCATTCTCGATCTGCATGCTCTTACCCCATAACACTCGGAGGGTTCTCCCCCACTTTGATCCTACTTATACCTTAATGCTCAATGCTTGAGAAGAATTCCCAATCTTCTCTGCTATACCGCAAACAATCTGCTAAAGAACCAAGCTTGCCATAGCTATGGATATAACCGATACATCACTCAATAACACCTTTCTGAATTCAGCGGGTCACTACTGAGTTCCACACAAGCATGCTATAGTTGCTACGTCCTAAGTAACCTGCTTCCATAAGGCACCACCCCCTAACTACCACTTTATTATCCAAGGTATGCAGATGGCATATAACTAAGTCACAAGCAAGCCGCTCAATTCTAAAATACTTATACCACAAAGGATGCAGATCCATAACAATATAATCATGAACAAAGAAAGCAGAAAACGGAAAACACATACCTGCAACATCCAGCGTTGCTCGCGCCTCCAAGGTAGTCATCTGAAAAGCCCTGCTTCCTACCGCAGGCGCCTTTGCTCGGCCCCGACGGCCGTCTGTGATCCTCAGAGTTGCAGGGGTAGGTGCTATCACCCGTCCTGCCGAAAACAAATTGGGGCACTGGGCCTTCTTGTGACCCCGCTGACTGCAACGGAAACATATCAGGTATGATCCCTGTGTGGTGGTAGCAGCACAATCCCTGCTAAGATGACCAGTTCGGCCGCACTTGAAGCAGCCTGAATCTCCACCACTACCACTCCTACACGCACCCTCGTGTGTCCTGCCTCACCTCCCGCATCGGTCATGGCTCTGGTAATCCCTCGATCTCGAATCTGACCCCTTGGGCCTTTTGCCCGAACCTGTGGCTACCTGAACCTCATCCGGCTTCCTCTTCCGGATCTGCTCCGAATCAATCTCTCTCTAGATCGTGCGATCATGTCTTCCAACGTTTTGCAGCTGGACCTGCTCACAAACTGCCTGATGTCATCCCTCAACATCTCGTGATATCGGGCCTTCTTTATCTCCTCGTCCGCGACATACTGCGGAACAAGGAGGGCCCTCTCCCTGAACTTAGCGCTGATCTCCGCCACAGTCTCAGTAGTCTGCGTTAAATCCTGAAACTCACGTGCCAGCTGCTGCACCTTAATAATCGGCGAAAACTCAGCCCTGAACCTGGCCGATAAATCGCTCCATGTCATCGCGTCCAACGCGGCATCATCACAAATGGCATGACCAACCTCCTCCCACCAATCCCTCATGCTGTCCTTCAAAAGACAGAAGGCGAGTCTGACCTTGTCCCCCTCGGGACACCTGCTCGTACGGAATGCATTGGCAACATCAGCCAACCACCTGCTGCTAGCGATGGGGTCCCTAGCCCCATGATAATCTGGCGCTCCGCAAGCTCTAAACTCTCGGAATGTCATAGTACGCGCTCCCATCAAAGCCATTATCTCGGTACGAAAGGCTCCCAGCCTCTCATCCAAGATTTCCAGTATACCCTCCTTGACCGTGCCAAAGATCACAGGAGTTTGATCTAGGATGTTGTGCCTAACCTCTGTTGATATCAACTCCCTCGTCCGCTCCTCGAGCTGCTCGGCCCCAGAACCCGAGCTTGATCCCTCTCCAGCGCCTGATCCGCCCACTGGTCTCTCTCGCAGTGTCACCATGCTGAAAACATATCGCAATAACTATTAGAATACTCATCACTACTGAGGGATCATACACACACACTACAAGTTTCCCAGTCTCATCTCGACCTTTCTCGAATCGAGTACGGATCCTCTGCCTCCAGTAGTACGGGCCCAAACTACCTTCCACATCTATCCGTACTTTCTTCGAGAACTGCTTAGACTCCACCAGGTCCCTTTTCTACTACTATTGCTCCTAGCACTATCTCATCATAGGCTCACCCTAGGGAAACCTCTGACTCCACCCAAACCAACCCTCAGGTGCTGAAGGCTTCCTTGTGATGTCAATAAGCCATCATCTGAATACCATCACATGTGACGAGGCTCAGATAATCCTTCAAGTAAAAAAACTCGTCCCTACAACTGTTGGACTCAGACAAGAGTCGCGCAATAGGGCCAAATCCAGTACTCTGAGATTATTCAACCATGATCACATGTGACGTGACGTATTCACCTAATGGCTAACTCCCATCACTCAGAATCCCACAATGCACAAAGCAAGCAACATTCAGACAAGGGAAAATCTAACCATAACATACTCAGGCAATCATAATCTCATATCAAGAATATGTACTGGCATGCAACATAAGCTCATAAACTCGGGCATAACCTAAACAGGCTATCCTACTATTGTCTAATCATCACTATCATGCAGCTCAGAGCACATATAATAGGCACATAAGGCATCCTCCCTAGATCCTTAGTCCTAATCTAGCATGTTGTTCTACTAACTGATAATCATAACATAATCTTGTAGGGGTATTTTGGGGTACTTACTAGAGCTCGGTTGATTGCATGCACCACACCCTTTTCTCTTATCAAAATTCTTTTCTTTCTGAATTCTTTTCGCATTTTCTAAAACTGTTTCATTTCTAAAAACTCTTTTCTTTTTTACAAAAACCGTCTTTTCATTTTGAAAACTTTTAGAACAATCCCTTAGTTTGAGTTTAGACACACCCGAGAGTATGTCCGAATCCCTCAAACCAAGACTCTGATACCAACTTGTAACATCCCAAAAATTCGAACCAATTTTTTTTCTTTAAATCATTAACAAAGCCATATTCATAAAAATATATCATAAGTCATAAAATGAATTTAGAGTATCATTTCCAAAACATATTTTCATTATCAGAGTAAACATCCCAGGCTGACTAAACAATGGTGTGTGACATGCGATCACACCGAGCTCTTCTCTCCGCTACCGGAAGTACCTGAAACCAAAACTGAAAACCATAAGCACGAAGCTTGGTGAGTTCCCCAGCCTACCACATACCGTACCATCACAAGGCATACATACTGCATATACTGGGCCACGCCCGCTACTTCGGGCCCCGCCCACTACAACGACCCCGCCGCTCCAGGCCCCGCCTGGCTTCGAGCCCCGCTTGGATACAGATCTATTTCTTTTAGGCCCCGCCTGTCTCTGGGCCTCGCCCACTAACCACATATAGTACAAAATAGCATATAACACATAACTGAACATACCCTACTGCATTCTTGTCCTTAGGCCTTGCCTGTCTCTGGGCCTCGCCCCTGTGTTGTCACTAGTGAGTCATGGAACCCCGTCCAAGCTCTTATGATAAGTGAGATACGGGCCACGCCCACACTCACTCCATGTCTCGGGCCTCGCCCCTGCTCTGCTACTAATGAGATATGGAACACCGTCCATACTCTGTTATTGGTGAGATACGGGACTTCACCCGCCCTCACCTTCCTACCAGGTGTTGGATTAGTGTCTAAGTCCATAACTATTTTGGTATGTACTTGACCCGATGGTGCATGGTCCTATTAGGTTGCCTTCACCAAAGCAACTTGATAGGATGAATTATGGAGAGAAAGGATTAAATATGATTTACTAATATCTTATGAGAGTAATATATTAAAGGAGAAATCATATTGTTTAATTAATATTAGTCAATAATTAATTGGTAATTAGTTTTGTGACTAAAAGAGATTAATTAAACTTAAGGGACTGGAATTGTAATTATAAGATAATTGCAATTTGGGCCATGGATTGCCTTTTATTATAAGGTGGGCGAATTCTATGGGGAAGCCCATATGAAATCGTCCAAGGCCTTGAGAAAAGGGCTCCATGGGTTGCTTAGGGCTTAAGCATCCAAATTAGAGTTTCCTTGTTAGATAACCCTAATTGCCTCACTATATATAGATCCCTTAAGGACCAAAAACGTGGACAAGCATCTTGCTAGGGTTTTCACACGGTTTTGGCAGCCTCCATCCTCCCTCCTCTTCATCCTCTTGCTTATGGTGTTTGTGAACCATTAGAGGAGTGACACTTGTGACTCTAAGCCTTCCAAAGTTAATACAAGGAGATTTGGGATTGTTGTTGCTACATAACAATCAAGGTAACCTTATAAACCTATTCTCATGTTAATATGATTATTTGAATGCTAGAATTAGGGTTTATAGTCTTGGACAACATGCATGTACAATAGAGAAACCTAGATCCAAGCATTAAGGTTTGTATGAGCACATAGGATGTTCTTAGGACCAAAACCCATGAGTGGTATCAGAGCCTAGACTGGTTTCAATTGTATTAATGCATTACATGTTCAAAAAAATCGATTTTTGATGTTCTGGAGGCTGGACTCGCCGAGTCCATGCAGACTCGACGAGTCTAAGCTTGACTCGACGAGTCAACTCGTCAGATGGGGATATCTTCGCGATTTCTTGCTGTTTTTGCTTATGGATAGTTACCTTATCATATTAGATCAATATAAATCTGATTTTATGATATATTTGACTATATTCTTGATCTAATTGAAGATATTTATCAATTAATAAGATAATTGTTTCCTTATGTGATAATTGATTAATTATTTTGACTAAATTGATAAATTGTTTTGCAATAAATCATTAAATAAATCAAATATGGATAATTATGTAATTAAATGTTAATTTAGATTATTTGTTATTTGATCCTTGTTGTTATGAAAAGTTTCATATTTTCCCCTTTAGGTTTTATAGTTTAAATTTGAACCCAAAAGTTTTGTTGTTTTGAAATTTAAATAGTTAAAACCCTAATGTTTTGAAAAAGGTTTCAAAACTTGCCCTCAAGTTTTGGAATTTAAATTTTGATTAAATGGTTTAATTTTGATGTATATTTAAATTCTAAACCCTAATGTGTTGAAATGTTTCAAAACTTGCCCTCAAGTTTTGGAATTTAAAAGTTGATTAAAAGTTTAATTAGGAATGTTAAATTCTAAAACCCTAGTAATGTTTTGAAAAAGTTCAAATCACACCCTTATGGTTTTATTAATTAATTAAGGTGTATAATTAAAAGAGGTTTAATAAATCCATAAAAGTTTAGGTTTACAATTTAATTGAATTAAAAGTATAATTGTTAAATTAGACCACCTAGTATTTTAAAAGTGTAAGATACACCCTATACTATACATATAACATTAAAAGTCTAAACTTATATATATATATATATATATATATATATATATATATATATGTATGAGTAAAAGTCAATCTTACCGTTAGTAGGCCTCATTCACGAAGCTAGTCTATAAGGGGTGTTTAAGGAAATTGCCTATAAAATGGCGATTGAATGGGTATCCACTCTTACCCACCGCACACTTGACTAGTGGAGGGTCGTTAGCCGAACGGGTAGGATAGGACGAAACCTTCCATTATAAGTATACTGAAGTATAAAAGTAACTAAATGTTTTCATAAAATTCCCAATCTTAGTTACTTAGGCAAAAGTGAATTAATGCAATTCCATGAAATTACACTTTGTGGCCTTGCAAAGACGTTAGTGGAGCGTGTGTGGTTTACCGGCACACTAAATGGTTCTAAGCAAAGGTAGCAAAGGGTGACTCAATGTTCGTCATAGTTCGGTGGAGCGTGTGTGGTTTACCGGCACATCGAATAGGTGACTGTAACATGTGAGGGCACCATGTAAGTTTGCATGGTTATTCACACCCGCTTTGTGATCCTCGGCATCCCAGTCACAAACAAGAGGGCATATCGAGATTTAAACATGCCATTGAAAGTTCAATGAATCTCAAAGGATCTAGGAGTTTTCATAGATTTAAAACTTAAATTTCTTTTTCATTTTTCGTGGTGGAAATTAGTGAATCGTCATTCACTTACCTTCAAATATTCTTCAATTAGGGTTACGACATCCCTCTCCCGAGTTGTAGAATATTGTGTTGGGTCCTAGGCTTAGTATTTCATTTGGGTGTTTTACTAAGGACTCAATCAATCAACTAACTTGAATTCGTTTTTCTCCCGTTTTGTAGATGTCAAAGTTCGACAACTATGGTCTTCCCAAATCCCGTGGAACAAGCATTCCACATGAAGATGATATTCCACGATTCGATCGAGGAACAAGAAATCATGCTTCACTTCCTCCACCTCATCCAATTATTCTCCCTAACCCACAAGTTCGAAGGCTTGAAAAGTTCAAGCTCACTCAAGCCCTTTTGGCAAGTAAACATAAAGAAGGAAAGTCGGTGTGTGCACACGTCCTAGGGATGAAGTCACACATTGATAGGTTAAGAATGTTGGGATCCGTTGTCTGGCTATTGATTGGGTTCTTCAGTCACTTCCTATAGTGAGTTCGTAAGAGAGTACTATATGATGAACCGCAACGTGACCCTTATAGATCTCACCTATATGCTTATTGTTGCTGAATCAGCAATGGTTTGGCGCAATAGAAAAACAAAGTTGATTGGTGAATCTGCCTTCAAGACCTCTATTGATATAGACAATGGCAACGAAAGACATGCTATGATCGAAAAGTTTGATCATAAGAGAAAGGCAATGTCTGAAGTAGTTCCATGTCATGTTCCATAAGAGTCAATTTGCTTTTATTGCGAAGAGAAAGGGCATTGGAGACGAAGCTGCCCCATTTACCTAAGAGATCTAAGAGATGGGAGAGTCGAAACGTATGACTCTAATTTAGGTAAAATCCATTAACTAACTCTTTTAAGCTTCTATTCTAGATTCTTAATACATAATGTGATAAGATTACAATTGATGATATGTATGATCGAAGAAAAGAAAGGAAGCTTAAGGGAAGAAGTGAGCAGAATCTAACCGTGAAGGAATGGATTTCGATCGCATTTATCGAAGATTAGATTTTTGAGCTACTACTTAGAGTTAAAATTAGATTGCTAAGAAAGATGTATTAGCATAAGTTTTTCAATGAGTTGCATTGTAAGGACAAATTTTTTCCGCAATAAAATAAATTTTGATTTTAAATTTTATTTATTTATCCTTGCAATGGCGTGTATGAAAAATTGATGTTAAAATGTTTCTATTATTAACAATAATGGATTTGGTTCTTATTATGTTATTTATGGAAAGTCGAGAATTTACCAAATAGAGAGAATTTCTCATCGCCCAAGTTTCAATTGGACAGAAATTTGGAATCATGCAACTTGGTTGCACGATGAATGAGAAATTTCATATTTGTAAATTAGACTAATTCATTAACAAAGTGTCAAGTGAAGGACTTGGAGATCGAATACACAAAGTTGCGTGTTGATCAAGTCTACCATAAGAGTAACAAAGATATTCGTCATGATTTACTAAAGGTTTAGTAAATATGATTATACTTACAAGATTAAGTGTAATTCTGAATTGATTGAAAAAAAATTAAATCAATAGCAGAACGAATAAGAAGAATCAAGTAGGCAGAAAGATAAAAGTTTCTCCATTCTAAGAAGAAGGGAGAGTAGCTTTTATGCTTTATGATAGGTCTTAATGATTAAGAACCATATCTCAATTGATCCTCTAAGTGAGTCTTAGTACAATTGTATGTCTAAGAAGAGGAATCAAGAATTGAAGAAATGGTTAAATCAAGAAGTCAATCATACTTCGTTTCAAGACAAGTCTTAGAGTTCAGATTGTGACAATGAGTGATAATTATTAAGAAGGTCTATAACATTCATCAAATTTGGAAAGTTGTGATGTCTTTGATAAGACAAAGACCAACTAGGACCAATTTATGAAGTGTTTGATAAAAACTACACTAACTCTTGAATATTTGTTTGTCAAGAAATGTTTATTGACAAGAGAATCTTATATGTCAAGGAGTCAGTGGGAGTCTTAATGGTCTTGAAAGGTTTCAAGAACAAATCAAATAAACCTTATCGATCATCACTAGCACACGAGTTGAAGTTTACAACCTATCGTGTTGACATTATTTTGTTTCTGTGCCAATCCAATCGAGTTAATTATGCATGTGAGTCCTATAAGTTCTCATTTGAATGCATAAAAGGCAAGGACCTTGATCAATGGAAAGTACATTGATAGGAAAAAGGTGAGTTGCTTGACTACTTGGAAGACATGGTGGGCAGTTGTGCTACCATAAGGCAAGAAATCGAGATTAAGAAAGTTCGATCCATATGAGTTTGAATTTGTCGTAAACTTTGGTTTTAACAAATTCACATGGATAGGAACACATACACCGTCTAAATCTAAGTGTCATAAGATTTCCTCCTTCATGAAAATGATCGTGAGGAAATGCTTTCACTAAGAGAGATTTTAAGAAGATAGTGATTGTAAAATTGCAATCTCGAATTCGATTATGGTTACGGTATCCCTTTCCATGATTTGAATTATGAGGTTTGGCAATTAGTCTTAATTGTTTAGACACACATATGAACTATCTAAGGTAAAGGTGTATAAGTTCAAGAAGCATTGATAAAAGATTATCAAAGCACTAAGTATTAGAAACATGGACTTAAGAAACTCAATAGGTATTGTTTTTCTGAAAGTTAAGATGTTTATGAATACATGTCGAAGCTAGTGGGAGCATAAGTGTTATGTTTTATAATAATCATCATGATAGTGGGAGCATAAATGTTATGATTGTATGATTATTAAGGCACGTTGGCAGTATTAATTATAGAAAACAAGAGTTATACCTTGCAAAGTTGTAAGGGTTGTAAAGTTGTTTTGCTATAATTAAGGGAGAGAATATTATGCTTCATTTCAAATCTAAAGGCTTAGGTTGTGGAAAGTTAATAAAATTTAGTCAAAGGTACATAGTGTGTTCTTAAAATTTCGATTATGATTACGGCACTCCTCTTCACAATTAGAATTTTGAGAACATAGCAAATAAAACATTATACGTCGTGTCCCATACGCTTCGGGTATAGGATCGATTGCAAATGCTTTAATGTTTGACCATTCTAAAATTTTCCAAATGTCTAGCACATTTAGAGGGAAAAAGGACAATAATTGGTTTTGGCTAAAATAATTAAACAACTATCAAAGGACAATCCAAAGTTCGACGAGGATTGGTCATTTGTGAGTAGTTGGAAGTATAGTATTGGAAGATATGGAAATGTTTTCATATTGGATGGACCATATCGACATTATTAGGAATAGATAAGATTCTATTAAGAATAAGTTGTCATATGGAAAATATGGAAATGTATCCATATTGGGAATTGAATATTGATAATCTATGACTAGATTAGAAACTTTTATGCAAAAGGATGTTCAAAGGAATGTACTTTGAGTGAGAGGCATCATATCTAAGGAATTGTCTTGTAACAATCTCTGATAGAGGACTTTGTAATATCATTGGCAATAGTCTTCGTGACTTTGGTGCAGTGACATTACGAAAGGATCATTGCATAAAATGTTAGAATCTAGCATATTCTATAAGTATCAAGAATTTGATATTCTTTAACTTATGGAAAAAGGATTTGGAGTTGTGAAATGAGAATGATTGGAAATGTTTTCAATGTGATCTATTTCACAAAGTAAGAACCATAAGTAAACATTGTGTGCATGCTAGGAGCATGGGACAAGTGTAATAATTCAAGTAAGAAGTTGATTACCCGAAACGACAAATAATGAGTAATCGATATGGTGATAAATAAAAGGTGTTTTATTTATGCTCAAAGGTTTGAGGCCATATGGGATTAGTATTATTCTTGTGTTTCACTTTGCATGTTTTGACTTCCTGAATAATTTAATTAGTTAAGAACAGTTAAATTATTCGAACGGGCCACAGTCGTTCATATGTTAGAAGTAGATATGAATGAAGATTGTCGTGAATTAGTGTGTGGATTGTCTAAAGAGCATTAGACATAAGCAAATGTTTGTTGCAACGTTGATGAGTGCTTATGAATGTGATTTGAGCATTGGATTAAACCCGCGCTCACTTGGATCACTCCATGAATTGTATCACGAGTGATTGGTGAGACGATAACATCTTATATTCTTGAAACCGAGATGTGTGAGTTGTATCTTGCAAATTGGTTGCACATTGATAATATGTAAACGCACTAGTAACTTGGTGTTATAAAACATATTGTTGTGTGTGATTCGGTGAGTGAGTGCAAGCAAGCATTGTATCAAAGTTTATCCGTTCCTTTTTATCCAAAGCAGGATAAAAGCGATATATTTGGGCCCCTCGATGATTTAGTGATGACAAACGTAAATGCTCGGCCGGGCTAGGGCTAATTTGATTTGTTCAATTAGTCAGTCGTCATAAATCGGGAATCGAGATATAGTACAAAGAGAATGATTAGAAATCATGTCTCATATGATATCTAGAATGGAGGAATATATGATCCCTTATCTAAAGACACGCGTATCTGATATGATCAGAGTTGACAGCGGCTTTGGAAAGCTACGATTGCAGATCAGGATCTGAAGTCATACGCATAATAGTTATTAGACTTATCCAAGTGGGAGACTGTTGGATTAGTTTCTAAGTCCATAACTATTTTGGTATGTACTTGACCCGATGGTGCATGGTCCTTTTGGGTTGCCTTCACCAAAGCAACTTGATAGGATGAATTATGGAGAGAAAGGATTAAATATGATTTACTAATATATTATGAGAGTAATATATTAAAGGAGAAATCATATTGTTTAATTAATATTAGTCAATAATTAATTGGTAATTAGTTTTGTGACTAAAAGAGATTAATTAAACTTAAGGGATTGGAATTGTAATTATAAGATAATTGCAATTTGGGCCATGGATTGCCTTTTATTATAAGGTGGACGAATTCTATGGGGAAGCCCATATGAAATCGTCTAAGGCCTTGAGAAAAGGGCTCCATGGGTTGCTTAGGGCTTAAGCATCCAAATTAGGGTTTCCTTGTTAGATAACCCTAATTGCCTCACTATATATAGATCCCTTAAGGACCAAAAACGTGGACAAGCATCTTGCTAGGGTTTTCACACGATTTTGGCAACCTCCATCCTCCCTCCTCTTCATCCTCTTGCTTATGGTGTTTGTGAACCATTAGAGGAGTGACACTTGTGACTCTAAGCCTTCCAAAGTCAATACAAGGAGATTTGGGACTGTTATTGCTACATAACAATCAAGGTAAAATTATAAACCTATTCTCATGTTAATATGATTATTTGAATGCTAGAATTAGGGTTTATAGTCTTGGATAACATGCATGTACAATAGAGAAACCTAGATCCAAGCATTAGGGTTTGTATGAGCACATAGGATGTTCTTAGGACCAAAACCCATCACCAGGCACATACATGCATCACACAGACAACAAGTATACTCTAACATGCAAACCATTCCTTGGGCACCCGCCCGACATCGGACCTTGGTTCGGAATATCATACTAGCAAACAGTGCCTAGGGCTAACCCCCGGGTCTTCCTACTCATAACTACATGGTCCGACATTGTGGCCTTAGACCCATTCACACAAAGGGAAACTCACATGCACTACTGAACTTGCTGATAACCCTCTTGTTGCTGACCGACAATTCTCTGAACCGCTGCTCCACTAGCTCCCCGAGCTACCAATATCAATACATATAACATTTAGATCCAAACATAACTCTAGAAGCCAACTAAGTCCATTCTTGACAAAGTCAAAGTCCTGGTCAAAGTCAACCTTCCTGGCTGACCCTACTCGCCGAGTCAGCCCGTTGACTCGTCGAGTCCTTATACTCAGAAACTCACCCAATACGCCTCAACTCGCCGAGTCACCCCGACGACTCGTCGAGTTCCACGATCTCCGAGTCCCATCCTGCCCAACTCACTGAGTCCCCACTAAACTCACCAATCTAAGTCTTAACCAGAATGGGGGGTTAGTGCTTCGCGACCTGACTCGCCGAGTCTATGGCAATCATCAACAGACTCGCCGAGTTGTTCTTCCAACTCGTCGAGTCCATGCCCATCTTCATCCAAATCGCCGAGTCCACCCATGTGACTCGTCGAGTCGTTTCAGTCCTTAATCCATACAGTGGCTTTTCGAGCCATGTAGGGGCTCCAACTCATAGATCCACTCTTCCCAAGTCTATTCCCCACATAAAGTTGCAAACTTTACGTGAAACCAAAGAGATATGTGCTTAAAACACTATAGGGCTAGGTTTTGTGACCAAGGGGCTTCACCAACAACTTATTGGCATAAACTTTATGGCTTTCTGGATCCTTAATTGCCTAGATCTGAGGTAGCAACCTCAGATCAACTCCAAACTCGAAATAAACCTCCTCCGTACTCAAAATGCCCAAATCTCAATCATAAGATATATCTAAATGCAATAAGGTCGGCTTATTACCTCATAGGATTCTGAAAAGCCACACCAACTCTGGATCTAAAGCCAATCCTTGAACCACCAAAGTTTCCCTTCCTCCTTCTTCCTTCAAATCACCCAAAATGGCAAGAAAGCTTGAATGTGCTTAAATGGGGGCTTAGGGTTTCGTGTTCTAGATAAGAGAGGCTATAGAGACCCTTAATGGAGAGAATGAGATGTTTATATTGATGGGTTTTGAGCATTCTAACACTTCCTAAGTGTACATGCAACCCTAATAACCTTGAATCTATGTTTTCTCTATATACATGCAAATTTCTTTTTCAAGGTTATTTCCTAACTAGCATGGCATGGGGAATATATGAAACATAAAAACTAGTGGAAATACATACCTTGTTGTTGCTTGGATTCCTTCAAGACTTTGTGAGCCTAGCACCCCAAATGTTGTGCCTCAAATGCTTCACACAACACCACAAAACTTGGAATAACTTGAGAGAATACTTCTAGCACTCAAAATCGGTTATGCCCTCTCTAGTAACCTTACTGGGTCCGATTTCACTAGCCAAAGGGTCCCCTTTATAGTGGTGTCACAATTTAGGGTTTTCACATGAATACTCTTAATTGTCATGACTCTTCATTTCTCATGACCCATGGGTTTGTAACTCCCATGGACTATCCATGGAGCTCCAAATGGTTACATCCATAACCCATAAACCATGGATCATTAATCCACCATAAAAGATTTGATGCTTGTCATAATCAACCCTATATATTTAATTAGTCTCACTTTGATCACCAAATTAATACTAGATTAATACTTGATCAAATACTAATTAAACAATACTATTATTAATATATTAGAACTTATAATATATTAATAACCATAAGTGCCATATTATCTCATTTAGTCTATCCAAGTATTGCAATGCCATGCAACCCAAATGCGCCTTGCATGCTTTAAATGCTTAACCCTGCTCAGTCCCTTCGTGAGGGGATCTGCTGGGTTCTCATCTGATGATACCCTCTTTGCCACGAGGAGTCCTTCTTCTATTCTATGTCTGATGAAATGGTATTTTTTGTTAATGTGCCTAGATCTCCCGTGATCTCTTGGTTCTTTCGCCAAAGCAACCGCACTTTCACTGTCACAGAAAATTTCCATTGGCTCCTTTATAGCTGGTACAACTCCAAGGTCTCCGATGAAGTTCTTCATCCATATCGCCTCTTCTGCTGCCTCGCTTGCTGCTATGTACTCTGATTCACAAGTCGAATCAACTACTGTCTCCTGCTTGGAACTTTTCCAAGTAATGGCTCATCCATTTAGGATAAAGACCCAGCCTGACTGAGAGCGGAAATTATCCCTATCAGTTTGAAAGCTAGCATCACTATATCCTTCCACTCGCAAGTTATCATTGCCTCCGAGGGTAAGGACCCAGTCCTTAGTCCTCCGCAAATACTTGAGAATGTTCTTTACCGCTGTCCAGTGTGTCTTGCCAGGGTTCCCTTGATATCTACTGACCATGCTCAAAGCAAAGGCTACATCAGGGCGAGTACAAGTCATAACATACATGATCGAGCCCACAGCGGAAGCATATGGTATCTGACTCATTTAAGCTATCTCAGCCTCTGTACTCGGACTCTGAGTCTTACTTAGCTTGACATTACTCTAGATTGGTAATTCTCCTTTCTTGGAATCTTGCATACTGAACCTCTTCAGTACCTTATCCACATAAGTACTTTGACTAAGTCCAATTAGTCTCTTACTCCGATCTCTCAATATCCTTATCCCTAGGATATAGGCAGCTTCCCCAAGGTCCTTCATAGCAAAACACTTCACAAGCCAGGCCTTAACCTCCTGCAAAGTTGGGATGTCGTTTCCTATGAGAAGTATGTCATCCACATACAACACCAAGAAGCTAACTATGCTCCCACTAGCCCTGACATACACACAAGACTCATCCTCACTCCTAGAAAAGCCAAACTCTTTGACTTTCTCATCAAAACAAAGATTCCACCTACGAGATGCTTTTTTCAATCCATAAATGGATTTTTCAAGCTTACACACTCTATTAGGGTATTTTGGATCGACAAAACCCTCTGGATGTGTAACAGCCCGAAATCTCAGGTATTGTTTAATTATGTTTTTGGGGTGGTTTAAGAGGGGACTCGGCGAGTTGGAGCCTAGACTCGCCGAGTAGGATCGCAGACTTGGTCGCAGGTCCGCGACTGGACTCGACGAGTCCAGATATGGACTCGGCGAGTCGACGCTGTTCAGCAGAAACCCTAACCGTTCAGTTTGAATCGTATATAACGCCTCTTAGGCCGTCATTTTCTGTCTTTTGATCGATTGAAAGGAACCCTAATCGTTGTGGACGTCTAGAGCAGGAGAGAAAGCTATTGGAACTTGGAGGAACTTGTTAGACAAGAAGAAGAAGAAATTGGCCAAAGGAATATCAAGGAGGATCGAGTCCTGAGGTTTGGGGGACACAGAGGGAACGTTCTCAGGTAATACTCGGATCAATTCTGTTAGTTAATGTGTTTATGAACCTAGGGTTTATGAAAAACCCATTTAGTGAGTAGATGGGTTATTATGTTATTACCCAGATGTTATACCCACAGTAATGGGATGTTTAGAAGTCCAGAGAGTCCCATGGTTGTATATCTTGGGACCATACGTAATTCAGGAAGCAGTTGCTCGTCTGCATGGCATGGACTCGCCGAGTTGTTCTTCAGACTCGGCGAGTAGCTTGAAGATTTACTGGGACTCGCCGAGTTGTTCTTCAGACTCGGCGAGTGGAGTCGGGGTGGCCCCGCGATTCTTCCAGGAGTAACTCGTCGGGTCGAGGAGGGTACTCGACGAGTAGATAAGGAATCTCATAAAGTTGGAGGACGTCTAGACTCGCCGAGTCGCCATGGTACTCGCCGAGTCCGGTCGAGTTGACCGTTGACCGTTGACCAGAGTTGACCTAAGTCTGACTTCTTACGGATAGTCACACTTAGAAGAGATGAGTGCTAATGAGATATGTGATGTTATAGGAGGGTTGTAGCTCGTTGGATTGTGCACGAGTGATTTCAGGAGTTGCTAACTTTCGGCATTTACGAGGTGAGTCTTCTCACTATAATGTACCCGGAAGGGTTTGACTGTGTGACCGGAAGGTCGGATATGATATGTGATATGTACGCTATATGTGATAAGTTATTTGTTATATGTGCTATGTATGTTATGGGCCGGAAGGCGATTATATTATGGGCCGGAAGGCAATACGTTATGGGCCGGAAGGCGATATGTTGTGTGATGGACCGGAAGGTCGGCGTGGGTAAGGCCGGAAGGTTTACCCAGCAGGGACGGAAGTCCCCTGAGACACATGGACCGGAAGGTCGGGCCTGGAAAGGCGTATGTGCGTAAGTTGTATATTGGGGAACTCACTAAGCATTTATGCTTACAGTTGTTGTGCATGTATTTCAGGTACTAGCGAGGACCGTGGGAAGGCGCCGGCATGATCGATACACACTGAAGATTGTCTTTATGATCTTGGGATTTTGAATATATGTATTTGACAGAATACTTAACTACTTATGCCTTGTTTTAAATGGAATTAATTATGTTTTAAAAATGAAAAATTTGTTTGAAAAATTCGAGTTGTTACAATTGGTATCAGAGCCTTGGTTTGAGAGATTTGGGTGCACCTTCGGGGGTAACTGAATTCAAACCGAGGATTTGAGGAAACTTTTCAAATAAAGGCATAAACGTTTGTAAATGGTTTTGTGGTAAGCAAGAAAGAAGCAGTGTGTACGATCAGTCAGCGCCCGAACGGTAAAGATCCCCAAAATACCTTACAATATTATATGATGTGAATTGTTATGCATGCTAGAAGACTAGGTATTCATGATAGGACTAGAGTGGCCTGATTTGTGATGCCTTAGTCTAGGGAAGTTTGCTTATATGAGATGCTTTGCTAGTATGCGGGTAGATAGTGCATATCAGAAGTAGAGTACTCACTATCCGAAGTTTGGGGAGGAGGACTTGGGATGAACACTGATGCGGTGTGGTCGGTAGTATTGGGCCCGTACTACCGAGGACACCGGGTCAGTGGGAGACCCAAGTAAGAATCCCTGGATATCGGGGACGGGGTAGGGTTGCGTTATCAAGTGCAATTACACTTGATGGAGTCTCTGATAGTTTTATGTTGTATTTCAGAGACATCATGGTTAGACCACGCCACGGAACGAGTACGAGCGGTGTGAGTGACGAGGATATTCGTCAGATGATTCACGAGGAGGTGGCGGCGGTGATCCGGGCTGAGATCCCGGAGATGTTTGGGTCTATCAAGACCACCCTGATGGAGACGTTCGACGAGCGGTACGCCGCATTGACTGAGGCTGCAACCGCTACAGCTACCGCAGCTGTGGCCGCCGCTAGGCCACAGGGGGGCGACTCATTGCTGTTCCGAGAGTTCAGCAACACGAAGCCACCAGAGTTCGATGGGACGCAGGATCCGATTGCTGCGATGAGGTGGATCGCAGATATAGAGGGGTGCTTCTACACTTGTTCATGCCCGGAGCACCTGAGGGTACGGTTCGCTTTGAACCAGCTCCGTCTGGGAGCAAAGGACTGGTGGAAGTTCGTGACGGCGAACTTCACTTTGGCAGAGACTGCGGCAGTGACATGGGAGGGGTTTACTGCCATGTTCAGGGATGAGTACGTTCCCCCGGTGGAGAGGGAACGATTGGTGCAGGAGTTCTTAACCCTCAAGCAGGGTACCGATCCTGTTGCGGTGATTACACGGAAGTTTCATGAGAGGGCGATGTTTTGCCCTGAGCTGGTGTCCTCAGAACAGGCTCGGATGAGCCGATACTTGGGTGTCTTGAGGAGGGATATTCGGGAGTTTGTATCAAACTCCACTTACCATACTTTTGCTGAGCTTCAGGCGAATGCCAGGAAGCGTGAGATCGAGTTGGAGACCCAGGCTAGGGAGGAGGCCGAGTCTCAGCGGGTGGACCGGCGGCCGGCTCAGTTCCAGCCGGCAGCCAAGCGGACCAAGTCCGCTGATTCGAGGACAGGAGGTTCGAAGAGTCGCACTTGCGGGAAGTGCGGCAAGAGTCATGATGGAGTATGTCGATCTGGTGCTTGCTACAAGTGTGGCAAGGAGGGGCACATTGCTAGGGAGTGTCCCAAGGGATTTACGGTTTGCTTTCGTTGCAACCAGACTGGCCATAGGAAGGCCGAGTGCCCTCAGCTTCTTCAGGGATCTGCACCTGCTGCCGGAGTTACTGCGACTCGACCGGTGAAGGCCGAGGCCCCGAGGGCTCGGGGAAGAGCCTTTCAGCTGACTGCGGAAGAGGTCCGCGCCGCGCCCGATGTTGTGGCAGGTATGTTGTAATTCATGTAATTATTTTAATGTCGATATGTTATGCTTATGTTATTATGCGCGTAGGTACTTTCCTTGTGAACTCTGTGCCTGCCTTAGTGTTATTTGACTCGGGTGCGAGTAGGTCCTTTGTGTCCTTAGCCTTTAGTCAGCATATCGGCGTTAGTGGTGAGTCGTTGAGTCGACCTTTGAGAGTTTCTATAGCTGACGAGAAGGTGATTTGTGCTACGGAGGTTCTTCGGGGATGTGTACTAGAGATTTTCGGGGTTGGATTCCCGATTGATCTGATTCCTATCGCGATGGGGGATGTCTGTGTCATCGTGGGCATGGACTGGCTGAGCCGATTCGGCGCTGTCATCGACTGTGAGCGTCAGTTGGTGACTATACGAGACCCTAGAGGGGGAGTTCTTTCGGTGTACGGCGAGGGTACCCGTTCGGGATCAGCTTTTTGTTCGGCCGCTAGGGCGAGGCAGTGTCTACAGCAGGGCTGTAAGGGTTTTGTGGCGTATGTGTTGGATATGCGGGAGATCGCCGAGAGACCGAAATCAGTGGAGGAAGTTCCTGTGGTGTGCGAGTTTTCAGATGTTTTTCCCGAGGAGTTGCCGGGAGTACCTCCTGTGAGGCAAGTAGAGTTTAGTATCGATCTGGTTCCGGGGGCCGCGCCTATTGCTAAAGTGCCCTATCGTCTTGCACCTCCAGAGATGCAAGAGTTGTCCTCGCAACTCCAGGAGTTGCTGGGGAAGGGATTCATTCGGCCGAGCAGCTCGCCATGGGGAGCACCTATTCTGTTCGTCAAGAAGAAGGATGGTTCACACCGGATGTGCATTGATTATCGGGAGTTGAACAAGCTAACGGTCAAGAACCGTTACCCGTTGCCGAGGATCGATGATTTATTCGATCAGTTGCAGGGAACATCTTGGTTTTCCAAGATCGATCTGAGGTCAGGATACCATCAGGTGAGAGTACGGGATGAAGACGTCCAGAAGGCAGCGTTTAGGACGCGATATGGGCATTATGAGTTTGTGGTGATGCCTTTTGGACTCACCAATGCCCCGGCTGTGTTCATGGATCTCATGAACAGGGTATGCAGGCCGATGTTGGATCGGTCAGTGATTGTATTTATCGACGACATTCTGGTGTATTCGAGATCTAGAGAGCAACATGAGGAGCATTTGAGGGAGGTCCTGGAGGTATTGAGGTCGGAGAAGCTTTATGCAAAGTTCTCCAAATGTGACTTCTGGTTGCGGGAGGTCCAGTTTCTAGGACATGTGGTTAATCAGAAAGGGATATTGGTCGATCCGGCCAAGGTTGAGGCGGTGATGAGTTGGGAGGTGCCGAAGTCACCCTCTGAGATCAGAAGTTTCCTTGGGTTGGCAGGGTATTATCGGAGATTTATCAAGGATTTCTCCAAGATCGCAGTGCCACTCACCAGATTGACCCGGAAGGGTGTTACGTTCTCATGGGGCCCGAGCAGCAGACCTCCTTTGAGACACTTCGCCAGAGATTGTGCGAAGCCCCGGTATTAGCTCTCCCAGAAGGGATGGAAGATTTCGTGGTATATTGCGACGCATCGATTTCGGGATTGGGTGCAGTGTTGATGCAGAGGGGTCATGTGATAGCTTATGCGTCGAGGCAGCTGAAGCCTCATGAGACGAGATATCCCACGCATGATTTAGAGTTGGGGGCAGTAGTGTTCGCTCTCAAAATTTGGCGTCACTACTTGTATGGGGTTCGATGTACGATATACACGGACCATAAGAGTTTGAAGTATTTGATGGATCAACCCAACCTAAATATGCGTCAGAGGAGGTGGTTGGATGTGGTCAAGGATTATGATTGTGAGATCCTGTACCACCCAGGCAAGGCTAATGTGGTAGCCGATGCATTGAGCCGCAGGGCGGAGAGCACTCCATTGCGAGATGTATGCTTGAGACTGACTGTGATGACCCCAGTATTGGACGCTATTCGTGGGGCCCAGACTGAGGCTGTACGACCAGAAATGCAGAAGAAAGAGCGGGTTGTGGGGTTAATCTCAGAGTTTGTTAAGGATAGTCGAGGGCTTATGACGTTTCAGGGTCGGATCTGGGTACCGTTCACGGGCGGTACGCGTACTACTTTGATGGAAGAGGCTCATAGATCGAAATTCTCGATTCATCCCGGTGCTACAAAGATGTATTTGGATTTGAGGAAAGAATATTGGTGGCCCTGTATGAAGAGGGACGTGGCATGGTTTGTTGAGAGGTGCTTGACCTGCCGTAGGGTTAAGGCTGAGCACCAGAGACCGCATGGCAAGTTACAGCCATTGGAGATCCCCGAGTGGAAGTGGGAACAGATCACTATGGATTTTATCACCAAATTGCCAAGGACTGCTAGGGGAGTTGACGCAATTTGGGTGATTGTGGATAGGTTGACGAAGAGTGCACACTTACTTGCCATCAGTGAGAGTTCTTCAGCGGAAAAGTTGGCGGAGATATACGTGAAAGAGGTGGTATCTCGGCACGGGGTGCCGATCTCGATTGTGTCAGACCGCGATGTGCGCTTCACTTCCAGGTTCTGGAAGAAATTCCATGGGGAGCTGGGTACTAAATTGCATTTTAGTACCGCATACCATCCCCAGACAGATGGTCAGAGCGAGCGGACGATTCAGACGCTGGAGGACATGCTCCGAGCGTGTGTGTTAGACTTCGGGGGTAGCTGGGATGCGTATTTACCATTGGCAGAGTTTTCCTACAACAACAGCCATCATTCGAGCATTGGTATGCCACCTTTTGAGCTGTTGTATGGTAGGAGGTGTCGGACCCCCATTTGCTGGGGAGAGGTGGGACAAAGAGTGATGGGCAGCACGGAGATCGTGCTCCGGACGACAGAGCAGATTCAGCAAGTGAGACAGAGGTTATTGACTGCCCAAAGCCGACAGAAGAGTTATGCAGACAGGCGCCGATCCGAGCTTGAATTTCAGGTCGGCGACTTCGTTCTCCTGAAGGTCTCTCCTTGGAAAGGAGTGATTCGATTCAGGAAGAGGGGCAAATTGGGGCCCCGGTACATTGGACCATTTCGTGTGATTGCAAGGATAGGCCGGGTAGCCTATCGGTTGGAGTTACCAGCGGAGTTGGGTCAGATCCATGACACTTTTCATGTGTCGCAGTTGAGGAAGTGCATAGCCGATGAGTCGGCAGTGGTTCCATTGGAGGATATTCAGGTGGATGCGAGCCTGAATTACGCGGAGAGACCAGTGGCGATCAGGGATCGGAAGATCAAGGTTCTGAGGAACAAGGAAGTACCTCTGGTGTTGGTTCAATGGCAACACCGTAAGGGATCAGAAATGACTTGGGAGCCGGAACGTGAGATGCGGGAGCAGCATCCGGAACTATTTGCAGAGTGAGACTTCGAGGGCGAAGTCTAATCCAAGTGGGGGAGAGTTGTAACAGCCCGAAATCTCAGGTATTGTTTAATTATGTTTTTGGGGTGGTTTAAGAGGGGACTCGGCGAGTCCAGATATGGACTCGGCGAGTCGACGCTGTTCAGCAGAAACCCTAACCGTTCAGTTTGAATCGTATATAACGCCTCTTAGGCCGTCATTTTCTGTCTTTTGATCGATTGAAAGGAACCCTAATCGTTGTGGACGTCTAGAGCAGGAGAGAAAGCTATTGGAACTTGGAGGAACTTGTTAGACAAGAAGAAGAAGAAATTGGCCAAAGGAATATCAAGGAGGATCGAGTCCTGAGGTTTGGGGGACACAGAGGGAACGTTCTCAGGTAATACTCGGATCAATTCTGTTAGTTAATGTGTTTATGAACCTAGGGTTTATGAAAAACCCATTTAGTGAGTAGATGGGTTATTATGTTATTACCCAGATGTTATACCCACAGTAATGGGATGTTTAGAAGTCCAGAGAGTCCCATGGTTGTATATCTTGGGACCATACGTAATTCAGGAAGCAGTTGCTCGTCTGCATGGCATGGACTCGCCGAGTTGTTCTTCAGACTCGGCGAGTAGCTTGAAGATTTACTGGGACTCGCCGAGTTGTTCTTCAGACTCGGCGAGTGGAGTCGGGGTGGCCCCGCGATTCTTCCAGGAGTAACTCGTCGGGTCGAGGAGGGTACTCGACGAGTAGATAAGGAATCTCATAAAGTTGGAGGACGTCTAGACTCGCCGAGTCGCCATGGTACTCGCCGAGTCCGGTCGAGTTGACCGTTGACCGTTGACCAGAGTTGACCTAAGTCTGACTTCTTACGGATAGTCACACTTAGAAGAGATGAGTGCTAATGAGATATGTGATGTTATAGGAGGGTTGTAGCTCGTTGGATTGTGCACGAGTGATTTCAGGAGTTGCTAACTTTCGGCATTTACGAGGTGAGTCTTCTCACTATAATGTACCCGGAAGGGTTTGACTGTGTGACCGGAAGGTCGGATATGATATGTGATATGTATGCTATATGTGATAAGTTATTTGTTATATGTGCTATGTATGTTATGGGCCGGAAGGCGATTATATTATGGGCCGGAAGGCAATACGTTATGGGCCGGAAGGCGATATGTTGTGTGATGGACCGGAAGGTCGGCGTGGGTAAGGCCGGAAGGTTTACCCAGCAGGGACGGAAGTCCCCTGAGACACATGGACCGGAAGGTCGGGCCTGGAAAGACGTATGTGCGTAAGTTGTATATTGGGGAACTCACTAAGCATTTATGCTTACAGTTGTTGTGCATGTATTTCAGGTACTAGCGAGGACCGTGGGAAGGCGCCGGCATGATCGATACACACTGAAGATTGTCTTTATGATCTTGGGATTTTGAATATATGTATTTGACAGAATACTTAACTACTTATGCCTTGTTTTAAATGGAATTAATTATGTTTTAAAAATGAAAAATTTGTTTGAAAAATTCGAGTTGTTACAGGCTGAGTCATGTAAACATCCTCAGCCAACTTCCCATTAAGGAAAGCGGTTCTGACATCCATTTGCCATATTTCATAGTCATGAAATGCAGCTATGGCTAACAACACTCTAATAGACTTAATCTTAGCTAATGGTGAGAAGGTCTCATCATAGTCAACTCCCGGAGTTTGAGTAAAGCCCTTCGCAACCAGTCGCACTTTATAAGTGTGTACTTTCCCATCCATGTCGGTCTTCTTCTTGAAGATCCATTTGCACCCAACTGTCTTACGACCTGATACATTGTCAACCAAGTTCCAAACTTGATTGTATTACATGGACTGAATCTCGTTGTCCATAGCCTCCTTCCATTTCGCAGACTCAGGGCCTACCATGGCTTCCTTATAATTATTAGGTTCATCCAAATCTATAGTGTACTATCACTGATAAATGTATCACCTTCAGTGGTGATGTGATAACCATAATAAAATTCAGGTGTGTTCCTCACCCTAGTGGAACGTCTTGGAGGTACAGACTCGTCTATCGGCTCAACAGGAGTTTCCTCCTCAGGTTGGCTGACAGCATTTGAGGTTCCTTCACCACTTGACTCTTGAAGCTCTTCAAGGTCAATTTGCCTCCCACTGTCCCCTTGGCTTACGAATTCTCTCTCACGAAAGACTCCTCTTCTTGCTACAAAGACCAGATTGTCACCGGGTCTGTAGAAGAGGTAACCAAAGGATCTCTGTGGGTAACCGATGAAAATACACCTCTCGCTTCGGGGTTCAAGCTTGTCATGAGTCTCACGCCTCACAAAAGCTTCACAACCCCAAATCTTGATGTGGTCCAAATTGGGCACTTTCCCAGTCCACATCTCGTGATGTGTTTTGGAAACCTTTTTAGTAGGGAATAGATTAAGGATATGGGCGGCAGTCTCTAAGGCATACCCCCAGAAAGAGATTGGTAACGAAGCTCGACTCATCATGGAACGAACCATATCCAACAAGGTTCGATTGCGCCTCTCTGCCACACCATTCAACTGTGGTGTCCTGGGAGGTGTCAATTGTGAGACAATCCCACATTCCTTAAGATAGTCAAGGAACTCAATGCTAAGATACTCTCCTCCCCAATCGGATCAGAGCATCTTGATGTTCCTGCCCAATTGATTCTCAACTTCCTGCTTAAACTCTTTGAACTTTTCAAAGGTTTCTGACTTATGCTTGATTAAGTAAATATATCCATATCTACTGTAATCATCAGTAAAAGTCACATAATAACGATTAGCATCCCTTGTAGCAACTCTGAAGGGCCCACACACATCCGTGTGTACAAGGTCCAACAAACCTTCACCCCTATCACAAGTACCTGTGAAGGGCGACTTTGTCATTTTTCCAAGTAAACAAGACTCGCAACTATCATCTGACTTGAGGTCAAATGATTCCAAGACTCCAGCCTTTTGGAGTTGACCTATGCGGTTCTTGCTAACATGTCCAAGACGACAATGCCACAAGGATGCTTTATCCAAGCTACCAGAAGAATCAATATACAACACATTATTTCCTAGATTGTCTACAACATTCACGGCTTCATATACACCATCACAAGGTATTGCTTTAAAGTAAAATACATCATTGTAATAAACATTAATAGCACCATTTTATTATCAAATGAAAATGTAAAACCTTGTTTGTACAAGTCATGAAAAGAAATAATATTTCTCGCCATTTCGGGAGAGTAACAACACTTATTCAAATTGTAACGACCGAAAAATTTCAACCAATTTAAATTTTTCAAAAACAATCCGATTTCATTAAAATCATTACAAAAAGGTTTTCAATACAAATTATTTAAAGTATTCCCAGAATCACATCGCGACCAAAAACATGAGGAGCGGTACGATCACGCCTTCGCCTTGCCACGGTCTCCTGAAGAACCTGAAAAACATTTAAACCACAACTGTAAGCCCGAAAGCTTAGTGAGATACCCCCAAGATACCAACCACATATACGCCCTTCCAGGCTACGACCTTTCGGTCCATAACATATTACCTTCCGGCCCATAACATGAATAACACACATAACATAACAAAACATAGAACAACCATGCATATCGGGTCTACTGTGTGACTGGCCCGCCGTATCGGCCTTCAATCCACCCTCCGTGTCTAGCCATATACATCGAGTCTGCAGTGTGATTGGTCCGCCCGCACCAGGCCTTCAATCCACCTGGTCCACTCTCTGAGTCTACAGTGTGACTGGTCCGCCCGCACCGGGCCTTCAGTTTATCTGGTCCACTCTCCGAGCCTCGGCACGTCTGGTCCGCCCTCTTGGGGCCTACAACCTATCCGGACCACTCGCTGGGCCTTCGGGACAACCGGTCCGCCCTGGGTATCTTGGCCTACAGCACAAAGCAGGACCCGCCTCAACCCGTCTCCAGTCCAAACAAACATGTGCACATAATCATACAATAACAGTTCGCAATCAACAAGTCGATCAAACAGATCACATATCATATCATCATCCTAACCAGAATACCGACCTAACAGGTCACTAGCATAGCATCTCCCTATCTCTAGGAATACCGACCTCAATCAGGTCTCTAACATATACCATCCTAACTCTCAGGATGCAAACATATCACAGTAACAACATAACAACAACTACCAGGATCTCAATCCGATAAGGGCCGGCCTTGGTGCCTTAGACCCTGTTGATATAGTGAGGATAACTCACCTCGCACTGCCGAAACTCTGAACTGAAGAAGCAGACTCTCGAACCACCAACTCACCGCAAATCCCGAACTAACCAACATAACAAGCATAAGCATAAGGTCAAACATACTACCACAAATCAGGCCAAGACCAAAGTCCAAAACTCACACAAAGTCCAACATTGGCCCAATTTACCAAATTGGGCCCACCTTACCAAATGGACCTAGATCCAATATCCATAATATTAATTGGACCCACAATACTCTATTCATAGTTTCCAGACTTGGCCCAAACACCAACAACCGACAAATGGCCCAACACAAAAGCCCAAAAGGAAGTCCACAGGAGGAGTACGTTGGGCGGGGCGTACTGCAATGATCGCCAAAAGAAAACGGGACATTGGCCCGCTACGCGGGGCGTAACTGCGAGATCCATTAAGTCCTTTAACATCTTAATGGCTTAAGCTCTTAAGCCCAAACTCCAGATCCATAGGCCAAATATGATTGGAAATCATAAAGTCTCAGACTTTATCACTTGGGACGTCCTTAAGCTCCAAATCCAAGGTCTTAATCCATTAAGACCTATATAACTCTTACAAGAAACAACTACAGCCCTTGGGACCTCATTTTTATCATTCAAGACCTCTCCAAAGGTCTGAAAGGACATATAATCTTGACCAAATCGAACTATGCAACAAGATGAGGACTTTTGGGACAAGAATGATAACAAAGCTTCAAAATACAAAGATCTATGCAATATGAAGGTCAAGCAAGAAGCTTTATACCTTAAACCAGCTCCAAAGGGTGTTATTACTTCAGATCTACAAGCTCCACACGTTCTTCTTCTTCCTTGACAACTTCCCTTTTCTCCTTCAAGCTTTTCTTTTGCCAACAAGATCTTCCCAAGGTCAAACACTCTCAACTATGGAGGGAATACGAGTTTTAGGGTTCTCTAAGGTTGAAGATGAGTATAAGGAGGCTGAGGGGTGAACCAACATGTTCCTTATATAGTGGCTGACCCAAAATTAGGGTTTGGAGTTTCTGAGAGTACGCTGGGCGTACCTCTAGTACGTCGGGCGTACTAACCCGGCCAACGCGCATCACTCATACACTTATGCTGGGCGTACGTCCAGCTTACGCTGGGCGTACGTCCAGCTTACGCTGGGCGTACCCAGCCACCTTCAAAACCAAAAGCATGCATGCATGCCATGCATGCATGGGACCATCTCCTTCTCATTACACAAAGGGCTATGAACAACGATCAACTTCAAAACACCTCAACTCCTCTAATCTAAGCCTGCTCCCAAATAATGTTACATTCATGCGAGGGCAACGAGAAGCCCAATACCACTAACACACATACCAGCCCGAAACCTACTCGGATGAAACTCATTTCTCGCAAAAGGACCAGAATTAACCTTCCTCTAAATTCTTGGGGACTCATAGTCACACACTTAAAGAACGGGGTGTTACACAAATCTAACATTAACCCATTATTAAGCAATAAAGAATAAACTCCTATCTTGGTAACATGTGATGCTTTCCTATTGCCCATGACTAAGTTTATCTTCCCGTGCTCTACTTGCTCACTTCTTCTTAGTGCCTGCAAATCAGTACAAATGTGAATACCACACCCTGTATCAAGCACCCAAGAATTAGCATTAGATGAGTTGTTAGACAATATTGTGTAAATACCTGCATGGGTGGGTTTAACCTTCCCATCCTTTACATCTTGTAAATATTTGGCACAGCTTCGCTTGAAGTGTCCCTTATCTTGGCAATAGAAGCACTGTGATTCCTTTGGGTTCGAAGAAGGAGTAATGGGACCTTTCTTTGTCCCACTTGAAGAGGAACCATCAAGAGTCTTACCCTTGGTACCCTTTGAAGGGCTTTTCCTCTTCTTACCCTTCCCTTGCCCAATTGCAAGAACAGGGGCTGTTAAAGGAGTAGAAGTAGCAACCGCTTTACCCTTAAGGCCATTTTCAGTTGTCCTTAAGAGTCCTTGAAGTTTGCTAAGTGTGACTTCCTCCTTATTCATATGATAAGTCATACGAAACTAATCATAACTTGAAGGTAAGGAATGGAGAATGATGTCAATCGCCAATTCCTCAGGGAAGTCAACATTGAGCTTTAGCAACCGGTCAACGAACCTCTGCATCTTCTGCAAGTGACCGGTGATGGGTTCACCATCCTTCATCCTTGCGGTTATCATGGAGGAAATGATTTCATACCTCTCTTGACGCGCGCTCTGATGGTACCTTTCCATCAGATCTAGGTGCATCTCATAGGGGTAGAAATCTTCATAAGATTTTTGGAGTTCCGAAGTCATTGTGGCCATCATGATGCAGGACACCTTGGTGGCATCCTTTTCATGTGCAATGAACTCCGCAAGCTCTTCTGGAGTAGCAGTGGCTTCATTAACAACCTTAAGCTCCCTATTAAGGACGTATTCTTTGTCCTCATAGCGGGTAATCATCCTGATGTTTCTGATCCACTCATTAAAGTTGGATCCATCAAAGATGACCTTACCACACAAGTTCATTAGGGAAAATGAGCCTGTAGGGTTTGAGCCAGCAACGTTATTGGAAGACATCTGGAATAAAAGGAAGATAAATTTCATTAGATTAAGAATCCTTAATAAGTCACCTAAATGAAATATTAAGGCTAGGATCCAACAAACTATTTATAGGTGGAAGAGGGATGCCGTAATCCACACTATAAAATATTTGAAGGTAGGTAAATGACGATTTACCAATTTCCACCATAAGAACGAAATATTTTATTATTAGGCTTTATTGGTTTTGAAACTCCTAGATCTTTTGAGATACATTGAACTTTTCAATGGCATGTTTGAATCTCGAATGTGCCCTCTCAAGTTTGTGACTGGGATGCCGAGGATCACAAACAAGGTGTGAATAACCATACAAATTGACTTGGTACCCTTAACAATATTACCTAATCGATGTGCCGGTTAACCACACACGCTCCACCGATCTATAATAAAGTCAAGTTACCCTTTGCCACTCTTACTAGTCCATGTTAGTGTGCCGGTTAACCACACACGCTCCACTAACGACTTGGTAAGGTACAAAGTGTAATTTTATGGGCTAGCACCAAATTCACATTTTCCTAAAGTAACTAAGATTAAGAATTTATAATGTATAGTTACTTTATAATTCATTATACTTTTAATGATAATTTAAAGTCATACCCTACCTGTTCGGCTAACGACCCTCCACCGATCAAGGAAGCGGTGGGTAAGAGTGGACACCCATTAAGTCACCATTTTATAGGCAACAACCTTATACCCCCCTTATAGACCGACTTCGTGAATGAGGCCTACTAACAGTAAGAACGACATATTCTTATACATATCTATATAATAAAATTATAATAATAGTATAAGTGTTGATTTTTAAACTTTTTAAAAATCCAAGGTTTAATTTGGAATTAAATTATTAGAGGGTAAGACTTTTCAAATTCCAAAACTTGAATGCAAGAATTGAAACTATTCCAAGTCTCTTCAATTTGTAACTTAGGAGTTTTAATGGTTCATAAAAATGAAGACTCTTCATTTTATGAAACCTCTTTAGTTCTTTAAACACAAATTAAAGAAGTGACTTTTGGTTATCCATAAATTGAGGACAAGTTATGAACATCATCATTGTCATTAAGATCATGAATTAAACACACATGGAGGTTACACATAATTCCTATGATCTTCTAAAATCTCATAAGAACACAAATTCATGTCAAGCAATTTCAAGAATCATATTAACATATACAATACTTGAAAATTGATAAAAGTCATGCAAAATGGATTAACATAATCATTATCATTTTGAAAAACAGATTTTACAAGTCCAAAACAGATTGGGATAATGATTTTAATCCATTTCCAACAACAAAACACGAAAAGACTGCCCAGCACGCACCTACTCGTCGAGTGCATGATCCTACTCGACGAGTAGGATGAATTTGTACATGGAATCGGCGAGTCCTCCCCATGAACTCGGCGAGTCCAGTCGACAGTGAGCAGAATTTTCGATTTTCAAGCAGTTTTGCATCAAGTATACAGAAAACAATCATAGTCTCTGATACCACTGATGTGTTTTGAGCATTCTAACACTTCCTAAGTGTACATGCAACCCTAATAACCTTAAATCTATGTTTTCTCTATATACATGCAAATTTCTTTTTCAAAGTTATTTCCTAACTAGCATGGCATGGGGAATATATGAAACATAAAAACTAGTAGAAATACATACCTTGTTGTTGCTTGGATTCCTTCAAGACTTTGTGAGCCTAGCACCCCAAATGTTGTGCCTTAAATGCTTCACACAACACCACAAAACTTGGAATAACTTGAGAGAATACTTCTAGCACTCAAAATCGGTTATGCCCTCTCTAGTAACCTTACTAGGTCCGATTTCACTAGCCAAAGGGTCCCCTTTATAGTGGTGTCACAATTTAGGGTTTTCACATGAATACTCTTAATTGTCATGACTCTTCATTTCTCATGACCCATGGGTTTGTAACTCCCATGGACTATCCATGGAACTCCAAATGGTTACATCCATAACCCATAAACCATGGATCATTAATCCACCATAAAAGATTTGATGCTTGTCATAATCAACCCTATATATTTAATTAGTCTCACTTTGATCACCAAATTAATACTAGATTAATACTTGATCAAATACTAATTAAATAATACTATTATTAATATATTAGAACTTATAATATATTAATAACCATAAGTGCCATATTCTCTCATTTAGTCTATCCAAGTATTGCAATGCCATGCAACCCAAATGGACCATGCCGGGTCGGATCAAGTACATACCAAATAAAGTTATGGACTTAGACACTATATCCAACATATATAGTGCACAAAGTCCCGGATTTAGGGTTTTCCTCTTCGGACCGGACTCACCGAGTTCTCTTGCCGACTCGTCAAGTCGGTACCTTACTCCTTGACCCGGATCCTGCTCGGACTCGTCGAGTTCCACCCTGGACTCGACGAGTCAACCCCCTTGACTTAGGGTTTTCCTTTCCTTTCTTGGTCTTTCTGATTATGGGTGTTACACTTACTGAAGTAATTCAAACCATCAGACATGCATGTGTCTTTGCTCTTCTCCATTGACTTAAACTAACCTGTATTCCAAACTTCCTGATGACCTCCAATTTCAATTGTCTAATTGTTAACTTTTGTCTATGCAAAATTTCCTTAATCTAAAGTTTTCCTATCCAAGAGTATGTAACAATTGATCCTAGTTTGTAGTTTCTAGCACAATTATGCTCAATCTTCAATTACTTGATTTGAAATGACACCTCCTGCCTCATCCATGTAGCCCATAACCTGAATGGGCAAGCTCCTTTGCAACACACCACCAACAACCTTTTATGATCATTCTTCTTGAAGCCTAGTTGGTATCCATTTGCCACGACATTGTTACATAACATATTTTTCAGCTGCTTTGGACTTTCAAATTTCATCCCAATAACAGGTACTTGTCTCTTCCATTGTAAATCAGTGTCGAAAATGGAATGGATCTCAACATCTTCTTCTTCAACTTCATTGTCACCAGTATCACATTTTGGAGGACATAACTTACTAAGAAACTCATCCCCAATCGTCTTGTTCAAAGGTATTTTGTCAATGTCAATTACTTCATCTTCAAGACCTACTTTGGGATTGGTTTCATCAGGGGTAGTGTTTCCTTCATTTCTAGGTACACCATCATCTTCAAGGCCACTTTAATTACCTTTACTAATAACTAGATTCATGTCATCATCCCACCATTCTTCCAACCCATTCCCATTACGATCAACATAAACATAAATGTCCACGTATTCAAACCCGATATCTATAAACTGGGCAAAATCCAAATCATCTACAATGGGACGAATCCCTCTAGATAAAAGTCCCTTACATCCATAGTATCCCAATAGCTCTATCAATAAAATCAAAAAAGTCCCTTACATCCATACTTGCCCAATCAACATCAGTGAAGAGGAAGTGATTCCCACCAACATATCTAGAAGGATGTCGAACAAATACACCATTGCAGTGTAGATGAACTCTCGGATATACAACTTTGTTATCGTTCTCAGCCATGCAATAGCGAAACAATCATTAAAGAGTAGAATACCTTCGACAACAACAATGTAATCTCGATAGTGGCTAAGATGGTTAAAAACCCTAGTTCAAATCTTCATTCATCTTCTTATAAAACGTACGACTAAGGAAAATAAATAATGTTTTATCCGTCTTTACACTCTGGAATAACACACTTGGCACAATTAATAATTGACCATCTAAGTCAACGGCCACGACACCTATTTTACCGGCTAAATAAATTCGAAAATGAATAAGGGTATGAGAGACAAATAATTTTCGAGTTCGAGGGTCCATAAAGGCAAATAATAAAAAAAACAATATTTGTCTTTTAAAACCAAATGTAAAAGGTTGTTGGGTCTCCGAGACAAAAACCCAACTTCTTACAAGATAAATACAAGATAAATAATGTACTTCGAACCAAAAAACATCTAGTTCAACAGTATCAGTTGATGTCTTTTCTTCTTGAGATTGAATGTTCAAAACTCTTTAGAAATATATGTGAATTTAGAAGTAGTTTACAGAGAAATTAAATATCCTCCTAAACATATCAAATGACGACATATGTCATATTTAGTTTTTCTTAATAAAATTTTAATCTACTTGTCACCATAAGATGATATTTAAATTTATTTTATAAGATTAAATTAGTTTGCGTTAAAAAAATATATTTCGAATTGAATGAAAAATAAATGTTTGTAATATTCTTACAAGATAAATAATGTATTTGGAATTAAATAAAATTAAATGTTTGTAAGAAGTTCTTACAAGATAAATAAATCGGAAAATCTACGGTACTATTTTGAAAAAAAAGAGGGGGTATATCTTATCAAAAAATTCAAAGCCAAAATATCTCACGAATTTAGGGAACCCACGCGCCCCTCCACCTTCTCTTTCCTCCAATGGCTTCTCGAATTTGACCTAGCTCATACATGCAAAAACTTCTATCTTTTTCAGAGACCATCTCAAATCAATCACAAATAGTTTTGTGTTCTTCTTCATCATCATCCGTCAATCTTATCTGAACCCCTCTGCGGAAATCGGTTGTTTTTATTTCTGTTTAGGTTAATTTATCGAGGGCCAAGTGATTATGCTTAGGGTTTCAGCATAGATGATGGTAGATTCAGTAATTAGTAGGTTTTTGTTATTATTATGTATCAATTGTATGGATAGAGAATGCCGGAGGTGCGCAATGGAGTACGCCGTGCACGTGCTCCTGTAGTCGAGAAGAATAAGAGAGAAGGTAGGCCCAATAAGCGATCGGAGCATTTGGTGGGTAATCACGTTAAGACTCGAGCGGCTGCAGCTAGGGAAGCGGCGGCGGTTGGTGTTGAACCGAAGCAACAAAAGAAGCCGCGGCTGCCGACTAAGAAGAAAAAAGAGGGTTTAGCAAAAAAGCCGGTGGTTGTCATTTCTGAAGCAGAGGAGGATAAAAAACGAACAGAGGAAACAGGAGAAGAGACATTCAAAGTAGCAATGGCGGATGGAAGCGGTGGCTTGAGCGCTAACAAGGTTACAGGCCAGGAAGAAGAAGGGAATACCGCCCCTTTTCCTGAAAGGGTATGTTCTCTATTGTTCCTTCGATTTTTACAATGCTTCTTTACTTATAAAACGCCTTGATTTTCAGGTTCAAGTAGGTGGATCACCTCAATATAAGGTCGAAAGAAAATTAGGGAAAGGTGGATTTGGTCAGGTATTTGTTGGTCGTCGTGTATCTGGTGGAACTGACCGCATATCAGGTCCTGGTGCTACAGAGGTAATGTTATTCCATCAAGCAATCAAGCTTACATTTTATATGAAATCTGATTTCTGCAATTCATTTTCTTTAATTTTGGTTATGACTTGTGACAGGTTGCTCTTAAGTTTGAGCATAGAAACAGCAAAGGCTGCAGTTATGGTCCTCCATACGAGTGGCAAGTTTACAAGTATGTGCATATTGTATTTTAGTGATTAGTAAAAACAGATTAACATTGTTCTTTTTTTGAATTTAAAGAAGTGGATTTGTGTTTATTTTGGTGAAACAGTACTCTGGGTGGGAGTCATGGAGTGCCTAAAGTTCATTATAAAGGAAAACAAGGAGATTACTATGTTATGGTATATGCTAATACTTAATAAGTTTTTAGTTTATTTAAATTATGAACTACATAACATTTCTTTTCTCCATTTTAGGTCATGGACATGTTGGGGCCTAGTTTGTGGGATGTTTGGAATTCTTCTGGACAAACGTGAGTTCTCCATAAACCTATGAACATCAAATGATTCTTTCCTCTTTTTTTTTTTTTTTTTTTTCTTGTGGTTTACTGCATTTTGATTTAACCCTTCAAAAATTGGTAACTTGTTTACTATTGTTGTATTTTGTTTTCCAGGATGTCATCAGAAATGGTGGCTTGTATAGCTGTGGAATCTTTATCAATTTTGGAAAAGATGCATTCAAGAGGGTATATATACATTCCACTATATAAGATGTTTTCCCTTTTTCTTATATTCATTACAAGAGTTATGTTTGTATTTATAGTTATGTTCATGGAGATGTAAAGCCAGAGAATTTTTTACTTGGTCAACCATCAACATCTCAAGAAAAGAAACTATTTCTTGTTGACTTAGGGCTAGGTAAGTCATTTCATCCAATTCCCTTCATGGGTTTTCCATTATATATATACATTTCCATTAACACATTCATTGACATGATGATATCTATCAAATGCAGCAACAAAGTGGAGAGAAAGTACAAATGGTCAACATGTTGACTACGATCAAAGGCCTGACATGTTTAGGTGAAATCTCATTCTCCTAACTACTTCATTTGATCATTTCATATTATATTGTCTTTTTTTTTTTTTTTTTTTTAATAAATAAATAATTTTGGTATGTTGTAACAGGGGAACAGTTAGATATGCTAGTGTGCATGCACATTTAGGAAGAACAGCAAGTAGAAGAGATGATTTAGAGTCTCTTGCATATACACTTGTATTTCTACACCGTGGTAGACTTCCATGGCAAGGGTATCAGGTATATTTTCCTTAATTACACCAAAATCTCCTTTTCAACAATATATTTACATTTCTTCACCTCTTATAGCAACATACCTACATTTCTTTAACAATAATAATGAGAATATGTAACATAATCTGATACTAAAGAAAGTTTTTGTATATTTTTAGGGTGACAATAAATCATTTCTAGTTTGCAAGAAGAAAATGGCGACATCTCCAGAAATGTTATGTGTGTTTTGCCCTGCTCCTTTAAGGCAATTTCTTGAGATAGTTGTGAACATGAAGTTTGATGAAGAGCCTAATTATTCAAAGTTAATATCTTTATTTGAGGGACTTTTAGGTCCAAATCCTGCAATTAGGCCAATAAACACAGATGGAGCTCAAAAGGTGATTGCTTTTTGTGAAAAAACGCTTCTTTTGTCTTTTTCTGAAAAGGGTATTTACTATCTATCTTTTTTTAAAATTTTTGTTTTTTAGATTATAATCCAAGTTGGGCAAAAAAGAGGCAGATTGAATCTTGATGAAGAAGATGATGGGCAGCCTAAAAAGAAGGTCAGAATGGGTGTTCCTGCAACTCAATGGATTTCAGTTTATAATGCCAGACAACCAATGAAACAAAGGTATAATTTATAAATTATAATATATATATTTATTTGGGTTAATCTTGTAAAAGACCTTATATTTTGTCTTTTCTGGATTAAACCTCAATTTATTTTTTGTCTGAAAAAGATCTTTAATTTTTAATTTTTTTTGAAAAAAATCCTCAACCTTCTATATGCTCTCAAATAAACCCTCAACTTTTTTAGTTTTTCTTGAAAAAAGCCTCACATTTTACAATTTTTTTGGGTTAGTCTCATAAAAGACCTTATATTTTGTGTTTTTTTTTTTTTCGGATTAAACCTCAAATTTAATTTTTGCCTGAAAAAAGACCTTGTATTTTTTCATTTTGGGGCCATTTTAGTCATTTTTTCCAAACAAATTGTAAAATGTGATGGGTTTTTTGAGGAAAACTAAAAAAAATTAGGGTTTATTAGGAAGCATTTAGAAATTTGAGGGTTTCTTTCAAAAAAAAAAACAAAACAAAGTTGGCTTTTTCGGAATAAAATTAAAAATTAAAGGTGGTCTTTTTCAGGCAAGAAATAACGTTGAGGTTTAATCTGTTAAAAACACAAAATATAAGGTCTTTTTATGAGATTAACCCTATATATTTTAGGGTAGGAAATAACAATGTACTTTTATTCCCAATAAAACCAATATCTACTTACATTTATTTACCCATATATACTTACAATTCTTCACTTATAATATCAATATATTACAATTTAAGTAAATAATTGTAAAAAATTCTTTATTTAGGTATCATTACAATGTTGCTGATGCAAGATTAGCACAACATGTTGAGAGAGGAAATGCAGATGGATTACTTATAAGCTCTGTGGCTTCTTGTTCTAACTTGTGGGCCCTTATAATGGATGCTGGAACAGGGTTTTCAAGTCAAGTTTATGAGTTGTCTCCTTTTTTCTTACACAAGGTAATTAAATAAATAAAAAATGATCCACCTTTTTTTTTTTAATTATTATTATTATTCTTATTATTGTTTTGTGATTGTTATTGTTTGGATTTGTTTGTGTTATTGTAGGAATGGATTATGGAACAATGGGAGAAGAACTATTATATTAGCTCAATTGCAGGTGCTAATAATGGAAGCTCTCTTGTAGTCATGTCAAAAGGTTTGTAAACTAAGTGTTTGGTATGTTGGAATCAAATTTCAAAATGAATTAATTATATAATAATTAATTAATTAATAACAATGTGTAGGGACACAATACTCTCAACAATCCTACAAAGTAAGCGACTCCTTCCCTTTCAAATGGATAAACAAGAAATGGAGAGAAGGCTTCCATGTCACCTCCATGGCCACCGCCGGGACCCGCTGGGGTGTTGTCATGTCCCGCAATGCTGGATTTAGTGATCAGGTAAAATTAATTTATTCATTTTTTTAAAAAAATGATATATTTAAATTAAATTTGTTTTGTAGGTGGTGGAGTTGGACTTTCTTTATCCAAGCGAAGGCATCCACAGGCGGTGGGACAACGGCTACCGCATCACTTCAACCGCCGCCACGTGGGACCAGGCGGCGTTGATCTTGAGCGTCCCCCGCCGTAAGCCCGGGGACGAAACTCAGGAAACTTTAAGGACTTCTCAGTTTCCAAGCACACATGTCAAGGTTGGTTTTGATATTAAAATGACGATTTTGGCCTTGATGAATTTTAATTATTGTTGTGGTGGTTGCAGGAGAAGTGGGCGAAGAATTTGTATCTTGCTTGTGTATGTTATGGAAGAACTGTGTCTTGATATAATACACTATGTTATGATGATAGAGGATGATGATGACTGTATGATGGAGGAAGCCATTTGTCTTTTTGTTATATATTTTTTTTAATATTATTAAAAGAAGGTGTTGTTTGTTGACTTGTTTTAAAATGGTAAAAGAAGTGATCGATGGATGTAATGTTAGGAGTTTGGAATTTGGGAAAGTAGACTAGAGTGATTGATGATGATGTCATCTCATGTGTTGTAAAACGATTGTTATATTTAATTTTGAAGCTGTATAGTTGGCTGACTCCTCCCTAAACTAAACCTATTGTTACTTATTTATATGTTTGATAATACTCCCATCATTTGTATTTTGTAACACCCAAATTTCTCAAATACAAAAGATAATAAAATACATTTTAACATCGGCTTTAACTGTAGCGGAACCAATAAAAAGTTAAAGTAATTTCTAGGAGTGTTACGTCTCTCTGGAACTGCTGTTGTCCTTCTCTATTTTATTTTGACTGCCGCTTGCAACAAGATTCATTGGGTTCTGTACATTTAAAGTTCTAAATGGATAAGTTGAGGGTGACGTTAAGAGGTAAAACAATGCAACAACATTATCAAATATAATTATTTTTCCTTTTTCTTTCTTTTCCACTACGAGTGACACATATTAGGGAACTAATATATCATGTTCAAAGAACAAGAGAACAAAATAAAAGAAAAACAAAAACGGGTTCGTGAAACCCAATTCTCTCCACATGACACAACAAATATGCTCGTGGCTAAATAAACCAAAGGCTCTCCACCAAATAAACCAGAAGCTCTCCACTAGGTACTTACACAATGTTAAACGACTAATCATTCAAGGCCATGTAGTAAGTCATTACACCTATTCCCTAAGTATGTGACACTCTAAAGCTTCCACATTTTACCAAAAATAGTTCATACAATCAACATCAAAACACTATAGCAATAACAATAAAATGTAATCACAAATAAGGTAAGAAAAAAAAATTCATGAATTTCTTAGTTCATTCTAAGCATTGCCTAATAAGATATTTCAAGACATTTGATTTGGTGTTTTACTTACATTTGATGTATGAAATTTTACACCTCATGAACATATTGTCAAAGCATTTTCAAAAAAAAGATTAAGACATTCTAGAAGCGGTTTTTTTGGTTAGAGGGATAATGGATGTATTGAAATCTTTAAGAGACACACGGTTTGCTAAACTTTTTTCGAAAGTATTCTCTTTTTGTCGAAAACATAATATTAATATTGTGGAAATGACGGGAAATTATGTCACATCGAGGGGCCGTAATACTAAAGTTACTAATCAGTTTCATTTTGAAGTTGAAATTTTCAACACGGTTATAGATATGCAAATTATAGAATTCGATGACCGATTTAGTGAACTTAGTACCCAATTAATAGAATACATGAGAGCTTTGAGTCATTGTGACAAAGTTAAAGTTGTACAAAAAATATTTTGATGATGCGGAAAGGATGCAACTTGACAGTGAACTTTGCATAAAGATGATCAATTCACTAGTTTATAAAAATTTTCTGAACTTTCTTGTTTGATGGTGGAAACAAAGAAACTTCAATCTTATCTTATGGTTTATAGGTTGTTGTAGTTGGTTTTGCTTTTCCCCGTCATTACTGCGACAGTCAAAAGATGTTTTTCTGCGATCGAAGTTTTCGAAGTTTAATGTAATAGTACTTTTCAATTTTTTTATATATATTCTTTATGTTATTATATTTGGAGAAAAAAATAATAATTTATGCCATTGCTATCGTACTGCCTATCAAGCATAGGACGCATCTATAATTGCCTCCCACTCTGAACGAATATATTTTTAGAGTAAATTATAGTTTATTTTCATCATTTAACTCTTAGTATAATGACCTTTATGCCCTCATATGACATTTTTCCTATTTGGTCCCTCCGGTCCTCTCACCAAAGCAGACACCCTCCCCTTAAGTCACTCCCAAAGCCTCGTCCTAGATTTCCACCACCACATCACCTCCCATAACCGCCGTCAGCCTCCCCCTACCCCCCCTCCGGTCACCGGCTGCCATGTTAAGACCTCACTTTCAACCTAGTGAATCGAAATCACAGCCTGAGAAGGATCCAGTTCAACATATTCTATCGAATTTTTCATTGACCATTTCGAGTAAAGACCAAGGCCTTGCATTTCTATCTCACCTGGTTTATAAATTTACTAAATCGAGTCTTGAAGCAAGGATCATAAAATCGATTCAACTGAATACATGAACTTCGATTCAAAACCGCTTGATCATTACAAATCATATAGAGTTCAACTGCATATAGAAAAAAATCAAAAACAAAAGACATCGCATCCTATACACAAGAAAAAGAAACTTCACAAACATTTACACTAACCCTACACAGATTAATTTCAATTTTCAAGTATCAAGCAGAGAAGAAACCATTAATAGTTGCAATCCCGATCTTCGATTTAGGCTCATGAACCAATTTATTCATACGAGGCTTCTTCTTCATCCACCATACTCCAGAACCCACAGTAGATAAAGGAAGCAACTCCAGATCTTCATGATCACTCGACATCTTCTTCATCATCATCATCTTCTCGTATTCTTCCGCCATTAACATCGCTACATCCGTCATTCTCTCTCAATTAATTTGGTGTGATTGATGTAAAAGTGTGGGTTTTATTATTTATAGGGGGCGGGAGTAGTTAAATGGGGGAATGGATATGGATGAGGATTCGGTTTTTCTGTGGATTTGTTTAGTGAGTGTTATTGTTGTGGTTTTGGAATATTGCCCATAGGATTCTTACTTGCAATTCTTGGGTTGTTGACTTGTTGTATTGAATATTGATAGTGGTCTCCTTTTCATCCAACTGATTTCCTATTTTTCGCCTGAGTCATTTTTATTGGTATTATTTGAGATTAATATTTTTTTAATATATAGTTGCCTGTTTAAAAAAATTGAGATTAATATTAACGAGCTTTTTTGGTGCAAATAACTAGAAAAAAATTCTAGTGGCTTCATTTTTTTGCCCTGTCTGTATAGCATAATAGAGGTTTTAACGATATATTAACTAGTTAGTACGAGGGACGATCTCCATAACGAATCCAAACATAAGGATGTAATTGTTAGATTTTTTTTGAAATGACAGGGGCAATTTTTGAACAACCATTGGGCCATTTTTGTAATTTACTTTTTTAATAATAATAATAATAATAATAATAAAAAAAGAACTACTTAAAGCTATAAACTATAATTTGCTTTTTAATAATAATAATAATTTAAAAAAAACTACAAATTAAGGCTATAAATCTATAACTATTTACAAATTACAATGATAAAAGAAATACAAAATATCAAGTAGTTATACATTTGTATATAAATAAGCATCAAGTTGTCAAATATAACATTAGATTGGAGGAAGTAGTGATACATTGTTTTTTGGTTTTTTGTGTGATATATCACCATCATATTCGTTTTGCAAAACAACATGTTCAACTTGTCATGTAGAAAGGATGTTAACATGAAGGTTATTTTTATTTATTTTATTTTATTTTATTTATTTATTTATTTATTTTTGTAAATTTGAACAACTAAATTTTGTAAAAAAAACATTTCATTAATTGAATGAAAAATTACACCATTTGAAACATAACCTATGACTTAAAATACAACTTTTTTGCAATTCAACATTCATTCTCGGACAAGTGAGGAACGTATTTTATTAAGAGTTCATAATCACAAGTATTTTCTTTTTCATATGCAATCATCAACAATTTTTCGATATTCCTATTTAATTTGTCGATCCCCAATTTTAGATCATCACTTTACCTTGAATCATCTTCGACACATTTTTGCTTTTTTTCTTGATCTATTCCCATTTGACGATCAGGCCTTGAAATCTATTTTGGTTTAATGTGACCATCAAAAACTATGGGTGGTTTAAGAGGTTTTGGTTATTTTAGAACCACTCGTAGTGAAATTTTCCGATGTATTTACTTGAAGACATTTTTTGAATCCTTCACAACATTCTAAAAATCACCATGTTTGAAAAATAATCTTATCTTTTCTGTAACATCCCGGAATACCAAGAGTAGAGTTGAAGTAGGGGCTAAAAGTGTAAATGGGAAAGGGAAACTCGGCGAGTCCACGAGTGGGCTCGGCGAGTAGGGTCGCGACTCTGGTCACGTGTTAAGTGGCCAACTCGGCGAGTCGCAGGATGGACTCGGCGAGTAGGCGCTGAGTAGAGAAAACCCTAATTTCGGAGGATGAGCCCTATATAAAGGACATTATACCCTCTCCCCAGCCTCTTTACCCTCTCTTGAAGTCCAGAAAACCCTAAGACGCGATTGTGAGGGATTTGAGTGCATTTGAGCCTTGGAGAAGAGATTTTGGAAGAGATCTTGGAGAGTTAGGAGGCTTGGAGCAAGGGGCTTTGCTAAGATTCAGATTTCTCTTCTGTTGGGGCTTCCTTTTGAGGTATTACTTCGTTTCTTGGGCTGTTATTCTTCTAGATTCATCCTTTTGGAGTGTGTGGAAAGTTTAGCTTGTGGTATTTCGAGTTTGAAGGTTAGATCTGAGGTTGCTACCTCAGATCTGGAATGGAGAAGGTCTAGAGTGCATTAAAGTCCCTGTTCTTGAGTGTTTGGTGAAGCCATCTTGTCCCAAACCCTAGCCCTAAAGTGTAAAATGCCTAGATCTCTTTGGATTCACGTAAAGTTTGCCACTTTACGTGATGGATGGGTTGTAGAAGGGTAGATCTACGTTTTGGATCAATTGCATGGCCTGGAAGGCTTCTGTATGGATTCAGATCTAGAGATACTCGACGAGTCACATGGGTGTACTCGGCGAGTTGCTTGAAGATAGGCTGGAACTCGGCGAGTTGGAAGAACAACTCGGCGAGTTGGATGAACATGGTCAGGAACTCGGCGAGTTGGAAGAACAACTCGGCGAGTTGGTTGCAGATAGCCTTGGACTCGGCGAGTCTGTTCTTGGACTCGGTGAGTTTGGTCGTGAGGTCCTAACCTTTCTTCTGGTTGAGCTGTGAACCGGTGAGTCAAGGGATGACTCGGTGAGTCGAGTGTGAAAGGACTCAGAGTTGTTGGACTCGTCGAGTCTCGGGGTGACTCGGCGAGTTGAGTCGCGGATTGGGGAAGTTTTGTGCATGGGGACTCGGCGAGTCATCGGGTTGACTCGGCGAGTAGAGTCAGTCAGGGGTTGACTTTGACTTTGACTTTGACTTTGACCAAGGGTTGACCAGTTGACTTCCAGGGGTATTTTGGTAATTGTTGGCATTTGTTTTGAGTTTAGTGTTTTGGTGATTGGTCAGTGGTGGAGATCGTATCAGCGGTCGGAGCAGCTTGGGTTATTCTGTTCAATCTGCAGTTGCGAGGTGAGTTATCCTCACTATATCAATAGGGTCTACGGCACCAAGGCCGACCCTTTTATCAGATTGTGATCCGGGTATCGTTGTTATGTTTTGTTTGTTGTGATTTCATCCTGGTAGTTAGGATGATATATGTTAGAGACCTGGTTAAGGTCGGTATCCTGGTATATAGGATGATGCTATGCTAGTGACCGGTTAGGTCGGTATCCTGGTTAGGATGATGTTATGCTATGTGATCTATTAGATCAATTCAATTGGATGTGGTGTGCAATATGATTGAATGTTTATGTGCACATGGTTGTTGGACTGGGGTTGGGTTGAGGCGGAACCTGCTTTGTGCTGTCGGCCAACATACCCAGGGCGGACCGGTTATCCCGAAGGCCCAGCGAGCGGTCCGGATAGGCTGTAGGCCCCAAGAGGGCGGACCAGACGTGCCGAGGCTCGGAGAGTGGACCAGGCCGACTGAAGGCCCAATGCGGGCGAACCAGTCATACTGTAGACTTAGAGAGTGGACCAGGTGGATTGAAGGCCCGGTGCGGGCGGACCAATCACACTGTAGACTCGATGTATGTGGCTAGACTCGGAGGGTGGACCAGGTGGACTGTTGGCCGGTGCGGCGGACCAGTCACACAGTAGACCCGAAGTGCACGGTTGTTCTGTGTTCTGTTATGATATGACATGTTATGCGTGTATGGTATATGTGGTTGGTATTTTGGGGGTATCTCACTAAGCTTTCAGGCTTACAGTTGTGGTTTAATGTTTTTCAGGTTCTTCAGGAGACCGTGGCAAGGCAAAGGCGTGATCGTACCGATCCTCATGATTATGTTTTATGATATGTTTCTGGGAAGACTCTGATAATAATTGTATTGAAAACCTTTTTGTAATAACTTTGTGAAACCGGATTGTTTTTGAAAAGTTTAAATTGGCTTAAATTTTTAGAGTGTTACAAGTTGGTATCAGAACCTTGGTTTGAGCGAATTGGAGGAACATTCGTGTGAATCCAGTCTTAAATCGAGGAGGATTTTCAAAAGAGAATTTAAAATGGTTTTCAAAATGAGTAAAGGAGGACGCGGAGGTACGATCAGCCGGAGCCAGTAAGTAACCCCAAAATACCATACATGATATTTGTTTTGAGCTTTGATAGAACAACATGCTAGTACTAGGCTAGGGATCTTCAGGATTTCATGATAATGTTGCTTGATTTATGATGCCTGTTAGCCTAGGGTTTCCTATGTGGGAGATTTCCAGTGTTCCTCTTGGAGTGAGGGTTGAGTGCTTGTTATGCATGTTTTTCGCTAGGGTGTTGTGGTAGTACTTAATACAAATATGGGTAGGTGTGGAAGGTAGTATGAGCCCGTACTACTGAAAGCACAGGACCCATACACATATCAGGGAAACCATGACCCTAGGGTTGGATTGGGAGTAGGTTCCCGGGATAGCGGGAAGTATCTGAGATCTTGTCGTGTTTTCAGTATGGAGATTCCGAGGCATGCTGGGAGTGGATCCGGGTCAGGATCGGGAGCAGGAGAGGGAGTTCAGGGCGGGTCAGTACCGCTCGAGGTTATTGGTCAGATGAGCACGTGCGAGTTGGATGCGAGGATTCGTGAGATCCTGCATGATGAGGTTGCTACGTTGTTCCGGGCTGAGTTGCCGGAACTGTTTGGGTCGATCAAGACCGCTATGGTTGAGTATTTTGATGAGCGCTATGCGGCCCTGATAGAGACGGCTGCCGCGGCGGCTACAGCGGCTGTAGCAGCGGCAGGGGGAGGAGCTGGTCGGGGTTTTAAGTATCGAGACTTCGATAATACGAAGCCTCCTACCTTCGACGGGGTTCAGGACCCGATTGTTGCTATGAGATGGTTGTTGGACGTGGAAGGGTGTTTCTTCACGTGTTCGTGCCCTGCTAATCAGAGGGTGAGGTGAGCTCTGAACCTGTTAAGGCTCGGGGCGAAGGATTGGTGGAGATTGACCACGGGGTCGTATTCGGATGCGCAAATAGCTGCGGTTTCATGGGATCAGTTCCGGGAGATGTTCAATACTGGTTATGTTCCGCGGGTTGAGAGAGAGAGGTTGGCTCAGGAGTTCCTGGAGCTGAAGCAGGATTCGGAGTCGGTGACGGAGATCACCAGGATGTTCATTGAGAGGGCGATGTTTTGCCCTGAGTTCGCTTCGGAGCAGGCTCAGATGTCCCGATATCTAAGTATGCTCAAGAGGGATATCAGGCAGCTTGTGTCTATGCAGAGGTGTGAGACTTTGTTGGAGTTGCAGGAGGCCGCCAGGCGGCGTGGGTTGGAGATTGAGTTGCAGTTGCGAGAGCTGAGGCAGGCTCCGGTGCAGTCGCAGCCGGCGCTGAAACGGTCTAAGACCGTTGATTCTAGATTGGGAGATCAGAGCAATCACACTTGTGGAAATTGTGGGAAGGGTCACACCGGGGTCTGTAGGTCCGGTGGTGCATGCCGCAAGTGCGGAAAGGAGGGGCACTACGTGAGGGATTGTCGGCAGGCAGCCCCGGGTCGGGATTTGAAGATTTGTTATCATTGTCATCAGGTTGGACACTTGAGGGACAACTGTCCACAACTAGCTGCACGACCGATGCAGGCTCCAGCACCGACCACATTGAGGATCACGGGCAGAGGTCAGGGTGGAGTGGAGCCCCAAGGGCTCAGAGTCGTGCTTTTCAACTTATAGCAGAGGAGGTCAGGGCAGTGCCGGATGCAGCTGCGGGTATGTTCCTTTCTTGATGTCTTGTTATCTTATGATTATTGTGGAGTATTGTATATTTGCTAGTCTTGTTGTGTGATTTCTGGTATTGTATTCGTTGTTCCTTGCGGGTTATGATATGGTTAAGGGTTTGGTGTTGGGAATTTCATTGGTTATCGTTCATGAGGGTTATTAGTGGGAATTTGGCTTTTAGTCCAAATGTCGGGTATCATCTGTAATCTGAGGAGTGGTTGCGGAAGGTCGGGCTTCTTTTGAGCCAAGATGATTTGTGTTGATATGTGATTTTGTGAAGGTTGCTCGTTCTAGTGGGAATCAGTTCGCGTGTAAGTGTTTGTGTTGTGTAGGGTTGTTGAGGGAGGTCGGTGATGGCGACCGGTGGTTGATAGTCAGTGCTCTAAGTGGGGGAGAATTGGAAAATTCTCCGGAAGGTCGATGGGCATGGGAGGTTGCTTAGCTGCTTGGGATTCAGCAATGGTTCTGTCAGCCAAGAGTATAGGCTGGTATGAGTAAGTGACAGGTATGCGGGGCGGGATACAGACCAAAGGTGATTGATTGTGGAAGGCCTGGGATCAGGCCGGGGTGGAGATAGAGTTCGGAACCCCTAGAGGGCTAGAACAATATGCATGAGAGAGTTTTCCCGGAGGAATAATTCGGGATGTTGGATGCTGGTTGAGCGGTCCGGATAGACTGAAGGCCGGTGGGCGTACCAGTCAGGCCGAAGGCTCGGAGAACGGTCCAGACAGGCTGAAGGCCCTGGAGGGCGGTCCAGACCTGCTGTAGGTTCCAAGAGTGGTCCAGATGGGCTGAAGGCCTGGAAAGGCGGTCCAGTTATGCTGAAGATTCTGCTTGTGTTGAGAGATCGGTATGAGGATATGGATTGAGTATGTCGCGATGTGTTAGCGTCAGAAGGTCTGGCCCCGGGTATTGATCATGGTGAGTGGAAGGTAGAGCATGGACTTGAGAGTCCTTGCGAGTGAATCTAGAGTATGTGTGGTGCATGAGATAGTGGTTATGCTATAAGAGAATGGTGTAGTATTGGGTGAGCGTCGTGGCACTTGTCATAGTGACAAGGCGGCCAGGTGGATTTCCTTGCTAAGGAAAGCGAAAGGAATGTAGCTCCGAGAGGGAGTGTAAGTTCACGGAGGGGAAAGCAGTAGTGCAGAGTTATGATTGGGGTGTTCCAATCACGGTTGATGAGCAGTGTGTCTGTGGCTGTGGTATGGAATCACATCCGGGTTGGATGTTTGCTGAGGCTTGGAAGAAATGCAGGAATGGTATCTTGGATTTCCAGTTTGGTTTCGATCAAGGATTTATGTATATGATGGAAATTCATCCTGGGGGATGTTTGGAGGTGCTGTCAGTATATCGGGTTTTCCTAACCCGAAGATGCTAGAGCCAGTCCAGCATGGGTATGAGATAGCAGTGGAAAACTCATGGGAGTTGCTCTGAGGCTGAAGGATGTGTCATCCTGTTAGCATGGAATGGATAAAGTTGGGCTCAGACTGGGAATTTCAGTGGTTCATGGTTATTTCTAGCTCGTTGAGTCGAGTGATTGTTGTGAGTTGGAGCGGGTGAAGTATCATGGAATGATACTCAATTGATAAGTTGGTAAGTGTCGTTGTCAGAGGGCGAGGCCAGTGGCCGGCTTGAAGCGGTGGTCAGAACACCGCGGGAAGGAAAATTGGGTTTTTGAGTTTCGGTGGTTGTGCTTTGAGGAACCTGGTCTGGTTAATGCCAGGTGGTGCAGTGCGAGAGTAGTTCTGGAGTTGTGTTGCCGCAGGCTTCGATGACGAAGCCTAATTTAAGTGGGGGAGAATTGTAACATCCCGGAATACCAAGAGTAGAGTTTAAGGGGCTAAAAGTGTAAATGGGAAAGGGAAACTCGGCGAGTCCATGAGTGGGCTCGACGAGTAGGTTCGCGACTTTGGTCGCGTGTTAAGTGGCCAACTCGACGAGTCGCAGGATGGACTCGGCGAGTAGGCGCTGAGTAGAGAAAATCCTAATTTCGGAGGATGAGCCCTATATAAAGGACATTATACCCTCTCCCCAGCCTCTTTACCCTCTCTTGAAGTCCAGAAAACCCTAAGACGCGATTGTGAGGGATTCGAGTGCATTTGAGCCTTGGAGAAGAGATTTTGGAAGAGATCTTGGAGAGTTAGGAGGCTTGGAGCAAGGGGCTTTGCTAAGATTCAGATTTCTCTTCTGTTGGGGCTTCCTTTTGAGGTATTACTTCGTTTCTTGGGCTGTTATTCTTCTAGATTCATCATTTTGGAGTGTGTAGAAAGTTTAGCTTGTGGTATTTCGAGTTTGAAGGTTAGATCTGAGGTTGCTACCTCAGATCTGGAATGGAGAAGGTCTAAAGTGCATTAAAGTCCCTGTTCTTGAGTGTTTGGTGAAGCCATCTTGTCCCAAACCCTAGCCCTAGAGTGTAAAATGCCTAGATCTCTTTGGATTCACGTAAAGTTTGCCACTTTACGTGATGGATGGGTTGTAGAAGGGTAGATCTACGTTTTGGATCAATTGCATGGCCTGGAAGGCTTCTGTATGGATTCAGATATAGAGATACTCGGCGAGTCACACGGGTGTACTCGGCGAGTTGCTTGAAGATAGACTGGAACTCGGCGAGTTGGATGAACATGGTCAGGAACTCGACGAGTTGGAAGAACAACTCGGCGAGTTGGTTGCAGATAGCCTTGGACTCGGTGAGTCTGTTCTTGGACTCGGTGAGTCTGGTCGTGCGGTCCTAACCTTTCTTATGGTTGAGCTGTGAACCGGTGAGTCAAGGGATGACTCGGTGAGTCGAGTGTGAAAGGACTCAGAGTTGTTGGACTCGGCGAGTCTCGGGGTGACTCGGCGAGTTGAGTCGTGGATTGGGGAAGTTTTGTGCATGGGGACTCAACGAGTCATCGGGTTGACTCGGTAAGTAGAGTCAGTCAGGGGTTGACTTTGACTTTGACTTTGACCAAGGGTTGACCAGTTGACTTCCAGGGGTATTTTGGTAATTGTTGGCATTTGTTTTGAGTTTAGTGTTTTGGTGATTGGCCAGTGGTGGAGATCGTATCAATGGTCGGAGCAGCTTTGTAACAACCCAAAAATACGACCCAAAAATTTCATTTTTTTTTATATAACCAAAACCATAATCTGAGTGTCATATCATAAAAACCATAAGTGATGTATCCCAAACAAAATAAAAACAACACTGTGCGGAAACTGTATCATATCCATGTCATATAAAAATCAAAAACTAAATCAACTCCCAGGCTAAAAGCTGAAGCTGTGGTGTGTGTGATGCCATCACCCCGAGCTCTTCCCTCTGCTAGCGGAAGTACCTAAAACCAAAACTAAAACTGTAAGCACGAAGCTTAGTGAGCTCCCCCAAACTACCACATACCATACAATACACATAAGCACATACTGGGCCTTGCCCACTGCATCAGACCGAAGTCTGGAACTAGCTGCATCGGACCGAAGTCCGGAACTGACTGGGACCTTGTCCCCTGCATCGGACCAGAGTCCGGAACTGACTGCATCGGACCGAAGTCCGGAACTAACTGCATCGGACCGAAGTCCGGAACTGACTGATCATGGCATAGCATAAAACATAACAACTATTATAAACACATAAACTGCATACTGCTTCGGAACAGAGTCCGGAACACATAACACAAACATGCTTGAATCACAAATACATCAAGCACTATAGCTACTGCATCAGACCCAAAGTCGGGGACTACTGATAATTAAACGGGCCGGCATTGTGGCCGTAGACCCGTTCCTACTGAAGGGAAACTCACCTCGTGAACTGGCTGCTGAGTGAATAACTCTGAGGGCTAACTGCTGCTGCTCCGGTATCTCCCCGACTGCAAGTCCATAAATACACTCAATCAAATACTAAACACTGCACTGGGTAAAAATGACTCTTTTACCCTTGGTCAAAGTCAACTGTTGGTCAAGGTCAACTCTCAGTCAAAGTCAACCCACAGTTGACCTGACTCGCCGAGTTGGGCCGCCAACTCGCCGAGTCCTTATTCTCACTCCTCGACTCTACTCGCTGCTACTCGTCGAGTATGGCATCGACTCGACGAGTACTCTCCCGATCCAAGAATTCAGACAATCTTCATCCGACTCGCCGAGTCCTATGAACAACTCGACGAGTTGTTCTTGAGCTTAAGAAGATTGCCTTGGACTCGCCGAGTTGTATGAACAACTCGCCGAGTTCCTCCATTACTGAGTCTACCCTCAAACTCGCTGAGTCCACTCCACTACTCACCGGTCCCACTCGACACCGCTCAAAAGGAAGAAATCGGGGACTCGCGACTAGACTCGCCGAGTCGTTCTTCCGACTCGCCGAGTCACCGCTATGCAACTATTCTACACTCGATTCTGCTCGAATCCAATACATACAAATGATAGATCTGAGTCCAATAAGCTGATTTACCATGTAAAGTTTCCAACTTTACGTGTACAAACGCATGAACAAGGGAATAAAGGCTAAAAGATGCTTAAAAGGGGTAGATCTAGGGTTAATATGCAAAATAGCTCCATAAAGGCAATAGATCTGGGCTCTACAACTCCTAAATGAACAGATCTAAGGTTATCTCGGCATAAGAGAGCTTCCATATCAACATAAAGCTTTGAGAAAGGCATTAACAAGATCTAGAAAGGGTTTTAAGGCATAAAAGAGAGGGAAAACTAAAGAATACCTCAAAGAGCTCTTGCTTTCCCTTGAATCTCTGTTCTGAAATCCTTTTCCTTGCTCCTTTCTTCTTCTCCTTCTTCAAGCCTTCACAATAGCACACAAAATCACTTAGAATCACTCAAGAACGAATTAGGGTTTTCTCACAGCTTTTGAGGGTGAAGGAGGCGAGATTAGGGGCTATAAGGTGGCTTAAATAGTGGGCAACCCGGGGATTTAGGGTTTCTCCCAGACGGACAGACTCGCCGAGTCCGGAATATGGACTCGCTGAGTCGCCAGCTAACACGTGCTCGAAATCCCGACCCTACTCGGCGAGTCAGGCTATGAACTCGCCGAGTCCCTCTTGCAAAACTTCAAAATAAATACCAAGGAATTATCATACCGGAGACGGGTCGTTACAAGTTTGGGTTATTCTGTTTAGTCGGCAGTTGCGAGGTGAGTTATCCTCACTATATCAACAGGGTCTACGGCACCAAGGCCGACCCTTTTATCGGATTGTGATCCGGGTATCGTTGTTATGTTTTGTTTGTTGTGATTGCATCCTGGTAGTTAGGATGGTATATGTTAGAGACCTGGTTAAGGTCGGTATCCTGGTATATAGGATGAAGCTATGCTAGTGACCGGTTAGGTCGGTATCCTGGTTAGGATGATGTTATGCTTATATGCTATGTGATCTGTTAGATCAATTTGATTGGATGTGGTATGCTATATGATTGAATGTTTATGTGCACATGGTTGTTGGACTGGGGTTGGGTTGAGGTGGGACCTGCTTTGTGCTGTAGGCCAACATACCCAGGGCGGATCGGTTATCCCGAAGGCCCAACGAGCGGTCCGGATAGGCTGTAGGCCCCAAGAGGGCGGACCAGACGTGCCGAGGCTCGGAGAGTGGACCAGGCCGACTGAAGGCCCAGTGCGGGCGGACCAGTCATACTGTAGACTCAGAGAGTGGACCAGGTGGATTGAAGGCCCGATGCGGGCGGACCAATCACATTGTAGACTCGATGTATGTGGCTAGACTCGAAGGGTGGACCAGGTGGACTGTTGGCCGGTGCGGCGGACCAGTCACACAGTAGACCCGAAGTGCACGACTGTTCTGTGTTCTGTTATGATATGACATGTTATGCGTGTATGGTATATGTGGTTGGTATTTTGGGGGTATCTCACTAAGCTTTCGGGCTTACAGTTGTGGTTTAATGTTTTTTAGGTTCTTCAGGAGACCGTGGCAAGGCAAAGGCGTGATCGTACCGGTCCTCATGATTATGTTTTATGATATGTTTCTGGGAAGACTCTGATAATAATTGTATTGAAAACCTTTTTGTAATAACTTTGCGAAACCGGATTGTTTTTGAAAAGTTTAAATTAGCTTAAATTTTTAGAGTGTTACATTTTCGGTAAAGTTCTTAAGTCTTGGTTATAATGATTGCATCATTTTCACCGCTCGGTTATTGTCGCTTCATGTTGATAAACAAAACCATTAAACTTTTGTTGGTGTTCCTCCACTTCAAGTATATTTGATGGTGTGTTCGATAGTTGCCTTTCTTCATTTGGGCAATGAAACATTTTCATACTTTCTTATAAAGAATCATCCCACTTGGTCTTCTGAAACGTCAATTCATGATTATGTCGATGTCTTTTGTCTCTTCTATACGTCCAGGTCCACAATATATTTAGGGCCTTTTTTTTGTTCCAGTTAGGTTGACCATCAGAATCGGCTGATGAACCGATTTAGGGTTGAGGTTGGGGTTAGATTGAGATTGGAATTGAGTTTTTTGAATTGTCTCAAATGGATTAAAATCGGATAGGGATTAAGATGGGAATTAGTTTTGGTTCAGATGGATTATAAAATAGACCATTTTGGCATAATGAAACATTGTTGGTGAATAAACTTGACGATCCAATTGAGGTTGGTACCACCAGGGTGATGAAGGGTTTGGAGAACAAGGGTTTGTAGTTTTTTTTTTCTTGTTTCTCCTTCTAGTTTTTTAGTTGCTTGCAGAAGACATTTGAAGCTTGAGTATGGAGGGTTTTAGAGAAATAATTGAAATTTTGAAGGTTAAAATGTTGTAGGAAATGGATGTTGATGTTAGTATTTATATTGGTTAATAATTATAATTTTTTGATTAAAAATGGCTAGTTTTTTTTATTGGACATGGATAAAAAAAAGTATTTTTTTTCTTTTATCTTCAAGTTGGTGCTGTTGGGAGATGCCGATCTTGACATGGTGCAAGTATGGGATGGTGTTTACCTAAACCACCTTAATAATGTCGAGGCCACAACCCTAGTCTTATAACCTAAGAAGATATTTTTTGATAAAACTGCAAGAATGGTCATTGTGGTATGTCACAACTCGCAATTTTGGTCCAAAAAGATTTGGACTCGTGTCAGTGGTCCAAAAGTTTGATTTTGTTGCGAGTTTGTTCCAGTTTGTTTTGAATTTTTTTTAAATGCCGTTTTTGCCCTTTTTATTTTCTTTTTTCATTTTTTTATTATAGAAATAACAAAAAATGAATACCCACCTTTCTTTCTCTCTCTCTCTCTCTCTATCTCTCTCTCTCCCTTACATCCACATATATTCAAAACACTTTAACATTTAAATCATACACATATTCATATAAACACTCAAGAACACCATCGTTGGCCACCAGTTTCCGTGGAAAAAATAAGAACGTCACCACCGACATTGTGTCTCTCCTTTTCCGGCGACATTGTCTCTCTCCTTCACCTTTCGCCTTGTTGCCCTTCTAATTTTACGAAACCCTAGCGTCGCCACCTTTCTCATCCGAAACTAGGGTTTTCATCTTCTAGATCTGATGAACATCAAGGGTGACAACGAGAAAACAAATGTTCAGATCTCAAAGATGGTTGAGGGTGTTCCTTCTTCTCCTACGTCAATGTAAGATCTGAGAAAGGGGGCTGACGGCGTAGATCTGAGAAATGAGTGACGTAGATAGGATTATTTTCCGTTCCAACTTCTTTTTGTTGTCAGATCTGCTTTAGATATGTTCATCGATTGGTATATTTTCTGTCTGTTTGTCACCGGAGTTCAGACCGCCCTTTTCTGTCTTTCTAGATTCGAAATAAAAACTTGCCAGAGAGAGAGAGAGAGAAAGAGGTTCTGGTTTGGTTAGGGTGTGTGTTCCTCAGATTTCGTGTATATGTTTATCTAATTTTGTGTGTGTGTTCATCAGATTTCATGTGTGTGTGTTCATCTGATCTCATTGTGTGTGTGTTCATCATATCTGATTTTTATGTGTATGTATTCATCAGATGCGGGCGAACTAAAAAAAACCCATATTTTATGTATGGTTATTGTTTTTAGGATGATTTTTTGATGGAGATGGAGGTGGCAGACGGTGGTGGTGGAGGAAGATGTTCTTGAGTGTTTTTGAAGCTATGAATATGTTCTTTGTTGTTTATCAAACACAAACCCGAAGAGAGAGAGAGAGGGTGGGTATTTTTTCTTTTTCTTTTTTTTATTTCTGTAATACAAAATATTGAAAAAGGTAAAATAACAAAAGGGCAAATATGTCTTTATAAAAGAAATTTAAAATTTAGACCAAACTCACTACAAAATCAAACTTTTGGATCAAACTTGCGAGTTGTGACATAACATAGAGATTATTCTTGCAATTGACTTTTTTTTCTCTGTAGGATCCCAATTGGCTTCCATGTAGATAAAAAGCTATAAAATTGATTCTAACCTATTACAAATACCTACTACATGTATCATATAAACTTAATTGGATTATGCATACCAAAAGAAATCCTAATTGGTATCTTTTTAGTCAATATTATCAATATGAATTACTAACATTTGAATAAAAAATACATGAATAAATATTGTAGTTTAGAGAAATTTTAATGTTTCATTTACATCTTTCATCTTTCTTGGGTACCATTTTTGTGGTATTTTCTAGTGTGGTTTTCGTCACTGACAGATAAAAAAGGACTATACTAACTTTACTTTTTAAAAAAAATTAGGTTGATTTTGAGGTTTGAATTTCAAGTTTGGTTTGGATTTCATGCTTAAGGTTTGATTTTGGTTTAGTTTTATTATATTTTGTGTCAGTGATGAGTGTTAGTGGTTGTTGGAGGTGAAAATGGTGTCGTTGATGGTTGCTTGAATAAAGAATGACGAAGTTAGTGTAAGCTTTGTGGGTCCAATAAAAAACACAAAATAATATTTAGAAATGGCAATACGTTAATTAATATGTAACATGGATGAAAACTTGATGTAATAATACTACATAAACAATCTAAAAAATAGAGACAACTTGTTAGATGCATTTCATGCATCCATTTTGTAGTTTTACTCCATGAAAGTGCATTGCATATAGGCTTATACTCATGCATTTTGCATGTTTTTCGGGATTTTTTATGAGGCAATTTTATTCACACATTTTTGTGATATTTCAGGGACTTTTGGAGGTTGGATCTTACTTGAGGAGATAAATAAGAGGTAAATGATGTTTTGGGATTTGCGGAGCACCAAGGAGGAAGATGTCACACCCCCAAACCAGAACGGCGGAAACGTTCGGGGGCGGATGACTTCATGTGGTAGCATAACAAATGAATACATAGTAAAGAAAGCAATACAACCATCATATATATAATTGAAAGTTTACATTGTTTAAAAAGTACATGTTCAAAACCAATTACAATATGATGCCAAAATATGAAGTTAAACTGACGACGCAACGTCCCTTCTTCAAAAGCTGTTTGATACCTGTAATTACTGAATCCCTGGGACATACAAGTAGTTTTGAAAGAGTAGATCAACATTTAAGCTGGTGAGTTTCATAAGTATTAAATGACAATGTTTGTATGAAATGAAATGTTTTGTTTTTATTTGTTTGTTCCTAGAAAATCCCATATTTTCTACTAGTATAAATGTAGCCTTCTATCAAGACTAATGTTTGTTTCTAGAAAATGTATGTACGTATAAAATATCCAATATGTTTGAAAAACCTCGTAAATCAATGTATGTTTAATACCCCATGTGAGTTTTATAACCATGCTATTGACTCGGATTGCCTATACACAACGTTCTTCAGGCATTGGAATGTTCTGACGTTTGTCACCCCAAACGGTGGACTGTAGCTAACAGTCAGGGCGCGGGTTGTCAAGCCCGTATAGATCTATACACAAACACCATGCTCCCCCTCCAAGGGATTCTGGTATATAATACAGGACTTGAAATGTGTACTCGAACGTACGTGAAGTTAATGTCTCACAAAACTTAGTATAAAAACATATTTACGTGTTAAAATGCTCGTTTGTTCTTGTATGTGAAAGTGACTTCTTGAAAATCGCGTTTCTAGTATGTAAAAGTTAGTAATGTTCTCGTAAAACTATACCTATTATAGCTTTCTAAAAGTGTGTCTCATTTGTTTAGAAATCCCTAGAAAATGAATCCCTTGTTATGAAAGTATAGATTTTTATAGTGTCTAAGTTGGACGCATATACATGCAATCTAAAACAGAGTGTTTAAACTATACCTATATAACAACATTTTTCGTTTCAAAAGATATAATGTTATCGTGATATATTTTACATACGAAAGTTCCCTATAAAGTTTATAAATCACATATGATTCTGTTGAATAAAAATGTATAATAAAACTTTATATAACACACGATAATAATCTGGTGTTTTACTTGTATTCCCCCCCCCCCTTGAAAGCATATAAAAGCATTTATAGAATATTTAAAAGGGTTAATTAAGGGGTATGAACTCACTTGAAAGATCGAAGAAAGGCGAGATGAAAACCGGGCAGAATTTCTTCTCGAGAAAACGGATTTTCTCGGGAATATCGGAAGTACAAACGACCTTCGGGACTTAAGCAAAGTGACCGGGGCTTCGGGTTAGCACGGGCACGGAAAACGAGGCAACAACGCAAGAGAAATGGGAGAGAATGGCCCTTTTCTTTGGAACCCTCGCATCCCTTTTATAGGGGGTGGGAACCGCCTCGGTACGCTGGGCGTACGCGTGCGTCAAGCATGACCGGATCCTCGACTGCCTCGGAGTTCGGATGGGACGGGTGCTAGCTTCGCATAGGGCCAGACGTGGACGATCCGAGGCCTAGGCCTTGAGTACGCTGGGCGTAACTCGGCCCTATCTGATGACTCGCCTTCGGATAATACCAAGATTAAATAATAAAATTTATATTTTATTTATTTAATAAACTTCTAAAATTCATATCTTCTTCATACGAACTCCGTTTTCGATGTTCTTTATATCCACGCGTAGGTGAGACTACGCTCTACAACTTTCGTTTAGATTCCGTCGGCAAATTTTGAAATTATTTTTATTATTTATTTTTAAAAGGTCGCGTTAAGAGAATTTCGTTAGAAATTCATAACTTCTTTATCTGACGTCTGTTTTTGCCAGACTTTTTACCGTTGAAATACCATTGTCGAGACCTTTGATTCTCGTTTAGGGCAATCCGGTCAAAAGTCGTTCGATCTCCGATTCGAGTTTTTAGCTGTCTGTCGCTAAGCCGAACTTGTAAAAATCATAACTTCAATATACGAAGTCGGATTTGGGCGTTCTTTTTACGTACGATCATGGTTTAATGACATCAAACATAGTAGATAATTAAATAGAAACTTTTTGGACCTTTTATTTTCGAAGCTAATTTCATTATCACAAAAGTGGTTACAACACTTGACTTTTAGGTCATTACATAGAGTTGAAATATCGGGTTGTCACATCATCCCCCCGTTAGAGGGAATTTCGTCCCAAAATTTAAAGTAGTAAAGATACCAGTGAATCAGAGAAAAAGATGAGGGTACTTTTCTTTCATCTGATCTTCGCGTTCCCATGTGAATCCAGGTCCCCGCTTGGCGTTCCAGCGAACCTTCACGATGGGTATGCGACTTTGTTTCGTTTGTTTGACCTCTTGGTCCATGATTTCTACCGGTTCTTCCACAAAGTTGAGGCTCTCATTGATCTCGATCTCGTCGAGTGGAATAACAAGAGTCTCATCGGAAAGACACTTTTTAAAGTTCGAGACATGGAAGGTTGGATGTATGTTACTAAGTTCACGCGGTAGATTAAGCTTGTAAGCCACAGGGCTGATTCTAGCAAGAATCTCGAAAGGCCCTACGTATCTTGGATTTAGTTTCCCACACTTTCAAAGCGTATTAAGCCCTTCCACGGTGAGACCTTTAATAAAACATGGTCTCCTACCTGGAATTCCAAAGGTTTCCTCCTTTGGTCAGCGTAGCTTTTCTGTCGGTCTCTAGAGGCTTTCAATCATTCACGAATTTGAACGATCTTCTCTGTCGTTTCTCGTATGATTTCCAGACTGGTGAGAGTGCTTTCAAGAACTCGTCCTTTAGCTAACTGGGTGTCGCCAAATTCCGTCCAACACAGAGGGGACCTGCACTTTCGACCATAGAGGGCTTCAAACGGAGCAGCCTTTATGCTTGTATGATAACTATTGTTGTATGAAAATTCGACAAGGGGTAAATGGACATTCCATGCTTTTCCAAAGTCAATCACACAGGCTCTCAACATATCTTCCAAAGTTTGTATTGTTCTCTCACTTTGCCCGTCTATTTGTGGGTGGTAGGCTGTACTCATGTCTAGCCTAGTCCCCAGGGAACTTTGTAGTGACTGCCAGAATCTTGAAGTGAATCTACTATCTCTATCGGAGATAATGGATATCGGAACACCATGCAGTCGCACTATTTCCCTTAAATAAGTTCTTGTAAGCTTTTCCATCTTGTCAGTCTCCTTGATTGGTAGGAAATGCGCGGATTTGGTCAATCTGTCGACGATGACCCATATGGTATCGAGTCCACCCGTCGTCTTGGGCAACTTGGTTACGAAGTCCATAGTAATCTGTTCCCATTTCCATTCCGGGATCTCCGGCTGTTGCAGTAATCCTGACGGTTTCTGATACTCGACCTTAACCTTAGCGCAAGTAAGGCATTTACTTACGAAGGTAGCAATTTCTGCTTTCATGTTAGGCCACCAATATAGTTTCTTAAGATCAAGATACATTTTATCTGAACCTGGGTGAACGGAATATCTCATGTTGTGTGCTTCGGTCATGACTACGTCTCTGAAACCACCATGTTTCGGTGTCCAGATTCGATCTATGAGATAATACGCTCCGCCATCCTTGATTTCTAGATTCTTTTCCATTCCTCTCAGGGATTCACCCGCCACATTTTCAGGTTGTAATGCTTGCAGTTGAGCCTCCTTAATTTGTGTGGATAAGTGGGAATGGATAGTCATAGTCAGAGATTTGACTCTCCGCCCAATGTATTCTTTTCGACTAAGGGCGTCAGCTACCACGTTGGCCTTGCCAGGATGATAACGAATTTCACATTCGTAGTCATTGAGTAACTCGACCCATCGTCGTTGTCGCATGTTGAGCTCCTTCTAATCAAAAATGTGTTGAAGGCTCTTGTGATCGGTGAATATAGTACTCTTGGTTCCATACAAGTAGTGCTTGCCAAAATCTCAAATTTTGTTATAAGTTAGGACCTCGGCAAAAAGTTTTTTAAATTTCTTAAACTTTGTAACCGGAGACCCTTATAGGGGTCAAATTTTCGTGATCATTGTATCAACTATTATATTAATATAAGTGGCACTATTATTACTACGTGGGGTATTTCATTCAATCCTGAAAAAAGTTATGGAAAAACCAAATGCTTGTTTCATATTTTCAGTCTTACATATAACTTTCATTCTTCTATTTTGAGACTCGTACTATCATCTGTTGTTAGGCTATAGCAATTTAGTTCATGAGACACATACAATTTCTATGCTATGGAATTCTTATCTTTATCTTTTCAACCTATAGTTGAAGGATGCCTCCGCGTAGGAACCCAAGACGAAACAACGGTGGGGAAGCTCCTATACCACCACCACCTCCACCTCCTCAATTTGATGCTGTCATGTTCCAGGCAGCAGTCACCGTAGCTGTAGCAGCTGCCATGTCACAGATCAATAACTCGAGTACTACTGGCTCGGGAACTGGCACACACCCATCCAACCATGGCGAGAGTCATGGGCAATCCCGAGAATGCACCTATAAGGAATTTACTAATGCCAAACCCCTGATGTTTAATGGAACTGGTGGTGTGATGACTCTGAGGCAGTGGATCGAAAGGACAGAATCAGTCTTTGAAATCTGCTCATGTCCCGAGCACAACAAAGTCAAGTTTGCAACCTTCACACTTACTGATAGGGCTTTAACTTGGTGGAATGGCTACGTTAAGGTACTTACCCTGATAGTGGCAAACTCCATAAGCTGGGAGATCTTAAAAATCATGCTGATGAGAGAATACTGTCCACGAGGAGAGATTCAAAAACTCGAGCACGAACTCTGGACTCTTGGAATGATTTATACCGACATAGCAACTTATACCAACAGATTCTGCGATCTGGCAATCCTTTGCCCAGATATGATTGCTCCTGAGAGCAAGAAAACAGAGAGATACATTTGGGGACTGTCGCCCCAAATTCGATCAAGCGTGTTAGCTTTAAAACCTGACACTTTTGAAAGTGCCAAGGAACTGGCACAATCTCTTGTTGATTACGGAGGTCATCAGAACTCAACGGTTTCTACACCAGAACCACAAAAGGGAAACAACAACAACAATAACATGAAGAGAGTATGGAATAAAGGGAAGGGTGGGTCTTTCCAAGAGTCCGCGAAGAAACAACAACTGGTTTCAGTGAATGCTGCTACTGTACCTACTACCGTTCCTACAAATCCCTAACCAACAAAGCCTTATGGGGGTAAACTTCCAAAGTGCACCAAATGCACTTATCATCATCATGGACCTTGTCGGGAAATGCAGTGCTCCAACTGCAACAGAAAGGGACACACTGTCTGTTTCTGCAAGGATCCCGCGAAGCCGATCACTCAAGTTCCCAGCGCGGGTGTAGGCCAAACTTGCTACGGTTGTGGCGAGGTGGGCCACTACAAGAGAAACTGCCCAAAGGCAGCAAATACCGGTGGGGTGGGACGAGTGTTGGCTATAGGCCACGATGAAGCCGTAGCTGATCCGACTGTAGTTGCTGGTACGTTCCATCTCGATAATTCATATGCATGCATATTATTCGATAGTGGAGCGGAGAGAAGCTTCGTGAGTCAAAACTTTATTCACTTACTTAAACATAAACCTAGCAAGTTAGAAAAATCATTCACTGTAGAGATGGCAAATGGAAAAACGGAAAACACTAACTGCATATACATGGACTGTACGTTAACTTTAGACGGTCATTCTTTCCCAATCAACCTCATGCCGGTCCAAATTAAAAGTTTCGACGTCATAGTCGGCATGGATTGGTTAAGTCTTGTTCGTGCCAACATCATGTGCTTTGAGAAAGCAGTTCGTCTTAGTCTTCTTAATGACGAAACATTAGTGATTTACGGCGACAAATCAAGTACAAACCTTCGCATCATTTCGTGCATCCAAGCTCGAAAGTGTTTGCGGAAGGACTGTCATGCATTTATTGCGCACATCGTCGATACGAGTCATGAATTAAGAGACATCAAGAGCATTCCTGAAGTATGCGACTTTCCCGATATCTTTCTAGAAGAACTACCGGGATTACCACCACAATGCCAAGTCGAATTCAGAATCGACTTAGTTCCAGGGGCTACCCCGGTAGCGAAATCGCCTTATCGCCTAGCACCAGCAGAGATGCACGAACTTTCCAGTCAGCTTAACGAACTCCATCAAAAAGGATTCATTAGACCAATTTTCTCACCTTGGGGAGCACCGGTCCTATTTGTAAAGAAGAAAGGCGGATCGTTCCGCATGTGCATCGACTACAGAGAACTAAACAAACTTACTGTAAAAAATCGTTATCCTCTACCCCGCATTGGTTGCGCTTGGAACTTGACTCCGCATCCGATTGCTTCGATTCCATTAGACGCCTATCAAAGGCGGCTTGTTGTTCCCTTAATTTGGCGAGGGCTGCAATCATTTGTGCTTGGAATGCCTCGGTCTGGAGTTGGGCATTGTCCTGAATCCTGTCCAGCCTACGGATGTCAGAAGTGTGAACCTGTACTTCCACGTTGACATCCCGAATCCGGCTAGCTTGAACTCCGGATTGGTAGGACTGATTGGCTAGTTTGCCCACCATTACTGGGAGTACCCGATCAGCCGAACCTCCGCCGTGGACATCGTAGAAGTCTCGGCACATGCCGTAGGGAGGGCGTAGGTTTTGTTGTTGGCTCCAATGGTGGAGGTGACTTCCCCAGACGGGAGTCGGTCCTTGAAAGTTCCTTACAAAGACAGGAGGTTGTGCGGGTGGTGGGTTGATCACTTCCGGCTCTAAGTCGGTTCCGGAGTCATCATCCAATTCTATGGGTTCTTCGTCCTCCTCGGGATCCTCTTCGATCCATCCCCCGTTGCCTTGGTTGGGATAGTAGGGGTCGCCGGGGTGGTGAAATCCCGCCATTTGACTGTACGAGAATAGGGTTTATAAGAATCGAATAATGTTTGGAACATGTAAGACTAAACAGGTATGTTAAGCTATTCTAAGTAATAAATACTCCTATAGTATTTAAATTCGTGTGTTTGATTCTCGTGATGTTTTGGTAAGTTTTGACTTGTTGTTTACTACGAGCAATCCTCGATATATATTGGTCCGATCTCGGACAAATATAGTTGATCATGCTATATTTGTCCCAAATCCGATTACATATATCGAGTCTTAATCGTAGTGTCCAACTTGTCTAAATACTTCTTGTATAGTTATAATCATGAAAATAAGTTTGTTGTATGCAAGTATTTGTACTTGAATGAACTAACATTATAAGTTAAACGAAACGCGGCTTAGGCGTAAAACAAAAAAAATGTTTTATCAGAGAGTATTAGTCCCTTAAGCATTTATAGTTTGTATATCTTATGTGGTTCGATATACTTAGTTCACTATAAACATTGCTCTGATACCAATTTGTCACACCCCCAAACCAGAACGGCGGAAACGTTCGGGGGCGAATGACTTCATGTGGTAGCATAACAAATGAATACATAGTAAAGAAAGCAATACAACCATCATATATATAATTGAAAGTTTACATTGTTTAAAAAGTACATGTTCAAAACCAATTACAATATGATGCCAAAATATGAAGTTAAACTGACGACGCAACGTCCCTTCTTCAAAAGCTGTTTGATACCTGTAATTACTGAATCCCTGGGACATACAAGTAGTTTTGAAAGAGTAGATCAACATTTAAGCTGGTGAGTTTCATAAGTATTAAATGACAATGTTTGTATGAAATGAAATGTTTTGTTTTTATTTGTTTGTTCCTAGAAAATCCCATATTTTCTACTAGTATAAATGTAGCCTTCTATCAAGACTAATGTTTGTTTCTAGAAAATGTATGTACGTATAAAATATCCAATATGTTTGAAAAACCTCGTAAATCAATGTATTTTTAATACCCCATGTGAGTTTTATAACCATGCTATTGACTCGGATTGCCTATACACAACGTTCTTCAGGCATTGGAATGTTCTGACGTTTGTCACCCCAAACAGTGGACTGTAGCTAACAGTTAGGGCGCGGGTTGTCAACCCGTATAGATCTATACACAAACACCATGCTCCCCCTCCAAGGGATTCTGGTATATAATACAGGACTTGAAATGTGTACTCGAACGTACGTGAAGTTAATGTCTCACAAAACTTAGTATAAAAACATATTTACGTGTTAAAATGCTCGTTTGTTCTTGTATGTGAAAGTGACTTCTTGAAAATCGCGTTTCTAGTATGTAAAAGTTAGTAATGTTCTCGTAAAACTATACCTATTATAGCTTTCTAAAAGTGTGTCTCGTTTGTTTAGAAATCCCTAGAAAATGAAACCCTTGTTATGAAAGTATAGATTTTTATAGTGTCTAAGTTGGAGGCATATACATGCAATCTAAAACAGAGTGTTTAAACTATACCTATATAACAACATTTTTCGTTTCAAAAGATATAATGTTATCGTGATATATTTTACATACGAAAGTTCCCTATAAAGTTTATAAATCACATATGATTCTGTTGAATAAAAATGTATAATAAAACTTTATATAACACACGATAATAATCGGGTGTTTTACTTGTATTTCCCCCCCCCCCCCCCCCTGAAAGCATATAAAAGCATTTATAGAATATTTAAAAGGGTTAATTAAGGGGTATGAACTCACTTGAAAGATCGAAGAAAGGCGAGATGAAAACCGGGCAGAATTTCTTCTCGGGAAAACGGATTTTCTCGGAAATATCGGAAGTACAAACGACCTTCGGGACTTAAGCAAAGTGACCGGGGCTTCGGGTTAGCACGGGCACGGAAAACGAGGCAACAACGCAAGAGAAATGGGAGAGAATGGCCCTTTTCTTTGGAACCCTCGCATCCCTTTTATAGGGGGTGGGAACCGCCTCGGTACGCTGGGCGTACGCGTGCGTCAAGCATGACCGGATCCTCGACTGCCTCGGAGTTCGGATGGGACGGGTGCTAGCTTCGCATAGGGCCAGACGTGGACGATCCGAGGCCTAGGCCTTGAGTACGCTGGGCGTAACTCGGCCCTATCTAATGACTCGCCTTCGGATAATACCAAGATTAAATAATAAAATTTATATTTTATTTATTTAATAAACTTCTAAAATTCATATCTTCTTCATACGAACTCCATTTTCGATGTTCTTTATATCCACGCGTAGGTGAGACTACGCTCTACAACTTTCGTTTAGATTCCGTCGGCAAATTTTGAAATTATTTTTATTATTTATTTTTAAAAGGTCGCGTTAAGAGAATTTCGTTAGAAATTCATAACTTCTTTATCTGACGTTTGTTTTTGCCAGACGTTTTACCGTTGAAATACCATTGTCGAGACCTTCGATTCTCGTTTAGGTCATTCCGATCAAAATTCGTTCGATCTCCGATTCGAGTTTTTAGTTGTCTGTCGCTAAGCTGAACTTGTAAAAATCATAACTTCAATATACGAAGTCGGATTTGGGCGTTCTTTTTACGTACGATCATGGTTTAATGACATCAAAAATAGTAGGTAATTAAATAGAAACTTTTTGGACATTTTATTTTCGAAGCTAATTTCATTATCACAAAAGTGGTTACAACACTTGACTTTTAGGTCATTACATAGAGTTGAAATATCGGGTTGTCACAGAAGATATCAAAGAAATGATGATTTTGGTTTTTCAGAGGTTTACACGGCCGTGTAAACGAAGTCTCTCGAGCATTGTAGTTTGAAAGCCTGGCCAATTTTCGCAGTGTACTTTTTGCATTTACACGACCGTGTAAATGTTTACATGGCCGTGTAAACGTGGTCACGAGTTTAAAATAGGTTTTCTTTTTTCTAAAAAGGGGCAACCGGTTCCAGAAAAATGGGGGTCGATTTTGTGAGTTCTAGAGGCGATTTTGGGGAGCATTTTGAAGGCAATTGTTGCTTGAAAACACTTGGAAACATTTGATTTCATTTTGTAAGAACTTTAATTTCATTTTCTAGATTCTTGATCTTGTTCTAGTCATGAGTGGCTAAAACCCTAGATTCTCCAACTTTATGTCTTGACTTCTAGTTGTGATTTCAATCATATGACTTGATGTTTGCTTTCAATTTTCTATCTAGTGAATTAGCTTTTGTTTCAATTGAATGTTTGATTCTAATTGTGATTCTTATTGGCCATTTGAATTAGGATTAGATCATTCAAGTTATCTAATTGCAAAATCCGTAATTGTTTTGTAAATTGGACTAGGTAACAAGCACTAAACTGATTTCTATTCAATGAATTTAGTGTAAATCTTATTCATGTATTGTTATGCTCTCGAGCTTATGAGGAGTATTGAGTGTTGTTGGGAACATTCACATAAAGTTTAATGCAATCTTTCAACCTAATTCTAAGAGCTTGTTTAGATTAGATTGGTAAGGTTAGGAATAATCAAAGAGCTTATTTTGGTTAATCAATGTGGTGAATGGGAGGTGCTAGAGCTTGTTACCATTTCCATGTACCAACTTAGATAGAATTGAACAAATATCATTTCATCCATGGAATCACATTGCTAATTTGTCTTGCATAGAGTTGGAGTACTTACAAATATTTAATTTATTTCACTTAATCATTTGCTTACTTATTAATTCAGTTCTTTATTTGAATCATTGCATTTAAATCCCCTCTCTTTTGTGATCATATTTGTACCTTACGCAAAAAGGGTATAAACATTTGTTCCGTGTCTCTATGGATCGACCCTACTTAGCTTGTATTACCTTTTTAGTGCAAAGTAGTAGTGTTTTTTGGAGTCATTTGTACCCCTTTATTTGTTGGGTTTGACACGCCTAACACAACTGCATGGAGTGGCTCGGTGCCATCTCTCGGCAAGATGACATGAACTCGGTAGTGTCGAAGGAATCCTGTCACCTGCCTCAACATGATGAACTCAACAATTTCTTACATAAGAGAGAGAAAGTCCAAAATTCAGATATGTTCCCATTTTTTTCCAATAATTAAAAAAAAAAGGCTCAATATGTTATGAGAACACACCCTTTCTAAATGAAAAAATGTTGAAAATGTAAGACAAATATGACATGACACCTACATAACAGAAAAATTAATACGTCAAAAGTAACGTTAATCCTCTAGCTTTAACTCAATGCTCAAATCCATTTGAGCGATTTGTGTAATTTACTTAACTTTTTTGATACAAACGAGTGCAACGAGTCGCGCATTATGATGTTACGACCCAATATCTATGGACATAGTTTTTAGAAGAATTAGTTTTGTAATTCAGTAAATGATGACGTCGTAACTTGTTGTCCATTTTTCTTCCTTCTCACTGTAATTTTATTTTGTTTTCTAGATTTGAACTTTACGGAAAATTTCATATTACATTAGATTGGAAAACTAACTTTTATTATCATTATAACAAATTTAAAGTATAGACATATAACTTAAGGATTCAAAAGATGAAAGGTTTGATTTGAAATTTGCATATTAAATTAAGGGTTTGAATGAAAAATAACAGTATATCAATTTCTAGAGTAATATCATAAAGGCGACGCGAATTTGATGATCATGGATGTCAGGTTGACGAACAATGACATATAAAGACAAATCTTCTTATAAATATTTATTTGATGTATCCTAAAATAATAATTTAACTCTTAACTAGCGGGAAAATGCGGTCTTTGCCCCAGGCCAATTTTTTATGTGTTTTTATGAAAAAATATAAAAGTTTTGGCTATAAGGACTAAAAATGTCAAAACTTCTTTAAAATGTAACAAGTTTCGAGCATTTGTAACGTTTGGTTTGTAAGTTAATTGACGGTTGGTCATAGGCCACGTCACCCCTATCATATCCATCAATAAACGGTCTTCCATAGCTGCTCATCTTCTCCAAACAGAGCCTCTGTCGAGAAGGACGAAATGGCGTTTAACCTTTCTTCTCCTTCTCCCTCCGCAATTACACCTCTATCTGCCCATTCAAACCCTCGACATGCTCTACAATGTAAGTCACTCGCTCTCTTCTTTACCAAATCGAACAACCTAGGGTTTCTGAAAACACTCTTCACCTTTCTTATTCTACTCAGCTTCTGTGATTGTTTGCGATTTCCGCTGCCTGTTTGTGAATAACGTTGATATTTACTCCAACTGAATCAAATTGGAACGTTTTTGAACTCAACTTTTTATTTGATTGAATCAATACAATTTCATCTCATCAGTTTACACATTGAAAAATAGCTAATTTTAAAAGTCGGAATTTCAGTTTCTAGCGTTTACTTACATTTCTACTTTTGGTGATTAGCCAATTTGAAGTCGGTGAGCTATCGCGTGAGATGTAGCTTAGAATCAGAGAGCTCTTCAGCAGATGTTCCAGACACCTCACCAGAACCTATCACGACAAAGGTCTGTACTCTGTAGACTGTATCTATTCATTTTTTTCTTTAGATATTTCCGATTCCAACTATGATTGATTGATTGATTGATTTCTAAATCTAAATCTAAATCATCATCTTCACAGACTCAAAACCATTTGACATCACGAAGAAGATGCCTAGCATGTTTAACTTCATCAATAGCTTTAATAAGCAATTCAAGTAGTCCCCAGGAAAAGGCAATCGCATCTGATATGAAACCAGGGTGTCGGAACTGTGGGGGCAGTGGTGCTATTATATGTAAGTTTTGCTTTTTCTTCACAACAATCAACACTCAATTTTGAAGATGGAAGATTAACTTGATATGATTGAAAGATTATTGTTCTTGATTTTGGGTTTTTACTTGGTATATGAGATGTTGATTTTGTATCTAGGTGAAATGTGTGGTGGAACTGGAAAATGGAAAGCTTTGAATAGAAAACGAGCTAAAGATACATATGAGTTTACTGAATGCCCTAATTGCTATGGTATAATTCTTTTTGCATTCATAATAATTGTATTTAATTCATTGAAATTACAAGTGTTTGAGAATTTATGTTCTTGATTTTGGAAACAGGTAGAGGGAAACTTGTATGTCCTGTTTGTTTGGGTACTGGTTTACCTAACAACAAAGGTCTTCTTAGGAGGCCTGATGCCAAACAATTGCTTGAAAAGATGTATAATGGGCGCCTACTTCCAAACTCTTAAGGTCATTTTCCAAATTTCTATAAAAGTCAACTTTGTATTTGATTTTGACCCTAAAAAGTCAAAATGTAGTATCCCAATCTTAATGTCATATGTTTAATGTTTCTGCTTTTTAGGTGTCATTTGGAATTGGGTTTTGGGGTGATTCTTGAATATGGTAAATAGAGGAGCAAAAACTGTTTGGTATATAGAAGCGGCTTGAGGGCAAAAACGTAATTGTCTTTAAGTTCAAGCTGCTGTTGAGAGGTTGAATACAGGTTTCAGCTTTGTTCATCTATAAAATAAGATGAAACGACTATTTTATTATGTATTATGTATCATGATATGATGAAAGGAAGATAGATTAGCAATCTGCTGAAACCTTCTATAGAATTTAAAATGTAGCTTATTGGATACAAATTTTGCACTAACAAGAATGAAAGTTTATGGTTATTACATGGAGTTTTCCATTTTGGGCAATAATCTTTAATAGAATGGAAATGTACTTCCACTTTGTTAAATTTTATTCCTTAGACAATGTGTGTTTTTTTTCCTTAAAAAATTGTACTATAACCCATTATTATTTATAAAAAATTTAATTACCCCAAAATCCAAATGACACCTAGATACGTGTATACATTTTTTTTAATAAAAATGTATTTGTATACAAATATATTTATTATAAAATAGGTGTTTACATATTTCTTTTTTATAAAATACATGTTTGTATACATTTGTTTTTATAAGAAAACGGATTTATTTATGTACTTAATAAATTTAACGACCCCAACCCAAATGACACCTAAATACTTGTATACATTTTTTTTTATAAAAACGTGTTTGTATACAAATGTATTTATTATAAAATAGGTGTTTACATATTTCTTTTTTATAAAATACATTTTTGTATACATTTGTTTTTATAAGAAAACGGATTTATATTTATGTACTTAATAAATACATACTTTACAATAGATATTTCACATAAAAAATGTTTTTTTTTTTTTTAAGTTTTTATATAGACAAAAGAAGGTTTTTATGTGAAAATATATATATGTTTTTTTGTACAAATGAGATTTTGAAAAAAAAAAGATGTAAAACAAATATTCGAAACAAATTTTTGAAAAAAAAAAGATGTAAAAAAGAACTAAATTTAAAATGAATTTGTAACAAAATTTGAAATCTATGCAAAAAGTGTAAAATTTTAAACTAAATTTGTAATAAAATTTAAAATCTAACTCAAAAGTGTAATTTTTAAAATTTAGATGACATGTGAACCGTAACATGGTTAAAATGAATATTTTTCGGTTTTTATGACTTAATTGACTAAAAAAAGATAAGAACAAAATCGATTATGAGGTCTAAAGACTAAACATAAAACTTTTAAGTAGATTTCTCTGTTAAAAGAAACACCAAAAAATGAGAAACTAAAACATATTGTTCATAACACACCCCATTAAAATAAAAGTATTTTATGAATAAAACATTCAACAACTTACTTTTGATTGCATTTTTTTAAAACCATGGTATACTAAAAAAGAAAACAAATAGTTACTTCCTTAACCTAAAATTCAAATGAACAACTCATTCCATTTACCTAAAACCATTTCATTCCTTTATAATCCCCGTAATCTTTGCATTGTGCATTGAACTTGTTGAGACCATAAACCTCATTACAAATAAATCTTCACTTTATAATAAATAATTCGCATGATAAATCCCCAACTTTCCTCTTCTTCTCATTCTCATTCTCATTTTGCTTTTGCCTTTGCTTATTCAAAGATTTATCGGCTTTTGATACAATTTTTGAAACAGTAAACCCCGTGACTTCAAAGGTATGAGATCGATGAGGAATCAAAGCATTGCGAAGGGTGACATCAACACCATCATATGTCCAAACACCAACAACCGCCTCTCCTTTTAATCCAATCGCAAACCAACCAAGACCACCACATGCAATATCAACGCAACTCGAGTCCCACCAATTCCCACGCACACGAAATTCCTTTCTTACCCATCTTCCAAGCTCCTCCACTCTTTGCTTCCCAATTGGAGGCTGAGGGTATAATCGGAAATTACAACATCTTATTCCCATATGACAATTACCATTACAAATTACGATGACAAAATGACATTTAGATCTAAATTATCATGATTCATGAACACAAAATCTTGAATTATTATTGTACCTGTAATTGACGACCAAAATGATCTTCCACCATTGTTGATGCTTTCTCTGTTTTTCCCATGTGAAGAGGAAGATGAGGAGATGCCCAAACAGTTACATATATAGAATCAACCGATGATTCTTCAATATCAAGCCTCATAAGTCCCCCAATATGCACTGAATGCCCAACCTAATTCATAACAAATTACAACACAAATATCACAAAAACACATAATAAAGGGTATATTTGGAAGATCACCTTGATCCTATAAGTCCTTGGTTTCAACTCTTTGCTGATGTGGACTAACTTCTGTTCCTCCGTAGTCAACCGCGTGGTAATCTGGTGTGGATGTAGTAATCCCGGTGTATCAAACAACTTTGTTCCACCAGGAAGCACACCCTCCACCCGAACAATCCCTAATGTAGTTCCGGGTATTGGAGCCTCGGTCAAAATGGTCATTTTACCACCTATGGATTTCCCCATTGCATTAATAAGTGTTGATTTTCCAGCATTTTGTGCACCAATGACCCAAATATGCCCTCGTGGTCCAGCTAATGACACCATATCATCTGCGAGATTCTTTAATCCCCAGTTTTTTACAGCGCTTACAAGATGAACTTTGGTTAATTTGGTAGCTCCTCCTTCTCTTGCCCTAGTTCTAACCCAGTGTTCGAATCCAGTTGGGGATAAAGATGAAGGGAGAAGATCGATTTTTGTAACGACTAACACAATTCTAGGTAAATTACCTGATTTCCCTTCTTTCCAAGATCTAGAATGAACGTCGATTGTGTTGGAAACTAACTCTGCGACTTTTCTGGGGAATGATCCGTCGAAATCGACGGCGTCTACCACCATTACGACGACAGTTCGTGTACCTGAAACCGAATTCAACCTCTTTCCGACTGTATGATCGAAGTCGAAATCGGGTAGCAGGTTTTCGACGGTTTGATCCTTCACTTTCCCGTAGTTCCTCAAGCTGTGGCACCTCGCGCAAACGACTGGTCTCTCGGGAGATTTGGGGGCAGGGTTTTCGAGGGTTTCATCGGGTTCAATTAAGATTCCTTTTTTGAGAGAATCTGGAATGTGGGTTTCGTCTGCTAAGGGGTTTTTGTCGATTTGTTGTTTGTAAGTTGGATCTTTGACTGAGGGTGTGATGAAGAACCCGGGTTGTTTAGCGTCGGAGTCCTGCATTTGGATTCCACATCCAGGGCAAATTCTGCGGCTTTGGGAGGTTGTTTCATCGTAATTTCCGTCTCTGGAGAGGGTCGGAGGTGGAACCGAAGTGTGATTTGAAGAGAAGAGTCTGAAATGGAGGTTTGGCGTTGCTAGGGTTTTAGCAGGGTTTAAGAGATCTGAAATTTTTGGGGGGTTTATGATGGAGGTGAAACTGGAGTTGGATACAGATTGTGTGTATGCATAGGTAGTGAAGGGAGAGAGGGCAAGAAGGTTCTTGAGCTTTGATTGAGTTAATTTTCGAGAAATCATTTCTGTGTTTGAAGCTCTACTTCCATGGAGGTTTTGGTAGTTAGGGTTTGGCAGACTAGTGAGTAATGAATGATAGTGAATACTTCCAATAAGATCCCTTAAGATTGGGAATAATCCTATAATGGTCCCTCGAGTTATTTTAAATTAAAAAATATTCCCTTTCGGTTCATATTTATTTGGTATTTTGTTAGAAGCAATTAATTTAACTTTAAGAAAACCGTTTTTTTTTTAGAAAATGGAAGGTATTTAGGCCCGTTATCGTATACTTATTAATCCTTGCCTATGTCTCATACTCTAAAGTCATAGACAAACCTCCATTATAGACGAATCTCTATGACCATATGACTTAATAGTGTCAGAAGTTGAACATTAGTTATTAAGTTAATCACCATATCTTTTGACATCTTATAATGTATTAATATATAAAACTCGATAGAAATATGATGTGATTGAAGATCGAGATTTACATTTTGATATTTTATAAGATAACAAAAGGATAACATATACCATCTATGTCGTCATTGACATCATATCTAATCGTCATGTAATTTAAATGAAACCTATTAATAGAGTTGTACTAAAATTTGGATGATATTGATAAATAAAAATTAGTATTTTTTTCTTAACAAAAAAAAAACATATGAGTTCTTTTGGTATATACATACATGTTATGTTTTTTTTTTTTGTATTTTATATTTTACCCGTAATATAATGTTAAAACATTAATTAAGTATGTAATATAATATTATATAATATTTAATAGAAAAATCAAAATAATATAATACTCCTTCCGTCCCAATATTATTGTCCACAGACAAAAAACACACAGATTAAGAAAATCATTAATTACCACTAACTTTATATAATAAAATGACAGTTTTGTCCTTACTTTGCATTTAATGGAACATTAAATGCTTAGTTGTTTAAATAATAATGAGGGAGTATTTTAATAAAACTGTAATTTATTTTTAGAAATGAACTATTATTTTGGGACAAACGAAAAAGAAAAGATGGACTATAATTTTGGGACGAAGGGAGTATTTAATATTTAATATATAATATAATATTTAATTAAGTATGATTTTAATATAAAAAAATATATACGTTACAATTAATTTACTAGTGGTGTTACTATGGTGAAAAACTAATCTCAAATCATTATTATTTTTTTATATATATTTTTATGGCTATGTTATCCCTTAGATAACAAGAAGTTGATTTGGTGCCTCGTGAATTTTTTCTTCTTATCGATTTAGTATTACTTCAAATTTTAATTATTAGGTTGATTATTTAAAAGTCATTGTATTCATAAAACTTTTAACATTTCCGAATGAATTTTACTATTTGAATTCAAGATGTCATGAAAATGATCAAAAGCCTTCAAGTCTTGGCATAGTTGGTTTTTGGCATAGTTGGTTTCTATATGGTATACTTGCATTAAAAAAAATAAAAAAAAAAAGGTCAAAAATATCGCATGAGTTTAAATTTTAATATAGATTAGATTCCTATAACAAACGGTTGTATAACTGATTTAAAGTTGCCAGTAGAATAACCATTTTCACAGAAAAATGATCAAAAAGAAAGCTTACATTCTCTCGCCTTAAGATCATCCACAACGCAAAAATGTTTCAAGTAACAAAACTAACCCTTCAAACCCCAATCTAAACCTTTACATAGATATTGCATATAATTATAAGCCCTAAAAACCACCCTTCTTTCTTTCTATTTCACAAAAACAAAAAAACGAGGTTGTGCGAGGCGGTGTGAGTGGCGGCAAGTGGTGGTGGTGGTTCAACTTCAAGAATCAAGACTGCTCTCTCCAAATCCGTCCGGCCACTTTCAACTTGAGCTCCTTCCTATCACCACCGGAGAAAAACAACCCTATATTTCTTGTTATGATCAACCCATCTAGACTATCTCTAACCGTTTTATGACTATCACGGATACTCCGTGGGACCCCTTGCCATTTTAGCTTTCTTCCATTCCCACCAACCTCCAAACTATAACTGAATTTACTCGCGTCATTTTCATCCCCCATAAAACGCAAAAACGCCATGTAAACGGGTGCCATGCCCAAATGAAATGCCTCAAAGTGCAAACAAAATTGATACCCGAAGCAATTGAAAATCTACATCCAATAAAAAAATCAAGAAACTAGATTTTAGTAAGTCGTTCTTTTTACATTAAGTGAAAAGAAACAATCAAACTTAAAGGAATGGAATGGAATGAACCATTCCATTCCATTCCTTGTCTGATTCCATCATACCAAACACTACCTACACACACATAGAGAAAGATCATACCGTTAACATCCATGTGGCGTTTTCAATTTCATGAGGATTGGGCTTCACATAGCGGTGGTTGAATGTGGACCCATCATGCATGTCAACATTATGATCTGTCTTGAGATGTGCAACAAGGAATGGAATATCACCCGTGACATAGCATTCCGTTCCCGCATATGGACAATTATACCCCCGGTATTTACAATTCTCCTCATGTCTTATCCTACTATGATAAGGAAAAATATCATGGCATCCCAAATAATGGTACTTGCATGGCAACTCTATCGACTCTGCAACTTTCTCCAATGCCAAACACCGAATATTCCCAAGCTCTTGTCGGCATATCGGACAGCTATTTTGCACTTTTGATTTACATACAACACATATTGTGTGGCCATTTGGACACTTCATAAAGTAATAAAAAATACATCAGTAACCAATAACCAGTTACTAACCCAGTAACAGTAACCGTTGTTACTGTTACCTGGTAACCGCTAAAAACAACAGTAACTGATAACTGGTTACTAGTAACCAGTTCTAAACTAATTAGTAACTGGTTACTACTAAGTAGTAACCAGACAGTAACCGGTTATCGGTTACCACTAAACAGTAACCGGTTAGTGTTAGCAAGCGGTTACTGTTAGTAACCAGAGTAAGAAGAACATACTTGATGAATTGGAGGGTGCATTATGCCAAGGCAGACAGGGCACTCGAGTAGATCATGGACAGCACTGTTTGAAGCCAATCCATGCCTTCCACCAGCAGATCCGCATAATCTCAAGCAACTTCTTCCTTCTATATTTGCAGATTTAACACCAAAATCAGCACGCGATTCACTAACATCTTGAAAAATATTACCACCAGGGCCCATAATTAATGGTGTTTATAGTTTCTGTTTGTGATATTCCTCCTGACAAGAACAACCAAACAAAAGTTAACGTCTCATAGTCTCAATTCCACTCGTTTTTCGCATTCTACATAAGGAAAGATGCCCAAATTGTTATCAACTATGTATAGTTAGGTTTAGCTATTACACACAAATCGAAGCATGATCGACACAAAAATGATGTATTTATTCATGAGAAAGTGATCGGTAACTATGGGAGCTAAGATGTCTACAAAACTGCAAATTCAGAAACTCACGACTATGAAAGATGAGTAATTTTTCATCGAACCCTAGAGAAAACTATCGGGTTTCCTCAAATTTGCAGAATTGAAACATACCCAGAAACAAAAACACTTGCAATTGATAAAGGAAGTGGGAGAAAAAAAATTTGGTAAGAAAGAACTGACCTAGAACTGCAAACCCCAGATGAGAAATTCAGCTCGCAGAAGATAAAATCAATCAACCCATCAATAATTAGGGGAATTTTTCTTGTTGTGAAATTGATGTAATGAGCCACGATGAAGGTGTGATGTGGAAGCTAAATTGTGAGAGCAGGAGACTAGATTGACGTGTTGAAACCGGAGTTTGTTTATAAAGAATACTATAATCGGATGAAATGAAGATGTCCAGAAAGTCAAAGATTTCCCGAAATCAATCGCTCTTCTATTCTAATTTCTACCAATGGAACAGTGGAGCTTTTAGGATCGAAATTAAAATTGGGGTTGTTCAATCATAGATGGATGGGTGTACAGCTAAGGATTTGGGGAACTTGTTTCATGTCTCGAAGTTTAATGGTTGTTTTGTGTTGTCATTTTCTTGCGTACAGAGTGTGCAAATGTTGGCTTCTAACAAATTATTGTTTGAATTTATAAACATTATTTTATTATATATTTATATGTGTGTGTATGTATTGTATTTATCATCGTACTATCGGATGGTGTACAAAAACGACATTTTATCAAATTTTTGTATAAAATGTGTTGGAATTATTAAAAAATGTAACAAAGACAGTTGAATTTTGTATCCATTCACATAAAATACAACACCCATAAAACTATCATATAAATCATTGTTAGATTTTATAAAATATCATTATTATAAATGAACAAACTTATAAAGCATCTTATATATTTGATTGGACCAATTCACATGACCCATAAAAAATATATATATTTTTTAATATAATTTAACAAACTTTAAATTTACTTATAAGGAGTTAATAATAACATCTAATAAAAAATGAAACTTAACATATACTTTATGAAACACCGAACCTCAATAATTAACCACTAGCTCGACAAATTATTATTACTAAATTTTCAATTAATTTTTACATCATGTTGATCCATGTTTGTATATAAAAAGTACACCAAAATCATTTACAAAGTAATGACCATGTTACTCATGATTTTTTTTTCTTCCAAATATCTATTTGCTTTTTCCATCGACGTTATTAAACTTTAATATACTTATATTATTGCATATATATTGGAAAATATTATTAAATAATAAGTAAGTTTCAAATTACTCTAAGTTTGTCATATTTTTTAAGAGATATAATCACAGAAGTTTTAATTTGCTTCCTTGTAATGAGGTTTTTTTATACTAGTTAAACTTAGACTATGTGGAGACTATATATATATATATATATATATATATATATATATATATATATATATATATATATATATATATATATATATATATATATATATATATATATATATATATATATATCCGGTAAGAATTTTTTTTTGGTAGGAATGTAAGAAGTTTTTTTTCTATATATTTTTTTGACGAACAAAAGAAATGAATCACTAGATGATTCATTTGTAAGATAATTCACAAGAAAAAATTCCCAAAAAAAACATATTTATGATTCATTTTTAAGTAAACTAAGAAAAAAATCACTTTTGTGACAATTTTAGTAAATAACAACAAAATCATTGTATAAATGAATCATCGAGATGTTTTTTTGAGAATTTTTTCTTATGAATCATCTTACAAATGAATCATCTAATGATTCATTTTGTTTGTTCGCGAAAAAAATATATAGAAAAAAAACTTCTTACCTTCCTACCAAAAATTTCCTTCTTATTTGATCTTGACTATATATATATATATATATATATATATATATATATATATAGAGAGAGAGAGAGAGAGAGTTAGGTTCAAATGTTTTCACTATCTATTGTGTGCATGTATGATTGGTCCATAATCAATCATACATGCACATAATAAATAGTGAAAAACATTTGAACCTAAATCTCTCTCTCTCTCTCTCTCTCTCTCTCTCTCTATATATATATATATATATATATATATATATATATATATATATATATATATATATTGGGAACCACGGTTACAAAATAAATTAAATTTTCATAGTAAAAATTCATAAATTATTTATGAATTACTTTAAATAAATCATTAATTATGAGATATATCAAAAATTTAAAATTATTATAACTTCAAATTTAACATATAATTAGAAAAAGTAAATTTGAATTTTGAAGTGTTGCCTAATATATCTCTTTTGACATGTGGCATGATATTAATGAATAGTTGTATTAGAGTGACACATGTCAAATGAAGATTAAAACTATTCATTTATTAGAATACTAGGTGTGACCCATGTATTACATGGGTTTAATTAAAAAAAATAAATATAAAATTTTAACAATTTGAAAAGTTTAAATTTATAAGAAAAATGAGAAAAATTTGAATTATTAAAATTAATGAGACTTTAATGTATTGAATATATTACATATATAAACTTTTTCTAATAAATACTTTACATATATATTACCTTACACATTAAATGTGGAATTTTAATTTAATAAAATAAAAAATACAATAAAATGACAAGTGAAAATAAAAAATTTAAAAATTCTAGAAAATGTCATGTGTTCAAATGAATGAGAAGAGGACATGTGGCAACAAAACCTTCCTTTATTATGATATATATATATATATATATATATATATATATATATATATATATATATATATATATATATATATATATATATATAAAACCAAATTGTGATTTAGTTATAATTTTAAAGCATTGAAAGCCATTGATGTGGTCATTGAAAGTGAGACTTTTTCCAATTACAAAAAAAGGCATGATCAAACATCAATCGACCATGTAACGATATTTAAATAGGCGTGTTCAATATTGAGTTTATTGAGTTTTTGATGGTTTTAGAAGCTTTTAGTTTTAAGAAAAAAACTTGGAACTTTTTTTTGGTTTCACAATCGAAGCTTTTAACTTTTATTAAACAAAAAATTCGAATCTAACAGTAGTTTTTGCAAGGTTTTAACTTTTTGAAGCTTTTAATTTTTGGTTTTATATAGTTTTATACTTTAAAAGCTAACAATTATTTTTACCAAACTATTATGCACAAATAACAGTTATAATTTTCAACTTCCAACTATCAACTACTATCTACCATTTAGTTTTGCCAAATATGTCCATAATCAAGTGATGCAAAATCTGTGCAATGTTATTAAGGTTAATACTAATATTAATGTTGATTGTCATGAGTATATTATTGATAAACTCTCTACCTATGATGATATTGTTTTAATTACTTTGCGTAATTCCATTTATATTTACTTTACACTTGGACTATAAGCAAAGATTATTAGAATCATTTATTTGATACTCTCTAGTTTGTTTGTTTTGTTTTTTTGTATTATAACAAGTACATTAACTAATCTTTAAGAAAATTATAAATAATATGATTATAAATAACATGGATGGAAGTAACAAAAATACAAATGAATATCACAACAAATATATATGTATTGGTAGTTAATCTCCCTATACTAATAGATATGTATTGGTAGTTAATCTTCCTATAAAATAGTAGTTCTTTTGTCGTATGTCACATCTTTTTTAATTTTTCGACATTAAGAAACAAACCAATTTAGAATCTCTACTTTGGATATTTTCAAGTTTATGATTGGACAAGAATTATTGTTATTTCTTAACAAATACGATACCATTACAAGATAAATTTGATCATTTTAATTTTTAAGGTTTTCTTTTAGGAAACAATTCAGAAAGCAATTTAACAGTTCATAAAATTCAAAAAGATAATCTATTTGTTAAATGAACCGACCATTTTTTGTGATTAATTAATTCCTTTTATAAAAATGCATCTCATTTTAAAGGTAAAGCATTCCATATTTCATGGGTTGTATCATTGACAAAATTTCAATCATCTTGACATTTTTCCTTTATTTACGATGATAAAAAAAAAAAAAAAACAACAAAACTTCCAAAAATGGGTGGAAATAGTTGGTAACCATTATTATATACGACCCATGACATAACTTGTACCATATCTGTAACAAAATTTAAAGTTTGCACCAAAAAATACAAATATGAAATACAAAAAAAAAACATAGATTGTTAACCTTTTTATAACATTCTTTAGGTTTGTTGACAACACGAAGACAATTGAAACAATACATTTCCCAAAAACAATCTTAAACCTTAAATAAAATATACAAAAAAAAAATCCATAGTTGAAGATTAGCTTTGCATATATCCCACTTACTAAAGTATTCACTACAAACATACAGGACATCATTTACCCATTCAACACTTAATCCACACAGCACTTAATAGAGAACAAAAAAAAAGGACCTTAAGCTGACATGGTTTTTTAAGTCTTTCAAAAACTACACATACCAACTAATCACCGATGTAACCGGGCAGAATTTCTGGTTGCCCGTTTTGTCCCGGGCAGCTGAGATGGAACAAACCCATTGTCATCATAATCAACCTTCACAGCCACCTGTCTCCGGGAGGGTTGACCATTTTCAGGTGGTTGACTATTTGACTCTCTCTCTCCCTCTTCAACATGTCTGGAGCTTCTTTGCCTCTTTCGCATGTGGGGCCCACAAGGAGGAGGAGGCTGCTGGACATCTCTCTCCTCTTCTTCAACAACTTCTGCTTTTGCCATTACTACATATGGCCATTGGGTCCCACATCCAGGGCAAACTTTTTCCATCTGAATTAATAATATATATTAATAACTTAATATACCAAACCAATTTTATAAATAAAAATATATACATATAAATACCCTTTGTTGAGAGAATTTTGCTTGTAGACAGTATTTGTGAATTCTAACACTACAGCTCTCATTTGGACACAAATCAGCCTGATGATTAAAAAAATTACATTATGAGAAATATATATATAATGATTCTATAGGAAAGGGAATAAGGGATTATGGAATGGAATCACATTCCGATGTGGAAAACAAACTACATTTTTTGAATTCCATTCCATTCCATTTCTTCTTCAATTACAAACACTACAAAACAGATGAATAAACAAACCTTAATTCCAGATTCATTGCAGACATCACAAGGAGGAACTTGATTGTTATGAAACCAGCTCCTGAGATCCAAAAATGATCTAACACCAAGTCCAATATCACCATCTGACATGGCACATAACCATTGGTCATTCACCAATTCCCGTATAGTTTTTTCCTTTTGTGTCATAGAAAAATTCTTGAAAGCTGTAGGGACTTGAGATGAAGAAGCACCCTGATTTTCTAGCTGAATATTGAGGGCTTTGATATTGGAAATGGTACCCTGAGCTGTGTGATCTAGAACAATGGATTCAATCTGTTTTAAACCAATCGTTACATGTCATTTCACCTCATGATTCATATACAATTCCCAAAGACTATAATTCACAAGATGCATTGAAGTATACATGAGATTCAGCAATGGAAATTGGTGAATTTAGAAGTGAAAGGCGGCTTACAATGGCTTTATAGAAAGCAATTTGAGGAACAGTATATTTTGAACCAAGCTTTGACTGCTCATCTGCAACAGTGTTGACCACTCCATAAAATACACCACTGTCATATTGGTTTCTGCATGCTCGTAGCTCAAACTGGACATAAGATAGCTCCATGTTTATCTTTCGAAGATAATCATTGAACAATTGTTGATGGGAATCTGAAAGAAGAATGAATATGTGATTTATATGTAGCAGATGATTTATTATTCTGTTCCATACACACATCTGAAATTTGAAAATGGGATGATTATAACTCCTGTTATCAACAGAAGAGACAGCAGTTTGATTTTTGAAATCAACCCTAAACTTGGTATGAACTTTGCTGCAAATTCCTAGTCTGTCCTTAAATGTTTGAAGTAGTTGAGAGTCTGTTCTAGAGAGTTAAAAGGCCACAACAGTTTTGAACTTGAACACAAAACATTTCGCAATCAAATGAGAAAGTGTACTATCTGTTTCTGCTAAAGAGAATTTCAATCGTCAATAACGTCTACAGGAAGGTAATACTTTCTTATAAATTTACTTTGTAGGTAGAAGGAAAGTGTTAATTCCGTTTATTTCAGACCGATAAAGTGAGCAAACAAATCAAAAATGACCTCGTACGCACAAGGAAACATACGCGTAAACCTAAGATGGAAATCCCTCAAAAATTAAGTAGAAAAAGAGATCGCATATAGGGGAAACAGGGTAAGAACCTAAGCTTTTGCCGGTGACATCGGAAAATATAGCGTGAAAGTCCTTTTCCTTGAGTGGACCACGGGATAGCAGAGCTTGAATCAGCGTATGCTGTCTCCAGCTTAACGGCGGCATTTCTCCGCAGTAGGAGAACAATTCCTGGAACCCTAATTTGAACAAGAAGAGCACAACGGTGAGGAAAACCCTAGATTTCTTCGTGAACAATCAGGCGAATTTGGGGGAAGTGAAGATTTGGTATTATTGGCGGGAAAATAGGCAATTTACAATGGAGAACTATCTCGCACCTTCTTAGTTTTTGGGGAAACACAAACATTATTTCTATGCGGACAGGTTGGAAGTTAGGTATGAAAAAAAAAAAAAAAAAAAAAAAAAAAAAAAAAAAAAAACCTCATATGTCGGGAATCTGAAACTCGTATCCGTTTTATCGGAGAATTTTCAAGTTGACCGGGGATGAAGACGGGAATAGGGAACCCCCCAAACCCTAATCAATGATCATGGACTTGTCCCCGATATATAAATATATAAAATAATACAAAACATATATTTATAATACAATTTATAATTAATAAAATTTGATAAAAATAATCTAATTCATTAGTAATTACTTGGTTGAAATTATACTTTTTGGTTTATCTATTTACCTCAAATATCAATCTGATAATTTTTTTTATTTGATTTTTATGTATGTACTTAAATTTGGTAGAAAATTCGTTTATATTTGTTTATGTAATCTATGGATATTTTTATATTTTGTAAAATATTTAAACTTATGCCAATAAAATTGAAATTTAGAGTTTTTTTTATGTAAAAATTTTCATAGAAAAAGAAATCTTTGATTCCCCGCTCAAGACCCCAATCCTTGTTAGGATGAGGACGGGGGTTTACTTATATTTTCGGATGAGGATGTGGAATGGAATGAGGATTCGAGAATAAGAATGGGGACTAGGGTCCCTTGTATTCTCCGCCCCCGTTGTCATCTCTAGTTGAAGTATGTATAATAAAAGAACAAATTATTAAAATTGTTTATGTGCTTTGGCAAAATTGTGTCTTTGGTCCCTAACCTTTTTTTTTTTTTTGCATTTGGACCGTCCCTATAGTTTTATTTTGTTGCGTCTTTTGTCCCTGATAGAAGTGAAAAGGCCAAACTACCCTTTCCGTTTTGTTATCATTTTTTATAATTAATTTTATTTTTTTAAATATGAATGGGTGTGACAAAAATATTTAATAGAGTAGGCCCCACCTCACACCCTTTATCATCTTCTCTCGGCGTCCCTCTCTTTATCTCTCCTATTTCTTTATCGCACAAACCTACTATGGCCAAAGCAGTCACCGATCACCATCGTCATACTCGTCGGCGACATCTGTAACAAGCAAGACACTTTCATTCACCACTGTCTAACATCACCGTACCGTCCTTTTCTTCTTCCTCTGTTCTAAGATACAATGTCACCCATGTTAAGATCCATCGTCGTCCCTGTTAAGATCCAACTTCGTCTCTATTAACAACACCATTGCCATCAATCTCAAGTCTGCTTGAAGAAGAACCCAAACATAGCCGACAAAAATAAGCATCGACTACGAAAGTAGGTTTTGATTTTTGATTTCAAAAACCATTGTTTAGAGGGTTTTTTTTTTTTAATTATTTTGGTTTAGTTTGTTTTGTAGATCATCTTTAAATCTAGAACCATTTTTTTGGAAGGGGTTCTAATTTAGGTTACATGTTTTGATTTAGATTACATGGGGTTTGCTTTTTTTTCTATTTTGATTTTATTTGCTTTGTTTTAAAGTTTGGTTATATTTCATTTGATTTAATGGCAACCGACGGTAGTTGGCTGAAGGTGATGAACGGTGGTGGTTGGTTGGAGGAGGTGAAATATGGTGGTTGGTCGGAGGCGAACGACAATGACTAGCCTTAAGTGAATGGTGGTTGGTGGCAGAGGTGTCACCAAAGCTATTAGGGAGGAAAAGATGTGAATGATGGTTCCAACATGATGACTCATTTTCCCGTAGAAGACAAACGCATCATGTGGATGGTCACCGACAAAGAGAACCGGTGGTGCGTGGATGTTTGGCATGTGGGGGTTAATCGGAGATGGGTTGCCGATTAATATGCAAGAGATAGGCGGTGGACTTGCGACCCATCAATATTTTAATAATAATATAAATAATTAAAAAAAATCAATTGAAAAATAAAATATAAAGAGCATTATAGTCATTTTCTTTTGGGTAGCGACTTACAATGTAACAAAATCAAAAGGTAGGCACGATCCAAGTGCAAAAGAAAAGTTAGAGACTAAACGTGCAATTTTAACAAACCAAGGAGACGATTTCAATAATTTGTTAAAGAATCAAAATACATACAACACAAAAATATGATATTTGTGACATCCCCCAAATTAACGGTTATTTTATAAAATTTTATTTATGCTTATTTGAAAATCAAAGTATCATTTTTAAAGAATAATATTGCGGAATTTGTTCCAGAAAAAACATGATAAATATATTTCAAAGCATTTCCGTATAAATGTATTTTGTTTATATTAAAACTTTGGGATGTCATCGTCAATATAGAAACACAAGCATAAACAGACCTTACATTTATTTACACTAGTGGTTTACATCTCCTTTAATCTCTCGGTGTAATGTAGCTTCGTATCGATACCTGTGATACAAATAAACTGAGTGGGTCAAGCTAGAAAACCTGGTGAGCACATAGGATTTTCAACCCACAATAATAAAGTTATTATGTTTCATCATCAAACAATTAACCCATCCCTATGATCTTATTTATTCTTAAGTATCTTCCCTAAGAATCATCTATCATTCACTCGTTCACTCCTAAGGATTGTCCTAAGAAATAGGCACGAAGTCCATTGTTGTCGAGGTTTGTATAATAAGCACTAAGTCCACAGTTGTCGATGTTATTTGTTAGGCACCTAAGTCAATAACTGTCAGGGTTTATCTCTTTTATCGACTATATTATTTTAGGGAGTCCACCCACAATACATGTTAATTGATTTTTAGAGTCATCTGATGAGCATATCGTTCACAACACCTACAGGTTGCGAGTCTGCTAGTGTTCCACTGGACTGTCTAGAATAGTTCGTGGTTGTCATGTATACTCTGCTAGATGAATGGGCCATCACTTGGGTCAAGGCTTCTCATCGTTAAGGTCAAGGCTTACCATCATCTTTCACCTCTCATCATCTATATCATATTTCATCTACCCATCTTTACCCATCATAATTATAGGTATAAAATACATATATAGTTTAAATCAAATAAAACATATATATTTTGTTCATCCAGCATAGATATCAAAAGCACATATAATATGCACACATAACACGTAATTTATATTAAATACTTCATATTAATGTGTAAGATGAAAGTAATTATGCATTCACTTGTTAAAGTGATGATTCCAAACCCGGGCAACACTTTGTTTATAACAATTCTATTTTCCTTCGGAAAAACCTAGTATCATTACCGCTATATTTTAGTCTAATATTTATAGCGACTATTTATGAGAGACATTGTTTTATAAGTTTTAAACAACAATTTTCAACAACTATGTACAGAAAGGGGTCAGACATGAAACACCGGAGGGCAGGACCATTTTGGCATTATAACACTTCTGAAATCTAACAACCCTATGCGGCCCATTTAAACCAGATCACCCGTACCGCGAGTAGTTAAAATATATTATAATAACACTTTGTATATTATATTTTATAATATATATATATATATATATATATATATATATATAGTTTATAAGTTCATAATAACGATATTGAACTTAAACATAAACTATACTTAAAGTAGGGTAACCATAACTCACTTACCGGGAGGTTTGGCTAGGAACCGGGCTCTGCGGGGGCAGAACTTCCGAGCCGAAAGCTCTTCGTATCGAAGCCTTATGGCGCTCTGGGACTCGCATCTTAGCACTTGGGAAGTACTAAGGCTTGGGAGGGGTTTAGAGAGATGTTTGAGAGAGAAAGAATAGGAGAGGTATGAAGGAAATGGAAGATTTGCGCCTCTATTTATAGGTTGGGAAATGGCCCAACTTGGCGAGTTCTGAGCCTCTAACTCGTCGTGTTGAGTGCCAAGTGTCACCATCTGGTGGCAAGGCGTGGGGAGGAAGCAATGGTTAGAATTGTGCCACGTGTCACTCATAGATTACTCCACAAACTAATTATCTTCTAAAATTCGTAACTTTCACATACGAGCTTTGTTTTCGACATTCTTTATATCCACACGTAGGTGGCGATGTATTCTACAACTTTCGTTTAGACTCCATCGGCTAATCTTGACTTATTTTTAAAGTTATATTTTAACAGGCTTAGACATGTAAAGTTCGTTAAAAAACTCATAACTTTGTCATCTGACGTCTGTTCTCGTCTGTCTTTATATTGTTGAGCTCCTATTAACGAGATCTTCAATTCTTGTTTAGATTGTGTTGGCTAAAAACCGAGCGATATAAAATTCGAATTCCAGGTTGTACACTGCTATGGTTAAATTTAGAAAAATCATAACTTCCTCATACGAAATCATATTTGGACGTTCTTTTTATGCACATTCTCGGTTTAACGTGTACTATGACTTTTGTTTAGATCGATAAGGCTAAAAAGTATTTTATCGCAAACTCACTTTTTAGGATTCTCGGTGTCGTGCCGGTTTTGCCGTAAAACTTTGACGGATAATAATTTATTCGTTATAAATCGGATTTCAACGTTCTTTATATGTACGAAACTCTTGTGACAAATACTATAACTTTGTTAAGATTATTTATTCTAAATAATTTTCTATCAAAAAGTCATTTTTGACGCTTATTGTGTCTAAATTGACTAGCCCGAATATGCGGACGTTATAATATTCATGATAAAAGGAATGATAATAGGAGGACTGATGACATTTATTTTAGGGTAAATTACACTATTATCACCGCCAACACCTCCTGAACCACCATCAGTCGACTACCACCATAAACCACCATCCACTACTACTTAACCAAACCAAACCAACTCTGTAATCAACACCAAACAAACGGTGGAGCTCAATCTGAAACCCTAAGCGGCGACGTTAAAGAACCCTTAGATCGGAACCGTGAGACGATGAAGGCGGCGACGTTCGAGGCCCAAAGACGATGAAGGTTCGAAACAACTCACATTTGAGATAAAAATGGTGCACGTTATCCTCCAAATACGTGAGCTTCGACAAACTACCACCTCCATCTCCTGATTTGTGAGTCCAGTGAACCAACACCTCGAAATATGCAACCTTTAGCGAACCAACACCTTAAAGAAACCTTAGATCGGAGAAGGGGGAAAGGGAGAGTTATGGGCGACGGTGTTTCTCAAGTCGACAGTGTTTCTAAGAAGTATCAATCAACGGTGGTCTGACGATAGTGGAACGTGTTGGTGTCTTAATGCTTTTGTGAGCTGATGGAGAAAAAGAGAAATAATGGCATTAGTTAGGATTTTAGGGTTAAGTGGAGTAGGGTGTGGGTGGGGGTGGGGTTGTAATTGTTTTAATTTTATTTTTTCTCTTTTCTTTAAATACAAACTAAACTATAATTAAATTAAAAATAAAACAACAAGGGCATTATAGTTATTTTATGTATGGTAAAGGAAACAACGTGCAATCTTAAACTTATGAGGGATGAAGCATGTATATTTTAAACAAATGAGAGACGATCTAAAATAATTTTCAAAAATAATAACTAAACATGTATTTTGACACATACAAGAAAGACGATTGGTTTATTTACTCTTTATTTTAATTGAAAAGAGATAATTATGATAAGTATAGAATTAAAACATATATATATATATATATATATATATATATATATATATATATATATATATATATATATATATATATATATATATATATATAGATGGATAAAAAACATAAATAAAAATATCACCTTTTATATCATATCTTAGCGGTTTGCCTCACTCCCATTGTAGTATGCATCTTGCAAAAATTTGGTGTTTGTTAATTCTTTTATAAGTAATGTATATTTATTGGTAAATATTGTTTCAATGTCACAAAAAAATTATATTTCGGTAAGGCTATACGAAATGCATCTCCAACTTACGCGTTACATGACTTGACAAGGCCAAGTCACGCATAACATGCATTCCAACATCACCCCCTTGTTGTGTAAGTATGACCTCTTGTGTCTGTGATTACGATCCTTTAAGAGCGAGATAGAAAAAAGGAGTGATAGAAAAACCTTTTTTTCTCTCTTTTTCATCCCTTTATTTCTCTCCAACTCACTAGCGGATTTACCATTAAACACCATTTTATATACCTAATAATATAACAACCCGTTATTTCAAGTAAAAAATAAAATGTTAAATAAACTTATTGGTATGAATAAAATGATAGATGTCATAACAAGTTCCGAAAATATAAAGAACACTGAAATCCGAGTTATAACGAAAAAGTTATGACCAATCGAAGATCCACAATAAAACCGACAAAACGTTGTGTGTCATAAAAAATGAGTTTACAATAAAATCAGGGGCGGAACACAAGCACTACAGCTAGGGGGGCCAAGATTAAGACTTCATAATTAAACTATATAAACAAGTTTTATTTATTTCAAAATTATGACATATCAAAAGTTTAAACAAGAAAACTAATATAAAGATTGTTAAATGGTTTATCAAAGTGGAACACGACGATCTTTTGCTTTTTTAAAATCTTCTATTTTTGTCTCTAAACTAATCTTTTCAGCAAGTTCCCTTTCGAAGTGCAAAACCAATGAGTCATTTAGAAACTCGTCTTCCATTTTATTCCGTAACCTTGTTTTAATGAGGTTCATTGCTGAAAATGATCTCTCTGTTGTGGCAGTAGAAACTGGAAGAGTAAGTATGAGACTAACTACACGATAAATAAGATGAAAGTTCGCTACTCTTCTAGTCTTTATCAACCATTGACACAATTTGGACATAGATGTCAATAGTTTATAATCTGCATGTTGAACAACATCAATCTCATAATGTTGAAGCTGTATCTTCAAAACTGTTTTCTCTTGTTCATTGAAATCTTCAGGATAAAACTTATCTACTAACTTAATTATATCACCAATTCGAAAAGGCTCATCAACACGCTTAGGATCTAAAGTTGTTGAAAGGCGAAGCAACTCCGTTGAGCTATCGTTGAATCGATGATTTAGTTCCATTATTTGACAATTAATTACTTCGTAAAATATATCCACTCGGTAATGATTTAGTTCCATTATTTGACAATTAATTACTTTCATATATACACGACAATTCATCAAAAATTGTATGTAAATTCAACTAATAAGTATAATAAGTATAAAGTAATATATATGTATATATATACTTTTGTATATCCTAATTCATAAGTTATATACGCAAACAAGTCAATAGTTACTTTAGAATTAATAATAAACTAACAAATATAAAGTAGTGTATATAATATATATAATTTTACATATATTATTTTAATATATACCATATGTCAATAATGAGTAGTCATAACTCATCATAAAGGCTATCTGCAAAACTGCAATTCACAATTTCTATTTTACTGTTGCCTAGAAATTTACTCCACTAGCGATAGAAAATCAATTAATAGATATATAAGGACAAACAAAGACACAGAGCTATGTACCTCTTATAATGGGAAACGAGAATGAAGACCACCCTGAGTAGCGGAGCACCCAAACGCACAACGGTCGACGGACGGCGGAGGCCAAGTTTCAACAGGCTCCGGTGATTGGCGAATAGGAGAAAGGGCGTACGATACCAACGGCGTGAACAATCCGGCGACCGGAAAACAATACAAAACAGCAATGGTCTTAATAGTCAATGATTTTCTTCCGGTGAGTAATGCGTATTCTGGTGGCGAGAATAAACTTTTGATTTAGGTTTAAACTTTTCAGTTTTCTTAACTCAAACTTAGGTTAAATTGTTGTAATCCTTATTATAATCGTGGGTTTTTATAGATTTTAATATATATTAAGTTTCCTTGTTTTATAGAATCCTAAATAAACAAAGTTGGTTTTGATTTCCTTTGTGATCTTCCTAAAATTTTGTTTTCGGGCATTGCTATATATATATATATATATATATATATATATATATATATATATATATATATATATATATATATATATATATATATAGTTAGGTTCAAATGTTTTCACTATCTATTGTGTGCCCGTATGATTGATTCTGGACCAATCATTTTAGTTATTTTAAGAATGTAATTAATGCATATTAAATGTTGAAGATGTAATTAATATCTATTATATCTTCAACATGTAATATGCATTAATTACTTTCTTAAAATAACTAAAATGATTGGTCCAGAATCAGTCATACGGGCACACAATAGATAGTGAAAACAAAATAACCTAACCATATATATATATATATATATATATATATATATATATATATATATATATATATTCACATGATTTGGAAACCAGAGGGGCAAAGATGTCATTCTACTATTTTTTTAACTTGAATTCATATGGATGAGTATATACAGGTATTAGAACACCTAAAAGCGGGGAGGCCATGGCCTCCCCTGGCCCCAAGACGGTCCGCCACTGAATAAAATGCTTTTTATCCTTAACAATCTAAATGAAAGTTGTAGAATACGTTAAACCGAGAGTTTACATAAAAAAATGTCCAAATTTGACTTCATATGAGGAGGTTATGATTTTTTTAAGTTTCGGCATAGCAGTATACAGCCCGAAATTCAAATTAAAAATCTAGTGATTTTTAGCCGACACAACATAAAAGATAATCGAAGGTCTCGTTAACGGTAAAAAGACAGACGAAAACGGACGTCGGATGAAGAAGTTATGAATTTTTAACAGACTTTTCCTGTCTCGACCTGTTAAAAATATAACATTAAAAATAAAGTCAAAATTAGTCAACGAAGTCTAAACAAAAATTGCAGAGTATAATCTCACCTACGTGTGAATATAAAGAACGTCAAAAACGGAGCTCGTATGCGAAAGATATGAATTTTTGAAGTTTGTGGCACAATTTCCGAGGCTGGACCGGAGGAGTAAGCCCCGCGTACAAGTAGTACGCCCAACGTACTCGGAAACAAGGTCAGGAGCCGGCCAGGTTGCCTTCCTTCGCATATAAACACGTGTCGGACACGTTCAAATCCCGAATTCTGATCAGAAGCCACGTATCCCCTACGCCTCGCTTACGAGGATACGTGTAGCGTACCAAAGTACGCCCAACGTAGTGAGAAGCTTCGGACCCTATATAAAAAGGCATGCGAGACTCTCCGGTTTTTTATGCTACTTTTCTTATTCTTTCACCCTAAAACACCTCTCTAGCCATTCTAAACCACCCCGAAGCTCGGGGACATCCGTAACATGTGAAGCAAGTCACAAAGTATCTGAAGTCCCTGAGAAAATAATCTTTTCGGTTTGAAATTCTGCCCGCGTAAAGCCCAGTTTTCATAACTCTCGGTTTCGTCAAGGAAATTCATTTCTATAAACGAAGTGCTACCCAAATCACCACTTATCAAGTGAGTTCGTACCCACATATTTTCCAAGCTTTTTCAATGTTTTAGGGGGGGGGGGGGGGGAATACAAGTAAAACGCAAGAAACCTTGTGTTTAAAAATATAATTTACTTATTATGTTTTCTTACCGTTAGTATGTATTTAAACGTGAAATTTCAAAACACGGAAAAAATTTTATAAACTATAATAAATATACTTTATGGAACAAATGAACTATTTTACAAAGTTACATGTTATTCACTAAAAGGTTTTTCACTTTATGTAAACTAGTTAATACAGGACTGTGAACCGCTTGATGTACCAAATATGGTACTCGTTAAAATCCTAATTATAACCAGAGTCTCCTGGAGGGAGAGTGTGAGTTTGTGTATAGATCTATACGGGACTGACAATCCCGCGCCCTGACTGTTAGTTACAGTTGGAACGAAAGTTCAGGGGTGACAAATGTCATTAACTTTACGATGCCTGAAGAACGTCGTGTAGACCACTAGTCATATTAGTATGGTTATAATGGATATTCACAATAAGTATTAACTAATTATTTACGTAAAGATATACTTTTACACAGTCTTAAGGGGAAATAACCCTATGATTATTTAGTGCTTACATCAAGGTTATATAAAATTAATGTCCGTGTAACGCCCCATTCTAAGAGTAATTATTCATGGATCCCTGGGATCAAGAGTAAGGGCGTTTTGGTCTTTTATGGGCAATGGGTTTTATTCGGGAAGGTTTCGGACCGGAGTATGTTGATAGAAGCATAGGGCTTCTCGCTACCTTCGCGTGGATATAAAGTTCGTCGGAAACGGGCTTAGAATAAAGGAGTTATGACATTTTGAAGATATTGGCATTTATAGCCCTTAATGGGAAAATTTGATGAGGAAGGCCATGCATGAGAATGGGACACGCATGGGTACGCCCAACGTAATTGGGTCAATGAACGCGGGTCTGTGGGGCGTACGCCCAACGTACGTCCAGAGTCTTTAAACCCTAATTTGAGGGTGAGCCACTATATATAGAACATTATGGCTTCAACCCTAACCCCCATATCAGCCTCCTTAACCTCAAAAGAAACCCTAGAACGTTCCAACCTCCATTTCTAGAGATCTTGGCCTTGGAAAGCTCATCTTGGTGGTTTAAACTTGGAAGAGGAAAAGAGGAAGTGGTCAAAGAAGGAGTTGGGTGGCTGGAGCTCATAGATCTGGGAAGGTATCATCTTCTAGAGCCCTTTTGAGGTATAAAGTCTCTTGCTTGACACTTATTTTGTGTGGATCTTGGTGTTGTGAAGTTTTGACATCATTTCTTGTCCCATAAACCCCAAAATGATGCATGATGTGAGTTGGTCGAGATTAGCTGTCCTTTCAGACCTTAGGAGAGGTCTTGAGCATGAAAAATGAGGTCCCAATGGCTTTGGTTGTCTCATGTATGATGTAGGTGGGTCTTAATGGATTAAGACCTTGAGTTAAGAGCTTTATAGACGTCCCAAGTGATAAAGTTTGAGACTTTATGGATCCTAGGCATGTTTGGTCGATGGATCTGAAGTTTGGGCTTAAGAGCTTAAGCCATTAAGGACTTATGAGGACTTTTAGTTCAGCGAGTTTACGCCCCGCGTAAAGTGATGTATGCCCTGCGTACTCACCATTCTACCTGTACGCTTAGCGTACATAGGGGGGGTACCCCCCGCGTACTCTGTCTGTATGGATCATGAGTTTTGGGTCATGGTTTGGGGTATGTTTGGGTATTTGGGCCTTAGTGGACCATCAGAAATCATATTATATGGACCAAGGAATATTTTTGTGGGCCTAGGATGAGGCCCATTAAGGGATTGGGCCCAATGTAGCAAATTGGGCCATTAGTGGGTCACTAGTGGGCTTGAGAAGCTTACCTAGTGTTGGGCCCTTCATATTATGGTATTGGGCTTTAGTCATGGACCATTTTGGGTTAAGGGTAAAATGGTCAATTTACCCTTGGAAGGATGTTGTGCTTGGGCTAATGGTTATTTTGCTACTTTGGATAGTTCAGGATTCTTGGTGAGACGGTGGTTCGGGCATCTGCTTCCTCAGTTCAGAGTTTCGGCAGTTGCGAGGTGAGTTATCCTCACTATATCGATAGGGTCTACGGCACCAAGGCTGGCCCTTTATCAGATGGAAATCCGGGTTGTTGTTTGTTATGTTATTGCTTTGTTATGTTTGCATCATGGTAGTTAGGATGGTATATGTTAGAGACCTGGTTAGGGTCGGTATCCTGGTTTATAGGATGATGTTATGCTAGTGACCGGTTAGGTCAGAATCCTGGTAGGGATGTGTTATGTATGTGATCTGCTAGATTGGTTGATTTGTTGTGAATTGTTATATAATTATATGTTTATGTGCACATGGTTGTTTGACTGGGGTTGGGTTGAGGCGGGTCCTGCTTTGTGTTGTAGGCCAACATACCTAGGGCGGACCGGTTATCCCGAAGGCCCAGCGAGCGGTCCGGATAGGCTGTAGGCCCCAAGAGGGCGGACCAGACATGCCGAGGCTCGGAGAGTGGACCAGGCCGACTAAAGGCCCGGTGCGGGCGGACCAGTCATATTGTAGACTCAGAGAGTGGACTAGGTGGATTGAAGGCCTGGTATGGGCGGACCAATCACACTGTAGACTCGAGGTATATGGTTAGACTCGAAGGGTGGACCAGGTGGATTGTAGGCCTTGTGCGGCGGACCAGTCACACAGTAGACCCGAAGTGCATGGCTGTTCTGCGTTCTGTTGCGATATGGCATGTTATGTGTATGATATATGTGGTTGGTATTTTGGGGGTATCTCACTAAGCTTTCGGGCTTACAGTAATGGTTTAAATGTTTCAGGTACTTCAGGAGACCGTGGCAAGGCAAAGGCATGATCGTACCGCTCCTCATGTTTTATGTGTTCATGATGTGGTTCTGAGAAATACTCTGATAATAAATGTATTGAAAACCTATTTGTAATAACTTTATGAAATTGGGTTGTTTTTGAAAAGTTTAAATTTGTTGGAATTTTTAGAGCGTTACAAGTTGGTATCAGAGTCTTGGTTTGAGTGAATTAGAGGAACATTCGTGTGAATCCAGTCTCAAATCAAGGAGAGTTTTAAAAAGAGAATTTAAAAAGGGTTTTCAAAAATGAATAAAGGAGGACGCGGAGGTACGATCAGCCGGAGCCAGTAAGTAACCCCAAAATACCATACAAGTTATTTGTTTATGAGATATGATAGAACATCATGCTAGTACTAGGCTAGGGATCTTTAGGAATTGCATGATAGAGTTGCCTGATTTATGATGCCTACTAGCCTAGGGTCTCTTTCTGTATGAGATTCCCAGTGTTCCTCTAGGAGTGAGGGTTGAGTGCTTGTTATGCGTGACATCCCCAAAATCACGGCCAGAAAAGACTGATTTCATTTATGCTTTTTAAAATAATTTCAGAGTAAATCCTTTTGATTTAAAAGTGTTGCGGAATTTGTTCCCAAAACAAAACATGATAAAATAATATTTATCAAAGCATTTCATCAAGAGATGCATTTTCATTATATAATCAAAACTCGGGATGTCATGTTCCGATACAGACCATAAAGCATAAACGATATCATTACAAGTCATTCAACAAATATATACATATACAGACTTGTAAACAAAACAACTTGATGATTCAACCATCTTATGCCCTCGCGCCACTACCTGTAATACAATTAAAACTGAGTGGGTCAGGCTTGGGAGACTAGTGAGCATATAGGGTTTTCAACCCACAATAAATAAATTATATTTAATTTCACCAACCAATCTCTATCCCGTTACCCATTCCCGTTATCCTCACTTTACGTCCCTAAAACAACATCTATCTCAAGGGACCTAATCTAGGATTTTCATCGGGACGGACATTACTGCAAAAGGGTTTCCTCAACAATAGATATCCTAAAGGCAACCATGAGGGGGATAGAGTACACCGGTGAACACATCGTTCACAACACCTACAGGTTATGAACCTGCTAGCGTTCCACTGGACTGTCTAGAAAGAGTCCGTGGTCGTTATCCATACTCCACTGAATAACTAGATCAACAACAACAACAACAACATCGAGACCTCTCATCTGTTTATTTCACACCAACTATCTACCCATGTTCTACCCAACATATTAGTAGATAAAAATATATATTTTTATACATAGTTTAAAACCTGTATATCATTTTCATTCAATATATATTCCACATAACAGATGAGGCACACCCACATAACACGTATTTCATAGAAAGCAATTCAGATCTATGAGATGGAAGAGGGTGAATATACATTCACACACATAACAACAAAATTATACACATAACACGTATTTCGTATAAAATACTTCATAGTCATGCGTTAGAAGAAAGTAACTACGCACACACACATATAAACAACAATATACTTAATACACTCGAACCATACTTGTATTATTATCGTGTTTATGAAAGGTAGTATACACTCACTTGATCAGAAGATGATCGGACAGCACTACGACTTGCAGAAGTAGAAATCCTCAGCAGATCTGGAAGATCTCTACAAAAATCGAACTTCTCGTGGGCAGAGCTTCGGCTCGGGAACCGCACTTCTCGTGATCTTCGGGATCTCGGGACTTGCCTCGGGGCTCGAGAATATTACCGGGGCTTCAGGGTATTTCTGGCACACAAATCGATGCAAAACGGGAGAGAGAAGAGAGAAAATAGCAAAAGAACTCAGTTGCCTTCGGTTCCTATTTATAGGAGGCTGGAGCCTCGGAGTACGCGGGGCGTACAGGTCCGAAATCGTCACTGCGTTCGTCATCCGAAGAACTCGAGTGCGAAGGTCGTCATGCTTCGCTGTACGCGGGGCGTACTTCGGATATGCCCGGTGACTCCCCTTCGGATAATACCGGGATTTAATAATTAAATTTAAATACAAAATATTTAATAAACTTCGGAAATTCATATCTTCTTCATACGAACTCCGTTTTCGACGTTTTTTATATCCACGCGAAGGTGAGACTACGCTCTACAACTTTTGTTTAGACTCCGTCGGCTAATTTTAAATTTATTTTTATTATTTATTTTTAATAGGCCGGGACAGAAAAACTTCGTTATAAATTCATAACTTCTTCGTTTGACGTCCGTTCTCGCCTAACTTTTTATCGCTTCGATACCAACAACGAGACCTTCGATCCTCGTTTAGATTGCTTCGGCTAAAAATTGCTCAATCTCAAATCGAGTATTTCAGGCTGCATACCGCTAAGCCGAAACTTCGATAAATTATAACTTCCTCTTACGAAGTCAGATTTGGGCATTCTATATATATTCGGAAACCACGTTTCAACTACTACAACATTAACCAAAGGTATTAAGTTTATTTTACACTTAATTTTTGACGCTTATTTTTTTCTTAATTAATCAAACCACATAATTAAGCAATTAAGCACAAAACATAAAAAAACTCAAATAATACACTTCTATTATTTTAAAACGGGTTACAAAGGTTAACCTAGACTATTATATCAACATTAATGACAAGCCCAGAAACACAGGCGTTACATTATGCCTGATCTTCACTAGGGTGCTGTGGTGATACTTGATATAAATATGGGTAGGTGTGGAAGGTAATATGGGCCCGTACTACTAAAAGCACAGGACCCATACGCGTATCAAGGAAGTCATAATCCATAGAGCTAGGTTGAGAGTCGATTCTCGGGTTAATGAGAAGCGTCTGATGTTTTGCTGTAATTTAAGTATGGCGGTTACGAGGCATGCTGGGAGCGGATCCGGGTCAGGATCGGGAGCAGGAGGAGGCGGTCAGGGTGGGTCAGCACCACCTGAGGTTATCGGTCAGATGAGCACAGACGAGTTGGATGTTAGGATTCGTGAGATCCTGCATGATGAGGTTGTTGCTATGTTCCGGGCCGAGTTTCCGGAACTGTTTGGGTCGATCAAGACCGCCATGGTCGAGTATTTTGATGAGCGTTATGTAGCTCTTACAGAGACGGCTGCCGCGACAGCTACGGCGGTTGTAGCAGTGGCAGGGGGAGGAGCCGGTAGAGGTTTTCAGTATCGGGACTTCGATAATACGAAGCCCCCTACCTTCGATGGGGTTCAGGATCCGATTGTTGCTATGCGATGGTTATCAGATGTGGAGGGATGTTTCTTCACATGTTCATGCCCTGCTGATCAGAGGGTGAGATGTGCTCAGAACCTGTTGAGGCTCGGGGCGAAGGATTGGTGGAGGTTGACTACGGGGTCATATTCGGATGCGCGGAGGGCTGCGGTTTCATGGGATCAGTTCTGGGAGATGTTCAGTACCCGTTATGTTCCACGGGTTGAGAGGGAGAGGTTGGCTTAGGAGTTCTGAGCAGCCGCACTTGTGGGAAGTGCGAGAAGGCTCACACTGGAGTTTGTAGGTCCGGTGGTGCGTGTCGCAAGTGTGGGTGTAACACCCCCTCTGGCACGTATCACAACATTGTCCGCTTTGGACCACTCGGCACGAGGACTTCCCAGGGGGTCACCCATCCTGGTACTACTCCCGCCCGAGCACGCTTAACTGCAAAGTTTTTATGGGATATGCTGCCCTCACGGCTTTAAAACGCGTTGTGATAGGGAAGGTATCCACACCCCTTATAAGGAATGCTTAGTTCTCCTTCCCAGCCGATGTGGGATCAGATCTAACCCACTTTAGCCCTGGATACCAAACCCTAGCCGTCATATCCATTGATTGAGCCAATTATTGCCTTGAAGAGTGCATTAAGCTTGGAGAAAGAAGAAGAATCTTGAGAGTGCAAAAAGGGGGTTGTAGATCCGGGATTGGGAAGACATTTTTGAGCTTTTGGTGGTAATAAGCTAGTCCTTGGACTCCCTTGCACCTAGATCTATGTGTGTGCTGGGCATTCTTGGCATAATAGTAACCATTTCGAGCTAGAAGTCCAGATCTGAGGTTGCTACCTCAGATCCATGCTTGTTTTGGTCTAGTGTCCCATAAAGTATCTGCCCTTGAGCTGATTATGGAGCCTTCTTGCCTTAAACCCTAGTTTATGGGGTATTGTGCCTATATCTCCTTCTCTACACGTAAAGTTTGCAACTTTACGTGAGGAATAAGCTTGGGAAGGATAGATCTACAGTTTGGAGTCCATGAATGACTCCAAAGTCCTCTGCATGTATGTAGATTTGAATGGACTCGGTGAGTATCATGAAGATGAGGAGGAACTCGACGAGTGGGATGAACAGCTCGTTGAGTCGGATGAAGTTGGGCATGAACTCGGTGAGTTGGAAGAACAACTCGGCGAGTTGGATGAAGATTGCCTTGTAGTCGGCGAGTCTGCTCTTGGACTCGGTGAGTCAGGTCGCGGAACCCTAAACCCTTCGAGTTGAGACTCGAATCAATGAGTCGGGTGGAGACTCAATGAGTTGGGCAGGTCAGGACTCGGAAATAGTTGGACTCGGCGAGTCATGGACTGACTCGGCGAGTCGTGTCGCGAGTGGAAGGACCCGAAGCATATGAACTCGGCGAGTCAGTAGGTGGACTCAGCGAGTAGGGTTGACCTGGAAGGTTGACTTTGACCAGAACTTTGACTTAGACCAGAGTTGACTTGGTTGTCGGTCGGGGGTCAGTTTGACTCAGTGTTGCTTTGATATTGGTAGCTCGGGGAGCGAGTGGAGCGGGAGTTCAGAGAGTTGCCGAGCAGCAACTAGTGGGTTCATCAGCCAGTTCAGCCAGTACAGGTGAGTTTTCCTTTGGTGTGAATGGGTCTATGGCCACAATGCCGGCCCATGTAGCTATGAGTAGAAGACCCGGGGGTTAGCCCTAGGCACAGTATGCTAGTATGATATTCGGGACGAGGTCCAATGATTGCGGGCGGGTGCCCAAGGATTGGGTTATATGATAGTTTATACTTGTTGTCTGTGTGATACATGTATGTGTTTGGTAGGGAGGTGAGTGTGGGCGAGGTCCCGTATCTCACCAATAGCAGAGTGTGAATGGTGTTCCACATCTCATTAGCAGCAGAGCAGGGGCGAGGCCCAAGTTAGGGAAGAAGTGAGTGTGGGCTGGGCCCGTATCTCACTACCAGTAGGAGCATGGACGGCGTTCCATGTCTCATCAGTAGCAGGACAAGGGCGAGGCCCAGGATAGGCGAGGCCTTAGGACATGATCCATTGTATATGTTTAGCTTATGTTGTGCAGTATGATTATGTGCTATTATATGTTAGCGGGCGAGGCCCTGTGACAGGCGAGGCCTAAGTGAAACAGATCTGTAACCGAGCGGGGCTCGAAGCCAGGCGGGGCCTGGAGCGGCGGGGCCGTTGTAGCGGCGCGAGGCCCGAGGTAGTGGGCGAGGCCCAGGATAGCGAGCGTGGCCCAGTATGTGCAGTATGTGGCTATGCATGGTATGTGGTAGGGTGGGGAACTCACTAAGCTTCGTGCTTACGGTTTTCAGTTTTGGTTTCAGGTACTTCCGGTAGCGGAGGGAAGAGTTCGGGGTGATCGCATGGTGTTTAGACAGTCTGGGAATGTTTACTCTGATAACGAACATGTATTTTGGAAACTAATACTCTGTTTATGATTTGAAATGATGATTTTGCTAAAGTAATGTTTTATTAAAAGAAATTTTTAGTCTTGAATTTTGGGACGTTACAGCGGGAGAGAGGGGAATTATGCGAGGGATTGCCGTCATTCAGCCCCAGCTCAGGATATGAGGATTTGTTATTAGTGTCATCAGGTTGGTCACATGAGAGCCAACTATTCGCAGCTTGCTGTAGGACCGGTGCAGGCTCCAACACCGGCCACTTTGAAGATTACGGGTGGAGGTCAGGGTGGAGCAGAGCCCCCGAGGGCTTAGGGTCGTGCTTTTCAGCTTATACAGAGGAGGTCAGGGCAGAGCCGAATGCAGCTGCGGGTATGTTTCCTTCTTGATATCTTGTTATCTTATGATTGTTATGGAGTATCATATCTGCTAGTCTTGTTCGCATAATTCATGGTATTGCATTTGTTCGATCTTTCGAGTTTATTGTATTATTGAGGGATCGGTACTTAAGGGTTGAAATCGGTTAGTATCCAAGGGATTGATGGTCAGATTTTGGTTGATTGACGTTGTTGTCAGGTATAGCAATTACGATTTGAGAAGTGTTCAGCGAAGAGCTGAACTCCCTTAGAGTTCGAGATGTGTAATGTCGGAAAAGAGATTTTGTGTTTGATTCAGTTCAAGTAAAAGAGAATTTTTTGAGTAAGAACGTTTAAGTGATGCCATTCGGGTCACTAGTGGTTGGTAGTCAGTGCTCTAAGTGGGGAGAATTGAAAATTTCTCAGGAGGATCGGCAAGTATTGAGGTTTATTAGCCGTTGAGATTCGACAGTGTTTCAGTCAGCCAAGATCGGACTAATGGGGGCAGGGAGCAGACCATGGATTCAGGAAAGATAGTGGTTGATGTGAGGCCTGGGTTTAGGCCATGGAAAGGATTCCGGGATCGGAACGAGAGTTCAGAACCCCTAGGGGGCTAGAACAGTATGTACGGGAAAGATTCCCTGGAAGGATAGTTGGAATGATGTATGATAGTTTGAGCGGTCTGGGAAGACTGAAGGCCGGAAGGCGTACCAGTCAGGCCAAAGGCTCGGGGAACGGTCCAGACAAGCTGAAGGCCCGGAGGGCGGTCAAGACATGCTGAAGGTTCTGAGAGTGGTCCACATAGTATGAAGGCCTGGTAAGGCGGTCCAGTCATGCTGAAGACTCTGTATGTGTTAGTGGATCAGTATGAGTTGAAGGAGAGAATATTTCGCCAGGATATGGTAATTGATATCGTCTGGCCCCAAGTATTGATCATGTTAGTGGAAGGCAGTGCATGGACGCGAGAGTCCTTGCGAGCAGAATCAGAGTAGGCAAAGTTCGAGAATAGCAGTTGCTCTATATGGATAGTGTAGAGTGGAGTTTAGCTCAGTGGCACGCGCAGGCGCGTAAGAGTTGTTGAGTGGAATTCCTGGAAAGGAAAATGTATGTAGCTCCGAAAGGAGCGTGGGTCCTCCGTTAGGGGAGGAAGTGAAGTAAATGGATGACCGTCGTGCCTCAGTCATTCGCATGTACTAAGTAATCATAGGAGGGTATTAACTTCGTATCTAGTTTTCAGTGCAAACATATCTTCAACTAGTTTTATTTATAGATCAAACTAGGTATAATTAAATTAAGTATGATATTTATACTTGTGCCTTTCGGTCTTAGAACGATTAAGACTACAAAGCGGTTTTATGGAAAATATAGGATTTTTCGGGATAAACATCGTTATTTTTACAAACAAACATATTTACAAAAGGTTTAACACTTATTTACAAACTATTATAACATAAAGGACCTGAAATGGTTAATTCTATAATTCCTTAGTTTATATGTCAGAGTTATATATAAATAATATCCGATAGGCAGTGGAATGTGTGATTTCCACCTTACTTCCTGTTCCTTGTTTGGTTGTAAACTTAGGGTAGATTTACACATTCAATTGTCCGTTCGATATTAGATTATATATAGCTAGTATAAACTAAGCAACTGTAGAAGGAACTATTGTCGTCACCATTTTACAAAAAAAATATAGGATTTTCTTAAGGAATACTTTCATAATATCTGAAAGGACTATTACAGTTAACTATGTAAGTACCTAGTGAATACGTCAAGGTTATATACAATGAGGATCCGACAAACAATGGGATGTGTGATTTTCGCCTCATTTCCTGTTCCTTTTTTGGTTGTGGGCTTGGTGCAGAACCACACAATCGATTGTTTGTTCGATCCGGATTGTATATAACTTGTATACTCTAAGTACTCGTAGGAAGAGCTAGTAAGAGTCATCTTACTTATCATTCATCACATAAGAAAATATATGATTTTCTAGAGTAACACCTCATGTATTACAAAGATCAAAGAACCTGTTTTCTAAAACAAAATACTTATGAACTCACCAACTTTAATGTTGAAACTTTTTCAAACCACTTGTATTCTCAGAACGTTAGTAGACAGGTACCCTCTCGGATGTTGCGAAGACGGAGCATTATGTCTTATCTTTTGTTATAATGTAAATCATGAAATGTTTTGAACATAATGTAAACATTATATTATTAATACGATGGTTGTTGTTACTTTAATTACTATGATGCATGTGTTGTGATACTTAACATGACGTCCTCTGTCCCCGAATATTTCCGCTGTTCAGGTTTGAGGGTGTGACAAATAAGAAGCAAGTGACTTGATTTTTAGGATGATGTGACCACCTTCACGGAAATGTTGTCTTCTCTTATATATAACCTAACTATATCAATAAAAGTAAGAAGAAATGAATCAATGAAATACTAAAAACAATGATTGCTTACTCCTTGCGACAATCCTTTTTACAAAATGTTCACAATTTTTTCTTTAATTTTAACTTTTTTTTATTTTTTATTTTTTATATTTGATCTTTTTAATCGTTTATTGTCTATTTTCAAACTAACTAATTTTGTTTACGTGAAAAAAAACTATGTATTTAATTTTCATTTATATGTAAATAATGTTAATATATATGAATAACAAAACCGTTATATATATATATATATATATATATATATATATATATATATATATATATATATATATATATATATATATATAGAGTTAATGTAAAAAGGTAAATAATTTGTATTTTAAATGATAAAAAATATATCCTTATGTATATTGATTTATAAATAATATGAAAATTATAAATTCTAATATATTTAAAAAAAAATCAATACTAATAATATTTTAAAATATATAGCTTACATTCATTTTCATTTTTACAACTTGCACTTAGATCTACTAGTATACATGTGTATATATTGGTGTGTAATTAATGGTAAGGATGCAAATGAGCTGAGCTCGAGCTTAATATTAAGCTTGTTTATTAAACGAGCTTGAGCTCGAGTCTATATCACTAAGCTCGATTAGGTTCGCGAGCCTAAATGAGCTTTTATATAATAAAATTTATTATTATTTTTATATATTAAAATAAAATTATATTTGGGAAATTAGGAATTTATGGTATTAATAAACGAGCTCAAGCCGAGCTTAAGCTTATTTAGGCACGTCGAACAATAAATGAGTCGAACCCGAGCCCGAGCCGAGCCAAGCTTGTATAATTATTTACGAGCTCGAGCCGAGCTCAGTACAAGAAAGCTCGAATTGAGCCGAGATCGAGCTCAACCCTCGTATAACTTAAACGAATCCGAGCCAAACCTGACCAGGCTCGGACTCGACTCAGCTTGTTTGCACGTCTCATTTTCCATGTTGAAAATGACTCACATCACACACAAAAACAAATAAAGTTATAATAAAATAAATTGTGGAACGTATAAATGATAACGACCCAAACCTAATCCACAACACAATCTAGAAATCAAGTGGGAATAGTCATGGGATAAAACAACCAATAAATAACGTGCCGATTATACATACGATTTTTTATACTCATCTCTTTTGTTGTTCACTTCAACGAATTCTTCCTTTAGTTTTGGTTTATCTCGTTTAAAGGCCTAAGATCTTATATGCGACATAGTCATTTTTCGATGTATGTTTTAATAGAATGTCTAAAGTCTTTCGTTTCGTTGTTGTTGTCGCACAAGCATGACATGTTTAAAACATGTCTAATTTAGTTTTGATTTCTGCATAAATCAAATACTTGTATATTTGCAAATATATTTTTTAAATTAAAACTTTTATATATATATATATATATATATATATATATATATATATATATATATATATATATATATATATATATATATATATATATATATATATATATATATTATTTCAAACAGTTTAGTATTATTGTATTTTTTGTATAAAATTTTCATTTATCAAGTTGGTGTTTTATTTAATATGAAATATAAATGCTCTTTGTTATCACCATCCTTGCGGTTTCCCTTTTTCAAACTAAAGCACGTTTCCGGTCAAATCAAACAACCTTCTCCTTCTTCTTCCTCCATACGCAACGTCAACGATGGCTTCTCCCCTCTCTATAAATACCTTGCATGCATTCAAGCCTTTTACATACTTTCACTTCTATTACAAATTTACAACAACTTACATTAATCTTATCGGAAAATTTGTTCATACATGGCAATGATGGAGTTTTCGTTCGAAGATGTGTTGATGAAGGGTACGCTTTTCGTGATTGTTCAAGCTCTGATTTATTTAATCCTTTCGAATTCGTCTGATGTGTTCTCGAAGACGAAGATGGTGAGATCGTTTAGCTTCAAACCTGCACGATCTGTTAGTATTCGCCGGATGTTTGCTGCCATAGCTGATATGCCTGCCGGAGGCGAGGCGTCTCCGTCGTCATCGAGAAGGGGGTTTCCGTTCTCCTCGTCGGAGGATGATTTCAATAAATTTGATTAGATTTTGGATGGTGTTAGTGGGTGTGGGTGTATTCATTTATTTTAATCAATTCTTTAATTGTTTTATGGATATTTATTTCTAATGAAAATAACTTCATTAGATTTTGGATGATGTTAATATAAATTTATGCAAAGTTTCAAAGTAGGATCAAATTGTGTTCAAATGTCAAAATAGTGATTTGTATAACCAGACCCGCCCTCATATTTTGGAGTTTCCATGCAAAAAAATAAATCGAGGCACCATAAAAACTTTATAAAATATTATTAAGTAAATTTTTTACTAATAAATTTAAATCAAAAAGTTGATAACCAACATCGCATAAATTCCCTACCCGAACATTATATATGGATCTTCATTCATTATGAGTTATCTGAAACCCTTACAAACAATTTTTCAAATAAAAATAAACAGTCGTTGCAATATCATTTTCTAAACATTGATATATTCGGATTTTTGGAAGCAAATTCATTTGTTATACTTTCATCATCAATATTTTCAAGAAACTCATTCTCAATCAAAATCAAAACCAAAAAATTCAATCTTTCTTGAGTCATAGAAAATCGTAAATAAGATTGTAAAACTTTTACTTTTAAAAAGCTTCTTTTCTTTGATTGAATTGTAATCAGAACAATCAATAATATTATATATGTTAGACAAAAACTAGATATATATTTATCATTTTTAAGAAATTTAGTATGAGTTAACTATATTATATTAAATTGGTAATTGTTTGTAACAATTCTAATAAATCATCACCATCAAATGAGATATGACTATTTTGTAACATTTTTTAATATTATTTTTGCAACTTATCTTTAGTTCCTTAATACTCACACATTTCAACTTTTCTGTTGTTAATAAGAAACAAAAAAAAAAGTCTTCATACTGCTTCAATTGCTCAGACGCTCGTTTCAATGAACCAATAGTTTGATCAATTATGTACACAAAATAAGGTATCTTGAATGATTCTTCACATGAACGTTCATGTACTAGTTTCGATGAATCAACGTTACTCTTATCAAAAAGTACTATTTTCTTAAATTATTATTATTATTTCTCTCAATAAACACTATATCAATTCCTAAATAAAAAGCTATAGCCCAAAAGCAATTTGAAAACTTCTCAAACTCATGGTCCCGGTTATCTTTAACAACTTAATAAGTGTGCATTTACTAGTCATTGCCTCATCAATACATATAGTTTCATATTATAGTTACCTATTCTCTATGTTCATCGTTAGATTGTGCTTACAACCTTATCAACTTCATTCAATGTTACACATTCTCTTTGTTCCACTTTATTAGATTGAATATTATCAGAGTTAATAGTATTGTCTTTGAATATATATATATATATATATATATATATATATATATATATATATATATATATATATATATATATATATATATATACATTCATATACTTAATTTGACCCTAAAATCCAAATGCAATTCTAAATTTTGAGTTTGGTTTTTGAGCTTTAATGTCATAGTGTAAATGTCTATGTATTGATGTTTAATTTGTAATTGATATTGATAATATTTTTAACAAACATGATTTTTATTATAAATAGTAACATGAATAAGCTTAGTAGCATCCAAATACACTTTAATTAACGTATTATTACTACTTTCTTATTATTTTTTTGAGTAATATAATATTAAAAGGAATTTTGAGTTGGAGCCCCCTACGATAGGAAGCCTCGTGCGATCACACCACCCACGTACCGCAAGGCCGCTACTTTGACTAGAGCATGATATAAGGTAATCTATCATAAACGATTAACAAGCATTAGATGATATACATTGTTTTACTTTGACTAGAGCATGATATAAACATCTCATATATCCGTCGGGAAAATAACTTAAGGGGGTAACGAACTATCGTTTTTATTCATATTTAATCACTTTTTTTACACCTATTTACCATTGAACTTGTTTTTGATGTTCACAAAATATTATTATAAAGGGCTATTGTAGGTTTGGTGGATCAAGTTGAATTTTTCAGCCAATATAAGAATTTTTTGGTGAATATATGAATTTTCCTATGAATTTATGAATATTCCGACACAAATATTAATTTTTCAGCGAATGTATGAACTTTCCGGCAAAGCTATGAACACTATGAATGACTTAAACTTGTTTTTCATATCTACATAAATTGAACTTCATTCCAACATCATATCAACCTCCATTCCACAAAAAAAAAAAAAAAAAAAAAAAAAAAAAAAAAAAAAAAAAAACTAGCATATGGCTACATGAAAAACATACAAGAAATCAGTGGGGTTCCAAAGCGATAATCTAGAAACCTATGTGGTCTTGGTTCATTCACGTTCTTGGAATGATCTTAAAAACCCTATAAAATCAAAAATCGTATCCGATGAAAAGCAAATTACGGAGAAATAATTATGTTTTGACAATATTTGTGGTTTAACCATATTTTCTTAGTTTTATCAATGAAAAGCAACAAAGTTTTATCATTTTTCCTACGTATAGCCTAAAATGACAATAAACTTTGAAAGAAACATGCCAAATTTAAATTATTTATATATTGAACAAAACAAATTAAATATTGAAAATATAAGGAAACAAATTAATGACATATTAATTACTTTTATAATTTGTAAATTAAAATAATTAATTAATAAAATTGAAAATTACCTCAAAATGACAAGTAGAAATAATTTTCTAAATTTTTTTTTTGAAACGACAAATATAATAAACTACACCTGAATTATTTCATCTATGTCTATTACAGGACTTGAATCCTCAACCTTAAGAAGGGAGAACAATATTAGATACCACTGGGGCTAAAATTAACCATAAAATTATAAATTGCAGAATGATTTTTATTTATTACAATCGATAGATTTTCATATAAGAAGACTTGTATCGAAGGGGTCTCAATCTTTATCGTTCGAATGACATAATCTCCATACTTAATAAAAACCTCTCCTAAACGCCACGTGTCAGCCTTATACACAAGCCAAATGACACATGTCATTCTCTCCACCTGTAACGAGTTTCTTTCCCGCCCATATAATTGTTTAATATCGTCCAAAAATTAATATCATTCAATATCAAATCAATTAGTAAATCTATTTCCCTAAAGTTCAGCAGCCAAATTTGCGGCAGTTTCAGTTTGCTTATCTCTATTCCTGCAATTGGAAATCAAATGGAAAATCAATTCAAATCAATTTAGATATCGACCATTCTTAAATCTCGGTCGATTCACTTCTCAAATTTTCAATTATGATTCCTTCATCTTCGTTTCTCCCAATCCCTAAACCGTCTCTGCTACAGCTATACTCCATTCACAACGAGTTCTATGTATTTATAACACAAAATTCATAATTTTAGTGTGTGTGTGTGTGTTGAATTTGGTTTTCTATGAGGTGTTTTCGTTTATATGTTAAAGATCCAAGTGATTGAGGAGTGGGTGAGATCATTCACAGGTCATGCTTCTCTCACTCTCTCACTCATTAACGTCTATGTTGCTAATAAATATAGTTGCTAATTGTTTTTTTTTTTTTTTTTGATTCAATAGGGTGGGTAGTGTGCATCCCCTAAGCCGGTAAGTTCTTTTGCATAATTCTATAATGCTCATAACATGTTTGATGAAATGCTTGAGGGTTTATTTCTATTTCAAATTACTCAAATTGCATTTTGTTTGAGAATATCTTTAAGAATTTTGAGATCCATGATTATTATCTCCCTTCATTTCATCTTCTTAAAGATAGTGATTCGAGGTTGTTTTTTAATTACATTTTTTATGTAAATATTGAATGCATATATATTCTTAAATCATATTTCTTTAAAGTTGTTTAGACACTGCCACATAAAGTAATAAAGGTAGGTACGTTTCCATTTTATTTATCATCTGGGTTTGAGAACCTGATGTTTGTTGTATTCTTCTTCAGGCTATGTACAAAAGATGAGTTTAGAATTTTATTATGCGTTAATAGAACATGCACCCTATGTGTTCGGTGAAATGTCTCACCTTTTTTACACAAGTGCAACCATCTTTGTCGGCCTTGAAATGAGTGTTTGGTTCAGGAGCATGACCTAAGGAGCTAGGATTAGTAAGTTTATGTCTGGTAAAATCAAAATTATATATAATCCACGCTTATTATATACTAAATTCAGTAGTGAAAGTATGTTTTGGTATATGATTTTAGCTATTTTTCATATAATGCGTCACTGATGATTGAAAAAATTTGCAATACCAAACAGGAAGTGTAAACTCAAACCATTTTGAAATTGAAGGATTCTTTGATAATACTATTAAATATTATAGATATAAAGAAATTAATATTGCTTCAAAATAAAAGTAAGTTGAATCACTTTTGAGTTTTATGTTGTTGCAAGAAGTTTTAATATTGGTCATATAACAAATAACAGAGACATTTGATTTGTCATTCTCATATTATTCTACATGAACAACTCATCTGGAGGCTAACACTTACAAAACTATTTTATACAAGATTTGTTAGCTACATATTTCACTCAACAATGTATCCAAGGTATCCTCCTTGTAAGTTTTTTTTTTTTTTTTTTTTTTTTTTTTTTTTTTTTTTTCAATTTATGAGGTTCTTCGTTGCATCTAGCATTTTTTACGTTGTTATTTCGTGTAATTTGGCGGTGGTAACACACAATCTTTCTTAGATGTGGAATATGGCTTAATGTATTCTCTAAAACCAGGTATCTTAAAGCAACAAATCTTGAAGTTTATAACGTATCTTTTTTTCTTAAACATGTGGTTGACTTTGTGACTTTGGTGAATTTTTCATAGCTATTTTTTACATTTAACCTTATAGTTATATATATTTTTATTGCAGGGAGTTCTTTGTGTTTATAAGTACTTAAACATGGCAAGTGTTATAAACTAAGTTGTCACATGCTAACAGGTGGTAACTATGCATGGGCCATTAGTTATCATTTATAGCATTGAACTTTCGATTTCAATAATAATAGCAATTCGTTAACGTCTTTGAGATTATCGATCTATTTTCAATATACAATACTATCACACTCTAAATTTTTTCTCATTATCACAACTTTAAAGGTTATTGGTTCTTATGACTATCAAGTAATATAATAATATTTGGAAACCAAAACTTTTTTTTTGTTATAAAAGTCTTATGAGGATTTAAAAGTAATTTGAGAATTCTAATCACATTCTAAAACATAATAACTAAGAAATATTGACATAACCATCTTATTGATGAATGTATAGAATTTATTCCGCTACAATATACATACAAATAAACATAGTCAGCCAAAATATTAATTTACAATCTAAATATTATTTGTTTTTTGTTTTTATTTATATACATATATTTGAACATATATTTGAATATTATTGTTTATTTATTTATGGTAAATCATTTATTATATATTTTTTATGTGATTATTAAATTATAGATAGTGATCTTAGTGATTGACCCTATTATGGTAGGCTTTATAGTGTTGATATTACACTTGCTAATGACACCTGTCGCTACTGGAATATAGAAAGAGTGTGTATTAGATTTTACTTATCATTTTATAATGAAGTAGATAATAGTTGCTAGAAGTTTGGTTCTATTCTTTTTACTTTTAGGTACATAATGAAGTCCAATTTTGATTTATCTCCTATTACATTATTTTGATAATTATTTATTTCAGGTTTTATTAAAACAAACCGCAAAGAAATGATCGGGACTTGAACATATTTGATTCTACTTATCTTTAATGTAATCGACTAATTAAAATTTTAATAATTTATTGTAAGTTTTGTTTTAACGAACTTCATCGAGCTTGGGTTTCACAATTAGTTTTTAATTCGAGTTTGACATTTTATCAACTCAAATGCCACTTTGGTTACACCTTACTTAATTAGTACATATAACATTTGCATTTTATATTGCAAAATTTAATCAATAATTTTGCAACCCAAAATGTGCCAACATGACTTCTTATTCAACACATAAGTATGTTGGGTCAATATGAATTTATCCTCCGAAAACTTATTTTTCCAAAATGAAAAAGATGCTTAATTTGAGGTCAAATAACTAATCTACAACTCTTAAGAATCATCAAATATGTAAGAGTGTTATTTATGTTATTTTAAGTTGTTAACGGGTGTACAACACACGGGTTATAACCTAGTGTGGTATAAAAAAAACAATAAGCAATTTAATCGATATAAGCATATGTCAGCTAAAAGCCGCCACTTAGGACATACAATTAGTCAACATTAAACTTTTTTTAACAAGAAATTTCAATCATAGCTACTTTTGGTCAAACTTTAGCTACAGTATACGTTTACTATGCTGCATCAATAATTGGCCCTTGAGAACGAAAGGTGGAGGAATAAGTCTTAATTAAATGGAAACGGATTCCCAAAACTTGTAAACAGCTACCCTTAAAATTCCTGTTCATAATATCAAGCATCAATTCGTTCTCAAGCTTCATCTTTTTACTGGTATGGATTGGGAATCTCCTTCAGATGCCATGCCATGGGTGGGATTGTATGTCGGCGTAGCATCTCTGGTGTGCACTCTTGCAATGGCAGCTGATCTTTTCCAAGGCTTTCGACAATGGAAGCTCTGGTTTCCATGCAGATTTTTCACCATCAACGCTGTTTCCATCACACTCATAGCAATCGCAATGAAGCTACCAGTGGATCTAACCACCGACGTGTCTCAAGGTCTTGATACGACAGCAAAGTTTCTCAGCATCGTTTTCTTAGTCGCCATGTTAGCCAACTTTCTCCCTTCTTTAGGGCTTATGAACGACAAAGAACTTCTGATGAACATCGTAGCCTTGGGTATCCTCATCATCACCATTACTGTAAATGTTTGGATCCAAATTAGTACTACAACGCCTTTGACAATCCCAATACTGATTATTATAATGATATTTTCACTTCCATGGCCATTTTCAGTAGCTTTGACAGTTTCAGCATCTAGAAGAATTTTACAACATAAGTACAAGGAGTTGCATAGGTTGGCTTCAAATCATCAAGAGATGAACACGAACATGAACATGAACATGAACTTTTCTTATAAGAGACTCATTTGTTATGTTAAAAAACATTGGATGATGGCAGAAACTGGTAACCCTCAATTTGTAGTTGCGTGTTCATCTGTTTCTTCTGCTTTAGGAGTTATATGCTCAGTTCTTGTTTGCATTTCATTTTACTTTTTGATAACCCTGTTTGGTGATACGTCAAATTTGCAGTATGGAAGATCAGATTATAAATGGTCAATCAATGTAATTGTCACTATACAATCAATCGGGACAATAGTAGGTAGTATAGCACCGATTTTTAGATGTTTGTCTTCCACCATTGATTTCAATTTCTCCAAGAAATGGATCAAGAATCATTTAAACGTGTTTAGAGTCGAGAAGCATTGGATCCAAAGGCTTCAACATTGGAAACGCTGCCATGTTCGTTCACATATTCCAGGGCGCCATTGCAAAAAAGCTTTCCATAGCATCAAAAACATGATTTTGAACTTTTGCATAGGGATTCAGATAACGGTTGTGATTATATGCAACACAATATGTCTCCTTCCCAGATCTTTTCTTATCTTCTGCAAGTCATTGTTTAAAAGTTTTAAACAAGAACCAAATGTCAGTACTAATGGCAATGTGAATTTGGATCAAGAATATACGCGTTATGTCCTACAAGTTGAAGTGGAAACGAAGCTTTCAAAGAGAATATTAAGGAATGCCCTCAACTCCATGACTCGACTTCTTCATGAGTCTGAAGAGAAAGAGCCAAGTAATCTAATCAAACTTCTCAAGAAATCTACAGGATTCCAAGGAGTTTTAGAATTCGATAGTGATCAAGTTCCATCTTTACATCAAGAAGAAACCAATAATTGTTGGAGCCTAGTTGTAGTAACATTAACAGCTATTGCCATTTCCCTTCCTAACATTGCAAACATCCATGTGAAAGAGTTACTTTCCAGTATGAGAGAAGGGCTACAGTTTGTAATGCATGTAGAAGAAAGCCTCAATGTGAATATTGACTTGGTAAAAGCAAGAAAAGCAGCTAGACGTATGTGGACAGATGTTGAGGTGTACTACAGGTGGCTACAAATTGATCTTCAAAAGAAAGCTCGTGAAGGAAGAACATCAAAGGATATTCTTCAGTTGTTGGGTGATGAAGCCATAAAAATTGTGATAGAGTTCATGAGAAGAAAAAATGGAATTTTGGATCATTCACTTCGCAAGTTCATTGCTGCAAATTCCATGTATAGAATCAGCCAAACAATACTGCTCCACTGCAATGAGCAAGAAAATTGGCCAAATGATGAGGGAATTTTTGAGTTTATATCAACTATGATTGCAGATATGTTATCCGCTTGCTTTACCAACTTACCACGTGTCATAGCTATGAAGTGTCATGATGATGCAATAGAGAAAAGGGAAGAGAATATCCGGACTACAACACGGGTTCTTGGTAAGTCCAAAAAGATACTTAAGATCCTTAAAAAGCGTCAAGTTCCTAACTTAAATTCTGACTCCATGACATATGTTGATAAGTGGCATGCATTACCCAAGAGTTACATACATAATTGTTGTTCTCCTTCAAAAAGGATTCAATTACCGGTTTCTTTAAGTTCTAATCAATCATTTGTAGTAACTATTATGTAGTAGGTGTGCACGATGAAATAGTTGAAATTTTGTTATACTGCGAATAATGTAAAATTACATTGTTTTATATTAGGATTTGAGGAGTTTACTTTAGGTATTTGTATGTATAGATGATTGATAGTGGTGGATGCCATCCATTGTGTACTATATATTTTTTTAAGGTTCGTACTTTAATAAACTTTGGTTGAATGAAGACAAAATGGCTCTATATGTGATGAGATTCAACATAATGTCATTAATTTCGTTTGTATAGAATACAATCATAAAAGATTTATTTAAGGATATTCACAAAAGAATACATGATTATTGATCATTTAATATGGTAATATAATTTTTTGGGTAGTTATCAAAATGACTACAATGTCCGAAATATTGTATAACATAATAATTTTGTTTGAGAATGTCATTTAGACATGTAAGATATGTCATAAAGAGTTTTGGGATATGATATTTACTTACATTTCATATTCCCCACATACATTTTGGAAATATTACATTTTAGGCTCAGAAATACTAGGCAACAACTGGAATCTAACAATTTTTTAAAGAAACTTAACAAAGTCGAAGTAGATTTTAATACAATGGCACAAAAAAGTGTTATTTATTTGAATACCCAATAATAATATACATTTCTGGATGTAAGGAGTAGAGTTGACGCATATGAGATAAACTTGGAAATTATATACATTCAAAATCCAAAATGGACCCATTCTTGACACGGTGGTTATCTATGTGAATCCCAAAAATTAGGCCATTTACTTAAATACTCAATAATCATGTTGTATTTTTGTTAACATCCCTTAAATTTGGACTATCAAAGTAAAAATAAAAATAATAGATTAAAGCTGCAGATTAAGTAATAGTTGAAGGACCAAAAATTATAAAAAGATATAGTTCAAGGTTATTTTTAAAATCCATTCTTTTTCTACCACATGTTGCACTTTGCTATGCAGGATTACAAGTGTCACACCGTCACCGCTGTGAGTTATCGGTTTAGAAAAGTGCCGCAGCTGCATGCTCTGTACGCAACCCTTCGTTCATGTTCAAATTCTGAAATCCAAATTAAGGATTAACCCTCGAAACCTTTCAAGATAGTTGTGGGTAAAATTCCCCCCAAAAAGCAGAGATGAATGCAATGACATTGCAAGTTGTATCCCCTGTTCCAACAGACATAGACATCGCAAATTCGATTCAACCTCAACACATATCCGCCATTGCCAGAAAGCTCAACCTCAATCCAAATCATTACGATCTCTATGGAAAATACAAGGCCAAGGTATCTGTTTTCGTGTTTGTGTTTGATTTCAAGGTGCCCCAATCTCTATAGTAATGCACTCTAACTCAATATTTGGATATCGAAGTGAATTGATTCATGGTTTACCCCATTCAATTGCGATAACTAGGGTTTAGTCTGCTTCAAATCTGATGTGGATTTTTATTTAATCACGGAATCAATTGGACATTGGTCATGGGTTTTAAGTTAATCAACCACAACCACTGCAACCTTCAATTTCACCGATAGATTCACATTACAAATTCCTTCATTTGCTTGATAATAGTATCAAATTTGCATCTGAAATTGGCCAGAACCGAAGCGTTAATGATGCTACGATTTCCTTTTATGAAAATGTTAGGTTTTGTTGCCTGTGATTGACGAACTCAAAGGACAAAAAGATGGGTTCTATGTCGTTGTCGGAGGAATAACACCAACTCCTCTTGGAGAAGGCAAATCCACCACTACTGTTGGCCTCTGTCAAGCTTTGGGGGCGTTTCTTGATAAAAAGGTATCACTTTTTAACTTTTAGTTATTTCCTGCTATTTTCCCTTGATCTTATTGTTATTGAAATGTATTTTAGAAAAAACACTTATCATTCTTGATTGTCACCGGAGGTGTAGGTGGTGACCACCCTAAGACAACCATCACAAGGGCCAACATTTGGCATCAAAGGCGGTGCAGCTGGCGGTGGTTACAGCCAGGTCATCCCAATGGACGAATTTAACCTCCATTTAACCGGCGACATCCACGCCATCACCGCTGCAAACAACCTCTTAGCCGCCGCCATTGACACCCGAATGTTCCACGAGTCAACACAATCCGATTCCGCCCTTTTCAACCGCTTATGTCCACCAAACAAACAGGGTAACCGAATCTTCAATGATGTCATGTATACGCGCTTAAAAAAACTCGGCATACACAAGAAGTTTCCGGAAGATCTTACACCCGAAGAAGTCAAACGGTTTGTGAGACTCGATGTTGACCCAGACACGATTACATGGCGTAGGGTTATGGACGTAAATGACCGGTTTTTAAGGAAAATTACAGTTGGACAAGGGGTGGATGAGAGAGGGATGGTGAGAGAAACGGGGTTTGATATTTCGGTTGCTAGTGAGATAATGGCGGTTTTAGCCCTAACCGATTCTCTATCCGACATGCGGGCCCGCCTCGGGAAAATGGTGATAGGGAATAGTAAATCCGGTGAGCCCGTGAGTGCGGATGATCTTGGCCTTGGAGGGGCGTTATCGGTATTAATGAAAGATGCAATAAATCCGACGTTAATGCAAACTCTTGAAGGGACCCCGGTTTTTGTTCACGCGGGCCCGTTTGCTAACATAGCTCATGGGAACTCGTCGATTGTGGCGGATAAGATCGCGTTGAAGTTGGTGGGGCCGGGTGGGTTCGTGGTTACGGAAGCAGGGTTTGGATGTGATATAGGGGTTGAAAAGTTTATGAATATAAAGTGTAGGTATAGTGGTTTGAGACCTCAATGTGTTGTTATTGTGGCAACTGTTCGGGCTCTTAAGATGCATGGTGGTGGACCGGCGGTTGCCGCCGGGAAACCACTTGATCGGGCTTATGTTAGTGAGAATGTTGGTCTTGTGGAAGCCGGTTGTGCCAACCTGGCGAGACATGTGGAGATTGTGAAAAGTTATGGGGTGAATGTCGTCGTGGCGGTGAATAGGTTTTCGAGTGATACGGATGCGGAAATAGCGGCGGTGAGGGCGGCAGCATTGGCGGCTGGTGCTTATGAGGCGGTTGTTTGTTCTCATTTTGCACATGGTGGAAAAGGAGCGGTTAGTTTGACTCCTAACTTGTAACTCCATTGTAGATCTACTGATTAGACAAACTTTCTAAGGCTATTTTCGATGATAAAAATGAGAAGAGTATTCGCGTCTTTTGCATTGACGAAATATCAAGAACGGGTCTCTTCCACACCTAGTTCCATCTTTTTGGGCGAAACAAAAAATTACAATTTTGTCCCATTGACATTTGAGTCGCCCAATGCATGCCAAACATAATACAACCCATTATGTCATGTCCTGTGTAACAAGATATGACGACACTGTACTGTGTTTGGTGTGCATCGGGTTGAGACTGTGACTGCTGTCAATGGGACAAAATTGTAATTTTTTGTTCTACCGAAAAGGTGAAACAAGGTGGGGTGGACACTCGTTCTCGATATCTCATTTGTGCAAAAGACATTAATGCCCTTCTCATCATCATCGTCGAAAATAACCCTAAAAAGATTGTCCAATCCGATGTAACGAACACAAATATGCATCATCATAATTTCCTCATGCGATTTTACCAGATTGACCTTGGTGTTGTGGTTCAAAAGGCCTGTGAAAATGCAACCGAGGCTTTCAAATTCTTGTACCCTTTGGATGCAAGCATCAAAGACAAGATAGAAGCGATAGCAAGATCATACGGTGCCAGTGGCGTCGAATACTCCGAGCAGGTAATTAATTCGATACATTTCATTTGTGTTTGACCTCGAGGGGCAAATGTGTAAATTCACTTGTGTTTTTTCTTGTAGGCCGAGAAAAAGATCAAAATGTATAGCAAACAAGGGTTCGCGGGACTTCCAATCTGCATGGCGAAAACTCAATACTCATTTTCCGATAATCCAGCAGCGAAAGGCGCACCAAGTGGATTTGTGTTGCCAATTAGGGATGTGAGGGCGAGTATTGGGGCTGGATTTATTTATCCATTGGTGGGGAGTATGAGCACGATGCCTGGGCTTCCTACTCGACCTTGCTTTTATGACATTGATCTCGATGTTACTAATGGAAAAGTAAAAGGGCTTTCTTGAAATTTGTGTATGTGTTAGTTAAATGCCTAATTAACTGAAAAAGAAACAAATAATGGCAAAAACAGCCCCTGAATGTTTCTGGATTTGTTGCAAAACCCTTCGACTAATCTTTTATTACATTCTGCTTATTTATGTAAATAATATTCGCACCAAATCCACAATATTTCCCGCCTACGAATTCACAACCCTGCAATTTTTTCGAATTTCTCCGCTCTCCCCCGTGAGGGGGTTCGTATTCCCCATCTTAATCATCGATCTAACAAAATCATTAACGAAAATCCGCGAGTCATTACTGTAGATTTCAACTAGGGTTCGTGTAGTCGACACAGCTTCATCGCTCGAGTACAGAAATTGATCAGATTCAAGAAGTCCCTTTCCGTTCACCAAGTTTTGAAAGTAATGGTTGTCGAACAAGTCAACGGAATTCCGATCGAGAGCCGTCGTCTTGTTCCCGTCTCCGTTCGCCGGACATTGAGCTTGAAGGTCTGATACCATAGCCTGATTTAATAGCGTCTCATCAGGACCGTTTGTTCCAGAGAAGTTGAATAACCTATTGCTGAACACAGCACACCTCGCCGATCCAATCGTATGCGCACCTTGCAGAGTTTAAATCCAAGTAAGTGAATTCATCAATTCCTAAGTAGATTTATGAAGTAAACCTTTTTGGATCTTGTCTGTGATGAAAAATCGCACCTGATAGGGATACAACATCTGTAAGGTTGAGGCCAACGGCGAGAAACTTGGTGGCGATATTAGCAACGGACTCAGTCGGGCCAGGGAGGTTAGTATTAGCTCCGGACTGATTCGCCACAAGTCCATCTCTTCTTCCTAGTAAGACTTTCCACGATGGCCCTCCACTCTGCAATTCGTATTTCACAGCTATTTTGTTTGAAAAATTCATTTTACATAGGGTTAGGGTTAATCACCATTGATAATCATGGACTTACTTACCAAGAGAACTGAATCTTGTGCTGCTATGGCTAGAATGTCGGCACATGAAACCACTCCACTGCATGAGCTTTCTACAGCTGTTTTAATGGCATCAACCACCTCAAATCCCCTAGCGGAATTGATGTTAGGGAAGGCAAACTTCTCCCCATCATTTCCATCCAATAAAATTGATGCATCACAACCCTGAAAGTAGAGTTCTTTATAAGATAGGTTTTTAAATGCTTGGCTTTCATTATAGCTAGTGAAAAGAATAATATGAAACAACTCAGAAGTTTATTTTTATATTAAAAGAACTCACATTTACAAAGCAATCATGGAAATGAAGCCGAAGCAAAGAAGCAGCCATTCTTGTTTCAGTTTTGATTGCATTTAGCACTTGTTTACGTACAATGTTGCGAAGATTAGGGCATGAAGTTGAGTAGAAATCTTCAGTTAACTGAGATCTTGCAATTAGAAACAAGATTGACATGGTCATAAGCCATACAAAACCACTACTCCAGTTTAAGTTCTTCATTGTTTTAACTCTCAAGAATCTGTTTTTTACTTCTATATTGAAGGTAAAATTTAGTGATTATGGCTTAACCCTTAAGAAGTTATGGTTTTATATGCTATTAGGAGTGTAAAACAATATTAATATAACAGATTATGTAAGGTGCACTAAGCATAGGATTGGCATAAACTTAATGGTTTAGGGAATTTAATATTGACTGAAATGTTGGATAACTGTGGTTGAGCCAATGAGGTTAATTAGTCGGTAGTAAGCTTTGTGTTGTTGCATCATGGTTATTTTACATGGCTACCACTTTTGTTATTTTAAATGGGGATAACGAAGATGTAGTTATGTTTTTCTATTTCTCTTCTTGTTTTGGCGAATTAACATGAAGTTATGTGGTGCTTACTTGTGGTCTCACTTATCTACACAATTTAGTTGTATGTTAACAATAGATTGTCCAATTAAGATGCATGTCTAAGGTGTTGATTGTTTTTTAAGAAAATGGTATTTTTCTCCTCTTATGTCTCCTGGCAGGCAGACATTACTGTTTGTTTTTTAGAAGACTACAGACATAAATAGAGTACATTCATTGCGTGAAACAAGAACAAGGTACTTATGCTTAGTGTGATTAGATAGTGGGTTATTGTGTAATTGTAGCAATTATAGTTAGATGAGTGTTGTAATTGTTTTGTAAGAGGAAGTTGATTGGAAGTAATATGTTAAAAGAATGATGCCCTTTTGCATATAGTTGTTTCTTTTCAAACTAGTTATTTATTGATTCATGTTGTGATTTTTAAAATATTTAAATGTGTTTTGAATTTGTTGTCTAAATGGGAGAAAAACAATGTGTTTTTGTAGATTGTAGACATTTGTTCCACATTTTTTTCTAGTAGCTTTTTGAAATAGAAATAGACTACTTGCATTTACATTTTCAAAAACAAACATAACCTAAGTCTTCAAAATTTTACCATCTCATATATAGTTAAAAGTTCTTTTTAAACAGTGTTTGGGTTATATTTCTTGACTTTTGAGTGTAAATTAGCTTTTAAAAACTAAAAGTCACAAAAAGTCATGCTTTTCTAACTTTGAAAACTCATCTTTTTATTCTTTACAAAAAGTTAATTTGAAAAGAATTTTTGTATTTCCCAAACATCTTTTGTTATTTTTTAACTTTTTAGAAAAAATAAAAGTCAAAAGTCATTTTAAAAATAATCTCAAACACGCCTTAAATCTTAGTAGATAATAAATCTTAGTAGATAAGTACAAAAGATGTTTGACAATGAGCTTTACACTCAACTCCAAAATCCCACAAATGAAAACTTGAAGACATTTTATAAAAAGTGATGTTTTGATCAACCACATTTGTATACTTCAGTTTTTACTATTACAATTGAATCTCACTCCAAAATCTATTTCTTTTTACTTTATAAGATTTCACTGCTTTTCCTTTTTTTCATACACATAGGAACCAAACTTTGATCATATCAATTTTTACAAATACAATTATATAGACTTTTAATGTCCTAGTAAGAAAAGTGGAAGTAAAATACTACAATGTCACAATTAGATGTATTTTAAAATATGATAAAAAATCAAAACCATAATGGTATAATATACAAATGAATGAAATTACATTGTTATTTAGCGGATTTAGCCCTTAAAATTACAAATGAAAGTGGAAGTACAATGACAAAATTAGATAAATTTTGAAATATGATAAAAAAAATCAAAAGTATAATGTTATAATATACAAATGAATGAAATTAAATTGTTATTAATTGGATTTAGCCCTTAAATTTTTTATCAGCCACATTTGCATATATATCTAGGTCCATAAGTACACATTAAAGCCAAAGCCAATAGTTTTAAAGACACAAAAGATCCCGATAGCATCCTACATAACCAATATAGGGTAAATAACATAAAAATCACTAACTTTTCACTTCATATATATATATATATATATATATATATATATATATATATATATATATATATATATATATATATATATTGACGCCTTGTTTTTTTGTTACAAATAAGTCACTATGCTTTCAATTTGTTGCAATTCTATCAATTGATCAGTTGGCTTCAGGTCAGTCGATTCCACTGCTGACGTGTCAGAAGCAAAAAAAAAAAGTGATGCAAAAGACACTATGTTTTTAATCTTTTGCGATTTTGACATTAAGATTGCAATAGTTTCTAATATTGGCACTAAGTTTTCAATTTTCTCTAATTTGCAACATAATTAAAATAAACATATGCAAAGACATACAAAAAGAAACAATAGTTCATAAAAAAAATATCATTCATAATTCCTTTTCAAACAACGAAGTTTACTATTAATGGAACGTTCAAAAATATGAGGGTAATTTTTTTTTTCATTTTTAAAACAACAAAAACACTATTTATCATTACTAAAAAATTAAAGGTATTTCATATTAAAAACAATTATCATAGTACAATCCCAAAATCTCAAGGTTGCGGAAAATATGGGTGTATGCGCTGCGATCAAGTTGGAGCATTCCCTTTCGAACCAGAAGTACCTGACAACTGTAAGCACAAATCTTAGTAAGTTCCTCAAATACCACATACCGTACATACCTACGAGTCATACATATCATAAATATCCAACATTCAATAGGAGGTGCTATGTGCCAACTATAGTCTTGCCATTATTCCACGAGCCGTATCATGGTCTTCCTTGTTAGGTCGGGGACCAAAACCCTTGTCTTCCATGCAGCATCACCAAGATAACTAGCATACAATCTATAACTACTTATCTACTAAATTGCTAGAGTCCAAACTCTGGTCTTGCATACAGATTTGCCAAGTGCCACCTACTAGTCTTTCATACAAATACCAAGGGTCGCCCCTGGTCTTCCTATAATACGTAAACAGATAGGGTCGACATTGGTGCCTTCAAACCATGGTATAGTGAGGAGACTCACCTCGCACTGCTGAATCACACTGATAATCCCTGACAGTTGGTCCGATAATTGAAAGACCCTCATTTTCGTATTTATGAAAGATCCAAACTTTCATACTATTCCAACATTACTCTTAAGTTACTTCCTCAAAACATGCTACATGCATATTTATAACAAAAAATATTTTATATTGATAAAGTGATTACAAAAAATTGGATACAAACCGACTAAGTTTTATTATATTACATATCTACCCAAGAATCTGTTATTCATATTCATACATGAACATTAAATACAGAGAAATAGTATTAACTATTCTAAATCTTTCAGCAGTATAAAACTATACTAGATATTCATCACCTGTAATTGTTAAACATTGAGAGGGATAAACGATAATGCTTAGTGAATTCAATAAATAAATACAATATAATCTTATGCCATATATATATACCAATATGATAGAAGCAAAGAGGAACAAGAACAACAATAGCATATGCGTGTCATATGTCAGACTTTCAATATCGACTCATGATCAAATTCAAAGATTTACCATCAATGAGACTTAACAATTTCAATACTTGATATACATTAATAAAACTTCGGCCCAAATGACACAGAAGACATACAAATTTCGGATTAATCATTCTGATAGATTTCAGGTTTTTACGCCCTGTTTAGCATTTTGGTAGATTTCAGGTTTTCACGCCCTGTTTAATATCTCGGTAGATTTCAGGTTTTCACACCCTGTTTAATCTTCTGCCAATGTCATTAAATAGAAGTCATTCACTTACGGGGGCCATGTTCTACATGGCTAGAGGCTTCGTACAATTACCAATGTGAATCTAAGTCCTTTCATTGATCACATGGTCAAAGGTATTACTTTTGGTATGAAAATAGCAGAAAACAATAACACGGGAAAATAACTCGGAATAATAACATATCAATACCACTATGAATCTAAGTCCTTTCACTGATCACAAGGTTAGAGGTATAGCTTTGCTATCAAAATAGCGAATAAAAATATCACGGAAAGCATATAGCATATATAACGCATAACATACAGTTGTTCCTATATATTGAACTCACATTGAAATAACCGGGGGTTAAAATAGTAATTTGTGTAGCACTTCGTTACTAGAAATAGCTTTCTTCTTGTCACACCCCAAAACCGGAACGGCGGAAACGTTCTGGGGTGGATGACGTCATGTCAAGTATCACAACACATGCATTATAGTAATCAAAGTACAACAAAACATTGCATTAATAGTAATAGTTTTACATGGTTACATTACAATACATCAAAGTAATACAAGTAAATATAAGTAAGTACGACATGACACTAAGCTATCTTCATCAACAGCTCCGGGGATGTACCTGTCTAATGCTAACCTGAGAATACAAGTTATTTGAAAAGCGAGTATCAGCATTTTTACAAATGTTGGTGAGTTCATAAGCATTTAGTGGCGTTTTTATTCAAATAACTTTAATAAAAGTAGTAGTTTAAGAGTTTACAGTGTATTAGAGTTCTTTCCAGAAAATCCTATATTTTCTTTAATAACAGCATCCTTCTACCAAGGCTGGACGGAGTTATGTTGTAAAAAGTAGTTTTCCCTTAACCGCTATCATTATCAAAATACCGAATTTAATTATTAAAGAAAGCAAGAGAAATCAGGGAATAACATATGCCTCAGCAGTGAGGACTGCTGACTACGACAAAGGAATCATAGACTCCAGGAGAGTATCGAACGAATGACACGCCTGGTTCCGTCTAACAAATGGAGACACAGACCCCAGAAGGTACCAAATGAAAGGTACAACTGGTAAGGTCTAAAACAGTGAATACAGACCGCAGACAGTATCAAATGAAAGATATATCTTGCAAGGTCAAACAGTGAATACAGACCGCATACAGTATCAAATGAAAGATACAACTTGCAAGGTCTAAAACAGAGAATACAGACCGCAGACAGTATCAAATGAAAGATACAACTTGCAAGGTCTAAAACAGAGAATACAGACCGCAGACAGTATCAAATGAAAGATACAACTTGCTAGGTCTATAACAGTGTGACTCTGAAAATGAGTTTCCCAGCAAACAGTGTAAATTGCTGGTGAAATACCGTTACCTTAAGACCATGAATTATAAGGTAACCCGGGATACTCGTAACCATACTAACCGACACTAGAGTACCAGACGCCCTACGAGCGTCTTGAGAATATGACATTTGTCACCCCTTGGCTTGGTAGGCCGTGGACTGTAGCTAGCAGTCAGGGTGCGGGGGTGTCAATCCCGTATAGATCTATACACACAATGTCCGCTCTCCCTACAGGAGACTCTGGTTACCAACTAGACGACGGAGAAGGCTGTGTCCTGAAGATGCATCCCAATTAGTGGGTAGAGACTTCCAAATAGTGGGTTTCTAACGTAAGTGTTGAACTAGAGGTAGAGACTCACAACTGAACTGAATGAAGTAAACCCATATGTCTATGCTTGTGTACATAATATATAACTAATAAATCAAACGACCTTCGGATGGACATCCGATCCCACTAGACCACATCTCAACGAAGAAAAGGAAATAGGGCGTACAAGCCTTCCTAAGTCCTTCAATCATTACTTATATGCATCTAGACAAGCATAGACATACATCTAACTACGCTTGAGTGTGTAACAAGTGGATTCATATCGTGAAGTATAAGTGTACAGTGTGGAATAACCGAATCGTGAAGTATAAGCGTGCCAAAAGTAAGTGTATCACGAAGTAGAGACGACAACAAGTGAAGTAGGAGCATATCGAGTTTAAGTGAAGTAGAAGCGATATCAAGTATAAGTGAAGTAGAAGCGTATCACTAAGTAAGAGTGTGAACAAGTATAAGCGTCCAGCAGGTATAAGTGTATCACGAAGTGGAAACGTTATCAAGTATAAGTGAAGTAGAAGCGACAACTGGTGAAGTAGGAGTGTCTATCGGTATAAGTGACTACCAGTATAAGTGAAATAGAGGCAATAACAGGTATAAGCGCTTCAAGAAGTGAAAGCGTTACCAAGTAGGAGTATAAAATAAGTAAAAGCGAAGCAGCAGTAAATAATAAGTAAAAGTATACGTCGTGAAAAGGGAACTTCGATGAAAGCCTTGAAAAAAAAACCTTTATACTCAGGGAAAATCACATTTGGTATTCTTTGGTAAAATAAGTTTGAAAAACTTTATAAATCCTTGGAACCTTTATAAACCAGTTTAAAATGAATTTAGATAAAACAATATAAGTAAGAGTTTTGAAACAAATGAAAACCCTTTTGAAACCATCATAGTATCCTACTCGGTAAAACAGTATACAGTGTGGTAAAATCTTGTGCATGTGGGTGATCAATCACATGTGATTGATATGATAACTGGCATGTTTAACTTGTATTCCCCCCTATAAAACATGTAAAAACATTTAAAAGGTTCATTCAGGGGTATGAACTCACCTGGCGTAAGTGGATCCGACAAAAGCGCCGGTTGGGTGCTCGGTGTCAAGTAAAGACTTGGACACACTAAGTGACCTATTCAACATATGATAACATATGTTTACATACAATTAGTACATATAATACTAATTAAATAGGTATACGCACCCTAAAGAGCGGAAAACACCTTGGTTAAGTGTTTGGGGTGTCCCGGGTAACAACTAAGAGCTCAAATGGCTTAGGAATGGAGTTTGCTCTCTGAGAGTAAACTCTCTACACTCAGTTTACGGCCCAGGGACAACTCCCCATGAGTTTACGGCCGTAAACTCATGGTGAGGGGCTCTAGTGTGTTTTAAGGCTCTATCTTGTTAGTGGAATTTTGCTAGGTCCAAATCCAACAGGCATGAGTGAGTTTAGGGTCTTTAAGGGCACCATTATGGAGTTTACGGCCCATGAACCATCCCTAAGGGAGTTCACGGCCGTGAACTCTTATTCTTTGAGTTTAATGAAGTTTCAAGCCCCTAATACCCTCTTAGTAATTATTCAAGGCTATAGGGGTGTTTGGGGTTCCAAGTGTGCACTCCTTTAGAGTTTATGGTCCAAATGACCATCCCTTGGGAGTTTACGGCCGTAAGCTCTATGGCTTGGCCGTGAACTCTCATACACCCACAACTCTTTGATTTTAAGCCCTTGTTTCAATCCTAGCATTTTCTAGTGAAAGTATAAGGCCATTTAGGAGGCATTTACTATCATTTTAGCATGTTTAGGGGTGTTTACGGCCTAGGCACTTGCTTGGGCCGTAAACTCCATGTTACCCCATATTTCCTTGTGTTTAAATGATCTAAACCCGAAATAGCAAGTCCCTTAATTATGTCTTAAGCCTAAGGGTGGTTTGGGAGTGTTTTTGGGGCATTTTGGCATGATTTAGAGGGGTTTACGGCCTAAGCATGTGCTTGGGCCGTAAACTCTCTTTTATGCCCTAAATTGATTGTTATAAATGAGCAAACACTCTTAGGCTAATTCCTCTATTTATTTCCAAGCTTTTAGGGACACGTTTGGGTCTTTTTGGCCTCAAATAAGGTGTTTACGGCCTAAGGAGGATCTTAGGCCGTGAACTCCTTTTCAACAGCTTAAATGGTCGAATTTTAAGCTATAATCATGAGTCATAATGTTTAGAACAAGCTGATAGGTTTTTTAATACAAACAATCCTATGTGTGCATGCAACCCAAGTTGGATCTATGTTTTCACTATAAGACATACAACTTTATGAACACAAAATAAACCCTAGCATGCTTCTATAATTTTCGAAAATTACATAGAAGTGTAGTAGACATACCTTTGTTGTTATATAGCAATAACAACTAGTTTCCTTGATCTCTTGAACTCTCTTGAACTCTTGAAAGCAAGCACCACAATTGTAGTGCCTCTAATGGCTCACAAACACCTTGAAGCAAGAAGGCAACTAAGAGAGAAGAGGGAATGATGCTAATTTCGGCCCTAGGGTTCCCTTGGAATCAAGTGGCCTTAAATTGAAGCATAGGGCATGTATTTATACTATAGGGTGCTAGGGTTTTAGTCTAAACCCTAATGGACAGCTTAGCCACACAGCAGCCCAAGGAACCTTATGGAATGAGGCCTTGGACGAAAATATGATGATCCTTTCATCATAATTTCGTTCCCCCTTAGTCCATTAGGTTTCCTAGCCCAAAACTCAACTATCACACATTTGACAGTTTATACCCTTTTATTTAATTAATCTCTTTTAGTCACCAAATTAATTCCTAATTAATTTATGACTAATACTAATTAAATAAATATGATTTCTCCTTTAATATATTATTCTTATAATATATAAATAAATCATAATATCACCTCTCTCATATCAAATTACCTTGTCAAGTTGCTTTGGTGAAGGCAACCCAAAAGGACCATGCACACTCGGGTCAAGTATATACCAAATATGGTTACTAACTTAGACACTAATCCAACAGTCTCCCACTTGGATAAGTCTAGTAACTATATCTCTTGTATGACTTCCGTACCCGATAGCAATCGTAGCTTTCAATAGCCGCTGTCAACCCTGACCAATAATCTGTCCTTTAGATAAGGGATCACATAATCCTCTATTCTAGATATCATGCTAACAATACTTATTGTTTAGCACTTTATTTCTTGATCTCTGATTTGTTCGACATAGAACTCAGTTGAACACATCAACTTTATCTTGACCGGACCCGGCACATAAGTCAAACCAAATCATCAAGTGGCCAAGATATCGCTTTTATCCTCATAGAATAAAAGGAACAGAAAAACGTCGACTAATATGCCTTTATCATTTACTAGTTAAACCACACACAATAATACGTTTTATAACATCAAGTTACTGATGCGGTTTCACATTATCAATGTATAATCAACTAGCAAACAATAACCATATCTCTAGGTTTAAAGATTATATGATATTATCATCTTGCGATCACTTGTGATAACATTCATGAAGTAATACCAGCAAGTGTGGGTCTATTTCAATGCTCAATACAAATTTCATAAGCACTCATAAACTTTGCAGCAAACCTTTGCTATGTCTAAAACTTTTCAGACAATCTACAAACAAATTTATGACAATCTTCCTTCATATCTACTTCCAACATATGAGCGATTGTGAACTGTTCGAATAATCTTATTATTCAGGAAGTCAAAACATGCAAAATTGACACAATAGATAAATAATCAACACAAGATAGAAACTTTCTTATAAATAACACACCTTTATTTAATCATCATTTGTTGAATATGACATTATCTATTACAAGTTTCCTACCTATCTAATCTAAACTAATATCGTCCTTCAGCCCTACGCTCCTAGCGTGCTGCAAATGCTTGACCCTACTCAGTCCCTTCGTAAGGGGATCTGCTGGGTTATCTTCTGACGATACCCTCTTCACAACGAGGAGTCCCTCTTCTACCCGATGTCTAATAAAGTGGTATTTCCTGTCGATATGTTGAGATCTGCCATGATCCCTTGGTTCCTTGGTTAAGGCAACCGCTCCTTCATTATCACAGAAAATTTCCATGGGCTCCTTTATGGATGGCACAACTCCAAGGTCTCCAATGAAGTTCTTCAACCATATAGCCTCCTTTGACGCTTCGCTCGCCGCAATATACTCTGATTCGCACGTTGAATCAGCTACGGTCTCTTGCTTGGAACTTTTCCAAGTCACTGCTCCTCCATTTAGGGTAAAGACCCAGCCCGACTGCGATCGGAAGTTATCCCGATCCGTCTGAAAACTAACATCACTGTACCCTCGTACTCTTAAGTCATCACTCCCACCGAGGACTAGAAACCATTCCTTGGTCCTCCGAAGGTACTTAAGAATATTCTTAACTGCAATCCAATGTGCTCTACCAGGATTCCCTTGATATCTGCTGACCATGCTTAAAGCGAAGGCCACATCAGGGCGAGTACAAGTCATAGCGTACATGATAGAGCCTACTGCGGAAACGTAAGGTACTCGGCTCATATCAACTATCTTTGTCTCTGTACTCGGGCTCTGAGTCTTACTCAGCTTGGTATTGCTTTGGATTGGCAACTCCCCTTTCTTGGAATTTTCCATACTAAAACGCTTTAGCACTTTTTCCAAGTATGTATCCTGACTGAGTCATATCAGTCTCTTTTCCCTGTTGCTTACTATTCTTATTCCCAGAATATAAGCGGCTTCTCCGAGGTCCTTCATAGCGAAACATTTCCCAAGCCAGGACTTGACTTCCTGCAAGGTTGGGATATCGTTTCCTATGAGTAGTATGTCGTCGACATACAATACGAGAAAGCTTACTATACTCCCACTGGCTTTGACATACACACAAGATTCATCTTCGCTTCGCAGAAAGCCAAACTCTTTAACCTTCTCATCAAAACAAAGATTCCATCTGCGAGATGCTTGTTTCAATCCATAAATAGATTTCTCAAGCTTGCATACTCTATTGGGATGCTTCACATCGACAAAACCCTCTGGCTGATTCATGTAGACATCCTCAGCCAACTTTCCATTAAGGAAAGCAATTTTCACGTCCATCTGCCATATTTCATAATCATGAAACGCAGCTATGGCAAGCATCACCCTAATAGACTTTATCTTCGCAACTGGTGAGAAGGTCTCATCATAGTCAACTCCGGGAGTTTGAGTAAAGCCCTTCGCAACCAATCGCGCTTTATAAGTATGCACTTTCCCATCCATGTCCGTCTTCTTCTTGAAGATCCACTTGCACCCGACTGTCTTACGACCCGGTACATTATCAACCAAATTCCAAACTTGGTTGTCGTACATGGACTGAATCTCGCTGTCCATAGCCTCTTTCCATTTTGCAGACTCCGGGCCTGCCATGGCTTCCTTATAGCTGCTAGGTTCATCCAAATTTACTAGTGTACTATCACTAATAAATGTATCCCCTTCAGTAGTAATATGAAAACCATAAAACTGGGGTGGAACACTAGCCCTAGTGGAACGTCGAAGAGGTAAGGACACGTCAACAGGTTCAACAGGAGTTTCCTCCTCAAGTTGAGTGCCAGTGTCAGAGGTTCCTTCATCGCTTTGATCTTGAATTTCTTCAAGTTCAATTTCCCTCCCACTGTCTTCTTGGCCTATCAATTCCTTTTCTCGGAAAACTCCTCTTCTAGCAACGAAGACAACATTGTCACTCGGTCTATAGAAAAGGTAGCCAAAAGACTTCTGCAGATAGCCGATGAAATAACACTTCTCACTGCGAGGTTCTAGTTTGTCGTGAGTCTCTCGTCTTACGAAAGCCTCACAACCCCAAACCTTGATATGTGCCAACGAGGGAGCCTTCCCTGTCCACATCTCGTGAGGAGTCTTGGAAACCTTCTTAGTGGGAACTAAGTTAAGTATATGGGCGGCAGTCTCTAAGGCATACCCCCAGAAAGCTATTGGTAACGAAGTCCGACTCATCATAGAACGAACCATGTCCAACAAGGTCCGATTACGTCTCTCAGCCACACCATTCAATTGTGGCGTTCTCGGAGGCGTCAATTGCGAAACGATTCCACATTCTTTTAGATAGTCGTGAAACTCAAGACTTAGGTACTCTCCTCCTCGATCTGACCGAAGCATCTTGATTTTCCTGCCCAGCTGATTCTCCACTTCATTCTTAAACTCTTTGAACTTTTCAAAGGTTTCCGACTTTTTCTTGATCAAGTAGATATATCCATATCTGCTATAATCATCTGTAAAAGTCACGTAGAAGCGGCAAGCATCCCTTGTGGTGGATCTAAAGGGCCCACACACGTCGGTGTGTATGAGATCCAATAAACCCTCACCCCTTTCACAAGTGCCAGTAAAGGGTGACTTGGTCATCTTCCCAAGTAAACAAGACTCACACGTGTCATCGTCCCTAAGGTCGAATGACTCCAACACTCCATCCTTTTGTAGTTGGGCTATGCGTTTCTTGTTGACATGGCCAAGGCGACAATGCCACAAGCATGCTTTGTCTAGACTAGTAGACGAATCAATATTCAAAACATTATTTCCAAAATTATCAACAATCATCACTGATTCATAAATCCCATTACATGGTAATGCATTGAAATAAAAGACACCATTCAAATAAACATTAATAGAACCATTACTATTATCAAAAGAATATCTGAAACCTTGTCTAAACAACCTGTGAAAAGAAATAATGTTTCTTGCCATATCTGGCGAATAACAGCAATTCTCTAAATCTATTCCTAACCCATTACTCAACACTAAAGAATAAACACCGACTTTGGTCACAGGCGAAGATCTTCTGTTTCCCATAATCAGGTTCATCTTCCCATGCTCCATCTCCCTACTTCTTTTTAGGCCCTGCAAATCAGAACAAATGTGGTAACCACATCCTGTATCAAGAACCCATGAAGTAGCAAATGATGAGTTATTAGATTTAATAGAATACATACCTGCAAATGTGGGCTTGATCTTCCCATCTCTTATGTCCTGCAGATATTGTGGGCAACTTCGCTTCCAGTGGCCCTTTTGGTGGCAATAGAAGCACTCTGCTTCTTTAGGATCGGAAGAGGGTTTAACGGGGCCAGCTTTGGTCCCACTTGAGGACGAACCATCACGGGGTTTCCCTTATGGTGGCTCTTACATGGAGCCTTCCTCTTTTTACCCTTTCCTTGACCTATCGCCATCACAGAAGCGGCCACAGCAGGTGACGGTGCAACGGATTTGTCTTTGAGGTTGCTCTCAGCAGTCCTCAAGAGTCCTTGGAGCTTGCTCAAGGAGACCTCCTCTTTGTTCATATGGTAGGTCATCCTAAACTGATTGTAGCAGGAGGGCAAGGAGTGGAGGATTATGTCAATAGCCAAATCCTCATCAAACTTAACATTAAGTTTGAGAAGACGATCAACATACCTCTGCATTTTCTGCAAATGAGAGGTTAGGGATTCTCCACTCCCCATCTTAGCGGTGATCATGCTAGTAATGATCTCATAGCGCTCTTGCCTCGCGCTCTGGCGATACCTGTCCAGCAAATCCTGATGCATTTCATATGGATACATGTCCTCATAGGACTTTTGGAGTTCGAGGTTCATGGTGGCCAGCATGATGCAGTGAACTTTCGTGGCATCACGCTCGTGGGCCTCAAAGGCGGCCAGTTCCTCAAGAGTAGCAACATCTGGGATGATCTTCTCAAGCTTTTCATCGAGGACATATTCTTTGTCCTCGTAGCGTGTGATCATGCGAATGTACCTCATCCACTCGTTGAAGTTTGAACCATCAAATGTCACTTTCTGACACAAGTTCATCAACGAGAATGACCCAGAAGCGTTTTTGTTGTTGTTGTTAGCAGACATCTGAAAAAGAAAGGGACAAAGCTTGATTAGAAATGAATCCCTAATTAAACACCCAAATGAGAAATTAGGGCTAGGATCCAACAACATTATTTACAACTTAGAAAGGGATGCCGTACTCTAAAAGTAAATAACTTGAAGGTAAGTGAATGACGATTCACTAATTCTCACCATGAAAAACGAAAAAGCAATTTAGGTTTTAAATGTATTGAAAACTCCTAGATCTTTGAGATTCATTGAACTTTTCAATGGCATGTTTAAATCTCGATATGCATTTCACATTTGCGACTGGGATGCCGAGGATCGCAAACAAATTTGTGAATAACCATGCGAATTAACGTGGTGCACTCAATGTCACTATCACCTAATCAATGTGCCGGTAAACCACACACGCTCCATTGATCTATGACAAACATCGAGTCACCCTTCGCTACATATGTCATCCCCAAATTAATGTGCCGGTTAACCACACGTGCTCCATCAACGTTTGACAAGGGTACGAAGTGTAATTCCATGGATTAGCATCATTTTCACATTTTACCCTAAAGTAACTAAGAGTGGGAATTTGTAAAACAATGTAGTTACTTTAATATTTCCATTATACTTTTAATGAGGAATTAAGTGCCCTATCCTATCCGTTCGGCTAACGACCCTCCACCAGTCAAGCAAGCGGTAGATGTGAGTGTACATCCATTAAGCGCCATTTTATAGGCAGCAACCTTATACCCACCTTATAGACTGGCTTCGTGAATGAGGTCTACTAGCGATAAGACTAGCTTATTCTTATACATATATAATAATTAATCTTATAATATCATAATTGTATAAGGGTGTATTTTAAAGCATTTCAAAATACTAGTATCTTAATGTGTATTTAAAATTTTCGAAAATTAAGGCTATCTAATTTAAAATTTTAAACACCAAAAACTTTGATTTAATAATTATCAAAATAAAACAATTAATTTGAATTATTAAATCTTTAAGGTTTATCATAAAATCAAAAGTGATATTATCCCCTAGATTTTTGTATTTTTTTTAAATATATGGAAAGGATAATACAAGATCTTCAATTATCTAGTTTAAACAATTAAATTGATAATCACAAAGATAGCAATATCCAAATCCCTAAAATCTTGGGATCTTATCTTGGGGGGCAAGGGATTTTCGAAATCCCTAGGGTTTCTTAACCCTAATTTCGAAATTTGGAGGCTAGGCAAAAAAAGGTTTTAAGAACCCTATCAAAAAATCGCCAACTAGGGTTTTGCAACCCTAATTTGCGAAAATCACCATGCCTTAGGGTTTACTTGCCATAAACCCTAATTTGTCAAATTCATAATATGTATCAAATCCAATTGAAAACAAAAAACCAATAGCTCTGATACCACTGATAGGTTTTTTAATACAAACAATCCTATGTGTGCATGCAACCCTAGTTGGATCTATGTTTTCACTATAAGACATACAACTTTATGAACACAAAATAAACCCTAGCATGCTTCTATAATTTTCGAAAATTACATAGAAGTGTAGTAGACATACCTTTGTTGTTATATAGCAATAACAACTAGTTTCCTTGATCTCTTGAACTCTCTTGAACTCTTGAAAGCAAGCACCACAATTGTAGTGCCTCTAATGGCTCACAAACACCTTGAAGCAAGAAGGCAACTAAGAGAGAAGAGGGAATGATGCTAATTTCGGCCCTAGGGTTCCCTTGGAATCAAGTGGCCTTAAATTGAAGCATAGGGCATGTATTTATACTATAGGGTGCTAGGGTTTTAGTCTAAACCCTAATGGACAACTTAGCCACACAGCAGCCCAAGGAACCTTATGGAGTGAGGCCTTGGACGAAAATATGATGATCCTTTCATCATAATTTCGTTCCCCCTTAGTCCATTAGGTTTCCTAGCCCAAAACTCAACTATCACACATTTGACAGTTTATACCCTTTTATTTAATTAATCTCTTTTAGTCACCAAATTAATTCCTAATTAATTTATGACTAATACTAATTAAATAAATATGATTTCTCCTTTAATATATTATTCTTATAATATATAAATAAATCATAATATCTCCTCTCTCATATCAAATTACCTTGTCAAGTTGCTTTGGTGAAGGCAACCCAAAAGGACCATGCACACTCGGGTCAAGTATATACCAAATATGGTTACTAACTTAGACACTAATCCAACACAAGCTAGGGTAAGCGGACTTATGATTTGGAAGCGTTTGGTTGCGGATTTGGCTCAAAAACGGGTCTAGTGAGAGAGTATAGAGAGAAAGGGTGGAAAAGGCTCCAATGGAGTTTACTCCCCCTTATATATGGGTGGGAGTTGGAGCTCAGTGATATTCTACCCGATACTGTCGTTTAACGGGGCTTTTGGTCGCACCCGATTTAGTGGTCGTAATAATAAAAACTAATTTTTTCCAATTAAATGGAAATGTGAATTACGAGTTTTTATTTCTCTTATCACGACTTAATGGCATAAAGATATAAATAAATGAAACATTTACTTATTTGACGACCTCAAATTAACGGAATTTTTATACAGTGGAATATTCCGTTAACGGTAACGGGGTAATGTAACAGAATAACTTTGGGTTGTCACACTTCTATAAAACCAGGAGCTTTCTCGAAAACCCGGCTCTGCGAAGGTAGAGCTTTAAACCGAAAAGATAAATTTCTCGGGGTCTTCGGGCACTTCGGGGCGTGTTCCGGGCTTTAAAAATGATATTGGGGCTTCGGGGGAAGTGGAAATAATAAAACTATTGAAAAAGGGGTGAAAAATCGCAATTTCCAAAGTTTACCCAGGAGATCTCGCAGCCACTATATATAGCTACGAGGGTCGGATCCGAAGCAACGAGGGAGAGGCATGTGGCTCGGATCTTCGGCCGAAGGAAGAACATGTGGCAGAAGCAGCGAAGGCAAGCGAGGCTCGGATGCGAGGGTCAGACGCCTGCTGGCTTGGCTCGGACGGCGACACGCGCCGCACCTCGGATGCGCCACGACTTCGGAAGCGAGGAGTCACTGTACACACGTCGAAGTCTCGGCTACACATCGCGATCTTTATTTCGAGTTTTTAGCTGTCTACCGCTATTCAGAAACTTAGAAAAATCATAACTCCTCATACGAAGTCAGATTTAAAAGTTCTTTATATGAAAGTTTATTATTTTAACGAGTTCTACGACTTTCATTTAGATCACTAAGGCTAAAAAGTAGTTTATCGGAAACTCACTTTTTATACGACATAGTGTTTGCCGATTTTATCGTGGATCTTCGATTGGTCATAACTTCTTCGTTATAACTCGGATTTCGACGAGGTTTTCGCCTAAACTTTTCTAACGAGATTCTTTACAACATTAAATAATAAAATTGTACTTATTTCAAATTTCATATTTTCGCTAAAATTTAACTATTTGGCTTTTAATTGGAATCCCATAAGATTTCCAATATTTTCCAAGTGATTCTAAACATAGTTTTACTTCATTTCTAGTAAAACTATCTGTTACAACTCAACACTCAATATTATTCACATTTAATAATTACATAACACGATAACAGAGCGTGTATGTTACAACAATCCCCCGAACTATCAATATTAAATAACACTCAATTAATAATTGGAGTCAAATTTATATCTTTCAATCCGTACTTAGGGTAAAAAGACCATTTTACCCCTTATCTAGCTTGGCCCAAGACTAAGGCCTAAACCTACAATCCAAAAGGCCCAAACATGCCCCAAAATATCCCATAGTTAACCCTGATCAAACTTCTGGTCAAAGTCAAATTCAATAATCCATATTGACTAAACATGTCGTGTTGCCCCTTAGCCACACCGTGTTCCTCCAGCATCTAATCAGTCAGGAAAAATCTTGGCCATACGTCGTGTTGACTTGCCACCACGCCATGTTCGCCCGAGTTTCAACTGCTTAATACATTAAGTTGTTTTCTCCGATTCCAAGAGCTCCAAAGCTCAGATCTTGTCCATAATGTGGTCCAGAAGGATAAATTTTCCAACTTTATCCATTGGGACTACCCAAAAAAGTTCAAAACTAAATCCATAAAGTTTAATAAGAGCTTAATCAACAAGCACTTAATCCTCCAAGTTCGAAGTCCATCATTTCCAGAAGTGATTCAAACACCAAAACCATCCCCAATGTTGGTGCTTTATAGACATATATGTCCAATGCATGTCTTGAACTCGTATTTGGTCAAAATGAGGATTCATGACCTAATCTTTATGCATGACATCAAAACTTGATTATAATCCATATTCCAAACACTACTAACTCCTCTTGACCTGGAGATTCATAAAGTTACTAACTTTATGAGGTCTAACCATTCCATCTTTCAAGAATAATAAGATAAAGGAACAAAACTCAAGATCTAACAACTATAAATGATAAAAATCGAGTTTTGTACACTTACAAAGGTCCAGAAGAGTGCCAAGGTGGAGAATATGGACTTGTTTGCTTGATCTTTGCTTTCTTTCTCCTCCTTCCTTCTTAGCTTCAAAAAGCACCAAACTAGTTCTAAAAATGGATGAAGATGATTAGGGTTTCTTTCAGGGCTTGAGGGGCTGATGATGGACAAACCCTAGCCTCCTTATTCCTTTAAATAAGGAGGAAAAACCCAGAAGATTAGGGTTTTCATTCCAGCCGTCAACACGTCGTGTTCCAAGAGGCAACACACCGTGTTGACCTTAATGAAAGTCACGCTTCTTCTTATCTAGACATGCCATGTTGGTTCCTCCAACACGCCGTGTCCAATCCTCAAAAGGGGATTTATTTCCAACAATTGTTCCTCAAGATTCTGGGTGTTACAATTAAAGCAGTGTAGATATTGAAAACATGAACATATAAATCCCAAAGTACAACTTAGTCATGATCTTGTTCTTGTGACACGTTCGACTGAAATCATAAGGTTGTTTTCATTGAGCCTCTTTAGTTGTTACAGAGAAATTGGAAATTGAAAGTAGGTTTTCATAACCAGGAACTCTTGATAAGTCACACATCTATTTTTCATAATTAAACCATTTGAAGTGGAACCAAAACTTAGACCATGCACAGAAAGCAAAAGAAATAGACATCCTAACCTATAAGATTGATGTAGTAACATATATAAAATCCTGTAATAACATAAAGAGCACTGATCTCGATGGAGCTTCTAAGCTGGTTTTTCATATATGAAATCATAATACAACATAAGATCGCTAGGTTAGATATTTTTAACTTATCAAGACACACTTGATTTGAATGATTTTTTTTTCATCGTTTTAACTTAGAGGTTAGGATGTTTATTTCATTAGCTTTTTGTATGCAGTCAAAGTTTTGGTTCCACTTCAAAATGGTTTATTGCAAAAAAATAACTATGTAACTTACCAAGAGTTCCTAGTTATGGAAATCATAATACAACATAAGATCGCTAGGTTAGATATTTTTAACTTACCAAGACACACTCGATTTGAATGAATTTTTTTCATCCTTTTAACTTAGAGGTTAGGATGTTTATTTCATTAGCTTTTTGTATGCAGTCAAAGTTTTGGTTCCACTTCAAAATGGTTTATTGCAAAAAATAACTATGTAACTTACCAAGAGTTCCTAGTTATGGAAACATACTTTCAATTTCTCTTTAACAACCAATGAGGCTCAATGAAAACCAACTTATGATTTCAATCGAACGTGTCACGGGGACAAGATCATGAATAAGTTGTACTTTGGGATTTAAGTGATCATGTTTTCAATACTTATATTGTTTTTGTGGTAAACGTCGTTGTTTGAAAATGAAATAGGAATGAAATACTTTTTATGAACCATCATTTTCTTGTTGTTTATGTCTTTGCATATGTTTATTTCATTTATGTTGCAAATTGAAAAAGATTAAAAACTTAATGTTAAAAGCGCAAAATTTTGAAAATATAGTGTCTTTTGCGTCACTTTTTTCGCTTCTGGGCAACCGACCAACCTGTAGTCAATCGGTCAACTTGTCAAAACTGCAACAAATTGAAAACTAGGCCTGACAATCGTGTCGTGTTCGGGTTGGCGGGTTAAAATATGTCAACCCAAACACGACCCATTTAAATATGCATGTCACGGGTTGGCGAGTCACAGGTTGGCGGGTTTGGAACGTAAACTCATATATGACCCGCCAACCCATTTATTTATACGGGTTCACAGGTTGGTGAGTTTGTGGGTCAGATTTGGGTTTGTGGGTCAAATTCCATAAATAAAATTGACAATTAAACATGAATAAATTTTTGATGGTTGATGCAAACATATCTGAATTTTAGACTAAGTGTTAATCATCAAAATTAAAATTAAAAACATTTATAGAATCATGTAAAACTAAACATTAATACAAATATAGATAATACTTATTATATAATACTTATTAAATATTGATCCTTGATATATAAATATATTTAAAAATATAAAAAATATATATATTTTATTAAAAATATAAATGGATTGGCGGATCAACCTATTTATTTTTTGAGAAACGCATATATGACCCGTTTAATAAATGGGTTGGTGGGTCGGCGGTTTGAAAAACTCAACTCAAACCCATTTATTTCGTGTCGTGTTGCGGGTCGTGTAAAGAATTGTTGATAATAAAAGCATCTCTAAGAGCTGACAACTCGATTCCAAATGGTAAGTAAAACAGACACTGAAGCTCAATATCCAGCTCCAGAAATTACAAACGAGCAAAGATATTTTTGGAGCTAGCGATCACCATTCACACACCTTTTTCATGAAGTCGAGTAATTGTTAGCCAATGATAATGATAAAGCTAGATATAGGTGGGGTCTGATTTTATCACAACCGTGCAAACTAAACAAGAATTATCGTTCAGGATGCTGTGGCGATTATCTCCGATATTTCTCCCTTCCAAATCCAGTTTTTTGTTTAATTCAAAATGGTTTGCTCACTCGACGTAGCAAATCTAGGGATTCGATTCAATCCTTTGCCTCATATCGATACTACTTTTATCAATCAAAGAAGGATTCGACCTCGCTCTGTAATCGCATTTCCCACATCCGATTGTCTGAAGCATCGTCTTCTCCGACGTATCTCGTGTTCTACAGTCGACGAACAACAGATTCAGCAAGCGTTTAGTGATGCTGAGAACTCACTCATCAGTAGTCTCATTGGCATCCAAGGACGTGGTCGCTCTGCTTCTCCTCAGCAACTCAAAGTAACACCCTCTTCCTCTTGTCTGTTTAACTTACCAAATTCTATGATTATGACACTGCGTGTCTTCTCCAATCATCAAATTTGCCATCGCTTATAATCGCATAACATTATATTTCTGAATTGTGTAGGAAGTCGAACAAGCCGTGACAGTTCTAGAAGCTACTAAAGGTGTCCCTGATCCTGTAAGTAGTGTAAAAACCCTAAACTTTTTTGAGTTTTATTCATCCGATTCAAGTGTGAGCTCAATTCTGCAGACCAGTTCGAGTCTAATCGAGGGCCGATGGCAATTGATTTTCACAACAAGACCTGGAACAGCTTCCCCGATCCAGGTTACATGTTACCGCATCTCCGATGAAGATCCAATGCAAACATTTACCTCCAAAATTAACCAAACCTTCATGATTCTTGTAGAGAACATTCGTCGGAGTCGACTTGTTCAGTGTATTCCAAGAAATTTACCTTCAAACAAACGATCCACGAGTCTCCAATATCGTCAAATTCTCCGATTCAATAGGTGAACTTAAAGTCGAGGTACGCCATTGTCGACCAATTCCTCGCTCTTCACATAGGTTCGATTGTTGCGTTTTGACAGTTGACACGATCTAATTGGTTTACACTCAGGCTGCCGCTGCAATCAACGATGGAAAAAGGATTCTTTTTCGTTTCGATAATGCAGCATTCTCATTCAAGTTTCTTCCCTTCAAAGTTCCATATCCGGTGCCTTTTAAACTCCTCGGAGACGAAGCAAAAGGTTGGTTAGACACAACATACTTGTCGGAATCCGGAAACCTTCGTATCTCAAGAGGAAATAAGGTAATCCTAGTTCATGTTTCTTTTAATGCTTAAACTCCATGTTCATGAAGGATCAGGATCTACGTTGGTGTAGTGCAGGGGACGACGTTTGTTCTTCAGAAGCAAACGGAACCCCGGCAAAGACTGATTTCTGCAATTTCCACCGGTCGTTCAGTGATTCAGGTAACCATTTCAGATCTTCTCGACGAATCTTGGAAGTTTGTTTTCTAGATTTTTTTTTTCTAAAATTTTTGTCTTTGTGCAAGGCGATTGATGAGTTTATGTCGTTAAATCAAACGAAAGATGAACAACAACTCATTGAAGGCGAATGGCAAATGATTTGGAGTTCACAGGTTTTAATTTTATTATATATCAAATATCAAAAAAAAAAAAAAAAAAAAAGGGGGTATTTAAGTCATTTCACTAAAATTAAACAATTTCCTTAAAAAAATTACTATATTTTTGCAGATGGAAACGGATAGTTGGATAGAGAATGCAGCTAATGGTCTTATGGGCTCACAGGTACAAAGTTCAAATCTAGCTTTTCAAAATTTTAACACAAACATTTATTTTTATTTTTTTGTTACAAATCTTATGATGCTGAATAACTTTTCATTTTTTCTATATTGTATTAATCCAAATTGTTTATTGTGATATTTAGATTGTTAAAGAAAATGGGAGACTCAAGTTTCTTGTTGACATATTGTTTGGGGTCAAATTCTCCATGAATGGAACATTTGAGTAGGTTTTTATCCCAAGTAGTTTCACAATTAGTATCTTAAAAACCCTAAACCTTAAACCTAAAACTGGTATTTAAATATTTAAGTGTAACTTTTTTTTTTTTTTGATGTAGAAAATGTGACACAAATATATATGATGTGATGATGGATGATGGTGCAATAGTAATTGGACCATATGGGCTTCCAGTTGAGCTAGTAACCAAATTTAAATTGGAAGTCTTGTAAGGACTCAAATCTAAACTTACTATTTTTTTTATTCTCTTTTATATTTGCATGGTGATTTTTTTTTATTTTTTTTTTATTTTTTTGTAGGTATTCGGATGACAAAATCAGGATAAGCCGGGGATATAGCAAGATTCTCTTTGTCCACATTCGTGTTGGAAGTTGATGAAATACGGAATTTGTATTTTTATAAAAAGGAAGTTAAAAAAAAAAAGATCAAGATACCATATTGCTTGTTTGAGAACTTTGAAGATTTTTACATTGTGATTAAGAAAATGTTAATTCTTTTTTGATGTGGTGTAGATAATGAGTTGAAATTGTAATTAATGGTGTATATGCTTTAACCACAGCTCAATACATATCTTTGTCTAAATTTTGAAAATTTTGTCCTGGATTGCTACGAAATGTGATTGTTTTTGTGACATTTTGGACAAAATATTCAAACAACAAATGTTTAGTCATCGAAATAATCCAATTATAACTTCATTTCACGTGAAACATTTACTAGCTGTAAAAAGGGTATGCAACAAAAATGACCTCAAAAGTCGAAAGCATATAGGATATAATAGTAAGATAACTTTTTTTGGAATATTTATGTACAAACCTTTAATCGTTCACCTATTTTATCATATTTTACTATCATAACATTATTTGGAATATTTACATACAAAGTACAAACATTCAACATCCCACCTATTTTATAACACTTTCACGATAGGAGACTAGAATTCAAGGGTGTAATTCTTGACATGATCAATGACACACCACGAAGATATACACGTTTGAGTTGATTTTTTCTGACCTGACAACATGTTTATTATACCAGTCGTGTTTAGTTTTGCAAATAATTTCACTTGACATGTGAACTTGTTTATTTTATTAAATTAAAAAATTAATAACTAAATATGTGATTCAAATATCTTTTCCCTTGGCCGGTTTTACCCTAGGTCTAAATCTTGTATTAAGTGTTTACGTTATCGTAGAATTTGGAATTGTGGCCATGTATCTTTTGTATTAACGTTTTTAATTATTTGTATCACTACTTGGATTTTGATGATTTCATTTGCTGTGGTTGCATCAATGTTTTTAACTTTTCATTTGGATGTGTTTATCACTTTATCAATTAATTTTTTGGAATTTGAATGTACTTAGCAGTTTATTTTTTGGAAATTTTCTTAATTAAACAAATGTGACTTGCGAACCCAATTCTGACTCACAAGCTTGAATCCAACCTACGACCCATATAATTAATCGTGTTACGTAGGTCATGTCTGAGTTTGGCTTATTCGGATTAGGGTTCAGAAAGACACAAATATTTATATAAGTCGTGTCCGGATTGGAATTTTTGATCTCCCATCCACAACACCAACACGATTGTCACTCCTAATTTTCACTTTCTTTTCTCCATCTCCATCTGTTTTTTTTCCATATTTGATCAAAGTAGTCTTTTCTCTTGTACTTATTAATTATCCACATTTATCATTAAGGTATTTATCTAATTACACACAAACAAAAAATCTCACATTTTAACCACCTATTATGGAAATGAAACATCATATAGCTACCTAAGATTTTCGAAAATCATAAACTTTGAAAATGTAAAGATTTTTGTATATCTATATTCCTTTCAAAGTGATATCTTCTATATAAGGTGTTGTCTTTTTCACAAGTTTCTCATTAGTTTGAAATTTCAACTTCGAAAATCATTATATTTTGTTTTCTTCATAATTTGGTCGAAAGACAGAAAACATATATTCGAAAACATGTGAAGCGATTACATTTTTGTAATTGTTTTTCACAAACAAATGTACATTTTATCTTCGAAATAAGTGAACATTTTTGAAACACATGAAGTTAATATTTTCGAGAAAAACAAGAACTAGTTTGAAAATCTAGACAACTATTTTTGAAATACTATTTCTAACTTAAGGATTTTGTCTTTTGAAAAAAAAAAAAAGAATTCCAGATTATATATACTCGGCACATTATCAAAACAAGATAAATAAAGCAAACTAATCAAATATTTTTGTATATGACATGAAACATTTATGCTCATGGACCACCACTTACGATGAGAGTTAGAGGTATTGGTAGATCTTATTGTCGAAATTCTTTGTCAATCTAGGAGTTGGAACTGGCTTTTGGCAATATATCATCCTATCAAAGGCTCTAGTAAAAGTAGGATCCTGAGAGCTCTAGATAGGATCCATGCTAGAAAATCATTAATATTTTACTATCTATTTTTTAACAATCTTTCAAGTGAAAGTGTAAAGTGAAAGTGTATAAGAGACTAATCTTTCACATGAAGGAATATCAAAAAATATCAAGAAGACCCAATATTGAGTCTTTTTTCCAGATCAAACTCAAACTTCTTTCCACAAAAAAAACATTGCATTTTCCTTTTTTTTTTTCAACTTGGCTCCTTTTAGCAAAAGTTACAAGTAATCTTCCAGTTTTAGACATTTTTTTCGACAAACTCTTAACTTTTTCTTTTTTAGAAAAAACTCACATATAAAAAAATGAAATCTAGATATGATTTGATCAATAATGATGTCGTTATATTCTTATGAGACTTAATTATTATTTTCATTTGAACCAATTTTTTTATTTATAATTCTCATGTTTTTTGTTGCTGTTTATAGTAATTTTTTTAATGGTTTTTGGCATTAGGATCGGAAGAAAACGTTTAATTTGCTTGAAACAATGAGAAAGACTAATGTATCCAATTCTTGTTGGAAAAATGCATATCATAATCTATTTTATATACAAGATGCTCGAAGAATATAACATGTGACAATGAAGAAGAGTCATCTAAGTTGGCTTGATATATTACATTGTTCTAAGGACCAAATTGAAAGACAACTTCCGATCACCCCAAATATGTTTAGAATATAATCTAAGCTTTCATCTTTTCCCGTTAGGGAGGAGGGAGTCGTTCACATTGAACCCACCGAACCCATTGAACCCACTGCCACATCAGCTTTTCTCTTTGATTTTTCTTTATCTTTCCGAACCCACAACACATGGAAATCATATCTTTGTCAACCCACTCAATTAAAAAAATATACAAATAATCAAGGTAAAATCTTAATTAGCAATAGAGTTACCGTCGGTACCACTCCCTCTTCGTCGGGTTGTTTAATTGGTTTCACGAACTCACTTCATCATCTCTATCTACTTTCTCTCTCTCATTTTCTCTTGTACCATGTGTTTTAAGACTTGTACCTTAGTTGTTTAGTATTTTTTTTTTAATTGAGTGGGTTGAGTGGGTTGAGAAAGATAGGATTTCCGTGTGTTGTGGGTTGAGAAAGATGAAGAAAAATCAAAGAGAAAATCTGATATGACAGTGGGTTCAGTGAGAACGACTCCCTCCTCCCTTAGAAACATTGTCAAGCTAGACTAGACAACAGCCACGTTATCTCCTCAACCATTAGTCAGATTCAACAACGTTAAAAAGTGGCTTTTTTTTTGCCTTTATGCCATATTCCAACTTGTGGCAAATTTATAATTCTGGATGACTATTTCATTCCACTCAAAATGTAAATTATATACAAAGTAATTGCAATTAAGCTAACAGACTAACACTCAACAAAATAACAATATACAACATATTTATTGACTACTATGGAAATCATTTGATGAAAACATCTACGAGTTGATAGCGTGATGAAAAGTGAGTATTACAAAATACGGGTGTGTAGTAGGGATGAACTTTGGAACCGGAATGGTTCGGAACCGGAACCGGTATTGCGAAATCATAAGAACCAGGAACAAACCGTTGGTTTCGATGCCGGTGTCGGTGCTGGTTTCGGTTCTGGTTTTCCGGTTAGTTTTTCAAACAAAAACTAGTTATAAATAAGGTGAAACTAATGATGATGCAATTCATAATACATACATGTATTTTAGTTGGCTTCCAAAAAATAAAGGCAATTAAACATTCATATTAAAAAATGAAAAATCGATGCATTAATATGTTGTCTTTCCGGACTGGTATCAGATTCAATATTTAACTAAACTATAACTTTTTACATTCTAAAATGAAGTATATAACACTAAATTACATGTTGAAAAAATATCAAATATGTAATGCCCGTTCCCTGGTACGAATTTAATTTAATTATTTATTTATTTTGATAGAAGGACTCAACGAGTTGGTAGCCCTAACTCGCCGAGTAGAAGGCAGACTATGCTTGGAGTTTAAGTTGTCTACTCGGCGAGTCAAGTCCTTGACTCGGCGAGTAGCTCAGTCAGGGTAAAACCCTAATTTCAGGATTTTGCATCATATTTAAACACCTTAATCCCCACCCCTTAGCCTCATTTGCAGCCTCCTTATCCCAAACCCTCAGCTACGAAACCCTAGAGTGCTTTTTAAGTGTGTCATCCACTTTTGAGTGTTATTTGTGCCTTTTGAAGCTTGTGAAATAAGAAGTTGGAGGACTCAAGAAAAAGATTGTAGATCTAGAAGTTTCATTCCTTTAGCTGCATTTTCTGGTAATAAAGCCTCAAACTTGATCATTCTCTTCTTAGATCTATTTATGACCTCTTTTGAGGGTTTTTGGTCGAAGATTTGCTAACTTGTGGGTAAGGATTGACCCATGAGTTGCTCTTCCAATTCTAGTGCCTTGAGAGGCTGTGATGACATAAAGGTGCAAACTTTATGCCCTTAGAGTCCTCATGCAAGTGGTAAAGAAGTATTTATGGCCTTTTAAGCCCAAAAAGGTCATGCAGGAAGCAAGATTGAGACTTTTAGTGATCATCTGATAGCTAGACCCTATATCTAGGTTCGCATGCGTGGATTTGAGATTCTAAGGTTTTTTGGACAAGATCCATGTCCTAAAGGAATTAGGGTTTTGTCTAAAACCTTTAAGAAGAGTTATGAACGGGTAAAGTTGGAAACTTTACTCTTAGAAAGGCCATTCCAATGAGAAAACGAACCAAGGACCTTGGATCCAAAAGATAGGGGCTTAATATATTAAGATGGCTCAAAGAGAAAGGGGAACTCGGTGAGTCCAGGAAAGGACTCGATGAGTTGAAGCGGGTTGTCCCGATCTTTATAATAGGAAGAACTTGACGAGTCTGTTAAGGGACTCAACGAGTTGACTTAGTTGACCACGTGTTTGAGTTGTTCATGAACTCGCCAAGTTAGGAGATGACTCGACGAGTTGGGGTTGACTGGGAGTTAACTTTGACCAGGGGTAAAATGGTCATTTTACCCTAAGAAGGATTATCAGATTTTGATTAAGTGTTGTTATGGAATTGATGGCCGGAGAGTCACCGGAACAGCAGATAGGGATTCCTCATTCGAGTTTTTAGCAGTCGGTCTTGCGAGGTGAGTTCCCTTTCAGTAGGAACGGGTCAAAGGCACCAAGGTCGGCCCGTATATGTGATATGTTAATAGCTAAGTGTGGGTGGGGCCCGAATCTCCTAGCAGACGAGTGTGAATGGGGCCCGAATCTCATAGTATTATTTGAGTATAGTTATGTGATTGCTTGATAGATATACTTCTTGTCTGTGTGATACTTGTATACATGTTAGTAGCGGAGTGTGGGCGGGGCCCGAATCTCCATGAGAGTGGGTGGGGCCCGTATCTCCTAGTTGTATGTTATTTATATGGTATGTGGTAGTTTGGGGGAGCTCACTAAGCTTTGTGCTTGCGGTTTTCAGTTTTGGTTTCAGGTACTTCCACTAGCAAAGGGAAGGGCTTGGGATGATCGCATGACACACACCACAATTTTTAGCCTGGGAGATTTACTCTGATATTTGATATGAGATTTCGATATGTTGACAGATATTATGATATTTTGAGACACATGGTTTATGATTTTATACTATGGCGATGATATTATGGTTATAATAATGATTTAAAAACGAAATTTTTTGGTTGTATTTTTGAGACGTTTCAAAGTAATTCTGACTTCATATGAGTGAATTACAATATTTTAAAAACCAGGACAAAAAACCATGTTGAAACAAAAAATAAAAAGCAACATTGATATGTTGTCTTCTGGGGCTTGTGTATGATTCAATATTTAACCAAAATATGTTTTTTTACAGTCTAAAATAAAGTACAAACACTAAATTACATGTTGAAAAAAAATCAAGTAATTCCGACTTCATATGAGTGAGTTACGGTATTTTAAAAACCAAGACAGAATAAAAAACGTGCTGAAACAGAAAAAACGTCGCATTGATATGCTGTCTTACGGGGTTTGTATGTGATTCAATATTTAACCAAAATATGATTTGTTACATAATAAAATGATGTACAAACACTAAATTAAATGTTGGGAAAAAATCAAGTAATTGTAACTTCATATTAGTGAGTTACAGTATTTTAAAAACTGTAGCAGAATAAAAAAAAAAAACATGTTGAAACATAAAAAAACGCAACATTGATATATTGTCTTCCAAGGCTTGTATATGATTCAATATTTAACCAAAATATGTTTTTTATAGTCTAAAATAAAGTAAAAACACTAAATTACATTATAGGGAAAAAATCAAGTAATTTCGACTTCATATGAGTGAGTTACGGAATTTTAAAAACCGATGACGGTTTTTTAACCGGATTTTCGTGGAACGGGACCAGTTTTGAAACTAGGACCAATTTTGCTATAAGTAGAGAACCGTTAACCGAATCGTTTTATTAAATGCGGTTTCGGGCCGGTTCCAATTCCAATTGTTCTAATGTCAATCCCTAGTGTGTAGTCCTAAATCACTCAACAAAAATAACTATTATCCCTAAATTAAACTAACTACCTTAATAATATATTATTCTTTTTAATAAGTATTAGTGATTACTTTTTTTTTCTTGATCACTAATATTAACGATTACGTAACGTAACTGTGATATAATTTATAATCATGGTAGTTTTACGGGAATTGATTCGTATTCATCAAATTTTTTTATATATAATAATTTATGCATTAAAGTATTATATTGTATAACTCCACACAATATTAATTGTTGTGTATGAAGAAAAATCATTCGATATATCTGTATATGATAACTTAAAAAAAACACACACACATCATTTGGCCATAATTGAACAGGAATTGTGTGTGCTTTTTATTTATAGATAATTAAATGTATACTCCAAACAAAAGTTCAGATTCTTAAAAAAAAAATCAAAATCAAAATCCGACCCTAACATCCTCCTCATGTCCTTCTATATATAACGTATAAGATAACCAAAACTTTGTTCTCCTCAAAAACGAGATAAAAGAAAACATTAAATACAATACTATTTAAAAACATTAGGCCAAATATATGTTTACAAAGTTGGTTCAAGAACATTAAGTGCAATATAGATCTCCAACTAGTACCATAAGTAACTTCACCTAAAAAGCTAAAACCCACTTCGTGCTCCCTCCACCCACTTTTCAAACCTAAAAACAAAGGAAATTTAAAGCAAAATAAGTCCTACAAGGTTTGTACTTCTGTCGGGAGACATGTATAAGCGATTCTCATATTTAGATAATAACTTGGCTTCATCATGAAATCTGAAAGTTTGGTCCGTATATAAACACAAGAATTTGGATTTTTAAGATTTCTTACCTCATACCATGTCCTCCTAATACTTCAATGTTGTCATTGCTTTCCTTCTTTGACTCAATGTTACCTATATCGTTTATTGCCTTCCCCATTGTATCTTGTGAGAATTAACTTATTTCATTTATCTTGCTCATGATTTTAATGGCACATATCATTTTGGTGTAATTGGAATCTACATGAGTGCCAAATGAGATCAAAGTGTGATCTAATGCAAAATCAATGGTGCAGAGTGCACACTTTAATAAGACGAGTTGAATCTCGAACACAATGAAATATATTGTCAAGGGGGTCGCTTTGTTAGGATTAAAGATAGATAAATAAATAAACACGGTAAATTAAAGATACGTCGAAAAGTAAAGAACACAAGGAAATTACTCGATCAGATGAATAGAGTTGCATCCACGGGCGTTCTAGAGAGAGATTTTATTAATAACCATCGGTATGCATTTTCTGTATAGAATTACATTCATATAAAAAGATCTATTTATAATGTCAAATTAACACACTTTCCCATGCAAGGTCAAGGATAAGAGTTCTCTAAGTCTTAAAAACCCTTGCCCTTGGCAACTTTTTCTTCTTTTGTTTATATTATTTATGAACTGATAAATTATCTAATCTACTCTTAAACTAACACCTAATTTTATCTATATTCATGATGAGATTTGAATGAGATCGAGGGAAAACAACATCTGATATTGCTATTGTTGGGGTAGAAGCTCTTTGGACGTGATTAGATGATAATGGGATTAATAAGTATAAGTGGTTAGACGCCTATCTTTGAACTTTTGAACTTTAATAATTGGAAGCATTTGTATATGCTAACCGGAAAATTAGTAATATATGGTCATGAATGGATAGGAATAGTCACTTTTTGAACATATCTAGTTAGATATATATTTTCTTTGGCCAATCAAAAAACATATTTTATTTGTAAATTTAAATATACAAAATCAAAATCTGAGGCTAACCAACCAAGGGCATTAATTTGACTGCTTTGTTGTTATATTAGACCAAAACCAACCAAATCAAATTATTCAAACATATAAAATAACCAAATCTTTGTTTTCAGAACGAGAGAATAAGAATTATTAAAGCCAACTTTATTTAAAAACATTAGGTCAAATGTTTACATCAAGTGTGCATAGCTTGTTTGAGAGCATTAAGTGCAAAACTGACCCCCAATTAATATCACAACGTCACCTAAAACCCTCCCCAATTACTATTTAGATATCTTTGTCTTAAAATTCAATTTTTTTTGTCTTGTTCTTAATTACTAAGGTAATATGACTCGTTTTGAGACATTTTAAACAAAATATTCAAGCAATGAATGTTTAATCTTAGCAAATAATCCAAATCTAATCTCATTCCACAAGACAATTCTCATTACTAGCTAGATATAACGTCAAAATGATAGTGCAAAGAAATCATATCAAATCAAACAACACAATGTCATGTATCTTATTAGAAACATATACATTGAAGTTTGAATTTTTAACACGTTAATTACCAGCTACACAACAACAAGAAATGTATGTAGCAAAAGTGACCCCAAAAGCATATACGATGTGATATTAACATAATGTTATTTGGAACATGCACTTTAAAGTAATCATTCAAAAGTTCAATTATTATTTTTTTTAATTTTCTTAAAGTATGAATTGACCAACAATGATTTGATCATTTACCAAATTGTACTTTTATTTTTTTAATAATAAATGGTAATGTATGTAACAGCAAATTGCATATTTGAAGAGAGACATGTTTTGCCTGTCACTAAAGACATTGCATAATGCATGTTTTATACCAAAAATAAACATTGTTTACTAAATATAAAATAATCAGTACAACCATCATGTGATCATGTAAAAGCCCACAAAACAGACAAATAGGCCAATATTGAACCATGTGGATGATGGTTAGGGTTAAATAAGTCGACATATACAATTTGAATAGTTTAATTGGATTAAATATTCCCAAATTAATTGGTTGATTTGAAAGTTAAAAAAAGTTTACCGCTCGATCTGATGTTTCTAATGTAAGTTATAATATATTCATTTTTCTAAAGAAAAATATTATTGATTGATTACATATGTTACTTGTAAATATTATTATTCATTTTTGAAAATTCTAAAAATTAATGGATATTTTTAGCAAAAATAGCTAGAATCTATAATTTTATTTTGGGTTGGAGGGTGTGAGTTTTATTTGAGTAGAATGTTTGGATAAAATAACTATAACTTTTTTAAATATGTAAAATTACATTTGAAATATACAAAGTTATATAAAAAGCCACTTACTAAAAGATATGTAATTTTACAAAAACAATCAAATAATTTGTTATAATAGACACAAAACACTATTTGAAATAGAATTCATGTTAGAAACTTTTTATTCTAAAATAAAATTTTAAAATTTTTACGTCAAACGAAATATTTTTTAGAGTAAATTACACGAATGGTCCCTATGGTTTGGGGTAATTTGTACGTTTGGTCCCTAACTTATTTTTTTAACTTAAAAGGTCCTTACTGTTTGTTTTTGTTGTGGACTTGGTCCCTGTCTTACATAAAAAAACTATTTTGCCCTGATTTTTTAATTTATTAAAATAAACACACCTCCAATCCCATTTCCATCTCACATTACCTTACTTACCTACCCCATCTTATTTAAATAAATTAAGAAATCAATGACAAAATAGTCTTTTTAGGTAAGACAAAGACCAAACACGCAACAAAAACAAACTACATGGATCTTCCAAGTTAAAAAAATAAGTTAGAGACTAAACGTTCAAATTACCCCAAACCATAGGAACCATTCGTATAATTTACTCTATTTTTTAATTTGAGTTTCTTGTTGAAAAGCACAACCCTTAAGACAATTATCATTGTTACCTTTTCAACTTTATTTTGTTATCAGTAAACAATAGCTACAATATATAAATCATAAATATAAATGATTAGATGTATATGTCTAAAGATAATTGAAGAAAATTATAAATTTGATGTTTACGAATGGATATGAGTAGTGTGTCCTTTTTAATAGGACTTTTAATATTAAAGACAGTTTTTTAAGGAGTTGGCTAAAAAGACACTTCATTTTATTATATAAATATCCTAATTAAATTTTGAAATATTTTTATTGGTTGAAATTATATTATTTTTGTTTTTATGATATGATTCTCTGATTGCTAATGTTCAAAGTTTTTCAAAAAAAAATTATTTTTTTTTATTATAAATTTTTTATATTTTTACCTTAAGTAAGAGCACCCACATCAGTGCTCTTGCAATCCATTGTTGCAATGCTAATTAAGCATCATCTTCAAAGTGTTGCAAACAAAACAAGTGTGCCATTTAATATTAAATTCATTAAAATAGATAATGTAATTAAATATTATTAAATATGGAGCATTATGTGTTTGCAAGGCTTGCAAATATAGCAAGAAGTAAAGGTATGTGGCATGAAATATGAAACAGCTGCATTGCAAAACCAATTGAAAGGCTGCGATGTGAATGGTCTAAGTTTTTCAAATTTATTAAAAAAAAATCTTTTTCAAATTTCTTATTATAATCTTTTATGTTTTTAACCTAAATATATTTCCAAATTTGACATGAGAATCTTTAAATTTGTCAAGTTTTATCGGTTTTGTCCCTGAAAATAAAAATATCAAAAGCAAAATACAGAAAAATAAAAAAAAATTATAAACTTTAAGCATTAATTAATGAACAAAAAATCTTCACATGAATAAAACACACGTATTTTGACAAACTTAAAACTTTAATATCAAAATCTTTCTTTAATATGAAAGGCAATTGTATATTATATGTATAAATAAATAGATAAATAAAAATCCAACTTTGTTGATATATGAAGAACAAAACCAACTACATGAAAAAAAATTACATCGGTAGTCTCTATAATTTCGAATAATTTGTATTATTTGGTTCATGATTTTTTTAAACTTAGATAGTCCTAATAGCATGTTTTCGTTGTGTCTATGGTCGTTCTTAGACATAAAATAACTATTTTGCTTTCAAGACTATTTTTATTTTGTTAATTCATTTTTATTATTCCAATTATTTTTAAATAAATTAAACAATATAAAAAATCAAATCAAAATTCAAATACACTTATAAAAACATCAAGAGACTTGTGTTTCATTTGTTGCCTTCATCCCCCCACTTCCCTAATCTTGTCGTCATCGATCCACAAAGTGTTATCATTGGCGACTACTTCTGGTAATGCACCACCGACAATGTTTCTTCACCACAACAACGACCGACATTGTTTTAGAAATCCCATGAATATGGTGCCTTCTTATGATGTAACGTCTGTGTTTCTGGGCTTGCCATTTTTAGCAATGTAATAGTCTAAGTTAACCATTGTAACCTGTTTTTAAATAATAGAAGTGTATTATTTGTGTATTATGTGTTTCGTGCTTAATTGCTTAATTATGGGATTGGATTAATTAAGAATAAAATGAGCGTCAAAATTTAAGTGTAAAATAAACTCGTTATCTTTGGATAATGTGGTAGTAGTTGAAACGAGGTTTCCTAATATATATAGAACGCCCAAATCTGACTTCGTATAAATATAATTTATTTATTTATAGATGTTGTTTTAGGGACGTAAAGTGAGGATAACGGGAATGGGTAATCGGGATAGTGATTGGTTGGTGAAATTAAATATAATTTATTTATTTTGGGTTGAAAACCCTATATGCTCACCAGGCTCCCAAGCCTGACCCACTCAGTTTTATTTGTATTACAGGAAGTGGCGCAAGGGCGTAAGATTGATGAATCATCGAGTTGTTTTGTTTACAAGACTGTATATGTATATATTTGTTGAATGACTTGTAATGTTATCGTTTATGCTTTATGGTCTGTATCGGAACATGACATCCCGAGTTTTGATTATATAATGAAAATGCATCTCTTGATGAAATGCTTTGATAAATATTATTTTATCATATTTTGTTTTGGGAACAAATTTCGCAACTCTTTTAAATCAAAAGGATGTACTCTGAAATTATTTTTAAAAAGCATAAATGAAATCGATCTTTTCTGGCCGTGATTTTTGGGATGTCACATATGATTTCGACGAACTGTTCGAAAATCATTTCACCCACCTGTGAAAATCGATTTTCAAAAAATTGATCTTGTATATAAGCTTTAGAGTGCAAATTGATTTTGAGAAATCGAACCACAACTCAAACAAGGCGTCGGCTAGGGTTCCGGCAAGAAAAGAGAGGGATAAGATGAGAGGAAACCGACGAGTTTTCTAGAGATGTTTTCGGTGAGAAAAAGAGAGGAATGATAGGCTAGGGTTTGGTTATTTGTGAGTTTTCTAATGACAAACTGATAAACCAACAGAGGGGTCAAGGTTTCGATTTCCACGAGATTAGAGAGTTCCGTTAGTCATGTGTGGCACATCGACGTCGGAAACCATTCAACCACTCGCCATCAGAGGGTTGTTCGCCTGCTACCTACGAAAGGGGGACGCTTTAGGGATTTGGGAGTCAACTGGATTTTAGTTTCAATTGCATCTTTCGATTTTGGATTTTTGGATTTGCGTCGTAGATTCCATTTTTATTTTAGATTTGATTTTCAGGTTTTATTTTGGTTTTGGATTTAATTTATGACTTTGTTGAATATTAGGTAGCTTTGTCTTGAGTTTTGATTGATTTTAAGTGGTATTGGATCTATAATTGGAGATGATGAGCGGAGCAGGTGCTGGGAATTGGATTTGTTACCGAAGATGGTGACCAGAGATGGTGACAGAAACTGTAAGAGAATTGGGGTGAGGTGGGTCATTTTTCCAACAATATATTAATAATTTAATTTATTTAATAATAAAACAAAAATAATTAAGGATAAAATTGTCATTTTATGTTTGGGAATGACCATAGAAGCAACAAAACCTTATCATAGGAACTGTCCAAATTATTAAAAATAATAATAATAATTTTTAAAAAAATAAATAAATAAAAAAGAGGTTAAGAACCAAACACCAAATTCGTAAATAACCCTTAACCATAAGAACCAGCCGTTTAATTTACTTTGAAAAAATAAGTTTTCCTAAAATAAAAGAAATCATGAAAGACATTATTTAAAAATATCAGGCCAAATGTTTACATCAAGTTTTGTAATTGGTTGAAGAACATACCATAACTTCACCTACTTTTCAAACCTTATTAAAAAAAAAAACCTCCAAAGTTGTGTTGGGACTAGTTTGATACTGCATACGAGTATACGACAAACCGAATAGTGAAGGGACAATGTCCTTTTTTCTTTAAACAGCTTAATTTTATTAAACTAGGAGGGAGCTAACAAATAAAATAATTATAGAGAAATAGCAAGTAAAGAATTTTGCAGTCAATCTCCCTTTATAGTAGATACTGATTTTGTATCTATTTACTAAAATTGAAGATAGATTATATCATTAGCTAACTAATTGATCAACAACTACTAATCAGTAGTAGATCCACAGCTACAAATTATTAGTATATCCTACATTAATGCTATATAGTTTTATATATCTTGAAGTATTTAATACTCTTTTGGAGAATAAACAAAAACTCTACATGTATCTTACATTGATGGGAGCAACAACTACTCTATTGATGCAAAATAATATCATTCCTAAGGTAAGTTAATTGATGCAAAATAATATTAGGAAAAAAATTACAAAACTGCAAAGTATGCAATATGCATGTAAGGATATATGCATTATATATAGATGCCAATTGATGGATGTTAATGTTTATGTGCCCAATGAGGAATTGAGGATAACATTTACAGCTTGAAACGTGTATACTCTACATTCATATGATGGAGATTTTATATTGGGATTATTTTGTGCTACGATACATTTACAGATAACTTATTATTATTTCATTTGTTATTACATATGTTATCTCATCTACCTTGCAGTTTTTATTTGGTTGCATTAATTGCATATGTTATCTCATCTACCTCGTAGTTTACGTTATGCCCTATGAAAATACTATATTAATACAATCCCCTTTTGTCATAGCATGCTTCCATTATTGATGTACATAAAGCACAACTCTCTGAATCATATGTACAGTTTCTCTAAACATGTACCTTAAGACACTTATTTCCTTCGATCAAAAATGGATCCTAAGTGGGTTATTACCGAAGATCATATTCTAAAGAATGTTATCAACCAAATTCGACTTGGAAGTGTTGTAAGGGTTCCCAACTTGGCCCCATTTTTTGTTGTTGTGTATGATGAATTTTGTGAAACATCATGTCACATTAGATAGTACTATGCTATAAGTTAATTTAACAAAATGTGATTTGAAATATCGAGGTACAACATTCAACGTTCCAATAACAATTTGACAAAAATATAATAAAAATATTATCTTGTTAATATTAGTTTTTCTAGTATAATTAATTTAAAAGAAAATAACCATAACCACAAAATATCCAAAAATGACCAAAATAGCCGTGATTTTCTAAGGTAATCTTGAGATTTTCACATACGAAGTTTATAACAATCATCAAATTATCTTGGTTCTTTCAATTATAAGGGTGTCCTGAAAAAAATCTCAAAAAATAAAAGTGCATGACATCTAGATTTTCGTAGATCTTGGACTGAAAAAGTTATTTCTTTATTTTCTAATTTGGAAAAATCACAGGCTACCTAGATTTTCACAAATAATGACCTACAAAAATATCAAAAAAAAAAGTCGTAGGCCAATTAGATTTTCGCAAAAATTATGGTTTTTATGGTCATTAGTCGCTATTTTGTAGAAAAACTTTAGAAAATGTCTATTATTGTCATTTTCCTCTTAATTTAAGTCATTTATTCGGATTTTCAATTGTAATTTTTTTTGGAAAGGGAACTTCCCTAACGATGGTTTTCGGGCCAGCTTTCGTGCACCGACTAATCCCCCGCTGCAAACATAAAGCTTTGCCTCATGCCCTGGAGTCACTGCAGGCGAACCTCCATGGCCACAAAGGCTGAGTGGTGCCAGGATTTGAACATGGGTCAATAGGTTATCCACCATATCTTCCACATGCCTTACCAAGTCACCACAACGTAATTTTTATTATATTATAGGGGGTTAATGACCTAGGAGGCTAATAAGGTTTTACTTTTGTTCACATTAGGTCCCTAAGGTCTTTTTTATACATATTACACCAACATGGTTGTTATAACCGTTAAAAGAGAGTAATAAAGCTTTAATTTTGTTCACATAATGGTTGTTATAATTGTTTAAAGAAAATAATAAGGTTTTAATTTTGTCCACATTAGGGCGTTATTTTTAATATTTTTATCATTTCATCTAACTTTTTTACAATTTATATTAGTATCTAGTTAGATGGTTTCATTAATTCGTCTTTTTATTTTAGCCGTCCGTTCATCACAACCAACGGTTTCAATTGAATGGTTACATAACAATTTTTTGTCATTTTCACAAAAATAAATAAATAAACTAATAATAATCAAAGTCGTAATCGCCACAGCTAGCTTATATTTCGATCTTTTTTAAGTTGTCATGTTTGACAAGCGAAAAAGTAGCTTATAAACTAGCGTTTTAAAAAGCTATTTAGACAAGTTTTTTAAAAATTTTACAAATATACCCCTTAATTAATTATAGAAAACATTTTTTTTAAATGTCCTTTTATGTCATTATAAAAATTTCAGATAGTAGCCAGTGGCGGAGTCAAGATCAAAGTAAATAAGTATCCCCGACAAGTAACGGAGTATCCCCGACAAATCTTGTATCTCTAATCTCTTTTAGAAGGGTTAATGACTTAGGAGAGTAATAAGGTTTCAAATTTGTCCACATTAAGTCATTAAGGTCATCTTTTTACATATGACACCAACATGTTTGTTATAACCGTTTAAATGTCGCCCATTTAACGTTTAAAGGGACAACATTTAAACGGGTGTAACAACCATGTTGGTGTAATATGTACAAAAAATATCTTAAAGGCCTAATGTGGACAAATTTAAAATCTTATTACCCTCCTATGTCATTAACCCTATTAGGGAGGACGGAGTCGTTTCTCTCCTCCCGCCGAACCCACTGTGGAGGGAGTCGAACCCGCCCAAACCGGATGCCTCCTAAACCGTCTTCTCTAAATTTTTGCTTTGGTTTCAACCTCGAGCGGGTTCCTCAAACTGCAACACCCCTCTCTTGCTCTCCTCCCTCTACTCCTTGAACCCGTTACGACTCCGCCTTCCCTTATAGGTGGATTAACCCTATTATAGGTGGCTCATCAACAAAAAGCTTGGACATCGCATATGAAAGATTTCAAGTTTAAACATTACGGGTTTCAAATATTACGGTTTCAAATATTACGGGTTTTAATTAAAAGATGACAAAAAAAAGTATGTGACAATTCTAAAAGGGCTCCTTATTATCATTGCAAATGTTAGTCTCCTCCCAAAATCTTGCCAATTCGGTATAAATTCAATATATTTTTGAGACTGTTTTATTTTATTTACATAATGTTAAAAAATTTGTCTCGGTCTGTTATTTGGCAAGGATGAACAGTAAATATATTTTCATTTTCTTAGTATTAATTTTTTATTATTATAATTAATTTTAACTGTTTGTTCAGATTTTATATCATGCTTTTATTTTTTATGCAATGCTTGATATAAATTTAGATATATAATTGAGACGTTTTAATTTTATCTATACAAGTATAAATTTGTCTTAATCTTATATATATTAGATATAAAATATTTTAGGTGGAAAATTTGTTTTTCTTTAAATCGTTATAGAGTGCCTTTTTCTCTTTTTTTTTTACCTTTACAACTAGTTTAAGCAGTTTAGTCTATTTTCTATCATAATTTTTAGAGAATTTTATTATAATATCCAAATTTGCTTAGGTGTTTCCTCAGAATACCCAAAATTTTAAAAGTTATCAAAATAACCATGATTTTCTTATGTGGTTTTGCGATTTTCGGTGAGTGGTGGCCTTAAAAATCTCTGCTTTTTATCAACTTCAAACCGGAACTTCATTTGTACATATCTTTTTAATTATGTTTTTTCTATAATAATGATTTTTCATGGACATATTAAACTTCAAATTTGCATGTACTTAAGATTCAATGTGTGCATACATTCATTTTGTAAATTTTACAAAACTAATTTATGATTAATTAAAACATTAAAATATTATAAAATTACAAAAAATATATTTCGATTCATATTTAATTTTATTAAATTAATTTTTGAATGATCAAAATATTAAATAAACAAGTCAGATTCGCATTAAGAATACTAAAAACAAAATTAATTGCGGTATAAATTCAAATTTGACTTGTAAAGTGGAAAAGAAAAAACTAATTTTTTTTCTATATGAGTAAGCTATTTCAAGGGTATCAAAAATATAAATTTTGATATATTTATTTTATTTCAATAAGAAATATATATAAACATTAAAAAAACAACAAAATGAAATGAGTTTTTCAAAAAAAAAAAATGTTTTTATATATGGATATGGATGTCTATATAAAAAGATAAAAAAAAAATTATAAATTTTAATATATATATATATATATATATATATATATATATATATATATATATATATATATATATATATATATATATATATATATGATAAAAAATGAATCTCAAAAATAATTCAGCATGTTTAATCTAGTTTTCTATAACTTAATTACATAATATTTTATAAATCTAGAAATATTTTTGACATCTGTTTTAATTTTATCAAACTTAATAATATCATTATATAAATATGTCTTAATTTTAAGACTATAATTATAATAATATACGTTAGTTTTAAACTGTGTCTCTTTGCATAGCTGTAAAATATCTTCTTTTATATCATTATAAACTACTTTCCGAGTTCTACAAACATTCGAATACACAATAATTTAATAAAATATATATTATTTCCCATTAAACATAATATCCAAAATATCCTGAGGTTTCCATCCATCTGCGTGAATCCTTAGTTTTATCACATTTCACTATCATAATGTTATTCGGAATATATTTTCACACAACATTTCAAAATTCAAATATTTTATCACTTTCAGAATTGGAAACAAGATTTTTGAGGTCTCAAAAACTTGCGTTACATACCAGTTTGTCGAGATGCCATTTTTCCCAAAACTAACCAAATCAAAAACTAAAGAGTATAAGACATCATTAAAAAAACATTACCTTCCTTTTATAAAAGAAATCATGAACGACAATATTATTTAAAAACATCAGGCCAAATGTTTACATCAACTGCTTCAACAACATAAGTACCCTATTTTCACCTAAAACTCCAAAAAAAAAAAAAAAAAGACTTCAAGCTTCTGTCATGTTTTGCAAATATGGATAATAACTTGGATTGATGAAGAAACTTGACAGAAGAACAGATTCCATATTAACACAGGAATTTATATTTCTATGATTTCTTACCTCATAATACCATATCTGCAACTCTTTCTTCCTCCTTTACAACTTCTTCTTTACCATTTTCTTCCAACACTTCATTCTTCTTGTCATCGTTTTCCTTTACATCTTCGATTGTCTGAACACCCTTTTCAATGCTATCTGATTGCTTTAATTCAGTATTATTATTATTATTATCTCCATTGTTATTATCCTCTGAACATTGACTTCTTTCATTGTTATCCTCCATTGATCTTCCATACCCCCTGCTTTCACTTTCATTTTCAGAATCATTCTCCACAACCTCTTCAATAAGTCTTTCAGCTCCCCTACCTTGTCTCTCCAAACACTGCAATCTCATCCTCAAATCATCAAACTCCCTTTCCATCAAGAACAATCTTTCCTTCAGTATCAGGTTCTCTTCTTCCAGTTGAGCTATATGTGTATCTTGATCATCAACTCTGTTTTCCAAAAGATAACTACTATGATCAGCGCCATTGTAGTTTGGGTAAATCATTTCAAACCTGCTCAAGTCATGATCCAGTCTCCTTTCTACCTCAACATGTTCTTCAACGTCACTCTCACTTGACCCACCTTCATCTTCTTCATCTTCTTCAGGTGCTTCGGCTTCATTTGATCTAAGTCTGATTAACCCTTTCATTGATCCATACCCATCAACACCCCACTCTTCTTTCGCCATGTCTACTAAAACTTCTCTGGATGGAGAGAAAATCGGAGTAGGTAGAACAGCAGGTGTTACCGGACATGGTGATACCAGAGATGTAATGCCGCCGGCTTTTTTGGCGCGGATTAGAAACGATGTGGTGTTTCTTGGAGCAAAAGGAGCGGATCTGCCGTTATGATTGAACTTCTTCTTCGGGAAGTATCTTCTAGCTTTCAAACGATTCTGTTGTTGTAGTTCGTTAAGCGTAGGGGGGTTATATCCAGCCCCACCGCCGCCGGTGTTGTTGATAAGACTACCACCTCCGCCCATCACCGGTAATTCCTTCCGGTTGTTGTTGTTATTCATCCATTTGTCATTTCCTTTCTTCCCTTTCCAATTCTTGTTGTTTCTTGGTCCCATAGACTTCAATGAAGAAGAAGGAAGTCCAGAAGGCTTCATGTTAAGGTTTTGGAACTTGAGTTGATCCACTTGTGGCGGAGGCCACATTCCATAGCCACCACCACCACCACGGTGGTTCAACGATTGATTCACCATCATTTGCGAAGGATTCATCAATTGGTTCACAAACATCTGAGGGTTCTGGTTATTCATTACCTGCTGTGGCTGACTCATCACAGGCGGCAACGGCTGTCCGATACTCATCATCTGCGACTGATTCGCCATTTTCGATTGATTCATCATCTGAGACTGATCGTTCATCAGGACTGCTAACTGAAATCAGTCTATAAGCCTCCGAGAACAAGTTGGTATCAACAAATCGATAACCTCTTTCAAATTCAAACGATGATTCCAAACAGATCGAAAAGAAAACTACAACAAATTCAAAACCCTAAGGCTCCTAATTTCGAGATCGCTAAACAATAAAATAAGTAAATGAAAAATAATCGCGATTCAAACACAATTGTAGCTAAATTACTGATCAAACATCACATACCAGACCAAAATGAAAATCAACAAACCCTAAACCTATCAGAAAACAAGATTGATTCTCGATATTCACGATTATCTGTCCGATCTAACACAAACAGGGTTAAGATTAATGGTTTTCAGCCACAGAATAGACGATTTGATTTTATGAATATCAAGAATTTTGTGTTGCGATGTTTAGTTCTCGTTTTGGGAATCGCAAAAGGTAGCGTTTATGTGGAGGCGAAGAATGCCCGTGGTTGATTTATATAGGCAGATAAATGATGATATAGACGGTTTTGATTTATTTGTTTGATCGGACGGCTATAATCGGTTCTTACAAATCTGAGTCGGTTAAGGTTATATCTGCAATAAGGAAAAGTAATGAATATTATATTATAAAAACCGTTTTTGTTAAAATATCAAAAAATATTATATCTTATCTTATAATTAATATTATTTACTTTTTCTTAAAGCCAAATTGAAATTTTATAAAGTACTCTTAAACTGGCATAATTATAGAGTAAAACCGTAAAAGGCGAAAATGTAACCAGGCATATGACCTATTTTGTATGTCTTTTTATTGTAACAAAAATGAATAAATAAAAATTTATTCTAAATTATATAAGTAAAATAATAATAAAATTGTTAAAATGAAACATCTAAATTTATAAGCTCTATTTAACTTACTACTAAAAGTTGAAAAATATGTTATTTGCACAAAGATTTAAGGATTAAGTCTTGTTTGAGAAAATGTATGGAGGCATATGATCTATTTTGTATGTCTTTTTATTGTAACAAAAATGAATAAATAAAAATTTATTCTAAATTATATAAGTAAAATAATAATAAAATTGTTAAAAAAAACATCTAAATTTATAAGCTCTGTTTGACTTACTATTAAAAGTTGAAAAATATGTTATTTGCACAAACATTTAGGGATTAAGTCTTGTTTGAGAAATTGATGTTACCAGTTGTTCAAAATCACTATTAATTGAACTTTTAAATATCTAAGACTACCATTTGTTTAAGATAAAATATAAATTTTAATCAACATATTTTAGAATTTGTCGTTTTTGACAATACAGCGACACAACATACCTTGTAAATTTCATTAAAATATGGTCGGGAAGATAGATGTCGACATTTATAACTTTAAGAGTGACTCTGTCATATAGATGACCTCTTGCATAGGCATAATCGAGAACATGCAAATGGTGCAAATAAGGTGAAAGTAAGTCGAAGAGTGTTGTCAGGTAAATATCTGAGAAATCCATAAAAACAAGCATATGAATCTTAGAACATGCAAATAAGACCAATCAAGAAATAAGTAACCATTTGAGTTTGTGGTGATTTGGTAAGACATATAGAATATATGATGAGTAACACGTTCACATGTATTCAAATTCTGACACTACTCATAATATAATAGGTTGGGTACTCATCTACTATGATATTTATCGTATTCACCCTCATATATAACGTCATGTCATCGGAAGAGTAAACACTTTTATGCCAAGCTTCATGTAACACCCGGAATCTAGAAGGTCGATTAAGGAAAGAAAAACATTCAATTAGAAAGCCAACTCTTCGAGTCCATGGGGAAGAAATCGACGTCTTGGAAAGCAAGGTCTCATGTTTTTGGAAAACCAACTCGACGAGTTGGAAGGGACCAACTCGACGAGTTGGACTGGGTTTGGGAAACCCTAAAATCGAGACTTTGCACCTTATTTAAACAACTTAAGCCTTAGGGTTTGGCCTCATTTCCAGCCTCCAAGTTCCAAACCCTAAACCTCGAAACCCTAAGTTATTTTTGGTGATTGTGAGTTAATCTTGTGCATTCTTGGTGGGTTTGAAGAAGAGGAAGCTTGAAGGAGGAACAAGAACATGTGGAAGGAGAGTAGATCCAGAAGTTGGGTTTCATTTCTGATTCATCTGAGGTATAAAGCTTCAACCTTGTCCTGGCATGCTTAGATCTAGTCTTAGGATGTTTTGCTTCATGTTTTGTTCAAGTAAGTTGATGGTTGGGATTTGGACGTCCCATTTGGGCAAACCCTTCAGATCTTGGGCCTTGAAGGGACTTCATGGCATAAATGTGCCAACTTTATGGCCATGGAAGTCCCATGCAACCTTTAGACCATCATTTTGGTCTTTTAAGCTATGTTATGTCATACATGCAAGTAAAGATGGGAGCTTTATATGACCAAATTGTCTCGTGAGTCCAAATATATGACCTCATGGTCTATATTGAAGTATTGATGGCCTTTAGAGTTGGATCTAAGTCATTTTGGGGTTAAGGTTTGAGTTTTATGCGTTGGGAGAGGTCCTTAATGGGTAAAGTTGGAAACTTTACCCTTATAGACATATTTCCAACTTGGATCCAGAAGATAGGGCCTTTATTTGAATAATAAGGACTTAATGAGTTAAGAAGGGGCTGACAGACTGAGGAGTTGCCAGGACAGTAGCTAAGGATTTCTTACAATGGACTTCAGCAGTGTGAGGTGAGTTACCTAACAGTAGAAGTGGGTCAAAGGCACCAATGTCAGCCCACTAGTAGTTGGTTATAGTAGAGATGATTGTCTTTGTGATAATTGTCTGGTATGTCATTATCTGTCATGCTTTATGTGCTAGTATGCTATGATATTATGTGATAGTGTGTGACAACCGTCAATTTTTGGTCAAGTCAAAGTCAAATACGTCAACAAGTCAAACCGGTCAACTCAATTAACCGTTGTGTATTAGGGTTTACATCGTGCTTACTATTGTACAATACACTATCTTTGTGCAAAGTATCACTTTGAGTCTTCACGTGTTCAGAAAATCTAAACCCTAATCAGTGTAACTGATGGAACAACTCAATAAAACATTAATACATACCCTTCGGGAGCGCATAACGCTCATAACAAGGCAAAACGGGGTTTACAAACCTTGCATTTCGAAGTTAAACACTCACAAAAAGTCGCAAATAAAGTCTCCCTAAATCTCTCTCGCTCTATCTCTCTCTCTCTATCTCAAATCTCTCCAAGTATGTGAAATCTCTCCAAAACCTCTCTCAACTTTTTATAATCACTCAAGGCATCCCGACCCTTAATTTAGTCGAAAACAACTTGAAAACGGAAGTTTATGTGAAAAATAGCCTTAAAGAGCCGAACCCTCTTAAGGAACCGAACCTCTCATTTGTGTCACACCCCCAAACCAGAATGGCGGAAACATTCGGGGGTGGATGACTTCACGTAGTATCACAACCATTGAATATTGTAAAGAAAGTAACACAACCATCACATATATAATGAAAACGTTTGTTGTTGCGTTATACATATTAGAAAAAGAATATTACAATGAGATGATAAATGTTCAATAATAAAATATCCTTAGTGTTCCCTTCGCCAAAAGCTGGTGGTTACCTGTATTACTGATTCCCTGAGAAATACAAGTGGTTTCGAAAAAGTGTCAACAATTAAGTTGGTGAGTTCATAAGTGTTTTGCATTGAAAAGTATGTCCTTTTTAATAGTAAATCGATGAACGAGGTTTTCAGAAAATCCAATATTTTCTATAAATGATTTGAAAAGTTTCCCGTGTTGGAGTGCGTTTGTGTTTTCCATACTTGAATAATAGTGATAAAATTTGTGTTAACGATAAAATGGAAAACTGAAATGCATATATGAATCTCGTAAATCAAACTTGTTTTTATATTTTTATGTGAGTTTTATAACCATGCTATTGACACTGATGGCCTGTAACAACGTTCTTCAGGCGTTGGAACTGTTATGACATTTGTCACCCCAGGCCTGCCGGCCTAGCTGTAGCTAACAGCTTAGGTGTGGGATTGTCAATCCCGTATAGATCTATACACAAGTATCACGCTCCCCCTACAAGGGATTATGGTATATAATACAGGACTTAATAATGCATACTCGAACGTACGTGAAGCTGTCTCACATTACTTGGTATAAACAGATTTACGATAATAAAGACTTTACTTCTTTTGAAAGCATTTCATTTGTCGAGATGTATATGTAAAATGTATGAATCACTTGAATACTACATTCATTATAGTTTCTCAAAAGTATGTTCCCATTTGGTAATAACAACTTGGTGATATAATAGCCCTTTAAACATAAAGTTATGTTTGTATCAAAACCTTATAAGAACGATATTATAAAAATGATACTTTGATTTGTAATGTACTTGTATTCCCTGTGACAACCCCAAATCTATTTCCGTTACAAATCCCATTTTCACTAATGGAACGTGTCACTATACGTTATTATATGTAATATTTGGAATCGTCAATATCCGGATATCTAAGTTTATGCATGGCTTAATATTATCATAAGAAATATAACTCGTATGTGTTAACCCCGTTTAACCCAATAGAGTTGTTTTACCTTTTCAACCACTTCACCCGGGTAAAAAGTTTTAACCCAGTTAACTTTAAACATCGGGTAGCCGTGTATCGGGTGCGATTCCCGTGTACACAACAATTGAATACTCATTTACCATACACCCACTCTCTCTCTCTCTACTTTCTCTTTCTAGACTCGAAATCGGCCCCGATTCCGCTAATTTCCGACTTCCAAACGTAAGTACTCATCCTTTATCTTAATCTAGTCATGCTTCATTGAATTTAGGGGCCAAAAATCATAGAAATCAAGGTCCAAAGAGGAGTTTACGGCCTAAGAAGCTCCTTAGGCCGTAAACCCCCAAAATCATGCCAAAGATCAAGTTTTTCCTTCCTTTAAGCTAGTACACTAATTAAGGCATATATCTAGAAGAGTTTGGGCACTAAAACACAAGGATTTGACATGTAAAAAGGAGTTTACGGCCCAAGCTTGTGCTTAGGCCGTAAACACCTCAAACACCCCATAAATCTATGTTTAAAGCCTCAAAAACTCTTCTAGGATGTTTGGTAAATTAGACTTGCCTCCAAGGAACACTTAAGTGCATTAAACATCATCATTTGAACACAAAAAGAGGAGTTTACGGCCAAGGCTAAGCTTGGGCCGTAAACACCCAGACTTTTGTGTCAAACAAGTCCCTAAACTACCCTAATGCATGAAAGGAATTTACCTAAGGCCATTGGAGGGATGTTGTACCATTAAACTTCACATTTTGATACCAAATGAAGAGTTTACGGCCAAGGAAGTTCTTGGGCCATAAACTCCCCAACAATTCATGCCAAATTGTTCCAAACTCACTATAGGGCCTTCTAGGATTTATCTAAGCCATATGAGACCATGTTGTACAAGTAAAACCTACATCTTGAAGGGTCTATAGGAGTTTACGGCCCAAGAACAAGTCTTGGCCGTAAACTCCCCAAAAATGTCACAAATTATGATGTTAATCCTTCCCTTTTGGTCCAAAACACACACCACTAAATTAAGGAAGTGAGATAAGGCCCTAAACAAACATTTTGGAGTGTCACAAGAGTTTACGGCCAAGCCTAGGGGGCTTACGGCCGTAAACTCTCAATGGGTGGCTTTTAGGCTATGAACTCTAAGAGAGGGAACTCATGGACCCTCCCGTAAATCATCCATGGCCTTGTTCCACTCCTGGGAACCCTTTCTAGGCCTTAAAACCCCGAAAACGATGCTAAAATGTCCAAATACTATAATGAAAAGCATAAGATGATTAACTTCTTGTAAAATACATATTTCATATGACATTAGGGTCCTAAAAGGTGCTCAAGTGGTTATTTGGTACCAAACGCTCAATCAACACTTTTACCCGATTTACCCGATTCGCCCGATTTCCGCGATTTCAGGTGAGTTCATACCCCCTTTAATGAACCTTTCAAATGTTTTAAATGTTTTAGGGGGGAGATACAAGTTGCTTATAAATGTTGATGTAAAGTTTTACAGAACGATTTCCGAGTTACAAGGATTAATCACATGTGATTCACTACCCTTAGTTCAAATCACATGTGATTTGTCCCTATGCCTTATAAACAGGTTTCACCCTTTCAAACTATTTTTAAACAGTGAGTCAGATGATAAATGTTCTTTTGGAAAAACACTTTTATTAAATCAATTTACTTATAAAATGTAACCACTCTGATATATTTATATAAATAAGAGTTGGAGGACTTAGGACCGATATCTCGCCTTATTTCCTGTTCTTGTTTGATTGTAGGCTTAGGGTAGTAGTTATCCGTCCGACTGTCGTTGATTTCTTACTTATATAATCTGTATATCAGTATGGGATACGAATATTACTGTTTTCACTTAATGCTAAAGTCACTAACGTGCTAGGAATCATCCACACCAAGATAACCATAATAGGTATGGTTATGGTCGCTATAGCTACTACTCGCTAAAGTCATTACTATCTACACTATAATACTCACTATTACTAGACGATACACTAGTAAGAGAATACACTATGATCAATACTAAAAGATTACTACACTATAACAATAGAGAAAACGCTAAACAAACAATAATATACTAACCCACTACGAGGTACTTTATTCGCTATCCACTACGCCCGGAGTTTTCCAGCAGGAAGACGACTCTACATGTATAGATCTATACGGGGCAGACGCTATTACATCCCGACTGTTGATTTCAGTCCGCGCCGTACAGGCCCAGGGGTGCCACTACTTCACTATATTGTGCATGACTGGGAAGGTCATGGGATTCTCTATTATCCTCACTACTAGTAAACAAGGAATACACTATAACTACTCTAAAATACCACACTAAATGTTATACTATAACCCGAAGTAAGTAAGTAACTACCACTAAAGGAAGCTTGCACCTCTATCACTGATTTCAGGCTGAACCTGTTCTATCACATTTTGTTATTTGGAGATTGCCAATATACTTTACTATAAACGTTTTCAAAGAAATGAGGAAATGTATACTTTTCACAGATTATCACTTAAAATGTATTTCTGGAAAAATATGAGATTTTTCTAAGTTTCTACTACTTACGAATTTAAATGATACATTTTTCGCACTAATGCTTTGTATACGAAAAACTCACACTAAACTCTTATGAACTCACCAGCTTTATGCTGATAATCGTTTTCAAAATAACTTGTATCTTCAGGTCAAAGATAGACAGGTACAGACGCAGCATTTTTGGAGAAGGTGGAGCGCACAAGACCCATCTCTTATTTTTGATCTACTTTTGAGTGTTTGTTAAACATTACGCAATACACTTGTAATTAAATTCACTATATAATGCTATGGTTGTATGTTTCTTGTTTCTACTATTATGCAATTGTGATGATACTGTTCACTACGTCATCCACCCCGAAACGTATTCCGCCGTTATCGGTTTTGGGGTGTGACATTCCCCCCTAAAACGTGAAAAGAATTGAAAAGTAGGGGTATGAACTCACTCGTTAAGTTTGAAGAGAGAGGCTAGGTTTGAGCAGAACTTCGACCGCGGATGGTTGCGTCGTCGGGCTCTTCGGGGATCTCTGCAGCGTAAATCTTTCGTCGGGGGCTCGAGTGCGGAAACCGAGGTGAGGGAATGGTCTCTGGTGCTTGGAAGGGTGTGAGAGTATCTGGAGAATTTGTGAATGTGTGCTTAAACTCGAGCTTATGCCTTCTATTTATAGGGTTGGAAACCCTCGTACGCGGCGCGTACTTCCGAAGTACGCTGGGCGTACTCGGTTACGCGGGGCGTACTCGGTTACGCGGGGCGTAGAATGGCGTCATGGCTTACGACTCGGGTCTAGCTAAGCGTAGCTTGGGCGGGCCGATGGGACTCGACTCTGGGTCTAGTACGCGGGGCGTACTCTCATATTACGCGGGGCGTAATCCTGGCTTCCGACTTTTAAATTCCGTAACTTTCGCGTACGAGCTCCGTTTTTCGCATTCTTTATATCCACGCGTAGGTGATATTATGCTCTACAACTTTCATTTAGACTCCGTCGGCTAGTTTTGACTTTATTTTTAATGATATATTTTTAATAGGCCGGGCCTCCTAAAGTTCGTTAAAAATTCATAGGTTCTTTATTCGACGTCGGTTTTCGTTTGTCTTTTTATCGTTTTATTACTACTGAGGAGATCTTCAACTTCCGTTTAGGTGGCGATAGCTAAATAACACTCGATCTTCAATCCGAGTTTTTAGCCCTCTACTCCTGTTACGAAACTTTGAAAATCCGTAACTTCTTCATACGAGGTCCAATTTGGGCGATCTTTTTATGTACGCTCACCTTTCAACGAGATCTACGACTTTGGTTTAGATACTTAAGGCTAAAATGCATTTTATTGAGATTCTACTTTTTACGTCAAATAATGTTTTAACGTCGTGTCGTAAATATACGAGTGGTTATAATTTCTTCAACATAACCCGATTTTGAGCGTTCTTTATGTTTTTGGAAACCTTGGCATGATATCTAATATTTGATGCATCCCAACTTAGATACTTGAACACTTTATTTTCGAGGTTAATTTCGTTGTTTTTAGCTTTCGAGTGTTTACAATGATTTTGGGAAATATAGGGTTGTCACAATTTGAACCGAGACTGGCTTAAGAACCGAACTCATGAGGACCGAAACTGCCCTTCGCTTCTAGCTTACTTCGCTTTCGGTTCCTTCTGATGGCTTCGCCTGCGAGGCTCGGACCGAACCCTTCTCTCGGTTCTCATGTATCCACTGAACCATCCTCTCGGTTCTAAGCACCTAAGGACCAAACCTTCGGCCCTAAGATCGGAATTTCGCAGATTTTGCCCTTTTTCCCGGTTTTCGACCCCGACTTCTTTTTAAGCTCGTTTTTCGTGATTTTAACGCAGGATTTTCACTCAAACTCGTGTTTTGACTTAAGAGACCCTATATTATCATATGTTAATCACATTTTGAGGAGGGGGATCCTAAACTAAGTACAATATCTTTTGGGTAAGATATGGTGTTGGAGTGTTGACTTTATCTAGAGTATGACACAAGTTAACACCCATACCCTCATAGGACAACCCTCAGTCACTATTCCTCCCTACCTAGTCAACTATTTGTCCTTTGACACCCCTCCTCCAACTGCATAACTTCATCAAAAGCTGGATACTCTCATATCTCCTTCCACTTTACCCATTCCCTCTCACCAAAAAGCAAACGCCTCTCTCCCTCTCACTTTCCCTCTCTAGAACTTGAGATTTCAAGGCTGTTCTTGAGCTTTTCACTTCAGTTTTGGTAAGTAAATTTCATCATTCACCTTATTATCCCATACTTCTTCACTCAAGTCATGGATTTCTCACACAAATATCGTCGTATTTGTTGTTAGATCTTCAAATTTTCAAGTGTCTCCTAAGTGTTCTTGACTTGGAAACCTCTCTTCTTCCACCTTCATCTCTAAGAATAACTCAAGGTAAGTTCATACCCCCACATTTTCATGTTTTCTTCAAGTTTTAGGGGGGAGAATCTGTGGCGGATCCAGGATCAAAGTAAAGGGGTATCCCAAATACAAAAAGGGGTATCTCGACAAAAAAAAAAAAAAAAAAAAAAAACTGTGTAATACACAATAAGAAAAAAAAAATCCAGAAAAAATTACACTACTAATTTTTTTTAGGGGTATCCCGGGCTACCCCGGGATACATAGTAGATCCGCCAATGAACCTAATATTGTTAACTGAACCCAATTAACCCAGACAACATGGACAATCAAACGTAATTTGTTCAAAATCTAGGATTTTTTATATAATCCGAAAATAAAACAAATTGAGAAAGAACAAAAAATTGAATTCATGATTGATATTAAGCTTATGAAAGTTGTTTATAATATGAAGTCGTAAAATAAGACGTATCCGCAAATGATTTGAATAATTTTCAAACTCTTTGTAAAAATTTCATCTTAAAATAGATTAAAATATTTTAAAGATATGATAAAGTTTAAACATTAAAATCACGTTTAACATACTTTACCGACATATCTTATATTTATGCAATATGAAAGATTGGATTGAACAAGGCATTCGTATGTCAAATTTCAAACAACAAGTGCACTAGGCCGTGAGCCCAATCCTTGAATACTTAACTTTGCATGAACTTATGTAACTGGTCCTGGGCCTTATTTTAAGTCGAATAAAACACATTCTATTTTAACCATTTTGTTAAGAGAAATTAAATATCCTTCTATTTTTTTCCTACAAATTCTTCTACCCAATTAAATGATTACATGTGTTATATTAGTATATTAAAATATCATTAAATGTTACACATATCACTATTTAATTGGATAGGAAGATTTGTAAGAACAAAAAGTAAAAGGATATTTAATTTCTCTTTTGTTAATGAGTAATTTATAAAAATCAAACATAGATGGATGATGCATCTAGTTTAATACTCATGTGGAATGAAAGTGATAGCCTTAATTCTCGTGGTCCTCAAAAAGTGACACATTTGGGGAAATTTTATGGAGAATGGGTTTGTGCAGGAAATGAGCTGGAACTCGGGATGTTCGCTGAAATATTACGAATAGGCTTCCACTTAATCATTTGCCGTTTTCAAAAAATATATATATTTTCAAAAAATAATTATAAAAAAAAAAAAAATCAATAATTTCAAACGAAGTCACATAAATAGTTATTATGGTTTACACAATAAACAAAATATTTTTCCAATATCCACGATCTCTATAATTAAAAAAGTTGCACAATTTAGGGTTTGAGTTTAAAGTCGAAGTCTTGTCTTTTTCAGAAGTTAAGGGTGCGTTTAGTTACGGAAAAATGGGCCGTTTCCCGGAAAAATTTTCCAAGAAAAATGAGAATTTTGAAAACGTGTTTAGTTCGTCTATTTTTCTAAATTTTTCACGGAAAATGAAAATTTTCCGTTTTCTAAAATTACAAAGAAATTGAAAAAATTTGGAAAACCAATAATCATTGTTTTCCATATTTTTCTATTTCTAAAATTTTTCTAAATATAAACACACATACTCTCATCCCACCCACTTTTACCTACCTCCCCCCCCCTCCACACACACACACACACAAACACCCACCCCACCCCCACCCTCCCCCCCCCCCCCCCCACACACACCTCACCCACCACAAACACACACACACACACACCCAAACACCCACCCCCACCCCCACCCCCTACACACACACACACACCCACCCACCCCCACCCCACACACACACACCTTACTCCCTACAAACACACACACACACACACACACCTACCCACAAATACCCACCCACCCCCACCCCTACCCCCTACCCCCCCCCAGGTCTCACATGTTAAAATGCATCATCAAATTATTTGGTAACCATGGATTATCAATGTGAGATAGACATGAATTATTGATGCTCCACTTTCACGACTACAACCCAATTTCTTGGCCCATGGCCCAATTGTTGTGATTCATGTGCGTCTAGACTCCAAGTCCGTGCAGATGCGTATCACTTACAACCCAAGGTCTCACAGATCGATCTAAATTCCTTCCATTCGCCGCCATAGCAGCTCCTTCCTTCCATTCGCCGCCATAGCAGCTCCTCTCAACAACAACGGTTCCTCTCTCCGACTAAATCTCGTCTTTGCGTCTGCTTCTTTCTGTGCTCGTTATTGAAAAAGAAAACACAGGTAAATTTAATTTTATTTGTAGCTTAATCGATGTATTTAGTGGTTACGATTTCACAGTTTGTTGGTGCTGACGAGAATCAGTTGTTGCATAATCGATCTCAAATTCTTTCCCATTTCTTTGTTATACGTAAGTCTCAAGTGTCAACACCCTTTTTACCCATCACGCTACGTATACAGTTTCACAATTTTTTCTCATCTAAGGATATCTTTTATATTCGATTACTAATTACTTCGATAAATAATTGCATATATCGTTCTGTTTAATGTTTTCTTTCACTTTTTATTGGTGGTGATGAAATCAGTTGATTTTTGCCCTAGTTTCAGTTTATGGGCTGATTTCTTGATGTCATATAGAACCTCGATCTTAATTATAGATATCTATGCCAATTTGAGTATAATACATTTTAAACTTATCCCTCAATATTGCTTCAATTTCATGTCTGTACAGGAATGTAAAACCCTAATGAGATAACATGTATTTGTGTTTTCATTTTCATGTCTGTATGTGTGTGTATCTCTTTGTGTGTAAATCTGTTTATGTATGTAGCATTCTCCTATTGTATCTCTAACATAAATGGCCTATAGTGCAACTCTATTTTATGATTTGATCTCGTATATTACTGTACATGTTCCTAGATTTAATTTTAATATAACCTTTATTCATTGAATAGTCTGAGTTAATTATACATTGTAATCACATAACTCCTAATTAATTTGGTTACTCTGTTAGATTTAGAATCATTTTAGTGTGTTTAGTTTTAAATAAATTTGGTTATATATAGATGGGTGGGCACAGTGGGGATGCAATGGAGTGGACAGAAGCTTGTGAGAAATATTTCTTAGAGATTTTAGAGGGAAGGGTCAAGAGAGATCCTAACGGGGCTCCAATCTTCAAAGGAACTGATTGGACACAAATGGATGAACAGATTTTTATGAAATTTGCTTTAAGATATGGTCCTGAGAAGGTGAAAGCAAAATACCACCGCCTTAAATCTGTTCATCTAAAGTTTAGTGAATTGATTAACCATACTGGAGTCACATGGGATGCTATTTCTGGAAAAGTGTTTGCTAATGATACTGTTTGGGATGATTTTTTTAAGGTATAAAATATCTTAAACCTAATAATTTTATTAATGTTTGACTTATTTTGCTAACTAATAAAGTATTTGTATACCATATATTACAGCGAGATAAAGTTTTCAAATCGTTCAAGAAAAAGGGTTGTAAGATTTATTCCTTATTGAGTTTGGTCTTCAATAGTTCGACTGCTTCTGGTGCTTTTCATAATGCCTCAACTTGTGCCCCTCAAACATCAGAAGAAGAGCACAGAATTGAGGATGAGTATCTAGAGGGTGGTAGTTTTGGTGAGAGTGAGTTTAATGGGGGTAGTCGGAAGGGAAAGCGTATGTTGGAAGAGGAAATGGAGGGTTTACCAGGTTCAAGAAGAATGAAAAAAGGTCCTGGAAATTCCAAATATGATACCTTGTTGGATGCATTTTCAGAATCAATAGTCGCTAGAAAGGAAAGAGATTTAGCAAGAGCAGAACATTATAAGTCAAAGTATGGTGATGTAACAAGCTCATTGACCGAGGAATACTCGATTAGTGATTGTATGACGACTTTAGAAGCTACACCTGGTGTTGGTGCAAGATCGTACACTAAAGCATTGTCCTTCTTTCCTGATATTAATTGGAGAAAAATGTTCCTAATGATGTCTGAAAATAGGAGGAAACAGTGGCTTGATAGTTTAGATGGGTAGTTGTTTTAGAATTTAGGGATGTCATATAAACATATTGCACTAGTTTATGTTTTGATGTTTATGTATAAACTTGATGTCATTTTGTGGAACATTTTGATGATATGTATGGAACTTGATGTGTGAATTTACTTTTTTTTTGTGTTATTTTACTTGATTGACATTAAATTCAATGGTTTATGGTGCAGATAAAGTGTCCCAATGTCATATTCATCGGATAGTAGCTCTTACTCAGATGATGACGATGATGAGTTGGATGATATGATGATGATTGCTTTGTTAATAAAGAACAATAGGAATTTTATTGACCGAACTCCTTGTAGGACATCTATGCTAAGTGGAAAAGAATACATTCGAGAGATAATGTGCGGTAATCCTATCCAGTGTTATGAAGCAATTAGGATGAAGCCACATGTTTTTTTTAAATTTGTGTGATAAACTAAAGATGATGAATTTATTGGAAGATCGAAGGGATGTTAGTGTAGAAGAGGGTTTGGCAATGAGTTTGCGGATTTTATGTCATGGAACAAGCCATAGAATGATTTCGGATCGTTTTCAACATTCTACGGGGACTGTACATTATTGGTTTAAGTATGTGTTAAGAGCTTTGAAGGCATTTGCTCTTACAGTAGTTAAAACAACTAACAGAGGTGAAGTTCAACCAGAAATTCGAGCAGATTCGAGATGGTATCCATTCTTTAAGGTATTCATTGATCTCTTTGTTAACACTTATACGTAAAACCTCTATCTCTCTAACATACATAATTTCAATGCAGAATTGTATCGGTGCTATTGATGGCACTCACGTAGCAGCTTGGGCTCCATTATCAAAACAAAAGTCATTTCGCGGAAGAAAATCAGTGCTTGTTACACAAAATGTGATGGCGATTTGTTCCCATGATATGATGTTTACTTTTGTGTATACCGGCTGGGAGGGAACAGCGAATGACTCTCGTGTATTTTATGACGCCGTTATTAGACCCGAAAACAAATTTCCAATACCGACCGGTGGTAAGACTTCTCAACATTTCTTTACCTAATTTATTTAATCTAGTTTCTAAATACTCGACTTAAATATATATATTTGCTTTATGTGGTGTAGATTATTTCTATGTTGTTGATAGTGGGTATCCAAATCTAAAGGGATTTTTAGCTCCATATCGTGGTGAGCGGTATCATCGGTCTGATTGGCAAAGTGGTAGTGGAGTTAGAGGAAAGAAAGAATTATTCAACTTTGTACATTCATCTGTTCGGAATGTCATAGAGCGGGCATTTGGTGTTCTTAAAAAAAGATTTCACATTTTGAAATATATACCAAACTATCCGTTGAGACGCCAAATGTTGATCCCGCATGCATGTTGTGCACTGCATAATTATATACGGATGGAGGATAGGGCAGACACTTTATTCAATACATATGGTGGTGAAAATTTTCAAGAACTCACAGAAGGCTTTAACGTGGTTCAAGAGGGTTTTCCTTTGGATATGACAGATCAAGATGAAATGCTTCAAGTTAGAGATTCAATTGCTAACATGTTATGGGAAAGACATACACAACGTCGCCGGGGGCGTTCACAATATTGATAGCATTAAAATAGTAAAACTTGTCTTATTAAAATGTTCATTTTTATGTTAAATGATACATTGAATTTTATGTTGCTTCTTATATATTAAATGTATGTGTAGGTGGGGGTGATAGGTAGAAAGAATAAGGGTGGTAGGTAGGGTGGGGTTGGAGGTGGTGGTGGTGGGTAGGTAGGGGTAGGGTATGAGTTAGGGTAGAGTGGGGTGGGATAAGGTGGGTGGGGTGGGGTGGGTGGATGGGGGTGGGTAGGGTGGGTGGGGGTGGGTGGGTAGGGTGGGTGGGGGTGGGGGTGGGGTGGGTGGCGTAGGTAGGGTGGGTGGGGTGGGGGTGGGGTGGTGTTTGTGATATTAGTTAAAATAACAAAAAATGGAAAATGAAAACCGATAGAAAAATGCACATTTAAACGCGTTTTCTAATTTTCTAAAACAGAAAATGAAAAATGAATAAAACTGAACTAAACGCGTTTTCTAAATTTTCCAATGAAAAATGAAAACGGAAAACGAAAACTGAAAATGGAAAACAGAAAACAGAAAATGAAAATTGTTTTTCCGCAACTAAACGCAACCTAAACCTTTGAAAATGACACTATACCCTTCTTGTTATTTTCTTGTTTAAATTTGAATTAAAATTACAACCACAATCAGAACACAAAACCTATCCTTTATTTACACATCCTCGTCAATTTGAAACCACCACCTATTTGGCTTCATTCGTCCTTGATTATGCCATGTTTGTTTAGTTGTGACAATGATCTAAAACTTAACCTCATTTGCTTTCAAACAAATTCACAATGGCGAACCTAAATGTGACACAACCCTAATAGGGTGTTTGGAATTTCTTTATAAACGGCTTTCAACAAACCTCAAAAAAAAAAAAAAAAAAAAAAAAAAAAAAAAAAAAAAAAAAAAAAACAATAACACAAAACCCAAAGCTTTGATCCAATTACGATTTTTGTATTATGACAAGTTTGCAAGATGTTATGATGATGGATTATAAATTAGAAGATACCACAAAAACTTTCCACTTTCCATATTCAAGATTCCCAAAATCCTACAAAATTTACACCCTCATAATTTACAAACACTTGTACTTTTACTAAATCTTGGTATCAAAGTCATCTTAAACACCAACACACACCACCACATCCAAAGTCAAACCATTATCTCTCTTTTTCTCTCTCTACATGTACAAAACCCAACACAACTATATCCCAGAATTAGGGTTGTTTCCCGCCAAAATGAGTGAGATTTCAAGCCCTCTACTGAAGGCTTGGTTGAACATTAACCTTGTTTGAAAGGTTGAGATGAAAGGGAACCATGAACACAAAGCAATCGGGACAAATATCAGCATTCCCATTCCCGCATCATACAATCGAGCAAGCGACCTCACTGATTTCCATAACCCGATCTTTTTCAACACCGGCTTCCACGCCACACATATCTACAAACAACAACAAACATAAATGACCATTTTACCCTTGCATTCGAAAGTTAAAAAGAAGAGAAAAAAAGAAAATACCGAAAGTAACCCCCAGCCGGTGGGAACAAAGGCTAAGATGGAGGCAAAGACATCAGTGACAGTGAGGGGAGAAAGGGCGATGGCCACGGATATTCCAGCGACTGCTAGCATGAAAGCAACGCCTTGTACAAACCGTAAGATTAGTTGAAAGTTCACTGAGATTTTCTGGGAGAATGTGAATATCTGTAATTTTAAAAAAATTAAAAAAAAAAAAGGTAAGAATTTGGAGAGTGATATTAAATATTATTAATAGTTGACTTTTTAACTTTTTTTATTGTGTACCTTGAAAAGGATTGTGAGGGCTACAAGCACAAGCCATGAAAAACCGTATATCTGTAGGAATGAAGGAATATTAGAATATACCATTTTGATTCTTGAGAATTAAAGTTTGTGTAGATTATGGAATTGAAATTCTTACAGATAATGATGTATTTGTATCTTGCACATCCAATTTGTAAACAACACCATACTGGAATATGAAAAACCTTAGGCTCAGAATTGTCTCCATAACCCTCCCCCCAAATGTTCGAATATGAGACTACAAACAAAAAAAAAACACATTTTATTATAATTAAGAATTAAGAACTGTATGTAAATAAATGGTAACAGAAAAAAGAAGGGTATTTTTGTAAAACTGTAGTGTACCAATTCTTCATCCCACCAAGCTTCCCAGCTTTCTTCTCCTTTGACACCAATTCCACCTCTATAGAAGAGCCAGTTTGTCCAGTCTCTGAAGTCCTCTACTGTCCTAAAATTGGAAAACAAATAATATATATATAAAATATAAAAATGATGTAATAAAAAATAAAGAAAAAAGAAAGAAAACTCACTTTTGCCACTCGAAACCGGATGGATTGAACAAATAAGGAGCAAAAAGCCATGAAATGGCCATAAACCAACTGCTAACACTTAAAAGAATGTAGCCTACTAAACCACTTGAATTGTACCCATATGCAATGTACACCACTAACAATAAAACCACTTCCATTCTGTTTCAATAATAAAATAAATATTAAAACAATGAGAGAGAGAGAGAGAGAAAGTGAATTTTCTAGAGAGAGAGAGAGAGAAAAAAAAAGAGTACCCTTTGACAAAATGACTACGTGAATAAAGTCTGTAGTTTTCTGAAAACTTTATATGTCGTACAACGAAGCCTCGTCCAGTTGCATGATACTGTTTTTTTGGAATAAAATTTAATTAGATTATAAAAAATAATAAAATGATAAAAAAAGAAAAACAAACCTTTGCACCACCATGAAGAATTGTTCTACCAAAGTAATGTGTTCTTGTGCCCAAAGAAAATGTAAAGAACACAGTGCAAAGCTGAAATTGCATTGTGATAAAACTGACAACAGCCTGCATTGCATTGCAAGTTGCAACAACAAAGATGTTATATATATATATATATATATATATATATATATATATATATATATATATATATATATATATATATATATATATATATATATATATGTAAACAATGGAAAAAAGACCAACGTACCCTTAAGAATCCTTGTTCTAAGATGAAACCCAAAACCATGGGTATAGCTGTAAATACACCAATCTGGAATAAGAACTGTGTGTTCAAGGCTGCATTTAGAGCAGTGTTTTCCAGCACTTCAGATCTTGATTGAATATCTTCACCAACTCCAGATAATGCCTAACAATATATACATGAAAATTATATAAAACAGTAACGAGAAGTTTTATATAAAATAAAATTAAAACTTACCAGATATGTTTTTCCATAGAGAAATATGTACACTGTGATCACTGTCAACTGCATATCAAAACATAAAAAGTTGTTGGCCGTTTTGTTTATAAAAATTAATAAAAAAAAAGTGTGTAGTGTACCATGGTGCAGAAGTAAAATCCAACAGTTGTAAAGTAGAATGAAAGCATCCGAAAAAAGTCAAAGAGTTGACCAAGTCTGTATATATCTCTACTAAGAACCTGCTCCCCATTTCCTCCAGCTACTTTTCCTTCAAACAGAGCAATCTGATTCAGCCCCACATCTCTCCCCTTTCCAACCTTCACAACATTTTAAAAAAAAAAATAAAAACAATTTTTTTTTTACTTTTAGAAGGGAAGAAATATTTTTAAAAAAATAACAAATACCTGGATGTATTCATGATGCGTGATATTTCCTTGACGCAAAGTTGAATTAAATCCTGAATTTCACAAGATGATATTAGATATATTAAAAAAACAAGAAATAAAGCGAGAAAAAGATATTATTATTAGAATTATATATAAACCTGCATAAATATCTTCACTAATGTTGATGACACGAGAGGCTTTGCTAATACCACCTCGTGTTATATGGAAGACTCTATCAAACACATCTGGATGACCATAATGCATACGAACCCTGAAAAATAATTTAAAATCACCAAGATGACAAAAATACCCCTGGGAACAAGAGCACATATCGCTTGAATAGAAAAGTCAAACTTACTTTAGAGGACTTGCAAGAACACGTTGCCCAAGAGTTACAAAACTTGTTTCTTGATTGGACATGAAGGATGCTAAAGAAGAAACACTGCATAAATGATTCAACAAAATTAAAACTTTCTGAATGTGTGTGTTAAATAACTAAATACATTATTATTTTTTATTTATAATTTTATACCTTCCTGTAAAAACATGTTCCCTGACACCAAGAATGGTAGCAGGGCGTATACCATGATATTCATGGAATTCTTCTAGAAGATTCCTCATCTTTAAAGCTTCTTCAAAATAATTATCTTGATTCATGTCAATTGTTTGAAGAGCATTTCCACGTGTAAAAACAATTGCATGATTTTGATTTTCAGGTTTTCCTTCTCCAAGTTTTGGATTCCCAGGTAGTTTTATAGAATAAACTTCCTGCATTATATAAATATTTAGTTTAAATTAAGTAAATAAGTAATATAATAAATAAATATTTAATAATCATAGAAAGATATGAACCTTGTCTTTCCCATTTATGTCACCCTTCACAAGTTTAGAGTAAAACTCTTTCTGAACTTTCCCACCAGTCAAAGTCTCCACCTCATCAATGAAAGCAACTCGAAGTGCTTCATTTCTAGAAAAATAAAAAAGAGTTGGTATTATTAGAAAAAGAATATAGAATCAAGCATAAGAGTAAAATTTATATATCTGACTTTTGTAATAACAATGCAATATCAGCAGCCTCTGGTTTTTGTTCTTCTTTTTGCTTTCCATAAATTTGACATGTGACAACGTATGTGAATTTAAGGTCAGCTTGTGCTCTTGCTTCAGGAGAAAACTCAAAGCCTTTTGTTTCTGTTGCTTCATTAGCTGGAACAGCAGCTTCCACATCTAGTGTAATATAAGTATATTAGAAAATAAATAAATAAATAAATATATATATATATATATATATATATATATATATATATATATATATATATATTTAAAACACAAACCTCCAACTGTCATCCTCTCCAGATAGGCTTGAAGCATTAAGGCTTTTCTGTAATACATCATTCCTCTCACTGTATATGGTTTAAACAAAATGTAAACAATACAACATACAAAAATTAACAAAGTTTGAATTTAAGAAAAAAAAAGATTAAAAAAAAAATACCGGTTCTTGATAATGTTTGTCCTCGATAAGATGCCCAGAATCGGAGTTCAAGATTATCTTCTTCATTCTCAATAAGAACCGATTCAGGGGTATTTTCGTCATGTCCAAGACGTGCAAGGAAGTTTTTCCATTCATCTGCAAAACCCAAAAAGGAAATGACAAAAATGCCCCTACTATTCCAGACGTATTGGAGTTTGAAAACTGAAATTTGAAAGACATAATACCTGGATAAATTTTCTGAAGGTAAAACAGAATAGAAATTCCATCTTCATTTTTCTTTAGAAGCTCACGCATGCTATAAATAACAGTCTCTGAATAATATGGAGTGAAAACACTGGAAAATTCAAAAAATTTCAAAACTTTATCAGTACCCAAGTGGTTTAATTGGTTAAAAACATTCAAATGAGGGGCAAATTAGTAATTACCTGAAAGATAACATTTCGCGAATAGGCCTGGTGATGGGCATTGACATGAAAAGTGAATTTGTGAAAAACTCTAATCTTCTTCTAGCCTCTAGATTTCTAGGAACATTTACTGCTGAATCCTTGATTGTTAAAAGCGAGTGTAGCCTCTTAATTTGTGACCTCTTTAGATGAAAAAAAAAATTATAAAAATTAAAAACCAATGAGAAAAATAGATAAAGGAAAATTCAAATAACATGAGTTTAACTATTAGTCTAGTACATACCAATTCAGGATCTTTTGGCCACTTCAGCTTTGAAAACAGACGACCTTCTTTTCTTGCTTTTATAACATTATTCCATGTGGTATAATTTTGTCTGAAAAAAGATCCAAAAATATATGTTATACAAAAAAAATTAAAAATTTTAAACTATTATTGTTGTACACACACACCTCATATTGCCACTAAAAAAATCAAGCTGGACAACATCATAAAGATCTAGAGCAGCATTAACAGCTCCAATCTCCAATTCAGGGCTTCCACCTTCTTTCTGTAAATATACAATTAAAATTTAAAAACACATTATTACATTAAAAAGAAAATAAATTGATTAAAAAAAACAAATACAGACCAGAATTCCAGTAAGGGCAGTGACTTTTTGCATAACAAGTGAGAGTTTTTTCAGTTGAAAGTCAAAGTGGATTGTTCTTTGCACTATACTTGCTTTAATGTCACCGTATATTCTTTCAACCCTGTGGGAGATGAATATGTTAAAAAAAAATAGTGAAATGACATAATTGACCCTGATTAAACACATACCATTCGTTCCCTTCTTTGTCGAAAATTGAAGTCAAAATTAGCTTGATGGTGTAAAAACATTCCTCAACTGCATATTGCATATAATCATCTCTTGAAATTCTATCCCATAGTTCGTCTTGTGTGTCACTCTCTCCAGCTATATCTTTTGCAAGGAATAACTAAATATAAAAAAGAAAAAATAAATAAATAAATAAATATTTATAAAGAAAACGTAAAAATTCAAAATTGAAGGATTTTTAGTAACCTTGCTGGCTAGTAGAAAAAGAGGCCATTGCACCATGGGAACAGTTCCAGTATTTTTAGGCATTTGAAGCAATTCCATTTCCCTGAAAAGAAGACACATCGCACATCAAAACCTGAGGGCAAAAATGTAATATTTTACCTAAATAAGGCATGTTAATAGAAGTTGAAAACTCACAGATTAGTAATGTAATCTTCTTCTCTTAGATTTTTTACAATCTCATTCCAGAAAGGTGAAAATCTAGCAGCATCAAACTTATCTTTTACAAGAATCTGACCAGTTACCTTAAGGGAATTCCTGAAAATATATAATTAAACATTAATATATGACAGAAAATGGAATTCAAGAAATTATGTTACAGAAAGAAATGAAGAACACCTGTTTGAAAGAGGAATGTGGAGATTATCCATGAATTCTGCAGGGAACCTCTCAAAGTTTTTGTGGACAGAACTCAAAGACCGAATCTGAAAGCATCAAGAAAATATGAATTAGTTTTTTAATAAGTATGTATGCCTTTCGAGTGAGGTTTACACGTTATGTGAGTAGACAAGGGCGAAAAGGTAAATTTACCTCACCAAGACGATCTCTAGCTCCAAGCAAGAAACCCACAACAGCAGATATAATAGTGTAAAATATGTGAATGTCTAAAAGATAGATCTGCAATTCAAAGATATATATATATATATATATATATATATATATATATATATATATATATATATATATATATATATATATATTAGTATGAAGAGAAAGAAAGTAGAAAAGAAAACAGAAAAACAAAAACAAAATGTTAACTTACACAAACCACAGGGGCCCACAAGCTAGCAACAGTCAAGGCATTATGATTGTCTGCATATAAAATCATTAAAATAAATATCAAGCAAATATATTTTTATTTTCAATATCACCAAATTTACAGCTTACTTTTTGATACAAAATCATGCCAAGAATATCGCACATCTTCTATTTTAATTACTTGCCTTGTTGGTTTCACCAATGGCCTTATCTGTATAAATAAGAAAATCAAAAAAATTAGTAATATTGAAGTTTAAAAGTTGAAACACATGCTTCTTTTTTCCCCATCATGTCATGTAGAGTAAAAACTGTCACCTATTTCTTTTTCTAGACTGAAAAAAACCGTTTGAATGAGAGTAAATGACAATTTTACCCTTACATTCCAGAAAACAAATTTCATAATATACATCCAACCTAAAACATGTGTTATTTACCTGGAGAAAATAGGCAAACGAGAACTTTCCCCCCAATACAACAAGCCAGAAAAGCATATACCTGTTTTACCAATATACCCTCAGTATAATAAAAAAGAACAAGAATTATTAAAAAAAAAGTAAAGGGTAGTCAAGGCATTACAGTATATAATCAGTTGTTGCTTCATACATGCCACGTCCAACATAATAATGTTCCTTCATAAAAAGAATTAGAAAATCTTGTTATTATTGTAATAAAGTAAAAGGATTATAAAAAGAAAAATATGAAACTATAAAAAAACCTGATGAATCCACTTGATTAAACGAACAACTGGTGAGTTATCACACCGATTGAAAAGGCGATGACAGGCTGGCAACCTTGCTAATGAGCTCCAAAACAAATGACTTCCAGCATAGATGCATAAAACTATTATATATATTTTATAAATAATCGACTCTGAATTTGAACTAGTCTTCTCCTGCAGAGCTTTCCTGGAATACATACAATCATATCATTTTAAAAAAGTCTCCATGTAGGAATTTGATTAAACTGTAAAAAGTTAAATTTAAATTACATACACGTAAAGGAAGCATATGAAAATTGTAGCAAATGTAAACCAAATGAAACGAACAAAAATCCGTGAAACAGCTAAAGTCTTTGTTGTAGAATAGGCTCCATACATCACCACAATATCCAATGCACCTAAAAAAAGAAACAATAAGTTTAAAAAAATATATAAAAACTATTAATTATTATTAAATGAAATGAAAAAAGACACCTACTTTGGAAAAGCTTCATAACAAAAAAAGTTGGGCCTAAACTAAGAACTTCACGTATTGTCTTGTCATTCAGCTTTCCATTATTGAATGCAATGATTGTAAGTCCCTATGGAGAGGAAAATATTTAGTATTGGAAAATGTACAGAGTATAAGAAGTTAAGGGGAAGAGTCGAAAAGTCAAAAAGTCAAACCTGAAACATCATGAAAAGGAAGATCCACAAGCGATCAAAGCTATGGTAAAGATGGAAAAATGTTCTGTGTTCAACAAAAGAGGTTTTCCCACGACGTTTTGTGATGCTTGCGTTCAATATATTCTGTTGCAAAAAAAGTCAAAGGCGGTCAAAGACAGAAAAGTCAATGTGTTGACTAATGACTACCCAAAAATAGATCATAAGATGAATACGTTTGACTTTCGTGATGGTTTCAAGAGGAAAGATGAATTTGTGTCAAATGGCCAACCGAGTTTAAGGCAACTTTGGGACCTGAAAAAACAAAAAAGGTATTTAGAAGGGTAAATTGGTAATAAACAAATGAAAGAGGAAGAATGTTGCTATTTCCTACAACAAAGCTTACCAGAAGTACTCATTGAAGTCATCATAGTTTCTCCATGAAGAATGAGGAGCTTTCCCGTTTTCATTGTTATCAGCTTCCTGAAAAAATCAAGACTTTTTCAAATACAAAACAAAATTCTTGAAATGGGAAAGTGGCAAAGTTGTAAATACACAAAACATACAGCAGCTATAACGTCATAGAGAGGAGTTATGACTTGTTCAAGAAATGAAACACCGTTTTCTGCAACACAACTAGTAGCTGGCTTTGCAATCTGCTCACTCAATAATCCACACAATTCGTCTCCCATCTGTTTATTAAACTTTGAGTTAAACCTTCTAGAACATATGAATGGCTTTTTATACATATAAAATTGTAAATATCAAAGAAAATATCTTACACGATGAAATATGTAGCATAAACATTCCGGAAGGAATCGAACATTAGCAGCTTCACCCCATATCAAAAAGTACAAAGAGAGAAAAAGTATCTTCTTTTCTTTATTGATATCTGAACTGCAAAAGCAAAAGAAAGAAGCTAAGGGATTTGTGCTCTAGCTAACTCTAGAAAGATCATAGGGGTAGAAATGTCATACTTGCTCCACATTAGAGGGATGTTTAGGTAAGTGCACCACTTGATGTAGTTATCAAGAGACTTCGAGAATACTCTCTCCACAGCAGTCTCATCCAGTTTCTAAAACAAATTACATTCAACTTTATTACAAAAGTACCCTTTATTGAACAGGGGTAACTTGTTCATGAATATAAACATACCGGTTCATGTTCATCAGGAGTACCAAGTCGACTTTGCTCATTTGAAAGTAGATTTACTATATTCTCCCTTTGATTTGCAACATTACCTTTCTGCAATCACCAAAGATAAAGAATAAATACATTTTTTAATCCCAATCTACCCTTTACATTTCCACATTATCATAAACTAGTAAACTACAAACCTGAAATCCAAAAACGTAGTGCAGAAAATCGAGCATATCAGCACTCCTTGTAGCAGGTATTGGAAAATTTGCAGGCAGCTTTGGGAGACCTCTGAAGTACTTCAATGATGATACTGCAGCACGTACCTAAGTAAAAAAAATATGGAATCTTGAATAAGAATATAAATAATATAAAAGTAATTGGACAGATAGGATAAAGAAAATGAAATGGTATTCAGTATTACTATTCACCTCAGGGAAAGAAGTGATAACATTTGTTACAACAGGGGCATCAAGAGGAATAATATTATATGCAATCAAGTCTTCTGTCATAGCTGCATCAGATTCCATCATCCGTTTTAACTCTTCAGAAATCAATCCTTGTGCTTCCTCAGGTGAAACTTCTTTAGCAAGTTGCTCTAAAACAGTTCCTATAACTTTAAGAGTTGCAAAAACCCTTTTCCTCTTCACTGTTTTGCGTTCTAACCTGTTTTTGTAACATGAAAATTTCATTCATATATGAAAGATAATAGAAAATGTCACAGTGGATAGAAAAATGGCAAAAAGATTCTTACTCTTGAAAGTTTCCACTAAAAGTCCCTGATTCCCTCAATTCCATTTCCTCCTCACGTAACTTATCTACATCATTCTTCTCTCTGTAAAGTTTATAAAACTCTTGTAAACGAGCTATGTCTCGACTTCTATCAATACTTCCACCCTCCCTCTTTGCTAGTTTTTGCTGCCATATGAACATTTGGCACAATTAGTTTATGAAGAAAGTCAAGACACTTGTCACAATCTCATTGACTCAAAATCATACCTTGATTACAGACATCAAACCTGTCTTGAACTGTAGTACACCCCTCCCTTCACTGTTGGGGTCCAAATTTTGAGCCAGTGTATAAGCATATTCACACACTGCAATGAAGTAACAGAATTACAGAAACACTATCTTTAGCAATGTTTAGCAGATATGGAAAAGTAACTGGGATGAAATACATACAAATCCTAGAAATGTTGGGGTCTTCATCTTGAATTTCATCAGCTGCTCTTAAGATAGGGTCTATGTCCCTACTGTTGGAAAGTGAAGATGGAACATTTCCAGCAATGCCACCAGCAGGTCGCCCATAAGCATCAATCCCTGTTCTCTCCCTTCTTAGTGCAGCACGTACCAAACGCTCCCAGAGATTCCCCACATTAGACATTTATGACCCTGTATGTGTAAGCAATAAGATCTTAGAAGTTACAATTTGATAGCAATTAGCAGACAGTGATAAGTATTAGCCTTTCAGATATGATGTATCTCCTCAAAAGTATTAGCACTTGTCCTAGGTCTGCCGGAAAGATAAACCCTAAAAGGTTAACTATTTAACAGAAGTACGAATCAAAAACTTAAATTTTCGTCCCTCAACACCCCACCCAGAGACATATATGTGTGATTTAAAGCAAGCCCTAAGAATTGCATTAAGCCACTGATTACTTATCTAATTGAACAAAAAAAAAGCTCAACAACAGACTAAAACCCCAACTTGAGAACATGAACCATCTAACCTCGAGCAATGCTAGCAAGAATATTCAAATTCACAAACACGAATCTAGAAAAAGAGCTAGACTTGACAGCTTACGGATTGGAGATCGTAGCCGAGCCGAAGATCCAAGTATACAAATTAATCTCTTCAAAGAAAGCGTATACTAAGTAAACCATACGAAATTATAAACCAATTGTGGAGTCGCATAGAGAGATGGAGTTGAATCTGTAAAGAAAGAGTTGAGATTTTGAAACTATGGACCAAGGAGGTAGATTGGGGAAAGGTGGTGTAGTGGTTTACCGGCTATAGCCGGTTTACACGGGGTTGATTTCTCTCAAATAGTCTCTATCTGCGAAGACTAAGAAGTAAAACCCTCTTATGAGTCTAATCGGTGACCTTTTGTGCCGGTTAATAGCAAAAGCTTGCAATTTTTAAACACTTCTTCCCGGTTTTTACCTTTTTAGTCCTCTCTTTCTTTTTTGCTTTCTTTTTGGTCCTACTTTTTTTCTTTTTTTTGTTGACCAAATTTGGAACCTTCGTGAGGAAGAAAAAATGACAATATGGTAAGATTCAAATTTTCATATTATAATAGCGTGTTTAAAAGTCGACAACGTAGCAAATGGACTATCAATTTGATTTATTCAAAAAATAATTTATTTTTTATTTTAACAACTTATGAATCATAAGAGATCGTGATATTTTTTTATTCACTTTGTATTTTATTTTATTTTTACATTTTATTGTTTGTTTTTAGAAGTGGATTCTATAAAAAAAATTGTTTATCACGTGTGTTTGTGTTTTATATAGTTATAGGGCTCCTCATAAAAAATATTAAAATATAAGATATGTTTTATCATCTTATATTTTCAATATCTAAAAAATATTAAAATATAAGATATGTTTTATCATCTTATATTTTCAATATCTATCGTAATATTAATGTTATATTTGTTTGATAGACCAAGTATTTCAATACGTAGAATTATTAATGTCATCAGTTTCTGCTTTTAATTTCTTACGGTTATTTAATTTGTTGGTTGAAGCGCATAGGTTTGGAAAATAACATGTTGGTCGGGTGTTTTAATATACTAAATGTCAACTCGACATCCCAACAAAATAACATAACGAACAAAGTCACAGACATATTTTTGTGACATAATGCATAAAATGCAACTTAGCGTTTTTTCGTGCTAAATAACTACATGTTTTTCTTTATTATTTTTTGTGACCTAACACAAAAAATGCAAGTTTTTTTGCTAAACAGCAACGTACTTTCATTTGTCTATTTTTTGTGCTCTAATTAAAAAAAAAGTTATTATAATTTTTCCTGCTAAATAGCAACATGCTTTTCTATTTTCTACTTTTTTATGACATGATGCATAAAAGGGTGTTAGGGAAATATAACATGAAAATTGCATGAAAGAACAAAACAGTAAATTGTTGTTAATGTTTGTGTTTAACACGATATCCTTAAAACAAGTTTGTCATATGTAACAGCCCAAAAACCATATAATAATGATTCATTTTTGAAAATAGACATGCAATCTTAATTTGTTCCCAAAATTCATTACATCATATTGTATCAAATATTATAGTAACAAAATAGATAAATGCGAAAAGTCCTAGAGAGTGAATGTTATGCCATCAATTCGGGCCATTTCCCTTAGTACCGGAAGTACCTAAAAACATCAAACAAATTGTAAGCAAGAGCTTAGTGAGTTCCCAAAATACCACATAACATACAACCACAAAATATCATGCAAAATACATAAAGTTGTCATGGGCTACCCCATGGTCTTTACCTAGAATGTCATGGGCTACCCCCATGGTCTGATATCCAAGTGTCATAGGTTTCCCTCATGGTCTTTACTTGAAATGTCATGGGCTAACCTCATGGTCTAACATCCAGGTGTCATGAGCTACCCCCATGGTCTTCACATAAGTGTCATGGGCGGGTCTTCATACAGTCAATGCATAACAATTAACAATCCATAAATCAGATAATGGGTCGGCATTGGTGCCTTCGACCCATTGACATATTAAGAAGGCTCACCTCGGTCTGCTAAAAACAATAGTTGCTCGACTACCAATCCAAAAATCTCACATTGTATAGATATACAAATTAACCTAATTAGGATTATGACACAACCTAGCCAGGGCCCAAAATCCTAAATCCAAATTCCTCCAATATTGCCCAAAATCCTTTCTTCCTAAATGGGCCTAACATCCAAGGTCCAAAACAATAATGGGCCACAAGTCCCAGTAGGCCCAACCATGCCACCTATGGTCCAAAACAAGTACAACATCCCAATAACTCTTAATGGGTCTAGGCCCAAGTAGCTCAAAAGCCTAAAGAAGCCCAAACTCCATTGGGGAGCGTACGCCCAGCGTACCTCATCAGTACACTTAGCGTATTGGATCCTTTGGATGTACGTACAGCGTATAAATCTTTACGCCTAACGTACAAACAACTTTTGCACAAAAAGTCCATTAAGTGCTTAATACTCAAAATCTCAACGTCCAAATCTAGATTTGAGTCTATTAAGATGTCATAGGGCATAAAGTTGGCAACTTTATTCCCTTGCATGCCACATGGGAACCCAACATCTCGTTTTTCCCATTAAGACCCCTTTTAAGACCTTAAACTCATGCATGGTCTCACTACAACCATCAAGTTAGCATTTTTATGCCTTTAGCATGCCCAAAGATTATCTAAATAGCAAATAATTTTAAATTAAACAATTAATTTAATGATTATCTAAATTTGACCTAATCCTTTTTATTTACTACATAATTTACCAAATAAATTAAATAATCAAATATTATTACATAATTAATTTATTATTCAAATAAATGGTAATTATCTTTTAATTCGGTAAGGATAATCATAGCAAATATATAAAAATTGGATTTTGTTATTCAAAAAAAAAATTGGTAATTATCCAAACACAAAAATAAAAACAAAAAAACTGAGTTTTGAGTCATTTGATTTACAAACTCGTCGAGTAGCTAACTGCATTCGTCGAGTTTGTCTGACATATTGGGCTCACGTCGTGAACTCAGAGAGTCACGTCGTGAGCTGGGTATTTTCAGAAAACAATTCTCAAATCAAGCAATGAATGAACATATTATCATCAAATACAATTGAAACAAACCAGGCTCTGATACCACTGATGGGTTTGAGCCACAATAACTTTCCTATGTGCACATGCAAACCCTAATGCTTAGATCTAGGTTTCTCTATTGTACATGCATTCATCCGAGACTTTCTAACCCTATATCTAGTGATAATAATTCAAAATTATAATGACCAAAATAGATCTAGAAGATTACCTCTTTTTGCTTGCTTGAATCTTCTTGTATTTGATGCTTAGAGTCACAAGTGTAGCTTCTCTAATGGCTTACAAATACCAACTAGCAAGAGGGTAGTATATGAGAGAGGGAGGAGGCACACAAAGTCGGCTCTAGGGTTCTTGGGAAAAACAAGTGGCCGAAAATTGCATGCATAGGGTCCTATTTATACTGTGAGCAGCTAGGGTTTCAGTCAAAACCCTAATGGACAACTTAAACCCTAAGCAACCCATGAAACCTTATGGAATACAGGCCATGGACGAAAATATGATGGGCTCCCATCATGATTTCATTAATCCCTTAATCCATTAGGTTTCCCAACCCAAAATACAACTATCAAACATTTGACAGTTTAAGTCCCCTATATTCAATTAATATATTTTAGTCACCAAATTAAATCCTAATTAATCTATGACTAATATTAATCAAATAATATGATTTCTCCTTTAATATATTATTCTTATAATATATTAATAAACCATAATACATTCTCTCTCTCTCTCCATAAATTACCCTGTCAAGTTGTTATGGTGAAGGCAACCCAAAAGGATCATGCACAACCGAGTCAAGTACTTACCAAATATAGCTACGAGCTTAGACACAAATCCAACAGTAATCTCTAACAGCTGCTCTGATGACTACCGACAATCATAATAACACTTAATCAGAATCTATAACACTACTTAGGGTAAAATAACCATTTTACCCCCTTGACATAACTTAAACCATTCCTAAGGCCCAATTCTAACTTATTAAATCCAATGCACCCATGGCCCACCAAAGGCTCCCTAAGGGCCCACTAATGGCCAAATTTTCTAAATTGGGCCCAACCCTTCAAATGGGCCTTTTCACAATACTAATAAGTCCTTAGCCCAAAATAAAATAATCTCGAGTGGCCCAATGTGGCCCAAGGGCCAATACTTCTAATTCCAAATTCCCACGCCCGTAACTATACTCCACAGTGGGCCATGGGGCCCAGTAGTCCAGGCCCAGTTCCCTAAGGCCCAAAAGCCCAATATAGCCACTTTTCATGCGTACATGCGGCGTACTTATCACGTACGCCCAACGTACGCTAGCGTTGACCAACACGGGGAGTTAACCCAGTACGCGGCAGGGTGTACGCTTAACGTACTGGCCAACTTCCTTGGGACCTCATTTGTGACTTAATCCATTAAGTCTTCACGTCCAAAATGTAGATCCAAGCCCTTTAGGACCTCTTAAACCATAAAGTCACAAACTTTATGTGCTTGCATGCATGGTTGGGGTCAAAACATGATTTTGGTCCTTTTAACAAGCTTTAAGATCATCAAACATTTGCATGGTTGTGGCTTAATCATCAAGGTCCTACTTTTATGACTCTTAGTGCCTCTAAGAGCCCAAAAGGATAGCTTTTATGGTTTGAAATCATTATGATGCAAGAAGCCTCAACAATGGAGTCCAAAAGTGACCTTAAACACTCCTATACACAAATCTAAGCATATAATGGTCAAGTTTGGAAATTGGTACCTCAAAAGAGTCAAAGATGATGCCAATCTTTTGGATCTACAAGCTCTATGTGAATCCTTGCTCCTTTTTCAAGCTCTTTTCTCTTCCAAAGCACCAAAACTACACCAAGATACTCTCAAATGGCTTCTAAATCACAAGGACACACAACTATGGGTTAAGGTTTTCATGGTGGATGCATAGAGGTGGGAGGGAGGTTGGACCAAAGGAATAAAATCCTTTATATATGTATCAAACCCTAAAAGTTAGGGTTTTAGAACCTGCGTGTGTATGCTGAGCGTACGCTTTGGTACGTTGGGCGTACGTGCATGGCCTTCCCCCAACCTCTTGAGTACGTTGCGTGTACCTGGCATGGTACGCCCCGTGTACTGCCTTTCTCAACCCAAAACTTAAGGCCCATCTATCCTGGCCCAAACCAAAAACAACTCATTATTCAATAGATAAATAATATTAATACCTGCAAATCTCGGATGTTACACCTTAACCCATTAAGACATCATAACTCTTGCATGGAAGGGATATAAGGGCCAATATCACATTTTTACGGTTCATAATAGCTCAATAATGGATAAAGTTTCAACTTTATCCATTAGAATGGTCCCAACAAACAAAATCTAGTCTTTAAGTCTCAAAGGGACCCAAAAGTGCATCTTTTTCAACTTAATCCATTAAGTCCAAGTCTCCAGCCTTCACATTTGAATCAAAATGATATTTAGATGGATAAAGTTTTCAACTTTATCTATAACAAGGTCACAAACTTTCAAGATCTAAACTTTATGCACTTAAAGTGACCAAAAGCTCATAACACCCAAAACTATATAGATCTAACAAATTCATCATCATGATTCAAACTTTATACCTCTAAAAGAAAGATTAAGGTGGACAAAGTCCAGATTTACAAGCTCCAATGCAACCAACACTTCTTCAATGAGCTCCTTATTCTCCAAGGTGCACCAATAAAACTCCAAAGCACTTAAAAACACCTTATTTTTGCTCACAAGGCTCAATCTAGGGTTAGGGTTTCAAGAGTGGGTGTTGGAGAGGTGGAGTTTGAGAATGGAATAGGTTTTAGGAAGTTAAGGAGCTTAAATAGGGCTTAAATCATGAAAATAGGGTTTAGGCACTGATCGCTTACGCCCTGCGTACTCTTTTTACACCCAACGTACTAGGGATGACCTAGTATGCCCAACGTACTCCCCGTACGCCCTGCATACGTGGCTAACCCAAAAATCATCCTAATTTTAAATGGTCGTAAATTCTTCGTTCCAACTCCATTTTCGACGTTCTTTATATCCACAAAAATATGTTGAAGAGCTCTACAATATTATCTAAATATCTTGGACAAAAAACTTCTCGAATAAAAATCTATATTTCATGCAAGAACCCAACCTATGGTTTTTTTCCTTTTCTACCATTTGGCCCAAAACACAATTCAAGGGTAAAATATTTTAACTATCATTACCCTCTTCCACAAGGACTAAACTTTGCCTCCTTAAGGCCCAAAACCTTACACAAACAACTTCTGGTTTGTAGCTCATAAATGGCAGGAAACAGGATGTTACAATATCCCCTACTTAAATTAGATTTCGTCCTTGAAATCAACTTTCACTTTCGCTTCACGATGGAACCCCTAATTGAAAACCCGCAGATTTGATCGGTTCTAAACCTCCTCGCCAATCGCCGTCAAGCTAATCCCGCACATAAGTGCACCATCGCGACGAGAACCAACTGGTCACAACCAAACTAGGCCACACTCTTACTCGGCTCCTACAACCCTGCTTAGCTATCTACTGACAACGCTCAGGCTTACCCCCGACTCACTAACCGACAACACTCATTTGTATACTCTTGACTTCCTGAAAAATCATCACCAACTTGCTTCCTCCACAGGCACAAGGATGATCAATCCAAGAATTCGCACATTGCATCAAAATCCCTCATCAGCTCAGGTGTACCTCCACCTTACAAATCACTTAATATTTTAGAACAAACTCCTCATACTGGAAACCAAACTCCTGTAGATAGCCCACATAAAGGTGGGGTTCACCACAACAACCATTCATTAAGTGACTTTCGGTGCACAAATAATATACCATTCTAAATAACTTTTCCTAACCACATGCTCCAAACCAGTTGGTCACCGAGTCTCCCGATTCCCAAGAACAACACACTGTCATCCAACCATGCTAATAAGGCTAACGATCCGAGACCTAAGAGTCTCGACCAAATGACTACCGGTTCTAAAGATACTCAACCATCAACCCACTGTACTGCAGAAAACCCATTCAACATTCTTTTCGATGCTAACCAAGCACAACCAGGCCATACCCTTTAATTACATACAATTCCTTGCACAACATAAGTTGCTACCAACGCAAAATCAGACAAAAACATGGTCGCACCCAACCCACGAATGAGTTAGGTGGTTGTACTCTTAATCCAACACAAGGGATACAAACCAATTAAGAACCATACCAATGAATTCAGACCAGGTGTTCTCATGATATCTTACTCATTCCATATACACCTTCTCATGACCATATTTGATGAGCTATCACAATATACATCCCCAAAGGGAGTTACCTAACCATACCTAGATCTACTACATTCTTTCTTCCTCACAACCTTACCCAAAGGGTGAAGTATCAATAGATCTAATGAAATGACGATCCACAACCGTTATCAGAAACATACTTATGAACGACCGAACCAGATCCCACACCTTGATTGAAACTGAACAGATTCCACCAATATGTAACTAGCTTGAGAAGACTTCCAAGGTGATCTAGAAATGCTGCCAAAACTTTAGTCGGATCAACCCCACTACAAATCCTACTGACACAACATGCCAAAATTAGATTATTCGCATATCAAAGTCACACCTTGAAAACTGAACAACACTGCCCCAACATCCGAACTTCCAATACCCAAGGACAACTACCAAACTTGAGCCTGCTATGAACCAAAATTTCACACCATAATTGAGGGTAAACATACCCAAAGACCAAGGCTGTAAAAAACGTTTGACGTTAGCTACTCGGTGGACTAGGGTTAAGGGATTAATCGTCTAGGCGGAGATTAATCGGAGGATTAAGTGGGGACCTTTAATTGCTAATTCTTCGAATTTCAAAAAATTAAATATGTCTAATATCATAACAAAGTTCCTAAATATCACTAATATCGCAACAAACTAGGTTACTATGATTAATAGAGCACTAATCATTAATCAAATAGTTTCTATCGAGATAAAATTTCTTCAAAATGTCAATATTTCATCGTTTAATTTTTACTGCTTCTCTCATTGTGTAGGCATGAATTAATTGCTAGGCGCCTTCTAGTCGGTTGGGTACCGCCTAGGGATTAATCGGAGATTAGTCGGGGCCTAATCGGGATTTTTACAACATTTCCAAAGACCAAAGAAAATATAAAACATACAGAACTTGACGATAGGTTGACGCATCCATTGAACTTCAACTGACACAACTCGAAACTTTTGCAGAACCTATGCCCTGTAGATGATGAATGAAATGACCAACAATCGAGGATGCATAGAGAATGAATCCAATGCCCTGATATACTACTAAATAAACCCATGAGGAACTATATTTACCAACTTTGAAACTAACGATCGATCAACAATTGCCCATCCAAGACTATAGATATCAAGCTGACAAATCTCTCAATAATCGATATTCCACCCGAGTGACCCGAAAGCCTCTTAATCTATTCCTTGATGATTTCGAAAGGAACCACTGAAAACTAGGGGTGAGCATGGTGCGGTTTGGTGCGGTTTTCTGCCAAAACCGAATCGAAAACTGCAACTTCGGTTTTTTGAAATTTAGAAACCGCACCGTTCGGTTTTATGCGGTTCGGTTTTTTTTTTGCGGTTTTTTGTTAGTTTTTGTTTTGCCTTTTTACTAAAACTCAAGTAACTCAGCGAGTTACTTAGACTCAGATGAGGAGTGCTAATCATTTATTGGAGATAAACCGACACCACCACCTTTTGGTTTTAAATCAAATTACATAACCACTCTTCCAACATATTTCTAATGCTTGAATTTAATATGAATTTAATATATTATTTGTTTCACAAGTACATACGATATTATCAATTAATGTATTCATAAAAATGATACTATATCACTAGTACTCTTTATATTTAAATGTTAAAAAATGTCATAAACATTATTTGTTATTATAAATACCACTGAATTTATGCTTAAAAATATACAATCATCCTCTGATAGATAAGATATATATTTATATTTATATAAATTTAATTGTTATAAGTTTTTGGTTCTTACGAATATCACCATTTAATATATATATATATATATATATATATATATATATATATATATATATATATATATATATATATATGCGGTGCGGTTCGGTTTTTTGCGGTTTTTGCAAGTCTAGAAACCGCACCGCACCGAGTATTTTCGGTTTTTGCAAAACTAAAAACCGCACCATCAGTTTTCATTTCGGTTTCGGTTTATGCGGTTTTTTCGGTTTTTTTGTTTGCGGTTCGGTTTTTGCTCACCCCTACTGAAAACAACGAGCCCCTTGTCTAAAAGTTTCTTGTCGTGAAGACGATTCTTGGATTCCTGTCCACACACATCTGATGGCTACTTGTTTTGCACTCCTGCCTTGCCTAAATCCTGAACCAATGTTTCGCATACCCGAACAACAATTCCCTATGACCTATTATGAACAAAACATGTAAGTTCCCCAATTATTAACTAAATACACGCATTAAGAACTAAAATGTAATAAAAAAATGGGATAGACGTGCAAAATAGGTGCATAAACACATCTAACATTATTGATGAATTTTTCAATATATTGAACTTAAAGAAAACCCAAAGGTTATTTAAGGGCCCCATTACATTTTTAGATCTATTTCTAGAAATTAATGAAAATAACAATTCGTAATTCCATTTTCAACTGAAGAAATTGGCTAGGCGTTTATTGAGGAACCAAAATTCTAGATCTTTCAAAGGGAAAGTTAGTAAAATTGAGGACAATTCAAAGGACTTATTGGGGTCCACTTAAACATTCAAGATGGTGACGATTGGGACTTAACAGTTGTACAAGATTTTGAAGCTATGATGTCACACAAAGATAGGCCTAAGTGGATTAGTAAAGTGATATTAGGTATAAACTTGAAGAATTTGATTTGGTGAAGATTTTGTATGAAAGGGATAATTATCCAAAGACTTTAGAATTTTTAGTTGCAAGTGATATTTGGTATAGAAAATGAAGTATTTGATTTTGTGGAGATTTTGTATGAAAGAGATAATTATCCAAAGGTTATAGAATTTTTAGTTGCTCTCCAAAAGGGTTGTATCATTAAGCGAGTAAGGTTTTTTTTCTCGTTTTAAAATATTGGATAAAATTTTCATATTTAATTAATCAAATTAACTTGTTACTAAATATGTTGCACATGATCCAAAGCTATGCTTGAAAACCGCATTTTAAGAACAAAACCAAAGATAGACATATTCTCATGTACTTAACATATTTCCTATATTTGTAGTTTTAAAGATTTACAATCTTCGCAATTAAATGTTTGTTTCATAATTTTTTTTCATAGTTTGAATGTTGTTGATTTTAGTGCATTGTTTCTACATGATGTAGGAGTTAGATCCAGTTTTGGAAGGTGGTGTTTCCAATATGGCTTTGTCTTCTTAGTCGCATGAACAATGGCGGTGTCGAGTATCGAACGAATTTGGATTTGTCTCCATTGGGCACATATTTGTAGTTTAGCATATAATAAGTATATTTTTGTGGTGTTCTTTTGGTTAGTTGTTACACAAGGTATGGGATTTTCATACCCAAACAAAGCAAAGAGATGAAGGGAGGAGATCGTATTTAAACTCTTGTCGAGACAGTGTGCACTAAGGGTTAGCCAATGCGGATGAAGTTTCAGATTTCAGTTTTGAGTTGGGTTGGTTGATATTATGTAAATGATAAACACATAGATGTTATGTACATAAATTTTGATGAATATTTGGTTATATAATAGATTTGAGGTTTAGCCATGCAAAAGAATTTGTAGGAACTTATCTACTCGAAATGAGAATACACATATTTTTTTAAGAAAATATTCCAAGTTTCTTATATAATTTTCTTTAGGGTCCGAAACAAGACGTTACCAGGGATACTTTACAATATATATATATATATATATATATATATATATATATATATATATATATATATATATATATATCATGGTTGTAAAAATCGCTCTAGGTGGCCGATTAATCGGCGCCTAGACGCTTGGCGGCCTCTAACTGCCTACGAATAGGTGTTAGAGGGTTAAGCTAGGCGGAATTGGTCAATATTGGTCAAAACCGGCCCAACTCAGTCCAAATCGGTCCAAAAGACTTTAAAAGACCCACCAGCTTATGGAGTCGGCTTGCATAAAACATAAATGTGATTGTTTTCGTAAGAGGATTCCCGTTATATAGAGTATGTTTTCCCTGATAGAATGTTCCAGCTTCGATGTAGGATCCTCAAACTTTTACCCTTTCATATATGTTCTTTGCATCTCGTTCTTCCCCCAATTTTCTTGATGGCTCGTCTCCTCCCCTGCTTGATTACTCCTCCCCTGATGAAGTATCGGACCCAATCAACAATAAATAATTGCTTAATCTGGAATCAATAATCGTCTTCTGCCATAAGTTCTCAAGTACCGACTCTGCCATTGTTTTCTTCCATGAGTTCTCAAGTACCGAACCCAATCAACAATCAATATTTGGATAATCTTGAAAGGATTAGCGAGGAGGAGATTAGGTCAAATCGAGGTTATGTATGCAATAATTGATGAGTTATTTGCTTAATTTTTTCTTGTTGTTGTCGATTTCAATGGATGATGACTTAATTGTCGATTCGTTCTGATTTCTCGATTCATCTTAACTGAACTTTCTTTCTTCCCTTGACAAGTTTTGATATATCATAGATACGTTCTGTAACGACCCGTCTCTGGTATGTTGCTTCCATGATATTTATTTAGAAGTTTTCAAGAGGGACTCGGCGAGTCTATAGCCCGACTCGTCGAGTAGGGACGGGATTTCGAGCACGTGTAAGTCGGCAACTCGGCGAGTCCATATTCGGGACTCGGCGAGTCTGCCTGCCAGGAAGAAACCTTAAATCCCCGGGTTGCTCACTATTTAAGCAATGTTATGTGCCCCAAACTCGCCTCCTTCACCCTTAGAGAGCTGTGAGAAACCCTAATCCATCCCTTGATTAATTAAAGTGTTTTTGTGTGGAATCTTGAAGGTTTGAAGAAGAAAAAGAAGAAAAAACCAAAGAGAAGAGGTGTAGAGCAAAGATCCAAGTTCAAAATCAGAGTTCATTGAGGTATTTCTCGGATTCCTTCTGTTTTATGCTTTAAACCTCCATTAGAACACTTCTAGGGCTAGTTTGATGTATTTTCCAAACCTTATAGTTGTATGGATGCCTTAATAGGTCGAGATATCCCTAGATCTGTTCATTTAGGAGTTGTAGAGCCTGAATCTATTGCCTTTTTGAAGATGCTTTGCATGAGAACCCTAGATCTAGCCTTTATTATGCTTTTTGAGCCTTATAATCTTCATGGATGCTTATGGGCACGTAAAGATAGAATCTTTACGTGCTAATCGAGCTAAGGGAGCCCAGATCTATAAGTTTTATATGCTGGATTCAAGCAGAATCGAGTTTAGAGTAGCTGCATGTAAGCGACTCGGCGAGTCGGAAGAACGACTCGGCGAGTCGAGTCGCGAGTCCCCGATTTTCCCCTTTTTGAGTGATGCCGAGTGGGGACCAATGAGTTGGAGGTCAGACTCAGTAATGGAGGGACTCGACGAGTTGTTCATACAACTCAGCGAGTCCAAGGCAATCTTCTTAGCTTGAAGAACAACTTGTCGCGTTGTTCATACGACTCGGCGAGTCAGATGCAGATTGCCTGAGTTTCGGAATCAAAAGGGAACTCGTCGAGTTGATGCCATACTCGACGACTAGCCACGAGTAGGGTTGAGAAGTGAGAATAAAGACTCGGCGAGTTGACGGCCCAACTCGGCGAGTCAGGTCAACTGTAGGTTGACTTTGACCGGGAGAGTTGACTTTGTCCAGGGGTAAAAGAGTCATTTTACCCTAATGCAGTGATTAGTATTTGATTGAGTGTGTTTATGGAATTGTAGCCGGGGAGATACCGGAGCAGCAGCAAATAGCTTCCAGAGCCATACACACAACAGCCAGTTCACGAGGTGAGTTTCCTTCTAGTAGGAACGGGTCTACGGCCACAATGTCGGGCCGTTTAGTTAGCAGTAGTTCCGGACTTCAGTCAGATGCAGTAGTTAGAGTGCTTGATGTCTTTGTGATTCAAGCATGTTTTGTGTTATGTGTTCCGGACTTCGGTCCGATGCAGTATATGTGTTATGTTAGCAAATACGTGTTTATGTTATGCTATGTTCAGACAGTTCCGGACTTTGGTCCGATGCAGTTAGTTCCGGAATCCGGCCCGATGCAGGGGACAAGGTCCCAGTCAGTTTCGGACTTCGGTCCGATGCAGTTAGTTCCGGACTTCGGTCCGATGCAGTCAGTTCCGAACTTCGGTCCGATGCAGTCAGTTCCGGACTTCGGTCCGATGCAGTGGGCAAGGCCCAGTATGTGCTTTATTTGTTATTGTGTGGTATGTGGTAGTTTGGGGGAGCTCACTAAGCTTCGTGCTTACGGTTTCAGTTTTTGGTTTCAGGTACTTCCGCAAGTAAAGGGAATAGCTCGGGATGATGGCATCGCACACACCACAACTTTAGTTTTTGTCCTGGGAGTTGATACAGTTTTCTTAGATTTGTTTTGATACAGTTGTGACACAACTTTCTCACAGTATTTTAGTATGGTTTGAGATACGTAGTGTATGGTTTTATTATATGATGCTCAGTTTTATGACTTTTGGTTATATTAAAAATGAATTTCAGGTCGTATTTTTGGGTTGTTTCACGTTCAATCTGATTTCGTTTTTCATGTTTCTATTGTTGATCGAATTAACATTCAAACTCAATAAGATTTCAGCAAACCATATCTGATTTCAAGCTCGCCTTCCATTTGTTCTGAGGTGCTTGTATTCGATTATCAAACCTCTACATAACTCGATTATCAAACCTCTTTATATTTAATTATCAAACTCCATTATCAAACTTGCGCAACTGTACGATAAAATGGGACACTATAGCTGATCCTGGGTAAAATTTTCTAGTCTCATCAGTTCAAATCGGACACTACTTTTCATGCCCCCCATGTGTTTGATAAAATGCTTCAATGAAGTTCTCAAGTGCTGCTCGCAATGATATTGGGAAATTTGACATCTTGTTATGCATTAGGAACAAATTTGACATCATGGGTTTTTGCAACTAAAGATGATACCACATAATCAATTATTAAGAATGAAAGAGAGGTCACCAGATATATGCAACCTTCAATATCAACATCCAAATTTCTAGAAGAAATTGATAATGAAATTCAAATGAAGGTAATGATTGTGATGATGATGGAATCATGTTTGAAGATAAGTATTTGGAAAAATTGATGCCTAAGATTTGAAACATGCCTGATAGTTTGAGGCTGATTCCTTATTTCCAAAGAAGAGAAATGGCTGCAAATTTGGCCATGAAAATGGCTTCAGTGTTTGGAGATAGTTATATTTATTAGATTTTTAATAATTTTGTTCAATTATAATGTTATATGTTATATTTATTAATATTTTAATAATTTTGTTCATTTATAAGGTTATATTTAATTTTATATTCTTAGGATTAATGTTATATTTATTAATTTATTAATATTTTTAATAATTAATGGTCCCCGATTAATCCCGTGACCCCAGTCCACCGATTAGCCTACGTCGAGTGATTTCTACAACCTTGATATATATATATATATACACACACACACACACACACACACCAATGTTGTAAAAATCCCGATTAGGCCCCGACTAATCTCTGATTAATCCCTAGGCGGTACCCAACCGACTAGAAAACGTCTAGCGATTAATTCATGCCTACACAATGAGAGAAACAGTAGAAACCGATGAAATATTAACATTTTGAGGAAATTTTATCTCAATAGAAACTATTTGAGTAATGTTTAGTGTTCTATTAATCATATTAACCTAGTTTGTTGCGATATTAGTGGTATCTACGAACTTTGTTATGATATCAGCCATATTTAATTTTTTGAATTTCGATGAATTAGCAATTAAAGGCCCCCACTTAATCCTTCGATTAATCTCCGTTTAGCCGATTAATCCCTTAAATACAGTCCACTGACTAGCTAACGTCAAACATTTTTTACAACTTTGATATATGCACAAATGATTTACATATATCATTTGCTACATATGTATTTTTGGTCTAACTTTTGAAAAATTGATTTGAATGGTCCTTGTGGTTTCAAAATTTTGCATTGTGAGACTCTTGCTCCATTATGTGCATGTGAATCAACAAAAATGCTCATACTTTTGTATTTTTAGTACTTATTATTATGTTTATTTTAATTAAGAGATAGCCCCAACCAAGGCTCTAAATAACGTAAGACGTGACTTGACGACAAGGTAAAAGTTAACCCATGACAAGCTTTGGCGAGCCATGACGTTTTTCAAGGCGTGGCTATATTATATATATTAAAAGATATAAATCATATAATTATTGAATTTTATCAAATATATGAAGTTTTTAGAAGTGTTATATTAATATCTAATAGAAAAAAGTTAACAAAAACTCATTTATTTTAGGCCCGATAAAAAAAAAAAAAAAAACTCGTACCTTGAAAAAAAACTCGCGTGATAACGCGATAAGGCTCGTCTTGACACGTTATTTGGGCGCCACACTTCACAAACCCGTCGTGGACGTTTCGTAACGACTACACCACACCTAATGCCAAGACACGCCTTGAGGCACGCCATGACGCGCTTTTTAGAATCTTGGCCTCAACCCTCACTACCATATGAATTGTATAACTATAATTGGATGGATTTGTCATAATACAACATTTTAATAGAAACACATGGAAGAAAGTACAAAATCGATCAATCCATTCACCGAACGGGTGTTACGCTAATAATGTATAAACCCATTAACATTATAACGGTTTAACTATGTACCAACTATAATAAATTTTTGTGAAATAATAAAATAAAATTACTACTGTAAGTTATGTTATCTATTATTTGCATCATAATAGAATGATGTTTTAGTTTCTTGTTTTTCCATTAGCAATGTAATAATGTAAAACAATATTAATCACTTAAGAAACTTAAGAAAATAAAACAGGACTAAATGTTAAAATCGCTACGATATAATTCCTCAATTGTTTCTTGATCCGTTAGGCAGCGTTTGGTAAATGAAAATTGACGGGACATAACAAAACAAAACTTTTTAAGATTACATTCAGCATGCATGGAACAAGAACAAAATCAAAATTTGATATGGCCAATGGAACTATTTAATTAAATTTTAGTCCTGAACTCTATGGAACAAAACATAATTAACAAAAAGACCCCAACTATTTCATGTCTCTTGTCTTTCTCATTTCTTTCCTCCTTCGTCAAGGGATTCAAACATAATAAAAGAGGATATGTAGTTGTTCCCATCACTCAATACAAAAAATGATTTTAACAAAAATAAAATAAAATCCTTAGCACTCTAACTCAGTTATTGAAAACAAAATCCATCATTTTAAATTTATTTTAATATTTTTTTTTTGTTTTCTTCGTCATTCTCGGACTGTAGTTTTTTTTTTTATTTTTTTTTTATTTTTTATTTTTTATAATAATAATAATAATAATTGCAGTAATAAAAGTTTCTTTGATTGCACTAAATGGTTGCGCTAGATTTGTAAAAATAAAAAATTTGGGATTGGTATTATCTTTACTACCTTCTGTCTTCTTTAATAAAACAAAACTTTGTGGATAATTTCAATGATGGTGCTTCTGAAAGTTCGATTTGCTAAAATACAGTAAAAATGTTTTTTTTATTGCACTAAAAATTTAATTACGATTGATGTTCCTCAAATTTTAATTTAATCTTGGGTTTTCTACATAACTGAATATATCAAAGGAAATCTACTCTATATATTCATCCCACATTTCTCATATACCAAATGCTACCTTAACTAGCAACTCCTCCAGACTCAAAACTTATTATATATGTCATTAGAATGGTTAAAAATAATAAGAAAGATGTTCATCTATATAATATAATATCTAACCTAAAATTGTTGTAGCCAATCAAACACTAAACACAATTGTCAGGAACAACAAGACACCACGCACAGACAATATTTGGTTAATTAATCGTCTATATATGTTGCTATAAGCCACTCAACAAAGTCTCGATTACAGCTTTATCGTCAGTTTGTTAGTCAAACCATAATCAGGGAGCATGTTCATCAACAAAATTATCATCGAAATGTTAGATAATAAGGATAAAATAGCCTTGGAAATTCTGAGAATTGTGATTTCACTATCAAATCAAAGTATTGGGTGGTACTCCCTAATCTTTGATTGGATAAGACTCAGAAGAGTAAAGAACAGAGAATGAGTATATGAATTTTCGTAAGTACCAGAAAAAACTGACCAAAATCGGTTAAATACCTTCTTTGTCTGAAAACTGTCAAAACTCTCATAAAACAGTTTGGCAACAGTCAACAAACTATCATAAATCCCAGCCAGGGGCTCTGCCCCTTGGACCCCGCCAGGGGCTGCCGCCCCTTGGACCCCGCTTCCAGGGGCGCTGCCCCCGGACCCCCGTTCGTTCAGGGGCTTCGCCCCTAAATGACGGTCTACTTTTAATCTTGAATAAACTTAAACAAGTGTGCACTCCACACCTTCCTTACTTGTTTAATATTTATCAAGATCACTTTTGGTCAACAAAAGTAATCCCATTACACTTAAATCACATTAGTGAAACAAATCACCAACGCGAAATAGCCACTCTCAGGGAACTAGGAAATACAGGATCAAATAATTTTTCATCCCCTTCTTTGACCGAAGAATATAGGTCCAAACATAAAGATCGTCAGTCTGCAATCAGAGTTGGTTATCAAAGATGAGAAAATTAATTCAATAAAATGGCAAATCATTTTTCAGTTGATCATATATAAAATATAAAAGGTTTTCTTGTTCTTGAAATTAATATATACTATATATACCTCTCCAATGTAAAGCTCTTGTTTAGGCATGAGCATCAAATAAACACTTGACCTACCAGCGGTTTTAAAAGGGGGTTTACAGTTGGGAGAAATAAAATCACATCTCGGTGAATATTCTTCTTCTGGTGGTTTGTTATGATCACCCCAAAGCTCATCCAAAAGCATATTCAGCAATTTATGACATATTTCCGAGACAACATTTTCTACATGCTTCCGGAATTTCTCCATTGATGATTCTTTGCATGCTCCAGGATTATCATCATATGAGATATAGGTGCCACCACCTTCAGGCTTCACATGACTGTGCATGCATGCAACGTACGTACATAAAACACCATCTTAAATATATAGTGATCATCATGTGTAGAAAACCTAAAAACTCACCTTAAATGCAAATACGTGTCATATGACAATATATCTCTCCTACACCTGTCAATTAGAAATTAATTAATTACAAACAGAATTCTCAAACCTTCATAGGGAAAAGTGGGTTAATTAACATATATAATGATTAAATCATTCTTGATTAAATTATGCTTAGTGATCAAGTTCTCAAGTTTCATATGTACACTCAATTCGCATTTATCTCCTATATATGGAAATTAATGAAGATTCCTTATTGAATGGGGATTAGCTTGTGTTGCTATTTTTCTTGATATATAAGAGATGAACCACACATACACATAGGAGAAAATAATCCATATATAAAAAAATAATGGATTTGAACACAAAAGCATGCAGTTTAATTAACATATATACCCGTCCATACAATGAGAAACGTATCCAGCTGGAAGTGGAACTTCCTCCACTATGCACTACAAAACAAAAAATTAATAATCCAACTCACACATAATCTAATTGGAAAGGAACATCAACAAATTAAACTCAAAATACTTACAACTGTGAATCCTTTGCATGTAAGATCATCCAAAGTTTGATATAGATTCTGCATAAAGAACATAATAATAATAATTTTTTTACCTAAACATTATTATGTTATTAGTATTTTTTTTGGTAGAGAGCACAAATTAAGCATATATATATATATATATATATATATATATATATATATATATATATATATATATATATATATATATATATATATATATATATATATATACTAGCCGTCTATCCGCGCAAAGCGGCGGGCGGCGAATAATTTGATCTCTTTAGAGTTAAAACCATTTTGCGTTCATTTCGAGAAATGAATATTAAATGACATCTATTTTTCAAGAGCATTATCATACCATATTAAGGGGGTGTTTGGCTAAGGTTTTTTAAAACAACTTATTAGGTTCCACATCACTATAAATTAAAAAAATGTTTTGATTAAAATAACTTATTCCGGTGGGGAACCTCTAATACATCATTTTTTCATAAGTTATCATACACTTACTTATTAACTTATAAGCTAATAAACTAATAAGCAATAAGCTTTTTTGCCAAACACCCCCTAAATGGTTATTACTTCCATTTATACGTACCCAAACCACTTGTACTGTTTATCGTCCTTTTTTTTTCCGTTTTCCTTAATTCCTTTATTAATTTAATGTCCTACTAAGTAAAATGCTAAAATATATAAATAATAGTTTATAAAAATAAACCTTTAGAATATCAGGTGTTGTGATTCAAAAGTCGATAAATAGGCCTTTGAGAAAGCCAAAATACTCAGGTGTCAACTTGTTCATTGTGATTTTAAACCAAGTTTGGTCACAAATTAAAACATTTTCAACGATGGTATGTAATTCAAGGATTCATATTGATTTAGGTTCTCGAAACCTTAAAATATTGAACAAAATCTATATAGAACCTTATAATAAGGACAGTAATCACCGTAATCAGGAAGTCCACGTGATGAAACTTGATAGTATAAGGACCAATGATGAAAAAGGTTTCATTTTTAGACTAAACGAGATGAAAAATATACAAACTACCTTAATCATGTCAAATCTTGTGTTTAACCGTTCTTTATTGCAAAAGTAAGATGCCAAAATATACAAACTAATGATAATACAATGCTCTAACTGGCCCTCTTGGTTGAGTTCTTTGAACCTGCAAAGCCAACACATTAAAGAAACATAATAAAAACCTTTTTAGAAACAAACCTGATATAATAAAGCCTTCACCCGATATATTTATAAGATAAAAATACAAAAAGTTAAAAATGATGAAATCAATTACAAGTAAGGATTAAATAAAAACCTGTTAAGAAAGAGCCATCTGCAGGAGGGATATTTGAATCAACATGTATTTTCTAATGGTTTCAAATTTTGAATTATCCGAAATTCAGGGAAGGAGATAGAATTTGTTGAGAAATATAAGGATTAAAAACACATGTTAAAATTTAATATTATTTTATTGATGACTACTTGTACTATTAACTTAATGATTTGAACGTCTTAAAAAAATAATATTATTATATTCAATCTATTTTTAAAAATAGTGGGATTTCTTTTATAAGATAGTATATATATATATATATATATATATATATATATATATATATATATATATATATATATATATATATATATATATATATATATATATATATAGAGAGAGAGAGAGAGAGAGAGAAATGAAATATAAACAATACCTTGAAATGGAAACCAACTTTTGGAAAGCTATCTGAATGTATACCATATTCACCCGAAGGATTCAAAACAGTAGTATGCTCCTCAAGCATGCATGCATCAAATCCTATGGCTTCATAAAAGTTCCCGACCTAAAGAGATTTAAAAATAAGATTGTGCATGGTTTCATGGAGTTCAATGCGATAGAAAAAGAAAGAGAAATTATAACATATATACCCTATGTAGGAAAACTTCCTGTGGAAACCTTGACTTCAACTCCAGTAACTTCTTACAAACTTTTCCTTCTTTTGTACTTAATACAAGAAAGAAATGAAAAACGATTAAGCAAAGAAAGAAAGAGACATTCTAGTAGGATTGTAGGAGGGATAAAAAAGGGAAACACTCAGAATTCCAATTAGCATCCGGGGACAAGGGTATTTTCGTAATTCACATATATTTATTGACCACCGAATCTTATTAGGAAGGTATATTTTCTTTTAGATGGTTTTACGAATTAATGTACGTAATAATTTGAGTGAAGCTTTTGGTTCCTTGAATCATTTTATCATTATTTGTTCTTCCTATTCAATTCGTTGCTCTTAAATTGTTGTTTAAATTTGAAGTCTTGGAATAATGTGGGTAAACTATTGCAATATATGTAATTTGTAAACAATAAAAAAGATGCTTGCCTCTCATTTATTAAGTTGGAATCCAAACCAAGCAGATTAAAGAAGTTGAGTCTACTTATCAATTCTGTAGAAGATGTCTTTCTACATGACTTTAGATTCTGAAAGAACAAATACGACAGAAACATAACAAGTTAACAACTATAAATGCATCTTAGGAAAATAACAAAAAAAAAACATTTTGTCAACATAAAACAGTAAATCTGATTTCAAAATCTGGAATACCTCTATCCACCACACAATATCAGGATCATCTACAAACTCGATGATCTCATCTTCTGATTCCATTGATTTTTCGAGTGCTTTTGTATTTGTTGTAAAAGTCTTTCTATCTTTCAAGAAAATAAAAATCTCCATAGGATTCCTGGTAAATAATCTAAGGAAAAAAAAACATAGAATGTTACTTAATTCGAATATCAAATGGCATTGCATTCCTACATTGCAGATACTAAGGAACATGCAAGTTTGATAACTCAAACTAAAAAAAATTACAGAGGGAGGTAGATAATTACGATGATGGTGGAGAAGAAATCAAATGGCACGAGGGAAGATGGGAACGTATGGGAAGACCAACGCCACCTTGGAAGATAATAGTTTTGGCAATCAACAGGAACATTTTGCTACTAATTTGGTCGTATTGAGTGTTCGTTCGTTCGTTCTTCGGTTTGTGTTTATAATTTGAGACCTTCGATCAAGATTTATAATGGATCCCTAGTTTTAAGGAATTTACAAATTTCAAATTTGAATCTTCAAATCTTATCAAAATTCAACACTTATCAACGATTTTTAATCCCGATTTCCTGCATCTCGGCTCCTATCTCTCAGTTCAGTTCTTGATAGCCTTTTTTTTAAATTTTTTTATGAAAGTTCAATACATATCGATTGAAGGCAAACGGGCAACAAGTTGCACCGCTAGCCCTTTCTGGATGGCAAAACCAATTCTTTTGAAAACAACATTTGTGGATCTAGGAGATATGACATTAGAATGCATGACCCGTTGGACTCTATTAAGGAGCTCCACCGCCTCTGGTACGAGAAAACCAAATGTATCGGATGCAAAAGGAACAAACACATGTTGATTTTCTCTACATGCATTCTCGTGCTTTACCACTTTGCTCGCAGCGACTTTCAAAGCGGCATGCCCAGCTGCGAAACCTCCGCTCCCCAAACCAACGAGAGGAGAGACACCAGTAAGATCCACGCACGCATGCTTCCCTCTTATCCATCCAAAGACCAAAATGTCAGCCGGTCTAAGTGTGGACCTGCCATCCTGCGGGTCCGTCAAAAAGTTCACTGGCGCTTCTTTCTTCACAGAAATACCAGCACGCCGACAAGCATCAAAGAGAACATCTCGAACCATATCATGTCTATACTTGAAACCAGGGAGCTCTCTACAATGAACCGCGTGTTACCCAAAGGTATCCAAACATGCCTTGCGACAAACTGGTCATATCTCGTCAATTGGGAATATGGGAATCATGAGGCGGTAACGAAGGATTGTTCGGTACTCCACAGGAGCCATATGCTGGCCATGACCATCAATAGGCATAGTTAGCAGAAAATCCTGAGCATGATGAGCCCGCAGATACTCAAATACTGCTTTCTGTCTGACAGTCATGTCAAAGTTGACTTCCATATCTTGGACGATTTTGCTAAAAAGGGCACACGCCAAAGCTTTTTGGGATTTAGGGGGGGGGGGGGGGGGGGGCGGTGTCCTTATTAGTGAAACCGCTACAATCAAATCCCAGAATCGTATCACGGAGACGAGTCATAGCACACAGGTAATTCGAGTCCATACCACATATGCCACTGTCACGTAAGATGTGGTCTTGTAATGCCCAAGATTTGGCCCTCGAGGCTACAAATGCGTAGGAGGAAACCTCGTAGGCCGAGTACAAACCCAAACCACCGAAACAAATAGGTAAGGAAGCCAAGCACCACTGAATGTCTCCAAAGAAGGGGCCTCCACATACCACCATATCCTCGATAGACCTGCGCAGTCCCTTGTCAAAGAATAACGCCGCCTCTTTTATGTGTACCGGCTGACATGTCGTTAAACCAAAGAAAAGTTTTGCAATGCCCATACACGATCAAAGCAAAAGGAGCTCACTCTGCGGGTCACATAGTTGTGGAAGAAGGCCCATCAAACCAACAACATTGACCGCTCTCTTCATGGCCAGCCCGCTAATAAACCCCGCGTCTCTGCTAACAGCACCCCCAAGGAGTTTCACCCCCCAAAGAAGGTATCCCTATCTTCGTAGGGAATAATTCAGCATGAAGCTTCCTACCATCACATGAGGGCCAAAAAATCTCCGTTTTCTTGATGTTCAACTCAAGACCCAAACCTGGACCATGCAACCGAATTATGTTCAACACTCTAGCCACCTCCTCTGAATCCCCAATGACAGTCCCATCATCTAGGTACCAAGCATGGAGAAGGAGCTTACAATTGTCTCTAATCTTGTGCACAAGCGGGTGTAAAACAAGGGCAAAAAGAAGAGGGCCCAAGGGGTCACCTTGCTGCACCCCAGTGGCAGACCATATATGTTGGTCTCCGATATAAAGTCTCGCTGCTTGCCCGTACAAGAAATTCACCCACAAAGAAATCGAAGGGCACATCTTGTTAACATCGCGGAGCAATGCTGAACGATCAACCAGGTTAAAGGCATTCGAAAAATCCATAGTTAGCATTACAAGAGACCCATCAGCATGGTGTTCACTCAACACCCTATTGACACTGTGTAACACAACCTCAGCACCACCAGATACACCAACCCCGAACTGAAAGTCATTAAGGTACTTAGCCATTTCTTTACCCACACCTTTCATGGCAACCTTGGAAACCAGGCATCTCCATATAGTGCCTACTGCAATCGGACGGATCCCGTTGTCAGGTTTAAGAAGAGGCGTGAGAGGAGCGGATGCAACAAACTCTGCCAAAATGGTTGGACATCTTCCCGCTAACCATAAATTAACATCTGAAGTGATAGCATGTATGAGATCTATGGCAATAGCAGACCTTTCTCCACAAAGGGCGTCTAGCAAGTGTTAAGCCCTCAAGCCATCTCTCCTGCAAGAAGTTCCTTTAGGGAAGGATTTGGTGCAACTAAATACACAATCAAAGTCTGCTACAAGGGGAGGTTTAGAAATTATAGGGCTCGACATGGATGGGGGTAGTCTGAAAGGGTGTTTGTCCTCCAAAGCTTTAATAGTATCACCATTATATGGTGCAACACCCGATGAGCATAACACTTTCACTGCTGCAGTAAAATGACCATCTGCAACCTTACGAAGGCATTGTCTGATGTTGGTGTTACTTGATGTAGCCTCCTTCTGAAGGATGCCTCCACCTTGTCTCATAGCTCCAACCTCAGGGTTGTCTAACATATTTTGAACTAACTTCATGATACCACCCTTTTTCCCCCATGTATCCAAGGATTTCAGGATGGAGCCTTGCTATAAAGATTTTATATTCCCAGGCCTAGATGGTTTGAATTGAGGTTATTATGGAATTCAATTTTGAAATGTTGAATACCCTTATCTCTCCCTGCCATGATTTCCTTCAATCTGCGACTTAATGGGAGCGACTTGAAGCTAATGTTACTTTGTAAGAGCTGATCAGAAATTATATTAGAGCACATCTCATCGAAGAGCCAGCTATAGTTGATTTCAAATGACTACTCCATCATAATCCTAGGTGTATGAATAGTTGGTTGAATGGCTAAATGGCATCAGGTTTCTAATCTGCCATGCTTTTTCATCTCAAATTTGTGTATTGGTCTTGATTTTGTTTGGTGTTACTCAAACCTGTATAAACAGTCGATTTAGGTTTAACTCATTGGGCGTGTAACCAAGAGGAGTACGAGTCTAGAATTATAAGTAAAACTGTAAGACACATATATGCATTGAAAGCAATCTACCGACATTTGGTTCCTGCTACCTAGGGTTGTTTGGCTTAGCTTTTCACAGCCAAAAGTCTTTTTTAGAAAAGAAAAAAAGCAAAAGATGTTTGACAAAACTAGTTTTAAAAGCTACTTTTGGAGTTTTTATACAAGGAAAATGAACTTTTTGGAAAAGTCAGGAAATCCTGACTTTTTGTAACTTTTCCAAAAAGGACTTTTGGACTGTGAAAAGCTAAGCCAAACACCCCCTTAATGGTATTAATTTTTTTTAAGACCGGAGGAGTGATGCCTCAAGAATCACATTTTTTCCTTTGATTAGTAGGAGCCATATAGGTGCCACATCATTTATACCACACAAAGTGGTTCTTTATCACACCTAGGGGTGAGAACTATGGTAGAGAAAGAGAGAGGCTAGAGAAAGGAGAAGAGAAAGAAAAACACATGAATGAAGAGAGAGAGAGAGAGAGAGGAGTGCAACAGTTTTTGGGAAAGGTGCGGCCAAACCACACTCAAGACCGTATACAAAGGCGATGTTCCCCTGTCTACGTGACACTGAGTGCGGCCAAACCATATCGATCAACCCATTCACCGAACGTATATTACATTACTTAGGTCGGACGGTATCATAGCGGGAAAGGGGTGAGGGAAGCTTCCCTCACTCTGGAACACCATCCCTTGGGTGAGGGAAGCAACCCGCGGGAAAGAGGTGGGGGGAGGGGGTGATGCACTCTCTCTCTTCGTGCTATGGGACAATTTTTTTTTTATTTTTTTATCTTTTTTAATATTTATAAAGTCATATACCTATTAAAAAATATAAAAAAATATATCAAAATTCATGGTTTTTAATTCCCTACAAAATGAGTATAATATATGTATGAAATATATTTAAAAAAAATAAAAAAAACAGTGAGTGGAGCTTCCCATCCATTCCTTGGGTTTTAGGTGAGGGAAAAGAAAGTGAGGGAAATGATGGTATGACCCACAAAAAGTGAGGGAAACATCCCTCCCATACACTCTAGTCTTATAATACTTAAATAAAAGGTAAATGACACAAAAGTCACTAACTTTTCACTATATTTTTTTTTCCGATTTTGACACTACATTTTTTTTTGTTACAATTAAGTCACTATGTTTTCATTTTGTTGCAATTCTGACCGGTTAATCGGTTGGCTTCAGTCGGTTGCTTTGCTGACGTGTCCGAAAAAAAAGTGGTGCAAAAGACATTATGTTTACAATTTTTCGCAATTTTGACACTAAGATTTCAATCTTTTCCAATTTTGACACTAAGTTTTCAATCTTCTCTAATTTGCAATATAAATGAAATAAATATATGCAAAGACATAAACAACAAGAAACAACGGTTCATAAAAATATCATTCCTAATTCATTTTCAAATAATGACGTTTACAATAAAAGCAATGTAGGTATTGAAAACATGATTAACTAAATCCCAAAGTACAACTTATTCATGATCTAATTCCTGTGACATTTTCGATTGAAATTATAAGTTGGTTTTCATTAAACCTCATTGGTTGTTATAGAGAAATTGAAAGTAGGTTTCCATAACTAGGAACTCTTGGTAAGTTACACAACTATTTCTTGCAATTAAACCATTTTGAAGTGAAAAAAAACTTGGACCACATACAGAAAGCAAAAGAAACACACAACCTAACCTATAAGCTGAAATTAGGGGTGCAAACGAGCCAAGCTACTCGCGAGCTACTCTAGATCGGATCGTTAAAAGCTCGACTCGAAATCGATTTTAAACGAGCCCGAGCCGAGCGCGAGCTTAATATTAGGCTTGTTTATTAAACGAGCTCGAGCTCAAGCCTATGTCATTAAGCTTGATTAGGCTCGCGAGCCTAAACGAGCCTTTATATAATATAATTTAATATTATATATATATATATATATATATATATATATATATATATATATATATATATATTAAAATAAAAACATATTAAGGGAGTTATGAATTTAGGGTATTAGTAAACAAACTTTTTAACAAGCTCGAGCCGAGCTTAAACTTATTTAGACACGTCATATAAAAAACAAGTCGAGCCCGAGCCCGAGTCGAGCTTGTATAATTCTTTACGAGCTCGAGCCGAGCTCAGTAAAAGGAAGCTCGAGCTCGAGCTCGAGCCTTATATAACTTAAACGAGCCCGAGCCGAGCCTGGCCAGGCTCGGGCTCGGCTCGACTCGTTTGCACCCCTAGCTAAAATGATGAAAAAACGATCATTCAAATCGAGTGTATCTTGGTAAGTTACAAATATCTAACCCAACGATTTTATGGTGTATTATGATTTCATATAAGAAAATTAGCTTAGTAACTCCATGGATATCGGTGCTCTTTATGTTATTTCAGGATTTCATATATGTAATAATAAGTCTCAAAATTTAATACAATTGCCAAACGTTGATGCTGTCAGTATTAAGTAAAATCCAAAGTGAAAGTACTACCAATGGAGCAATTAGAATTTGTGTCGATATTCATTCTTTCCTTTACTGTTTTTGTGGACCCGATTATTTTTGCATTAATTGCTACTACATCAATCTTATAGATTAGGATGTCTATTTCTTTTGCGTTACGTACATGGCCCAAGTTTTGGTTTCACTTCAAAATGGTTTAAATGGAAGAAGTAGCTATGTAACTTACCAAGAGTTCGTGGTTGTGGAAACCTACTTTCAATTTCTCTGTAAGAACCAATGAGGCTCAATGAAAACCGCCTTATGATTTCAATCGAGCGTGTCACAAGAACAAGATCATGACTAAGATGTACTTTGAGATTTAGGTGATCCTATTTTCAAAACGTATATTGATTTTATGGTAAACTTCGTTGATTGAAAAAGAATTTGGTATTTTTTTATGAGCCATCGTTTCTTGTTGTTTATGTCTAACGTCCCAAAATTATGAGGTAAAATTTTCATTTTTAATTCAACCAAAATGTTAATTATCTTTAAGTCAACATTCAATATGTTTTTTCTAAATATTCAAAAGAACTTTATAAGAAAACAGTTATTAGAGTACATTCTCAAAATCATCATAATGTGGAAACATGGGTGGATGCGCTGCGATCAAGTCGGGCCCTTCCCTTTCGATCTGGAAGTACCTGCCATAACCATAAAAACCGTAAGCACAAAGCTTAGTGAATTCCTTAAAATACCACAAACCATACATAATAACCACATATTGGGCACCCGCCCGACATCGAGCCCCGCTCGGTATATAGATATGTTGGTCATCACGCCTCGCCTGACATCGGGCCCCGCCCGATACACATCTAAGCATATAAACATATAACCATACAAACACATGTGATAATCACAAAGGCAATAGCATACCATACAGTCATCGAGCCATGCCCGACATCGGCCCTCGCCCGGTAAGCATAAAACACATACTTATAACTAACATACAATATACTCATCAGGCCCCACCTAGCGTCGGACCGTGCCCGGTAAGCATACCATCTCATAACACATGCAAGAGTCACGCAGACATCTAGCATCTTATCATATAAACCATGGGCCGACATTGGTGCCTTCGTCCCGCTAAACATAGTGAAGAAAGTCACCTCAAAACGCTGATAAACAATGACTGCTCGGGTCGCTGAACCAGATGACTTCGCGCCAACCAACAATAAATACCAAACTCAATCAATAATCAACCTGAAACCCAAATTTCGAGGCCCACTCCATAAGCCAACTTCCTAAAGGGTAAAGACCATTTTACCCTTTTCTCATTTGGACCAAAACCAAGGCCCAACCCAATTACACAAAAGCCCAAGATGGCAACCCAAACCCAATATGGCCCAAATTCCTAATTGGGCCTAAAAACTCTCATTGGACACTTACCAAGAAAGTGTTGAGCCTAACCAAGGCCAAAAAACAGAAGCCCAATGGCCCGAAAGGGCCCATACTCAAAAGGCCCAATATTGTTGAATTGGGGCGTACGCCCTACGTACTCAAGATGTACCCCCGCGTACTCAACCATGATGCTCAAGGTACAACCAGATGATGCACAACCTAGCATTACGCTGAGCGTACCTCCTCGTACGCCTAACGTACTCGTCAGGAGTCCCAAACCCTCATCTAGCTCTTAATGGGTTAAGTCAAGATGTCCAAAAGATAGGTTTGGTCCCTAGACAAGGTCTTAACCAATAAAGTTGCTAACCTTACTCACATACATGCTTTAATGGGACTCAACACTTAAAAAGGAAATTAATAAGGGTCTTAATACTTGCATGGACCAACAACTCCCATACAGTTTCCATTTTTATGAACAAGGGACCTTATTGGAGCTTAGATCTAACATCCACTACTTTTGGAGTAGATCAAAAGCTCACATTTACTTCATGGGACTCAAAGATACCAATGAAACACCACAAAGTAGATCCAAACAAAATGATCATCAAGGTACAAGTGTTTTACCTTAGAGATATTACAAATGGGAAGATACTCATGGATCTAGAATGAAACGCCCGTAGATCCGGGCTAGTCAATTTAAAGACGATAAGCTCAAAAATGACTTTTTGATAGAAGAGTGTTTAGAATGAATAAATCTTAACTAAGTTGTAGTGGTCGTGACAAGGATTCCGGATATATAAAGAATGCCGAAATCCGAGTTATAACGACACAGCGCGACGTAAATAGCGAATTTACGATAGAGCGATATTTAGTCTTAGTGATCTAAACGAAAGTCGTAGAATATGTTAAACCGAGAGCGTGCATAGAAAAAACGTCTAAATCTGACTTCGTATGAGGAAGTTATGATTTTTCTAAGTTTCAACTTAGCGGTATGCATCCCAAAGTTTGAATATGAGATCGAGTGGTTTCTAGCCAAAACAATCTAAATGAGAATCGAAGATCTCGTCGATAGTAGTCCAACGGTAAAAAGACAGAAGAAAACGGACGTCAGATGAAGGAGTTGTGAATTCCTAACGGAGTTTTCCTGTCCCAGCCTACTAAAAATAATATAATAAAAATTAAAGTCAAAGTTAGCCGACGGAGTCTAAACGAGAGTTGTAGAGCATCATCTCACCTACGCGTGCATATAAAAAAAATGAAAACGGAGCTCGTATGCGAAAGATATGAATTTCTGAAGTTCGGGGCGCGAACCCCGACACTGTGTCAGAGTTCACAATGCAAACACAGTGTTCACGACGTGAACTCAATATTTATGACTTCTGGAGCCTGACAGACGCAAGTTGCGATGATGCACCTGATGACTACTGAACTCATGACGTGAATATTTGAGAATCACGATGTGAATCCAGAAAAATGGCCCTATAAATAGAAATCGAAGGGCAGCCGACCATAGTTGCTAATTCCTTCACTCTCTCATTCCCGATACCCTATCTAGCCCTATTGAAGTACCCCTGAAGCCCCGATATTATCCCAACACATGAAGCAAGTCCCGATTCCCCGACGAGCCCGAGAAATAGAGTTCCCGAGCCGAAACTCTGCCCACGAGAAGGCCAGTTTTTGGAAGAAATCCCAGTTACATCAGAAGAATAGTACTTGAAGAGCCGTAGTGCTGTCCAAGCATCATCTAATCAAGTGAGTGTGTAGTTACTTTCTTCTACCGCATAGATATGAAGTATTTGCTATGAAATACGTGCTATGTGTTTATACGTTTTTTGCTTACTTGAGATGGATGTTGAATGAATGTTTTATACAAGTTTTTTTTTAAATGATCTAAACTATATATGTAATTTATGTCTATAAATATGTTGGGTAGAACATGGGTAGATGAAATAGTTGGTGTGTGAGGAAAGATGAGTTTGAGGATGAGACTTGGTGTCTAAACCCTCGTAACTATGCAGACTTAGTGCCTTATAAATAAAATCTAGCGACCATGAAAACTTGTTGCCTAAACCCTGGTGACTATGCAGACTTAGTGCCTTATAAATAAAGCTTGGCGACAATGCAAACTTGGTGCCTAAACCCTGGTGACTATGCAAACTTAGTGCCTTATAAATAAACCCTGGCGACTATGCAGACTTGGTGCCTAAACCCTGGTGACTATGCAGACTTAGTGCCTAAACCCTGGCGACTATGCGACTTAGTGCTTGTCGAGTAAACCCTGGCAATGATGGATTTCATGCTGATTCCTTTGGATGATCCTTAGGAATGAATGAAGAAGGAATAGCTAATTCTTAGGGTAGATTCTTAAGAATAAAAGGAGATAATGGGGATAGGTAGTTGGGATGATTGTTAATGATTAAATATAATACTTATATTATTGTGGGTTGAAAACCCTATATGCTCACCAGGCTCCCAAGCCAGACCCACTCAGTTTTTCTGTATTACATGTAGTGCAAAAAGCGCATAGTTGGACGATGACGAGGGATTTTGGATTATAGGCCATTAGATATATAGATAAATGTTGTAAGGCCTATATGGTACTGTTTATGCTTTTGGTCTGTATCGGAACATGACATCCCGAGATTTTGTTATTTAATGAAAATACATTTCTTCAAGAAAAGTTTTCATAGATTCTTCTCATATTTTGTTTTGGGGACAAATTCCGCAACTCTTTTAATCAAAGGATTACTCTGATTTTATAAAACAAAGCATAAACAAATCGGTCTTTTTTGGCCATGAAATTGGGGATGTCACAGTTGGTATCAAAGCATTAGTTTAAGCGAACTAGGAATTTGTAGGATTTCTAGACTTAAACATAGAATGTTAAGCGATGATTGTGAGATGAGTGTCTACTATATTTTAAGACACGAGCACTAGTATATTTTAGGAAAGATGCCTAAAATGCTTTTATGTGCTAAATGTTATATGTTTGCCATATATGATATTATTCGTTCGGATCTATGGTCTGGTGCCGACCGGGTCTGGAAACCTTATGTGTTTAGGATTCTAAGCGTATGACTACGGTATTAGAACTAGCATGTAAACGTTTCAGATTGATAAGGAGATTTATACGTCTATCATAAATAAAGTTTTCTTATCTTAAATTCTCGCCCGGTACATCGAATGTCTGCTTGGGTGTACAAAACGTTATGGTGAAGACTCATAGAGAATTGAGTAAATGGAGGAAATGAAAGGCTTATGATAGTGAATGACACCTATCAGAAGATATCGTAAGAGTGTTATCTTGCCTTTAGAATATGTCTGACAAAATAACGGAACGTTTAGAGGAGTACGATACGTTTGAAGTACACCTTCGATTGGTAGGATGATGGAACGGTTGGTGTAATTCTTGTAGTTGTCCCATCTTCTGGAATTTCCATCACCAACCAAGTCGAAGTAGAATTGATGAGTGAAGATGCGCATGGAAGAAGTCCTAGTACAGTCTAGGAAAAATTTTATGATTAATTGGACACATTTGTATGTGTTAAATTGTTTTGTGATTTTAGGATGTGGCGACTACGAGACAATACTTGGGACGATTATGAGTAGGTGTGAATAGTAGTAGAGATATATACTATTGGAAGCACATGATTCAAACTTGGATCAGGGAAAGTCACAAGGTTACCAAGAAGCTAGTGATTGATTCCGTTTTTTTTTTCAAGTATGTCGTTACCATTGTTTCGGTAATGACTTAGAAGATGACTGATATTCTGACCCTAGTGGTGATATCAAATTGAGTCCAACTATGATGAGTTTGTTACGTGGTTCAGAGAACCAAGTTCGATGCAACATCTGATTTAAGTAAGAAGATTGAAATCAATGCAATCAATAGCATTGCACTCGTTGTTAAAGAAGCTTGTAGCTAGAAATGCTACATGCTAAAATGTGATTATATCACATTAGAATATGAAGGAAGGTATATTCCATTATGGAATTTGACTCTAAGAGACTTGAGTCTAAGCGTTGCATCATACGATGCGAGATCATTAGAGCATGACCCATCAGTCTGTTACAATAGATAAAAGAAAGTACTTATCCTAAGAAGAAGAATGAGTCCTCAATAAGGATTTATTTTGTAACTCGTAGGTTACGATTGAAAGTCCAACATGGTACGAAGAGGAGGTGCAAGATTGAGCATCGCCTACTGTGACAACCCGAAATTTCTAACTTGTGTAAACATTCAAATTTATCAGTGTTAGACTCATTTTGCTTCCAGTTATCACTATTTGGAACTTGTTTTGAGTATTCTAACTCTAGTGAATCAAAGGAATTAGTATTTGGAAGTGTCAGTTTAAGTTCTAAACTACCTAGCAACCGTAAACCTCCTAAAAAAGGAGCTTACGGTCAAGACCTTGAGTTTACGGTCAGGGTAACCGTAAACTCCTCCCTATATATAATGGTTGATCATTTCAGCCAATCTTTTCACTTTTCAAGCAGAGGAGCCGATTTCTCTCTAAAAAATCATAAGATTTTTGCTTCCAAATCTTCAAACATGTAAGTGATTCCTTCATTTGGGTGTTAAACCTTCCTAAATCCATGTTTCACTCTTGATTCATCCAAGGATTTCATCTTTTATCTAGATCATCAAAGATCCTCAAGAACACAGTTGTGTTTTGGACCGAAAACACCTTCTTTTCCTTCAAAAACCATAAGTATCATCTTCCCCTTCAAGAATCGAGTTAAAATCCTTCATTTTGGATTTGCTTGAACAAAAGAGTTTACGGTCCTATGAATCTTCATAGACTGTAAACCCTTATAAAGGGTGTTCTTATAGCCTTTACCCTTCCTAAGGCTAAGCATGGTCCCTAGAATCCGATGCCTTTGAATGAATCCCTTGAAAACCATCATTTGTGCAAGATTAATGAGTTTACGGTTGAATCTCCTTAGACCGTGAACTCCATGACCGTAAGGTCATTGGACCGTAAACACTAAGACCGTAAACACCTAAGACCATGAACACTTGGACCGTGAACTCCAATGGTCATACCTCTTTTACCGTAAACTCTATAGGGTGGCCATATACCCTAGTTATGCAATCATATGTGATCGTATCCCATAAATCCTAGAGTTTCCTGGCCAATAAGGGTGTTACCTTCTTATTTAGTCGTCTATACACTAAATCTATACACATACATGTCCATATGTTTCTATTAGGATCATTGTGTGCTCAAGGTTACACCTGACACTCTGCAATCCTCTTCCAACCACACGTTAGAACCACTTACTACAGGTGAGTTCATACACCTACGCTTTTTCCGAGTTTTTCATGTTTTCAGGGGGAATACAAGCAAAAGTACAACGAAACTTGTGCTCAAAGTATATTATTTTTTATAAGATAATTATATTTTCAGTATGCTTTTAAACACGGAAAACAGTTTTACCAAACGATTAAGATATCAAATCGCAGAAATAGTTTTCAAAACTAGAGCAATGAACTTATGAATCATGTAGTAAAATGTATCATTTTATAAAGGATTCTTGTTAATCATAAAAGGATTTTCTATATTATTACTTGTAAATTTGTTAGTCTAAGTTGGAGACACGTCCTTGGTAACACTCCCACAAAATCAGAGTGTAGGACTAGCACTTGTGACCAGAGTCTCTTGTAGGGAGAGCTTGACTGTTGTGTATGGATCTATACGGGACTGACAATCCCGCACCTTGCTGCCTGCTACAGTCGAACCGGCAGGTCTACGGGTGACAAAGTCATAAAGGATACCGGCCGATGCGAGCTATATCCAGTCAGTTATGGTCATGAAACTCACAATCTAGATGACAGAGAATTACTTTTGTAATAATGAATCAAGTGAACTAACATCAAAGTAATAACCGATTTGGTTACTGGAGGGTATTAATAGTACCTTCAGGATTTAGTTCAACACGCTTTCTTTTATTTTATTAGTTTTATTTATTTAATACGGATAATATACCTCACTGGGAGTAACCATGGTTTTTAAAAGAAAACTACGTTTATCGATATAAGTATGGTAGATACTTGTACACCTCAGTTTAGAACGGATAACCAACCATCAACTTTAAGGGAAAATATAGGATTTCCCGGGATAACTCGGCTTTTCTTAAACGGATCGTTTAACAAGTAACTAATGGATATTCATATTCCTTCCACGACACCTTGGATTGTACATAGCTTGTATGAATCTGGAAGTCATGGAAGGAATGAGTTTTCAAACACGCTTTTCATAAGAAAATATAGGATTTTCTTGAGGAACACTTTTCAAAAGGATTTCAAAGAAACATTTTCCACTAAAACTAAATGCTTATGAACTCACCAGCTTTATGTTGATATTCTTTCAAAACTGCTTGTATTCTCAGGGATTTAGTAGACATGTACTTCCATGATTTCGGAGAAGTCGGCGCGTTAGAGTCAATTTTTTCCATTTTACTTTCGATTTGAACAAAACTACGTATTATGACAGTGTAAACCTTTTTCATATATGTATTCAATGTTTGGTTGTGTTTACTATGCTTGCTATGATACAACTGTTGTGATACTACGCATGACGTCATCCACCCCCAGACGTTTCCGCCGTTCCAGTTCGCGAGTGTGACAGATTGGTAACAGAGCTCTTGTTTATACTGAACTAAGTATACCGAACCATACATGGTATACAACTATAAACATTAAGGGGCCTAAGTGCTCCAAACTAAAAGTATATTTTCAAAAATATAAGTATTTCATAAAAAGTATACAAGTATACCTAAGTACCTCATAAGCAGAACAAAACAAAAGTATTTGGATGTTGGACATAGCGGTTAGACATGGGCAGTTATGTAATAATGTCTAGGGTCAATATAGCCTGATCAACTATATTCATTCGAGACAAGACCAACATGTGCTTGGGAGTGACTGTGGTGTTGCAGCAAGCCTAAAACTTACTTGGATACCAGAAGAATTCTAGAATCAAACATAAGGGTTAAAATAGTATAGGAGTATTTTAGGATGCTATAACAACCGAACCAGAAACTTACCCAAGAATCCATCCCTCAAGAATTAACCATGTAACTTTAATACATTGGAAGTATTTATATATTCGATGCCTAATAACTATCCCTTTACCCCCTTATCTCGCGTAGATAGCATGGCCGGATTCCATCTCCCTGGCGACCCGTACTTTCCCATCCAAGGAAATGATGGATGGCTCGAGGCAGAGCCAGAAGAAAATCATGAAATTCCCTTGGACGATGACTTCGCAGAACAATTCCCCGAAGAGGCCGACCTAGAACCTGAAGTTGAGAACCTACCTTAAGTATACCTGATACCAAATCCTAACCCCCGACTTGAGTTCGAAGGTCCAATGCCTATGTGGGTTAGGAGTTTGAATAAGTGGAGCCACGAGCAAGGACAACCCCTCCCATACAACGGAAACCACAACTTCTACAATTTAGATGAAAGAGGTGGTCCTACAGACAGGGCCCTTCCAATCCTGATACGACGAGTGGCTCACAATGTGGAGCTAGGTGTGGCAACCCTTCAACGAACTATGGAGCTTGAGGCAGACTCGGATGCCAACATAAACCGCATTTTCAATCTTGAAGTTGCTCACGGGAGAACTATGAGGGACAATGAAGCTTTGCAATAAGAGCTAGCTACCACTCGAGCTGAGCTCATAGAGCTTCGAGCACACCAGATAGTATACGAGAGCCGCCTGTTTGACATGGAGTGCCAGCTGGCTACCTTAAGGCTCTGTCCGAGGCGTGCCCGTCGCCGACAGGAGAATACTCTACTCATCCTTCCTTTTGGGTCTAAGGAATGACTTCCATATTTATGTTCTAAGTAGCTCCTTTCTGTAAACATCTCTGTCCTTCATGATTGCCAGGACTCTTTTCCTGTTAGAATGACTTAGACCTATTTTTAGGTCAAGAATTCCGAAATATGTGTAATCTCAGTTTCAGCTACGATGAAAACAATCATATATCAGTTAAAGATTATCTTTGTCAAAAGTATACCTTGAATCGATAAGCATGCAAATTAAGAAATTTTATCAAGGTCCTATCACTGTTTTGTCCTCAAAACATGTATCATGGGATGTACTTAGACCATCATTCCTTTTCCTCATCGATTTCATATCAGCCTCCATGAAAAGCTTCGATGTCCTAGTCGGCATGAGATGGTTAAGCCCCAAATCGTGCTGATATCATTTGCTTCGAGAAAGCAATTTGTTTCAATCTTTCCCTCTGACGAATTCCTCACTGGTTATAGTGATAAAATTTGCTCGAACCTTCATATCATTTCCTGCGACAAGGCCCAGAAGTATCTGCGAAAGGGATGCCATGCATTCCTGGCTCATGTTGTCGATGAGACGCAAAAGTTAAAGGCCTCGAGAGCATCTCCGAAGTCTACAACTTTCCTGATGTCTTCCCCCAAAGACATTCCAGGGATTTCTTCCGAGTGTCAAGTTGAATCCCATATCGACTTGATCCCTGGAACTATCCTTATAGCTAAATCTCCATATCGTCTAGAGTCGACGAAAATGTGAGAGTTATCCAGCCAGCGCAATGAGCTAAACAACAAGGAGTTCGTAAGTTTATTATATGTGAACTTTATTGCGTTCAAATCGTTTTCTATTCTTGCTAGGACCACATCATGGGGATGTGGGTCTAATCAATGAGAGTTAGATAGCAAAAATGGGAAATCTTATTGCATAGATAAGCATTTAGGATACATCCAGAGGCAACCATTGTTGCTCACAAGTTTCTTTCCTTGACATGTAGCAGAATCATGCTTCCGAAGGAATGTAACCAACCCACCAGTAAGACACCAGTCCTCCAGATGGACTAAGCTACGTTCCAAGCTACTGTCACAGCAGCCGTAGCAGCCGCCCTAGCTGTTCTTAACGCTAACAATGGGAATGGGAACAATATCCACAAGTCGAACTGTAGCAACACACCAGGAAACCATCAAAGGATTATCCAGGAGGACACTCTAACTCCCAAACCTAAGAGCGCCAAATGAAAATTTTGGATCGGGATGAAGTACAAGTCATCTCAAAAACTTGCCAAGAGACGACAACCCGAGATAACTCCTATAGCCACCACATCTGCCCAACCAGCGCCAATGCCAGTGCGGCAATATGCTGGAAAACTTCCAAATTGTGAGAAATGCAACTTCCACCACGTAGGAAAATGCCGCAAACTTTGGTGTAAGAACTGCAACAGACAAGGACACACCACATGATATTGCAGGACACCTGCACAGCCAAACACCTCGATTTCTGATGTAAAGATGGGTCAAGTTTGCTACAACTGTGGCGAACCCGGACATTTTGAAAGAAATTGTCCAAGGGTTAAGGATGGCCAGGAAGCTCTTTTCGTAAATACCATGACTCAACACATCACTTCCACTACTGATGCTAGCATAGTTCAAATGTGCGGTACGTGTGGAGAAATGGGACATCTCAAAAGAGACTGCCCCACAGAGAAAAACAACGAGGGAGCAGGAGGAGTATGACCTCAGAAGACGAGGAAGCATCGAAGGACCCTGCCATGTTTTGGTACGTTTTTGAAAACCCCAATAATGGTTCATAATTGTGATTACTTATTCGTCCGGATTAAATTGCGGAATCCTTATAAGGTTTAAAGCTCTAATGATCAAATTATGATAGCCTAGTGAATACACTAGGGTCAGTTGTAATTATACGAGGTTTGTGTAGAGAGATCTACTAAGAATCATTTCATGAAAGTTCATAGTTTCAAAACATCAGAACCCTCGTGGTAGTGATACCTATTAATTTCGAATCAACACAACAAACACCAGGGGCACCAATGTGCTAACAAAACGATCCTTCCGGACGAACTTAACACGCAACTCTATGTCGCCATCCTGCTTAGCCCGACTGAATCTATGTCATACCAAACCCTTTTGTCTTAAATCGTCCGATCGCAAAACTCTCATCACTCATAACAATAAACTAGATGCGAACTCCCGAAATTCCATCTCGCCTCAAACTCTCGAAGGTATTCATGCAAAGAGTATGGTATCCAACCGTAACCTTCCTTAAGCACCCTCAACAGACCATTTTGGAAACACACCTCGCGCAACAAGTCAAGTTCAAGCACAAAGACTAGGGACACATACGGTTAGCCTATCAATGTTAAATATGCACGCGTGGGTGGTGTATAATTAAGATCCTGTAGACTTAGGATGTGTGTTTCCGCCCTATCTCCTGTTCCTTTTTTGGTTGTGGACCTGGGGCAGTGACACCCATCCGACCGTCTTATCAATCTTAATTATATACGACTTGTGTACATGAGGCAATGATAGACGGACTAGGTATGAGTCCTACCATGAACTCAAGGACAAAGGTTGCTCAGAACTACGAAAGAACATCCTACCAGTGGGATGAACGTGGTCAGGCAAGTCCAACCTACACATCATTCACAAATCAGAATAGTAGATACAACAGTGATGACCAGCTGAATCACCCAGCAAGAATTTGAATTCACTAGAGAATGCAAGGGTTGTATGAAACCCAAGGGTTCTACCGATCCTGGAGAAACGTCGGTCCGATGAGACACTTGTGATAACCTTCATCTTTTTCTAAAATCCAGGAATTTTATTCCTTGTTTGAATTTCGAGACGAAATGCCTCTATTGGGGGGATGATGTGACAACCCGAAATTTCTAACTTGTGTAAACATTCAAATTTATCAGTGTTAGACTCATTTTGCTTCCAGTTATCACTGTTTGGAACCTGTTTTGAGTATTCTAACTCTAGTGAATCAAAGGAATTAGTATTTGGAAGTGTCAGTTTAAGTTCTAAACTACCTAGCAATCGTAAACCTCCTCAAAAAGGAGTTTACGGTCAAGACCATGAGTTTATGGTCAGGGTAAACGTAAACTCCTCCCTATATATATAATGGTTGATCATTTTAGCCAATCTTTTCACTTTTCAAGCAGAGGAGCCGATTTCTCTCTAAAAAATCATAAGATTTTTGCTTCCAAATCTTCAAACGAGTAAGTGATTCCTTCATTTGGGTGTTAATCCTTCCTAAATCCATGTTTCATTCTTGATTCATCCAAGGATTTCATCTTTTATCTAGATCATCAAAGATCCTCAAGAACACAGTTGTGTTTTGGACCGAAAACACCTTCTTTTCCTTCAAAAACCATAAGTATCATCTTCCCCTTCAAGAATCGAGTTAAAATCCTTCATTTTGGATTTGATTGAACAAAAGAGTTTACGGTCCTTTGAATCTTCATAGACCGTAGACCCTTATAAAGGGTGTTCTTATATCCTTTACCCTTCCTAAGGCTAAGCATGGTCCCTAGAATCTGATGCCTTTGACTGAAGCCCTTGAAAACCATTATTTGGGCAAGATTGATGAGTTTACGATTGAATCTCCTTAGACCGTGAACTCCATGACCGTAAGGTCATTGGACCGTAAACACCTAAGACCGTGAACTCCAATGGTCATACCTCTTTTATCGTAAACTCTATAGGGTGGCCATATACCCTAGTTATGCAATCATATGTGATTGTATCCCATAATTCCTAGAGTTTCCTGGCCAATAAGGGTGTTACCTTCTTATTTAGTCGTCTATACACTAAATCCATACACATACATGTCCATATGTGTCTATTAGGATCATTGTGTGCTCAAGGTTACACCTGACACTCTGCAATCCTCTTCCAACCACACGTTAGAACCACTCACTACAGGTGAGTTGATACCCCTACGCTTTTTCCGAGTTTTTCATGTTTTCAGGGGGAATACAAGCAAAAGTACAACGAAACTTGTGGTCAAAGTATATTATTTTGTATAAGATAATTATATTTTCAGTATACTTTTAAACACGGAAAACAGTTTTACCAAACGATTAAGAAATCAACTCGCAGAAACAGTTTTCAAAACTAGAGCAATGAACTTATGAATCATGTAGTAAAATGTATCATTTTATAAAGGATTCTTGTTAATCATAAAAGGATTTTCTATATTATTACTTGTAAATTTGTTAGTCTAAGTTGGTGACACGTCCTAGGTAACACTCCCACAGAATCAGAGTGTAGGACTAACACTTGTGACTAGAGTCTCTTGTAGGGAGAACATGACTGGTTTGTATGGATCTATACGGGACTGACAATCCTGCACCTTGCTGCTAGCTACAGTCCGACCGGCAGGTCTACGGGTGACAAAGTCATAAAGGATACTGGCCATTGCGAGCTATATCCAGTCAGTTATGGTCATGAAACTCACAATCTAGATGACAGAGATTTACTTTTGTAATAATGAATCAAGTGAACTAACATCAAAGTAATAACCGATTTGATTACTGGAGGATATTAATAGTACCTTTAGGATTTAGTTCAACATGCTTTATTTTATTTTATTTGTTTTATTTATTTAATACGGCTAATATACCTCACTGGGAGTAACCATGGTTTTTAAAAGAAAACTACGTTTATCGATATAAGTATGGTAGATACTTGTACACCTCAGTTTAGAACGGATAACCAACCATCAACTTTAAGGGAAAATATAGGATTTTCCCGGGATAACTCGACTTTTCATAAACGGATCGTTTAACAAGTAACTAATGGATATTCATATTCCTTCCACGACACCTTGGATTGTACATAGCTTGTATGATTCTGGAAGTCATGGAAGGAATGAGTTTTCAAATACGCTTTTCATAAGAAAATATAGGATTTTATTGAGGAACACTTTTCAAAAGGATTTCAAAAAAACATTTTCCACTAAAACTAAATGCTTATGAACTCACCAGCTTTATGCTGATATTCTTTCAAAACTGTTTGTATTCTTAGGGATTTAGTAGACAGGTACTTCCAGGATTTCGGAGAAGTCGGCGTGTTAGAGTCATGTCTTTCCATTTTACTTTCGATTTGAACAAATGTATTATGACAATGTAAACCTTTTTCATATATGTATTTAATGTTTGGTTGTGTTTAGTATGCTTGCTATGATACAAATGTTGTGATACTACGCATGACGTCGTCCACCCCCGGAGGTTTCCGTCTTTCCGGTTCGGGGGTGTGACACCTACGGTCAAGAAGTCCAAGAGTTAGATACTCATTCGAAGAAACATAGAGGTCACGATTATTACCTAGGATGAAAAGATAATGTTTGGAATCATTGTACAAGTCCTATTTTCGTTATTGATTCTGGGACGTAATCATCCTAAGGGGTAGATAATTGTAATGCCCGTAGATCCGGTCTAGTCAATTTAGAGACGATAAGCGTCAAAAATGACTTTTTGATAGAAGAGTGTTTAGAATGAATCAATCTTAACTAAGTTGTAGTGGTCGTGACAAGGATTCTGGATATATAAAGAATGCCAAAATCCGAGTTATAGCAAAGAAGTTATAAAGAGTGTGTGTTTTGGTGCATTCCTTGAAGAGTGAAGAGCTTGGAACAAGGTGTCTATAAATCCAACATCCATTCAGTTGTACCAGCCTTTTGAAGGTAAAAAGCCATTACCTTGATCACTTGTTTATTAGATCTCCCCATTAGAGAGTTTATGGCAATTTCTAGCTTCTCCTTGAGTCATTATTGGTTTTGAGCATGATTTGAAGCTAAGACTTTAGATCTGGACACTATTAGGCCCTTTAGGCCTAAACACTCAATATTTATCAAGCTTTGGCAAATCTTCATGCCTTAAACCCCTTGTTGAGCATTGTTTTGGCAAAGTTAGCCCCTAAATGCCATGCATGGACATAAAACTTGCAACTTTATGTGGTATCTCAACCCTAGAAGGCTAGATCTAGAGTTTGGGGGATTAGCCCCGTTTAAAAGCATCTGAATGAGAGAAGGAGCTGAAGGAACTTGACGAGTTGGTTAGGGTTGTTCCCCGATATTCTGGACACTATGCAAACTCGACGAGTTGGTGAGACAACTCGGCGAGTTGACTCGAATTTTCCCGAGTTTCTGAGAACAGAAGGAATTCGACGAGTCGCATAAATGCACTCGATGAGTTGAGTCAATACGGACTGTTGGCTTGAGTGTTGATGTGACAACCTGAAATTTATTCCGTCATTGTAACCCGTTTCCGTCAATAAAACTCGTCTTTATCGAATTGTTCCGTTAACATTTTGGTTTAGGTTATTTAAATTGAGACTTTTATTATGACTTTATGAGTGTCCAAACGCTTTGAAACACCCTTGTTATTCTTTTTAAAAGTTTCTAATTCACGACCACATGGGGTTACGAATACTTAATCGGGTACGACCATAAACCCCGTTTAACGTCGGTATTGGGTAGATTTCTACCAAGCCACAAACTCAAACCCTATATAAGGGTGAGTGGACTTCATTTGAAGCTTTTCCACACTCACTCTCTACTCTCTCTCTTCAAGCCAATCTTTATCAAAAAAAAATCACCTCTTTCAAGCTCCAAACTTGTAAGTAATCTATCCTAACTTATTTCTTAGCTTGATTAGCATACAAATTCGTGTTTAAATCACCCAAATGTATAAAAATCATGTGTTTACGGCCCTGGAACACTCCAAAACCGTAAACACCCATAAATGGGGTTTTGGAGCCCCAAACCCTCCCAAATCACTCATAGTGGTTAGATATGACTTAGGGGCTTGCATGAATGAAATTTAATCATCAAGATCTTGTCATTTGGGGAGTAAACATGAGTTCACGGCCCAAGAACATTCTTGGATCGTAAACACTCATTCTTTGGCCGTAAACACCTTTTAAGGTGTTAAATTGCCCCTTAAACACCTCCTATGGCTTGGGGTAATGTCTAGAATCAACCACGTTCGAAGTAGGGATCTTAAACTTGAAAGAAATCATGAACATAAAGAGATTACGACCGTAAACCCCCAAGGGAATGGTTCCTTGGCCGTAAACTCCCTTAAAGATGTCAAATGGTGCCTAAATTCCCCTTATGGCTTGGATTGATGCATAGAACCCAAATCATTCAAGAAAGGGCCAAGTAAGAGTTTACGGCCGTAAACTCTATGTTTACAGCTGTGAACTCCTCAAAGTGATCAAATTGAGCCTTAGTCACTTCCTATGCCCTAGAATTGAACCTAGCTTAATTTCCCAAGTGTTGTAAGACCTTTAAGGAACCAAGAACACACCACCTATGAGTTTACGGACGTAAACTCATGGGGATATGGTCTATGGGACGTAATCTCCCCTAAGAGTTTACTCTTGAAGAGTAAACTCCCTATCCAAGCCATACACCCCCTTAGATGCAACCCGGATCATTCCTAACACTTCAAATAAAGTGTTTTCGCGTCTCGGAATGTAATATCTTACTTAATTAATATTTCAAAGTCTAATTAGATACAATTATGTATATCCTCATGTTACATAGGATCTTTGCGTGTGTTCAAGCCCTAAACTGATACTTAGCATCCTACCCGGCACATTTCTCGACTGGTGAGTTCATACCCCTACACTTTTTCCTAGTTTTTCATGTTTTCAGGGGGGAATACAAGCAAATCATAAAGGTTTTCGTAACTTAAAAACTGATGTAATTATATGAATCTCTGACAAACTTTAGTTACTTTATCCCTTTTGTAATATGCGGAGCATAAGGGACGTTTTCTGAATATAATTACATAGTTTTCAAAACAGCGTGGGAACTTATCAAACAATTCAAATTATTATGGGAATAATTTGGGATCTTTATTACTTGTTTTACGGATTCAGATTTCATGCAAAGTCTATGTATAAATTATGTTTGATTTAGTTTATCCATGTTAACCTAGAGTATCATGCTAAATAATTACTTTGTATTTAATTATGTATACTCTACGTTGTTCCAAACGATTTCGAAACTCAATAACGACCAAGTGTACCGTGAATTATTTAATACTAGCTTGTGAGACTCGTCTTCGTTATACCCTTCGGGGTACTAGTAAATCCTCTCCGGAAGTATAACCAGAGTCTCTTGGAGGGAGAGCGTGAAATTTGTGGATAGATCTATTCGGGACTGACAATCCCACACCTAAACTGCTAGCTACAGTTAGGCGGGCACGCCTGGGGTGATAAATTTTGGAAATTGATCGACGCTTGAAGAACGTCAAGGAGGTCACGGGTCAAATCAGTATGGTTATACGACTCACAATACGTATTAAACTAATTAACTTTATTCACGGATTACTTTCTTTCTTCTATAGTTTTATGTATTAAAACTACCTACTTTCGTACGGGAAGGTATTCCAGGGATCTTAATCTATAGTTTTATGTATTAAAACTACCTACTTTCATGCTGGAGGGTAATTCCAGGATCATAACTTATTGTTTTTCTTAACCTACTGGTGATTAGTCAGGGTTTTTCTTATCTTATGGAAATCGACTTACATGTTAGAAAATATGGGATTTTCTGGGAAAAGATGCATATGTATTTTATAACTCAGTAACAATGGTTTTCGATGTTATAGCAATCTATAATGAAGGAAATGAAATATTTATCATGAGATTAAATAACCGGTTTTCTTTACAAAACATGCTTATGAACTCACCAGCTTTATGCTGATATTTTAAAACTGCTTGTATTTTCAGGTTATCCTTAGACAGGTATCCCGAAATCTTTTGGAGAAGACGGAGCGTATAGAAGTCATGTCTTTACTTTTGTTATACTGATATATATATATATATATATATATATATATATATATATATATATATATATAAACATGTAGTACTTTGCTTTCAAACAAATGTAAATGTCATATGTAATGTAATGGTTGTGTTTACTCATCTTGCTATGTACATTGGTTGTGATACTTTACATGACGTCCTCCGCCCCGGAACGTTTCCGCCATTGGTTTCGGGGTGTGATAGATTGGTATCAGAGCTTTTGTTTATAGTGAACTAAGTATACCGAACCTTACATGGTATATAACTATAAACACTAAGGGGCCTAAGCGCTCTGAACTAAAAGTATACTTTAAAAATATAAGTATTTTACTCCAAGTATACAAGAATACCTAAAAGCCAGAAACTGTAACCTCGAGTAGAACAAAACATAAGTAATTGGGTGTTGTGCACTGCGGTTAAACCTGTGCAGTTATGTAGTCGTGTCTAGGGTCAATATAGCCCGATCAACTATATTCATTCGAGACACAGCCAACATGTGCTTAGGAGTGACTGTGGTGCGCAACAGGCCTAAAACTTACCTAATATCCAAACAACAAGTCATCGTCGCAGCGAAACATAAAATACTATGGGAGTATTTTCTAGAGCTAACTTCGTTATAGAAATCCTCGTTCAAGTGTTGCTACTCATTCCCCTTAGCGATAAATTCCCTTGCTTTGGTAGTTTTTCTATATATCATCGCATAATAGAACACTCTATCTGTCATAATGAGATATCTCTTGTTCCATATCTCTTGATTCAATTCAGAGGACTTACCATCCTCTATTTCGTGATCATTTTAGATCAAGATGCCTCCAAGGAAAAGACCCAGCTCAAAGAATAACAATCCTCCTCCACCACCACATCCCTCTCCATTTGATCCCGCCATGTTCCAAGCAGCTGTTACTGCTGCTATGTCACAAATGAACCCCGGTGGTTCAGGCAGGCCAAGAGGTGGTACTCATCCCCAAAACCAGGAAGGTAGTCAGGGACACCGGAAAGAGTGTTCCTACAAAGATTTTATGAACGCGAAACCTACACCATTCAATGGCACTGGAGGTGTTATTACTCTGACTCGATGGTTTGAGAAAATCGAGTCTATTTTCGAAATATGTGCCTGTCTAAAACTGACAAGGTAAAATTCGCCGCCTGCACTTTCATCGATAAAGCCCTGACTTGGTGGAACGGCCGAGTCAAATCCTTGACCCTACCTGTAGCCAATGCTATGGGTTGGGAGATCATGAAGGAGCTTCTACTTGCTGAATACTGCCCACGGAGCGAAATGCTGAAGCTAGAGCACGAACTCTGGAACCTAAAGATGAAGGGTTCCGATGTCGCCGCTTACACCTCCAGATTCGAAGACCTGGCGCTTCTTTGTCCGGGAATGGTTACCCCGGAAAGTAAAAAGATTGAGAGATTCCTTTGGAGCCTGACCCAGCCAACCAAAGGAAATGTTTTGGCTACAAAGCCAAACACATTCGACAACGCTAAATGCTTGGCGCAAACCCTGATCGACCATGGAGATGATCTTGAGGAAGTGTCCACCACTCCTGAACCAGCTAAAGGGAGCGGTGAAAATAAAAAGAAATTTTGGAACAAAAGGAAGGGTCCGGTTCGCAAGGATCCTCGAAGAAACAGCAAACTGTGGCAGTTCACGCTGCTACTACTCTTGCTGCTGTTTCTGTCGTCACTTCGACAGCTCAAGCTCCTACTAGTGGATACACTGGTACCCTCCCTTGGTGCGACAAGTGCAGTTACCACCATCGTACTCCCGACCCTTGTCGTGAAAAAATCTGCAACAACTGTGGCAAGAAAGGTCACCTTGCGCGAAACTGCCCCAAGGCAGTAACGACTGGCAACACTGGGAGAGTTCTAACTATGGGACGAGATGAGGCAGTCGCCTACCCCATCGTTGTCTCGGGTACGTTCCTTCTCGACAACTCTTATGCTAGTATCCTTTTTGATTCTGGTGCTGAAAGAAGTTTTGTTAGCCATTCATTCAAACATGTTCTTAAACATAAATCCCAACCATTAACCGAAACGTTTACCATCGTGATGGCTAACGGTGAGAAATAGAACGCTAACGATATATTCATAGGTTGTACCCTTACCTTGAATGATCATTCCTTTCCCATCGACCTAATGCCAGTTTCCATAAAGAGCTTTGATATGTTATCATTGGCATGGATTGGTTGAGTCACAATCATGCTGATATCCTTTGTTACGAAAAAGCCATTCGCCTCAATCTCCCCTCTGGCCAGACTCTCATGATCTACGACGATAAACTTAGCTCCAATCTTCGCATCATATCCTGCATCAAAGATCAAAAGCTTATGCGAAAGGAGTGTTGCGCATTCCTAGCTCATGTAATCAATGAGAAATAGGAAGTTAAAGACCTCGAGAGCATCCCCGAAGTCTGAAACTTTCCCGATGTCTTTCCCGAAGAGCTCCCAGGAATTCCTCCCGAACGTCAAGTTGAGTTTCGCATCGACCTAATCCCTGGAGCTGCCCCCGTGGCCAAATCTCCGTATCGATTAGCGTCAGCAGAAATGCAGGAGTTATCCAGCCAGCTCAGTAAGCTACTCAACAAAGGGTTCATCAGACCGAGTTCCTCACCCTGGGGAGCCCCGATTTTATTTGTGAAGAAGAAAGATGGATACTTTCGGATGTGTATAGACTACCGTGAGCTGAACAAGTTGACCGTCAAAAACCGTTATCCTCTTCCTCGAATAGATGAACTCTTCGATTAACTTCAGGGAGCCAGCTACTTCTCAAAGATAGACCTTAGATTAGGGTACCATCAACTTCGAGTTCACAAGAATGATGTTTCCAAGACAGCATTCAGGACTCGATATGGACACTACGAGTTTGTAGTGATGCCCTTCGGTCTAACCAACGCACCGACAATGTTCATGGACCTGATGAACCGGGTGTGTCGCCCCTTTCTGGACAAATTCGTCATCGTGTTCATTGACGACATACTTGTCTATTCCAGAAGCAAAGAAGATCACAAACAACACTTGAGATTAGTGTTGGAAACTCTTAGATCGGAAAAGTTGTACGCGAAATTATCCAAGTACGAATTCTGGATTCGGAAGGTAACTTTCCTTGGTCATGTGGTAAGCGAGGAAGGTATACACATGGACCCGTCCAAAATTAAGGCGATAGAGAATTGGTAGGCACCGAAGACACCCACATAAATCTGTCAATTCTTGGGTCTCGCCGGCTATTATCATAGATTCATTCAGAATTTTTCCAGAATCACCAAACCCTTAACCACTCTGATACAGAAAGGTGTACCCTTTTGTTGGAGTGAAAAGCAGGACACCGCATTCCAAACGTTAAAGCGAGCCTTGTGCATCGCACCTATCCTGTCCCTGCCCAAAGGGACAGAGGATTTCGTTGTCTATTTCGATGCGTCCAATCAGGGCTTAGGCTGTGTGCTTATGCAGAGAGGAAAGGTTATCGCTTATGCCTCGAGACAGCTGAAAGCACACGAAGTCAATTATACAACTCACGACTTGGAGTTAGGAGCAGTGGTCTTCGCAATGAAGATTTGGAGACATTATCTCTATGGAACCAAGTGCACAATCTTCACTGACCATAAGAGACTGCAACATATATTCGATCAGAAAGACTTAAACATTAGACAACGGAGATATTTAGAGTTGCTCAGTGATTATGAGTGCGAAATCCGCTACCATCCCGACAAGGCCAATGTGGTAGCAGATGCCCTTAGCCGAAAGGAGAGTTCAAGCCGCAAAGTGAAGACGCTGAAAATGACCATCCATTTCCACTTATCCGTGCAAATCCGAGAAACTCAGTTAGAAGCCCTAAAACCAGAGAACGTGGCAAATGAAGCTCTAAGGGGAATGGATAAGAAACTTGAGATCAGAGGTGACAGAGTCTACTGTTTCATGGATCGAATCTGGACCCCAAAGTTCGGAGGTTTCAGGGAAGTTGTCATGAATGAAGCTCACAAGACCAGATACTCTGTTCACCCGGGTTCGGATAAGATGTACCTAGATCTCAAGAAATAATACTAGTGGCCAAACATGAAAGCCGAAATCGCTACCTTTGTGGGCAAGTGTCTGACTTGTGCCAAAGTAAAGGTCGAGTATCAGAAGCCCTCGGGTCTACTCCAGCAGCCCGAGATACCTGAGTGGAAATGGGAGATGATTACTATGGATTTCATCACCAAGTTACCCAAATCTTCGAGTGGGTACGATACCATTTGGGTAGTTGTCGACCGATTGACAAAATCCGCTCACTTCCTTCCGATTAAAGAATCGTTCAAGATGGAAAGACTCACACGAATCTACGTCCAAGAGATAGTCCGACTGCACGGTGTACCTGTGTCCATTATCTCCGATCGAGATAGCAGGTTTACCTCAAGGTTTTGGCAGTCCCTTCAGAAAGCTCTTGGAACTAAGCTGGATATGAGTACAACTTATCATCCTCAGACAGACGGACATAGTGAGAGAACTATCCAGACCCTGGAAGACATGCTGAGAGCATGTGTCATCGATTTCAGAAACTCGTGGGACACCCATTTACCCTTGATCAAGTTCTCGTATAACAACAACTACCACACCAGCATCAAGGCTGCCCCGTTTGAAGCCCTCTACGGTCGCAAGTGCATATCCCCTCTATGCTGGGCCGAGGTAGGGGACACACAACTAGCCAAGAGTCGAGTCCCCTACAGTGCTTTCACTAGTCCTGAAATCATCCGTGAAGCCACCGAGAAGATCATCCAAATCCGAGAACGATTGAAAGCTTCACGAGACAGATAAAAGAGTTATGCCGATAAACGACGGAAACCTTTGGAATTCCAGGTTGGAGATAGTGTCCTGTTAAAGGTCTCGCCCTGGAAAGGTATGATACGCTTTGGAAAGTGCGGAAAACTTAACCCGAGGTACGTAGGACCTTTCTAGATCCTCACTAGGATCGGTCCCGTAGCCTACAAACTCCGACTACCTCAAGAGGTTAGCAACATCCATCCTGTCTTCCACGTCTCTAATCTTAAAAAGTGTTTATCCAATGAAACCCTCGTGATCCCTCTTGATGAGATTGAAATCAACGAAAACCTGAACTTTGTGGAAGAACCAATCGAAATCATGGATCGAGAGATCAAACGTACGAAACTAAGCCTCACCCCGATAGCGAGGGTTCGCTGGAATGCCAAGCGGGGACCCGAGTTCACTTGGGAGCACGAAGACTCGATGAAGCAGAAATATCTGCATTTCTTTCCGATTCCATAATTTTTATCTTAATTTTTGAATTTCGGGACGAAATTCCCTCTAATGGGGGGATAATGTGACAACCTAAAATTTATTCCGTCATTGTAACCCGTTTCCGTCAATAAAACTCATCTTTATCGAATTGTTCCGTTAACATTTTGGTTTATACTATTTAAATTTAGACTTTTATTATGAATTTATGAGTGTCCAAACGCTTTGAAACACCCTTGTCATTCTTTTTAAAAGTTTCTAATTCACGACCACGTCGGGTTACGAATACTTAATCGGGTACGACCATAAACCCCGTTTAACGTCGGTATCAGGTAGATTTCCACCGGGCCACAGACTCAAACCCTATATAAGGGTGAGTGAACTTCATTTTAGCATACAAATTCGTGTTTAAATCACCCAAATGTATAAAAATCATGTGTTTACGGCCCTGGAACACTCCAAAACCGTAAACACCCATAAATGGGGTTTTGGATCCCCAAAACCCTCCCAAATCACTCCTAGTGCTTAGATATGACTTAGGGGCTTTCATGAATGAACTTAGAACACCAAGATCTTTTCATTTGGGGAGTAAACATGAGTTTAGGGCCCAAGAACATTCTTGGACCGTAAACACTCATTCTTAGGCCGTAAATACCTTTTAAGGTGTTAAATTGCCCCTTAAACACCTCCTATGGCTTGGGGTAATGTCTAGAATCAACCACCATCGAATTAGGGACCTTAAACTTGAAAGAAATCATGAACATAAAGTGATTACGATCGTAAACCCCCAAGGGAATGGTTCCTTGGCCGTAAACTCCCTTAAAGAGGTCAAATGGTGCCCTAACTTCCCCTTATGGCTTGGATTGATGCGTAGAACCTTGTATTCTTTCATTAGAGACCCCAAATCATGAAAGAAAGGGCCAAGTAAGAATTTACGGCCGTAAACTCTATGTTTATAGCCTTGAGCTCCTCAAAGTGATCAAATTGAGCCTTAGTCACTTCCTATGCCCTAGAATTGAACCTAGCTTAATTTCCCAAGTGTTGTAAGACGTTTAAGCAACCAAGAACTGACCACCCATGAGTTTACGGACGTAAACTCATGGGGATATGGTCTATGGGCCGTAATCTTCCCTAAGAGTTTACTCTTGAAGAGTAAACTCCCTATCCAAGCCATACACCCCCTTAGATGCAACCTGGATCATTCCTAACATTTAAAATAAAATGTTTTCGCGTCTCGGAATGTAATATATTATTTAATTAATAGTTCAAATTCTAATTAGATACAATTATGTATCTCCTCATGTTACATAGGATCCTTGCGTGTGTTCAAGCCCTAAACTGATACTTAGCATCCTACCCGGCACATTTCTCGACTGGTGAGTTCATACCCCTACACTTTTTCCTAGTTTTTCATGTTTTCAGGGGGGAATACAAGCAAATCATAAAGGTTTTCGTAACTTAAAAACTGATGTAATTATACGAATCTCTGACAAACTTTAGTTACTTTATCCCTTTTGTAATATGCGGAGCATAAGGGACGTTTTCTGAATATAATTACATAGTTTTCAAAACAACGTGGGAACTTATCAAACCATTCACATTATTATGGAAATAATTTGGGATCTTTATTACTTGTTTTATGGATTCAGATTTCATGCAAAGTCTATGTATAAACTATGTATGATTTAGTTTATCCATGTTAACCTAGAGTATCATGCTAAATAATTACTTTGTATTTAATTATTTATACTCTACTTTGTTCCAAACTATTTTGAACCTCGATAACGACCAAGTGTACCGTGAATTATTTAATACTATCTTGTGAGACTCGTCTTCGTTATACCCATCGGGGTACCGGTAAATCCTCTCCGAAAGTATAACCAGAGTCTCTTGGAGGGAGAGCATGAAATTTGTGGATAGATCTATTCGGGACTGACAATCCCACACCTAAACTGCTAGCTACAGTTAGGCGGGCACGCATGGGTGACAAATTTTGGAAATCGATCGACGCTTGAAGAACATCAAGGAGGTCACGGGTCTAATCAGTATGGTTATACGACTCACAATACGTATTAAACTAATTAACTTTATTCACGGATTACTTTCTTTCTTCTATAGTTTTATGTATTAAAACTACCTACTTTCGTACTGGAGGGTATTCCAAGGATCTTAATCTATAGTTTTATGTATTAAAACTACCTACTTTCATGCTGGAGGGTAATTCCAGGATCATAACTTATGTTTTTTCTTAATCTACTGGTGATTAGTCAGGGTTTTTCTTATCTTATGGAAATCGACTTACATGTTAGAAAATATGGGATTTTTTGGGAAAAGATGCATATGTATTTTATAACTCTGTAACAATGGTTTTCGATGTTATAGCAATCTATAACGAAGGAAATGAAATATTCATCACGAGATTAAATAACCGGTTTTCTTTACAAAACATGCTTATGAACTCACCAGCTTTATGCTGATATTTTAAAACTGCTTGTATTCTCAGGTTCTCGTTAGACAGGTATCCCGAAATCTTTTGGAGAAGACGGAGCATATAGAAGTCACGTCTTTACTTTTGTTATACTGATATATATATATATATATATATATATATATATATATATATAAACATGTAGTACTTTGCTTTCAAACAAATGTAAATTTCATATGTAATGTAATGGTTGTGTTTACTATGCTTGCTAGGTACATTGGTTGTGATACTTTACATGACGTCCTTCGCCCCAGAATGTTTTCGCCATTGGTTTCGGGGTGTGACAGTTGACTTCCGTTGAATTTTAGGGTTTGGTCAAATTGTGGACGTTGGAGACCATGGAGGGGTAAAATGGTCGTTCACCCTTTCTGAGAATTAGTAGAGGAGTTAGCTTAACATCTTTGGGAGTTGTTAGTGCAAATTGTTAATTAGAGATGATTGTGATGTATGTAGGTGGAGTCTAGACTGACAGTTTGAGTACGAAACATACTTGCTTTACTTACAAGGTGAGTCTTCTCACTATACTTACCTGAATGGTAATTACTGTGTGACCGGAGGGTCTTATGTGCTATACTGAGATGTGTGATATCATGCATTCTGTCTTTGTGATTTATGTTGTATATTATTCTCTGCATTTATTGAGATAGGACCAGAGGGTCCAAACCAAGTTGTGAGACCGTAGGGTCTTCATTGTGATACAAGACTGGAAGGTCCAACCCGAGCCGTGAGACCGAAAGGTCTTCATTGAGACACATGACTGGAGGGTCCTTATCGAGATATAGCCTTGAGAGGCTAATTATTTGTGTGTGGTATTTTGGGGAACTCACTAAGCCTTATACTTATAGTGTTGGGTAAAATGTGTTTTAGGTACATCTCTGGATCGCGGGAAGGCACCGACATGATTGTACACACCAACTTGTTGATTTATGTTGTGACGATTATTGGATATGTGACAAACATTTTTTTTGTGGTTATGTTTTGAAACAATTTAAAATTGAGTATGAGATGTTAAACTGTTTTTTGTGTGGGTTTAAAAATGAAAAAAATTATTTAAAAATTTAGAGTGTTACATGTATAAAGTATAATACTTGGAGTGTGTATTAATAAGAGAGAGGGTGGTTTTTCGTCTTTTTTTTTTGTAATATAAAGTGTGCAAGTTTGTTTCTTTTTGTTGAATAGAAGAACATTTCAATCCAACAAATGATGTTGTTTAACTCTAGGGACACACTCTCTTGGTAAAAAAGAAAAGTTTATCTCATAATCATTTTTTGTTACACCTTTGGAAAGGTCTCATTCTAACAATTTCAAATATTTTTTTTGGAATTTTTCGATGACTAGAAGACCTTCAAATCGTTGGTCAAAGGTTCTCTGGTAAAACTATTTCGTTGGAGAAGACGACATAGTAGCACTGAAAATTACAGATTGGCCATTGTAGTTATGTCAAAGTGCATTTAGCCCCTGCACTTCTAAAAGTTATAATTTTGGTTCATGCAGTTCTGAAAATTTTGATTTTGGTACCTGCACTTCAAAAAAGTTATACTTTGGTCTATGTTTTAAGAAGAATTGCAATTTAGTATTGTTTTTCAAAAAAATTTAGTTTAGCACCTTTACTTCTGTAAAAGTTCTATTTGGCCCCTTAAAGTTCAGATTGGTCATCGTACTTGTTTGAAAAAAGTTATGAGGTTGTGTATGTCCAAGTATATGCCAATAATTACCACACCAAGGTCGTGTTCTTCTTAACCTGAAGTGGAAAATGGTCAAAGGACCGAGAAGGATGATAGTTGTGACAACCCGAAATTTCCATTCTGAACAAACCATATCAAGCCAATAGAAGTTAGAACAGTCACAGAGAAATTCCAGACTTTGGGTATAAGCTTGAGTATTTCAGGTTTAACACTTAAGGAGATATCAGGAGAGTGTATGCACTAGGGTTTTGTGCAGCACTGTTATTCCAATACTCTATGATATTAGAGTTCATTCCGGGAATAAAATATTTTCTGCCAAAAATCTCAGGACTATAAATAGAAATCTGAGCCATATTCATTCATTAGTTACATTTCCAACTAGAGAAAAGCCATTTTCTCTCTCACGGATCTTCGGGTTTTTATCCCAAATCGTGAGTACTTCAATCTAGTTGTATTATATAGCTTAGATTGTGCTTTATAACATCAAAATTGGACCAAAACCCCAAGATTTGGGAGTTTACCGCCCAAGAACACGTGGAGAGTAAACTCCATTTCTAAGGGCCAAATGGTGCCTAGTCCTTCCTTAAGCCATGAAACTAGTTTGGACTTGTACACTAATGAGTTTAGGGACAGAAAACAACCTCAAAACACTAAGATTTGGGAGTTTACCGCCCAAGAACACTTGGAGAGTAAACTCCTTTATAAGGGCCAAAGTGTGCCCAATGTCCCTCAAAGCCTTGGAAATGAAACTAGAAGCTACCATTACATGTTTAGACATCCAAAACAAATAGAATCAAGGGTTGAAAGTGAGTTCACGACCAAGGAAGTTCTTGGGCCGTGAACTCCATATTAGGGTGCCAAAATGCCCTAAAGACCTTCATTAAGCCAAGAGACAAACATAGCACCTTACCTTGATGTGTCTAGGACCCAAAATAATAAAAATATCAACACCCATGAGTGTTTACGGTCGCAAACACATGACCAAATGGTCCATGGGCCGTGAACTCAAGTTAAGGGTGTTTTGATGCCACAAACACTTCCAAAGGCTTAGGCTTGAAATTAGAATGCTTCCTTAGGACCTTTAGCACCCTCATAAACATAAATCGCCATGAGTTTACGGTAGTAAACACATTTGGGCCGTGAACTCCTTAGAACTTCAAAGAAAGTGGGTTTTCTTCATCCTAAATTAGAGCTAAGGTCCCTAAATCATTCCCTAGCCTTCAAACTTGCATTCCCACATGAGTAGCCATGAGTTTACGACCGTAAACTCCCTTGGGCCGTGAACTCATGGTAGTAAACTCATGTGAGTGCCTTTATACCTTCCTATGTTGAATCACATGTGATTCCAACACTTGGTCAAGGTGTTTCCTAGTCCCGGACGGTGTTTTCCTTTAATATAGATATTATAAACACTATATTCATGTCAATATGTATCCTTATATGTCATTTAGGACTTATTGTGTCTCAGGACTTCATTCGTGGAACTTCTCATCCCTACACGCATACCCGTTAGAACCACCCACAACAGGTGAGTTCATACCCCTAAATCAATGTTTTAAATGATTTTAAATGCTTTAATTGGGGGGGGGGGGAATACAAGTAGAAAACAGCATGTTATTAAATCATTCTTACGTGTTTTATAACTGTGTTTTCATTCAGTAGATTTCACATACTACAAAATGTGATGCATGAAATGGTTTTCTATCTTAAAATACCTTGATAACAAAAGTATTAGTTTTGAAATGTTTATTAAAATGACATCAAGTCACTCTTAATTATTGTTCAAAACTCTTAGATATCTTACAAAACCATTACTTTTACCTTCTTGAACAAAACTGTACTTATACACTTATGTTCATATAAATGTTTTTAGATTATAGTTTTCATCTTTCATTTAGTTTCCCAGACTCTTGTGTAGTAAGAGTGTCTAAAACTACTTGAACAACCAATTACCTTTTAGTTAATTATCATAGGGACAGTTAGAAGATACAAAACATTATTCCTATTAGAAGGAATCACACAAGAGTCAGTTCATTCATGAGTCTATACTAGTACATTACCTGATACATGAGTACATTTACATATGCTTACATGATACATGAGTATGTTTACATATGCTTACATGATACATGAACACTCTTACTTGAATGCATTACATGAGTACCTTTACGTAGATACATTACCTGTGTATATTTACATGAATACTTGTATCTCGATTTGCGAGGATGATTTATTAGTACCTTCTGTATAAATTTTCCTGCCTATCCCTAGTACCTCGGGATATCTAGACGGGACCCTATCCCTAGTACCTCGGGATATCTAGACGGGACTAACCATTCCGAAACCTAGCTGTTAGCACCAGTGGGTGATGAACATCTACGGATGCCTACGGTTATTACTTATACTAGGAGTACCTTTACGGGACTAACCCTTCCTCCTCCCTGCTGCTGCTACAGAGGAAAATTGGACAATGTTCGGATGTTCATTAGGTTATATATGTCGTGTTAGCCCTAGTACCTCGGGATAACCCTTACATATGTCGTGTTAGCCCCAGTACTTCGGGATAACACTTACATTAGTACCTTTTCCTATTTACTTTATTTTGTGATAGGTTATACATTTCGCTTACCGCGATTTCGTGTTAGCCCTAGTACCTCGGGATAACACTTACATTATTAGGTTACTCATTTCGCTTACCGTGATGTCGTGTTAGTCCTGGTACCCAAGGATAACACTTACATTAGTACTTTTTCCTGTTTACTTTATTTTGTGATACATTCACATAAACGATGAGTTAGACTAATTACTGTTTGTAATAGTAAAAAAGGAGGAAAAACTATCATTTTTATAACAGAACATTCAAGTCTTGGTAGAAGACTATCATATTTTTTCCTGTTTACTTTATTTTGTGATACATTCACATAAACAATGAGTTAGACTAATTACTGTTTGTAATAGTCAAAAAGGAGGAAAAACTATCATTTTTATAACAGAACATTCAGGTCTTGGTAGAAGACTATCATATTTTTTCCTGTTTACTTTATTTTGTGATACATTCACATAAACGATGAGTTAGACTAATTATTGTTTGTAATAGTCAAAAAGGAGGAAAAACTATCATTTTTATAACAGAACATTCAGGTCTTGGTAGAAGACTATCATATTTTTTTCTGTTTACTTTATTTTGTGATAAATTCACATAAACGATGAGTTAGACTAATTACTGTTTGTAATAGTCAAAAAGGAGGAAAAACTATCATTTTTATAACAGAACATTCAGGTCTTGGTAGAAGACTATCATATTCTTTTCCTAATTTACTTTATTTTGTGATACATTCACATAAACGATGAGTTAGACTAAGTACTGTTTGTAATAGTCAAAAAGAAGGAAAAAATATCATTTTCATAGTAAAACATTCGGGTCTTGGTAGAAGACTACATTTTATACTAGTAGGAAATAAGGGATTTTCTAGGGTTTTCAAACTTATAATTGTTTCATTTAAAGATTTACAAGACATTCATAACAGTTTTCCAAAACAAGACAATGACACTTATATACTTATGAATTCACCAGCTTTAGGCTGATACTCTCTTTTAAAATAACTTGTATTCTCATGTCACTTGTTAGACAGGTACGATGTCCAGGCCTTGAGAAGACGGAGCACAGTCAAGACTCATCTTATTTTGATTATTCATTTTATTGTTGTACATTATGAAAGAACACACATGTATTAAAACTTTACTTTTAATGCAATGGATGATGTTGTTGCTTGTTTACTACTTTACACTGTTATGATACTTCACATGACGTCCTCCACCCCGGAACGTTTCCGCCGTTCTTGATTTTGGGGTGTGACAATAGTGTTACATTACACTATCCAATGCTTACGAAGATGAACTATGTGGTGTGGACTATAAAAATATGAGTGAATTTGCAAGCATCAGAAGTGTGAGATGCAATTCAAAATGCATAAATGAAAGATCAGATGGCTTTTACGACTATTTATCAAGCAATTCTAGAGGACGTGCTTCTAGTTCTAGCTGAGGACACAACTAAGGAGGCATGAGAAATGCTTAATATGATGCATGTAATGTCCCGAATTTCAACCCAAACCTTTCTTTTAATATATAAGTAAAAACATCTAAAACCATTTTCCCATAAAGGATAAAAATACCAAATTGTTTACATCATAAAACCTAGTCATAAAATGTATCATTATCATGTCAAAACAACAAAAGTCCCGATCATAAAATCAAACATCAAAGCGCCTACGATACAGTCACACCAAACCATATCCTCTATCAACAGAACTACTTGAAAACATTTAATAAAAAACTATAAGCATAAGACTTAGTTAGTTCCCCAAAATGCCACATACTTCAATACACAAACAATGTATACAAACAATGTCCTGTGACATTGCGTCGTTACGCTTGACTCACAACCTAATGTTGTTCCGCCATCAACATTTTACTCGTAGAGGAATGTCATTCTGTCATCAACAATAGGTATCTTGGTTTGCAACATAACGTCGCTCCACCATCAACCCCTCAAACACTCGTCAAACACTTCAAGGGGGATTAGAGGCCATTCTTTATTGCTGATACATGTCGAGTGGGCATCATGATTCAAACAAACTAAGGAAGTACTTCGTGATTATGGAAAACAGGAAGAAGGACCTTCCTTGTTACTCACATATAACTAGTGGGCATCATGATCTAAGAGATCCAACAAAGAAAAGCTCGTCAAACAATTCAAGGGGAAATAGAAGATATGGAGGTTGAGGCCATGGACAATGTCGAGGTCGTGAGCGTGGCCGAGGACATAACAATGAGTTTAATGCAAACAAGAACGAAGAAAACTATCCAAGAAAGGATAAAGTTAAAACAGTTTTACTTGTGAAAATTTAGTCATTATGCATTAGAGAGTCTGAACAAGGAACAAGGTGAGGAGGTGAACCTTACTCAAATTGATGACGATGAAGAGCTCGTTTTGATGATGGTTGTAACATCGTAAATTTCAAAACAATTTTTCGCATTTTATACAAAACACAATTCATTCAATATTCATAAAAACATCATTGTTTGAAACTCGATTTAGTAGCATATAAAAAAAATCCCAAGATCTCATAACATAAAAATCCCGTGTGTGTACTGATCAGGCCGGCGCCTTCCCGCGATCCTCACTAGTACCTGAAACAAATAGCACCAAACACTGTAAGCACGAAGCTTAGTGAGTTCCCCAAAATACCACACATAGCACATATTAGCCACTCGAGGCTATAACTCTATAGGTCCGTGGACCCTACTCTATGAACCCTCTGGTTCTAACTCTGTGAACATTCCGGTTCCAACTCTATAAACATGCACAGCATAAATCACATAGAAATAATGTAGTACAACACATAACATACATATAACATACAAATACTCTGTCACATAACTCTGATTACCTACTCAAGGTAAGGTATAGTGAGAAGACTCACCTTGCGTATCTCGGTAACTCGTAAATCCCTGAAATCACTAGTGCTCGATCTCCCGAGCTATAGTCCTCCTATAACACAATACATCTCTAATTAACACTTTCCCAACTAAGGTTGACTAACCCTATCAAGTCAACACTGGTCAACTCTGGTCAATGGTCAACGTTCAACTCAACTCGCCGAGTCTGGCGTGGACTCGTCGAGTCTCTACGAGGACCCGATTCCTCTGAGTCCCTTCCGACTCACCGAGTCACTCACTCGACTCAGTTACTCAACCCCTGGTTCGAAATCACTGAACAACCCACACCAACTCGTCGAGTCTGGAAATGGACTCGGAGAGTGCATTCCATGCACAACCCCAAACGACCTTCTGAGGTCAGATCCGCTCCACTAACTCATAGATTCGGTCCTTCCAAGCTTATTTATCACGTAAAGTTCATGTCTTGGCGCTCATAACATGCCTAATGACTCATAAATGGTGTTTTGACCTCAAGCACAAAGATCCCAAACCAAAACCTCCATGGATTCATAAAAAGCTTGGACAAAGGGACACTCTGGACCTCCAAGGGTCCAGATCCATAACCTAACTTGCTTAAGGGACCAAGGAAGCACTAGATCTAGCCACAAAAGGGCTCAATAAGCCCTAAATCAACATGAACATCACCTTAATAGAAAATGGTTCGAAAATAGTACCTCAAACGTGATGTTCTGGACCTTAGATCTTCAGGAAGTTGATCCTCTTGTTTCCCTTTGGCTATAGCTTCCTTTCCCTTGCTAGATAACACCTCCAAGGTCAACAATGGCTCCTTCTCTCACTCCAAACGCTCAAGCTCACTAGGGTTTCTCTCTGGGGACTGGTGGGCACAAATGATGGCCATAAGGCCCCTTAAATAGGCCCCAAACCCGAGAAATTAGGGTTTCATTAAACAGTGCAGACTCGCCGAGTCCACCAATGCAACTCGTCGAGTCCGGTCATTAATCCGGGTGAGAAATCGCGTCTCTACTCGGCGAGTCTACGCACCAACTCGTCGAGTTCTTCCACAAAACTCAAAATAAAAGAATAAATATAATACCTGAAATTCCGGATGTTACAGTTCTCCCCCACTTGAATCTGACTTCGCCCTCGAAGTCTCATTCCTGAAATAGCTTCGGATGCTACTCCCGCATCTCACACTCTGGCTCCCAGGTCAACTCGGATCCCTTCCGATGTTGCCACTGAACCTGTACTAGAGGCACCTCTTTGTTCCTCAGAACCTTGATCTTCCGATCCACAATCACAACTGGTCTCTCTGCGTAGTTCAGGCTCACATCCACCTGAATGTCCTCTAACGGCACTACCGCCGAATCGTCGGCTATACACTTCCTCAACTGAGACACATGGAAGGTATTATGAATCCGCTCCAATTCCGCAGGTAGCTCCATGCGATACGCTACCCTGCCCACCCTCGCGATCACTCTGAACGGCCCAATATACCGGGGCCCTAGCTTGCCCCTCTTCCTGCATCGGATCACTCCTTTCCAAGGAGATACCTTCAGGAGAACATAATCACCAACCTGGAACTCGAGCTCGGATCGACGTCTATCCGCATAACTCTTCTGGCGGCTCTGAGCGGTCAACAATCTCTGCCTGATCCGCTGTATCTGTTCTATCGTCTGAAGCACAATCTCTGTGCAACCCATAACACGCTGCCCGACCTCTCCCCAGCAAATGGGGGTCCGACACCTCCTCCCATACAACAGATCAAAGGGTGGCATACCAATGATCGAATGATGGTTGTCGTTGTAGGAAAAATCTGCCAAGGGCAAATACGTGTCCCAACACCCCCTAAAGTCCAACACACATGCCCGGAGCATGTCTTCGAGCGTCTGAATCGTCCGCTCACTCTGCCCGTCAGTCTGGGGGTGATATGCGCTACTAAAATGCAGCCTAGTACCCAACTCCTCAAGAAACTTCTTCCAAAATCTGGAAGTGAAACACACATCTCGGTCTGAAACAATCGAGATCGGCACTCCATGCCGTGATACCACTTCCCTTACGTACATCTATGCTAATTTCTCTGCGAAAGAACTCTCACTGATAGTAAGGAAGTGGGAGCTCTTTGTCAACCTGTCCATAATCACCCAAATTGCATCGACTCCCCTAGCAGTCCTTGGCAATTTGGTGATAAAATCTATGGTAATCTGTTCCCACTTCCATTCGGGAACCTCCAACGGCTGCAACTTACCATGCGGTCTCTGGTGCTAGGCCTTAACCCTACGGCAGGTTAAGCACCTCTCAACAAACCACGCAACATCCCTCTTCATACAGGGCCACCAATACTCTCTCCTCAGGTCCAAATACATCTTAGTGGCCCTAGGATGGATCGAGAATTTCGACCGATGAGCCTCTTCCATCAAAATGGTACGCGTACCTCCCACAAACGGTACCCATATACGCCCCTGAAAAGTCATAAGCCCCGGACCATCGGTAACGAACTCCGATACCAACCCAACAACCCTTTATCTCTTCTGGTTCTCTGATCTCACGGCCTCAGCCTGTGCTCCACAAATGGTGTCCAACACCGAAGCCATCACGGTCAATCGCAAACATACGTCTCGCAATGGGGCGCTCTCCACCCTGCGAATCAGGGCGTCGACTACCACATTAGCCTTGCCCGGATGATACAAGATCTCACAATCATAATCCTTGACCACATCCAACCACCTCCTCTGCCGCATATTTAGGTTAGGCTGATCCATCAAATACTTTAGGTTCTTATGGTCCGTGTATATCGTACACCGAACCCCATACAGATAGTGACGCCAAATTTTGAGGGCGAACACCACTGCCCCCAACTCTAGATCATGGGTGGGATACCTCGTCTCATGAGGCTTCAGCTGCCTCGATGTGTATGCTATCACATGTCCTCTCTGCATCAGCACCACTCCCAACCCCAAGATCGACGCATCACATTATACCACAAAGTCCTCCATCCCCTCCGGGAGGGCCAACACCGGGGCTTTGCATAACCTTTGGCGAAGTGTCTCAAAGGAGGCCTGCTGCTCGGGGCCCCATGAAAAAGCGACACCCTTCCGGGTCAACCTGGTGAGTGGCACTACGATCTTAGAGAAATCCCTGATAAATCTCCGATAATACCCTGCCAACCCTAAGAAACTCCTGATCTCGGAGGGTGACCTCGGCACCTCCCAACTCATCACTGCCTCAACTTTGGCCAGGTCGACCAATATCCCTTTCTGGTTAACGAGATGCCCTAGGAGCTGGACCTCTCGCAACCAGAAATCACACTTGGAGAATTTGGCATAAAGCCTCTCCGATCTCAGAACTCCGAGGATCTCCATCAAATGCTCCTCATGCTGCTCTCTAGATCTCGAATATACCAAAATGTCGTCGATGAATACAATCATCGACCGATCCAACATCGGCCTGCACACTCGGTTCATGAGATCCATAAACACTGTCGGGGCATTGGTGACCCCGAAAGGCATCACCACAAACTTGTAATGCCCATAACGCGTACCGAATGCTGTCTTCTGGATGTCCTCATCTCGCACCCTAACCTGATGATATCCAGACCTCAAATCGATGTTGGAGAACCAAGATGCTCCCTGTAACTGGTCAAACAAATCGTCGATCCTCGGCAACGGGTAATGGTTCTTGACCGTCAGCTTGTTCAAGTCCTGGTAATCAATGCACATCCGGTGTGAACCAGCCTTCTTCTTGACAAAAAGGATAGGCGCCCCCCACGACGAGCTGCTCGGCTGAATAAATCCCTTTCCCAGCAGCTCCTGAAGCTGTGAGGATAACTCTTGCATCTCTAGAGGTGCAAGGCGATAAGGCACCTTGGCGATAGGCGCGGCCCCCGGAACCAAATCGATACTGAACTCCACTTACCTCACGGGAGGCACACCCGACAACTCCTTTGGAAATACATCCGGGAACTCACGCACTATCGGAACCTCCTCAACTGACCTCGGCCTCTCTGAATCAACCCGCATATCCATCACATACACCACAAAGCCCTTACAGCCCTGCTATAGACACTGCCTTGCCCTAGCGGCCGAACAAAACGCTGACCCAGAACGTGTACCCTCGCCGTACACCGTAAGAACTCCCCCACTAGGGTCTCGTATGGTCACCAGTTGCCTCTCACAGTCGATAACCGCACCGAATCTGCTCAACCAGTCTATGCCCACAATGACACAGACATCACCCATCGCAATAGGAACCAAATCAATCGGGAACTCAACACCGAAAATCTCGAATACGCACCCATTGATCACCTCCGTGGCATATATCACCCTCTCGTCAGCTATGGAAACTCTTAGAGGCCGACTCAACGCCTCACGACTAAGACTGATATGCTGACTAAAAGCCGAAGATACAAAAGACCGACTCGCACCCGAGTCAAATAACACCTAGGTAGGTACAAAATTCACAAGAAAAGTACCTACGCGTAACATAATATAAGCATAATATCTCAACATCAAAATAAATACACGAAAGAATACATACCAGCCACGACATCGGGCGCTGTGCGGACCTCCTCCGCGGTCAACTGAAAGGCTCTCCCTCGTGCCCTCGGCGCCTCGGCCTTCACTGGCCGACTCTCGGTAGCTTCGATGGTGGCAGGGGCAGATCCCTGAGGTGCTCCCTGAGCTGATCCCCGCAACTGCGGACACTCTGCCTTCCGGTGTCCGGTTTGGTTGCAGTGAAAACACATTGCAAACCCCTTGGGGCAGTCCTTGTCCATATGCCCCTCCTTGCCACACTTGTAGCAAGATCCAGCTCTACAAAATCCATCATGACCCTTGCCGCACTTTCCACAAGTGCGGCCCTTCTGGCTCCCTGATTTGGGATCAGCGGGCTTGGCCCGCTTGGCCGCCGGCTGGGATTGTGCCGATTGCCGATCCCTCCCCTGAGACTCCGCCTCCTCCCTAGCCCGAGTCTCTAGCTCGATCTCCCTCTTCCGGGCATTTTCCTGAAGCTCGGCAACTGGCCGGTATGAGGAGTTTGCCACGAACTCCCGAATGTCTCTCCTCAAGATACTTAAATATCGGCTCATACGTGCTTGCTCAGAAGACACGTGCTAAGGGCAGAACATCTCCCTCTCATGGAACATCCTGGTAATCACCGTAACAGAATCAGTACCGTGTTCCTCGCTGCTACCTATTATGCATAATCCACTCTCTAACAGATCTCTCATAAGCTCCTCGCTGCTACCTACTCACTCTCAAGCATCTCATAGCAGCTCACCTATCCCTAGGCTAAGGCATCACAAATCAGGCCACTCTAGTCCTAATAGGAGTACCTAGCCCACTCTCGCATGAGAATACATCACATCAATATCATAACATATAATATAAGGGTATGTTGGGAAATCACCGTTCGGGCGCGGACTGATCGTACACACGACTCTGCTCTGTGTTTTCCAAAAATCTTTTACTCTTTTTGAAAATATTTCTCAAATCCTCAGTTTGAGTTCAAATACACCCGAAGGTGTACTCGAATCCCTCAAACCAAGGCTCTGATACCAACTTGTAACACCGTAAATTTCAAAACAATTTTTCTCATTTTATACAAAACACAATTCATTCAATATTCATAAAAACATCATTGTTTAAAACTCGATTTAGTGGCATATAAAAAAATCCCAAGATCTCATAACATAAAAATCCCGTGTGTGTACTGATCAGGCCGGCGCCTTCCCGCGATCCTCACTAGTACCTGAAACAAATATAACCAAACACTGTAAGCACGGAGCTTAGTGAGTTCCCCAAAATACCACACATAGCACATATTAGCCACTCGAGGCTATAACTCTGTGGGTCCGTGGACCCTACTCTGTGAACCCTCTGGTTCTAACTCTGTGAACCTTCCGATTCCAACTCTATAAACATGCACAACATAAATCTTATAGAAATAATGTAGTACAACACATAACATACAAATACTCTGTCACATAACTCTGATTACCTACTCAAGGTAAGGTATAGTGAGAAGACTCACCTTGCGTATCTCGGTAACTCGTAAATCCCTGAAATCACTAGTGCTCGATCTCAACAATGGTGCTAGTAACCACATGAGCAGAGAAAAATTAGAGTTTCACAAACTAGAGGAAAATGCGACGAGACATACTTAGTTTGGAGATTTAACGACTCCCTACTTTTAACTATATCCTTACGGGGCGCAAGTGTTTCATTGTATAATTATTTTTAACAATATTCCTATAGTATTTCAAATTGGCGAATCTAAAATAATTTGTATTTGGTAAAATTTTGGCTTGTTGTCCACTATGACCATTCCTAGACGTACCTTGGTCAAATCTAGGATAAATATAGTTGATCAGACTATATTTATTCTCGACCTGATTACATACCCCGAGGCCCAATCGTAGTGTCGCAACTTGCCTTAATACTTTTTAGAAAACTTGTCATGATACGAGACTAATACATGCGAGTAAAGATGTATATTTTTAAAAGAAAATATATTGTTCGTGAAAACGTTTTGTCAGAGGGTTTTTGGTCCCCTTTGCATTTATAGTTTGTATATCTTATGTGGTTCGATATACTTAGTTCACTATAAACAATGCTCTGATACCAATCTGTCACACCCCCAAACCAGAATGGCGGAAACATTCGGGGGTGGATGACTTCACGTAATATCACAACAATTGAATATTGTAAAGAAAGTAACACAACCATCATATATATAATAAAAACGTATATTGTTGCGTTATACATATTTGCAAACGAATATTACAATATGATGATATAAATGTTTAATGATAAACGTCCTTAGCGTTCCTTCTTCAAAAGCTGGTGGTTACCTGTATTACTGATTCCATGAGAAATACAAGTGGTTTCGAAAAAGTGTCAACAATTAAGTTGGTGAGTTCATAAGTGTTTTGCATTGAAAAGTATGTCCTTTTGGTAGTAAATCGATGAACGAGGTTTTCAGAAAATCCAATATTTTCTATAAATGGTTTGAAAAGTTTCCAGAGTTGGAGTGCGTTAGTATGTTCCATACTTGAATAATAATGATAAACTTTGTGCTAAAAATAATGTGGAAAACTGAATGCATATATGAATCTCGTAAATCAAACTTGTTTTTATACTTTTATGTGAGTTTTATAACCATACTATTGACACTGACTGCCTGTAACAACATTCTTCAGGTGTTGTAGTGTTATGACATTTGTCACCCCAGACCTGCCGGTCTAACTATAGCTAATAGTTTAGGTGCGGGGTTGTCAATCCCGTATAGATCTATACACAAGTATCACGCTCTCCCTCCAAGAGATTATGGTATATAATACAGGACTTGAAATGCATACATACGAGTACGTTGAAGTTTGAATATCTCACATTACTTGGTATAAACAGATTTACGATAAGAAAGACTTTACTTTATTTGAAAGTAATTCGTTTGTCAAGATGTATATGTAAAATGTATGAATAACTTGTTAACTATACTCATTATAGTTTCTCAAAAAGTATGTTTCCATTTAGTAAGAATAACTTGGTGATATAATAGCCCTTTAAACATAAAAGATGTTTGTATCAATATTCTATAAGATAGATATTATAATTATGTTTATAAAACGATACTTTGACTTGTAATGTACTTGTATTCCCCCCTAAAACATGAAAATAATTGAAAAGTAGGGGTATGAACTCACTCGTTTGGTTTGAAGAGAGAGAGGCTAGAGTTGAGCAGAACTTCGACCGTGAAAAGTTGCGTCTTCGGGCTCTTCGGGGGTTTCGGTAGCGTAGATCTTTCGTCGGGGCTCGAGTACGGAAACCGAGGGCGTCGGGATGGTCTCTGGAGCTTGGAAGTATGAGAGAGTGTTTGAGAAAGTGTGCAAAACCCGCAGCTCAAACCCTCTATTTATAGTGCTGGAGGGTCGCGTACCGGAGTACGCTGGGCGTACGCGGTACGCGGGGCGTACTTCGGTTACGCGGGGCGTAAAAATGCATCACGGCTTACGACTCCGGTCTAGCTAAGCGTAGAGTTGCAGCCGATGGGACTCGACTCTGGGTCTAGTACGCGGGGCGTAATCTGAGATTACGCTGGGCATACTCCAGTCTCCCATCTTCTAAATTCCGTAACTTTCGCGTACGGACTCCGTTTTCGAGTTCTTTATATCCACACGTAGGTGAGATTATGCTCTACAACTTTCATTTAAACTCCGTCGGCTAGTTTTGAGTTTATTTTTAATGATATATTTTTAATAGGCCAGGACTCCTAAAGTCCGTTAAAAATTCATAGTTTCTTTATTCGACGTCGGTTTTCGTTTGTCTTTTTATCATTTTAATCCTATTGTGGAGATCTTCAACTCTCATTTAGGTTGCGTTAGCTAAATAACACTCGATCTTCAATTCGAGTTTTTAGCCCTCTACTACTGTTACGAAACTTTGGAAATTCGTAACTTCTTCATACGAGGTCCAAATTGGGTGATCTTTTTATGTATGTTTACAATTTAACGAACTCTTCATCTTTTGTTTAGATACTTAAGGCTAAAATGCATTTTTTTTTGAAATTTCACTTTTTACGTTAAATAGCGTTTTAACGGTGTGTCGTAAATATACGAGTGGTTATAATTTCTTCAATATAACTCGGTTTTGAACGTTCTTTATGTTTTTGAAAACCTTGGCACGTTATCTAATATTTGATGCATCCCAACTTAGATATTTGAACACTTTATTTTTGAGGTTAATTTAGTTGATTCCAAATAGTTTTCGTTGTATTTGACATTTGAGCGTTACATTGATTTTGGAAAAATATAGGGTTGTCACATCATCCCCTTGTTAAGGGAATTTCGTCCCGAAATTTAATCTAAGATAGAGTTTAGAGGTTAGGAAAAAGATGCGGGTACTTTTGTTTCATCTGATCCTCGCGTTCCTAGGTGTATTCAGGTCCTCGCCTGGCGTTTCAGCGGACCTTTACAATAGGTATGCGGCTTTGTTTAGTCCTTTTTATTTCCCGATCGATGATCTCTACTGGTTCCTCTACGAATTGGAGATTATCATTTATTTCAATTTCATCTAGAGGGATGACAAGGGTCTCATCGGACAAGCACTTCTTTAGGTTTGATACGTGAAAGGTAGGGTGTACGTTGTGGAGCTCCTGAGGTAATCTAAGTTTGTAAGCCACTGGGCCGATCCTGGCAAGGATCTCGAATGGTCCGATGTATCTTGGGTTCAGTTTTCCGACCTTCCCGAAGCGTATTAGTCCCTTCCAGGGCGAGACCTTTAGTAGAACTCGATCTCCGACCTGGAATTCCAAGGGTTTCCGTCTTTTATCCGCGTAACTCTTTTGTCTGTCTCTTGATGCTTTTAGATGTTCCTGGATCTGAACAATCTTCTCTGTAGTTTCCCTTATGATTTCTGGTCCAGTGAGCGTGTTGTCTGTTGCTTGTCCTTTTGCTAGCTGTGTGTCCCCCACTTCGGCCCAACACAGAGGCGGCCTGCATTTGCGGCCATAGAGGGCTTCGAACGGGGCAGCTTTGATACTGGTGTGGTAGCTATTGTTGTAAGAGAACTCGACCAAAGGTAGATGTGTGTCCCATGCCTTACCAAAATCGATTACGCAAGACCTCAACATATCTTCTAGGGTTTGTATGGTTCTCTCACTCTGGCCATCGGTTTGTGGGTGATAAGTAGTACTGATGTCCAATCTTGTCCCTAGAGATTTTTGTAGTGCCTACCAGAACCTTGAGGTGAACCTACTATCTCGGTCCGAGATAATGGATATGGGCACACCATGTAGTCGTACAATTTCTCTGAGGTATGTCCTAGTTAGCTTCTCTAATTTATCCGTCTCTTTGATCGGTAGGAAGTGCGCTGATTTAGTTAACCTATCGACAATCACCCAGATAGTGTCGAGTCCGCTTGCCGTTCTGGGTAGTTTGGTTATGAAATCCATGGTTATACGTTCCCACTTCCATTCGGGTATTTCTGGTTGTTGCAATAATCCCGAGGGCTTTTGGTATTCTACCTTGACCTTGGCGCACGTCAGACATTTACTCACATAGGTAGCAATTTCGGCCTTCATGTTCGGCCACCAGTACAATTTCTTGAGGTCGAGATACATCTTATCGGAGCCGGGGTGTATGGAGCATCGTGTTTTATGGGCTTCGTTCATGACGACATCTCTGAATCCGCCAAACTTCGGCGTCCAGATCCGATCCATGAAGTAATGAACTCCATCATTCTTGACCCTAAACTTCTTATCCATTCCCCTTAAGGCTTCCCCTGCCACATTTCCAGATGTTAAGGCTTCTATCTGGGCTTCCTTGATTTGTGTGGACAGGTGTGAATGGATTGTCATGGTTAAAGACTTTACTCTGCGGCCCGAGTATTCCTTCCGGTTGAGTACATCGGCCACCACGTTAGCCTTTCCGGGATGATATCGAATCTCGCATTCATAATCATTTAGTAGTTCTACCCACCGTCTTTGTCTCATGTTGAGTTCTTTCTGGTTGAGGATATGTCGGAGGCTTTTATGGTCGGTGAAGATCGTACATTTCTGTTGGAATAGTGTCTAAGGCTGCAACTATATTAGGCAAGTATTTGATCCGGTTGTGCATGGTCCTTTTGGGTTGCCTTCACCATAGCAACTTGATAGGATGATTTATTAAGAGAGAGTAAATATTATTAATATATTATGTGAATAATATAATGAATAATATATTTGTTATTTGATTAATATAAGTCATAGAATTAATTAGAATTAATTTGGTGACTTAAAGAGATTAATTAAATAAAGGGGTATAAACTGTCAATTGTTTGATAGTTAAGCTTTAGATTGTAAATCCATTTGGATATGGTATGGACGAATTCTAAGAGGTTTAGGATAGCTAAAATCGTCCATATGCTTATCTTAGGAATGGATTTGGATAGCCTTAAGAGAAGATTATCCAATTAGGGTTTAGGTTGTAACCCTTAAGGAGTCTACAAGTATAAATAGACCCTATGGCTGATGGAATTCGTGACTTAACCTAAAGCAAGGAACCTCTGGTCGAATTCCTTCCCTCTCCTCTCTCCTAAATCATTCTTATTGCTATTGGTGTTTGTAAGCCATTAGAGGAGTGACACTTGTGACTCTAGAAGCTCCAAGACCTCAAGATCAACAAGGAACTCAAAGGTATGATTCTAGATCTGTTTCAATGTTGTTATTTAACCTAATTAGTCATTAGAAGACTTGGATTCAATGAATGTTTATTAGAAAGCCTAGATCCAAGCATTAAGGTTTTGCATGCGCACATAGGAAAGTTCTTATGGCTAAAACCCATCAGTGGTATCAGAGCCTAGCTTGGTTTTCTTTAAATTGTTGCTTGATTAACTGAAACAAACCTGCAAAATTCGATTTTTTTGGTTTCTGTGTCACTGACTCGGCGAGTCCCAAGGTGGACTCGGCGAGTAGGCCTGACTCGGCGAGTCCCCTTGTGCACTCGGCGAGTCAAAGCGTCAGGAATGGCCAGATTCGGGATTTCTTTGTAATTATCTTATCTAAACTTTCCATAAACTAATTAGATCAATGTTAATTCGTTTTTATGATAAATATAACTGTAATCTTGATCTAATTGAAGATATTTATCTTATAATAAAATATTTAATTCCTTATATGATAATTAATTAATTATTTTGACTATTTTGGTAATTATCTTTCAAAGAAATCTTGAATAAATCAAATATAGATAATTAGGATATTAATTGTTAATTGGAATTATTTGTTATTTGATCCTCTATGTTTTAAATGTTAAAAACCTACCCTCATGTTTTGAAATTTACTTTTGTGATTAAAAGCTTTAATTTAGACAACTTAAATTTCAAACCCTAGATTTTAAAAGTTTTAAAATACAACACTATACAAATATGATATTACTAGAATAATATATATATGTATAACAAAATGCTAGTCTTACCGTTAGTAGGCCTCATTCACGAAGCCGATCTATAAGGTGGGTATAAGGTTGCGGCCTATAAAATGGCGCTTAATGGGTGTACACTCACACCCACCGCTTGCTTGATTGGTGGAGGGTCGTTAGCCGAACGGGTAGGATAGGGCAACCTCATTCTCTCATTAAAAGTATAATAAGAAATATAAAGTAACTACATATATTTTTAAAATTTCCCAATCCTAGTTACTTTAGGAAAAGTGAATTGATGCAATCCCATGAAATTACACTTTGCACCTTGCTAAGATGTTAGTGGAGCGTGTGTGGTTTACCGGCACACTAATTGGTTCTAAGCGAAGGTGGCAAAGGGTGATTCATTGTTTATCATAGTTCGATGGAGCGTGTGTGGTTTACCGGCACATCGAATAGGTGATTGTTACAATGAAGGCACCATGTGAATTTGCATGGTAATTCACACCCGCTTTGTGATCCTCGGCATCCCAGTCACAAACGAGAGGGGCATATCGAGATTTAAACATGCCATTGAATAGTTTCAATGAATCTCATCCGAACCTAGGAATTCTCAAAAACACTTAGGACTAATAGCATAAGTTTTATGATGGTGAATTAGTGAATCGTCATTCACTTACCTTCAATTTATTTGCATGTTAGATTACGGCATCCCTTTTCTAGTATGTAAATGTTATTGTTGGATCCTAGCCCTAATTTTCTTATTGGGTGATAATTAGGGATTCTTATTCTAATCTATCTTTGTCCTTTTCTAATTGTAGATGTCGAACGCAAACAACGCTGCTGCTAGTTCTTTCACGTTGATGAGCCTTTGCCAAAAGGTCACTTTCGATGGAACAAACTTTAGCGAATGGATAAGATACATTCGCACCATTGCTCGCTATGAGGATAAAGAGTATGTCCTCGATGAGAAGCTCGAGAAAATCAACCCCGAAATTGCTACTCCCGCCGAAATCACCGCCTTTGAAGCTCATGAGCGAGATGCAACGAAGGTACATTGCATCATGATCGCCACCATGAACTCCGAATTCCAAAAGTCCTACGAGGACATGTACCCGTACGAGATGCATCAAGACTTATTGGAGAGGTACCACCAAAACGCGAGACAAGAGAGGTACGAGATTTTCACTAACATGATTTCCGCGAAGATGGGTCATGGAGAATCTCTTACCGTGCACTTGCAAAAGATGCAAAGGTATGTTGACCGCCTCCGCAAGTTAAATGTTGACTTCGGTGAAGACTTGGCGATCGACATGGTGCTTCACTCTTTGCCTCCGATGTACAACCAATTTAGGATGACCTACCACATGAACAAAGAAGAGGTCACCCTAAGCAAGCTCCAAGGTCTCTTGAGGGTTGCTGAGAGCAACTTCAAGGACAAGTCTGTTGCACCCACTCCCAATCCGCCCGCTGCTCCTATCTTGGCTATTGGACAAGGGAAGGGAAAGAAGAGGAAAGCTTCATCGAAGAACTATCGCAAGGTGAAAGCCCGAGATGGTGCCTCTTCTAGTGGGACCAAAGTTGATCCCGCCAAGCCCTGCTCTAACCCGAAGGAGGCAGAGTGCCACCACTGCCACAAGATAGGACATTGGAAGAGAAGCTGCCCGGATTACCTGCAAGCAATCAAAGAAGGAAAGATCAAGCCATCTTTCGCAGGTATATATACAATCAAATCTAACGATTCTAATCATGCTATTTCTTGGGTTCTTGATACCGGTTGTGGTTACCACATTTGTTCTAATGTGCAGGGACTAAGAAGAAGTAGGGATGTGGAGCAAGGAAGGATCAATCTAATCATGGGGAACAGAAGATCGTCGCCTGTAACCAAGATTGGAGTGTATTCCTTAGTGCTTAGGAATAGTTTAGTTTTAGATTTGAACAATTGTTGCTATTCGCCAGAAATGGCAAGAAACATCATTTCATTTCATGGTTTATATAGACAAGGATTTAGATTTTCTTTTAATAATGAGAATGGTTCTATTTTGGCTTATCTAAATGGTGTTTTTTACTTTGAAGCTATACCATGTAATGGAATATATGAAACCGTTATGATTGTTGATAACTTAGGAAATGATGTTTTGAATATTGATTCTTCCACTAGTATGGATAAAGCATCCTTGTGGCATTGTCGTCTTGGACATGTCAACAAGAAACGCATAGCCCAACTCCAAAAGGATGGAGTGTTGGAGTCATTCGACCTTAGGGAAGATGACACATGCGAGTCTTGTTTGCTTGGAAAGATGACTAAGTCACCCTTCACGAGTACATGTGAAAGGGGCGAGGGTCTATTGGACCTAATACATACCGATGTGTGTGGACCGTTTAGATCAACCACGAAGGATGGGAACCGCTTCTATGTGACTTTTACCGATGACTATAGTAGATATGGGTATATCTACTTAATCAAGCAAAAGTCAGACACCTTTGAAAAGTTCAAAGAGTTCAAGAATGAAGTGGAGAATCAATTGGGCAGGAAAATCAAGATGCTTCGATCCGATCGAGGAGGAGAGTACCTAAGTCTTGAATTCCACGATTATCTCAAGGAGTGTGGAATAGTTTCACAATTGACGCCTCCTAGGACACCGCAGTTGAATGGTGTGGCAGAAAGGCGTAATCGAACCTTATTGGATATGGTTCGCTCTATGATGAGTCGTGCTTCGCTACCAATCTCTTTTTGGGGGTATGCCTTAGAGACTGCCGCCCATATCCTTAACCGAGTCCCTACTAAGAAGGTTGCCAAAACACCTCACGAGATGTGGACAGGGAAAGCTCCCTCGTTGGCACATATCAAGGTTTGGGGTTGCGAGGCTTTCGTAAGACGAGATACTCACGACAAGCTTGAACCTCGAAGTGAGCGATGTATTTTCATCGGCTACCCGCAGACATCCTTTGGATATCTCTTCTATAGACCGAAGGACGATGTTGTCTTCGTTGCGAGGAGAGGAGTTTTCCGAGAGCGAGAACTCATAAGCCAAGGAGACAGTGGGAGGCAAATCGAGCTTGAAGAGATTCAAGAGTAGATAGATGAAGGAACCTCTACCGTTGGCACTCAACCCGAGGAGGAAACTCCGGTTGAACCGATTGACGAATCCTTACCTCTTAGACATTCCGATAGAGTTAGAGTTCTACCACAGTTTTATGGTTTTCATATTACTACCGAAGGGGACACGTATATTAGTGATGGTACACTAGTAAACCTTGATGAACCTAATAGCTATAAGGAAGCCATGGCAGGCCCGGAGTCTGCAAAATGGAAAGAGGCAATGGATAGCGAGATCTAATCCATGTATGATAACCAAGTTTGAAATTTGGTTGATTATGTGCCCGGACGTAAGACCGTTGGGTGCAAATGGATCTTCAAGAAGAAGACCGACGTGGATGGAAACGTGCACACATATAAAGCGCGATTGGTTGCGAAGGGCTTTACTCAAACTCCTGGAGTTGACTATGATGAGACCTTCTCACCAGTTGCGAAGATTAAATCTATTAGAGTGATGCTAGCTATTGCCGCATTTCATGATTATGAGATTTGGCAAATGGATGTCAAGACCGCTTTTCTTAATGGGAAGTTGGCTGAGGATGTTTACATGGCTCAGCCCGAGGGGTTTGTGGATCCGAAGCATCCGAATAGAGTGTGTAAGCTTGAGAAGTCCATTTATGGACTTAAGCAAGCGTCTCGCAGATGGAATCTTTGCTTCGATGAGAAAGTCAAAGAGTTTGGATTTGTACGAAGCGAAGACGAGTCTTGTGTATATGTCAAAGCCAGTGGGAGTACAGTAAGCTTTCTCGTTCTATATGTCGATGACATTTTACTCATAGGAAACGACATCCGACTCTGCAGGAAGTTAAGTCCTGGATCGGGAAGTGCTTCGCTATGAAGGACCTCGGAGAGGCTTCTTACATTTTGGGAATAAGGATAGTAAGAGAAAGAAGTAAGAGACTAATTGGACTTAGTCAGAACACTTACTTGGAGAAGGTACTGAAACGTTTTAGTATGGAAAACTCAAAGAAGGGAGAATTACCGATACAAAGTAATGCCAAATTGAGTAAGACTCAAAGTCCGAGTACCGAAGCTGAAATAGCAGAAATGAGCCGAGTACCATACGCTTCCGCAGTTGGCTCAATCATGTACGCTATGACTTGTACTCGCCCTGATGTAGCCTTCGCTTTGAGCATGGTTAGCAGATATCAAGGGAATCCTGGCAAAGCACATTGGATTGCGGTGAAGAACATCCTTAAGTACCTTCGGAGGACAAAGGAATGGTTCTTAGTCCTCGGAGGGAGTGATGACTTGAAGGTGCGAGGGTATAGTGACGCCAGTTTTCAGACCGACAGGGACAACTACCGTTCGCAGTCGGGCTGGGTCTTTACCCTAAATGGAGGAGCAGTGACCTGGAAGAGTTCCAAGCAAGAGACCGTAGCTGATTCAACGTGCGAATCAGAGTACATTGCAGCGAGCGAAGCGTCGAAGGAGGCAATATGGCTAAAGAACTTCATCGGTGATCTTGGAGTTGTACCCGCCATAAAGGAGCCAATGGAGATTTTCTGTGATAACGAAGGCGCGGTTGCCTTAACTAAGGAACCGAGGGATCATGGTAGATCAAGACATATCGACAGAAAATATCACTTCATCAGACATCGTGTAGAAGAAGGACAACTCGTAGTGAAGAGGATATCATCAGAAGATAACCCAGCAGATCCGCTTACGAAGGGACTGAGTAGGGTTAAGCACTTACAGCATGCTAGGAGTATTGGGCTGAAGGATGATATTAGCATAGATTAGATAGTATTAGAAACGTGTAATAGATAAATGTAATTGACATTTGATGATTAAATAAAGGAGTTTTATTTATAAGTAATGATACTATCTTATGTTAATTGTTTAGCTATTGTTTCACTTTGCATGTTTTGACTTCCAGAATAATTGAGTTTATTAGGAATAATCGAATTATTCAAATGGTCCACAATCGTTCATATGTTGGAGGTAGATATGAAAGAAGATTGTCATGAATTGGTGTGTAGATTGTCTAAATGGTGTTAGACATAGCAAAGGGTTGTTGCAACGTTCATGAGTGCTTATGAACTAGTTTTGAGCATTGGAATAAACCCGCGCTTGCTGGAATCACCTTATGGAATACGATATAAAAGGTGATCGCAAGACGATAATATCATATAGTCTTAAAACCTAGATATATGGTTTATTATTTGTTAATTGATTGTACATTGATAATACGAAAACGCATCAGTAACTTGGTGTTATAAAACGTATTGTTGTGTATAGTTGGTTAATGAATAAGTAAATGCATATAAGTCGAAGTTTATCAGTAAATTTTATCTAAGAAGGTAAAAGCGATATCTCGGCCGCTCGATGATTTGATTTGACTTATGTGTCGGGCCCGGTCAGAACTGAATTGATGTGTTCGATTAAGTTCTATGTCAAATAAATCAGAGATCGAGAAACCTAAATGCATGACTAACCATTCCATAGGATTGTCAACATGATATCTAACAGAGGACTGTACGTTCCCTTATCTAAAGGACAAGATTGATTAGATCAGAGTTGACAGCGTCGTTGAGAGCTATGATTGCAAACCGAATTGTACTTGTATAGTTACTAGACTTATCCAAGTGGGAGACTGTTGGAATAGTGTCTAAGGCTGCAACTATATTAGGCAAGTATTTGATCCGGTTGTGCATGGTCCTTTTGGGTTGCCTTCACCATAGCAACTTGATAGGATGATTTATTAAGAGAGAGTAAATATTATTAATATATTATGTGAATAATATAATGAATAATATATTTGTTATTTGATTAATATAAGTCATAGAATTAATTAGAATTAATTTGGTGACTTAAAGAGATTAATTAAATAAAGGGGTATAAACTGTCAATTGTTTGATAGTTAAGCTTTAGACTGTAAATCCATTTGGATATGGTATGGACGAATTCTAAGAGGTTTAGGATAGCTAAAATTGTCCATATGCTTATCTTAGGAATGGATTTGGATAGCCTTAAGAGAAGATTATCCAATTAGGGTTTAGGTTGTAACCCTTAAGGAGTCTACAAGTATAAATAGACCCTATGGCTGATGGAATTCGTGACTTAACCTAAAGCAAGGAACCTCTGGTCGAATTCCTTCCCTCTCCTCTCTCCTAAATCATTCTTATTGCTATTGGTGTTTGTAAGCCATTAGAGGAGTGACACTTGTGACTCTAGAAGCTCCAAGACCTCAAGATCAACAAGGAACTCAAAGGTATGATTCTAGATCTGTTTCAATGTTGTTATTTAACCTAATTAGTCATTAGAAGACTTGGATTCAATGAATGTTTATTAGAAAGCCTAGATCCAAGCATTAGGGTTTTGCATGCGCACATAGGAAAGTTCTTATGGCTAAAACCCATCAATTTCGTGCCGTAGAGATAGTGTCTCCATATCTTTAGAGGGAAGATGACTGCTCCTAGCTCAAGATCGTGCGTTGTGTAGTTCACTTCGTGTGTTTTTAGTTGCCTTGAGGCGTAGGCGATGACCTTCCCTCGTAGCATCAGGACACACCCAAGTCCTTGGTTTGATGCATCGCAATAGACCACGAAGTCCTCTGTTCCTTCCGGCAAGGTTAGGATGGGCGCACTACATAAGGCTCGCTTTAGCGTTTGAAACGCGGCGTCTTGTTTTTCTCCCCAGTCGAAGTTCACACTCTTCTGAGTTAGGGTGGTAAGTGGTTTGGCAATCTTCGAAAAGTTTTGTATGAACCTTCGGTAATACCCGACGAGTCCCAAAAATTGCCGGATTTCTGTAGGGGTCCTTGGTGTCGTCCAACTTTCTATTTCCTTGATCTTAGAAGGATCCACATGTATCCCCTCCTTGCTTACTACATGTCCTAGGAAATCCACTTTCCGAATCCAAAATTCGCACCTGGAAAATTTTGCGTAAAGCTTCTCTGCCCTCAACGTTTCCAAGACTTGGCGGAGGTGTTGGCAGTGTTCTTCCTGGCTTCTAGAATAGATGAGTATATCATCTATGAACACGATCACGAATTTATCTAGGAAGGGACGACATACTCGGTTCATCAAGTCCATGAACACCGCTGGAGCATTTGTCAATCCGAAGGGCATTACTACAAACTCGTAGTGACCATAACGTGTTCGGAAAGCCGTTTTGGGGATGTCTCCTTCCAGCACTCACAGTTGGTGATAACCAGATCTTAGATCGATCTTTGAGAAGAAGCTTGCTCCCTGTAGTTGGTCGAACAGATCGTCTATGCGCAGTAGGGGATATCGGTTCTTGATCGTGAGTTTGTTCAGCTCCCGATAATCGATGCACATGCGAAAGGATCCGTCCTTCTTTTTCACGAATAAGACTGGTGCTCCCCATGGTGAGAAGCTCGGTCTGATGAATCCCTTGCTCAGCAGCTCGTTTAATTGACTGGACAGTTCCTGCATCTCGGCTGGGGCTAAACGGTAAGGCAGCTTTGCTACTGGGGTAGCTCCGGGGATTAAGTCGATTCTGAACTCAACTTGGCGCTCTGGTGGAATTCCTGGAAGATCTTCTGGGAAAATATCTGGGAAGTTGCAGACTTCTGGAATGTCTTTATTGTTCTTTGGTTCTTGTTTCTGGTCTACTACATGGGCTAGAAAGGCATGGTATTCGTTGCGAAGATATTTTTGTGCCTTAACACAGGAGATGATTTGTAAACTTGAACTAGGTTTGTCACCATAAATGACAAGAGTTTCGCCGTTTGGCAGATTGAGGCGAACGACCCTTTCATGACAAAGTATATCGGCATGGTGAAGGCTCAACCAGTCCATACCAATGATGACATCGAAACTTCTTATCGAAATGGGCATTAGGTCGATTTGAAATAAGTGTTCGTCTAAATTTAATGTGCACCCTACGTACATATCGCTTGTGCTTTCCGTTTTACCGTTAGCCATTTCTACATTGAATATTTTATTGAGTGGTTGGGGTCTTTGATTAAGTAAGTGTTTGAATTTATGACTCACAAAACTTCTCTCCGCACCGTAGTCAAAGAGTATGCATGCATAAATGTTGTTGAGGAGAAACATACCCGTAACCACCATTGGGTCGGCTATTGCTTCATTTTGGCCTATTGCCAGCACTCTCCCAACACCGCCAACATTTCTCGTCTTGGGGCAGTCCCTATTGAAGTGCCCAGTTTCTCCACACCCATAACATGCCTGGCTTATCCCAGTACCAGGAACTTGAGTGACTGGTCGCGCTGGTGCCTTACAGAAACGGGCTGTATGCCCTTTCCTGTCGCAGTTCCTACGGTGCATCTCGCGGAAAATACCGTGGTGATGGTAGTTGCATTTGCTGCACTTGGGCAGGTTGCCTTGTCACACCCCAAAACCAAGAACGGCGGAAACGTTCTGGGGCGGAGGACGTCATGTAAGGTAATCACAACACAGTAAATGTAAACAAGCAAACAACATCATCCATTGCATTAAATATATAATTTTAATACAAGCGTGTTCTGTACAGTTTTAGACACCAAAAATATAACGTAAATCAAAATAATAATATGATGAGTCTTGAGTGCGCTCCATCATCTCAAAAGCTGGCATCGGTACCTATCTACTGATGACCTGAGAATACAAGTTATTTTGAAAGAGTTTATCAGCATTAAGCTGGTGAGTTCATAAGTATTTTAATGTCGGTGTTTGTTATCAAAAACATTTGAACATGTCTCAAATATAAGTTCATGTATGTAAGTGTTTGTAAAAGTTTGAATCTCTCAGAAAAACCTATATTTTCTAAAATAGTAGCCTTCTACCAAGGCTTTAACTGTTTTGTATGATCGCTTGTTGTAAAAGTGTGTAATTTCCCAAGTGCAACTATCTTTTAACAAAATATAGTTTGTACATTAAAATTTAAGTGAGGTTATCACTAAAAATGTGTACTGGGTAAATCATTGTAGTACTGTAGCTTAGTTTTATAGTGACTACTGCTGTACTAATTACCTTAACCGGATTTATATTAGGGTATAATGTGATAATTGCACCATACTATCGACTGATAACAACGACATAAAGAACGGTCGTAATAACGGAATGACGTTTGGCACCCGCAGACCTGCAGGTCCGGCTGTAGCTAGCAGCAAGGTGTAGGATAGTCAATCCAGTATAGATCTATACGCAAACTCAACGCTCTCCCTCCAAGAGAATTCTGGCTACAACTCGGGCCATGACATTTAAGGCATGCTCCGATACAGTGGATCACATTTATTATCGTATTCTTGCATATGTGATGAAATGTTTCTCGTTCTTGTATAGTTGTATATGTTCTCATAGTATAGTTGTATATATTCTCTTCCTAGTACAGAATCATGAATGAACTGACTCATTGATCTAGCATTTGTAATAGTATGATTCTGTGTTACCCCGATGGTAACTTACTAACGGTGCGTCTAGTACGTATGAATATGGAAGTACTTTTATGTCTATATATGTATATTTGATATATAATTAATATGGAAACGACCTTCGGATGGTCACCCGAAATCCCACCAGACCACATCCAAATCGAGAAAAAGGAAATAGGGTGGATGGCCTTCCTAAGCCCTTTAAACATTATTTATACATCTATACATATATGGGCATGCAATTTATAATATAAAAGCATAAATCAGTGTTTATAAAACATTTGAAACATAAGTATTATTTTTAAAGAAAGATTGACTTGATGTCAATCTATAAAACAATTCGAAGGCGTAGATTTGATTGAAACAGTTTAAGTATAAGGAACATTTGTTTAAATCACGGTTGTAATATAATTTGAAAAGTAAATGGGTTTGTAAAACATTTTGAAGTAAAACAGTTTGATAGACAGTTTGAACAGTGATAAAATCACTGGTTTCCCTAGTTATTAATCACATGTGATTAATGCAATCACATGTGATTGAAGCAATAACTATAAGTATTTAACTTGTATCCCCCCCCCCCTTGAAAGCATATAAAAGAATTTATAGAACATTTAGAAGGAAAATTAAGGGGTATGAACTCACTTGATTGATTGAAGAAAACGAGATGGAAAACCGGACAGAGTTTCGTCTCGGAAAACGGATTTTTCTCGGGATTCTCAGGAATCTCGGGAGTAAAATCGACCCTCGGGACTTGAGCAAAAAGACCAGAGCTTCGGGTTTTAACGGGCACGGAAATCGAGGCAAGATCGTGAGAGAAAAGAGAGAAGTGAGCAAAATTTTCAGAAAGCCTCGCATTCTATTTATAGGAAGGTTGAACCGCCTCCGTACGCGGGGCGTACGCTCGTACGCAGCGCGTACGCGTACGTCATGCATGACCGAAGCCTCGACTGCCTCGGCTTCGGATGGGACGGGTTGCTGGGGAGGCGGGTCGGACGGGACAGCGGGTCGGATGGGACGGCGGGTCGGACGCCTCGGACGGGTCGGACGGGTCGGAAACCTCGGATAGGGCAACGTGGACGATCCGAGGCCCTTGATCTCAGTACGCGGGGCGTACGAAGGTACGCAGGGCGTACTTCGGTCCTATCCGATGACTCCCCTTCGGATAATACCGGGAGTTAATAATTAAATTTATATTTATTTTAAATAAACTTCAAAAATTCATATCTACCTCATATGAACTCTGTTTTTGACGTTCTTTATATCCACGCGAAGGTGAGACCATGATCTACAACTTTCGTTTAGATTCCGTTGGCAAATTCCAAAATTATTTTTATTATTTATTTATTAAAATGACGTGATTAAATAATTTCTTCAAATTTGGACGTTCTTTTTATGTACGCAAACCTTGATATGATTCCTACTACTTTATTTATCCCAAATAAGATTTTAGGAAGGTTATATTTTGACCTAAATTTGATTGGTTTTACATTACATTGACTCGAAATATCGGGTTGTCACATCATCTCCCCGTTAGAAGGAATTTCGTCCCGAAATTAGATTTTGAGCAAGTTAAAAATTACAAATAACTAAGCAAAAAGGTGAGGGTATTTCAGTTTCATCTGATCCTCACGTTCCCAAGTGAATTCCGGCCCTCGCTTGGCATTCCAGCGAACCTTCACGATAGGGATACGACTTTGCTTTGTCTGCTTGACCTCACGGTCCATGATCTCTACAGGTTCTTCCACGAAGTTGAGGCTCTCGTTGATTTCGATCTCGTCGAGTGGGATTACAAGAGTCTCGTCGGATAGACACTTTTTCAAGTTAGATACGTGGAATGTAGAATGTACGTTACGAAGTGCGTCTGGTAGTTCGAGTTTGTAAGCTACGGGGCCGACTCTTGCAAGAATCTCGAAAGGCCCTATGTACCTCGGATTAAGCTTTCCACGCTTGCCGAAGCGTATCAAGCCCTTCCAGGGTGAGACTTTGAGAAGGACTCGGTCTCCCACCTGAAATTCCAAAGGTTTCCTTCGTTTATCAGCGTAGCTCTTCTGTCGGTCTCTAGAGGCTTTCAATCGTTCACAGATCTGAACGATTTTCTCTGTCGTTTCCCGAATGATCTCCGGACCGATGAGAGTACTGTCGGAAGTTTGCCCCCTGGCTAATTGGGTATCACCCACCTCAGCCCAGCACAGAGGGGATCTGCACTTTCGGCCGTAGAGAGCTTCAAATGGAGCAGCCTTGATGCTCGTGTGATAACTGTTATTATAGGAAAACTCGACAAGGGGTAAATGAGTATCCCATGCCTTCCCAAAGTCAATCACGCAGGCTCGCAACATATCCTCCAGAGTTTGGATGGTCCTCTCACTCTGTCCGTCGGTCTGTGGATGGTAGGCTGTGCTCATGTCTAGCCTCGTTCCTAGGGAATGTTGTAGTGATTGCCAAAATCTCGAGGTGAACCTACTATCTCTATCGGAGATAATGGAAATAGGTACACCATGTAGCCGTACAATTTCCCTAATGTATGTTCTCGTAAGTTTCTCCATCTTGTCGGTTTCTTTGATAGGCAGGAAGTGTGCAGACTTGGTCAATCTATCAACGATGACCCATATGGTGTCAAGTCCACCCGTCGTCTTGGGCAACTTGGTTATGAAATCCATAGCGATCCGCTCCCACTTCCATTCCAGGATCTCTGGTTGTTGCAGTAAACCAGAGGGCTTCTGGTACTCGACCTTAACCTTTGCGCAAGTAAGGCATTTACTTACGAAGGTAGCAATCTCTGCTTTCATATTAGGCCACCAGTATAGCTTCTTAAGATCCAGATACATCTTATCTGAACCTAGGTGGACGAAATACCGAGTGTTGTGCGCCTCGGTCTTGACCAAGTCTCGGAAACCACCGTGTTTCGGTGTCTAGATCCGGTTCATGAAATATAAGGCTCCGTCACCCTTGGCTTCTAAATTCTTGTCCATTCCTCTAAGGGATTCATTCGTCATATTTTCAGGTTTCATGGCTTCAAGTTGAGCCTCCTGAATTTTCTTAGACAAGTGTGAATGGATGGTTATTGACAACGACTTGACCTTACGACCAGAATATTCCTTCCGACTTAGTGCGTCTGCTACTACGTTGGCTTTACCCAGATGATAACGAATATCGCATTCGTAATCACTGAGTAGCTCGACCCACCATCGTTGTCTCATGTTGAGCTCCTTTTGATCAAAAATGTGTTGTAAACTCTTGTGGTCGGTAAAGATAGTGCTCTTCGTTCCATACAAGTAATGTCTCCAGATCTTCAGAGCAAATACCACTGCTCCTAGTTCAAGATCGTGGGTCGTGTAGTTAACCTCGTGTGTCTTCAATTGTCTCGAGGCGTAGGCGATGACCTTACCTCGCTGCATCAGAACACATCCGAGCCCTTGATTCGATGCATCGCAATAAACTACGAAGTCTTCTATTCCTTCGGGAAGGGATAGTATTGGTGCGGTGCACAAGGCTCGTTTGAGCGTTTGGAACGCTCTTTCTTGTTTCTCTTCCCAGTCAAAGGCCACGCCTTTCTGGGTTAGGGTTGTAAGAGGTTTCGCTATTCGAGAGAAGTTCTGAATGAATCTGCGGTAGTAGCCAGTGAGACCTAGAAATTGACGAATTTCTGTAGGCGTCTTCGGTGCTGACCAGTTCTCAATGGCTTTAATTTTGGATGGGTCCACGTGGATTCCCTCTTCGCTTACTACGTGTCCTAAGAATTCAACTCTCCGGATCCAAAATTCACATTTCGAGAACTTCGCATAAAGCTTCTCTTTTCGTAAAGTCTCTAGAATTTGTCGCAGATGATCGCCATGCTCTCTCTTACTTCGGGAGTAGATCAGGATGTCGTCAATGAAAACGATGACGAACTGATCCAAGTAGGGTCGGCATACTCTATTCATCAGATCCATGAAGACTGCGGGCGCATTGGTCAATCCGAATGGCATCACCACGAACTCGTAATGTCCGTAACGAGTTCGGAAGGCTGTCTTCGGCACATCCTCCTCTAGCACTCGTAACTGGTGATATCCGGATCTCAGATCAATCTTAGAAAAATAGTTCGCCCCTTGCAGTTGGTCGAACAGGTCATCTATGCGAGGCAGAGGGTAACGATTCTTGACCGTCAGTTTGTTGAGTTCTCTGTAGTCAATACACATACGGAAGGATTCGTCCTTCTTCTTAACGAACAAGACCGGTGCTCCCCAAGGTGAGAAACTCGGTCTTATAAAGCCCTTGCTGAGCAGTTCGTTAAGTTGACAAGAGAGTTCCTGCATCTCAGCTGGTGCTAAGCGGTAGGGCGACTTGGCTACTGGGGTAGCTCCTGGGACTAAGTCGATTCTGAACTCGACTTGTCGTTGCGGGGGTAACCCGGGTAGTTCTTCTGGGAAAATGTCGGGGAAGTCGCTCACTACAGGGATGTTCTTTAGTTCTTTCGTTTCGAGGCTCGTGTCGACGACGTGAGCAAGGAATGCATGGTATTCCTTACGCAGGTATTTCTGTGCTTGAATACTTGATATGATGCGAAGACTTGCACCGGGTTTGTCGCCATAGACTATAAGAGTTTCGTTAGACGGAAGGTTTAGACGGACTGCTTTCTCGAAGCACATGATGTCGGCACGATGAAGGCTTAACTAGTCCATGCCAATGATAACGTCGAAACTTTTTATTGAGACTGGCATGAGGTCGATTGGAAATGAATGGTTATCTAGAGTTAGGGTACAACCTAAGTATATGCTACTCGTATTTTCAGTTTTTCCATTAGCCATTTCTACTGTGAATAGTTCTTTGAGTGCGTGCGGTGGTTGATTAAGCATGCGAGCAAATTTATGGTTTACGAAGCTTCGCTCCGCTCCACTATCGAACAGAATGCATGCATAGGAGTTATCGAGGAGGAACGTATCGGTCACCACTGTCGGGTCAGCAACTGCTTCCCCGTGTCCTATAGCTAGTACCCTCCCTGCTCCTCCCGCATTCCTCGCTTTGGAGCAGTCCCTCTTAAAGTGGCCTGCTTCGCCACATCCATAGCAGGTTGGGCTCGCGCCAGAGCCAGGGACTTGGTTGATAGGTTGTGCCGGGAACTTACAGAATCGGACGGTGTGTCCTTTCCTGTTGCAGTTAGAGCACTGCAATTCACGGCAGGGGCCGTTGTGGTGGTAGTTGCATTTGTTGCACTTGGGCGAACTTCCAGCATACCGACTCACCGGAGCAGTAGTAGCAGCAGTAGGGGTTATTGCGGCATGAATTGCCACCATTTGCTGCTTTTTGGCAGCCTGCTGCTTCTTCTTTTCATCCCAGAATTTCCGCTTAGTATCAGCGGGTTTGGAGGGTTCCGGGATGGCTAGGGTGGTTGTGGTTGCAGGGGTTTTGACTCCATGGTCAATGAGTCGTTGTGCCAATCGTTTGGCACTGTCGAAGGTAGCGGGGTTTGACGCTAGCACATTCCCCTGATACGGAGGCACTAGCCCCCATATGTACCTCTCGATCTTCTTCCCCTCGGTGGGAACCATATTGGGGCAGAGGGCCACCAGCTCGCTGAATCGGGCAGTATAAGCGACCACATTGGTGCCCTTCATCGTCAGGTTCCAGAGTTCCTGCTCCAGTTTCTGGATCTCGCCCCTCGGGCAGTATTCCTCAGTCATGAGGTCTTTCATTGTTTCCCAGCCCATGTCGTTGGCTATGACGAGAGTTAGTGCCTTAACATGGCCGTTCCACCATGTCAGGGCCTTTCCTTCAAAGGTGCATGCGGCGTACTTGTCTTTACTCACCGCAGGACATGAACATATTTCGAAGACTGATTCAGTCTTCTCGAGCCATTGCGAGAGGGCAATGACTCCGCCGGTGCCGTAAAAAGGCTTCGGTTTGCAATTTGTGAAATCCTTGTATGAGCACTCTCTCGAGCGCACAGGGGTTTCAACCGGTGTTGACTCCACAGGGGTTCCACCTCTGCTGGCATCAGAAGAGTGATACTGAGCCATGGCAGTTGCCACTGCTGCAGCTACGGCAACATTCAGGGCTATAGTATCGATGACCGGAGACGGAGGAGGTGGTGGTGCAGGATTATTCCTGGGAGATTTGCGAGGAGGCATCTTTCAGCTATAAGTTTATAAAGATAAGAAAACGGTAAGAATCAATTTGTAAGCAACATGAGAGTGACACATGGACTAACTAAACATAGTCCAACAGTTGAAAGGGTGCTTGAAACCATAATAAGAAATATTAGGAGGAAAACACAAGTGTATAGATTTTTCCCCAGATAGATAGATCTCAAAAATTTACTGGTATTACTGATGTAATAAGTTCAGGGAAAATCGACCTAACAGTAGGTCATACATCATACCATATAGAAAAGTTTGACAGTCCTTAGATTTCAAATTTGAGTACGGAAAGTTAGAAATATTTTACACACAAGTGCTACTTGGAGCACAGATGTTAAAGGCTATTCATTAATTAAAAGACGGAGATGTACTAGACATCAACCAACGGCGATGGGAAAATCCCGGGCGAGTACTGCGGTCGGACACTTGACGAAACACCTCTTGAATGGGTCGATCCTGAGTCCTCTGACGAGCTCGAAGTTCCAATATTTTAGCTCGTGAGGCAGCCAACTGCTACTGCAGGGTTTTATTTGTTCTCCGGGTCAGTTCCATGTCTTCTTCAAGACGGCGGATGCGGACTGTGTTGACACCTGAGATGGCATCAAACTCTATGACCCGGTCGATGGCTGCTCGACCTTGATCGACTTCACAACCTATTCTGTGGATAATGACAGGCAGAGTTCGGTCAGCAGGGCCACCATCGCTGACGTTGTGAAAGCTTCGGTCCCCAAAGTATGGTAAGGGTTGACCCTGTTCATCACTCCAGCGATTCAAGTTGTTTGCCCACAAGGGAGTAGGACCTGGAAACGCTGGTCGAGGGTTGTTGTTCGGGGTTTGGCCTACTAGCGGTAGGTTGTTGACTTCAGGCTCGGAGTCGGATCCATCAGAAAAGCCTTCTGCGAGGTGATCATCCAAAGGGATTGGATGCTCATCATCGGGCTCTTCATCGATCCACCTGGCATTGCCTTCATTTGGAAAGTACGGGTCGCCGTGATGGAATCTAGCCATTAGATCTACGCGAGAAGAGAGGTATACGAATATAGTATACGTGTAACTAGTAGTACAAAATACACCTATAGTATTTTAAGTTTAAGTTTTACTGATCTTCTTGTGGTATTGTTGGTAAGTTTTTAGACTTGTTAACCTATCACAACCATTCTAGGGCATGTGCTAATCACTCCTAGGACCAGCATAGTTGATCAGGCTATGCCATTCCCAGGACTGACCATACATCCCCGAGCTTACTTGTGATATTTAACAATCGTAATACTTTTGTTCTTGTCATTGTGACACTGGTTTTAGTATGAATGCAGACTAGTATACTTAATTAAATATTTTAATATTTAAAGTATAGACTCTTGGTCAGAGTTTAATCCCTAAAGGGTTTATAGTTTAGTATATCTTTTATGGGTTGATATACTCAATTCACTATAAACAATGCTCTGATACCAATCTGTCACACCCCAAAACCAAGAACGGCGGAAACGTTCTGGGGCGGAGGACATCACGTAAGGTAATCACAACACAGTAAATGTAAACAAGCAAACAACATCATCCATTGCATTAAATATATAATTTTAATACAAGCGTGTTCTGTACAGTTTTAGACACCAAAAATATAACGTAAATCAAAATAATAATATGATGAGTCTTACCTGTCTACTGATGACCTGAGAATACAAGTTATTTTGAAAGAGTTTATCAGCATTAAGCTGGTGAGTTCATAAGTATTTTAATGTCGGTGTTTGTTATCAAAAACATTTGAACATGTCTCAAATATAAGTTCATGTATGTAAGTGTTTGTAAAAGTTTGAATCTCTCAGAAAAACCTATATTTTCTAAAATAGTAGCCTTCTACCAAGGCTTTAACTGTTTTGTATGATCGCTTGTTGTAAAAGTGTGTAATTTCCCAAGTGCAACTATCTTTTAACAAAATATAGTTTGTACATTAAAATTTAAGTGAGGTTATCACTAAAAATGTGTACTGGGTAAATCATTGTAGTACTATAGCTTAGTTTTATAGTGACTACTGCTGTACTAATTACCTTAACCGGATTTATATTAGGGTATAATGTGATAATTGCACCATACTATCGACTGATAACAACGACATAAAGAACGGTCGTAATAACGGAATGACGTTTGGCACCCGCAGACCTGCAGGTCCGGCTGTAGCTAGCAGCAAGGTGTAGGATAGTCAATCCAGTATAGATCTATATGCAAACTCAACGCTCTCCCTCCAAGAGAATTCTGGCTACAACTCGGGCCATGACATTTAAGGCATGCTCCGATACAGTGGATCACATTTATTATCGTATTCTTGCATATGTGATGAAATGTTTCTCGTTCTTGTATAGTTGTATATGTTCTCATAGTATAGTTGTATATATTCTCTTCCTAGTATAGAATCATGAATGAACTGACTCATTGATCTAGCATTTGTAATAGTATGATTCTGTGTTACCCCGATGGTAACTTACTAACGGTGCGTCTAGTACGTATGAATATGGAAGTACTTTTATGTCTATATATGTATATTTGATATATAATTAATATGGAAACGACCTTCGGATGGTCACCCGAAATCCCACCAGACCACATCCAAATCGAGAAAAAGGAAATAGGGTGGATGGCCTTCCTAAGCCCTTTAAACATTATTTATACATCTATACATATATGGGCATGCAATTTATAATATAAAAGCATAAATCAGTGTTTATAAAACATTTGAAACATAAGTATTATTTTTAAAGAAAGATTGACTTGATGTCAATCTATAAAACAATTCGAAGGCGTAGATTTGATTGAAACAGTTTAAGTATAAGGAACATTTGTTTAAATCACGGTTGTAATATAATTTGAAAAGTAAATGGGTTTGTAAAACATTTTGAAGTAAAACAGTTTGATAGACAGTTTGAACAGTGATAAAATCACTGGTTTCCCTAGTTATTAATCACATGTGATTAATGCAATCACATGTGATTGAAGCAATAACTATAAGTATTTAACTTGTATCCCCCCCCTTGAAAGCATATAAAAGAATTTATAGAACATTTAGAAGGTAAATTAAGGGGTATGAACTCACTTGATTGATTGAAGAAAACGAGATGGAAAACCGTGCAGAGTTTCGTCTCGGAAAACGGATTTTTCTCAGGATTCTCGGGAATCTCGGGAGTAAAATCGACCCTCGGGACTTGAGCAAAAAGACCAGAGCTTCGGGTTTTAACGGGCACGGAAATCAAGGCAAGATCGTGAGAGAAAAGAGAGAAGTGAGCAAAATTTTCGGAAAGCCTCGCATTCTATTTATAGGAAGGCTGAACCGCCTCCGTACGCGGGGCGTATGCCCGTACGCAGCGCGTACGCGTACGTCATGCATGACCGAAGCCTCGACTGCCTCGGCTTCGGATGGGACGGGTTGCTGGGGAGGCGGGTCGGACGGGACAGCGGGTCGGACGGGACGGCGGGTCGGACGGGTCGGAAACCTCGGATAGGGCGACGTGGACGATCCGAGGCCCTTGATCTCAGTACACGGGGCGTACGAAGGTACGCAGGGCGTACTTCGGTCCTATCCGATGACTCCCCTTCGGATATTACCGGGAGTTTATAATTAAATTTATATTTATTTTAAATAAACTTCAAAAATTCATATCTACCTCATACGAACTCTGTTTTTGACGTTCTTTATATCCACGCGAAGGTGAGACCATGATCTACAACTTTCGTTTAGATTCCGTTAGCAAATTCCGAAATTATTTTTATTATTTATTTATTAAAATGACGTGATTAAGGAATTTCTTCAAATTTGGACGTTCTTTTTATGTACGCAAACCTTGATATGATTCCTACTACTTTATTTATCCCAAATAAGATTTTAGGAAGGTTATATTTTGACCTAAATTTGATTGGTTTTACATTACATTGAATCGAAATATCGGGTTGTCACATCCCTGCATATGGTTTTGTTGGCGCAGGGGTAGCAGGAGTTGTGGTGGGAGCAGTAGCAGCATGAACCGCAACCATTTGTTTCTTTGAAGGTTCTTGTGAAGTTTGCCCCTTTCTCTTGTTCCAGAATTTCTTCTTGCTGTTGTTGTTGGCATTGATCTCGTTGTTGCTGTTCCCTTTGGTTGGTTCAGCCATAACAGTCGTAACTCCTTGACAGACACCATGATCAACGAGAGATTGCGCCAGTTCCTTGGCGCTGTCGAAGGTCATGGGTTTGGAAGCTAACACACTTCCTCGAAGTTGGGGTGATAGTCCCCAGATGTATCTCTCGACCTTTTGGTTTTCCAGGATCAACATTCCTGGGCAAAGTGTTATTAAATCACTGAACCTGTTGGTGTAACCTGCGATGTCCGAGCCTACCATCGAAAGGCCTTACAGTTCCTGTTCAAGCTTCTGAATCTCGCCTCTTGGGCAGTACTCTCGAAGGAGCATTCGTTTCAAGTTTTCCCAAGCCATGGAGTTCGCCACCACTAGGGTTAGTGTCTTGACGTGGCCGTTCCACCATGTCAGGGCGCGTTCAGAGAAAGTAAAAGCAGCAAACTTTACTTTGCTTTCTTCAGGGCATGCGTAAATTTCGAATACAGCTTCCGTTTTCTCTATCCATTGAGATAGAGCCAATACTCCCCCAGTCCCATAAAAGGGAATAAGTTTTCCGTTGGTGAAGTCTTTGTAAGTGCATACCCCTGAACGGCCTTGACCTTGGCCATTTGTAAAGCTGTTTGTTCCTCCTCCCAACCCGTTGTTGCTCATTTGAGACATCGCTGTAGTTACAGCGGCGGTTACAACAGTTTGGAACATAACGACATCCATAATTGGAGGAGGTGGTGGATGTGGTGTTGAAGTTGAGTTTCTGCGTGTTGATCTACGATGAGGCATGTTCTGGTAGAGAAAATAAGAATGAATACTATAAGTTTCTAATGTTTTGACAATCGTGTGTTAGTTGTATCTTGTAATTTGTTTTGACCTTAGTTTATGGTTTCAAGGTAGGTATATAAATTTTTAGTTAATCCCATAAGTTCCGAGAGGTATACAAAGTAGTACTTCATATTTATATATAGGTCACACCTGAGGTGTGTTACATTACGCTTCTTGTTTGGAAAATTTGACCTACCTAGAGGTCTCCGATTACAGATACAAAAGGAAATAAGGGAAAAACTTTTATCCGAGTCCTATTTTATAACAAAATTGTTGGGGTTTGAGCAAGCTCTACTTGCGGCGTGTTGCACGTCTGGAGCTAGATTCGACATCCGACTGTTTGACTCCCATTAGGCGCCTCTCGAGATCTGCTTGTTGTTCCTTCATCTCTCTTGTTTCTGCTAGTGCCGTTATCATTTGATTCTGAAGCGTCCCTATGTAGATTTGGGTGTTCTCATGTAGTCCTTCCAGACGACGGATGTCTGCGGCGTTACCTTGAGTAGCAACATTGATCTCGCGAACTCTGGCTGCTTGCTTGTCCGTCTGGTAGTTCTGGGTAGCTATGGCGTTCACAATGACAGGAAGTGCTCGATCAGCTGAGCCTCCCCCACTGACATTGTAAAAATCTCGACACATGCCGAAGGGAGGGCGTACACCTAGCTGGCGGCTCCAGTAGTAGAGGTGGCTTCCCCACATGGGAATGGGTCCCGGTTGATATGGTTTGATTTCGGGAGGATGAGGGATGGGAGGGTCGATTACTTCCGGCTCGGAGTCTGTTCCGCTAGTAATTTCCACGATCTCCTCGTCGACTTCGAATTCCTCTCCGACTTCGACTTCGAATTCTTTTTTGACTCCCTCTTCGGGTTCTTCCTCGACCTCCTCTTCGATTTCCTCTGGGTCTTCCTCCGGGTCTTCTTCTATCCAGCCGCCGTTGCCTTGGTTTGGGTAGTAGGGATCTCCCGGTAAATGGAATCCGGCCATTTGTCTGTACTAGGATAGAGGTATGAGAATTTTATAAGAAAAGAAATTTCTATTTAACGACTCCCTACTTTTAACTATATCCTTACGGGGCGCAAGTGTTTCATTGTATAATTATTTTTAACAATATTCCTATAGTATTTCAAATTGGCGAATCTAAAATAATTTGTATTTGGTAAAATTTTGGCTTGTTGTCCACTATGACCATTCCTAGACGTACCTTGGTCAAATCTAGGATAAATATAGTTGATCAGACTATATTTATTCTCGACCTGATTACATACCCCGAGGCCCAATCGTAGTGTCGCAACTTGCCTTAATACTTTTTAGAAAACTTGTCATGATACGAGACTAATACATGCGAGTAAAGATGTATATTTTTAAAAGAAAATATATTGTTCGTGAAAACGTTTTGTCAGAGGGTTTTTGGTCCCCTTTGCATTTATAGTTTGTATATCTTATGTGGTTCGATATACTTAGTTCACTATAAACAATGCTCTGATACCAATCTGTCACACCCCCAAACCAGAATGGCGGAAACATTCGGGGGTGGATGACTTCACGTAATATCACAACAATTGAATATTGTAAAGAAAGTAACACAACCATCATATATATAATAAAAACGTATATTGTTGCGTTATACATATTTGCAAACGAATATTACAATATGATGATATAAATGTTTAATGATAAACGTCCTTAGCGTTCCTTCTTCAAAAGCTGGTGGTTACCTGTATTACTGATTCCATGAGAAATACAAGTGGTTTCGAAAAAGTGTCAACAATTAAGTTGGTGAGTTCATAAGTGTTTTGCATTGAAAAGTATGTCCTTTTGGTAGTAAATCGATGAACGAGGTTTTCAGAAAATCCAATATTTTCTATAAATGGTTTGAAAAGTTTCCAGAGTTGGAGTGCGTTAGTATGTTCCATACTTGAATAATAATGATAAACTTTGTGCTAAAAATAATGTGGAAAACTGAATGCATATATGAATCTCGTAAATCAAACTTGTTTTTATACTTTTATGTGAGTTTTATAACCATACTATTGACACTGACTGCCTGTAACAACATTCTTCAGGTGTTGTAGTGTTATGACATTTGTCACCCCAGACCTGCCGGTCTAACTATAGCTAATAGTTTAGGTGCGGGGTTGTCAATCCCGTATAGATCTATACACAAGTATCACGCTCTCCCTCCAAGAGATTATGGTATATAATACAGGACTTGAAATGCATACATACGAGTACGTTGAAGTTTGAATATCTCACATTACTTGGTATAAACAGATTTACGATAAGAAAGACTTTACTTTATTTGAAAGTAATTCGTTTGTCAAGATGTATATGTAAAATGTATGAATAACTTGTTAACTATACTCATTATAGTTTCTCAAAAAGTATGTTTCCATTTAGTAAGAATAACTTGGTGATATAATAGCCCTTTAAACATAAAGATGTTTGTATCAATATTCTATAAGATAGATATTATAATTATGTTTATAAAACGATACTTTGACTTGTAATGTACTTGTATTCCCCCCTAAAACATGAAAATAATTGAAAAGTAGGGGTATGAACTCACTCGTTTGGTTTGAAGAGAGAGAGGCTAGAGTTGAGCAGAACTTCGACCGCGGAAAGTTGCGTCTTCGGCTCTTCGGGGGTCTCGGTAGCGTAGATCTTTCGTCGCGGATCGAGTGCAGAAACCGAGGGCGTCGGGATGGTCTCTGGAGCTTGGAAGTATGAGAGAGCGTTTGAGAAAGTGTGTAAAACCCGTAGCTCAAACCCTCTATTTATAGTGCTGGAGGGTCGCGTACGCGGGGCGTACCACCGGAGTACGCTGGGCGTACGCGGTACGCGGGGCGTACTTCGGTTACGCAGGGCGTAAAAGTGGGTCACGGCTTACGACTCCGGTCTAGCTAAGCGTAGAGTTGCAGCCGATGGGACGCGACTCTGAGTCTAGTACGCGGGGCGTAATCTGAGATTACGCTGGGCGTACTCCAATCTCCCATCTTCTAAATTCCGTAACTTTCGCGTACGGACTCCGTTTTTCGCGTTCGTTATCTCCACGCGTAGGTGAGATTATGCTCTACAACTTTCATTTAGACTCCGTCGGCTAGTTTTGACTTTATTTTTAATGATATATTTTTAATAGGCCGGGACTCCTAAAGTCCGTTAAAAATTCATAGTTTCTTTATTCGACGTCGGTTTTTGTTTGTCTTTTTATCATTTTACTCTTATTGTGGAGATCTTCAACTCTCATTTAGGTTGCGTTAGCTAAATAACACTCGATCTTCAATTCGAGTTTTTAGCCCTCTACTACGGTTACGAAACTTTGGAAATTCGTAACTTCTTCATACGAGGTCCAAATTGGGCGATCTTTTTATGTATGTTTACAGTTTAACGAACTCTTCATCTTTTGTTTAGATACTTAAGGCTAAAATGCATTTTATTGAAATTTCACTTTTTACGTTAAATAGCGTTTTAACGGTGTGTCGTAATTATACGAGTGGTTATAATTTCTTCAATATAACTTGGTTTTGAACGTTCTTTATGTTTTTGGAAACCTTGGCACGTTATCTAATATTTGATGCATCCCAACTTAGATATTTGAACACTTTATTTTTGAGGTTAATTTAGTTGATTCCAAATAGTTTTCGTTGTATTTGACATTTGAGCGTTACACTGCTTTTGGAAAAATATAGGGTTGTCACACAGTAGTACATGAAACATAAATGAAAACCGTAAGCACAAAACTTAGTGAGTTCCCTAAACTACCACATACCATACATACATAAATAAAAACGTAATAGGCCCTGCCCGGTCGAGCCCTGCTCGGTATACAGATCTATCATTCATCAGGTCCCGGCCAACATCGAGCCTCGCTCGATATACAGATCTATTAGTCATCGAGCCCCCGTCCAGTAAACATATAAAACATATAATCATATAGAGATACAAACACATGCGAAAATCACAAAGATAATAGTCGGGCCCCACCCACTGAGTACAACGAGCCCGACCCAAACTTGCATAACAGGCCCCACCCACATAAAAATCATATATGCATAACCAGATACTAGCATACAGAATAAACATTGGTCCCCGCCCAACAAGCATACAAACACATACACATGCAAGAGTCACGCATACATCTAGCATCCTACATAACAAACCATGGGCCGACATTTGTGCCTTCGACCCGCTAAACACAGTGAGGAAACTCAACTCATACTGTCGAGTCTCACAGAAAAAATATTTGGCTGCTAGCCGCTAAAATACCCGTGCTAATAATCACAAAATAATCATCCAATCAATAATCAGATCACGACCCATGCTAAGTGTCCAAACTAGGGTAAAAGACCTTTTTACCCTTTCAAAAACTTGGCCCAAGGCCAAGGCCCAATCCAACAATCCAAAGGCCCAAATTCCAAATGAACACCCAAGACCCAAATATGGCCTAATTTTCCAAATTGGGCCCAAACCGTTCATGGGTCTTAATCCAAGGCCCAAAAATATTCCTAGCCCAAAACATTTGAATTTTGATGGCCCAACAAGGACCAAGGCAGCCAAAGTCTAACATAGCCCAATACCGAGAAGCCCACTACTCCGAAACCCAATTGCTGAGTACGCGGGGCATAACGCTAAGCTTACTGGCTTTAGGGCTTGTACGAGGCGTGTACGATATTGTACGCCCAACGTACTCCCCTGCTCAACCAACTTTCATTATTCAGCTCTTAAATGACTAAGTCCTTACTCCAACACTTAGATCTGACTTCCTTAAGGTGGTTTATCAAATAAAGTTGTCAACTTTACGTGCATGCATGGCTTAATGAAACTCTAAAAGCTCAAAAAGGACTTAATAGATGACTTAATGCATGCATGATACCATAAACACCATAAAGTGTGCACCTTTAAGCTTAAGAAACTCATAATTTGCCTAGATCTAAAAGAATAAGCCCTATAAATGACTTAACTCATCAAACTAGCCCAAAAGGGACCAAAAGCATAAAAACCATGAATTGAAGAGATCTAAACATACAAGGATAAAGATTGGGACTTTATACCTTACAAGTCACCAAAAGATGGAGCTAAATTTTGATCTCTAAGCTTCCCTCCAAAGAATGAGTCCACCAACTTCTTCTTCTTTCACTTCAAGGAGCATAAACCACCAAAACCAAGACCAAGGCTCAAGAATACTCAAAGAGGCTATTAGGGTCCGAGATTAGGGTTTTAGGGCGATGGAGGCTGGTAAAGAGGCCAGCCCTAGGGACTTAAGGACCTTATATAGGGTGCAACACCCCAAAATAAGGTTTCATTAAAACGCACATACACCCCGCGTACATAAGTATATGCCACGCGTATGTACCCGAATCTGCGATCCAACCTCGCATTAGTACGCTAAATGTACACACATGGTACGCCCTGCATAATAGCTTCTTATCTAGTATGCTAAGCTTACCCTATGGTACGCCTCATATACTAACAATAAGGGCCAAAATTGCAATGATACACTCCCACAGGGTCTAAACCGAAATCACAAAGAACCAAGCGTTACAACTCTCCCCCACTTAAATTAGTTTTCTCCCTCAAAATCATTCCTTACCATCTCAGGCATGCCAGCCATCTTGAGCAACACGACCACAACCCCAAGCATACAATAACCTTCCTAAAGGCAACTGAAACCAACCCTAGCATGGCTCTCCAAACCCAAAGATGAACGGATCCTTCCTCAGCCAAAACAATCCCATGTAGGAAAGCCACATCTACTTAACCTGAAATCTGAAGTTTCTAATTGGTTTGACTCCCTGACAGACTGCCCATACTGAACCATTGATAATTCCATTCCACTGGTGTTCCAAACTAACTATTCAACTTCTGATTACATGCGGTTCCCAATCGAAAATAGAATCACAGACCACAAACTGATGCCAACAAATTTTACTTAACCAAAGGAATTATATATTCCTTCGAGAAAAGGCTCGTCCTGATGTTAACGATTCCATGAGTACAATGAACAAAGCGAGACAAGCTGGGAGATAAACCTTCTAGTATTGAACAAGACACTGCTTCCTTTAACTGCCGAACCAACATAGCGCTGATGAGATTCTAAAACCCCATACTTCCCTGACCCCCACACAGATAGAACCAATCCAAAACACAATCACAAGATCCTGATCTACCATAAAAAATGAAACCATCCTTTAACCCTGAACCCTTCAACATATACCCTATTTCATTTCCTACTGAAATGAAGACCTTACACATAAACACTCACGATTCCCAACGTGAGTTCCCACCAAAACCAACTCAGTATATAATTCGCAATTGGGATCCAAGGACCTACACATGCATTTCATTCGAAATCTTCTGATTCACGGCAACCCCTCACTAAACTGAGATATAAAGATTCCAAAACCATCACTAAATCTACCAGATTCGCACTTGGTCCAGCCACCAGGTTCCCAAGAGTCCAAATGACAAGGCTATCCTAGCCTATGCATCCCTCTGCATCACTCACTGACCACATACTCAATCCTGCAAACCAGAATCCAATACCTCGACCCAATGGTCTCTAGCAGGTTCCACATGCATTTCCATAAACACATGGGTCTCGCCCTCGGGTCCCACCCAATCTATACCACAGAGCGGGCCATGCCCATGGTTCCCACCCATCTAGAGCTACACATGCCTGACTCCGCCTCAGACCCTAATGTTTCTAATCCTAAAACAAATAAATGCACTATGATACTCCTATCCGCCTTACCCAAGGCACGAACTGATCCTCCTTTATACACATGACCACCTCAATGATGGGCTACCTCAAACCGGTGAATGCTACGATCCCATCATAGTCTTACAACACTTCTAACCAACCATGGTTACCAACCATGGTCTTACCACACCCAAACCATCACAACCCCAATTATCCTAAGCCGAACCCGCATTCGACCGAATTCCAATCAGGTGTTCGGATCATGATTCGAACCCCAAGGCCTTCATCAAACAAGAACAGGAAGTGAGGCTCTAACATAACCCTCAACCTAGATCAATCCACAAGCCTGCTATACCTTACAAAGAAGACACTGACCAACTGTTGGAAGTTTTCTAGATGCCCAACTTACACAACTTCGATCCATACGACCCTGTGAGTCATCTCTCCTCCTGACTTGGATGTGTAACTTGCCCTAATTCCATACCCGATCTAACTCCCAAAAATTATGATCGATTCTCCCTCACTTGGATTCATTGAAGCTCTCCCACCCCACAAAATTTGATGGATCCCCAACCCATCTTATATTCTTATAACATGAACCGACTATGATATAAGCTTACCAATACCAGGGTTCCATTACTAGCCGATCTAAATGATCGCCCAACTCCTGGAATCCAGATAGATACTCCCCGAGATCCCAACAACCCGATAACCACAAACAATTCCCATGATACAACACCAACCCTGAAGTCCTTTATGCCAGTGACTAAAGACCGTAACCTTTGCTCGGAACTGGGGAATCTTCACCTCAACTCCCATCCTCAAAAGAATTTATGAATTCTAACCATCTATTATCCTTGCGATAATAAAATTTCCATGGAACTTCTAATGACCAAACAACTCATGCGACTGTCACCCCATCTTCTTACTACTACTCCTTCTCTAGCAACGGTAGTGATTGAACGCATAGGTTCTTCCATGGACAACTGCCGATCATAGCATAACAAATGCTAATACAACTAAACTCTAACTTCATTAGAGACCTAACCAACTAATCCGACCATAAACCTTCCAAACGATACCCCTAAACTGACCCCACCAACGAATCAGAACACAACTGTACAAACTAAAATCCGCTCAGCAAGATACGACTCATTAAAGACTCTTGGCATGCAAAATGGCATATAACAATTCTTGATGATATAACTCAGACAATAGAAAAGAACCAAACAAGAGATAACGCTTACCCAAACCAATACAAAATTCCCAAGCAATATAAATTCTGATAATAAACAAGAAGAAAGAAAAAGATAACATACCCGCAAAAGCGCCTGCCAGAATCATGACCTCATCTTCCTGCCGAGGTACCCACGATGGAACCTGAGCTATCGCAACCACTTAGTGTGGGCAGTTCGCATTGATATGACCAGGCTGATGAAAATGATGGCACAATTCTACCTATGGTGTGCATTCTTGGCGGAGGTGGCCCTTTCGTACGCACCTGCCGCACTTAGACCTGTTGTGCACATCCTCATGTGCCCATTCATCCTTCGTGCAACCACCACGACTCCTCGCGTCTCTAACAATAGTTATGGAAACACCCAACTACTTATATAACTGAGCCAGAACATGAGTGCTCCTCCTCTTCCCCATTTTCCTATCAGAACCAATCTCCTACTCTAGGGTTACCCCGGCCATCCCATCAATCACTTGAATAGCCGGGGTCTAACCCTCGAACCCGGAGACCAATTTATCAGTGACACAGCCAATGATGTCGGCTAACTCCTCACGTAAGGTTCGTGAAACCTCCGTGGCAATCCAATCATGGGATCAATCCTCCTGAAAACATGGTGCATAATCCACCTCTGATCCCAAATGACAAGAACTAACAATAGGATCCTCCTTCTTGAAAGATTCTAGGGCTCCACAAGCTTTGGGCTCCAGATGAGTTCCCAACTGCCCCGCTACAATCTCGGCTTGAAAAGCCCCAAGACAACCATACAAGAGCTCCAAAATCCCTTCCTTGACTGAACCAAAGATCACAAGAGTCCATTCCAACATACCACGAGTAATCTCCGATGAGATGAACTCCCGCAAGCGCTCATCGATCGGCTCAACACCTGCACCTGAGCCTAAATATAAACCCGAACCTTCTTCCTGAGTGCTCATCACGATACTGAAAAAGAAATATGCAAATGATCAAAACATACCCAAGAATCCTCACCCCTCAGGCTCCCTATATTTTTCGAAACTTTCCCCAATTCGAGTATGGATCCTTTGCTTTCAGTAGTACAAGCCCAATACTACCACCCACACCTATCCATACTTTCTTCAAGAATCATCCCAAATCCTCTAAGTCACCTTCTTAAACCGATACCCAAATACTCGCTACACAGTGCGACTAAACCCACTGAAGCACTACATAGACTTCCTAGGTTCCCAAACTCAACCTACCATCAGCTGCTGAAGAACTCCCCATAATTTTAGTTGCCCACCTCATGAATACAATCACATGCAACAAAGCTTAGATAATCCTTTAAGTAACAGACTCATCCCTACAACGGTTAGACTCAAACTTGAGCTACGTAATAGGGTCAAATACATCACTCTGAGATTATTCAACCTTTATCACATGCGACTTAACATATTCACTTAGCAGCCAACTCCCATTATATAAGAGTCCCAAAGAGAACAAAGCAAGAAACATTTCAACCCATAGAATAACTAAGAACATCTAATCTCACATACTACAACTCATGCTAGGAACTTCCACTTTCGCTTCCGCATGACTTATGCATACACATTATACCCGATCTAGCATCGTATGCTTCCTAGGCTACAAGGCAACACATATAAGGCCAATCTATCATTGACTAATCAGAACTAGTATGCAAGTCTACAAGCTCATACAATATGCATACAAGGCATCTCTCCTAGCATTCTATCATTCAAACATTGAGCAAATCCTTAGCCCTAACTAGCATGCGATTCATAGATTCATAAATCAAATCATATCAGATAACATGTATGGGTATTTTGGAAAAAAATTGGAACATCCCAAAAATATAGACCAAAAATTTCGTTTTAAAACGGTAATAAAACCCATCAATATCATCAATCACATAAAAATCATAGTCATGTATCTCAAAAACATCATCATATATGTCAATGTATCAAAATCATATATCATAAATCAAAGTGAATCCTCCTAGTCTAAAAACAGTGGTGTGTGCCATGCAGTCATCCCGAGATTTTCCCCTTACTAGCGAAAGTACCTGAGGCCAAAACTGAAAAATGTAAGCACGAAGCTTAGTGAGTCTCCCCAACTACCACATACCATACACATAACACATAAACATATCTTGGGCTCCGCCCCTGCTACATCAAGTCAACCTCGACATCGGCTTTCTTGGCATCAGTCCTCGCCCGACATCGAACCCTATTCGGCATCGGGCCCTGCCCGACATCGAGCAAATCTCGAAATACATAAAAGCATAATTAGTAATACACATAAACGTAAGCACATAAAGTTAACACTTAAACATTCCTTGGGCCCCGCTCGACATTGGACCATAATCCAATAACATACTAACATTCCTCGGGACTGCCCCGACATCGAACCGAAGTCCGGAAACATACAATACAAACATATGAAAGAATCACAAAGACATCAAGCATACAAGCATTCCTCGGGACCGCCCCGACATCGGATCGAAATCCGGAAAAGCATATAATCCTACATCGGGCCCCACCCGACATCGGACCATAGTACGAAACTACTACTAGCTAAACGGGCCGGCCTTGGTGCCTTAGACCCGTTCCTACTGGAGGAAACTCACCTCAAATGCTAGCTGTGAAATCTTGTGTGAGGAATCTCTGACGGCTGCTCCGATGATTCCCCGACTATCAATTTCACAATAACACTTAATCAAAATCTGATAATCCTTCTTAGGGTAAAATGACCATTTACCCCTGTTCAAAGTCAACATCTTGGTCGAAGTCAAAGTCAAGGTCAACTCCCAGTCAACCCAACTCGCCGAGTTATCTCCTAACTTGGCGAGTTTTGTACTACTTACACTCGCGGTCAACCGAGTCAACTCGTTGAGTCCCTTCATAGACTCATCGAGTTCTACCTAGCATACAATCGGGACAACCCCGACTTTAACTCGTCAAGTCCATTACTGGACTCGCTGAGTTCCCCTATCTGTTTGGGCTATCTTAATGGGTTAAGTCCCTACACTTCAGATTCAAGCTTCATACTTCACAATAACCCTGAAAAATGTCCTTTTAAGGGTAAAGTTTTTGACTTTACCCCTTAATAGCACTTCTTAAAGGGTTCAGCTCAAACCCTAATTCCTTGGGAGCTAGAACTTGGTCCTTAACCCTTCCATACACCAAAGTAAAGCATAACTTCATATCTAAACCCCTAACACTACTTGGATATGTAAAGTTCCAAGCTTTCCTTCCATGCATGGCCTTTTAGGGATAAAAAGGCCATACTAATGCTTAAAAGCTTGCATGGGGCTTCCATGGTCGTAAATTTTGCACCTTTATGCCATGGAATCCCTCCTAGATCCCAGATATGAAATATAAGTCACTTGGGACGTCCAAATCCCAAAGACCAAGGTTCTTGAACCAAAATCCTCATAAAATGGAAGTAAATTGATCTAAGAAAAGAATGATCAAGTTAGAGACTTGATTACCATAAAATGTAGCAAATGGAGTGTAGCTTCTGGATCTACTCCTTTCCTCTTGAGCCCTCTATCTTCTTTTTCTTCCACAAGCTTCAAGAACACAAAAGATCGCTTACAAATGGCTCACACACTCACAAGATGCTCTAGGGTTTCGTGGATTAGGGTTTGGGATAAAGAGGCTGTAAATGAGGCTAAGGGGTGGGGGTGAAGAAGCTTAAATAGGGTGCAAAATCCCGAAATTAGGGTTTCATTTTGGCCGATTTATTCGCCGAGTCGAGGGCTCTTGACTCATCGAGTAGATAGCTTAAACCTCGTGCATAATCTGCCTTCTACTCGATGAGTTAGGGCCACCAACTCGTCGAGTTCATGTCTTAAAATGAACAAATAAATAAGTTAAATGCATACCAGGAACCAAGCGTTACAAACTTACTTGAGCTCGGCTGATTGCATGCACCACACCCTTTCTTGGCTTAGAAAACTCTTTACTTAAAAATACATTTCTTTTTGAAAAACTTTACCACATCCTCAGTTTGAGTTCAGACACACCCGAGAGTATGTTCGAATCCCTCAAAATAAGGCTCCGATACCAACTTGTAACGTCCCAAAAATAAGACGCGAAAATCTAATTTTTAAATTAATAAGCCATTAAATCATATCATTTTCATAAAACCAAGGTAATAAAAGTTTTATCAATACATCATCATTATTAGTGTAAATCACAAAATGCGGAATCGAGTGTTGTGTGCCCTGCAATCATCCCAAACTCTTCCTTTTGAAAATAGTAGTACCTGAAACATAAACTGAAGACCATAAGCACAAAGCTTAGTGAGTTACCTAAACTACCACAAACCATACATACACAAATAAACATGTAATAGGTCCCACCCTGTCATTGGGCCCGCTCGGTATAGAGCCCCACTCGGTATACATATTTGTTAGATATCGGCCCCCGCCCAACATCGATCCCCGCTTGGTATATAGATCTGTCAGTCATCAGGCCCCGCCCAGTAAACATATAAAACATATAATCATATAGACATACAAACACATGTAGAAATCACAAAGATAATAGACGTACAGCCATCGGGCCCCGCCCACTGAGTATAACAGGCCCCAAAATTGCATAACGGGCCCTACCTACATACAAATCATATACGTATAACCAGATACTAGCATACAAAATAACCATTAGGCCCCGACCAACAAACATACAAACACATACCCATGTAAGAGTCACGCAGACATCTAGCATCCTACATAACAAACCATGGGCCGACATTGGTGCCTTTGACCCGCTAAACACAGTGAGGAAACTCACCTCGTAGTGTCGAATCTCATAGAACAAATCTTTGGGCTATTCTTTTGGGCTTAGGTGTTTGGTGTTTTGTTGGGCCATCTTAATGCAAGTGTTTGGACTAGGAAAAATTGGTGGGCCTTGGGGTAAGGCCCATGTAAGAGTTTAGGCCTAATTTGGAAAAATTAGGCCATGTTTGGGCCTTGAATGATTATTTGGTTTTGGGACTTTTGGATTGTGAGTTTAGGCCTTAGTCTTGGATCAAACTAGGTAAGGAGTAAATTGGTTATTTAATCTAACTATGGACCGAGGATTATGGATTGGAATCTAATTGTTAATTGGGTATTATTTGATATTGATAACTCGGGGATTTGTCGGACTAGCAACCAGGGATTTATCAGTGTGATTCAGCAGTGCGAGGTGAGTTTCCTCACTGTAATTAGTGGGTCGAAGGCACCAATGCCGACCCATGACCTGTTATGTTAGTTTACTCATTGTCTGTGTGACACTTGTATGTGTATATGCTTGTATGCTTACTGGGCGGGGTCCGATGGTTATTCTGTTTGCTATTACCTGTTATGATTATAGGAACTGTATATGGGAGGGGGCCGTCATGCGAGTTACAGCGGGGACCGTTATACTCATTGGGTGGGGCCCATTATTCAAGTTAGGGCGGGACCCATTATGATTATTGGGTGGGGCCCGTTATATACTCATTAGGTGGGGCCCGTTATATGCTATATATGTATGGTATGTGGTATCTTGGGGAACTCACTAAGCTTTGTTCTTACGATTTGCAGTTTATGTTTTAGGTACCTCTAGTTCCAAGGGGAAGGGCTCGGGATGATTGTAGAGCACACACCACCTCATTCTGTATTTTGTGATTTACTATGATTTAAGTTGATGTTCGATACACTTATTTTATCCGGATTGTATTGATGATGTTTTAGAATACTGATTTTATTAAATTAAAAATGAAATTTTTTGGGTCTTATTTTGGGACGTTACACATGATGTCTAAACAAACCGAATAATTAAATGATGTTTCATATCTTTTAAATGATACTCCATTCGTGTTCTTCAACCTTAAATCTCTTCTAAACTTCTGATTTTTGTAATAAACTTGTCTTCCAAGTTGGATCTTCCAAAGTATTCAAAAGCATAACAATTTGGAAAGAGGAGGCCTTCTATTTATAATAATTTGAGAAACAGGGGAATCACACCAATTGGGTTGATTTCAAAATTTACTCGAAACATAAGTGGAAGAAAATGACCCTTGAAGACCTAATTGTTTACCTCCATATTAAAGAGGAAGATAAAGTAGCTCAAAAAGTAGCTATAACCCTAACTCTAAAAAAGCTAATGTCGCGAAGCATGGTAAAGCTTCTATAAAGAACAAGTTTAGGAAGGTAATTCCAAAATAAATGGAAGGGTGCCAGTCTGGGAGCTAAAGGTAGAACTTTAAAAAAGAAGCTTCAAGGTAACTGCCACCATTGTGAACGACCCGGTTGCTAGGCTGTAAATTGCAAGATTTCAAAGTGAGACAAAGCAAAAGAGGTAAATGTTATGAAGAAAATAACCAAATATGTGGTTGAAATTGATCTTGCAGTGGTCATCTCTAAAGTCAACCTCATGGAGTCTAACCCGAGATATTAGGGGATTGATACGAGAGCTACCCGACATGGTTGATCGAATCGAGAATGGTCAAAAACTTCAAAGTTCTGGAAAATGGTGATAAAATATTCATGGTAAATTCATAAACTTTCGATATACAAGGTGTTGGAGAGATCGTATTAAAGATGTTAGGAAAAGAGTTGACGTTGAATTATGTGTTGTATATACCAGAGATTTGTATGTATCCGGGTGGTTGTTGAATAAGTATGTTTTTTTGCTTGGTGTTTGAGTCAGATAAGTTTATGTTAAGAAAAAATGGTATGTATGTAGGCATAGGGTATGTTCAAACTGTATGTAATGACTATTCAACCAAATGCCAATGGAATGAATGACTCTTCTACTTACTTGCCCGATTCTTTAAATATTTGGCATGTTAGATTAGGACATGATAATTTTGATACTCTTCGACTCTTACTTTAACTTGATCACATATCACATTTTCACATTGTGTTTATGCATATTGAAGATAGAATGAAGTTTGATTTTCGTTGAAGATTGTTGGATTCATGAAAGGGAAATAGTGGAGAACCAACTACCTAATGGATCGCGTAAGATTGCTTTCTGAACTAATATTTCCACCCTATGCCCAGGTTACATGAAATCCAATCTAGGATAATCCTAAGGGACACTTGTGAATATAGACACAGAAACACAAACCAAATTGCCACACAAATTCTGAGTTTGCTATAGAAGAAAGATAGAGCCTCATAGAGAGTATTTATGGCTCAATAGAGGAGCCATATTTATTCTTGACAGATTAGAGTTTCTATCTTCCAAATTAGTTAAGAGAATCACAGATTTAATGGCTTAATTAATGGTTTCTAAAACAGACAAAATTTCTCAATCTTACCATAATTACCATTATAATTCGGATTTTCCATGATGAAACTAATTCAAAATTTCAAAATCTTTTGCGACCACGATCAACGGGCCCACCGTTAGGGGCTCTGCCCCTTGGACCCCGTTAAGGGCTCTGCCCCTAAGACCTTGCAAGGGGGCACGACCCCTTTGACCTCCACTATTTTGTCGTACCGACTTATAATTCGATCTTATATATGCATACACGCGCTTGCACTCACCAAACATATAATATAGAGTACAAAAATCTCTTAGCTCACATATTAATTCCAGTTACACAAAATGTCTGGTGACACTAAAATCACTAACAAAAATGTCATTTTGAAGAAACACAAGACTAGAGACTAGGGGTGAGCAAACCAAAACCAAGAATCCGAGAACCCGACTAAAACCGACGAAACCGAAAGCGGAAAAACCGAAACCGCAGCAAAACCGACATTGAAAAGATAGTATATGACATGGTTTGCCTATTTGGTATCGTAATCATCAAAATCCAACCACCTAAAGCAAAGGGCTATCGACAATTGTCTTCGTAACGGGCTAAATGCCATATTTGGAAAAAGCTTCTCAAATTTAGAGTAAATTCTTTAGAGTAAAACCAATAAAAGCATATAAACCTTATGTTTGTGTTAAAGAATAATGGTTTTCATGTAAACCAAAAAATAAATAGATAAAAAGAAAGATAATCTCTAATTTATATTTTATCCCATATCCAGATATACTTCACAATGTACAACGTGTACTTTTACAAGTTTTTTTTTTTTTTTTTTGTGAACCACGTGTACTTTTACAAGTAAAAAGCACATTTTGCTGAAACCGCCATAGCAACGCAAAGTTGTAATTTGTCCCAAAAATTGTACCAGTAAACAAAGCAGCGTAAGCTTACTTTTATACTCTCCCCACCCCCTTCGTCACTGCCTGCCGCCATCGATTCCTCTCTCAGCTATCTCACATCTTCAAACTTCGTTAATTTCGTCTAAAATGTCGACGAACTCACCGCCGGCGGCTGCCGGCAGTGTTGCGTCGGTTGATTCGGTCACCGATGGATTGGAGAAGCAGGGTTCTACCGAAGACGTAAGTGTTAAGTTGAAGCTTGAAGATCTGAATTGGGATCATTCATTCGTTCGGGAGTTGCCTGGCGATCCACGAACCGATACCATCTCCCGCGAGGTAAAATTTCAAAATTTGACTATAAAAAAAGTGAAAGAACGATTTCCCCCAAACTGTTCGATTTTCGTTTGTTGCGTGCATGATCGAGATATATAAATCCGTGTGAACTTCTATGCGATTTTAGATCTCGAATTCAGAAATTTACGTGCTTGATTACATTTTATCATGTAAAGTCGCCAACTTGCCGTTGGAATCTAAGTTTTCAGTTGTCGTAACATTACAGGAATTTAAAGAACTAAATAGTGACCGAATCTTTTCCTTGGTCTGGAACTAATACCATACAATTAAGGCTTGATTTCATGAATCATGAATCCAACTGCAATTGAATTTGAGTACTGTAACAGAGCAGCATTGTTTCTGATAATCCTGTTATATAATATCTCACTTCCAGGATTTGAATCATCTTAATACAAAGTAAATTACTCCAAAAACCCAATGAACTTTGTTTCAGGTGCTTCACGCTTGCTACTCAAGAGTCTCTCCATCTGCTGAAGTAGAAAACCCTCAGCTTGTCGCATGGTCAAACTCAGTTGCTGAAATCCTAGATTTAGATCCTAAAGAGTGAGTTCTTCACTTCTTTTCACATGTTAAAATCTCATTCATTAATCAATCTTTCTAATGTCAATATCACAATATCATCATTTTCATTCCTATTTCAGATTCAAAAGATCTGATTTTCCATTAATATTCTCGGGGGCATCTCCATTGAAGGGAGGGTTGTCTTATGCCCAATGTTATGGCGGGCATCAATTTAGGGTTTGGGCAGGGCAGTTGGGTGATGGTCGGGCAGTTACAGTTGGTGAGCTTCTGAATTCCAAATCCCAAAGATGGGAACTTCAATTAAAAGGTGCAGGAAAGACTCCATATAGCAGATTTGCAGATGGTTTAGCAGTGTTACGTAGTAGCATTCGTGAATTCCTTTGTAGTGAAGCAATGCATTTTCTTGGAATTCCAACCACTCGTGCACTTAGCCTTGTTACAACTGGAAAATACGTGAGACGTGACATGTTTTATGAGTAAAAAATCTCACTTCCTTTTTCTATTTATAGTCAACCTTCCAAAACTTTGATCTCAAATAAGATTTGATTTCTTTAAATGTAGTGGCAATCCAAAAGATGAACCTGGTGCAATCGTGTGTCGTGTGGCCCAATCTTTTCTTCGTTTTGGCTCTTTCCAAATACACGCTTCACGAGGCGAAGAACACTTCAACATTGTTAGAAGTTTATCTGATTACACCATCAAACACCACTTTCCTCATATAGAAACCATGACAAAAAACGACAGTTTATCTTTCTTTACCAATGATGTAGATCTAACTTCAAACAAGTATGCAGGTGAATGAATATTCATCAACTTTCACATTTTCTTTTCCGGGAAATAAAATAATTTACTTATTTGGCTTCAACTTTTTTTTTTTTTTTTTATATATATCAGCTTGGTTGGTGGAAGTTGCTGAACGCACTGCTTCACTAATTGCAAAATGGCAGGGTGTGGGGTTCACACATGGTGTTTTAAATACAGACAACATGAGCATATTAGGGTTGACTATTGATTATGGCCCTTTTGGGTTTCTTGATGCTTTTGACCCTAGATTTACTCCAAACACAACTGATCTTCCTGGAAGAAGATATTGTTTTGCAAATCAACCTGATACTGGTTCATGGAATATAGCCCAGTTTGCATTATCTCTTTTATCTGCTAAACTCATTAACAAGAAAGAATTCGAATACGCCATGGAAAGGTCAAAAAAACATTTATTCTGAATTCCTTTTCCTTTTCCTTTTTCTTTTATTTGTATTGAAGTGAAGAATCTTGTGTTCTTGATTCGTTGCAGATATGGTGATAAATTTATGGATGAGTATCAAGCGATAATGACGAAAAAGATTGGATTGTTAAAGTATAATAAAGAGCTTGTTAATGAACTACTCAACAACATGGCTGTTGACAAAGTTGATTACACAAACTTCTTTAGATTACTTTCCAACATCCGTGTTGATTCCAATTCCGATGTTCCGGAGTCGGAATTGTTGATTCCGCTCAAGTCTGCTTTGCTAGATATTGGAAAAGAGCGAAGAGATGCTTGGACTAGCTGGATGAAACATTATAGAACCGAGGTAAACTTAGTATTATAATTTAGGGTTTATGACTTTATGTTATAATTTAGCAACAAACTCCAATGTTTGTTCAAACTATTACCATTATGACCTGCTATAGTAGGTTTTACTGGTTACCCTTGGGGTAAAAGGTAAACCTGGTATAGCAGGTCATAATGGTAATTTTGAATAAACATTAGAAGTTGGATACCCTCCCAAACATTAAACCCTAAATTTTAAGTTTGTTTTTGTTTTTGAGATGGTGGTTTCCTTTTATGTGTAGTTATGTGCTAGTGGTGTTTCGGATAAGGAAAGGAAAGCTTCAATGGATTCAGTGAATCCGAAGTATGTTCTTCGGAATTACCTATGCCAAAGTGCGATTGATATGGCGGAACAAGGTGATTTTGAAGAGGTGAGACGGTTGTTAAAGGTAATGGAAAGGCCGTTTGATGAGCAGCCCGGAATGGAAAGGTACGCGCGGTTGCCACCCGCGTGGGCTTATCGCCCGGGTGTATGCATGCTCTCTTGTTCATCGTGAGGGTTTTGGGTCTCACTAAAAGCTATAAGTTATATATAATACCAAATTATACCAAAAAGATTAAAATGTGCATAAGAGTTATAGATTATGTGGTATTTATAAGGTTTTTAGGGTTTTGTTTTTTAGGTCATAGTTATAAATGGTTATATGTTTTGTTGTTTGATCTCTCGAGCGGAAGCTTAAAGGTAAGCGGTTGTTAAAGATTTTAACTTTTCGATTCTTTTTTTTTTTTTTTTTTTTTTTTTTTTTTTGTTAATACCTCGAACGAGGCCCGTTACATGTAGGGAAGTTATTTGGAAGAATAAATTTAGGATATATTTAGTGTTGGGTCGTAACAAAAACAAGTGTTCACACTCAAAAATATAATAATGTTGTAAATTCGATGTAATTAAAACATAGCAACATTAAACTAAAATTTTTATAGAAAGAACAAAGGGGAATTGGAGAGAGTTTGATCGCTTAATGAGAGTATATTCAAGAGTATATTGTACTTTCTTTTACATCAAATGATATTTTGTACTAAAACTTACCTTATTCATGTATCATCAAATAGCAAACAAATAGTTAAAAGATTTGACAACTCTTGAAAATTGATCATCTACTTGGTTTGCATGATTCTTCATCAACTAGACCAATTATTTATAACACTTCGTGTTAGATGAAGTGTTTTTGATTTTGAGTACAATTTTGATGTACTACCTCATTTAAAACATTGTTAAAGAAAAATTAATGGGTAAAAACCTCTGTGAATGGAAAAAACTTACTGGAAAAAAGTGCAATGTATAATTGACTTTCCATCATTTTGATACACATTAATCGATCACATGTCACATTACGAGACCATTGATATGTTTTCTAAAGATTAAAGTAAGAAGTACCTTCATAAAAAAGCCTCTTACATTGTTGTTTGATTGAACATATTTATTTCAACTTGATTGCCATTTATGAGCATTTGAGTGTACTTGAAGAACTTTGGTGATATATATATTTGTCTTCTCACTCTTGATATATCATTTTTTAATTTGAGTGACACATGTGTTATCTTCATATATAAAAGTTGGACCTTATGTTTATCTTGTCCATATGAAGTCTAGATGAAATTTGTCATCGATCTTAATCTTGCACACTTTCTATTAGCTTGATTTAACGCAATAACTTTAACATGATTTGAAGATGTAACAAGTGCTTTTGAGAAAACCAGGAAATTATAGTATCTCCATTCATGAATGCATATCCAATTTGAGATCTAGCGTTAGGACGATAAGACAGATAGCCCAAATTTGCATAAAGGAAAACGACTTGCGAGGGTAATTACCTTTTCGTATTGTTCACGTTTAGGTAACTTTATTTTTTTGAACACATTTAACCATTTAACTTGTTAAATGTGTTCACATATTAAAGAAAGTTGTTTAAACTGTGAACATTTGTTTTTTACAAAATTTTTAAAGTTTTTTTTTATAATTTCTTACAACATTTTTATAGTATTTTTTTCCTATAGGTTTTTCTAATACAATGTTCTAAATCTTTGTTTATAATTTTTTTTAAAACTTTTTTTTTATTCTTTCATATAATTTTAATACAAGTGCTTTTATAAATATTCTAAAATTTTCTTATAAGTATTTAACTTGTTTTTTTATTTATTTTTATTTTTTATTTATTTTTATTATTTTTATTTCTTTTATTTTTTTTAATTTTTTTTTATCTTTTAGTACAATTTTTTATAACTTTCGTACATTTATTTCTAAACTTTCTTTTACAACATTTTAAAGTGTTTCACAGATTTTGTATGATAGTTTAATATATTTTTTTTATTACATCTTAAAATACTTTCGTTAAATACTAGTTTAAAACGTCGTATTAAAAAATTAAAAGTTTATAAACTTCTAATTAAAAAGTATTAAAAAGTTGGAGTAATTTTAAAACATTTACATTATATATATATATATATATATATATATATATATATATATATATATATATATATATATATATATATATATATATATTTATATGTTAAGTAATATTTTCTTTTTATTTTTTTAAAAGACCATCCATACTTATTGTTACATATTTAATTTATTTAATTTTATTTTTAGATACTATTTACATTAAAAATATTGTCTATACTTAAAAACAAAAGAAACCAAGTTATAAGAGGTTATATAAAATATTTCACAAAACAAAAACATATTTATTAATTAAAAAGTAAAGTTTAAAATTGATCAATATTTAGAAAGTTATGGATATTTTAAAAATAATGTTTGAGAAAAATAATACAAACAAATATGAAAAATAAAATTGCTATTAAAAGTGGGAAAAATGACTTATCAAGGTAATTAATTTTTCATTTTGTTTACATTTAGGCGACTGTTTTTTTTTCGCACACATTTAATCATTTGACTTGTTAATTTGTTCACATATTACCATTATCATCTGCTATAGCTGGTGACAATGACAATATGTGAACACATATAACAAGTTAAATGGTCAAATGTGTACAAAAATAAAGAAGTTACCTAAATGTGAACAAAGCGATAAAGATGATTACCCTAGTAAATAATTTTCTCTTTGCATAATTAATTAAACTTTGTTTTGAATCGTCATGAAAAAAATATACATAAATTAGCAATTCCTCAAAGGTATCAAAATACATGCTTATCCCGTTCCAATGTTTTTTTGGTGATGAACCAACATTTCTAACAAGTTTATAATAAAAGAAATATCATGCCTAGTATAATTGGTAAGATATATTCGAACCATAATCACATTAAAGTATGATGCTTTTAGAACAAGAACCTCTTTGTTTTCTTTGCACATGTGAAATGGATTCTTATCAACATTTAGTGATCTTACGGTCATTGAAGTGCTTAAAGGTTTGTACATTCCATATTGAAATGTTCAAGACCCCTTCTGTATAATTTAAGTGATGCACAAGTATCCCTTTAAGTATATGCTCACTATGTACCTAAGACAATATTTGATTTTTCCTTTCATTTCAAATTTTTCTATAAAAATCAATCACTTCAAGAAATGGTTTCCAATAATGTGTAGATCATCAATCGTAGACAACTATAGTCACATATCTAGATATTGTTTTCTTAATAAATACGCCTAGACAAATTGTATTATTTTTATAATCTTTGCTTGTTAAGTAATTAATTAAAGAATACTTCCAAATTGCTTTAACTCAGACAAAGATCTTTGTAGTTTAATAAAATACATTTAATTGGGTTTTGTATTCGATGCTTCAGAAATATTAAATCGTTTAGGTATTTTCATATAGATACCATTTTCAAGTGATTTATAGAAGTATGTAACAACATCCATAAACACATAACCCTAAATTTTTAAAGATTGATAGGTTGTTTAAATATCTAAAAGTGGTTGCATATATAATTAGAGAATATGTTTAATCATAATCAGTTCCTAGTCTTTAAGGGAAATCTTGAGCCACAAGCATGACTTTGTAACTTACAATCTTGTATTTGTTGTGTTTTTTTTTTTTTTTTTTTTTTTTTTGTAGGGTAAATAGCAAAAAAAAACACTCAGTTTACACTAAAATTCAAATTTGACACTGTGTTTTTTTTTTTTTTTTTTTAATTTCAAATTTGACACTGTGTTTTCCAATTTGTTATAATTCTGACCACTTGACCGGTCAACCAGGTTACATGATGACGTGTCAGTTTTGATGACGTGGCATGCTGACGTGTCAAAATTGAAATTTTTTTCCACAAAAAACACTAAGTTTTTACTTTTTTTCGATTTTGACACTAAGTTTAATTTTTCTTTCAATTTTGACACTATGTTTTTTTGTTCCAAATTGAACATCATTTTTTCCAATTTTGTTTTGAAACTGTATAAATATTTTTTTTAATACATTTAAACCGTATAAATATTTTTTTTTCAATTAAAAACCACAGTTTTGTATAAACACAAGTTTTTGTTTTTTTTTGTTTTTTTTTGTTTTTTTTTTTGTTTTTTTTTTTTTTTTTGCATTCAAACCGTAATTATATGTATAAATATGTATTAGTTATATAAAAACTGTATTTTATATATTAAATACGCAACTTTAAAATGAGTTTGGAGGTTTGGAGACGTGTAACCGATCGATGTCAAGTTTGCAACCATGAAATTTTTAAACGAAAAAAATATATTTATACAATTTAAAATGTAATAAAAAATATATTTATACGGTTTCAAATGAAAAAGTGTTAAAATTAAACAAAATTTGATAAATGATGTTCGATTTGGAACAAAAAAACATAGTGTCATAATTGAAAGAAAAAATTAAACTTAGCGTCAAAATCGAAAAAAAAATGAAAACTTAGTGTTTTTTGTGAAAAAAATTCAATTTTGACACGTCAGCATATCATGTCTGCATGCCACGTCAGCATGTAACTTGGTTGACTAGTCAAGTGGTCATAATTATAACATATTGGAAAACACAGTGTCAAATTAGAATGTTGGTGTAAACAGAGTGTTTTTTTTTTTTTTTTTTTTTTGCTATTTACCCTTTTTTCTATGAAAACCCATCCATACCCTAATGGTTTAGAACTCTAGATGTGAGAATAATTAGCCCAAAAACATTTCTCTTATCAAGATAAGTTAATTTAGATTAAATAACATAACCTCTTTCCGTTTAACATAGTCATGTGTATTTTGACAATCAATGACATGCATAGAATCACATGCAACACAATAAGAAAACATGCCATCTATATTATCAGTTTCATTTAGGGCACATATTATTTTTGTATTACCATAAGTGATTGCAATCTCTTTATTATTATTATTATAATTATCATTTATTTACTCTTAAAGGGGATTTTTGATATTTTATGTTTATCTATGAACTCTTTTCCTAACGATAAGGATCATTTTCTATTCATCTTATTTTCCTAGGATTCTTATCCTTAGAACCAAACAGTCTTCCACTCTTTAGGCGTGTTTTATACACTTGTGTGACTTTATCATCAAAATATATATATATATATATATATATATATATATATATATATATATATATATATATATGGTTTAGTTATCCTTTTTTTTTATCATGGGTATGTGATTTTCCATTTCTTGGGAATAAATTATATTTTAAGCTTTCTTTTTTGCATTGTTTAGTGTGTGGATAAAGATATGATAAAAAAGGTCCATGCTATGAAACATACCTTTCTTGAATTTTAATTACTTCCCTTAATGGTGGAAAGATTGTATCACAAATTGGTAAAAGAAGTGTTGTAAAAACATCACCAATCAAAGGCAAAAGATATCTTATGATAGAAATGCTCTGATATCCAATATTTATTCCCAACCTTATTTATGAAACATACCTTTCTTGAACTTTAATTACTTCCCTTAATGGTGGAAAGATTGCATCACAAATTGGTAAAAAACAAGAAGTGTTGTAAAAACATCACCAATCAAAGGCTAAAGATATCTTATGATAGAAATGTTCTGATATCCAATATTTATTCCCAACCTTATTTGAGGACATATTATTATGCGTTGTGGTGGTGCAGTAAGAACATATATTGCACATCAAAAAATTCTAAGATGGGAAATATTTGACTCTTGATTAAACATATAAAAAAAGTTATAAGCATATTAGGTAGTAGATTTCAATTATTTAAAGAAATTATTTGCATTGTGTTTTAAGTGAAGTTGTATATTAGGAATAAATTGGCTTTAGAGTTCACAGGAAAAAAAAAAACAAAAGACATGTAAAGAGACGTAACAACCATATGATCATAATGTCTTGGCAAAAAGAATGCAAGCAAACTACATCTGAGTACTTGATATGCTTATATCCATATTGCAACCACAATATACTAGGTTTCAACATGGATAATATATGTATACGTTATAAAGGGGTGTGGTATGTGAGTTTTTGTGCAAATCTTCATCTTAAAATATAGGGCAAATTACAGAAAATGTATTATTTTTATTTACCTGATAAGTTATTGTATGTTTATTATTTCCACCAAAACCATTGCCAACAATTTTTTTTCTCAAAACCTATGACATCCCAGAATTTAGGTCAAAAACCGTGAACGGTCAATTCACAGTAGATTTCTTTGTAATTTAACATTGAGTTTTAGTGCGTTTTTTGTAAAATAAATGAGTTCATTTCAACTAATATAATATATCAGATGGAATCTTACTTCCAAATGTGTAAACTGACAAACAAATCAAACAACTCAAACTGAAACCCTATTAATGCGTCTGAAAAAAAATGAAATTTCGTATTAAGCAGTTGCGGGCAAAACAAACATTCTAGTCTCGTAGTATATGTTTCATTGTTTCCGACAATATAAAGAACGTCCAAAACAGAGTTCATATGCAAAAGTTACGACTGCTTTAAGAATTCAAAAACCAGTATAATAATGATTTTCTTAAAACTGCTAAAACCGTTTCTCTCTGTTGAGGGACTTGCATACCCCATATGAAAATTACAAAAGCATTTTTGGACTCATGCTATAGTCTATTATTTAATTTCATAATTGAAATATTTCTAGTAAAAATATTTATAAAAGTCGAAAAATCAGACGTTTTTGGATTAATTAAACGCTAATCGTTAAACGCGATTTCCTGGATTTCTACAACTCGAAAAATTAATACATCCGAGTGTTTGAAACCCTTGTAGTGGAGACTACCACTTGCCATTTTTTAAAAAATGATTGTTATCGAGATTGATGGCATACAAATTGCAAAAATTAGAAAATATTTATAAAAGTATGAAAGAATTATGTAACATTCCTGGCTTTCAAGTATTTTCAAATCCTTCATTTGGTTTTTAAATATGTCATTTTGGGTCCTTGGAGTATAAAGATGTGGCCTTAAGTAGCCCTAGTGGCAAAGTGGTAATTTTTGTGAGCATGGGTAGTACGCTGCGCGTACATGTGTGTACGCTAAGCGTACTAGTGTCTGGGTGAAACTCTAAATTTTAGGGTTTGAAGAGTATTTAAGCAACTTTATGGATCATTTAGCCTCACTCTTTCAACCTTCAAGTCCTTGAGCCATTCTTAGCAAACTCTAACCTCATAAGTGAGTGTTTTGAGCTTAAAGTGTGTTATTTGTGTGCTTAAAGGAGAAGGAAGTGCATCAAGGAGTCAAGGAAGTAAAACAAGCTTGTAGATCTTGGATCATCATCTTCTTGGGAAGCTCCAATGTAACACCCTAATTTTCTGGATGTGGAATCTTGAGGGTTTAGTGCAAGTTGGAGGGCTTACTCGACGAGTTGGTTGGCCCCAACTAGTCGTGTAGGAGTTGATCAGGACGCGTGGGTTAGGAAGGCTACTCGTCGAGTTGTAGGGATGGACTCGACGAGTTGAGGCTGTGTGATGAAACCCTAATTTCTTGGATGTGCAACCTATTTAAAGGACCTTAAGTCCTTTACCCCGCCCCCTTACCACCTTTCATGTCCAGAGAGTAACCCTAGCAAGCTAAGTGTGTTTTTGGAGTATTCTTTGAAGATTCTTGAGGACCTAGAGGCTCAGAACGAGGGAAAGCTTGTAGACCCAACATCTACATCGTGTTGGCATCCAGTGGTAGGTAAAAAGTCTCTACCTTGGCCTTCAATTCCTTAGATCTCTTCTTATGTGAGTTTATGGGCTTTTTGGTGCAAAATGAGGGCCATTCTCGAGTTAAGCTTGCCCAGAGGGTATGAGTTTTAGATCTGGAATTCTCTAGGTCCCATGTACATAAAACTTCAAGCTTTATGAAGCTTTGACTCGTCTTCATGTCCTAAACCCATTCTTGAGCTTAGTTTTGGGTGATTTAGCCTTGGGAGGCCTTGCATGATCGTAAAGTTAGCAACTTTACATGGTAACTCCATCCTCGGAGGTTGGATCTGGAGTTTGAAGCATTGGAATTGTCTGGAATGAGTCTAATGAGAAAGGGCTGAGGAACTCGGCGAGTTGAGTTGGGTTTTCCAGTTTCTGGTTTCAGAGTGAACTCGACAAGTTGATGATACAACTCGACGAGTGATTAGGGTTTTTCCCCGGTCTTCTAGACTCTGCATGGACTCGACGAGTTAACTCGGGTTTTTGTGATGTCTGAGTACTGAGGACTTGACAAGTTCATGAGCTGCACTCGACGAGTTGAGTTAACATGGATCGTTGACTTGAGTGTTGACTTCCGTTGACTTTTAGGGTTGGGTCAAGTTGTGGACCTTGGAGAGTATGGAGGGGTAAAATGGTCTTTCACCCTTTTCGGAGATCTAGTAGAGGAGTTAGTTTAATGTTTTATATAATTGTTAAGTAGAGATGATTATGATATGTGTAGGCGGAGTCTAGACCAGCAGTTCGAGTGTGAGATATATTGCTTTACTCCGTGAGGTGAGTCTTTTCACTATACTTACCTGAGTGGTAATCATTGTGTGACCGGAGGGTATTATGCACTTATACTGAGTTATGTGATATCATGCATTTTGTGTTTGTGATTTATGCCGTATATTACTCATGTGCCTTATTGAGTTATTTTGTTCTTGTGATACCGGAGGGTCTTCACTGAGATACCGAACTGGAGGGTCTGACCCGAGCTGTGAGACTGGAGGGTCTTCACTGAGACAAATGGCTGGAGGGTCCTTATCGAGGTATAGACATGAGAGGCTAATTATTTGCATGTGGTATTTTGGGGAACTCGCAAAGCTTTGTACTTACCATGTTGTGTGATATGTGTTTCATGTACTTTTCAGGATCGCGGGAAGGTGCCGACTTGATTGTACACACCAGATAGAGATCATGATTTTGAGGATTCTGGGATTTTATCAAACAATGTGGACTTGTGTTTGAAAACTTTTACATTTTGTGGTTTTTTGGGAAATGTGATATTGAGTTATGTCACACCCCAAAACCAAGAACGGCGGAAACGTTCTGGGGCGGAGGACGTCATGTATAGTATCAACAACAATGTAAAGTAGTAAACAAGCAACAACATCATCCATTGCATTAATAAAATAATTATTATACAATTGTATTCTGTCAAATTTTGATAAACACTAGAGCATAAATCAAAATGAAAGATAAGTCTTGAACAAGCTTCATCTTCCTTTCTCCTTGCATCGGTACCTGTCTATGATGACCTGAGGATACAAGTAATTTTGAAAGCGAGTATCAGCTATAAAGCTGGTGAGATCATAAGTATTAATGTGTCTTAATTTGTAAAAACTTATAATTTCTAAGACTTGACATTGCTTTGAAAGAAAGCTAGTTTAAGTATGAAAATGTTTGTAGCCCAACAATAAATGTTTGAAAATCCCTAGAAATCCCTATGATTCCTATTAGTAACAAAAGGAGTCTTCTACCAAGACTTAACTGTTCTGTGTGTAGTCTTCTACCAAGACCTAACTGTTCTGAATGTAGTCTTCTACCAAGACCTAATTGTTCTGAATGTAGTCTTCTACCAAGACCTAACTGTTCTGAATGTAGTCTTCTACCAAGACCCAACTGTTATGAATGTAGTCTTCTACCAAGACCCAACTGTGTTACTATTATTATCATTATAAGAAATTATATCCTTTAGTACTAGGATACCTAAATATAATTCACCTCCTTGGTTATGTGAATGAGTCACAAAATAAGGTAATAATATAACTAAACTGAATTTTACCCTTTGGTACTAGGGTAACTATCATTGATAACTTTAAGCCATCCGTAGATGTACTCTTACCTCTGTTGCTAACAGCTGGGTATAGGAATAGTTAATCCCTTAATTGTGCACCTGAAATGGTACCAACCATTTGACATCCGTGGATGTACTTTTACCTCTGTTGCTAACAGAGATTCTAGGAATGGTCAATCCCTCAATACGTATCCTTTGGTACTAGGATAATAATCCATTCTATCTCATCGATTATGTGATTTTATCACAAGGTAAAGATAAGAACACGGATTGATAATAGAGTCGATACATATAAAATGTAATAGGACTCCTACTGATATATCTATGCACAAGTACTCCTATAAGTATAATAATGTAAATATTATAGTAGAGTACGGTAAGGTTCTACGTGTGCTAGCTAGAATGTGTGTTCTCCCTATCTAGCAAGTATAGTAATGTAAACGTTCTAGTATAGATGTATATGTTCTCGTCCTAGTATAATTGTACATGTAACGTATAGTAATGTTCTAGAAAGTATTGACTCATGAATGAACTGACTCATTGTATGATATCGCGTTCTAGTAATGGTTCTAGTATCTTCCTGAACTACCCATATGGTAGCTTACTAGTAATCTAAGTGGTACGTATGGACGTGGATGTATACCCTTGCTACCCAAGGGCATAGGATGAATTGGAAGGACCTTTTATGACTATATATGTACACATGATATATAACAAATCTTTAAACGACTTTCGGACGAATACCCAATGTCCCACCAGACCACATCTCAAGGCGCGAAAAGGAAATAGGGTGGATAGTCTTCCTAAGTCTTTTAAACATTTCTTATATAACTATACATATAAAGGCATGCAATTTATAATAAAATAAAAGCATAAGTAAGTTTTGTAAAACATTTGAAACATAAATATTATTTTAAGAGAAGATCGACTTGATGTCAATCGATAAAACAATTTGAAGGCATAAGTATAATAAAACAGTTTTGAGTATAAAGAAACATTTGTTTGAAACACAGTTGTAAATAAGTTTGAAGTCTGATAAACAGAGTAAGAAGTATAGTGTAAGAAGTAGTTTTAAAACATATAAAATGTTTATAAAAATCATTTGAAGGAAACTATTTGGTAAAACGGCTAATGAGTAGCCCAATCTTTTGAATGCTGTATATTAATCACATGTGATTGATGTAATAAGTAATATAATCCTACTTACTAATCACATGTGATTGACATAAAAAGTAGCATGATTCTACTTGTAACCCCCCCATAAAACATTTAAAACAGTTTAAAACATTAGTTAAGGGGTATGAACTCACCTGCAGTATGTGACTGGAATTGAACGGCTGTTATCGTATGGAAGGATCGAACAAGTGCTTGGTGTCAAGTGATGACTTAGACACACACAATGATCCTAATTACATATGAAGACATATGTATATAAATAATTAGAGATTAAATCACTAATTATACAAGTATAAACATTTAAGCGCGAGGACAACACTTTTGGTCAAGTGTTAGGAGGCTAATGGGTCGCAGCAAAGGAGTGCAATGCCCCTAATGGAAGTTTAAGGTCAAAAGACCATATTCATTAGAGTTTACGGCCCAGGGGAGTAAGCTCCTGGCCGCAAACTCTCAAACAAGGCTTGGAATGGTACTTTGAATTACTACAACTCTAGTGGGAATTGTTTCAAGGCCTATACAAGTGTTTGGGCACCACATTGACTCCTTTGGGGAGTTTACGGCCCAAAGACTCTTTTCCCTTGGAGTTTACGGCCGTAAACTCCCTTGGGAGGGTTCTTATTGTCCTTTCAAGTGTCTAACAATTCTAGGAACAAGTCTAGGCTTCAACCATTTGGTTAAGGAAGGTTTAAGGCACTAAATGGGACCATTTGATGGAGTTTACGGCCATAGAACTCTTTGGGTCGTAAACTCCCTCACACATGAGGTCCTAAGAATTTTAACTAGTCCATATCTCATCTAGGTACTTGCCCTAAAAGTTTCTTGGCCTAAGGAAGTGTCTAGGGTGTCCTTTGACCCCATTTAAGGAGTTTACGGCCCAAGAAATACTCTTGGCCGTAAACTCTCCAACACTCATGCTTTTCATGTGTTATCTAGGTCCTAAACACATTAAGGTACATGCCAAAAATGAATACTAGGCCTTAGGAAGAGTTTGAAGGCATTTTGGAACCTAAAACTTGGAGTTTACGGCCCAAGGAGTTTCTTGGCCGTAAACTCCCTTATAGAAATGATTTCTAAGGGTTTTGTTGGCATAAATCATGAGTTTAAAGCTTCTAGGTTTTTGTTCTAAGGTTAGGGATCACAAGGCACTCATTTGTGCCCTTTACTTGGAGTTTACGGCCCAAGAGGTGGTTCCTTGGCCGTAAACTCCTCAAACTACTTGCTTTTGATTTGTTTCTAGCCTCTAATGATCATACACTAAGTCCTTAGTTAGATGCCTAACACGGAAATGGGACTATGTGGCCTTTAGGCTTCATTTTGGAGTTTACTCCCCAAGAACGTTCTTGGGCGGTAAACTCCCGGATCTTGTGATTTAGACATTTAAACAATGTTATAAGGCATATAACAAGTATTAAAACACATTTAGGGAAGTAGACTCACAATCTGGGATGAAAACCCGAAGATCCGTGAGAGAGTATTTGACTTTTCTCTAAATGGAAATCAAATAATGAACCAATTTGGTTCAGAATTCTATTTATAGTCCAGAGATTTTTGGCAGAAAATATTTCTATTCTCGGAATGGATTCTAATGACCTAGAGTAATGGAATTATAGTGTTGCACAAAATCCTAGTGCAACCACTCTCCTAATAACTCCTTAGGTGTAAAACCCTAAAACTGCCAAACTTATTCCAAAAGTTTGAATTTTCACTGTAACTGCTCTACTACTATTGGATTGAAATGGTTTGATTTAGAACAGGAATTTCGGGTTGTCACAAGTTATGTGATTTTAAAAATGAAAAAATTTATTTAAAAATTTACAGTGTTACAAGTTGGTATCAGAGCCTTGGTTTGAGGGATTCAAATGTATTCTTGGTTATGTCTGGACTCAAAATGAGGATTTGAGAAAAATTTTCCAAAAAGAAATGATTTTTCTAAAACGAGTAAGAGTTTAAAGAGAAAACGAGACGGAGTAGTGTGTACAATCAGCCAGAGCCCGAGCGGTGATTTCCCAAAGTACCATTACTTGTTTACATTATGAGATATTTATGAGATATTAGAACTGCATGCTAGAGGATAAGGGATGCTATTGATTGATATTATCTGCTATTTGCTCTATGTATCTATCGAGTAGGAGTGCCTAGCAGGAATATTTCAGAGAAATCTTTGAGTAGAGGAGTAATCTAGGAGAGATACCTAGGTGTGCATTTGAGGAATCTATTGAGAGAGTAGTTAGATACCACGAGAGGTAGGGTTGCCTGAGTTCAGTGATGCCTTTTGAGTTGTGAATAGAGCGAGTGGAGTTGTATGCTAGAGTGGATTTATGCGCTGGTGGAGATTATTCGATGCCCGAATGCTGCTTGCTTTGTGCTTGATGATGGGAGTCAACTACTAAGTGAATATGATGATATTCAGGAGGTAGATGGCTGGCATCATAAGGAGTTCTTTAGCAACTGATGGCAGAAAAGTGTGAGAACCTAGGGAGAAATTTTAGTGCGATGACAACGCTGTTTACAGGTGAGTATTCGCTGGAAAGCGAGCACGTGTAATGGGATTGGTGATCGAGGAGGTTGAGCAGCTATTTAGGGAGTTTGGGACAATTCGTGTGGAAAGTATGGGTAGATGTGGCCAGGTAGTATGAGCCTGTACTACTGAAAGCAGAGGTCCTATACTCGAAACAGGGAGAATTCCATAGGTTATAAATATTAGGTTGAGGGGAGATAACATGGTTCGGGTACCATGACTCGTAGGAGAGTGTGTTTCCATCTTTACCATTTATCCGACGATGGGTGTTCAGACTGAGAATAAATATGGTAAACTGTGAGGCCAGATGTCCCTGTCGGTTGAGCTTCGATAGAGTGTACCTTGCGAGGAAAATTGAGTTTAGTGATATTGCCACATTTATACATACTTTTAGGCATTATTTGGATACATTTTTATACATATTTTTGGTTATTTGCATGGAATAATGGTACTTATGAGATTAACTTGTATTTTGTAGCCTATGTAAGTCATTTTGAAGAATAAGGACTAAAAGTGGAAAAAGAAGAAACTTTCGAGGCTTGGAAGATTAAAGAAGATAAAAACCCACGAAATAGCTGGATCCACGTCATGGAGCTTACTTACACGACGTGGAAAGGAATATTCTGGAAGATAAGTGTACGCAAAGTCGAAATCCTTGCCTGATAAGTTTGTCCATGTCCACGACGTGGAAGGTAATTTTATGACAACTATAAATATTCTTGATCTCTATGGGTTTAAGAGATTGGTTGGCTTAGAGAGGTTCCAGAAGTCGAAAATCAGAGTTTTTGAAGGCTAAGAATTGGTTTGAACACCAAGGAAGAAGAAGTTCATAATTCGATTTTTACTTGTTACTTTAAACTTGTTTTTGATGGGTTTTATGCATAAGAACAATCCTATGTGCTCATACAAACCCTAATGCTTGGATCTAGGTTTCTCTATTGCACATGCTTTGAATCCAAGACTAATAAACTTAGATCTAACATATTATAAATTGAATTAGGGTTTAGAGAATTACCTTTGATTGTTATATAACAATAACAATCAATTCCTTGCTTGGATTGGCTTCAAAAGCTTAGTGCCTCAACTGCTGCACCTCTAATGGAGTCACAAACACCATATACAACTTGGATGAAGAGGAGAAGAAGAGAGGCCGCCCAAAAACGGCTGGAAACCCTAATGGAAGACTTGTCCACGTTTTTGGGGCATAGGGGCCCTTTATATACATGTAGGCTATTAGGGTTTACAACAAGGAAACCCTAATTTGACTGCTTAGGCCCTAAGCAGCCCATGGACTCCTTAAACATATCCCTTGGACGATTTCTAATGGGCTTCCCATAGAATTCGTCCAACCTATATATTATTAGGTGATCCATAGCCCAATTATAATTATCTTATAATTATAACTTCAGTCCCCTAAGTTTAATTAATCTCTTTTAGCCACAAAATTAATTATCAATTAATTCTTGACTAATATTAATTAACCAATATGATTTCTCCTTTAATATATTATTCTCATAATATATTAATAAATCATATTTAAACCTTTCTCTCCATAAATCATCCTACATATTGCTATGGTGAAGGCAACCCAAAAGGACCATGCTCATAATCGGGTCAAGTACATACCAAAATAGTTATGGACTTAGACACTAATCCAACAGTCTCCCACTTGGATAAGTCTAATAACTATTTTCCGTATGACTTCAGAACCTGATCAGCAATCGTAGCTTTCAAAAGCCGCTGTCAACTCTGATCTTATCAGATAGCGTGTCCTCTAGATAAGGGATTATATATTCCTTCATTCTCAAGATATCGTATAGACATAAGACATGAATTTCAATCATTCTCTCTATACTATTTCCCGACTTCCGATTTATGACGACTGACAACAGACTACAATTGAACACATCAACTTAGTCTCGGCTTGGCCAAGCGCTTAGGTGTCATCACTAAATCATCGAGAGGCCCACAGATATCGCTTTTATCCCACTTTGGGTAAAAGGAATGGATAAACTTCGACTCATATGCTCGCTTGCATTTATTTATCGAGTCACACACAACAATAAGTTTTATAACACCAAGTTACTGGTGCGTTTACTTATTATCAATGTGCAACTGACCAACAAATAACAACTCACACGTCTCGGTTTCAAGAATATACAATATTATCGTCTCACTAATCACTCGTGATAAAACCATGAAGTGATCCAAGTGAGCGTGGGTTTAATCCAATACTCTAATCTTATCAAAGCACTCATGAACTCTGCAGCAAACTTGTGCTATGTCTAAACCTTTCAGACAATCTACAGACTCTTCATGACAGTCTTCCTTCATACTTACTTCCAACGTATGATCGACTGTGGATGTTTGAATAACTTAGTTATTCTGGAAGTCAAAACATGCAAATTGAAACATAACAATAATACTTAATCCTATATGGCCTCAAACTTGTGAGAGTAAATAAAACACTTCTATTTAACCACCATATTGATTACTCATTTTTATCGTTTACTGTTTCAGAAAATCAACTTATTACTTGAATTACAACAACAATTGTTCCATGCTCTAAGCATGCACACTTTGTTTCCTATGGTCCTTACTTTGTGAAATAGAACAATTGAAAACTTTTCCAATGATTCTCATTTCACAATTCCTCAATCCCCATTGTTAGTGTAAGAACACAAGGTTCTTGCCACTACTAGAATATGCTAGATTCTAACATTTAACGATCCTTTCGTAAAGTCATAGCACAAAAGTCACCAAGACTTGGCTAATGAAATTACAAAGTACTTTCTTAGAAATTGTTACAATACAATTCTATAGACGTGAAGTCTCACATTCAAAGTACATTCCTTTGAACATCCTTCTTGCATAAAAGTTTCTAATCTAGACATAGATTCTTAATATCCAACTCCCAATATGGAAACATTTCCACATTTGCCATATGACAACTCATTCTTAATAGAATCTTATCTATTCACAATAATGTCGATATGGTCCATCCAATACCATACTTCCAACTACTCATAAGCGACCAATCCTCAGCGAACTTTGGATCGTCCTTTGATAGTTGTTTAATAATTTTAGTCAAAATCCATTCTAGTCCTTTTCCCTCTTAATGCACTAGACATTTGAAAAATTTTAGAATGGTAAATATTATAGCATTTGCAATCGATCCTATACCCGAAGCGTATGGGACACGATGCATAATGTCTTACATAAAGATATGATACTTTACCAATCTTTTTCCATAATATTCTATGTGTCATGTTCTCACAATTTGAACTATGAAGAGGGATGCCGTAATCATAATCGAATTTTAAGAACACACAATGTATCCTTTGACTGAAAATATTAAAATTTCTCAATCTAAGCTTTAGATTTTGAAACGAAGTATAACATTCTCTCCCTTAATTATAGAAAAACAACTTTTCAACCCATGCAACTTTGCAAATTTGAATCTTTGTTTTTCTATAATTAATATTGCTAACTTGCAATACTCGCCATAATAATCATACAATCATAACACTTATGCTCCTACTATCATGATGATTATCATAAAAGCACAACACTTATGCTCCCACTATCATGATGATTATCATATAAGCACAACACTTATGCTCCCACTAGCCTTGACATGTATTCAGAAAACAAATGAACTTCCAGAAAACAATGCCTATTGAATTTCTGAAATTCATATTTCTAATACCAGATGCTTCGATAAGCCTTTATCTAAGCTTCTTAAACTTATACACCTTTGCCTTGGATAGCTCATATGTGTGTTTAAACAATCTAGAACTTATGTTACTAAGTTCCAAATGTTCAAACTAATTGCCAGATCTCACAATTCGAACTATGGAAAGGGATGCCATAACCATAATCGAATGTGAGAATACAATTTTCACAATCGCTATTTTCTTAAAACCTCTCTTAGTGAAAGTATTTCCTCACAGTCATTTTCATGAAGGAGGGAATCTTATGACACTTAGATTTTATGGTGTATGAGTTCCTATCCATGTGAATTTGCCAAAACCAAGGTTTGCGACAAATCCAAACTCATATGGACTGAACTTTGTTAATCTTGATTTCTTGCCCTATGGTAACAAGAGTTCCCACCATGTCTTCCAAGTAGTTTAGTAACTTGTCCTTACACATCAATGTACATTCCATCGACTAAGGCTCTAGTATGCATTCAAATGAGAACTCATAGAACCCACATACGCAATTAACTTAATTGGAATGGCACAGAAAACAAGATAATGTCAGTGCGACAGGTTGTAAACCTCAAGTCGTGTGCTAGTGATGATCGATAAGGTTTATTCTTGATTTGTTCTTGAAACTTTTCAAGACCATTAAGACTCCCACTGACTCCTTGACATATAAGATTCTCTTGTCAAGAAACATTTCTTGACAAAGCAAATATTCAAGAGTTAGTGTAGTTCTTATCAAGACAAAACACTTCACACAATTGGTCCTAGTTGGTCTTTGTCTTATCCAAGACATCACAACTTACTAATTTTAAATGTGCAAGAATGAGAAAACCTTTTCTAAATTCCACATTTGATGAGTGTTATAAACCTACTTAAGACTTTTCACTCAATGTCACAATCTTGACTTTAAGACTTGATATTGGAACGAAGTATGATTGACTTATTGATTTAACCATTTCTACAATTCTTGATTCCTCTTCTTAGACATGCAATTGCACTAAGACTCACTTAGAGGATCAATTGAGACATGGTTCTTAATCATTAAGACTTATCATAAAACACAATAAAAGGTACTCTCCCTTCTTCTTAGAATGGAGAAACTTTTATCTTTCTGCCTTCTTGATTCTTCTTATTCGTTCTGCTATTGATTGAAACTATTTCAGTTAACTCAGAATTATACTCAATCTTATAAGTATAACCATATTTACTAAACTTTAGTAAATCATGACGAATATCTTTGTCACTCTTGTGGTAGACTTGATCAACGTACGACCTAGTGTACTCGATCCCCTAGTTCTTCAATTGACACTTTGTCAAAGAATTAGTCTAAGTTTCCCAAATGTGAAAGTTTTTCATTCATCATACAATACACATTGCATGATTCCAAGTTTCTGGCCAATTGAAATTTGGGTGATGAGAAACTCTCCTTATTTGGTAAACTTTTAATATTTCCACAAATAATACAATTAAGAATCAAATCCATTATTGCTAATAATAGAAACATTCAAACATCAATTTTTCATACATGCCATTGGAAGGATAAATAAGATAAAATCAAAATTTATTTTATTGCGGAAAAACTTGTCCTTACAATGCAATTCAACTGAAAAACTATGCTATTACATATTTCTTAGCAATCTACCCTAACTCCTAAGTGGCAGCTCAAAAATCTGATCTTTGAATCCATGCGATTGAAATCCATTTCTTTGTGATCAGATTCAGCAGCTTCTTCATTAAGCTTCCTTTCTTTTCTTTGATCCTGCAAAACATCAAAATGTAATCTTATCACATCATGTATTAAGAATCTAGAATAGGAACTTAAAAGAGTCGGTTAATGGATTTTACCTGAAGTAGAGCCATACGTCTTGACTCTCCCATCTCTTAGATCTCTCAGGTAGTTTGGGCAGCTTTGTCTCCAATGCCCTTTCTCTTGGCAATAAAAGCAAATGGACTCCTTTGGCACAACACATCAGACAATCATAGACTTAGTTCTTTCTGGACTTCCAATGTTGCTAGTGTCCATTGAAGTTTGGGAGTTTGATTCACCAGACAAATTTGCTTGACCAGCACGCCAAATCATTGCTGATTCAGCAGCTATTAGCAAATAGGTGAGATCAATTAGGGTCACGTCGTGGTCCATCATATAGTACTCTCTAACGAACTCACTATATGATTTAGGAAGTGACTGAAGAACCCAGTCAACAGCCAACTCGCTTGAAATCTCGACACCCATCATGATTAACCTATCAATGTGTGACTTCATCTCTAAGACGTGTGCACACACAGGTTTCCCATCTTCGTGTTTACTTACCAAAAGGGCTTGAGTGAGCTTGAACTTTTCAAGCCTTTGAACTTGTAGGTCAGGGAGAACAATTGGAGGAGGTGGAGGAAGTGAAGCATGACTCTCATTTCCTTGATCATATCTCGGAACGTCATCTTCATTTGGAAAGCTTGTTCCAAAGGATTTGGGAAGACCATTGTAAGATTCAGACATCTACAAAACGGGAGAAAATTCAAGTTAAGTTGATTAGAATTCTTGATGTAACACCCAAATGAAACATCAAGCTAGGATCCAACACAATATTCTACAACCTAGAAAAGGGATGCCGTAATCTAGTTGTAAAATATTTGAAGGTAGGTAAATGACGATTTACCAATTTCCACCATGAAAAACAAAAAAGAAGATTAAGTTTTAAACGAATTGAAACTCCTAGATCTTTTGAGATTCATTGAACTTTTCAATGGCATGTTTAATCTCGATTATGCCCTACTATTTGTGACTGGGATGCCGAGGATCACAAACAAGGTGTGAATAACCATACGAATCACGTGGTGCACCCAATGCTACAATCACCTAATCAATGTGCTGGTTAGCCACACACGCTCCATTGATCTATGATAAGCTTCGAGCCACCCTTCGCCACCAATGTCATCCCCAAATTAGTGTGCCGGTTAACCACACACACTCCACCAACGTTTGACAAGGATACGAAGTGTAATTCTATGGATTAGCATACAATTTCACATTTTCCCTAAAGTAACTATGATTTGGGAATTTTGAAAAAGCATTTAGTTACTTTGTACTTCATTATACTTATAATGGAAGGTTTCTGTCCTATCCTACCCATTCGGCTAACGACCCTCCACTAGTCAAGAGTGCGGTGGGTAAGAGTGGATACCCATTCAATCGCCATTTTATAGGCAATTTCCTTAAACACCCCTTATAGACCAGCTTCGTGAATGAGGCCTACTAACGGTAAGACTGACTGTTTACTCATACATATATAATACTAAACTTTTAATGTTATATATAGTATAGGGTGTATTTTACACTTTTAAAATACTAGGTGGTTTAATTTAGTAAAATTATACTTTTAATTTAATTAAATGTAAACCAAAACTTTATGGGTTTATTAAATCACTTTTAATTATACACTTTAATTAATTAATAAAACATAAGGGTGTGATTTGAACTTTTCAAATTACTAGGGTTTTAGAATTTAACATTTCAAAATTAAACTTTTAACCAACTTTTAAATTCCAAAACTTGAGGGCAAGTTTTGAAACATTTCAAAACATTAGGGTTTAACTTATTTAAATTTCATAAACAAAACTTTTAAGTTCAAATTTAAACTATAAAACCTAAAGGGTGCAATTGAAACTTTTTCTCATCACAAATGATCAAATAACAAATAATAATTAATATAGTCATTATCTATATTTGACCTAATCTTATTTCAATCACTAGATAATTACCAAATAACTTTAAATAATCCATATTTATCACATAAATAACCAATATTCAAAAGATTTGAAATTATCTATTGTTTTGGCAAGGATAATCATTATTTTAAGATAAAATTCGGATTTTAACTTCATAAAATAATTTAAGCATCAAATCCAAGTCAAAACAGCAGCTAGAATCCGAAATACCCTCTACCTGACGCACTGACTCGCCGAGTTAGATCTGAACTCGCCGAGTAGGGGCCAACTCCCCAAGTCCAGATACTGACTCGCCGAGTTGAGTCGGGCAGAGGCCAAAAACACGTTTTTCAATAAATAATTCAACATAGCATCACATACAACAGAAACCAATCAAGGCTCTGATACCACTGATGAGTTTTATGCATAAGAACAATCCTATGTGCTCATACAAACCCTAATGCTTGGATCTAGGTTTCTCTATTGCACATGCTTTGAATCCAAGACTAATAAACTTAGATCTAACATATTATAAACTGAATTAGGGTTTAGAGAATTACCTTTGATTGTTATATAGCAATAACAATCAATTCCTTGCTTGGATTGGCTTCAAAAGCTTAGTGCCTCAAATGCTGCACCTCTAATGGAGTCACAAACACCATATACAACTTGGATGAAGAGGAGAAGAAGAGAGGCTGCCCAAAAACGGCTGGAAACCCTAATGGAAGACTTGTCCACGTTTTTGGGGCATAGGGGCCCTTTATATACATGTAGGCTATTAAGGTTTACAACAAGGAAACCCTAATTTGACTGCTTAGGCCCTAAGCAGCCCATGGACTCCTTAAACATATCCCTTGGACGATTTCTAATGGGCTTCCCATAGAATTCGTCCAACCTATATATTATTAGGTGATCCATAGCCCAATTATAATTATCTTATAATTATAACTTCAGTCCCCTAAGTTTAATTAATCTCTTTTAGCCACAAAATTAATTATCAATTAATTCTTGACTAATATTAATTAACCAATATGATTTCTCCTTTAATATATTATTCTCATAATATATTAATTAATCATATTTAAACCTTTCTCTCCATAAATCATCCTACATATTGCTATGGTGAAGGCAACCCAAAAGGACCATGCTCATAATCGGGTCAAGTACATACCAAAATAGTTATGGACTTAGACACTAATCCAACAGTTTTTGATTATAACTTGTTTGTGTTCATTTGTTAGAATGAGTAGCTAAATATAGCTACTTCGGTTAGCTAGATGAAGTTGGAACTCATGGTTTGATTAAATAGATTTAGACTTTTCTTATTGGTTAATGTCTTGTGTTTGATTGATTATACCTAACATGCTTGATTTGATAATTAGATTGCTTAAACTTCTTATTCTGTGTAGTTAATGACCATTAATCTGCATGAATTTGAATACCTAGTAATTTAGTGAACATTAGAATATTAGAGCTAAGATCGAACCAATCTTGGTTAAGCAATTGAATTGATGAATTTAGCTGTGCTAGAGAACTCATATTACAAACATAATTGTGTTTGTCAACTCAATCTTACATAGCTCCAATTTTGTTTAATAAATTGATTATGTGTTAAATTATATGTGACCATACATAACTCTACATGAATTAATTGAATATTAGTAAATTTGGAATTGAATTGCTAATAATATCTTAATTGGTAATCAACATGAATTGTCATAATTAATATATAAACCATTGAGGGAAAGTGGATTTAAACTAACATAAGTGTTTTTATAATATTGATTGAATAGTTTTTGATAGATTAAGTTCATATAAACTTGCAAAATTAGATAAAAAAACCATTACTTTGCTAGAATTTCAGGTTAACTTAATAGTAGATATCTTAATTAGTTAATACTGTTCTCCGTGTTCACCCCTGAGTTACTTAAACTACATTACAATCCAACTAGGTACACTGCCTAGGTGCATATTGGTTAGTTAAGTTAGTTAGGATATAAATTTAAAACTCATAGGTACTTTTGTGCACATCAAGTTTTTGGCGCCGTTGTCGGGGAACGACTATCTTAGTTGTTAATTTAATCGCTTTAGGTTAATCGATCCTTTTTGTGGGGGTAAAAACCGCAAAAAGTTAATTTTTTGCAAAGTTTTTATTTTTGCTACTTGTTTAGTTTTCACAACGTGAGAGGACACCTCTCACGAAGTGAGTTTAATAGTTTTTAGTTTTTATTTATTTTGTTTTTAGTTCGTTTTATTTTATGTATTTTCAAAATCTAGATGCTTTTGACAGTTTTCTTGAGGAAGTGAAACATGAATTAGCGCGAGAAGACGAGGGATATGAATCAGACGAAGATTTAAGGGAGCTGAAAAAATGGATGGATGACATCTTTCCTAACAAACCAGAACAAGCTGAGCTAGAGATAGAAGATGAGGAATTTCATCCAGAAAGAAATTTGGAGGAGCTGGAAAGTTTGCTAGCATGCTCGGACGAATAACAAAAACAACCAGAAATTTAAGAACAACGTCATGATATGATCATTACCATGATGCGAGTTCCCGATAGTTCGATTTGTGTTTCAATGTATGGGGTGGCAGTTGCATCTTTTAAGAAGGTTCTGAAGAACGATCCTTTTCTGACAAGCGACCAACTGGTCCCCACCATTCTTAATTTTCTAGGAATAAATAGATGTTTGCTTGTTTGGCCACAAATTGAAACGAGAGGTCAAATTTTACAAGTTGGTATGAAGAGAGTATTCGATGAAACCTTTGGATTAATAATGAGCGGATTGACAATTTATTAAGTTGGGAGTCCAGCTCAAGACTCGCACAAAAAGAAGCGATTATTGGGAGGCAACCCGATGTTTGAATAATTTATATCCTTTTATTTATTTTATTTCATTTAGTTTATTTTTGGGTTTGTTTGTTTTGAACTTCGTTTAATTTGGTTGTGTAACAACTATTTAAATTGTTATGTTTCTTGTCTACTTCTTTTGGTTATTATTTTCAGATTTGGTTAGAGAAAAAAACGCGACTAAGGAACCTTAGAGATGTGAGAGCATTAACACAATTAGCCGTGTCATTTAGAGTCGAGAGTTGAGACCCACGATCTTAGATAAGTGTGGGGTTAATCGAGAGAGAAGAGAGTAGGAAAGAGTCAAGATATATGCAGTTCAGAAGGGTCTTAATATGTTAAGACACAAGTGCACATTACACTCATTTAAGGAAAAGTGATTTCTATGATGCCCAGTTTCCACGACGTGGACATCAATTACACGTCGTGGATTCAGACCAATACACGATTTCAGAAAATGGAATTATTCGATACCATGTAGTTTAATTCTACACCACGATGTGGAATGCAGAAGTCCAATTTTCCCTATTTTCCACACCATTCCATGTGGCGTATGATTTCCCACATTGTTTTTTATGCTTTGGAGATTTTTCTACACCACATTTTTTGAAGATTGAAGACTCGATTCATAATTTTTGTTGGCATATTTGCATATCTCATTTGTTAAAGATCCAAGTTCCATATTAGAAGAAGTCTGTATTCAAGATGCACAACTTTTCTCACACGTGAAAAATTCGATCTCACCAATATTACCCTAGGGGAGTTTGTTCCTTTTTCTTTCTCCATTTTCTTGTTTTTAATTTATTTTATGAATACAATGAGGGCATTGTATGTAATAAGTGCGGGGTAGGGGGTTGAAAGAGTAAATTGCTAGAAAATTATAAAAATTCGTAAATTTTGAAAAATTAAAAAAGGTATTTGAAATAATAATCTAAAAATTAAATCTAGTGATAATTTGAACTCAAGTTGCTAGTGTTATATGGGATGATCTAATGAGAGCTTAAATGTTTAACCGAGCTAATATATGTTATAGTATATTTGTGGCTTCCCAAGTCTTAGTGAAAATCCATGAGTTATGAAAAGGTAGTCTGGTAGTTTTTATGGCATTGCACGTAGACTAATACCTTTAACCAATAAAGGTTGAAGTTAAGCACCCTTGCTTAATCATGTAGGATTTGAGTGAAAAAGAAAAAAAGTGAGATACATGTGAAAAAAAAGAGAAATTACCGAAAAGTTGAAGAATTTTGGAGCTATCATATGTGAAGATTAAAAGATCAAAATTCCAAAAGAAAAAAAAAACTGAAGATACCAAAAATCGAAAAAAGAAGGTGGTGAATTCAAAAAAATTGAAGATCAAATATCAAAGAAGTGAAGAATTCCAAGAGCTGCAATTTGGTATCTAAAGTTGTAATTTCTAGATTATGTATGCTTAGGTTGCTTAGCCAAAAATACCTTGAGGTTATGAAAGAGTTCTGGGGGATTGATTCAGAGGGTTGCAGAAATGAGTGACGTATAAGTTAAGGGGTGAAAGTTCATAAGGATTGTGAGTAGCTAGCGTTGGGAGGTTGTTAGGATTTTAGACACAAATATGCGCATTGAGGTCTTGGTATAATGGTTGAGTTTGAAATGGATTGTTCTATGCTATGCTAGTGACGAAGGTTTGAATTAAAAATAAATAGTTTTGCTTGAGGGCAAGCAAAGAATAAGTGTGGGATATTTTGATATCTCCATATTTATACATACTTTTAGGCAATATTTGAATACATTTTTATACATATTTTTGGTTATTTGCATGGAGTAATGGTACTTATGAGATTAAATTGTATTTTGCATCCAAAATAAGTCATTTCGATGAATAAGGACTAAAAGTGGAAAAAGAAGAAACTTTGGAGGCTTGGAAGATTAAAGAAGATAAAAACCCACGAAAATAGTTGGATCCATGTCGTGGAGCTTACTTATACGATGTGGAAAGGAATATTCTGGAAGATAAGTGTACACAAAGTCGAAATCCTTTACCGATAAGGATTCGTCCATGTCCACGACGTCGAGCTGTATTCCACGACATGGAAGGTAATTTTATGACAACTATAAGTATTCTTGATCTCTACGGGTTTAAGAGATTGGCTGGCTTATACAGGTTCCAGAAGTCGAAAATCAGAGTTTTGAAGGATAAAGAATTGGTTTGAACACCAAGGAAGAAGAAGTTCATAATTCGATTTTTACTTTGGTACTTTAAACATGTTTTTGATTATAACTTGTTTGTGTTCATTTGTTCGAATGAGTAGCTAAATCTAGCTGCTTCTGTTAGCTAGATGAAGCTGGAACTCATGGTTTGATTAAATAGATTTAGACTTTTCTTGTTGGTTAATGTATTGTGTTTGATTGATTATACCTAGCATGCTTGATTTGATAATTAGATTGCTTAAACTTTTTATTATGTGTAGTTAGTGACCATTAATCTGCATGAATTTGAATACCTAGTAAATTAGTGAACATTAAATTATTAGAGCTAAGATTGAACCAATCTTAGTTAAGCAATTGAATTGTTGAAATTAGCTGTGCTAGAGAACTCATATTTTGAACATAATTGTGTTTGTCTACTCAATCTTACATAGCTCCAATTTTGTTTAATAAATTGATTCTGTGTTAAATTATATGTGACCATACATAACTCTACATGAATTAATTGAATATTAGTAAATTTGGAATTGAATTGCTAATAATATCTTAATTGGTAACCTATATGAATTGTCATAATTAAGATATAAACCATTGAGGAAAAGTGAATTTAAACTAATAGAAGTGTTTTTATAATATTGATTGAATAGTTGTTGATAGATTAAATTCAATTAAACTTGCAAAATTAGATAAAAAAACCATTACTTTGCTAGAATTTTAGGTTAACTTAATAGTAGATAGATTAATTAGTTAATACCGTTCCCTGTGTTCGGCCCCGACTTACTTAAACTACATTACAATCCGACTAGGTACATTGCCTAGGTCCATATTGGTTAGTTAAGTTAGTTATGATATAAATTTAAAACTAGTAGGTACTTTTGTGCACATCATTTAGATCCCGAGGAGTTGGACTGGTGAGCTGCTAGTTAGAGTCGCAGGACTTATGGAGATGATACGCTGTGGAGGATTGAGGTATGGGTTGAGTGATAGGCTGATGGTTGAGATGTCACTTTCTTTGACGAGGGTTACACTATTTCCATTTCTCGTGTGGAGCAAAGGAGATAACGAGTTTCCGATTTCAGAGTTTGGAGGTAAACCATGTGGGGTAGGATTTAGTTGAGATATTTTCACAGAGTATGTGTGGTATGTCTCTTGCGAGGTATTCATATATCATGAGAGAGTCACCAGAGGGGACTGAGATGGATGAGGACAAGGATATGCCTTAGATGAGTATAGTAAGGCACATATTTGTATCAGTTCCAAGTAATCAAGAGGAGTATATAGGGTTGGCGCCCTTCGTTGTTTACGTTGTATATTGTCTGTGAGAGTGAGGTATCTTGCTTCTATGATAATTCACACGATGGCATGGTGGCTGTCACACCCCAAAACCGAGAACGGCGGAAACGTTCTGGGGCGGAGGACGTCATGTAATGTATCACAACAATGTAAAGTAGTAAACAAGCAACAACATCATCCATTGCATTAATAGTATAATTTTAATTACAAGTGTGTTTTTTTCATAGTATAAGACAACATAATAAATAATCAAAATAAAGAGGAGTCTTGATTTCTCCGTCTTCACAAAACTTGGTCGTCGTACCTATCTATTTGTGACCTGAGAATACAAGTTATTTTGAAAGCGAGTATCAGCAATAAAGCTGGTGAATTCATAAGTATTAATGTGTCTTTGATTTGTAAAACTGGAAAGTAAAGACTTGTAAACATTTGGAGAAAAGTTTGTATAAGTATGAAAATGTTTATAAGTAATCGTAAACGTTTGAAAACCCTAGAAAATCCCCTATTTCCTACTAGTATAAAAAGTAGTCTTCTACCAAGACCTAACTGTTTTGAAAGTAGCCTTCTATGAAAACCAGACTGTTTTGAAAGTAGCCTTCTACCAAGACCAGACTGTTTTGAAAGTAGCCTTCTACCAAGACCAGACTGTACGCCTATTATTATTATTTTCTACCTCATCGATTATGTGAATATGGCACATGGTAAAGGTATTAATAATATGTTAACCGGATTTTTAATCCATTTGCAATTGTCGTATGCAACGTGTAAGTACTGTAGTATTTGTAGTAAGTGACTACTTTGTACTAATTTGCCTTAATTGAGGGTTAAGGCATAATGTGATGGCTAGAACCCATACTATACGCTCTTTATCAAGAGATTTTAGGAACTAAACACGAACCTGCATTTCTGCAAGCCGTGAACATCCACATTCCTATGATCACGTAAACCCAATATAATAATCACAATGCAGTAGTGATTCATTGGTATAGTTAGATCCTGAACTTGTTCCATGCTATAGCACCTTGTTATGTTAGTTCTGTTATCGTGTATTGTAAGCGTATTCGCGTAAGCGTATCTATGTAAGCGTATCTATGTAAACGTATTCATGTAAGCGTATTTATGTAAACGTATTCATGTAAGCGTATCTATGTAACCATATTCAAGTAAGCGTATCTATGTAAACGTATTCATATAACATGTGATGTATTATTATAGACTCATGAATGAACTGAATCTTGTGTGATTCCTTGTACTTGGAATGGTAAGTAGTATCTCCTAACTACACCTATTATAGTTACTAATGACGTACGAGTATAACCGGAAGTATACCTTTGCTACCCAAAGGTACTAAACTGACTAAGGGAACCTTTATACCTATATATGTATACATGATATATAATTAATATTTAGATGACATTCGGACGAGCAACCGATGCCCTAAGGCCACATCCTAACGAGGAAAAGGAAATAAAGCGAGCTAGCCGTCCTAATTCCTTTAAACATTATTTATATAACTATACATATCTAGGCATGTATTTGACAATATAAAAGCGTAAAAGAAGTTTTGTAAAACCTTTGAAAAATTTAATACGAAGAAACGATAACTTGATATCAGTTTATAAAACGATTTGAAAGTATTTTGTTTGATAAGACAGTTTAAGTATAAGGAAAACCTTTGTTTGAAAAACATTTGTAACTGAGTTTGAAAGGAAACATACAGTGTGTAAAGCAGTTTGATAAAGAGTTTTAACATGTAAAAACGTTTGATGAAAGTCATTTGAAGAAATCTGTTTGGTAAAACAGTTAACGTATAGTAAATCCATTTGCATGCTTGTTATTAATCACATGTGATTGATATAACAATTAGCATGATTCAACTTGTATCCCCCCATAAAGCATTTGTAAACATTTAAAAACATTTAAAAGGTTAATTAAGGGGTATGAACTCACCTGCAGTCAGCGGATCGGATGGAAGTGTCGGACAAGTGTTTGGTGTCAAGTGAAGACTTAGACACACACAATGATCCTAATAACATATGAAGACATATATATATATATATATATATATATATATATATATATATATATAATTAGTGATTAAACATGTATAAACATCCTAATGTGAGGAAAACACTTTGGTCAAAGTGTTAGGAGGCTATCGGGTTGCAACAAAGGTGTGCAAGGCCTTATACGGGAGTTTATGGTCAATGGACCATGTTTGTTGGAGTTTACGGCCCAGGGGAGTTTATTCCTGGCTGTAAACTCTCAATTGGGTCACCAAATGAGGCTTAAAACTATTATAACTTAAGTGGTTAAGTTTTCCAAGGCTTAAACAAGAGGTTGGGTGAGTTTAAGGTCCAAGAATGGCCTTGTATGGTGTTTACGGCCTGGGGACCACTTCCCGATGAGTTTACAGCTGTAAACTCATGGTAAGAAGTACCATTTCGTGTATTGAAGTTCTTAGTTCAATGGTGTAAGGTTCTATGCTAATATCCAAGGCTTACTAAGGTGTTAGGGGCATCAAAACACCCTTTGGGGGTGTTTACGGTTTTGGGAGATTCCCAAACCGTAAACTCATGTTCATGGGGGTTCTTGGTGTTTTTCAAGTGCTAAAATCATCAAGGAAAGGATCTATGCTAGTTGTCAAGGCTTAGAAAGGAATTAGGGCACACTTTGGCACCCATTTTAGGGTTTACGGTCCAAGAACACCTTGGACCGTAAACACCTTGTTCTTGGTGTTTCTTGGATGATTTCTTGATATATGGAAGTATGACAAGCCTTAATATACTCTAGGATAGAAGTACTTACAATTTGGACAAGCTTGAAGATCCTTGGGAGAGAAATCAGGGTTTCTCTAGCTTGAAATGGAGAAATGAAGGAAAAATGGCTAAGTGCCATATATATAGTCATTAGGGTTTACGGTCCAAATGCCATTTGGGCCGTAAAATCCAAACTCTTGGAGTTTTTGGAACTTTATTTATGTTCAACAACTCTAGGGGATCCTCCCTCCCGATATCTCCTAAAGTGCTAATCCTAAAATACTCAAACTTATTCCAAAAGCTTTGAAAATTAGCAGAAACTGTTCCGACTTCTGTTGAAGTGAAGGGTTGTACAGAATAGAAAATTTCGGGTTGTCACATCATCCCCCCGTTAGAGGGAATTTCGTCTCGAAATTAGAATTTAGGTAAGGAATAGGCATGAATAATCGGGTAAGGAGGTGGGGATACTTCCTAATCGATTTATTCTTGCGCTCCCAAGTGAATTCAGGTCCCTGATTGGCATTCCAACGAACCTTCACTAATGGTATGCGGCGTTGCTTCGTCCGCTTGAACTCCCGGTCGATGGTCACTACGGTTCTTCCACAAAGGCGAGGCTCTCGTTGATCTCGATCTCGTCGAGTGGGATTACGAGAGTCCTGACAGCAAGGTACGTTTTCAAGTTCGAGACGTGAAGGGTAAAATGTACGCTACTGAGTTCGCGGTGTAGGTTAGGTTTATGAGTTACAGGGCCGATTCGGGTAAGAATCTCAGAGGTTCTAACTCACTTGGATTTAGCTCTCCACGCTTTCCGAAGCATATCATGCCTTCCCAGAGTGAGACTTCCAAAAGGATTTGGTCTCTCACTTGGAATTCCAAGGGTTTCTTTTTCTTGCTTTTCTTCCCAGTCAAGGGCCACTCCCTTCTGAGTCAAAGTTGTAAGAGGTTTCGTAATTGGCGATGAGTTCTGGATGAACTCTTGACAGTAAGTCAGCAAGACCTAGAATCTGGCGAATTCCCGTCGGCGTCATCGGTGCTGACAAATTCTCAACGGTTTTTGATCTTTGGAAGGGTCCTCAAGAATTCCCACATTACTAATAATGTGTCTTAGGAATTCGACTCTTCAATTCTAAAACTCGTATTTATAGAACTTCGCGTAAAACTTCTCTGATCGTAATGTTTCCATGGTTCGTTGTAGATGCTCTTTATGATTTCCTTCTTACTACGAGAGTAGATAAGTAAGTCATTTTTAAGGAAAAGGACGAACTGACCCAAGTAAAAATGGTGTACCCTATTCATTAAGCTCGTGAATACTACGGGTGTATTAGTCCTATCCGAGGGGTATCACTATGGACTCGTAGTGTCCGTATCGAGTTTGGAAGATTGTCCTCGGGACATCCTTCATTAACACTCGTATCTGGTGATATTCGGATCTCAGGCCTAATTCTGAAAGGTAAATAGTTCCTTGCAGTTGGTCAACCGACTCATCTATGCGAGGCAGAGGGTGATGATTTCTAATGGAAATCTTATGAGGTCTCTGAAGTCGATGGACTTACGAAGCAATCCGTCTATCTTCTTGAAGAATAAGATCGGAGCTCTCCAGGGTGAGAATCTTGGTCTTTCCATTCCTTTGCTGAGTAGTTTGTTAAGTTATCCGGATGGTTCTTGTATCTCCATGGGTGTTAGTCTATAGGGCGATATGGTTACAGGAGTCATATTGGGTTCTAAGTTTGTTCGCATGACGATGCGATTACTCGTAGTCTTGGGCAGTCTTCGTCCTGAAGTTCATATTAAATGTCATACAGGGTTCATCAATCACAGTCTCGTGTATACGAGCCGTATATAATTAAGATTGAAAAGGTAGTTGAATAAATGATTCTTCTTTAAGCCCACATCCCAATGAGGAAAAGAAGTTAAAGTGGAATCATCAATTCTAAACCTATAAAACCTTGATTATATACCACCCTTATGTATACATTCTTCAGCGATAGATCAACCGTATGGGTCTTTGGATTGAACTTGACATACTGTACGAGTGGTACTTTGGGGAGGTTTTCTGAGTTTTCTTCGGAATGGAGAAGAAACATGAGGTACTCTATGCATGAGTACTTCGGTGTTCTGGAATGACGGCTTCGCTAGAAAGACATTTTTGGAGAAAGAGATGTGCGCACGAAACTGGTATTGTGCGGATCGAATTGACTCAAGTTGTATGATAATGTCGGAATCATATGGGAACTAAATGTTGGGTTTTGAGCATTCTAACACTCCTAAGTGTACATGCAACCCTAAATACCTTGGATCTATGTTTTCTCTATTATACATGCAAATAAGAACTTCCAAGGTATTATCCTAATCTAGCATACAAAACAACGAGTGTAACAAGATAGAATACATACCTCTTTGATGTAGAAAGTCTTCATGAAGCTTGAGTGCCTAGCCCCAATAGTGTGGAAGCCTCAAATGGAATCACACAACACCAAATACACTTAGAATAACTTGAGAGAATTCTACACTTCATGAAATCGGCTAGCCCTTTTACTTCACACACTAGTGGCCGATTTTGGTGAAGAATAAGATGCTTATATAGTTAGGGTTACACCATATAAACCCTAATTGACATGGCCTTTCATTTCCATGATCCATGGGTACAAATACACCATGGAGCATCCATGAACCATCCTATGGGTTTTAGCCCAACTTGATTATCCATGGAGCATTAGCCCACTATACAAGTATGGATGATTTACACAATCAACCCATATATTTAATCAGTCTTCTTTTGATCACTTAATTAATCCTAGATTAATTCTTGATCAATACTAATTAAATAATCTTATTATTCTTATTATTAATATACTAGAACTTATAATATATTAATAACCATAAGTGTCTTATTTCTCTCATTATACTCTATCCAAGTGCATGATGCCATGCAACCCAAATGGACCATGCCGGGTCGGGTCAAGTCTTACCAATTATAGTTATGGACTTAGACATTAATCCAACAGTCTCCCACTTGGATAAGTCTAAAACTATTATTGCGTATGACTTCAGGAACCAACTGGCAATCGTAGCTCTCAAAAGCTTCTGTCGAACTCTGACCTTGTAGATGAACTCTGACCTTTGTCAGTGACTTGTCCATTAGATAAGGGATCATATATTCCTCCATTCTAGATATCATATGGACTGAGACATGGATTATAATCATTCTCTCTGTCCATTTGTTGTTTCCCGATTTCCGATTTATGACGACTGACTAATTGAACAAATCAAATCAGTCCTGGCCCGGCCGATGTCACACCCCCAAACCAGAATGGCGGAAATATTCGGGGGTGGATGACTTCACGTAGTATCATAACCATTGAATATTGTAAAGAAAGTAACACAACCATCACATATATAAGGAAAACGTATGTTGTTGCGTTATACATAATAGCAAAAGAATATTACAATGAGATGATAAATGTTCAATAATAAAACATCTTTAGTGTTTCCTTCTCCAAAAGCTGGTAGTTACCTGTATTACTGGTTCCCTGAGAAATACAAGTGGTTTCGAAAAAGTGTCAACAATTAAGTTGGTGAGTTCATAAGTGTTTTGCATTGAAAAGTATGTCCTTTTTGATAGTAAATCGATGAACGAGGTTTTCAGAAAATCCAATATTTTCTATAGATGATTTGAAAAGTCTCCCGTGTTGGAGTGCATTAGTGTTTTCCATGCTTGAATAATAGTGATAACATTTGTATTAACAATGAAATGGAAAACTGAAATGCATGTATGAATCTCGTAAATCTAACTTGTTTTTATACTTTTATGTGAGTTTTATAACCATGCTAATGACATTGTTGGCCTGTAACAACGTTCTTCAGGCGTTGGAACTGTTATGACATTTGTCACCCCAGGCCTGCCGGCCTAGCTGTAGCTAACAGCTTAGGTGTGGGATTGTCAATCCCGTATAGATCTATACACAAGTATCACGCTCCCCCTACAAGGGATTATGGTATATAATACAGGACTTAATAATGCATACTCGAACGTACGTGAAGCTGTCTCACATTACTAGGTATAAACAGATTTACGATGATAAAAGACTGTACTTCTTTTGAAAGCATTTCATTTGTCGAGATGTATATGTAAAATGTATGAATCACTTGAATACTATGCTCATTATAGTTTTAAAAGTACGTTCCCATTTGGTAATAACAACTTGGTGATATAATATCCCTTTAAAACATAAAGTTATTTTTGTATCAACACTCTATAAGAACGATATTATAAAAATAATACTTTGATTTGTAATGTACTTGTATTTCCCCCCCTAAAACGTGAAAAGAATTGAAAAGTAGGGGTATGAACTCACTCGTTTCGAAGAGAGAGGCTAGGGTTGAGCAGAACTTCGTCCGCGGATGGTTGCGTCGTCGGGCTCTTCGGGGATCTCTGCAGCGTAAATCTTCCGTCGGGGGCTCGAGTGCGGAAACGAAGGTCGTCGGGAGTGGTCTCTGGGGCTTAGAAGTATGGGAGAATGACTGATGAATTGTGAGGGTGTGCCAAAGTTCGAAGCTCATGCCATCTATTTATAGTGCTGGAAAACCCCGTACGCGGCGCGTACTTCCGGAGTACGCGGGGCGTAACATGGCGTCATGGCTTACGACTCGGGTCTAGCTAGCGTAGCTTGGGCGGGTCGATGTGACTACTGGTTCTAGCCGGGTGTAGCTTGGGCGGGCCGATGAGACTCGACTCTGGGTCTAGTACGCTGGGCGTACTCCCAGAGTACGCGGGGCGTAATCCCTGCTTCCGACTTCTAAATTCCGTAACTTTCGCGTACGATCTCCGTTTTTCGCGTTCTTTATATCCACGCGTAGGTGAGATTATGCTCTATAACTTTCCTTTAGACTCCGTCGGCTAGTTTTGACTTTATTTTTAATGATATATTTTTAATAGGCCGGGCCTCCTAAAGTTCGTTAAAAATTCATAGGTTCTTTATTCGTCGTCGGTTTTCGTTTGTCTTTTTATTGTTTTATTACTACTGAGGAGATCTTCAACTTTCGTTTAGGTTGCGTTAGCTAAATAACACTCGATCTTCAATCCGAGTTTTTAGCCCTCTACTACTGTTACGAAACTTTGAAAATTCGTAACTTCTTCATACGAGGTCCAATTTGGGCGATCTTTTTATGTACGCTCACCTTTCAACGAGATCTACGACTTTTGTTTAGATACTTAAGGCTAAAAATGCATTTTATTGAGATTCTACTTTTTACGACAAATAATGTTTTAACGTCGCGTCGTAAATATACGAGTGGTTATAATTTCTTCAATATAACCCGGTTTTGAGCGTTCTTTATGTTTTTGGAAACCTTGGCATGATATCTAATATTCGATGCATCCCAACTTAGATACTTGAACACTTTATTTTCGAGGTTAATTTCGTTGTTTTTAGCTTTCGAGTGTTTACAATGCTTTTCGGGAAAAATAGGGTTGTCACATCATCCCCCTGTTAAGGGAATTTCGTCCCGAAATTTACTCTAAGATATAGTTTACAGTTTAGGAAAAAGATGCGGGTACTTTTGTTTCATTTGATCTTCGCGTTCCCAGGTGTATTCAGGTCCTCGCTTGGCGTTCCAGCGGACCTTTACAATGGGTATGCGGCTTTGTTTAGTCCTTTTGATTTCCCGATCCATGATCTCTACTGGTTCCTCCACAAATTGAAGGTTTTCATTTATTGCAATTTCGTCTAGAGGGACGACAAGGGTCTCGTCGGATAAGCACTTCTTTAGATTTGATACGTGAAAGGTAGGGTGTACGTTGTGGAGTTCCTGAGGTAGTCTAAGTTTGTAAGCCACTGGACCGATCCTGGCAAGAATCTCGAATGGTCCGATGTATCTAGGGTTCAGTTTCCCACGTTTTCCGAAGCGTATTAAGCCTTTCCAAGGTGAGACTTTGAGTAGGACATGGTCTCCAACTTGGAATTCCAAGGGTTTGCGTCTCTTATCTGCGTAACTCTTTTGTCTATCTCTTGATGCTTTTAGACGTTCTCGGATTTGAACAATCTTCTCCGTAGTCTCCCTTATGATTTCTGGTCCAGTGAGCGTGTTGTCAGTTGCTTGTCCTTTTGCTAGTTGCGTGTCCCCCACTTCGGCCCAGCACAAAGGTGACCTGCATTTGCGGCCATAAAGGGCTTCGAACGGGGCAGCCTTGATGCTGGTGTGGTAGCTATTGTTGTACGAGAACTCGACCAATGGTAGATGTGTGTCCCATGCTTTGCCAAAATCGATTACGCAAGCTCTCAGCATGTCTTCTAGGGTTTGTATAGTTCTCTCGCTCTGGCCGTCGGTTTGTGGGTGATAAGCGGTACTCATGTCTAGTCTTGTCCCCAAAGCTTTTTGTAGCGACTGCCAGAACCTTGAGGTGAATCTACTATCTCGGTCCGAGATAATAGATATGGGCACACCATGCAGTCGTACAATTTCTCTGAGGTATGTTCTTGTTAACTTCTCCAATTTATCCGTCTCTTTGATCGGTAGGAAATGTGCTGACTTAGTTAACCTGTCGACAATTACCCAAATGGTGTCGAGTCCGCTTGTTGTCTTGGGCAACTTTGTTATGAAATCCATGGTTATCCGCTCCCACTTCCATTCGGGTATTTCTGGTTGCTGTAATAAACCCGAGGGCTTCTGATATTCCACCTTGACTTTGGCACATGTCAGGCATTTGCTTACGTAGGTAGCAATTTCGGCCTTCATGTTTTGCCACCAGTACAATTTCTTGAGATCGAGATACATTTTATCGGAGCCGGGATGTATGGAGTATCGTGTTTTATGGGCTTCGTCCATAACGATTTCTCTGAATCCACCAAACTTCGGTATCCAAATTCGATCCATGAAATAACGAATTCCGTTGTTCTTGGTCTCAAGGTTCTTATCCATTCCTCTTAGGGCTTCTCCTGTCACATTTTCGGATTTCAAGGCTTCTATTTGGGCTTCCTTGATTTGCGTGAACAGGTGTGAATGGATTGTCATAGTTAGGGATTTCACTCGGCGACCTGAGTACTCCTTCCGACTGAGTGCATCAGCCACTACATTAGCCTTTCCGGGGTGATATCGGATTTCGCACTCGTAATCACTTAGTAGTTCTACCCATCGCCTCTGTCTCATGTTGAGTTCCTTCTGGTTGAGGATATGTTGGAGGCTTTTATGATCAGTGAAGATGGTACATTTTGTGCCGTAGAGATAGTGTCTCCATATCTTTAGAGCGAAGACGACTGCTCCTAGCTCAAGATCATGCGTCGTGTAGTTCACTTCGTGCGTCTTTAGTTGTCTTGAGGCGTAGGCGATGACCTTCCCTCTTTGCATTAAGACACACCCAAGTCCTTGGTTTGAAGCATCACAATAGACCACGAAGTCCTCCGTTCCTTCTGGCAAGGTTAGGATGGGCGCACTACATAAGGCTCGCTTTAGTGTCTGAAATGCACTGTCTTGTTTTTCTCCCCAGTCGAAGGTCACATTCTTCTGGGTTAGGGTGGTAAGTGGCTTGGCAATCTTTGAAAAGTTCGGTATGAATCTTCGGTAATACCCGGCGAGTCCCAAAAATTGCCGGATTTCTGTAGGGGTTCTTGGAGTAGTCCAATTATCTATTGCCTTTATCTTGGAAGGGTCCATGTGTATTCCTTCTTTGCTTACAACATGTCCTAGGAAATCCACTTCCCGAATCCAAAATTCGCATTTGGAAAATTTTGCGTAAAGTTTCTCTGCCCTTAATGTTTCCAGTACTTGGCGGAGGTGTTTGCTGTGTTCTTCCTGGCTTCTTGAATAGATGAGTATATCATCTATGAACACGATCACGAACTTGTCCAAGAAGGGACGACATACTCGGTTCATCAAGTCCATGAACACTGCTGGAGCATTCGTCAATCCGAAGGGCATTACCACAAATTCGTAGTGACCATAACGTGTTCGGAAAGCCGTTTTGGGAATGTCTCCTTCCAGTACTCGCAGTTGGTGATAACCAGACCTTAGATCGATCTTTGAGAAGTAGCTTGCTCCCTGAAGTTGGTCGAATAGATCGTCTATGCGCGGTAAGGGATATCGGTTCTTGATCGTGAGTTTGTTTAGCTCCCGATAATCGATGCACATGCGAAAGGATCCGTCCTTCTTCTTCACAAATAGGACTGGCGCTCCCCATGGTGAGAAACTTGGTCTGATGAATCCCTTGCTTAGCAGCTCGTTTAATTGACTGGATAGTTCCTGCATCTCGGCTGGAGCTAAACGGTACGGCGACTTTGCTACAGGGGTAGCCCCGGGGATTAAGTCGATTCTGAACTCGACTTGACGCTCCGGTGGGATTCCTGGAAGATCTTCTGGGAAAATATCCGGGAAGTTGCAGACTTCCGGAATATCTTTAATGTTTTTCGATTCTCGTTTCTTGTCTACTACGTGGGCTAGAAAGGCATGATATTCCTTACGAAGATACTTTTGTGCTTTAATACAGGAAATGATTTGTAAACTTGAACTAGGTTTGTCGCCATAAATGACAAGAGTTTCACCGTTTGGCAGATTTAAGCGAACAGCCCTTTCGTGGCAAAGGATATCGGCATGGTGAAGGCTCAACCAGTCCATACCGATGATGACATCGAAACTTCTTATGGAAATGGGCATAAGATCGACTTGAAACAAGTGTTTGTTTAAATTTAGTGTGCACCCTACGTATAAATCGTTTGCGTGTTCTGTTTTACCGTTTGCCATTTCTACAGTGAATATTTTATTGAGTGGTTGGGGTTCTTGATTAAGTAGGTGTTTGAATTTATGACTCACAAAACTTCTCTCCGCACCGCAGTCAAAAAGTATGCATGCATAAGTGTTGTTGAGTAGAAACGTACCCGTAACCACCGTGGGGTCCGCTATTGCTTCTCTCTGTCCTACTGCCAGCACTCTCCCCACACCGCCAATATTCCTTTCCTTGGGACAATCCCTCCTGAAGTGTCCAGTCTCTCCGCACCCATAACATGCCCGGCTTACCCCAGTTCCAGGAACCTGAGTAATTGGTCGTGCCGGTGCTTTACAGAAACGGGCTGTGTGCCCTTTCCTGTCACAGTTCTTGCAGTGCATCTCGCGACAAATACCATGGTGATGGTAGTTGCACTTGCTGCACTTGGGCAGAATCCCTGCATATGGTTTTGTTGGTGCAGAGGTAGCAGGAGTTGTGGTAGGGGTAGTAGCAGCATAAACCGCAACCATTTGTTTCTTTGAAGGTTCTTGTGAAGTTTGCCCCTTCCTTTTGTTCCAAAATTTCTTGTTGTTGTTGTTGTTGGCATTGATTTCATTGTTGCTGCTCCCTTTGGTTGGTTCAGCCATAATCGCCGCGACTCTTTGACAGACACCATGATCAACAAGAGATTGCGCTAGTTCCTTGGCGCTGGCGAAAGTCAAGGGTCTGGAAGCTAGCACACTTCCTCGAAGTTGGGGTGATAGTCCCCAAATGTATCTCTCAACCTTTTGGCTCTCCAGGGTTAACATTCCTGGGCAAAGTGTTATTAAGTCACTGAACCTGTTGGTGTAACCAGCTATGTCCGATCCTACCATCGAGAGGTTCCACAGTTCCTGTTCAAGCTTCTGAATCTCACCTCTTGGGCAGTATTCTCGAAGGAGCATTCTTTTCAGGTTTTCCCAACCCATGGAGTTTGCCACCACCAGGGTTAGTGTCTGGACGTGGCCGTTCCACCATGTCAGGGCGCGTTCAGAGAAAGTAAAAGCGGCGAACTTTACTTTGCTTTCTTCAGGACATGCACAGATTTCGAATACAGCTTCTGTTTTCTCTATCCATTGAGATAGAGCCAATACTCCCCCAGTCCCGCAAAAGGGAATAGGTTTTCCGTTGGTGAAGTCTTTGTAAGTGCATACCCCTGAACGGCTTTGACCTTGGCCATTTGTAAAACTGTTTGTTCCTCCCCCCGATCCGTTGTTGCTCATTTGAGCCATTGCTGCAGTTACAGCAGCGGTTACAGCAGTCTGGAACATAACGGTGTCCATAATTGGAGGAGGTGGTGGAGGTGGTGTTGAAGTTGAGTTTCTGCGTGTTGATCTACGAGGAGGCATGTTCTGGTAGAGAAAAATAAGAATGAATACTATAAGTTTCTAATATTTTGACAATCGTGTGTTAGTTGCATCTTGTAATTTGTTTTGACTTTAGTTTATGGTTTCAAGGTAGGCATAGAAATTTAAAACTCGAAATTTCTGAGAGGTATATAATAAGAAATACTTTATATTTATACATATAGGTCACACCCGAGGTGTGTTACATTGCATATCTTGTTTGGGAAAATTTGATCCTCCTAGGGATCTCCGATTGCAGATACTAAAGGGAAATAAGGGAAAAAACTTTTATCCGAAATCCTAATCTATAACAAAATTGTTGGGCATCGAACAAGCTCTACTTGCGGCGTTTGGAGCTAGACTCGGCATCCGACCGTTTGACTCCCATCAGTCGCCTCTCGAGATCTGCTTGTTGTTCCTTCATTCCTCTTATTTCTGCCAGAGCCACTATCATTTGGTTCTGAAGTGTTCCCGTGTAGATTTGGGTATTTTCATGTAGTCCTTCCAAACGGCGGATGTCAGCGGCGTTACCTTGGGTAGCAGCATTGATTTCACGAACTCTGGCTGCTTGTTGGTCCGCCTGGTAGTTCTGGTTAGCTATAGCATTCACGACGACAGGAAGTGCTCGATCTGCTGAGCCTCCCCCTCTGACGTTGTAAAAATCCCGACACATGCCGAATGGAGGGCGTACACCTTGTTGGCGGCTCCAGTAGTAGAGGTGGCTTCCCCAGATGGGGATGGGTCCCGGTTGATCTGGTCTGATTACGGGAGGATGAGGGATGGGAGGGTCGTACACTTCTGGCTCGGAGTCTGTCCCGCTAGAAATCTCCACGATCTCTTCGTCGACTTCGAACTCCTCTCCGACTTCGACTTCGAATTCTTCCTCGACCTCTTCTTCGATTTCCTCTGGGTCTTCCTCCGGGTCTTCTTCTATCCAACCGCCGTTGCCTTGGTTTGGGTAGTAGGGATCGCCTGGTAAATGGAATCCGGCCATTTGTCTGTCCTAGGATGGATGTATGAGAACGTTATAAGAAAAGAAATTTCTATTTAGCGACTTATTATTTTTAACTATAATTTTTATCGTACAACTATTTTTAATAATACTTCTATATTATTTCAACTTGGCGAAACTAGAACAATTTTGTATTTGGTAAGTTTTCGGTTTGTTGTCCACTACGACCATTCCTCGACGTACGTTGGTCAAATCCAGGATAAATATAGTTGATCAGGCTATATTTATTCTCGACATGATTACATACCCCGAGGCTCAATCGTAGTGTCGTAACTTGCCGTAATACTTTTTAGTAAAACTTGTTATGATACGAGATTTATGCATGCTTGTAAAAAAATGTATATCTTTAAAAGAAGGTATTTTGTTCATGAAAATGTTTCATCAGAGGGTTTTTGGTCCCCTTTGCATTTATAGTTTGTATATCGTATGTGGTTCGATATACTTAGTTCACTATAAACAATGCTCTGATACCAATCTGTCACACCCCCAAACCAGAATGGCGGAAACATTCGGGGGTGGATGACTTCACGTAGTATCATAACCATTGAATATTGTAAAGAAAGTAACACAACCATCACATATATAAGGAAAACGTATGTTGTTGCGTTATACATAATAGCAAAAGAATATTACAATGAGATGATAAATGTTCAATAATAAAACATCTTTAGTGTTTCCTTCTCCAAAAGCTGGTAGTTACCTGTATTACTGGTTCCCTGAGAAATACAAGTGGTTTCGAAAAAGTGTCAACAATTAAGTTGGTGAGTTCATAAGTGTTTTGCATTGAAAAGTATGTCCTTTTTGATAGTAAATCGATGAACGAGGTTTTCAGAAAATCCAATATTTTCTATAGATGATTTGAAAAGTCTCCCGTGTTGGAGTGCATTAGTGTTTTCCATGCTTGAATAATAGTGATAACATTTGTATTAACAATGAAATGGAAAACTGAAATGCATGTATGAATCTCGTAAATCTAACTTGTTTTTATACTTTTATGTGAGTTTTATAACCATGCTAATGACATTGTTGGCCTGTAACAACGTTCTTCAGGCGTTGGAACTGTTATGACATTTGTCACCCCAGGCCTGCCGGCCTAGCTGTAGCTAACAGCTTAGGTGTGGGATTGTCAATCCCGTATAGATCTATACACAAGTATCACGCTCCCCCTACAAGGGATTATGGTATATAATACAGGACTTAATAATGCATACTCGAACGTACGTGAAGCTGTCTCACATTACTAGGTATAAACAGATTTACGATGATAAAAGACTGTACTTCTTTTGAAAGCATTTCATTTGTCGAGATGTATATGTAAAATGTATGAATCACTTGAATACTATGCTCATTATAGTTTTAAAAGTACGTTCCCATTTGGTAATAACAACTTGGTGATATAATATCCCTTTAAAACATAAAGTTATTTTTGTATCAACACTCTATAAGAACGATATTATAAAAATAATACTTTGATTTGTAATGTACTTGTATTTCCCCCCCTAAAACGTGAAAAGAATTGAAAAGTAGGGGTATGAACTCACTCGTTTCGAAGAGAGAGGCTAGGGTTGAGCAGAACTTCGTCCGCGGATGGTTGCGTCGTCGGGCTCTTCGGGGATCTCTGCAGCGTAAATCTTCCGTCGGGGGCTCGAGTGCGGAAACGAAGGTCGTCGGGAGTGGTCTCTGGGGCTTAGAAGTATGGGAGAATGACTGATGAATTGTGAGGGTGTGCCAAAGTTCGAAGCTCATGCCATCTATTTATAGTGCTGGAAAACCCCGTACGCGGCGCGTACTTCCGGAGTACGCGGGGCGTAACATGGCGTCATGGCTTACGACTCGGGTCTAGCTAGCGTAGCTTGGGCGGGTCGATGTGACTACTGGTTCTAGCCGGGTGTAGCTTGGGCGGGCCGATGAGACTCGACTCTGGGTCTAGTACGCTGGGCGTACTCCCAGAGTACGCGGGGCGTAATCCCTGCTTCCGACTTCTAAATTCCGTAACTTTCGCGTACGATCTCCGTTTTTCGCGTTCTTTATATCCACGCGTAGGTGAGATTATGCTCTATAACTTTCCTTTAGACTCCGTCGGCTAGTTTTGACTTTATTTTTAATGATATATTTTTAATAGGCCGGGCCTCCTAAAGTTCGTTAAAAATTCATAGGTTCTTTATTCGTCGTCGGTTTTCGTTTGTCTTTTTATTGTTTTATTACTACTGAGGAGATCTTCAACTTTCGTTTAGGTTGCGTTAGCTAAATAACACTCGATCTTCAATCCGAGTTTTTAGCCCTCTACTACTGTTACGAAACTTTGAAAATTCGTAACTTCTTCATACGAGGTCCAATTTGGGCGATCTTTTTATGTACGCTCACCTTTCAACGAGATCTACGACTTTTGTTTAGATACTTAAGGCTAAAAATGCATTTTATTGAGATTCTACTTTTTACGACAAATAATGTTTTAACGTCGCGTCGTAAATATACGAGTGGTTATAATTTCTTCAATATAACCCGGTTTTGAGCGTTCTTTATGTTTTTGGAAACCTTGGCATGATATCTAATATTCGATGCATCCCAACTTAGATACTTGAACACTTTATTTTCGAGGTTAATTTCGTTGTTTTTAGCTTTCGAGTGTTTACAATGCTTTTCGGGAAAAATAGGGTTGTCACAGCCGAGCACTTCCATTTGTCATCATCAAATCATCGAGGGGCCCACAGATATCTCTTCTATCCCGAAGGTAAAAGGAATGGATAAACTTCGACTCATATGGCTTGTTCTACTACTTGTTGAATCATACACAAAGGCACGTTTTATAGCACCGAGTTACCAAATGCGTTTTCGTGCAATCAATGTACAACCAACTCATAGTAACAACTCATATCTCTAGGTTTGAAGAATATAAGATATTATCGTCTCATGATCACTCGTGATAAAATCCATGAAGTGATTCCAATGAGCGCGGGTTGAATCCAATACTCAGAACTTATGAGCACTCATGAGTGTTGTAGCCCTTTGTCCAACACCTTAGACCTCTACAAGCCAACCCATGACAGTCTTAATTCATATCTACTTCCAACATATGACCGACTGTGGATGGTTTGAATAACTTAGTCATTCCGGAAGAATAACCCAGTTTATTCGGGAAGTCAACACATGCAAAGTGAAACACAATAATAATTGAATCCAATATGGTATCAAACCCTATGAACATAAATAAAACACCTTTTATTTATCACCATATGATTACACATTATTCATTGTATACTATTTCAACTATCAACTTTATTCTTGAATTTAAAACAATAGTTGTCCCATGCTCCAAGCATGTACACTATGTTTTCTAAACACTAGTCATGCCATACACCAAGTATGCATACTATGTTTGTCTATGATCTTAACTTTGTGAACTAGATCAATTGAACATAACTTCAATGATTCTCTTTTCACACTCCCAAATCCTTACTGCAAATGCAAGAATTCCAAATTCATGCCATTTACTGAAATCTGTTAGATTCTAAACTTATATGCATTGATCTTCTTGTAATGATTATGTACAAAATCAGAAAGACTTGACAACAATCATTACAGAGTATTCCAAAGGAGATCAACTCCTTGGAAACATCCTTCTTGCATTAAGTTTCCTTAATCTTACACAGATTGAAAACTTCTAACTTTGAAACATTTCCAGATTCCATTTTTGACTATCACTTCTAAACAAGAGTTGCCTCCTTACAGATTATGTCAATATGGTCCTTCCAGAATTATCACTATACTTCCAACTGTCCTTGAGCAACCAATCTTTGGAAAACCTTAGATTGTCCTCGACAATTGTTTAATCCTTCTAGTCATATCCAGTTCTAAACCTTTTCCCTTCTTAATGCCCCAGGCATTTGGAAAATTTTAGAAAGGATGAATATAACACATGTAATCGATCCTATATCCGAAGCATATGGGACACGATTCATGATGTCTCACATAAAGACTAAACCAATCTTTTGCTATAATATGTCCATTTCAATTTGCCAAGTTCTCATAATTCAGATTATGAAAAAGGGATGTCGTAATCATAATCGAATTTTAGAACGCAAATAATGGACCCATAAACAGAATTTCCTTATGTTGAGCCATTCCAACATGAAATTCATATATATATATATATATATATATATATATATATATATATATATATATATATCCTTGACTAAATGATTAAAACCTCACGATCTAAGCTTATAGATTTGAGATGAAGTATAATTTCCTCTCCCATAATTATAGCAAAACAACTTTTCCCAATTGAAACCTTTTGTTTTCTATAATTAACATTGCTAGCTTGCAATACTTATCATAATTATCATGCTCCCACTAACATGATGATTATTAGCATAACACTTATGCTCCCACTAGCTTAGACATGTACTCAGAAATCAGCTGACTTTCTTACCAAAGTTCAGATTTCTGATACTAGATTGTTTTGATAAAACTTTATCAAAATCATACACCTTCCCTTAGATATCACACTTGTGTGTCTAAACAATTATGAAGAGGGATGCCGTAATCATAATGGTTAGACCTTTTTGCCATTTCTCACAAGTCCAGGTTAGTGTGCCGGTAAACCACACACGCTCCACTAACGACTTTGAGAATGCAAATATCACAATTGCTATCTAGCTAAAATCTACTTAGTGAAAGTGTTTCCTCACCATCATTTTCATGAATCGGAGAGAAACCTTATGACACTTAGATTTAATGGTGTATGTGTTCTTATCCATGTGAATTGTCAAAACCATAGTCACAAGAAAAGGATAATGACAAATCCAAACTCATATGGACTGAACTCAATCTTAACTTCTTCCCACCTGGCAGCTCAAGGGCCTGCCATTGCTTCCAAGTTGTTGTGCAACAAATTGAGAACTCTAAGAACTCATATGCAAAGCCAACTTTAACTGGAATGGGCACATAATATGCCAACACGATAGGTTATAAACCTTAAGTCGTGTGCTAGTGAAGAACTTCAGGTTTTATTCTTGATTAGCTCTTGAGACTTTCAAGACCTTTAAGACTCCCACTGTCCTCTTGACCTATAAGACTCCCTTGTCAAACATCCAAGAGATAGTGCGGATTCTAATCAAGACAAACACTTCACACAATTGGCCTTAGTTGGTCTTTGTTTTATCCAAAACATCACAACTTACCAAATTCAAATGTACAAGAGTAGAAAACTTTTACTCTTACATTTGACAAGTGTTTTAAACCTTCTTTGAGACATGTCACCCAAATTACAATCTTAGAGTATGACTCTAAGACTTGTATAGGAACGAAGTATGACTCATCTTCTTGATTTAGCCACTTCACCAATTCATAGCTCCTCTTCTTAGCTATCAGAATGCACTTAGAGGATGAATTGTGATTAGGTCTCTAAATCATTAAGATGATCACAAAACTGATACTAAAGTACTCTCCCATCTTTTCAAATTTGAGAAACTTTTATCCTTCCGCCTAATTTGATTCTTCTTATTCGCTCTGCCATACATTGGAACCTTTTCCAATGTCTCAGAATTACACTTAATCTTGTAAGTATAACCATATTTACTGAGCTTTAGTAAACTATGACGAATAGTCTTATCAATCTTTTGTGGTGGACTAAATCAGTGAACAAGAATGTGTACTCGATCCCTTAGTCCTTTACTTGACTCACACATCCATGTGACCGAGTAATTAGTCTTAATTTTCCAATACTTGAAAGTTCTCATTCATCATGCTATACAACTTGCATGATTCCATGTTCCGGTCCAATTGAAACTTGGGTGATGAGAATCTTTCCTTATTTGGTAAATTTAGACATTACCACAAATGAAAGAATCAATTTCATACTTCCACTCTTGCTATTAATGGAATCTTATAAGCAACAATTTTTCCTCAAATGCCATTGTAAGGATATTTTAAAATAAATAAAATCAAAATTTTTCCTTTTATTTTAAACTTTGCGGAAAACTTATCCTTACAATCCATATGAAAACTTGTTGTTATCTATTCCTAAGCAATATCTCATAACTCCTAAGAAGTAGCTCAAGAATCCGATCTTCAAACTATGCGATAGAAATCCATCTATGCGATCAGATTCAGCATATTCTTTCTTTAAGTTTCTTCACTTTTCTTTGATTCTTAAAACACCACCATGTGACCCAGTCACATCATGTATCAAGAATCTCATAATAGAAACTTAGCAGAGTTAGATAGTGGACTTTACCTGAAGTAGAGTCAAATTATTGACTTTAACATCCTTAGGTAAGTTTGGCAGCTTCGCAACCAATGCCCCTTTCTTTGGCAACATATGGACCCTTTGATAAAGGTACACGGGACTATCACAGACTTAGCTTTTCTCTTTACCATTTGGTCAACCGAGTTGACTATGGCCAATCCCTTTCCATTGGGAAGAGAATGCTTTACTAGATATCCAATGTCATCATTGTCAATGTCCATTAAGTTTTAGGAAGTTGATCTTAGCAAGAGATAAGATCATTAAGGGTCTTGTCATAGTCTGTTTCATAGGTGTCCCAAAGGAACTCACTATGTGACTTAGAAAGTGATTGAACCACCAACTTTCTCAAGAATTTGACACCCAACTCTCCCAGCTTGTCAATATGTGACTACATCTCCAAGATGTGACCACACCTAGACCTTGCCTTGCCAATAGGGCTTGAGTGACCTTAAACTTTTTCAAGAACTTGTGGGTTAGGGAGAATAATTGGAGGAGGTGATAGAAGTATGATTTCCAAGGGACATCATCTTCATTTAGGAAAGCTTGTTTCAAGAGATTTGGGAAGATCATAAATGTCTAAACCAGACATCTTTTGGGAGATATTCAAGATAGTTGATCTAAAGTCCTTAATATGACACCCAATATGAAATATTAAGGCTAGGACCCAACAAACTATTTTATAACTTAGAAGAGGCATGCCGTAATCCAAGCTATAAAATATTTGAAGGTAGGTGAATGACGATTCACCAATTTCCACCAAGATAAACGAAATGTATTATTAGGTTTTAATTGGTTTTGAAACTCCTAGATCTTTGAGATTCATTGAACTGTTCAAAGGCATGTTTCAATCTCGAGTGTGCCCTTCAGGTTTTGTGACTGGGATGCCGAGGATCACAAAACAAGGTGTGAAGTAACCATGCAAATTACTTGGTACCCTTAAGTGTTTACCCCTTAATCGATGTGCCGGTTAACCACACACGCTCCATCGATACTATGATAAACATTAAGTTACCCTTTGCCTACCTTGTTAAATACGCGTTAGTGTGCCGGTTAACCACACACGCTCCACTAACCGACTTAAAAAAAGTGCAAAGTGTAATTTCATGGATTAGCACCTTATTCACATTTTTCCTAAGTAACTATGATTGGGTATTATTAAGAGTTTAGTTACTTAGTATTTATCATTAATACTTTTAATGAAGGGAGAATTATAGTCCTGTCAAACCCGTTCGGCTAACGACCCTCCACCGGTCAAGTAAGCGGTGGGTGAGAGTGGACACCCATTAAGTTGCCATTTTATAGGCAACAACCTTATACCCACCTTATAGACCGGCTTCGTGAATGAGGCATACTAGCGATAAGACTGACTTTACTCTTATACATATATATATTATTAACTTATAATATTATAAAGTATAAGGGTTGAATTTTAACTCTTAAAATTCTAAGGGCTAACTTGGAATTAAAGTATTCATAAGTGAAAACTTTTCAAATTCCAAAACTTGAGGGCAAGTTTTGAAACTATTCAAAACTAATTAATTCCATAACTTATGTGTTTAAAGTAGTTTTAATCCAAAAACTCTTCAAGTTCCATAACTTGAGGACAAGTTATGGAAGACTTTAAACTAATAAAAGAATTAACTTTTCTTTATTTTATAACTTATGAAATTAATTAAGGTTACACTTTATTTATTTATTTATTAATGAAGTGACTCTTGAACCTCCATAACTTAAGGACAAGACTCTTCATCTTTTGTAACCATTGCCAACTTTTATGAGTTTTATGAAACTTAAATGTGACTTTTCATATAACTTGAGGACAAGTTACAAAAAACACATTTTAGAATCAACTCTTAGATTAATTTGGATTGAAAACAACTATCTCACTCAACTTTTCTATTAATCTAAGCAACTCATAAGAACAAGATAATTCAAATCAAACTTTTCCATGTAATTAGAGTAACACTTTAAACTAATACAAAACATGAATCTATTTGACAATTATCTTTAAAATTGGATTAGCATGAACATTACCACATCAAAAACAAGTTTATAAGTCCAAAACATCTTTGGGTAATGTTCCTAGTCCAATTCCTGCCAAAAAAGTCGACTTTATGCTGTCTGGGGGTCCAACTCGTCGAGTTGGATGCTTTTTGCCTTGGACTCGGCGAGTCCATTCATGGACTCGGCGAGTCTGCTGGGCAGACAACATCAAAACTCGATTTTCCCGCTTCTTTTGCAAGTATAACAAGAAAACAAGCCTAGGCTCTGATACCACTGTTGGGTTTTGAGCATTCTAACACTCTTAAGTGTACATGCAACCCTAAATACCTTGGATCTATGTTTTCTCTATTATACATGCAAATAAGAACTTCCAAGGTATTATCCTAATCTAGCATACAAAACAACGAGTGTAACAAGATAGAATACATACCTCTTTGATGTAGAAAGTCTTCATGAAGCTTGAGTGCCTAGCCCCAATAGTGTGGAAGCCTCAAATGGAATCACACAACACCAAATACACTTAGAATAACTTGAGAGAATTCTACACTTCATGAAATCGGCTAGCCCTTTTACTTCACACACTAGTGGCCGATTTTGGTGAAGAATAAGATGCTTATATAGTTAGGGTTACACCATGTAAACCCTAATTGACATGGCCTTTCATTTCCATGATCCATGGGTACAAATACACCATGGAGCATCCATGAACCATCCTATGGGTTTTAGCCCAACTTGATTATCCATGGAGCATTAGCCCACTATACAAGTATGGATGATTTACACAATCAACCCATATATTTAATTAGTCTTCTTTTGATCACTTAATTAATCCTAGATTAATTCTTGATCAATACTAATTAAATAATCTTATTATTCTTATTATTAATATACTAGAACTTATAATATATTAATAACCACAGGTGTCTTATTTCTCTCATTATAGTCTATCCAAGTGCATGATGCCATGCAACCCAAATGGACCATGCCGGGTCGGGTCAAGTCTTACCAATTATAGTTATGGACTTAGACATTAATCCAACACTAAAGACATTAGATTTGAACATAAGGCGTTACAGACAAAACACAATAGTGCAACCTTTAACAGAGTTACAATACTTTAGATTTACTACAAGACTATTGCTGCGAACACGGTATACTACAAAAGACAAGTATACGCAGCACGAGGATCCCTTTTACTGACGGAATCTCACAAAAGATAAGACTCTAGTTGCACTAGTTTTAAACATTTTATAAGTTTGTTACAATGAAACGCCTTAATTAGATTAACGTGGGCCCGGAGTAGTCTCTCCTGCAGCAGTGATCCTTAGTATTCTGCCGTCTGCGTCGGAGTTCTTTGTTATTGGACAATCCTTCTTGAAGTGCCCTATCTCACCACATTGGTGACATGCCTGGCTAGTACTAGCATTGGTGGTGGGAGTGAGGTGTCGAGTCAGAGTTATGTGAACACAAGTGTTTTCTTTGTTCATCCACTTTGAAAAATTCCTTTTATGGGGTCCGGTTTTACCGCTACTATCGCAAGCCTGGTTGACTACTAAGTCAGGGGCTTGAGTGATGGGTCGTGCCGGTGCTGAGATGGCAGGAGTTGCCACTTGTTGCTGTTGCATGGCAAGTCTTTGGGATCGCTTGTGCTCCTTTCTGGCTTGGCGATATCGTCTCCTCTTTTTGATCTTACGGCTTTGCAGGTCCGTGATTGTTGCCATTTGTTGGCTTCTCGGATCGGTACAACAATCGGAATTTTCGACTCCTTTGCCAGTCTTGTTTGCGTTGTCAGAGTTGATGTGTGCAATGAAAGCTGTCACGGCAGCTGTTACCGCGGCTTGTAATGTAGTGGCGTCGATATGTAGGATAGGGGTTTCATTGCTCGATGGACTATTTCTGGATGACGACATGATTCTGTAACACGAAAGGAAAGGAGTTCGTGAGCTAATATGGTTGAACCTGTATTATTTTGATTCTGGCTAAGAGGTGAGTTATCATTCATGAAAACTTAGCTTATACACGTTATGATATAATCAAGATTGGGCGGATAATAAAATGTGTGATTCTACTCTAGTTTCACATCCCAACGAGGAAAAAAAACTAAATTAGAAACCTCACATTCTATTGTCTACCAGGTATTCGTTATATATGACTCGGGAATGCATGAGCGAGGAAAGTCATAATAATAATCTTCTTACGAATCCTTTTTGATGAACTAGAATTCTTAGTAAAGGCTACCATTGACCCTAGATGTACTCCGATCGTTCAATTAAAGAGTAAGAGTATGTTCTCGAAGGTTTGACCTACATCCCTATGATGCAGTCCTAGTACGGGATAGAAGTATGTTCACGAAGGTCCAACCTACATCCCTATGATGCAGTCCTTAGTAAGGAGTAGAAGTAAGTTCGTAGAATGGTCTCAAGACGTTTGACGTTCAAACTGGGGGTACCATTGGTTGGTGAATAACATGATCCAACCTTTGAAAGAGACTTGGAAATGTTTCCGAAGTTAAATTACTATAGTCCAATGACTTGACTAAAGCAAGTTTCAGATAAACTCCAACGATAGTATGATGAAAGGTAATTGAACAAAGAGTGACACGAAAGTTAGCCAACTATCAATATCATCGATGTTTAAGATGTAACAAGTTCGGGAAAATTGACCTTGTAGTAGGTCTTACATCACATCTGGAGTAGAAAAGTCCTTGACAGCATAAAGGCCTAACAAAAAGTACTTACAGTACAAGGTAGTCACATAGAAAAGTGATACACAGAACATAGACAGGAACAGGGTTCTTTAAAAACAAGGAAGGAAAGTAAAGCATCTCCTACTGGCGACGGTCACCCCTATGGTGAGCCCTTATTTCAGCTAGTTGACGTTCTATATCAAGCAGGTATCTTTCGTACACCCTCTGGCGTACTCGGAGCTCTATGACTTCGGCTCGAGTTTCAGCTAGTGCTTGTAGCAGGGTTTCATGGTTTCTCTTAGATCTCTCGTGAGTGTGTTCAAGGCGATTGGTGCGAATGATATGCATTCCTGCATTGGCGTCAACCTCTGCGATACCATGAAGAGCTGTCATGCCCTGAATCTCGTTTTGAGCAACTCTATAGACCAGGATTGGTAGAACTCTGTCTGCTGAGCTTCCTTCGCTTAAGTTGTAGAAGCTTCGGTCTCCATTAAACGACATAGGTTGATCTTGCTCTTCGCTCCATGTCTCCAAACTTTCTACCCAAGGGGGCGTCGGGCCATGAAAAGCCGGACGAGGGTTAGGATTTGGAATGGCAGCTACTGGGGGTAGGTTCTCAACCTCGGGTTCGGAGTTATCATCATCCAAAAGGTCTTCAGCATGGTGATCATTCAAAGGGATTGGATGATCATTCTTGGGTTCTTCTCCAAACCATCCAGCATTGCCTTCATTCGGAAGGTACGAGTTGCCGTGGGGATGGAGTCCAGCCATGTTATCTACGCGAAATTTGGGGTAAGAAAATAATTATTAGACGAACTATCTAGATAATTATTAGATAATCTTCATTAGTTACATCACTATTTGTAAAGTGCATACTAGTTATATGTAAGCAAAACAGGATAGGCGTTCGAATAAGTGACCTTAACTCCAAATTCACAAGGAATAGGGGTAAAGCAAAAATTTCACAGATTCTAAGTCTATGACATCCTAGTTACATATAACTTTGGTAATGAAGATCCATTTTAGTTCTCAAGTAAGTAATTATAGTAACACAAAATACTCTTATAGTATTTTAGACTTAGGTTCTTTTATAATGCTCTCATTGTGGTAGTGTTGGTAAGTTTTTAGACTTGTTGACACATCACAACCATTCTTGGGCATGTGATAATCACTCCTCGGACCAACATAGTTGATCAGGCTATGCCACTCCCAAGACTGACCATTCATCCCCGGGCTTACCTGTGATATTCAACAATCGTAATACTTTTGTTCTTGTCATTGTGACACGGATTTTAGTATGAATGCAGGCATGTATACTTTGTTAAATATTTTATTCTTTAAAAGTATAAACTCTTGGTCAGACTATTTTTTTTAATCCCATTGTATTTATAGTTAGTATATCTTTTATGGGTTGATATACTTAATTAACTATAAACAATGCTCTGATACCAATCTGTCACACCCCAAAAGCGAGAATGACAGAAACGTTCTGGGGCGGAGGACGTTATGTAATGTATCACAACAATGTAAAGTAGTAAACAAGCAACAACATCATCCATTGCATTAATAGTATAATTTTAATTACAAGTGTGTTTTTTTCATAGTATAAGACAACATAATAAATAATCAAAATAAAGAGGAGTCTTAATTTCTCCGTCTTCACAAAACCTGGTCGTCGTACCTATCTATTTGTGACCTGAGAATACAAGTTATTTTGAAATCGAGTATCAGCAATAAAGCTGGTGAATTCATAAGTATTAATGTGTCTTTGATTTGTAAAACTGGAAAGTAAAGACTTGTAAACATTTGGAGAAAAGTTTGTATAAGTATGAAAATGTTTATAAGTAATCGTAAACGTTTGAAAACCCTAGAAAATCCCCTATTTCCTACTAGTATAAAAAGTAGTCTTCTACCAAGACCTAACTGTTTTGAAAGTAGCCTTCTATGAAAACCAGACTGTTTTGAAAGTAGCCTTCTACCAAGACCAGACTGTTTTGAAAGTAGCCTTCTACCAAGACCAGACTGTACGCCTATTATTATTATTTTCTACCTCATCGATTATGTGAATATGGCACATGGTAAAGGTATTAATAATATGTTAACCGGATTTTTAATCCATTTGCAATTGTCGTATGCAACGTGTAAGTACTGTAGTATTTGTAGTAAGTGACTACTTTGTACTAATTTGCCTTAATTGAGGGTTAAGGCATAATGTGATGGCTAGAACCCATACTATACGCTCTTTATCAAGAGATTTTAGGAACCAAACACGAACCTGCATTTCTGCAAGCCGTGAACATCCACATTCCTATGATCACGTAAACCCAATATAATAATCACAATGCAGTAGTGATTCATTGGTATAGTTAGATCCTGAACTTGTTCCATGCTATAGCACCTTGTTATGTTAGTTCTGTTATCGTGTATTGTAAGCGTATTCGCGTAAGCGTATCTATGTAATCGTATTCATGTAAGCGTATCTATGTAAACGTATTCATGTAAGTGTATCTATGTAAACGTATTCATGTAAGCGTATCTATGTAACCGTATTCAAGTAAGCGTATCTATGTAAACGTATTCATATAACATGTGATGTATTAGTATAGACTCATGAATGAACTGACTCTTGTGTGATTCCTTGTACTTGGAATGGTAAGTAGTATCTCCTAACTACACCTATTATAGTTACTAATGACGTACGAGTATAACCGGAAGTATACCTTTGCTACCCAAAGGTACTAAACTGACTAAGGGAACCTTTATCCCTATATATGTATACATGATATATAATTAATATTTAGATGACATTCGGACGAGCAACCGATGCCCTAAGGCCACATCTGTCACACCCCCAAACCAAGGATGGCGGAAACGTCCGGGGGTGGAGGACTTCATGTATAGTATCACAACAACGAGTATAATAGTGCTCAAAGTAAATGCAACCAATCATATATATCTATTCGAAAGAGTTACATCATTGTATGAATTACATGTTCTAAATAAATTACAATATGTAGACAATAAGTATGAAATGTTTGACGCCTTAACGTCCCATCCTCAAAAGCACTTGGTTACCTGTTTATTGATTTCCTGAGAATACAAGTAGTTTTGAAAAAAGTGTCAACACAAAGGTTGGTGAGTTCATAAGAGATTTTGTTGGAGAAGTAAACCGTTTTCCTTGTAAAAGCGATAGAATATGTATCCAGAAAATCCGATATTTTCTTTATAAAAGTTATGTAATGTAGTCTTATAACCGAAGACCAAAATGTATAAGTAACCTCTCTTACTAATAGAAAATGATATGTGTTTAAATTGACATAAACGCGCTTGAATTAAATGAAATTCCCGTAAATTCTTATGTTTGTTAATACTTTATGTATATGTAGTCCTAAATCCCAGGACCGAGAAAATAACAAGTATTGTCCATACTTAAAGATATAAATGTGGTTTCAAATGATGTGTAGTCATAAATACCAAAACCGAAAGTGTACAGTAATATCTATACTTATTGAGATAAAAAGTGATTTTAAAATCGACATAAAACCCATTTAGGTTTTATAAAAATCCCGTAAACTTTATGTATTCTTATATCCCTATGTGAGTCACTATAATCATACTATGATTAAATGAACCTGCCACGACGTTTCTCAGGCGTCGTAAAACTGAAATGACATTTGTCACCCGTAGACCTGCAGGTCCCACTGTAGCTAGCAGCAAGATGTGGGGTGTCAAACCCAATATAGATCTATACACAACTATCACGTTCTCCCTCCAGGAGACTCTGATTATAACTAACAGGAATTATATCCCGCACTCGGACGTACGTAAAGAGATTGTCTCACAATTTAGGTTAACAAGTTTACGTGTAGTGTGCGTGAGTGTAAAACCTTTCTGTATGAATGTACCCTTTTTGTACGAGTGTGTTATGTGATGTATCATAAACTATACCTATTATAGTTTTATCCAAAATGTTTGTAATATATAAGAACTCTTTTATGAAAAAGCGTTAGTGTTATGAAATCCATTAAACTATGCTTATTATAGCTTATATAAGTGTTCTAAGTGAATGAATAATCTTATCATGAATGACTTATTTTCAGTTTATGATGATAAAATTAACAAAGAAACACATTCAATACTTAGAATTTATTATTATACACTTTGCTCAACATAATACAAAGTGTTATGAAAATTATATGATGTTAACTAAATTAGACCTTCCTGCACTGTTTTAGAAAAGCCATAGAAAAATCATACGAAGTCGAAAACTAAATCCGTAACTTCTGAGAGTTCCCAAAATGTGTCTAGTTTACGTATAATTTTTATCATGATTTTTAATGATCTTTAACTTGGGTGAAAAAGTCCATAATCACAGACTGGTCTGGATTCGTGTTTGAAATGATAGGCAGTTTTGTAAAATTCACCATAAATTGTAGAAAAATCGTACGGAGATTTGCAAGTAGTCATTTTAAAGCTAAGAACTTGAACTACTTACACCTAAAACAGTTTCGAAAACAAAAATGTTTAAGTCGTCCAAAACCGTCCGTGAATGGAGTTGAATGTTTCTGATGAAGGCTGTTAGAAAAGTTTAGTTATGTTCTTGGTGTTTTAACTTGTATTCCCCCCCTAAAAACTTGAGAAAAAATGAAAATGTAGGGGTATGAACTCACCTTATGTGATTTCAGTAGATAAGTGTTGAATAAGAGAAGTGTTCAATCCAAGAACACTTGAAGATTCGAAGATCTACAAGAATGTGATGATGTTTGTGTAAGGAATCATTGATTTGAGAGTGAGGAAAGTGTAATAATGATGGAGAGAATGAATTATTCTTACCAAGAGTGTGAGAAAGCTTGATAATCAGCCTTAAACCTCGAATTTTGATGAAGAATGTTTGAGAGAAAAGTGGAGTTGAATCCTTGGTGAAATGAGAGCAAATGAGAGAAGTGAGGAGAGAGGATGTTTTGTTCCAGCTCTAAAACGTGGGAAAGAGTGATAATTGAGTGGAAAGGACATTGAAGTGACCTAAGCAAGGTGGGGAGGCATGGCTGGTCATAGAGTGGGTGTGGGGGTGGTTGCTTGTGTCATAAGGTAAAGCAAAGTCAACACTCCACCTTAATTATTCACCCATAAGATCTTATTATTTAAATAAGGATTTTCGTGAAAATATGATTAAATTATGAATATCTAGGGTTTATTATGTTAAAATATGATTTTGGGTGAAAATCCCGCGTTAAAATAATTAAAAACGAGCTTAAAATGTTAAAAATATCAAAAATGGGCTAAAAGTGACAAAATTCCGAAATCTGGCCGAGGTTCGGTCTTCTGATGCTAGAACCGAGAGAAAAGAGGGGAAAAACCGAGAGGGGCAAGGAATCCGAGAGGAGAGAGCAGAGACCGAGAGGGAGGAGCAGAGACCGAGAGGCGCAAGGAGGACCGAGGCTCAGTCTTGGCTACAGTGATTCAGTTCTCAGGTCTCGGCCACCGAGGTTCGGTTCTCAAGTCTCGACCACAGAGGCTCGGTTTCGGTTTCCCTGTCACTTTCGGTCCAAGGAGTTCGGCCCCAAGAGGCTTCGGCTCCTTGAGAAGGGTTTCGGCTCCTAAGGTCCATTTCTCTCGTTTTTACTCCGTTTTGAGCCGTTTTTGACCCGGTTAAGGGTCGGAGTGACCCGAATGATTCCGAAAAGTTACAGAAACTTTTGAGAGAGATTTGGGAGAGATTTGACATTCTTGGAGAGATTTCTCATACAAAGAGATATTTGAGAGAGATTTCACATAATTGGAGAGATTTGGAGAAAACGATTGGGAGAGGTTTCATTTGTGACCTTTTTGAGTACCCGGCTTCGCAATGATGGGTCCGTAAACCCTGTTAAGCCTTGTTTAAGGATCTTACACACTCTCGATGAGTATGCAACATTGTTTTATCGGTTTGGGTCGCCACGTACCATAATTTTAGGTTAAGGAGATCTAGATGTACACACTTTTCGATTTATGATCTCTCATTAGAATAGCGAGTTGTTTAGAATTTTCCTAATGTAAACTCTAGTACGCAAGGGTTTTTGTGGAGTTGACCAGTTTTATTTGTTGACTTCAGTTGACTCTGACTTAACTGGAAATTGACGGTTGTCACAACATACCAACGAGGAAAAGGAAATAAAGTGAGCTAGCCGTCCTAAGTCCTTTAAACATTATTTATATAGCTATACATATATAGGCATGCATTTGACAATATAAAAGCGTAAAAGAAGTTTTGTAAAACCTTTGAAAAGTTTAATACTAAGAAACGATGACTTGATATCGGTTTATAAAACGATTTGAAAGTATTTTGTTTGATAAGACAGTTTAAGTATAAGGAAAACCTTTGTTTGAAACAAATTTGTAACCGAGTTTGAAAGGAAACATACAGTATGTAAAGCAGTTTAATAAAGAGTTTTAACATGTAAAAACGTTTATGAAAGTCATTTGAAGAAATCTGTTTGGTAAAACAGTTAACGTATAATAAATCCATTTGCATGCTTGTTATTAATCACATGTGATTGATATAACAATTAGCATGATTGAACTTGTACCCCCCCATAAAGCATTTGTAAACATTTAAAAACATTTAACAGGTTAATTAAGGGGTATGAACTCACCTGCAGTGAGCCGATCGGATGGAAGTGTTGGACAAGTGTTTGGTGTCAAGTGAAGACTTAGACACACACAATGATCATAATAACATATGAAGACATATATATATATATATATATATATATATATATATATATATAATTAGTGATTATAACACTAATTAAACATGTATAAACATCCTAATGTGAGGAAAACACTTTGGTCAAAGTGTTAGGAGGCTATCGGATTGCAACAAAGGTGTGCAAGGCCTTATATGGGAGTTTATGGTTAATGGACCATGTTTGTTGGAGTTTATGGCCTAGGGGAGTTTACTTCTGGACGTAAACTCTTAATTGGGTCACCAAATGAGGCTTAAAACTATTATAACTTAAGTGGTTAAGTTTTCCAAGGCTTAAACAAGAGGTTGGGTGAGTTTAAGGTCCAAGAATGGCCTTGTATGGTGTTTACAGTCTGGGGACCACTTAACGATGAGTTTACGGCCGTAAACTCATGGTAAGAAGTAGCATTTCATGTATTGAAGTCCTTAGTTCAATGGTGTAAGGTTCTATGCTAATATCCAAGGCTTACTAAGGTGTTAGGGGCATCAAAACACCCTTTGGGGGTGTTTATGGTTTTGGGAGATTCCCAAATCGTAAACTCATGTTCATGGGGGTTCTTGGTGTTTTTCAAGTGCTAAAATCATCAAGAAAAGAATCTATGCTAGTTGTCAAGGCCTAGAAAAAACTAGGGCACACTTTGGCACCCATTTTAGGGTTTACGGTCCAAGAACACCTTGGACCGTAAACACCTTGTTCTTGGTGTTTCTTGGATGATTTCTTGATAGATGGAAGTATAAAAAGCCTTAATATACTCTAGGATAGAAGTACTTACAATCTGGACGAAAGCTTGAAGATCCTTGGGAGAGAAATCGGGTTTTCTCTAGCTTGAAATGGAGAAATGAAGGAAAAATGGCTAAGTGCCGTATATATAGTCATTAAGGTTTACGGTCCAAATGCCATTTAGGCCGTAAACTCCAAACTCTTGGAGTTTTTGGAACTTTATTGATGTTCAACAACTCTAGGGCATCCTCTCTCCTGATATCTCCTAAAGTGCTAATCCTAAAATACTCAAACTTATTCCAAAAGCTTTGAAAATTAGCAGAAACTGTTCCGACTTCTGTTGAAGTGAAGGGTTGTACAGAATAGAAAATTTCAGGTTGTCACAGTGGCTGAGGAATCTGAGATGAGGTGTGTGTGTGTGATAGTTCATTACTCTTAGGTTGAGAGTTGTAACTAATTTGGGACGGTTGAGATGTTCGTTTATGCGCCTGTATGATATTTTGGGTGACTAGAGGCAGTCACATTAGAAGGATTTTGAGGTTTTCATCTGGGATACGAGATACTTGGAGTTATTTGGTCATTATCCAGAAGATCATCGAGTACTGCGTGGCACGTTCCATGAGTCGGGGATGGAACATCTGTTGAGCCAGTTTATAGTGTGGTTTGTTTGGTATGTCAAGGGACGATGATTCGAACCCTAAGTGGGGGAGAACAGGGTATTCTTTGGGGAGGATCCTCAATTTGATGTGGTACATAAGTTTGGGTGATGGGGATCTGCATTCCGAGTATATGAGATGGGAGTCATGTGATAGTCAAGGCAAGTACAGAGCAAGAGGATGCATGTTGCATAGGCTCAAGAGAGAATGAGTGTCTTCACGGCAGGTGGCCATTAGACAGGAATCTGATTGTGGTCTGTGTTTTTTGGTTTTGCCAATGTTGGAGTTTCGAGACATTCGGGTTGCTGAGGTCAAGTTTCGATTACTGAGTGATTAATGGTTCGACTATAGATTGTTACCTGTACTCCGGGAAGGGCAGCAGTTGGTTCTTCAATCAACTTCAGGGTCGGTATGAGTAGTTTCACATGGGTTGATCGATAGAGGATGGGGTTTTAGATTTTCGTCAACGTGTTCTCAGTCATTGAAAAATTCCTTCGTGCTTCAAGTTGTGAGTTGGAGTACTTCAAGGCTTCGAGTTATGTGAGTGGAAGATCAGTCGTGGCAAGACATTGTGAGATTCTGTGATGAAGTATCGAGGTATCCGAGTATGAGGCCCTAATTTGTTGGATTACAATGAGACTTGGGTTGTCATACGACAAGTGGAACATCAAGCGACTATATTTACAGATGTGAGACCATCAGTTAGTTGTCGCCAGACGGGGACTGTCTAGGGGTGTGAACTGTACTGAGGGAAAGTGCTTTGTCTACAAGAATTTTTCGTCAAGAGTAGTGATGCATAATTTGGGAAGGTGAGCGCTCCTATCTATGTTGGACCGTGGAGCATGATTTAGTGAAACGTGGTATGGTGGTAGCATGTTGGTGAGATTGTGGGGTGAAAAGAGAGTAAGTGGATCCAGGTGGGAGTAATCACTTAGGATTGTCAGCAAAAAACCATGTAGTGAGCCCATGGCGAGTGAGAGAGTATCGTAATACTATGAGGAGCCGTAGCATTCACGAGTCAGTACGAGAGAGTATCGTAATACTACCGGGAGCCATAGAATTCACGAGTCAGTACAAGAGAGTATCGTAAATACTATGGGGATCCGTAGCATTCACGAGTCAGTACGAGAGAGTGTCGTAATACTAAGGGGAGCCATAGCATTAACGAGTCAGTAAGAGCGAGTATCGTAATACTACGGGGATCCGTAGCATTCACGAGTCAGTACGAGAGAGTGTCGTAATACTACGAGGAGCCATAGCATTAACGAGTCAGTAAGAGCGAGTATCGTAATACTACGGGGATCTGTAGCATTCATGAGTCAGTAAGAGAGAATAACGTAATACTACAGCTGGCTGTAGCATTCATGAGTCAATGAGAGGGAGTATCGTAAGGCTGTAGGGAGCCGTAACACCCAGAAGTCAATGAGAGAGTGATGTAAGACTGCGGGGAGCCGTGACATTCACTAGTCAGAGTGTGACGCAGAGGGGTTTTAGGCCTTAGTAGCCTTGCCAATTGAGTCTGTAGGAACCTGGTGGCCGAACCAGGGGCGAGATTGGGGTACAATGGTTGGAAACCGTTGTGTTTTGAGTTAGAGAGGGGTTGTCGCGAATCAGAAGGATCGAGGTGTACTGCATGCGTAGAATTGTGGAACATGGGTCATGAGCTGAGTACTAGGTTGTTGGGACAAGTAGTTCCAATTTTGTGTTGGACCAGACTCTTGTAGGTGAGTTTGGCTCTATCTGTGTGGAGGACGAGCAGGTTGGGGATTTTAGAGTTTTCAGATGGATTTCATTATGAGTGGGATGTGTTTCCCATTTGATATTTTAGCCCATGTGTAACTAAATTTCCAAAACAATCCATATGTTAAAGAATTTACATAATGGCCCTATTGCAGATTTAGCAAACAATTCTAGTCACAATTATTCTAGTCACAATTCTACTAAACTTCACGAACCTAAAATTTTCAAATTACAAACTTTTGAAGTACCTTATACCCTTCCAATAAAATGAATACCTTATACCCTTCTGATAAAATGAAATGTTGCTACTTATTCCATGTAAAATATGTTACAAAAAAAATGAAATATTGTTATTTCCTCCACACCCCACGACCTTAGACCCTTCCAATAACCATACCTTCTCTTCTTTTTTCTTTTCCCTGATAATCCAATCGGTAATAAGAGGACCAAAATACCCTTGACCTTAAAAAAACCCAATCTCCTTTAGACAGAAAAAAATAACCAAAGCAATGCCAATACCCAGAAAAATACATTTCTTCCTTTATTTTCTAGAATTGCCACAAATACCCTTTAATCATTAAAGCTCCCGATCATCTCCTGAAAAGGGCAATCCAATTATACTTGCAACTATTAAACCAAGTCCATCCATACCATTCAATATAGGTGTGAATAAATAGAATATTAACATGACAGCCTTCAAAATTTGATTATGACCAAAATACCTTTGCATCCTTAAAAGTAAAAATGCAATTGACATCATCCTCTAAACATCCAAAAATAACATTTTCGCTTTTATTATAGCAGTACCCATTAAGGATTCTTTTATTAAGAATAGATGTTTTGAATTCCCGATCATTTTCATTCCCAATAAGATCAATTCATTCCCAAATAATCAGGAAATATTCATTTTATTATTTTCTCGTTTGTTTGCTAATCTCTAAAATTGCACTTCTTCATTCTATCCCACAAAATCAGGAATGATTTATCTATGACGGTCTTCAATCCAATATCAATAAATCACAATTGAAATAAAGGTTATTAACAACCCCTTACTATCATTGTTTTCTTCTTTTACTTTGTGCTTCGACTCCCCTGTTACACGCGTCAATTTAATCTCTCCCCATCTCTACGAAAACACTAGAAATTTCACTGAAGCACCACCTTACCTCCACTGCTACACCCATCAATGCCTCTACTAATCTAAACCAATACCCAAAACACCACAACCAATTCCACCATGCCACATCTCTTCCACCATCGCACGCCTTCCATCACTCCCTGAATTTCTATTGTCGTTTGTGTCACTTCCTTCTCAATATCTTTTACTTCCAATTTGGTTTCCTTCTCAAGCATACGGCTACTGAAAAAGACAGAACATAAGCAACGAATGATTGGGTTTGAAGGTAAGGTATCTATGTTTCTAAATTTTCATGTAAGGTATTTGTTAGAGATTTTATAAAAAGACGATGTGGACAATGATTCAACATAAGAAACTTGCAATTAGTTTCTTAATTCACTGGATGCCATTTTTATATAAGTAATTAGAGTGTGAAAGCTAGCTTCAACATGTCTTTTTTAGATCTAACCTGATGCGTAATATAATTTGTTACCCTTTTATCTAATTCATTTTTTGTATAGTTAATCTATATTTATATTTAAAGAAGAAGTCGGTGAAGGTTAGTATTGTATATGTTCTTTTGCCTTTCCTCCAAACAATTAGTGTGTTTGACATATGAAATTATGTTAATTATGCAACTCTTTCAACATGACTATTGTGGCCTAACAACAGGTTCTTGATTTGAGCTTTACAGATTCAATGGGACGGTAAACATGGGATTTCTACTCATGTTTTAAGTAATTGTCGAAAGAAAGGTGCTCATTGGTGGAGATTTTGAGACCTAAATTGGTAAACTTTCACCTCTGTTAAGCAATTACTTTGTTTTTTCTGCATTGTAAATTTTCATAATACAACATGAAGACACTATGGAGAACTTGGTTAGTTCAAACAATAAGATCCGCGAGCCGGAATCCAACTTTCTCATAAGCAACATGTTTCTTTTGTTGGTAAAAAGTACGAAAATATTTTGGAACTACTGTTAAGATATATTTTATTTTGGATTCTCATTTATATTTAGTTTTTTTGTGTATTAAGTGGTTTATAATTATACAATTTCTAATTTTGCATTTATAGAAAGTACAAGAATTTGAAAATGAAACTACCAATTTAGAAAAGTACAAGAATTTGAAAATGAAACTACCAATTCAGAAAAGAACTTGAATGTGAAAAGGTAAGGATTGGTGTATAATTTTTAGTTTACTTTCTCTTTATTCTCTTATGCAATTCTGTTGATATTAGACAATGCATCATAATATTTTCTTTGAACCATTTATGAAGGGTTGGATACATGAAAGATACCATGTTCCAGTTTCAAACTGCTTTGTATGAATGACATTTAGCATTAATTTTTCAAAGTACATTGATGTTATAGAAGTAAAGGAAAGTAAGACACATTGATAAATATTAGAAGTATGATGAAATTTATTTGGACTTATTTTGATTAAATAGTTTTAAGAAAAAACATCATAAATGGTCCCTATGGTTACCCAAAATCCGAAGTTTAGTCCCCGTGGTTTAAAAACCTCATAGATGGTCCCTGTGTTTTCATAACTTTTGATGTTTGGTCCTTTTTGCTAAGTTAGTTAAGTTTGTCCGTTAACTGAAGAGTATTTTCGTCATTTCACCACCACCGGGACCATTTATGATGTTTTCTTTTCTTTTATTTTTTTAAATTAAATTCTCTCTCTCTCTCTCTCTCTCTCTCTCTCTCTCTCTCTCCTTAGACCCATCTTTATCTTTAGTCGAATCAACCCTCTTATCTCCTTCATCATTTACCCTTACCCTAAATCACAAAAGTTATCAAAATCCAAATTAGAATAGGAAACACCTATCAGATCCGATAACCACCATCGCCACCGATAACCACCATCGCCAACACCTGCACCAAATCAAAAGGAAACCAAAACCAAAGTGAAATCTATACTTATGGTTCTTGATTTATAATGAAAATCCTAGAAAAAAAAATCTTAAACAAACCTGATGAAATCTCCATTTATCCATCACACAATATGATATGATTTTAAGGACAAGAAAGAGGGAAGGACATGGATTTCACAACCATCGGTTAATCTGAATCAATTTCTGATGTGAACCCTAAATCTAAATCGAATTTTGTAGATGTAGGGATGATCTTCACCAAAACGGATCTCTCTATTGTAACAATCAAGACAAATTCCACAACAATCGCTAAATCTGGAGGGTAGGAAGCTGTAATTCGCCGACCACCGCCTTCGCCTCTACCGAGAAATCCAAAAATCGACATCAAGTAAGAACAATGTGTCTTGGACAGTCCATCTTCCATATTTGTTATTGCCGCCATCGCTGTGTTTTCCCATACCATCTTCGCCTTCGTTCTCCTAAATCAACTCAAGATCTCGTCGATGGTGAAATCAATTTTAGATCGTTGTCTTGGACAGTGGTCAAGATCATGTCGACCCAATCACTTTGGGGTTTTCCTTCACGATGGATGGTCACCACAGTAGGTGATTGTGCCTCTCGGTGGTCACCACAGGAACACCACCCTTGATGGCGTTTCTCCTTGGCAGTGAATGGAGAGGGAAAGTAGCAGGTGGTGGTGGTTCTTGGTTTGAATAAGGAAGAGGATGGAGGAGGTCGGGAAACGATGGTATTGGCTGGTGAGATACGAATGAGAGGGAGGGTTATATGTTTCGATCGATCGATCGAGAGAGGGAAAGATTAAATTTAATTTAAAAAATAAAAGAAAAGAAAACATCATAAATGGTCCCTGTGGTGGTAAAATGATGAAAATACCCTTTAGTTAACGGACAGACTTAACGGAGTTAGCAAAAAGCACCAAAACATCAAAAGTTTTGAAAACATAGGGACCATCTATGAGGTTTTTAAACCATGGGGACTAAACTTCAGATTTTGGGTAACCACATTGACCATTTATAATGTTTTTTTCTAGTTTTAAATACAAAATAATTTTATTTTTCTGTGGAATTCAAAAATAGTCGACATGGTTTCAAAAAACAAAGTTTGATGCTTGGGATGTGGCTTCAAGATCAAAGAATTACGTAATATGTACTGTGGAGAATATTGGTCTAGACATTTTTAGACAATTTTATTGAAAATTATACTTTAATATGCATTTTTTAGAAAAAAAAAAGATGAAACAAAAACTGCAACAATTTAAGAGGATATGCAATATAAAGGTAATAAGATATGAAGATTATATATGTAATTTCAAATATAAATTATGCAAAATGACCAAAATAGTGAAATACCATTAATTGATGTTTTAGTAATTTGCTTTTTTTAATAAAAATGTTGTCATTGATACAAATGGTGTTTATAGTGTTTGTCATTGATTCAAATAAACACTAAAAATGTTGTCAAAGGAAACGTGGAACTGTCAAATGAAACAAACACTATAAACACCTCCTGCCTCGTATTATATTTCAATCAAGAACAAAAACCCACAAAAATCCTATTGCTTCTTTTCTTCTTCCTATTGATTGCAAGCAGCAAGGCAGTCTCATCACCATCGTTCTTCTTAATTCTTTCCTATAAAAAATCAAACCCAAACACCCATTTAGGTTCCATCTATTCCTGTCAAACATAAAAAAGGGGAAAATGTGTAATTATCGAAAAATAGCAAGCCAAACACCCTTCGATCACTGCTGTTGCAGCACCACTCCATTGCCGGCAACGAGAAGAGGAAAAAACGGAAGGGAGGCACCGAAGATCGGCTATCCCCTCCATCCCTCCTTTCCCGTTGACCTTCACTACAAACCTTACCATCTGCGGCGATGTTGCTGAGTCGTTTTCCCCATCGCACCCCACACCTCCTCCGGTCGAGCAAAACCCACCGAAGCCCTCACTTGCGACGAATTGCTACTGACCGACTCCCGTCGGACCTCCTTTGTCCCTCGCACCTTCCCTCGCATCTTTCTCTTCCACTTCGCTTTCACTTCCATTCGCCAACTCCACATCAACCTCGCTGCTTCTACCTTCTTTTTCTTCGGCGTCTTCGACCCCGAGACGCCTACCTCTTCGCGATCGGCTAAGACATCCGGAGTAGTGGACTGCGCGCCTGCGAGCTTCCTTCTCACATCTTCCTTCGTCTACCTTCGTGTGTCTTTCATCGCTTCGTCGTATCTCTCTTCCCTTTGCCCGATCAAACGAGAGACGGGCATAAAAACCCTAATCCCTTTCAACTTCGATTAAATGACCAAACTACCCCTTATGAAAACATTTATTCGAAATCAGTTCCAAACCCCCATCGAATCAATTTATTCAAAATAGCCCCTCTTTTGGTTATTTTTAACAAAATAAATCACAATCTTTAAACCTTGAATAAAAATAAGTATTAAAGCCCCTTCATTGGAAATCCTTAACAAAATCAGTCCAATTTTCAAACATAAATTCCATTTAAACCATTTCAGTCCCTCCATTGATTTATTTTAACCAAATCAGACCTACTTTGGTTAATTAAATTACCCAATAGCCCCCGATAGTTTAAATTCGTTACAAAACGGTCCCGAAAGTATTTCAAACTTCAAGAAACGTGACTTTGCTGTTTCTCACGTCAAGCTTCCGAATAATAAGTGAACTCCAAGTAACTCGAACTCACGCTTCAAAGGCGAGTGCTTACGACTCCTTTTTAATATTTTTAATTATTTTGGGGTGGGGGTGGGGGGGAATACATGTGGCTATATACTTTGTTTATACAAATAAATTATCCTTTATGCGAAATTATAGTAAATCTAGTTTATAGAAATGTTATTTAATAATATAACATATTATTACAAATAAACTAGTATAAACTTTTCGTATACGTATTATGGTTATTTTATCGTGAAATAATCAGTCCACATAACAAATGCTACATGATACAACAATATATGATTTTTATGTGACATTGTATATCATAAAAAACACGTCACAAAACTTTATAGTATTTTATGGATTTAAGCTATTACTATGCATGTATATTTATATGTTTAAATACATAACGTTTATACATGTACATATGTTCATTACTTTGAAACATAAATCTTTACAATAACGAGTACATTACTCTTTACATACGTACCAAACATACTCGACTTTTATAAACTTCATACAATGAAATTCATTATGCCTAGTGACTTAATTACAATTAACTTAGGGCTGAGAGCTATTTACATATTTTGGTTAAAGGATTTTTAATGATACTATATTCATTAGCGGAGTCTAAACACTTAGCATACCCGCGCTACTATAATCGTTAATCCTCGGAGCAAGATACATATATATATATATATATATATATATATATATATATATATATATATATATATATATATATATATATATATATATATATAGATCTATACGGGGTTGACATCCCCACCTGCAGTTGCTAGCTACAACCTCGAACGATCAATCGAAGCGGGTGATAAGTGTTTACAATTGTTACTACAACGTCCAATGAAGCGTTGTAAGGGGTACAATCAGCCACAAAACTCGATTACAGACTCAGTATAAAACATTAACCAGAATCTCTCTCTCTCTCTCTCTCTCCCTCTCTCTCTCTCTCACGCACACACACACACACTAAAAACCATGGGCTTGGTTGCTTTCAAAACTATTTTTAGTATGGATTAACTTATGTAACAGTACAATTGGTTTTTAGATATATATTTAAGGACTCTTTACAAACATAGTTTGAAGTATGGATTTACTTATACAAAGGTACATTTTGGTTTTAAAAGATTCATTACAAACACAATTTTAAGTTTTGTTATACCTACAAAGAAAATACTTTTTAGACTTTTTAAAAGTATTACTACTATTAGTAGAAAACTTGTAACTCTCACCAACCTTGTGTTGACCCTCAAAACTACATGTATTCGTAGAAAATCACTAAACAGATACTAAAGACGGATTGGATTACAAGTGACATAGTTTGCTAGTTGTTGTATTATCTGCCTATCTCTTAAGGCTATTCATGTACTATTATTATCTGTAAAAAACTTGTATTCAAATATCAAGATGGAACACAAATTCTATTTTGTTTATTGTTGTACCTGTGTTATATATTCAATTTACATGTGATCCATGAACTTAGTCGCACAACCTGACACGTTCTGCCGCCTTGGCCGGGGGTGTGACAAATCCCCATCTATAACACGTGTTATTGGCCAAATATACTGTCACATGTGTTGTTACGGACTGGTATTGGGGGATGCATATCCTAGAAATAAATCTTCTCTTCCATCACCACTTTTCATGCTTAAACCCATCATCCCCATAATTATCTCTTTCAGTATTGATACCCATACCCTCCCCTTGGAGTATCAAAAAATAGTTGAATGGTGTTTGGTATTTGTATTGAATGTAATTTGTATTGAATTTAGTTGGTATTAAATCGCATGTGGGTGGTTGGTACTGAATGCAAGGGTAAGATACTTTATTCTGAATTTCCTGTCAACTTGGTAAATAGAATACAATATTAATATGGATGCAATTCCATTCCAAAAACTAAACGAAAACCAACTAAAAAATCAGCACAAGTAAAATATGAAATGATTCCCAATGGAAATACATTTGACATATGACGCCCACTAAAAAGACATTGGTAATAAACAAATTCATTGGTTGTAATAAAGGTTGAAAAAGACAAAACACAAAGGACATAGGATACCATAATTTATTCTACTACTAAAACGACATCAAAAGTTGTTAGTTTACTAGTAAGGTTAATATAGTAATTTACATCAAAAGTTAGCCGAATTCTGAAAACATAGTCACCAAACAAAGTGTACTATTACATAATACCAACCCAAAATATAATAGGTAACACTAATCAATATAATTTAACTGCCATGTCATTACTCACTCCCTTTCCATCCTTTGACACAACCTCCTTCTTAATGTGTAGCTTTGTTAATTCTTTATGAGGCCTTCCTCACTCTAACACCAAGATTATTAGGAACTCTAACACCAATATTCTTAGGAATTTTAACACCATGATTCACTTCATTCACATGTACTTGATTCATAGTCACTTGATTCATATGTACTTAATTGATAGGCATTGGAGTAGTTGGATATGCTTTTGAAGGACCCTTCTTTGAAGTATTATTCTTTCTTGATCTGATTAGTTCACTTGGATCTACGTTTGAAGGACTTTTCTTTAGTCACTTATCTTTGTTGTTCCAAACTTCATGGAAAATGGTACACCTTCTTTAGACACCTATTAGTTAACTTGGATCTACTTTTGAAGGACCCTTCTTTAGTATGCATTCTATTCCTACTGAACTCATTTTCTGCTTGGTCTCTTTTTCTTCTTCATACATAAGCTACCAGGTAACCTTCTCCTTTTAGGAGGAAGAACATGTGAAGATTAGGAATGTGGGGCCATAGTGAACTATCATTAAATGGATGACTGGTATGCTCATAGCTCCTAAAATAGGCAACTTTATTAAATAAAATTTCAACATATACCTTTGGATCAATGTTCAAAGAAGAAATGACACTAATGACATGTACACATGGAATGCCTGACAATTTCCAACTTTTTTATCCACACACACACGCACACAGATACACACACAAACACACACATACACACACACACACTCTCTCTCTCTCTCTCTCTTTTTCTTTCTTTCTTTCTTTCTTTCTTTCTCTCTCTCTCTCTCTCTTGTCTAAGTCAACACCATACCTTTCATTACCTTGAAAAACTTCAAATTGTTTGTATCCACTTGCGTATAGATTCTAGAATATGTAATTAAACAAAGTTAGTAACACACCATACCTTGACCAACACTAATTAACATAAATATATGGTCACTAATCTTTGCAACATCTTCATGTCCTGAAGCTACATTCTTATAGATGGACTGATTTCCAAATCCCAACCTAATCCTCTATCCTTTTACAAATACAACCTTTATGTCGTAAATACCCTGATGTCATGTAATATTATGATCAGTGGCCTCTTTATATCTTCTTCAATAACAACACTGAAGCTTTCTGAAACACCATTTTACATTGCATCACAGTTTATTCTTACCTTGAAAAATGCCTTTGACTAACAGTTAGGGTCCCTCTGAATGAGATATTAATATTCCCTCACATCAAAGCTCTTGATCTCTTCTATTACAACTGCAAATTTATGAACTGTAGTTTCCATTGTTTCCCTACAAATAGGTTTTATATAACACCCACCCTTAAGTTTTTTTTATGAAAGTTAGCAAGGATGTACCTAGCATACAACCTGTGTTCCACTTATGGACATCTTTCCTTCATAGCTTCCATTAAACCCTACGTTGATTTTGAATGTTAGTGTATGTAAAACTAAAGCAATGATGTGAAATATAACATGTACCTTGTATCTATCTAAGATCAATGTAATCCCATTACTATTTCCCCTTCCATTTATGCCTTCTATGAGTTTATCCAAAAACCACTTCCATGTACTCTTACTCTCAACATTTACTACTTCCCATGCTATATGGTATATGTGATTGTTGGCATCCCTCCCCATTGCTAATAGGAGTTCCCCTTTACATATGCCTTTCAGAAAGCAACCATCTACCCCAACCACATTTCTATAACCATATAACCATTCATCCATAACACCTTTAAAACTAACATAAAACCTTTTAAACACCACAGTTGAATTATGGCTCTACATACACTTGAACATGAGATCATGGATTGGCCCTTTTAATTTCATATATATAATCCAACATGTCACGGGATGCTTCAATCACCGTGCGCCACTTAGTATTTTCTCCGACTAAGTCAGGCTAACTTCGATGGCTTAGATGTATTAACGATTAAAGGAAGCAAGAGAAACGACAAGAATCACTTCTAAGAAAAGAGATTCTTTATACAACTTTACTTCTTACAAAAGAACTTCTTCATGGTTTGGACAAATGAGTCCTCCCCTATTTATAGGGAACCTTACACCTCCTCAAATGGAAGTTTCTAGGTCCCAATCATTCATGACTAATCTAGACTCTTCCTGTTATATACATAGATTTTACAAGACTATAGAATATGGTAGACTTGTATACAATGCTCTAGAAATCTCTAAGTCGTCCCGACATTATCCAAATCATTCTTGTATGATCTAGCGTGTTCTAGATCCTTCTAAAGTCTTCCGGGTCGTTCTAGCTTCGTCTAGCGTCCTCTTGATTATTCCGGATCGTTCTCCTTTGTTCCACGGACATCTACAATATTCTAGCATCTTCCAGGGTCTCACGGAGCATTCCTGATCTCTTCGAAGACTTCTCCAGTATACTTGGTTGTTCCGGAGTTCTCTAGACGATTGTAGAATTTTCCAGAAACTTGGTCCGTGACAAACAGCTTTGCATAATGATCCTTGAAATTACCCTAAATTTCACACAATACAAATCTTTTTGCATTCATACACTGCCCAAAATTGGCATTAATGTTGAATGTATTGGATACTAGGGATTTCATCAACCTCAAACTCATTTTAGTACTCTCCAAAATTGATTCACAAATTGTTTCCCTATCCACTTGTAGGTTACAATGGACCCAAGTTTGAATTCCCTTGATCAACTTTGGTTTTTTACGGGACTTTATTTGAAATGTCTTCTCCTCTTTCATCCAGGAAGCCCACAATCTAAAAGGGCATTGTGGTGCTTTTTCTTTACAACACTTTACAAGAAGAATATCTTTATCATTCTTCTCAAAATATAAGTCATACCCATGTGCTACCATATACATGTGGTTGTTTATCGTAGTCTTCATCATCATGTTCTATCGGATATAATTAATTTGTTTCGAAAGTGATCATTGAAGATTCTTTTGCTTGATATAACTTCCACCTCTTCTTCGTGATCACACTTCTCACCATCTTCTATAATGGAGTCAACATCTTCATCTTTATACTCAGGTTCCATAGCGTCCGGGTCTTCCATCTCAATCCAATCAAACAGAGGTTCATGATAATTCATATTTTTATTATTTTCATTTATAACCTTAAGAAACTCATAATAATCACAATCATTTTGTAGAACATGTAGCCCATCACTCAATCATACTTTAGGTAGACAGAAATATACATTTGTACTGAGAGTCTAGAAGTTTCTCAACATATATATGTGATGAAAATAGAGAAAGTCGTACCATTCACATCAACGTCTCTTAGCGATGCTATGTATAGAGCAAAATACAGTAAAATATTAGGCATGAAATTTCAATTGTAGTGTACATCCACGATTAGAAAAGTTTGATGTTCTTCCATTGCTTTTGATTGTCGAAAAGTTTTTTTTTGAGAGAGTGGAGGGTAGAAGAGGGTGAGTAATTGAGCCCTAAATTGATGTTCTTCTTAAATGAAGGGTATAACAGGGTAATTCCACATAAATTTTGTATTTTATTAAAATCTTGTAATACCCTTAAAAACCCCACCAGCTCTCCCTATGTCGTTTATGTCGTCTTATTTTCACGTCGGACCACCGGACCTCTGGTGAACCACCCAGTTTCTGATTTCATCCCAACGACAAGAAGCTTATCATTCATTATTTCTGCCGTAAGTCCCAATCGACAACTTAATTTGTTGGTTTCTCTTAGAGCGCACAAGAATTCCTAAATCATCATGAGTTTGCTACGTTTCATCTAGATCAGAGTACAAAGACCGATTGAACCAGGTATGTTTATTATTTGATGAAATGGTTTGATTTTGTTCACATTAAGAATAAAACTATAATGAACTGGTTTGATTTTGTAACATCCAAAATTTCAAAACAATTAAAACTTTTCAAAATCACCCATTTTATTAACATTGTTACAAAGAGGTTTTCAATACATTATTAAACAGAGTAATTTCCCAGGTTCATATCATAAAACACCAACGCGAGGAACAGTACGATCATGCCTTTGCCTTGCCACAGACTCTTGAGAACCTGAAACATAAAACCACAACTGTAAGCCCGAAAGCTTAGTGAGATACCCCCAGAATACCAACCGCATATACGCCTTTCCAGGCCCTGACCTTCCGGTCCATGTGTCTCAGGGGACTTCCGTCCCTGCTGGGTAAACCTTCCGGTCCTACCCACGCCGACCTTCCGGTCCATCACACAACATATCGCCTTCCGGCCCATAACATATTGCCTTCCGGCCCACAAGCATAAAATGCATATATAACATAACAAATAATCATATCGCAGTTCATAAACAACAATCGATCAACAGATCACATATCATAGCATTACTCTAACAAGATACCGGTCTAGCCGGTCACTAGCATAACATTACCCTATGAATCAGTCAACATACTAAATGCATACATACGCCTTTCCAGGCCATGACCTTCCGGTCCACATAGCAATGCCTTCCGGCCCATAACATGTAATGACAACTATCCGGATTTCCATCCGATAAAAGGGTCGGCCTTGGTGCCATAAACCCTAACGATATAGTGAGGATAACTCACCTCGAAACTGCCGACTGAACAGGTAGCTCAAGCTGCTCCGATCACTGATACGATCTCCACCTCTGGACAGCCACCAATGCACTGAACTCAAACAATAAACAACAATTACCAAAATACCCCTGGAACCACTGGTCAACCCTTGGTCAAGGACAAGGTCAAAGTCAACCCCTGACTGACCCTACTCGCCGAGTCAACCCTATGACTCGCCGAGTCCCCATACTCAGAACTTCACTTAACCCGCGACCTAACTCGCCGAGTCACCCCAAGACTCGCCGAGTTCAACGACTCTGAGTCCACTCGCCCTTGACTCACCGATTCCTTAAGATTCCCTTTCTACACGTCGAGTATCCCCTTTTTACTCGACGAGTTCCTCCTGGAAGAATCGCGGGGCCACCCCGACTCAACTCGCCGAGTCTGAAGAACAACTCGACGAGTCCCAGTTAATCTTCAAGCTACTCGCCGAGTCTGTTCATCGACTCGGCGAGTCCATGCCATGCAACCGCTCAACTGCATCCTGGGACAATTATGGTTCCGAAATACACAAGCATGGAACCTTCTGGACCTCTAAAGGTCCTAATACAGGGTTATATCCATTTGATTAACAAAGTAATAATCCATCTAATCACCAAATGGGTTCCATAAACCCTAGATCCATGCACACATCAATATAACAGGAATGATCCGAATTATTACCTGAATAACACACTCTCTGTGTCCCCAAACCTCAGAACTCGAATCCCTTGCAGTTCCTTTAGCCAAAACTCTTCCCTCCTTGCACCACAATTTCTTCAAGTCACCAATGGCCTTCAATCTTGCTCTAGATGCCCACAGCCGCTTAGGGTTCTTCTCAATCGACCAAAAGACGGACAATGACGGCCTAAGAGGCGTTATATACGATCCAAAACCGAACGGTTAGGGTTTCTCCTGAACAGCGTCGACTCGCCGAGTCCATATCTGGACTCGTCGAGTCCAGTCGCGAACCCGCGACCAAGTCTGCGATCCTACTCGGCGAGTCTAGGCTCCAACTCGCCGAGTCCCATCTTAAAACACCCCAAAATCATAATTATGCCAATATTTAAATTTCCGGGCTGTTACAACTCTCCCCCACTAGAACTAGACTTCGCCCTCGAAGTCTCACTCTGAAAATAGCCCCGGATGCTGCTCCCACATATCACGTTCTGGCTCCCAAGTCATTTCCGATCCCTTATGGTGTTGCCATTGAACCAACACCAGAGATACCTCCTTGTTCCTCAGAACCTTGATCTTCCGATCCCTGATAGCCACTAGTCTCTCCGCATAATTCAGGCTCACGTCCACCTGAATATCCTCTAATGGAACCACCGCCGACTCATCGGCTATGCACTTCCTCAATTGCGACACATGCAAGGTGTCGTGGATTTGTCCTAACTCCGCTGGCAACTCCAACCGATAGGCTACCCGGCCTATCCTTGCACTCACACGAAATGACCCAATATACCGGGGACCCAACTTGCCCCTCTTCCTGAATCGAATCACTCCTTTCCAAGGAGAGACCTTCAGGAGAACGAAGTCGCCGACCTGAAATTCAAGCTCGGACCGGCGTCTGCCTGCATAACTTTCCTGTCGGCTCTGGGCAGTCAATAACCTCTGTCTAATTTGCTGAATCTGCTCTGTCAACTGAAGCACGATCTCTGTACTGCACATCACTCTTTGTAACCGAAAATTTCTCAAGATGCAACTCTGCTCTAAATCTCAACAATCACTCGACCCATAAGGGTTAGGAAACCCTGAACCACCGGGTCCCCGATCCAAAGCCCACTTTGTCCATTCCGGACCGACTGAGAGATCCATTCTCCCTCTCAGAGCAACTCTCACAAGTTCCATCTTGCCATCACATACACATACTGAACTAGTCCCAACTCTCGTAGGTTGAAAAAAACCGATACACTGATGATATCCTCGAACATCTCCCAATACGAACCACTAATATCCGTCCTATACCCTGATCAGAATCACACTGAGAATTCAAGATTCTCTCTCCCCCTGCATCCCTTCCGAGTCTCGACAGTCATCCCAACCCGGATGGGTTCCTACTTCACTGCCGCAAACACGATGCTCGAAACCATACTTGAAATACTCTAACCATAACTCTGCTCTGCAGCTTTCACTTTCGTGAACTTGAACCCCTTCGGAGTTACACACCTTCCTCTTTTCCTTTTTCCAAGGAACCCTCTTGGCCATAATGCCACTCCAACCGGTGCCACGGTGCTCGCCCCAGGCGACACCACCGTTTTTGCGTAACCGCTATTCACATACTCTGGTTCCCATTGCAGGGGCTCTCAATCCCATGCACTCTCTCCACTCATCAAAATCACTGCCTCAGCTAAACAAGATCACTAACCCGGGGCCAGACCTTCCAATGCAATCACACTGCAACATACACGATCCGCAATCTCAAACTGATCCAGCAATACCAACAGAGTCTCCAGCATGACTGGACCGACTCTCATAACACATACTAGCCACTCGAGGCTATATCTCTGTGGGTCCGTACACCCAACTCTGCGAACCCTCAGGTTCTAACTCTGGAACCTTCCGGTTCCAGCTCTAGAAACATGCACAACATAATCCCGTGGGATTAATGCAGTACAACCCATCACGTACCTCAAACATACCAATACTCTGATCACATAACCCCGGTTACTTACTCAAGCTTGATCCCGGCCTTCTCTCAGGCCTCCACAATCGAATGCCCTAGGTCTGTATCCCGCCCCGCATACCCGACACTCGCTCTCGTCGGCCTATACTCTGCGCTGACAACCACTGCTGAATCCCAACAGCTAAGCACCCTCCCATACTCATCGATTTCCCGGAGAATTCTCCAATTCTCCCCCACTAAAGCACTGACTAACTGCCACCGATCGTCATTAACGACCTCTCAGAACAATCCTGCACAAAGAGAACATTTACCCACTGACTGCTTCCCACAAGCATAAGCAACCCTCAGCAAAACACATCTCCTCCCTGATTAGTCCACTCAAAAGAATCCGGTCTTTCAATTATCCACTCCACGACTGTAGATGCTACCCGACATTCAACCCAGTGTCGCATCTCCACTATCAACCCTCACGAACGATAACCAACGGAATTCCCAAGCAATAACCCGTAATCAAAACCCACAACCTGCCAAAGGATGAATACCACATCGAAAACCGCACAAGGCTACCGGCACCAAAACACCAAACTATAACCATACCAAACCCGCGAAACAACGAATACCGCATCGAAATCCACACACGATACCAGCATAAACAATACGCCACAACCAATGCAAGACAATCAAGACATCAAGACAACATCATACCCGCAGCTGCCTCCGGCACTGCTCCGTCTCCCTCTGCCGCAAGCCGATAAGCACAACGCTGAGCCCTCGGGCTCTGCTCCATCCTGTCCTCCTCCTGAACTCCTCAAGGTGGCCGGTGCTAGAGCCTGCACCGGTCCTGCAGAAAGTTGTGGACAGTTGACCCTCAAATGTCCAACCTGCCGACAATGATGACAAATCCTCAAATCCCGAATCGGCACTGACTGCCGACAATCCCGCGTATAGTGCCCCTCTTTTCCGCACTTGCGGCATGCACCACCGGACCAGCAACTCCGGTGTGACCCCTCCCACACTTCCCACAAGTGTGGCCGCTCCGATCCCCCATTCCAACGTCTACGGTCCTGAACCGTTTCGGCGCCGACTGCAACTGCATCGGGGCCTGCCTCAACTCACACAACTGCAACTCAACCTCTAACTCACGCCACATGGCGGCCTCCTGCAACTCCAACAGGGTCTCACACCTCTGCGCAGACACGAACTGTCTGATACCCCCTTGAGCATACTCAGATATCGGGGCATCTGAGCCTGCTCCGAAGCGAACTCGGGGCAAAACATCGCCCTCCCAATAAACATCCTGGTGATCTCAGTCACCGACTCCAAATCCTGCTTCAGCTCAAGGAATTCCCGAGCCAATCTCTCCTTTTCATCTCGCGGAACATAGCGAGTACTGAACATCTTTATGAATTGATCCCATAAAACCGCAGCCCTCTGCGCATCGGAAAATGACCCCGTGGTCAATCTCCACCAATCCTTCGCTCCTAGCCTCAATAGGTTCAGAGCACACCTCACCCTCTGATCAGCAGGGCATAAACTCGTGGAGAAATACCCCTCCACGTCTGATAACCATCTCATAGCAACAATCGGGTCCTAAACTCTATCGAATGTGGGAGGCTTCGTACAATAGAAGTCCCGATACTGAAAACCCCGACTAGCTCCTCTCTTTGCCGTTGCTACAGCCGCTGTAACTGCCGCGGCGGCCGTCTCTGCGAGAACCGCATATCGCTCATCAAACTACTCAACCGTGGCGGTCCTGATCGACCCAAACAATTCTGGCGACTCAGCCCGTAACAATGCAGCAACCTCATCACGCAGGATCTCGCGAACCTTCGCGTCCAACTCGTTCGTGCTCGTCTGATCGATAACCTCAGACGGTACCGATCCACCCGGAACTCGCTCTCCAGCTCTCGATCCCGATCCGGATCCACTATCATCATGCCTCGAAATCTCCATACTGAAGACACCCTACTAATCTCAGACACTTCCCAAAATCCTGGGATCCAACTCTCGCAACCCTACCCCAGAGACCATGGTTTCCCTGATACGCGTATGGGTCCTGTGCTTTCAGTAGTACGGGCCCATACTACCTTTCACACCTACCCATATTTGTATGAAGTACTACCACAATACCCTAGGGAACAAGCATAACAACTATCAACCCCCACCACTAGAGGGACACTGAGAATATCCCATAAGGGACCCTAGGCTACAGGCATCACAAATCAGGCAACATTATCATGAATTCCTGAAGATCCCTAGCCTAACTCTAGCATGCTGTTCTATCAAGCTCAATAAAACAAATATCACGTATGGTATCTTGGGGTTACTTACTGGCTCCGGCTGATCGTACCTCCGTGTCCTCCTTTTACCAAATTTGAAAACCATTTTAATTTCTCATTTTAATTTCTCTTTTTAAAATCCTCCTCGATTTGAGACTGGGGTCACACGAATGTTTCCCCAATTCACTCAAACCAAGGCTCTGATACCAACTTGTAACATCCAAAATTTCAAAACAATTAAAACTTTTCAAAATCACCCATTTTATTAACATTGTTACAAAGAGGTTTTCAATACATTATTAAACAGAGTAATTTCCCAGGTTCATATCATAAAACACCAACGCGAGGAACAGTACGATCATGCCTTTGCCTTGCCACAGACTCTTGAGAACCTGAAACATAAAACCACAACTGTAAGCCCGAAAGCTTAGTGAGATACCCCCAGAATACCAACCGCATATACGCCTTTCCAGGCCCTGACCTTCCGGTCCATGTGTCTCAGGGGACTTCCGTCCCTGCTGGGTAAACCTTCCGGTCCTACCCACGCCGACCTTCCGGTCCATCACACAACATATCGCCTTCCGGCCCATAACATATTGCCTTCCGGCCCACAAGCATAAAATGCATATATAACATAACAAATAATCATATCGCAGTTCATAAACAACAATCGATCAACAGATCACATATCATAGCATTACTCTAACAAGATACCGGTCTAGCCGGTCACTAGCATAACATTACCCTATGAATCAGTCAACATACTAAATGCATACATACGCCTTTCCAGGCCATGACCTTCCGGTCCACATAGCAATGCCTTCCGGCCCATAACATGTAATGACAACTATCCGGATTTCCATCCGATAAAAGGGTCGGCCTTGGTGCCATAAACCCTAACGATATAGTGAGGATAACTCACCTCGAAACTGCCGACTGAACAGGTAGCTCAAGCTGCTCCGATCACTGATACGATCTCCACCTCTGGACAGCCACCAATGCACTGAACTCAAACAATAAACAACAATTACCAAAATACCCCTGGAACCACTGGTCAACCCTTGGTCAAGGACAAGGTCAAAGTCAACCCCTGACTGACCCTACTCGCCGAGTCAACCCTATGACTCGCCGAGTCCCCATACTCAGAACTTCACTTAACCCGCGACCTAACTCGCCGAGTCACCCCAAGACTCGCCGAGTTCAACGACTCTGAGTCCACTCGCCCTTGACTCACCGATTCCTTAAGATTCCCTTTCTACACGTCGAGTATCCCCTTTTTACTCGACGAGTTCCTCCTGGAAGAATCGCGGGGCCACCCCGACTCAACTCGCCGAGTCTGAAGAACAACTCGACGAGTCCCAGTTAATCTTCAAGCTACTCGCCGAGTCTGTTCATCGACTCGGCGAGTCCATGCCATGCAACCGCTCAACTGCATCCTGGGACAATTATGGTTCCGAAATACACAAGCATGGAACCTTCTGGACCTCTAAAGGTCCTAATACAGGGTTATATCCATTTGATTAACAAAGTAATAATCCATCTAATCACCAAATGGGTTCCATAAACCCTAGATCCATGCACACATCAATATAGCAGGAATGATCCGAATTATTACCTGAATAACACACTCTCTGTGTCCCCAAACCTCAGAACTCGAATCCCTTGCAGTTCCTTTAGCCAAAACTCTTCCCTCCTTGCACCACAATTTCTTCAAGTCACCAATGGCCTTCAATCTTGCTCTAGATGCCCACAGCCGCTTAGGGTTCTTCTCAATCGACCAAAAGACGGACAATGACGGCCTAAGAGGCGTTATATACGATCCAAAACCGAACGGTTAGGGTTTCTGCTGAACAGCGTCGACTCGCCGAGTCCATATCTGGACTCGTCGAGTCCAGTCGCGAACCCGCGACCAAGTCTGCGATCCTACTCGGCGAGTCTAGGCTCCAACTCGCCGAGTCCCATCTTAAAACACCCCAAAATCATAATTATGCCAATATTTAAATTTCCGGGCTGTTACAGATTTATTCATATTGTGGAAATTAATGTCAATATTAAGTGATTCTTGTTGTTATTGTTGCTTCATTACTCTTTATCTCATAGACATTGTGACAACTTATAGATTTTTTATGAATACCAAGTGTTCGATGAAATGCAGCAATGAAAAAACCTCCACAAATAAATCAAGAATAAGGCGGTGTATTCATTGTTGTAGTCTGTATGTGCTTGTCGATGAATTTTGCTGAAATAACATCATTTTGATGTATGTGTTTACTTTGCCTCTATTTTCTTGACTTTTTTTTAATGAAATTTATTTCCCCAAACATATTTAACAACTTGAATTTTTGTTTGTTGAGAATATAAACTAAATTTTATATTCTTGCATAGTTTCCCCAAACATATTTTGATGTCTCTGTTAAATTTTCCTCTGTGTAGGACTTGTTTTTCCTTCCAAGAGGTCACTTAAAGAGCTTAATGGGTTAAGTTGACAACTTAACCCTAATAAGTGTAAAAGTGGCATTTTATGTGAAAATCCTTAACTTTGAACCCTCATTAAGCCAAGCATTAAGGCCCTTAGGTTAAATTGAATTTCACATTTCAATATCCTAATAAGTAGCCAAAAATCATATAAAAAGTGATAAACTCAAGGCTTAACCATTAAGACCTTAATAGAACACCAAAAGTGATTTAAAAGCTATTATGGTCAATTTTTTCCCAAATTTGTTCTCCAACTTCTAAAATTCGTGCAAGTAAATAAGAACACCTAAAAATCATGAGACTTAGTTTTCTGGAAATCTTAGTGTGTCTAGTTTCTTCAAACTTTGAATACATTTCGAAATTCCAAATCCTTGAGGGGTAAAATTGGAAATATTTTCATATTGGTCCATGCTATCACAGATTTTATGTATTGTCTTCAAAAAATCATAATAAATTCATCAGAACTCCAAATGCCAAAATTTCAAAGCCTATAGTTAGATATGGATGTATAGTTTCCCACATATAAAGGGAATGATGTAATTCTTAGTATATTGGTACAATTTATCCCAAGAGTGTTGAGTGGTACACAAAGTGAGAACTTAAAGTTACTAAATTGTAAATTTAATATAAAATCAACCAAAAATCATTATAAAGAGATCCTTATACTTTTGAAAAGATAAAAGGGGGAAATTTACCAATAATATTTTATCGAAATTAAAAAAATGGATTGGAAGTTAAGAAAACAGGCCCCAAACAAAGCACTACAATCAAAGAGAAAAATAAGGAAATATGTACATAAGTTTTATAAGAGTAATACAACAAAGCACAAGCTAAATAATGTTATAATTGTTGTGTAGGTTCTCGGAAAGGAAAGGATCCATCTAACTCATGCTAGCTGATTTTCAAGTTCAAGGAGTTGAGTTACACTAACTCTCATATTATGTAGACATTACTTGTTTTATGTTATTATTATTCACTTATACCCTAATTCGGTAGAGTGAACAAGGAAAGTCATAAAGTAGTTTGTTCTCTAGTGAGACAAGTAGACAAGATTCATTTCTGTGTTCTCGATTCGTTAATTGTTCTCGTGTATTAAACCACATGTGATTATATGATCTAATAACATATGACTTATATGCACAAGATGCATTTTTGTGTTTTCGACTCAATAGTTGTTCTTTGTCCATATTAATCATATGTGATTAAATACATAAAATGAAATATGATTAAATACATGATAACAACTATTGAATTGAGAATGCGAATTTGAATATTATTCACATAAATCATATGTGATTAGATACATATAATCACATGTGATTAAATACACAAGAACAAATATTGAATCGAGAACACGAAAATGAATATTTTCCACATAAATCATATACGATTAGATACATATAATCACATGTGATTATATGTATCTAATCACATATAATTTATGCGGCCAAGATTCATTTTCGCGTCCTCTATTCAGTAATTGTTTTTTCCACTTTAATCATATTTGATTAAATACAGTTAATCAGATGTGATTCTATATTACTAAGTACATTTGATTTTATTTGAAAAAGCGAATCTTGTCTATATAAATCATATGTGATTAGATACATATAATCACATGTGATTATATACACGATAACAAATATTGGATCAAGAACACGAAAACAAATCTTTATCCAGATTAATCATATGTGATTAAATACATCTAATCACTTGTGATTATATGAATCTAATCACATGTGATTATATGAATCTAATCACATATGATTTATGTGAACACAATTCATTTTCGTTTTGTCGATTCAAAAGAAGTTCTCATGTATTTTATCACATGTGATTATATGTATAATCACATGTGATTAAGTACATGAGCACAACTATTGAATCGATAAGGCAAAAATGAATCTTGTCCACCTTAAATCATATGTGATTATATACATATAATCACATGTGGTTAATTACACAAAATCAACTATTCAATCGAAACCGCAAAAATAAATATTGCCTACATAAATCATATCTGATTAATTACATATAACCACATGTGATTATATGTATCCAATCACATATGATTTATGTGGATAAGATTCATTATTGCATTCTCGATTCAGTAATTGTTCTTTGTCAACTTTAATCATATGTGATTAAATACATATAATCACATGTGATTATGTGTATCTAATGTAACGACCTAATTTTCACGTCCAAAAATTTCGATTTAAAACATTACTTTAGAAAACATTAATAATTAAAAACATTGTTTTATCAAACCATGACACAACGTAAACCATGTCTAAAAGCCAAATAATACAACTAATCAAAATATCAGAGTATAAATCCTAGGGAATCTCGTAAATGCGGAAACCAGAGAGTGTGTGTGTGACATGCTGCTACCGCGCCGGCTCCTTTCCCCTAGCTGAGGAGGTACCTGAAACCAAAACTGAAAACTATAAGCACAAAGCTTAGTGAGTTCCCCCACCGTACCACATACCATATAATTGTTGGATAAGGTGTCTAAGTCCATAACTTATTTGGTATATACTTGACCCGACCCGGCATGGTCCATTTGGGTTGCATTTCATCCAAACTATTTATGGATAATTTTATGAGAGTTATACACATATGTTTATTAATATATTATAAGTTATAATATATTAATATGAAGTCATGTTATTTAATTAGTCTTAGTCTTAAATTAATTATGAATTAATTTAGAGATTAAAAGGAAGACTAATTAGATTGTGGGCTATTGGTTTTATATAGTGTGGGCTAACACTCATTTGTTAATGGGCTAGGCTTGTATGGAAGTCCATGGATGATCCATGGAGCTTTTAACCCATGGATCCTTGGAAAAGGAAAGGTCATGGGTTATTAGGGTTTCACCCTAATCATGTACACTATATAAGCATGCTTATGGATCATGAAATGGCAACTAGTGAACTAGTGTGTGTGTGTGTGCTTGTGTGTGGCCGAAATATACAAGTGTGTATACTCTCTCAAAGTTTTCCAAGAGTTTGTGGTGTTTTGTGATTCCATTTGAGGCATTCACACTATTGGTGCTTGGCCCTCAAACTCCTCAAGAACCAAACTCATCAATAAAGGTATGTAATCTCTTCTAACTCTTTTATGTAGAAATGTTCCCCATGCCATGTTAGATAGGTTATAAACCTTGGAAAATTATTATTTTGCATGTATTTAGACAAACATAGATCCAAGGTTTATTAGGGTTGCATGCACACTTAGGAAGTGTTAGATTGCTCAAAACCCAACAGTGGTATCAGAGCCTAGGCTTGCTTGTTTGATACTTGATGCAAAATAGTGAAAAAAGTTGAAATTTTTGATGTCTGCATGATGGACTCGCGGAGTCCATGGGGGGACTCGCCGAGTCCAAGGCAAAATTCATCCTACTCGCCGAGTAGGTTCGTGCACTCGACGAGTAGAATGATCAGAATGCAGGATTTCGACTTTTGCTGCTGGAAATGGACTAGAAACATTACCCTAAACTGTTTTGATGTTTTAAAACTTATTTTAGTTGGTGTAATGGTTGTTCTAATCCATTTACAATAGCATATATCAAAATTTCATGCTTTTTATGTGTTCATATAATTCTTGAATTTTTGATGATCATGTTCATGTTCTTATGAATTTAGAAGATGACAGGAATTATTTGCTGAATTGTTTAGAATTAATTCTTGATCATTTATGTGTTTTAATGGAGTCCATAATTTGTCCTCAAGTTATGGATATCCAAAGGTCACTTTCTTTAACACACACTTATAACACATAAGTTACATAAAAATGAAGAGTCTTCATTTTTATGAACCTTTAATTCATAAGTTATGAAATGAAAAGTTTTGGATAGTTACAAAACTTGCCCTCAAGTTTTGGAATTTGTAAAGTTTCACACACTTTAATAAACTTTAATTCCAACCCTTAGAGTTTTAAAAGTTAAAATTCAACACTTATACTATTTATAACATTAATGGTTATTATTATATATATGTATAAGAACAAGTCGTTTTACCATTAGTAGGCCTCATTCACGAAGCCGGTCTATAAGGTGGGTATAAGGTTGTTGCCTATAAAATGGTGACTTAATGGGTGTCCACTCTCACCCACTGCTTGCTTGATCGGTGGAGGGTCGTTAGCCGAATGGGTAGGACAATGACTTTAAATCCTCATTAAAAGTATAATGATTATTATAAAGTAGCTAAATGTTTTATTTAATTCCCAATCTTAGTTACTTTAGGAAAAATGTGAGTTTGGTGCTAGCCCATGGAATTCACACTTTGTACCTTACCAAGTCGTTGGTGGAGTGTGTGTGGTTAACCAGCACACTAACTTGGACTAGTAAGGATCACGAAGGGTGACTTAATGTTTGTCATAGATCAATGGAGCGTGTATGGTTAACCGGCACATTGATTGGGTGATAATATTAAGGGTACCAAGTGAATTGGTATGGTTATTCACACCTTGTTTTGTGATCCTCGGCATCCCAGTCACAAAATTTGAGAGGGCACACTCGAGATTGAAACATGCCATTGAAAATTTCAATGAATCTCAAAAGATCTAGGAGTTTCAAATCCAATTAAAACCTAATAAATTATTTCGTTTTTCATGGTGGAAATTGGTGAATTGTCATTCGCCTACCTTCAAATATTTTATAGTTTGGATTACGACATCCCTCTTCCAAATTATAAAATATTGTGTTGGGTCCTAGCCTTAATATTTCATATTGGGTGTTATATTAAGGATTTTGAATCAACTAACTTGATTTTCTCCCATTATAGATGTCTGGTTTAGACAACTATGATCTTCCCAAATCTCTTGAAGATGGTGTCCCTCAATATCATGCTTCACTTCCTCCACCTCCTCCAATTATTCTCCCTCACCCACAAGTTCTTGAAAAGTTTAAAGCCACTCAATCCCTATTGGCAAGCATAGTCTATGTGTGCTCACATCTTGGAGATAAAGTCACATATTGACAAGCCGGGAGAGTTGGGTGTCAAAGTCTCATGAAGGTTGGATGTTCAATCACTTTCTTAGTAACATAGTGAGTCTCTTTGGGACTACTATGAGACAGACTATGACATGACCCTTAATGATGTTATCTATTTGCTTGGTGTTGTGGAATCAGCAATGATTTGGAACACCAGTAAAGCAAATTTGATTAAAAGAACAACTTCCCAAGTCTTAAATGGACATTGACAATGGTAGCATTGGATATCTAGAAAAAAGATTTCTCTTCCCAATGGAAAGGGATCGGCCATAGTCAACTCGGTTGACCAAATGGTAAAGAGAAAGGCTAAGTCTGAGATAGTCTCATGTACCATTACCAAAGGGTCCATGTGTTTTGTTGCCAAAAGAAGGGGCATTGGTTGCGAAGCTGCCCTATTCACCTGAAAGGTCATAAGGTTGATCGAGTCAAGGGGTTTGACTCTACTTCGGGTAAAGTCTACTGTCTAACTCTATTAAGTTCCTATTTGGAGATTCTTATTACATAATGTGAATGAGTCACATGCTGATGTTTTAAGAATTAAAGAAAAGATAGGAAGCTTAAAGTAAGTATATATTGATTCTGATTGCGAAGGTGGGTTTCGATCGCATGGTTCGGTAATCAGAATTTTGAGCTGTTGCTTAAGAGTTATAATATATTGCTTATGAATAGATAACAACAAGGTTTTCATGTGGATTGTAAGGATAAATTTTTCTGCAAAGTTTTAAAATAAAAGAAAAAAAGGGTTTTAATTTTATTTATTTTAAAAAATATCCTTACAATGGCATCTGTGGAAAATTGTTTCTTATATGTTTCCAGTAATAGCAATATTGGAAAGTGGATTTGATTCTTTCATTTGTGGTAGTGTCTGAATTTACCAAATGAAGAAAGTTTTTCATCACCCAAGTTTCAATTGGACAGAAACTTGGAATCATACAAGTTGTATTGTATGATGAATGAGAATTTTCATCTTTGAAAATTAAGACTAATTCTTTGATCACATGTATATGTGAGTAAATTGAAGGACTAAGGAATTAGGTACACTGGGTGTGTGCTGGTCAAGGTCCACCACAAAGATTGATTTGTCATGATTTACTAAAGATTAGTAAATATGATTATACTTAAGAGGTTAAGTATAATTCTGTAACATTGGAAAGGTTACAATGTATGACAAAACAAATGAGAAGAATCAAATTAGGCAGAAAGATAAAAGTTTCTCAAATCTGAAAGGATGGGAGAGTACTTTAGTATCGTATTTCATGATCATCTTAATGATTATGAAACCATATCACAAATTCATACTCTAAGGACGTCTTAGTGCATTGTTATGGCTAAGAAGAGAGGTCATGAATTGTTGGATCAGTTAAAATCAAGAAGATGAGTCATACTTCGTTCCAAAACAATTCTTAGAGTCATACTCCAAGATTGTAACTTTGAGTGACATAAATGAAGATTTATTAACACTAGTCAAATGTAAGAGTAAAATGTTTTCTACTCTTGTACATTTGAGATTGGTAAGTTGTGATGTCTTGGATGAGACAAAGACCAACTAAGACCAATTGTGTGAAGTGTTAGTCTTGGTAAGAATCCGCATTGTCCCTTGAATATTTGTTTTGTCAAGGAATGGTTCTTGACTGGGGAAACTTATATGTCAAGGGGACAGTGGGAGCCTTAAATATCCTGAAAGAGTTTCAAGATTTAATCAAGAGTAAAACCTGTAATTTATCACTAGCACACAACTTAAGGTTTGCAGCCTATCGTGTTGACATAATTCTTATTTCTGTACCTACTTTAAATAAGTTGAATTTGCATGTGAGTTATCAGAGTTCAACTTGGAAGCATTGGTGGGCCTTGTGCTACCAAGGTGACAAGAAACTAAGACTGAACAAGTTTAATCCATGTAAGGCTGAATTTGTCACTAACCTTATCTTGTGATTATGGTTTTGACAAATTCACATGGATAGAAACTCATACACTATAAAATCTAAGTGTCATAAGGTTTCTCTCCGATTCATGAAAATGATGGTGAGGAAACGCTTTCACTAAGTAGATTTTACGTAGATATCAATTGTGTCATTTGCATTTTCGAAAGTCGTTAGTGGAGCGCGTGTGGTTAACCGGCACACTAACATGGACTTATGAGAAATGGCAAATTCCTAAGCAATTAAGACTATGATTACGGTATCCCTTTTCATAGTTCTAAAAATTGTTTAGACACACATGTGAGCTATCTAAGAAAGGGTGTATGAATCTAAAATTCAGAAGTCCAGCAAATTTCTGGAAATATGTCAGAGCTAGTGGGAGCATAAGTGTTATGTTGATAATCATCATGTTAGTGGGAGCATGATTATTACGTTTAGTGTTGCAAGTTAGCAATGTTAATTATAGAAAACAAAGTTTCAATTCGTGAAGTTGCAGGGGTTGAAAAGTTGTTTTGCTATAATTAAGGGAGAGGAAATTATAATTCATTTCAATTCTAAAGCTTAGATTGAGATTTTAATCATCTTTAGTCAAGAATATATATATGAATTTTATGTTGGAATGGTTCAACTTGAAGAAATTATATATATATGTATATATATATATATATATATATATATATATATATATTGCGTTTTTCAAAATTCGATTATGATTACGACATCCCTCTTCATAGTTAAATTTTGAAAACTTGGCAAATAAAAAATATTGTAGCAAAAGACTGGTCTAGTGTCATGTCTTTATGTCAAACATCATGAATCGTATCCCATATGCTTCGGATATAGGATCGATTGCATGTGCTATAATATTCATCTTTTCTAAATTTTCCAAATGCTTAAGGCATTGAGAAGGGAAAAGTCTAGAACTGGATATGACTAAAGTGATTAAGCAATTGTCGAGGACAATCTGAGGTTCGCCAAAGATTGGTTGCTCAGGGAAAGTTGGAAGTATGATGTAAGTTGTCGGAAAGGACCATATTGACATATTCTGAAAAGAAGTAACTCTTGTTCGGAAGTGATAGTCAAAATGGGACTATGGAAATGTCTCCATAGGTGGAAGTTATTCAATCTATGTAAGATTAGAAAACCTTAATGCAAGAAGGATGTTCAAAGCAATGTACTTTGAATATGAGACTTCCGTTCCATAGAGGTTGACCTTCTTTGGAATAGTCTGTAATGACTGGTGACAAGGTTTTGGTGACTTTGTGCATAATCATTACAAAAGGAACATTGCATAAAAGTTTAAAATCTAACAGTTTTTTGGTAAATGATAGGAATCAAGGATTCTCACATTTACAATAAGGATTTGGGATTGTGAAATGAGTATCATTGGAATCATGTTCAATTGATCTACATCACAATGTAAGGATCATAGACAAACATAGTGTGCATACTTGGAGTATGGCATAACTATTGTTTAGAAAAACAAAGTGTACATGCAAGGAGCATGGGATGACAGTTGTTTTTTATTCAAGTCTTAAGTTGATTGTTTGAAACATTATACAATGAATAATGTGTAGTCAATATGGTGATAAATAAAAGGTGGTTCTATTTATATTCAAAAGGGTTTTGAGACCATATTGGATTTGATTATTATTGTGTTTCACTTTGCATGTTTTGACTTCCAAAATAGCTAGGTTATTCTTTCCGAATGACTGAGTTACTTAAACACTCCACAGTCGTTCATATGTTGGAAGTAGGTATGAATCAAGACTGTCATGAATCGAGTTTGTAGATGGCTAAATGGGTTTAGTCATAGCAATGGTTGCTACAACATTCATGAGTGCTCATAAGTTATGAGTATTGGAATAAACCCACGCTCACTTGTATCACTTCATGGAATTTATCTCGAGTGATCGTGAGACGGTAATATCATATAAATCTTCAAACCTAGAGATATGAGTTGTTACCTATGAGTTGGTTGTGCATTGATTGCACGTAAACGCATCAGTAACTTGATGTTATAAAACGTGCCTTTGTGTACAATTCAATAAGTAGTAGAACAAGCATATGAGTCGAAGTTTATCTGTTCCTTCTAGAAATAGAAGCGATATCTGGGCCCCTCGATGATTTTGTTGTGACCTATGTACCGGCCGGTCAGAACTAAATTGATGTGTTCGATTAAGTTCTTTGTCAAACAAATCGAAAATCGGGAAACAAACTGTTGGACAATAAGTACGACGTTGTTCCATGTATTTGTCCGGCGGATATCATGAGAACAGAGGAGTATATGATCACTTATTTAAAATGGCGCTTCATAGTTCAACAGAGTTTTCGAGAGCTACGAGTGCTGATTGGTTCCTGAAGTAACATACGCAAATATATTTATTAGACTTATCCAAGTGGGAGTCTGTTGGATAAGGTGTCTAAGTCCATAACTTATTTGGTATATACTTGACCCGACCCGACATGGTCCATTTGGGTTGCATTTCATCCAAACTATTTATGGATAATTTTATGAGAGTTATACACATATGTTTATTAATATATTATAAGTTATAATATATTAATATGAAGTCATGTTATTTAATTAGTCTTAGTCTTAAATTAATTATGAATTAATTTAGAGATTAAAAGGAAGACTAATTAGATTGTGGGCTATTGGTTTTATATAGTGTGGGCTAACACTCATTTGTTAATGGGTAGGCTTGTATGGAAGTCCATGGATGATCCATGGAGCTTTTAACCCATGGATCCTTGGAAAAGGAAAGGTCATGGGTTATTAGGGTTTCACCCTAATCATGTACACTATATAAGCATGCTTATGGAGCATGAAATGGCAACTAGTGAACTAGTGTGTGTGTGCTTGTGTGTGGCCGAAATATACAAGTGTGTATACTCTCTCAAAGTTTTCCAAGAGTTTGTGGTGTTTTGTGATTCCATTTGAGGCATTCACACTATTGGTGCTTGGCCCTCAAACTCCTCAAGAACCAAACTCATCAATAAAGGTATGTAATCTCTTCTAACTCTTTTATGTAGAAATGTTCCCCATGCCATGTTAGATAGGTTATAAACCTTGGAAAATTATTATTTTGCATGTATTTAGACAAACATAGATCCAAGGTTTATTAGGGTTGCATGCACACTTAGGAAGTGTTAGATTGCTCAAAACCAAACAATAATCTCATAACATACATATATTGTCAGGTATATCTGGGTGCCCGACGTACCCCTTCGGCCCTCTCGACCGGACATTGCCTAGCATATCTGGGTGCTGGCCTCCCCTTCGGTCCTCTCGACCGGATACTGCCTAGCATATCTGGGTGCTGGCCTCCCCTTCGGTCCTCTCGACCAGATACTGCCTAGCATATCTGGGTGCTGGCCTCCCCTTCGGTCCTACCGACCGGATGCCTCGGGGACTATCTACCCCTACTGTCACTAGCACATAGCATAACACAGGTAGTAGTAATTCCTAGATGAATATCACAGAGACAAACATCTACATATAACTCCTACTGGTGGGTCGACATTGTGGCCGTAGACCCTCCGCTACTGGAAGGTAACTCACCTCGAAGTACTTGCTGATCTGATCGGGAACTGACTGTCTACTGCTGCTGCTGCTGCTCTGGAAATCCTCCGGCTGCAATTCCCACAACATACTCAATCAACACTGCTAACTGTCCTTTGGGTAAAATGACCATTTTACCCTTGATCATGTTATCAAACAAAGTCAGAGTCAACTTTCAGTTGACCCGACTCGCCGAGTTGGCTTTCCAACTCGCCGAGTCCCTACCCAAACGATTGCCCCGAATCCCGTTCCTACTCGTCGAGTTAGGCGACGACTCGATGAGTTCACCTTCTAAACTGATATTCAAGTCCTTCATCCTACTCGCCGAGTTCATCTTCATCCGACGAACACTTATGCTAAGACTCGCCGAGTTGTATGAACAACTCGCCGAGTCAGGGCATTGACTCGCCGAGTACCTCCATAGATGAGTTCAGCTTCCGACTCACTGAGTCACACCCCGTGACTCACTGCTCACTTGACACTACGAAAAAGGGACAAACTCGGAGACTCGCGAACAGACTCGCCGAGTCACATGAACGACTCGCCGAGTCGTTGCCATGCACCCACTAAATACACAGATTTGCTCGATTCCAGTCCATGCCATTCATAGATCTGGGCTTCTAGGACACGAATCACACGTAAAGTTTCCAACTTTACGTGTAGATATTCACCAATATGGATTTTAGGGTTCAAAATGCCTCAAAAGGGTAGATCTAGGGTGAACAAGCAACATGGGTCCATAAAACTAACAAATCTGAGCTCCTGGAGCTCAATCTTGCCTAGATCTAGAGGCCAATCAACTTATTACGAACCCTCAAGCATACACAATCTTGGAAATGGCTCAAAAAGGACTTTAATGGAGCTATAAGGGACAATAAGCTTAAAAACAGAGGGGAAACGAGCTATACCTTAGGGGAAACGTTGGAATGACACAGAGATGCTTGGCCTCCTTCTTCTCTTCTTGATTCCCTCTTCTTTTTCCCTCAAAAACTTCAAGAATACCACAAAAACACTTCAAACTCACAAGGAAGCACGGATAGAGAAAGATACAGGGCTCTGAGGGTGAATGGGGGCAAGGTTGGGGCGGATATGTTGTTTAAATAGGGTGCAAACCCTTGAAACTTAGGGTTTCATCCAACAGCTGTGACTCGCCGAGTCCAGGATATGGACTCGCTGAGTCGACAACTTAAACGTGTCCCGGGTCCCGCATCTACTCGGCGAGTCGGACCTGTGACTCGCCGAGTCCAAAAGAAGAGAAATACTCAAATATGATTTACGTACCAGGAACCAGGTGCTACATCTAATCACATATGATTTATATGGAAGAAAAGGAGGATGTCTATATAAATCATATGTGATTAAATACATATAGTCACATATGATTATATACGCAAGAACAACTATTGAATCGAGAACACAAAGATAGATATTGTCCACATATATCATATGTGATTAAATTCATATAATCAAATGTGATTATATGTATCTAATCATATAGAATTTATATGGAAAATATTCATTTTCACGTTCTCGATTCAATTGTTGTTCTTGTGTATTTAATTACATTAGATTATATGCATCTAATCCGATATGATTTATGTAGAGATTATTCGTTTTGGCATTCTTGTTCAATAGTTGTTCTTGTACATATAGTAATATATGATTTATGTACAAAATATTCATTTTCATGTTTTCGATTAAATTGTTTTTCTTTTTCTACATTAATCATATGTGATTAAATACATACAATTACATATGACTAAATACATGAGAAAAAATATTGAATAAAAAATGCGAAAATGAATGTTATCAATATAAATCATATGTGATTTGATACATATAATCACATGTGATTAATTACATGAGTACAACTATTGAATCGAGAAAAAAGTAATGAATTTTGTCTACATAAATAATATGTGATTAAGTACAAATAATCACATGTGATTATATGTATTTAATCACATATGATTTATGTGGACAATATTCATTTTTGTGCTTTTAATTCAATAGCTGGTCTTGTGTATTTAATCACATATGATTTATATGAAAAAGATTTGTTTTCACGTTCTTGATTCAATAAATCATATGTGATGACATAAATATAAACACATGTAATTATATACACGAGAACAACTATTGAATCAAGAACATTAAAACAAATATGTGTCCACATTAATCAATGTGATTAAATACTTACAATCATATGTGATTAAATATATGAGAAAAATTATTGAAACGGAAACTAAAAAATGAATATTGTTCATATAAATCATATGTGATTGGATACATATAATCACATGTGATTATATGTATCTAATCACATGTGATTATATGTATCTAATTGACAAAAAACAATTATTAAATCGAGAATGCGATAATGACATTTGTCATTAAATATAACAAATCATATTTGATTAAATATATCTAATCACATGTGATTATATTTATCTAATCATGTAAGATTTATATGGACAAAAAGGAATACTTTCCATATAATTCATATGTGATTAGATACACATAATCACGTGTGACTATATACACATAATCACGGTGGTGGTGATGGTGTGTAGTGATGGTTAGTGGTGGTAGGTGGTGGTGGTGGTGAAAGGTGGTGAGGGTGACATGTAGGGTAGTGGGTGGTAATAAGGTTTGTGATTATAGTGGATGACAGGTGGTGGTACGGGTGGTAGTGATGAGGGGTGGAGACAAGTGATGGTGATAGGTGGTGGTGGTGGGTGGTTGGTGGTGGGGGTGGTGGTGCTGTATGGTGGTTTCGGTGGGTGGTGGTGGCGGGTGGTTGTGATGTGTGGTGGAGGTGGGTGGTGGTCAATGGTTTTAGTAGGTGGTGATGATGGGTGGTGGTGGTCCGTGGTGATGGGTGGTGGGTAGTGGTGATAGGTGGTTGAGGTGGATGGTGGTGATGGGTGGTGGGTGGGGGTGGTGATGATGGTGGTGGGTGGTGGTTTTGATGGGTGGTGGGTGGGGTTGATGGTGGCGAGTGGTGGTGATGGGTAGTAGTGGTCGATGGTGGTAGTGGGTGGTGGGTAGTGGTAATGGGTGGTGGAGGCGGGTGGTTGTGATGGGTGGTGGAGGCGGGTGGTTAATGGATGGTGGGTGGTGGTTCATGGTAGTGGTAGGTGGAGGTCATAATGGTGGGTGGGTGGTAGTGATGGGTGGTGGGTAGGGTTTGTGGTGGTGGTGATGGTGATGGTGGTGGACGGTGGTTGTGGTTGGCGATGATGATGTTGGTGGTGGTTTTCGTGCGTGGTGGGTGGGGATGGTGGATATGGGTAGCGGTGACGAGTGGTGGTGGTGGATGGTATTGTTTGGGTGGTGAGTGGTGTTGGTTAGTGGGGGTTTTTAATCTTTTTACTTATTTTTTATTTATATTAATAATATTTGATGATTTTAATTAAAAAAAATTGTGTGGTCAAAATTTATTCTCAAATGTTCTCGCGATAAGAAAATGTTCTCGATTGAATGCTCCTTATATATATATATATATATATATATATATATATATATATATATATATATATATATATATATATAGAGAGAGAGAGAGAGAGAGAGCTAGGTTCAGGTATTTAAAGTAATTATTGTGTTATTGTATGCATAAATGTGGACCAATCAAAATTAAACAAAAGATTAAATAATTAATTAAATAAATAAGGGTAATTTAGTAATATGATTAATAACTTCCAAAAATAATCCCTATAATCATGGTATTGAGTTTTAACCTAATCTCTCTAGTTTAAATCTCGTTCCCTCACATCCGACCGATCCCATCATGAGGAATCTCGCAGGCTGCTAATCCGTTTCTTTATGATCGGTGGTGAAGAGGGTATCTCTTGGGACTGACGAGGCCGAAGGGGGAGATCGGAAGGAGCAACGACGAAAGAAGAAGAAGTGGGTGCGACGGGGCTTTGTGGTAGATGGGAATAGCAAAGAACGAAGAATACGAGGGGAAAAGAGGTTCGTTTTCTTGGCTGGTTCGATCGTCAACAACACACGAAGAAGGAAGAAGGATTCACGAACGGAGCAGGGGAAGGACGAATGTGGTTACAGGGGGCTCTGGTGGTGCCATGGAACAAGTTCGATTTTTCAAATTTAGATTAAAATTTTTCTTTTTTGTTATTGCAATAAATTCCATCATACTTGATCTTATCGTGTTTGTGTTTAGGTTTTATATGTAGGGGTTCTGTACATACCTAGGTGTTCAACTAACATCCTATTTGATCGCATCTGTTAGTAAAACATGTCTTCTAGATTCCTGTGAGCTCTACTAGAATGGAATCTTGAATTTCGATTCTGTCAGAATAGAAACGAGAGATATCAAAGCAAAACAGAATACATATGAAACTTATAACATTCTACTGGAATGGAATCTTGAATTTCGATTCTGTCAGAATAGAATCTTGAAGATGAACATTGTATGGGATGAAGATGAACAGCGACCACCAATCTTACAAAAAAATGGATTATTCCAGCAGAATAATATACAATATTATGAAAAAAAAATATATGTAATAGTATAATCTGGTAGAATGATTTATATATTGTATTTCTTTGTTATTAATAAGTGTAACATTCATATAGAATAGCATGTAAATTTTTTTCTTTTCTAAGATTGTAATGAAATTTTTTTTAACTTGTATCCAAAATTTTGTTATTCTTTAAGAATTTCATTAAATCAAAATATATATTATGTCAGAATGTCTATTCTTGTATGGTTCAATCATATTTGTTATTTTTCAATATATTGATAAACATATTCCGTCAGAATTTTATGAATTAAGAGAATTATCATTCATACAATCATATTTTTAAAATTAATATAATCTATTTTCCCTTAAAATATGCAATTTTCCTTAAAATATGCAAATTTCCGTTATTAAAACTATATTAGTTGACTAAAATACCCTTCTAGTTAGAATAGATGGTATTTTTGAATTATATTTAATTCAATAATATGTAATAATCACTTACTTAAAATAAGTAAAATTGATTGGCCCACATTTATGCATACAATAACACAATAATTACTTTGAATAGAATAACTTAAGCCTATATAGTTCTCGCGATAAGAAAATATTCTCGATTGAATGCTCCTCATATATATATATATATATATATATATATATATATATATATATATATATATATATATATATATATATATATATATATATATATATATATAGCGGGCGACAAATCGTTTTTTTTTTTCAGAAGATAGCTTTAATGTGGCAATCAGTTTCCTTTAGATTCGAGCTAGTTCATTGAGGCCTTTTGGTAGACTATTTTGTTTCGGATAGTTCATTTCAACATATAGTTTTTAGCTAGGTGCATAGGCGGACAATACGATGAGAGTTAAATACATATTTGAAATTTCATCTGAAAGTTCATAGTTGATTTTACAATATATAAATTACAACATTCTGCAATCATGAAGTTTTGTAAATTTAGAACATGTACAATATATAATTTACAACAATCTGCAATCATGTAGCTGTTGGGTTTTGAGCATTCTAACACTCCTAAGTGTACATGCAACCCTAAATACCTTGGATCTATGTTTTCTCTATTATACATGCAAATAAGAACTTCCAAGGTATTATCCTAATCTAGCATACAAAACAATGACTATAGCAAGATAGAATACATACCTCTTTGATGTAGAAAGTCTTCATGAAGCTTGAGTGCCTAGCCCCAATAGTGTGGAAGCCTCAAATGGAATCACAATCACCAAAACACTTAGAATAACTTGAGAGAATTCTATAACTCATGAAATCGGCTAGCCCTTTCTTCTTCTCACTCTAGTAGCCGATTTGGTCAAGAATAAGATGCTTATATAGTTAGGGTTACACCATGTAAACCTTAATTGACATGGCCTTTCATTTCCATGATCCATGGGTACAAATACACCATGGAGCATCCATGGACCATCCTATGGGTTTTAGCCCAACTTGATTATCCATGGAGCATTAGCCCACTATACAAGTATGGATGATTTACACAATCAACCCATATATTTAATTAGTCTTCTTTTGATCACTTAATTAATCCTAGATTAATTCTTGATCAATACTAATTAAATAATCTTATTATTCTTATTATTAATATACTAGAACTTATAATATATTAATAACCATAAGTGTCTTATTCCTCTCATTATAGTCTATCCAAGTGCATGATGGTATGCAACCCAAATGGACCATGCGGGGTCGGGTCAAGTCTTACCAATTATAGTTATGGACTTAGACATTAATCCAACAGTAGCTTCATATGATACCATGCATTAAGCATCAAATGATTATATACGATAAATATTTGAAAACATTGTAAAATAATAAGTTGTTCATTGTACCTTATTACTCACATAAAACTTCTCTGTACACCATGTTTGATGTGTAGATTCCATCATTATCAAACGTTTTTTCTTCTAGACAAAAGAAAAACATATAATTGGTGAAGTTCTTTATATGATTTAGCTAATAAAATCTAAGATAGTTTAGCTACAACAAATTATAGAATTTCAAAATCAAGGTTCACATTCAGCAACAAATTAAAAGAAAAAGACTTTATCCCTAACTTACACATGTTTGAGACAGAAGAAAGAAAAATGAGAGAAGGAATAAGCACCCGTAGTTGTCTAACGGAATAGTAGTTGCCTCTTATTCTTTGCATTTGCATGGAATGTTCTTTCTTTTTCTTCACTTTTCCGAGAATTATAATTGATGCAGGAATAAGTGATGCAAGAACATGTATATAAACGAAAAATATATTACTATGGAAGGTGAAAAAATTAATCAAATTGTAACGACCCAATTTTCAAAACAAAATTTTCATTTTTAAATAATCAAAGCATTTCCAATAAACAACAAAATCTCAAGACAAGTGTTTTCAAATTCACAACATCAACAATTTTATTCCAAATATCAAATTTTCCCATAAAAACGCCTGAGAGAATGCATGCCGCACCATTAAGCCTTGCCTCTGCCCTTAGGCTCAGAAGTACCTGAAACAAACCAGCAAACTATAAGCTAATGCTTAGTGAGTTCCCAAGAGCATACCCCACACAATCCACATAATCCATATTAGCTATAAAAGCTACATAAACCATATAAGCCATGCATACAACATATAGGGATGCCGTGGGCTCCCCCCAGGGTCTTACTCCAGGATGCCATGGGCTCCCCACATGGTCTTACACCTAAGTGCCATGGGCTCCCCTATAGTGTTTAATAGGAAAGCCATGGGCTCCCCACATGGTCTTACATCCAGGTACCATGGGCTCCCCCATGGTCTTTAATAGGAAAGCTATGGGCTCTCCACATGGTCTTACATCCCTCCCCCATGGTCTTCCATACAAGTGTACCACTTATACAACTAGCATACCTCCTTGCATATAAATAACAATCATACCACATAACACTACGTCAACTAGTGTACCACATATCATAGAATGGGCCAACCTTGGTGCCTTCGACCCATTGGTATGGTGAGGAGACTCACATTCTCAAAATGCTGATCTAATGAGATAAGATCGGATAAGTCCCAACACGCAGCTCCAACTCAACTACCTACAATCATCATGTGACTAGTTTTGTCAAAATTTCGGAATACCAAAATACCCTCAAGGTCAAACTTGGTCAACCCTGGTCAAAGTCCAAGTCAACAGTCAAGGCCAACAGCCCAAGTTGACCCTAACTCGTCGAGGGCATCTAGCAACTCATTGAGTTCCTTCAGAGTCTAGAAAACCGAGACAAACCCTATCCAACTCTCCGAGTTTTCCCATCAACTTGGCGAGTTCACTCAATATCTAGTAGATGGGGGAAACCCGATCCAACTCATCGAGTTGCCATGACAGCTCGTCGAGTTTCCCCCTGTTTGCTTATTCGGATGATATGTTGATTGCATGGACTCTAAGGCTTAGATCTGAAACCTAAAGGTGTCTAGAAGGAAAAAGTTCCCAACTTTATCCTCTAGAACCACTCTGAATGCTCTAAAGCCCTTAACAAAGGTTGGAAATCTCAAAAGCTTAGCCATGTGGTTCAAAACTTTAGGGATCTGGAATCCCTCCTTTCCAAAAGAGGTTCTAATCCTCAAAACGTTCCAAAGATGGCGAATTTATGGACATGCATGTCCAATGCATGTCTTGATGTCAAAATGGCCAAAGAATGAAAATATACTCTAAAATCCATGCATGGCATCCGTGCTTGACCAAAAGCTAGATCTAGCCCACTATGGGACCATTATGCCCTGGAGATTCATAAAGTTGCAAACTTTATGAACCCCATGCATGCAATCGACAAGAATGATAGGAAATGAAGAGTAAACTCAAGATCTAGTAATACTCTTAGATACAAATTGAATCTTGAGTGCTTACAATAGCCCACAAGATGGCAAGCTCAAGAGTGAGGGTTTGTTTGCTGGATCTTCTCCTTCTCTCTATCTTCTTCTTCTTAAGCTCCAAAATTCACTCTAGTTCACAATATGAGAGAAAATAGAGATTAGTGTTTAGCACTGACGTTCTTAAGGTTTGGAGGCTGATGGAAGATCAACCTCAAGGTTTTAAGGAGATTATATAGGGTGCAAAACCTAAAATTTAGTGTTTTCCTATACAGCGCCTACTCGTCGAGTAGGCCCTAAATCCCGCGTCCAAAATCGATCTCTACTCGTCGAGTTCGACTCCCCAATTCGTCGAGTCACCGTACAAAACCCTAAAAACTTAGAAAATCAAATGATATCTGGAACAGGCGTTACACAAATAATTAAATCATACAAAATTTATGCCAAATCGTCTCCAAGTTGAAAGAGATTTGAAATTATGTTTGTCTTGCTTTTTCAAGTTGTATGTTTTAGCTTGGAGCATTGCTTTTTTTTAATTCATGTTCATATAGTTGTTCAAAATTAAAACAAATGAGATGCGAATTGCAAAAAAATATACATGAAACATTTATTATATATGCATCACATCTGATTCATGCAATTGACATAAAAACAAAAATTGAAGTATAATTCAAACAAAGAGCAACCAAACACACCTTCTTATAATGATTAAAGGAATCAAGATTGACAAATTTATCGTCAAAAAGCATAGAAACAATCTGAACAAAAATCCACACATTGTATGACACATTGAACAAATCCATAAAAGGGAAACAAACAAAGTAAAAACATGAAGAAATTCTTGAACTACCCACCTCGATTCGGTCATTGGTAGCAACTTTGTGAAGAGCAGAATGATGATCACCGATGACCGTTTGTTAAATAAGATCAGGACCTCTCTCCAAAACACTCCTTACAAATAACAAAATAGTTGAAGAACTATCAGAAATTTGCCTATATTAATAAGAACCGAGTAGTGTGTGTGCTTGGAGAGATTAATTAAGTTGGGATACTCTCGTCATTCATCAGGACTTGTTGGATCACTTTGTTGTGTTGGATAGGCTGCATCAAGAAGAAATGTAAACACCAAAACCCTTCCCCTTTGTTGAAATGACCTGTCTTTATAGAAAGTAACAACAACAAGAAGCAATTTAGAGCAAGTGTACACAAAACTACATTTACAAATTACAAGAATGACGATTATCTTAGTTTTAGATCAATTCTTGTTGACTAAAACCCAAAATTGAAAAGAAGAAAGTTTATTTTACCAAAAGCCGTATCAGGATTGAAAGCTTTCAGTAGATGATAGTAATGGGGTTTTAGTTTTATATGTCAATAATGGGATAAAAATTAGGAGAACGGGGAATAATTTACCAGAAGACGACAACGATCATCGTAGGAGTCCATTCCTCTCCTCCTCCATCGTCATCATCATCATCATCACCATCGATAGAGAGAAAGAGAAAGAGAGAAAGAAAGCGAAAGAGAGAGAAGAGGGCAACTAATGAGTGGTGCAATGGTGTTAGCTGGATTAGTGTTTCAAAAGTTCGATCTTCATTACCATTTCCTTGAACAGAGACATAGGTGCACCGTCTGAATTTTTTTTTGTCATTGATCGGGTGGCAATTGTGGTTTAGATTCGAGAAACAGGGGGGGGGGGGGGGGAGAGAGAGAGAGAGAAAGAGAAAGGAAGTTCGTGAGTCATGAGAGGTGTGATGACGTTGGTTAGATTAGGGTTTGAAAAGTTGGATATTCATTACAATTTTCCTGAGCAGAAACACATGTGCGATTGTAGTTTTAAGAAGAGAAACAGAGGTCGAAAAGATTAATGGAGGAAAGGATGGCTGGTGACCTATTCTAGGTTGTAACGGCGGCATGAGGAGGGTGGTGGTACCGGAGGGTTGCCGGAAACTGGAGATCGTAAGGAGAGAGACAGAAGAGATGTAGGTTTGAGGGCATTGAAGGTGTATAGAGGAGGTTAGGGTTTAGTGCTTTCAAGATCTAGAGATAGTGTAAAGATACAATGAGGTACATTGTTAGATGTAAAGCTTCATAAGGTTGCTCGTTATGTTGTAATGGGTATACCTCTTAAATTTCAAGAAATATCTAAAATGTTATATATATATATATATATATATATATATATATATATATATATATATATATATATATATATATATATATAAACAATGTGGTACGGTGCAGTTTGAACCGCAAATTTGTAACTATAAACCACAAATCGCACCGCAAAATGCAGTTTATAAAAATTACACACCGCAAACCGCCTCACAAACGTTGAAAACCGCATTATGCGGTGTAGACGGTTTGTACGGTTTATGCAGTTTTGTGCACAACCCTAACAATAACTATAAAATTACATGTGACGAAATCAATATGAAAGTGATAAGTGACAAAAAGATTTTTATTTATTAGCGATTATTATTATTATTATTATTATTATTATTATTATTATTATTATTGTTGTTGTTGTTGTTGTTGTTGGAACCAAAATTTTCTTTCTTTATATAGTTTTATTTCAACCCCTAATTATAGTGTGCTTGTGTTCCTACTTAGCCATGAGGTCCGGTCGTTTATATGTCGTGTATATGACAGAATAAGAGAAGCCCTAGTGAGACTTTCCTTGTTCATGGATTATTATCTCGTTGAAAGAGTCCTAATGGATTATTACCTAATTGAAAATTTCTTAATTCACTGAATATTCCAACCTAGAGAACTAGGATGCATGATTAACATATATGGGTCATAAAATATGTTTGGAAAGCCTTTCCAATTCAACTTTACTTTGTGGTCCTCGACACAGACAGAAATAATAAAATAAGGTAAGAAAGACTAATTAGTTAACTTAATTACAACTACAGTCATTTAGTGCAATGGTAGCCATACACCTGTTTCATGGCATCAATAATGGAAAACAGATTAATCTCTGCTGTAAGGTGAGGATGATTTCACGCCAATTTTATATATGTAATTTTCATCAAGACAAATACTTATTCAGGAGTCTTCCTACGGATTCACGTATCTCTTTTTCAGTTCAAGTCTTACCATCTTTTCACGACTTTGACTACTGACGATTAATAGCAACTCATGCTATAAGTTTAAGTTGAAAATTGAAAATTTATCACTGTTTTTAGCAGCCTCAGGAGTGTTTGGTATTCGATGTTGACAGTTTGATGTTATTTATTAGATTACGTTCTTTCGATGGTGTAAGATGATTGGTTTTCTTGATTAATCTCCAATCAATACATGGAAACTGGTCAAGATAACTACGAGGTTCAAGAAAACCAGCTAAACGTTATTCAACAGGAGTAATCTCTATCTCCTTCCATAAAGGATTTGCAGTAGGAGGAAGCATGTAGAATCCAGTTGTCTTTCACTTATCCTGATTCCCATATCTTTTTCTTCTTCAAGCTAGTCCCACAGTTTTTTACTATTGTGCTTCCATTCTATCTCTTTTCAATGCAACGAGTCCCGTATCTCATTCTCTTAACTCTTTTCCTACCACATTTAGTTATCGCACAGCAAACAAACCGTTTTGTATCTGTTGGAGCAACACTCACAGCTACAAACGATGCCATGCCATGGCTCTCACCTTCTGGAGATTTTGCCTTCGGTTTCCAACTTATTCAAGGTCAAAATAACTTCTTGTTATCCATATGGTTTGACAAGATACCTGAGAAAACCATCATCTGGTATCCAGAAGGAGGTCCTACAGTGCCTAGAGGGTCGAAAATCGAGCTAATAAATGGACGTGGACTCGTTCTGAGTGATACTCAAGGCAAGGATGTATGGACTTCTGGGTCGACTTCAGATATTGCATATGGTGTCATGAATGATACAGGTAACTTTGTGATTGTTGGTAATGAATCTCGCAAGATATGGGATAGTTTCGAATTTCCATCAGATACTATGTTGCCCACTCAGGTTATGGAGAAAGGTGGAGAGATTTACTCAAAAATGAGTAGAACTAACTTCTCCAGAGGAAGGTTTCAGCTACGTCTGCTTGAAGATGGGAACCTCGTTCTTAATACTCGAGATATATCAACCAATTATGCTTATCCTTCATACTATGCCACTAAAACTGGTGATCTCTCCAATCAGTCGAATTCTGTTGAACAGCTGATCTTTGATGGAGTAGGATACTTGTATTTATTGAGAAGAAATGGCAGCAAATTTGATCTTACTCCAAGCCAGGAACTTCCATTTGGAGACTATTATCACAGAGTTACGCTCGATTTTGATGGGGTTTTTACCCAATACTATCACTCCAGGGATTCCACTGATAATTCAAGCTGGGAACGTGTATGGTCATATCCAGAAAACATATGCCTTAGTTTCCTTGCGTCTGAAGGAAGTGGGGCATGTGGATATAATAATGTCTGCAGCCTTGATCAGAATAATCGACCTAAGTGTGAGTGCCCAAGAGGGTTTTCATTGCTTGATCCCAATGATCCATATGGTGATTGCAAACCATATTTCTTTCCAAACTGTGACAAAGGTGCCTCAAATAAAGAAGATATCGATTTTGTGGAACTCAAGGATATTGATTGGCCAACATCTGACTATGTCATCATGAACCCAACTAGTGAAGTTGACTGCAAAAACTCCTGCTTAAATGATTGTTTTTGCGCTGTTGCAATTTACAGAGGCAATAAATGTTGGAAGAAGAAGCTTCCACTCTCCAATGGAAAGGTTGATGTTTCACTTAATGTGAAAGCTTTCGTGAAATCTCGGAAAGGTGATCTTCCTCTTGAAAACCCTCCTCATTTTTCTGGAAGCAAGAAGAATCGGCAAAGTTTGATAATCGTGGGTGCGTCCCTCCTTGGTACCTCTGTTTTTGTAAACATCATATTGTTTCTTGTCATTTGTCTTGGTATCTTTCTAGTCTACAAGAAAAACACTAGCAAACTGAATCCAGATTCTGAAACGAATCTGATTCGATTTAAATATCAACAGCTTGTTCATTCTACTAATGGGTTTAAAGATGAACTTGGGAGAGGAGCTTTTGGAATAGTCTACAAAGGGGTAATGGGGACAAACACTGTGGCAGTGAAGAAGTTGAATCAAATGGCTCAAGATGGTGAGAAGGAATTCAGAACCGAAGTCAATGCCATTGCAAGGACTCATCACAGAAATTTGGTTCAGTTGCTTGGCTTTTGTGATGATGGTGAACATCGGTTGCTAGTTTATGAGTACATGAGTAATGGTACTTTGGCCAGCTTTCTATTTGGAGAAATGAGACCAAGTTGGAATCATCGGTGCCATATAGCATTAGGCATTGCAAAGGCACTTTCGTACCTTCATGAAGAATGTAGCACTCAGATCATCCATTGTGACATTAAGCCTCAGAATATACTTCTTGATGAGTATTATAATGCTCGTATTTCTGACTTTGGACTAGCGAAGCTTTTGGTGATGAATCAAAGTCGAACAAATACTGACATTCGAGGTACGAAAGGATATGTGGCTCCAGAGTGGTTTAGAAACGCTCCAGTCACACTAAAAGTTGATGTCTATAGCTTTGGTGTGTTGTTACTAGAGATTATTTCATGTCGAAAGAGTGTCAAAGAAAATGAGAGTGGTAATGAATATGAAGCAATCTTGACTGATTGGGCATGGGATTGCTATCAGGAAGGTAGATTGGATTTGCTTGTTGAGAATGATTTGGAGGCTCTTGATGACTATAAGAAGCTAAAAGTGTTTGTGATGGTTGGACTTTGGTGTGTACAAGAAAACCCTTTGTTGAGGCCAACCATGAGGAAGGTCATTCAGATGCTTGAAGGGGTTGTTGAAGTGACTGAACCTTCATGCCCGTTCCCTTTCTCTCTTACCTTAGGTTAATCTTGAACTGGTTTTACATTTCTTGTTTAGAATAAATTCAGTTTATTCCTATATAGTTGAAGAGTCTAATCAAGTAGCAGATAAAGATATTACATTTGATGTTTGTTTCTGTGACATTTATATCTGTTGAATATTCTATGTTAGAATCTAAGGGTGGAGTTGCTTAAACACACCCTCGTTGAGCAGCCAGTTTTGCTTGGGTTGAGTTTGATTTTGATCAAACCCTCTGTGCCAAGATTATTACACAGTTTTTTTGCAAAAATAGATTGAAAATAGAAACCCTTTGTAAAAATGGGTTGATTCTTATTTGATTTGCAAAAATAAGTTTTTTTTTTTTTTTTTTTTTTTTTTTTTTTTTTTTTTTTTTTTTTTTTTTGTGTCCCGTCATAAAAAACAAAAGCAAACCTATTAATATATAATTTTCCATTTTGGCCCTTAAACTTTCATAATAATCCCACAACTTATATATTATTTAATTTTTATATCTTTAATTTTTTAAGTTTATATTTTAATCTTTATTACATATAATATATACGTTTATTATTCAAATTACATAATCGGAAATGTAAATATAAAATATTTCTTTTTAATCTTATATATATATATATATATATATATATATATATATATATATATATATATATATATAATTTTTATGTCAAATTATTTGTAGAAAAAAAAAACCAAAGTCATTGAATTGTCATTATTTATCTGGAAAGTCGATGTATGAGTTGTCACTATCTACATGCAAAAGTAGATGTCTTAATTGTCACTGTCCACATGTAAAAGTAAAAGCATGAATTGTCACTTTCATCTAAAAATGTCACACCCCAAAACCGGAACGGCAGAAGCGTTCTGGGGTGGATGACGTCATGTCAAGTATCACAACACATGCATTATAGTAATCAAAGTACACAAAACATTGCATTAATAGTAACAGTTTTACAAGGTTACATTACAATACATCGAAGTAATACAAGTAAATATAAGTAAGTACGACATGGCACTAAGCTGTCTTCATCAACAGCTCCGGGGATGTACCTGTCTAATGCTAACCTGAGAATACAAGTTATTTGAAAAGCGAGTATCAGCATGCTGGTGAGTTCATAAGCATTTAGTCACGTTATCATTCAAATAACTTTAATAAAAGTAGTAGTTTAAGAGATTACAGTGTATTAGAGTTCCTTCCAGAAAATCCTATATTTTCTTTAATAAAAGCAGCCTTCTACCAAGACTGGTCAGTGTTATGTGGTAAAAAGTAGTTTTCCGTAAAATGCTATCATTATCAAAATACTGAATTTGATTATTGAGGAAAGCAAACGACATCAGGGAATAACATATGCCTCAGCAGTGAGGACTGCTGACTAAGGCAAGGATTCATAGACTCCAGAAAAGTATCGAACGAACGACACGCCTGGTTCAGTCTAACAAGTGGAGGCACAGACCCCAGAAGGTACCAAATGAAAGGTACAGCTGGTAAGGTCTCAAACAGTGAATACAGACCCCAGACAGTATCAAATGAGATATACGTCTTGTAAGGTCAAAACAGTGAATAGAGTGAAAGTAGTGGATACAGTGAATACAGTGGATACAGACCCCAGACATCATCAAATGAATGATGCGTCTAGTAAGGTCTAAATCAGAGAAAACAGACCCCAGACAGTATCAAATGAAAGATACGTCTAGTGAGATCAAAACAGTGTGACTCTGAAAATGAATAACCAGCATACAATGTAAATTGCCGATGAAACACCATTACCTTAAAGCCATGAATTATAAGGTAACCCGGGATACTCGTAACCATACTGACTAGAGTTCCAGACGCCCTACAAGCGTCTATAAGATGTGACATTTGTCACCCGTTGGCTTGGTAGGTCGGGACTGTAGCTAGCAGTCTGGGTGCGCGGTTGTCAATCCCATATAGATCTATACACACAATGTCCGCTCTCCCTACAGGAGACTCTGGTTACCAACTAGACGACGGAGAAGGCCGTGTCCTGAAGATGCATCCCAAATAGTGGGTAGAGACTTCCCAATAGTGGGTTTCTAATGTAAGTGCTGAACTAGAGGTAGAGACTCATAACTGAACTGACTGAAGTAAACCCATATGTCTATGCTTGTGTACATAATATATAACTAATGAATCAAACGACCTTCGGATGGACATCCGATCCCACCAGACCACATCTCAACGAAGAAAAGGAAATAGGGCGGACAAGCCTTCCTAATACCTTCAATCATTATTTATATGCATCTATACAAGCACATACATACATCTAACTACGTTTGAGTGTGTATCAAGTGGAATCATATCGTGAAGTATAAGTGGGTAGTGTGGAATAACCGACTTGTGAAGTATAAGCGTACAGTGAAATATCCGAGTCGTGAAGTATAAGCGTACGGTGGAATATCCGAGTCGTGAAGTATAAGTGTACAGAGTGGGATAATCGAATCGTGAAGTATAAATGTACCAAGTATAAGTGTATCACGAAGTGGAAACGACAACTGATGAAGTAAAAGCGTCTATCAAGTATAAGAGGCTACAAGTATAAGCGATATAGAGACAATAACCGGTATAAGCGTATCACGAAGAAATGCGTTATCAAGTAGGAGTTTTAAATAAGTAAAAGCGAAGCAGCAGTAACAAACAAGTAAAAGTATACATCGTAAAAGGAACTTTGATGAAAACCTTGGAAACCTCTATATTAAATCGTGTTTGGTGTTCTTGGTAAAATAAGTTTGAAAGCCTTTAAAACCTTTGGAACCTTTATAAACTAGTTTAAAATGAATTTAGATAAAACAACATAAGTAAGAGTTTTGAAACAATTGAAAACCTTTATAGTGTCCTACTCGGTAAAACAGTGTAAAGTGTGGTAAAATCTTGTGCATGCGGGTTATCAATCACATATGATTGATATGATAACTAACATGTTTAACTTGTATTCCCCCCTATAAAACATGTAAAAACATTAAAAGGTTCATTCAGGGGTATGAACTCACCTGGTGCAAGTAGGTCCGACGAAGGTGCCGTTTGGGCGTTCGGTGTCACGTAAGGACTCGAACACACTCAATGACCTATATAACATATGATAACATATGTTCACATACAATTAGTATATTTAATACTAATTAAACAAGTATACGCACTCAAAGGAGCGGAAAACACTTTAGATAAGTGTTTGGGTGTCCCGGGTAGCGTTTAAAGGTGTGTATGACCTAGGAATGGAGTTTACTCTCCGAGAGTAAACCCTTAACACTTAGTTTACGGCCCAGGGACTACTCACAATGAGTTTACAGCTGTAAACTCATGGTGAGGGGTTCTAGTGTGTTTAAGGCTTCTAGCTTGCTCATGGAATTATCCTAAGTCCAAAACCATAAAGTGTGAATGAGTTTAAGGTCTTTAAGGGCTCTATTAGGGAGTTTACGGCCCAGGGACAACTCCTAAGGGAGTTTACGGCCGTAAACTCTCATACCTTGAGTTTTGTGAAGTTTCAAGCCCTTATATCACTTCTAGTAATTATTCAAGGCTATAGGGGTGTTTGGGGTTCCAAGAGGGCACTCCTTTAGAGTTTATGGTCCAAATGACTAACCTTTGAGAGTTTACGGCCGTAAGCTCTATGGCTTGGCCGTGAACTCTCATACACCCACCATTCTTTGAGTTTAAGCCTTTAAATCCTTCCTAGCATTTTATAGAAATAGTCTAAGGTCATTTGGGGGGCAAAAACCATATTTTTGGCACATTTAGGGGTGTTTACGGCCTTGGTACATACTTGGGACGTAAACTCCCTTTTCTCCCTCATTTCATTATTGTGTTTTAATGGTCTAAACCCAAAATACTAAGTCCCTAAATTATGTATTAAGCCCAAGGGTGGTTTGGGAGTGATTTTGGGACATTTAGACATGATTAAGAGGTGTTTACAGCCTAAGCAAGTGCTTGGGCCGTAAACTCTCTTTTATGCCCTAAAATAATGTGATTTAATGTTTAAACACTCCTAGGCAAATCCCTTGATTTATTTCCAAGCCATTAGGGACATTCTTGAGTCATTTTGGCCATCTTTTGGGGGTTTACGGCCTAAGGAGGCACTTAGGCCGTAAACTCCTTTTTCATGTCTCAATCTTGTGATTTTTAGGCTAAAAAGACAATAATGTACGCATAGAACAAGTTAGGGTTGACAGTCTTACGTTTAGGAGTCGGAAATCGCGGTTTTTGAGTCGAAAACGAGCCTAGAGAGAGAGAGAGAGAGTATAGAGAGAGAGAGAGGGTGGAAAAGCTCCAAATGGAGTTTACTCCCCTTTATATATGGGTGGGAGTTGGAGCTCAGTGGAATTCTATCCAATACTGTCGTTATACGGGGCTTTTGGTCGCACCCGATTTAGTGGTCGTAATAATAAAACTTAAAATTTTCCAAATAAATGGAAATGTGTGTCCTGTGTTTTTATTTCCTTTTATCACGACTTAACGGCATATTAAATGTAAACAAATGAGATGTTTATTAAATTGACGACCTCTAATTAACGGAACTTTTATAAACTAGAATATTCCGTTAACGGTAACGGGAAAATGTAACGGGACAACTTGGGTTGTCACATCATCCCCCTGTTAGAGGGAATTTGTGGCCAAGTAGAGGTAAGAGTGTACTTCCTATATGGTTTGTCCTCGCATTCCCCAGTGAATTTTAGTCTGTGCTTGTCATTCCAACAAACCTTCATGTACGGAATGCGGATTTCGTCTCGTGTAACTAGTGGGTTCTAGCTGGTGTATCTAAAAGGTTAGGGTTCTCAATGGATTCTATCAAGATGAGTGAGGCACGAAGAGTGATGTCGGGCAATTGCACATCAAGTCTAAGAAGTGGATCGATCGAGTATGAATCCTGTGGTATATCCGAAGGTAGTAGTGGCTTGAAAAGGGTTGGACCATGTCTCCATGAGGGTTATCGGATGGTCCTAAGCTCTCAGAATGGTAGAGCTTTTCAGTACTTAGAACATAGTGTACTTCTATGGCAAGATCATCACTGGCGTGATCGCCATTCCGAAGTTCCTAACGTTCTCACTCGTACTGGATGTGTGTCCTTCAGGTTGGTTCTTAGGAATCTCGAGTGGTCTTTGGTTTCGCGTTTCCTATCAACTGGCTGATAGAGACTTTCTAGATCGTCGAGTGGGTTGCGTGACTATGGTTATTCGTTTGCTATCGAGTGTTTATCTCAATCTTGTGCAAAATGAATCTGCACTAAGGGATCTTGAGATACGGAAACCCTGCAGGTCGGGGAGATAGGGTTTCACTAGACAAGCGTTGGACTATCTCGGGAGGTGGTTCTACTATCTCTGTGTGAGGTAGTATTCGTGGAACACCTAATAGTCCAAGGATTCTCCAAGACTTTGGTTTATTTCGGTGCGGAAAGCGCATGTTCCTGCATAAACCTTCGACTAACACCAAGGCAGGCGTCAAGTCTATAATCTCTTCGGGATCTGGGTCATGAGGCTCAATGCAATCACTTTCGCACTTGATCAAGTATTCTTGGCCGCGAAGGTTATCTTATGGTTCTTGGTATCCTAGTGTTCACTTCGGAGAATGTATTTTATTGTCTACAGGGCGACGACGATTTCCTCCATGCAAGAGGGTGGAGGATGATAGGCACTATTTGTCTATAACAGGGTGGACGAAGTGCCTGAGTAGTGCAAACATCTACTGCAACTACTCTTCCGAAGGTTCTGAGTTTCCTCTATCTAGGTCAAATCTAGTGAGTATAGAGTCTCATCACTCGGGACTTTAATAGCTCAACTCGTAGCGATTCTCTTGACTCCAGCTCCTATTTTATGGAATAGGGTGAAGGGCTTTTCTAAGAGGTTCGTGGTAGAGCTCATGCTTAGCCTAACCACCAATACTTGGTGTATGCAAGCAGTTGACAATTGAGGTCAGCAGGATGTTCAGCTGTGCGACTCCACCCCAAACCCACAACCCAACGAGGAACAGGGAGTAGGGAGGAAACACACACCTTAAATCTTTTTGATCTCAATTATATGCCACCTTTATGCATATGCTTAGTTATAGTGGTTAGTCTCATGAGTTCGTTTCTCTGGGTTCATGAACCGGATGTGCGAGGTGCGAAGGGTCTCCCGGGGGATCTACGGAGTATGCTTCGGTTGGTTTTCGTCTACTGGAGTTTCTACAGTGTCCTTCGTTTCGGTGTTCATCTGACTACGAGGGGTCGGTCGACGGCGCGTGGTACCCTCACTTGGGTACTTCGGAAGGTTTGAGATAAGAGAGACGATTGACGGATCGCATTAGGTTTGATTATTTGTGTTAGGTTTAGGTTCGGAAGAACCTTTATTTGCCGACATGGCTATGGAGAAAGTTATTTTTACACAACACTAAGGATGTACACATGGTTGCACAGTCAAACCATGATCAATAGAGTCGTCGAAGTTGGCACACTACGACATGATATAAAGTGAAGATCGATAGAGTCACGTGCCGAACAGGCACACAAGTTCTAGGCGTCTCGGGTTTCGTCCTATGTATCACTACCGCGGATACTTAGACCGATAGAGTCGACGCGGAACTATAGAGAGTTCTAAGTGTTTCTGAATAGAGTATCTTTTCATGAATGAATTCTCACAAGGCATTTCTATAATCGCCTCACATATACTAGTCATGTATATTTAAGGTGGGGAGGATTGTTGACTGAGCGATCCCGCCCTAAATCCACAACCAAACGAGGAACAGGAAATGAGGTGGCATTCACTCACTCTAGGTCTGTCCATCTTAACTATACATGGCCGTGACGTATATGTTTAGCCATTATAGTTTTACCTAATGAATTTTTAAAATTTTAAAACAGTGCTGCGGCTTTCGCCTTATTGGGGAAATATTTACATTTGAATTTGTCTTTATTGTCTTTAGTTTAGTTATCCGAGATCGAGAGACGTACCAAAAATCTACTGAGTTTCTTGACGCTTCCTCCTAAGCAGTAGAGTTAGGCTCCTCCTGTGTCTTTGTTGTTTCTTTCAGTTGGGCAATCCCTTTTGAAGTGTCCCTTTCCACCACATAGGTGACAAACTATATTGGTTGCCGCGCTAGTGGTTGGTGCAATAAACTCCACCGGGGCTCTGTAGGTACGGGAGGTGTGCCCCTTCCTGTTGCATCTAATACAATGGAGTTCCCGACAGACACCATGATGATGGTAGCTGCACTTGCCGCAATGGGGAAGGTCTCCTAGGTATGGTCTGCTTGAAGTCGGGAGGGAAGGGTTGACAGGGGTTGCTTCCGCTCGTTGCCCTTCGGAAGGTCCTTGGGCCGAGGTACTTCCCTCCTCCATCTTGAGTTTTCTCTTTAGTGGGTTCGTTTGAGGTTCTTGGGTGACTGGGTATGGAAGTGTTGGTTGCTACTGTCCATTGCCAGGATTGGAAATCCTGACAGGGCCCTTGCTAACATTTACGGTGTTAGCATTCAGGTGAACCATGACAGCTGCTACGGCTGCTGAGACTGTAGCTTGGAACGTAGCTTCATCGAATAAGAGAGTAGGTTTCTTGCTTGTGGACTGATTGCGCTTCTTCGGTGGCATGGTTTTTCCTACACAGAAAGGAATATAAGATGATAAGAGACGATAGCTAACCCTGGACATTTCTGTCCTAAATGTATTAGGCATAAGGTTTTTTTTTCCGTGCCTTGGGTACTGGTTGTCTGAGTGTCGACCTACATCCCTATGATGTAGTCCTGGTAATCGAAGTGGGTGTATGAGTATCGGAAAAAGGCCATAAGATGCGAGTCGTTCCTACTATGTTACCTTTATACTGGGAAAGGTTTCACTCTCCGGCCTGGAAAGATTTGAAAACGGTTCGGAACGAAACTGCGGAAAGAGAGGCTCACAAGGGCAGATGGCTAAAATTCTCTCAATAGAGATGCGGGGATCTGCCCTAATCGTGTATCTGGCAACGGGAAACAACGATTTTACCTAACACATAGCGTGAGTAGTGTAACCACTAACTCACTAAATTGTATTATTTTAAGGGTGTATTAGCGTGACAAACACGAGGGAAAAGACAACTCTCGGGTTCCATGTACTGGCTCCCTCGGTCTGCCTCGTATCTTTGACTGGAATCGGCGTTGGTTTCCTTCGGGTAGTTTCCTAGGGTTCTTTTCTCGTATGGACATATTGAATTTCTACTCCGCCTTCCTTCTGATTCTGACTCTGGGTGTTACCACCTCATAAAAGGGCAAATGGGAATCTCGGAAGTTTAGGCAAATTTCTCACCAATGTCCCTAAAAGAATATGGGCACTTGGTGCATTCAATAGTCTCGACCCGGTTCATTTATTTCCAAACAGGAAATCTTCTCAATGAACCTCTTCTGGGCCTGAATCAACTTCTCTGTCATGCACTGAAGTGGATAGGGTTGTCTATAGGGTTCGTGCGAGAATGGAAATGTCTAAAGAATCCTAAGAGATTATTAACATTTCACTGGATGACCCATATCGAGTCCTGCTACGATTACACAGGGTATACAAGTCATATATAACTTAGATCCGATAGGCCTTCGAATATGTGATACTACTCTATATCCACATCCCAACGAGGAAAAGGAAGTAGAGCGAAACCACACATTCTTAGCCTATGGGATCCTTATTATATATAACCTTGGGATTACACCCTCTGTAGTTGTAGGTATATCAATAAGGATCTTTTTAGTTATTCACGCAAGGTTGTTTATGTTTCCTAAAATACCCCTATGGTATTTTAATTCTTGTTTGTTTCTTATCTTATGAATATCATTCTGGGATTAGTGTGGATCTTTTAGTGTTCTAAAATACTCCTATAGTATTTTAACTTTATGTTTGGCTCTAGAATTCCTAGTTGGTAAGTTTCAGACCTGTTGTACACCACTATCACTCCCAAGCACATGTTCATCGCATCTCGGATAAATGTAGTTGATCAGGTTACATTTATTCCAGCTTACGATTACATAACTGCCCAGGTTTGACTGTAGTGCACAACATCCGACGACTTTTATTATTGTTCTTCTTGTGATACTTTTGTTCAAGTGTTTAGATTCTGGATGTTATTATAGTTTGGTAAAATATGGTTATATTTTAAAGTATAATTATTGGTTAGAGTGTTTTATCCCATTGTGTTTATAGGTTGTATATATTTTATGAATTGATATACTTAGCTCACCATAAACAATGTTCTGATACCAATCTGTCACACCCCAAAACCGGAACGGCGGAAACGTTCTGGGGTGGATGACGTCATGTCAAGTATCACAACACATGCATTATAGTAATCAAAGTACACAAAACATTGCATTAATAGTAACAGTTTTACAAGGTTACATTACAATACATCGAAGTAATACAAGTAAATATAAGTAAGTACGACATGGCACTAAGCTGTCTTCATCAACAGCTCCGGGGATGTACCTGTCTAATGCTAACCTGAGAATACAAGTTATTTGAAAAGCGAGTATCAGCATGCCGGTGAGTTCATAAGCATTTAGTCACGTTATCATTCAAATAACTTTAATAAAAGTAGTAGTTAAGAGATTACAGTGTATTAGAGTTCCTTCCAGAAAATCCTATATTTTCTTTAATAAAAGCAGCCTTCTACCAAGACTAGTCAGTGTTATGTGGTAAAAAGTAGTTTTCCCTAAAATGCTATCATTATCAAAATACTGAATTTGATTATTGAGGAAAGCAAACGACATCAGGGAATAACATATGCCTCAGCAGTGAGGACTGTTGACTAAGGCAAGGATTCATAGACTCTAGGAAAGTATCGAACGAACGACACGCTTGGTTCAGTCTAACAAGTGGAGGCATAGACCCCAGAAGGTACCAAATGAAAGGTACAACTGGTAAGGTCTCAAACAGTGAATACAGACCCCAGACAGTATCAAATGAGATATACGTCTTGTAAGGTCAAAACAGTGAATAGAGTGAAAATAGTGGATACAATGAATACAGTGGATACAGACCCCAGACATCATCAAATGAATGATGCCTCTAGTAAGGTCTAAAACAGAGAAAACAGACCCCAAACAGTATCAAATGAAAGATACGTCTTGTGAGATCAAAACAGTGTGACTCTGAAAATGAATTACCAGCATACAGTGTAAATTGCCGATGAAACACCATTACCTTAAAGCCAAGAATTATAAGGTAACCTGGGATACTCGTAACCATACTGACTAGAGTTCCAGACGCCCTACAAGCGTCTATAAGATGTGACATTTGTCACCTGTTGGCTTGGTAGGCCGGGACTGTAGCTAGCAGTCTGGGTGCGCGGTTGTCAATCCCGTATAGATCTATACACACAATGTCCGCTCTCCCTACAGGAGACTCTGGTTACCAACTAGACAAAGGAGAAGGCCGTGTCCTGAAGATGCATCCCATATAGTGGGTAGAGACTTCCCAATAGTGGGTTTCTAATGTAAGTGCTGAACTAGAGGTAGAGACTCATAACTGAACTGACTGAGGTAAACCCATATGTCTATGCTTGTGTACATAATATATAACTAATGAATCAAACGACCTTCGGATGGACATCCGATCCCACCAGACCACATATCAACGAAGAAAAGGAAATAGGGCGGACAAGCCTTCCTAATACCTTCAATCATTATTTATATGCATCTATACAAGCACATACATACATCTAACTACGTTTGAGTGTGTATCAAGTGGAATCATATCGTGAAGTATAAGTGGGTAGTGTGGAATAACCGACTTGTGAAGTATAAGCGTACAGTGAAATATCCGAGTCGTGAAGTATAAGCGTACGGTGGAATATCCGAGTCGTGAAGTATAAGTGTACAGAGTGGGATAATCGAATCGTGAAGTATAAGTGTACCAAGTATAAGTGTATCACGAAGTGGAAACGACAACTGATGAAGTAAAAGCGTCTATCAAGTATAAGAGGCTACAAGTATAAGCGATATAGAGACAATAACCGGTATAAGCGTATCACGAAGAAATGCGTTATCAAGTAGGAGTTTTAAATAAGTAAAAGCGAAGCAGCAGTAACAAACAAGTAAAAGTATACATCGTAAAAGGAACTTTGATGAAAACCTTGGAAACCTCTATATTAAATCGTGTTTGGTGTTCTTGGTAAAATAAGTTTGAAAGCCTTTATAAACTAGTTTAAAATGAATTTAGATAAAACAACATAAGTAAGAGTTTTGAATTTAGATAAAACAACATAAGTAAGAGTTTTGAAACAATTGAAAACCTTTATAGTGTCCTACTCGGTAAAACAGTGTAAAGTGTGGTAAAATCTTGTGCATGCGGGTTATCAATCACATATGATTGATATGATAACTAACATGTTTAACTTGTATTCCCCCCTATAAAACATGTAAAAACATTAAAAGGTTCATTCAGGGGTATGAACTCACCTGGTGCAAGTAGGTCCGACGAAGGTGCCGTTTGGGCGTTCGGTGTCACGTAAGGACTCGAACACACTCAATGACCTATATAACATATGATAACATATGTTCACATACAATTAGTATATTTAATACTAATTAAACAAGTATACGCACTCAAAGGAGCGGAAAACACTTTAGATAAGTGTTTGGGTGTCCCGGGTAGCGTTTAAAGGTGTGTATGACCTAGGAATGGAGTTTACTCTCCGAGAGTAAACCCTTAACACTTAGTTTACGGCCCAGGGACTACTCACAATGAGTTTACGGCTGTAAACTCATGGTGAGGGGTTCTAGTGTGTTTAAGGCTTCTAGCTTGCTCATGGAATTATCCTAAGTCCAAAACCATAAAGTGTGAATGAGTTTAAGGTCTTTAAGGGCTCTATTAGGGAGTTTACGGCCCAGGGACAACTCCTAAGGGAGTTTACGGCCGTAAACTCTCATACCTTGAGTTTTGTGAAGTTTCAAGCCCTTATATCACTTCTAGTAATTATTCAAGGCTATAGGGGTGTTTGGGGGTTCCAAGAGGGCACTCCTTTAGAGTTTATGGTCCAAATGACTAACCTTTGAGAGTTTACGGCCGTAAGCTCTATGGCTTGGCCGTGAACTCTCATACACCCACCATTCTTTGAGTTTAAGCCTTTAAATCCTTCCTAGCATTTTATAGAAATAGTCTAAGGTCATTTGGGGGGCAAAAACCATATTTTTGGCACATTTAGGGGTGTTTACGGCCTTGGTACATACTTGGGACGTAAACTCCCTTTTCTCCCTCATTTCATTATTGTGTTTTAATGGTCTAAACCCAAAATACTAAGTCCCTAAATTATGTATTAAGCCCAAGGGTGGTTTGGGAGTGATTTTGGGACATTTAGACATGATTAAGAGGTGTTTACAGCCTAAGCAAGTGCTTGGGCCGTAAACTCTCTTTTATGCCCTAAAATAATGTGATTTAATGTTTAAACACTCCTAGGCAAATCCCTTGATTTATTTCCAAGCCATTAGGGACATTCTTGAGTCATTTTGGCCATCTTTTGGGGGTTTACGGCCTAAGGAGGCACTTAGGCCGTAAACTCCTTTTTCATGTCTCAATCTTGTGATTTTTAGGCTAAAAAGACAATAATGTACGCATAGAACAAGTTAGGGTTGACAGTCTTACGTTTAGGAGTCGGAAATCGCGGTTTTTGAGTCGAAAACGAGCCTAGAGAGAGAGAGAGAGAGAGTATAGAGAGAGAGAGAGAGAGGGTGGAAAAGCTCCAAATGGAGTTTACTCCCCTTTATATATGGGTGGGAGTTGGAGCTCAGTGGAATTCTATCCAATACTGTCGTTATACGGGGCTTTTGGTCGCACCCGATTTAGTGGTCGTAATAATAAAACTTAAAATTTTCCAAATAAATGGAAATGTGTGTCCTGTGTTTTTATTTCCTTTTATCACGACTTAACGGCATATTAAATGTAAACAAATGAGATGTTTATTAAATTGACGACCTCTAATTAACGGAACTTTTATAAACTAGAATATTCCGTTAACGGTAACGGGAAAATGTAACGGGACAACTTGGGTTGTCACATCATCCCCCTGTTAGAGGGAATTTGTGGCCAAGTAGAGGTAAGAGTGTACTTCCTATATGGTTTGTCCTCGCATTCCCCAGTGAATTTTAGTCTGTGCTTGTCATTCCAACAGACCTTCATGTACGGAATGCGGATTTCGTCTCGTGTAACTAGTGGGTTCTAGCTGGTGTATCTAAAAGGTTAGGGTTCTCAATGGATTCTATCAAGATGAGTGAGGCACGAAGAGTGATGTCGGGCAATTGCACATCAAGTCTAAGAAGTGGATCGATCGAGTATGAATCCTGTGGTATATCCGAAGGTAGTAGTGGCTTGAAAAGGGTTGGACCATGTCTCCATGAGGGTTATCGGATGGTCCTAAGCTCTCAGAATGGTAGAGCTTTTCAGTACTTAGAACATAGTGTACTTCTATGGCAAGATCATCACTGGCGTGATCGCCATTCCGAAGTTCCTAACGTTCTCACTCGTACTGGATGTGTGTCCTTCAGGTTGGTTCTTAGGAATCTTGAGTGGTCTTTGGTTTCGCGTTTCCTATCAACTGGCTGATAGAGACTTTCTAGATCGTCGAGTGGGTTGCGTGACTATGGTTATTCGTTTGCTATCGAGTGTTTATCTCAATCTTGTGCAAAATGAATCTGCACTAAGGGATCTTGAGATACGGAAACCCTGCAGGTCGGGGAGATAGGGTTTCACTAGACAAGCGTTGGACTATCTCGGGAGGTGGTTCTACTATCTCTGTGTGAGGTAGTATTCGTGGAACACCTAATAGTCCAAGGATTCTCCAAGACTTTGGTTTATTTCGGTGCGGAAAGCGCATGTTCCTGCATAAACCTTCGACTAACACCAAGGCAGGCGTCAAGTCTATAATCTCTTCGGGATCTGGGTCATGAGGCTCAATGCAATCACTTTCGCACTTGATCAAGTATTCTTGGCCGCGAAGGTTATCTTATGGTTCTTGGTATCCTAGTGTTCACTTCGGAGAATGTATTTTATTGTCTACAGGGCGACGACGATTTCCTCCATGCAAGAGGGTGGAGGATGATAGGCACTATTTGTCTATAACAGGGTGGACGAAGTGCCTGAGTAGTGCAAACATCTACTGCAACTACTCTTCCGAAGGTTCTGAGTTTCCTCTATCTAGGTCAAATCTAGTGAGTATAGAGTCTCATCACTCGGGACTTTAATAGCTCAACTCGTAGCGATTCTCTTGACTCCAGCTCCTATTTTATGGAATAGGGTGAAGGGCTTTTCTAAGAGGTTCATGGTAGAGCTCATGCTTAGCCTAACCACCAATACTTGGTGTATGCAAGCAGTTGACAATTGAGGTCAGCAGGATGTTCAGCTGTGCGACTCCACCCCAAACCCACAACCCAACGAGGAACAGGGAGTAGGGAGGAAACACACACCTTAAATCTTTTTGATCTCAATTATATGCCACCTTTATGCATATGCTTAGTTATAGTGGTTAGTCTCATGAGTTCGTTTCTCTGGGTTCATGAACCGGATGTGCGAGGTGCGAAGGGTCTCCCGGGGGATCTACGGAGTATGCTTCGGTTGGTTTTCGTCTACTGGAGTTTCTACAGTGTCCTTCGTTTCGGTGTTCATCTGACTACGAGGGGTCGGTCGACGGCGCGTGGTACCCTCACTTGGGTACTTCGGAAGGTTTGAGATAAGAGAGACGATTGACGGATCGCATTAGGTTTGATTATTTGTGTTAGGTTTAGGTTCGGAAGAACCTTTATTTGCCGACATGGCTATGGAGAAAGTTATTTTTACACAACACTAAGGATGTACACATGGTTGCACAGTCAAACCATGATCAATAGAGTCGTCGAAGTTGGCACACTACGACATGATATAAAGTGAAGATCGATAGAGTCACGTGCCGAACAGGCACACAAGTTCTAGGCGTCTCGGGTTTCGTCCTATGTATCACTACCGCGGATACTTAGACCGATAGAGTCGACGCGGAACTATAGAGAGTTCTAAGTGTTTCTGAATAGAGTATCTTTTCATGAATGAATTCTCACAAGGCATTTCTATAATCGCCTCACATATACTAGTCATGTATATTTAAGGTGGGGAGGATTGTTGACTGAGCGATCCCGCCCTAAATCCACAACCAAACGAGGAACAGGAAATGAGGTGGCATTCACTCACTCTAGGTCTGTCCATCTTAACTATACATGGCCGTGACGTATATGTTTAGCCATTATAGTTTTACCTAATGAATTTTTAAAATTTTAAAACAGTGCTGCGGCTTTCGCCTTATTGGGGAAATATTTACATTTGAATTTGTCTTTATTGTCTTTAGTTTAGTTATCCGAGATCGAGAGACGTACCAAAAATCTACTGAGTTTCTTGACGCTTCCTCCTAAGCAGTAGAGTTAGGCTCCTCCTGTGTCTTTGTTGTTTCTTTCAGTTGGGCAATCCCTTTTGAAGTGTCCCTTTCCACCACATAGGTGACAAACTATATTGGTTGCCGCGCTAGTGGTTGGTGCAATAAACTCCACCGGGGCTCTGTAGGTACGGGAGGTGTGCCCCTTCCTGTTGCATCTAATACAATGGAGTTCCCGACAGACACCATGATGATGGTAGCTGCACTTGCCGCAATGGGGAAGGTCTCCTAGGTATGGTCTGCTTGAAGTCGGGAGGGAAGGGTTGACAGGGGTTGCTTCCGCTCGTTGCCCTTCGGAAGGTCCTTGGGCCGAGGTACTTCCCTCCTCCATCTTGAGTTTTCTCTTTAGTGGGTTCGTTTGAGGTTCTTGGGTGACTGGGTATGGAAGTGTTGGTTGCTACTGTCCATTGCCAGGATTGGAAATCCTGACAGGGCCCTTGCTAACATTTACGGTGTTAGCATTCAGGTGAACCATGACAGCTGCTACGGCTGCTGAGACTGTAGCTTGGAACGTAGCTTCATCGAATAAGAGAGTAGGTTTCTTGCTTGTGGACTGATTGCGCTTCTTCGGTGGCATGGTTTTTCCTACACAGAAAGGAATATAAGATGATAAGAGACGATAGCTAACCCTGGACATTTCTGTCCTAAATGTATTAGGCATAAGGTTTTTTTTTCCGTGCCTTGGGTACTGGTTGTCTGAGTGTCGACCTACATCCCTATGATGTAGTCCTGGTAATCGAAGTGGGTGTATGAGTATCGGAAAAAGGCCATAAGATGCGAGTCGTTCCTACTATGTTACCTTTATACTGGGAAAGGTTTCACTCTCCGGCCTGGAAAGATTTGAAAACGGTTCGGAACGAAACTGCGGAAAGAGAGGCTCACAAGGGCAGATGGCTAAAATTCTCTCAATAGAGATGCGGGGATCTGCCCTAATCGTGTATCTGGCAACGGGAAACAACGATTTTACCTAACACATAGCGTGAGTAGTGTAACCACTAACTCACTAAATTGTATTATTTTAAGGGTGTATTAGCGTGACAAACACGAGGGAAAAGACAACTCTCGGGTTCCATGTACTGGCTCCCTCGGTCTGCCTCGTATCTTTGACTGGAATCGGCGTTGGTTTCCTTCGGGTAGTTTCCTAGGGTTCTTTTCTCGTATGGACATATTGAATTTCTACTCCGCCTTCCTTCTGATTCTGACTCTGGGTGTTACCACCTCATAAAAGGGCAAATGGGAATCTCGGAAGTTTAGGCAAATTTCTCACCAATGTCCCTAAAAGAATATGGGCACTTGGTGCATTCAATAGTCTCGACCCGGTTCATTTATTTCCAAACAGGAAATCTTCTCAATGAACCTCTTCTGGGCCTGAATCAACTTCTCTGTCATGCACTGAAGTGGATAGGGTTGTCTATAGGGTTCGTGCGAGAATGGAAATGTCTAAAGAATCCTAAGAGATTATTAACATTTCACTGGATGACCCATATCGAGTCCTGCTACGATTACACAGGGTATACAAGTCATATATAACTTAGATCCGATAGGCCTTCGAATATGTGATACTACTCTATATCCACATCCCAACGAGGAAAAGGAAGTAGAGCGAAACCACACATTCTTAGCCTATGGGATCCTTATTATATATAACCTTGGGATTACACCCTCTGTAGTTGTAGGTATATCAATAAGGATCTTTTTAGTTATTCACGCAAGGTTGTTTATGTTTCCTAAAATACCCCTATGGTATTTTAATTCTTGTTTGTTTCTTATCTTATGAATATCATTCTGGGATTAGTGTGGATCTTTTAGTGTTCTAAAATACTCCTATAGTATTTTAACTTTATGTTTGGCTCTAGAATTCCTAGTTGGTAAGTTTCAGACCTGTTGTACACCACTATCACTCCCAAGCACATGTTCATCGCATCTCGGATAAATGTAGTTGATCAGGTTACATTTATTCCAGCTTACGATTACATAACTGCCCAGGTTTGACTGTAGTGCACAACATCCGACGACTTTTATTATTGTTCTTCTTGTGATACTTTTGTTCAAGTGTTTAGATTCTGGATGTTATTATAGTTTGGTAAAATATGGTTATATTTTAAAGTATAATTATTGGTTAGAGTGTTTTATCCCATTGTGTTTATAGGTTGTATATATTTTATGAATTGATATACTTAGCTCACCATAAACAATGTTCTGATACCAATCTGTCACACCCCAAAACCGGAACGGCGGAAACGTTCTGGGGTGGATGACGTCATGTCAAGTATCACAACACATGCATTATAGTAATCAAAGTACACAAAACATTGCATTAATAGTAACAGTTTTACAAGGTTACATTACAATACATCGAAGTAATACAAGTAAATATAAGTAAGTACGGCATGGCACTAAGCTGTCTTCATCAACAGCTCCGGGGATGTACCTGTCTAATGCTAACCTGAGAATACAAGTTATTTGAAAAGCGAGTATCAACATGCCGGTGAGTTCATAAGCATTTAGTCACGTTATCATTCAAATAACTTTAATAAAAGTAGTAGTTTAAGAGATTACAGTGTATTAGAGTTCCTTCCAGAAAATCCTATATTTTCTTTAATAAAAGCAGCCTTCTACCAAGACTAGTCAGTGTTATGTGGTAAAAAGTAGTTTTCCCTAAAATGCTATCATTATCAAAATACTGAATTTGATTATTGAGGAAAGCAAACGACATCAGGGAATAACATATGCCTCAGCAGTGAGGACTGTTGACTAAGGCAAGGATTCATAGACTCTAGGAAAGTATCGAACGAACGACACGCTTGGTTCAGTCTAACAAGTGGAGGCATAGACCCCAGAAGGTACCAAATGAAAGGTACAACTGGTAAGGTCTCAAACAGTGAATACAGACCCCAGACAGTATCAAATGAGATATACGTCTTGTAAGGTCAAAACAGTGAATAGAGTGAAAATAGTGGATACAATGAATACAGTGGATACAGACCCCAGACATCATCAAATGAATGATGCCTCTAGTAAGGTCTAAAACAGAGAAAACAGACCCCAAACAGTATCAAATGAAAGATACGTCTTGTGAGATCAAAACAGTGTGACTCTGAAAATGAATTACCAGCATACAGTGTAAATTGCCGATGAAACACCATTACCTTAAAGCCAAGAATTATAAGGTAACCTGGGATACTCGTAACCATACTTACTAGAGTTCCAGACGCCCTACAAGCGTCTATAAGATGTGACATTTGTCACCTGTTGGCTTGGTAGGCCGGGACTGTAGCTAGCAGTCTGGGTGCGCGGTTGTCAATCCCGTATAGATCTATACACACAATGTCCGCTCTCCCTACAGGAGACTCTGGTTACCAACTAGACAAAGGAGAAGGCCGTGTCCTGAAGATGCATCCCATATAGTGGGTAGAGACTTCCCAATAGTGGGTTTCTAATGTAAGTGCTGAACTAGAGGTAGAGACTCATAACTGAACTGACTGAGGTAAACCCATATGTCTATGCTTGTGTACATAATATATAACTAATGAATCAAACGACCTTCGGATGGACATCCGATCCCACCAGATCACATATCAACGAAGAAAAGGAAATAGGGCGGACAAGCCTTCCTAATACCTTCAATCATTATTTATATGCATCTATACAAGCACATACATACATCTAACTACGTTTGAGTGTGTATCAAGTGGAATCATATCGTGAAGTATAAGTGGGTAGTGTGGAATAACCGACTTGTGAAGTATAAGCGTACAGTGAAATATCCGAGTCGTGAAGTATAAGCGTACGGTGGAATATCCGAGTCGTGAAGTATAAGTGTACAGAGTGGGATAATCGAATCGTGAAGTATAAGTGTACCAAGTATAAGTGTATCACGAAGTGGAAACGACAACTGATGAAGTAAAAGCGTCTATCAAGTATAAGAGGCTACAAGTATAAGCGATATAGAGACAATAACCGGTATAAGCGTATCACGAAGAAATGCGTTATCAAGTAGGAGTTTTAAATAAGTAAAAGCGAAGCAGCAGTAACAAACAAGTAAAAGTATACATCGTAAAAGGAACTTTGATGAAAACCTTGGAAACCTCTATATTAAATCGTGTTTGGTGTTCTTGGTAAAATAAGTTTGAAAGCCTTTATAAACTAGTTTAAAATGAATTTAGATAAAACAACATAAGTAAGAGTTTTGAATTTAGATAAAACAACATAAGTAAGAGTTTTGAAACAATTGAAAACCTTTATAGTGTCCTACTCGGTAAAACAGTGTAAAGTGTGGTAAAATCTTGTGCATGCGGGTTATCAATCACATATGATTGATATGATAACTAACATGTTTAACTTGTATTCCCCCCTATAAAACATGTAAAAACATTAAAAGGTTCATTCAGGGGTATGAACTCACCTGGTGCAAGTAGGTCCGACGAAGGTGCCGTTTGGGCGTTCGGTGTCACGTAAGGACTCGAACACACTCAATGACCTATATAACATATGATAACATATGTTCACATACAATTAGTATATTTAATACTAATTAAACAAGTATACGCACTCAAAGGAGCGGAAAACACTTTAGATAAGTGTTTGGGTGTCCCGGGTAGCGTTTAAAGGTGTGTATGACCTAGGAATGGAGTTTACTCTCCGAGAGTAAACCCTTAACACTTAGTTTACGGCCCAGGGACTACTCACAATGAGTTTACGGCTGTAAACTCATGGTGAGGGGTTCTAGTGTGTTTAAGGCTTCTAGCTTGCTCATGGAATTATCCTAAGTCCAAAACCATAAAGTGTGAATGAGTTTAAGGTCTTTAAGGGCTCTATTAGGGAGTTTACGGCCCAGGGACAACTCCTAAGGGAGTTTACGGCCGTAAACTCTCATACCTTGAGTTTTGTGAAGTTTCAAGCCCTTATATCACTTCTAGTAATTATTCAAGGCTATAGGGGTGTTTGGGGGTTCCAAGAGGGCACTCCTTTAGAGTTTATGGTCCAAATGACTAACCTTTGAGAGTTTACGGCCGTAAGCTCTATGGCTTGGCCGTGAACTCTCATACACCCACCATTCTTTGAGTTTAAGCCTTTAAATCCTTCCTAGCATTTTATAGAAATAGTCTAAGGTCATTTGGGGGGCAAAAACCATATTTTTGGCACATTTAGGGGTGTTTACGGCCTTGGTACATACTTGGGACGTAAACTCCCTTTTCTCCCTCATTTCATTATTGTGTTTTAATGGTCTAAACCCAAAATACTAAGTCCCTAAATTATGTATTAAGCCCAAGGGTGGTTTGGGAGTGATTTTGGGACATTTAGACATGATTAAGAGGTGTTTACAGCCTAAGCAAGTGCTTGGGCCGTAAACTCTCTTTTATGCCCTAAAATAATGTGATTTAATGTTTAAACACTCCTAGGCAAATCCCTTGATTTATTTCCAAGCCATTAGGGACATTCTTGAGTCATTTTGGCCATCTTTTGGGGGTTTACGGCCTAAGGAGGCACTTAGGCCGTAAACTCCTTTTTCATGTCTCAATCTTGTGATTTTTAGGCTAAAAAGACAATAATGTACGCATAGAACAAGTTAGGGTTGACAGTCTTACGTTTAGGAGTCGGAAATCGCGGTTTTTGAGTCGAAAACGAGCCTAGAGAGAGAGAGAGAGAGTATATAGAGAGAGAGAGAGTGTGGAAAAGCTCCAAATGGAGTTTACTCCCCTTTATATATGGGTGGGAGTTGGAGCTCAGTGGAATTCTACCCAATACTGCCGTTATACGGGGCTTTTGGTCGCACCCGATTTAGTGGTCGTAATAATAAAACTTAACATTTTCCAAATAAATGGAAATGTGTGTCCTGTGTTTTTATTTCCTTTTATCACGACTTAACGGCATATTAAATGTAAACAAATGAGATGTTTATTAAATTGACGACCTCTAATTAACGGAACTTTTATAAACTAGAATATTCCGTTAACGGTAACGGGAAAATGTAACGGGACAACTTGGGTTGTCACATCATCCCCCTGTTAGAGGGAATTTGTGGCCAAGTAGAGGTAAGAGTGTACTTCCTATATGGTTTGTCCTTGCATTACCCAGTGAATTTTAGTCTGTGCTTGTCATTCCAACAGACCTTCATGTACGGAATGCGGATTTCGTCTCGTGTAACTAGTGGGTTCTAGCTGGTGTATCTAAAAGGTTAGGGTTCTCAATGGATTCTATCAAGATGAGTGAGGCACGAAGAGTGATGTCGGGCAATTGCACATCAAGTCTAAGAAGTGGATCGATCGAGTATGAATCCTGTGGTATATCCGAAGGTAGTAGTGGCTTGAAAAGGGTTGCACCATGTCTCCATGAGGGTTATCGGATGGTCCTAAGCTCTCAGAATGGTAGAGCTTTTCAGTACTTAGAACATAGTGTACTTGTATGGCAAGATCATCACTGGCGTGAATGCCATTTCGAAGTTCCTAACGTTCTCACTCGTACTGGATGTGTGTCCTTCAGGTTGGTTCTTAGGAATCTCGAGTGGTCTTTGGTTTCGCGTTTCCTGTCAACTGGCTGATAGAGACTTTCTAGATCGTCGAGTGGGTTGCGTGACTATGGTTATTCGTTTGCTATAGAGTGTTTATCTCAATCTTGTGCAAAATGAATCTGCACTAAGGGATCTTGAGATACGGAAACCCTGCAGGTCGGGGAGATAGGGTTTCACTAGACAAGCGTTGGACTATTTAAGTATATTTTTTGGGCTTTTTGGACCTGCAATTAATGCATTTCATCTATGCCAACCTGTTATTTCCATTGATGCTTGTCATTGAGAGGTTCGTACAAGGGTAAAATGCTTATTGTTGTTACAAAAGATGCCAACAATAATATATTACTAGTTTCTTATGCCATTGTTGATGAGGAAACTACACACAGTTGGAGGTTGTTTTTGTATAAGTTCATACATTTTATTGCTCAAGACAGACAATTGTGTGTTATTTCAAACCGACATCGAGGAATAATTCACGCAATGGAAAATCTAGAGGAATGGAAAGAGCCATTGGGATACCATCGATTTTGTCTTCGACACATCAAAAGCAATCTCGTGAAAAAGTACAAGAACGTGAGGCTTAAATCATTTTTTTTGGGATATTAGAAGCAACACACAAAAATGAAAGTTTGTGCAGTATAAGAAACAAATTAAAGCAATCAATCTTGAAGCCTAGCTGTATTTAGACCAAATTGATAAAAGTCAATGGTGTCTTTTTTATGATGAAAATCGTCGATGGCGGTCGTTAACAACAAATATATCCGAGAGTATGAATAATGCGCTACGAGGAGCAAGACAACTACCTATTCGGGCGTGTATTGATCTTACATTCAATAGAACTGTGCAACTTTTTAGAAAACATAGTGATGCTGCAATGAATTGAAATACACCTGAAACGACCCAACTCGCTGAGTCCTTATCATCCATTCTAGTCCTCTACTCGCTTGTACTCATCAAGTTTGGAAAAGACTCGACGAGTTCTTCTTCGATACTAACATCGAGTCTAACTTCATCTGACTCGTCGAGTTATATGAACAACTCGTCGAGTTCTCCTTCATCATATGAACATGTCCAGTCTGCGGCTCACCAAGTCAGATGAACAACTCATTGAGTCTGAAGAACAACTCGCCGAGTTAAAGAACAACTCGTCGAGTCCCAAGCATGCTATTACTATACAGTCGATTCTAATCAATTTCAGTGCTTCCAAATCATAGATCTGACCTTCTAGGACTGGTTTTACACGTAAAGTTTCCAACTTTACGTGCATGCAGAAGGGTATAAGGCTAAAATACCCAAAATCATCAAATACTAAACACTTAGGGTTTGGAACAAGGCCATTATTGCATAAAGGTGGCTATAATGAGCTCTTGGAGTTCAATAACGTCCAGATCTAAGGTTTCCATCCAAAGGAGAGTCCATATCTGAAGTTTGAATCATAAAAGGCTCCAAAGAAGACATAACAAGCATAAAAGAGGGTTTAATGGAGGAATACACAAGGTAATAACTTTATTACCTGAATGAGAAACAGATGGAAGCTAACTCTTGGATCTCCATTCTCTTCTATGTACCTTCTTTCCTTCCTTCTCTTCCAAAGCTTCCAAACTAGCACAAACACACTCAAACTCAACAATGGGGGCTAGGGTTTACAGGGAAAATGCTCTAAAGGTGATGGAGGCTGGGGTGGGAGGCTATAATAACGTTTAAATAGGGTACAAACCCTTGAAATTAAGGGCTTCATCCAGACAGGCAGACTCGCCGAGTCCCAACATATGGACTCGCCGAGTAGGCAACTTAAATTGCGAGCTCATCCTGCTTCTATTCGACGAGTCGGGCTACAGACTTGTCAAGTACCCCTTAAGAAATGGAGATACTTTAATTAAAATTACATACCAGAAATGGGGAGTTATAACACCTCTACCATCACGTATGTGGCGTCTCTTTCGTAAATGTGACACTTCTGCATAAAGTCATACTTTAACTGAGTTCAACTATAATGAAGGTGTCTATAGAATTGTCACCAAGTTACGAGTAAATGAAAATGGAGGAAATATCCACACTGTCAGTTATTATCAACATACATGCACATGTGGTAAGTGGCAGATGGAAAGATTCCCTTGTTCACATGCTCTTGTAGTTTGTGGTTTTAGAGGGGATAACCATTTTTCCATTATCAATCATGTTTACACAACTGTGAAGTACAAGAAACAATATAATGACATGTTTTCACCACTTACTCATGTTGATTATTGGTTAGAGGCTAATTGGAGTATTCAACCAGATAACTCACAATGTGTTGTCGGTTGAGGTCGGAGGTGTGCAAATTGATTTCGTAACGAGATGGATGTTCGCCATCCTGCTGAACCTCGTAAATGTGAACTATGCCATCAACTTGGTCATAACAGGAGAAATTGTTCAAATTCTCAACCAAGATTCAATGCGATGTGAACCATGTAACTTTTATTATTCTTGTAATTTTATGTTTAATTTAGTTGTTAGTTCATGTTTAATTTCTTTTGTAGTCGTGTCTTTAATTATCTTGTAATTCGTAACATGTAATATATTCGATATTGGTATCAATTAGAATGTGTTTATTAAAACTTTCTAATGGTGTAAATCGCAATTACATAATAGACATATTTCAGCTGTATGTTTTTAATATATACAAATTTACATTTGTTGTAAAAAAGTTTAAAATATAAACTTTTTATTAAAAAATATATAAAATAAATATAACATATAAGTTATAGGGTTATTATGAAAGTTGAAGGGCCCAAAATGTAAAATTACATATTAATACCTTGATTTTTATGTGGGGACACAAAAAAGAAACCCATTTTTGCAAATGAAATAAAAATCAACCCATTTTTACAAAAGAGTTTCTATTTTCAACCCATTTTTGCAAAAAACTCGATTATTACATGCAAAAAATGATGGTTGCTTTGTATTTTGTCTTCCTCAAATTATGTGATTGTGCATGCCCATGGATCTCTAAGTTTAGTTACCCCCAAATAGGCTTTAACTTTTTTGGATATGTAACTTTAATGAAAATGATGTATCTCATTTACTTGATCATTCATTAATGAGAACTCCAAAAACAACTTATGAGAGGGATGGGCTATCATTCAGGAACATGTCATCATTCTCATTGATTGCCAAAGGGTTTGGTGGTTTACCTTTTGATGGAGTAATACAAGCAAAAGGACAATTTCTTTGACTGATTAACAATAAGAGCAGTGAGATATCAACCCACCAACCGTTCCATGTTGTTTTAACCTCCTGCTTATGGTTACCATCGTTTATGATTTGGCATGTCTAGATCATTCCTTGTTGAAAATGCCCCGATTTTTTTCATGAAAATGTGTTGCTGTCAAAATTTAACATTTTTTGACAGTGTTGTATTTCACAACAAAAAATGTAACCTTTAGCGACAACAAAAATCGTCGCAATTGATGTCACTTGTTGTTGCTAATTAGGGGTGTGTATGGAGCAATTTGGAGCGGTTAATAGTAAAAACCGAACCATAACCAAATTATTCGATTAATACATTTTGTTAACCATTACTAGGTGGTTAAAAATGGTTATGGTTAATGGTTAAGTGGTTAATTCAAGTGTAGTTATCAGTTAATTTCGGTTAACCAAAAAAGTTATAAAAAGTAAATTAATTTCAAAGAAAAGTAAAATTTATTGCCTTAAAATATAAGCAAACAAAAATTACATTGCTTAGAAAATTGGTTGTTTTACTAATTTTCTCAAGACTATCAACTACTAAAAACAAGAAAATGCAATTACTACTAAAATTAAGAAAAAAAACATGAAATGTCAACTATAAATGCAAAGTCAATAGTCATTTAATCATTTACTACTAAAGTTTAGAACCATTTACTACTAAAGGTGATCCAAATGTCAACAGAAAAATATCATTGTACTAATTTCTAATTATGCAAAAAAAAAAAAAATCCTTCAATCTTGAATCTTCAATCCTCATCCATGAACGAATCATTACATGATTTTGCTCTCTTTGAAAAGTAATCTACAATAAACAGTATTTCACAACTAGTTAAAATTTATATGGAAAAAGATTAAAAAATATAACTCATTAAACGTGGAAAATGTTAGTGGTTACCAATTTCTAGTTTCTCCAAATTCACCATTAGTTCTTGTAGTTGTAGTCCATGAATCGTTGTCTCTTGCAAATCCGATAGTGTAGAAGGTAGCCAATCTTGTGTGCATATCAACGCTTCGGCGGTCTTTGGTGTAAGAGAACTTCTAAATTTGTCAATAACCCTACCACCGGTACTAAATGCTGACTCACTAGCAACGGTTGAAATTGGCATTCCCAAAACATCTTTTGCAATTTTAGAAAGTATAGGATACTTGCCCGAATTGCGATTCCACCAACTTAGTACATCAAAATTATCTCCCTTCATTTTCTTTTCCGTTGTATCAGCCAAATATATATCCAATTCAGTATTATTAATACCTTTTCCATGATTTTCTAAATATTTAGCATAACCATCATCCAAATCTAGATCTACAAAACTACTAAAGGATGCAGTTGTAGCTGTTGAAGAACCAGTTGTATTTTTCTCATTTTCTTTATCCGTCATTTTCTTGTATTGAATAAATAACTCCTTTAAAGTTTCTAGCACTCGCTGATTTACTTCATTGCTTTTTTCAGAATTGGTACCATAAATCAACCCGAAACAATAATCAAGAAAAAACATCTTGTTTCTAGGATCTAAAACTAATGCAATATGCAACAATAAATTCATGTTATCCAAGTTGTCCCAATATTTATCATATTTCGCTTTCATCGACAACGCCATACCTTTCTTTTTTTCATCTTTGTTTAAACACATATTTGATATGGCCGCATGCATCGTGACTAGCTCCCCAACAAACAAATTTGATGTTACATATTTATTACCCGACACTTTTTTTGTGAATAGTGAATCTGAAGGGAATGAAAAAGAAACTTTTCTATTTTCTAATATGCAAGATTGCAAGTGGACTTCTAACAATGAAGATTGAAGAAGAAGAAGGGAGAAAACGAGAAGGGTAGAATGCCGTCGGTATTGTCAATAATCAAAGGGTTTTATTTTATTTGGGTTTTGGTATATTCAATATTTATGGACGATTAGACGCTGGTAATTGAGATTTGCTAGGGGAATCTATAGATTATTTTATATATATATATATATATATATATATATATATATATATATATATATATATATATATATATATATATAGGCGGTTCGGTTAATATAGGGTCGGTTACCATATAAAAACCAAAACCGAACCACTAGATATCGGTTATCAAAAATAATAACCAAATCAAACAGTTTTAATAATGGTTCGGTTAATATGGTTTGGTTTTAACGGTTTTAGCGGTTATGGTTCGGTTTTTTGGTTTTTATACTCACCCCTATCGCTAATACCTTTAGCTACGACATGCCGTCTCTAAAGGGTCGTCACTATTACCTCGTAGCTAATACTCGTTTGTCATCGCAAATACCGCCGTCTCTAATACTCCTGTGCCGTCACTATTGATGTTGTCTCTATTGATATTCCAGCCACCGACCGGAGTTTTTCCGACAAAGCTTTACAGAGTTATGTTTCGTCACAATTAGTCCACGTCGTCCCTAAAGGTGTCACTGCTAATATTTTTTAAAAAAAACATATTTTAAAAAAAAAACATATTTTTATGATATTAGTTTATATATATTATAAAATGCAGATTTGATAAAAATACATAAATAAATACATACCACATTACATAAAACATCAAACATACCGTATTACATATCTAATAAATCCCAAATAAACATTTAATATATAATCCATAAACTATCTAATAAATCCAAAATAACATCATCCATAACATAAAACAAGAAATACTATGTGTCTTCGTCTACCCTATCGTTGTTTTCCTCGTTGTTGACTTGGTTTTTAAAGGAGCGGATAATGTTTCCAATGGCCGTCACAAATGTCGGGTTTTGAAGAGAAGTATTCACATCAACATCCTACAATTAAGTCACAAGCACATTAAGTCATTAACAATTTAACAAACTATCAAGCCATCAAAACACCAAATGAATTAAGTCGTTAACAATTTAACAAGTACCTGTGTTCGTTGCGGTGCTTGTGACTGTGACTCCCATTGGGATGGAGCACTTGTACTCGCAACTGAAGAAGGTTTAGGCCCAATGCCTCTCACATGTCCCCTTCGTGTACCCAACACCTTCTCAAATATGCGATCCAATCAATGGTGTATGGATTACCACTAGAGTCGGCTATGTGATGAGTCTGTAGAGCAACCTCAACAACTAAGACATTCTCTATTTCACAAAGATTGTTAATATACGTTAAAACTAACACAAAAAAACACAACAATCTACTTCATTTTTAAGTAATAATAACTTACATATTGCTCTTCAACCAAAGGATCACCAAATTCACCTTTTTTTATTCACATGCGCACGATGAAATACTTCAAGTCTATTCAAATTCTGTTTAACATTACAAAATATGTTATATTTGAATAAACATTAAAAAGATATGTTATAACTGAATAAGCATTATTGTAACTTACTTTCTTGTAACAAGCACTAACGTAGCTACACGTCCCTCCATGATTCTTCACTAGTTGCTTCTTCCGGCATTCTTTGTTTCCAGTGGATCGTTTTTGATGATTTTCTGTTAAGAAATGGTCAATAGCAACATTCCAACGCTGCCAATCCATACCCGTAGGGGCTTGAGCCCTTGCTGCCTCCACATCTCCTGCAAAACCAGTCAAACGATTTTTTGCAATATTTTTGCGGCCTCTATACCGCGCACATATCCGATTGTTCAGTGACATCCAATAAGTTGGAGCCATGAGATGATTTGTAATCGACAATAGCTCCAAAATCAAACCATGTCTACAAAAAAATAGAGAAATTAAAAATAAATCAAAATTAAAAATATTAAACATATAACTTTATAAAGAATTTACCAAAAACATTCCAACCTTTTCGGGTTCAGAAACGTCTGTCCATGTGTCCTTATCAAAACCGATGTCTTGCCACATATAGCTCCCAACCTCCCGAATGAAATATTCGTATACCTCCCCAATCGGCATGTTAGTATTTATGTCGAATACTATCTTAAGAGGCCGGTTGCCGTTAGCTGAAAATAGTTTGTGCATTTTTTATTTACTGCCATGCCTCTTTGTTTCAGAGGCACCGCTGCATAAAAAAATATTAGTTAAAATAATTTTCTATATAGATACAATATGAAATACAACAAATTAGAATAAATCTTAATTACCATCATTCTAGTGATCATCAAAACCTCCACCGAAAGGATGTGGTGGCTCGTCACCATCATCACCTCCATGGCCCGTCACAGCAACCATGAGATGGAGCAATGCAATCCAAAAAAATGACATACTGAAAAATTATAACACAATATGAATATATATATATATATATATATATATATATATATATATATATATATATATATATATATATATATATATATATATAGACACACACACACACACACAAAAGCATACACACACATAATATGATATGATTACAACAAATACAAAATTATTTTACTAGTTAAATGTAAAGATTTTTTTAATCATTCTCGCCTTCATACACTTCAGCGTGTCTGCTGACAAATCACTATCATAATGAGAATCTTCCTCATCATAATCAGTCTCGCAATCAGACACATTATTGATGATACTCGTTGGTGGGTCAACTTCAATATCATCTTCAATAGATTGAGAATTTTTAAAGTACTGGCTAATGTCAATTGAGATAGTGAAATTAGAAGAAGCATTACTAAGAACGACATTTGTTGAATCATTGTCGACATTTTCAATGGATTATGGACAACATCGTTCATCGGTAGATCCCAAATTCTCTTGTGATTAACATTCTCGACAACGCACTGTTGATTGTCATTTTCGTCACTTCGAAAAGGTTCTTGGAATCCATCATCGACACCGAATCTCATTACAAACTGTAAACTTTTGCAACAACTTGTGTTCTTTCCGGGAAAGAAAAAAGTCGTTTTTACATACATGTATCGACTCATAACCCAACACTACAAACAAATTGATATTTAGTGGCATATATTTTCAGTGACATAGTTTTTTTTGCCACTATATTAATTGATATATTTAATGGCATTTAACATTTTTTGCCACTAATGTTCACATTTATTAGCGGCTCAATGATTTAAAATGCCATTACAACTTATACATTTTGTGTCATACAAGTTATTATATGCTACTAAAAATTTATAAATACTTTATTAGTTTTTTTATGTCACTATAAGATTTTGGTTTCCTTGTTCAAGCCTAAAAGTTTTAAAGTGGGGAAAAACCCATTTCTTTATCTTTGAAAAATATAAACGTGAAAAAATGTATGGAATGCCAAAAGAAACTCGAAAAACGTAGGATTCAATATTCCCGTGCGGTGGTTACTCTTCGATATATCTTCCGCCATTCACAATAAAAATTATAGAAGCCAAATATCAATTGTTTCTCTTTCTCCATCACTATTTTGTTGAAATCAATTCTTCGAGATTGCAATGAAGTTAGGGATTAAGGAATCGAAGAAAGTCGTCCGTAAACCGGCTGAGGTCCGTTGTATCTCCGATCTTCAGTTCAACTCACCAAATGTCAGAATCGTAAGTAGGCAACACCTGCAATGAAAGATATGTAAACACGCTCCACAATTCTTATTTGTGTCGAGGAATCACCACCCTTAGATGCAATTTCTAAGGCTTGAACTAACCTTCCCCCATGGCTTCATTGAAGCTATGCGACCATATCTACAACTTCATGGGATCGATCACACCTCAACACTTGAGTTTCTATAGGTAATAATCGATGGTGTATTTAGTTATGTTGGGTTTGTTAGAAATTTGGGTGTAGAAAGGCGTGAAAATTCTGAGAATTGTGATTATCACTTTCAAATCGAAGTATTTGGTGGTACTCCCAAATCTTCAATTGGATAAGACTCAGAGAGACAAGAACCGAGAATGTTTGATGATATTTTTCGTATGTACCAGAAAATGAGACCAAAACCAACTTTAATATCTTTGTCTGAAAACTGTCATATGACAGTTTTAAACTGTCATAAAACCATAAAAACTGTCATAAAACGGATATATGGATAAGGCACTGCCCCTTGGACCCCGCCAGGGGCTGCCGCCCCTTGGACCCCGCTCCCAGGGGCGCTGCCCCCGGACCCCCGTTCGTTTAGGGGCTTCGCCCCTAAATGACAGTGTACTTTGAAACTTGATCAAACTTAAACAAGTGTGTACTCCACACCTTCCTTACTTGTTTAATATTTATCAAGATCATTTTTGGTCACACACAAAATAATCTCATTACTCTTAAATAACATTGATGATCAAAATCACCAACAAGGTTTCCCCTGATTAAGTGATTGAGCCGCCATGTCGACTTTTTTGCTATGAAATTAGTTTACCTTTTAACTTTAGTTGGCTGATGAAATTTGCTTAATTTTGAACTTTGATAGTTGACTTCATTATTGAGCCCCCATGTCCACATTCTTCTCTACATCTCAATTTTTTTTTCTTCAATTTTTTGTCTGGACTAGGTGTGTGTACAATTCTGTTTGGTGATGTTTTTCATGCAATCATTATATAGATTAGGACTTTTTGTTGTATAAAGAAGTTGATCTTGCAGAGATTCCACTAGAGAGTTGAACTTAATATTTGGTTTTTTGCAATACGTTGCTGCAAATTGAAATCTACTTGACATATATATTTCTGATATGGTTGTTCATATGAAATAAATACATCCATATCAAGAAGTATTGTTTTTTATTTAGAATGTTGTTTGTGGAATAGGTTTATAGAGAAGATGAGGGTCTGAATTTGGAGAGTAATACATATGAGAAAGTTCTGATTCATGTAACATTTACTCAAGCTATCAAACTCCATATTGTTGTCATTAACAGACTGGAGTAGGAAGGTATATCACTAAATGGAATGGAGTAGGAAGGTATATCACTAAACTCCTTTCTTGCCTCTTGTGTGTATGTGTGTTTTGTTCATCATAGTTACTACAGATGTAGCACAATCAATTGTAATGTGTATTTGTCTAGGTAACAAAAATAAAAAATATATAGCTTAAAACATTGCTTGACTAGTTATTAACAACAGTGACCATAAATCCATGATTAGATCCCAATTTTCCTACTTTTACATATTTTAACATAAATCTTTTGAAAAAACAAATAAAAAATTAAATTTATAGAAATACCCCAATCAAGTATATACATTTAGCCCCTCCTTGGTTACCTAGAGCCTGTAGAAGTTGTCTCTTTACCTATTATTTAAAAGGCATCATTTCTAGAAATTACTCTTTTGTGTGGAACTTTGGTTTCATGACTTTCAACCACCATTATTACATGAAGATTATCAAACCTATAGTGAAACTGAAATATATTTAGTTTTAAATTATAACTTATATTTCAATTGCTTAAAATAGTTTTGGATTATGATTTGTATTGTATTAAATATAACTATTAGTGCTAATAACATAAATCAATAGTAAATTCTCAGAGATGTTTTTTATAAATTAAGTCAAATAAGCTTTTGTATTATATGTGTATGTATGAAGACCTTCTTTCCATGTGTCACGATTTCAAAGATTGCATATGTGGTAACAAACAGACACGTGAGTAGGAAGATGCTTTTAACATTTAATTTTAAGAACAAAACATCACATAACATGGGTAAAAATGCCATATAATTTAATGAATTGAGCAGCTTCAAGATAGGCCTATAATGCTCTTATGGCTTATTCTCTAATAATATCATGGTGCATGTCATGTTCTTTTTATAAAGGGAAACTATGGAATTTCGCAATTGCGATTATGTTTTGATGAAGTGTAGAAATGGAAATTTACATGTCCAGAGAAAACAAAAACAAGCCCTCCACCTTATCGGTGGATGGAATACCGATCGTAAAATTGTATGATTATATGAAAAATAGTTACGTAAGGCTTGTTTCCATTGTTAATGCTTAATAGTTAATACCTCTCATAGTGGTTGACCACTTTTTAACGCAAAAAAGTGTTAGGTTTTGAGCATTCTAACACTCCTAAGATGTTCATGCAACCCTAAATACCTTGGATCTAGGTTTTCACTAATTATACATGTAATGGTGTTTTGAAGGTATTAAACCTATGACTAGCATACAATTATCATATATCACACAAGAATCTAGTTAGAATAACATACCTTATGGTGGAGATTGAAATCTTGATGTATCTAGCCTTAAGAGCTTAGCCCAATAGTGTGGAAGCCTCAAGTGGAATCACAAGACATCATGGACAAAGCAGGAAGTTGAGAGAGAATCTCCATGCACCCAAAATCATCATGAACTCCAAGAATACGCAAGTGTTGATTTTGGGCAATGAAGTATGTATTTATATGTGGGATTTCTAGGGTCATGGATATAACCCAAATCCATACCCATGTGCCTTATGATCCATGATTCATGTGGCCCAACTCTTTATGTATTTATACATAAACTTGGTCCAACATGGATCATAAGCCCAACACACATGAATATAACTAATTAAAATAATTAGTACTCTTTCTAAGTTCAGGCACATAACTTGTACCCCCAGAATCTGTTGGGTTTTAGCCATAAGAACTTTCCTATGTGCGCATGCAAAACCCTAATGCTTGGATCTAGGCTTTCTAATAAACATGCATTGAATCCAAGTCTTCTAATGACTAATTAGGTTAAATAACAACATTGAAACAGATCTAGAATCATACCTTTGAGTTCCTTGTTGATCTTGAGGTCTTGGAGCTTCTAGAGTCACAAGTGTCACTCCTCTAATGGCTTACAAACACCAATAGCAATAAGAATGATTTAGGAGAGAGGAGAGGGAAGGAATTCGACCAGAGGTTCCTTGCTTTTGGAGATGTATCGAATTCCATCAGCCATAGGGTCTATTTATACTTGTAGACTCCTTAAGGGTTACAACCTAAACCCTAATTGGATAATCTTCTCTTAAGGCTATCCAAATCCATTCCTAAGATAAGCATATGGACGATTTTAGCTATCCTAAACCTCTTAGAATTCGTCCATACCATATCCAAATGGAATTACAGTCTAAAGCTTAACTATCAATCAATTGACAGTTTATACCCCTTTATTTAATTAATCTCTTTAAGTCACCAAATTAATTCTAATTAATTCTATGACTTATATTAATCAAATAACAATATATTATTCATTATATTATTCACATAATATATTAATAATATTTACTCTCTCTTAATAGATCATCCTATCAAGTTGCTACGGTGAAGGCAACCCAAAAGGACCATGCACAACCGGATCAAATACTTGCCTAATATAGTTGCAGCCTTAGACACTATTCCAGCAGAATCATCTCAATCTTGAGTTGTGTTTTTGTGGAAAGATTGTTGAATCATGTCCCTTGGTCTAGGTATAGATGTAAATCTTTCTTCATCAAAGATAGCATCTCTTTGCTCTATAACAGTGTTAACAGACACATAGTCATTAGATTCTAAAACATAGAATCTATAAGCTTTGGAATGCTCGGCATATCCAATAAAGATACAATCTATACCGCTCTCACCTAATGTTTTCCTTTTGGGTTCAGTGAGCCTTACAACTGCTCTGCAACCCCAAACTTTGAGATAACTCAAATTTGGTACCTTTTTACACCAAAGTTCATAAGGAGTATTCTTACTCCTTTTATTTGGAGTTCTGTTCAAGATGTAACATGCAGTTAACATTGCCTCACCCCAAAACCTTTCACTTAATCCAGAATAAGACACCATGGAATTAACCATTTCTTTCAAAGTCCTATTCTTTCTTTCAGCTACACCATTTTGTTGTGGTGTATAAGGAGCTGTGGTTTGATGTATTATTCCAGTTGATTCAAAATAAATTGGATCATAATACTCACCACCTCTATCAGTATGCAAGACTTTTATTAATTCATTTTTATGAAGCTCAACTTGTTGTTTATAAATTTTAAATTTATCAAGTGCTTCATCCTTAGAATGTAGCAAATAGACATAACAATATCTAGATGCATCATCAATAAAAGTAAACATGCTTTTTGTTTCCAAGGGAAGGTGTTGCATGGAAATCACATAAATCACTATGTATTAGATCCAACACCTTGCTTTCCCTAACAACATCTTTGAAAGGTTGTCTAGTGATTTTAGTTAGCATGCATGTTTTACATTTTTCATTATTTTGCATATCAAAGGAAGGAATTAAACTCATTTTAGACATGTCTTTTAATCTTTTGTAATGAATGTGTCCTAGTCTAGCATGCCATAATTCATATTTATTAAAATTATTGCTAGTACTAGTAGAAGCCATGCAAACAGAATTATCAATAAAAAGATAATTAATATTTAGCCTAATCATTCCATTACATACATATCCAAATCCTATAAAAGAACCATGTCTTGACAAGATGTACTTGTCACTTTCTAATACTTGTTTGTAACCACAATTATTTAATACAATTTCAGACATGAGATTCTTACGAATCCCTGGAACATATAACACATTGTTCAAACACAAACATTTCCCAGAAGTAAAAGTAAGTAAAACAGATCCTATGCCCTTGATTGGTTCAGTTGCAACATTTCCCATCTTCACAACAGATCCATCATTAATTGGTTGAAAGTCCTTGAACCAATATAGATCTTTGCATACATGACTTGTTGCTCCCGAATCAACCCACCATGCAGCATTATCATCCTGCACATAAAATGCTTCAGAAATCACAGAAATATAATTCTGAATATATTTAGAATTCTGCATAAATACAGAAATCTGACCTTGTTGCTTCTCTAGATCCTTGGATCCACTTGGTCCTGCACCATCCTTGTTCACTTTACGCAAACGACAATCTTTCTTGAAGTGACCCGGTTTGTTACAATTCCAACACACCACTTTAGCCTTCTTGTTGGAAGACTTGTCATCCTTTCCTTTAAACTTCCTTTTTCCATTAGACTTCTTTTGATTCTTTGATCCTTCTCCATCCACCATGTTCACAGAAGAGGAACCAACTTGGTTCTTGCCTTTGGGATTGTTATCAAGTTCTTGAGTCCTTAAGGACTCTTTAATCCGTAAATGGCTTCCAAGTTGAGTCAAAGTTAAGTCCTCTTTGTTATGTTTCAGATTGTGTTTAAAATCCTTCCAGGAAGGGGGCAGTTTGTCAATAATCACAGCCACAGAAATGGCTTCATCCATTTTTAGATTATGTTGAGCAAACTGTCCCAGGATCCTTAACATTTCATGGAATTGTTCCATAACAAGCCTAGAGTCAATCATTTTGTAACCCATAAAGTTACTGACAAGAAACTTCTTGCTAGAAGCATCTTCAGCCATGTATTTGGATTCAAGAGAATCCCACAGTTCTTTTGCAGATTCGAAATTTTGATAGATATCAAAAAGAGAGTCAGACATACCATTGAGGATATGACCACGACATATGTAATCATCATTTTCCCACTTTGATCTCCTTCTTGTTGCCTCCAAAGGTTCATCTTCAACAGATTCTGGTAAGACTGGCATGGGTGTACTCAGAACATATACCACTTTCAGAGTGGTAAGGAGAAAGTGCATCTTCTTCTGCCATCTAAGAAAATCTTGCCCTTTAAACTTGTTCAATTTGTCAAACTTGCTTGTCATATCCTTCACAGAATCGCCACTTGCCATGATCACAGAATACTTCGATTTATGTTAAAAATTTGGGTGTAGAAAGGCTTGGAAATTATGAGAATTGTGATTATCACTTTCAAATCGAAGTATTTGGTGGTACTCCCAAATCTTCAATTGGATAAGACTCAGAGAGACAAGAACTGAGAATGTTTGATGATATTTTTCGTATGTACCAGAAAACGAGACCAAAACCAACTTTAATATCTTTGTCTGAAAACTGTCATATGACAGTTTTAAACTGTCATAAAACCATAAAAACTGTCATAAAACGGATATATGGATAAGGCTTTGCCCCTTGGACTCCGCCAGTGGCTGCCGCCCCTTGGACCCCGCTCCCAGGGGCGCTGCCACCGGACCCACGTTTGTTTAGGGGCTTCGCCCCTAAATGACAGTGTAATTTGAAACTTGATCAAACTTAAACAAGTTTGTACTCCACACCTTCCTTACTTGTTTAATATTTATCAAGATCATTTTTTGTCAACACAAAGTAATCTCATTACACTTAAATAACATTGATGATCAAAATCACCAACAAGGTTTCCCCTGATTTAGTGATTGAGCCGCCATGTCGACTTTTTTTGCTATGAAATTAGTTTACTTTTTAACTTTAGTTGGCTGATGAAATTTGCTTAATTTTGAACTTTCATGGTTGATTTCGTTATTGAGCCCCCATGTCCACATTCTTCTCTACATCTCAATTTTTTTTTTCAATTTTTTGTCTGGACTAGGTGTGTGTACAATTATGTTTGGTGACGTTTTTCATGCAATCATTATATAGATTAGGACTTTTTGTTTTATTAAGAAGTTGATCTTGCAGAGATTCCACTAGAGAGTTGAACTTAATATTTGGTTTTTTCCAATACGTTGCTACAAATTGAAATCTACTTGACATATATATTGCTGATATGGTTGTTCATATGAAATAAATACATCCATATCAAGAAGTATTGTTTTTTATTTAGAATGTTGTTTGTGGAATAGGTTTATAGAGAAGATGAGGGTCTGAATTTGGAGAGTAATACATATGAGAAAGTTCTGATTCATGTAACATTTACTCAAGCTATCAAACTCCATATTGTTGTCATTAACAGACTGGAGTAGGAAGGTATATCACTGAACTCCTTTCTTGCCTCTTGTGTGTATGTGTGTTTTGTTCATCATAGATACTACAGATGTAGCACGATCAATTGTAATGTGTATTTGTCTAGGTAACAAAAATAAAAAATATATAGCTTAAAACATTGCTTGACTAGTTATTAACAACAGTGACCATAAATCCATGATTAGATCCCAATTTTCCTACTTTAACATATTTTAACATAAATCTTTTGAAAAAACAAATAAAAAATTAAATTTATAGAAATACCCCAATCAAGTATATACATTTAGCCCCTCCTTGGTTACCTAGAGCCTGTAGAAGTCGTCTCTTTACCCATTATTTAAAAGGAATCATTTCTAGAAATTACTCTTTTGTGTGGAACTTTGGTTTCATGACTTTCAACCACCATTATTACATTAAGATTATCAAATCTATAGTGAAACTGAAATATATTTAGTTTTAAATTATAACTTATATTTCAATTGCTTAAAATAGTTTTGGATTATGATTTACACTGTATTAAATATAACTATTAGTGCTAATAACATAAATCAATAGTAACTTCTCTGAAATGTTTTTTATAAATTTAGTCAAATAAGCTTTTGTATTATATGTGTATGTATGAAGACCTTCTTTCCATGTGTCACGATTTCAATGATTGCATATGTGGTAACAAACAGACACGTGAGTAGGAAGATGCTTTTAACATTTTATTTTAAGAACAAAACATCACATAACATGGGTAAAAATGTCATATAATTTAATGAATTGAGCAACTTCAAGATAGGCCTATAATGCTCATATGGCTTATTCTCTAATAATATCATGGTGCATGTCATGTTCTTTTTATAAAGGGAAACTATGGAATTTGGCAATTGGGATTATGTTTTGATGAAGGGTAGAAATGGAAATTTACATGTCCAGAGAAAACAAAAACAAGCCCTCCACCTTATCGGTGGATGGAATACCAATCGTAAAATTGTGTGATTATATGAAAAATAGTTACGTAAGGCTTGTTTCCATTGTTAATTCTTAATAGTTAATACCTCTCATAGTGGTTGACCACGTTTTAACGCAAAAACGTGTTTGGTTTTGAGCATTCTAACACTCCTAAGATGTTCATGCAACCCTAAATACCTTGGATCTATGTTTTCACTAATTATACATGCAATGGTGTTTCCAAGGTATTAAACCTATGACTAGCATACAATTATCATATATCACACAAGAATCTAGTTAGGATAACATACCTTATGGTGGAGATTGAAGTCTTGATGTATCTAGCCTTTAGAGCTTAGCCCAATAGTGTGGAAGCCTCAAGTGGAATTACAAAACATCATGGACAAAGCAGGAAGTTGAGAGAGAATCTCCATGCACCCAAAATCATCATGAACTCCAAGAATACACAAGTGTTGATTTTGGGCAAGGAAGTATGTATTTATATGTGGGATTTCTAGGGTCATGGATATAACCCAAATCCATACCCATGTGTCTTATGATCCATGATTCATGTGGCCCAACTCTTTATGCATTTATACATAAACTTGGTCCAACATGGATCATAAGCCCAACACACATGAATATAACTAATTAAAATAATTAGTCCTCATAGATTTAATTAGTCTGTTTTTTATCACTAAATCAATTTTAAATTAATTCTTGATCAATACTAATTAAAACCATATGATTTCATATTAATATATTACTACTTATAATATATTAATAAATCATATATAACCTTCTCTCAAGTGTCCATCCTAACAAATTGTCCTGATGATATGCAACCCAAATGGACTATGCTACTCTCGGGTCAAGTACATACTAGTAATAGTTATGGGCTTAGACATCTAATCCAATAGTATCCCACTTGGATAAGTCTAAAACTATTATTGCAAGTACGACTTCATAACCCGACTAGCAATCGTAGCTCTTAAAGCCGCTGTCGAACTCTAAACAAATCAATGATGCGTCCATTAGGTAAGGGATCATATATTCCTCCATTCTAGATATCATATGGACTGAGACATGGATTATAATCATTCTATCTGTCCATTTATTGTTTCCTGTTTTTTTGATTTATGGCAACTGACTAATTGAACAAATCAAATCAGTCAAGGCTTGGGCAAGCACTTAGGTGTGTCATCACTAGATCATCGAAGGGCCCACGGATATCACTTTTATCCTTATGAGGTAAAAGGAATGGATAAAATTCAACTCATATGCTTGTACTAACTACTTATTGAATCATACACAAAGGCGTGTTTTATAACATCAAGATACTGTTGTGTTTTTGTATAATCAATGTATAACCAACTCATAGTCAACAACTCATATCTCTAGGTTTGAAGAATATAAGATATTATCGTCTCATGATTCACTTGTGATAAAATCCATGAAGTGATTAAAATGAGCGTGAGTTTAATCCAATACTCGAATCTTATTCCAGGAGCACTCATGAACACTACAGCTAAGGCCCCGTTTGATATGCGTCTGACCGAGTCAAGTCAGACGTTTTTTGCTGACTCGGTCAGCAAAATGTGTTTGATAATCCAATTCTGGTCATCTGACTCGGTAAGAAATATCTGACTGAGAAAGGAGTTGGCAGGAGGCTGACTGAGAAAGAAAGCAAGACTTTACAATAATACCCTTGGTCTTGGATAAAAACAAGTGTAATTGGAGGTTACGAGAATTGAACTCGGGTCTCCTCTATACATAGAATGATGTTTACCAGCAAGCTAAAGGGTTTTTTGTGTTTTAATCTCTAAAATAGTATATTTAATGTCAATTATGCTGGAAGTTTTTTGTATACATTATTATTATTATTATTATTATTATTATTATTATTATTATTATTATTATTATTATTACTTTTATTATTATTATTATTATTATTATTATTATTATTGCTTTTATTATTATTATTATTATTACTTTTATTATTATTATTATTATTATTATTATTATTATTATTGCTTTTATTATTATTATTATTATTATTATTATTATTATTATTATTATTATTATTATTATTATTATTATAAAGAGCATGAGGGTAAAATGGTCATTTTGTATCAGTCAGCACATTCACTCAGATGTATAATCAAACAGCATAGTTTCTTACTCAGTCAGAACTTATTACTCAGACAGACCTTTCTCAATCAGCACTTTCTTAATCAGCAACTATCAAACGACCCCTAGCCACCTAGACAAGCTACAGACCCATTCATGGCAGTCTTGCCTTAATTCCTACTTGCAAAGTATGATTGACTGTGGACGGTTTTGAATAACCTAGTTATTCGGGAAATCAAAACATGCAAAGTGAAACACAAGAATAATACTAATCCTATATGCCCCAACACTTTGAGAGTAAATAAAAAACACCTTTTATCTAACCACCATATTGATTACTCATTATTCATGTAATGTTTCGAATTATCAACTTAATACTTGAATTAAAACAATAGTCATGCCATGCTCCAAGCATGCACACTATGTTTACCTATGATCCTTTCCTTTGTGAAATAAATCAATTGAACACGACTCCGATGATGCTCATTTCACAATCCCAATCCCTTTTGTAAATGTAAGAATACCAAACTCTTGCCATTTACTGTAATATGTTAGATTCTAAACTTATATGCAATGATTCTCTTGTAATGACTATGCACAAAAGTCACAAAGACTTAGCAACAGACAATACAAAGTATTCCAATGGAGATCAAGTCCATGGAAAAGAAGTCTCATATTCAAAGTACATTCCTTTGAACATCCTTCTTTGCATTAAGTTTTCTAATCTTACACAGATTCAGAGAATAACTTCCACCTATGGAAACAATTACAGATTACCGTTTTGACTATCACTTCTGAACAAGAGTTTCCACTTTTCAGAATATATCAATATGATCATTTCCACAGTTTGCACTATACTTCCAATTGTCCATGAGCAACTAATCTTTGGTAAATGTCAGATTGTCCTCAACAATTGCTTAATAATTTTATTCATATCCAATTCTATTCCTTTTTCCCTCCTAATGCCCTAGGCATTTGGAAAATTTAGAATGGATGAATATTATAGCACATGTAATCGATCCTATACCCGAAGCATATAGGACACGATTCATGATGTCTCACATAAAGACGTGGTACTTGACCAGTATTTTGCTAAAATATTTTTATTTGCCATGTTCTCACAATTCGAACTATGAAGAGGGATGCCATAATCATAGTCGAATTTTGAGAACGCAACATATATAGAATTTCCTTATGTTGAACTATTCCAACATAACATTCATATATATATATATATATATATATATATATATATATATATATATATATATATATATATATATATATATATATATGACTAAAGTTGATTAAAATCTCAATCTGAGCTTGTAGAATTGGAATGAAGTATAAAATTCTCTCCCTTAATTATAGCAAAAAACCTTTTCAAAGCGAATTGAAACTTTTGTTTTCTATAATTAACGTTGCTAACTTGCAACATGTAACATAATAATCATGCTCCCACTAACATGATAATTATAATTTAACTAGCATAACACTTTATGCTCCCACTAGCTTTGACATATACCCAAAAATCAGCTGAACTTCTAGAAATGAATACTTTATTAACTTTCTTACCAAAGTTCAGTTTTTTGATACGAGATGCTTTGATGATACTTTATCAAAATCATACACCTTTCCTTAGATAGCTCACATGTGTATCTAAACAATTATGAAGAATGGTGTCGTAGTCATAATGTTTAGACCTTTTTGGCATTCTCACAAGTCCATATTAGTGTACCAGTTAACCACACGCGCTCCACTAATGACTTTGAGAATGTAAACATCACAATTGCTATCTACTTAAAATCTACTTAGTGAAAGAGTTTCCTCACCATCATTTTCATGAATCGGAGAAAAACCTTATGAAACTTAGATTTTATGGTGTATGTGTTCCTATCCATGTGAATTTGTCATAACCATAATTACAAGACAAGGTTAGTGACAAATCCAAACTCATATGGACTAAACTTTCCCAATCTCATTTTCTTGCCACCCGACAGCACAAAGGCCTACCATTGCTTCCAGGTTGTTATGCAAACAATTGAGAGCTTATAAAAATCACAAGCATAGTCAACTTAAACTGGAGTGGGCACAGAAATATGTCAACACAATGGGTTACAAACCTCAAGTTGTGTGCTAGCGATTAAACAATAGGTTTTATTCTTGATTAGTTCTTGAAACTATTCCAAGATCTTTAAGACTCCCACTGTCCTCTTGACATATAAGTTTATCTTGTCAAGAAGCATTCCTTGACAAAACAAATATTCAAGAGTTAGTGTAGATTCTTATCAAAACTAACAATTCATACAATTGGTCTTAGTTGGTCTTTGTGTTATCCAAAACATCACAGCTTACCAATTTCAAATGTACAAGAATAAGAAACATCGTACTCTACATTTGAAAAGTGTTATGAACTTTCTAAAGATTATGTCACTCAAGTTACAATCTTGGAGTATGACTCTATGATTTGTTTTTGGAACGAAGTATGATTTGTCTTTTGATTTGACCATTTCAACAAATCACGATTCCTCTCCTTAGCCAAACAAGTGCACTAAGGTGTGTTTAGAGGATAAATTGTGATATGGTTTTATAATCACTAAGATAATCATGAAATAAGATGCTCAAGTACTCTCCCATCTCTTCAGATTAGAGAAACTTTTATCTTTCTGCCTAATTTGATTCTTGTTATTCACTCTGTCAATCATTGAAACTTTTCCAATGTTTTAGAATTACACTTCAACTTGTAAGCATAACCATATTTACTAAACTTTAGTAAATCATAATGAATAACCTAATTAGCCTTTGTGATGGACCTAACCAGTGCACAACCTAATGTACTCAATCCCTTAGTCCTTCACTTGACTCACATGTACATGTGAACAAGGAATTAGTCTTAATTTACAAAAGATGAAAATTCTCATTCCTCATATAATACAAGTTGCATGATTCCAAGTTTCTATCCAACTGAAACTTGGATGATGAGAATCTTTCCTTATTTGGTAAATTATGACACTACCATAAATGAAAGAATCAAATCCATTTTCCAATATTGCTATCAATGAAATCATATAAACGTCAATTTTTCACAAAGCCATTGTAAGGATACTTAAAATAAATAAAATCACAACTTTTCTTTTATTTTAAAAATTGCGGAAAAACTTATCCTTACAATGCCAATACATATGAAAAACATGTTGTTATCTATTCCTAAGAAATCTATCATAACTCTTTAAGCAACAACTCATAATTCTGATCACCGAACCATGCGATTGAAATCCATCTTCGCGATCAAAATCAGCATACCCCTTTTTTCCTGTGATTCTTCCAAATATCAAAATGTACTTACATTACATCATGTATTAAGAATCTCTAAAACAGACTTCATAGAGTTAGATAATGGACTTTACCTGACGTAGAGTCAAACTTTTTGACTTTACCATCCTTATGATCTTTTAGGTAAATTGGGCAGCTTCGCAACCAATGTCCCTTATCTTGGCAATAGAAACATATATGGACTCTTTGGAAATGGTACATGAGGCTATCTCAGACTTAGCCTTTCTCTTTGCCATTAGGTCAAATGACTTGACCATGGACGATCCATTTCCATTGGGAAGAGGAAGCTTTTCTGCACTTTCAACGTTACCATTACCAATGTCCATGGAAGCATGGGAAGTAGATCTTACAATCAAATTTGCTTTACCATTGCTCCAAATGATTACTGATTCAGTAGCATCGAGCAAATATGTAAGATCATTAAGGGTCATGTCATGGTATTTCAAATGGTAGTCCTTAAAGAACTCACTATATGACTGGGAAGTGATTGAAGAACCCGGTCAACAGTCAACTTCCTTAAGACTTTGACACCCAATTCTCCCGACACTACTAGAAAAACAACCTTTTACGACGCACAATGCGTGTCATAAAACGCTCAAACGACGCGCAAATGCGTGTCAAGGAAGGCCATGTCATAACGAGAGACGACACACTTTTGCGCGTCGTCTATAGACGACGCGCATTTACGACACACATTTACGACACACATTTACGACAAGCATTTACGACGCACATTTACGACGCGCAATACGTATCAAGGAAGCCCTTGTCATAAAGGAAGACGACACGCATTTGTGCGTCGTAACCTTACGACGCACATTTATGACTCGCACTGCGTATCATTAAAGCCATTGTCATGAAAGGCTATGTCATAAATGAAGATGACACACATTTTTGCGTATCGTAATTTTAAATGTTAAAAAAAATTATTTATAGATTTACTAGTTTTCAAATTAAATTTGCATTTAATGTCTCATAATAGAAAATAAAATATCATATACAAAACATACAATCCATTGCGTAAAATTTAATGTCAAACAAATAATCGTTCCATGAAAAAATAAAACAAATCAATAAAAGTTGTAATAGAGTTTTACAAACTAATTATATACAAGAAATATGAAAAACTTTAAATCCCTGAGATTAATAGTTCTAACAGAAGCTTCACGTGAGATACATACAGTTGGACCAGTAAGCAAGGATGTTCCCGAATCCACAATGGCAACACAAGAACACGTACACGATATCTTCTGCTACTGTTGAAGGTTGCCATGATAACTGTTAAGATTTAAGCATAACAAGAAACCAATCAGTTACTATAAGAAGTTAGATAGTGACAAATCCAACTTCTCAAAATTATAGCAATGATAAATAAAAAAGGCACCAAAGGGCTCCCTATCTCAACACCCTTTGAAGCTGAAATTCATATGTGGGAACCATTAATCATGATAGAAGCCATAGGAGAAGTTAGATAGAGACAAATCCAACTTCTCAAAATTATCACCAAACCCCATATAGGACTTCGTCTTAATAATCTCATCTTAAGGAATCATAGCCCTTCTCAAAATCAACCTTAAAAACCAAAAGCTTATGATGACACTCCTTGGCCCAACCTATAATCATACCGTTTAGCATTTGGAACATCCCTAATTACAACAATAAAAAATGTACCTTACAAGAGCAGCAACCAGACTTTCGGCATGTGGAACATCTAAATTGGTGGTTAGTTCATCAAGTGCAAGTATTCCACAGTGAAGCAAGCACATGAGATCAATTGAAAATGGATTTGTGAAATTCCTTCAATCCAAAATACAAAGGGAATGGGCAATTAGAGATGATGGCACACCTGTTGACCTGCACTACACCTTCCTCACATTTCAAGCTCAGCATCACCAACTTGCATAACAACCTGAACTTACAATCAACCATAAACATTAGGGTTGGGTTAAAATGTAAGATATAGCAACATACTTTCATTTAATTTTATGTTTAAAAAAGTTACCAGTTTACCTCGTACCTGTAAGACCTAGTAGAACCACATTCAACATTTGAATGGATACTAATGTAATCAATATCCTACGTTTTCTGCCATAGTTCTCTTAAAAGGGGCTAAACATGGAAGCTAACATCAACATGGGTTCTGGACAAAGTCGTTTTCTTGGAGGTGTTGTAGCAACCATAGCAAGTGTTATCCTGTTCATTGATGAAGGGCTTACTGGTAATTTTGGTTGATGTAGGAGGGAGTGTAAGAGTTTAAGAGAAGGCAAACAACAGCAACCATATAAGTTACAAAATCTACAACAACAAATATGGAGAGAGAGAGAGAGAGAGGTACCGGGGTATGCCAAATTCTATCTCTATTGATCTCATCACCGACGAGGTCCACTCGACAATCTTTATATGTTTTAATCCATTTCATATGTCGTAATTCTGCTTCATCAAGTTCTGCTACCGACACCAATTTGAAAAGGCATTGAACTTCAGACACTTTGCTACAACCTTGATACATAAATTTCCTCAATATAAAGCGATGTGATTCAAATGTTATCTCCTTCAGTGAAAACCACCAATATGTATACAACTCTTCTAGCGTACTTGGGAGACTAAGGAGGGATTTGATATTTGGAAAAAAAATTCAATTCGAGTACCCGGAGCGTTTTAAGATTAATGTTACTGGGAAGTTTTTTAAATATATTATTGCCTAAATTCATGTAAAATAATGGCTGGCCACTAAAAACCAATGGAACATCAATGTTGTTCCCAAGGTCACAATTGTTGAGAAACAAAAACTTTAACGAGTCTGGTAAGGAAAACGAGGACTGTTTTTGAATTCCTCCACCAATACATAAAGTTTTTAGCCTTTTAAGTAGATTTATGTTACTCCTGTTCGATGAAACCTTCCATAGATTCTTACACCCAGTAAAGTCCAATATAACAAGACTCTCAAGGCCTCCAATGGTTTCACAAACGTGAGTCAGACTGCTACAGTTCCAGAGAATCAAAGTCTCAAGATTGGGAAGCGGTTAAAGTTTGTTGATACTGACAAGTTTGCAAGACTCTTTGAGATTCAGAATCTTCAACGAATTAAGAACCTATTCCAAGAATAAAAAGCTTAATTTATCATTGTACATTCACATAAGAACCAATATACAGGTAATAAATCTTAAAGCAGGACCATATATATATATATATATATATATATATATATATATATATATATATATATATATATATATATATATATATATATTGATGGGTTTTAGCCATAAGAACTTTCCTATGTGCGCATGCAAAACCCTAATGCTTGGATCTAGGCTTTCTAATAAACATGCTTTGAATCCAAGACTTCTAATGACTAATTAGGTTAAATAATAACATTGAAATAGATCTAGAACCATACCTTTGTGTTCTTTGTTGATCTTGAGGTCTTGGAGCTTCTAGAGTCACAAATGTCACTCCTCTAATGGCTTACAAACACCGATAGCAAGGAAGATGATTTAGGAGAGAGGAGAGGGGAGGAAATTGGCCAGGGTTCTCTTGCTTTAGGAGAGGTCCCGATTTCCTTATGCCATGGGGTCTATTTATACTTGTAGACTCCTTAAGGGTTACAACCTAAACCCTAATCGGATAATCTTCTCTTAAGGCTATCCAAATCCTTTCCATAGATAAGCCTTGGACGATTTTGAAGCTATCCTAGCTTCTAGAATCCGTCCCTAGCATATCCATAAGGATTTACAGTCTAAAGCTTAACTATCAAACAATTGACAATTTATACCCCTTTATTTAATTAATCTCTTTAAGTCACCAAATTAATTCTAATTAATTCTATGACTTATATTAATCAAATAACAAATATATTATTCATTATATTATTCTCATAATATATTAATAATATTTACTCTCTCGTAATAAATCATCCTATCAAGTTGCTATGGTGAAGGCAACCCAAAAGGACCATGCACAACCAGGTCAAATACTTGCCTAATATAGTTGCAGCCTTAGACACTATTCCAACAGTCTCCCACTTGGATAAGTCTAGTAACTATATTCACAAGTACAATTCGGTTTGCAATCGTAGCTCTCAAAGATGTTGTCAAACTCTGATCTAATCAATCTTGTCCTTTAGATAAGGGAACATACAGTCCTCTATTAGATATCATGCTGACAATCCTATGGAATGGTTAGTCAAGCATTTAGGTTTCTCGATCTCTGATTTATTCGACATAGAACTTAATCGAACACATCAATTCAGTTCTGACCGGGCCCGACATATAAGTCAAATCAAATCATCGAGCGGCCGAGATATCGCTTTTACCTTCTTAGATAAAAGTTACAGATAAACTTCGACTTATATGCATTTACTTATTCATTAACCAACTATACACAACAATACGTTTTATAACACCGAGTTACTGATGCGTTTTCGTATTATCAATGTATAATCAATTAACAAATAACAAATCATATATCTAGGTTTTAAGACCGTATGATATTATCGTCTTGCGATCACCTTTTATATCGTATTCCATAAGGTGATTCCAGCAAGCGCGGGTTTGTTCCAATGCTCAAAACTAGTTCATAAGCACTCATAAACGTTGCAGCAATCCTTTGCTATGTCTAACACCATTTAGACATTCTACACACCAGTTCATGACAATCTTCATTCATATCTACTCCCAACATATGAACGATTGTGGACCATTTGAACAATTTCTATTATTCTTAATAATCTTAATTATTCTGGAAGTCAAAACATGCAAAATGAAACAATAGCTAAACAATTTAACATAAGATAGTAACATTACTCATAAATAAAACTCCTTTATTTAATCATCAAATTTCAATTACATTTATCTATTACACGTTTCTAATACTATCTAATCTATGCTAATATCATCCTTCAGCCCAATACTATTAGCATGCTGCAAGTGCTTAACCCTACTCAGTCCCTTCGTAAGCGGATCTGTTGGGTTATCTTCTGATGATATCCTCTTCACTACGAGTTGTCCTTCTTCTACACGATGTCTAATGAAGTGATACTTTCTGTCGATATGTCTTGATCTACCATGATCCCTCGGTTCCTTGGTTAAGGAAACCGCGCCTTCGTTATCACAGAAAATCTCCATTGGCTCCTTTATGGCAGGAACAACTCCAAGATCACCGATGAAGTTCTTTAGCCATATTGCCTCCTTCGACGCTTCGCTCGCTGCAATGTACTCTGATTCGCACGTTGAATCAGCTACGGTTTCCTGCTTGGAACTCTTTCATGTCACCGCTCCTCCATTTAAGGTAAAGACCCAGCCCATCTACGAACGGTAGTTGTCCCTGTCGGTTTGAAAATTGGCGTCACTATACCCTCGCACCTTCAAGTCATCACTCCCTCCGAGGACTAAGAACCATTCCTTCGTCCTCCGAAGGTACTTAAGGATGTTTTTCACCGCAATCCAATGTGCTTTGCCAGGATTCCCTTGATATCTGCTAACCATGCTCAAAGCGAAGGCTACATCAGGGCGAGTACAAGTCATAGCGTACATGATTGAGCCAACTGCGGAAGCGTATGGTACTCGGCTCATTTCTGCTATCTCAGCTTCGGTACTAGGACTTTGAGTCTTACTCAATTTGGCATTGCTTTGTATCGGTAGTTCTCCCTTCTTTGAGTTTTCCATACTAAAACGTTTTAGTACCTTCTCTAAGTAAGTATTCTGACTAAGTCCAATTAGTCTCTTACTTCTCTCTCTTACTATCCTTATTCCCAAAATGTAAGAAGCCTCTCCGAGGTCCTTCATAGCGAAGCACTTCCCGAGCCAGGACTTAACCTCCTGCAGAGTCGGGATGTCGTTTCCTATGAGTAATATGTCATCGACATATAGAACGAGGAAGCTTACTATACTCCCACTGGCTTTGACATATACACAAGACTCGTCTTCGCTTCGTACAAATCCAAACTCTTTGACTTTCTCATCGAAGCAAAGATTCCATCTGCGAGATGCTTGCTTAAGTCCATAAATGGACTTCTCAAGCTTACACACTCTATTCGGATGCTTCGGATCCACAAACCCCTCTGGCTGAGCCATGTAAACATCCTCAGCCAACTTTCCGTTAAGGAAAGCGGTCTTGACATCCATTTGCCAAATCTCATAATCATGAAATGCGGCACTAGCTAGCATCACTCTAATAGATTTAATCTTCGCAACTGGTGAGAAGGTCTCATCATAGTCAACTCCGGGAGTTTGAGTAAAGCCCTTCGCAACCAATCGCGCTTTATATGTGTGTACGTTTCCATCCACGTCGGTCTTCTTCTTGAAGATCCATTTGCACCCAACGGTCTTATGTCCGGGCACATAATCAACCAAATTCCAAACTTGGTTATCATACATGGATTGGATCTCGCTATCCATTGCCTCTTTCCACTTTGCAGACTCCGGGCCTGCCATGGCTTCCTTATAGCTATTAGGTTCATCAAGGTTTACTAGTGTACCATCACTAATATATGTGTCCCCTTCGGTAGTAATATGAAAGCCATAAAACTGGGGATGAACTCTAACTCTATCGGAACGTCTAAGAGGTAAGGATTCATCAATCGGTTCAACCCGAGTTTCCTCCTCGGTTTGAATGCCAGCGGTAGAGGTTCCTTCATCTATCGACTCTTGAATCTCTTCAAGTTCGATTTGCCTCCCACTGTCTCCTTGGCTCATGAGTTCTCGCTCTCGGAAAACTCCTCTCCTCGCAACGAAGACAACATTGTCCTTCGGTCTATAGAAGAGATATCCAAAGGATGTATGTGGGTAGCCGATGAAAATACATCGCTCACTTCGAGGTTCAAGCTTGTCGTGAGTATCTCGTCTTACGAAAGCCTCGCAACCCCAAACCTTGATATGTGCCAACGAGGGAGCTTTCCCTGTCCACATCTCGTGAGGTGTTTTGGCAACCTTCTTAGTAGGGACTCGGTTAAGGATATGGGCGGCAGTCTCTAAGGCATACCCCCAAAAAGAGATAGGTAGTGAAGCACGACTCATCATAGAGCGAACCATATCCAATAAGGTTCGATTACGCCTTTCTGCCACACCATTTAACTGCGGTGTCCTAGGAGGCGTCAATTGTGAAACTATTCCACACTCCTTGAGATAATCGTGGAATTCAAGACTTAGGTACTCTCCTCCTCGATCGGATCGAAGCATCTTGATTTTCCTGCCCAATTGATTCTCCACTTCATTCTTGAACTCTTTGAACTTTTCAAAGGTGTCTGACTTTTGTTTGATTAAGTAGATATACCCATATCTACTATAGTCATCGGTAAAAGTCACATAGAAGCGGTTCCCATCCTTCGTGGTTGATCTAAACGGTCCACATACATCGGTATGTATTAGGTCCAATAGACCCTCGCCCCTTTCACATGTACTCGTGAAGGGTGACTTAGTCATCTTTCCAAGCAAACAAGACTCGCATGTGTCATCTTCCCTAAGGTCGAATGACTCCAACACTCCATCCTTTTGGAGTTGGGCTATGCGTTTCTTGTTGACATGTCCAAGACGACAATGCCACAAGGATGCTTTCTCCATACTAGTGGAAGAATCAATATTTAAAACATCATTTCCTAAGTTATCAACAATCATAACGGTTTCATATATTCCATTACATGGTATAGCTTCAAAGTAAAAGACACCATTTAGATAAGCCAAAATAGAACCATTCTCATTATTAAAAGAAAATCTAACTCCTTGTCTATATAAACCATGAAATGAAATGATGTTTCTAGCCATTTCTGGCGAATAGCAACAATTGTTCAAATCTAAAACCAAACTATTCCTAAGCACTAAAGAATACACTCCAATCTTGGTCACAGGCGACGATCTTCTGTTCCCCATGATTAGATTGATCCTTCCTTGCTCCACATCCCTACTTCTTCTTAGTCCCTGCACATTAGAACAAATGTGATAACCACAACCGGTATCAAGAACCCAAGAAATAGCATGATTAGAATCGTTAGATTTGATTGTGTATATACCTGCGAAAGATGGCTTGATCTTTCCCTCTTTGATTGCTTGCAGGTAATCCGGGCAGCTTCTCTTCCAATGTCCTATCTTGTGGCAGTGGTGGCACTCTGCCTCCTTTGGGTTAGAGCAGGGCTTAGCGGGATCAACTTTGGTCCCACTAGAAGAGGCACCATATCAGGTTTTCACCTTGCGATAGTTCTTCGATGAAGCTTTCCTCTTCTTTCCCTTTCCTTGACCAATAGCCAAGACAGGAGCAGCGGGTGGATTGGGAGTAGGTGCAACAGACTTGTCCTTGAAGTTGCTCTCAGCGTCCCTCAAGAGACCTTGGAGTTTGCTTAGGGTGACCTCTTCTTTGTTCATGTGGTAGGTCATCCTAAATTAATTGTACATCGGAGGCAAAGAGTGAAGCACCATATTGATCGCCAAGTCTTCACCGAAGTCAACATTTAACTTGCGAAGGCGGTCGACATACCTTTGCATCTTTTGTAGGTGCACGGTAAGAGATTCTCCATGACCCATCTTAGCGGAAATCATGTTGGTGAAAATCTCATAACGCTCTTGTCTCGCGTTTTGGTGGTATCTCTCCAATAAGTCTTGGTGCATCTCGTACGGGTACATGTCCTCGTAGGACTTTTGGAATTCGGAGTTCATGGTAGCGATCATGATGCAATGTACCTTCGTTGCATCTCGCTCATGCGTCTCAAAAGCGGTGATTTCGGTGGGAGTAGCAACTTCGGGGTTGATTTTCTCGAGCTTCTCATCGAGGACATACTCCTTATCCTCATAGCGAGCAATGGTGCGAATGTATCTTATCCATTCACTAAAGTTCGTTCCATCGAAGGTGACCTTTTGGCAAAGGCTCATCAACGTGAAAGAACTAGCAGCAACGTTGTTTGCGTTCGACATCTACAATTAGAAAGGACAAAGATAGATTAGAATAAGAATCCCTAATTATCACCCAATAAGAAAAATTAGGGCTAGGATCCAACAATAACATTTACATACTAGAAAAGGGATGTCGTAATCTAACATGCAAATAAATTGAAGGTAAGTGAATGACGATTCACTAATTCTCCATCACAAAACTTAAACTATTAGTCCTAAGTGTTTTTGAGAATTCCTAGGTTCGGATGAGATTCATTGAAACTATTCAATGGCATGTTTAAATCTCGATATGCCTCTCTTGTTTGTGACTGGGATACCGAGGATCACAAAGCGGGTGTGAATTACCATGCAAATTCACATGGTGCCTTCATTGTAACGATCACCTATTCGATGTGCCGGTAAACCACACACGCTCCATCGAACTATGATAAACAATGAATCACCCTTTGCCACCTTCTTGTAGAACCAATTAGTGTGCCGGTAAACCACACACGCTCCACTAACTTCTTAGCAAGGTGCAAAGTGTAATTTCATGGGATTGCATCAATTCACTTTTCCTAAAGTAACTAAGATTGGGAAATTTTTTGAAATATTTGTAGTTACTTCATATTTCTTATTATACTTTTAATGAGAGGATGAGGTTGCCCTATCCTACCCGTTCGGCTAACGACCCTCCACCAATCAAGCAAGCGGTGGGTGTGAGTGTACACCCATTAAGCGCCATTTTATAGGCCGCAACCTTATACCCACCTTATAGACCGGCTTCGTGAATGAGGCCTACTAACGGTAAGACTAGCATTTAGTTATACATATATATATTATTCTAGTAATATCATATTAGTATAGGGTTGTATTTTAAAACTTTTAAAATCTAGGGTTTGAAATTTAAGTTGCCTAAATTAAAACTTTTAATCACAAATATAAATTTCAAAAATTGTGGGTAAGTTTTAAACATTTAAAACATGGAGGATCAAATAACAAATAATTCCAATTAACAATTAATATCCTAATTATCTATATTTGATTTTATTCAAGATTTCATTGAAAGATAATTACCAAAATAATTAAAATAATTAATTAATTATCATATAAGGAAATTAAATATTTTATTAGTTGATAAATACCTTTAACTAGATCAAGATAATAGTCATATATATCAAAAAATCGGATTTGGATTGATCTATTATGATTAAGGTAAGTTTCCATAAGATAATTATGAAAAAATCCCGAATCTGACCATTCCTGACGCCTGGACTCGCCGAGTGCACAAGGGGACTCGCCGAGTCAGGCCTACTCGCCGAGTCCACCTTGGAACTCGCCGAGTCCATGACCCAGAAACCTAAAAATCGAATTTTGTAGTTTTGTTTCAGTTAATCAAGCAACAATTTAAAGAAAACCAAGCTAGGCTCTGATACCACTGATGGGTTTTAGCCATAAGAACTTTCCTATGTGCGCATGCAAAACCCTAATGCTTGGATCTAGGCTTTCTAATAAACATGCTTTGAGTCCAAGACTTCTAATGACTAATTAGGCTAAATAACAACATTGAAATAGATCTAGAATCATACCTTTGAGTTCCTTGTTGATCTTGAGGTCTTAGAGCTTCTAGAGTCACAAATGTCACTCCTCTAATGGCTTACAAACACCAACAGCAAGGAAGATGATTTAGGAGAGAGGAGAGGGGAGGAAATCGGCCAGGGTTCTCTTGCTTTAGGAGAGGTGCCGATTTCCTTATGCCATGGGGTCTATTTATACTTGTAGACTCCTTAAGGGTTACAACCTAAACCCTAATTGGATAATCTTCTCTTAAGGCTATCCAAATCCTTTCCATAGATAAGCCTTGGACGATTTTGAAGCTATCCTAGCTTCTAGAATCCGTCCCTAGCATATCCATAAGGATTTACAGTCTAAAGCTTAACTATCAAACAATTGACAGTTTATACCCCTTTATTTAATTAATCTCTTTAAGTCACCAAATTAATTCTAATTAATTCTATGACTTATATTAATCAAATAACAAATATATTATTCATTATATTATTCTCATAATATATTAATAATATTTACTCTCTCATAATAATTCATCCTATCAAGTTGCTATGGTGAAGGCAACCCAAAAGGACCATGCACAACCGGGTCAAATACTTGCCTAATATAGTTGCAGCCTTAGACACTATTCCAACATCTAACACTCCTAAGATGTTCATGCAACCCTAAATACCTTGGATCTATGTTTTCACTAATTATACATGCAATGGTGTTTCCAAGGTATTAAACCTATGACTAGCATACAATTGTCATATATCACACAAGAATCTAGTTAGGATAACATACCTTATGGTGGGGATTGAAGTCTTGATGTATCTAGCCTTAAGAGCTTAGCCCAATAGTGTGGAAGCCTCAAGTGGAATCACAAGACATCATGGACAAAGCAGGAAGTTGAGAGAGAATCTCCATGCACCCAAAATCATCATGAACTTAAAGAATACACAAGTGTTGATTTTGGGCAATGAAGTATGTATTTATATGTGGGATTTCTAGGGTCATGGATATAACCCAAATCCATACCCATGGGTCTTATGATCCATGATTCATGTGGCCCAACTCTTTTTGTATTTATACATAAACTTGGTCGAACATGGATCATAAGCCCAACACACATGAATATAACTAATTAAAATATTTAGTCCCCATAGATTTAATTAGTCTGTTTTTATCATTAAATCAGTTTTAAATTAATTCTTGATCAATATTAATTAAAACCATATGATTTCATATTAATATATTACTACTTATAATATATTAATAAATCATATATAATCTTCTTCAGGTGTCCATCCAAACAAATTGTCCTGATGATATGCAACCCAAATGGACCATGCTACTCTCGGGTTAAGTACATACCAGTAATAGTTATGAGCTTAGACATCTAATCCAACATAAAGTTGATTGGATGTTAGAGAAGGATTATAATAGACATTTCAATGTGATATAGAACAGAACAAGCTTGTCATCAAGTATGTTCTTCATCATACTTTTTTATGCAAATGATATGCATTAGTAATCAAATCAAACAAACATTGAACACTTATTTTGTGATGAATTGTAGGAATCAACTTAATATTAAGGAATTGGCTATTCAATTTGGATGTGTTAGGCTCATCCCTCTTGTTGAAAAAGGATTATCATTGTAAGTTCATATCCACCCTAATGATCTAATTATTATTCATCTTCCATGTCTAAATCTGATTCCATTCCATATACATAGATCGATTCATGGCATCTATATTTGGTTGTTGTTTTTCAATTGTTTTATGTAGTACACTCGCATATCTTATTGTACCCATGTTATAAAATATAAATTTGACCGACTTCATCCTTCACAAATCAAAGATGCTAATAGAAGAAGGCCAAACAATCCTCTTTATGATAAACGAACACTTTACATACCCCCTGATGTTTTGAGGACAATGCCAACGTCTCAAAAAGAATATTGGAGTGTCAAAAGTCTATACATGGATGTTATTATTTTCTTTATAGTGGTTAGTTTTTGTAATTATCTACTATTGAAAATGATTATACAAATGCTTGATTTGTTAGATTTGAATTCTTTTTATATGGAAAATTCTATGAGCTTTATGAACTAGATGCTGATATTGGACATATGGAACTTGATTGGAAAATGACAATGAGTGGTGTCGACAAGTATTTCTATAGTGATATATATATATATATATATATATATATATATATATATATATATATATATATATATATATATATATATATATATATATATATATATATATATATATATATATATATATATATATATATATATATATATATATATTGTATACTTCGAATATCTTAACTATTTTTTGAAGTTGTTTTAGTAAATTTGCATCTATTGTTTGCATTTATTTAGAATGGTATCACAAACAATGTAATTGATGATGTTACTGAAAGGCTATTGGCTCGAGGGTAAGTTACTTAAATGCTCAAAATCTTGTCATTTGTTGATTTGTTACAAGTTCTTAGATATTCATTAAATATTTATTCATCAATTTACATAAAATTTGAAGGTATAAAGTTGGGCGAGTGGAACTATCGGAAACATCAGAGCAAGCAAAATCAAAGGATTCTATAGCTTTAATTTTTATCACTTTTATGACCTAAATGTATTTCCATTTATGCTATGGATAAGTGTCATATTTTTTTTCATTTGTAGATAAACGTGTCGTTACTTATTTAAATATTATGTTTCTAAATGTTTTTGTTATTTATTTAAATATTATGTTTCTAAATGTTCATAGATAATTTAAAGAAAATTAGTAAATGTGGTTACAACATCAACCTTGATCAATGGCAACATTAGGCATCAAGTTGTTCATCTTCTTGCTATAAAGGAGGTATGTTATATAACTTTGTTTTCATTGCCAATATATAAATATTATTAAAATACTTTATTTAAATATAACCATATTCATTGATCATTACATTTTTGTACAGGTTATAAGAAGTGATTAAACTGCATATGGATTTGCCTTTGTTCATGTGCACCTTTAGATTTAATTGACATGTATTTATATTTTTGTTTAAAATGGTTTAAAATATTGATGAAACACAATGAAATTATTATTATTTTTCATGGGCTAAAATTAAATTAGTTTATTATTTAATATTATAACGAATAAAATGTATTGCTATAAGTAGCATGAATTCTAGAATCATGTGTAATGAGCAGTTAAAAACATATATGACAAAATATTTTTATTATATTGAGTCAAATGAAAAATTGCCACTAAAAGTAGGATCAATTTTAGAATTGCATGAGTTTTTAGCGGCACAAATTATGTGCTACAACATAGTTTTTGTCTATTGTCGCAAATAAGAAAGTAACACTAAAACCCTAAAAACAGCAGCGGCAAAACTGAAAAATGTCACTAAACAGTTTTAGTGGGAGCGCTTCTAGTGCCGGTTTTTATTTATGTCGCTGATTCTCTTTGAGACATTATGTTACACTTTTTTAGGTATTTAGTAGCACTTTTTGTGTGCCACTAAATGGTGTTTTGTTTGTAGTGCAAGCCGATTTTTCTAAGTGTCTTTTTTGTTTCATAATGTGACGAGGGGACACGGTTTACTTGAGGAAATGAAGTTTGCAAAAACTCAAGAAGCTGATCGAATGAACTATTAGTCAATTTTTTGATCACCTTGATATGCATCAACTTTGCTAAAAAGTCAAGGAACGAAAACGAACATTCATGATATAATTTTAATTGGACTTCCTCTAACAGCTTTTGAAATCCATCTTCGACACCGCTACCGTTGGTGGTATCTGGGTTCCCTTCGTCGCAATTGGTATCATTTTCAATCACACCCTATAACATCAGCAATAACATCGACAACCTCGTTACTACGCGGTATGTCTTCGACAACCGGGTGAGTTGTATTTTCGCCATGATACTTCCATATAATATAATGTGGACTAAAACCATGTTGAAGTATATGAAATTTTATTATGGCTAGTAGTATAAATTTATTGATATTACATTTGTTACACGGACATCTGATTTGACCTTTGTTATCGACGTGTTGTTTGAACCTCTCGAGAAAAGATTCGAGTCCTTGTTGGAACAAGATAGCGTTACGGTTTTCAATAGTAGTCAATTTTTTAGCAATTGACATGTTGCAACTGAATCATAGGTTAGGTTTTAGTGTTTACTCTACAAGAACTAGAGTTAGGATTGACTATTTATAAGTGTAGAGTAACCGCTCAATCAGATGGAATAGAAAACCGGACAACAGGAGAGTATTCACAAGGGTAGACTTCTAAACCCACTTTTTAAATACCTTACCTCATATGCAAATGTGTATTACATGATTGAGCATTTAAGAAAAATTCACCAACATTTCCCCTTAGCTCCTAAGTATATATAAAATTATATACCGAGGAGTAAATAGAAAATAACAACCAAATATTTCTTAAACAATTGATCATTTAATACACATATATATATCATAAATGAGGTAAGGTATTCAAAAAGGGGACAACCATGTAAAATGGGGACAACCCGAAATTAATTTCTAAATAAATTTCAGGCGGGTATTTCTAGGCTTTTGATGATTTAATTAGAAGAGACTTAAACTAAAAAAACTTACTTTCTTATTATAGCATTGTGCTTTAGCTTCTTAATTTTGATTTTGATTTTTTATTATGGCATTGCACTTTCAACGATATTATATATTTGTTATTTATATCATCTTTTTTTTTTTTTTTTTCATATTTTGATTTTTAATCTCAACTTATTTTTGTTTTTATTTTTCTATTTTGAGAAAATTATAACTTAGTAGATTTAGTGTCTTAAGTTTTCATTTTTATTTTTTCTTATAACATTGTATTTTAAATGATATTATATATTTGTTATTTATATCATCTTTTTTTTTTCCATATTTTGATTTTTAATCTCAACTAAAATTTGTTTTTATTTTTCTATTTTGAGTAAATTATAACTTAATAGATTAAGCGTCTTAATTTTTCGTTTTTATTTTTTATTATAACATTGTACTTTAAATGATATTATATTTATTATTTATATAATATTTTTTTTCCATATTTTGATTTTTAATATCAACTTATTTTTGTTTTAATTTTTCTATTATAATACTTTAAAAAGACATTGTAACTTAAAACATTTTTTTTCCAATTATAACATCTTATCATAACATACATATACATCCAATAATAACATATATACATACTTGCAAATGCATTTAAACATATTTTTTTCACATATAAATACCTACATTTTCACATAAAAATGCCTACATTTCATATACATACATTTTTTCATATATATACACATATACATATATTTCATATAGAAATACACTTATACACACATTTTCATATACATTTTTTTTCATACATACACATACATATACATTTTTCATACTATCCACACAAACACATTTGCATATACATTTTACATACATATTCATACATTTTATCTAGACTTCACATACCAAAACATACACATTTCACATACCAAAATATATACATTTCACATACATTTCATATCATTTACATGAGGAAAAAAAGAAGAAGAACAACTTGCTGTTGCCGGAAAAGGGAACCTGTCGCCGGAAAATTCGACCGGTTGCCGAAAAATGGTGACAATGGTGGTGTTGTGGTGGTGGTCACCACCGGAGTTTACTTGAAATCACAAAAAATGAAATTAGGGTTAAATGTTGGTAAGAAAACAAGAGAAATAGAAAAGGGAAGAGAAAACGTACTTTACCGGAGGTTTATTGTCGGTGGAGAAGCTCGAAATTCGCCGGAAAACACCGGGAATTAGCGGAAAACACCGGAAAATGAAAGCCTAGAAGCAATCTATGTTAGGTGGTTTGTGTTGTGTAGTACGCCGGAAAAATGCAGCAGTGGACGTTGGTCGCCGGAATTTTGCGAGAGGGAGGGAGAGTTACGCAGAAAATGAGTCGTCTGGGACGAAAGGTAGTCAAAAGAATGGTACCTTTAGCGGCGACAACTGAGGCATTAGCGGCGACAAGTTGGAGAGAAAAACACGTGCCATTCTACATTGATTATTAGCCGTCTGATCTCTACCATTGTGAGATGCCACATTGACATTCAATGGATTTTGAGTTCAATGGTTATTGAACTCTTCAATGGGAAAAATGAAAGTTTTTAATTCCTAAATATTTACTATAAATTACATTTTGTAACATTCTATTGAACTTTGTGGAGTTCAATGCATTAGGAAAAAAATTGTACAGTTGTATGAGTTGTAGAAAGACGATGTGACAATCCATTAAACTTTATGGAGTTGTGGATGACCTAAGTTAAAAAGAAATAGACCTTTTGTATTAATTAGTTTTGTAAGCGACTATGAATATGAATAGATAATTTGACTTCAAAACTCCTTAATCTTGTTTGTATTAATTAGTTTTGTGACTATGAATATGAATAGATAATTTGACTTCAAAACTGCACTGTTGTATTTATATATGCTGTTCGATTGTGGACCACAATTGAAAATTTATTTTAATTTGCCCGGTGGAATAATACCTGGTTCTGCTGTGCATGAAAAGAAAAGTACGTAAAATGATGAAATTAAGTCTTTACAAGAAAAGGAAAGGAGACCCACAAACGATGGTTCATTACGATAAGGAACCTTTAGTCACCATAAAAGACTTTGTCTTATTTTGTGGACTGTAAATCTTTTTGTTGATTTTAAGGCAAGCTTCTTTTCCTATTTTAAGAGTCATAATGTTGTCATTGTTGTCTATCATTCCACCAATTTCCTATGGCTGTAATCCTACTGCGTTTACTATTTATAACTATTTGCCTACCTTTTATAGCAGCACAACAGTCTAATGATTCTGTACCGGTTGGTGCATCACTCACTGCCACACCCAACATCAGACCATGGCTTTCATCTTCGGGTGAATTTGCATTTGGGTTCCAACAAGTTCAAGGGAACGATAATTTCTTGTTATCCATATGGTATGACAAGATACCTGAGAAGACGATCATCTGGTATCCAGAAGAAGGTCGGATGGTGCCTAGAGGATCCAAAGTTGAGCTACTTCGTGAAAGTGGACTCGTACTCACTGATCCTCAGGGCACACAGGTATGGAGATCTGGATCCATTTCGGGCGTTGCATCAGGTTTTATGAATGATACAGGTAACTTCATGATTTTTGGTAGCAATTCAAGCAAGATATGGAGTAGTTTTGATTATCCAGCAGACACACTGTTGCCGACTCAGGTTATATTGAGAGGTGGAATGATCATTTCAAAAAGGAGCAAAACAAACTTTTCTGGCGGACGATTCTTGTTTCAACTTCTTGAAGATGGGAATCTTGTTCTTAATACTCGAGATATACCCACAGGTAATGTTTATGATGCTTATTATAGCAGCGACACTTTTGATTCCTCCAATTCAACAAATCGTGGTGAACAAGTGATATTTGATACAACGGGATACATGTATTTATTGAGAAGAAATGGACAGACATTTACTCTTACTCCAAGAGGCTTACTTCCTTCCGGAGATTATTATTACAGAGCTACTCTAGATTCTGATGGGGTCTTTAGACAATATTACTACCCCAAGAATCCCACTGGCAATTCAAGCTGGGAGGTAATATGGTTTAAGCCAGATAACATATGTTTTAGTATGAGCGGGGTTCGAGATAGTGGAGCTTGTGGGTTTAACAGTGTTTGCAGCTTTGATGGTAACTGGCCAAGCTGTGAATGCCCACAGGGTTTCTCATTGCTCGATCCAAATGATCCAAATGGTGATTGCAAGCCTGATTTCACTCCAACCTGTGATGAAGTTGATTCAAATAATGCCGGAGACATGTTTGATTTCATCGAGCTCAATGGTATTAATTGGCCCCAGTCTGATTATGTGCACATGAAACCAACTAATGAAGAGAGCTGCAAAAGTTCCTGTTCTAAAGATTGTTTCTGTGCTGTTGCAATTTATGCAAATGCCCAATGTTGGAAGAAGAGGTTTCCACTCTCTAACGGGAGGAAGGAAACGTCACCTCCTGCAAAGGCGTTTGTTAAATTCCAGAAAGGTGATCCTCGTCCTGGAACCCCTTCTCAGCTTCCAGCAAAAAATAAGGATCAGAAAAGTCTGATACTTGTGGTATCGACCCTCTTTGGTACATCGGCGTTTGTGAACATTATATTGATTGGTGTGATTTGTGTGGGTTTCTTTGTAATCTACAAGAAGAAGGCTAGAAATATATATCCAATTAGTAAATCTAATATTGAAACGAATCTGGCTCATTTTACATATCAAGATCTAGTCGAAGCTACAGATGGATTTAAGGATGAATTGGGAAAAGGAGCTTTTGGGGTAGTCTATAAAGGTGTCATAGGGAAACAGATAGTGGCTGTGAAGAAGTTAAATGGGTTGGTTCAAGATGGTGAAAAGGAATTTAAAACGGAGGTCGATGTTATTGCAAGGACTCATCATAAAAATTTGGTGCAGCTTCTTGGCTATTGTGATGAGGGTGAGCAGCGGCTATTGATTTATGAGTACATGAGCAATGGTACTTTGGCAATGTTTCTTTTTGGAGAAACAAGACCTACATGGAAACATAGGAGTTATATTGCTCTAGGGGTTGCAAAAGGACTCGCTTACCTCCATGAAGAGTGTAGCATCCAAATCATTCACTGTGACATAAAGCCTCAGAATATACTTCTTGATGAGTATCATAATGCTAAGATTTCTGACTTTGGATTGGCAAAGCTTTTGATGATGGATCAAAGTCATACAAACACTGGAATAAGAGGAACAAAAGGATATGTTGCTCCTGAATGGTTTAGGAACATGCCTGTCACAGTAAAGGTTGATGTCTATAGCTTTGGAGTGTTGCTACTAGAGATCATTTCATGCCGAAAGAGCCTGGTTTTTGAGCGTGATAATGAAGGGGTGGCAGTTTTAACTGATTTGGCATGGGATTACTATCAAGGAGGTAGACTGGATGCATTTGTTGAGAACGATTCGGAGGCCTTAGATGACTACAAGAGATTGACATGGTTTGTGATGGTTGGTCTTTGGTGTATACAAGAAAACTCCACACTCAGGCCAACCATGAGGAAGGTCGTCCAGATGCTTGAAGGAGGAATTGAAGTGGCAGAACCTCCATGTCCGTGCCCTTTCTCTATTACGACTTGCAAATTGTAAAAGCTCTACTATATGTTTTTTTTTTTTTTTTTTTTTTTTTTTTTTTTTTTTGTGTGTGTGTGTGTGTTATCACCACCTTCCTAGTTGGCTTGTAATCTGTAAACAAATAAATTTTTGTGTGTGTGTGTGTTATCACCACCTTCCTAGTTGGCTTGTAATCTGTAAACAAATAAAGTGTATGTTGGATCATACTCGATTTGACAAATTAGATTTTCTTGACGACGGACCACCTATATTATCATCGACACCTGAGCCTGCTATGAAACCCATTATCGCTGCTTCTAACCAGTCCACTTCAACTCCTTATGGCCTTTGTGAGCCCACACTGCACTCCATTCCAGCAGCCCAACACGATGATCCACTTGAGCACGAGCCAACCTCTGTGCATCCTCATCACGACAATTCCACTCATCCCATGGTGACTTGATGTAAATAAAAAGTTTATGAGAATACTCACATTGTTGACTATGCATCGCTTGTTGATCACGGATTGCATGTTTCTTTATTTTCCAGTCATGAGCCCAAAGGTTTCAATTCTGCTTCCAAAAATCCAAGATGGTTAGTTGCAATGCATGAAGAACTTGAAGCCCTTGGTCAAAACAATATGCGGACCTTAGTCCCTCGTCCACATTACTCTAATGTTGTTGGCTCCAAGTGGGTCTATCGGACTAAATATAACTCAGATGGCTCCGTTGAATGTTTTAAAGCATGCCTTGTAGCTCAAGGTTTCTCCCAAATTCCCGACATTGACTACACATATACCTTTAGTTTGGTTGTCAAGGCTTCCACAGTTCACATTGTCCTATCCTTAGCTGTCTTGCATAATTGGCGTTTGCGTCAACTTGATGTTGAAAATGCTTTTCATCATGGTCAATTAAATGAAACTGTCTTTATGGAGCAACCCCCTAGATTTATTGATTCACGATTTCCGCATCATGTTTGCATGTTAACCAAAGCTTTATATGGATTAAAACATGCACCAAGGCCTTGGTTTCATCGTCTTAGCTTGTTTTTACATACCAATGGTTTCACTTGCAGTTGTGATGACACATCTTTATTCGTTTTTGCTAAAGATTCGTGTATTATGTACTTTCTCGTCTATGTGGGTGACTTGATTCTTATATGAAATCAAGAATCTTTTATTACAATATTCACTACACGCCTAAAACAAGATTTTTCCATCAAAGATCTTGGTGATCTTAATTACTTTCTTGGCTTGGAAGTCAGCTAAACTGACAATGGATTGTTTCTACAAAAAATGTTCTTACTTGTGGTGACCTACTTGACTCATAGCATGTTCAAACGCCTTTAGCTACTCATGAGAGCTTTATTCGAGGTGGTGCTATGTTCTCGGGCACTACTTGTTATCGCTCATTGGTAGGTGTCCTTCAGTACTTAACCATCACTAGACCTGATCTATCGTATGATGTCAATCAAGCTAGCGTATGATGTCAATCAAGCTAGCCAATACCTTCATGCTCCCACGTAAACTAATTTTCAGCAAGTCAAACGCATTTTGTGCTACGTTAAGGGTACTATTCCATTTGGTCTCACATTTAGCCAACCACACACCAACTCCATCTTGGGGTATTCTAATGCTGACGGGGTAGATAATACCGAACTTTTTTTATTTAAATGCATATTTGTTTAGCTTGTATTTATCTCTCTGTCATATTAGGAGAATATGTTGTAATCAATTCATATAAATATACATACCACACAATCAATTGATGTGTGTGTGAGTAAATCTCACTTTACACTGGAGCTTCAGGTGGTTAAAGATTGTACTAAGGTGGTGCTAGGGAATGTTAAAGATGTGACCCCTATTCCAGAGTGAATTCAAATTTGTAATGTGGAAGGGTTTTTTGAGGAGGAGGTTAAGGACAATGGTGGCATGTGGACGTGGCTTCAATTTCAATCTATTTCCACTTGTATTAGGGCATCCGCAATTCATTGAACTCCATAAAGTTCAACGAATTGCCACATCATCTTTCTACAATCCATACAACTCTATCATTTTTCCTATAATGCGTTGAACTCTACAAAGTTTAATAGAATGTTACAAAATGTATTTATAGAAAATATTTAAGAATTAAAAACTTTCCTTTTTCCCATTGAAGAGTTCAGTGGACATTGAACTCCAAATCCATTGAATGTCAACGCGCCATCTCACAATTGTGCAGTTTCGTCCATTGAATAACACATAGACTTGCTACCCCATTCAACTCTACCATTGAACTCACCATTATGGATGCCTTCAAGTTTAGACATAATAAATAAATTAATGCGTACTTTAAAAAGCTACAAAATGTTGCCATGAACTTGATTATATAAAGGAATTTAGTATTATTTAGTATTTATCCGTTAGTATAATAGTTGTCATCTTTATACTTTTATTAGTTTGGTTGTTAACTCCTTGTAAATTATGGAGACTTCATTGTATTCCTATTTAAGCCTTTTACTGCTTAATCAAATATCAATAACCTGTTCAATAAGATTCTTTATGGTATCAGAGCGGGTCTGATGAATCCGTTTCATTGACACCAACGTTATCATAATGGGAGGAGAAGGATCGCAGCCGAAGAATGATGGGAAAAGTACCACCGATTCTAACTCTCCTGTTAGGAAGTCAAACGATACTTATCAAGACTCAAAACAAATATGATGTCACTTGCCAAGTTCTGATAACCCAGGAAGTAATGTGGATAACAAGCAAAACTAAAAGTACACAATGACACAATATTTACGTGGTATGGTCAAGATGACCTATGTTAACGGACATGAGGGGACTATTCTTTATTTCAGACTTCTCAAATGGAGGTTACAAATACAATTTACCAGAGATTCTTTCTACTCACTAAGGATACAAGATACAAGACACATAATATGACTAAGCATGCATCCCTATTTAGAGTTGAGGGATCACACCTAATCCCATAATAGGCCAAGCCCATTGGCCCATATAGGGCTGACAATTCTCGACATGACACGCGACACGACCCGCGACACGACACGAAATAAATGGGTTTGGGTTGGGTTTTTCAACCCGCCAACCCGTTTATTAAACGGGTCATATATGGGTTTCTCAAAAAATAAACGGGTTGACCCGCAACCCGTTTATATTCTTAGTAAAAAAATTATTTTATTTTTAAATGTATTTATGTATCAAATATTAATATTTAATAAGTATTATATAATATATACCATTTATTCATACACCATTTGACTGTTTTGACATTATAACTCGTGGTGGATGGTCTAAGGTCATAAGTCGTAACCTATAAGGCTAAGTCTGTAACATGCATCTATGAATGTTTTTAATTTTCATTTGGATGTTTAAGACTTAAATATCTAAAATTCGGACCCACGAAACCAAATCTAACCCACGAACCCGCCAACTTGTGAACCCGTATAAATAAATGGGTTGGTGGGTCATATATGGGTTTATGTTCCAAACCCGCCAACCCGTGACCTGTATATTTAAATGGGTCGTGTTTGGGTTGACATATTTTGACCCGCCAACCCGCGACACGCCAACCCAAACACGACACGATTGCCAGGCCTAGGCCCATAGGCCCATGAAAGGTGACAACCAATCATATTCTGACATGAAACATCTTCTAGAAAATTCTTCCATGTCATACAACCCATGAGCATCAAGAACACACATGATGGACCACCTTGACCATAGTAGAGCAACATCATGCACATGTGGAGCATCATGATCACTAATGGTCCAACATCCTTTTGATGGGTTTTACACAAACAAACATCCTATGTACTCATGCAAACCCTAATGCTTGGATCTAGGCTTCTCTACTGTACATGCAATGAATCCAAGACTTGGAAACCCTAGATCTAGAAGTATGAACTAGAAATTTATCATAACAAATCTGATCTAGATGATTACCTCTTGTTGATTGCTTGATTCCTTTTTGATTCTTCTTATCTTGGAGCTTAGAGTCACAAGTGTAACTCCTCTAATGGCTTACAAACACCACAACCAAGAAGGAAATTATGAGAGAGAGGAGAGGATGCTTAATTTCGGCCTAGGGTTTCTCTTGTGAAGCAAGTGGCCGAAAATTGCATGCAAGGGTCTCTATTTATACTATGGGTTGCTAGGGTTTCTGCCAAAACCCTAATGGACAACTTAATCACCAAGCAGCCCATGGAACCTTCTGGAATAGGGCCTTGGACGAATATATGATGATCCTTCATCATAATTTCGTTCCCCCTTAGTCCATTAGGTTTCCCGACCCAAAACTTAACTATCACACATCTGATAGTTTATTCCCCTTTATTTAATTAATCTCTTTTAGTCACCAAGTTAATTCCTAATTAATTTATGACCAATATTAATCAAATAATATGATTTCTTTTAATATATTATTCTTATAATATATTAATAAATCATAATATCTTCTCTCTCTCTCTCTCTCTATAAATTACCCTGTCAAGTTGCTATGGTGAAGGCAACCCAAAAGGACCATGCACAACCTGGTCAAGTACTTACCAAATATAGTTACGGGCTTAGACACTAATCCAATAGTCTCCCACTTGGATAAGTCTAGTAACTATAAGTGTAACTAAAATCCGGTTAGCAATCGTAGCTCTCATAGGCGTTGTCGAACTCTGATCTTATCAATACTTTGTCCTTTAGATAATGGATCGTATAGTCCTCTGTTCTAGATATCGTGCGGACAATTACATGAAACATAATCATACTTATTGTCCAGTAGTATGTTTCTCAATCTCAGATTCATTTGACATAGAACTTAATTGAACACATCAATTTAGTCATGACCGGGTCTGACACATAAATCAAATCAAATCATCGAGGGGCCCTGATATCACTTTTACCCTCTTAGGATAAAGGGAACAAAAAAACTTCGACTTATATGCATTTACTATTCACTAATCAAATCATACACAACAATGCGTTTTATGACATCAAGTTACTGATGCGTTTTCACATTATCAATGCGCAACCAATTAGCAAATAATAAACCATATATCTAGGTTTTAAGACCATATGATATTATCGTCTTGCGATCACTCGTGATAAATTCCATGAAGTGATTCCAGCAAGCGCGGTTTTATTCCAATGCTCAAAAATTAATCATAAGCACTCATGAACGTTGTAGCAAACCTTTGCTATGTCTAATACCTTTTAGACAATCTACACACCTGTTCATGACAGTCTTCATTCATATCTACTTCCAACATATGAACGTCTGTGGAACGTTCGAATAATTCAATTATTCTAAAATAACTCAATTTTTCAGGAAGTCAAAACATGCAAGTGAAACAATAGTTAAACAATTAACATAAGACAATAACTTTACTTATAAATAATACCTTTTATTTAATCATCAAATTTCAATTACATATATCTATTACACGTTTCTAAACTATCTAATCTAAACTAATATTGCCCTTCAGCCCAATGCTCCTAGCGTGCTGAAAGTGCTTAACCCTACTCGGTCCCTTCATAAGCGGATCTGTTGGGTTATCTTCTGACGATACTCTCTTTACTACGAGGAGTCCTTCTTCTACCCGATGTTGAATAAAGTGATATTTTCTGTCGATATGTCGAGATCTACCATGATCCCTCGGTTCCTTGGTCAAGGAAAACACTCCTTCATTATCACAAAAAATTTGCATGGGCTCTTTGATGGTAGGCACAACTCCAAGGTCTCCAATGAAGTTCTTCAACCATATCGTCTCCTTTGACGTTTCGCTCGCTGCAATGTACTCTGATTCGCACGTTGAATCAGCTACGTTTCTTGCTTGGAACTTTTCCAAGTTACTGCTCCTCCATTAAGGGTAAAGACCTAGCTCGACTGCGAATGGTAGTTGTCTCTGTTGGTCTGAAAGCTGGCGTCACTATACCCTTGCACCTTTAAGTCATCACCCCTACCGAGGACTAGAAACCATTCCTTGGTCCTCCAAAGGGACTTAAGAATGTTCTTGACTTCGGTCCAATGTGCTCTGCCAGGGTTCCCTTGATATCTACTAACCATGCTTAAAGCGAAGGCCACATCAGGGCGAGTACAAGTCATAGCATACATAATTGAGCCAACTGCGGAAGCGTATGGTACTCAACTCATTTATGCTATTTCGACTTCGGTACACGGGCATTGAGTCTTACTCAAATTGGCATTACTTTGGATTGGTAACTCTCCCTTCTTTGAGTTCTCCATACTAAAACGTTTTAGTACTTTGTCCAAGTAAGTATTCTGATTAAGTCCTATTAGTCTCTTACTTCGGTCTCTCACTATCCTGATTCCCAAAATATAGGAAGCCTCTCCGAGGTCCTTCATAGCACAACACTTCTCGAGCCAGGACTTAACTTCCTGCAGTGTCGGGATGTCGTTTCCTATGAGTAGTATGTCATCGACATACAATACAAGGAAGCTAACTATACTCCCACTGGCTTTGACATATACAAATGATTAATCTTTGCTTCGTACAAACCCAAACTCTTTGACTTTCTCATTGAAGCAAAGATTCCATTTGCGAGACACTTGCTTAAGTCTATAAATGGACTTCTCAAGCTTGCACACCCTATTGGGATGCTTCGCATTGACAAAACCCTCTGGCTGAGCCATGTAAACATCCTCAGCCAACTTCTTATTAAGGAAGGCGGTTTTGACATCCATTTGCCATATTTCATAATCATGAAATGCAGCAATGGCCAACATCACCCTAGTAGACTTTATTTTAGCAACTGGTGAGAAAGTTTCATCATAGTCAACTCCGGGAGTTTGAGTGAAACCCTTCGCAACCAATCGCGCCTTATATGTGTGCACATTCCCATCCACGTTGGTCTTCTTCTTGAAGATCCACTTGTACCCGACCGTCTTACGTTCGGACATATGGTCAAACAAATTCCACACTTGGTTGTCAAACATGGAGTGAATCTCGCTGTCCATTGCCTCTTTCCATTTTTCAGACTCTGGGCCTGCCATGGCTTCCTTATAGCTGTTAGGTTCGTCCAAATTCATTAGTGTACTATCGCTAATGAATGTATCCCCTTCCATAGTAATATGAAAACCATAAAACTGGGGTTGAACCCTAACTCTTTCGGAACGTCTAAGAGGTAAGGACTCGTCAATCGGTTCAACCGGAGTTTCCTCCTCGGTTTGAGCGCCAGCGTTAGAGGTTCCTTCATCGCTCGGCTCTTGAATCTCTTCAAGATCGATTTTCCTACCACTGTCTCCTTGGATTATGAGTTCTCACTCTTGGAAAATCTCTCTCCTCGCAACGAAGATAACATTGTCACTCGGTCTATAGAAGAGATATCCAAAGGATTTCTGCGGGTAGCCAATGAAAATACATCGCTTACTACGAGGTTCGAGCTTGTCATGAGTCTCTCGTCTTACGAAAGCCTCGCAAACCCAAACCTTGATATGTTCCAACGAGGTAGCTTTCCCTGTCCACATCTTGTGAGGTGTTTTGGCAACCTTCTTCGTAAGGACTAAGTTAAGGATATGGGCGGAAGTCTCTAAGGCATACCCCCAGAATGAGATAGGTAGTGAAGCACAACTCATCATGGAACGAACCATGCCCAACAAGGTTCGATTACGCCTCTTAGTCATACCGTTCAACTGCGGTGTCCTAGGCGGCGTCAATTGCGAAACTATTCCGCATTGCTTGAGGTAGTCGTGGAATTCAAGACTTAGGTACTCTCCTCCTCGATCGGATTGAAGCATTTTGATTTTCCTGCCCAATTGATTCTCCACTTCTTGTTTAAACTCTTTGAACTTTTCAAAGGTTTCTAACTTGTGTTTGATTAAGTAGATATACCCATATCTACTATATTCATCGGTAAAAGTCACATAGAAGTGGTTTGCATCCCTTGTGGTGGATCTAAAGGGCCCACACACGTCATCGTCCCTAAGGTCGAATGACTCCAACACTCCATCCTTTTGGATTTGGGCTATGCGTTTCTTGTTAACATGTCCAAAATGCTACAAGCGTGCTTTATCCATACTATTGGAAGAATCCACACACAATATATCATTTCCTAGGTTTTCTACAACCATAACAGTTTCACAAATTCCATTACAAGGCAATGCTTCGAAATATAAAACACCATTTAGATAAGCATAAATAGAACCTTTCTCATTATCAAATGAATATCTAAATCCTTGTCTAAACAAACCATGAAATTAAACGATGTTTCTTGCCATATCCGGCGAATAGCATTAATTATTTAATCTAAACCTAATCCATTACTAAGCGCTAGAGAATACACTCCAATCTTGGTGACAGGCGACGATCTTATGTTCCCCATGATTAGATTTATTCTTCCACGCTCCACATCCTTATCTCTTCTTAGTCCCTGAAAATAAGAACATATGTAAAAACCACATCCTATATCAACAACCTAAGAAATATCATGTGATGAATCATTAGAATTAATTGTGTAAATACCTGTGAAAGATGGCTTGATCTTCCCAATCTTGATGGCTTGCATATATTCAGGGCAGCTTCTCTTCCAATGCCCTATTTTGTGGCAATGGTGGCACTCTTCCTCCTTTGGGTTAGAGTTGGGCTTAGCAAAACCAACTTTGGTTCCACTAGAAGAGGTACCATCTTGGGATTTTCCCTTGTGGTGGCTCTTTGAAGGAGCCTTCCTCTTCTTGCCCCTCCTTTGCCCAATGGCCAAAACAGGCGTAACGGTTGGAGTGGGAGTTGATGCAACATACTTGTCCTTGATATTGCTCTCAGCAGTCCTAAGCAATCCTTGAAGCTTGCTCAAGGTGACCTCTTCCTTATTCATGTGGTAGGTCATGAGGAACTGGTTGTAGCAGGGAGGCAAGGATTTAAGGATAATGTCGATTGCCATCTCTTCATCGAAGTTAACATTCAACTTCAGCAGGCGATCAACATATCTTTGCATCTTTTGAAGATGAGCGGTAAGGGACTCTCCACTGCCCATCTTGGCAGTGATCATCGAAGTGATGATCTCATACCTCTCTTGCCTCGCTTTTTGGTGGTAACGGTCCACCAAGTCTTGATGCCTCTCATAGGGATAGTAGTGATGGGTTTTGAGCATTCTAACACTTCCTATGTGTACATGCAACCCTAATAAACCTTGGATCTATGTTTGTCTAAGATAGATGCAAATAATTATTTTTCCAAGGTTCATATCCTAACTAGCATGACATGGGGAACTTGAATCAAATAAAGCTAGTAGAAACACTTACCTTGTAGTTGTAGTTGATTCCTTGGAGTTTTAGAGCCTAGCACCAATAGTGTGGATGCCTCAAATGGAAATCACAAATCACCACAAACTTGGAACTTTGAGAGAATAGCCACTACTATCTTGAAATCGGCCCTCACCTCAACAAGTGTCAACTAGTATGATTTCAAGAACCAAAGCCTCCTTTATATAGTGTGATGGATTAGGGTTACATCCATGTAAACCCTAATACCCATGTCTCTTCATTTCCATGAGATCCATGGGTTAAAGCTCCATGGAGTATCCATGGACTTTTCCATACAAGCCTAGCCCATTCCAAATAAGCATTAGCCCACACTATATAAATATAGAAGCCCACATTTAATTAGTAATATCTTTGATCTCTAAATTAATCCTAGATTAGTTATAGATCAATACTAATTAAATAATATGATCTTATATTAATATATTAGAACTTATAATATATTAATAAATCATAACCTGTACTATTCTCAAATATTATCCATAAATTGTTCGGATGAAGTGCAACCCAAATGGACCATGCCGGCTCGGGTCAAGTACATACCAAATATAGTTATGGACTTAGACACTATATCCAAAAAGTAGTCCTCGTAGGACTTCTGAAGTTCAGCAGTCATGGTCGCCAGCATGATGCAATGGAATTTCGTAGCATCATGCTAATGCGCCTCAAAGGCAGCAATCTCTTCGGGAGTAGCAGTGTTGATGTTCACCTCCTTCAGCTCCTTATCGAGGACATACTCTTTGTCCTCGTAACAAGTGACTAGTCGGATGTTGCGGATCCAATCATTGAAATTAGACCCGTCAAAGATAACTCTCCCACACAAATTCATGAGTGAGAATGAGCCGGAGGAGTTCGAGCCGACAGCATTGTTGTTGTTTGTGTTCGACATCTGAAATAGAAAAGAACAAAGTTTGATTAGAAATGAATCCTTAATTAAACACCCAAAATGAGAAATTAGGGCTAGGATCCAACAACATTATTTACATATTAGAAAAGGGATGCTGTAATCTAACTTGCAAATAATTTGAAGGTAAGTGAATGACGATTCACTAATTCTCCACCATGAAAAACATAAAAGGCTTGAGTTTTAAATGTATTGAAAAATTCCTAGATTCCTTTAAGAATCATTGAACTTTTCAATGGCATGTTTTAATCTCGATATGCCCCTCAAGTTTGTGAGTGGGATGCCGAGGATCACATAGTGAGTGTGAATAACCATGCAAATGTACATGGTGCCCTCATTGTTACAGTCACCTATTCGATGTGCCGGTTAACCACACACGCTCCATCGAACTATTACAAACAATGAGTCACCCTTTGCCACCTTTGCTTGGAACCAATTAGTGTGCCGGTTAACCACACACGCTCCACTAACTTCTTAGCAAGGGTACAAAGTGCAATTTCATGGGATTGCATCAATTCACTTTGCCTAAAGTAACTAAGATTGGGAATTTTGTAAAACATTTAGTTACTTTATATAGATTCATTATACTTATTAATGAGAAAGGGTTTCCCTATCCTACCCGTTCGGCTAACGACCCTCCACCAATCAAGGAAGCGGTGGGTGAGAGTGGACACCCATTAAATGGTCATTTTATAGGCCATAACCTTATACTCCCCTATAGATCGGCTTTGTGAATGAGGCCTACTAACGGTAAGACTAGCATTTAAGTTTTATATATATATATATATATATATATATATATATATATATATATATATATATATATATATATATATATTAATCTTGTAATAATATAATTGTATAAGATGAATTTTAAACTTGTAAAATTCTAGGGTTTTAAATTTAAATAATTTAAATTAAACTTTTTAATGCAAACAATTTAAATTTCAAAACTTGAGGACAAGTTTTGAACTTTTCAAAACATAAAGGATCAAATGGCAAATAATTCAAAATTAAACAATTAATTTAATGATTATCTATATTTGACCTAATCCATTTTATTTGCAAGATAATTTACCAAATAATTTAAATAATCATCTTTTATCATATGAAGAAAATATTGTTCAAATAATTAGAAATTATCTTTAGTTTGGCAAGGATAATCATAAATAAACAATAAAATTTGGATTTTATAAGTTAAAAATGATTTAGGCAATTATCCTTAAGCAAAACAGCATAAAATCCCAAAATATAACCTGCCTGACTCTTGGACTTGCCGAGTCACTACATGGACTCGCCGAGTAGAGCTGACTTGCCGAGTCCAGATACTGACTCGCCGAGTTGGGTCGGGCAGTGGCCAGAAAAACGATTTTCAGGAAATAATTAAGCATTGCATCACATACAACATAGCCCAAACATATCTCTGATACCACTGATGGGTTTTAAACAAATAAACATCCTATGTGCTCATGCAAACCCTAATGCTTGGATCTAGGCTTCTCTATTGTACATGAAATGAATCCAATACTTGCAAACCCTAGATCTAGAGGTATGAACTTGAAATTTATGATAACAAATCAAATCTAGATGATTAGCTCTTGTTGATTGCTTGATTCCTTCTTGATTCTTCTTATCTTGGAGCTTAGAGTCACAAGTGTAACTCCTCTAATGGCTTACAAACACCACAAGCAAGAAGGAAATTATGAGACAGAGGAGAGGATGCTTAATTTCGGCCTAGGGTTTCTCTTGTGAAGCAAGTGGCCGAAAATTGCATGCAAGGGTCTCTATTTATATTGTAGGCTGCTAGGGTTTCTGCCAAAACCCTAATGGACAACTTAATCACCAAGCAGCCCATGGAGCCTTCTGGAATAGGGCCTTGGACGAAAATATGATGATCCTTCATCATAATTTCGTTCCCCCTTAGTCCATTAGGTTTGCCAGCCCAAAACTTAACTATCACACATCTAACAGTTTATGTCCCTTTCTTTAATTAATCTCTTTTAGTCACCAAATTAATTCCTAATTAATTTATGACCAATATTAATCAAATAACATGATTTCTCTTTTAATATATTATTCTTATGATATATTAATAAATCATAATATATTCTCTCTCTCTCTCTCCATAAATTACACTGTCAAGTTGCTATGGTGAAGGTAACCCAAAAGGACCATACACAACCAGGTCAAGTACTTACCAAATATAGTTACGGGCTTAGACACTAATCCAACGCCATCATGGTAGAACACCAAATATAGTTACGGGCTTAGATACTAATCCATGAACCTCAAGTGCTCCATTGTGGTCTATGTGCTCCAAATTTTCAAGTCACATTTAACATCCCCGTATTATATTCATGCTTCTCAATACCCAAGACAGGTGCATGTAATGATGTGCTTACCGACAACAACTATGATGACTGGGAGAAAGAGATAAAGAAACTTTTCTTTGCGAAAAACAAAATGGATTGTATTGATGGTTCCATCAAGAAACCAGAAGAGGCTTCGGCACAATACATGGCATGGATGAGATACGACGTCATGATCAAAGGATGGCTGGCCACTGTCATGGAAAAGGCCATAAATTCGAGCGTCAGTATTGCAGTAGTAGCAGTACTGTGGACTAATCTTGAAGAACGATTTGGCAAAGAAAGTACACCTCGTGTATATAAACTAAAGCAAACACTCAACAACACATCCCAAGAGGGTGCTTCCATCTCATCTCATTATATAAATTGAGAGGGTTGTAGGATGAGATACTTATTGTATCACCCACACCCAGTTACACATGTTAAAGATGTATCTGTGACATTGGAAAGAGGTTAAGTGAGTCTAAAGAAAAAGAGAAACTCTATGAGTTTTTGATGGGGCTTGACACCGTTTTCTCGACAATAAAAATGCATATAGTAGCATCAAAACCTACTCCCACTTTAGGAACCGCTTATCATCTTGTAGTAAAAGATGAACAACAAAGAACCGTATCTGCCACAAGAAGACAAGGAGGTAGTTGCTTTCCAAACATTCACGAATCAACGTCAATGGTCATTTTCAGGATCACAGAACAATAACGGAGCCAAAAGTGATACCAACGAAACTAATAAAAGGATAAAGATGATAGTTATTAAACTAACAAATACTATACTAATAGATAAATACTAAATAATACTAAATCCATTTATTACAAATGAGAGAACTATGTGGTTAGAAAATCTTGGCCTTCCATTCTGTGCTTGGAGTGGGTTTTCCTTTAAGAAAGTTTTCGGTTTATATGGGATGGTTCTATTCATTGATGATGATTTAAAAGAACAGCCCAGTAAGGGGAATGTGTGTGTTAGTACTCGTATAGCCAGTCATAATTCTCATAAGTCAGTTGTGAACATTTAGTGGAAAGATTATGAAATCTATGTTCATGAAATTGCTTCCTGGGTCCCTTCTATAAAAAAACTAGATGATAATTCCAATGATGATTCTAAGCAACATTGTGAATATTCGGAGGATGAAGATAAGGAAAATGGAAATACAAAAGATATTGAGGTGGGATTTATTATGGGGCATGTTATGCTGGAGTCTAGTTACAAAGAGAAGGTACAAGAGAATGTTTTCAAAGAAGGTATCTGTCACACCCCCAAACCAGAATGGCGGAAACATTCGGGGGTGGATGACTTCACGTAGTATCACAACAATTGAATATTGTAAAGAAAGTAACACAACCATCATATATAATAAAAATGTATATTGTTGCGTTATACATATTAGAAAAAGAATATTACAATATGATGATAAATGTTCAATAATAAAAACATCCTTAGTGTTCCTCCTCCAAAAGCTGGTAGTTACCTGTATTACTGATTCCCTGAGAAATACAAGTGGTTTTGAAAAAGTGTCAACAATTAAGTTGGTGAGTTCATAAGTGTTTTGCATTGAAAAGTATGTCCTTTTTGGTAGTAAATTGATGAACGAGGTTTTCAGAAAATCCAATATTTTCTATAAATGGTTTGAAAAGTTTCCAGAGTTGGTGTGTGTTAGTATGTTCCATACTAGAATAATAATGATAACTTTGTGCCAAAATGATGTAGAAAACTGAATGCATATATGAATCTCGTAAATCAAACTTGTTTTTATACTTTTATGTGAGTTTTATAAACATACTATTGACACTGACGGCCTGTAACAACATTCTTCAGGTGTTGTAGTGTTATGACATTTGTCACCCCAGACCTGCCGGTCTAACTATAGCTAATAGCTTAGGTGCGGGGTTGTCAATCCCGTATAGATCTATACACAAGTATAACGCTCTCCCTCTAAGAGATTATGGTATATAATACAGGACTTAAAATGCATACATACGAGTACGTTGAAGTTTGAATGTCTCACATTACTTGGTATAAACAGATTCACGATAATAAAGAATTTACTTCCCTTGAAAATATTTCATTTGTCAAAATGTATATGTAAAATGTATGAATAAATTTGATAACTATACTCATTATAGTTTCTCAAAAGTATGTTTCCACTTTGTAAGAACAACTTGGTAATATAATAGCCCTTTAAACATAAAGATATTTTTGTTATCAAAACCCTATAAGAACGATATTATAATTAAGTTTATAAAACGATACTTTGATTTGTAATGTACTTGTATTCCCCCCTAAAATGTGAAAAGAATTGAAAAGTAGGGGTATGAACTCACTCGTTAAGTTTGAAGAGAGAGGCTAGAGTTGAGCAGAGTTTCGACCGTAGAAAGTTGCGTCTTCGGGCTCTCGGGAATCTCTACAGCGTAGATCTTTCGTCGGGGGCTCGAGTGCGGAAATCGAGGTCGTCGGGAATGGTCTCTGGGCTTAGAAGTATGGGAGAATGACTGATGAATTGTGAAGGTGTGCAAAAATTCGAAGCTTATGCCATCTATTTATAGTGCTGGAGGAGTGAGCACGCAGGGTGTAATTTTGGAGTACGCGGGGCGTACTCACGTACGCAGCGCGTACCTCGTTACGTTGGGCGTAAGAATGCGTCATGGCTTACGACTCCTGGCTAGCTAAGCATAGAGGGGGCGGGCCGATGGGACTCGACTCTGGGTCTAGTATGCGGGGCGTACTCCCAGAGAACGCGGGGCGTAATCTGGCCTGTCCACTTCTAAATTCCGTAACTTTCGCGTACGAGCTCCGTTTTTCGTGTTCTTTATATCCACGCGTAGGTGAGATTATTCTCTACAACTTTCATTTTGACTCCGTCGGCTAGTTTTGACTTTATTTTTAATGACATAATTTTAATAGGCCGGGCCTCCTAAAGTTCGTTAAAAATTCATAGTTTCTTTATTCGACGTCGGTTTTCGTTTGTCTTTTTATCAATTTGCTCCTATTGTGGAGATCTTCAACTCTCATTTAGGTTGCGCTAGCTAATTAACACTCAATCTTCAATTCGAGTTTTTAGCCCTCTACTACTGTTACGAAACTTTGAAAATTCGTAACTTCTTCATACGAGGTCCAATTTGGGCGATCTTTTCATGTACGCTCACCTTTCAACGAGATCTACGACTTTTGTTTAGATACTTAAGGCTAAAATGGATTTTATTGAGATTTTACTTTTTACGTCAAAAAAAAGTTTTAACGGCGTGTCGTAAATATACGAGTGGTTATAATTTCTTCATTATAACTCAGTTTTGAGCGTTCTTTATGTTTTTGGAAACCTTGGCATGATATCTAATATTTGATGCATCCCAACTTAGATATTTGAACACTTTATTTTCGAGATTAATTTCGTTGTATTTGACTTTCGAGCGTTACAACGCTTTTGGAAAATATAGGGTTGTCACAGTATCATTGAAAGGCCCGACCCTAAGGGGTACCGGATGTGCGACCGCACACCACGTATAAATTAAGGCATGAGTTTTAGCAAATTATATATTTACTATTTAGATATATAGGAGTGTAGAGAAAGTTTTTACATAGTTATTTTCAGTTTAGATGTCAAGTAATGCCTTTTTTTTTTGTCTTTTGTCACTCTATTCGATTCTATGCTACTCTAGATTTTTTTTGTTTTGTTTTGTTTTTTTCATTAATCAGTTTGTTCTTTAGTTCCTAACATGTCTCCCCTTTATTATCCTAAATTCATATCTTTAACTTGATTAATCAATTACCTATTTTTAATCAAATTTTGTTTTTTTAATAATTCACATAACCTACTGCAATTAATTAGAATCCATTAACCTTTAAATAAGTTAGTCGAATAAGAGGTTGTTTGATAGTTGCTGATTGAGTCAGATCTATGTCAGAGCCTGATTGAATCAAAAGTTCTGACTGAAATTATGTTGTTTGATTACGTATCTGTCTGACTATGACGAATGGTAAAAATGACCCTTTTACCCTTCTACTTAAAATAATAATATATACCAAAAAACCATCAATGTTTGTTCATTAAGACAACCATGTTTCTTTATCAGTTAAACATGCATCATAAACATTAAAAAGCTATCTAATCTTTCGCTTTAACTGGAAACAAAGTGCACTTGCAATAAAACAAAAACAAAGTGCACTTGCCTCAATTTTGATAGGAATTATTAGTACACTGTTATTAGTTTGATAAAATTTAAACAAATATTCTTTCATAAACACAAAGAAGCACCATAAAGTATATTTGATTATTTTTAAGGGACAACTTTATAATCTTCACCATGATTATGTCACAAAATAATAGAGCAGCCTAAAGAAAAAGCATAAAAACCTCATACACGTCATTATATTAAAATGAATATGCTATTGGTACAAATCATAAAGTAACAACTATGATAAGGAAGTTCAACAAGAGAAACCAGTATGCATATTGCATTTAATGTTATTCGTAAGGAATATATCTTTCGAATACTAGACCATTTCAAGATAAGTAGACTTCAAATTGATTGTTTCTAAAAATTGCCACACATTTTCTTGTAGCCATCTCGAGCCATGATTATCTCCTACCTCTGCACTTTTTTCTTCCATCAATGAACTCAATCAGCACCTTCACTTTAAGCATCGTCAATAAAAAAATTAAAATGTACCATTAAAATTCCCACATCAAGTGGAACGTGCCAGATTAGAGTTAGTTATATCTTAAAATTTCCAATTGGGAAAATGACTTATGAGTCCATCGAAGTTTCCAGACCGTTCAAAAAACCCCAATCATGTTTATCTATTCAAGAAAACCCAACAACCTAAACATTTTGTCTCAAAAAGCCCAACTAAGTTCCACTTTTGTTCAATTCTATGAAAGTCAAAGAAGAGAATGGCTTATTACCATATCCTGAAAATGACTTGTCAGACCAACAAAGTTTTTAATTTGTTCCAAAAACCCCCAATCATGTTTTGTTTGTTCAAAAAAATCCAACGAACTTAACCTTTTGATCAGACAAAACATGATTGGGGTTTTTTGAATGGTTTGGAAACTTCGTTGGAATTTTTTAGACAAAAGGTTTAGTTCGTTGGACTTTCATGAACAAAAAAACATGATTAATGTTCTTTGAACAGTTTGGAAACTTCGTTGGGCTTGTCAGTTATTTTCCCTTTCCAATTCAAACCCTAATTTATAGGAAAAAACCCACTAATTATTGACAAGATGAAAGTATGTTGAAGTTAAAGCAGCTGGTGGGGGTTTTCGATCTAGATGGAGGAGTGGAATTGGACGATGCTGTACGACGACGATGTAGGTGTAGGTAGGAGTTGGGAGGAGTAGCTCAAATGTGGGGTGGAGAAGGGAGGAGCACTGTCGAAAGTCGGGGATATGAGTAAAAGAAGGCATCTAGGGAAATGAGAAGGAAAAGGGGAGCATCACCAACGTGAAGGTAGGGTGCTTGTAGATGCTCTGACGATAATGAGGAAGAAGAATGTTTGAAGGAGGAGTAACTATGTGAGGGAAACGATGATTTGAAGGAGGAGACGTTATATTTTATCGGGGCACAAATGTCAAATTCCATAAAATGGTTCGGTTAGTCTCTTTTTTCTTTAGGACCGAGTCAGCCGGGTCTGAAGCAATAAGAGCATGTATCAAACATGCTGACCAGATCAGGTCAGCAAAAAAATGATGATTGGACCAGATAGTAAGGTATCAAACAACCCTAATTAATTACACTTTTGATATAATTAGATTAATTAAAATAATAACGCATAAAACATTTTGTATTTGACAATCTATATATATTTAAAATTTTAATAAAACTAAATATATGTAAGTGTCCAATCAACCATACTAACAAATAGTTTCCATTTTGAATCTCTCTCACTCTCTAGATCTCTATTAGAAGCAGTGTAACATCCGGTTCCTGGTACGTAATTAAATTCAAGTAAGTTCATGTTTTGCTCTGGGATTCGGCGAGTTGGAGACCCAACTCGTCGAGTAGACTCGACTATGGGATCGGTAGGATAAGTGACCTACTCGACGAGTTGGGAGACCGACTCGACGAGTAGGACTATTTGGACGAAACCCTAATATTTGAGGTTTGCACCCTACTTAAACAACTTATAACACCTCAACCCAGCCTCCATTGTTCCTCCCAACCCAGAGAAACCCCTAAATCAAACCATAAGCCTCTTTTGAGTGTTCTTAAGCTTTTTGGTGACTTTTGTGTGCATTTGAAGTTGGAAGAGAAGAAGGAGGCTTGGGAGTTCAAGTGGAAGCTACTAGATCTAGAGGTTTTGCTTCATTCTCAGTTCATTCAAGGTAAAAAGCTTGAACCTTGACCATCTATCTCTTAGATCTTGTTTTGGGGATATTTTCTACTCTTTTTATGAGTTTGTGAAGCTATAATCGGTTTTTATGAGTGTGTTTGAAGTTAGACTTCAGATCTGGAACCATTAAGGGTTCCCATGGCATAAAGGTGCCAACTTTATGGTCATGGGAGACCCAAGCTTCTTATATACCTCTTTTATGGATTTTTGAGCCACAAACCCCATGCATGGACGTCAAGATTGAAAGTTTACGTATAAAATGGACCTTAGGAGGTCAGATATATGGTTTTGATTCATTAAGAGCCATTATAATCGACCGAATAGTTTTGGACAAAGAAGGACTCGGTGAGTTGCTCGTGTGACTCGGTGAGTCGGGTCGCATTTCCCCTCCCCCCCCCCCCCCCCCCCCCCCGAATTTCTTTTGGTAATGGTCTTTGGTTGAGTGAGAACGACACTCAGCCTGTTAGGGGTTTGTTATGGACTAGAAGATTGAAGGACTCAATGATTTCAAAGACGAATTCGGTGAGTTCAAGTTAATGTCCTAACTACATGAAGATGGACTCGACGAGTTCAAGGACGAACTCAGTGATTCATAGACTGAACACCTTCATACGGATGAAGATGGACTCGACGAGTTCAAGGAAGAACTCGGTGAGTCAGTTGAAGAAGGTCCCTATGTTTTGTTGAAGGAGAACTCGTCGAGCTCTTGCTAGACTCGACGAGTAGGGACGAGGTTGTAGCATTTCGTGGAAGTGGGGACTCGACGAGTTGGTGGACCAACTCGGCGAGTCGAGTCAACCAGATGATGACTTTGACTAGATGTTGACTTTGACTAGGGGTTTGACCTTGACTTTGACTTGGACTTGAGTGACCCTTGTAAGGGTGATGAGTGTGAACTGATAACTTAGAAAATTTGTCGTGTAGGGATTGAGGAGTCGGGGAGAGTTGGTTCTATACCAAGAACGGTGCAAACACTACACGACATTGAGGTGAGTTACCTTCTAGTAGAAGTGGGTCTAAGGCACCAAGGCCAACCCACTAGTAGTTGATTATAGTTTAGATGATTGTCATTGTGATAATTGTATGGTTTACTACTACCTGATGTGTTCTACGTTCCAGTATGATATGCTATAAGTGTAGTGGTAGTAGGAGGGGAATAGTCCCATGATTCGATCGTTAGGACCGAAGGGTAGGTCAGACACGTCAAATATGTCTGACAGCATGATTATGATATGTTATTATATGATAGTGGTAGGGGTGAAATAGTCCCTGTGGCCGGGTGAGATAGACCGGAGGGTAGGCAGGCACCCTAGAACAGCCTAAAACGGGTAGGTCAGCACCCCAGAATAGCTTGAAATATGTAGGTTAGCACCCTAGAATAACTTGACATGGGTAGGTCGGGCGCCCCAGAATGGCCCGGTAGTATGTATGATTGTATGGTATGTGGTATGATGGGGGAACTCACTAAGCTTTGTGCTTACAATTTTCAGTTTTGGTTTCATGTACCTCTTCATCTAAGGGGAAGGAGCCAGCAGGGTAGCAGCACATCGCACACACATGATTCCGCATTTGAGAACCATGGGATTGTACTCTGACGTTATACTATTTGACACTATGGTTTTGGAAACATGTAACTATGTTTTTTTGGTTTAATGTGATATCAGTAATGTTTTACTCAACCAGTTTTACAAGTATTATAATTAAAAACAAAAATTTTCGGTCTCGATTTTTGGGATGTTACAAGTTGGTATCAGAGCCTTGGTTTGAGGGATTCTGGCCCACCTTTGGGGGTGTCTCGACTCAAATCGAGGGATTGAAGGATTTTTACAAGAAAAATAGTTTTCTAAAATTTAAAAATAAGGAGTTTTGAGAAAGAACAAGGTGTGTGATGCGTGCGACCCGCCGAGCTCAAGTAAGTTTTCCCCAAGATACCCATACATGTTATGTTATGTTATATGATGTGATTATGAGAACTGCATGCTAAACTAGGGCTAACGATCTAGGGATGATGCCTTTTATGCCTGTTATGTGATTATGATAACAGCTGCATGCTAGATTATGGCTAAGGATCTAGGAAGGATGCCTTACATGCTTGTTGTATGTGTTTATTGAGCTATATGATAGGGCTGGTTAGTCAGCAGTATGGTAGCCTAATTAGGTTATGCTTGGTAATGGTTACTCAATGCACGAATGCTGCTTGCTTTGTGCTTATAGGGGTTCCAGCTAGCTTTAACTAACTTGTAAGCGAAAATGTAATAGTATTCGCAAGCTAGTTAGGGAAAGATGGCAGGGACTCCTTGTGCAGCTGATGGCGGAGAGTAGGTCGGAGAGTGCCATAGGAGGATGAGAGTAGATTGGAAAGTAGTATTAGTAGAAGGGACTTGGTGTAGGGGTGGCAACTCTCGACCCAACCCGTAACTCAACACTGACCCAACCAGAAAATAGACGGGTTTGGGTTGAGATTTTTGACCCGTCAACCCATCCACCCGCGAACCCACCAACCCGTTTATTTCATGGGTTGGGTTGGGTTATCTGTTTGGGTTCGTGGGTCAACCCACCAACCCGTATGTGTGTTTGTGTGTGTGTGTGTGTATATATATATATATATATATACATATATATTACATTTAAAAAATGATACATTTAATTATTAATGAAATTTGATTTCCATCTATATTCGTAATATTCTGTATCATTGTATTTCTTCTGTATTCGTATGTGACTAATCTGCATTTGCCGTTCATTTCCATCTATATTCGTAATATTCTGTCACGAACGAAAAACATATCCACTTTTTATGAATGTTTTTATTTTTCATTTTTGTTTGGATGTTATTAACTTTATGAATTTATATTGAAAACTTTTTTTTATGTTACTTACTTTAATCATTTTATTAATTTAAGTTGAAAAAACCTCATTTTTTAAAATGTGTTGCTTATTTATTAAACGGGTTATATGGGTTGGGTTTGACCCATTAACTTGTGAACCCGCGAACCCATATACTTAAATGGGTTATATGGGTTGGGTTGGGTTAAGGTTTCCAACCCACCAACCCGTGACCTGCCAACCCGTCAACCCGTATAATATATGGGTTGGGTTGAGTTTATGTATTCTGACCCGCCAACCCGTCAACCCGAACCCAACCCAATTGTGAGGCCTAACTTGGTGAAGTCGAGGCAATCCTTAAGGAAAGTACGGATAGATGTGGAAGGTAGTATGGGCCCGTACTACTGGAAGCAAAGGATCCGTACTCAAATCAAGGAGGGCTAAGATAGAACCAGGAAAATTGGAATGTGTGTGAGACCTCTCAAGAGTATGTATGACCCTGACGATTATGTGTTTTATTTCAGTATGGTGATTACGCGACATGGAGCAGGAGGTTCATGGTATTAGAAAAGGATCATGGAGCGGGATCCGAGCAGGTTGATGATGGGCTACGCGAGTTCATCGCGTCTGAGATCACGAGAGGTATCCTTGAGGCGACCCCGGTCATTTTCGGGTCGATCAAGGAGGGGATTATTTAGTTGATGGAGGATCGCCTTTGGACATTCAGGAGTGACTTGCCGTCCAGCTATTCGGGTATGCGCACACTTTCCTTCAAGGACTTCAAGGACATCTAATCCAACTCCATTGGTGTGGTTGAAGTATCGCCTTCTCCATTTTTGCCTTGCACCTTTTTTGCCAACTTTTTCTTTAGTATCCTCTCTGATTTTTTCCTTAATTTCATTGTAAGCTTTTGTTCACCCTTCCCCTCTTTAACAACACTTGCACCTTCATCCTCTCCCTTACCCTTGGTAATACCACTTCTACCTTCATCCTTTGCCTTCTCCTTTTTAACACCACTTGCTCCGTCATCATGTCACTTGCCCTTGGTAGCACCATTTCCTCCATCATCTTTTATCTTCCTCTTCTTCACACCACTTCCACTTGCATCTTCACCCGCCTTTCTTTTTACCTTTAATTTTGGGGGTCTTTCAACTGCATAATATGTTGACTTGTGCCCTACCTTCTTACAAACACCACATGCAATCCTTTTTCCTGCCTTTGACAGTCTGTGTGATCCACTGACCTTTGTAATGTCCCTCTTCCTCTTCATAGTGGGTCTCCCTAACATTTTCCTTTTAAGTGGTGGCAATGGTGGTATGTAGTTTGTTGGAGGCCACATTACACTCCTATTCATGCTTCCTATGGAGTACTTATATGTGTTCATGAATATAGTCACATGATACAAAGGATCCACAAAGGCCTCCACATTTGTCACACCCCAAAACCGGAACGGCGGAAACGTTCTGGGGTGGATGACGTCATGTCAAGTATCACAACACATGCATATAGTAATCAAAGTACAACAAAATATTGCATTAATAGAATAATTTTACATGGTTACATTACAATACACCAAAGTAATACAAGTAAATATAAGTAAGTACGACCTGGCACTAAGCTATCTTCATCAACAGCTCCGAGGTGTACCTGTCTAATGCTAACCTGAGAATACAAGTTATTTGAAAAGCGAGTATCAACATTTTTACAAATGCTGGTGAGTTCATAAGCATTTAGTGACGTTTCATTCAAATAACTTAATAAAGTAATAGTTTAAGTGTTTACTGTGTATTAGAGTTCTTTCCAGAAAATCCTATATTTTCTTTTAATAAAGCAACCTTCTACCAAGGCTGGTCAGTGATGTGTGGTAAAAAGTAGTTTTCCCTAAGTTGCTATCATTATCAAAATACTGAATTTGATTATTGAAGAAAGCAAACGACATCAGGGAATATCATATGCCTCAGCAGTGAGGACTGCTGACTAAGGCAAGGAACCATAGACTCCAGGAAAGTATCAAACGAACGACACGCCTGGTTCAGTCTAACAAATGGAGACACAGACCCCAGAAGGTACCAAATGAAAGGTACAACTAGTAAGGTCTAAAACAGTGAATACAGACCGCGGACAATATCAAATGAAAGATACGTCTAGCAAGGTCTAAAACAGTAAACACAGTGAATACAGTGAATACAGTGGATTCTGTGAATACAGTGGATACAGACCCCATACAACATCAAATGAAGGATACGTCTTGTAAGGTCAAAACAGAGGAGACAGACCCGAGACAGTATCAAATGAAAGATATGTCTTGTAAGGTCAAAACAGTGTGACTCTGAAAATGAGTTACCAGCTTACAGTGTAAATTGCTGGCGAAATACCGTTACCTTAAAGCCATGAATTATAAGGTAACTCGGGATACTCGTAACCATACTGACTAGAGTACCTGACGCCCTACAAGCGTCTAAGATGTGACATTTGTCACCCGTTGGCTTGGTAGGTCGGGACTGTAGCTAGCAGTTTGGGTGCGGGGTTGTCAATCCCGTATAGATCTATACACACAATGTCCGCTCTCCCTACCGGAGACTCTGGTTACCAACTAAACGACGGAGAAGGCCGTGTCCTGAAGATGCATCCCAAATAGTGGGTAGAGACTTCCAACTAGTGGGTTTCTAATGTAAGTGTTGAACTAGAGGTAGAGACTCATAACTGAACAGATTGAAGTAACCCATATGTCTATGCTTGTGTACATAGTATATAACTAATGAATCAAACGACCTTCGGATGGACATCCGATCCCACCATACCACATCTCAACGAAGAAAAGGAAATAGGGCGGACAAGCCTTCCTAAGTCCTTCAACCATTATTTACATGCATCTATACAAGCACAGACATACATCTAACTACGCTTGAGTGTGTATCAAGTGGAATCATACAGTGAAGTATAAGTGTACATTGTGGAATAACCGACTTGTGAAGTATAAGTGTACATTGAACTATCCGAGTCATGAAGTATAAGTGTACAGTGAAATATCCGAGTCGTGAAGTATAAGCGTACAGAGTAGGATAATCGACTCGTGGAGTATAAGTGTACCAAGTATAACTGTATCACGAAGTAGAGACGACAATAAGCGAAGTAAAAGCGTCAATCAAGTATAAGAGGCTACAAGTATAAGCGATATAGAGACAAAATCCGATATAAGCGTATCGCGAAGTGAAAGCGTTATCGAGTAGGAGTTTAAAATAAGTAAAAGTGAAGCAGCAGTAACAAGCAAGTAAAGTATACGTCGTGAAAGTGAATTTTGATGAAAAACCTTTATACTCGGGAAAATCACAATTTGTATTCTTTTGTAAAATATGTTTTGAAAACCTTTGGAAATATTTCATGAACCAGTTTAAAATGAATTTAGATAAATCAGTGTAATTAAGAGTTTTGAAACAAATGAAAACCGTTATAGTGTCCTACTCGGTAAAACAGTGTATAGTGGTAAAATCTTGTGCATGCGGGTTATCAATCACATGTGATTGATATGATAACTGGCATGTTTAACTTGTATTCCCCCCCCTATAAAGCATGTAAAAAGCATTAAAAAGGTTCATTCAGGGGTATGAACTCACCTGGTGTAAGTAGGTCCGACGAAGGTGCCGTTTGGGCGATCGGTGTCACGCAAGGACTTGAACACACACAATGACCTATTTATCATATGATAACATATGTTTACATACAATTAGCATATTTAATACTAATTAAACAAATATACGCGCTCACAGGAGCGGAAAACACTTTGGTTAAGTGTTTGGGTGTCCCGGGTAGCGTTTTAGGTTGTGTATGGCTAAGGAATGGAGTTTACTCTCCAAGAGTAAACCCTTATCATATAGTTTACGGCCCAGGGACTACTCACCATGAGTTTACGGCCGTAAACTCATGGTGATGGGTTCTAGGGTGGTTTAAGTCTTCTACTTGCATCATGGAATTATTCTAAGTACTTTTTATAAAAGGCATGAGTGGGTTCAAGGCTCCTAAGGGCTTTATATTGGAGTTTACGGCCTAGGGACACTCCTAAGGGAGTTTACGGCCGTAAACTCTCACCCTTAGAGTTTTGTGAAGTTTCAAGCCCTTATTGCCTTGCTAGCAATTTATAATGAAGTGTGATGCTATTTTGGGGGATTAAATCTATCATTTGGATGTGTTTTGGGGAGTTTACGGCCTAGACACTTGCTTGGGCCGTAAACTCCTTTTTATCCCTCCATTTCTTGTGTTTAAGTCCTTGTGTCAATCCTAGTATTTTATGGTAAATGTCTAAGGCCATTTGGGGGAAAAAAACCAACATTTTGGCTTGGTTTGGGGAGTTTACGGCCTTGACACTTGTCTGGGCCATAAACTCCTATTAATCCTCCAATTCTTAATGTTTAAGTGATCTAAACCTAAGAGAATAAGCCCCTAATTTATGTGTTAAGCCCTAGGCTGGTTTGGGAGTGTTTTGGAGGCATTTTGACTTAGTTTAGAGGTGTTTACGGCCTTGGCATATGCCTGGGATGTAAACTCTCTTTTAGGCCTCAAAATGATTGTTTTAAATGTGCAAACACTCCTAGGCTAGTTCCCCTATTTATTTCCAAGCTTTTAGGGACTTTTGGGGGTCATTTTGGCCTCATTTTAGGTGTTTACGGCCTAAGGAGGAGCTTAGGCCGTAAACTCCTTTTCAACAGCTTCTAGGTTCGATTTCTAAGCTATAAACATGAATCAATATGTTTAGAATAGGCTAGGGTAAGCGGACTTACAATTTGGAAGCGTTTGGTTGCGGATTCGGGGCGAAAATGGTTCTAGAGAGAGAGTATAGAGAGAGAGGGTGGAAAAGCTCCAAATGGAGTCGACTCACCCTTTTATAAAGTTTTGAGTCGGGGCTCGGTGGAATTCTACCCAATACTGCAGTTAAATGGGGCTTTTGGTCGCACCCGATTTAGGGGTCGTAATAATAAAACTTAACGCTTTCCAAATAAATGGAAATGTGTGATTTGTTTTTATATCCTTTTTATCACGACTTAACGGTATGTTAATGTAAGCCAATGGAATGTTTATTAAATTGACACCCTCTAATTAACGGAACTTTTATACAGTGGAATATTCCGTTAATGGTAACGGGGAAATGTAACGGGACAACTTGGGTTGTCACAACATTCCTCTTTACATAACATATGGTTGCCGCTGAATGAACACAACCATATCCATTTAGCTGCCATACCCTACATGTACATGTTTTTTTCTAAATCAACACCATATGACTTTCCTAAGTTTCTTGTCTCAAATGTATTCAAGCCACTAGGCAACACTTGCCAATACCTAAAACATACACATAGTTAGTAAGGAAAAAACATCATTAATATATAATAGTGTCACAAACTGAACAAACCTTTGGAGGATCTTCCATTCATTTATGGAAAGTCTTATGTTTGGACATACATCAAATCGACCCCATCCAATACCTTTTAATCTCAAACTACACATCCTCTACATCACATAAAGTCTTATGTCCTCCGGCATAGTGATGATGGGCTTCTTCGTTGCATCTAAGAGCACATTATTGAAGCTCTCAAATAAGCCATTCTCAATAGAATCACTTCCCATTCCTTCCTGAAAGAATGATCTGGACCATGACTTTGGAATCCTTCCCATTAGATGCACATATGCAGCGGGGCTCAACAATTGAACCTCTTTCATTGCAGCATTGAAAAGTGGCTCAGTTGATGCCTTCCAAAATAGCTTCTCATAATGAGCACCAGGATATTTCTTCTTGAAGTTGGACAAAACATGGCTGACACATTGCCTATGTTCTATGTCTGGGAATAACTCCTTCACTGCCTCAATTAACCCCTGTATAAACATCATATGGACATTTAGAACATGATCATATTTAGTAATGCTTAATTCACATAACCTTACCTTATGTTGATCTGACATCAATGTCTTACCAAACCCGGATTCAAGATGCAGGTCTTCTTTCAAATTTTCTAGAAACCATTTCCAATTGTCCTTATTTCCAGAGCTACCACAGCCCAAGCTATTGGGTATATATGATTGTTTCCATCCCTCCCAACAGCACATAACAATTGACCACTACACATTCCTTTTAAAAAACAACCATCCAAGTTTATAAGCTTTCTACATCCACTTCTCCAACCCTGCTTCAATGCATAAAAACATATATATATATATATATATATATATATATATATATATATATATATATATATATATATATATATATATACTGCTAAACTAGGTTTTCCCATCTGGCATAGAGTTTACAGACATCTTAATTGTTGACCCTGGATTAGACCTTCTAATTTCCTCACCATAGGACCACAACTTTGCATAATTTTCTATTATGGTACCTTCAACTAGAGAAACTGCATGTTGTCTTGCTCTTCTACACGTTCCCATACTAACCTCAATGCCAAATTTATTTTTTGGTTCTCCTTTTAGAATTCTCACATTGAGTTTCTCATTTTCAAGAACTTCCCTTGTGAAATGACTACCAATCCATCTGTAATTAACTATTGACCCTAACTTAAAATTCTTGGCACAATTATGCTCATTAATAAGGGACTTGATTTGGAATGACTGCTCATCACACATCCATGAAGCCCATAGCCTAAATGTGCATTCACCAGTACAACACTTAACCAATAATCTTTTACTGTCATTTTTTTCATAATACAATTGAAACCCATTGGTTACAACATAATTACAAAGCATGAATTTCAATTGTTTAGGATTGGTAAACCTCATACCTAGAATTGGCAATTGCTTCTTCCAAGGTATGTCTTCATTGAACCTTGGTTGACCTTTCACATCTGGGACATTGTCATCTTCAACATCCTGTGCACTTTCAACTTTTGTTGCATCCTCATTTGCATTTTCTTGACTGATTCCATCATACGTTACTCCTTCCATGTTTCTCTTATGTGGACTCATGAACTTAGTTAGAGTTAGGTCAATACCATTGTTCATTTCCATTGACATGTTAAACATGACAAAACAATTGTCTTCAATGTCTTTTTCTTTACTTACTACATCATAAAATGCCAGCAGATGAGTACCAAAATAGTCCATGTACACAGACAGTTGTACTCCACACCTATACGCAATGTCTATAAACTCTTGATATTCAAGATCATTAGAAATCAATGTTAAACCTTTTGGGATTTCTAAATCTGGCTGACAATAGTAAACTTTCTGACACTTCTCTTGTGTGAATCGTTCAAGAAAACCGATAAACTCCTTGTGAGTCATAGCAACAAAATCAATATTGCCAAATACATGATGAATAGCATCTCAGTAGCAAAAAGGTTTGTTGATGAACACACCTTGGAAATGAAGTTTGATTGAGATGAACTCACCTATCAACAAGAATTTTGGTGGAAAGCGGAAACAAGGGTTTTTCAAGAGTAGCAAGGAGTTCAACGGAAGTGGAGAAGGAAATATCGAAAACCAGCTTATTTAAAAGATTACAATCGAAAGGTAACACATGTGGTCATTACATTTAATGAGATGACACCGTCATTTGTGTTGTGGCACCAAGTATACCTCTTATACCGGTAATAGGTAAGATGATGACATTTTAAAAGTCATACGTGGCTTTATTACCATTATGTAACAAAAAAAAACAATTGAGTGACCTTTTAAACCAAAAATGACAAGTTTAATGGGCTAATATGACATTTTCCCTCAAAAAAACCCTTTAAATTAAACAAACTAACACAATAAAAGAAAATCCGCATCAAGTACTAGTCGTGCTCCTATGGATAATCATAAAAAATAACTTCTATTTAAAAACTCGAATATGGAGGGCCTGATATGCTCAATGTTTGGTGATCGATTGATGGGGTTTTTATGTTCGAAAATTGAGGAACGATATGGAGTTGATTTATTGAAAATTGAAATTAGGTATCGATGTTGGAGATGGTTTCGATTGTTGTAGTCTAAAGCACATTGAGGAAGGATATGAGTCAGTTGTTGTAATCTGAAGCAAGTTGATGGAGGAAATAGAGTTTGATTAGGCTGGACATTGTGGTTCTCATCGATGAAAGGGGACATAATGTGCATTATGTGCAGCCCTCCATGACAGATTACAGATTCATAAAACCACACTCTATTTCCTACCCTCTACCATTATCACAAAAAAGCAAGCAAGGCTAAAATGTAACAGGTTTGATGAAGACCAAAAAAAGAGAAAAACCCTTGTTCCATAAGCCCTTTCAATCTTCTATTAATTTGCTTATTCCAACAAATTCCATCCAAACAAATGCAGACCTTACAACGGCTAAAAAATAATTTTATACAACAAATTACTGAAAATAAGTTTATTATTTTGTTCTATGTACAAAATGAAAACAAAAATAAATTTATACAACTAATTAGGTGGCTAGTACCAGGCTTGTTGCTGCGATCTTTAAGAGGGAAAGGGAGCGATGGGAGTGATGTTGTTGGTATCCTTGTGGCGGTGGAATAAGGACTCACCTGGACTGCTGTGGGGTGCAATGTTGCTGGTCCGGCTGGCGGCGGTGATTCCCGTGGTTTAGGTTCCGATTGTTCCCGCTAATGTGTGAATTTCCTCCAGAATTTGGGTTTTGTGTAGTGTGTAAGATAGTAGGAGATGATGCATGATCTTGGTGAGAGGCCAAGTATGTGCATGGGCCGAGTATGACACCGATTAACATTCAGTCTTCTGGTTCTCCGCTAACATTAATCTCCTCATAATGTCTATGAAATACTTTAATTTCCTCATATCGTTATTTATGTCTTCAAAATACTTCAACTTATATATTTTGTGAGCGTGGACCTATGATGCGAGGGATGTATTTTTTCAAATTAATTTTTCAAAAATAAAGTGCTTAATTTAATCTCAATCCCTAAAATTGGAGCAATGGAGAACACGGCCAACAAAACATGAAAACAAAACAACAAAACTTAGTAGGTGAAAATCATAAAATCGAGAAGAAACATAACACATTTTTATATTTGACATGATCAACCACCCTAGCTAGTTTCTAAAAATGTTATAATCAAATGGTATTTTATGTTATTTCATAGTCTTTTTAATTGTATTTGTATTTTAGTTTAGCCCATGTGTATTTTCTATAGGCCCATGTATATGTTCTACCTTAATTATTTCTCTATTTATATGGAATTCTTCAATCACCTAAACAAGGGGTGATATTGTACGGTTCTCACATGGTATCAGAAGGTTAATTACCCTCACGTATCTTTTTCAATTTTTTCCCCAACCCTAATATATGTTCCTTCTTTGCCATTTTCTTTTTCCCCTTCTGCCACGTTTGTATTGGCACTTTCATTCACCATGGTTGAATCAGATTCTTGTCTTCCCTATGCCACACTCATTCATATGATCACCATTAAGCTCAGTTCTGCCAATTATCTCTTATGGCGCAATCGGGTGGAGACACTTCTCACCTCTCAAGACTTATTTGGTTAACTTGATGGTTTTGTGTCAATGCCATCATCTTCTTCTACTGATGTTGCTATACAGAAAGCAGATAAGGAATGGCTTGCTCAGGATTGTCGTCTGCACAGTCTCCTTCTTTCTTCTTTGACTGAGGAATCCATGGCCGAAACCTAGGATGTAAAAGTGTCGATGCTGTATGGATTGCCTTAGAAAAGGCTTATTCTCTTCGTTCCAAGACAAGGGAAATCCAACTCAATGATGAGTTGCAACATTTACGCAGAGGTAATGACTCCGTTACAGTTTATAGCACCAAATTTCGTTCCTATTGTGATCAGTTAGCTGCTATTGGTGCCCCTGTTTCCGAAACCAACAACTTGCATTGGTATTTCCGTGGCCTTGGTATGTTGTTTTCCACCTTTTCCTTGTCACATATACGCCTCATCCCTCCACCCACTCTTCGTGATGTTATATCAGAGGCAAAGAGTTATTCTTTATTTCATAAATCCTTGGAGGATTCTTCCATAACACCTGTTGATTTTGCGGCTCATGGTGGCCCTAACTCTCGTTCTAATCAGCGTGGTGGCCGACAATCTGGTAACTCATCTTCTTATGTTGGCTTTTGGTCCACTGCTGGACGTGGTTCTCAAAGTAACTCACACCAATGTCGTCGGAATAATCATCGCACCTATGTTCCCCGTTGTCAAATCTACCGAATTGATGGTCACTATGCTGTTGATTGTCCAGATTGTTATGCGCGGTCGGGCGCTTCTTCCTCTCAAGCTAATTTGGCATCAACATTTGGTGCTATGAACATTCAGCCCAACGAGGTTTTTAATTGGTATATGGACTCTGGAGCTTCCTCTCATATGACATCAACTACTTCTCAACTTGACTCGGATACTCCCTATAATGGTAATCATCAAGATTCTGTTGGTAATGGTCATCGATTATCAATCTCACATATTGGGTCACGTGCTATTACTCATGATTTATCGTTACGTGATGTGTTAGTTGTCCCTCAAATTACTAAAAATCTTTTTTCAATTAGCAAACTAACCCGGGACTTTCCTGTCACTGTTTCGTTTGATGATATTTTGTTTGTTATTCAACACAAGAAAACAGGGATGATTGTGGGAAGAGGGTGACGTGAGTTTGGTCTCTATATTTTGGAACGAAGTGATTCGGCTTTTCTCAGTGATCTTAAGAGTTGGTGACTTCGTGCTTCTTTTCAACTTTGGCATGCTCGTTTGGGTCATGTTGCTTATGATATTGTCAAATTACTTAATAAAAAAGGTCTTGTGTCTGTTACTTCTCATTTGCCTAAGTCAGTTGTCTGTTAGTCTTGTCAGTTGGCAAAAAGTAAACGATTGCCCTTTAGTACTAATGATAAACATGCACTTAATGTGCTTGATTTAGTACATTGTGACTTATGGGGTGCTGCACCTATTTCATCTAATAATGGTTTTCGTTATTATGCTATTTTTGTTGACGATCATTCGCGATTCACATGGCTTTATCCTATGCGCCAAAAGTCAGAATTTGTTGACATATTCATCAAGTTTCAAGATTTTGAAAAAACTCAATTCTCGGTTAAACTTTAAGTATTTCAATCAAATGGCGGGGCTGAGTTGTAACGCCCCAATTCTGGTATGTTATTTAAATAATTATTTTTCAAGTTTTCAGAAGGAACTTGACGAGTCAGTAGCCAGACTCGTCGAGTTGAGTCGGGACTTTGAGCACGTGTAAGTTGGCAACTCGACGAGTCCATATTCCGGACTCGACGAGTCCGCCAGTCTGAATGAAATCCTAATTTCCAGGGTTTGCACCTTATTTAAACAACTTTTGGGGCCTCAAGTCAGCCCCCATCACCCCTCAGAACACCATTCTCGAAACCCTAGAACCCTCTTGGAATTTTTGTGTGATTTGGTGGGTTTCTTTGAAGATTTTGAGAGAACAAGGAAGGTAGATCAAGAGGAGAAGAAGGAGATCCAGGATCTTTGTGGCATTTCAGAGAATAGTGAGGTATAACTCGCCCCTTTTATGTTTTCATGCTTTAATTCGCTTTGGAAAGCCATAAAAGCTATTCTTGAACCATTTCTTGGCTTGGTAATAGTATAGAGGACTCATTGAGATGAATAGCCTTTAGATCTAGCTAGGTTTGAGTTCCAGAAGCTTAGATCTAGCACCTTTATGGAGCCATTTTGCATGAAAGCTCTAGATCTACTCTTATAGTGTGCTTTGAACCCTAAACCCTTCATTTGATGTTATTTACACGTAAAGTTGGAAACTTTACGTGTTAATCAAGCCCCAAGAACCCAGATCTATGAATGGAAGGGACTGGTTTCAAGCAGAATCGAGTATATAGTGTTTGCATGCATGCGACTCGGCAAGTCGTTCTTCAGACTCGGCCAGTCGAGTCGTGAGTCCCCTGTTTTCCCCGTTTCGATTTATGCCGAGTGGAACCAGTGAGTGAGAGAAGGACTCGGTGAGCTAGAGGATTAAACTTATTCGTGGAAGAACTCGGCGAGTCAATGCCCTGGCTCGGCGAGTCCAAGGCAATCTTCATGCCTCAAGAACAGACTCGACGAGTTGTTCATACAACTCGGCGAGTCGGATGCAGATTGTGGGAGTCTTAGTAACAAAGAGGAACTCGCCGAGTTTGTGCCAAAACTCGACGAGTAGTAGCAAGTAGAAGCATAAAGTGAGAGTAAGGACTCGACAAGTTGGTGAACCAACTCGACGAGTCAGGTCAACTGAATGTTGACTTTCACCGTTAGGTTGATTTTGACCAGGGGTAAGAGTCATTTTACCCTCAGTATTATTATCAGTATTTGATTGATGGTACTTATGGAAATTGTAGCCGGGGTGAAACCGGAGCCGCAGCAGACAGATTCCGGAGCAGTTCTTTCAACAGCTAGGCTACGAGGTGAGTTTCCTGCCAGTAGGAACGGGTCTACGGCCACAATGTCAGCCCAATTAGCTAGTAGTAGTTTCCGGACTTCGGTCCGATGTAGCAGATAGTGTGTTTGATGCCTTTGTGGCTCAGACGGGATTTATGTGTTATGTGTTCCAGGCTACAGCTTGATGCAGTATGTAGTATATGTGTTTATGTTAGATGATGTGTGTTATGCTAGTTGATATGTGTTCCGGACTTCGGTCCTATGCAGTCAGTTCTGGAATTCGGTCCGATGCGGCTAGTTCCGGACAACAGTCCGATGCAGGGGACAAGGTCCCAGTTAGTTCCGGACTTCGGTCTGATGCAGTTTCCGGGCTTTGGTCCGATGCAGAGGGCAAGGCCCTGTGTAGTTCCGGACTTCGGTCTGATGCAGTTTCCGGACTTCAGTCCGATGCAGTGGGCAAGGCCCAGTATGTGTTATATGCTAGTGTATGGTATGTGGTAGTTTGGGGGACCTCACTAAGCTTTGTGCTTACAGTTTCAATTTTGGTTTCAGGTACTTCCGCAAGTAAAGGGAAGAGCTTGGGATGATGACATTGCACACACCACAACTTCTCTCTTATTCTTAGGAGTTTGTTGATTCATAGTTTGATTTGACACAAATGTTCATGACATTTTATTATGGGTTGAGATATTTGACACATGGTTTTATGATGTGACGATCAGTATATGATTTTTATTATTATTAAAACAAAAAAATTTGGGTCGTATTTTTGGTTGTTACAAGTTGGTATCAGAGCCTTGGTTTGAGAGATTCAGGCACACTCTCGGGTGTGACTGGACTCAAACTGAGGAAATGGTAGAACGATTTTCAAAAGTGTTAATCAAAAAAATTTTGAGAAAGGAAAACAATTTTATAAAAAGTATAAAGGAAATAGTTTTAGAAAAAGCGAAAAGAATTTGGAAAAGAGAAAAGGGTGTGGTGCATGCAATCAGCCAAGCTCAAGTAAGTACTCCCAAATTACCCATACAAGTTTATGATCATCAGTTTCAGTTTCTTTTTATGTTCCAGTTTCAGTTTCAGTTTTAGTAGAACAGCATGCTAGTATAGGACTAAGGATCTAGGAGGATGCCTTATGTGCCTACTTTATGTGTTTCAGCTTGATAAGAATTGCATGCTAGTATTAAGTAGACAGTAGTAGGATAGCCTGTGTAGGTTATGCTTGATAGTATGAGCTTAGCATTGTATGCTAGTACAGTTTCTTGTTATGAGAATAGTTTTGCATGAGTTTGTTTCCTTTATCCGAATGTTGCTTGCTTTGTGCTTTGTGGGACTCTGAGTGATGGGAGTTAGCCGTTAGGTGAATACGTCACATCACATGTGATCAGGGTTGAATAATCTCAGAGTGCTGGATCTGGCCCTATTGCGCAACTCTCGTTTGAGTCTAACCGTTGTAGGGACGAGTCTTTTGCTCGAAGGATTATCTGAGCCTCATTGCATGTGATGGTATTCAAGTGGTGGCTAATTGGCATTACAAGGAGGCCTTCAACAGCTGAGGACTGGTTTGGGAGGAGTCGGAAGTCCCCTAGGGCAAGCCTAGGATGAGAGTAGCAGAGATCAGTAGTAGTAGAAGTGACTTGGTGGAGTTAAGGCAGTACTTGAGGAAAGTACGGATAGATGTGGAAGGTAGTATGGGCCCGTACTACTGAAAGCAGAGGATCCGTACTCGAATCAAGGAAAGCTGAGATGAGACCAAGAAACTTGTGATAGTAGTGATCCATCGAGATATATTTATGACCCTGAAATTTATTATGATGTGTTTTCAGAATGGTGGTATTGCGCCCTCGACCAGCAGTCGGCAGTTCAGATGCCGAAGGGGGATCAGGATCAAGCCCGGAGGCCGGGCAGATGGATGAGCAGACTAGGGAGTTTCTCTCTTCAGAGATTACACGCACCATACTTGAGCAGACTCCTGTGATCTTCGGTTCGATCAAGGAGGGCATCTTAGAGTTGATGGACGAGAGGTTGAGCACTTTCCGTGCTGAGGTACCGGCCATGATGGGGTCACGCACGCTTACTTTCAGGGAGTTCCGGGCATGTGGAGCTCCAGATTACCACGGGGCTTGGGACCCCATTGCGAGTACCAGATGGTTGGCGGATGTGGCCAATGCTTTCCGCACTAGCAGATGACCCGAGGGGGACAAGGTCAGATTGGCGTCCTGTCTTCTGAAGCACACGGCACGGGATTGGTGGGAGGAGGTTGGTCATGCCATTGGGGATGACGCAGCTTTGGATTCCATGACCTAGCTAGACTTTTCTACCAGGTTCAGGGCAGATTTTGCATCGGTCATTGAGGTGCAGCAGTTGGCCAGAGAGTTTCAGGATCTTACCCAGACTACAGAGACAGTGGCGAAAATTACCGCCAAGTTCAGGGAGAGGGCACTTCTCGTTCCTCAGTACACGACTGATGAGGAAACGAAGAAGGCTCGTTATCATGAGATGTTGCGGAGTGATATCCGCCAGTTCGTGAGCCGGTCCAGTTGTAAGACACTGGATGACATGATTTCTAGGGTGAGAGAGAGAGAGAGAGAGAGAGAGAGAGATTGACCTTGAGATGGAGAGAAAAAGGAAGTCGGAGGCGGTTCCAGGTTCAGGGAGTTCGTGCAAAAAGCCCAAGGGTTGAGATCACAGAGCTAGGAGTCAGCAGAGCCACATTTGGTGTGGCAAGTGTGGGAGATTGCGCGATGGGGCGTGCAAGGCGGGGAGTGCCGGCTGCTAGAAGTGCGGCCGAACCGGGCATATGAGCAGAGATTGTGCAGCCACTACTACCACCGTTGCGCCATCAAATCTGATTTGCTTCCAGTGCAATCAGAGGGGACATAAAAAGTCCCAGTGTCCGAGTTTAGCTGCTGCGGGGAAGGTGTCAACACCTGCTCCTGCTACTTTGAGGATTACAGATGGCCGTCAGGGCCGGGTCGAGACGCTGGTGGCGAAGAGTAGGGTTTTTCAGATGACAGCAGAGGAGGCGTGAGCGACTCCTGATGTGGTGACGGGTATGTATTTTTCCCCTTATCTCTACATTTATTATTGATTGTTTCTTATGGTTATATGTTTTGTATATGGTCATTCTCAGTGAACGACATTTCAGCTACAATATTGTTTGATTCGGGGGCTACCCGATCATTCGTTTCTCTTGCGCTTAGCAAGAGGTTTAGCAGAGCTCCAGGGGAGCTAGATTGTCCACTTGAGGTTGAGATAGCAGCTGATAGGACCGTTAGGGTTGCAAGGGTACACCAAGGGTGTTCCCTGCAATTATTTGATGAGTGATTTCCAGTGGACTTGGCCCCTATTCCCTTGCGAGGGAATAAGGTTATAGTAGGCATGGATTGGCTGAGCCCCAATGGGGCGGTGATAGATTGTGAGCTACAGTTGGTGACGATTTGCACTCCCAGTGGGGGAGAGTTAGTGATTCAGGGTGAGAGGCCACAACGCGGACCAGATCTGTGTTCAGCAGCGAGAGCGAGGTGCTACTTCCAGCAGGGTTGCGCCGATTATATTGCCTATGTTTTAGATGCCTGAGAGAAGGGCAAGATGACAGTTGATGATGTTCCGGTGGTGCGAGACTACCCGGATGTATTTCCAGAGGATTTTCCAGGGATACCTCCTGAGAGACAGGTTGAGTTCGGGATTGATCTAATCCCTTGTGCGGCTCCGATAGCCAAGGCACCGTATCAGTTGGCTCCCCCGGAGATGCAGAAGTTGTCTACACAGCTGCAAGAGCTGCTAGACAAGGGATTTATCAGGCCGAGTAGTTCGCCCTGGGGTGCACTGATTTTATTCGTGAAGAAAAAGGACGGGTCGCACCTTATGTGTATAAATTACCGGGAGCTGAATAAGGTGACGGTAAAGAACCGTTATCCACTTTTGAGGAGAGATGATTTGTTTGATCAGCTTCGGGGGGCGTCTTGGTTCTCCAAGATCGATTTACGCTATGGATATCACCAGATGCGGGTCAGAGGTGAGGATGTGTAGAAGACTGCCTTCAGGACCAAGTATGGTCATTATGAGTTTGTGGTGATGCCGTTTGGGCTCACCAACGCCCCAGCCGCGTTCATGGACCTCATGAACCGCGTGTGCAGGCCGATGCTGGATCGGTCTGTGATAGTATTCATAGACGATATCTTGGTGTATTCCAAGACTCAGGAGCAGCATGAGGAGCACCTGAGAGAGGTGCTAGAAGTTTTGAGGAGGGAGAGACTTTTCGCGAAGTTCTCCAAGTGCGAGTTCTGGTTGCGGGAGGTGCAGTTCCTTGGTCACCTCATCAACCAGAAGGGTATTTTGGTAGATCCGGCCAAGATTGAGGCCGTGATGCAGTGGGAGGTCCCAAAGTCTCCATCTGAGATTCGGAGTTTCCTAGGTTTGATAGGGTATTACAGGAGATTCATCTAGGATTTCTCCAGGATAGCAGTACCGCTCATCCGACTGACCAATAAGTCGGTAGTGTTTCGTTGGGGGCCTGAGCAGTAGATAGCATTTGAGACCCTCAGGCAGAGATTATGCGAGGCGCCGATTCTCACCCTGCTAGAGGGAGTGGAGGATTTCGTAGTGTGATGCCTCGATCACAAGTATGGGAGCAGTGTTGATGCAGCGAGGCCGTGTGATAGCTTACGCCTCGAGACAGTTGAAGCCTCACGAGGCCAATTATCCTATGCATGACTTAGAGTTGGGGGCAATGGTATTTTCCCACAAGATTTGGATACATTACCTCTATGGGGTCCGTTGTACCATTTACACGGATCACAAGAGCTTGAGGTACCTCATGGATCAGCCGAATCTAAACATGAGGCAGAGGCGGTGGTTAGATGTGTTGAAGGACTATGACTGTGAGATCTTGTATCATCCAGGGAAGGACAACGTAGTAGCTGACGCCCTGAGCCGCAAGGCAGTAGTGGCCCCGATCAGAGACATTTGTTTGAGGATGATAATGATTACTCCATTATTGGAGCAAATCAAGGAAGCGCAGGTAGAGGGCCTCAAGGAGGAGAGGCAGAAGTGTGAGAGGATCATGGGCCGAGTAGCTTCTTTTTACTATGATAGTAGAGGATTGTTGACCCTTCATGGGAGAGTTTGGGTGCCGTACTAGGGCGGAGTACGGCAAGTGTTGATGGATGGGACTCATAAGTCTCGATTTTCCATTCATCTAGGGGCGACGAAGATGTATAGAGATCTTCGACCTTATTATTGGTGGCCCTAAATGAAGCAGGATGTCGCTTGGTATGTGGAGAGGTGCCTGACCTGCAGAAAGGTTAAGGCAGAACACCAAAGACCTCATGGCAAGATGCATCCGTTAGACATTCTAGTGTGGAAATGGGAAGAAATCACCATGGATTTCATCACGAAGCTTCCTAGGACTGCGCGTGGAGTGGATTCTATATGGGTTATAGTGGATTAGTTGACGAAGATTGCTAATTTTATACCGATCCAGGAGAGTATATCAGCAGAGAAGTTAGCCCATATTTATGTGAGAGAGGTGGTGGCACGGCATGGAGTGCCTGTTTCAGTGGTGTCAGATCGAGATGTCCGTTTTACTTCCAGATTTTGGAAGCGGTTTCATGACGAGATGGGTACTCGTCTCCATTTCAGCACCGCTTTCCATCCTCAGACGGACGGGCAGCGCAAGAGAACGATTCAGACTCTCGAGGACATGCTGCGGGCATGTGTTCTAGACTTTGGTGGCAGTTGGGATACGTATCTTCCGTTAGCGGAATTTTCGTATAACAACAGCTACCACGCGAGTATTGATCGACCTCCTTTCGAGATGCTCTATGGGAGGAAGTGCAGGACCTCGATTTGTTGGGGCGACGTCGGTCAGCGAGTCATTGGGAGCACTGAAGTGGTTCTCAAGATGACAGAGTTGATCCAGCAAGTTCGTGGTAGACTGCAGACTGCACAGAGTCGGCAGAAGAGTTACACCGATAGGAGGCGTTCAGATTTAGAGTTCCAGGTGGGCGATATGGTCCTCCTGAAGGTATCGCCCTGGAAGGGTGTTATCAGGTTTCGGAAGAGGGGCAAGCTGGGCCCCAGGTTCATTGGTCCTTTTATGGTTTTGGCCTGGGTGGGTCGGGTTGCTTATCGATTGGATCTTCCGGAAGAGCTTAGCCAGATCCAGAACACTTTCCATGTTTCTCAGTTGAGGAAGTGTTTGGTGGACGAGTAGGCAATTGTACCCATTGAGGATATTCAGGTAGATAGCAGCCTGAATTATGTCGAGATACCAGTTGCGATCTTAGATCGGAAGGTGAAGACCTTGAGGAACAAGGTGATTCAGTTAGTGAAGGTGCAGTGGCAGCACCGGAAGGGTTCAGAGTGGATGTGGGAGTCCGAGGAGGAGATGCGGGGGCATTACCCAAAGTTGTTTCTAAATTCAACGGCAGTAGACTTCGAGGACGAAGTGTGAGACAAGTGGGGGAGAGTTGTAACGCCCCAATTCTGGTATGTTATTTAAATAATTATTTTTCAAGTTTTCAGAAGGAACTCGACGAGTCAGTAGCCAGACTCGTCGAGCTGAGTCGGGACTTTGAGCACGTGTAAGTTGGCAACTCGACGAGTCCATATTCCGGATTCGACGAGTTCGCCAGTCTGAATGAAACCCTAATTTCAAGGGTTTACACCCTATTTAAACAACTTTTGGGGCCTCAAGTCTGCCCCCATCACCCCTCAGAGCACCATTCTCAAAACCCTAGAACCTTCTTGGCATTTTTGTGTGATTTGGTGGGTTTCTTTGAAGATGTTGAGAGAAGAAGGAAGGTAGATCAAGAGGAGAAGAAGGAGATCCAGGATCTTTGTGGCATTTCAGAGAATAGTGAGGTATAACTTGCCCCTTTTCTGTTTTCATGATTTAATTCCCTTTGGAAAGCCATAAAAGCTATTCTTGAACCATTTCTTGGCTTGGTAATAGTATAGAGGACTCATTGAGATGAATAGCCTTCGGGTCTAACTAGGTTTGAGTTCCAGAAGCTTAGATCTAGCACCTTTATGGAGCCATTTTGCATGAAAGCTCTAGATCTACTCTTATAGTGTGCTTTGAACCCTAAACCCTTCATTTGATGTTATTTACACGTAAAGTTGGAAACTTTACGTGTTAATCAAGACCCAAGAACCCAGATCTATGAATGGAAGGGACTGGTTTCAAGCAGAATCGAGTATATAGTGTTTGCATGCATGCGACTCGGCGAGTCGTTCTTCAGACTCGGCCAGTCGAGTCGCGAGTCCCCTGTTTTCCCCGTTTCGAGTTATGCCGAGTGGAACCAGTGAGTGAGAGAAGGACTCGGTGAGCTAGAGGATTAAACTTATTCGTGGACGAACTCGGCGAGTCAATGCCCTGGCTCGGCGAGTCCAAGGCAATCTTCATGCCTCAAGAACAGACTCGACGAGTTGTTCATACAACTCGTCGAGTCACAGCTAGTGTGTTCATCTGATGAAGGAGAACTCGACGAGTTGTTCATACAACTCGGCGAGTCGGATGCAGATTGTCGGAGTCTTAGTAACAAAGAGGAACTCGCCGAGTTTGTGCCAAAACTCGACGAGTAGTAGCGAGTAGAAGCATAAAGTGAGAGTAAGGACTCGACGAGTTGGTGACCCAACTCGACGAGTCAGGTCAACTGAATGTTGACTTTCACCGTTAGGTTGATTTTGACCAGGGGTAAGAGAGTCATTTTACCCTCAGTATTATTATCAGTATTTGATTGATGGTACTTATGGAAATTGTAGCCGGGGTGAAACCGGAGCCGCAGCAGACAGATTCCGGAGCAGTTCTTTCAACAGCTAGGCTACGAGGTGAGTTTCCTTCCAGTTGGAACGGGTCTACGACCACAATACCAGCCCAATTAGCTAGTAGTAGTTTCCGGACTTTGGTCCGATGTAGCAGATAGTGTGTTTGACGCCTTAGTGGCTTTGACGGGATTTATGTGTTATGTGTTCCGGGCTACAGCTTGATGCAGTATGTAGTATATGTGTTTAAGTTAGATGATGTGTGTTATGCTAGTTGATATGTGTTCCGAACTTCAGTCCGATGCAGTCAGTTCTGGACTTCGGTCCGATGCAGCTAGTTCCGGACACCAGTCCGATGCAGGGGACAAGGTCCCAGTTAGTTCTAGACTTCGGTCTGATGCAGTTTCTAGGCTTCGGACCGATGTAGAGGGCAAGGCCCTGAGTAGTTACGGACTTCGGTCCGATGCAGTTTCCGGACTTCGGTCCGATGCAGTGGGCAAGGCCCAGTATGTGTTATATGCTAGTGTATGGTATGTGGTAGTTTGGGAGAGCTAACTAAGCTTTGTGCTTACAGTTTCAGTTTTGGTTTCAAGTACTTCCGCAAGTAAAGGGAAGAGCTCGGGATGATGGCATTGCACACACCATAGCTTCAGTCTTATTCCTGGGAGTTTGTTGATTCATAGTTTGATTTGACACAAATGTTCATGACATTTTATTATGGGTTGATATATTTGACACATGGTTTTATGATGTGACGATCAGTATCTGATTTTTATTATTATTAAAACAAAAAAATTTGGGTCGTATTTTTGGTTGTTACATGAGTTTACATCCAAAACACTACATGATCATTTATGGACTTGTGGCATTCATCATCAAATGTCTTGTCCTTACACTGCTGCTCAGAATGGTAGAGCTGAGCGCAATCATCGACACCTAACAGAAACTGGTTTAGCATTGGCTTTTCATGCTTCAGTGCCACTTACTTATTGGTTTGAGGCGTTTGAAGCTGATGTTTTTACTATAAATCGATTACCTTCTACACTTCTTGGAGGCAAGTCGCCATTTGAAATGTTGTTCAATAATACTCCAAATTACTTAGTTTTTCATGTAACGCCCCAATCCTCAGGTATGGTTTAAATAAGATTTCTTGGGTTAAGGCCTACTCAACGAGTTAGTTGCCCTACTCGTCGAGTAGCATCGGGGTGGGATCGCGAGATAAGTGACCTACTCGACGAGTCCATATTGGGACTCGGCGAGTAGGAGCTGGCAGATGAAACCCTAAACCTCAGGGTTTTACACCCTATTGTAAGGAACCTCAGCCTCCTTTGGGCCTCCTTACAGTTCTAGAGAGTTTTGTGAGACCCTAATCTGTGTGTGTGCCCTTTTGTGTGTTGAAGCTTGAAAGTGGATCTTTGGAGGGAGAAGGCTTGGATGAGAAGGATATTGGAGCAAGTAGAGTGTGGAAATCAACACTTATCTCGGTTATCATCTTGTAGAGGTACCCAAATCGCCATTTCCTTGCAGATTTCTTCTATTGGTTGAGTTCTAAGGTTTCTTTTATGAAATGTTAAGTTAATAAGATGAGCTATGGGCTACATCTGAAGTAGTAACTTCAGATCTGGACCCTCCTTGGATTCTAGAAGCATAAAGTTGCAGTCTTCGTCATGATTGAGGTCCCTCTTGAGCATGAAGCTCCATGAAGAACTTAAAATAGGCATTTAGAGCCTTTATAGCTATGCATGCACGTAAAGTTTGCAACTTTACGTGAAAAGCATGCCCTAGAAGCTTGGATCTATGATTTGGAGCAGCTGCATGGCTCAAAACAAGTATGTATAGAAAAAGGACTGAATGGACTCGGCGAGTCGCAAGGTTGACTCGGCGAGTCATATGAAGATAGCCGTGGACTCGACGAGTAGGATGAGCAACTCGGCGAGTCCGATGAAGATTGCCATAGACTCGACGAGTTGAATGAACAACTTGGCGAGTCGGATGAGGTTTCCCCAATTTATGAATGCGTGTGTATCTGTCGAGTTTCTAGAAGGAAACTCGACGAGTAGCCTTAAGGTTTCGATCGAAAATCATAAGAACTCGGTGAGTCACCCCGGTGACTCGGCGAGTGGGAAGGAGTTTCAAGGAACTCTGCGAGTAGCCTCGAGTACTCGGCAAATTAAGGTCAACATGGACTGTTGACCTTGACTAAGGACTTTGACTTTGATCAGGGGTAAAATGGTCATTATACCCTCAGTTTAGTTATCAGTATCTGATTTAGTGTTTGTGGAAATTATAGCCGGAGAATTCTGGAGCAGCAGTCATCCAGCTTCGGATTTAACATCTCAACAGTTTGAGTTACGAGGTGAGTTTCCTCCCAGTAGGAACGGGTCTACGACCACAATGCCAGCCCGTTTAGTTAGCAGTAGTTCCGGACCTTGGTCCGATGCAGTAGTATGTATTTTTGATGTCTTCGTGATTCATGCATGTTTTGTTATGTGTAGTATGTCGGGCAAGCCCGATACAGAATGTGATTATGCTATATGTTCATGATACGTTATATCCAGTTTATTCAGGACTTCGGTCCGATGCCGGGCGGGGCCCGATGCAGTGGGTGGGGCCCAAGTTATTCCGGACTTCGGTGCGATGCCGGGCGGGGCCCGATGCAGTGGGCGGGGCCCAATATGTGTTATTTGTATTATGGTATGATATGTGGTAGTTTGGGGGAACTCACTAAGCTTCATGCTTACAATTTCATTTTTTGGTTTCAGGTACTCCCGCTAGTAAGGGGAAGAGCTCGAGATGATAGCATCGCACACACCACAACTTTAGTTTTTCTTATCCTGGGAGTTTTCATTAGAAACTGTGATATGTTTTGAGAAACTGTGATATGTTTTGATACAGTTGTAATGTTACGTTGTTATAATTTTTAGGATACTTGTTCCACAGTTTTTGTTGGTATGTTATCGATGATGTGATTTTTAGTATTATTAAAACAAAAAATTTTGGGTCATATTTTTGGATGTTACATTTCATCCTTTTGGTTGTCGTGTGTATCCGTGTTTATGGGCTACTGTGCCCAACAAGTTCTCACCACACACAATACATTGTGTTTTCTTGGGTTACAGTTCTAATCACAAAGGTTTTCGTTGCTCGGATAAACATACGGGTCACATTTATATCTCTCGCCATGCTCAATTTGATGAGAACCTTTTTCCATTTGCATCTGGCACAAATGGCTCTACCAATCCCACTTTATTAGTTGTTTCCATCTTTCAAGATCCTTTAGATGATGATGACGTCAGTTACACGCAACCCAATTATTCTCATGCATCTGAACCTTCACAACCAACTGGACCATGTTGTATTTGTACATCTCTTGGTGTTAGGCCGATTCAAGAATCTATTTCTACACCTGTGTCTACTTTAATTGTTCATACTGTTGATTCATCTCTTCCTGAATCCCAAGCCGATGATGTTGATCCATACCCAGTTCTCCCTCGTCATCAAATACGAACCATATCACAATCTGGTATATCTAAACCTAAACATTTTCCAGATTTTGAACTGCATGGTCTTCTTGCTGCTTTACTAGCTCAGTCAAAACCAAAAGGCATCAAATCAGCCTTAAAACACCCTGGATGGGTTGAAGCTATGAATGAAGAATTACCTGCTTTAAAGTCAAATCATACTTGGACCCTTGTAACCTTGTATCCCCTCCTACTAGTGTAAACATTGTAGGCTCTAAATGGGTTTATCGTACAAAGTACTTATCTGATGGCACGGTTGATCGTCTTAAAACACGCTTGGTTGCTCAAGGTTTTTCTCAGCATCCTAGCTTTGATTTCACTCATACTTTTAGTCATGTGGTTAAAGATGCTACTGTTAGAACAATTCTTGCTTTATCCGTTCGAAGAAACTGGCCTCTTCATCAACTTGACGTTAAAAATGCTTTCTTAAATGGGCACTTAGACCAACCGGTCTTTATGGAGCAGCCTCCTGGTTACATTGATCCGCAATTTCCTAATCACGTTTGTTGTCTACATAAAGCCTTATACGGCCTCAAGCAAGCTCCATGTGCTTGCTTTACAAGGTTTAGTGCATATCTTGCTACTCTTGGTTTTCACTGTAGTCAAGTTGATACCTCACTTTTTGTTTATGCACGTGGTACCATTCTTCTCTACCTGTTAGTTTACGTTGATGACATTATTGTAACCGGAAATGATCCCACTTTACTTCGTTCCTTCATTCAACGAACGAATAAGGAATTTTCAATTAAAGACTTGGGTCATTTGAGCTATTTTCTTGGATTAGAGGTTACTCACACCAACGATGGTTTATTTCTTGGTCAAGCTAAGTATGCAAGAGACATACTTGATTGAGCTCAAATGCTCTCGTCCAAAGTTGTTGCGACTCCATGGGCAGTTGGCCCTCAGCTTCACAGTACACAAGGACGCCCGTTCCGTGATCCTACTCTTTATCGATCTCTTGTCGGTGTTTACCAATACTTAACCATAACCTGACCTGATCTTTCATTTGCAGTAAATTCTGTTAGTCAGTTTCTCCAAGCACCTACTGATGCTCATTTCTTAGTTGTCAAACGTATTCTACGATACGTTAGGGGTACGATCCATTACAGACTCAATTTTTCTCGCTCCACTGACTCTTCTATTGTTCAAGGTTACTCTGATGCTGATTGGGCACGATGCCTAGAGACTTGACGCTCTACATATGGTTACGCTATATTTCTAGGAAATAATCTTGTATCCTGGAGTGCAAAGAAACAACCTACCGTCTCCCACTCTAGCTGTGAATCAAAATAGAGCGTGAATCAGAATATCGAGCTCTTGCTAATACCGCTTCTCAGATGGCATGGACGGTTCATCTTCTTTGAGACCTACGAGTTCAGCTTCCTATCTCGCCTATGCTATTTTGTGACAAAAAAAGTGTCATCTTCTTGTCTCAAAATCCAATTGCGCACAAACGAGCTAAACATAACGACATTGACTACCATTTTGTACGTGAGCAAGTTGCTAATGTTCAATTTGTTCCCTCACACTTGCAACTTGGTGATGTTTTTACAAAAGGCTTGGGAGACCATTATTTCTATTTTTTTCGATCCAAGCTTCGAGTTGGTCAAAACCCAACGCTACGCTTGCGAGGGGATGTTAGTCCATAGTCTTTTTAATTGTATTTGTATTTTAGTTTAGCCTATGTGTATTTTCGATAGGCCCATGTATATGTTGTACCCAAATTATTTCTCTATGTTTTTACAAAAGGCTTGGGAGACCATTATTTCTATTTTTTCGATCCAAGCTTCAAGTTGGTCAAAACCCAACGCTACGCTTGCGGGGGGATGTTAGTCCATAGTCTTTTTAATTGTATTTGTATTTTAGTTTAGCCTATGTGTATTTTCGATAGGCCCATGTATATGTTGTACCCAAATTATTTCTTTATTTATATGGAATTCTTCAATCACCTAAACAAGGGGTGATATTCTACAATTCTCACATTTTACAATCTTCATTTGTATACAGATTACGAAAGATTTTGCTAAGATAGAAACTAGGCATATAAGAAAGTACATATAGAAGTTAACAGGAGGACATATATTGGAGTTTAACTAGAGTTCAATAACTGGAGAGAGAGCATGGACATGGAGGTTCTGCCACCTCAATTCCTCCTTCAAGCATCTGGATCACCTTCCTCATGGTTGGCCTCAAGGATGAGTTCTCTTGTACACACCACAGGCCAACCATGACAAAAGTTGCAAGTTTCTTGTAGTCATCAAATGCTTCCAGATCGTTCTCAACAAATGTATCCAGTCGACCTTCTTGATAGCAATCCCAGGCAAGATCAGTTAAAACCGCCACCCCTTTCTCACCACTCTCGTAAACCAAGCTCTTTCGGCAGGAAATGATCTCTAGCAGCAACACACCAAAGCTATACACATCAACCTTTACTGTGACAGGAGTGTTCCTAAACCATTCAGGAGCAACATAACCTTTTGTTCCTCTTATTCCAGTGTTTGTATGACTTTGATTCATCATCAACAGCTTCGCCAATCCAAAGTCAGAAATCTTAGCATTGAAGTAGTCATCAAGAAGTATATTCTGAGGCTTTATGTCACAGTGAATGATCAGGGTGCTACACTCTTCATGAAGGTATGCGAGTCCCTTAGCAATCCCAACAGCAATATAACTCCTCTGTCTCCATGTAGGTCTTGTGTCCCCGAAAAGGAACATCGCCAAAGTGCCATTGCTCATGTACTCATAAACCAATAGGCGCTGCTCACCATCATCACAATAACCAAGAAGCTGCACCAAATTTTTATGATGAGTTTTTGCAATGGTGTCAACCTCGGTTTTGAATTCCTTTTCACCATTATGAACCACTGTATTCAACTTCTTCACAGCGACAGTCTTTTTCCCTATCACACCTTTATAGACTATCCCGAACGCCCCCTTTCCCAGTTCATCCTTGAACCCATCAGTAGCTTCAACTAATTCTTGATATGTAAAACGAGGTAGATTGCTTTCAACAGCTTTCCTAATTGGATACGAATTTCTTGGCTTCTTCTTGTATATTACAAAGAAACCGACACAAATCACACCAACCAATACAAAGATAACAAATACAGAAGTACCTAAGAGAGCGGATCCTACAACTATCAGATTTTTTCGATCTTTATTTTCTCCGGGAAGCCGAGTAGTGTTTTGAAGAGGATGATCACCAATCCTGTATTTCACGAACGCCCTCACATTAGCTGAAGCAACCTTCCTCCCGTTAGAAAGTGGAAGCTTCTTCTTCCAACATTGGGTGTCCCTATATATTGCAACAGCACAGAAACAATCTTCCAAGCAGGAACTTTTACAGGTGTTTTCATTACTTGGGTTCATGTGCACATAGTCTGAAAATGGCCAATCAATATTTTGGAGCTCGATGAAATCAAATATGCCTCGCCCATTATTGGAGTCAACTTCATCACATGTTGGAGTGAAATCAGGCTTGCAATCACCACTTGGATTATTTGGATCAAGCAATGAGAAACCCTTTGGGCATTCACAGTTTGGCCGGTTACCATCAAAACTGCAAACGTTGTAAAACCCACAAGCTCCAGTGCTTGAAAGATCACTTAAATCCACACATATGTTATCTGGCACGAACCATATAACTTTCCAAGTTGTATTGGAGGTGGGATTCTTCGGGAAGTAATATTGGCGAAAAACCCCATCAGAGTCTAGAGTAGCTCTGTGATAATAATCTCCAGAAGGAAGTGACCCTCTTGGAGTAAGATCAAATCGTTGGCCATTTCTTCTCAATATATACATGTATCCCGTTGCATCAAAGATCACTTGTTTACCGGAATTTGTTGAATTAGAATCATCATATGTGCCACTGATATAGTAAGCATCATAAGCATTACCTGAAAGTATATCTCGAGTGTTAAGCACAAGATTTCCATCTTCTTGGAAACGTAACTGGAATTGTCCACCAGAGAAGTTTGTTTTGCTGATTGTTGAATTTATCCCTTCGCCCGACTCCATAAACATAGTAGGCAACAGCGTGTCTGCTGGATAATCAAAACTACCCCATAACTTGCGAGAATTGCTACCAAACATCACGAAGTTACCTGTATCATTCATAAAACCTGATGCAACACCCGAAATGGATCCAGACCTCCATACCTGTGTGCCCAGAGGATCAGTGAGTACGAGTCCACTTTCACGAAGTAGCTCAACTTTGGATCCTGTAGGCACCATCTGACCTTCTTCTGGATACCAGACGATGGTCTTGTCAGGTATCTTCTCGTACCATATGGATAACAAGAAATTATCGGTTCCTTGAACTTGTTGGAACCCAAAGGCAAACTCACCGGATGATGAAAGCCATGGTTTGACGTTGGGTGTGGCGGTGAGTGATGCACCAACAGATACAGAACCACCATTCTGTTGTGCAGCTATGAAACGTAGTAGGAATATAGTTAGAAAGACGAGACGCAGTAGGACTAGCGCCATATGAAATGGGTGAATGATAGACAACAGTGAGGAAATTAGGGTTTACTAAATAATAAGATCATTGATTCAAGGTCAACAGAAGAAAGACTTTTGGAGTCCACAAATAATGGAATAAGTGTTTTATGGGGTAGAAGATTCCATACTAATTATGACGATTCCTTACTAACAATTGTTGGACCATTATTTTTTTGTGGTCATCATTCAATGGGAATCCAATGTGTATGATCGATGAGGTAGCAATGAATGCAAAAATAGCCTAATGGAAAGCAATATGGAAGACGTAAAATATCTGGTATGTGATGTTACATTTCAGAATCGTACAAACTTTTTGTAATTTCAGTCTTCAAAGAGGATCCTGAAGCATTTTTAATGTTTGGAAAAAAAAAAAAAAAAAGTAAGACAAAATTGAAAATTTTATCAAAAGTGTTTAAAAATCACTTTGATGCAAAAAGTTTTTGACCAGCATCATTCATTTATTTTGTTACGTTTTTTTGTCCAAAACATTCTAATAAATCTTAAAAAGACCGATTCACCTTTTTAGTTTTGTTTTTTCATTTTTTTAGATACAAAAATTAAAAATAAATAAAATACCATCTAACCCCATCCTTTCTCCCACTCTCTCTCTCTCTCTCTCTCTCTCTCTCTCTCTCTCTCTCTCTCTCTCTCTCTCTCTCTCTCTCTCTCTCTCTCTCTCTCTCTCTCTCTCTCTCTCTCTCTCTCTCTCTCTCTCTCTCTCTCTCTCTCTCTCTCTCAATTTGGTTTTCATTCAGACGGAATATATGGACACATTATCATTGCCGAAATTTATGAATGTCGCCACCACCGTCGGAAGTTACTAAATCCGCCACCAACGCCGAACTAACCACCACTACCAATTGGGGTCACTACAAGATAGTCGGGGGCATTACCGGTGAAGTCTGTCGCTGCGAAAGATAGGGATCTTCGTTTCTAAAGTTATTAGCGGCGACATGTCGCTGCAAAAACGTCGTCGCTAATGGTCTGTTGGTCGCCGCTAATGCGAAGACGTCGCCTCTATTGGTTTGTCACCGCTAATACTTCCTCGTCGCTGTTAAAACATAGTTGCCGCTAATACTGAAGCCGCTAAAGACGTCGATGCAAAAACTATTTTTCGTTTTTTTTATTTACAATTAAAATTATAAAAACATTATATTATTTATAAAATATGGTAGGATTTTATAAAAATATTAACCCATATACAATAAAAAAACAATAACATTTATAAAATATTATTTCATCCAAAATATTAATCCATACAACCTAAAGTATTCTTCCAAACAAAACATTTCATAAACTCTAAAATTCGTACTCGTCATCATCACTCTCATCATTTCTTTCATTATTATTTGGTGGTTACAATGAGCGAAACCACTCTTCCAATGTCGCAGAACATGTCTGGTCCTTTAGTATCGTTTACAGCATTTTGAACTACCAAAAAAAAAAAAAAAAAAAAAAAAAACGAAAAACAAAAAAAAAACAAAAATATATTTCCAACATATCATAATAGTATTATACTTTCCAACAATTACCAAAATAAAAAAATACCAACATATCTAACTCTAAACAACATAACATTATAGCATTCTACTTACCAAAATTTACCAAACTACAAAATATCAACATATCAAACCATAACTAACATATCATTGTAGCATTCTACTTTTCAAAAATTACCAAACTACAAAATATCAACATATCAAACCATAACCAACATATCATTACAAAATATCAATATATCAAACCATAACCCATATATCATTATAGCATTCTACATTCCAAAAATTACCAAACTACAAAATATCAACATATCAAACCATAACCAACATATCATCATAGCATCCTACTTTTTTTTTCATTTTACCATTATAGCATTATACTTTTCAACTTAAACGAACAATTACTTGTGATTGTGGTGGTTCTTGTATCATCGGTTGTTCCTGATCGTACATAGACACAACGGTAGGAGGTTTACGCCTAATGCTTCTGATATGTCCGCATCGAACACCCAATATTCTTTCAAAACATTTTCTTATATCAATTGGTGTTAGACCGCTTGCTATAGAAGAAGCTTGGGTTTTGTTGATTGATCTCCTCGAGTAAAGCATTATGTATTTTCAAAAATTGATAAACATCATAAAAATTAGATTACTAAATACCCTTGACGATATAAACACTTATATGAAAATACAAATTAACCACGTACGTATTGTTGCTCGACTGCAGGACTATAAAATACCCATTGGCAATTGGATTTAGCCTTATGAAATGCTTCGATTCGAGTGATATCATATTTAACATTAAAAACTAGATTAATTATACTTTAAATAAACATTTAAATATATCGTTACTTACTTCTTTGAAACATGCATTGTTGTATGAGCTCGACCCCCCCTCTGTTTACAACTAGTTGTTTTGCGTGGACTTCTGTGTTTGACGTCGAACGCCTTAAATATCCAGGCGATTGAAAATGTTTGATGGCCTTCACCCAATTTTCAAATGACATACCTTTGGGGGGGGGGTGTTTAGTGCCATTGGGATATCTGCAGGCCCCCCGATTTCCTTAAAATAAGAATTGGGTTTACTTTTTCGGCATCTGTAAACTTTTGCAAGACTAGAATCAATGCTCCTCAACAATTGTGCATGCTCCAGATCCAAGTTAACCTTATCCAAATCAAACTTATTCTACAAATAAAAAAAATGTTAGTTAACTAAATAACAATCACAACTAAACTTAAAATATTATCTAAGCTACCTTTAGATGCATAATTTTTGCATTCCTTAATGTAGGGGAAACATTGTCCCAACCAGATACGTTCAAAGGGACGTTGTTCCACAAATACCTACCAATTTCATGTGTCAACCAATTACCAGCCTTCCCGACAGGGGAATATGTGATCTCCCTATTGAAAGCCAAATCCACGAGCTTTCCCTTGTTTGCCCGTCTCCATTTTCCTAGCTCGATGTTCTTTGACAAGTCCCTTCTTTTCTTTGGAATCTCAGCTGAAAAAATACAATTAAAAATATTAGGCATGATAACTTATAATAAATTAATAAAAATAACTAATAAGTATATCATAATAAAACTTACCATCCTGTTCATGTTGCCTGTGACCAAAGCCTCCTGGAGGTGGTGGATCCCCAGCTCCATCACCTCCGTGTCCAAGGCCCATAACATCGGCCATCATGACAAAGAGTATTGTCCACATAAACCTCATTTGTAGCCTATAAAATTACAAGATGTACAATAAAGAAATACAATATTAATAAAATTAGTTACCCTACAAAATTATAAGGCATGTAATATAGACAAACAACATAAATAAAAGTTAAACATACAATATGAATAAAAGTTAGATATCAAATAAAGTTTCTATTACAAAAAAAAACATTTGATTTTTTTTAATCAGAATCTCTATCATATACTTAAATGTCTTCTTCATCAGTATCATAATTAGAATCGTCATCATCATAATCAGTCTCTTCATCGGAAACATTATCGACTCTACAAGTTGGCGGAGGTACTTTAGTATCGTCCTCATCATCATAATCAACATTGTTTTGAAAGTATTGTGTGAAGTCGATAAAAATTCTAGCTCCAGATGAAGAGTTGTTTTGAACTACGTCAATGTAAGCATTTTGGACACGAGCATTCTCGGATGGTAGATCCCAAATACATTGATGATTAACATGTTCAACGACATAACAACGGTTGGTGTTTTGGTTTCTTCGATGATGAACAAGCTCGCGGATGTAGAACACTTGTTTGGCTTGTGAAGCATATATGAGTTGATCATCTTGGTATGCTTCTTGTTATGTGATGATACTTATGAAATTATCATCAGGAATATCTCCTGTATCAAACCACTTGTACCGAAATATTACAGTCGAATAATGATATAGATATTGCACCTCCATAATCTCTTCTAACTAGCCATAATATTTCTCTCCATTCTCGCCCACTACTAGAACCCCAGAGTTTTGTGTTTTGCGTTGTGCAACACGATTAAGTACCATAAACCTAACACTGTTGACTATGCACATGGTGTAAGTATAAACATCCACTTGTGAACCCATTAAAAGGACCGGCAACTCTTTGTGGAATTCTGGAGAGTTTTCTTTTTCCATCTGAAAAACCTATTAAACATATGCTGATGTGTTATGCATTCTTGATGCGTTATATTGATCAAATATATTTGTTTGTTAATTATTATTACCTTTTCAAGAAATCAGACGGGAAATTCGGTCTTTTCGTCACTTTTAGGATGTTTAAATTTGAATTTTCTATATTGATGACAAAAACATATATATATATATATATATATATATATATATATATATATATATATATATATATAATTGATGAATGGAAAAAAGTACCAATAAATAATTAAAGATAATTAAGAATAAGAACACTTACTCGATGTATTGTCTGACTTCTTGACAACTATTCAATATAAACCATTCAATATTATCTTTTTCCCTTACGTCAAGATGTTTGATTTGCATTGCGCTGGCTGGTCGACACTTGGACTCAAACATCCAAACTTTGTTTTTTCAATGACAACATCCTTGTTTCTTTCAGGGCGATTGAATTGAGTCTGCACATCTCTAAGGTACATCGAACAAAATGACAAAGCTTCTTCAGCAACATAACCTTCAACTATACAACCTTCCGGCCTCACCTTATTTCTGACATAGTTTTTTAGCTTTTTCGTATACCTCTCGAACGGATATATCCATCTCATACATATTGGGTCTCCGACAATCGCTTAATTAGGTAAAGGCAAAAATAAATGAATCATAATGTAGAAAAACGTTGGAGGATAAATCTGTTGGATTAGTGTCTAAGGTTGTAACTATATTTGGTAAGTACTTGACCCGGTTGTGCATGGTCCTTTTGGGTTGCCTTCACAATAGCAACTTGACACGATGATTTGTTAAGAGAGAAGAGATATTATTGTTAATATATTATGAGAATAATATATTAAAGAAATAATAATGATATTTGATTAATATAAGTCATAAATTAATTGAGAATTAATTTGGTGACTTAAAGAGGTTAATTGAATAAAGGGGCATAAATTGTCAAATGTGTGATAGTTGTGTTTTGGGCTATGTATCCTTATGGATATAAGGGTGGACGGATTTTAGGGTTAGGAGACCATAAAATCATCCAAGCCTAATATCTAGGAGGATCTTGGATTGCTTAGGGCCTAAGTTATTCAATTAGGGTTAAAGGTGAAACCCTAGTAGCTCATAGTATAAATAGATCCCTTGGGTGAGGGAAATCGGTATTCATGCCAGGCAAGAAACCCTAGATCCGATTTCTCACCCTCCTCTCTCTCTCTCAAGAACATCCTCTTGCTATTTGGTGTTTGTAAGCCATTAGAGGAGTGACAATTGTGACTCTAAGCTCCAAGAAGAAGAAGTATCAAGCAAGTAATCCAAGGTATTGTTCTAGATCCGAATTCATATGATTAGATTCAATTTTTTACATTAGATCTAGTATTGTAAGTCTTGGATACAATGCATGTTCAATTAGAGAAACCTAGATCCAAGCATTAGGGTTTGCATGTGCACATAGGAAAGTTTTTTTGGCTCAAACCCATCAGTGGTATCAGAGCTTTGATTGATTTCTATTGAATTGATGCATTGATTGATTTCTTGTTGCTTGAAAAATTCGATTTTTGTGATTCTGCCTGATGAACTCGGCGAGTTCCACTGTGGACTCGGCGAGTTCGAGCGTCAGAAGGAGGTAGTTTCGGGATTTCTTGCTGTTTTACTTGAGGATACTTGCCTTAACTGTTTTGGGTTATTAAAATCCGATTTTAATCATATATATGAGTATATTCTTGACCAAGCAAAAGATAATTACCAATTAGTTGAATAATAATTTCCTTATATGATAATAATTGATTATTTGAATTAAATTGGTGAATTGTCTTGCAAGTAATATTGAATAAGATCAAACTGAGATAATCTAATTAGTTGATTTGCTATTTGATCCTTATGTTTTGAAAAGTTTAAAATTTGTCCTCAAGTTTTGAAATTTAAGTTTTGTGATTAAAAGTTTAAAAATTTAAATTTCAAACCCTAGAATTTTACAAGTTTAAAATTCAACACTATACTAATATATTATTACAAGCTTTATATATATATATATATATATATATATATATATATATATATATATATATATATATATATATATATATATATATATATATATATATATGATTTAAAAATGCTAGTCTGACCGTTAGTATGCCTCATTCACGAAGCCAGTCTATAAGGTGGGTATAAGGTTGCTGCCTATAAAATGGCGCTTAATGGGTGTACACTCACACCCACCGCTTGCTTGACTGGTGGAGGGTCGTTAGCCGAACGGGTAGGATAGGGCAAACCTCTTCTCATTAATAAGTATAATGAATCTATATAAAGTAACCAAACGTATTTTATAAAATTTCCAATCTTAGTTACTTTAGGAAAAGTGAATTGATGCAATCCCATGAAATTACACTTTGCATCCTTGTTAAGAAGTTAGTGGAGCATGTGTGGTTAACCGGCACACTAATTGGTTCTAAGCAAAGGTGGCAAGGGTGATTCATTATTTTTCATAGTTCGATGGAGCGTGTGTGGTTTACCGGCACATCGAGTAAGTGATTGTAACAATGAAGGCACCATGTAGATTTGCATGGTTATTCACACCCGCTTTGTGATCATCGGTATCCCAGTCACAAACTAGAGGGGAATATCGAGATTTAAACATGCCACTGAAAGGTTCAATGAATCTAAAATAAATCTAGGAATTCTCAATACATTTAAAACTTAAAGCTTATGTTTTTCATGGTGAAGAATTAGTGAATCGTCATTCACTTACCTCCAAATTATTTGCATGTTGGATCACGACATCCCTTTTTTAATGTGTAAATAATGTTGTTGGGTCCTAGCCCTAATTTTTCATTTTGGGTTTTGATTAGGGACTTAGTTCTAATTAACTTTGTTCCTTTCTATTTGTAGATGTCTAACGCAAACAACGCTGCTGCTAGCTTATTCACGCTAATGAGCCTTTGCCAAAAAGTGACTTTCGATGGATCGAACTTTAGCGAATGGATAAGATACATTCGCACAATCGCGTGTTACGAGGACAAAGAGTATGTTCTCGATGAGAAGCTCGAGAAGATCAATCCAGAAACTGCTAATGGCTGTCTTTGAGACGCATGAGCGTGATGCAACGAAGGTTCATTGCATCATGATAGCCATAATGAATTCTGAATTCCAAAAGTCCTATGAGGACATGTATCCTTATGAGATGCATATAGACTTGATAGAGAAATATCACCAAAGCGCGAGGCAAGAGCGCTATGAGATCATAACGAATATGATCACGGCTAAAATGGGAAGTGGAGAGTCTCTAACCGTGCACTTGCAAAAGATGCAAAGGTATGTCGATCGTCTTCGCAAGTTGAATGTCAACTTTGGGGAAGATTTGGCAATCGACACTGTTCTTCACTCCTTGCCCTCATGCTACAACCAATTTAGGATGACCTACCACATGAACAAGGAAGAGGTCACCCTAAGCAAACTCCAAGGGCTCCTAAGGATTGCTGAGAGCAACCTCAAGGACAAGTTTGTTGCACCAACTCCCAATCCACCCGTTGTTCCTTTTTTGGCTGTTGGGAAGGGAAGGGGCAAGAAGAGGAAGGCTTCTTCGAAGAACCACCGCAAGGGAAAGCCCCAAGATGGTTCCTCTTCTAGTGGGACCAAGGTTGATCCTGCTAAGCCCAACCCAAACCCAAAGGAGGCAGAGTGTCATCATTGCCACAAAATAGGGCATTCGAAGAGAAGCTGCCTGGAATATCTGCAAGCCATCAAGGATGGGAAGATCAAGCCATCTTTCGCAGGTATTTACACAATTAAATCTAATGATTCATCTCATGCTATTTCTTGGGTTCTTGATATAGGGTGTGGTTACCACAGTTGTTCTGATTTGCAGGGACTATGAAGAAATAGGGATGTGGAGCTTGGAAGAATAAATCTAATCATGGGGAACAGAAGAATGTCGCCTGTTTCCAAGATTGGAGTGTATTCTTTTAGTTCTTAGTAATGGATTGAATTTAGATTTAAATAATTGTTGCTACTCGCCAAATATGGCAAGAAACATCATTTCTTTTCATGGTTTATTTAGACAAGGATTTAGATATTCGGTTAATAATGAGAATGGTTCGATTTATGCTTATCTAAATGGTGTTTTATATTTTGAAGCAATGTCTTGTAATGGAATTTATGAAACTTTTTTGGTTGTAGATAACCTAGGAAATTATGTGTTGTGTATGGATTCTTCCAATAGTATGGATAAAGCATCCTTGTGGCATTGTCGTCTTGGACATGTCAACAAGAAGCGCATAGCCCAACTCCAAAAGGATGGAGTGTTGGAGTCATTCGACCTTAGGGAAGATGACACATGCGAATCTTGTTTACTTGGAAAGATGACCAAGTCACCCTTCACTGGCGCTTGTGAGAGGGTTGAGGGTTTATTGGATCTCATACACACCGACGTGTGTGGGCCCTTTAGATCCACCACAGAGGATGGAAACCGCTTCTACGTGACTTTCACCGATGATTATAGTAGATATGGGTATATTTACTTAATCAAGCACAATTCAGACACGTTTGAAAAGTTCAAAGAGTTCAAACATGAAGTGGAGAATCAATTGGGCAGGAAAATCAAGATGATTCGATCTGATCGAGGAGGAGAGTACCTAAGTCTTGAATTCCACGACTATCTCAAGGAATGCGGAATATTTTCACAATTGACGCCACCTAGGACACCGCAGCTGAATGGTGTGGCAGAAAGGCGTAATCGAATCTTGTTAGACATGGTTCGTTCTATGATGAGTAGTACTTCACTACCTATCTCATTCTGGGGGTATGCCTTTGAGACTGCCACCCATATCCTTAACCGAGTCCCTACAAAGAAGGTTGCCAAAACACCTCACGAGATGTGGACAGGGAAAGCTCCCTCGTTGGCACATATCAAGGTTTGGGGTTGTGAAGTTTTCGTAAGACGAGAAACTCACGACAAGCTTGAACCTCGTAGTGAGCGGTGTATTTTCATCGGCTACCTGTAGAAATCCTTTGGATATCTCTTCTTTAGACCGAGTGACAATGTTGTCTTCGTTGCGACTTGCGAGGAGAGGGGTTTTCCGAGAGCGAGAACTCATAAGCCAAGGAGACAGTGGGAGGCAAATCGATCTTGAAGAAATTCAAGAGTTGAGCGATGAAGGAACCTCTAACGCTGGCACTCAACCCGAGGAGGAAACTCCGGTTGAACCAATTGACGAATCCTTACCTCTTAGACGTTCCGAAGAGTTAGAGTTCAACCCCAGTTTTATGGTTTTCATATTACTACCGAAGGGGACACGTATATTAGTGATGGTACACTAATAAATCTAGATGAACCTAATAGCTATATGGAAACCATGGTAGGCCCAGAGTCTGTAAAATGGAAAGAGGCGATGGATAGCAAGATTCAGTCCATGTATGACAGCCGAGTTTGGAATTTGGTTGAAAATGTGGTCGGACGTAAGACGATTGGGTGCAAATGGATCTTCAAGAAGAAGACCGACATGGATGGGAATGTACACACATATAAAGCACGACTGGTTGAGAAGGGTTTTACTCAAACTCCCGGAGTTGACTATGATGAGACCTTCTCGCCAGTTGCTAAGATAAAGTCTATTAGGGTGATGCTAGCCATTGCTGCATTTCATGATTATGAGATATGGAAGATGGATGTCAAGACCGCTTTCCTCAATGGGAAGTTGACTGAGGATGTTTACATGGCTCAGCCAGAAGGTTTTGTCGATCTGAAGCATCCCAATAGAGTGTGCAAGCTTGAGAAGTCCATTTATGGACTTAAGCAAGCATCTCACAGATGGAATCTTTGCTTCGATGAGAAAGTCAAAGAGTTTGGATTTGTACGAAGTGAAGATGAATCATCTGTATATGTCAAAGCCAGTGGGAGTATAGTTAGCTTCCTCGTTTTGTATGTCGATGACATACTGCTCATAGGAAATGACGTCCCGACTTTGTAGAAGGTTAAGTCCTGGCTCAGGAAGTGCTTCGCTATGAAGGGCCTCGGAGAGGCTTCCTAAATTTTGGGAATAAGGATAGTGAGAGAACAAAGTAAGAGACTAATAGGACTTAGTCAGAATACTTACTTGGATAAGGTACTAAAATGTTTTAGTATGGAAAACTCGAAGAATGAAGAACAATCGATACAGAGTAATGCCAAATTGAGTAAGACTCAAAGTCCGAGTACAAAAACCGAAATACCTGAGATGAGCTGAGTACCTTACGCTTCCGTAGTTGGCTCAATCATGTACGCTATGACTTGTACTCACCCTGATGTGGCCTTTGGTTTGAGCATGGTCAGCAGATATCAAGGGAACCTGAGCATAGCTCTTTGGATTGCGGTCAAGAATATAATTAAGTACCTTCGGAGGACCAAGGAATGGTTTTTAGTCCTTGGAGGGAGTGATGACTTAAAGGTGTGAGGGTATAGTGACGCCAGCTTCCAGACCAACAGGGACAACTATCGTTCGCAGTCGGGCTGGGTCTTTACCCTTAACGGAGGAGCGGTGACTTGGAAAAGTTCCAAGCAAGAAACCGTAGCTGATTCAATGTGCGAATAAGAGTACATTGCAGCGAGCGAGGCGTCAAAGGAAGTGATGTGGTTGAAGAACTTCATTGGTGATCTTGGAGTTGTGCCTACCATAAAGGAGCCTATGGAAATTTTTTGTGATAATGAAGGAGCGGTTGCCTTGACCAAGGAACCAAGGGATCATGGTAGATCTCGACATATCGACAGAAAATATCACTTTCTTAGACACCGAGTAGAAGAAGGACACCTCGTAGTTAAGAGGGTATCGTTAGAGTATAACCCAACAGATCCGCTTACGAAGGGACTGAGTAGGGTTAAGAATTTGCAGCACGCTAGGAGCATTGGGCTGAAAGACGATATTAGTTTAGATTAGGTAGTTTTGGAAACATGTAATAGATAAATGTAATTGACATTTGATGATTAAATAAAGGAATAATTTATGAGTAAAGCTACTGTCTTATGTTAATTGTTTAACTATTGTTTCATTTTGCATGTTTTGACTTGCTGAATAATTGAGTTATTAAGAATAATCGAATTATTTGAATGGTCCACAATCGTTCATATGTTGGAAGTAGGTATGAATGAAGATTGTCATGAATTGTTGTGTAGATTGTCTAAAAGGTATTAGACATAGCAAAGGTTTGCTGTAACGTTCATGAGTGCTTATGAACAAGTTTTGAGCATTGGAATAAACCCGCGCTTGCTGGAATCACTTTATGGAATGTCAAATGTGACAAAAAGTGATCGCAAGACGATAATATCATATGGTCTTAAAACCAAGATATATGGTTTATTGTTTATTAATTGGTTGTGCATTGACCATGCAAAACCGCATCAGTAAATTGATGTCATAAAATGCATTGTTGTGTATGATTGATTAGTAAATAATAAATGCATATAAGTCGAAGTTTATCTGTTACTTTTATCCTAAGAGGATAAAAGCGATATCAGGGCCCCTCGATGATTTGATTTGACTTATGTGCCAGGCCCGGTCAGGACTGAATTGATGTGTTCAGTTAAAGTTCTATGTCAAATGAATCTGAGATCAAGAAACCAACTGCTGGACAATAAGTTCCATGAGATTGTCCGCATAATATCTAAACAGAGGACTGTACAATCCCTTATCTAAAGGACAGTATACTGATAAGATCAGAGTTTGACAGCGTCATTGAGAGCTATGATTTCTAATCGGATTGTGTTTGCGTATATAGTTACTAAACTTATCCAAGTGGGAGACTGTTGGATTAGTGTCTAAGGTTGTAACTATATTTGGTAAGTACTTGACCCGGTTGTGCATGGTCCTTGTGGGTTGCCTTCACCATAGCAACTTGACAAATTGATTTGTTAAGAGAGAAGAGGTAGTATTGTTAATATATTATGAGAATAATATATTAAAGAAATAATAACGATATTTGATTAATATAAGTCATATATTAATTGAGAATTAATTTGGTGACTTAAAGAGGTTAATTGAATAAAGGGGCATAAACTGTCAAATGTGTGATATTTGTGTTTTGGGCTATGTATCTTTATGGATATAATGGTGGACGGATTTTAGGGTTAGGAGACCATAAAATCGTCCAAGCCTAATATCTAGGAGGATCTTGGATTGCTTAGGGCCTAAGTTATTCAATTAGGGTTAAAGGTAAAACCCTAGTAGCTCATAGTATAAATAGATCCCTTGGGTGAGGGAAATCGGTATTCATGCAAGGCAAGAAACCCTAGAGCCAATTTCTCACCCTCCTCTCTCTCTCAAGATCATCCTCTTGCTAGTTGGTGTTTGTAAGCCATTAGAGGAGTGACAATTGTGACAATAAGCTCCAAGAAGAAGAAGTATCAAGCAAGTAATCCAAGGTATTGTTCTAGATCCGAATTCATATGATTAGATTCAATTGTTTACATTAGATCTAGTATTGTAAGTCTTGGATACAATGCATGTTCAATTGGAGAAACCTAGATCCAAGCATTAGGGTTTGCATATGCACATAGGAAAGTTCTTATGGCTCAAACCCATCAAAATCAACTCTAACTAGCACAAGATTCTAATAATGTCTTTTTTGCTTTCCTCATATCTTCCACCTTTAGTGTTGTGGAGCAAATTTGCTTGAAAAAACGTAAAAATATCTACAACTAGTAGAAGTTTCTTTGTCCAATAACGCTCTAACTCCAGTCGGTATCAAACGTTGCATAAGAATGTGATAGTCATGGGATTTCAACCCAATAATGTTAGTATCATTATCCACCACTTTCTTACTAATGTTAGATCCAACCCCATCTGGAAATTTAACATATCTTATAAATTGACAAAAGATTTTGCGGTCAGGTTTCTTGAAGGAGTAGCTTGCATGTGGTCTAGTGAACTTGTTACCCTTTTTTGGTAACCATTGATTATGCCGGATATTCAAATTTATCAAGTCCTCACATGCATTTGATGTGTCTTTACTCTCATCATTCATCATAGAATTAGCCAAAAGACTCTCACCCACATTTTTCTCGACATGCATCACATCAAAGTTATGCTTAAGCTGCAGAGAAGACCAATACTCGAGCTCTAAAAATATGCTACGTTTCGACCAGTTCAACTCGAATACTTGCCGATCCAGGTTTTCCTTGAGAGTCTTAGGATGTTTACCTGGTTTTCAAAGTAGTAGACGACCTACTTGCTCTTGTATATCTTCATCAGTAAAGTGTCTCAGAGTAGGTCTTGTCTATGGTTGCTTGTTAAATTTCAAACTCATCCTTAATGGATCATCAACATCTAAGAACCGATCATGACCAATATAAATGACTTTATTTACTGCACGGTATGAGGGAGTGTCTTCATTGCAAGTCAGGCATGCTCTATACCCATGTCCGCTCCAACCCGATAAACTACTACGAGCTGGAAAGTCATTTATTGTCCATAAAAAACATAGCTTTCATTGTGAAAAATGTGTTTGTCAATGCATCTTTAATACGTACGCCTGAGTGCCATAAAAACTTAAGCTCTTCCAATAACAACCTAAGGAAAACATCTATGTCCTTTCCAGGTACTTTAGGGTCGGGAGTCAACAAGACCAACATGAATGATGACTCTTTCATACAAATTCATGGTGGCAGATTCTATGTGGTGAGTACGAAAGGCCAAGTACTATGCAAATTACACATGTTACCAAATGGATTAAAGCCATCAACTACCAGCCCTAGGCGTACATTGCAAGGTTCACTCGAAAAGTCAGGGTAATCTACATCAAACTTTTCCCAAGACTCTCCACCAACGGGATGACGCATCATACCATCTTCTTATCTCCCGGTACTATGCCATATCATATTATTGGAACTGTACCTTGAACAATACAATTGTCGTAGTCTAGGGGTCACTGGAAAATACCTTAACACCACCTTCTTACCCTTGGTGTTTTTATCAATCCACCGACTCTCTTTAAAAATGGGACAACTTTGCAATGACTTGTGTTCCTTCTAGAAGAGAAAATAATCGTTTTTGCACACATGTATAGACTCGTACCCCAAACTTATATTCTTCAGTTCTTTTTGGCTAAATAATATGAACGTGGAACCTTGTTGTCTTTTGGAAATGTTGAATGAAACAATTCAAGGAGTTGATCAAATGAACTATCAGTCCATTTGTTGTTGACCTTGATATGCATCAACTTTGCTAAAAAATCAAGGAAAGAAACTTACAACCAAGATATAACTTGGTTTCGATTGCCTCTAACAACTGTTCAAAATCATTATCGACACTGCTACCCCATGTATTCGAGGTTCCTTCATCGATGTTGGTATCATTTTCTCTTGACTCCCACATAACATCATCAATAACATCAGCCATCTTGTTACTTGGCGACTCGGCACCTATAACCGGAGGAATTAAAGGTTAACCGTGATATATCCACGATCCGTATGACCGACTGAAACCATATATATGAACATGGCATCTCATTGATTTCGGATCCATGAAGTAACGATTATCACATTGCTCACACGGACATTTGGTTTCTCCTGTACAATCTAGGTGTAACATGGATCTCTGGACAAAAGAGTCAAGTCCTAGTTGGAGCTTGGGAGATTGACGATGTGGATTGGTAGTCCAACTTTTATCAATAGACATGATGCAACTGAAACATAATTTAGTGTTAAAGGTTTACTCTATGGAAAACAAAAATCAAGTAGAGTATTCATAAAGTCGATGATTCAAAAAGTATCCCAACACGGGAACACATGAACAAATAATCAGAAATGGATAGAGTATTCACAAAGGTAGGGTTCTAAACCCACTTTTTGAATACCTTATCTCATATGTGAACATGTATTACATGATTGTATGCTTATGAAAAATTGGCAGCATTTCCCCTTAGCTCCCAAGCATATATATATATATATATATATATATATATATATATATATATATATATATATATATATATATATATATATAACCGAGGAGCAAAAAGAAAATAGTTTGGTTTTATGTACTCTAACATCCCTATGGTACACATACAACCCTAATGCTTTGGATCTAAGTTTACTCTAATTATGCATGTAATATTCATTTTCGAAAGCATGAAGCCTAACTAACATGCAAGGGTGATATTTGATTCATAAAAAAAACTAGTTAGAAGATTACCTCTTATTTGTAGCTTGTAGTTCCTGGCCTTTCAAGTGCTTAGCACCTCATGTGTGATGCCTCAAACATTTCACAAGACACCATGAACAAAAGATGGATATGTGAGAAAAGTTATGAAGCTCAAATCGGCTAGGCTTAAACCTTAGGAGGCTTAGGGCCGATTTTGCAAGCTTAGGGGTTCAATATATAGTTTGGAATTCCTAGGGTTTCAACTTGTAAACCCTAATTCACTTGGGCCTTTAATCCAATAGCTGATTAGCCTTATGGACTAACACTTCATGGACTCCCACAAAAACTTAGTCCATCACTAATCAATCATGGATCATTGGCCCAAACTATATGTATCACTGATTTACATAATCAGTCCCTGTTAATTTAATTAGTCTCTTTTGATCACTAAATTAATTATCGAGCAATACTAATTAAATAAAATGATTTCTCAATTAATATATTATACTTGTAATATATTAATAAATCACAAATAACTTCTTTGTCAAATATCCATCCTATCAAATTGTTTTGGTGAATGCAACCCGAAATGGATCATGCTACTATCGGGTCACGTACATACTAATTATAGTTATGGGCTTAGACACCTAATCCAACAGTCTCCCACTTGGATAAGTCTAATAACTATTATTGCAAGTACAACTCCAAAACCCGAATAGCAATCGTAGCTCTCAAAAGCCGTTGTTAACTCTGATCAATAATGTGTCCATTAGATAAGGGATCATATATTCCTCCATTCTAGATATCGTATGGACATGAGATATGGATTATAATCATTCTCTCTTTCCATGTGTTGTTTCCCAATTTCTAATTTATGACGACTGGCTAATTGAACAAATCAAATCAGTACACGCTTGGCCAAGCGCTTAGGGTTGTCATCACTAAATCATCGAGGGGCCCACAGATATTGCTTTTATCCCTCTTAGGGTAAAAGGAACGAATAAACTTAAACTCATATGCTTGCTCTATTTACTCATCAAATCACACACAATAATATGTTTTATAACACCAAGTTACTGGTGCATTTACATATTATCAATGTGCAACCGACTTGTAAACTGCAACTATATGTCTCCGTTTCAAGAATATAAGATATTATCGTCTCACTAATCACTCGTGATAAAATCCCTGAATTGATTTAGACGACCATGGGTTTAATCTAATACTCAAATCTTATTACAGGAGTACTCATGAACACTGCAACAAACTTTGCTATGTCTAAACACTTTAAACAATCTATAGACGGATTCATGACACTCTTACCTTAATACCTACTTCCAAAGTATGATCGACTGTGGATAGTTTGAATAATCTTATTATTCGGGAAGTTAAAACATGCAAAATGAAACACAAGAATAATTGAATTTAATATGGTCTCAAAGCTTTTAAATATAAATAAAACACCTTTTATTTAATCACCATATTGATTACACATTATTCATTGTTTAATGTTTCGATTAATCAACTTCATACTTGAATTAAAAAAATAGTTATCCCATGCTCGAAGCATGCACACTATGTTTACCTATGGTCGTTACTTTGTGAAATAGATCAATTGAAAACATTTCAATGATCCTCATTTCACAATTCCAAATCCTTAGTGTAAGAATACCTAATTCTTGCCATTATAAGAGTGTGTTAGATTCTAAACTATCATGCAATGATCCCTTTGTAATGTCGAGGTACCAAAGTCACAGAGACTTTGCGAATGATATTACAAAATTTTCCACTAGATATATATTGATAACAAACAATTCCAAGGAAGCGAAGTCTCAAATTCAAAGTACTTTCCTTTGAACATCTTTCTTGCATAAAGTTTCTAACCTACACATAGATTCTTAATATTCAACTCCTATTATGAAAACATTTCCATATTTCTCATATGACAACGCATTATTAATAGAATTATGTCTATTCATAATAATGTCAATATGGTCCATCCATTACTATACTTCCAACTGTCCTTAAGCAACCAATTCTTAGCAAACCTTAGATTGTCCTTGACAGTTGTTTAACCACTTTAGTCATATTCGGTTCTAGTCCTTTTCCCTCTTAATGCCCTAAGCATTTGGAAATTTAGAACAGATGAATATTATAGCATAAGCAATCGATCCTATATTTGAAACATATGGAACACGATTCATATTGTCATACATAAAGACATGATACTTGTCCAGTCTTTTGCTATATTATTTCCATATATAGAATTCCCAATGTTGAAATATTTCAACATGGTATTCATATATATATCCATGACTAAGTTTGATTAATACTTCAATCTAAACATTTAGATTTGAAATAAAGTATAAGTATCCTCTCCCTTACTATAGCGAAACAACTTTTCAACCGTTGCAACTTTGAAAATTAGAACTTTGTTTCCTATTAATAGTATTGCTAACTCGCAACACTTACCATAATAATTATGCTCCCACTAGCATAACAATTATTTTGTTATTAGCATAACATTTATGCTCCCACTAGCTTTGACATGTATCCAAAATTAGTTGGACTTCTAGAAATCAATACTTTATTGACTTTCTTACAAAAGTTCAGATTTCTGATACAAGATGCTTTGATAAGCCTTTATCTAATCTCATACACCTTTTATTAGAAAGCCCATATGTGTGTCTAAACTATTTCAGAACTTACAGTAATAAGTTCTGAATGTTCAAACTATTTTCCATTTCTCACAATTCGAACTATGAAGAGGGATGTCGTAATCATAATCGAATTTGAGACGCAATTAACACAACTGCTATCTCCTTAAAATATACTTAGTGAAAGTGTTTCCTCGTAATCATTTTTATGAATTAGAGGGAAACCTTTGTCACTTGGATTTTATGGTGTATGTGTTCCTATCCATGTGAATTTGTCATTATCAGAAGACAAGGTCTATGACAAATTTAAACTCATGTGGACTAAACCTGTTTAATCTTAATTTCCTGCCACTTGACAGCACAAGGGCCTACCATGTCTTCCAAGCTGTTGAGCAAATCACCCTTACTGATCAATGAAATTCCACTAATCAAGGTGCCTTGCCATATGCAAACAATTGGGAGCATATAGAACTCACATGCATAGTCAACTTTTAACTGGAATAGGCACAGAAACAAGAATATGTCAACACGATAGGTTACAAACCTCAAGTCGTGTGCTAGTGATAAACGATAGGTTTATTCTTGATTATTTCTTGAAACTTTTCAAGGTCTTTAAGACTCCCACTGACTTCTTAAAGTATAAGATTCTCTTGTCAAGAAACATTCCTGACAAACAAATATCCAACAGTTAGTGTGGATTCTTATCAAGAATGATACTTCATATAATTGGTCTTATTTGGTCTTTGTCTTAACCAAAACATCACAACTACCAATTTGAAATGTGTTATAAACCTACTTAAGATATGTCATTTAAGGAACAATATTGGAGTATGAATCTAAGAATTGATTTTGGAATGAAGTATGATTCTCCTTAATTAATACCATTTCAACAATTTTCGATTCCTCTTCTTAGCCATATAAGTGCACTAAGGTGTCCTTAGAGGATCAATTGTGATATGGTTTTCATAATCATTAAGAGGGTCATCAAAACACGATACTAAAGTACTCGCATTTCCTTTCAGATTGGAGAAACTTTTATCTTTTTGGCTAATTTGATTCTTCTTATTCGTTCTGCTATACCTTGAAACGTTTTCAATGTTTTAGAATTACACTTAAACCTGTAAGCATAACCATATTTACTAAACTTTTAGTAAATCCTGACGAATAGTCTTATCGTTCTTTGTGGTTGACCTGATCAATGAACAACAATTTGTACTAGATCCCCTAGTCCTTCACCTGACTTACATCTATATGTGAACAAGGAATTAGTCTTAATTTCCCAAAGATGAAGGTTCCCATTCATCAAACAATACAAGTTGCATGATTCCAAGTTTCTGTCCAATTGAAACTTGGTGATGAGAATCTTTCCTTATTTGGTAAATTTAGACACTACCACAAACGAAAGAATCAAATCCATATTGCTAAAAATAGAAACATACAAACATGAATTTTCACAAATTCCATTGCAAGGAAATATAAAATAAGATAAAATCAAAAAAAATCTTTATTTATAAAAATGAGGAAAATCTTGTACTTACAATGCAAGTACATATGAAAACTATGTTTCTAAACATTCCTAAGCAATCTATCATAACTCCTAAGCAGCAGCTCAAAACTCAGATCATCGAATCATCCGATCGAAATCCATCTCTTCGCGATCAAACTCAGCCTGCTCTTTCTTTAAGCTTCCTTTCTCTTCTTCTATTGTACAAAACATCAAAATTTGATCTCACTACATCATGTATTAAGAATCTTCAATTAGGAACTTAATATAGTTAGATAGTGGACTTACCTGAAGAAGAGCCATACATTTTGAATTTGCCATCCTTGTGGTCCTTCAGGTAGATACGACAGCTTCACATCCAATGCCCATTCTCTAGGCAGTAGAAACGAACAGACTCTTTTAGAATGGCACATGGGACAATTTGAGACTTAGCCTTTCTCTTTATCATTTGATCAAACTGTTTGACCTTGGTTGATCCCTTTCCATTGGGAAGAGAAGACTTTTCTGGACTTCCAACGTTTCCATTGTCAATGTCCATGGAAGTTTAGGAAGTAGATCTTTCATTCAAATTTGCTTTACCAGTACGCCAAATCATTTCTAATTCAGCAACAATTATCAAATAGGTAAGATCGATGAAGGTCACGTCGTGGTCTGCCATATAGTAATCTTTAATGAACTCACTATATGACTTAGGAAGTGATTAAAGAACCAAGTCAATGGCCAACTTCCTCGATACAACGAATCCTAACATTTTCCAGCGTGTCAATGTATGACTTCATCTCCAAGACATGTGCACACACAGACCTTCCATTTTGGTGTTTACTTGCCAATAGGGTTTAAGTGACCTTGAACTTTTCAAGTCTTCGAACATGTGGGTCAGGGAGAACTATTAGAGGAGGTGGAGGAAGTGAAGTATCATTTCCATTTCCACGATCCAATCGTAGGACATCATCTTCATGAGGAGAGCTTTTTCCATAAGATTCGGGAATACCATAGTTGTCAGAACTAGACATCTACAAGGGAGAAATACAAGTTTGGTTGATTTAAGTCCTTAATATAACACCCAAATGAAATAATAAGGCTAGGACCCGACACAATATTCTACAATTCGAAAGAGGAATGCCGTAATCCAATTGAAAATATTTGAAGGTAGGTAAATGACAATTTACCAATTTCCACCATGAAAAATGAAAATGAATATTAGGTTTTAAATGAATTGAAATTATTAGATTCTTTTGAGATTCATTGAACTTTTCAATGGAATGTTTAATCTCGATTATGCCCTTCAAGTTTGTGACTGGGATACCGAGGATCACAAACAAGGTGTGAATAACCATGTAAATTAGCTTGGTACTCTCGATGTCATTAATCACCTAATCAATGTGCCGATTAACCACACACACTCCACTGATCAATGATAATTTGCGAGAAACCCATTTCCATCCTTCATTAGTCCACATTAGTGTGCCGTTTAACCATACACGCTCCACTAACTGATCAATAAGGTGCAATGTGCAATTTCATGGGTTAGCATCAAATTCACATTTTCCTAAAGTAACTAAGATTGGGAATTTATAAAGTGTTTAGTTATTTTGTATTTCATTATACTTTTAATGACGATTTAAGTGTCCTATAAAACCCATTCGGCTAACGACCCTCCATTGATCAAGGGTGCGGTGGGTAAGAGTAGATACCCAATGGCGGTCATTGACAGGCCGCTTCCTTAAACACCCTTTATAGACCAAATTTGTGAATGAGGCCTACTAACGGTAACACTGACTTTTTTACTTACTCATGTATAATATATTAAAATTTTAATTTTATATAGTATAAGGGTGTATTTTAAACATTTAAAATACTAGGTGGTTTATTCTATTAATTAAACTAGACTTTTAATTTAATTAAACTCAAGCCATATACTTATGGATTTATTAATACTCTGTTAATTAATGTTTTAATTAATTATCAACAAAACCATAACTAAAAAAACTTTTAATTCTAAACTTAAGTTATAAAGTCAAAAGGTTTGGTATTTAATATTTCACAATTAAAACTTTTTTAATCAAATTTTAAGTTCCAAAACTTGAGGGCAAGTTTTGTAACTCTTCAAAACCTTTTGGATTCCAAAACTTGATGACAAGTTTTGTAACCTTTCAAGACTCTTGAATTCCATAACTTAAAGAGTTAATTTGATTCATGAATGAGACTTTTCATGTTCCATAATTTGAGGACAAATTATGAAACTCTTCAAGAAACATTTAGATCAAATTTTAACTAATGCAATTATCATATAATTTATTATTACCAATTTGACCTAATACTTGTGTAGTAAGATAATTTCAAATTTTACAAATAGTTAGTTTTTCATATAAACTATCAATTATCTTAAAATTTTGACAATTATCTTTTAATTAAGATGAGGATAATTATTTTCCTAACATAACAATCGAAATTTTTTTATCAACAAAACAATTTATAGTAATTATCCAAATCCAAATTAAACCATGAAAATGTGATATTGGGTTGATAAGTTAGGAATTTAGCAAGAGTTGTGATGTTTTAATGGGTTAATAAGTTAGGTATTTAGCTTTTGGATCTTCTCTAGCCATGGAAAGTCATAAAGGTGGAAACACTATGACTTAACACAATGTTTTGAGGCTAGATCTGAGTTAGGGTGAAAAGTCCGTAAGGGATTAATTGCTTAATGGAAAGGATGGAACTAGATAGAGTACGTTGGGCATAATTTTCATACTTGGGCGTACTAAGCCATCCTATGTACGCGGGGCGTAAGTTGAATACGCATGGCATACTCAACCAGCCTTGGACTTTGACTTTTGTTGACTCCGTTGATCATTGAATTTTTTACAAAGTTTGACTTTAGGTCAAACTTGAGGGTTTTGATTGGTGATTAAGATTTTATATGGTTCTGATGTTAGTGGATCCATGAGAGCAAGCAATATAGCAGGGAGCGTATCATAGTGTTCTCGGGTTTCTTCCTCTAGCCATGGAAAGTCATAAAGGTGGAAACACTATGACTTAACACAATGTTTTGAGGCTAGATCTGAGTTAGGGTGAAAAGTCTGTAAGGGATTAATTGCTTAATGGAAAGGATGGAACTAGCTAGAGTACGCTGGGCATAATTTTCGTACGTTGGGCGTACTAAGCCATCCTATGTACGTGGGGAGTAAGTTGAGTATGCATGCCGTACTCAACCAGCCTTGGACTTTGACTTTTGTTGACTCCGTTGATCGTTGACTTTTTTACAAAGTTTGACTTTAGGTCAAACTTGAGGGTTTTGATTGGTGATTAAGATTTTATATGGTTCTGATGTTAGTGGATCCACGAGAGCAAGCAATATAGCACGGAGCGTATCGTAGTGTTCTCGGGTTTCTTCATCTCAGGTGAGTTTCGCCTCACTATACCCGTGGGTCGAAGGTACCAATGCCAACCCATTAGTTCTAGTTCTCTGTTAGCAGAGGGGTTCCTTAGGGACTATATATAGTCATGTAAGATAGATTGAGAACTCTTGATTTAGTCCCTTTTTCCTGTTCCTTTTTTGGTTCCTGTCCGAGTGTCTATCTTACCTCTGAGTATATACGGTCATACATTCCATGGATTGTTGATGTCGAGTATGCTGTTATGTTGTGGTGATCCGTTAGATTTGTATCATGGTATCGAGTATGTTACTTTGTTGTAGGGATCTATAGTAATGTATCTTGTCTGTACTTGTTGGTTATCATCTAGTGGAGTGCCCTAGGGACTATTTGTGGTCATGTAGGATAGTCTGAAAACTCTTTATCTAGGCTTTCTTGCCTATTCCTTGTTTGGTTGTGGCTCTAGAGTAAGATCATCTATTCGGGTAGCTATCTCACCTCTGGTTACTTATGGTTACACATTTCATGGAGGTTAATTTGTAGCGGGACTATATGTTGTGAGAGGACTAGCAGGCGGTAGTGAGTTGTATGATTGATGTTTGCCTTGATTATTTTCCTACTTGATCATATATTGTTTATATTTCGACTTATGGTAGTGGTGGGTTGAGGTGGTCATGCTTTGTGCCATAGGCCAAGATACTCGGTGTAGGCCGACTATAAGCCGAAGGCACGGAGGCTCGGGAGTAGCGGTTGCATTGAGGCGGTAGGCCAACAAACCCTGGTATTCTGGCCCGGATAGATTGAAGGCCGGCGAGGCGGTCTAGTCAGGCCGTAGGAATGAAGAGCAGACGTTATGCATGCTTTTATGTTTATCGTATGGGGTATTTTGGGGGAAATCTCTAAGCTTTGTGCTTACTTAATCCTTTATTGTTTCAGGTATCATCGGTCATCATGGGAAGGCGAAAGCATGACTGTACGCATTCATCAACAACAATGAAGATTCCGCGCTTTAATATTACTCTAACTTTTATAAATGTATTTGGAATAAACGGTTTTCTCCATCATGGATTTATAATTGGGAATATTTACTTAAATAAAATGAAAATATTTTGTTGTGAAAATGGGACGTTACACAATCAGTCATTAGACGGGAATTCCTCGACCCAATCAGTCATCGAATTGGAATGCCCTGGTCTGTTGGCTTATACACAGAGTAGTAAAGCCCCGACCCAAGCAGCACTATGTCGATATATGCAACAAGTAAACATATAACCAGTAAACATTTAATCATGCAGATCTAATGGATCAGCACAACATAGAAACATCCAATATACTACGATACATAACCTAGTGGGCCAACATTGGTGCCTTCGACCCACGAGTATAGTGAGGAAAAATCACATGAACAACTTGACAGAAGCCTAACAACTACCTCAACATCATAACGGTCAACCTAAGCTTCCTAAAACCAAACTGAGACCATCCCTTAGTCAAATACTTAATCTACCTAAGTTTAACCAAAAGTCAATCAGGAAAAAAGTCAACATTCAAAGTTACGTCGTGACCATTCCTTGGTCACGTTGTGAGAATGCAATGACAAAACAATCGTGATTTTGGACACCGTCACATCGTGACACATCCTATGCACATCGTGACTTCTGGTCAAAAGGACAAAATTGTAACGACCCAAAAATCAAGGGTAAAAATTTCATTTTTATTATACTCAAAACATAGATATCTTTTAATCCAAATATTCCAAAAACATTGCTAATTAAAACATTTGTCAGAGTTCATCTCAAAATCACATAATGCGGAAAACACGGGTGTGTGTGCTGCGATCAAGCTAAGCCCATCCTTTCCAAATCAATGATACCTGAAACCATAAAAAAACTATAAGCATGAAGCTTAGTGAGTTCCCCAGAGCATACCCTAGACAATCCAGATAACCACATAATCCATATCAGCTATAACAGCTACATAAACCTTATCAATCACATAAGTATTATAAGGATGTCGTGGAAACCCTCCAAGGTCTTACTCCGAGTGCCATAGGAACCCCCTCATGGTCTTATCCCACTGCCATGGGAACCCCCACATGGTCTTCACTAACTACCATACAAAACATACATAAAAACATATGAGCTAAACATGCAAACACATTAGGATGCCCTCGAAACCATCCAAGGACTTACATTGAGTGCCACTGGAACCCCCACGTGGTCTTAGCCCACTGCCACGGGAACCCCCACATGGTCTTAGCCTGGAAAGCATGGGAACCCCCATATGGTCTTATATCCAACTTCCTCGGGAACCCCGAGGGGTCTTCCATGCAAGTATCACAAAGACAACTAGCATACCAAATAGTACACAATCAACTAGCATACCACATATATAACTACTTGCCATGGTAACCCCCGCATGGTCTTCACATAAATACATAATATATCAATAGCACATCAGCAATAATCATCACAAATAGATAAATGGGCCGACCTTGGTGCCTTAGACTCATTGGTATGGTGAGAATACTCACCTCGAATGTAGAAGCTTCCCGAATAACATCCTTAGCTGCTACCCTTCCGACTTCCTAAGATATCAATACCAATCGATATTCCTAATTAGCAATTGGGTTCCATACTATAATCCTTAATCCATTTCATGGGGTAGAATGACCATTTTACCCCTGAACCATCATGATCTAAAACTAACGCCCAAGCCCCAAAACATAGCCCAACATTATAATGTCCATAATCCGTCAATGGGCCTAACCTGAGAAGGCCTAATACCAAAAAGGCCTTGAATACTGAATGATCAACCCTACTCAACTTCTGGTCGAATTCAAAGTCACCATTCAAGGTCAACAGTCAATGTTGACCTCAACTCGTCGAGTGCATCCAACAACTCTTCGAGTCAACTGTATGTAACTCGTCGAGTTCCTTAATGTCCAGAAGACCGCAAAATCATGCAGACCAAAACTCTAATCCTTCATTGCACTTATCCATAATCTCAAAAATGGATAAACCCTACCCAACTCGTCGAGTCGACTAAGGGACTCGATGATACCATGTAAGGTTGCTAACTTTACATCCTTGCAAGGCATTAAAGGCTGAAAACACTTAATCAAGTCTTGTCAAGGGACTTAGAGCATGAAGAAGGGTCAATACTTGATAAAGTTGGCAACTTTAAGTCCCCAAAGGCCCTAAGATTCCCAGATATAAAGCCATATCTTCCTATCATGCTCCAAACCAAGAATGGTACCAAACTAGACTAATAATGGCCATAAACTTTCATAGAAAGAGATCTAAGCAATGGAAGGTCAAGGTTTCGACTTTATACCTTAAAATGGTTGCCACACTGGAGGAAATCACGGATCTACTGCCCTTCCACCTAATCCAACCTCTTCAAGCTTCACGTTCCTTCCAAAAGAGCACCAAGAATCACTTTCCAAGCTCACATACACACCAAATGGGACGTGAGACATGATTTAGGGTTTCCCTAGATAAAGGAGGTGATAAAGGATGCTATAACTGAGTATTAAGGCCTTTAAATAGGGTAAAAACCCTGAAAATTAGGGTTTCCATTTTCAGCTCCTAGTCGTCGAGTTGGTGCCTTCCAACTCGTCGAGTAGGTCCTTCATCTCGCGTCCAATATGATTTCTACTTGACGAGTTGGAGCTCCCAAACTCATTGAGTCCTATCCCAAAACTCTAAAAATGTTGAAAACTGACCAATACCTAAACCAAGCGTTACAAAAATCTTCATTAACTGCTTGATTTCTTCAAACCAAGGCCCATAACCTCATATATAGTTCCTAAATAGCTTTATAATGGATAAAGTTTCCAACTTTATCCATTAGGATGAACCGAACAACCAAGATCTCGTCTAAAAGTCCTACAGGAATGAAGAATGCATCTTTCTCAGCTAAATACATTAAGCCCAAGTCTCCAACCTTCGGATCTGAATCAACATGATGTCTAGATGGATAAAGTTTCCAACTTTATCCATAATAATGCCACAATCATTCAAGATCTAAACTTTAATACACCAAAATGACCTAAAGGACCAAGATAACTTGCATAGATACAAGGGAAGGCAAAGGATCATAACTTTCCTAGTCCAAGAGGTCCAAAAAACATTCTAAGCTGATCAAAAGGTGTTGGAGTCCAGATCTAAAACATACAATGTTCTTGGGACCTTAGAGAGTAACAAAGTTGCAAACTTTATTCCCAACTGTCACTCAAAACTCATGAAAATGGACCAAAAGACCAAATACACTTAGATCCAAATATGAAATGCAATAAAGCTTGGAACTTAATAACTAACAAAGGTCTAGAAGGTAGATGAAAGTTGAGATCTTCAATTGCCAAGCCTCAAGGATCAATCTTGCATGAAACAGTTGCTCCAAACCACTAAAAACTCCAAAAATGGATAAGAGAGGAGGGGAGGCTCAAATCTTGAAAATGGAGGCTAGGGTTTCTCCCAAGAGGTTCTAGATATGATGGAGGCTAAGAAGATACCCTAAAACATGAATCCTTACCTTTAAATACCTTGAAAACCCTAAATATTTTGTGGGCTTTGGGGTGCACAATTATCACATCATGAGAATATACTCTCATCTCGCGAGGATTCTCACGCCGTGAGAATTACTTCTCACCCTGTGAGAACGGGGTTTCACCCAATGTCATTCCAACTTAAACAATCAAAGCTTCTGTGTTAAGCACAAACACCGCTCCCTGGGTGCAGTCTAGATGCGGTTGAGGCCACACTATGACCTTAAGAGGGAGCGTTTCTTCCTTTGTTTTGATTGGTCACTTGTCGTTACCATTTCCAAACGGTCAAAATTCAAAAAAATAACTTTTTTTACTACCACTATAAATACCTAATCATATTAACCAAAATCACTCACAAACACTTTATTCTTTTACCATCTTCTTTATTTTAAAACCCACAAAAATGTCATCCTCCAAAAATTCCACCAACAAAAGAACACCAACTAGAAAAACCACAACTCCAAGACCTTCACTCGATCAACCGGTTTATTCGCCTCCTTTTTACCGCTACGGGGATATGTTTTCCTATTTTCCCTAGGATTTTTTTTAATGTCATGTTTTTTTTAAATAATGTAATGGTTTTATTTTTAATTTAATGAAATCTTTTGTTTTTAATTAAAACTAAAATTTTTATTTATTTAAAAAAGGTGTGTAGCACCTAGGGGTGAGCATAAATGGGTACCCGGCCAATTTTAGTGGAAACGGAACCTGAATCGGCGGTTCCTAAAATATTGGAACCAGAACCAAAACCGGTTACATCAGTTCCTAAATTTTTTGAACCGCTCCTGGAACCATCGGAACCAGTTCCAAATACCCGCTTGCTATAAACTTTCAAACTATATGAAACTAAAAATCATATAGAGTTCTTAACCATTGTGTATACAGAGACCTCACAATCATTGTTTTAAAAACATTGAAACTTTTTGGTGCTAGACAACATGTCTAAATACTCAAATGCATTTAAATTTTTAATTCAAACATTCATGTTTGAGTTGTGATGAAATAAGAAGCATTCATTTTTATAAGCTAACAAACCATTCAATCTTTATTACATCGGACGATATGGGATAAATCACCGAATTGATATTTTTATTAGAACGAGTCTTTAGCCTTCAATATTAATAACTATTATTTTTAAACTATTATATCCTAAAAAATATATGGATTAGAAAGCTCCACCAAGCATTTAATCAACCCTTAACATAATGATAATCTTCATTATTCATTTTCTTTTTAATGTTTCCAGTAAATACGATAGCTTAAATTAATGCTTTAGTTTTATTTGGTCTTCATTTTTTTGTAGAGCGTACTCAAACTAATTCAATAAAGAGGAACATAGTAGAGTTTATTTAGTTTAAGAAAAAAAAATAAACGGTGATCGATGATGAGTGTAAGAAGGAATGAATATATATATATATATATATATATATATATATATATATATATATATATATATATATATATATATATATATATATATATATATATACAGTTTCGGCGGGTACCCAACGGGTAACGGTTCCAAAAAAATGAGAACCGGAACCGCTTAAGGCAGTTCCAAAACATTAGGAACCGGAACCGGAACCGCCTAAGGCAGTTCCGGTTCCGGAACCAACAGTTTCTAGACGGTTCCGCTTTTGAAAACGGGTATCTTGTTCCGCTGCTCACCCCTAGTGGCACCACTCCTTGGATGTGGCACGAAACCATACTTTTGTTGTAGTCGCTGACGTGTCGCTTGCGTGGTAGTAAAGGGAATACAACTTTTGTGGAACCACTCCCTCCAACCTAATTTGGAGCTGACAATGACGAAAGAGAATCCATAGAGAAGTAAAGAAGCTCGCTTCTCCCCATATTCAACAAAACTTATGGATATTTGAAATAATTTAATGTCAATGAGATACTTTAATTTCGTCACATAGTATTTTATGACTTCGAAATACTTTTAACTTCCTCATATATTTTTTGAGTGTCGAACTATGATGTGAGGAATTTAATTTGAATACTTTAATCTCTATGAAATACTATAATGATATTGTTTTTTATGTCTTCGAAAAAACTTTAACTTCCTCAAATATTTTGTCAGTGTGGAACTATAATGTCTATGATGTGAGGGATCTAATTTTTCAAATTAAATTTGTGGAAAATGAAGTGTTTAATTTTATGTCATGAAAATAATACAACAAAACTTATTAGGTGAAAATCCTAAAATCGAGAAGAAAACATAACCCTTTTATATTTTTTTAAAAGGTAAATCTAATTTATGCCTTAATTGCTCCTGAATCAATTTATGCCCGAAAAAATAACTTGAATACTCGACTTTAAGGAGAAAGACAGTATCTGATAACAAGTACGAATCTACATTGATTGAAAGAAGGTCCATGGAACCATGTTTTTATAATAGAAATGTAATATAACGTTAATCTACACATGGAAAAAACTCGTCTAATTAAACACGTAGAATCGACACATGTTACCACTTATTAATCTCTTTAGAATGTTGGGTATGGGCAACGCACAAACACCGCATCCTTCATCCGTTTTTGGGCGTTATACAACTGCCGTTGCTTTCCGTTGCCATCTCCACCTTCGTCTAATATCGTTTCTTTGTTTTTATCTAAAAACGTCGGTGTGACCGACCAACCTTATGAATAAATTGTCCCCCATTTTAATTAATGGTGAGTTTGATTTCCCAAAGTAAATTCATCTTGATTTTCCATAAAACAATTTAATATATCTAATTCCAATCATCTTAACGAAGTAATTCATATATGGATACAAGAATTTGAGTCACGGCTAATGGAAAAAAATATTAAAAAAATATAGTGATAGGCAAATTATATGGACCATCGCTTTTAAATTATATTTATTTTAATTGATATTTTTTTAAATTATGTTTTATTTTTGCTATTAAAATTATATTTGTCTTAGATGGTATTTTTTTTAACTTATGTTTATAGTTGGTATTAAAAGTTAAAATTATAATTATTTTATATGATATTATTGATAACCATACCTGATATATAATCAAATCTTTTCAACTATTTTATTTATCATCCTAACAAATTGGACTAATTGGACCCCAGTAAATTTGAATCCTAGATTTGCCCTTCTTTTGATTAATAACACATTCATCTATTTGACATAATCAACTATTGAAAACAAAACTAGACATTTATTAAACACAACTAATACTAACATATAGAAATCTCACTATATTTTCCTAAACATCCGTCAACAATCAACACATACAAAAAGAACATAATCTACTAAAAAGGAAAAAAAATATATAAAAAGAAACAAGAAAGTATCCGATGCGGGACTCAAGTCTCAACGATACAAACTAATATCTACAACACACTAGGTATAAGACCCACATATTATATTAGTTTATTAAAAAAAAAACTAAATATAAAATTCTAAACATTTGAGAGTTTGAATTTATAAGAAAAATGAGAAAAATATTGAATTATAAAAAATAAAGTGTTTTTTTTTTTCTAAATTTAAACAAATAATTTAGATAAATAAATAAAAGAAATTAATAAAGCTGTAATATAGTAATTTTGAAATTAAAAAGAAAGTTCATTAAAGAAATTAATATACATTTATTATTGCACTTAAATATTATGTGAAATTAATAAAATAGAAAAACCATAAAATGATATGTGTAATAGAAATTAATTTAAAATAACCACAAAATAATATTTGACAAATTGAATGAGAAAGATTTGTATTACTAGACAAAAAAACATTCATTTATCATAGTAGAATTAGAGTAGATTTGTATTACTAGTATATTAGTATCTAGGAAAGAGTACAATCAATAACTGCAATAGTACAACAAACAACAACATCATCCATAGTTTCAGCCTATTCATTTGTGCCATTGAATTTTATTTAATCTTCACGGCTATCCTTCAACTTTACTTGATATGACTCTAACAACAACATTTTTTGATTACTTCAACCTACAACCAAACATACCAAATTAGGTAGTCTACTTTATATAATTCCAAGTTTATGATTGAATCGAATTAAGAAATAAACATATTTCTCAACATCAACGTGCATATAGGATTTACCTGGACATACTTCTTTTTCCCTATCACACCTTTATAGACTATCCCGAAAGCCCCCTTTCCCAATTCATACTTGAACCCATAGGTAGCTTCAACTAGTTCTTGATATGTAAAATGAGGCAGATTGGTTTCAACATCTTTAATTATTGAATATGTGTTTCTGGGCTTCTTCTTGTAGATTACAAAAAAAAAACCACACAAATCACACCAATCAATACGAAGATTACAAACACAGACGTACCTAAAAGGACCGATACCGCAAGTACCAAACTTGTTTGATCTTTTCTTTCTCTGGGAAGCCGATGAGGGTTTTGGAAAGGACCATCAGCTATCCGGGATTTCACGAACGCCTTCACGTTATCTGTAGCACCCATAATCCCGTTAGAGAATGGAAGTCTCTTCTTCCAGAATTTGGCGTCCTTGTAAATTGCAACAACACAAAAACAATCTTCCAAGCAGATACTTTTGCAGGTCTGCTCACTACTTGGATCCAAGTTTCCATAGTCTGAATGTACCCAATTAGTATTATTCAGCTCGAAGAAACCAAGCACGTCTCCTCCATTATCAGACTTACCTTCATGATAACAGCTTGGAGTAAATCTGGTTTGCAACCACCGTTTGGATCATCTTGATTAACAATTGAGAACCCCCATAGACATATACAGTTTGGCCGCCCATCTTGGAGGTTGCAAACATTGTTAAACCCACAAGATCCACTATCTATATTCCCACGGATGTCCTCACATATGTTCTCTGGTATATACAATACAACTTCCCAGCATGCATTGCCTTTTAGTGTTTGAAATTGGGTAAAACATTCAACTTGCATTAACGAAAAGCTATACAGAGTTTATATACAAGGATTAAACTACGCACTATCTTTTAACATAAACCCAACTAATAGCTAACAATCTAACAGATTAACAGCTAATAGTGTCTTAACAACATACTTAACATAAGACTAACATGGACTAACGTCCGTTAAGTTATAATTCTAATATGCCCCGTCAAGATGGAACCGTAATGCTGTGAAGGACCATCTTGGATATGATTGGCTGCAATTTGAATCTAGGGAATGGCTTAGTTAAAATGCCAGCTAACTGATATTGAGTTTGAATAGGCATCAAACGAATAATTTTATCAATGATTTTATCACGTATGAAATGACAATCGATCTCGATATGCTTTGTGCGCTTGTGAAACGTTGGATTGGTTGCCAATTTGATTGCAGAATCATTGTCACAGTAAATCAAATAAGAAGTGACGACGGGAATCCAAAATCATGAAGTAAATGTCGCAACCAAATGAGTTCACTTGTTACAGCAGCAACAACTCGATACCTTGCTTCAGTGGATGAACGAGAAACAATAGTTTGTTTCTTAGATTTCCATGAAATCAACGATTCACCTAAGAAAACACAAAATCCAGTGACTGATCTACGAGTGTCAACACATCCTGCCCAATCCAAGCCACTAAAAGCTTTGAGCTGAAAAGAAGGTCTTGTAGAGAAAAATAATCCTTGACTCAGATTATGTTTAATGTATCTCAAAAGATGATGAACAGCTTGTAAATGTGGTTGTCTTTGTGTAGTTACAAACTGACTCAATCTATTCACAGCATAAGAGATATTTGGGTGTGTGATAGTGAGATACAATAGACGACCAATTAACCGTCTATATTGGGAAGGATCAGTAATAGGGTCACCTTCAAACTTGGAGCTTTTTAATTTTGGATCCATTGAATAATAAGTAGATTTTGATGCTAAAAAACCAGTATCTTGTAAGAGTTCAAGAGCATATTTTCGTTGACAAATGGAAATACCAGATTTTGACCATGCCACTTCAAGACCCAAAAACATTTTTAAATTTCCCAAGTCTTTAAGCTTGAATTGTTGACTGAGACTATGTTTCAAAGCATTAATGCCTTCTCTTGAAGCTCCAGTGATGACAATATCATCCACATATACTAGCAAAGCCACATAAGGGGAACCACTTCCTTTGTAGAATAAAGAATAATCAGCTTTAGATTGTGTAAAGCCTTTGGAAATTAGGAAAGATGATAACTTGGAATACTAATCGCGAGAAGCCTGTCGAAGATCATACAACGATTTATTTAGCTTGCAGACAAGAGGGGTAGAATGGGAATTTTTGTGATCAACTTTGTAGCCTTTTGGAATATCCATATAAACATCCTCTTCCAAATCACCATTTAGAAACGCATTATTTACATCTAGTTGTATCAATGGCTATGATTGTTGTGCAACTATGGCTAGTAACATCTTGACAGTGACAAGTTTGGCTACTGGTGAATATGTATCAAGAAAGTCAACACCTTCAAGCTGATTGAATCCTTTGGAAACTAGTCTTGCCTTATACCGCTCAATTGAAACATCTAATTTTTGTTTAATTTTGAATACCCACCTACAACCCAATGGTTTTCTATCATGAGGCAAAGGAACTACTTTCCATGTATCATTAACTTCCAAAGCAGTGAGTTCATCATTAATAGTATTTTGCCATTCAATTGACTTTATGGCTTCAGAATAAGATTTTGGTTCAAGTTGAGATGAAACATACAAGGTATTGTAACATCCGGATTCCCAGGTATATTATCTTATTCTTTTATTTTTGGAGGTTGTGAAGGGACTCGGCGAGTCGGTGCTTAGACTCGCCGAGTAGGGTCGCGGATTCTTATCCGGGTTCATGACTGGACTCGACGAGTCCATGCTGTTTAATGAAACCCTAATTTCCTGGGTTTGGGACCTATTTAAAGGCCCTTAGGGCCGTCATTTGCGGCTACCAAACCCCAAAGAGAAACCCTAAAGGAGCTAGAGCGTTTGTGAGAGGAAAGGAGCCATTTCTTGATCTTTGAACTTGATTCTTGCAAGAAAGAGGTGATTCCAGCTTAGAGGAGACCAAGGAGGTTGTGCATCTGTGGATTTCGAGCAAGAGACTTCATCTTTGAGGTATTATATCGCCCTTTTATCTGTTTTGTTGAAGGAATCCATAGATGTAGAGTTTTATGACCTTTATTGGAAGAAAATTATGAGGATATGGCCCTTAATCACTTTGAGACTTCAGATCTGGACCCATAGTGGTCTAAAGAGCTTATCTCAGCTTGCTTTATGTCGAGCTATGGAGGTGTTGAGCTAAAGATATTACTTTTAGGGCTAAATCACCAAGTGAAGCCTCCTAGACGCCCCATGAGTGTCAAGATTCGAACTTTACATGTTTATCAGGCTTGGGAAGGTCAGATCTATGGATCAAAGGAACAAATCTGACCTCAGGAGGCCATTTGAGTTTGTGCATGGCATGAACTCGCCGAGTCCAAGGGCATACTCGGCGAGTAGGGTTGGGGTTTCCCGTAAATCACTCAGTGAGTGGACTTGCCGCGTTGGGCGGATAACTCAGTGAGTCAGAGGGGGATTAGATGACTGGAGTTCAAAGCGGAACTCGCTGAGTTGATCTTGAGACTCGGCGAGTTGAGTCGGGGTGGCCCCGTGATTCATGCCAGGTGTGACTCGTCGAGTAAGGGGAGGAACTCGACGTGCCAAGCGAGACTAGAGAGTTAGTGGACACGTGTAGAATCGCCGAGTCGCCCAAGTGCACTTGACGAGTCGGGTCAAAGTTGACCATTGACTTTTGTTGACTTTTAGGATTTGGTCAACAATGTGGCCTTTGAGCCAAAAGAGGGGTAAAATGGTCTTTTGCCTTCTGAGGGTGCCAAGAGAGGGTTGAGTCTAGTCCCGAGAGTTATATTTATGAGAATATTTACTTTATGTGATTAGGCGGAGGCTAGATCATATTTCTACCGAGTCAGAGATTTACCGAGACATCTAAGGTGAGTCTTCTCATTATACTTTACCTAGTGTGGTACAGAGATATGTGACAGTGTATTTTAGAGTTATGTGCCAGTATATTTGCATGATTATTTATGTGTTGAGATTTATTGTGATATGTGATATGTGATATTCATGATTCAGAGTATACAGAGTAGGACCAATGGGTCCATAGAGTTAGGGCCAGAGGGCCCATAGAGAGTTGGGACTTGAAGGTTCCACTGAGACACATTGACCAGAGGGTCAACAGAGTTATAGCCTCGAGTGTCTAATATGTGTTAGAGTGGTATTTTAGGGAACTCACTAAGAAATTATGCTTACAGTGTTATATGTTGTGTTTCAAGTACTAGCGGTGATCGCGGGAAGGCGCCGACATGACTCGTACACACGCACAATGGAGTTCATATGTTTTGATCTTGGGGTTTTGTATTAAGATAATGATGATACAATGTTTTAAAATGTGGATGTGAATGAAATTATGTGGTTTTTAAGATGTGAAAAATTGTTTAAATTTTTATGGTGTTACAGGTATAAACTTTATGTGTTGATGAATGTTTGTCATATGAAATGCCATCTGATAAAGGATAGCGAGTATTATGCTAAGGCAAAGGTATTCCTTGTAAAAGATGACAATGATAACCTTGTAAATAGGCTGGAGGAACACGATTACGAACAGGTCTATTTGGTAAAATGTGTTCAGGTACAAGTTTAGGCTGAGAATTATGAGAATTTGCATAATCATATTGAGGTGAATGTGGCTCAGGTGAAACAGGTGAAGAAGGTGAATTTGGTTCAAATGAATTGTCAATAACAAAATCAAAAACATTTTATAGAACAATTGGAATAACATGTTGAGCAAAAGGATCAATTTGATCTTTGAAAGCAGTATGTTGATAAGGGAAAATTGTTTCATGGAAAATTACATCTCTTGACCAAAATACCCTTTTTGTTTCCAAATCAAGTAATTTGTAACCTTTGACACCAATAGGGTAACCAAGAAAAACACAAGCAGTGTCATGTGCTTCAAACTTTGTTCTTGCAGCTTGTAATGTGGATGCAAACACAAGACATTCCAAAAGAGCGTAGAATAGAATAATCTGGTTTCACATGATAAAGCACTTCAAAAGGAGAAAGATGATCGAGAACTTTTGAAGGTGTTCTATTAATCAAATAAGTAGCACATGATAAGCATTATGTCCAATAATCAACAGGAATCTTGGATTAAATGAATAAAGCACGTGCAACATTATATAATGTTGATGTTTACGTTATACTACTGAATTTTGTTGAGGTGTTTGAACATTTGAAAACTGATGAAACACACCTTTTTCATTGAAAAAATCAACAAACTTTAACTCATATGCATTATCAGAACGAAACACTTTGATGTGAGCTCCAAATTGATTCAAAACCATTGAAAAGAACTTTGGTATAACATGTCTGATTTATGTTTAATCAAATATATCCATGTGAATCTTGAATGATCATCTGTTAGTCTATATTATTAGCCCGCTTGTTTATGGGCCCTTTTTGTCTTTAGCCCATTAGGGTTTCTGTCTAGCTAGTATTTATATCCGCTTTATTCCTTTTAGTCTTTATGCTTTTCTCTGAGAACCCTTGTAATTTCTCTTTGATATAATCATATGACAATGTTATCATGGTATCAGAGCTGAGGTTTGATACGTTGTTAGAAGTCTTTGTAGCAGTCAGCTGTGGCGCGGATCAAAATTTTCTAGGGTTACTATAGCATGCCGTTTTCGTTCATTATCACTGGTATTCATCTTTTTTGATATGTTGATTCGTTGCTACTGTTGATTTGTTGCTGCTGTTGATTCGTTGTTGCTGTCGGTTCGTTGCTACTGTTGGTTCGTTGCTGTTGTTGGTTCATAATTGCTTCGATTGCTTCCGTTGGTTTGTTACTCCTTTCATTCTCAGATTATTATATTGTCATTGTGGTTATTCATTCACTATCAACATGACTGGAAAGGATGATTCCCTTCAGTCAATCAGTACTCGTTTGGATAGAAAGAATTATACGTATTGGAGTTGTGTTATGAAGAACTTCCTTCGTGGGAAGATTTTTTGTGGGGCTTTGTCACTAGAACTAAAGCCAAACCCTCAGTGCCTCAAACTGAGAATTTTGATATGTTTCTTGATGCTTGGGAGACTGATAACTCCAAGGTTATTACTTGGATCAATAACTCTATTACTCTGTCCATTGGTATGCAGTTGGCTAAGTATGATAAAACAAAGGAAGTTTGGAATCACTTGGAGAGACTGTATACTCAGTCCAATTTTGCTAAACAATACCAATTGGAATATGATATTCGTGCCCTTCAACAGAATGACTAGAGCATTCAAGATTTCTATGCTGCTATGTCTGATCTCTGGGATCAATTGGCTCTTACTTGTGACATCCCCAAAATCACGGCCAGAAAAGACCGGTTTGTTTATGCTTTGTTTAAAAATCAAAGTTACATTTTAAATGAAAGTGTTGCGGAATTTGTCCCAAAAAAAAATATGATAAAGATTTATCAAAAGCATTTCCATAGAAATGTATTTCATTAAAAGACTCGGGATGTCATGTTCGTACAGATCAAAAGCATAAACAGTACAATATAAGCCTTACTACATTATTTAATATCTACAGGCCTATATCCGTAATCCCTCGTCCAAAACATCACACCTATGCTCATGCGCCACTACCTGTAATACATAAAACTAAGTGGGTCAGGCTTGGGAGCCTGGTGAGCACATAGGGTTTTCAACCCACAATAAATAAGTTTATTAATTTCATCGATCAACAATAACCCGATTACCCGTTCCCGTTATCCTCACTTTACGTCCCTAAACACCTATCATAAGGGACCTAGCATAAGGATCATCATCGGGACGGACACTACTGCTAAGGGGATTCCTCAGCAATAAATGTCCTAAAGGCAACCATGTGGGGGATGGAGTACACCGGTGAACATATCGTTCACAAACACCTACAGGTTGCGAGCCTGCTAGTGTTCCACTGGACTGTCTAGAAGAGTTCGTGGTCGTCATCCATACTCCGCTAGATGACAGAATCAACAACATCAACATCGAGGCCTCTCATCATTTTATCGCACATCACCTATTGCATCTACCCATGTTTTACCCCAACATTTTCGTAGATATAAAATACATATACAGTTTAAATCATTGAAAACATGTATACCAACGTTCATCTAGCATAGATAGCAAGTATTCAGATAATATGCACACATAGCACGTAATTTATATAAAATACTTCATATCTATGTGTAAGTTGAAAGTAACTATGCACTCACTTGTTAAGGTGATGATTCCAAAATCGGGCAGCGCTTGCTTCTAACGATTCTATTTTCCTTCGACGAAACCTAGCATTATTATCGCTAAATTTTAGTCTAATATTTACCGTGACCAACTATTAGTCTTAGTATTATTATTATTATATAAGCGTTAAACAATATTTTCCAACCACTATGTACAGACAGGGGCCAGACATAAAACACCGGAGGGCAGGACCATTTTGGCATATAGCACTTCTGAAATCCAACAACCCTATGCGGCCCTTTAAACCAGATTCCCCGTACCGCGAGTAGTTAAAAAAAAATATTATAACGACACTTATATACGTTATAATAATAGCTCAAATATTTATTATAAGTTCATAATAACAATACTAATTTTAAATATAAGCTATATTAAAATAAGGTAAGCATAACTTACTTACAAGGGGGTTTTAGCTAGGAGTCGGGCTCTGCAGGGGCAGAACCTCGTCGCTGAATCTTGCTAAGAAAGATTCGTGCAGCGCTTCAGCGCTCACCTTACTATACTAAGCTACAGAAAGAGAAGTCGAATCATGAGGGACCGAAATGCTCGGGGGATAAGGAGAGAAAGACTCTTGAATCAAGAGAATGGTGCAAGAAATATGAGAGCCCAAGGCTCTTATTTATACTAATTGAATTTTCAAAAACTACCCTCCATAATTACTTAATGACCTTTTAGTTATATAAACAACTAAACACCCCTCTATAATACTATTATAAATGGATTTAATGATATTTGTACTAAACTAATGTCGAAAGAACTCAACATTAGTCTTATAATGACCGCATCGTCGATACCTTTCTAATGATATATACATATGTATATATATGTGTACGTATACATGATTTATACTTTATTTTAATACGTAAATATGCTATTATAATTTGTAACTCATTCATACGAACTCCGTTTTTGACGTTCTTTATATCCACGCGTAGGTGAAGACGTACTCTACAACTTTCGTTTAGACTCCGTCGGCTAATCTTGACTTTATTTTTAAAGTTATATTTTTAACAAGCCGGGACAGGATTTGTCTGTTTAAAATCTCATAACTTCTTCATACGAAGTCAGATTTGGGCGTTCTTTTTATCGATGTTCTTAGTTTAACATATTCTACGACTTTCGTTTAGATCACTAAGGCTAAATCTCGCTCTATCGTAAATTCACTATTCACGCTTCCTGGTATCGTGCCGGTTCCGTCGTGAAACTTCGACGGGTCATAACTTCTTCGTTATAACTCGGATTTCGGCGTTCCTTATATGCACGGAAACCTTGAGACATATTCTGCAACTTTATGTAGAGATATCGGGATTATCTCACACTTTAATTTTGACGCTCATTTTTATTCTTTATTAATTATACATTTATAATTAAATAATAAACACATATAATTCACATAATACTCAAATATTTCATCTTTATTACTTCAAAAAGAGTTACAAGAGTTGACCTAGACTATTACATTGACAAAAATGCTTAGCCCTGAAACCCGGGCGTTACATTACTGAATCTAAAGAGTTAAAAGATTTTGAGCCTTACATTGCTAGGAGGGAAGAACAATGTTTGGTTCAATTCTTGATGGCCTTGCGTTCTGATTTTGAAGGTCTTCGTGGAACGATTCTTCATCGCTCTCCTCTTTCTTCAGTTGATTCAGTTGTCCATGAGTTAATTGCATAAGAGACTCGTATCAAGTCCCATGCAGATAAAGGGTTTAAAACAACCTCTACTCCTACTCCCACTCCTGCTATGCTTCCTATCTCCTCCAGTCAATCTCGAAAACCTTTAAGAGTCGCTTATGATGAGTGTGCATTCTACAAACAGAAGAATCGTTGGAAAGCTCAGTGTCCATTGTTAGTCAACAAGGGTAAATCTGGTCAATCTCAGTCAGGGCAACAAAATAGGTCTGGTCAACAGAAGCATCAGTCTCATTCCTCTGGTACTCCACCATGGACCCCTCGTCCTCCACTGTTTGTTACTACTGCTGTTCCACTAGCTGACACAGAATCTGTTGAACATATGCCACCATCTGCATTGGATCCCAAGGTGTTTGAGAGCTTTAGACAGTATTTGGCTTCTAATCCCACTGCCATGTCTACATCTATGTCTCACTCTGGTCCTTCTTCATCTGACACTTCAGGTATTCCCTCATCTTTGTGGATTTTAGATTTTGGTGCAACCCATTATATGACTCCTCATTTGTCATCATTTACTTCATTGTCGCAAGTGTCATCCATTTCTGTTAAGTCTTCTAGTGATACATCTATGCTAGTTGAGGGTGTTAGGTTTATCTCCGTTTCTCATATAACTTTTCATGATGTTTATTACATTCCCAAACTAACTTTGAACCTTGCCTCAGTTAGTCAGTTATGCAAGTCTGGTAACTGGGTGTTCTTTTCTGATTATGTCTATGTTATACAGGATCAACACACCTAGAAGGTGAGTGGGATCGGCCGTAGGGTGGGGAAACTATATGTCTTGGAGGTCCTCAAAGTATCTGCTGTTGTTGCTTCCAGCATTGATTTATCTTCTTTTCGTTTGTGTCCTTTGTCGTCTGAGTTTTATCTTTGGCATTCTCGTTTAGGACATGTGTCTGTATCACGGTTGAATTTATTAGCATTTAGTGGTGTTTTGGGTCATTTAAACTCTTGTGATATTTCTGATTGTAGTGGTTGCAAACTAGCAAAATTTTCTGCTTTACCCTTCAATAAAAGTATGTCTTGTTCTACTGCTCCTTTTGATATTATTCATTCTGATGTGTGGGTACCTGCACCAGTATCCACAAAGGGTGGGTCAACCTATTATGTATCTTTTATAGATGATTATACTTGATATACATGGGTTTATCTTATGAAACACAGATCTGATTTCTTTGGTATTTACAACAATTTTAGAGCTCTTGTTAAAACTCAACATTCGGGTGTGATTAAGTGCTTCAGGTGTGACTTAGGGGGAGAATATACCTCTAATGATTTCACTCAGTTACTTGCTTCTGGTGGTACCATACACCAGTCTTTGTATACTGACACACCTCAGCAAAACGGTGTGGCAGAACGAAAACATCGTCATATTGTTGAGACTGCCCGCTCTTTGCTCCTGTCTGCACAGGTCCCTAGTGCCTTTTGGGGAGAAGTAGTCCTAACTGATGTGTATGTGATTAATCATATCCCTACTTTATTGAATTCAGGAATATCTCCTTTTGAGAAGTTATATGGTCATCCACCAGACTACTCTTCCTTACTATTTTTTGGATGTACTTCTTTTGTTCTTCGTCCTCATGTTGAAAGGAACAAGTTGGGGCCGAAATCTACTATTTGTGTATTTTTTGGGTATGGGATTGGTCAGAAAGGATACCGTTGCTATGATCCTGTGAGTCAGAAGTTATATGTTTCTTGGCACGTTACTTTTTTGGAACATATTCCTTTCTAATCGATTCCTGCTACAGCCCACAATGTAACAAAGTCTGATCTTCTGCGTATTGATCCTTTTAATGAAGATATAGAGGCTCAAGACTCATCTATGCCACATGATCCCTCGGCACATGACACACCCACTTCTTCAGAGGGTGCCTCAACTCCACCTGTTCCTGAGCCTGATCCTCCGATTATTGAAGTTGAGGATCCTCCTCCACCACCACCCCTCAGGAGACCTTCTCGTCATGTCAAGTCCACCAAGCTACCAGATTTTTCTTACTCTACATATTTAGGACCGTTTGCTTCATTTATAGCAAGCATCCATCATCTGTCTGAACCTGAATCATATAGAGAAGCTGTTTCAGATCCTCTTTGGCAGAATGCTATGGCTGAAGAACTCACTGCTCTTCATCAGACTCATACATGGTATTTGGTTTCTCTTCCTCCCAGGAAACATACAATAGGTTGTCGTTGGGTGTACAAGATAAAAACAAAAGTTGATGGCTCTGTTGAACGATATAAGGCTAGACTTGTAGCAAAAGGGTATTCCCAACAGTATGGTTTTGACTATGAGGAGACATTTGCCCCAGTTGCAAAGATGACGACAGTTCGTACTGTGATTGCAGTTGCATCCGTTCGACAATGGAAGAACTTTCAAATGGATGTCAAGAATGCCTTTTTGAATGGTGACCCTCATGAAGAGGTTTATATGACCCCTCCTCCAGGAATTCAGCATCGACCAGGCGAGGTTTGTCGGCTTCGCAAAGCTTTGTATGGGCTCAAGCAAGCCCCTCGTGCTTGGTTTGAGAAATTCTCCATAGTGATTACCTCTCTTGGATTTGTCCAGAGTAATCACGACTCTGCTCTGTTTGTTAGATGCTCGAGTGCAGGACGGATTCTTCTGTCCTTATATGTGGATGACATGATTATTACAGGTGATGACCATGGTGGTATTGAGTCTTTGAAGCATGATCTAGCTCGTCGATTTGCTATGAAGGATTTGGGCTTGCTGCGTTATTTCTTGGGTATTGAGGTCGCTCAGTCTAAGAAAGGGTACCTTCTTTCCCAGACTAAATATATATCTGACTTGTTTATACGGGCGGGACTTTCTGACAATCAGACTGTTGATACCCCTCTTAAAACCAATGCTCGATACTCTCCTACTGATGGTGTTCCTTTGTCTGATCTGAATCTTTATCGTACTGTGGTGGGAAGTTTGGTTTATCTCACAGTCACTCGTCCAGATATTGCTCATGCTATTCATATTGTCAATCAGTTTGTTACTGCACCTACTTCTGTTCATTGGGGAGCTGTTCTTCGTATTATGAGATATCTTTGTGGCACTCAGTTTCAGACTCTCTTGTTTTCCTCGACATCTTCTCTTGAGTTACGTGCCTATAGTGATGCTAATTGGGATGGTGATCGTCATGATCGTAAGTCAACCACTGGATTTTGTGTATTTCTTGGAGAGTCTCTTATTTCATGGAAGAGCAAGAAACAGGATGTTATCTCTAGATCTTCCACGGAGGCTGAATATCATGCTATGGCTGTAACTACATGCGAGATTATCTGGTTACGATGGCTGCTTGCGGATATGGGAGTTTACATTTCTTCACCTACTCCCTTGAATTGTGATAATAAAAGTGCGATACAAATTGCGAAGAATTCTGTTTTTCATGAGCGGACGAAGCACATTGAGATTGATTGTCATTTTACTCGTCATCATCTGCAGCTTGGGACCATTTCGCTTCCATTTGTTTCATCAACTTTGCAACTTGAGAATATTTTTACGAAGGATTTATCAGCTTCTCGGTTTCGGTTCTTATGTGACAAACTCTCAATGCTTATTGCTGCGACATTGTGAGTTTGAGGGGGGGATGTTAGTCTATATTATTAGCCCGCTTGTTTACTGGCCCTTTTTGTCTTTAGCCCATTAGGGTTTCTGTCTAGCTAGTATTTATATCCGCTTTATTCCTTGTAATCTTTATGCTTTTCTCTAAGAACCCTTGTAATTTCTCTTTGATATAATCATATGACAATGTTATCATAATCAACTATGGTGACAAAATATCGATGCTCTTGATATGAATTAACATGATAGGGTCCCCAAATATCACAATGAATATGATCGAAAGATTTACTAGCAACATTGTTTCTACATACAAAAGGAGATCTCTTTTGTTTTGCTAATGGATAGATCATACAAACATGTTTATCTGCCTTTTTATTCAATGATAACTCATTACTAATCTGCATGAGTTTCTTATTTGAAGGATGCCCAAACCTTTGCTGTCATTGCTGTAGAGAAATAGTGTTGATAGAACTAGTTTGTAACTCTTGATCAAGCAGATATAGACCTTCCTTCACACTACCCTTGCCCATCATCATCTTGTTGTTCATCTGTTGTATAAGGGCATAATCATGATAAAGAGAAACCATGACATTTTTGTCCTCAGTTAGGGAAGTAACCGAATTGAGATTCAACTCAACTTGAGGAACATAAAGAACATTTTTGAGAATAAGATGATTATTCAGTTGTAAATTACCCACTAAATGCACTTGGATAAGCATTTGATTTGGTAATTTGACACGAGTATTAAAAACCTTTTTAGTATTAATAAAAAGTTTTTCATCATTACAAATGTGTCTAGTAGCTCCAGAGTCTATGATCCAAACAATAGACTTATAATTGCCAGATGCAGTATTCAGAATATAATGGTTACCTGCTTTAAATTCTTGAGTAGTAACTGCATTGGAAGAAGCTAATTTCCCTGAAAACATAGCAATAAATTACTTGCACTGCTCATCACTTAGCCCGGTTACAACATCATTAAAACCAAAGAAAGAAGAACCGTTCACTTGATCAGTAGAAACAGAATTAGCTCTTGAATGGTTATTACCATTTGTGAACTTGAAACCAGGTGGAAATCCATGCAATCTGTAAGATTTTTCTTGTGTATGACTCGATTTATTGCAATGAGTGCAATAAACTTGATTCTTTTTGAAATTCTTATGCTGATTATTCTTAACAGATTTTGATCCATTTGTGTCTCGAACATTAAAAGCAACAGTAGATTGAGACATTTGAGAAACACTTACAGACCTCTGTCGCTCTTCTTGAATGATAAGAGAAAAAATGAGATTAACACTTGGAATAGGATCCATTAATAAGATCTGACCACAAATTTGTGAGAAATCATCATTCAGACACATAAGAAAATTCATAGCCTGCTCTGTTTCTTTGGCTCCACTACAGGTGCATAAACCACAAGTACGATGCATGTTGTAATTTACCAATTCTTCCCATAGTACCTTTAATTTGGTGAAGTATGTACTTAAAATATTTCCTCCTTAAGTAACATTCATGATATCACGTTTGATTTGGAAAATTCTAGGGCCATTACTTTGCTGAAAACGATCATTAAGTTCTTTCCAAATATCCTTTGCAGTCTTGAGATAGATCACTGATGCTGCAATTTCTTTCGAAATCGAATTGAGGATCCAAGAGATAATAATGTTGTTGTTACAAGACCAGGATTTGTATCAGACAATATCTATTGTAGGTGGCTGATTAGTCGTTCCATCAATGAAATCTAACTTGATTTTCACTGATAGAGCTATGGTCATAGCACGACTTCAAGAACTATAATTGTCTCCAGTAAGAATTTGAGAAACAAGAACGGTTCCTGGATTGTCTGAATGGTGGATACAGTAAGGATCATCTGAATTCTCTTGAATATTGCGTTGATTTGTGCCTTCACTCATGATGAAGATCAAACAATCGAAACCTAGAATTCAATGAGAAAGGAATTGAAAATTTCAATTAACAGAGTAATCGAAATGAAACAAAATTGAATCCGATTGAATAAAATCGGATGATGAATTGAAAAAGAAAACAAGATGAAAGATCGATGAGATGAACAATCTATGAACGAATAATATTCATTGTAGATGCGGAAACTGTTCTGATACCATTTTAGTGTTTCAAATTGGGTAAAACATTCAACTTGCATTAACGAAAAGCTATACATAGTTTATATACAAGGATTAAACTACGCACTATTTTCTAACATAAACCCAACTAATAGCTAACAATCTAACAGATTAACAACTAACAGTGTCTTAACAACATACTTAACATAAGACTAACGTGGACTAATGCCCGTTAAGTTATAATTCTAATATTGCCAGTGGAATTCTTAGGGTAGTAGTATTGTCTAAAGACTCCATCAGAATCGAGAGTAGCTCTGTGATAATAATCTCCAGAAGGAACTGAGCTTCTTCGAGTAAGATACAACCTTTCGCCATTTCTTCTCAAAATATACATGTATCCCATTACATCAAAGATCACTCGTTTGCTAGAATTTGTTGAGTTGGAGTCATCACTAGTACCACTACGATAGTAATCTACTAAAGGATTACCTGAAAGTATATTTCAAGTATTAAGAAGAAGATTTCCATCTTGAAGCAGACGTAACTGGAATCGTCCACCAGAGAAGTTTGTTGCACTGATTGTTGAATTCATCCCTCCACCTCTCTCTATAACCTGAGTAGGCAACAGTGTGTCTGCCGGATAATCAAAACTATCCTATATCTTGCGAGAATTGCTACCAAAACTTACGAACTTACCTGTATCATTCATAAAACCTGATGCAATAGCGGAAATGGACCCAGATCTCCATACCTGTGTACTCTGAGGATGAGTGAGTACGAGTCCACTTTCACCAAGTAGCTCAACTTTGGATCCTGTAGGCACCATTTGACCTTCTTCTAGATACCAAATGATCGTCTTGTCAGGTATCTTGTCATACCTTATGGATAACAAGAAATTATCGGTCCCTTGAACTTGTTGGAACCCAAAGGCAAATTCACCGGAAGATGAAAGCCATGGTTTGACATCGGCTGTGGCGGTGTGTTTCTGCTGTGCAGCTATGAAACGTAGGAAAATAGTTAGAAAGACAAGACGCAGTAGGATTAGAGCCATATGTAACTGGTGGAATCAGGGGCGGTCCTAGCTAGGTGCCCGGTGTGGCACCGGCCACACCTAGCTTCCGCAAACGTAGTAGAAAAAATTTCGTTTTTTTTTTTTTTTTTTTTTTTTTTTTTTTTTTTTTAATTTTACCTATTGTGCCACTACGTAAAAAAAACCCTAAACCCTAAAAAAATTCATGCAACTACTAAAAAAGTTTTGTGCAACTAGCCAACTACATAAAAAAAATATTGTCACTGTATCGGGAATTACCAAATGAAAAAAAAAATAATAACGAGCCCGAATGCCCAATGTTTTAATCAATTATTGTCTAATAGTCCAATTGCCCAAAGCCCAAAATAAAACTTAATTGGATAAATTAGCAATTGGGCTAATTGCTTGTAAAAAATAGCCCAATCTTAATTAACTGAGTGTTAATTTGAGTTTTATCGCTAGAAAAAAAAATCACAATTACAGAATCCAAAATTCGACTACTCGTCTACTCGACTTCCTGATTTGTGTGACCTCACAATCGTTCATGACTTGATCGTTTTGATTGTTGGATCAATCACAATCCTTGTCTCCTTAATCGATTTCAACAATTGTCTTGAAGACTTGAAGCATTGAAGCAAGTATCGACTAATCGACCCTTTGGCCTTTTCTGTCTTTTTTCAATTTCTACACTAGAATGAAACAAGTAAGTTCTACTACCAACTCATTAAGATATTTGAAATTGATATGTTTTTAGAAGTTATTGATTGACTTGGGTGAAATTGATTTGTTTTATTAAAGTTATATTGTTTGCTTAGGTGCAATAGCTATGTTTTTTATTGAATTGATTGTTTGATTAGGTGAAATTGATATGTTTTATTGAATTTATTGTTTAATTAGGTGAAAGCAACTTATTTTATTGAATTCATTGTTTGATTAGGTGTAATTGTTATGTTTTTATTGAATTTATTGTTTGATTAGGTGAAAGCAACTTGTTTAATTGAATTCATTGTTTGATTAGGTGTAAGTGTTATGTTTTTATTGAATTTATTGTTTGATTAGGTGAAAGCAACTTGTTTAATTGAAGTCATTGTTTGATTAGGTGTAATTAACTAATTGTTATGTTTTTATTGAATTCATTGTTTGATTAGGTGTAATTGTTATGTTTTTATAGGTTAAACTAAGTGGTTTTTTTTTTACCAAAAGACAAAGACGTAATCCTAATGAAAGTGGCGAAGAATGTTCCCAAATATCAATCACCAATCAATCAACCCCTTCCGTTTCTAATCCTAATGTAACTCCACAAACACCAATCACCAACCAATCAAACCCTTCGGTTTCTAATGCAACTCCACAAACACCATGCTCTAACCAACCTAATGATAATCTTTACTTGAAAGATCTTCCAAAGGACCTGGCGGATAGGCCATTGATTACAAGATACAAATCAAATATAAGAGATGATGTAAGAAGAGCATATTTGCTTCAAGGACCGTGTCAAGTAAGGGCACATAAGTTTCCTAAAAAAAATAGGTGATAGATTTATAAGATTCGTTCCTTCATGGTTTGACGACTTTGATTGGTTGGAATATAGTGTGAAAAAGAATAGTGCATATTGTTTATATTGTGATTTGTGTGGGGACCTCATGGGACAAAAAGGAGGGAGAGATGTATTTGTTTCCCAAGGTTTTGATACTTAGAATAAAAAAGATGCATTTCGGACTCATGTGGGTGGTGTTGATAGTTTTCACAACAAAGCAAAAGAAAAGTATGAGTTTTAGTGCACGTGAAGTTATTGAAGTTGGGTAAGTTATGCAAGTATGACTTTGATGATTCAGATGTGATAGACCTTGAAGGACAACTTGAGATATTTTATCACTCTTGCATCAAAGATGAGCGCTTCACTAGTTTGAAAGGAATTTCCGACCTTTCTCGTTTGATGGTTAGTACGGGGAAGCATCGGTCTTATCCTTTGGTTTATAAGCTTTTAAAGTTGGCTTTGATATTACCCGTAGCAACCGCAAGTGTAGAAAGATGGTTTTCAACGATGAAGCTCTTGAAGACCGACTTGGGTAACAAAATTGGCGATGAATTTTTGAACCATTCATTGCTTTGTAATGTTGAGACCGAAGTACTTGCGAAAGTTGAGAATGAAAAAAAATAATGGAGCGGTTTCAAAAGATGTCCGCACGAAGAGGACAAATTTAAATTCTAGTAGATCGTTATTATATTATGTTTAACCAGAAAAAAATTATATTAGATGTTTTTTATTATTTTTGACTGAATTTTATTTTTAATGTTTTATATTATATTTGACCGGAAAAAAAATTTATGGAACCCCTATTACTAATTCCTGCGTCTGCCCTGGGTGGAATGATAGACCACAATGAGGAAATTAGGATTTATTAAATAATAAATCATTGCTTAAAGGTCTACAAATAATGCAAACAAGTCTATTGTGGATCCTTTCCTCGTAATGACAATTGTTGACCATTTCCTTTGATTTTTCTTTGGTGTCATGTCAACAACGGAACAACAACAAATCTATTAAAAAAATAATAAATAAATAAATAAATACACGGCAGGAGACATACAATCAGCAAACTGGAAAAGCGTTTTGATTTCATAATGTTTGAAAAAAGGGAAAACGGAAAAAAGGATATCCACAAAACCATAAAAAAATCGAGATGTTCTATACATATATAAAAAATATCATATTGTATATATTTATTACTAGTATAAGATAATACAGTATTTTATAAAAGTATACATATATAAAAAATATCATATTGTATATATTTATTACAAGTATAAGATAATACAGTATTTTATAAAAGTATCTTGTCGAAATTATATAATCTACAAAAGTGAATTTTTACATCTTGAAATAAGGTTGATACCGACAACTCTAATCGGGCCCACCTAACCCTAGCCTCCAAGGGGCAAATTGGACGGGTGCTTAATGGCTTACTTAACAGTTGTGGCTAATGGAGAGGCAAGGGTTTGAACCACCGACTTGTGTGATATGTTGCTATTGTGCAACCCTTGTGCTAGAAAACCAGCAAGGTGCGAATCCTGCTAACATCTTTTCCAATCGATATGGTTTCATTGGTGTGTCGATTCACGAAATCTTCATCTAGTCTATCTCTCGCCGTTCTCTAATTTCTCTCCCGGTTACGGTTATAGTCGCACTCACATTGTCACACAAGGATACTATTCCTTCCTAACCCTAATGATACCTATATGCAATGATTATAGGGTCGTATACGTTACGTAAATATGCAAGAAACCGAAGACAAACCAAACTTCGGTGCCATCGACGTTTATAACACAAAGTTACAACTTTGGTCTCCGTGTTATACTCATTTCTCCGTTATTACTCCAACAACATTTTTTTTATATGTGTTATACCCTAGTTCCATTATCTCCCTCCCCCTCAACTCCTATAATTTCATGTGTTTTATTTTAATTATCTAGGTGTGAAACCCGTGTATTATATAAGTTAAATAAAAAATTAAATATCAAAATATAAATATTAAGTATTTTTTAAAATTAAATGTTAAAATAAAAAAGGAAAAGATATATTTATTGCAATTTATGATCATATTTATTTATTATGTGGCTTTTTAATTTTAAAAATTAAAAAAACATATAAATTAACATGTGAATATTATTTATTTTAAGAATACTATAAAATGACAAGTGTCAAAACTTATGAAAAATTGTCATATAGCAAAATGAATCTTCATTTATTAGAATAGATTTAAGACTTGCATCGTAGTTCCCTTTATGACATCTTAACCACTTTAATTTAAATTAACTGTCACATAAATTCCTTCACTAACTTAATTGTATTTTTCTCTTTTATGTTTAATTAAAACTTTATAATTCACTTCAAAGGCAGATAAATCCTTATTTTATTTTTGTTTATTTCATTTTAAACCTTGATTATAACATAAATAAATTTAAGCCGAATTATCTATGTAACGGAAAACTAACCTCATTAACGAATGGATTTTCAGGTCGTGAGTTGATGGTGGTTCTGTTTTGTATGGTAGGCCAAGATACTCATGTGGGCCAAAGCTATGCTAAAAGCTAGGTGCAAACCAGCTTTATGCTAAAGACAATAGGGGCGAACCAGCCATGGACTTAAAGACAATGTTTGTATGCTTGCATGTATATTGTGGTGTATTTTGTTTTGGGCTAATCATTAAGCTTTGGTTTATAGTTGTGGATTAAGTGTTTCAAGTGATCATGAGAAGGAGAAGACGTGAGTTGTACATACATTGACAATTTTCGTATTTTATGATTCTGCACTTATGAACACACTCTGATTTTTGGGTTTAACTTTCAAAACAAATGGTTTTTATGAGACTGATTTATGACAATAACTATGTTATTCAAATTAAAAATTAATTTTTTTTTAAACAAATTGGTACGTTTCGTAGATTGTGGCGGTGAGTTCGAAGTCCCTTTTCATTCTTGATTCTATTGGAAAAGTCTTTGCGGATTTACATGGTGGATTACATTCTATCCGGATATTAGTAATCTTTTATGTAAGCTTATTGTACTTGTAATTGGTTGCGTGTCACATCGGTGACAATCAAGGTTTGGTACTATTCACCATTTAACATTCGTAAAAAAAAAAAAAACTTACCTTTGGCGACGACAAAAACGTCGCAACTGATGGCTAGAGTTGTCGCTATTACCTCGTACCTAATACTCAATTGTCGTTGCACTTAATTTCGTCTCTAATAAGTGTCGTCGCTAAAAGCCTTAAAAGTCGCTACTAGCATCGTCTCTATTGATACTTCGGCCACAGGCGGCAAGGCTCCTCGGAGGCAGGCGTCGTCGCAATTGGTGCATGGCGTCGTTAAAGGTGTTGCTGCTAATACTTTTTTTTTTAAAACGATTTATATATAATATTTGTTTATATATTATAAAATACAGATTTAATAGAAATACAAAAATCAATACATACCACATTACATAAACTATCTAATAAATCCAAAATAACATCATCCATAACATTAATATATATATATATATATATATATATATATATATATATATATATATATATATATATATATTGTTGGGTTTTAGCCATATGAACATTCCTATGTGCACATACAAAACCCTAATGCTTGGATCTAGGTTTCTCTAATGAACATGCATTGAATCCAAGACTTCTAATGGTAATTCTATCATAATAACACTAAGAAATTAGAGTTATAAGTTTACCTTGAATCACTTGCTTGATCTTCTTGTCCTTGGAGCTTTAGAGTCACAATTGTCACTCCTCTAATGGCTTACAAACACCAACTAGCAAGAGGATGATTTGAGAGAGTGGGGAGGGATATGAAATTCAGCCAGGGTTCTTCTAAGTGCAAGAGTACCGATTTCATCAACCCTATGGGTCTATTTATACTTGTAAGGCTCCTAGGGTTTCACCTTTAAACCCTAATTGGATAACTTAGGCCCTAAGCAATCGTAATCCCTTTCATGATAAGCCTTGGACGATTTCAAGGTCTATCCAAAGCCTCAAACCGTCCACCCCTTCATCTTAAAGGAATTACAGCCCAAAGTATAACTATCACACATTTGACAGTTTATGCCCTTCTATTTAATTAATATCCTTAAGTCACCAAATTAATTCCTAATTAATTTATGAATTATATTAATCAAATAACAATATTATTATTCCTTATATTATTCTTATAATATATTAATAATATTCCTTCTCTCATTATAAATCATCCTGTCAAGTTGCTATGGTGAAGGCAACCCAAAAGGACCATGCACAACCGGGTCAAATACTTACCAAATGTAGTTGCAGCCTTAGACACTATTCCAACAGTCTCCCACTTGGATAAGTCTAGTAACTATATAAGTATATTTCTATTAGCAATCGTAGCTCTTAAAGACGCTGTCAAACTCTGATCTTATCAATCTTGTCCTTTAGATAAGGGATCGTACAGTCCTCTGTTCAGATATCATGCAGACATTTCTATGGAACCAATTGTCTAGCATTTGGTTTCTCGATCTCAGATTTATTCGACATAGAACTTAATCGAACACATCAATTCAGTTCTGACCGGGCCCGGCACATAAGTCAAATCAAATCATCGAGCGGTCGTGATATCGCTTTTATTCTCTTAGGATAGAAGTAACAGATAAACTTCGACTTATATGCATTTACTTATTCACCAATCAATTATACACAACAATACGTTTTAGGACATCAATTTACTGATGCGGTTTCGCTTTATCAATGCATAACCAATAAGCAATTAATAGAACATATATCTAGGTTTTAAGACCATATGATATTATCATCTTGTGATCACTTTTTGTCATAATCCATAAAGTGACTCCAGCAAGTGCGAGTTTATTCCAATGCTCAAAACCTTTTCATGAGCACTCATAAACGTTGTAGCAAACATTTGCCATGTCTAATACCATTTAGACAATCTACACACCAATTCATGACAATCTTCATTCATACCTACTTCCAACATATGAACGATTGTGGACTCTTTGAATAATTTGATTATTCTTAATAAACTCAATTATTCTGGAAGTCAAAACATGCAAAGTGAAACAATAGTTAAACAATTAACATAAGACAATAACTTTACTTATAAATAATTCTCCTTTATTTAATCATCAAATGTCAATTACTTTTATCTATTACACGTTTCAAAACTATCTAATCTAAACTAATATCATCCTTCAGTCCAATGCTCCTAGCATGCTGCAAATGCTTAACCCTACTCAGTCCCTTTGTAAGCGGATCTGCTGGGCTATCTTCCGATGATATCCTCTAAACCACGATGTGTCCTTCTTCTACTCGATGTCTAATAAAATGATATTTTTTGTCGATATGTCGGGATCTACCATGATCCCTTGGTTCCTTGGTCAAGGCAACCGCTCCTTCATTATCACAGAAAATTTCCATAGGCTCCTTTATGGCAGGCACAACTCCAAGGTCACCAATGAAGTTCTTTAACCATATTGCCTCCTTTGACGCTTCGCTTGCTGCAATGTACTCTGATTCGCACGTTGAATCAACTATAGTTTCCTGCTTGGAACTTTTCCAAGTCACTGCTCCACCATTCAGAGTAAAGACCCAACCCGACTGCGAACGGTAGTTGTCTTTGTCGGTTTGGAAGCTGGCGTCACTATGCCCTCGCACCTTTAAGTTATCACTCGCTCCGAGGACTAAGAACCATTCCTTCGTCCTCCGAAGGTACTTAAGAATATTCTGGACCACAATCCAATGGGCTCTGCCAAGATTCCCTTGATATCTACTAACCATGCTCAAAGCAAAGGCTACATCAGGGCGAGTACAAGTCATAGCATACATCATTGAGCCAACTGCGGAAGCGTATGGTACTCGGCTCATTTCTGCTATTTCAGCTTCGGTACTCGGACTTTGAGTCTTACTCAACTTGGCATTACTTTGTATCGGTAATTCTCCCTTATTCGAGTTTTCCATACTAAAACGTTTTAGTACTTTATCTAAGTAAGTGTTCTGACTAAGTCCTATTAGTCTCTTACTTCGCTCTCTCACTATCCTTATTCCCAAGATATAGGAAGCTTCTCCGAGGTCCTTCATAGCGAAGCACTTCCTGAGCCAGGACTTAACTTCCTGCAAAGTCGGGATGTCGTTTCCTATGAGCAGTATGTCATCGACATACAAAACGAGAAAGCTAACTATGCTCCCATTGGCTTTGACATATACACACGATTCATCTTCGCTTCGTACAAATCCAAGCTCTTTGACTTTCTCATCGAAGAAAAGATTCCATCTGCGAGACGCTTGCTTAAGTCCATAAATGGACTTCTCAAGCTTACACACTCTATTCGGATGCTTCGGATCAACAAAACCCTCTGGCTGAGCCATGTAAACATCCTCAACCAACTTCCCGTTAAGGAAAGCGGTTTTGACATCCATTTGCCAAATCTCATAGTCATGAAATGCGGCAATAGCTAGCATCACTCTAATAGATTTTATCTTCGCAACTGGTGAGAAGGTATCATCATAGTCAACTCCGGGAGTTTGAGTAAAGCCCTTCGCAACCAATCGCGCCTTATATGTGTGTACATTTCCATCCACGCCGGTCTTCTTCTTGAAGATCCATTTGCACCCAACGGTCTTACGTCCGGGCACATTATCAACCAAATTCCAAACTTGGTTGTCATACATGGACTGGATCTCGCTGTCCATTGCCTCTTTCCGTTTTACAGACTCCGGGCCTGCCATGGCTTCCTTAAAGCTATTAGGTTCATCTAGATTTATTAGTGTACCATCACTAATATATGTATCCCTTTCGGTAGTAATATGAAACCATAAAACTGGGGTTGAACTCTAACTCTTTCGGAACGTCTAAAAGGTAAGGACTGGTCAATAGGTTCAACCGGAGTTTCCTCCTCGGTTTGAGTGCCAGCAGTAGAGGTTCCTTCATCTATCAACTCTTGAATCTCTTCAAGCTCGATTTGCCTCCCACTGTCTCCTTGGCTTATGAGTTCTCGCTCTCGGAAAACTCCTCTCCTCGCAACGAAGACTACATTGTCCTTCGGTCTATAGAAGAGATATCCAAAGGATTTCTGCGGGTAGCCGATGAAAATACATCGCTCACTGCAAGGTTCGAGCTTGTCGTGAGTATCTCGTCTTACGAAAGCCTCACAACCCCAAACCTTGATATGTGCTAATGAGGGAGCTTTACCTGTCCACATCTCGTGAGGTGTTTTGGCAACCTTCTTAGTAGGGACTCGGTTAAGGATATGGGCGGCAGTCTCTAAGGCATACCCCCAAAAAAGAGATAGATAGTGAAGCACGACTCATCATAGAGCGAACCATGTCTAAGAAGGTTCGATTACGCCTTTCTGCTACACCATTCAACTGCGGTGTCCTAGGTGGCGTCAATTGTGAAACTATTCCACACTCCTTGAGATAGTCGTGGAATTCAAGACTTAGGTACTCTCCTCCTCGATCAGATCGAAGCATCTTGATTTTCCTGCCCAATTCATTCTCCACTTCATTCTTGAACTGTTTGAACTTTTCAAACGTTTCTGACTTTTGCTTGATTAAGTAGATATACCCATATCTACTATAGTCATTGGTAAAAGTCACATAGAAGCGGTTCCCATCCTTTGTGGTTGATCTAAACGGTCCACATATATCGGTATGTATGAGGTCCAATAGACCTCACCCCTTTCACATGTACTAGTTAAGGGTGACTTGGTCATCTTTCCAAGTAAACAAGACTCGCATGTGTCATCTTCCCTAAGGTCGAATGACTCCAACACTCCATCCTTTTGGAGTTGGGCTATGCGCTTCTTGTTGACATATCCAAGACGAAAATGACACAAGGATGCTCTATCCATACTATTGGAAGAATCCATGCATAAAACATCATTTCTTAAGTTATCTACAATCATAACAGTTTCATAAATTCCATTACATGGTATTGCTTCAAAATATAAGACACCATTTAGATAAGCACAAATAGAACCATTCTCATTATTAAAAGAAAATCTAAAACCTTGTCTAAACAAACCATGAAATGAAATGATGTTTCTTGCCATTTCTGGCTAATAGCAACAATTGTTCAAATCTAAACATAAACCATTCCTAAGCACTAAAGAATACACTCCAATCTTGGTCACAGGCGACGATCTTCTGTTCCCCATGATTAGATTTATTCTTCCATGCTCCACATGCCTATTTCTTTTTAGTCCCTGCAATTCAGAACGAATATGGTAACCACAACCGGTATCAAGGACCCAAGAAATAGCATGAGATGAATCGTTAGATTTAATTGTGTATATACCTACGAAAGATGGCTTGATCTTTCCTTCCCTGATGGCTTACAGGTAGTCTGGGCCGCTTCTCTTCCAATGCCCTATTTTGTGGCAGTGGTGGCACTCTGCCTCCTTTGGGTTAGGGTTAGGCTTAGCGGTATCAACTTTGGTCCCACTAGAAGAGGAGCCATCTTGGGACTTTCCCTTGTGGTGGCTCTTAGACGGAGCCTTCCTCTTCTTGCCTCTTCCTTGCCCAATGGCCAAAACAGGAGCAGCGGGTGGATTGGGAGTGGGTGCAACAGACTTGTCCTTGAGGTTGCTTTCAGCAACCCTAAGGAGACCTTGGAGCTTACTTAGGGTGACCTCTTCTTTTTTCATGTGGTAGGTCATCCTAAATTGGTTGTAACACGGAGGCAAGGAGTTAAGCACCATGTCGATCGCTAAGTCTTCCCCAAAGTCAACATTCAACTTGCGAAGACGATTGACATATCTTTGCATCTTTTGCAGGTGCACGGTTAGAGATTCACCATGACCCATTTTGGCGGAGATCATGTTAGTGAAGATCTCGTAACGTTCCTGCCTCGCGTTTTGGTGGTATCTCTCTAACAAGTCTTGGTGTATTTCGTACGGATACATGTCCTCATAGGACTTTTGGAATTCGGCATTCATGGTGGCTATCATGATGCAATGTACCTTCGTCGCATCACGCTCGTGAGTTTCAAAACCAGCCATTTCAGTCGGAGTAGCGATTTCTGGGTTGATTTTCTCGAGCTTCTCATCGAGGACATACTCCTTGTCCTCATAGCGAGCAATTGTGCGAATGTATCTTATCCATTCGCTAAAGTTCGTCCCATCGAAAGTCACCTTTTGACAAAGGCTCATCAATGTAAACGAGCTAACAGCAGCGTTGTTCGCGTTCGACATCTATAAATAGAAATGACAAAGATAGATTAGAATTTGAATCCCTATTTATTAGGGCTAGGATCCAACAACAATATTTACAAATTAGAAAAGGGATGTCGTGATCTAACATGCAAACAATTTGAAGGTAAGTGAATGACGATTCACTAATTGTCCACCAAGAAAACCTAACTTTAAGTTCTTAATGTATTGAGAATTCCTAGGTTTGGATGAGATTCATTGAAACTTTTCAATGGCATGTTTAAATCTCGATATGCCCCTCTCGTTTGTGACTGGGATACAGAGGATCACAAAGTGGGTGTGAATTACCATGCAAATTCACATTGTGCCTTCATTGTAACAATCACCTATTCGATGTGCCGGTAAACCACACACGCTCCACTAACTTGTTAGCAAGGGTGCAAAGTGTAATTTCATGGGATTGCATCAATTCACTTTTCCTAAAGTAACTAGGATTGGGAATTTTTTGAAAAAAAACATGTAGTTATTTTATAGGTTCATTATACTTATTAATGAGGAGAGAGAGTTGCCCTATCCTACCCGTTCGGCTAACGACCCTCCACCGATCAAGCAAGTAGTGGGTGAGAGTGTTCACCCATTAAGCGCCATTTTATAGGCAGCAACTTTATACCCACCTTATAGACCGACTTCGTGAATGAGGCCTACTAACGGTAAGAGTAGCATTTTAATTATACATACATATATATATATATATATATATATATATATATATATATATATATATTAATCTTGTAATATTATATTAGTATAGGGTTGAATTTTAAACTTGTAAAATTCTAGGGTTTGAAATTTAAATTGTCTAAATTAAACTTTTAATCACAAAACATAAATTTCAAAACTTAAGGGCAAGTTTTAAACTTTTCAAAACATAGGGGATCAAATAACAAATAATCTAAATCACATAATTATCCATATGTGATTTATTTAATTATTTCTTGCAAAACAATTTACCAATTTAATTAAGATAATTAATCAATTATCACACAAGGAAATTAATATTTAATTAATTGATAAATATCTTCAATTAGGTCAAGAATATACTCATATATATCTCAAAATCGGATTTATATTGACCTAACAAGATTAAGGTAAGTTTTCAATAGATAAACAACAAGAAATCCCGAAATTAGCTCTTTCTGACGCTCGAACTCGCCGAGTACCACAATGGACTCGCCGAGTACCACCATGGGACTCGCCGAGTTCATCAGGCAGAATGAAAAAGTTTGAATTTTGCAAGCAACAAACAAGCAATCAATGCATCAAATCAATAGAAACCAATCTAGGCTCTGATACCACTGTTGGGTTTTATCCATATGAACATTCCTATGTGCACATACAAAACCCTAATGCTTGGATCTAGGTTTCTCTAATGAACATGCATTGAATCCAAGACTTCTAATGGTAATTCTATCATAATAACACTAAGAAATCAGAGTTATAAGTTTACCTTGAATCACTTGCTTGATCTTCTTGTCCTTGGAGCTTTAGAGTCATAATTGTCACTCCTCTAATGGCTTACAAACACCAACTAGCAAGAGGATGATTTGAGAGAGTGTGGAGGGATATGAAATTCGACCAGGGTTCTTCTAAGTGCAAGAGTACCGATTTCATCAACCCTATGGGTCTATTTATACTTGTAAGGCTCCTAGGGTTTCACCTTTAAACCCTAATTGGATAACTTAGGCCCTAAGCAATCCTAATCCCTTTCATGATAAGACTTGGACGATTTCAAGGTCTATCCAAAGCCTCAAACCGTCCACCCCTTCATCTTAAAGGAATTACAACCCAAAGTATAACTATCACACATTTGACAGTTTATGCCCTTCTATTTAATTAATCTCCTTAAGTCACCAAATTAATTCCTAATTAATTTATGACTTATATTAATCAAATAACAATATTATTATTCCTTATATTATTCTTATAATATATTAATAATATTCCTTCTCTCATTATAAATCATCCTGTCAAGTTGCTATGGTGAAGGCAACCCAAAAGGACCATGCACAACCGGGTCAAATACTTACCAAATATAGTTGCAGCCTTAGACACTATTCCAACATATATATATATATATATATATATATATATATATATATATATATATATATATATATATAACATTCGTGATTTGGTATGTTTCCCTTTTAGCCCTTTAATGCAAAATCTTTATCTTTTGGTCCGTGGATAGTACGTGGGCTGTACTCGATGTGTACACTTAGCGTACTAGCTCTTTTCTGGACATGAGATTCACCCACATACGTGGGGCGTACGTGGACTACGCATGGCATACGTGGTGTCGGGGCAAACCCTAATTTTTAGCTTGAAAGTGAGATTTGGTGGTGTTTTTAGTGAAGAAGAAGAAGAAGAACACTTGGTGGTTGCTTGGGAGTAGCTTGGGCTTCTAGATACAGGGTCATCTTCATCTTGGAAACTCATTTGACGTCAAAAGCTCCCATCTTGAGGATTCTTTATGCTAGATCCAACTTAGGGTGTTATTTATGCATTCTTTAGTCTTTTGAGCTAAAGTCGAGGTTTTTATCTACTCTAGAAGTCATGGATGTTAGATCTTCGCTCCATTGAGGTCCCTTGTTTATAAAAATGTAATTTTATGAGAGATTATGGTCCATGAAAGTGTTAAGATTCTTATTAAGCTTCTTTTTGAGTGTTGGGTCCTATTAAGTCATTCATGGGTGTAAAGTTGTCAACTTTACGTGTTAAGTCACCTCCTAGAATCAGATCTGACAGTTTAGCATGTTGACTTAATCAAGTAAGTGCTTAATGGGTTGGGTTGGTAATCTGGGGAGTACACGGGGCGTACCCAACTAGTACAATGCACGTACTGACCCTGGAAAGAGTACGCTAAGCGTACAAGCTTAGTATGCCCCACGTATTCAGCAACTTGACCTTCAGATTGACTTCTTCAAGTTTGGGCCATATTTTTGGGCATTTTGGATTAAGGCCTTATTGGGCGATTGGACTTCTTAATTTGGGCCATAGATAGGCTATGGGCTTTCTTGGGATTAGGTCCATGATAGTTTTTGGGCCCAATTTGGAAGTTGGGCCACATTAGGCCTTAGGATGCCATTTAAGGAATTAGGGCCTTTTGAGTAGATGGGTTGGGCCTTAGTTTTGGGTCAAGTAAGAAAGAGGGTAAAATGGCCTTTTACCCTAAATACTGGAGAAGTAACATAGATTCTTGATTATGGGTTGAGATCCAATTATTAATTAGGTACTATTTGATGATGTTAACACAGGGATTTTCTGGGCCAACAGACTGAGATGTTATCTGAGGATTTTACAGCTTGAGCTGTTTAGCGGGTCGAAGGCACCAATGTCGGCCATGGTTTATTATGATTAGGATGCTAGTTGTCTGCGTGACTCTTGCATATATGATATACATATGTATACCGGGTAGGGCCCGATGACTATCATGTATTCTATTTATCTTTGTGATTATTGCTTGTGTTTATATGATTATATGTTTATATTTATATTGGGTTGCGCCTAACGCCAGGCCGTGCCTAATGAATAAATGATCTGTTCCGAGTGGGGATCGATATCGGGTGGGACCCAATGCCGGGCGGGGCCTGATGTCGGGCGAGGCCCATTATATGTTTGATATGTATGGTATGTGGTATTTTGCGGAACTCACTAAGCTTTGTGATTATGGTTTTGAATTTATGTTTCTGGTACGTCTAGTTTGAATGGGAAAGCCCGGGAAGATTGTAGTGCACACACCACATCGTTCCGCATTTTTATATTACTTAGATGTACTTGGTTGTTATTGATACACTTTGATTCACCATGTTTTCTATGATGTTTTTATGGATAACGGTTTTATTAACTTAAAAGTGGAAATTTTTAGTCTTACTTGTAACATTCGTAATTTGGTGTGTTTCCCTTTTAGCCCCTTAATGCAAAATATTTATCTTTTGGTCCCTAGCTAGTACGTGGGGCGTACTCTATGAGTACGCTTAGCGTACAAGCTCTATTCTGAATGCAAGATTCACCCACGTACACGGGGTGTACGTGGAGTATGCATGACGTACGTGGTGCAGGGGAAAACCCAAAATTTTAGGGTTTGCACCTTATTTAAGCAACTTATACCACCTTAGGACATTCTATTGATCAACCTCCATCACTCTCTACCCTAAAAACAAAACCCTAAGTGCTTTTGGATGAGCGTTTGAGTGCTTTTTAGTCTGGGATGGTAGCATTGATGGGAGCTCGCATGTTGACCTTCCGGGACTACCGAGCATGTGGGGCTCTGGATTAATTAGGGGGGAAGTGATGTGATTTATGAGCATTGAGTTGGCATGCTGAATTAAAGAACATGGTGATTTTGTCACACCCCCAAACCAAGGATGGCGGAAACGTCCGAGGGTGGAAGACTTCATGTATAGTATCACAACAAGAGTATAATAGTGCTCAAAGTAAACACAACCAACATAAATATAATTGAAAAAGTTACACCACAGTATAAGTTTACATGTTTCTAAATCAATTACATTATGTTGACAGAAATGAAATGTTTGACGCCTTAGCGTCCCATCCTCAAAAGCAGCTGATTACCTGATTTACTGATTTCTTGAGAATACAAGTAGTTTTGAAAGAGTGTCAACAATTAAGTTGGTGAGTTCATAAGTTTTTGAATGAAACGTTGAAATCCTTTCTTTGTAAAATTATTGTTTACTCCAGAATAATCCAGGATTTCATGAGAATCTCTCATTGGTGTCCTTAATAGGGTAAAAGCACTAAATGATTTGTATAGTTTCTTTTCTTCTCATCTGTTTCTCTATTAGAATTCTCCTAATGAAATTTTTGTTGGATCCTCCTTGAATCTTCTATTGATTGCCGGAGGATCTATCTAAGGGGTTTATACGAGAATGGGAATGTCTAAAGAATCTATGAGAAGATTTAAATTTTTACGAAGGTGATCCTTTCTGGTCCTTCTATAATCACATGGTGTGTACCGATTATATATAATCCAGATCAAATAGACCTTCGATGTAGCACCTAGTTCTTGGTACGTAAAATTTATCTTTGTGTTTTTCATTTTTTTAGCCTTGGACTCAGCGAGTTGTAGGTCCGACTTGCCGAGTAGAGACAGGACCCGGAGCATGTTTAAGTTGGCGACTTGGCAAGTCCCCGTTGTCTGATGAAACCCTAATTCCAAGGGTTTGCACCCTATGTAAGCTAGCTTGTGCAGCCCAAGCTCACCCTTTTCACCCTCAGAGCACTCTACATCAAACCCTAACTGGTTTCTTGTGAGATTGAAGTGTTTAGAGTGATTTCCTTGAAGTTTTTGGGAGAAGAAGGAGAGTGGATCAAAAAGAGGAGAAGGAGACCAGATATAGTTCTCTGAGGTATATCTCTGCTCCATTCTGTTTGTTTGCTTAAACCCCATTAGAGCACCTTTTGAGATCTTCTTGAACCTTTTCCAAGCTTGTGCATGAAGTAGAATCCATTATAGGTTGATTATCTACTAGATCTAGTCATGTTTGAGCTCCAGAAGCTCAGATCTATAACCTTTATGGGACTTAATTGCTTGAATGTCCTAGATCTACCTTCTTAGCCCCTATTTCGCCTTTAATCCCCATTCTATGCATTTCTACACGTAAAGTTGGAAACTTTACGTGAAAATCCTGCCCTAAGAACTCAGATCTGTAAATGGCATGGACTGGATTCGAACAAAATCGAGTGTATACTATTTGCATGTGGCAGAATCGGCGAGTTGCTCATCGAACTCGGCGAGTCGGGTCGCGAGTCCCCGAGTTTTCCCCCTTTTTGTTTATGCTGAGTAGAGTAGTGAGTCCTGGGAGGACTCGGTGAGTTGGAAGCTGAACTCATCCGGAAGGAACTCGGCGAGTCAATGCCCTGACTCGGCGAGTTCAAGGCAAGCTTCTTAGATCAAGAACAGACTCGACGAGTTGTTTATACAACTCGGCGAGTAAAAGCATAAAGTGTTCATCGGATGAAGATGAACTCGGTGAGTTGTTCATACAACTCGGCGAGTAGGATGAAGGACTATTGGCCTTGGGTATAGAAGGAAAGCTCCTCGAGTCAACGTCTAACTCGACGAGCAGAGACGGATTTATGGTCAGACTAAGGGAAAGAGACTCGGCGAGTTGGCAAGCCAACTCGGCGAGTCTGGTCAACTGGTAGTTGACTGTGACTTGACTCTTGATTTGTAAGGGTAAATGGTCAATTTACCCTGAAGTCGGTTAGCAGTATTTGACTAAGGGTTTTGTGGGAATTATAGCCGGAGGATCTCCCGAGCGGCAGTAGCAGCAGACAGTCAGTTCCCACGCAGATCGACAGTTACTTTGAGGTGAGTTTCCTTCCAGTAGGAACGGGTCTAAGGCACCAAGGTCGGCCCGTATAGAAGAGATATTAGTATTAGAGTGTGGGCCGAGCCCGTATCTCTTGGTTGAGTTGATTATGATATATGCCAGTATGATAGAGTTGTCTATACTTGTTGTCTGTGTGATACTTGTATATTATGGGTTAGCGGCTGAGTGTGGGCAAGGCCCGTATCTCTCTGAGAGTGGAGTGTGGGCGAGGCCCGTACCTCCCAGATAGTGGAGTGTGGGCTAGGCCCGTTTGTATTCCGCATTATGACATCTAGCTGGGAGATTGTACTCTGACATTTTTTTGATTATGACAATGTTTTCTGACATGCAACATCTTTTGTGAAATGAAATGGTTGTTGAATGATTTATTTCTAAATGTTTTGCTAAAGTACATGTTTTAAAAACGAAATTTTTGGCTCGTATTTTTGGGATGTTACAAGTTGGTATTAGAGCCCTGGTTTGAGGGATTCGAACACACCTTCGGGGGTGTTTGAACTCAAATCAAGGGACTAAAAGATTTTGGAAAAAGGAAATGTTTTCTAGAAGGCTACTAAAGGGCTCCTAAGAAAGAACGAAGTGTGTGATGTGTGCGACCGGCCAAGTTCAAGTAAGTATTCCCCAAAGTACCCATACAAGTTTATGTTATGCTTATCAGTTTCAGTAGAACAACATGCTAGAATAGGACTAAGGATCTAGGAGTGATGCCTTATGTGCCTGCTTTATGTGCTTCAGTGTGTGAAAAGTTGCATGCTAGGATTGAGTAGACAGCATTAGGATGGCCTGTTTAGGTTATGCCTGATAGTGCAAGTTTAGCATTGTATGCTAGTCCAGTCTCTCTCTAAGAGGATAGAGTTGCTTGAGATTGTTTCCTTTATGTCCAAATGCTGTTTGCTTTGTGCTATGTGGGCTTTGAAATGATGGGAGTTAGCTGTTAGGTAAATACGATAAAGTCACATGTGATCAGGGTTGAATAATCTCAGAGTGTTGGATTTGACCCTATTGTGTAGCTCTTATTTAAGTTGTAACCGTGGTAGGGATGAGCCCCTTACTCGAAGGATTATCCGAGCCTCATCACATGTGATTGTATTCAGGTAATGGCTAATTGGCATCACCAAGAGGCCTTCAGCAGCTGAGGACTAGGTTGGGTGAAGTCAAAAGTTTCCTAGGGTAAGCCTAGGATAGGAGTAGTAGAGATCATTGGTAGTGAAAGGGACCTAGTGGAGTCAAGGCAGTCCTTGGAGAAGGTACAGATAGATGTGGAAGGTAGTACGGGCCCGTACTACTGAAAGCAGAGGATCCGTACCTGAATCGAGGAATGCCAAGATAAGACCAGGGAACTTGTAGTAATTTTGATCCCTCCAGAGGTATCAGTATCGCTAACAGTTGTCATTTCTTTTGTATTTCAGAATAGTGGTACTACGTTCGAGGCCAGCAGTTGGCAGTACAGGAGAGGGATCAGGTTCGGGATCATGTTCCGAGCCAGTGGATGAGGGGCTACGCGAGTTCATCACATCTGAGATCACCAGAGGCATACTTGAGTCGACCCCCATCATCTTCGGGTCGATCAAGGAAGGGATATTGGAGTTGATGGAGGATCGCCTCCGGGCATTCAGGAGCGACATGGAATCTGGCTAGTTGGGATCTCGCACGCTGTCCTTCAAGGACTTTTGGGGCAGTGGTGCGCCGGATTTTCACGGGGCGAAGGACCCCATAGCTGCCAGACGATAGATTGCCAACATTGAGTCTGCCCAGATGATTAGCTTCTGCCCTGAGGGGTCGAATGTGAGGTTCGCAGCAGGGTGTTTACGAGATCAAGCTAAGGAATGGTGGGAGTCCGTGGGGGACTCATTGGGAGCCTCGGCTGTCGAGGCTATGACTTGGTCGGACTTTGCGACCAGATTCAGGACGGAGTTCGTGCCAGCTGTTGAGCTTCAGCAGCTGGCCAGGGAGTTCTTAGATATGAGGCAGACGACGGAGACTGTAGTGGAGATCACCGCCAAGTTCCGGGAGAGGGCATTGTTGGTGCCCCAGTATGCGGGTGATGAGGATATGAGGAGGACCCGATACCATGACATGCTACGGGCTGATATCCAGGAGCATGTTAGCTTTTCAGCTTGCCCTACCCTTGAGTCCATGATTGCCAGGGCAAGGGAAAGGGAGATTGATTTAGAGCACATTCGGAAGAGGAAAGCAGAGGCGGGGCAGGTGGTTGGGGCTTCGGGGAAGAAGCCTAGGGGATCAGATGGTAGGCCGAAAGGCCAAGGAGGGCCGGGCCGCTGCGGGATATGCGGCAGGACGCATGAGGGAGCATGTAGGATGGTATCAGCAGGCGGGTACAAGTGCGGCAAGGCAGGGCACTTTAGCAGGGATTGTACTACTCCTGCTTCGGCTATTCAGACATCGGAGTTGCTGTGTTTTCACTGCAACCAGAGGGGCCACAAGAAGGCCAATTGCCCCCAGTTGATAGCATCAGCGCCGATTAGGGCGTCGGCTCCAGCTACCCTGCGGATTACGGATGGCCGGCAGGCTAAGGCAGAGGCTCCAGTGGTGAGGAGCCGGGCGTTTCAGCTGACGGCAGATGAAGCACACGCCGCACCCGATGTGGTGACGGGTATGATTCTTTCCCTCTACTTTATTTTTATGATGTTATGATATTGATATGTGCTCTGTGTATATGTATTAGGATCGTTCCATGTGAACGGTATTCCTGTCTAGGTGTTGTTTGACGCGGGTGCAACCTGATCATTTGTTTCCCTTGCGCTAAGCAAGAGGTTTACTGAGTCTTCGGGCATGTTGGATTGCCCTTTAGAGGTTGAGATTGCCGATAATAGATCGGTGCGAGCGTCATCAGTATTCAGGGATTGTGTCCTGAAGCTTTTCGAGGAGCGCTATTTGGTGGATTTAGTTCCCATCCCGTTGTAGGGGAACAAGGTAATTATAGGCATGGATTGGTTGAGCCCTAATGGGGGGGGTGATAGATTGCGCACATCAGCTAGTGCGGATCAGGACCCCGAGTGGGGGAGAGTTGGTGATCCACGGTGAGAGGCCACAGCATGGACCTACAATGTGTTCAGCAGCGACAGCTAGGCGCTACCTTCAGCAGGGATGCGCAGGGTATGTCGCGTATGTTATGGATACCCGGGAGACGGGTAAGGCGATAGTGAGCGAAGTACCAGTAGTGCGAGACTACACTGATGTGTTCCCGGAGGAGCTTCCTGGAATACCTCTGGAGCGTCAGGTGTAGTTCAGGATCGATCTAGTTCCCGGTGCGGCTCCAATAGCCAAGGCACCCTATCGGTTGGCTCCTCCTGAGATGCAAGAGTTGTCTACGCAGTTGCAGGAGCTGCTAGACAAGGGGTTTATTCGACCGAGCAGTTCACCCTGAGGAGCCCCGATCCTATTTGTAAAGAAGAAGGACGGGTTACACCGGATGTGTATAGACTATCGGGAGCTGAATAAGGTAACGGTGAAGAACCGTTACCCACTCCCGAGGATTGACGACCTCTTTGATCAGTTGTAGGGAGCATCTTGGTTCTCCAAGATCGATTTGGGTTCCGGTTATCACCAGATGAGGGTCAGGGAGGAGGATGTACAGAAGACCGCGTTTCAGACGCGTTATGGCCATTATGAGTTCGTGGTGATGCCGTTTGGGCTCACCAATGCTCCTGCCGCGTTCATGGACCTCATGAACCGCGTGTGCAGGCTGATGCTGGATCGGTCTATGATAGTTATCATCGATGACATCTTGGTTTATTCCAAGACGCAGGAGGAGCACGAGGAGCATCTGAGAGAGGTTTTGGAGACCTTGAGAAGGGAGAGCTTGTACGCCAAGTTCTCCAAGTGTGAGTTTTGGTTGCGCGAGGTGCAGTTTCTTGGGCACCTCATCAACCGGAATGGGATTTCAGTAGACCCGGCCAAGGTGGAGGCCGTGATGAGGTGGGAGGTTCCGAAGTCTCCATCCAAGATTCGGAGCTTCCTAGGATTAGCAGGCTACTATCGAAGATTCATTCAGGATTTCTCCAAGATAGTCGTACCCCTGACACGGTTGACTAGGAAAGTCGTGGTCTTTTGATGGGGGCCTGAGCAGCAGGCAGCGTTCGAGATTCTAAGACAGCGATTGTGCGAGGCGCCGATCCTAGCCCTGCTCGAGGGCGTAGAGGATTTTGTAGTATATTGTGATGCGTCGATCTCAGGCCTAGGTGCAGTATTTATGCAGAGGGGGCATGTCATTGCTTATGCCTCGAGGTAGCTGAAGCCTCACAAGGAAAACTACCCGACACATGATTTGGAGTTGGGGGCGGTGGTTTTCGCCCTCAAGATTTGGCGGCATTACCTCTACGGGGTTCGATGTACCATTTACATGGACCACAAGAGCTTGAGGTACCTCATGAATCAGCCGAATCTGAACATGAGGCAGCGTCGGTGGTTGGATGTGGTGAAGGATTATGATTGCGAGATCCTTTACCACCCAGGGAAGGCCAATGTGGTGGCCGATGCGCTTAGCCGCAAGGCGGCGCTGATCAGGGATATTTGCACGAGGATGACTGTGGTGAATCCCCTGTTGGAGCAAATCTGGGAGGCTCAACAGGAGGCTATGAAGGAGGAACATCGGAAGAGTGAGCGAATAGTGGGTCAAGTCACCTCCTTCGATTATGATAGCCGGGGGTTATTGACACTACACCGCAGGGTGTGGGTGCCATATCTTGGAGGCGTGCGCCAGATTTTGATGGAGGAGGCGCACAAATCCCGATTCTCTATTCATCCAGGGGCGACGAAGATGTATAGGGATCTTCGTCTAGACTATTAGTGGCCCTGTATGAAGCGGGACGTGGCGTGGTACGTCGAGCGGTGTTTGACCTGCAGGAAGGTCAAGGCCGAGCATCAGAGACCGCACGGCAAGATGCAGCCGTTGGATATCCCGTTATGGAAATGGGAGAATATTACGATGGATTTTATCACAAAGCTTCCCCGGACGGCGCGAGGAGTGGATTCGATTTGGGTCATCGTGGATCGATTGACCAAGAGTGCTCATTTTATTCGGATTCAGGAGATTATCTCGGCCGAAAAGTTGGCCGATATCTACATCTGGGAGATAGTGGCACGGCACGGGGTGCCAGTGTCAGTGATATCAGATCGAGATGTGCGGTTCACTTCCAGGTTTTGGAAGAAGTTTCATGATGAGTTGGGCACTCGTTTGCACTTTAGCACCCCCTTTCACTCGCAGACGGATGGTCAGAGTGAGCGGACCATCCAAACTTTGGAGGATATGTTGCGGTCTTGCGTGCTAGACTTCGGTGGTAGCTGGGATACCTATCTTCCCTTGGCTGAGTTCTCGTACAACAACAGCTACCACGCGAGTATTTACCGTCCTCCATTCGAGATGTTGTATGGTCGGAGGTGCAGGACCCCGGTATGCTGGGGTGAAGTTGGCCAGAGGGTCATGGGGAGCACCGAAGTGGTGCTCAAGACGACCGAGAGAATCCAGCAGGTTCAGAGCAGGCTTCAGACTGCGCAGAGTCGGCAGAAAAGTTATGCCGACAAGCGTCGATCAGACCTGGAGTTCCAGGTCGGGGATATGGTTCTCCTGAAAGTGTCGCCTTGGAAAGGCATCATTCGATTCAAGAAGCGGAGCTCAGCTAGATCCACAGCACCTTCCATGTCTCCCAGCTGCGGAAGTGTCTCGTGGATGATTCAACGGTGGTACCGTTAGAGGATATACAGGTTGATGACAGCCTGAATTACATTGAGCGCCCAGTCACAATCCTCGACCGGAAGTCGAAGGATCTACGGAACAAGAGAGTGGAGTTAGTGAAGGTGCAATGGCAGCACCGAAAGGGGTCCGAGTGGACTTGGGAGCCGGTGGAAGAAATGATGGAGCATTACCCTGAGCTGTTTCAGGATCGGGCACCAGACTTCGAAGACGAAGTCTAAAATAAGTGGGGGAGATTTGTAGCACCTAGTTCCTGGTACGTAAAATTTATCTTTGTGTTTTTCATTTTTTTAGCCTTGGACTCGGCGAGTTGTAGGTCCGACTCGCCGAGTAGAGACGGGACTCGAAGCATGTTTAAGTTGGCGACTCGGCGAGTCCGTATTCCGGACTCGACGAGTCCCCATTGTCTGATGAAACCCTAATTCCAAGGGTTTGCGCCCTATTTAAGCTAGCTTGTGCGGCCCAAGCTCGCCCCCTTTCACCCTCAGAGCGCCCTACATCAAACCCTAACTCATTTCTTGTGAGATTGAAGTGTTTAGACTGATTTCCTTGAAGTCTCTTCTCCATTCTGTTTGTTTGCTTAAACCCCATTAGAGTACCTTTTGAGCTCTTCTTGAACCTTTTCCAAGCTTGTGCATGAAGTAGAATCCGTTATAGGTTAATTATCTACTAGATCTAGTCATGTTTGAGCTCCAGAAGTTCAGATCTATAACCTTTATGGGAGTTAATTGCTTGAATGTCCTAGATCTACCTTCTTAGCCCCTATTTCGCCTTTAATCCCCATTTTATGCATTTCTACACGTAAAGTTGGAAACTTTACGTGAAAATCCTGCCCTAAGAACTCAGATCTGTAAATGGCATAGACTGGATTCGAACAAAATCGAGTGTATACTATTTGCATGTGGCAGAATCGGCGAGTTGCTCATCGAACTCGGCGAGTCGGGTCGCGAGTCCCCGAGTTTTCCCCCTTTTTGTTCATGCCGAGTAGAGTAGTGAGTCCTGGGAGGACTCGGTGAGTTGGAAGCTGAACTCATCTGGGAAGGAACTCGGCGAGTCAATGCCCTGACTCGGCGAGTTCAAGGCAACCTTCTTAGATCAAGAACAGACTCGACGAGTTGTTCATACAACTCAGCGAGTCAAAGCATAAAGTGTTCATCGGATGAAGATGAACTCGGTGAGTTGTTCATACAACTCAGCGAGTAGGATGAAGGACTATTGGCCTTGGGTATAGAAGGAAAGCTCATCGAGTCAACGTCTAACTCGACGAGTAGAGACGAATCTATGGTCAGACTAAGGGAAAGGGACTCGGCAAGTTGGCAAGCCAACTTGGCGAGTCTGGTCAACTGGTAGTTGACTGTGACTTGACTCTTGATTTGTAAGGGTAAATGGTCAGTTTACCCTGAAGTCGGTTAGCAGTATTTGACTAAGGGTTTTGTGGGAATTATAGCTGGAGGATCTCCGGAGCGGCAGTAGCAGCAGACAGTCAGTTCCCACGCGGATCGACAGTTACTTTGAGGTGAGTTTCCTTCCAGTAGGAATGGGTCTAATGCACCAAGGCCGGTCCGTATAGACGAGATGTTAGTATTAGAGTGTGGGCCGAGCCCGTATCTCTTGGTTGAGTTGATTATGATATATGCCAGTATGATAGAGTTGTCTATACTTGTTGTCTGTGTGATACTTGTATATTATGGGTTAGCGGCTGAGTGTGGGCAAGGCCCGTATCTCTCCGAGAGTGGAGTGTGGGTGAGGCCCGTACCTCCCAGATAGTGGAGTGTGGGCTAGGCCCGTATCTCCCGGCTAGCGGAGTGTGGGCAAGGTCCGTATCTTCATGAGTGTGGGCAAGGCCCATATCTCCTAGCTGTATGTTCTATGCTTGCATGGTATGAGGTATTATGGGGGAACTCACCAATCCTCGTGCTTACAGTTTTCAGTTTTGGTTTTAGGTACGTCTTCGTCGAAGGGGAAGGTGCTGGCGCGGTAGCGGTACATCACACACACACACCTGTTTGTATTCCGCATTATGACATCTACCTGGGAGATTGTACCCTGACATTTTTATGATTATGACAATGTTTTCTGACATGCAACATCTTTTGTGAAATGAAATGGTTGTTGAATGATTTATTTCTAAATGTTTTGCTAAAGTACATGTTTTAAAAACGAAATTTTTGGCTCATATTTTTGGGATGTTACATTCGAATAAGTAATCCTACTCTAAAACCACATCCAAACAAGGAAAAGGAAGTAGAGTGAAAATCACATATTCTAAGTCTATAAAATCTCAACTATATATAACCTTAACGTATCCACTTAGTAATGATAGACATACAAGAGAAGATCTTTTTAACATTTCCCAAAAGTTTATTTAAAATATTTCCATGGTATTTTAATTATAAGTTTTATTCTTGGACTTCTAGATATAAGAAGTTGATAAGTTTTCAGTTTTCTTGTTATAGCATCCTAAAATACTCCTATAGTATTTTAACCTTTATGTTTGGTTCTAGAATTCTTCTGGTACCTAGGTAAGTTTTAGACTTGTTTTAACACTACAATCACTCCCAAACACATGTTGGTCATATCTCAAATAAATATAGTTGATCAGACTATATTGATCCCAGATATGATTACATAAATGTCCAAGTTTAATTGTAATGTCCAATATCCAAATACTTTTGTTTTGTTCCTCTTGTGATATTCATTCTAGTATATATATTATGCATGTACTTATACTTTTATAAAATGTTGTTATATTTTTAAAGTATGACTCTTGGTCAGAGTGTTTTTATCCCAATTGGTTTATAGTTGTATATATTTTATGACTAATATACTGAGTTTACTATAAACAATGCTCGGATACCAATCTGTCACACCCCCAAACCAGAATGGCGGAAATGTTCGGGGGTGGAGGACTTCATGTAAGTATCACAAAACATGCAATATAGTAATCAAAGTACAAACAACCATTGCATTAATAAGTATAAGTTTCACATAAGTGTTTAAACATTACAAATTCAAACACCAAAGTAGGTACAGTAGAAGACAAGAGTCGCAGTACGGTACTAGGTAGTCTTCTCAAAAGCTTCGGGAGTGAACCTGTCTACTGGATTCCTGAGAATACAAGTTATTTTGAAAGAGTATATCAACATTTAAGCGGATGAGTTCATAAGTATTTTAGTTCTATAAAGTATACTCTAAGTTCTTGGAAAAGTTCGTTGATTCCTCAACAAAATCCAATATTTACTGAGGTGATAAACTGATAACCTCAATAGTTCCCTCTGCAATTACTTAGTTTATACTAATTATATATAACCTAATATCGAATAGACAGTTAAATGGGTGTATCTGCCCTAAGCCCACAACCAAACAAGGAACAAGAAGTAAGGCGGAAGTCACACATTTCACTGTCAATCGGATATTACTTATTTATAACTCTGAGGTAAAAACTAATGAATTATAGAATTAACCACTAAATGTCCTTTATGTTATACTAGTTTACAGAGAGTGAATGACTAAGTTCCAATTGTAAAAGTAGTTTAATCCCATAAACCGTTTCATTTGTAAAATTAGTTTAATCCCATAAATTGTTTCATTTGTCAAAGTAGTTTAATCCCATAAATCGTTTCATTTGTAAAAGTAGTTTAATCACATAAACCATTTCATTTGTAAAATTATTCTTAGTTATATCCGTTCTACATTAAAACATTAGTATTAATCTTGGAAAATATTATATTATCCATAATACTACTTTGTTGTTTTAAATGTTCCAAAACCATAACTACAAGTATATTTGCCATACCTGATTTCATGATACGTAGTTTATACTGTAAGTAAAAACTAACAGATGGTATATTTGGTTAGGATATAATTATCTTTTCTTACTGTTTTAAGAGAACTATATTACTAAGTAATTTACTCGTTGTTTTATCCATGTGAGTTCTATTAACCATACTAATATGACTGATGTGCTAGATGCGACGTTCTTCAGGCGTCAGAAAAGATATGAAATTTGTCACCCTAGGCCTACCGGCCAAACTGTAGCGAAATATGAAGGTGTGGGATTGTCAGTCCTATATAGATCTATACACAAATTCACGCTCTCCTTCCAGGAGATTCTGGTTAATAAGTCAGGACTTAAGGTCATACTTAGATAAGTACACCATGAAGAGTCTCACAAATTTATTGTTTCAACGAGATTATGATGTATTATTACCCTGTGATTGCTAACCTTGGTACGTTGTATAGTACCCTTGTTAATGCAAACTCGATATGATGTATTATTACTTCTTTAATATATTATCCATATACTAAAAGTATTATACATATCTTGGTATAGATAAATGAACTGTTAGTATTTTCCTTGGAATAAAAAGTATACAATCGTGAATCATACTTGTATATTTAGTTTTGAATCATAAATTATACCTATTATAATTTATACGTTCTACGTGATTAGCATGTTCTCTCCTAAACGTACCTCTTTGCTCAGCATGATACAAATGTAATGATACCAACTGAAGTAACCTTTTGTATTCCCATATGTGTAATGTATATAATTAAGAAGGAAATGACTTTTGGACAATTAAGCTCACCTAAAATCCACATCCAAATAAGAAAAAAGAATTAACGAAGTTCCTTTGTCCTCAGCCCCTTTAAGTTTTATATATATATATATATATATATATATATATATATATATATATATATATATATATATATATATATATATATATATATACTTATACATATATGAATATGATATCGATAATTATAACTTGAAATAGTTTATAAAACCCTTTTTCAAAGAATTTAACAGTAATAAAAGAGTACACATGACTTTAAAGATTTAACATGGCTTTAAGTCATTTTGGAAGTATTTGGAAATCCTTAAAAGCATAAGGAAATCCTTTGTGTAATTATTATAACATACAATTATTAACACAATTTAGACTGTGTTCAACTTGTATTGCCCCCCTAAAAAGCATTTAAAAACCATTAAAAAGGTCTATATAGGGGTATGAACTCACTTGATAAGTGGTGATTTGGGCAGCGTTTCGTTTCTATGGAAGATCATTCTCGAAGAAACCGCGAGTTTTTGAGTAAAAATCGGGCTTAATGCGGGCAGCACTTTGACTGGAAAGAGGTTAACTTCTTGAGAATTCCGGGGCTTCGGGGCTTGCTTCGGGTTTTAGATACGATACCGGGGCCTTGGGGGTCGTAAGAAAGTTTAGGGGGTGAAAATGTGAAGAAGGGTGAAATTTTGGGTGAAAAACATCAAAAATCCGAGAAGTCTCACACCCTTTATATAGGGGTGCGAGGGTGTGATCCGAAGGGTGAGTCAGCAGCCACGCGTCATCAACTGTGAAGCCCACGAGGCCGAGGTTCGGATGCGAGACAGCGAGGCAAGGCGCATGTCAGATCCGGGGGAGGCGACTACTGTTCATGTGAGGGGTGTCAGCCGGCTACTGGACCTCGGATGCGGTCCAATCAGAGTGCAACACAGAGAACTTCGGTCCAATCAAAAGGTGACAGGTGGAAGCCTCGCATGCGAGGTGGAGTGGCCGAAATGTGACCATGCGATTTTTCCCGGTTTTCCATATTTTCTCGATTTTTGAGCCAAAAACTTGTAAAAATCATAATTTTTGCATAGAAACTCCGTTTTTAATGTTCTTTATATGCACGCGTAGGTAAAATTATACTCTGTGACTTTTGTTTAGACTTCGTTGGCTAATTTTGAATTTATTTTTAATATTATTATTTTTAACAGATTGGGACAGGAAAATCCGTTAAAAAATTCATAAGTTCTTCATCCGACGTCCGTTTTTGTCTGTCTTTTTACCGTTGTAATACTATTGAAGAGACCTTCAATTCTGGTTTAGGTTGTGCCGGCTAAAAATCACTCGATCTTTATTTCGAGTTTTTGGCTGTACATTGCTATACTGAAACTTAGAAAAATCATAACTTCCTCATACGAAGTCAGTTTTTGGCGTTCTTTTTTATGAAAGTTCTCGGTTTAACATAAACTAAAACTTTCATTTAGCTTGTTAAGGATAAAAAGCCTTTTATTGAAAATTTAGTTTTTACACTGAACAGTGTTTTGCCGGTTTTGTCGCGGATCTTCGATTGGTTATAACTTCTTCGTTATAACTCGGATTTCAGTGTTCTTTATATTTTTGGAAACCTTGTTACAATCTCTACCACATGGTTCATCCCAATCATGGTTATTGATCAATTTATTTTTGACCTAAATTTGACTGGTGTCATACCATGGCTCCTGGAGTAAGACCCTGGAGGGTTTCCAGTGCATCCCTATATGTTGTATGCATGGCTTATATGGCTTATGTAGCTTTTATAGCTGATATGGATTATGTGATTATGTAGATTGTGTGGGGTATGCTCTTGGGAACTTACTAAGCATTAGCTTATAGTTTGTTGATTGTTTCAAGTACTTCTGAGCCTAAGGGAAAGAGCAAGGCTTGATGGCGCGGCATGCACTCTCTTAGGTGTTTTGTGGGACACTCTGATATTTGAAATAAAAATATTGATATTATGAATTTGAAAAAAATTGTTCTTGATATTTTGTGGTTTATTGGAAATGTTTTGATTATTTAAAAATGAAAATTTTCTTTTAAAAATTCGAATTGTTACAAGTTGGTATCAGAGCCATGGTTTGAGGGATTCGGGCACACTCTCGAGTGTGTCAGGATTCAAACTAAGGCCCGTGGACACTGAAGAACTCGATGAGTTACTCGGGTAACTCGGCAAGTTGACTCGCGATTTCAGTTTTATGGACCTTGAAGGAAGTTGACGAGTTGCTAGATACACTCGATGAGTTGTGGTCAACATGGACTGTTGACCTCGACTTTGACCAGGGTTGACCAAGTTTGACTTTAAGGGTATTTATGGTATTTCGGGATTTTGAAAGTTAATCACATGATGGGTAAAGCAGTTGAGTTGGAGCTGCGCGTTGGGATATCTGATCTTAACTTATCAGTTCAACATTCTCGAGAGGTGAGTTTCCTCACCATACCAATGGGTCAAAGGCACCAAGGCCGACCCATTATTTGTTATGTGACATGCTAATTGGTTATGGGATATGTGGTATGCTAGTTGTAATTATAGTACTTACATGAAAGGCCACTGGGGGTTCCCGATGCACTTGGGTGTAAGACCTCGACGGATTTCCATGGCATCCTTAGTAAAGACCTCGGGGGGTTCCCGAGGCACTTGTGTGTAAGACCTTGGAGGGTTTCCATGGCATCATTGGGCTAAGACCATGTGGGGATTCCCATGGTTCCCGGAGTAAGACCTTGGAAGGTTTCCACGATATCCTTATATGTTCGTATGTCTGATTTATATGGTAAAGGGATAAGACCATGTGGAGGTTCCCATGGCACCTAGAGTAAGACCCTGGAGGGTTTCCAGGGCATCCCTATATGTTATATACATGGCTTATATGGTTTATGTAGTTTTTATAGCTGATATGGATTATGTGGATTGTGTGGGGTAGGGTGTTCGCGGTGCGGTTTGGTGCGGTTTTGAGTCGAAACCGCAAACCGCACCACATGTGCGGTTTGAAATTTTAGAAAACTGTAAACCGCACTGCGAAGGTTCTAAACCGCATTATGTGCTACGGTTTGGTGCGGGCGGTTTGTGTAGTTTTTGTGCGGTTTATGCAGTTTGAAAAAGGATATGTATTTTTAATATTATGTACATAAAATTTATACATAAATATATTAGTTATAGAATCAAGATAAGTTGGTTTTACCAATGTATTAACAAGACTAGTCATTGTTACATTAGATAATCAAATAAATAATCTATCACAAATTTGTTTATAAAAATTGAAATTGGTGATATCAAAATTAATTAGTAATAAAACCAAATTCGTATCTTCTGTGTAATTTTTATGTGTTTGTATTATATATATATATATATATATATATATATATATATATATATATATATATATATATATATATATATATATATATATATATATATATATATATATATATATATATATTTGCGGTGCGGTTTGAACCACAATGTTATAATTGGAAACTACAAACCACACCGCACAGTGCGGTTTAACAAAATTTCAAACCGCAAACCGCACCACACTAGTTCTAACCCGCATTATGCGGTGCAGTTTGGTGCGGTGTAGGCGGTTTATGCGGTTTGTGCGGTTTGATGCACACCCTTAGTGTGGGGTATGCTTTGGGGAACTCACTAAGCATTAGTTTACAGTTTGTTGATTGTTTTAGGTACTTCTGAACATATGGGCAAGGGCAAGGCTTGATGGCGTGGCATGCACTCTCTCAGGCATTTTTTGGGACACTCTGATATTTGAAATAAAAATATTAATATTATGAATTTGAAAACAATTGCTCTTGAGATTTTGTGGTTTATTGGAAATGTTTTGATTATTTAAAAATGAAAATTTTCTTTTGAAAATTTGGGTTGTTACAAAGAGGTCCAAGAAAACATTCTAAACTGATCAAAAGGGTGTTGGAGCCAATATATGAAACATACAATGCTCTTGGGACTTTGGAGAGTAATAAAGTTGCAAACTTTATTCCCAACTATCACTAAAAACTCATTAAAATAGACCAAAACACCAAATATACTTAGGGTGTGTTTCGTACAGAGAAATGGAATTGCAACAGAGAATGGAAATGCAGAGAAAGAGATTTAAGCTAGAGAAAGGGAATTGATTACATTGTTTGGTAGAATTGGGAATCCACTAGAGAAATGTTGTTGAAAATCATTTCTCTTGTTTGGTTGTATTATGCAGTGAAATGGAAATCTTTTATTACTTTGTTTATTCCTTTTTAAACAACATTTTTTTATTAAAGTTACAAATAGATCCAAACTAAAGAAATATTATCACGCCACATAATAAATATAATATATCAATATGAATAATGAAATAATAATAGAGTTATTCAATTATTAAACATAATATCAACACCACATAAAGAAAATGAAGTTTACATAAAAACATGGAATAAATTAATTGTTGGCACGTCTTGCAGTCCAATCAGTAAACATAGTATTAGCAACAAGATCTCGACGGTCAGTCCATCCTTGCGATGTCTCTACGGTAGAAATAATCTTGTCATGTTTGTCTCCAAATTGTGTATGATTAATAGGGATTTCTTGATCAAGGGGGTCTTCAGTCATGGTTGTACGTATGAAATTATGCATCAAACAACATGCAATGATTATGCGTGGCATAGATTCTATTGGATGGTATGCATTATCACGTAAAATAGCCCATCTAGATTTGATCAATCCAAAACATCGTTCTATTACGTTCCTTGCCGATGAGTGTCATGTTATATAACTCTTTAGCATTTGTAGGTGGTCGAGACTAATCATTAAGATTGTAACGTTGTCCGCGATAAGGTGTTAAAAAACCTTCACCATTTGTATAACCCGCATCACAAAGGTAGTATGTTCCTACAATAGATTCTACATATTTAGTTAGACTGTATTGATAATAATATTATGTAGCTTTATGTTTTATGTATATCATACCATGAGGTATTTTAAGACCATGTGGTCTACTAATAGCATCACGAAGTACTCGACTATCTGCTGCGGAACCCTCCCATCCTGCTAGTACATATATAAATTGAAGATCTCTCGAACACACTCCCAGTACATTAGTACAAATCTCACCCTTGCGTGTTCGATAAGGTTTTCTGTTTGCTGCAAGGACTTTAACTTTGATATATGTTCCATCTAATGCTCCTAAGCAACCCTGTACATAAAACAAATTTTTTTATTAATATTGGAATTAAATAAATTTATATTAATTTAGTACTAACCTTAAACCACCTCCACCTCTCGTCAGTTTCATCATCGGGTATTGGTACGGGTTTCTTGTAGAACTCTTTATGTAATCTGACATACCACATGTAAGACTAACTTGAAGTATCGACTTACAGTTTCACCTGACCGTTTGAATCTTTCTACTATAATCCTATTTTTTTCATTATGTGCAAGTATATGTAAGAACATAGCAACTTGCTTATCAACTAACATGTTTTTGCTATTTTTCAACCCTCCTCTTTGTTCAAGCATGTCACATAGTCTTGTAAATGCATTTCTATTCATTCTTATGTTAAACCACACTTGTTTTATCACTTTTATAAACTATATCATGAATACTATCACGTCCATTATGGTAACTCATTAAGTATTTTTGCCATAATATTGTAGCTTTTCTAAACGGTTCATAGCAAAATCATACATCATCCACCAACGAATAATAACATACATTACATAAAATGCTCTTACGACGGATGTCATAACATTTTGTCTATTTCATACAATCCGTTGTTGCAATGGTGTTCGTGTCATCTACATATATACAAACAAGGAAGAGTTGGGACAAAAAAGTTAAAAAAAACAAAATGTTTAAATATATTACAAAATCCTAACAGCCACTGTTTGGAGTTGCATAACTCAGCCAAAACCAAACCAAATAAGCGATTTCTTGAGTCTAATACGTAGACAACACAGAGGACTACAATCGAGAAAAAATTTCACCTTATTCCAAGCTCGTATGAAGATTTTATAAGGTTTCAAAGTTGGACAAAAAAGCTAAAAAAAAGCTAAAATATTGTACAAAAATTCTAACAGCCACTGTTTGGAGCTACATAACTCAGCCAAAACCAAACCAAATAAGCCTTTTCTTGAGCCTAAAAACGTATAAAAGACAGAGGACTACGATTTGAGAAAAAAAATCACCTCATTCTGAGCTTCTATGAAGTTTTTATGAATTTCAAAGTTGACAAAAATTGTAAAAAAAAGTGTTGAAACATTAAAAAAAATAATAATAACAGCCCTTGTTTAGGCTTGTATAACTCAACCAAAAATTAACCAAATAAACTGTTGTTTGATCCTAAAACATAGCCAAGACAAAGGGCTACAATCTGGAAAGAAAATCACCTCATTCCAAGCTCTTATGAAGACTTTATGAAGATTCAAAGTTGGACAAAAATTCTAAGAAAGTGTTGTCACATTATAAAAAAACTAGCAGCCCCTGTTTAGGCTTGTATAAATCAGCCAAAAAGTAACCAAATAAGTTGTTGCTTGATCTTAAAACATATCCAAGACAAAGGACTACAATCTGGAAAGAAAATCACCTTATTCCAAGCTCTTATGAAGACTTTATGAAGATTCAAAGTTGGACAAAAATTCTAAGAAAGTGCTGTCACATTATAAAAAAAAACTAACAGCCCATGTTTAGGCTTGTATAAATCAGCCAAAAGTTAAGCAAATAAGCTGTTGTTTGATCCTAAAACATAGCCAAGACAAAGGGCTACAATCTGGAAAGAAAATCACCTCATTCCAAGCTCTTATGAAGATTTTATGAAGGTTCAAAGTTTGACAAAAATTCTAAAAAAGTGCTGTCACATTATTAAAAAAAACTAATCTATAAGTATTGCCAAACACAATTAATTTTAACATATGAAGAATCGATTGTCATGAATATGTTTTAACTTCAAAAATAGAATTCAAACAGGTACAAAGAATCGATCATACCAAGATTTTAACACAATTCCAAATCAAAAGAAGAATCGATCATAACAAGATTTTAATACAATTTCGAAATTAGAATTATTGAATTGGAAGTATTCATAAGAAGATTAACAATCATACCTTCGATTGGAAGAAGATGATGCCAAAATCGCCCAAGAAGAAGCAATGCGTGAATGAAGCAACACTGCTGTGAAGACTTGATCCTATGTATCGATCGTATGTAGGGCAATCAAAATTACGTGGGCCGATTGCATGGTAATCGGCTTGAAACCTTTTGAGTGTTGATCGATTGCAAAATCTTGACCGATTGCACATAGTGGGGTTCGAATGGGGGGCAAATCGATTTCTCCGCTTTTTTTTTTTTTTGACATTCTCGGTTACGCCTCTTTTTTCTTTTCTCTCTTTTCTCTTTTAAAAATAGAGAATGGATATGATGGAAAGGGAACTGAATTATTTCTCAATTATTTATTTTTTGTATCAACCAAACAAGAGAAAGGGAGTCAATTCCTATTCTCTATTTTTAATTCCCTGTACCAAACACCCCCTTAGATCCAAGATGAATATTCAATAAAGCTTGGAACTTTATAACTTAAAAAGGTCTAGAAGGTATATAAGAGTTGAGATCTCCAATTGTCAAAGCTTCAATGATCAATTTGCATGAATACATTGCTCCAAAACCACGAAAAACTCCAAAAATGGATGAGAGAGGAGAGGGGAGGCTCAAATCTTGAAAATGGAAGCTAGGGTTTTTCCTAAGAGGTTTTAGATATGATGAGGCTAAGAAAATACCTTAAAAGGTGAATCTTTACCTTTAAATACATTGAAAACCCTAAAACTTTTGTAGGCTTTGGGTTGCACTGTTCTCATGTTGTGAGAATATATTCTCACCTCGTGAGCACTCTCACGTCGTGAGAATGGGTTTCACCCAATTTCGCTCCAACTTCAATAGTCATAACTTCTTCGTTTCTACTCTGTTTTCAGCGATCTTTATATCCACTGAAATGTATTGACGGACCCATAATTCTATCTAGTTAATTTTAGCTTAACACATGTCGAACTAAAAACCATAATTCATGAAAGAAGTCTAAACCATCATTTTTCCCATTTTACCCCTTGACTCCAAGACACAAACCAAGGATTTAATCATCATCCAATAAGGTCTAAACCCCATACCTTTGATGCCCAAGACCTTTACTTAATCCATTTATTGTCCATAATCCCAAAATAAGAAACTTCTCAAATCAGAATGTTACGGCCAGAGAAGAACATAGTGACGGTGGTGGTCGCATGAGAAGAACACAGTGGCGGTGGTGGTATGAAATAGCCCTAAAATCAAAAAAATTCATCAAATGGATTGCAAATCCCATTTAGAAGATAAAAAGAAAGAGGAAAGAGGGAAAGGAGCACCTACCGTCAGCGACGAAGCCTAGAAAAGTCTTTTTTCGGCATCGGTAAAGTCGACCTCCGGTGAGGGTGGAAACATGTTGCCGATAAATGGTGGACGAGGCCGGTGGCACCGGTAACTTGCTAAAATCATCGGTATACTCGAGTTGGGGGAATCAACGACGCCGGAGAATCAAAGGTGGGAACAATCGATTGTGTCTCGTGTTGGTTGCTCTGGGATAAGAGACCAATTAAAGGGATAACTCTTTTGCACCTAAACCCTAATTACAGCGACGAGTTGGAGGGAAGTATTGTCGGTCATATTTTGTAGACCATTAGCGATGAAAATGTCTTCTCTACTGAGAACGTTGCTATTGGGTATGAACGATCAACGAAAGAATGTAGAGACATGATTGACTCTTGGCATCGACACACCGATTGCTGACATGAAGCTTTTAGTGACGCCACCTTTAGCGACGAAGCTGACATTAGCGGCGACATTAGGCACGTTAGACCGGATATCGCCGCTAAAGCCAGTGTCGTCGTTAAAGGCTTTATTTCTTGTAGTGATTGACAAATAATGCTTTGCCAATGGACGGTTTAAGAGGGCGGCAACGATAGGGGTGAATGCCTCGTCCAATGATGAGGAACTTTTGAAGGGGTTGAATTTCTGATCCAAACACAAGTTGTATTGGGTTAGGAGGAGCCTAGTCTGGTTGGTAAAAGATTTCACATCATTATGTTTGATGCTTTTGGGTTTGCTAGAGTTTAGTTGAAATGCAAGCTAGACTTAAGGTTAGTTTGGTAATTCCTAAAGGTGGTTATTAATTATTAGTTAGTAACCAGAAGTTAGTTAATTATGGAAGTTAAAGCTAGTTATTATGTATTTAGTTAATTGGTAGTTATTGTTATTAAATAACCACCAAATTTGAAGGGTATGACGGTTATGAATGGTTGCACCTTTTCTTGTGTATAAATATGTCCAGAATATTGTAATTGTGCTGTGGAGTTCATAAAACTTATGTTAGTTCTTTGTGATAACAGTTTCTATATTCTTCATTCTTAAAAAATGAAGATGTTTTAAGATTAACTCCAATAGCAATTTTCTAAAATGAAGAGCATTAACATCTACCCGCCATGATAGTTCAAAAATCCTAAAATTCAGAAGGAATATATATATATATATATATATATATATATATATATATATATATATATATATATATATATATATATATCAAGTCCATAGTCAACCTACATTTAATGTTGATTCTAAAAATCTATTAGTTTGTAATCTATTTAGTTTGCATAAATCTAATAATGAATGAAGTTATTGAATCAAAATTAGGCATATAATCATGTATAGATACATGTTTGAGCATAAACTAAATATCCTTATGAAAACTAGATGTTTGTGCATTTCAGAATATGTAAAAAAATCCTTATTGTGGTCAAGCTTTTTCCATAAAACATTGTTTTATTAATGGAAATCATATTTGAAGAATTTCTAAAAAATATTCGTTGAGAGGAAAGAATGACGCTTTATGGTGGGGCTATAGTGACAAGAGGTGGTTTTAGATCGGATTAGAAAAAGAAATTTTTTTATATCTTTTATGCCTCCAATGTATCAAAATCCTAGATCTGCCACTTAAGAATATCTCACAGGATCTATATTAGAAACAAAACAAAATAACGGTTCCATATATGTCCTTATCATTGTATAGTGAATGCAAAGTGCTTAGTTAACCACTTGGGTAGTGGTGATTTGGTAAGGCATGTGGAAGATATGGTGGATAACCTATTGACCAATGTTCAAATCCTAGCACCACTCAGTCCTTGTGGCGGTGGAGGTTTGTCTGCAGTGACTCCAGGACATGAGCAAAGCCTTATGTTTGCAGCGGATGATTAGTCAGTGCGTGAAAGCTGGCCCGGAAAACCTCGTTAAGGAAATTCCCATTCCAAAAAAAGTGCTTAGTTGAAGTATTGCTTCGGTAAGATGCCAATTCAGAGGCTTCATGCCTGTTTGGAACACGGAAAAAAAACAGGAAAGTACAAAATGCTTATTGATTTAAACAACTATGTCAGTTTCTTACTTATTCTTCTCATGATAAAAACAGGTTTCTTGTTGTCTCTTTAAAGGTAACTACCAAACTCCATCTCCACTTCTTTAAGAATAATAGGGTGATGGCGGGACAGCTTTTTAGGCAAAACAAGAGCTATACGCATTTACCCCAACAGTCAAAGGAAGTTCAAACCTATCCAGCTTACTCATCTTAGAGCCTACTTTGTTTGAATAGGTGAATTTCAGCGTTTTGATGTGGTATTTCCAACAAAAATTTCATAGTGACACTTGTCTTCACACGCACAATAACAACCTTTATCATCATATCCACATTATGTCAACGATTAGCTTCAAATGATTTACAACGAGTGGATATTCCACATAACCTTGATTAACGTGATAAAGTCCTGGAACATTGTATTTTGAGGGTATTTTTGTCAATAACAGCTGATGACTTTTTTTACATCCAAACACCACTAACCCCATTGTGCATCCTCAACAATCATGACGAGAGTTCGTGTGGAAAGTGAAAGTCAATACTATCAGTAAATTTCACCACACTGGTACCTGATGTTTTTAATTAATATAATATATTTCTAAATTTTAATATATATACTAATTAAAGCAATATAAACAATTGAATTATTTATTTGGTGTTGGATTATAAATTTTAAGTTCTTTTATAGCATTGTCTAGATTTTATTTACATTGTTATTCCAAAATAACAGACGAGATTAATTTATGATTGATATTCTGGTGCGGAAAAGATATTGAAGAGGAGGACTTTGAAGAGGAGGGTTTTGAACAGGACCATCACCTATCCGGTGTTTCACGAACGCCCTCACATTAGCTGAAGCAACCTTTCTCCCATTAGAGAGTGGAAGCTTCTTCTTCCAACATTGGGTGTCCCTATATATTGCAACAGCACAGAAACAATCTTCCAGGCAGGAACTTTTACAGGTGTTTTCATTACTTGGGTTCATGTGCATGTAGTCTGAAAATGGCCAATCAATATTTTGGAGCTCGATGAAATCAAACATGCCTCGCCCATTATTGGAGTCAACTTCATCACATGTTGGAGTGAAATCAGCCTTGCAATCACCACTGGGATTATTTGGATCAACCAATGAGAAACCCTGTGGGCATTCACAGTTTGGCCGGTTACCATCAAAACTGCAAACGTTGTTAAACCCACAAGCTCCAGTGCTTGAACGATCACTTAAATCCACACATATGTTATCTGGCACGAACCATATAACTTTCCAAGTTGTATTGGAGGTGGGATTCTTCGGGAAGTAATATTGGCGAAAAACCCCATCAGAGTCTAGAGTAGCTCTTTGATAATAATCTCCAGAAGGAAGTGACCCTCTTGGAGTAAGATCAAATCGTTGGCCATTTCTTCTCAATATATACATGTATCCCGTTGCATCGAAGATCACTTGTTCACCGGAGTTTGTTGAATTGGTGGCATCATGAGTGTCGCTGGTATAGTAAGCATCATAAGCATTACCTGAAAGTATATTTCGAGTGTTAAGCACAAGATTTCCATCTTCTTGGAAACGTAACTGGAATTGTCCACCAGAGAAGTTTGTTTTGCTGATTGTTGAATTTATCCCTTCGCCCGACTCCATAAACATAGTAGGCAACAGCGTGTCTGCTGGATAATCAAAACTACCCCATAACTTGCGAGAATTGCTACCAAACATCACGAAGTTACCTGTATCATTCATAAAACCTGATGCAACACCCGAAATGGATCCAGACCTCCATACCTGTGTGCCCAGAGGATCAGTGAGTACGAGTCCACTTTCACGAAGTAGCTCAACTTTGGATCCTGTAGGCACCATCTGACCTTCTTCTGGATACCAGACGATGGTCTTGTCAGGTATCTTCTCGTACCATATGGATAACAAGAAATTATCGGTTCCTTGAACTTGTTGGAACCCAAAGGCAAACTCACCGGATGATGAAAGCCATGGTTTGACGTTGGGTGTGGCGGTGAGTGATGCACCAACAGATACAGAACCACCATTCTGTTGTGCAGCTATGAAACGTAGTAGGAATATAGTTAGAAAGACGAGACGCAGTAGGACTAGCGCCATATGAAATGGGTGAATGATAGACAACAGTGAGGAAATTAGGGTTTACTAAATAATAAGATCATTGATTCAAGGTCAACAGAAGAAAGACTTTTGGAGTCCACAAATAATGGAATAAGTGTTTTATGGGGTAGAAGATTCCATACTAATTATGACGATTCCTTACTAACAATTGTTGGACCATTTTTTTTTGTGGTCATCATTCAATGGGAATCCAATGTGTATGATCGATGAGGTAGCAATGAATGCAAAAATAGCCTAATGGAAAGCAATATGGAAGACGTAAAATATCTGGTATGTGATGTTACATTTCAGAATCGTACAAACTTTTTGTAATTTCAGTCTTCAAAGAGGATCCTGAAGCATTTTTAATGTTTGGAAAAAAAAAAAAAAAAAAAAAAGTAAGACAAAATTGAAAATTTTATCAAAAGTGTTTAAAAATCACTTTGATGCAAAAAGTTTTTGACCAGCATCATTCATTTATTTTGTTACGTTTTTTTGTCCAAAACATTTTAATAAATCTTAAAAAGACCGATTCACCTTTTTAGTTTTGTTTTTTCATTTTTTTAGATACAAAAATTAAAAATAAAATAAAAATAAATAAAATACCATCTAACCCCATCCTCTCTCCCACACTCTTCATATTACCATATCTCTCTCTCTCTCTCTCTCATAATTCTCTCTCTCATAATTTTGTTTTCATTCAGACGGAATATATGGACACATTATCATTGCCGAAATTTATGAATGTCGCCACCACCGTTGGAAGTTACTAAATCCGCCGCCAACGTCGAACTAACCACCACTACCGATTGGGGTCACTACAAGATAGTCGGGGGCATTACCGGTGAAGTTTGTCGCTGCGAAAGATAGGGATCTTCGTTTCTAACGTTATTAGCGGCGACATGTCGCTGCAAAAACGTCGTCGCTAATGGTCTGTTGGTCGCCGATAATGCGAAGACGTCGCCTCTATTGGTTTGTCAACGCTAATACTTCCTCGTCGCTGTTAAAACATAGATGCCGCTAATACTGTTCTGAAGCCGCTAAAGACGTCGGTGCAAAAACTATTTTTCGTTTTTTTATTTACAATTAAAATTATAAAAACATTATATTATTTATAAAATCTGGTAGGATTTTATAAAAATATTAACCCATATACAATAAAAAAACAATAACATTTATAAAATATTATTTCATCCAAAATATTAATCCATACAACCTAAAGTATTCTTCCAAACAAAACATTTCATAAACCCTAAAATTCGTACTCGTCATCATCACTCTCATCATTTCTTTCATTATTATTTGGTGGTTACAATGAGCGAAACCACTCTTCCAATGCCGCAGAACATGTCTGGTCCTTTAGTATCGTTTACAGCATTTTGAACTACAAAAACAAAAAAAAAAAAAAAAAAAAAAAAAACGAAAAACGAAAAAAAAAAAAAAACAAAAATATATTTCCAACATATCATAATAGTATTATACTTTCCAACAATTACCAAAATAAAAAAATACCAACATATCTAACTCTAAACAACATAACATTATAGCATTCTACTTACCAAAATTTACCAAACTACAAAATATCAACATATCAAACCATAACTAACATATCATTGTAGCATTCTACTTTCCAAAAATTACCAAACTACAAAATATCAACATATCAAACCATAACCAACATATCATTACAAAATATCAATATATCAAACCATAACCCATATATCATTATAGCATTCTACATTCCAAAAATTACCAAACTACAAAATATCAACATATCAAACCATAACCAACATATCATTATAGCATCCTACTTTTTTTCATTTTACCATTATAGCATTATACTTTTCAACTTAAACGAACAATTACCTGTGATTGTGGTGGTTCTTGTATCATCGGTTGTTCCTGATCGTACATAGACACAACGGTAGGAGGTTTACGCCTAATGCTTCTGATATGTCCGCGTCGAACACCCAATATTCTTTCAAAACATTTTCTTATATCAATTGGTGTTAGACCGCTTGCTACAGAAGAAGCTTGGGTTTTGTTGATTGATCTCCTCGAGTAAAGCATTATGTATTTTCAAAAATTGATAAACATCATAAAAATTAGATTACTAAATACCCTTGACGATATAAACATTTATATAAAAATACAAATTAACCACGTACGTATTGTTGCTCGACTGCAGGACTATAAAATACCCCTTGGCAATTAGATTTAGCCTTATAAAATGCTTCGATTCAAGTGATACCCTATTTAACATTAAAAACTAGATTAATTATACTTTAAATAAACATTTAAATATATCGTTACTTACTTCTTTGAAACATGCATTGTTGTATGAGCTCGACCCCCCTCTGTTTACAACTAGTTGTTTTGCGTGGACTTTTGTGTTTGACGTCGAACGCCTTAAATATCCGGGCGATTGAAAATGTTTGACGGCCTTCACCCAATTTTCAAATGACATACCTTTGGGGGGAGGTGTTTAGTGCCATTGGGATATCTGCAGGCCCCCCGATTTCCTTAAAATAAGAATTGGGTTTACTTTTTCGGCCTCTGTAAACTTTTGCAAGACTAGAATCAATGCTCCGCAACAATTGTGCATGCTCCAGATCCAAGTTAACCTTATCCAAATCAAACTTATTCTACAAATACAAAAAATGTTAGTTAACTAAATAACAATCACAACTAAACTTAAAATATTATCTAAGCTAGCTTTAGATGCATAATTTTTGCATTCCTTAATGTAGGGGAAACATTGTCCTAACTAGATACGTTCAAAGGGACGTTGTTCCACAAATACCTACCAATTTCATGTGTCAACCAATTACCAGCCTTCCCGATAGGGGAATATGTGATCTCCCTATTGAAAGCCAAATCCACGAGCTTTCCCTTGTTTGCCCGTATCCATTTTCCTAGCTCGATGTTCTTTGACAAGTCCCTTCTTTTCTTTGGAATCTCGGCTGAAAAAATACAATTAAAAATATTAGGCATGATAACTTATAATAAATTAATAAAAATAACTAATAAGTATATCATAATAAAACTTACCATCCTGTTCATGTTGCCTGTGACCAAAGCCTCCTGGAGGTGGTGGATCCCCAGCTCCATCACCTCCGTGTCCAAGGCCCATAACATCGGCCATCATGACAAAGAGTATTGTCTACAAAAACCTCATTTGTAGCCTATAAAATTACAAGATGTACAATAAAGAAATACAATATTAATAAAATTAGTTACCCTACAAAATTATAAGGCATGTAATGTAGACAACAAACATAAATAAAAGTTAAACATACAATATGAATAAAAGTTAGATATCAAATAAAGTTTCTATTACAAAAAAAAACATTTGATTTTTTTTAATCAGAAACTCTATCATATACTTAAATGTCTTCTTCATCAGTATCATAATTAGAATCGTCATCATCATAATCAGTCTCTTCATCGGAAACATTATCGACTCTACAAGTTGGCGGAGGTACTTTAGTATCGTCCTCATCATCATAATCAACATTGTTTTGTGCTACATCAACATTGTTTTGAAAGTATTGTGTGAAGTCGATAAAAATTCTAGCTCCAGATGAACAGTTGTTTTGAACTATGACAACATTTTCGGCCTCCACATTGTCGACATTTTGGATAGATTCAATGTAAGCATTTTGGACACGAGCATTCTCGGATGGTAGATCCCAAATACATTGATGATTAACATGTTCAACGACATAACAACGGTTGGTGTTTTGGTTTCTTCGATGATGAACAAGCTCACGGATGTAGAACACTTGTTTGGCTTGTGAAGCATATATGAGTTGATCATCTTGGTACGCTTCTTGTTATGTGATGATACTTATGAAATTATCATCAGGAATATCTCCTGTATCAAACCACTTGTACCGAAATATTACAGTCGAATAATGATATGGATATTGCACCTCCATAATCTCTTCTAACTAGCCATAATATTTCTCTCCATTCTCGCCCACTGCTAGAACCCCAGAGTTTTGCGTTTTGCGTTGTGCATCACAATTAAGTACCATAAACCTAACACCGTTGACTATGCACATGGTGTAAGTATAAACATCCACTTGTGAACCCATTAAAAGGACCGACAACTCTTTGTGGAATTCTGGAGAGTTTTCTTTTTCCATCTGAAAAACCTATTAAACATATGCTGATGTGTTATGCATTCTTGATGCGTTATATTGATCAAATATATTTGTTTGTTAATTATTATTACCTTTTCAAGAAACCAGACGGGAAATTTGGTCTTTTCGTCACTTTTAGGATGTTTAAATTTGAATTTTCTATATTGATGACAAAAACATATATATATATATATATATATATATATATATATATATATATATATATATATAATTGATGAATGGAAAAAAAGTACCAATAAATAATTAAAGATAATTAAGAATAAGAACACTTACTCGATGTATTGTCTGACTTCTTGAAAACTATTCAATATAAACCATTCAATATTACCTTTTTCCCTTACATCAAGATGTTTAATTTGCATTGTGCTGGCTGGTCGACACTTGGACTCAAACATCCAAACTTTGTTTTTTCAATGACAACATCCTTGTTTCTTTCAGGGCGATTGAATTGAGTCTGCACATCTCGAAGGTACATCGAACAAAATGACAAAGCTTCTTCAGCAACATAACCTTCAACTATACAACCTTCCGGCCTCGCCTTATTTCTGACGTAGTTTTTTAGCTTTTTCGTATACCTCTCGAACGGATATATCCATCTCATACATATTGGGTCTCCGACAATCGCTTCATTAGGTAAATGCGAAACTAAATGAATCATAATGTAGAAAAACGTTGGAGGATAAATCTGTTGGATTAGTGTCTAAGGCTGTAACTATATTTGGTAAGTACTTGACCCGGTTGTGCATGATCCTTTTGGGTTGCCTTCACAATAGCAACTTGACAGGATGATTTGTTAAGAGAGAAGAGATATTATTGTTAATATATTATGAGAATAATATATTAAAGAAATAATAATGATATTTGATTAATATAAGTCATATATTAATTGAGAATTAATTTGGTGACTTAAAGAGGTTAATTGAATAAAGGGGCATAAATTGTCAAATGTGTGATAGTTGTGTTTTGGGCTATGTATCCTTATGGATATAAGGGTGGACGGATTTTAGGGTTAGGAGACCATAAAATTGTCCAAGCCTAATATCTAGGAGGATCTTGGATTGCTTAGGGCCTAAGTTATTCAATTAGGGTTAAAGGTGAAACCCTAGTAGCTCATAGTATAAATAGATCCCTTGGGTGAGGGAAATCGGTATTCATGCAAGGCAAGAAACCCTAGATCCGATTTCTCACCCTCCTCTCTCTCTCAAGAACATCCTCTTGCTATTTGGTGTTTGTAAGCCATTAGAGGAGTGACAATTGTGACTCTAAGCTCCAAGAAGAAGAAGTATCAAGCAAGTAATCCAAGGTATTGTTCTAGATCCGAATTCATATGATTAGATTCAAATTTTTACATTAGATCTAGTATTGTAAGTCTTGGATACAATGCATGTTCAATTAGAGAAACCTAGATCCAAGCATTAGGGTTTGCATGTGCACATAGGAAAGTTTTTTTGGCTCAAACCCATCAGTGGTATCAAAGCTTTGATTGATTTCTATTGAATTGATGCATTGATTGATTTCTTGTTGCTTGAAAAATTTGATTTTGTGATTCTGCCTGATGAACTCGGCGAGTTCCACTGTGGACTCGGCGAGTTCGAGCGTCAGAAGGAGGTAGTTTCGCGATTTCTTGCTGTTTTACTTGAGGATACTTGCCTTAACGGTTTTGGGTCATTAAAATCCGGTTTTAATCATATATATGAGTATATTCTTGACCAAGCAAAAGATAATTACCAATTAGTTGAATAATAATTTCCTTATATGATAATAATTGATTATTTGAATTAAATTGGTGAATTGTCTTGCAAGTAATATTGAATAAGATCAAATTGAGATAATCTAATTAGTTGATTTGCTATTTGATCCTTATGTTTTGAAAAGTTTAAAATTTGTCCTCAAGTTTTGAAATTTAAGTTTTGTGATTAAAAGTTTAAAAATTTAAATTTCAAACCCTAGAATTTTACAAGTTTAAAATTCAACACTATACTAATATATTATTACAAGCTTTATATATATATATATATATATATATATATATATATATATATATATATATATATATATATATATATATATATATATATGATTTAAAAATGCTAGTCTGACCGTTAGTAGGCCTCATTCACGAAGCCAGTCTATAAGGTGGGTATAAGGTTGTTGCCTATAAAATGGCACTTAATGGGTGTACACTCACACCCACCGCTTGCTTGATTGGTGGAGGGTCGTTAGCCGAACGGGTAGGATAGGGCAAACCTCTTCTCATTAATAAGTATAATGAATCTATATAAAGTAACTAAACGTATTTTATAAAATTTCCAATCTTAGTTACTTTAGGAAAAGTGAATTGATGCAATCCCATGAAATTACACTTTGCATCCTTGTTAAGAAGTTATTGGAGCGTGTGTGGTTAACCGGCACACTAATTGGTTCTAAGCAAAGGTGGCAAGGGTGATTCATTCTTTGTCATAGTTCGATGGAGCGTGTGTGGTTTACCGGCACATCGAGTAGGTGATTGTAACAATGAAGGCACCATGTAGATTTGCATGGTTATTCACACCCGCTTTGTGATCATCGGTATCCCAGTCACAAACTAGAGGGGAATATCGAGATTTAAACATGCCACTGAAAGGTTCAATGAATCTAAAATAAATCTAGGAATTCTCAATACATTTAAAACTTAAAGCTTATGTTTTTCATGGTGAAGAATTAGTGAATCGTCATTCACTTACCTCCAAATTATTTGCATGTTGGATCACGACATCCCTTTTTTAATGTGTAAATAATGTTGTTGGGTCCTAGCCCTAATTTTTCAGTTTGGGTTTTGATTAGGGACTTAGTTCTAATTAACTTTGTTCCTTTCTATTTGTAGATGTCTAACGCAAACAACGCTGCTGCTAGCTTATTCACGCTAATGAGCCTTTGCCAAAAAGTGACTTTCGATGGATCGAACTTTAGCGAATGGATAAGATACATTCGCACAATCGTGTGTTACGAGGACAAAGAGTATGTTCTCGATGAGAAGCTCGAGAAGATCAATCCAGAAACTGCTAATGGCTGTCTTTGAGACGCATGAGCGTGATGCAACGAAGGTTCATTGCATCATGATAGCCATAATGAATTCTGAATTCCAAAAGTCCTATGAGGACATGTATCCTTATGAGATACATATAGACTTGATAGAGAAATATCACCAAAGCGCGAGGCAAGAGCGCTATGAGATCATAACGAATATGATCACGGCTAAAATGGGAAGTGGAGAGTCTCTAACCGTGCACTTGCAAAAGATGCAAAGGTATGTCGATCGTCTTCGCAAGTTGAATGTCAACTTTGGGGAAGATTTGGCAATCGACACTGTTCTTCACTCCTTGCCCTCATGCTACAACCAATTTAGGATGACCTACCACATGAACAAGGAAGAGGTCACCCTAAGCAAACTCCAAGGGCTCCTAAGGATTGCTGAGAGCAACCTCAAGGACAAGTTTGTTGCACCAACTCCCAATCCACCCGTTGTTCCTTTTTTGGCTGTTGGGAAGGGAAGGGGCAAGAAGAGGAAGGCTTCTTCGAAGAACCACCGCAAGGGAAAGCCCCAAGATGGTTCCTCTTCTAGTGGGACCAAGGTTGATCCTGCTAAGCCCAACCCAAACCCAAAGGAGGCAGAGTGTCATCATTGCCACAAAATAGGGCATTCGAAGAGAAGCTGCCTGGAATATCTGCAAGCCATCAAGGATGGGAAGATCAAGCCATCTTTCGCAGGGATTTACACAATTAAATCTAATGATTCATCTCATGCTATTTCTTGGGTTCTTGATACAGGGTGTGGTTACCACATTTGTTCTGATTTGCAGGGACTAGGAAGAAATAGGGATGTGGAGCTTGGAAGAATAAATCTAATCATGGGGAACAGAAGAACGTCGTCTGTTACCAAGATTGGAGTGTATTTTTTAGTGCTTAGTAATGGATTGAATTTAGATTTAAATAATTGTTGCTACTCGCCAAATATGGCAAGAAACATCATTTCTTTTCATGGTTTATTTAGACAAGGATTTAGATATTTGGTTAATAATGAGAATGGTTCGATTTATGCTTATCTAAATGGTGTTTTATATTTTGAAGCAATGTCTTGTAATGGAATTTATGAAACTGTTTTGGTTGTAGATAACCTAGGAAATTATGTGTTGTGTATGGATTCTTCCAATAGTATGGATAAAGCATCCTTGTGGCATTGTCGTCTTGGACATGTCAACAAGAAGCGCATAGCCCAACTCCAAAAGGATGGAGTGTTGGAGTCATTCGACCTTAGGGAAGATGACACATGCAAATCTTGTTTACTTGGAAAGATGACCAAGTCACCCTTCACTGGCGCTTGTGAGAGGGTTGAGGGTTTATTGGATCTCATACACACCAACGTGTGTGGGCCCTTTAGATCCACCACAGAGGATGGAAACTGCTTCTACGTGACTTTCACCGATGATTATAGTAGATATGGGTATATTTACTTAATCAAGCACAATTCAGACACGTTTGAAAAGTTCAAAGAGTTCAAACATGAAGTGGAGAATCAATTGGGCAGGAAAATCAAGATGATTCGATCTGATCAAGGAGGAGAGTACCTAAGTCTTGAATTCCACGACTATCTCAAGGAATGCGAAATATTTTCACAATTGACGCCACCTAGGACACCGAAGCTGAATGGTGTGGCAGAAAGGCGTAATCGAATCTTGTTAGACATGGTTCATTCTATGATGAGTCGTGCTTCACTACCTATCTCATTCTAGGGGTATGCCTTAGAGACTGCCACCCATATCCTTAAACGAGTTCTTACAAAGAAGGTTGCCAAAACACCTCACGAGATGTGGACAGGGAAAGCTCCCTCGTTGGCACATATCAAGGTTTGGGGCTGTGAAGTTTTCGTAAGACGAGAAACTCACGACAAGCTTGAACCTCGTAGTGAGCGGTGTATTTTCATCGGCTACCTGCAGAAATCCTTTGGATATCTCTTCTATAGACCAAGTGACAATGTTGTCTTCGTTGCGACTTGCGAGGAGATGGGTTTTCCGAGAGCGAGAACTCATAAGCCAAGGAGACAGTGGGAGGCAAATCGATCTTGAAGAAATTCAAGAGTTGAGTGATGAAGGAACCTCTAACGCTGGCACTCAACCCGAGGAGGAAACTCCGGTTGAACCAATTGACAAATCCTTACCTCTTAGACGTTCCGAAGAGTTAGAGTTCAACCCCAGTTTTATGGTTTTCATATTACTACCGAAGGGGACACGTATATTAGTGATGGTACACTAATAAATCTAGATGAACCTAATAGCTATAAGGAAACCATGGTAGGCCCAGAGTCTGTAAAATAGAAAGAGGCGATGGATAGCAAGATTCAGTCCATGTATGACAGCCGAGTTTGGAATTTGGTTGAAAATGTACCCGGACGTAAGACGATTGGGTGCAAATGGATCTTTAAGAAGAAGACCGACATGGATGGGAATGTACACACATATAAAGCACGACTGGTTGCGAAGGGCTTTACTCAAACTCCCGGAGTTGACTATGATGAGACCTTCTCGCCAGTTGCTAAGATAAAGTCTATTAGGGTGATGCTAGCCATTGCTGCATTTCATGATTATGAGATATGGCAGATGGATGTCAAGACCTCTTTCCTCAATGGGAAGTTGACTAAGGATGTTTACATGGCTCAGCCAGAAGGTTTTGTCGATCCGAAGCATCCCAATAGAGTGTGCAAGCTTGAGAAGTCCATTTATGGACTTAAGCAAGCATCTCGCAGATGGAATCTTTGCTTCGATGATGAAGTCAAAGAGTTTGAATTTGTACGAAGTGAAGATGAATCATCTGTATATGTCAAAGCCAGTGGGAGTATACTTAGCTTCCTCGTTTTGTATGTCGATGACATACTACTCATAGGAAATGACGTCCCGACTTTGTAGAAGGTTAAGTCCTGGCTCGGGAAGTGCTTCGCTATGAAGGGCCTCAGAGAGGCTTCTTAAATTTTGGGAATAAGGATAGTGAGAGAACGAAGTAAGAGACTAATAGGACTTAGTCAGAATACTTACTTGGATAAGGTACTAAAATGTTTTAGTATGGAAAACTCGAAGAAGGAAGAACTATCGATACAGAGTAATGCCAAATTGAGTAAGACTCAAAGTCCGAGTACAAAAACCGAAATAGCTGAGATGAGCCGAGTACCTTACGCTTCCGCAGTTGGCTCAATCATGTATGCTATGACTTGTACTCACCCTGATGTGGCCTTTGGTTTGAGCATGGTCAGCAGATATCAAGGGAACCCGAGCATAGCTCATTGGATTGCGGTCAAGAATATAATTAAGTACCTTCGGAGGACCACGGAATGGTTTTAGTCCTTGGAGGGAGTGATGACTTAAAGGTGTGAGGGTATAGTGACGCCAGCTTCCAGACCGACAGGGACAACTATCGTTCGCAGTCGGGCTGGGTCTTTACCCTTAATGGAGGAGCGGTGACTTGGAAAAGTTCCAAGCAAGAAACCGTAGCTGATTCAACGTGCGAATCAGAGTACATTGCAGCGAGCGAGGCGTCAAAGGAGGTGATGTGGTTGAAGAACTTCATTGGTGATCTTGGAGTTGTGCCTACCATAAAGGAGCCTATGGAAATTTTCTGTGATAATGAAGGAGCGGTTGCCTTGACCAAGGAACCAAGGGATCATGGTAGATCTCAACATATCGACAGAAAATATCACTTTATTAGACACCGAGTAGAAGAAGGACACCTCGTAGTGAAGAGGGTATCGTTAGAGTATAACCCAGCAGATCCGCTTACGAAGGGACTGAGTAGGGTTAAGCATTTGCAGCACGCTAGGAGCATTGGGCTGAAAGACGATATTAGTTTAGATTAGGTAGTTTTGGAAACATGTAATAGATAAATGTAATTGACATTTGATGATTAAATAAAGGAGTATTATTTATGAGTAAAGCTACTGTCTTACGTTAATTGTTTAACTATTGTTTCATTTTGCATGTTTTGACTTCCTGAATAATTGAGTTATTAAGAATAATCGAATTATTCGAATGGTCCACAATCGTTCATATGTTGGAAGTAGGTATGAATGAAGATTTTCATGAATTGTTGTGTAGATTGTCTAAGAGGTATTAGACATAGCAAAGGTTTGCTGCAACGTTCATGAGTGCTTATGAACAAGTTTTGAGCATTGGAATAAACCCGCGCTTGCTGGAATCACTTTATGGAATGTCAAATGTGACAAAAAGTGATCGCAAGACGATAATATCATACGGTCTTAAAACCAAGATATATGGTTTATTGTTTATTAATTGGTTGTGCATTGACCATGCGAAACCGCATCAGTAAATTGATGTCATAAAATGCATTGTTGTGTATGATTGATTAGTAAATAATAAATGCATATAAGTCGAAGTTTATCTGTTACTTTTATCCTAAGAGGATAAAAGCGATATCAGGGCCCCTCGATGATTTGATTTGACTTATGTGCCAGGCCCGGTCAGGACTGAATTGATGTGTTCAATTAAAGTTCTATGTCAAATGAATCTGAGATCAAGAAACCAACAGCTGGACAATAAGTTCCATGAGATTGTCCGCATAATATCTAAACAGAGGACTGTACGATCCCTTATCTAAAGGACAGGATACTAATAAGATCAGAGTTTGACAGCGTCTTTGAGAGCTATGATTTCTAATCGGATTGTGTTTGCGTATATAGTTACTAGACTTATCCAACTGGGAGACTGTTGGATTAGTGTCTAAGGTTGTAACTATATTTGGTAAGTACTTGACCCGGTTGTGCATGGTCCTTTTGGGTTGCCTTCACCATAGCAACTTGACAAATTGATTTGTTAAGAGAGAAGAGATATTATTGTTAATATATTATGAGAATAATATATTAAAGAAATAATAATGATATTTGATTAATATAAGTCATATATTAATTGAGAATTAATTTGGTGACTTAAAGAGGTTAATTGAATAACGGGGCATAAACTGTCAAATGTGTGATATTTGTGTTTTGGGCTATGTATCTTTATGGATATACTGGTGGACGGATTTTAGGGTTAGGAGACCATAAAATCGTCCAAGCCTAATATCTAGGAGGATCTTGGATTGCTTAGGGCCTAAGTTATTCAATTAGGGTTAAAGGTAAAACCCTAGTAGCTCATAGTATAAATAGATCCCTTGGGTGAGGGAAATCGGTATTCATGCAAGGCAAGAAACCCTAGAGCCAATTTCTCACCCTCCTTTCTCTCTCAAGATCATCCTCTTGCTAGTTGGTGTTTGTAAGCCATTAGAGGAGTGAAAATTGTGACAATAAGCTCCAAGAAGAAGAAGTATCAAGCAAGTAATCCTAGGTATTGTTCTAGATCTGAATTCATATGATTAGATTCAATTGTTTACATTAGATCTAGTATTGTAAGTCTTGGATACAATGCATGTTCAATTGGAGAAACCTAGATCCAAGCATTAGGGTTTGCATATGCACATAGGAAAGTTCTTATGGCTCAAACCCATCAAAATCAACTGTAACTAGCACAAGATTCTAATAATGTCTTTTTTGCTTTCCTCATATCTTCCACCTTTAGTGTTATGGAGCAAATTTGCTTGAAAAAACGTAAAATATCTACAACCGGTAGAAGTTTCTTTGTCCAATAACGCTCTAACTCCGGTCGGTATCAAACATTGCATAAGAATGTGATAGTCATGGGATTTCAACCCAATAATGTTAGTATCATTATCCACCACTTTCTTACTAATGTTAGATCCAACCCCATCTGGAAATTTAACATATCTTATAAATTGACAAAAGATTTTGCGGTCAGGTTTCTTGAAGGAGTAGCTTGCATGTGGTCTAGTGAACTTGTTACCCTTTTTTGGTAACCATTGATTACGCCGGATATTCAAATCTATCAAGTCCTCACGTGCATTTGATGTGTCTTTACTCTCATCATTCATCATAGAAGTAGCCAAATGACTCTCACCCACATTTTTCTCGACATGCATCACATCAAAGTTATGCTTAAGCTGCAGAGAAGACCAATACTCGAGCTCTAAAAATATGCTACGTTTCGACCAGTTCAACTCGAATACTTGCCGATCCAGGTTTTCCTTGAGAGTCTTAGGATGTTTACCTGGTTTTCGAAGTAGTAGACGACCTACTTGCTCTTGTATATCTTCATCAGTAAAGTGTCTCAGAGCAGGTCTTGTCTATGGTTGCTTGTTAAATTTCAAACTAATCCTTAATGGATCATCAACATCTAAGAACCGATCATGACCAATATAAACGACTTTATTTACTGCACGGTATGAGGGAGTGTCTTCATTGCAAGTCGGGCATGCTCTATACCCTTGTCCGCTCCAAACCGATAAACTACTACGAGCTGGAAAGTCATTTATTGTCCATAAAAACATAGCTTTCATTGTGAAAAATGTGTTTGTCAATGCATCTTTAATACGTACGCCTGAGTGCCATAAAAACTTAAGCCCTTCCAATAACAACCTAAGGAAAACATCTATGTCCTTTCCAGGTACTTTAGGGTCGGGAGTCAACAAGACCAACATGAATGATGACTCTTTTATACAAATTCATGGTGGCAGATTCTATGTGGTGAGTACGAAAGGCTACGTACTATGCGGATTACACATGTTACCAAATGGATTAAAGCCATTAGCTACCAGCCCTAGGCGTACGTTGCAGGGTTCACTCGAAAAGTCAGGGTAATCTACATCAAACTTTTCCCAAGACTCTCCACCAATGGGATGACACATCACACCATCTTCTGATCTCCCGGTACTATGCCATATCATATTATTGGAACTGTACCTTGAACAATACAATTGTCGTAGTCTAGGGGTCACTGGAAAATACCTTAACACCACCTTCTTACCCTTGGTGTTTTTATCAATCCACCGACTCTCTTTAAAAACGGGACAACTTTGCAATGACTTGTGTTCCTTCTAGAAGAGAAAATAATCGTTTTTGCACACATGTATAGACTCGTACCCCAAACTTATATTCTTCAGTTCTTTTTGGCTAAATAATATGAATGTGGAACCTTGTTGTCTTTTGGAAATGTTGAATGAAACAACTCAAGGAGTTGATCAAATGAACTATCAGTCCATTTGTTGTTGACCTTGATATGCATCAACTTTGCTAAAAAATCAAGGAAAGAAACTTACAACCAAGATATAACTTGGTTTCGATTGCCTCTAACAACTGTTCAAAATCATTATCGACACTGCTACCCCATGTATTCGAGGTTCCTTCATCGATGTTGGTATCATTTTCTCTTGACTCCCACATAACATCATCAATAACATCAGCCATCTTGTTACTTGGCGACTCGACACCTATAACCGAAGGAATTAAAGGTTAACTGTGATATATCCACAATCCGTATGACCGACTGAAACCATATATATGAACATGGCGTCTCATTGATTTCGGATCCATGAAGTAACGATTATCACATTGCTCACACGGACATCTGGTTTCACCTGTACAATCTAGGTGTAACATGGATCTCTGGACAAAAGAGTCGAGTCCTAGCTGGAGCTTGGGAGATTGACGATGTGGATTGGTAGTCCAACTTTTATCAATAGACATGATGCAACTGAAACATAATTTAGTGTTAAAGGTTTACTCTATGGAAAACAAAAATCAAGTAGAGTATTCATAAAGTCGATGATTCAAAAAGTATCCCAACATGGGAACACATGAACAAATAATCAGAAATGGATAGAGTATTCACAAAGGTAGGGTTCTAAACCCACTTTTTGAATACCTTATCTCATATGTGAACGTGTATTACATGATTGTATTCTTATGAAAAATTTGGCAGCATTTCCCCTTAGCTCCCAAGCATATATATATATATATATATATATATATATATATATATATATATATATATATATATATATATATATATATATATATAACCGAGGAGCAAAAAGAAAATTGTTTGGTTTTATGTACTCTAACATCCCTATGGTGCACATACAACCCTAATGCTTTGGATCTAAGTTTACTCTAATTATGCATGTAATACTCATTTTCGAAAGCATGAAGCCTAACTAACATGCAAGGGTGATATTTGATTCATAAAAAAAAACTAGTTAGAAGATTACCTCTTATTTGTAGCTTGTAGTTCCTGGCCTTTCAAGTGCTTAGCACCTCATGTGTGATACCTCAAACATTTAAAAAGACACCATGAATAAAAGATGGATATGAGAGAAAAGTTATGAAGCTCAAATCGGCTAGGCTTAAACCTTAGGAGGCTTAGGGCCGATTTTGCAAGCTTAGGGGTTCAATATATAGTTTGGAATTCCTAGGGTTTCAACTTGTAAACCCTAATTCACTTGGGCCTTTAATCCAATAGCAGATTAGCCTTATGGACTAACACTTCATGGACTCCCACAAAAACTTAGTCCATCACTAATCAATCATGGATCATTGGCCCAAACTATATGTATCACTGATTTACATAATCAGTCCCCGTTAATTTAATTAGTCTCTTTTGATCACTAAATTAATTATCGAGCAATACTAATTAAATAAAATGATTTCTCAATTAATATATTATACTTGTAATATATTAATAAATCACAAATAACTTCTTTGTCAAATATCCATCCTATCAAATTCTTTTGGTGAATGCAACCCGAAATGGATCATGCTACTATCGGGTCACGTACATACCAATTATAGTTATGGGCTTAAACACCTAATCCAACAGTCTCCCACTTGGATAAGTCTAATAACTATTATTGCAAGTGCAACTCCAAAACCCGAATAGCAATCGTAGCTCTCAAAAGCCGTTGTTAACTCTGATCAATAATGCGTCCATTAGATAAGGGATCATATATTCCTCCATTCTAGATATCGTATGGACATGAGATATGGATTATAATCATTCTCTCTTTCCATGTGTTGTTTCCCAATTTCTAATTTATGACGACTAGCTAATTGAACAAATCAAATCAGTACACGCTTGGCCAAGCGCTTAGGGTTGTCATCACTAAATCATCGAGGGGCCCACAGATATTGCTTTTATCCCTCTTAGGGTAAAAGGAACGAATAAACTTAAACTCATATGCTTGCTCTATTTACTCATCAAAGCACATACAATAAGATGTTTTATAACACCAAGTTAGTGGTGCATTTACATATTATCAATGTGCAACCGACTTGTAAACTGCAACTATATGTCTCCGTTTCAAGAATATAAGATATTATCGTCTCACTAATCACTCGTGATAAAATCCATGAATTGATTCAGACGACCATGGGTTTAATCTAATACTCAAATCTTATTACAGGAGTACTCATGAACACTACAACAAACTTTGCTATGTCTAAACACTTTAAACAATCTATAGACGGATTCATGACACTCTTACCTTAATACCTACTTCCAAAGTATGATCGACTATGGATAGTTTGAATAATCTTATTATTCGGGAAATTAAAACATGCAAAATGAAACACAAGAATAATTGAATTTAATATGTGTAGTGGTGTTGATTATGATGGCATGTGCGGAATATGAAAGATCTAGTGAATCATCATGTAAAATCAAGAACACATGGAGTAAATAAATCTTTGTAAGCTCTTATTAGATCTAGAAAGATTATACAAAATGGGTCTTGTATACAAATTCTCTCTCTAGTCTAACACTCCAAAATGGACTCTTACATAATGAGAGTCACTCATTTCCTATTTATAGAAAAAGACTCAACCCATTTACACATACAAAGAGGAAAGCCTAAAACAATACATCCAAGCATGACTTTGCACCCTAACATTCTCCCCCTCAAAGTTAGGATTGGATGTCCGGCTTTAATCTCCAACAAGCTAGCGCGATCAAGACCAAACTCCCCCTCGAAGTAACACCGGTCTTCAAATCTGCAAATGAATATTCGACAAACCCGAGAAGCTTCGAATACCCATCATTTCTCCCCCTTTTTATAATCAAAAAATGATTATAAAACCCACTAAGGATGAGAAGCGCCTGAGGAATAATCTTCACAATACTCCCCCTTGATGTGTACCAAAAATGAATCACCAAAAATCTTGCACGGAAAAACAATCACGAAAAAGCCAAAAAAAATTCCAATTTATGAAAATTTTTGACTTTTTGGGTGAAAGTTGCAAGATTTTTCAAAAACCGGGTAGAAATTGTCATTTTCTGAAACTTGCAGGGACCCATTGCGCCAAAAACAGCCTAATATGCGAAACTCTATCCCATTTACGAAACTGGGCATAAAGTGTAAATCCGCACAAACTGTAGGGACCAAAATGAATATTCTTCAATTACTCAGCAAAAACAGTCCATTTTCGAAATTGGGTATTTTCTGATAACTTTTCAAAACTGTAGGAACTCACTTCGAAGATTCTGCATTCTAATCAAATTTTTGCTCTAAATTCGAAACCGGACCAATTGTGCCATGTTTTCAAAATTTCAGGGACTATTTCGAAACTTGTTTGCTTTCTTCGTCCAATTCGTTTCACATGGACCAATTCGCTTTTCATGTACTCCAATACCTCGCTAGTAAAAACGAAGCACAACCCTTGATAACGAAAATTTTTAGACTCCAAAATCAAATTCCCAAATATACAAAGCATCACAGACTTCGTTTTCGCTTTTCATTCAACATCCCAAAACATGACGCTTCGCTTTTGTGACTAACCCAACATAAATTCGATTATCACACATCCTTCCATTTGCCAACGAACAGTCAAAGACTTCGTTTTTAGTGCATATCTATCAACCTTGAACAATCGACTCTAAAATCCAACTTAATCCTTCGAACATCGACTATCCACCTATAACTATTCGAAATCAAAATTAATCCTTCGTTACTTAACAATCAAGCCTTCGTTAGTTTAATCCTTCATCACACACCAAAAACCAAACTCATCGATAATACAGAAACCATTTGCACATCAACCCAACAAGGCTTCGTTTTTAGATTTCAAACCAAATCAATTACCATCACTTCGTTACCAATCATTCCCAATACAGTTGATCACATACTCTTCGACAATTCTCAACAAAATCAGTCGACCGGTTCATTCCTCAGTCGATTTTCATTCAATTAGGCACCCAAGCCTTCGTTAACAGATCTTCAATCTAACCTGTTCTTTTTGACGAATCGAGATCCATTTTCAACGAACGAATCAAATTTGGAAGATATTGGTTCTTTTGTCGGAATAAGAAAATCTCCAAAACGAACATTGTACCACCCACCATGCGAGATGTACAACTCATTCTTCGTGTTCTTCGTCGATCCAAGAACATCTTCAAAAGAACCACCAACACTTTTGGGTTTTAACTTCAAATTCAATTCAACACTTGGAGATTGTTGCTTTGGAACCCAAATTTGCTTCACGGATTTTGGCTTCACAACATATGACGATTTTTGTGAGTAAACCCGCTTATTCTTCCGATTCATCTTCTTCTTCTTTTTCTTTCTCATCTTTTTGCATCTTGAAGACTTGACTTCATGAACAAACCCACTTTCAACAACATGAACATTTTGAGTTTGAATCAAATCTTTTGGAGTTTGATACTTGTGATTTTATTGGATCATCGGCTTCCGATAAGGAATCATTCCTTCAAACGAATCACAAGAACACAAAACATTATCGGTTTGAACTCCAATCGAGCAAAAAACTTTTTCATCTTGAAAATCAACTTGAACTCCTTTTTCTTGAACATCATCATCATCAAGAACACCATCCCGAGCTTCACGATAATCTGCATAAAATTCAAGTTTATTTCTTCCATATTTGCATTCAGCACGAGAAATTCCTTTTATGACTTCTCCATCTCTTCTATTTCTTCGTCTCTTTTGATATGTTGTAACCAAATGATCAAACAAATGTTTGGTTCGAAAAATTGGACAACTAATTAATTCTCCAACATCATTCTTTTCTCCATTTACAACAATATCATATTCACTTTTCAATCCAACAGTTAAGCTATAAAGAAGATATTCAAATGAGCATTCACTTTGAACATCTTCACTATGTATCATCCATTTCTCCATGATTACAAGAAGTTGAAATTTTCTAGAGAGAGAAAGTGATTTTGAATGGGTTTTCTAGAGAGAGAAAGTAACACAAACAAGTATTCTAGAGAGAGGAAGTCGAATTATGGATCAAATCAAAGAAAAATTCGACTTCTAGAACACAAAAATACTCTCTAAAAACAAAGATCAATGAACAATAAGAATCACCAAATCAAAATAGCCATCAAGGATCAATTCTTTATGAAAATCAAGAACACCCGCTCTGATACCAATTGTAGTGGTGTTGATTATGATGGCATGTGCGGAATATGAAAGATCTAGTGAATCATCATGTAAAATCAAGAACACATGGAGTAAATAAATCTTTGTAAGCTCTTATTAGATCTAGAAAGATTATACAAAATGGGTCTTGTATACAAATTCTCGCTCTAGTCTAACACTCCAAAATGGACTCTTACATAATGAGAGTCACTCATTTCCTATTTATAGGAAAAGACTCAACCCATTTACACATACAAAGAGGAAAGCCTAAAACAATACATCCAAGCATGACTTTGCACCCTAACAATATGGTCTCAAAACTTTTAAATATAAATAAAACACCTTTTATTTAATCACCATATTGATTACACATTATTCATTGTCTAATGTTTCGATTAATCAACTTCATACTTGAATTAAAAAAATAGTTATCCCATGCTCGAAGCATGCACACTATGTTTACCTATGGTTGTTACTTTGTGAAATAGATCAATTGAAAACATTTCAATGATCCTCATTTCACAATTCCAAATCCTTAGTGTAAGAATACCTAATTCTTGCCATTATAAGAGTGTGTTAGATTCTAAACTATCATGCAATGATCCCTTTGTAATGTCGAGGTACCAAAGTCACAGAGACTTTGCGAACGATATTACAAAATTTTCCACTAGATATTGATAACAAACAATTCCAAGGAAGCGAAGTCTCAAATTCAAAGTACTTTCCTTTGAACATCTTTCTTGCATAAAGTTTTTAACCTACACATAGATTCTTAATATCCAACTCCTATTATGAAAACATTTCCATATTTCCCATATGACAACGCATTATTAATAGAATTATGTCTATTCATAATAATGTCAATATGGTCCATCCATTACTATACTTCCAACTGTCCTTAAGCAACCAATTCTTAGCGAACCTTAGATTGTCCTTGACAGTTGTTTAACCACTTTAGTCATATTCGGTTCTAGTCCTTTTCCCTCTTAATGCCCTAAGAATTTGGAAATTTAGAACAGATGAATATTATAGCATAAGCAATCGATCCTATATTCGAAACATATGGAACACGATTCATAATTGTCACATCCCCGGACCAAGGATGGCGGAAACGTCCGGGGGTGGAGGACTTCATGTGTAGTATCATAACCACAATGGCAATAGTGATGAAAGTAAACACAATCAACATATATATAATTGAAAGAGTTACATCAATGTATGGATTACATGTTTCAAAATCAATTACAATATGTTGACAAATATGATAAGTTTGATGCCTCAACGTCCCATCCTCAAAAGTACTTTGATACCTGTTTAGCGATTTCCTGAGAATGCAAGTAGTTTGAAAAAGTGTCAACACAAAGGTTGGTGAGTTCATAAGTTTTTGACAGTAAGTGTTGGAAAGTCGATCTTTATAATGAGTTGCATGCTACCAAGAAAATCCAATATTTTCCTTATAAAAGTCATGTAGTCCTAAATACTAGGACATAAGGTATACAAATGAAGTATATAATTGTTGATGAAAAAGGTGGTTTTTAGAATCGTCATAAAACCATTTTTGATATGAAGGCGTATAAGTATTTTTCCATACTTAAAGTAATTTCAGTAGGCTAAATGAACATGACTCGCTAAATTAAAGTTAGAACCCGTAAATCTTATGATTGTCAATACCCCATGTGAGCTATTATAACCATACTTGACTTGGGTGGCCTCGTAATGCGACGTTCTTCAGGCGTCGCCGTTAAATGACACTTGTCACCACAGACCTGCCGGTCTAGCTGTAGCGAGCAGCTCTGGTGTGGGTTTGTCAAACCCAATATAGATCTATACACAACTATCACGTTCTCCTTACAAGAGACTCTGGTTACAATTTACAGGACTTTTTGGTTTTGTTACTTTGGAAGTAACCCGAAGGGAATGACTCACAAATTTATTCATTAACAAATTTACGGGAACTAAACGGAAAATCTTTGATAAATGAGTTTAAGAGGTAATGATACATAAACTATACCTATTATAGTTTATCCAAAACGTTTGTATTATATAAGAATTCTTTTATGAAAAAGCGTTAGGATTATAAAATCCATTAAACTATGTTCATTATAGTCTGTATATGTATTCGTGCTCTAAATGAATGAATAATCTTATCATGAATGACTTATTTTCAGTTTAAGATGATAAAACTTACAACATATCACATTCAATACTTAGAACTTGGCATTATACACTTTGCTCAACATAATACAAAGTGTTGTAAAAGTTACAAGCTGTTAACAATTTTTCAGCCTTTCTACACTGTTTTTGAAAGTTCATAGAAAAATCATACGAAGTCGAAAACTAAATCCGTAAACTCTGGGAGTTCCCGAAATGTGTCTAGTTTACTCATAATTTTTATCATGATTTTTAATGACCCTAAACTTAGGTGGAAAAGTCCATATTCACAGACTGGTCCGGATTGGTGTTTGAAATGATAGGCAGTTTTGTAAAAATCACCATAAATTGTAGAAAAATCGTATGGAGATGTGCAAGTAGTCATTTTAAAGCTAAGAAGTGGAACTTCATGCACCTAAAACAGTTTTGAAAACTAAAATGTTTAAGGTGTCCAAAACAGTCCGCGAATGGAGTCTAACTTTTCTGATGAAAGTTGTTAGAAGAATTTAGATATGTTCTTGATGTTTTAACTTGTATTCCCCCCCTAAAAACTTGAGAAAACATGAAAATGTAGGGGTATGAACTCACCTTGTGTGATTTCAGTAGATAAGTGTTGAAGAAGAGAAGTGTTCAACCCAAGAACACTAGAAGAATCGCTTGAAGATTCGAAGCTCTAACACAAATATAATGGAATTTGTGTAAGATATCCATGATTTGAGTGGAAATAATTGAGATAATCATAAAGGAAATGGATTATGCTTACCAAAAGTGGAGGAAACTCTCAAGATCAGCCCTTGAATCTCGAATTTCTAGAGAGAGAAAGGAGTTTGATCTTCTTGTAAATTGAGAACAAATGAGAGAAAATGAGGAGAGGGGATGAATATCCAGCTCTCAAAGCATGGAGATGGCTTGTGAGGGAGGTAAAAAGTACAAGGTATGGTGGGGAGGAGTGTGGGTTGTCATGGAGTGGACATGGGGTTGCTTGCGTCATAACTAAGGTAAGGTCAACACTCTTCTTTTTGTACTTTACCAACTCCTTTTTAAATAAGATTTTATCCCTAAAATGTGATTAAATCATTAATTTAGGGGTCTTATAATTAAAAATAAAGTTTTGGGTGAAAATCTCATGTTAAAATAATTAGAAATGGGTTTAAAATGCAAAAATATGTAAAAATAGGCGAAATCCGAGCTGCCCAGCGAGACCCTTCGGATCTCGGCCGAGGCTCGGTTCTCTGGGCGAAGGTTCGGTCGGATGATGCCTGGTTCGGACGCGCTAGGCTGAGTCAGAAGACGGGAGGCGAAGGCGAAGCTCGGTCCGAGGAGTTGCTGTCCGAAGCGAAGGCGAGTAGTGCAGGCGGGTGGTTCGGTCCGAAGGGGAGTAGTCCGACGCGAAGGTAGAGCTTCGGTCCGAGGCAGGCTAGAACCGAAGGTACTGTAGTGAACAGTAATGAACAGTACTTTCGGTTCGGACCCTTCTTCCTTGCATGGTTCGGTTCGGACCTTTCCTCCTTGCATGGTTCGGTTCGGATGAACAGTACTTTCGGTTCAGCTCATGAACAGTACTTTCGGTTCGGCCCTCATGAATAGTGCTTTCGGTTCGGAGGGTTCGTTTCCTTGAGTCCGTTTTTCGCGTAGACTTCCGTTCTTGGGTTATTTTCGCCAAATTCGAGGGTCGGGATGCCCCGAGTGATTATAGAAAGTTGGGAGAGATTTCGAGAGAGATTTGAGAGAGATTCCTCGTTCTCAGAGAGATTTGGGAGAGATTTGACGTACTTGGAGAGATTTCGCATACGAAGAGATACGTGAGAGAGATTTCACATACTTGGAGAGATTTGGGAGAGATTTGACATTCTTGGAGAGATTTCACATACAAAGAGATATGTGAGAGAGATTTCACATACTTAGAGAGATTTGGGAGAGATTTGACATACTCGGAGAGATTTCACATACAAAGAGATATGTGGGAGAGATTTCACATACTTAGAGAGATTTGGGAGAGATTTCACATACTTAGAGAGATTTGGGAGAGATTTCACATACTTAGAGAGATTTGGGAGAGATTTGACATACTTGGAGAGATTTCACATACAAAGAGATATGTGGGAGAGGTTTCACATACTTAGAGAGATTTGGGAGAGATTTCACATACTTAGAGAGATTTGGGAGAGATTTCACATACTTAGGGAGATTTGGGAGAGGTTTCACATACTTAGAGATATGTGAGAGAGATTTCACATACTTAGAGAGATTTGGGAGAGGTTTCACATACTTAGAGATATATGGGAGAGGTTTCACATACTTAGAGATATGTGAGAGAGATTTCACATACTTAGAGAGATTTGGGAGAGGTTTCACATACTTAGAGATATGTGGGAGAGGTTTCACATACTTAGAGATATGTGGGAGAGGTTTCACATACTTAGAGAGATTTGGGAGAGGTTTCACATACTTAGATATATGTGGGAGAGGTTTCACATACTTAGATATATGTGGGAGAGGTTTCACATACTGGAAGATAGAGTGAAAACGATTGAGAGTGTTTTCGTGTGTGATGAATGAGAGTGTTCGGCTTCGCAATGCAAGGTCTTTAGACCCCGTTGTGCCATGATTTAGGATCTTACGCACTCCCTATGAGTATGCAACATTGTATTATTGTTTTTGTTCATTGTTTAGCACTAATGCTAAGGAAATTTAAACACATGAACTTTCCAAGTGGTGTTTTCTCATTAGAATAGTGAGTTATACAGTAATTACATAATATAAACCCTATCATACAAGGTTTTAATCGAGTTGACCGGTTTGACTCGTTGACCTTGACCGGCTTAGACTTGACCCGATTTTGACTATTGTCACAATAATGTCATACATAAAGACATGATACTTGTCCAGTCTTTTGCTATATTATTTCCATATATAGAATTCCCAATGTTGAAATATTTCAACATGGTATTCATATATATCCATGACTAAGTTTGATTAATACTTCAATCTAAACATTTAGATTTGAAATAAAGTATAAGTATCCTCTCCCTTACTATAGCAAAACAACTTTTCAACCTTTGCAACTTTGAAAATTAGAACTTTGTTTCCTATTAATAGTATTGCTAACTCGCAACACTTACCATAATAATTATGCTCCCACTAGCATAACAATTATTTTGTTATTAGCATAACATTTATGCTCCCACTAGCTTTGACATGTATCCAAAATTAGTTGGACTTCTAGAAATCAATACTTTATTGACTTTCTTACCAAAGTTCAGATTTCTGATACGAGATGCTTTGATAAGCCTTTATCTAATCTCATACACCTTTTATTAGAAAGCCCATATGTGTGTCTAAACTATTTCAGAACTTACAGTAATAAGTTCCGAATGTTCAAACTATTTTCCATTTCTCACAATTCGAACTATGAAGACGGATGCCGTAATCATAATCGAATTTGAGACGCAATTAACACAACTGCTATCTCCTTAAAATATACTTAGTGAAAGTGTTTCCTCGTAATCATTTTTATGAATTAGAGGGAAACCTTTGTCACTTGGATTTTATGGTGTATGTGTTCCTATCCATGTGAATTTGTCATTATCAGAAGACAAGGTCTATGACAAATTTAAACTCATGTGGACTAAACCTGTTTAATCTTAATTTCCTGCCACTTGACAGCACAAGGGCCTACCATGTCTTCCAAGCTATTGAGCAGATCACCCATATTGATCAATGAAATTCCACTAATCAAGGGGCCTTGCCATATGCAAACAATTGGGAGCACATAGAACTCACATGCATAGTCAACTTTTAACTGGAATAGGCACAGAAACAAGAATATGTCAACGCGATAGGTTACAAACCTCAAGCCGTGTGCTAGTGATAAACGATAGGTTTATTCTTGATTATTTCTTGAAACTTTTCAAGGTTTTTAAGACTCCCACTAACTTCTTAAAGTATAAGATTCTCTTGTCAAGAAACATTCCTGACAAACAAATATCCAACAGTTAGTGCGGATTCTTATCAAGAATGACACTTCATATAATTGGTCTTATTTGGTCTTTGTCTTAACCAAAACATCACAACTACCAATTTGAAATGTGTTATAAACCTACTTAAGATATGTCATTCAAGGAACAATCTTGGAGTATGAATCTATGAATTGATTTTGGAACGAAGTATGATTCTCCTTAATTGATACCATTTCAACAATTTTCGATTCCTCTTCTTAGCCATATAAATGCACTAAGGTGTCCTTAGAGGATCAATTGTGATATGGTTTTCATAATCATTAAGATGGTCATCAAAACACGATACTAAAGTACTCTCCTTTCCTTTCAGATTGGAGAAACTTTTATCTTTCTGCCTAATTTGATTCTTCTTATTCGTTCTGCTATACCTTGAAACGTTTTCAATGTTTTAGAATTACACTTAAACTTGTAAGCATAACCATATTTACTAAACTTTTAGTAAATCCTGACGAATAGTCTTATCGTTCTTTGTGGTTGACCTGATCAATGCACAACAATTTGTACTAGATCCCCTAGTCCTTCACCTAACTTACATCTATATGTGAACAAGGAATTAGTCTTAATTTCCCAAAGATGAAGGTTCCCATTCATCAAACAATACAAGTTGCGTGATTCCAAGTTTCTGTCCAATTGAAACTTGGTGATGAGAATCTTTCCTTATTTGGTAAATTTAGACACTACCACAAACGAAAGAATCAAATCCATATTGCTAAAAATAGAAACATACAAACATGAATTTTCACAAATTCCATCGCAAGGAAATATAAAATAAGATAAAATCAAAAAAAAAAATCCTTTATTTATAAAAATGCAGAAAATCTTGTCCTTACAATGCAAGTACATATGAAAACTATGTTTCTAAACATTCCTAAGCAATCTATCATAACTCCTAAGCATCAGCTCGAAACTCAGATCATCGAATCATCCGATCGAAATCCATCTCTTCGCAATCAGACTCAGCCTGCTCTTTCTTTGAGCTTCCTTTCTCTTCTTCGATCGTACAAAACATCAAAATGTGATCTCACTACATCATGTATTAAGAATCTTCAATTAGGAACTTAATAGAGTTAGATAGTGGACTTACCTGAAGAAGAGCCATACATTTAGAATTTGCCATCCTTGTGGTCCTTTAGGTAGATACGACAACTTCACATCCAATGCCCATTCTCTAGGCAATAGAAACGAACAGACTCTTTCAGAATGGCACATGGGACAATCTTAGACTTAGCCTTTCTCTTTATCATTTGATCAAACTGTTTGACCTTGGTTGATCCCTTTCCATTGGGAAGAGAAGACTTTTCTGGACTTCCAATGTTTCCATTGTCAATGTCCATGGAAGTTTAGGAAGTAGATCTTTCATTCAAATTTGCTTAACCAGTGCGCCAAATCATTTCTGATTCAGCAACAATTATCAAATAGGTAAGATCGATGAAGGTCACGTCGTGGTCTGCCATATAGAAATCTTTAATGAACTCACTATATGACTTAGGAAGTGATTAAAGAACCAAGTCAATGGCCAACTTCCTCGACACAACGACTCCTAACATTTTCTAGCGTGTCAATGTATGACTTCATCTCCAAGACATGTGCACACACAGACCTTCCATTTTGGTGTTTACTTGCCAATAGGGTTTAAGTGACCTTGAACTTTTCAAGTCTTCGAACATGTGGGTAAGGGAGAACTATTAGAGGAGGTGGAGGAAGTGAAGTATCATTTCCATTTCCACGATCCAATCGTAGGACATCATCTTCATGAGGAGAGCTTTTTCCATTAGATTCGGGAATACCATAGTTGTCAGAACTAGACATCTACAAGGGAGAAATACAAGTTTGGTTGATTTAAGTCCTTAATATAACACCCAAATGAAATATTAAGGCTAGGACCCGACACAATATTCTACAATTCGAAAGAGGAATGCCGTAATCCAATTGAAAATATTTGAAGGTAGGTAAATGACAATTTACCAATTTCTACCATGAAAAATGAAAATGAATATTAGGTTTTAAATGAATTGAAATTCTTAGATTCTTTTGAGATTCATTGAACTTTTCAATGGAATGTTTAATCTCGATTATGCCCTTCAAGTTTGTGACTGGGATACCGAGGATCACAAACAAGGTGTGAATAACCATGCAAATTAGCTTGGTACTCTCGATGTCATTAATCACCTAATCAATGTGCCGATTAACCACACACACTCCACTGATCAATGATAATTTGCGAGAAACCATTTGCCATCCTTCATTAGTCCATATTAGTGTGCCGTTTAACCATACACGCTCCACTAACTGATCAATAAGGTGCAATGTGCAATTTCATGGGTTAGCATCAAATTCACATTTTCCTAAAGTAACTAAGATTGGGAATTTATAAAGTGTTTAGTTATTTTGTATTTCATTATACTTTTAATGACGATTTAAGTGTCCTATAAAACCCGTTCGGCTAACGACCCTCCACTGATCAAGGGTGCGGTGGGTAAGAGTAGATACCCAATGGCGGTCATTGACAGGCCGCTTCCTTAAACACCCTTTATAGACCAAATTTGTGAATGAGGCCTACTAACGGTAACACTGACTTTTTTACTTACTCATATATAATATATTAAAATTTTAATTTTATATAGTATAAGGGTGTATTTTAAACATTTAAAATACTAGGTGGTTTATTCTATTAATTAAACTAGACTTTTAATTTAATTAAACTCAAACCATATACTTATGGATTTATTAATACTCTGTTAATTAATGTTTTAATTAATTATCAACAAAACCATAATTAAAAAAACTTTTAATTCTAAACTTAAGTTATAAAGTCAAAAGGTTTAGTATTTAATATTTCACAATTAAAACTTTTTTAATCAAATTTTAAGTTCCAAAACTTGAGGGCAAGTTTTGTAACTCTTCAAAACCTTTTGGATTCCAAAACTTGATGACAAGTTTTGTAACCTTTCAAAACTCTTGAATTCCATAACTTAAAGAGTTAATTTGATTCATGAATGAGACTTTTCATGTTCCATAACTTGAGGACAAATTATGAAACTCTTCAAGAAACATTTAGATCAAATTTTAACTAATGAAATTATCATATAATTTATTATTACCAATTTGACCTAATACTTGTGTAGTAAGATAATTTCAAATTTTACAAATAGTTAGTTTTTCATATAAACTATCAATTATCTTAAAATTTTGACAATTATCTTTTAATTAAGATGAGGATAATTATTTTCATAACATAACAATTGGAATTTTTTTATCAACAAAACAATTTATAGTAATTATCCAAATCCAAATTAAACCATGAAAATGTGATATTGGGTTGATAAGTTAGGAATTTAGCAAGAGTTGTGATGTCTTAATGGGTTAATAAGTTAGGTATTTAGCTTTTAGATCTTCTCTAGCCATGGAAAGTCATAAAGGTGGAAACACTATGACTTAACACAATGTTTTGAGGCTAGATCTGAGTTAGGGTGAAAAGTCCGTAAGGGATTAATTGCTTAATGGAAAGGATGGAACTAGATAGAGTACGTTGGGCATAATTTTCGTACTTGGGCGTACTAAGCCATCCTATGTACGCGGGGAGTAAGTTGAATATGCATGGCGTACTCAACCAGCCTTGGACTTTGACTTTTGTTGACTCCGTTGATCATTGACTTTTTTACAAAGTTTGACTTTAGGTCAAACTTGAGGGTTTTGATTGGTGATTAAGATTTTATATGGTTCTGATGTTAGTGGATCCATGAGAGCAAGCAATATAGCAGGGAGCGTATCATAGTGTTCTCGGGTTTCTTCCTCTAGCCATGGAAAGTCATAAAGTTGGAAACACTATGACTTAACACAATGTTTTGAGGCTAGATCTGAGTTAGGGTGAAAAGTCTGTAAGGGATTAATTGCTTAATGGAAAGGATGGAACTAGCTAGAGTACGTTGGGCATAATTTTCGTACGTTGGGCGTACTAAGCCATCCTATGTACGCAGGGAGTAAGTTGAGTATGCATGGCATACTCAACCAGCCTTGGACTTTGACTTTTGTTGACTCCGTTGTTCGTTGACTTTTTTACAAAGTTTGACTTTAGGTCAAACTTGAGGGTTTTGATTGGTGATTAAGATTTTATATGGTTCTGATGTTAGTGGATCCACGAGAGTAAGCAATATAGCACAGAGCGTATCGTAGTGTTCTCGGGTTTCTTCATCTCAGGTGAGTTTCGCCTCACTATACTCGTGGGTCGAAGGTACCAATGCCAACCCATTAGTTCTGGTTCTATGTTAGCAGAGGGGTGCCTTAGGGACTGTATATAGTCATGTAAGATAGATTGAGAACTCTTGATCTAGTCCCTTTTTCCTGTTCCTTTTTTGGTTCCTGTCCGAGTGTCTATCTTACCTCTGAGTATATACGGTCATACATTACATGGATTGTTGATGTCGAGTATGCTGTTATGTTGTGGTGATCCGTTAGATTTGTATCATGGTATCGAGTATGTTACTTTGTTGTAGGGATCAATAGAATTGTATCTTGTCTGTACTTGCTGGTTATCATCTAGTGGAGTGCCCTATGGACTATCTGTGGTCATGTAGGATAGTCTGAAAACTCTTTATCTAGGCTTTCTTGCCTATTCCTTGTTTGGTTGTGGCTCTAGAGTAAGATCATCTATTCGGGTAGCTATCTCACCTCTGGTTACTTATGGTTACACATTTCATGGAGGTTAATTTGTAGCGGGACTATATGTTGTGAGAGGACTAGCAGGCGGTAGTGAGTTGTATGATTGATGTTTGCCTTGATTATTTTCCTACTTGATCATATATTGTTTATATTTCGACTTATGGTAGTGGTGGGTTGAGGCGGTCATGCTTTGTGCTATAGGCCAAGATACTCGGTGTGGGCCGACTGTAAGCCGAAGTCATGGAGGCTCGGGAGTAGCGGTTGCATTGAGGCGGTAGGCCAACAAACCCTGGTATTCTGGCCCGGATAGATTGAAGCCGACGAGGCGGTCCAGTCAGGCCATAGGTATGAAGAGCAGACGTTATGCATTCTTTTATGTTTATCGTATGGGGTATTTTGGGGGAAATCACTAAGCTTTGTGCTTACTTAATCCTTTATTGTTTCAGGTATCATCGGTCATCATGGGAAGGTGAAAGAATGACTGTACACATTCATCAACAACAATGAAGATTTTGCGCTTTAATATTACTCTAACTTTTATAAATGTATTTGGAATAAACGGTTTTCTCCATAATGAATTTATAATTGGGAAGATTTACTTAAATAAAATGAAAATATTTTGTTGTGAAAATGGGACGTTACAGAATCAGTCATTAGACGGGAATTCCTCGACCCAATCATTCATCGAATTGGAATGCCCTGGTCTGTTGGCTTATACACAGAGTAGTAAAGCCCCAACCCAAGCAGCACTATGTCGATATATGCAACAAGTAAACATATAACCAGTAAACATTTAATCATGCAGATCTAATGGATCAGCACAACATAGAAACATCCAATATACTACGATACATAACCTAGTGGGCCAACATTGGTGCCTTCGACCCACGAGTATAGTGAGGAAAACTCACATGAACAACTTGACAGAAGCCTAACAACTACCTCAACATCATAACGGTCAACCTAAGCTTCCTAAAACCAAACTGAGACCATCCCTTAGTCAAATACTTAATCTACCTAAGTTTGACCAAAAGTCAATCAGGAAAAAAGTCAACAGTCAAAGTTACGTCGTGACCATTCCTTGGTCACGTTGTGAGAATGCAATGACAAAACAATCGTGATTTTGGACACCGTCACATCGTGACACATCCTATTCACATCGTAACTTCTGGTCAAAAGAACAAAATTGTAACGACCCAAAAATCAAGGGTAAAAATTTCATTTTTATTATACTCAAAACATAGATATCTTTTAATCCAAATATTCCAAAAACATTGCTAATTAAAAATATTTGTCAGAGTTCATCCCAAAATCACATAATGCGGAAAACACGGGTGTGTGTGCTGCGATCAAGCTAAGCCCATCCTTTCCAAATCAATGATACCTGAAACCATAAAAAAAAACTATAAGCATGAAGCTTAGTGAGTTCCCCAGAGCATACCCTAGACAATCCAGATAACCACATAATCCATATCAGCTATAACAGCTACATAAACCATATCAATTACATAAGTATTATAAGGATGTCGTGGAAACCCTCCAAGGTCTTACTCCGAGTGCCATAGGAACCCCCTCATGGTCTTATCCCACTGCCATGGGAACCCCCACATGGTCTTCACTAACTACCATACAAAACATACATAAAAACATATGAGCTAAACATGCAAACACATTAGGATGCCCTCGAAACCATCCAAGGACTTACACCGGGTGCCACTGGAACCCCCACGTGGTCTTAGCCCACTGCCACGGGAACCCCCACATGGTCTTAGCCTGGAAAGCATGGGAACCCCCATATGGTCTTATATCCAACTTCCTCGGGAACCCCGAGGGGTCTTCCATGCAGGTATCACAAAGACAACTAGCATACCAAATAGTACACAATCAACTAGCATAACACATATATAACTACTTGCCATGGTAACCCCCGCATGGTCTTCACATAAATACATAATATATCAATAGCACATCAGCAATAATCATCACAAATAGATAAATGGGCCGGCCTTGGTGCCTTAGACTCATTGGTATGGTGAGAATACTCACCTCGAATGTAGAAGCTTCCCGAATGACATCCTTAGCTGCTACCCTTCCGACTTCCTAAGCTATCAATACCAATCGATATTCCTAATTAGCAATTGGGTTCCATACTATAATCCTTAATCCATTTCATGGGGTAGAATGACCATTTTACCCCTGAACCATCATGATCCAAAACTAACGCCCAAGCCCCAAAACATAGCCCAACATTATAATGTCTATAATCCGTCAATGGGCCTAACCCGAGAAGGCCTAATACCAAAAAGGCCTTGAATACTGAATGATCAACCCTACTCAACTTCTAGTCGAATTCAAAGTCACCATTCAAGGTCAACAGTCAATGTTGACCTCAACTCATCGAGTGCATCCAACAACTCTTCGAGTCAACTGAGTAAATAGTTATCTCGCCGAGTTACCTATGTAACTCGTCGAGTTCCTTAATGTCCAGAAGACCGCAAAATCATGCAGACCAAAACTCTAATCCTTCATTGCACTTATCCATAATCTCAAAAATGGATAAACCCTACCCAACTCGTCGAGTCGACTAAGGGACTCGATGATACCATGTAAGGTTGCTAACTTTACATCCATGCAAGGAATTAAAGGCTAAAAACACTTAATCAAGGCTTGTCAAGGGACTTAGAGCATGAAGAAGGGTCAATACTTGATAAAGTTAGCAACTTTAAGTCCCCAAAGGCCCTAAGATTCCCAGATATAAAGCCATATCTTCCTATCATGCTCCAAACCAAGAATGGTACCAAACTAGACTAATAATGGCCATAAACTTTCATAGAAAGATATCTAAGCAATGGAAGGTCAAGGTTTCGACTTTATACCTTAAAATGGTTGCCACACTGGAGGAAATCACGGATCTACTGCCTTCCACCTAATCCAACCTCTTCAAGCTTCACGTTCCTTCCAAAAGAGCACCAAGAATCACTTTCCAAGCTCACATACACACCAAATGGGACATGAGACATGATTTAGGGTTTCCCTAGATAAAGGAGGTGATAAAGGATGCTATAAGTGAGGCTTAAGGCCTTTAAATAGGGTAAAAACCCTGAAAATTAAGGTTTCCATTTTCAGCTCCTACTCGTCGAGTTGGTGCCTTCTAACTCGTCGAGTAGGTACTTCATCTCGCGTCCAATATGATTTCTACTTGACGAGTTGGAGCTCCCACACTCATTGAGTCCTATACCAAAACTCTAAAAATGTTGAAAACTGACCAATACCTAAACCAAGCGTTACAAAAATCTTCATTAACTGCTTGATTTCTTCAAACCAAGGCCCATAACCTCATATATAGTTCCTAAATAGCTTTATAATGGATAAAGTTTCCAACTTTATCCATTAGGATGAACCGAACAACCAAGATCTCGTCTAAAAGTCCTAGAGGAATGAAGAATGCATCTTTCTCAGCTAAATACATTAAGCCCAAGTCTCCAACCTTCGGATCTGAATCAACATGATGTCTAGATGGATAAAGTTTCCAACTTTATCCATAATAACGCCACAATCATTCAAGATCTAAACTTTAATACACCAAAATGACCTAAAGGACCAAGATAACTTGCATAGATACAAGGGAAGGAAAAAGATCATAACTTTCCTAGTCCAAGAGGTCCAAAAAACATTCTAAATTGATCAAAAGGTGTTGGAGTCCATATCTAAAACATACAATGTTCTTGGGACCTTAGAGAGTAACAAAGTTGCAAACTTTATTCCCAACTGTCACTCAAAACTCATGAAAATGGACCAAAAGACCAAATACACTTAGATCCAAATATGAAATGCAATAAAGCTTGGAACTTAATAACTTACAAAGGTCTAGAAGGTAGATGAAAGTTGAGATCTTCAATTGCCAAGCCTCAAGGATCAATCTTGCATGAAACAGTTGCTCCAAACCACTAAAAACTCCAAAAATGGATGAGAGAGGAGGGGGAGGCTCAAATCTTGAAAATGGAGGCTAGGGTTTCTCCCAAGAGGTTCTAGATATGATGGAGGCTAAGAAGATACCCTAAAACATGAATCCTTACCTTTAAATACTTTGAAAACCCTAAATATTTTGTGGGCTTTTGGGTGCACAATTATCACATCATGAGAATATACTCTCACCTCGCGAGGATTCTCACGCCGTGAGAATTACTTCTCACCCTGTGAGAACGGGGTTTCACCCAATGTCATTCCAACTTAAACAATCAAAGCTTCTGTGTTAAGCACAAACACCGCTCCTTGGGTGCGGTCTAGATGCGGTTGAGGCCACACTATGACCTTAAGAGGGAGCGTTTCTTCCTTTGTTTTGATTGGTCACTTGTCGTTACCGTTTCCAAACGGTCAAAATTCAAAAAAATAACTTTTTTTACTACCACTATAAATACCTAATCATATTAACCAAAATCACTCACAAACACTTTATTCTTTTACCATCTTCTTTATTTTAAAACCCACAAAAATGTCATCCTCCAAAAATTCCACCAACAAAAGAACACCAACTAGAAAAACCACAACTCCAAGACCTTTACTCGATCAACCGGTTTATTCGCCTCCTTTTTACCGCTACGGGGATATGTTTTCCTATTTTCCCTAGGATTTTTTTTAATGTCATGTTTTTTTTTAAATAATGTAATGGTTTTATTTTTAATTAATGAAATCTTTTATTTTTAATTAAAACTAAAAATTTTATTTATTTAAAAAAGGTTTGTGGCACCTAGGGGTGAGCATAAATTGGTACCCGGCCAATTTTAGTAGAACCGGAATCGGAATCGGCGGTTCCTAAAATATTGGAACCGGAACCAGAACCGGTTACATCAGTTCCTAAATTTTTTGAACCGCTCCCGAAACCACCGGAACCGGTTCCGGTTCCGGATACCCACTTGCTATAAACTTTCAAACTATATGAAACTAAAAATCATATAGAGTTCTTAACCATTGTGTATACAGAGACCTCACAATCATTGTTTTAAAAACATTGAAATTTTTTGGTGCTAGACAACATGTCTAAATACTCAAATGCATTTAAATTTTTAATTCAAACATTCATGTTTGAGTTGTGATGAAATAAGAAGCATTCATTTTTATAAGCTAACAAACCATTCAATCTTTATTACATCGGACGATATGGGATAAATCACCGAATTGATATTTTTATTAGAACGAGTGTTAAGCCTTCAATATTAATAACTATTATTTTTAAACTATTATATCCTAAAAAATATATGGATTAAAAAGCTCCACCAAGCATTTAATCAACCCTTAACATAATGATAATCTTCATTATTCATTTTCTTTTTAATGTTTCCAGTAAATACGATAGCTTAAATTAATGCTTTAGTTTTATTTGGTCTTCATTTTTTTGTAGAGCGTACTCAAACTAATTCAATAAAGAGGAACATAGTAGAGTTTATTTAGTTTAAGAAAGAAAAAAAAATAAACGGTGATCGATGATGAGTGTAAGAAGGAATGAATATATATATATATATATATATATATATATATATATATATATATATATATATATATATATATATATATATATATATATATATATATATATATATAATTCCGACAGGTACCCAACGGTTAACGGTTCCGAAAAAATGAGAACCGGAACCGCTTAAGGCAGTTCCAAAACATTAGGAACCGGAACCGGAACCGCCTAAGGCAGTTCCGGTTCCGGAACCAACAGTTTCTAGACGGTTCCGATTTCGAAAACGGGTATCCTGTTCCGCTGCTCACCCCTAGTGGCACCACTCCTTGGGTGTGGCACGAAACCATACTTTTGTGGTAGTCGCTGACGTGTCGCTTGCATGGCAGTAAAGAGAATACAACTTTTGTGGCACCACTCCCTCCAACCTAATTTGGAGCTGACAATGACGAAAGAGAATCCATAGAGAAGTAAAGAAGCTCACTTCTCCCCATATTCAACAAAACTTATGGATGTTGAAATAATTTAATGTCAATGAAATACTTTAATTTCGTCACATAGTATTTTATGACTTCGAAATACTTTTAACTTCCTCATATATTTTTTGAGTGTGGAACTATGATGTGAGGAATTTAATTTGAATACTTTAATCTCTATGAAATACTGTAATGATATTGTTTTTTATGTCTTCGAAAAAACTTTAACTTCCTCAAATATTTTGTCAGTGTGGAACTATAATGTCTATGATGTGAGGGATCTAATTTTTCAAATTAAATTTGTGGAAAATGAAGTGTTTAATTTAATGTCATGGAAATAATACAACAAAACTTATTAGGTGAAAATCCTAAAATCGAGAAGAAAACATAACCCTTTTATATTTTTTTAAAAGGTAAATCTAATTTATGCCTTAATTGCTCCTGAATCAATTTATGCCCGAAAAAATGACTTGAATCCTCGACTTCAAGGAGAAAGACAGTATCTGATAACAAGTGCGAATCTACATTGATTGAAAGAAGGTCCATGGAACCATGTTTTTATAATAGAAATGTAATATAACGTTAATCTACACATGGAAAAAACTCATCTAACTAAACACGTAGAATCGACACCGTTACCACTTATTAATCTTTTTAGAATGTTGGGTATGGGCAACGCACAAACACCGCACCCTTCATCCGTTTTTGGGCGTTATACAACTGCCGTTGCTTCCCGTTGCCATCTCCACCTTCGTCTAATATCGTTTCTTTGTTTTTATCTAAAAACGTCGGTGTGACCGACCAGCCTTATGAATAAATTGTCCCCCATTTTAATTAATGGTGAGTTTGATTTCCCAAATTAAATTCATCTTGATTTTCCATAAAACAATTTAATATATCTAATTCCAATCATCTTAACGAACTAATTCATATATGAATACAAGAATTTGAGTCACGGCTAATGGAAAAAAATATTAAAAAAAAAAATAGTGATAGGCAAATTATATGGACCATCGCTTTTAAATTATATTTATTTTAATTGATATTTTTTTAAATTATGTTTTATTTTTGCTATTAAAATTATATTTGTCTTAGATGGTATTTTTTCTTTAACTTGATAGTTGGTATTAAAAGTTAAAATTATAATTATTTTATATGATATTATTAATAACCATACCTGATATATAATCAAATCTTTTCAACTATTTTATTTATCATCCAAACAAATTGGACTAATTGGACCCCAGTAAATTTGAATCCTAGATTTGCCCTTCTTTTTATTAATAACACATTCATAAATTTGAATCCTAGATTTGCCCTTCTTTTTATTAATAACACATTCATATATTTGACATAATCAACTATTGAAAACAAAACTAGACATTTATTAAACACAACTAATACTAACAAATAGAAATCTCACTATATTTTCATAAACATCCGTCAACAATCAACACATACAAAAAGAACCTAATCTACTAAAAAGGAAAAAAAATATATAAAAAGAAACAAGAAAGTATCCGATGCGGGACTCAAGTCTCAACGATACAAACTAATATCTACAACACACTAGGTATAAGACCCACATATTATATTAGTTTATTTAAAAAAACTAGATATAAAATTCTAAACATTTGAGAGTTTGAATTTATAAGAAAAATGAGAAAAATATTGAATTATAAAAAATAAAGTGTTTTTTTTTTTTCTAAATTTAAACAAATAATTTAGATAAATAAATAAAAGAAATTAATAAAGCTGTAATATAGTAATTTTGAAATTAAAAAGAAAGTTCATTAAAGAAATTAATATGCATTTATTATTGCACTTAAATATTATGTGAAATTAATAAAATAGAAAAACCATAAAATGATATGTGTAATAGAAATTAATTTAAAATAACCACAAAATAATATTTGACAAATTGAATGAGAAAGACAGGCAGAAAAAAAAAACATTCATTTATCATAGTAGAATTAGAGTAGATTTGTATTACTAGTATATTAGTATTTAGGAAAGAGTACAATCAATAACTGCAATAGTACAACAAACAACAACATCATCCATAGTTTCAGCCTATTCATTTGTGCCATTGAATTTTATTTAATCTTCACGGCTATCCTTCAACTTTACTTGATATGACTCCAACAACAACATTTTTTGATTACTTCAACCTACAACCAAACATACCAAATTAGGTAGCCTACTTTATATAATTTCAAGTTTATGATTAAATCGAATTAAGAAATAAACATATTTCTCAACATCAACGTACATATAGGATTTACCTGGACATACTTCTTTTTCCCTATCACACCTTTATAAACTATCCCGAAAGCCCCCTTTCCCAATTCATCCTTGAACCCATAGGTAGCTTCAACTAGTTCTTGATATGTAAAATGAGGCAGATTGGTTTCAACATCTTTAATTATTGAATATGTGTTTCTAGGCTTCTTCTTGTAGATTACAAAAAAAACCCACACAAATCACACCAATCAATACAAAGATTACAAACACAGACATACCTAAAAGGACCGATACCACAAGTACCAAACTTGTTTGATCTTTTCTTTCTCTGGGAAGCCGATGAGGGTTTTGGAAAGGACCATCAGCTATCCGGGATTTCACGAACGCCTTCACGTTATCTGTAGCACCCATAATCCCGTCAGAGAATGGAAGTCTCTTCTTCCAGAATTTGGCGTCCTTGTAAATTGCAACAGCACAAAAACAATCTTCCAAGCAGATACTTTTGCAGGTCTGTTCACTACTTGGATCCAAGTTTCCATAGTCTGAATGTACCCAATTAGTATTATTCAGCTCGAAGAAACCAAGCACGTCTCCTCCATTATCAGACTTACCTTCATGATAACAGCTTGGAGTAAATCTGGCTTGCAACCACCGTTTGGATCATCTGGATTAACAATTGAGAACCCCCGTAGACATTTACAGTTTGGCCGCCCATCTTGGAGGTTGCAAACATTGTTAAACCCACAAGCTCCACTATCTATATTCCCACGGATGTCCTCACATATGTTCTCTGGTATATACAATACAACTTCCCAGCTTGCATTGCCTTTTAGTGTTTGAAATTGGGTAAAACATTCAACTTGCATTAACGAAAAGCTATACAGAGTTTATATACAAGGATTAAACTACGCACTATCTTTTAACATAAACCCAACTAATAGCTAACAATCTAACAGATTAACAGCTAATAGTGTCTTAACAACATACTTAACATAAGACTAACATGGACTAACGTCCGTTAAGTTATAATTCTAATATTCCCCCTCAAGATGGATCCGTAATGCTGTGAAGGACCATCTTGGATATGATTGGCTACAATTTGAATCTAGGGAATGGCTTAGTTAAAATGCCAGCTAACTGATATTGAGTTTGAATAGGCATCAAACGAATAATTTTATCAATGATTTTATCACGTATGAAATGACAATCGATCTCGATACGCTTTGTGCACTTGTGAAACGTTGGATTGGTTGCCGATTTGATTGCAGAATCATTGTCACAGTAAATCAAATAAGAAGTGACGATGGGAATCCAAAATCATGAAGTAAATGTCGCAACCAAATGAGTTCACTTGTTACAGCAGCAACAGCTCGATACTCTGCTTCAGTGGATGAACGAGAAACAATAGTTTGTTTCTTAGATTTCCATGAAATCAACGATTCACCTAAGAAAACACAAAATCCAGTGACTGATCTACGATTGTCAACACATCCTGCCCAATCCGAGCCACTAAAAGCTTTGAGCTGCAAAGAAGGTCTTGTAGAGAAAATAATCCTTGACTCAGATTATGTTTAATGTATCTCAAAAGATGATGAACAGCTTGTAAATGTGGTTGTCTTTGTGTAGTTACAAACTGACTCAATCTATTCACAGCATAAGAGATATTTGGGCGTATGATAGTGAGATACAATAGACGACCAATTAACCGTCTATATTGGGAAGGATCAGTAATAGGGTCACCTTCAAAATTGGAGCTTTTTAATTTTGGATCCATTGAATAATAAGTAGATTTTGATGCTAAAAAACCAGTATCTTGTAAGAGTTCAAGAGCATATTTTCGTTGACAAATGGAAATACCAGATTTTGACCGTGCTACTTCAAGACCCAAAAACATTTTTAAATTTCCCAAGTCTTTAAGCTTGAATTGTTGACTGAGACTATGTTTCAAAGCATTAATGCCTTCTCTTGAAGCTCCAGTGATGACAATATCATCCACATATACTAGCAAAGCCACATAAGGGGAACCACTTCCTTTGTAGAATAAAGAATAATCAGCTTTAGATTGTGTAAAGCCTTTGGAAATTAGGAAAGATGAGAACTTGGAATACCAATGGCGAGAAGCCTGTCGAAGATCATACAACGATTTATTTAGCTTGCAGACAAGAGGGGTAGAATGGGAATTTTTGTGATCAACTTTGTAGCCTTTTGGAATATCCATATAAACATCCTCTTCCAAATCACCATTTAGAAACGCATTATTTACATCTAGTTGTATCAATGGCTATGATTGTTGTGCAACTATGGCTAGTAACATCTTGACAGTGACAAGTTTGGCTACTGGTGAATATGTATCAAGAAAGTCAACACCTTCAAGCTGATTAAATCCTTTGGCAACTAGTCTTGCCTTATACCGCTCAATTGAAACATCTAATTTTCGTTTAATTTTGAATACCCACCTACAACCCAATGGTTTTCTGTCATGAGGCAAAGGAACTACTTTCCATGTATCATTAACTTCCAAAGTAGTGAGTTCATCATTAATAGCATTTTGCCATTCAATTGACTTTATGGCTTCAGAATAAGATTTTGGTTCAAGTTGAGATGAAACAGACAAGGTATTGTAACATCCGGATTCCCAGGTATATTATTTTATTCTTTTATTTTTGGAGGTTGTGAAGGGACTCGGCGAGTCGGTGCTTAGACTCGCCGAGTAGGGTCGCGGATTCTTATCCGGGTTCATGACTGGACTCGACGAGTCCATGCTGTTTAATGAAACCTTAATTTCCTGGGTTTGGGACCTATTTAAAGGCCCTTAGGGCCGTCATTTGCGGCTACCAAACCCCAGAGAGAAACCCTAAAGGAGCTAGAGCGTTTGTGAGAGGAAAGGAGCCATTTCTTGATCTTTGAAGTTGATTCTTGCAAGAAAGAGGTGATTCCAGCTTAGAGGAGACCAAGGAGGTTGTGCATCTGTGGATTTTGAGCAAGAGACTTCATCTTTGAGGTATTATATCGCCCTTTTATCTGTTTTGTTGAAGGAATCCATAGATGTAGTGTTTTATGACCTTTATTGGAAGAAAATTGTGAGGATATGGCCCTTAATCACTTTGAGACTTCAGATCTGGACCCATAGCGGTCTAAAGAGCTTATCTCAGCTTGCTTTATGTTGAGCTATGGAGGTGTTGAGCTAAGGATATTACTTTTAGGGCTAAATCACCAAGTGAAGCCTCCTAGACGCCCCATGAGTGTCAAGATTCAAACTTTACGTGTTTATCAGGCTTGGGAAGGTCAGATCTATGGATCAAAGGAACAGATCTGACCTCAGGAGGCCATTTGAGTTTGTGCATGGCATGAACTCGCCGAGTCCAAGGGCATACTCGGCGAGTAGGGTTGGGGTTTCCCGTAAATCACTCAGTGAGTGGACTTGCCGCGTTGGGTGAATAACTCAGTGAGTCAGAGGGGGATTAGAGGACTAGAGTTCAAAGCGAAACTCGCCGAGTTGATCTTGAGACTCGGCGAGTTGAGTCGGGGTGGCCCCGTGATTCATGCCAGGTGTGACTCGTCGAGTAAGGGGAGGAACTCGACGTGCCAAGCGAGACTAGAGAGTTAGTGGACACGTGTAGACTCGTCGAGTCGCCCAAGTGCACTTGACGAGTCGGGTCAAAGTTTGACCATTGAATTTTGTTGACTTTGAGGATTTGGTCAACAATGTGGCCTTTGAGCCAAAAGAGGGGTAAAATGGTCTTTTGCCTTCTGAGGGTGCCAAGAGAGGGTTGAGTCTAGTCCCGAGAGTTATATTTATGAGAATATTTACTTTATGTGATTAGGGGGAGGCTATATCATATTTCTACCGAGTCAGAGATTTACCGAGACATCTGAGGTGAGTCTTCTCACTATACTTTACCTAGTGTGGTGCAGAGATATGTGACAGTGTATTTTAGAGTTATGTGCCAGTATATTTGCATGATTATTTATGTGTTGAGATTTATTGTGATATGTGATATGTGATATGTGATATGTGATATGCATGATTCAGAGTATATAGAGTAGGACCAATGGGTCCATAGAGTTAGGGCTAGAGGGCCCATAGAGAGTTGGGACTAGAAGGTTCCACTGAGACACATTGACTAGAGGGTCAACAGAGTTATAGTCTCGAGTGGCTAATATGTGTTAGAGTGGTATTTTGGGGAACTCACTAAGCAATTATGCTTACAGTGTTATATGTTGTGTTTCAGGTACTAATGGTGATCGCGGAAAGGCACCGGTATGACTCCTACAAACGCATAATGGAGTTCATATGTTTTGATCTTGGGGTTTTGTATTAAGATAATGATGATACAATGTTTTAAAATGTGGATGTGAATGAAATTATGTGGTTTTTAAGATGTGAAAAATTGTTTAAATTTTTACGGTGTTACAGGTATAAACTTTATGTGTTGAAGAATGTTTGTCATATGAAATGCCATCTGATAAAGGATAGCGAGTATTATGTTAAGGTAAAGGTATTCCTTGTAAAAGATGACAATGATAATCTTGTAAATAGGTTGGAGGAACACGATTACGAACAGGTCTATTTGGTAAAATGTGTTCAGGTACAAGTTCAGACTGAGAATTATGAGAATTTGCATAATCATATTGAGGTGAATGTGGCTCAGGTGAAATAGGTGAAGAAGGTGAATTTTGTTCAAATGAATTGTCAATAAAAGAATCAAAAACATTTTATAGAACAATTGGAATAACATGTTGAGCAAAAGGATCAATTTGATCTTTGAAAGCAGTATGTTGATAAGGGAAAATTACATCTCTTGACAAAAATACCCTTTTTGTTTCCAAATCAAGTAATATGTAACCTTTGACACCAATAGGGTAACCAAGAAAAACACAAGCAGTGGCATGTGCTTCAAACTTTGTTCTTGCAGCTTGTAATGTGGATGCAAACACAAGACATCCAAAAGAGCGTAGAATAGAATAATCTGGTTTCACATGATAAAGCACTTTAAAAGGAGAAAGATGATCGAGAACTTTTGAAGGTGTTCTATTAATCAAATAAGTAGCACATGATAAGCATTATGTCCAATAATCAACAGGAATCTTGGATTAAATGAATAAAGCACGTGCAACATTATATAATGTTGATGTTTACGTTCTACTACTGAATTTTGTTGAGGTGTTTGAACATTTGAAAACTGATAAAACACACCTTTTTCATTGAAAAAATCAACAAACTTTAACTCATGTGCATTATCAGAACGAAACACTTTGATGTGAGCTCCAAATTGATTCAAAACCATTGAAAAGAACTTTGGTATAACATGTTGAACCTCTGATTTATGTTTAATCAAATATATCCATGTGAATCTTGAATGATCATCTGTTAGTCTATATTATTAACCCGCTTGTTTATGGGCCCTTTTTGTCTTTCGCCCATTAGAGTTTCTGTCTAGCTAATATTTATATCCACTTTATTCCTTTTAGTCTTTATGCTTTTCTCTGAGAACCCTTGTAATTTCTCTTTGATATAATCATATGACAATGTTATCATGGTATCAGAGCTGAGGTTTGATACGTTGTTAGAAGTCTTTGTAGCAGTCAGCTATGGCGCGGATCAAAATTTTCTAGGGTTACTGTAGCATGCCGTTTTCGTTCATTATCACTGGTATTCATCTTTTTTGATATGTTGATTCATTGCTACTATTGATTTGTTGCTGCTGTTGATTCGTTGTTGCTGTCGGTTCGTTGCTACTATCCATTCGTTGCTACTTTTGGTTCGTTGCTGTTGTTGGTTCATAATTGCTTCGATTGCTTCCGCTGGTTTGTTACTCCTTTCATTCTCAGATTATTATATTGTCATTGTGGTTATTCATTCACTATCAACATGACTGGAAAGGATGATTCCCTTCAGTCAATCAGTACTCGTTTGGATGGAAAGAATTATACGTATTGGAGTTGTGTTATGAAGAACTTCCTTCGTGGGAAGAATATGTGGGGCTATGTCACTAGAACTAAAGCCAAACCCTCAGTGCCTCAAACTGAGAATTTTGATATGTTGCTTGATGCTTGGGAGACTGATAACTCCAAGGTTATTACTTGAATCAATAACTCTATTACTCAGTCCATTGGTATGCAGTTGGCTAAGTATGATACAGCAAAGGAAGTTTGGAATCACTTGGAGAGACTGTATACTCAGTCCAATTTTCCTAAACAATACCAATTGGAATATGATATTCGTGCCCTTCAACAGAATGACTAGAGCATTCAAGATTTATATGCTGCTATGTCTGATCTCTGGGATCAATTGACTCTTACTGAATCTAAAGAGTTAAAAGATTTTGAGCCTTACATTGCTAGGAGGGAAGAACAATGCTTGGTTCAGTTCTTGATGGCCTTGCATTCTGATTTTGAAGGTCTTCGTGGAACGATTCTTCATCGCTCTCCTCTTTCTTCAGTTGATTCAGTTGTCCATGAGTTAATTGCATAAGAGACTCGTATCAAGTCCCATGCAGATAAAGGGTTTAAAGCAACCTCTACTCCTACTCCTGCTCCTGCTATGCTTCCTATCTCCTCCAGTCAATCTCGACAACCTTCAAGAGTCGCTTATGATGAGTGTGCATTCTGCAAACAGAAGAATCGTTGGAAAGCTCAGTGTCCATTGCTAGTCAACAAGGGTAAATATGGTCAATCTCATTCAGGGCAACAAAATAGGTCTGGTCAACAGAAGCATCAGTCTCATTCCTCTGGTACTCCACCATGGACCCCTCGTCCTCCACAGTTTGTTACTGCTGCTGTTCCACTAGTTGACACAGAATCTGTTGAACATATTCCACCATCTGCATTGGATCCCAAGGTGTTTGAGAGCTTTAGAGAGTATTTGGCTTCTAATCCCACTGCCATGTCTGCATCTATGTCTCGCTCTGGTCCTTCTTCATCTGACACTTCAGGTATTCCCTCATCTTTGTGGATTTTAGATTCTGGTGCAACCCATCATATGACTCCTCATTTGTCATCATTTACTTCATTGTCGCAAGTGTCATCCATTTCTGTTAAGTCTTCTAGTGATACATCTATGCTAGTTGAGGGTGTTAGGTCTATCTCCGTTTCTCATATTACTCTTCATGATGTTTATTACATTCCCAAACTAACTTTGAACCTTGCCTCAGTCAGTCAGTTATGCAAGTCTGGTAACTGGGTGTTCTTTTCTGATTATGTCTGTGTTATATAGGATCAACACACCTAGAAGGTGAGTGGGATCGGCCGTAGGGTGGGGAAACTATATGTCTTGGAGGTCCTCAAAGTATCTGCTGTTGTTGCTTCCAGCATTGATTTATCTTCTTTTCGTTTGTGTCCTTTGTCGTCTGAGTTTTATCTTTGGCATTCTCGTTTAGGACATGTGTCTGTATCACGGTTGAATTTATTAGCATTTAGTGGTGTTTTGGGTCATTTAAACTCTTGTGATATTTCTGATTGTAGTGGTTGCAAACTAGCAAAATTTTCTGCTTTACCCTTCAATAAAAGTATGTCTTGTTCTACTGCTCTTTTTGATATTATTCATTCTGATGTGTGGGGTCCTACACCAATATCCACAAAAGGTGGGTCAACCTATTATGTATCTTTTATAGATGATTATACTCGATATACATGGGTTTATCTTATGAAACACAGATCTGATTTCTTTGGTATTTACAACAATTTTAGAGCTCTTGTTAAAACTCACCATTCGGGTGTGATTAAGTGCTTCAGGTGTGACTTAGGGGGAAAATATACCTCTAATGATTTCACTCAGTTACTTGCTTCTGGTGGTACCATACACCAGTCTTTGTGTACTGACACACCTCAGCAAAACGGTGTGGCAAAACGAAAACATCGTCATATTGTTGAGACTGCCCGCTCTTTGCTCCTGTCTGCACAGGTCCCTAGTGCCTTTTGGGGAGAAGCAGTCCTAACTGTTGTGTATGTGATTAATCGTATCCCTACTTTATTGAATTCAGGAATATCTCCTTTTGAGAAGTTATATGTTCATCCACAGACTACTCTTCCTTACTATTTTTTGGATGTACTTCTTTTGTTCTTCGTCCTCATGTTGAAAGGAACAAGTTGGGGCCGAAATCTGCTATTTGTGTATTTTTGGGGTATGGGATTGGTCAAAAAGGATACCGTTGCTATGATCCTGTTAGTCAGAAGTTATATGTTTCTTGGCACGTTACCTTTTTGGAACATATTCCTTTCTAATCGATTCCTGCTACAGCCCACAATGTAACAAAGTCTGATCTTCTGCATATTGATCCTTTTAATGAAGATATAGAGGTTCAAGACTCATCTATGCCACATGATCCCTCGGCACATGACACACCCACTTCTTCAGAGGGTGCCTCAACTCCACCTGTTCCTGAGCCTGATCCTCCGATTATTGAAGTTGAGGATCCTCCTCCACCACCACCCCTCAGGAGACCTTCTCGTCATGTCAAGTCCACCAAGCTACCAGATTTTTCTTACTCTACATATTTAGGACCGTTTGCTTCATTTATAGAAAGCATCCATCATCTGTCTGAACCTGAATCATATAGAGAAGCTGTTTCAGATCCTCTTTGGCAGAATGCTATGGCTGAAGAACTCACTGCTCTTCATCAGACTCATACATGGGATTTGGTTTCTCTTCCTCCCGGGAAACATACGATAGGTTGTCGTTGGGTGTACAAGATAAAAACAAAAGTTGATGGCTCTATTGAACGATATAAGGCTAGACTTGTAGCAAAAGGGTATTCCCAACAATATGGTTTTGACTACGAGGAGACATTTGGCCCAGTTGCAAAGATGACAACAGTTCGTACTGTGATTGCAGTTGCATCCGTTCGACAGTGGAAGAACTTTCAAATGGATGTCAAGAATGCCTTTTTGAATGGTGACCCTCATGAAGAGGTTTATATGACCCCTCCTCTAGGAATTCAGCATTGACCAGGCGAGGTTTGTCGGCTTCGCAAAGCTTTGTATGGGCTCAAGCAAGCCCCTCGTGCTTGGTTTGAGAAATTCTCCATAGTGATTACCTCTCATGGATTTGTCCAGAGTAATCACGACTCTGCTCTGTTTGTTAGATGCTCGAGTGCAGGACGGATTCTTCTGTCCTTATATGTGGATGGCATGATTATTACAGGTGATGACCATGGTGGTATTGAGTCTTTGAAGCATGATCTAGCTCGTAGATTTGCTATGAAGGATTTGGGCTTGCTGCGTTATTTCTTGGGTATTGAGGTCGCTCAGTCTAAGAAAGGGTACCTTCTTTCCCAGACTAAATATATATCTGACTTGTTTACACGGGCGGGACTTTCTGACAATCAGACTGTTGATACCCCTCTTGAAACCAATGCTCGATACTCTCCTACTAATGGTGTTCCTTTGTCTGATCTGAATCTTTATTGTACTGTGGTGGGAAGTTTGGTTTATCTCACAGTTACTCGTCCAGATATTGCTCATGCTATTCATATTGTCAATCAGTTTGTTACTGCACCTACTTCTGTTCATTGGGAAGCTGTTCTTCGTATTATGAGATATCTTTGTGGCACTCAGTTTCAGACTCTCTTGTTTTCCTCGACATCTTCTCTTGAGTTACCTGCCTATAGTGATGCTGATTGGGATGGTGATCGTCATGATCGTAAGTCAACCACTGGATTTTGTGTATTTCTTGGAGAGTCTCTTATTTCATGGAAGAGCAAGAAACAGGATGTTATCTCTAGATCTTCCACGGAGGCTGAATATCGTGCTATGACTGTAACTACATGCGAGATTATCTGGTTACGATGGCTGCTTGCGAATATGGAAGTTTACATTTCTTCACCTACTCCCTTGAATTGTGATAATAAAAGTGCGATACAAATTGCGAAGAATTCTATTTTTCATGAGCGGACGAAGCACATTGAGATTGATTGTCATTTTACTCGTCATCATCTGCAGCTTGGGACCATTTCTCTTCCATTTGTTTCATCAACTTTGCAGCTTGCGAATATTTTTACGAAGGCTTTATCAGCTTCTCGGTTTCGGTTCTTATGTGACAAACTCTCAATGCTTATTGCTGCGGCATTGTGAGTTTGAGGGGGGGATGTTAGTCTATATTATTAGCCCGCTTGTTTACTGGCCCTTTTTGTCTTTAGCCCATTAGGGTTTCTGTCTAGCTAGTATTTATATCCGCTTTATTCCTTGTAGTCTTAATGCTTTTCTCTGAGAACCCTTGTAATTTCTCTTTGATATAATCATATGACAATGTTATCATAATCAACTATGGTGACAAAATATTGATGCTCTTGATATGAATTAACATGATAGGGTCCCCAAATATCACAATGAATATGTGTTGGATTAATGTCTAAGTCCATAACTATAATTGGTAAGACTTGACCCGACCCGGCATGGTCCATTTGGGTTGCATACCATCATGCACTTGGATAAGACTATAATGAGAGAAATAAGACACTTATGGTTATTAATATATTATAAGTTCTAGTATATTAATAATAAGAATAATGAGATTATTTAATTAGTATTGATCAAGAATTAATCTAGGATTAATTAAGTGATCAAAAGAAGACTAATTAAATATATGGGTTGATTGTGTAAATCATCCATACTTGTATAGTGGGCTAATGCTCCATGGATAATCAAGTTGGGCTAAAACCCATAGGATGGTCCATGGATGCTCCATGGTGTATTTGTACCCATGGATCCAAGGAAATGGAAAGCCATGACAATTAAGAGTTTACCCTAATTGTGTAACTATATAAGCATCTTATTATTGAGGAAAAATTGGCCACTAGAGATAGTGAAGAAAGGGCTAGCCGATTTTGAAGAGTGTAGAATTCTCTCAAATCATTCCAAGTGTTTTTGATGATTGTGATTCCATTTGAGGTGTCACACTTGGGGCACTAGGCACTCAAGCTTCATGAAGACTTTCTACATCAAAGAGGTATGTATTCTATCTTGCTATAGTCATTGTTTTGTATGCTAGATTAGGATAATACCTTGGAAGTTCTTATTTGCATGTATAATAGAGAAAACATAGATCCAAGGTATTTAGGGTTGCATGTACACTTAGGAGTGTTAGAATGCACATAACCCAACAGTGGTATCAGAGCCACGGGTTGTTTTCTGTTATATTGATGCAAATATTTTATTTTCAAAGTTGAAAAAAAAAAACATGAAGTTTGTCAAATTTTAAGATAATTACTTGTTCTTGTGAAAAACTAATTATTTGTAAAATTTGAATAATTTGCTTTATGAGTTGAATTAGGTCAAATTTAATAAAAGATAAAATAATATGATTATTTTATTAGTTTTAAAAGTTTGATCTAAAGAGTTTTATTTTTTTTTGAAACCTCCATAAGTTATGGATATGAAAAGGTTTTTAAATAAATTGATTCAAAGTTTTATGGAGTTACAAAAAATTTGGTGTTAATGTTTTAAAGGATTCCATAACTTAAGAATAAGTTATGGATCACCAAAAGTTTTTTGTGTTACCTTATTTTATGAGTGAATTTAGATTAATGAATAAAATTATGTGATAGTTGGTTTTAATCCAAATTAATCTAAAAGAAGTTCATAAAATGTGTTTATGTAACTTATAAGTCACATTTATGAATCTTAAAACTCATAAAAGTTGGCAAAGGTTACAAAAATGAAGAGTCTAGTTCTAATTAAATGGTTTTATGACTCCATAACTTGTCCTCAAGTTATGGAGGACCAAGAGTCTCTTCATTTAATAAAATAAAATAAAATAAAAAAGGTGTAACCTTAATTAATTCCATAAGTTATAAAATAAAGAAAAGTTAATTCTTTTATTAGTTTAAAGTCTTCCATAACTTGTCCTCAAGTTATGGAACTTGAAGAGTTTTTGGATTAAAACTACTTTAAACAAATAAGTTATGGAATTAATTAGTTTTGAATAGTTTCAAAACTTGCCCTCAAGTTTTGGAATTTGTAAAGTTTTCACTTATGAATACTTTAATTCCAAGTTAGCCCTTAGAATTTTAAAAGTTAAAATTCAACCCTTATACTTTATAATATTATAAGTTAATAATATATATATATGTATAAGAGTAAAGTCAGTCTTACCGCTAGTACGCCTCATTCACGAAGCCGGTCTATAAGGTGGGTATAAGGTTGTTGCCTATAAAATGGCAACTTAATGGGTGTCCACTCTCACCCACCGCTTGCTTGACTGGTGGATGGTCGTTAGCCGAACGGGTTTGACAGGACTATAATTCTCATTCATTAAAAGTATTAATGATAATACTAAGTAACTAAACTCTTAATAATACCCAATCTTAGTTACTTAGGAAAAATGTGAATAAGGTGCTAACCCATGAAATTACACTTTACACTTTGTCTAAGTCGTTAGTGGAGCGTGTGTGGTTAACCGGCACACTAACTTAGACTTAACAAGGTAGGTAAAGGGTGAGTTAATATTTATCATAGTATCGATGGAGCGTGTGTGGTTAACCGGCACATCGATTGAGGGGTAATTTATTAAGGGTACCAAGTGATTTGCATGGTTACTTCACACCTTGTTTTGTGATCCTCGGCATCCCAGTCACAAAACCTGAAGGGCACACTCGAGATTGAAACATGCCTTTGAAAAGTTCAATGAATCTCAAAGATCTAGGAGTTTCAAAAACCAATTAAAACCTAATAATACATTTCGTTTATCTTGGTGGAAATTGGTGAATCGTCATTCACCTACCTTCAAATATTTTATAGCTTGGATTACGGCATACCTCTTCTAAGTTATAAAATAGTTTGTTGGGTCCTAGCCTTAATATTTCATATTGGGTGTCATATTAAGGACTTTAAATCAACTATCTTGAATATCTCCCAAAAGATGTCTGGTTTAGACACCTATGATCTTCCCAAATCTCTTGAAACAAGGTTTCCTAATGAAGATGATGTCCCATGGATATCATACTTCTTTCTCCTCCTCCAATTATTCTCCCTAACCCACAAGTTCTTGAAAAGTTTAAGGTCACTCAAGCCCTATTGGCAAGGCAAGGTCTAGGTGTGATCACATCTTGGAGATGTAGTCACATATTGACAAGCCGGGAGAGTTGGGTGTCAAAGTCTTGAGAAAGTTGGTGGTTCAACTACTTTCTAAGTCATATAGTGAGTTCTTTTGGAACACCTATGAAAAAGACTATGACAAGACCCTTAATGATCTTATCTATTTGTTAAGATCAACTTCTTAAAACTTGATGGACATTGACAATAGTGACACAGGAAATCCAGAAAAGCATTCTCTTCCCAATGGTAAAGGGATCGGCTATAGTCAACTCGGTTGACCAAATGGTAAAGAGAAAAGCTAAGTCTGTGATAGTCCTGTGTACCATTATCAAAGGGTCCATATGTTTGTATTGCCAAAGAAAGGGCATTGGTTGCGAAGCTGCCAAATTTACCTAAGGATGTTAAAGTCAATAAGTTTGACTCTACTTTAGGTAAAATCCACTATCTAACTCTGTTAAGTTTCTATTCTGAGATTCTTGATACATGATGTGACCGGGTCGCATGGTGATGGTTTAAGAATCAAAGGAAAGTGAAGAAACTTAAAGGAAGAATATGCTGAATCTGATCGCATAGATGGATTTCTATCGCATAGTTTGAAAAATCGGATTCTTGAGCTACTTCTTAGGAGTTATGAGATATTGCTTAGGAATAGATAACAACAAGTTTTCATATGGATTGTAAGGATAGTTTTTCCGCAAAGTTTTAAAATAAAAGGAAATTTTTGATTTTATTTATTTTAAAATATCCTTACAATGGCATCTGTGGAAATTTTTGTTGCTTATAAGATTCCATTAGTAGCAAGAGTGGAAGTATGAAATTGATTCTTTCATTTGTGGTAATGTCTAAATTTACCAAATAAGGAAAGATTCTCATCACCCAAGTTTCAATTGGACCGGAACTTGGAATCATGCAAGTTGTATAGCATGATGAATGAGAACTTTCAAGTTTTGGAAAATTAAGACTAATTACTTGTTCACATGGATGTGTGAGTCAAGTAAAGGACTTAGGGATCGAGTACACATTCTTGTGCACTGATTAAGTCCACCACTAAAGATCGTTAAGAAGAGTCAAATTAGGCAGAAGGATAAAAGTTTCTCATATCTGAAAAGATGGGAGAGTACTTTAGTATCAGTTTTGAGATCATCTTAATGATTAAGAAACCATATCAAAATTAGTTCTCTAAGAAATCTTAGTGCATTCTTATGACTAAGAAGAGGAACTTGAATTGTTGAAATGGTTAAATCAAGAAGGTGAGTCATACTTCGTTCCAATACAAGTCTTAGAGTCATACTCCAAGATTGTCATTTGAGTGACATGTCTTAAAGAAGGTTTAAAACACTTGTCAAATGTAAGAGTAAAAGTTTTCTACTCTTGTACATTTGAAATTGGTAAATTGTGATGTTTTGGATAAAACAAAGACCAACTTAGGCCAATTGTGTGAAGTGTTTGTCTTGATTAGAATCCACACTATCTCTTGGATATTTGACAAGGGAGTCTTATAGGTCAAGAGGTCAGTGGGAGTCTTAAAAGTCTTGAAAGTCTCAAGAACTAATCAAGAATAAAACCTAAAGTTCTTCACTAGCACACAACTTGAGGTTCATAACCTATCGTGTTGACATATTCTGTGCCCATTCCAGTTAAAGTTGGTTTTGCATATGAGTTCTTAGAGTTCTCAATTTGTTGCACAACAACTTGGAAGCAATGGTAGGCCCTTGAGCTGCCAGGTGGCAAGAAATTAAGATTGAGTTCAGTCCATATGAGTTTGGATTTGTCATTATCCTTTTCTTGTGACTATGATTTTGACAATTCACATGGATAAGAACACATACACCATTAAATCTAAGTGTCATAAGGTTTCTCTCTGATTCATGAAAATGATGGTGAGGAAACACTTTCACTAAGTAGATTTTAGCTAGATAGCAATTGTGATATTTGCATTCTCAAAGTCGTTAGTGGAGCGCGTGTGGTTAACCGGCACACTAATTTGGACTTGTGAGAAGTGGCAAAAAGGTCTAAACATTATGATTACGGCATCCCTCTTCATAATTGTTTAGATACACAAGTGTGCTATCTAAGGGAAGGTGTATGATTTTGATACAGCTTTATCAAAACAATCTAGCATCAGAAATCTGAACTTTGGTAAGAAAGTCAATGAAGTATTGATTTCTAGAAGTCCAGCTGATTTCTGAGTACATGTCAAAGCTAGTGGGAGCATAAGTGTTATGCTATTAATCATCATGTTAGTGGGAGCATGATAATTATGATAAGTATTGCAAGTTAGCAATGTTAATTATAGAAAACAAAAGTTTCAATTGGGAAAGAGTTGTTTTGCTATAATTAAGGGAGAGGAAATTATACTTCATATCAAATCTATAAGGTTTAGATTTGAGGTTTTAATCATTTAGTCAAGGAAATATATGAATTTCATGTTGGAATGGCTCAACATAAGGAAATTCTGTATATGGGTCCATTATTTGCGTTCTAAAATTCGATTATGATTACGGCATCCCTTTTCATAATCTGAATTATGAGAACTTGGCAAATTGAAATGGAAATGTTATAGCAAAAGACTGGTTTAGTCTTTATGTGAGACATCATGAATCGTGTCCCATATGCTTCGGATATAGGATCGATTACATGTGCTATAATCATCCGTTCTAAAATTTTCCAAATGCCTGGGGCATTAAGAAGGGAAAAGGTTTAGAACTGGATATGACTAAAAGGATTAAACAATTGTCGAGGACAATCTAAGGTTTACCAAAGATTGGTTGCTCAAGGACAGTTGGAAGTATAGTGATAATTCTGGAAGGACCATATTGACATAATCTGTAAGGAGGCAACTCTTGTTCAGCAGTGATAGTCAAAATGGAATCTGGAAATGTTTCAAAGTTAGAATTTTCAATCTGTTTAAGATTAGGAAACTTAATGCAAGAAGGATGTTTCCAAGGAGCTGATCTCCTTTGGAATACTCTGTAATGATTGTTGTCAAGTCTTTCTGACTTTGTGCATAATCGTTACAAGAGGATCAATGCATATAAGTTTAGAATCTAACAGATTTCTGTAAATGGCATGAATTTGGAATTCTCGCATTTGCAGTAAGGATTTGGGATTGTGAAAAGAGAATCATTGAAGTTATGATCAATTGATCTAGTTCACAAAGTAAAGATCATAGACAAACATAGTATGCATACTTGGTGTGTGGCATGACTAGTGTTTAAGAAAACATAGTGTACATGCTTGGAGCATGGGACAACTATTGTTTTAAATTCAAGAATAAAGTTGATAGCTGAAACAGTATACAATGAATAATGTGTAATCATATGGTGATAAATAAAAGGTGTTTTATTTATGTTCAAAGGGTTGATACCATATTGGATTCAATTATTATTGTGTTTTATTTTGCATGTTTTGACTTCCCGAATAAACTGGGTTATTCTTCCGGAATGACTAAGTTATTCAAACCATCCACAGTCGGTCATATTTTGGAAGTAGATATGAATTAAGACTGTCATGATGGGTTGTAGAGGTCTAAGGTGTTGGACAAGGCTACAACAATCATGAGTGCTCATAAGTTCTGAGTATTGGATTCAACCCGCGCTCATTGGAATCACTTCATGGATTTTATCACGAGTGATCATGAGATGATAATATCTTATATTCTTCAAACCTAGAGATATGAGTTGTTACTATGAGTTGATAGTACATTGATTGCACGAAACCGCATTTGGTAACTCTGTGCTATAAAACGTGCCTTTGTGTGTGATTCAACAAGTAGTAGAACAAGCCATATGAGTCGAAGTTTATCCGTTCCTTTTACCTTCGGGATAAAAGCGATATCTGTGGGCCCCTCGATGATTTGATGATGACAAATGGAAGTGCTCGGCCGGGCCAGGACTGATTTGATTTGTTCAATTAGTCAGTCGTCATAAATCGGAAATCGGGAAACAACAAATGGACAGAGAGAATGATTATAATCCATGTCTCAGTCCATATGATATCTAGAATGGAGGAATATATGATCCCTTATCTAATGGACAAGTCATTGACAAAGGTCAGAGTTCATCGACAAGGTCAGAGTTCGACAGAAGCTTTTGAGAGCTACGATTGCCGGTTGGTTCCTGAAGTCATACGCAATAATAGTTTTAGACTTATCCAAGTGGGAGACTGTTGGATTAATGTCTAAGTCCATAACTATAATTGGTAAGACTTGACCCGACCCGGCATGGTCCATTTGGGTTGCATACCATCATGCACTTGGATAAGACTATAATGAGAGAAATAAGACACTTATGGTTATTAATATATTATAAGTTCTAGTATATTAATAATAAGAATAATGAGATTATTTAATTAGTATTGATCAAGAATTAATCTAGGATTAATTAAGTGATCAAAAGAAGACTAATTAAATATATGGGTTGATTGTGTAAATCATCCATACTTGTATAGTGGGCTAATGCTCCATGGATAATCAAGTTGGGCTAAAACCCATAGGATGGTCCATGGATGCTCCATGGTGTATTTGTACCCATGGATCCAAGGAAATGGAAAGCCATGACAATTAAGAGTTTACCCTAATTGTGTAACTATATAAGCATCTTATTATTGAGGAAAAATTGGCCACTAGAGATAGTGAAGAAAGGGCTAGCCGATTTTGAAGAGTGTAGAATTCTCTCAAATCATTCCAAGTGTTTTTGATGATTGTGATTCCATTTGAGGTGTCACACTTGGGGCACTAGGCACTCAAGCTTCATGAAGACTTTCTACATCAAAGAGGTATGTATTCTATCTTGCTATAGTCATTGTTTTGTATGCTAGATTAGGATAATACCTTGGAAGTTCTTATTTGCATGTATAATAGAGAAAACATAGATCCAAGGTATTTAGGGTTGCATGTACACTTAGGAGTGTTAGAATGCACATAACCCAACAATATGATCGAAAGATTTACTAGCAACATTGTTTCTACATACAAAAGGAGATCTCTTTTGTTTTGCTAATGGACAGATCATACAAACATGTTTATCTGCCTTTTTATTCAATGATAACTCATTACTAATCTGCATGAGTTTCTTATTTGAAGGATGCCCAAACCTTTGATGTTATTACTGTAGAGAAATAGTGTTGATAGAACTAGTTTGTAACTCTTGATCAAGAAGATATAGACCTTCCTTCACACTACCCTTGCCCATCATCATCTTGTTGTTCATCCGTTGTATAAGGGCATAATCATGATAAAGAGCAACCATGACATTTTTGTCCTCAGTTAGGGAAGTAACCGAATTGAGATTCAACTCAACTTGAGGAACATAAAGAACATTTTTGAGGATAAGATGATTATTCAGTTGTAAATTACCCACTAAATGCACTTGGATAATCATTTGATTTGGTAATTTGACACGAGTATTAAAAACCTTTTTAGTATTAATAAAAAGTTTTTCATCATGACAAATGTGTCTAGTAGCTCCAGAGTCTATGATCCAAACAATAGACTTATAATTGCCAGATGCAGTATTCAGAATATAATGGTTACCTGCTTTAAGTTCTTGAGTAGAAACTGCATTGGAAGAAGCTAATTTCCCTGAAAACATAGCAATAAATTACTTGCACTGCTCATCACTTAGCCCGGTTACAACATCATTAAAACCAAAGAAAGAAGAACCGTTCACTTGATCAGTAGAAACAGAATTAGCTCTTGAATGGTTATTACCATTTGTGAACTTGAAACCAGGTGGAAATCCATGCAATCTGTAACATTTTTCTTATGTATGACCCGATTTCTTGCAATGAGTGCAATAAACTTGATTCTTTTTGAAATTCTTATGCTGATTATTCTTAACAGATTTTGATCCATTTGTGTCTCGAACATTAAAAGCAACAGCAGATTGAGACATTTGAGAAACACTTACAGACCTCTGTCGCTCTTCTTGAATGATAAGAGAAAAAATGAGATTAACACTTGGAATAGGATCCATTAATAAGATCTGACCACAAATTTGTGAGAAATCATCATTCAGACACATAAGAAAATTCATAGCCTGCTATGTTTCTTTGGCTCCACTACAGGTGCATAAACCACAAGTACGATGCATGTTGTAATTTACCAATTCTTCCCATAGCACCTTTAATTTGGTGAAGTATGTACTTACAGTATTTCCTCCTTAAGTAACATTCATGATATCACGTTTGATTTGGAAAATTCTAGGGCCATTACTTTGCTGAAAACGATCATTAAGTTCTTTCCAAATATCCTTTGCAGTCTTGAGATAGATCACTGATGCTGCAATTTCTTTCGAAATCGAATTGAGGATCCAAGAGATAATAATGTTGTTGTTACAAGACCAGGATTTGTATCGGACAATATCTATTGTAGGTGGCTGATTAATCGTTCCATCAATGAAATCTAACTTGTTTTTCACTGATAGAGCTATGGTCATAGCACGACTTCAAGAACTATAATTGTCTCCAGTAAGAATTTGAGAAACAAGAACGGTTCCTGGATTGTCTGAATGGTGGATACAGTAAGGATCATCTGAATTCTCTTGAATATTGCGTTGATTTGTGCCTTCACTCATGATGAAGATCAAACAATCGAAACCTAGAATTCAATGAGAAAGGAATTGAAAATTTCAATTAACAGAGTAATCGAAATGAAACAAAATTGAATCCGATTGAATAAAATCGGATGATGAATTGAAAAAGAAAACAAGATGAAAGATCGATGAGATAAACAATCTATGAACGAATAATATTCATTGTAGATGCGGAAACTGTTCTGATACCATTTTAGTGTTTCAAATTGGGTAAAACATTCAACTTGCATTAACGAAAAGCTATACATAGTTTATATACAAGGATTAAACTACGCACTATTTTCTAACATAAACCCAACTAATAGCTAACAATCTAACAGATTAACAACTAACAGTGTCTTAACAACATACTTAACATAAGACTAACGTGGACTAATGCCCGTTAAGTTATAATTCTAATATTGCCAGTGGAATTCTTAGGGTAGTAGTATTGTCTAAAGACTCCATCAGAATCGAGTGTGGCTCTGTGATAATAATCTCCAGAAGGAACTGAGCCCCTTCGAGTAAGATACAACCTTTCGCCATTTCTTCTCAAAATATACATGTATCCCATTACATCAAAGATCACTCGTTTGCCAGAATTTTTTGAGTTGGAGTCATCACTAGTACCACTACGATATATAGTAATCAACTAAAGGATTACCTGAAAGTATATTTCATGTATTAAGAAGAAGATTTCCATCTTGAAGCAGACGTAACTGGAATCGTCCACTAGAGAAGTTTGTTGCACTGATTGTTGAATTCATCCCTCCGCCTCTCTCTATAACCTGAGTAGGCAACAGTGTGTCTGCCGGATAATCAAAACTATCCTATATCTTGCGAGAATTGCTACCAAAAATTACGAACTTACCTGTATCATTCATAAAACCTGATGCAATAGCGGAAATGGACCCAGATCTCCATACCTGTGTACCCTGAGGATGAGTGAGTACGAGTCCACTTTCACCAAGTAGCTCAACTTTGGATCCTGTAGGCACCATTTGACCTTCTTCTAGATACCAAATGATCGTCTTATCAGGTATCTTGTCATACCTTATGGATAACAAGAAATTATCGGTCCCTTAGAACTTGTTGGAACCCAAAGGCAAATTCACCGGAAGATAAAAGTCATGGTTTGACATCGGCTGTGGCGGTGTGTTTCTGCTGTGCAGCTATGAAATGTAGGAAAATAGTTAGAAAGACAAGACGCAGTAGGATTAGAGCCATATGTAACCGGTGGAATCAGGGGCGGTCCTAGCTAGGTGCCCGGTGTGGCACCGACAACACCTAGCTTCCGCACACGTAGTAGAAAAAAATTCGTTTATTTTTTTATTTTTTTATTTTTTTTTATTTTACCTATTGTGTCACTACGTAAAAAAAAAAACCCTAAACCCTAAAAAAATTCATGCAACTACTAAAAAAGTTTTGTGTAACTAGCCAACTACATAAAAAAAAATATTGTCATTGTATCGGGAATTACCAAACGAAAAAAAAAATAATAATAACGAGCCCAAATGCCTAATGTTTTAATCAATTATTGTCTAATAGTCCAATTGCCCAAAGCCCAAAATAAAACTTAATTGGATAAATTAGCAATTGGGCTAATTGCTTGTAAAAAATAGCCCAATCTTAATTAACTGAGTGTTAATTTGAGTTTTATCGGTAGAAAAAAAAAATCACGATTACAGAATCCAAAATTCGACTACTCGTCTACTCGACTTCTTGATTTGTGTGACCTCACAATCGTTCATGACTTGATCGTTTTGATTGTTGGATCAATCACAATCCTTGTCTCCTTGATCGATTTCAACAATTGTCTTGAAGACTTGAAGCATTGAAGCAAGTATCGACTAATCGACCCTTTGGCCTTTTCTGTCTTTTTTCAATTTCTACACTAGAATGAAACAAGTAAGTTCTACTACCAATTCATTAAGATATTTGAAATTGATATGTTTTTTAGAAGTTATTGATTGACTTGGGTGAAATTGATTTGTTTTATTAAAGTTATATTGTTTGCTTAGGTGCAATAGCTATGTTTTTTATTGAATTGATTGTTTGATTAGGTGAAATTGATATGTTTTATTGAATTTATTGTTTAATTAGGTGAAAGCAACTTATTTTATTGAATTCATTGTTTGATTAGGTGTAATTGTTATGTTTTATTGAATTCATTGTTTGATTAGGTGTAATTGTTATGTTTTTATTGAATTTATTGTTTGATTAGGTGAAAGCAACTTGTTTAATTGAAGTCATTGTTTGATTAGGTGTAATTGTTATGTTTTTATTGAATTTATTGTTTGATTAGGTGAAAACAACTTGTTTAATTGAAGTCATTGTTTGATTAGGTGTAATTAACTAATTGTTATGTTTTTATTGAATTCATTGTTTGATTAGGTGTAATTGTTATGTTTTTATAGGTTAAACTAAGTGTTTTTTTTTACCAAAAGACAAAGACGTAATCCTAATGAAAGTGGTGAAGAATGTTCCCAAATATCAATCACCAATCAATCAATCCCTTCCGTTTCTAATCCTAATGTAACTCCACAAACACCAATCACCAACCAATCAAACCCTTCGGTTTCTAATGCAACTCCACAAACACCATGCTCTAACCAACCTAATGATAATCTTTACTTGAAAGATCTTCCAAAGGACCTGGCGGATAGGCCATTGATTACAAGATACAAACCAAATATAAGAAATAATGTAAGAAGAGCATATTTGCTTCAAGGACCGTGTCAAGTAAGGGCACATAAGTTTCCTAAAAAAATAGGTGATAGATTTAGAAGATTCGTTCCTTTATGGTTTGATGACTTTGATTGGTTGGAATATAGTGTGAAAAAAGAATAGTGCATATTGTTTATATTGTTATTTGTGTGGGGACCTCATGGGACAAAAAGAAGGGAGAGATGCATTTGTTTCCCAAGGTTTTGATACTTGGAATAAAAAAAGATGCATTTCGGACTCATGTGGGTGGTGTTGATAGTTTTCACAACAAAGCAAAAGAAAAGTGTGAGTTTTAGTGCACGTGAAGTTATTGAAGTTGGGTAAGTTATGCAAATATGACTTTGATGATTCAGATATGATAGACCTTGAAGGACAACTTGAGATATTTTATCACTCTTGCATCAAAGATGAGCACTTCACTAGTTTGAAAGGAATTTCCGACCTTTCTCGTTTGATGGTTAGTACGGGGAAGCATCGGTCTTATCCTTTGGTTTATAAGCTTTTAAAGTTGGCTTTGATATTACCCGTAGCAACAACAAGTGTAGAAAGATGGTTTTCAACGATGAAGCTCTTAAAGACCGACTTGGGTAACAAAATTGGCGATGAATTTTTGAACCATGCATTGCTTTGTAATGTTGAGACCGAAGTACTTGCGAAAGTTGAGAATGAAAAAAATAATGGAGCGGTTTCAAAAGAAGTCCGCACGAAGAGGAGAAATTTAAATTTAATAGATCGTTATTATATTATGTTTAAAAAAAATTATATTAGATGTTTTTTATTATTTTTGACCGAATTTTATTTTTAATGTTTTATATTATATTTGATCGGAAAAAAAATTTATGCAACCCCTACTATTAATTTCTGCGTCTGCCCTGGGTGGAATGATAGGCAACAATGAGGAAATTAGGATTTATTAAATAATAAATCATTGCTTAAAGGTTTACAAATAATGCAATTGTTGACCATTTCCTTTGATTTTTCTTTGGTGTCATGTCAACAACGGAACAACAACAAATGTATTAAAAAAAATAATAAATAAATAAATAAATACACGGCAGGAGACATACAATCAGCAAACTGGAAAAGCGTTTTGATTTCATAATGTTTGAAAAAAGGGAAAACGGAAAAAAGGATATCCACAAAACCATAAAAAAATCGAGATGTTCGATACATATATAAAAAATGATCAATTTTATATATTTATTACTAGTATAAGATAATACAGTATTTTATAAAAGTATCTTGTCGAAATTATATAATCTACAAAAGTGAATTTTTACATCTTGAAAAAAGGTTGATACCGACAACTCTAACCGGGCCCACCTAACCCTAGCCTCCAAGGGGCAAATTGGACGGGTGCTTAATGGCTTACTTAACAGTTGTGGCTAATGGAGAGGCAAGGGTTTGAACCACAGACTTGTGTGATATCTTGCTATTGTGCATCCCTTGTGCTAGAAAACCAGCAAGGTGCGAATCCTGCTAACATCTTTTCCAATTGATATGGTTTCATTGGTGTGTCGATTCACGAAATCTTCATCTAGTCTATCTCTCGCCGTTCTCTAATTTCTCTCCCGGTTACGGTTATAGTCGCACTCACACTGTCACACGAGGATACTATACCTTCCTAACCCTAATGATACCTATATGCAATGATTATAGGGTCGTATACGTTATGTAAATATGCAAGAAACCGAAGACAAACCAAACTTCGGTGCCATCGACGTTTATAACACAAAGTTACAACTTTGGTCTCTGTGTTATACTCATTTCTCTGTTATCACTCCAACAACATTTTTTTTTATATGTGTTATACCCTAGTTCCATTATCTCCCTCCCCCTCAACTCCTATAATTTCATGTGTTTTATTTTAATTATCTAGGTGTGAAACCCGTGTATTATATGAGTTAAATAAAAAAATTAAATATCAAAATATAAATATTAAGTATTTTTTAAAATTACATGTTAAAATAAAAAAGGAAAAGATATATTTATTGCAATTTATGATCATATTTATTTATTATGTGGCTTTTTAATTTTAAAAATTAAAAAAACATCTAAATTAACATGTGAATATTATTTATTTTAAGAATACTATAAAATGACAAGTGTCAAAGCTTATGAAAAATTGTCATATAGCAAAATGAATCTTCATTTATTAGAATAGATTTAAGACTTGCATCGTAGTTCCTTTATGACATCTTAACCACTTTAGTTTAAATTAACTATCACATAAATTCCTTCACTAACTTAATTGTATTTTTCTCTTTTATGGTTTAATTAAAACTTTATAATTCACTTCAAAGGCAGATAAATCCTTATTTTATTTTTGTTTATTTCATTTTATACCTTGATTATAACATAAATAAATTTAAGCTGAATTATCTATGTAACGGAAAACTAACCTCATTAACGAATGGATTTTCAGGTCGTTACAGTTTAGTCAATTGTATGTGTTGTCGGATTGTTTGTGTGTTTATTTGTTATATTTGTCAACATATTTCATAGTGAGTTGATGGTGGTTCTGTTTTGTACGGTAGGCCAAGATACTCATGCGGGCCAAAGCTATGCTAAAAGCTAGGTGCAGACCAGCTTTATGCTAAAGACAATAGGGGTGAACCAGCCATGGACTTAAAGACAATGTTTGTATGCTTGCATGTATATTGTGGTGTATTTTGTTTTGGGCTAATCATTAAGCTTTGGTTTATAGTTGTGGATTAAGTGTTTCAAGTGATCATGAGAAGGAGAAGATGTGAGTTGTACATACATTGACAACTTTCGTATTTTATGATTCTGCACTTATGAACACACTTTGATTTTTGGGTTTAACTTTCAAAACAAATGGTTTTTATGAGGCTAATTTATGACAATAACTATGTTATTCAAATTAAAAATTAATTTTTTTTTAAACAAATTGGTACGTTTCGTAGATTGTGGCGGTGAGTTCGAAGTCCCCTTTCATTCTTGATTCTATTGGAAAAGTCTTTGCGGATTTACATGGTGGATTACATTCTATCCGGATATTAGTAATCTTTTATGTAAACTTATTGTACTTGTAATTGGTTGCGTGTCACATCGGTGACAATCAAGGTTTGGTACTATTCACCATTTAACATTCGCAAAAAAAAAAAAAAAAAAAGAAAAAAAAAAAGAAAACTTACCTTTGGCGACGACAGAAAACGTCGCAACTGATGGCTAGAGTTGTCGCCATTACCTCATACCTAATACTCAATTGTCGTTGCACTTAATTTCGTCTCTAATAAGTGTCGTCGCTAAAAGCCTTAAAATTCGCTACTAGCATCGTCTCTATTGATACTTCGGCCACAGGCGGCAAGGCTCCTCGGAGGCAGGCGTCATCGCAATTGGTGCATGACGTCATTAAAGGTGTCGCTGCTAATACTTTTTTTTAAAACGATTTATATATAATATTTGTTTATATATTATAAAATACAGATTTAATAGAAATACAAAAATCAATACATACCACATTACATAAAATATAAAATATACCACATTACATAAACTATCTAATAAATCCAAAATAACATCATCCATAACATTAATATATATATATATATATATATATATATATATATATATATATATATATATATATATATTGTTGGGTTTTAGCCATATGAACATTCCTATGTGCACATACAAAACCCTAATGCTTGGATCTAGGTTTCTCTAATGAACATGCATTGAATCCAAGACTTCTAATGGTAATTCTATCATAATAACACTAAGAAATCAGAGTTATATGTTTACCTTGAATCACTTGCTTGATCTTCTTGTCCTTGGAGCTTTAGAGTCACAATTTTCACTCCTCTAATGGCTTACAAACACCAACTAGCAAGAGGATGATTTGAGAGAGTGGGGAGGGATATGAAATTCGGCCAGGGTTCTTCTAAGTGCAAGAGTACCGATTTCATCAACCCTATGGGTCTATTTATACTTGTAAGGCTCCTAGGGTTTCACCTTTAAACCCTAATTGGATAACTTAGGCCCTAAGAAATCCTAATCCCTTTCATGATAAGCCTTGGACGATTTCAAGGTCTATCCAAAGCCTCAAACCATCCACCCCTTCATCTTAAAGGAATTACGGCCCAAAGTATAACTATCACACATTTGACAGTTTATGCCCTTCTATTTAATTAATCTCCTTAAGTCACCAAATTAATTCCTAATTAATTTATGACTTATAATAATCAAATAACAATATTATTATTCCTTATATTATTCTTATAATATATTAATAATATTCCTTCTCTCATTATAAATCATCTTGTCAAGTTGCTATGGTGAAGGCAACCCAAAAGGACCATGTATAACCGGGTCAAATACTTACCAAATATAGTTGCAGCCTTAGACAGTATTCCAACAGTCTCCCACTTGGATAAGTCTAGTAACTATATAAGTATATTTCGATTAGCAATCGTAGCTCTCAAAGACGCTGTCAAACTCTGATCTTATCAATCTTGTCCTTTAGATAAGGGATCGTACAGTCTTCTGTTCAGATATCATGCAGACATTTCTATGGAACCAATTGTCTAGCATTTGGTTTCTCGATCTCAAATTTATTCGACATAGAACTTAATCGAACACATCAATTCAGTTCTGACCGGGCCCGACACATAAGTCAAATCAAATCATCGAGTGGCAGTGATATCGCTTTTATTCTCTTAGGATAGAAGTAACAGATAAACTTCGACTTATATGCATTTACTTATTCACCAATCAATTATACACAACAATACGTTTTATGACATCAATTTACTGATGCGGTTTCGCATTATCAATGCATAACCAATAAGCAATTAATAAACCATATATATAGGTTTTAAGACCATATGATATTATCATCTTGTGATCACTTTTTGTCATATTCCATAAAGTGACTCCAGCAAGTGCGGGTTTATTCCAATGCTCAAAACCGTTTCATGAGCACTCATAAATGTTGTAGCAAACATTTTCCATGTCTAATACCATTTAGACAATCTACACACCAATTCATGACAATCTTCATTCATACCTACTTCCAACATATGAACGATTGTGGACTGTTTGAATAATTCGATTATTCTTAATAAACTCAATTATTCTGGAAGTCAAAACATGCAAAGTGAAACAATAGTTAAATAATTAACATAAGACAATAACTTTACTTATAAATAATTCTCCTTTATTTAATCATCAAATGTCAATTACTTTTATCTATTACACGTTTCAAAACTATCTAATCTAAACTAATATCATCCTTCAGTCCAATGCTCCTAGCATGCTGCAAATGCTTAACCCTACTCAGTCCCTTCGTAAGCGGATCTGCTGGGTTATCTTCCGATGATATCCTCTAAACCACGATGTGTCCTTCTTCTACTCGATGTCTAATAAAATGATATTTTCTGTCGATATGTCGGGATCTGCCATGATCCCTTGGTTCCTTGGTCAAGGCAACCGCTCCTTCATTATCACAGAAAATTTCCGTAGGCTCCTTTATGGCAGGCACAACTCCAAGGTCACCAATGAAGTTCTTTAACCATATTGCCTCCTTTGATGCTTCACTCGTTGCAATGTACTCTGATTCGCACGTTGAATCAGCTATAGTTTCCTGCTTGGAACTTTTCCAAGTCACTGCTACACCATTCAGAGTAAAGACCCAACCCGACTGCGAACGGTAGTTGTCTCTGTCGGTTTGGAAGCTGGCGTCACTATACCCTTGCACCTTTAAGTTATCACTCCCTCTGAGGACTAAGAACCATTCCTTCGTCCTCCGAAGGTACTTAAGGATATTCTTGACCGCAATTCAATGGGCTCTACTAAGATTCCATTGATATCTACTAACCATGCTCAAAGCAAAGGCTACATCAGGGCGGGTACAAGTCATAGCATACATCATTGAGCCAACTGCGGAAGCGTATGGTACTCGGCTCATTTCTGCTATTTCAGCTTCGGTACTCGGACTTTGAGTCTTACTCAACTTGGCATTACTTTGTATCGATAATTCTCCCTTATTCGAGTTTTCCATACTAAAACGTTTTAGTACTTTATCTAAGTAAGTGTTCTGACTAAGTCCTATTAGTCTTTTACTTCTCTCTCTCACTATCCTTATTCCCAAGATATAGGAAGCTTTTCCGAGGTCCTTCATAGCAAAGCACTTCGTGAGCCAGGACTTAACTTCCTGCAAAGTCGGGATGTCGTTTTCTATGAGCAGTATGTCATCGACATACAAAACGAGAAAGCTAACTATGCTCCCACTGGCTTTGACATATACACATGATTCATCTTCGCTTCGTACAAATCCAAGCTCTTTGACTTTCTCATCGAAGCAAAGATTCCATCTGTGAGACGCTTGCTTAAGTCCATAAATGGACTTCTCAAGCTTACGCACTCTATTCGGATGCTTCGGATCAACAAAACCCTCTGGCTGAGCCATGTAAACATCCTCAGCCAACTTCCCGTTAAGGAAAGCGGTTTTGACATCCATTTGCCAAATCTCATAGTCATGAAATGCGGCAATAGCTAGCATCACTCTAATAGATTTTATCTTCGCAACTGGTGAGAAGGTCTCATCATAGTCAACTCCGGGAGTTTGAGTAAAGCCCTTCGCAACCAATCGCGCCTTATATGTGTGTACATTTCCATCCACGTCGGTCTTCTTCTTGAAGATCCATTTGCACCCAACGGTCTTACTTCCGGGCACATTATCAACCAAATTCCAAACTTGGTTGTCATACATGGACTGGATCTCGCTGTCCATTACCTCTTTCCGTTTTACAGACTCCGGGCCTGCCATGGCTTCCTTAAAGCTATTAGGTTCATCTAGATTTATTAGTGTACCATCACTAATATATGTATCCCTTTCGGTAGTAATATGAAAACCATAAAAGTGGGGTTGAACTCTAACTCTTTCGGAACGTCTAAGAGGTAAGGACTGGTCAATAGGTTCAACCGAAGTTTCCTCCTCGGGTTGAGTGCCAGCGGTAGAGGTTCCTTCATCTATCGACTCTTGAATCTATTCAAGCTCGATTTGCCTCCCACTGTCTCCTTGGCTTATGAGTTCTCGCTCTCAGAAAACTCCTCTCCTCGCAACGAAGACTACATTGTCCTTCGGTCTATAGAAGAGATATCCAAAGGATTTCTGCGGGTAGCCGATGAAAATACATCGCTCACTGCAAGGTTCGAGCTTGTCATGAGTATCTCGTCTTACGAAAGCCTCACAACCCCAAACCTTGATATGTGCTAACGAGGGAGCTTTCCCTGTCCACATCTCGTGAGGTGTTTTGGCAACCTTCTTAGTAGGGACTCGGTTAAGGATATGGGCGGCAGTCTCTAAGGCATACCCCCAAAAAAGAGATAGATAGTGAAGCACGACTCATCATAGAGCGAACCATGTCTAACAAGGTTCGATTACGCCTTTCTGCTACACCATTCAACTGCGGTGTCCTAGGTGGCATTAATTGTGAAACTATTCCACACTCCTTGAGATAGTCGTGGAATTCAAGACTTAGGTACTCTCTTCCTCGATCGGATCGAAGCATCTTGATTTTCCTGCCCAATTCATTCTCCACTTCATTCTTGAACTCTTTGAACTTTTCAAATGTTTCTGACTTTTGCTTGATTAAGTAGATATACCCATATCTACTATAGTCATCGGTAAAAGTCACATAGAAGCGGTTCCCATCCTTTGTGGTTGATCTAAACGGTCCACATACATCGGTATGTATGAGGTCCAATAGACCCTCACCCCTTTCACATGTACTAGTGAAGGGTGACTTGGTCATCCTTCCAAGTAAACAAGACTCGCATGTGTCATCTTCCCTAAGGTCGAATGACTCCAACACTCCATCCTTTTGGAGTTGGGCTATGCGCTTCTTGTTGACATATCCAAGACGACAATGCCACAAGGATGCTCTATCCATACTATTGGAAGAATCCATGCATAAAACATCATTTCCTAAGTTATCTACAATCATAGCAGTTTCATAAATTCCATTACATGGTATTGCTTCAAAATATAAGACACCATTTAGATAAGCACAAATAGAACCATTCTCATTATTAAAAGAAAATCTAAAACCTTGTCTAAACAAACCATGAAATGAAATGATGTTTCTTGCCATTTCTGGCTAATAGCAACAATTGTTCAAATCTAAACATATACGATTACTAAGCACTAAAGAATACACTCCAATCTTGCTCACAGGCGACGAGCTTCTGTTCCCCATGATTAGATTTATTCTTCCATGCTCCACATGCCTATTTCTTCTTAGTCCCTGCAATTCAGAACAAATATGGTAACCACAACCGGTATCAAGGACCCAAGAAATAGCATGAGATGAATCGTTAGATTTAATTGTGTATATACCTGTGAAAGATGGCTTGATCTTTCCTTCCCTGATGGCTTGCAGGTAGTCTGGGCAGCTTCTCTTCCAATGCCCTATTTTGTGGCAGTGGTGGCACTCTGCCTCCTTTGGGTTAGGGTTAGGCTTAGCAGGATCAACTTTGGTCCCACTAGAAGAGGAGCCATCTCGGGACTTTCCCTTGCGGTGGCTCTTAGACGGAGCCTTCCTCTTCTTGCCTCTTCCTTGCCCAATGGCCAAAACAGGAGCAGCGGGTGGATTAGGAGTGGGTGCAACAGACTTGTCCTTGAGGTTGCTTTCAGTAACCCTAAGGAGACCTTGGAGCTTACTTAGCGTGACCTCTTCTTTTTTCATGTGGTAGGTCATCCTAAATTGGTTGTAACACGGAGGCAAGGAGTTAAGCACCATGTCGATCGCCAAGTCTTCCCCAAAGTCAACATTCAACTTGCGAAGACGATTGACATATCTTTGCATCTTTTGCAGGTGCACGGTTAGAGATTCACCATGACCCATTTTGGCGGAGATCATGTTAGTGAAGATCTCGTAACATTCCTGCCTCGCGTTTTGGTGGTATCTCTCCAACAAGTCTTGGTGTATTTCGTACGGATACATGTCCTCATAGGACTTTTGGAATTCGGCATTCATGGTGGCTATCATGATGCAATGTACCTTCGCCGCATCACGCTCGTGAGTTTCAAAACCAGCCATTTCAGCCGGAGTAACGATTTCTCGGTTGATTTTCTCGAGCTTCTCATCGAGGACATACTCCTTGTCCTCATAGCGAGCAATTGTGCGAATGTATCTTATCCATTCGCTAAAGTTCATCCCATCGAAAGTCACCTTTTGACAAAGGCTCATCAATGTAAACGAGCTAGCAGCAGCGTTGTTCGCGTTCGACATCAATAAATAGAAATGACAAAGATCGATTAGAATTTGAATCCATAATTATTAGGGCTAGGATCCAACAACAATATTTACATATTAGAAAAGGGATGCCGTGATCTAACATGCAAACAATTTGAAGGTAAGTGAATGACGATTCACTAATTGTCCACCATGAAAACCTAACTTTAAGTTCTTAATGTATTGAGAATTCCTAGGTTTGGATGATATTCATTGAAACTTTTCAATGGCATGTTTAAATCTCAATATGCCCCTCTCGTTTGTGACTGGGATACCGAGGATCACAAAGTGGGTGTGAATTACCATGCAAATTCACATTGTGCCTTCATTGTAACAATCACCTATTCGATGTGCCGGTAAACCACACACGCTCCATCGAACTATGATAAACAATGAATCACCCTTTGCCACCTTTGCTTAGAACCAATTAGTGTGCCGGTAAACCACACACGCTCCACTAACTTCTTAGCAAGGGTGCAAAGTGTAATTTCATGGGATTGCATCAATTCACTTTTCCTAAAGTAACTAGGATTGGGAATTTTTTGAAAAAAACATGTAGTTATTTTATAGGTTCATTATACTTATTAATGAGGAGAGAGAGTTGCCCTATCCTAGCCGTTCGGCTAACGACCCTCCACCGATCAAGCAAGTAGTGGGTGAGAGTGTTCACCCATTAAGCGTCATTTTATAGGCAGCAACCTTATACCCACCTTATAGACCGGCTTCGTGAATGAGGCCTACAAACGGTAAGACTAGCATTTATTATACATATATATATATATATATATATATATATATATATATATATATATATATATATATATATTAATCTTGTAATATTATATTAGTATAGGGTTGAATTTTAAACTTGTAAAATTCTAGGGTTTGAAATTTAAATTGTCTAAATTAAACTTTTAATCACAAAACATAAATTTCAAAACTTGAGGGCAAGTTTTAAACTTTTCAAAACATAGGGGATCAAATAACAAATAATCTAAATCACATAATTATCCATATGTGATTTATTTAATTATTTCTTGCAAAACAATTTACCAATTTAATTAAGATAATTAATCAATTATCACATAAGGAAATTAATATTTAATTAATTGATAAATATCTTCAATTAGGTCAAGAATATACTCATATATATCTCAAAATCGGATTTATATTGACCTAACAAGATTAAGGTAAGTTTCCAATAGATAAACAACAAGAAATCCCGAAATTAGTTCTTTCTGACGCTCGAACTCGCCGAGTACCACAATGGACTCGCCGAGTTGAGGCCTACTCGCCGAGTACCACCATGGGACTCGCCGAGTTCATCAGGCAGAATGACAAAATTCGAATTTTGCAAGCAACAAACAAGCAATCAATGCATCAAATCAATAGAAACCAATCTAGGCTCTGATACCACTGTTGGGTTTTAGCCATATGAACATTTCTATGTGCACATACAAAACCCTAATTCTTGGATCTAGGTTTCTCTAATGAACATGCATTGAATCCAAGACTTCTAATGGTAATTCTATCATAATAACATTAAGAAATCAGAGTTATAAGTTTACCTTGAATCACTTGCTTGATCTTCTTGTCCTTGGAGCTTTAGAGTCACAATTGTCACTCCTCTAATGGCTTACAAACACCAACTAGCAAGAGGATGATTAGAGAGAGTGGGGAGGGATATGAAATTCGGCCAGGGTTCTTTTAAGTGCAAGAGTACCGATTTCATCAACCCTATGGGTCTATTTATACTTGTAAGGCTCCTAGGGTTTCACCTTTAAACCCTAATTGGAGAACTTAGGCCCTAAGCAATCCTAATCCCTTTCATGATAAGCCTTGGACGATTTCAAGGTCTATCCAAAGCCTCAAACCGTCCACCCCTTCATCTTAAAGGAATTACGGCCCAAAGTATAACTATCACACATTTGACAGTTTATGCCCTTCTATTTAATTAATCTCCTTAAGTCACCAAATTAATTCCTAATTAATTTATGACTTATATTAATCAAATAACAATATTATTATTCCTTATATTATTCTTATAATATATTAATAATATTCCTTCTCTCATTATAAATCATCCTGTCAAGTTGCTATGGTGAAGGCAACCGAAAAGGACCATGCACAACCGGGTCAAATACTTACCAAATATAGTTGCAGCCTTAGACACTATTCCAACATATATATATATATATATATATATATATATATATATATATATATATATATATAACATTCGTAATTTGGTATGTTTCCCTTTTATCCCTTTAATGCAAAATCTTTATCTTTTGGTCCCTAGATAGTACGTGGGCCGTACTCGATGTGTACACTTAGCGTACTAGCTCTTTTCTGGACATGAGATTCACCCACATACATGGGGCGTACGTGGACTACGCATGGCATACGTGGTGTCGGGGCAAACCCTAATTTTTAGCTTGAAAGTGAGATTTGGTGGTGTTTTTAGTGAAGAAGAAGAAGAACACTTGGTGGTTGCTTGGGAGTAGCTTGGGCTTCTAGATACAGGGTCATCTTCATCTTGGCAACTCATTTGACGTCAAAAGCTCCCATCTTGATGATTCTTTATGCTAGATCCAAATTAGGGTGTTATTTATGCATTCTTTAGTCTTTTGAGCTAAAGTCGAGGTTTTAATCTACTCTAGAAGTCATGGATGTTAGATCTTCGCTCCATTGAGGTCCCTTGTTTATAAAAATGTAATTTTATGAGAGATTTTGGTCCATGAAAGTGTGAAGATTCTTATTAAGCTTCTTTTTGAGTGTTGGGTCCTATTAAGTCATTCATGGGTGTAGAGTTGTCAACTTTACGTGTTAAGTCACCTCCTAGAATCAGATCTGAGAGTTTAGCATGTTGACTTAATCAAGTAAGTGCTTAATGAGTTGGGTTGGTAATCTGGGGAGTACACGGGGCGTACCCAACTGGTATAATGCACGTACTGACCCTGGAAAGAGTACGCTAAGCGTACAAGCTTAGTATGTCCCGCGTATTCAGCAGCTTGACCTTCAGATTGACTTCTTCGAGTTTGGGCCATATTTTTGGGCATTTTGGATTGGCGATTGGATTTCTTAATTTGGGCCATAGATAGGCTTTGGGCTTTCTTGGGATTAGGTCCATGATAGTTTTTAGGCCCAATTTGGAAGTTGGGCCACATTAGGCCTTAGGATGCCATTTAAGGAATTAGGGCCTTTTGAGTAGATGGGTTGGGCCTTAGTTTTGGGTCAAGTAAGAAAGAGGGTAAAATGGCCTTTTACCCTAAATACTGGAGAAGTAACATAGATTCTTGATTATGGGTTGAGATCCAATTATTAATTAGGTACTATTTGATGATGTTAACACAGGGATTTTCTGGGCCAACAGACTGAGATGTTATCTGAGGATTCTACAGCTTGAGCTGTTTAGCGGGTCGAAGGCACCAATGTCGGCCATGGTTTATTATGATTAGGATGCTAGTTGTCTGCGTGACTCTTGCATATATGATATTGATATGTATACCGGGTAGGGCCCGATGACTATCTGTTAAGTTAAAAACTAACTGGAAGATCGATTAGATCTTTATAACAGGTAAAATAATAAACACAAAAACAGTAAGAACGCAAGAATGGATGAAAGTGTGTCGAATGATTAATCAACAATCCTCAGCAGAGCTCGATAAAGAACTTCCACTGTAGAGGATTTAGGGTTTACAAGAACGATGAAGAAATAATCTCTGATCTATCGTAATCGCTATCAATCGTTTTTCAAATATGCATGCAAGCATATGTATTTATACTAAACCCTATCAGCTCACGGTTGGACAGGCCCAAACCGGAGTAGCAAAACTTGGACTAATAAACGAGCCCAATAGACGCAATACATAAAAACGCTACGCTACCCAACAATCTCCCCCTTTGCGTCAAATTGGAGCGAGATCATTTCTTCTTCTTGCTTGGGCCAGCAGCGGGAACCTTCTTCTTTACAGTTTCAAACAGATGTGAGATAAGCGCCAGGATTGTCTGTCTGAACCGAATGTACCATTGTATCATATCGTCAAAATACTTGATATCATCCGCTGTATTATCCTTGCATCTATGGATGATCCCCAACACATGCTCTAGACAAGAAGTGGTATACAGATGTTTGTCAGCTAAGGCAAAAAGACATTTCTGTCCTTCATTCCTAGTGAACATGACAGAGTTTCGCCTCGCATCAATTTTGCCCATCTGCATCTGGTTCAGATCACTGGCCGAGCCAACAGGAGAGATCGTTGGTTTCTTCTTGAAGACACTTGCAATCTCCTGATCCATCAGTGCAACCTCCATGATGTAGCACACCAGCATCCTCTTGTGATGGTCGATGATCGGACCATATTCAGCTTCGTTGGTCAATAGGATGTTGTGCAAGATGATCCGGTCATGGGGATTGAGGTTCGGTAGATCTGCTAACGAAATGGCATGTTCGGTTTTGGCAGATCCCCTGAGCACCTTGAACCGAACGTTGATAAATCTCCCTTCAGTGTATGGTTTTAAGACCCGAACGTTGATGATCTTCTAAGCGCTCCAGGTTTGATATTGAGGTTGAGCAGCCTTCAGATAAAAATCAATCAATTCCCGATCAACCACCGGATGAGGATGAGGGAACTCGGAAACGTTGGAGAAGGCGTGAAAGATGAACGCCTTTCGAGTCAGTGGCATGTCGAACTGAGAGTTGACAGTGTTGGAACAGTCAAATGAAATAACTGGTTCCAGCCACAAGATGCTCGGAGTGTCAATTGCTTCCTTTATCATCCTCTCGAGAGTCCAAGCAGGAAAAAGAGTTTTCCTACTCTCGAGAAGGTCGTGGGCTTCCTTCTGTCTTCGCTCAGCTTCTTCAGCTTCTCTTGCCACACGAACACTATCATCATCATCATTGCGTCGACTTTTACGTTTCAGCAAGTCGGCAATGGTTTTGTTGTCTTCTTCCTCTTCTTCCTCAGCAATCTTCTTGCCTTTATCCTTCACACCCGAACCGGAGGCTTGGCCTACAGAAGGAGGTTCGGTTGTGTGAGTCGCCTTTGAGGAATGAGGTGGTTGAGATCCAGACTCCTTTTCTCCCCCTTGTTTCGGAATGGACACGAAATCGGGTAGCCCTTCAATTTTGCTTAACAGATCCAGGGCAGGAGCGAGCTTCTCTGCAAGGGTACGCCTCACATAATGGTTAAGGATCGGATCATGTGCTTCGAGGATGTTAGAGATGGCTGAGTGGACATCCGAAACACACGATTTAATAACCTCCCGTTCGGGCCGAAGAGTGTCAATCTGTTGTTGAGAGTGGGAAAGTTGAGCACTCTTGACCTTCAGGGCAGTGGTCTTCTTTGCCAAGACATCCATTAACGAGTTCTCAGCAGCCAAATCCTCTTGGAGTTTAGAGAGGCGCTCGTCAATAGAAGTACGGAAAGCTGAGTTGTCGTCTGTGAGCGATTGACAAAGTGAAGCAAAAGACTTCAACTCAGTAGAGACAAACGTGGCCAACTGTTGAACAATTGGTTCCAACGTAGTCTTGGTGGCAATAGCACTCTCCTGTAAAGACTTTAACAGGGTAGAGGCATCAGAAAATAGTTTATCGACTTTTTCGGTCACTGCCTGGCAGGCTTTCGTTGAGGCATCGATGGCGGCGGTTGTAGAAGCGATAGAATCTTGCTGAGCCCTTGAGAAAGCATCAACAATCTTCTGAAGAGCAGCTTCAGAGAGGGATGATTGAGAGGTAGAAGTAGAGGCAATGAGCAAGTCGACCTTGTCATGGAGCTCCTTAAGATGTTTCTTTGTGACCGGAGCGTCATCATCATTGTCGCTCTGCACTTGAAACGGACTGTAGTAGACCGAATCAAATGTCAAGTTTTCCCCGCCAAGGAAAGTATCATCTCCGTCAGAGGCATGACCGGGAGATGGTGGTGGTGGTGAAGATGGTGGTTCTGTGGTATGGGTAGGGTCAGGTTGAGTTGTTTCGGGTGTAGGTGTAGGGGTAGGTTCGGGTGCTTTTTGGGTTTCGGTTGCTGGTGGTGGTTCGGTTGCATCAGTATGAACCCCCGTATCAGATACGTTGGTTGTAACTTTTGCAGTGGATGTTGTTGTTGCATCGGTGAATATGGGTGGTGGCATTGGGATTGAAGTGTTTGGAATGTGGGTAAAGGGATTTATGGTGGGAATGGAAGTAGGAATAGTTTTAGGAGGAGAGGGAATAGGAGAAGGAGGGATTTGAATCTCAGGAGTAGGAGATCTGGGTGGTGTGTTGCCTCTTGGAGAGTCGTCAGAATCCGAACTCTCATCCTCTGACTCACTGGAGGAGGAAGCGATAACCAGCTTTCTCCTGGGTTGAGTTTTTCGCCTCTTAGGCTACGGAGACTCAGCAGCCTTTGTGGGTTTCCTCTTCTTGGGAGAAGGGCCTTTAGCGCCTTTCGCCACCTGTTTCCCTTTGTCAGCCTTCTTGCCTCTTGGAGCAGGCTTGTCGGCTTCGTGAATCGATTTCAACATCTCCGGCGTGAGATCCCTCGGACCAGAACGCTTGAATTCTTTGTAGGTTCTGATAATCCGGCTGTCAGCTGGAACGTCAGCATACATGGATTCCGGAATGGAACCATTGAAGGGGAACTTAGAAGCATCCGAGACGATGATCTTCGTGGTGTGGAATGTACCAATCGAAGACATCGGTGCGCCGGCGACAGTGGGGACATTGTACTTGTCCATCACCCACTTCGTAATCAGGGTCCAAAACCTTACGTAAGACACCTCTGAATGTCGTGAAGAAGAGGAGAGACTCTGGATGAGTTGTTGCCAAAGAACAAACCCATAATCGACATTGATGCCGTTGTAGACACCATACAAGATGGACAGGAACAGTCGACTGGAACCATCTGAACCCGAACTCCTTTCAGAGAGGCCTTTGAATAGCACAGTGAACATCCCGTTCCACTGTGGCGGCAAGCACGACTTCTTGAACTTGGTGACAGAAGTAAGCACCTTCGTATAACCCATGTTGTAAAACATGTTGAACAGGTGCCCCATTGGAATCGTCTCTGGATTAAACCTCGTAGGGTCAGCTTCAAACCCTATCAGGGAGCAAAATCGTTGCTTGGAGATGGATGCCTTGTGATGAAGAACATCAAAGAAGATCCTGTCGACCACTTTGTCGTAATGAGCAGTCACGTAGATTTGCGACAGGAACTCCATCGGAACTGATTCCGTCCTTGAAAGTGCAGGAGCAATCGGCGAATACTTCAGACATTCGATAATTGGGAACATGTAGGAATCATAAGAGTGAGGGGTTAAATCGATAATGAGACATTGTTGAGGGCGAATGGGAAGAATGTGGGATGTGGCGTGAACAGAAGACAAATCTGCCATTGTTGAAGAGAGGGAAGAAGATGATGAACAGTTACGATTCAGGGATTTCTTGCGCTCTGTAAATTTTGATTGCAGTAAAGAGGTAAATGGTAGAGGATGTCGCCTTTTTATACTGGGGTTTAAGGAGAGAGAAAGATCTTCCCAAATCTTCTATCGAAATACGAAGAGTTTTCCGGAGTTGACTGATGCGTGAAAGTTAGGGTAATCGATGATCACGCATGAGAGAGAGTGTCAGATCCCTAAGAACACGCCTCCCATCAAGCGCCGTTTGAAGATAAACCGTTTTAGATTCACACGCGCGTCTTTTGCGCCATTTGGAGATGAACCGTTTCAAATTCACACACGCGTCTGCGACGTCATTTGGAGATTAGACGTTTCAAATCCGCACGCGTTCCTTTTTACGCCGTTTGAAATCAAATCAATTAGACTCCCGCCTGAGTCAGCAACTCTTCATCTTATCCCTTAAAGTGTAACGACATCTTTTGAATAATACGCCCACGTGGATTAAAATTGACCACAACTTATAATTGACCACCAATCCAATGAAAAAGGCTGTAATTATTAGAACCAGAATTTTGGAAAATCAAAGATTTTCGTGCTAAGGGTGTAAAAGAAAAGAAATAAAGCAATCCTTTTTAGGAAAAATTGTGATGTCAATAAAGACACGAAACAACTGATCCCGGGCACGAATCTCTTCCTTCAAAGTCAAGAGAGACCTTAAAGTGTTAGTGTGGTTTCCCGTTGAATAACGATCGAACAGTTATTACGAAGTGTTGAAAGGCTTCTTTTAATTAGGCTTCTTAGGGTGGCTTTTGCTTTGATTCAACAGTCCTAATCTTGAAATAAGATAGAAAGTGAACAAAGTACTTGTGAGACCGGTGTAGTCATTTGAACAAGTAGGTGGGTAATAATTTTAAAGTGGCTTAGAAAATATAAAATCTCAACAAAAAATTAAAAAACTGGATCCCAAGGGAAGAAATGTTATGGTGTTTAACAATTTCATAGGAATCACACAAAGTAAAAATTTGAGATTTCATGAAGATACGTCCGTCAATCCATTAGTGAAAACTTGGGTATTGAATTTTGGGTTTCACTCAGCTCGTAGTGGCACGAAACTAAGATCATAAACGCAGTTTTTGAGTAACCATAAACCTCAGTGGTAATTTCTGAGAGTCTCAAGGGTTACGTTTGTGAAACGAATTTAATGGAGAAATGCAATAGAGATGGTGTAAGAAATCAAAGTACCTCTGCTGTGAAAAATAGGACCAAGCAGAAAACTCTTATCTCATGTGAGAAGAGAGTTAGATAGCTCACGATTAGAATAAATGTGATAGCCTAATTGGGAAGACAAGGTTTGTGTATACCAAGTCATTAAGACTATTATTCAGAATCTGATGAGGCTTTAGGCACATACAGCAGCATGCTTCTAAGGACACTTAACTAATTCAACAATTTCCCCATAAACGAACACACAAATAAAATTAAAGCCAAAAAGTAAATAAACAACAAAATATGTTTTGGAATTTTTGATATTAGAAGAAAAGAAATATTTTTGGAATTTTTGATATTAAAAAAAATAAATGATAAAAGAAATAAAAATTAAAAAAAATAAGACTGAGAAAGAAAATAAAAAGATAAAAAAAAACTTTGGAACCGAACCCGAGCGTTCGGTTGATTTTGGTTGAGAAAAACTTTGAGAAAACCGAACCCGAGCGTTCGGTTGAGAAAAATTAAAAAAAAATGAACCCGAGCGTTCGGTTGATTTCGGTTTTGAAAAATTTTGAAAAACCGAACGCGAACCTTCGGTTGGTTTCGGTTTTGAAAAAGTTTTGGAAAACCGAACCCAAGTGTTCGGTTGGTTTCGGTTTTGAAAAATTTTGAAAAACCGAACACGAGTGTTCGGTTGGTTTCGGTTTTGAAAAATTTTGAAAAACCGAACCCGAACCTTTGGTTGGTTTCGGTTTTGAAAAATTTTGGAAAATCGAACCCGAGCGTTCGGTCTATTTCGGTTAACGAAGAAATTAGATTTTCAAAAATGAAATACTTTTGACAGTAAAAGAAATGAAATAGGAACAATTATACATGAAATTTACAACCAAGAAAACCACCTTTAATTGATGAGCGAAGTGCAGATTATCCAACCAAACCCGAACGTTCGGTCTATTTCGCTTCTTACGTTTGAGTTTGAGAGGTAGTTTGTGGTACTGACTCTGATTCCATCATACCTAGCCCTTGTAGAATTTTGTTGAACGACGCTTCAGGAAGAGCTTTGGTAAAGACATCAGCCAGTTGATCAGTGGTTCTAACAAAGTGAATTTCAACGTTTCCATCTTCCACATGATCTTTGATGAAGTGATACCTCAGTGCTATGTGCTTAGTCTTGGAGTGTTGCACTGGGTTATGACAGATCCTAATTGCACTTTCAGAGTCACAATATAGTGGCATCTTTTTCATATTGAGTCCATAGTCTCGGTGTTGACTCTGGATCCAAATCACTAGAAGTACAGGATGCAGCTGCAATGTATTCTGCTTCAGCTGTAGATAAAGACACACATGTTTGTTTCTTTGATTGCCAGCTAACCAACTTCCCGTCAAGGAATTGGCAGCCTCCAGTGGTGCTGAGCTTTCGGGTGTTGATGCACCTTTGGGTGGTGAGACACTTTCGGTTGGTGTGGTACTTTCGGTTGGTGAAGTGCGTTCGGGAGCGGTTTGAGAACTGTTCTCCCCCTCAACATGTGAGCTTGTCTGTGATGATGATGGCGGATCCTCCCCCTCGGCTGAAGCATTGTGTTGTGGAGGGTCGTCAGGACTTGATCCTCCTTCATTCATTCTCTTTGTAGCATCTTCGACCAGTTGCTTCAGATGATCTACCTTGTTGTCTACCGCACTGGCTTCTGAGAGAGTGGCCTTCTCTGGTTCATCAAATAGCTCAACGAATTTCTCAAATAGATTAGCGATTGAGGCTGTGACTTGGCCAGTTTGAGGAAAGATTTCTCCAACTGTGTCTTCGTTGGCCTTTAGCTTTTTGACATATCTATCATCAAAAGTCACGTAATAAGTTTCTTCTATTTTCCTCGAATGCTTGTTTAATACCCTATATGCTTTAGAAGTAAGAGAATAGCCCAGAAATATCCCTTCGTCGGCTTTGACATCAAACTTGTTGCGGTGTTCTTTAGAATTAAAGATGAAACACCGTGAACCGAACACATGGAAGAATTTGACATTCGACTTCCTGTTGTTGATAATCTCATAAGGAGTGAGAGTGAAGCGCTTGTTGAGATATGACCTGTTCTGTGTAAAACAAGCAGCAGAAATAGCATCAGCCCAAAAATATAAAGGTAAGGAAGCGAAACTTAGCATAGTTCGGGCTGCTTCACACAAAGATCGGTTTTGTATTTTGACAATTCCGTTTTGTTGAGGTGTGTAGGGAGCTGAGAAGTTGTGACTAATTCCCTTTTCTGCCAGGAATTCTTCGAATTCTTTATTTTTTAACTCCAGTCCATTGTTGCTCCTGATGTTGCGAATGACTTTCTTCAACTATACTTCAATCTGCTTGATGAACACCTTTAGCTTGTGAGTCGCTTCAGATTTAAGCTTCAGAAAGAACACCCATGTAAAACGCGAAAAGTCATCAACAATAACAAGAATGTACTTGCTACCACCGATACTTTCGATAGATGATGGACCACACAAATCAATATGAAGTAATTCTAGTGGTTCAACAACTTTAGTGTTTATTATAGATGGATGACTTTGACGACTCTACTTCCCCATTTCACATGCAACACACAAATGTTCTCTATCGTACTTGAGCAATGGAAGACCCCGAACATGACCTCCAGTGACAAGTTTGTTGATATCCTTAAAGTTGAGATGAGAGAGCCTTCGGTGCCACAACCAGGTTTCGTCAGATTGTGCTTTGGATAACAGGCAGATAACTGGGTTTCCTTTGATGGGTTTGAGGTTTAGAGGAAACATTTCACCTTTACGCTCCGATTTGAGAATAACACTTTTCGTCTTCTTCTCAATTATTTCAGAACCCTCATCGTCGAATGAAACTTTGAGACCGGTACCTCCAACAAGTTGAGATACACTGATGAGGTTATGTTGTAGTCCTTCCACGTATGCAACCTTCCTTATCGTGAAATCACTGTTTGTAATCATTCCATAGCCTTTTATGGTGCCGAAGGAGTTGTTCCCGAACTTGACATTTCCACCGTTTGAAAGAGATCTATATTCCCTTAGCTCTTCCTTCCTTCCTGTCATGTGACGCGAGCAGCCACTGTCAATGTACCATTCTTCGTCAAACTGCTCGTCACTTATAACCTGCAAAAATTAAGCAGATTTAGGAACCCAAAGTTTCTTGGGTCCTCGTGAGCCTTTCATAGGAACAGGAATAGTAAGAGAGATGTCAACAATATCTGTTCTTTTTATTAGTGTTGTTTCATCTTTCTTTTTGATGGTGAAAACCTTAATTTTATTGGGATTTGTTGCTTTTGGTTTGGACTCTGGTTTAACTGATGAAACCTTCAGTTTTCCTTTTAGTTCACTTGATGATTGAGGTTTTTGAGAGTGAACAGAATGGAATTTAGAATTGGGTTTAGAGGAATTAGAAGAATTTGAAGAATTAGAAGAGTTAGAATGAGAGAACTTAGACTGAGATGATTTCTTGACTTGAGATTCTAAGTGACCCTTTTGCTTTTGATCATTAGTGGGACCGAACCTAGAATATTGATCTCTTTTGTTCTCTGAACCGAACCTTTGCTTTCGGTTGATGTTGTTTTCTGAACCGAACCTTTGCTTTTGGTTGATGTCATTCTCTGAACCGACCCTCTGCTTTCGGTCGATGTTGTTCTCTGAACCGAACCTCTGCTTTCGGTTGTTATTGCTCTCTTGTGATTTACCAGGACTTTTCTCTGACTTTAAGTTCCTGTCACGATATGAGAAATAGGCATTTTGTGATTGCCAAAACTGTTTTCTTTCAGAGAGATTCTTCTTGTATCTCTGATTCCTTTGTTGTTTTTGATTTCTCATCTTCTTCGGTTGATGATGGATATTGGCTTTTGGTTTCTGTTTTCCTTTAGCTGGTTCACTCTGAACTGATGAAGTTTCACTTGAAGGAGTGACTTCTTTTGCAGGAATTCCTTTTTCTTGACGAATATCTTTTGTACCACTAGTACTTGGCACATCGAAGCTATCAGGCTTATTCAAAGGTTCTGGCACATATCTGCCTTTGCTTTTCCATGAAGTCCTTTCAGACAAACCTACCGTTTCATCAGCATTGTCGATGGGAGCTGACCAGAAGAACTCGTCACAGCCATTAGCATTGTCTTCGTTTACAATGGCTGTGAGTTCAGCAGTCTGATGTTCGGTTACGCCTGTGACGTTATACACCTGATTTGGAGTGGTTCTAACCTTTTGGTATACTACTTCCTTTTCTGCAAGAATCGGGGACTTTTGTTGGGACAAACGAGCAAACTCCACTGAATTTTATGAAATGAGATTCTTGTGGTTTTCGGGTTCGCTCTTGACAAATTCTGAACAATCAACTGTGTCCTCTACAGAAATTTCACTCATATTGTCATCCTCATTAAGCTCAGATGCATTTTCAACATCAATTTTATTTTCTGAGCTCAAGTTGGCATTCAATGTGTCAAATTTTTGTATAGTTTCGGTCCTCAGTTTTAGTTTATCATTTTCATCCAAAAGGTTTTTCAGCATGTCCTTATGGTCCTTGGACTTTATGAAAGATTCGATTTTGTCTAGTACATACATATATGTCGGATTAACATCCTCAGATGAAATAACACTTTCACAATTATACGCTTCAGCATCAATTTCATCCTCCTTAAACTCAAGGAAGGGTAAAATCATGCGATGAATCTTTTGTCCTATTTCACAATCCACATGAAGCTGAGTGATATTAGTGTAAAGACGTTTAGCAATCAAACAAAAACATTTCTCTGTTTTAAAACCTTTATATTGTCTCTTTGCAATTAAATGTTTTCATCTTTTGTTTTGATTAACTCCGACTCCTTCAGTTCGATCCACATCCTCCGTTCCTCACTCTTCGAAGACACCCTGCTTATTTGGTCAGTCAGGTTAGAATTGGTGACTCGAGTTTGAGTTAAACTACTGTCTAGATGAGAAATTCTTGAATTAACACTTTTTAATTCTTTTTCGTATGAGCATTGTGGGACTTTGAATGAAACAAAAACGGATTGTACCTTCTTGATTAGTTCATCAAGTTCGTTGAACTGTACGCTGAGCGGTTTAGCTGTAAAGCACAAATCCTGTTGCTCCTTCGTGTCTTCCTTCCCACCATATGTGTTGTATCCCCTCATCTAAGATACGTTAGACACCATCAAGCATTTTCCACCACTGCTCTCTTCTTTCACCACATAAGCCTTTCCATGAGAAGGCTTCCTTACTTCATCATCTTCAGAGTCGGTTGACCAGACCTCCATGCCACCGAACTCATCATTCGCTACCGAACCCTGCACAATTAAAGCATTCATAGAAGGGTTAGCAGCAGATTTCTTCTTCCTGATCTCATCCAGCTTTTTCAGCAACAAAGCTTCTTCGTCCTTTTCATCATCCTTTTCTGCCATTTCTTGAGGACACAATCCTTTGCATAGTGGTTCTTTCCTCCACAGTAATAGCAGCTCACTCCCGAATCCCCTTCAGCTTTCGGTTCCTTCTTTGATTCTTCTGCCTTCGATTCATCTTTAACCTTTTCAGAACTATAACTCCCCTGCCAATTTTGGTTCTTATTGGTGGGAAATCTTTTCTTGATGAACCTCTTGGGGTTTGACACCATCATAGCATAGTCTTCAGAAGTGAGGTCATAGTCCTCCAAGTTGAGGTCTTCTTCTTCCATCACCGCTTTACTTTTGGACAGGAGGGCCAACAAACCCAAGCTTGAGACCACATTTTTCTCCTGTAACACGATCTTTTCTTGAGATTTCAAAATGCCCACCAGTTTCGCCAAAGAATAGGACTTAAATTGCTCATGCGCTTTCACTGTGGACACTACTGCTCTCCACTCAGATCTGAGACCGTTCAAAAACGTAACCTTCTGCTCAGTTAGCTTCCTTTCAATGTCATGTTTAATCATCTTGCTGAGAAAATGATTGAAGCGATCGAACGTTTGAGTCACGGTTTCTTCGGCTCCTTTCTTGAATTTACCAAACTCAGACAAGAGCAAGGTTTGAATAGAGTGTTCAAGATCTTCGTCCGTAGAGTACAATTCTCGTAGCCTGTCCCATATTTCTTTTGCAGTTGTGCATGAACTCACCAGCCTGAAAGTGTCAGATTGAAGAGCGAATATGATTAATCTCAATGCTTTAATATTGCACTGAAATTTATCTTTTTCGTCTTGGGCAATATCTATAACATCTTTCAAAAGATCATTATATTCCTTCTGAGTTTTAATAATCCTTGAAGTTGCTGAATGAGCGAAGGGTCCAGATACTATTGCTTCCCAGATGAGGTATCCATTGTCCTCAGATCCTATAACATAATCTTCAAAGTGATGCGCCCAGACTTCATAATCCTGGGTGTAAAGGATGGGAATCTTCGTTGTTGATCCAATGCTGTTCGAAATATTGATGGGATTGGATTGCGACTCGTCCATACTTGATCGAAAAACCTATTTAAAAGATCAGAGTTGTAATGTATTAAATTAGGGCAAAACAATAAATACCGAGTTACGTCAATAATGAGATGACGACTCAATAAATATCAGTAAATGCGGAATAACCCTAATCGAAACCTTTTTCACAGAAAAGAAGTGTATGAATTACACAGCCTCCTGCTCTGATACCAATTGTTAAGTTAAAAACTAACTCGAAGATCGATTAGATCTTTATAACAGGTAAAATAATAAACACGAAAACAGTAAGAGCACAAGAATGGATGAAAGTGTGTTGAATGATTAATCAACAATCCTCAGCAGAGCTCGATAAAGAACTTCCACTGTAGAGGATTTAGGGTTTACAAGAACGATGAAGAAATAATCTCTGATCTATCGTAATCGCTATCAATCGTTTTTCAAATATGCATGCAAGCATATGTATTTATACTACACCCTATCAGCTCACGGTTGGACAAGCCCAAACTGGAGTAGCAAAACTTGGACTAATAAACGAGCCCAATAGACACAATACATAAAAACGCTACGCTACCCAACACTATCATGTATTCTATTTATCTTTGTGATTATTGCTTGTGTTTATATGCTTATATGTTTATATGTTTATATTTATATTGGGTTGGGCCTAACGCCAGGCCGTGCCTAATGACTAAATGATTTGTTCCGAGTGGGGCTCGATATCGGGTGGGACCCGATGCCGGGCGGGGACTGATGCCGGGCGAGGCCCATTATATGTTTGATATGTATGGTATGTGGTATTTTGCGGAACTCACTAAGCTTTGTGATTATGGTTTTGAATTTATGTTTTTGGTACGTCTAGTTTGAATGGGAAAGCCCGGGAAGATTGTAGTGCACACACCACATCGTTCCGCATTTTTATATTACTTAGATGTACTTGGTTGTTATTGATACACTTTGATTCACCACGTTTTCGATGATGTTTTTATGGATAACGGTTTTATTAACTTAAAAGTGGAAATTTTTAGTCTTACTTGTAACATTCGTAATTTGGTGTGTTTCCCTTTTAGCCCCTTAATGCAAAATATTTATCTTTTGGTCCCTAGCTAGTACGCGGGGCGTACTCTATGAGTACGCTTAGCGTACAAGCTCTATTCTGAATGCAAGATTCACCCACGTACACGGGGTGTATGTGGAGTATGCATGACGTACGTGGTGCAGGGGAAAACCCAAATTTTTATGGTTTGCACCTTATTTAAGCAACTTATACCACCTTAGAACATTCTATTGATCAACCTCCATCACTCTCTACCCTAAAAACAAAACCCTAAGTGCTTTTGGATGAGCGTTTGAGTGCTATTTGGTCTGGGATGGTGGCATTGATGGGAGCTCGCACGTTGACCTTCCGGGAGTACCGAGCATGTGGGGCTCTGGATTAATTCGGCGGGAAGTGATGTGATTTGTGAGCATTGAGTTGGCATGCTGAATTAAAGAACATGGTGATTTTGTCACACCCCCAAACCAAGGATGGCGGAAACGTCCGAGGGTGGAAGACTTCATGTATAGTATCACAACAAGAGTATAATAGTGCTCAAAGTAAACACAACCAACATAAATATAATTGAAAATTTTACACCATAGTATAAATTTACATGTTTCTAAATCAATTACATTATGTTGACAGAAATGAAATGTTTGACGCCTTAGCGTCCCATCCTCAAAAGCAGCTGATTACCTGATTTACTGATTTCCTGAGAATACAAGTAGTTTTGAAAGAGTGTCAACAATTAAGTTGGTGAGTTCATAAGTTTTTGAATGAAACGTTGAAATCCTTTCTTTGTAAAAGTATTGTTTACTCCAGAAAAATCCAGAAGTTCATGAGAATCTCTCATTGGTGTCCTTAATAGGGTAAAAGCACTAAATGATTTGTATAGTTTCTTTTCTTCTCATCTGTTTCTCTATCAGAATTCTCCTAATGAAATTTTGTTGGATCCTCCTCGACTCTTCTATTGATTGTCGGAGGATCTATCTAAGGGGTTTATACGAGAATGGGAATGTCTAAAGAATCTATGAGATGATTTAAATTTTTACGAAGGTGATCCTTTTTGGTCCTTCTATAATCACATGGTGTGTACCGATTATATATAATCCAGATCAAATAGACCTTCGATGTAGCACCTAGTTCCTGGTACGTAAAATTTATCTTTGTGCTTTTCATTTTTTTAACCTTGGACTCGGCGAGTTGTAGGTCCGACTCGCCGAGTAGAGACGGGACCCGGAGCATGTTTAAGTTGGCGACTCGGCAAGTCCCCGCTGTCTGATGAAACCCTAATTCCAAGGGTTTGCAACCTATTTAAGCTAGCTTGTGCAGCCCAAGCTCACCCCCTTTCACCCTCAGAGCACTCTACATCAAACCCTAACTCGTTTCTTGTGAGATTGAAGTGTTTAGAGTGATTTCCTTGAAGTTTTTAGGAGAAGAAGGAGAGTGGATCAAAAAGAGGAGAAGGAGACCAGATATAGTTCTCTGAGGTATATCTCTGCTCCATTCTGTTTGTTTGCTTAAACCCCATTAGAGCACCTTTTGAGATCTTCTTGAACCTTTTCCAAGCTTGTGCATGAAGTAGAATCCATTATAGGTTGATTATCTACTAGATCTAGTCATGTTTGAGCTCCAGAAGCTCATATCTATAACCTTTATGGGAGTTAATTGCTTCAATGTCCTAGATCTACCTTCTTAGCCCCTATTTCGCCTTTAATCCCCATTCTATGAATTTCTACACGTAAAGTTGGAAACTTTACGTGAAAATCCTGCCCTAAGAACTGAGATCTGTAAATGGCATGGACTGGATTCGAACAAAATCGAGTGTATAGTATTTGCATGTGGCAGACTCAGCGAGTTGCTCATCGAACTCGGCGAGTCGGGTCGTGAGTCCTCGAGTTTTCCCCCTTTTTGTTTATGCCGAGTAGAGTAGTGAGTCCTGGGAGGACTCGGTGAGTTGGAAGCTGAACTCATCCGGGAAGGAACTCGGCGAGTCAATGCCCTGACTCGGCGAGTTCAAGGCAACCTTCTTAGATTAAGAACAGACTCGATGAGTTGTTCATACAACTCGACGAGTCAAAGCATAAAGTGTTCATCGGATGAAGATGAACTCGGTGAGTTGTTCATACAACTCGGTGAGTAGGATGAAGGACTATTGGCCTTGGGTATAGAAGGAAAGCTCCTCGAGTCAACGTCTAACTCGACGAGCAGAGACGGATTTATGGTCAGACTAAGGGAAAGGGACTCGGCGAGTTGGCAAGCCAACTCAACGAGTCTGGTCAACTGGTAGTTGACTGTGACTTGACTCTTGATTTGTAAGGGTAAATGGTCAATTTACCCTGAAGTCGGTTAGCAGTATTTGACTAAGGGTTTTGTGGGAATTATAGCCGGAGGATCCCCGGAGTGGCAGTAGCAGCAGACAGTCAGTTCCCACGCAGATCGACAATTACTTTGAGGTGAGTTTCCTTCCAGTAGGAACGGGTCTAAGGCACTAAGGTCGGCCCATATAGATGAGATGTTAGTATTAGAGTGTGGGCCGAGCCCGTATCTCTTGGTTGAGTTGATTATGATATATGCCAGTATGATAGAGTTGTCTATACTTGTTGTCTGCGTGATACTTGTATATTATGGGTTAGCGGCTGAGTGTGGGCAAGGCCCGTATCTCTCCGAGAGTGGAGTGTGGGCGAGGCCCATACCTCCCAGATAGTGGAGAGTGGGCTAGGCCTGTATCTCCCGGCTAGCGGAGTGTGGGCAAGGCATGTATCTTCATGAGTGTGGGCAAGGTCCGTATCTCCTAGCTGTATGTTGTATGCTTGCATGGTATGAGGTATTATGGGGGAACTCACTAAGCCTCATGCTTATAGTTTTCAGTTTTGGTTTCAGGTACCTCTTTGTCGAAGGGGAAGGAGTTGGCGTGGTAGCGGTACGTCACACACACACACCTGTTTGTATTCCGCATTATGACATCTACTTGGGAGATTGTACTCTGACATTTTTTTGATTATGACAATGTTTTCTGACATGCAGCATCTTTTGTGAAATGAAATGGTTGTTGAATGATTTATTTCTAAATGTTTTGCTAAAGTACATATTTTGAAAACGAAATTTTTGGCTCGTATTTTTGGGATGTTACAAGTTGGTATCAGAGCCCTGGTTTGAGGGATTCGAACACACCTTCGGGGGTGTTTGAACTCAAATCAAGGGACTAAAAGATTTTGGAAAAAGGAAATGTTTTCTAGAAGGCTACTAAAGGGCTCCTAAGAAAGAACGAAGTGTGTGATGTGCGCGACCGGCCAAGCTCAAGCAAGTATTCCCCAAAGTACCCATACAAGTTTATGTTATGCTTATCATTTTCAGTAGAACAGCATGCTAGAATAGGACTAAGGATCTAGGAGTGATGCCTTATGTGCCTGCTTTATGTGCTTCAGTGTGTGAAAAGTTGCATGCTAGGATTGAGTAGACAGCATTAGGATGGCCTGTTTAGGTTATGCCTGATAGTGCGAGTTTAGCATTGTATGCTAGTCCAGTCTCTCTCTAAGAGGATAAAGTTGCTTGAGATTGTTTCCTTTATGTCCAAATGTTGTTTGCTTTGTGCTATGTGGGCTTTGAAGTGATGGGAGTTAGCTGTTAGGTGAATACGATAAAGTCACATGTGATCAGGGTTGAATAATCTCAGAGTGTTGGATTTGACCCTATTGCGTAGATCTTGTTTAAGTCCTAACTGTGGTAGGGATGAGCCCCTTACTCGAAGGATTATCCGAGCTTCATCACATGTGATTGTATTCAGGTAATGGCTAATTGGCATCACCAAGAGGCCTTCAGCAGCTGAGGACTAGGTTGGGTGAAGTCAGAAGTTTCCTAGGGTAAGCCTAGGATAGGAGTAGTAGAGATCAACGGTAGTGAAAGGGACCTAGTGGAGTCAAGGCAGTCCTTGGAGAAGGTACAGATAGATGTGGAAGGTAGTATGGGCCCGTACTACTGAAAGCAAAGGATCCGTACCTGAATCGAGGAATGCCAAGATAAGACCAAGGAACTTGTAGTAATTTTGATCCCTCCAGAGGTATCAGTATCGCTAACAGTTGTCATTTCTTTTGTATTTCAGAATGGTGGTACTACGTTCGAGGCTAGCAGTTGGCAGTACAGGTTTGGGATCAGGTTCCGAGCCAGTGGATGAGGGGCTACGCGAGTTCATCGCGTCTGAGATCACTAGAGGCATCCTTGAGTCGACCCCCATCATCTTCGGGTCGATCAAGGAAGGGATATTGGAATTGATGGAGGATCGCCTCCGGGCATTCAGGAGCGACATGGAATCTCGCTAGTCGGGATCTCACATGCTGTCCTTCAAGGACTTTCGGGGCAGTGGTGCGCCGGATTTTCACAGGGCGAAGGACCCCATAGCTGCCAGACGATGGATTGCCGACATTGAGTCTGCCCAGATGATTAGCTTCTGCCCTGAGGGGTCGAAGGTGAGGTTCGCAGCAGGGTGTTTACGAGATCGGGCTAGGGAATGGTGGGAGTCCGTGGGGGACTCATTGGGAGCCTCAGCTGTCGAGGCTATGACTTGGTCGGACTTTGCGACCAGGTTCAGGGCGGAGTTCGTGCCAACTGTCGAGCTTCAGCAGCTGGCCAGGGAGTTCTTGGATATGAGGCAGACGACAGAGACTGTAGTGGAGATCACCGCCAAGTTCCGGGAGAGGGCATTGTTGGTGCCCCAGTATGCGGGTGACGAGGATATGAGGAGGACCCGTTACCATGACATGCTACAGGCTGATATCCAGGATCATGTTAGCTTTTCAGCTTGCCCTACCCTAGAGTCCATGATTGCCAGGGCAAGGGAAAGGGAGATTGATTTAGAGCACATTCGGAAGAGGAAAGCAGAGGCGGGGCAGGTGGTTAGGGCTTCGGGGAAGAAGCCCAGGGGATCAGATGGTAGGCCGAAAGGCCAAGGAGGGCCGGGCCGCTGCGGGAAATGTGGCAGGAGGCATGAGGGAGCATGTAGGATGGGATCAGCAGGCTGCTACAAGTGCGGCAAGGCAGGGCACTTTAGCAGGGATTGTACTACTCCTGCTTCGACTATTCAGACATCGGAGTTGCTGTGTTTTCACTGCAACCAGAGGGGCCACAAGAAGGCCAATTGCCCCCAGTTGATAGCATCAGCGCCGGTTAGGGCGTCAGCTCCAGCTACCCTGCGGATTACGGATGGCCGGCAGGCCAAGGCAGAGGCTCCAGTGGTGAGGAGTCGGGCGTTTCAGCTGACGGCAGATGAAGCACGCGCCGCACCCGATGTGGTGACAGGTATGATTCTTTCCCTCTACTTTATTTTTATGATGTTATGATATTGATATGTGCTCTGTGTATATGTATTAGGATCGTTCCATGTGAACGGTATTCCTGTCCAGGTGTTGTTTGACTCGGGTGCAACCTGATCATTTGTTTCCCTTGCGCTAAGCAAGAGGTTTACTGAGTCTTCGAGCATGTTGGATTGCCCTTTAGAGGTAGAGATTGCCGATAATAGATCGGTGCGAGCGTCATCAGTATTCAGGGATTGTGTCCTGAGGCTTTTCGAGGAGCGCTATTTGGTGGATTTAGTTCCCATCCCATTGCGGGGGAACAAGGTAATTATAGGCATGGATTGGTTGAGCCCTAATGGGGGGGTGATAGATTGCGCACATCAGCTAGTGCGGATCAGGACCCCGAGTGGGGGAGAGTTGGTGATCCACGGTGAGAGGCCACATCATAGACCTATAATGTGTTCAGCAGCGACATCTAGGCGCTACCTTCAGTAGGGATGCGCAGGGTATGTCGCGTATGTTATGGATACCCGGGAGACGGGTAAGGCGACAGTGAGCGAGGTACCAGTAGTGCGAGACTACGCTGATGTGTTCCCGGAGGAGTTTCCTGGAATACCTCTGGAGCGTCAGGTGGAGTTCAGGATCGATCTAGTTCCCGGTGCGGCTCCAATAGCCAAGGCACCCTATCGGTTGGCTCCTCCTGAAATGCAGGAGTTGTCTATGCAGCTGCAGGAGCTGCTAGACAAGGGGTTATTTCGACCTAGTAGTTCACCCTGAGGAGCCCCGATCCTGTTTGTAAAGAAGAAGGACGGGTTGCACCGGATGTGTATAGACTATCGGGAGCTGAATAAAGTAACGGTGAAGAACCGTTACCCACTCCCGAGGATTGACGACCTCTTTGATCAGTTGCAGGGAGCATCTTGGTTCTCCAAGATCGATTTGCGTTCCGGTTATCACCAGATGAGGGTCAGGGAGGAGGATGTACAGAAGACCGCGTTTCGGACGCGTTATGGCCATTATGAGTTCGTGGTGATGCCATTTGGGCTCACCAATGCTCCTGCCGCGTTCATGGACCTCATGAACCGCGTGTGCAGGCCGATGCTGTATCGGTCTGTGATAGTTTTCATCGATGACATCTTGGTTTATTCCAAGACGCAGGAGGAGCACGAGGAGCATCTGAGAGAGGTTTTGGAGACCTTGAGAAGGGAGAGCTTGTACGCCAAGTTCTCCAAGTGTGAGTTTTGGTTGCGCGAGGTGCAGTTTCTTGGGAACCTCGTCAACCAGAATGGGATTTCAGCAGACCCGGCCAAGGTGGAGGCCGTGATGAGGTGGGAGGTTCCGAAGTCTCCATCCGAGATTCAAAGTTTCCTAGGATTGGCAGGCTACTATCGGAGATTCATTCAGGATTTCTCCAAGATAGTCGTACCCCTGACACGGTTGACTAGGAAAGCCGTGGTCTTTTGATGGGGGCCTGAGCAGCAGGCAGCGTTCGAGATTCTGAGACAGCGATTGTGCGAGGCGCCGATCTTAGCCCTGATTGAGGGCGTAGAGGATTTTGTAGTATATTGTGATGCGTCGATCTCAGGCCTAGGTGCAGTATTGATGCAGAGGGGGCATGTCATTGCTTATGCCTCGAGGCAGCTAAAGCCTCACGAGGCAAACTACCCGACGCATGATTTGGAGTTGGGAGCGGTGGTTTTCGCCCTCAAGATTTGGCGTCATTACCTCTACGGGGTTCGATGTACCATTTACACGGACCACAAGAGCTTGAGGTACCTCATGGATCAGCCAAATATGAACATGAGGCAGCGTCGGTGGTTGGATGTGGTGAAGGATTATGATTGCAAGATCCTTTACCACCCAGGGAAGGCCAATGTGGTGGCCGATGCGCTTAGCCGCAAGGCGGCGCCGATCAGGGATATTTGCACGAGGATGACTGTGGTGAATCCCCTGTTGGAGCAAATTCGGGAGGCTCAACAGGAGGCTATGAAGGAGGAACATCGGAAGAGTGAGCGAATAGTGGGTCAAGTCACCTCCTTCGATTATGATAGCCGGGGGTTATTGACACTACACCGCAGGGTGTGGGTGCCATATCTTGGAGGCGTGCGCCAGATTTTGATGGAGGAGGCGCACAAATCCCGATTCTCTATTTATCCAGAGGCGACGAAGATGTATAGGGATCTTCGTCTAGACTATTGGTGGCCCCGTATGAAGCGGGACGTGGCGTGGTATGTCGAGCGGTGTTTGACCTGCAGGAAGGTCAAGGCCGAGCATCAGAGACCGCACGGCAAGATGCAGCCATTGGATATCCCGTTATGGAAATAGGAGAATATTACGATGGATTTTATCACAAAGCTTCCCCGGACGGCGCGAGGAGTGGATTCGATTTGGGTCATCGTGGATCGATTGACCAAGAGCGCCCATTTTATTCCGATTCAGGAGAGTATCTCGGCCGAAAAGTTGGCCGATATCTACATCAGGAAGATAGTGGCACGGCATGGGGTGCCAGTGTCAGTGATATCGGATCGAGATGTGCGGTTTACTTCCAGGTTTTGGAAGAAGTTTCATGAGGAGTTGGGCACTCGTCTGCACTTTAGCACCGCCTTTCACTCGCAGACGGATGGTCAGAGTGAGCGGACCATCCAGACTTTGGAGGATATGTTGCGGGCTTGCGTGCTAGACTACGGTGGTAGCTGGGATACCTATCTTCCCTTGGCTGAGTTCTCGTACAACAACAGCTACCACGCGAGTATTAACCGTCCTCCATTCGAGATGTTGTACGGTCGGAGGTGAATGACCCCGGTATGCTGGGGTGAAGTTGGCCAGAGGGTCATGGGGAGCACCGAAGTGGTGCTCAAGACGACCGAGAGAATCCAACAGGTTCAGAGCAGGCTTCAGACTGCACAGAGTCGGCAGAAAAGTTATGCTGACAAGCATTGATCAGACCTAGAGTTCCAAATCGGGGATATGGTTCTCCTGAAAGTGTCGCCTTGGAAAGGCATCATTCGATTCAAGAAGCGGGGCAAGTTGGGCTCGAGATATATTGGTCCATTCAGGGTTGTAGCCCGGGTGGGAAGGTGGCATATAGGCTGGATCTGCTAGCCGAGCTCAGCCAGATCCACAACACCTTCCATGTCTCCCAGCTGCGGAAGTGTCTCGTGGATGATTCAATGGTGGTACCGTTAGAGGATATACAGGTTGATGACAGCCTGAATTACATTGAGCGCCCAGTCACAATCCTCGACCGGAAGTCGAAGGATCTACGGAACAAGAGAGTGGAGTTAGTGAAGGTGCAGTGGAAGCACCGAAAGGGGTCCGAGTGGACTTGGGAGCCGGTGGAAGAAATGATGGAGCATTACCCCGAGCTGTTTCAGGATCGGGCACCAGACTTCGAGGACGAAGTCTAAAATAAGTGGGGGAGATTTGTAGCACCTAGTTCCTGGTACGTAAAATTTATCTTTGTGTTTTTCATTTTTTTAGCCTTGGACTCGGCGAGTTGTAGGTCCGACTCGCCGAGTAGAGACGGGACCCGGAGCATGTTTAAGTTGGCGACTCGGCGAGTCCGTATTCCGGACTCGGCGAGTCCCCATTGTCTGATGAAACCCTAATTCCAAGGGTTTGCGCCCTATTTAAGCTAGCTTGTGCGGCCCAAGCTCACCCCCTTTCACCCTCAGAGCGCCCTACATCAAACCCTAACTCGTTTCTTGTGAGATTGAAGTGTTTAGAGTGATTTCCTTGAAGTCTCTTCTCCATTCTGTTTGTTTGCTTAAACCCCATTAGAGTACCTTTTGATCTCTTCTTGAACCTTTTCTAAGCTTGTGCATGAAGTAGAATCCGTTATAGGTTGATTATCTACTAGATCTAGTCATGTTTGAGCTCCAGAAGCTCAGATCTATAACCTTTATGGGAGTTAATTGCTTGAATGTCCTAGATCTACCTTCTTAGCCCCTATTTTGGCTTTAATCCCCATTTTATGCATTTCTACACGTAAAGTTGGAAACTTTACGTGAAAATCCTGCCCTAAGAACTCAGATTTGTAAATGGCATGGACTGGATTCGAACAAAATCGAGTGTATACTATTTGCATGTGGCAGACTCGGCGAGTCGGGTCGCGAGTCCCCGAGTTTTCCCCCTTTTTGTTTATGCCGAGTAGAGTAGTGAGTCCTGGGAGGACTCGGTGATTTGGAAGCTGAACTCATCCAGGAAGGAACTCGGTGAGTCAATGCCCTGACTCGGCGAGTTCAAGGCAACCTTCTTAGATCAAGAACAGACTCGACGAGTTGTTCATACAACTCGGCGAGTCAAAGCATAAAGTGTTCTTCGGATGAAGATGAACTCGGTGAGTTGTTCATACAACTTGGCGAGTAGGATGAAGGACTATTGGCCTTGGGTATAGAAGGAAAGCTCATCGAGTCAACGTCTAACTCGACGAGTAGAGACGAATTTATGGTCAGACTAAGGGAAAGGGACTCGCGCGAGTTGGCAAGCCAACTCGGCGAGTCTGGTCAACTGGCAGTTGACTATGACTTGACTCTTGATTTGTAAGGGTAAATGGTCAATTTACCCTGAAGTCGGTTAGCAGTATTTGACTAAGGGTTTTGTGGGAATTATAGCCGGATGATCTCCAGAGCGGCAGTAGCAGCAGACAGTCAGTTCCCACGCAGATCGACAGTTACTTTGAGGTGAGTTTCCTTCCAGAAGGAATGGGTCTAAGGCACCAAGGCCGGCCCGTATAGACGAGATGTTAGTATTAGAGTGTGGGCCGAGCCCGTATCTCTTAGTTGAGTTGATTATGATATATGCCAGTATGATAGAGTTGTCTATACTTGTTGTCTGTGTGATACTTGTATATTATAGGTTAGCGGCTGAGTGTGGGCAAGGCCCGTATCTCTCTGAGAATGGAGTGTCGGTGAGGCCCGTACCTCCCAGATAGTGGAGTGTGGGCTAGGCCCGTATCTCCCGGCTAGCGGAGTGTGGGCAAGGCCCGTATCTTCATGAGTGTGGGCAAGGCCCATATCTCCTAGTTGTATGTTGTATGCTTGCATGGTATGAGGTATTATGGGGGAACTCACTAAGCCTCGTGCTTACAGTTTTCAGTTTTGGTTTCAGGTACCTCTTCGTCGAAGGGGAAGGTGCTGGCGCGGTAGCGGTATATCACACACACACACACACACCTGTTTGTATTCCGCATTATGACATCTACCTGGGAGATTGTGCTCTGACATTTTTATGATCATGACAATGTTTTCTGACATGCAACATCTTTTGTGAAATGAAATGGTTGTTGAATGATTTATTTCTAAATGTTTTGCTAAAGTACATGTTTTAAAAACGAAATTTTTGGCTCGTATTTTTGGGATGTTACATTCGAATAAGTAATCCTACTCTAAAACCACATCCAAACAAGGAAAAGGAAGTAGAGAGAAAATCACATATTCTAAGTCTATAAAATCTCAACTATATATAACCTTAACGTATCCACTTAGTAATGATAGACATACAAGAGAAGATCTTTTTAACATCTCCCAAAAGTTTATTTAAAATATTTCCATGGTATTTTAACTATAAGTTTTATTCTTGGACTTGTAGATATAAGAAGTTGATAAGTTTTCAGTTTTCTTGTTATAGCATCCTAAAATACTTCTATAGTATTTTAACCTTTATGTTTGGTTCTAGAATTCTTCTGGTACCTAGGTAAGTTTTAGACTTGTTGTAACACTACAATCACTCCCAAACACATGTTGGTCATATCTCAAATGAATATAGTTGATCAGACAATATTGATCCCAGATATGATTACATAACTGTCCAAGTTTAACTGTAATGTCCAATATCCAAATACTTTTGTTTTGTTCCTCTTGTGATATTCATTCTAGTATATATATTCTGCATGTACTTATACTTTTATAAAATGTTGTTATATTTTTAAAGTATGACTCTTGGTCAGAGTGTTTTTATCCCAATTGGTTTATAGTTGTATATATTTATGACTGATATACTGAGTTTACTATAAGCAATGCTTGGATACCAATCTGTCACACCCCCAAACCAGAATGGCGGAAACGTTCGGGGGTGGAGGACTTCATGTAAGTATCACAAAACATGCAATATAGTAATAAAAGTACAAACAACCATTGCATTAATAAGTATAAGTTTCACATAAGTGTTTAAACATTACAAATTCAAACACCAAAGTAGGTACAGTAGAAGACAAGAGTCGCAGTACGGTACTAGGTAGTCTTCTCAAAAGCTTCGGGAGTGAACCTGTCTAATGGATTCCTGAGAATACAAGTTATTTTGAAAGAGTATATCAGCATTTAAGCTGGTGAGTTCATAAGTATTTTAGTTCTATAAAGTATACTCTAAGTTCTTGGAAAAGTTCGTTGATTCCTCAACAAAATCCAATATTTACTGAGGTGATAAACTGATAACCTCAATAGTTCCCTCTGCAATTACTTACTTTATACTAATTATATATAACATAATATCGAATAGACAGTTAAATGGGTGTATCTGCCCTAAGCTCACAACCAAACAAGGAACAAGAAGTAAGGCGGAAGTCACACATTTCACTGTCAATCGGATATTACTTATTTATAACTCTAAGGTAAAAACTAATGAATTATAGAATTAACCACTAAATGTCCTTTATGTTATACTAGTTTACGGAGAGTGAATGATTAAGTTCCAATTGTAAAAGTAGTTTAATCCCATAAACCGTTTCATTTGTAAAAGTAGTTTAATCCCATAAATTGTTTCATTTGTAAAAGTAGTTTAATCCCATAAATCGTTTCATTTGTAAAAGTAGTTTAATCCCATAAACCATTTCATTTGTAAAATTATTCTTAGTTATATCCGTTCTACATTAAAACATTAGTATTAATCCTGGAAAATATTATATTATCCATAATACTACTTTGTTGTTTTAAATGTTCCAAAACCATAAGTACAAGTATATTTGCCATACCTGATTTCATGATACGTAGTTTATACTGTAAGTAAAAACTAACAGATGGTATATTTGGTTAGGATGTAATTATTTTTTCTTACTGTTTTAAGAGAAGTATATTACTAAGTAATTTACTCGTTGTTTTATCCATGTGAGTTCTATTAACCATACTAATATGACTGATGTGCTAGATGCGACGTTCTTCAGGCGTCAGAAACGATATGACATTTGTCACCCTAGGCCTACCGGCCAAACTATAGCGAACTATGAAGGTGTGGGATTGTCAGTCCCATATAGATCTATACACAAATTCACGCTCTCCTTCCAGGAGATTCTGGTTAATAAGTCAGGACTTAAGGTCATACTTAGATAAGTACACCATGAAGAGTCTCACAAATTTATTGTTTCAACGAGATTATGATGTATTATTACCCCGTGATTGCTAACGTTGGTACGTTGTATAGTACCCTTGTTAATGCAAACTCGGTATGATGTATTATTACTTCTTTAATATATTATCCATATACTAAAAGTATTATACATATCTTGGTATAGATAAATGAACTGTTAGTAATTTCCTTGGAATAAAAAGTATATAATCGTGAATCATACTTGTATATTTAGTTTTGAATCATAAATTATACCTATTATAATTTATACGTTCTACGTGATTAGCATGTTCTCTCCTGAACGTACCTCTTTGCTCAGCATGATACAAATGTAATGATACCAACTGAAGTAACCTTTTGTATTCCCATATGTGTAATGTATATAATTAAGAAGGAAACGACTTTTGGACGATTAAGCTCACCTAAAATCCACATCCAAATAAGAAAAAAGAATTAACGCAGTTCCTTAGTCCTCAGCCCCTTTAAGTTTTATATATATACTTATACATATATGAATATGATATCGATAATTATAACTTGAAATAGTTTATAAAACCCTTTTTCAAAGAATTTAACAGTAATAAAAGAGTACACATGACTTTAAAGATTTAACATGGCTTTAAGTCATTTTGGAAGTATTTGGAAATCCTTAAAAGCATAAGGAAATCCTTTGTGTAATTATTATAACATACAATTATTAACACAATTTAGACTGTGTTCAACTTGTATTGCCCCCCTAAAAAGCATTTAAAAACCATTAAAAAGGTATATTATAGGGGTATGAACTCACTTGATAAGTGGTGATTTGGGCAGCGTTTCGTTTCTATAGAAGATCATTCTCGAAGAAACCGCGAGTTTTTGAGTAAAAATCGGGCTTTATGCGGGAAGCACTTCGACTGGAAAGAGGTTAACATCTTGAGAATTCCGGGGCTTCGGGGCTTGCTTCTGGTTTTAGATACGATACCGGGGCCTTGGGGGTCGTAAGAAAGTTTAGGGGGTGAAAATGTGAAGAAGGGTGAAATTTTGGGTGAAAAACATCAAAAATCCGAGAAGTCTCACACCCTTTATATAGGGGTGCGAGGGTGTGGTCTGAAGGGTGAGTCAGCAGCCACGCGTCATCAGCTGTGAAGCCCACGAGGCCGAGGTTCGGATGTGAGACAGTGAGGCAAGGCGCGTGTCAGATCCGGGGGAGGCGACTACTGTTCATGTGAGGGGTGTCAGCCGGCTACTGGACCTCGGATGCAGTCCAATCAGAGTGCAACACAGAGAACTTCGGTCCAATCAAAAGGTGACAGGTGGAAGCCTCGCATGCGAGGTGAAGTGGCCGAAATGTGACCATGCGATTTTTCCCGGTTTTCCATATTTTCTCGGTTTTTGAGCCAAAAACTTGTAAAAATCATAATTTTTGCATACAAAATCCGTTTTTAACGTTCTTTATATGCACGTGTAGGTAAAATTATACTTTACGACTTTTGTTTAGACTTCGTTGGCTAATTTTGACTTTATTTTTAATATTATTATTTTTAACAGTTCGGGACAGGAAAATCCGTTAAAAAATTCATAAGTTCTTCATCCAACGTCCGTTTTTGTCTATCTTTTTACCGTTGTAATACTATTGAAGAGACCTTCAATTCTCGTTTAGGTTGTGCCGGCTAAAAATCACTCGATCTTTATTTCGAGTTTTTAGCTGTGCACTGCTATACTGAAACTTAGAAAAATCATAACTTCCTCATACGAAGTCAGTTTTTTGCGTTCTTTTTTATGAAAGTTCTCGGTTTAACATAAACTAAAACTTTCATTTAGATTGTTAAGGCTAAAAAGCCTTTTATTGAAAATTCAGTTTTTACACTGAACAGTGTTTTGCCGGTTTTGTCGCGGATCTTCGATTGGTTATAACTTCTTCGTTATAACTCGGATTTCAGTGTTCTTTATATTTTTGGAAACCTTGTTACATTCTCTACCACATGGTTCATCCCAATCATGGTTATTGATCAATTTATTTTTGACCTAAATTTGACTGGTGTCATACCATGGCTCTTGGAGTAAGACCCTGGAGGGTTTCCAGTGCATCCCTATATGTTGTATGCATGGCTTATATGGTTTATGTAGCTTTTATAGCTGATATCACTACTAGAAAAAAGGCCTTTTACGACACTCATTGCGCGTCGTAAAACGCTCAGACGACGCGCAAATGCGTGTCAAGGAAGGCCATGTCATAAAGAGAGACGACGCGCATTTACGACGCGCATTTACGACGCGCATTTATGACGTGCATTTACGACGCGCGGTTATGACACGCAATGCGTATCAAGGAAGGCCCTGTCATAAAGGAAGACGACACGCATTTGCGTGTCGTAACCTTACGACACGCGTGTTTATGACACGCAATGCGTATCAAGGAAGCCCCTGTCAAGAAAGGCCATGTCATAAATGAAGATGATACACATTTTTACGTATTATAATTTTAAATGTTTAAAAAAATATTATTTATAGATTTGCTTATTTTCAAATTAAATTTGTATTTAATGTTTAATAATAGATAATAAAATATCATATACAAAAATAGAATCCATTGCATAAATTTAATGTCATACAAATAATCGTTCCATGGAAAACAAAACATGCAATACAACACAACAGTAAGTAAATGTAACGTATTGCAGGAACTTTGAGAGGCTGCTGGGCATGGAAGGAGGTTGCTAGAGCTATCAGAACCTGCACATGGAAAATCAGTAACTTAACATGCAATACAATACAATATTAAAATGATTCTTTGGATCATTTTGTAAATAGGATTTATTCTTTACTTTGCCTCTGCTAAATTTTATTAGTCATCAAACAAATTATATTATGTACAAAGATAAACATAAATAAAACCAAATATAATTAGGACAGATAATCATGCTTCTTTACCTATACCTATACCAGTGGATTTCAACAACCATTACCTAACACATAATAAATCAATCTATACAAATGATATTATCCTAACACATATTCAACCTTCTACAAATTTTTCCATAATTTAAGAAGGTGTAAGTTGCATATGTTTTACTTTTACATTGAAAAGTAAATTAAATGAAGCTATCAACATTAAAAGTTTATTGATCAAGGAAAGCAAAAATAAATAAATAAATAATGCACTAGAATGAATAGATAACAAAAGGCAACTTTTGTAACTACCTGTTGGTCAAAGATTTCAGCTCTGGCAAGTTAACAGGTAGCAGGTGTGCATCTAAGGAAAATGAAGAAAATCATTATGAGAAATGGCAAATATGGAATTTAGACAACAATAAAGGATGGTGATATATAAAGCCCAACTCCAAAGAAGAAACAACAATGGGCAAATAAAAAAAATACTCAGTTGTTAATAATGGGAACTTAAATAATTATTCCTTTTCTTTTCTTGGTTAACTTCATGCAGGTTGAAAGAAGTTTTGTAACTAAACGACCAACTAAAACATTAATAGGAACAACTTTTATCATGGAAAGCAACAATTTAAGGCACAAATCATCACCATGACTGTAATCCATGAGGGATTCCAAAAATACCCCTAGAAACTTGTCGACGTTGAACTCCTTGGTTAATCTAGAAAGAACCCCCAAAAGATCCCTTTATCACAAAATCAAAACCATGTTCAGGAAACATAGTGAAAAATAAAAACTTTGAATTGTCAACAGAAAGAAAAACTTTATCCTTTGAGGCCTACCTAATTTCCTTCAAGATATCAACAACCTTTTTAGGGAGCACTTCCACATATTGCAACTGCCATGTAAATAAGAAAGGTATAAATTAACTTTATAAAGTTACGGATAAACAACATATGGCAAGCAAGAATACATGTACTACATTAACCAAGGCCATAAAGGACACACGAAACAAGTGCAAAAAGATACCTATACTACATAAGGTCATATTAGTCAATTGCATTAATTAATATTCCTGGAATGATTTTGGTGATGTAATTATTGGGATGAATGTGAAGATAGTTTTGTAGATTTGGTAGTAGGTTACCTTGGATTGGTAATTGTCTTGGACTTTTGTAAATTTGGTAATAGGTTACCTTTTTTTCTTTTCTTTTGAATTTATTGTCCCTGTTGTCATGGAACAACAACATGATGTGTAAGATTTTTAAATCACTTTTTTTGCTTTAACAAAATAAGAAACTATTATATAAGAAAATACAAATACCTCGATAATTTGGTCTAGTTCAATGTTCAACACCTGGTTGAATTGTGACTCACTCACACCGTCCCTATTATAATATAACAAGTAATAGAATTTTAAGGTTTGAGCTTTTTACAGCAAAATAAAAACATGAGTTCACCTATTTTTTATAAAGAAAATGACATAAATATCTAAAAGTTAAATATACAATTTTAAAAGAATTCACCTGAAAATGATTATCTGATCTGGCTTACGTTTTGCAGAACTCATATAGAAGTCAAGGAGAAGCTCCCTGCCACAAAAAAAAAAGAAAAGAAAATCTCATCATTTGCTTACAATGTGATGTGAAATCTCAAACATCAAACTCTTTATGTATAATAAAAATAGGAAATAAAAACAAGGAATTGAACCTCATTATGCCTTCATCCTCAGTGTCAGAAACTTTCTTGAACAGGGAATCTACCATCTCCACCTTTGGAGATTGAGTTCTTTAAGAAGCTCGATAGCGGGAGATCAAAGGCCAATGTCGGGAGCTAACAACCTGTTATTAAAAAAAAACAAAGAAATGATCTTTTATTAAAACATTCCCATAAATAAAAATATAAAATTGATTTTTAATAAATTTGAGAAAGAAAAATAGTTACAGCAGCAATAAATGGAATATCAGACTGGCCAGGTGACCCATGAGACACATCCATGCCCAGAATGATTGTGGGAGCCTTGGAAACATGTGGAAGGGAAGGAGAATGCTCCACACATAACATTGAGTTAAGACCCCCAAGCTGCATGCACAAATAAACAAAAAATCAAATTTAATCTTTTCTTTTTTGGGCTTAAGAAACAGCAACCTACTTTTATTATGTATATTATAGTAATAAAGGTTCCTACTTCTTTTTATTATTTGAAAAATCTACATGATTATAATACTCAAAGTTTCTTTGGATGATATTGATGTAACAGGAAGAAATCAAAGCAGGATGTTAAGCAAATCAATCAAACTAGAACATTATTTATTGCATTTTTCCAAGTGGGGTTTTGAATAAGTGAGCTTATAAATTTTGGGCTAAATGCAAGAAATAGCAACATACATTTAACTATTTGTATATTACAGCATCCTACTTTTATTTTCTTTTTATTACCAGCATTGCACTTTCGATATATTTGTTACTTACATTTTTGCTTTTGAAAAAACCACCCAATTATAAATAGAAGACATTGTACCTTAAATTTGTTTCCTATTTAGGACAACAGGCTTAGAAAAATCTATCTAAATATAGTAGTGAAAACTGAATTGAAATTTGATTGCGTCTTTATAAAAGGAAAGATTTTTCAGTGCTATAATACACAAATCAATTGCTATTTCTAGCATTTGACCTGTTCTTTTTGTATTCACCTTAGCATTGATCTTAAGCAGGACATTTGTGAGGTACTGATCATTGACTCTCATAGGAAAATTGCTTCTTCAAAGATTGTGCCTCACTCAAAGATCCTATGAACAACAACATGATGTGTAAGATTTTTATATTTAGTATTTCTACGAATAACGAAAGATCAGGAATCAAGATTTAGTTTACCAGAGTTGCAATTGTAGGACATGAAGCAATTAGTTTCATGACTTGTACCCACTTCAGGGAGTTTACCACTGGGACATGTGCATTTCCATTTGTTTTGACTTGTATTTTCTGTGTTTTTTAACATTTTTTTTCATAAATATGTATTAACTATTAAATATATGTACTTCAATTTAAATGGTCAAATCATACCAGAGATGCAGTTACAGTAAGAAGAGCAGTTTGGTGGAATGACAACATGATGGTTTAGTTGGTTCGCATAGCATGTACATGTCCACTTGTTGATGCATATGTCTATGCTTTACAGGTGGACTAACAGGTGATGGGGGTTGTAAGGCAAGAAGTGAAGACATTAGCAGGAAACTCATGACTTTGTGGTAGGGTTTCATGTGCTTCACATGCTGCAAGTAGAATACAGTCTCTTGGTGAAGTTCCCGAAGAAGAAGAACTTGAGGGAGTCCAATCCAGGAGATATATACATATAAATGATATTCAAGCATTTAGTCAAACAATAATAACAATGTTGTCAAGAAATAAATAGTTAATAATACCTCTATGAAGGCATTGACAATCATCCCTGCAGCAGAACAATCAAAAACATATATGGAGGGAGTCTTGAGCCATGAGTCAAGGTCGCTGATAGGCAATGGAAAAGAACCCTTTAAATTTCAGGAGAATAGAACTAGTGATTAGAAGGAATGATTCAAAAATTAAATCAAAAATTCACAATTAGATTTTCAGAAAGAATTATGTAAGGAGGAGCGGAGTAAGAGAAAAGAACTATGAGTTTTGTTAAGACTAATTCAAAGATTTCTTACTTGAATCTTTTCCAAAAACTATATGTCCATCTCCTTAGTTGCCTCGTTTTCTTCATCTTAGTTGCAGGACAATTCCTTGATCGCTTCTATAAGATCAACAAAAAAAAAACCCTTATCAATCAAACATTCTGAAACGATTGCCTTACATCTAACAAAAATCGAGTAAAATAAACATAATATTCAAAAATCGTCTGTGTCTTAGAGTGACACTAGGGCTTGAAATTCTTAATCTTCAGAGTGACACTAGAGTAGAGATCTGATGAGAAAATTAACAAGTAAGGTTAGAAGTAGGGGAGAAGAGGATCGGAGACGAGAGAGAAGGAGGGAGAGGGGAGAATCGATTGCAAAGATTAAATATAGATAAAGGCAATAAAGAAAAAGGCGGGTTCGTAGAGCCATGTGTTCCAAGACAGAATAAACCATCGATTTATGATCTTCAACCTCTAATTCGAGCTTGATACCTCTTATTTTTGATGAAAGAGGAGACTCAAATCTGAGAGAAAAATGAGGAGTCGATAATTAGGGCAAGAGGGAAAGAAGAAAAAAAAGGAAGACCAATCGGGAAATCGAAGCAGATCTTTACCATTTGCGTTCATAAGAGGGCGGAGTGGATATTAGCGAAAGCAGCGATCGTCGATTCTGATTTCCTTTTCTTCGATTGAACACCCAAGAGATCTTATTCCTTTTCTTCAAATTCTCATTTGCCTCCCAACCCCGGAAGACGTGGAATCGATGCCCTCTATTTTTGGAAGTCGGATCGATGGATACTCGTCCTTGTTAGATTTTATTAGGCTTCAAAATTGATAGATTTTTTTTTTTTCGATTCTTTCAAGTTTGAATCAGAAAATGAGAAAGAGTTAGGGAAATCAAGAGTGCAATGCTCGTCCTTGTTAGGTTGAAGATGAAAGATAGATAGAAGATAGAAAAAAAAAGGCGGGTTTTCAAAATTTTGGGGATTTCATTTCCCCCTTGTCTAACTAAAGGCGCGTTTCATTAAAATTATAAAGCGACAGGTACAGACGACGCACGTTTAAGATAAAGCGCCCTCCGTGTTTTTAATTTTTTTTCTTGAGACACTAAATTAAGGGCACACAATAAAGCGTGACGTAAATCCTTAAATTTTTTGGAGAGATGACACTATTTTAAGGGCACGTCCTTTTGCGTATCGTTAATTATCGCGTGTCGTAAAAAGCGCGTCATTAAAGGTCTTTTTTCTAGTAGTGTATGGATTATGTGATTATGTAGATTGTGTGGGGTATGCTCTTGGGAACTTACTAAGCATTAGCTTATAGTTTGTTGATTGTTTCAAGTACTTCTGAGCCTAAGGGAAAGAGCAAGGCTTGATGGCGCGACATGCACTCTCTCAGGTGTTTTGTGGGACACTCTGATATTTGAAATAAAAATATTGATATTATGAATTTGAAAAAAATTGTTCTTGATATTTTGTGGTTTATTGGAAATGTTTTGATTATTTAAAAATGAAAATTTTCTTTTAAAAATTCGGGTTGTCACAAGTTGGTATCAGAGCCTTGGTTTGAGGGATTCGGGCACACTCTCGAGTGTGTCAGGATTCAAACTAAGGCCTGTGGACACTGAAGAACTCGATGAGTTACTCGGGTAACTCGGCAAGTTGACTCGCGATTTCAGTTTTATGGACCTTGAAGGAAGTTGATGAGTTGCTAGATACACTCGATGAGTTGTGGTCAACATGGACTGTTGACCTCGACTTTGACCAGGGTTGACCAAGTTTGACTTTAAGGGTATTTATGGTATTTCGGGATTTTGAAAGTTAATCACAGGATGGGTAAAGCAGTTGAGTTGGAGCTGCGCGTTGGGATATCTGATCTTAACTTATCAGTTCAACATTCTCGAGAGGTGAGTTTCCTCACCATACCAATGGGTCAAAGGCACCAAGGCCGACCCATTATTTGTTATGTGACATGCTAGTTGGTTATGGGATATGTGGTATGCTAGTTGTAATTATAATACTTGCATGAAAGGCCACTGGGGGTTCCCGATGCACTTAGGTGTAAGACCTCGGCGGATTTCCATGGCATCCTTAGTAAAGACCTCGGGGGGTTCCCGAGGCACTTGTGTGTAAGACCTTGGAGCGTTTCCATGACATCATTGGGCTAAGACCATGTGGGGATTCCCATGGCTCCCGGAGTAAGACCTTGGAAGGTTTCCACGATATCCTTATATGTTCGTATGTCTGATTTATATGGTAGAGGGCTAAGACCATGTGGAGGTTCCCATGACACCTAGAGTAAGACCCTGGAGGGTTTCCAGGGCATCCCTATATGTTATATACATGGCTTATATGGTTTATGTAGTTTTTATAGCTGATATGGATTATGTGATTATGTGGATTGTGTGGGGTAGGGTGTTCGCGGTGCAGTTTGGTGCGGTTTTGAGTCGAAACCGCAAACCGCACCACATGTGCGGTTTGAAATTTTAGAAAACTGTAAACCGCACTGCGAAGGTTCTAAACCGCGTTATGTGCTACGGTTTGGTGTGGGCGGTTTGTGTAGTTTTTGTGCGATTTATGCGGTTTGAAAAAGGATATGTATTTTTAATATTATGTACATAAAATTTATAGATAAATATATTAGTTATAGAATCAAGATAAGTTGGTTTTACCAATGTATTAACAATACTAGTCATTGTTACATTAGATAATCAAATAAATAATCTATCACAAATTTGTTTATAAAAATTGAAATTGGTGATATCAAAATTAATTAGTAATAAAACCAAATTCGTATCTTCTGTGTAATTTTTATGTGTTTGTATTATATATATATATATATATATATATATATATATATATATATATATATATATATATATATTTGCGGTGCGGTTTGAACCACAGTGTTATAATTGGAAACTACAAACCACACCGCATAGTGCGGTTTAACAAAATTTCAAACCGCAAACCGCACAACACTAGTTCTAAACCGCATTATGCGGTGCAGTTTGGTGCGGTGTAGGCGGTTTATGCGGTTTGATGCACACCCTTAGTGTGGGATATGCTCTGGGGAACTCACTAAGCATTAGTTTACAGTTTGTTGATTGTTTTAGGTACTTCTGAACATATGGGCAAGGGCAAGGCTTGATGGCGTGGCATGCACTCTCTCAGGCATTTTTTGGGACACTTTGATATTTGAAATAAAAATATTAATATTATGAATTTGAAAACAATTGCTCTTGAGATTTTGTGGTTTATTGGAAATGTTTTGATTATTTAAAAATGAAAATTTTCTTTTGAAAATTTGGGTTGTTACAAAGAGGTCCAAGAAAACATTCTAAACTGATCAAAAGGTGATCAAAAGGGTGTTGGAGTCAATATATGAAACATACAATGCTCTTGGGACTTTGGAGAGTAATAAAGTTGCAAACTTTATTCCCAACTATCACTAAAAACTCATTAAAATAGACCAAAACACCAAATATACTTAAGGTGTGTTTGGTACAGAGAAATGGAATTGCAACAGAGAATGGAAATGCAGAGAAAGAGATTTAAGCTAGAGAAAGGGAATTGATTACACTGTTTGGTAGAAGTGGGAATCCACTAGAGAAATGTTGTTGAAAATCATTTCTCTTGTTTGGTTGTATTATGCAGTGAAATGGAAATATTTTATTACTTTGTTTATTTCTTTTTAAACAACATTTTTTTTATTAAAGTTACAAATAGATCCAAACTAAAGAAATATTATCATGCCACATAATAAATATAATATATCAATATGAATAATGAAATAATAATAGAGTTATTCAATCATTAAACATAATATGAACACCACATAAAGAAAATGAAGTTTACATAAAAACATGGAATAAATTAATTGTTGGCACGTCTTGCTGTCCAATCAGTAAACATAGTATTAGCAAGAAGATCTCGACGGTCAGTCCATCCTTGCGATGTCTCTACGGTAGAAATAATGTTGTCATGTTCGTCTCCAAATTGTGTATGATTAATAGGGATTTCTTGATCAAGGGGGTCTTCAGTCATGGTTGTACGTATGAAATTATGCATCAAACAACATGCAATGATTATGCGTGGCATAGATTCTATTGGATGGTATGCATTATCACGTAAAATAGCCCATCTAGATTTGATCAATCCAAAACATCGTTCTATTACGTTCCTTGCCGTTGAGTGTCTCATGTTATATAACTCTTTAGCATTTGTAGGTGGTCGAGACCAATCATTAAGATTGTAACGTTGTCCGCGATAAGGTGTTAAAAAACGTTCACCATTTGTATAACCCGCATCACAAAGGTAGTATGTTCCTACAATAGATTCTACATATTTAGTTAGACTGTATTGATAATAATATTATGTAGCTTTATGTTTTATGTATATCATACCATGAGCTATTTTAAGACCATGTGGTCTACTAATAGCATCACGGAGTACTCGACTATCTGCTGCGGAACCCTCCCATCCTGCTAGTACATATATAAATTGAAGATCTCTCGAACACACTCCCAGTACATTAGTACAAATCTCACCCTTGCGTGTTCGATAAGGTTTTCTGTTTGCTGCAAGGACTTTAACTTTGATATATGTTCCATCTAATGCTCCTAAGGAACCCTGTACATAAAACAAATTTTTTTATTAATATTGGAATTAAATAAATTTATATTAATTTAGTACTAACCTTAAACCGCCTCCACCTCTCGTCGGTTTCATCATCGGGTATTGGTACGGGTTTCTTGTAGAACTCTTTATGTAATCTGACATACCGCATGTAAGACTAACTTGAAGTATCGACTTACAGTTTCACCTGACCATTTGAATCTTTCTACTATAATCCTATTTTTTTCATTATGTGCAAGTACATGTAAGAACATAGCAACTTGCTCATCAACTAACATGTTTTTGCTATTTTTCAACCCTCCTCTTTGTTCAAGCATGTCACATAGTCTTGTAAATGCATTTCTATTCATTCTTATGTTAACCACACTTGTTTTATCACTTTTATAAACCATATCATGAATACTATCACGTCCATTATGGTAACTCATTAAGTATTTTTGCCATAATATTGTAGCTTTTCTAAACGGTTCATAGCAAAATCATACATCATCCACCAACGAATAATAACATACATTACATAAAATGCTCTTACGACCGATGTCATAACATTTTGTCTATTTCGTACAATCCGTTGTTGCAATGGTGTTCGTGTCATCTACATATATACAAACAAGGAAGAGTTGGGACAAAAAAGTTAAAAAAAAACAAAATGTTTAAATATATTACAAAATCCTAACAGCCACTGTTTGGAGTTGCATAACTCAGCCAAAACCAAACCAAATAAGCGATTTCTTGAGTCTAATACGTAGACAACACAGAGGACTACAATCGAGAAAAAATTTCACCTTATTCCAAGCTCGTATGAAGATTTTATAAGGTTTCAAAGTTGGACAAAAAAGCTAAAAAAAAGCTGAAATATTGTACAAAAATTCTAACAGCCACTGTTTGGAGCTACATAACTCAGCCAAAACCAAACCAAATAAGCCTTTTCTTGAGCCTAAAAACGTATAAAAGACAGAGGACTACGATTTGAGAAAAAAATCACCTCATTCTGAGCTTCTATGAAGTTTTTATGAAGTTTCAAAGTTGAACCACTAACGAGCAACGGATCCCATATGTGCACATGCCTTTATAAATGATATTAATAGCTATAAATTGGTGAAAATATAGATAATCATGTATAATAGAGATGTCAAAAAAACGGAGCAAAAAAAAACGACGTTTGGTGCCCGAAAAATCAAAAATAAGAAAAATCCGTAGCAAATCCGTAGCTAATTAGCTACGGAATAGCTACGGAATTCTAACGGAAAGCATGTTCCGTAGCTAATCCGTAGGTAATTACCTACGGATTAGCTACGGAACATGCTTTCCGTTAAAATTCCGTAGCTATTCCGTAGCTAATTAGCTACAGATTTTTCTTATTTTTGATTTTTCGGGCACCAAACGTCGTTTTTTTCGCTTCGTTTTTTTCACACCTCTACTATACATGATTATCTATATTTTCACCAACCTATAGCTATTAATATCGTTCATAAAGTCGTGTGTGCTTTCGGGATCAAGTACTCGTTTCATAGTTTAACATTGT